>NW_027491017.1:2102500-4597500 GCF_021521415.1 Bidens hawaiensis
TGTTGCAGGTTCGACTATCTTTCACTTGATGTAGTTCTCATATGAGGCGATGAAAGAGGCATAAAGAGAAAATTGTTGTTCAGCTAATTTCACACTCATAGGCATCTCTGAGTAATTCTTGTTAGAGGCACTGGCTGAGGAGTTAACAGCTGAGGATTGAGGTTTTGACGAGCTACTTCAACCCGCTACAAAGCATATGTCACCATCTATATTCATCACCATATGACCATCTTAAGTAGAGTTTGGTTCACCTCCTGAGTAATACGCAGTCGATTCCGATTTAGAGCTTGAGTTTGGAGACCCTTTTGCACCATACATTCCCGGATCCTGAACCTGATCAGTAGGAGTCTCTTTCCTTATAATATTTAGCTCGTAATTACGCAACTTATTGACCACCGTTTCCAAATAAAGGTTTCAAACACTTTATCATCTCTCATCAAAACTGTGTATATATCCCATTTTGGTGGGAGAGCATATAGAAGCTTTTCTACAATTTCAAGTTCTGTGTACTTCAAGGAGTAGTTATTCAAATCTGTCATCAAGTGATAGTATCTTGTGATGTAGAATCTCTTGAGGTAGCGCCATGGTAATTGCAGCTAGTGCTTTACTTTCAGCCTCATACATTTTCTTTTCATCATCCTCCATCTTATTGTACTTCTTAAGCTGCTCTCGACCTTCAAACATAGCAGTTGGAGGGATGTAACCATCTTGAATGCAGACCCACATTTTTGCATCTTGATATTTCACATACTACTCGAACCTATCCTTCCATGCAACAAAGTCTGTTCCTTTAAGTAGCTTTGGAGCTTTAGTTGCTGAACCAGCTTCAACTTCCATCTTTACCAGTTCTGTGATGTTTATCGAAGTCATACTTGAACGAAACGAGACCTAGAATCCAAATACTATATTCTGTTAACAGTGAACAGCAAACTTATCCCCCACTTCGCTGTAATTATAACTTCGCTGTCCTTATAACTTCGCTGATCTTAAAACTTCGCTGTCCTTATAACTTAGCTGATCTTACATCTTCGCTAAAACCCTATATCTTCGCTAAAACCCTAATCTTGGTGACGGAAACTTCGCCTGATGAACGGCTTAAGTTTTTCAATCTAATTATGTTGATCTGGAGGGTTGAGGGAGTAGCAGGAGGGAGCGAATGATGATAATTGTAGAGAAACTAACAAAGGAGCGGTGTTTCAACGTAAAACGGTTCCGTGAATGGTCTAACGGAACAACTTTAACACTCGTGTGATAATCCCGAACCACACAATCACGAGCAAAAAGCTCTGATACCAATTGTAGGTTCCTAGCGGGATCTACACAGTAGTATCTCGTAACACGAGGGTGCAGAATCCCCTACGTATACGATACGAGTGCTAACACGATAAACACCTAAATCACACATAAACACACGAATATAAAGGAATACTTGTTATATTGAAAAGACAATAACCAAAGACACCAAAACACGTAACACCCAGGTTACTAAATATTGCCGTCCAAAAGTTATTTCCAAAGGAGCCGAAGTTAGGGTACATATAACACGACAACTTCACCTAACATGCTAGGCGAAGTTGTCCTAACTTCGCTACCCCAAGTTCGCTAAACACTAAGGCAAACTAAACAAGTTCAATACAATAAGAACAATTTAACGATTACAGACACAAATAAACACGTAATAAATGAACTACTGGCATCATGCACCAACACTTTAGTTTATCGAATCCAACCGCGTTGTTTAAAGCAGGAACATCTTTGCTGGTTCTTTGCATAAATCTTTTAACCTTTTAGACAATCATCGCCATGTTTCATTTCAAATCCATAAGCTCTAACTCACCCGGATCAATTTGATCGTAGTCTTCATCAGTCAAATCACTCGTAACAATCTTACTACTTACCAGATTCTCATATGAGGTCTTGAAGGTAGACAAGAAAGCAAAGTTTTGTTTAGCTTCCTTCATGTTTACATTCGATGAAGATGAGAATGGATTTCCAGTGGATGAATTTCCAGATCCACTAGAAGAACCAGAAGCACAAGGTGACCCAGAACTTCCAGCAATGTAGAAACATGCTCGTGGATCACTATAGATAGTTGTAGCATCATCACTTGCATGTTGTGTAAGAAGTGCGGTGATTGGAGAAATGGTTGAACTCAAGGGCTTACTCCCACCGTAAAAATCCGGATCTTGACTATCCTAAGAAGACTTTGGACATTTAAGATCGTATTCTCGTGCTTCATCTTTTGCATGAATTCAGATACTATCAGATCTTCATTGTTGAAGTAATTATTCTCTTTTAGAACCATTAAGAAAGCCGAATAAGAACTCGGTAAAGGACCCTTAATAGTGTCAATCTTATCTGATTCAGACGGTTCCATCTTCATCTTATCCATTTCGGCTATCAGATGATTAAACCTTGTTGTCATCTTTTCGACAGTCTCACCTTTAAGTAAGTTAAAGTTTCTAAATTGAAACTTTAACATCACCTTCTTACTTTCAGCATTGTTACCCATACTCCTCATACGAATGTGTTAAAACAACGAAGCACAAATCTTTATGCTACCAACTTGATGAAAGATGTTTTCGGGTTATGCCATTGTAAGAGTAGAGTATGCTTTCGTTCAATATCTAACGCTTTCTTTTCTTCTTGAAAGTATTGTTAGATGGCCTTGGGTGTACATCCGATAGTTTCATATCCAATCATCGGGACGGTATACACTTCATCCAAGCAATACGAACAATCAGGGTGAACCGACCCTAGATGAGCACGGAAATGGGGTTCCCACTTAGCAAAATCGCTGAATTTCATTTAACGTGACACTTGGAATGTGAACCGATCTCGGTGTCCGGTTGTAACATTTGTTGCGTAAGCATATTTTGGGAAGCTAATGCATACATACCAGCCATTTTGAAAAATAACAAAATACTCAAATTTCAAGGGTGAATTTGAAAATATCTCAAAACGAACTATGAACAGTAATGGTTTAACGAACTGTGAAGAGTAATATTTTAACGAATTGTGAACAGTAATGTTAATGAATTAAACATAACGAATTGAAATTGTTTGTGTAACGAATGGAAGAGTGTCACACGAACTGAGTCAACGAATCAGTTTGACGAATTAGATTTACGAATCAGGTTAACGAAACCAAATTCAAAGTAACGAATCAAGGTAGCGAATCACCAAGTTTTCTTAATGAATAAAGTAACGAATCACTAAGTGAAATCTTAGCGAATCACAATGTCAACTTAACGAATCAGATAACGAATCAGATAACGAATCTCTAATTCAAAGTAACGAATTAAGATAACAAACTTGCTATAGTTGATAATGAATCAACTATAACGAAATAGTTTGTTATAACAGTTATAACAAACTCTAACAATTATTTCCACGTGGCAAAAGTTTGTTAGATTTGAGGTTAACGAACCAGCCACGTGTCTCACCAGTTGGAGAACACGAATCGGAAAAACAACGAATTAAGTGACGAACTGAGTAACGAATTAGATTAAAGTTAACGAAATACTATAACGAATTAGTTTAATGAATAAGAGTCCTCAACAGGTGATGAAGATCTTCAAATCTTCATCACTATTTTCCAAATTTCTGGAAAAACTAAGAACACCAAATCAAATCTCAAATCCGTAATACACGTTCAATATTTAACCAAATCGCTCAAATAACTTATCAAAATACTCGGAAACTTAACATGAATCCAAATCTGACCTTCCCGTAAACCAATTCACCTTAACTCGAACCAAATTTAACCAAAAACAATACCCTATTTTGGCCAAAACTCAGATCCAAACTAATCCAACACAAACACAATCTAATTACCGATTCCAGTTCACAAAACCTTCTAAATACCTTAACGATCATAAATCCAACCAAAATCAATCCATATTCCACCAAATTCACACTGAAGTTGATCAATCCCACACCGAAAACCAAATAATACCAAACTTAAACTTATCAGTCCTCAATTAATAAATTAACCCATAAATCAAGAGCAATCGAATCCTTGAAAGCTCTGATACCACTTGTGAAAGCCTCAGATCTCATATCTAAAGCTTAATTAACAATTAATGGATCTATTTCATGATTACTCTTATAGATTATCTGTTATATATATTAGTATTAGTTGTATTAGGTGTGTATATATTATTAGTAATAGATTAAGGATGAAGTTTTGATCGAGAGGAAACTTGGACAACAGTTCAATACTTTAAATCAAAATCTTAAATTAATCAGAGGATAACACCTCTATATATAGAAGACATATCTAGTTCGTTACACATTCCGTAACGAACTAGACTCCTGCTTCGTTACATTACATTAAATAATAAACAATAACGAACCGCCCCCTGATTTGTTAAACATCCTTAACGAATCAGGAGGAAACTTAACTTAAGGTCTAGTTCGTTAAACATCCTTAACGAACTAGACTGTTCCTCTAACGAACTAACTTAATTTAATATAAATAGCTTTTACATAAATAAACGATAAATACATAACGATAATTACAAAGACTCGAGACGCAAAACCGTGTACTAACACAGGTTGACCGAGAACTCTTATTGACCAAAATCCCATGTTGACCGAAAACCATCAGGTTTGACCGAGAACTCTCAGTATTGACCGAGAACCCTCAGGTCAGATGTTTTCAGCTCATCCTCCTATCTTCTCGTTTCTTTCCTTAGTCTAGTTAGTTTTTATAGGTCCATATTATAACTTTTAACCACCTTTTCCATTTTCCATAACCGTTATGCCCCAATATTATCACCTCATCAAGATCTATCCTTTTTAGGCATAAAGCATAAACCTTTATAGATTTAAAACATTTTAGCTAGATCTAGGGTTCCCTTTATGAAACGTATATAGCCATGAGTTCATTAACTTCATTTTAATCATCAAGTTTGTATTTTTATGAAACATCTAGACCCGATCTACTCTAGGGTTAAGTTTCATAATAAACCGCTCATAAAAACGTAACCTTTAAACGTAAAGAACATACATTTAGATGTTTGTTAGGTCACGGATAGCTTGATGTTCAACAATAACCTTGTATCTTGCTTTTGTAGGCAAGACTTATCAAGATTTTCTCTTGGTTTTGGTCTCGGATGATGGTCGGCGGCTAAGGAGGTGTGTTTGGCTTAAGTGTGTGTTTTAAGGTTTAGGCAAAGGTGTAGAATGGATGGAAATGGAAATGGTTAGGGTTTAAGGGGTACTTATACTCCCTTAAGCCCATAGACCTAAGGGCCATCTTTCCTTTTTGGTCCATAATTAATTCCATCCAATTAGCCTACTAATCTTTATATCTTTATTATTTTATTATTTATTTATCAACTCATGTAAACTTTTCCATCATAACAAATCAATATAAAATATGATTATTTGAAATTTCGGGATGTTACAGAGACGAACGAGAGAGAGAGAGAGAGATAGAGAGAGGGGGGGAGGGATTGATGATATTGTAATCGTTATCAAAGGACTTAAGCACATGGCGTTATATAAACGTGTGTTTTGAAGCATTACCTTGTTTTATTGTGTTTATTTGTTTTATATTGAATCGATTCATTGTTAGATACCGCCTAACAACGAATTTACTTGATATCACATTGAAAGATCCTTCCAAGGGACTTACACGTTCTCCGGGAAATACCGACAACAATCCTAATTACAATAATTACGGAAATAAATATGGATTGATAACGAAGCTAAAACTAGATAGAGGTTCAGGATTTGATGATCGATTGTGTTTTTGCGAAAGTTAAATATTTATTATATAACTTATTATCAATTTTATTATCACTTTTATTTATCAAAGGTTGTCATAAATAATATCATTTTAATTATATAAAATACATAAAAAAAATACTTAACTAAATACCTATAAAGATTTCAAACTTGATATAAAAAAATTTGAATTAAATATTTATTTTAAACTAATAATGAATGTAATATATTTATATATATTTCATTTGTTTAAAATCTTTATTAAACTATTAGATATATACATATAACTATAAACTCATATACTTCGATATATTTTTATCATATTTTTGAATACGTATTTTAAAACTAAAAACTAGATTAAAATATTTATTATAAAAAACTTTAACAACTTTTAATAACTATATATAAACACACACACAAGCATATATATATATATATATATATATATATATATATATATATATATATATATATATATATATATATGGCTTTAGCCGAAGCTCGAAAAAATAACTAGTTAAAACGTCAGTTTTGTAACAATATTTTTTAATTATTATATTTATAATATAATTTAGGTGATTAAATATAATATATAATGGTTTAAAACAAAGATTAGCAAAAAAAAGAACTCAAAAACAGGCTGCCGGAACTCGAACCCGTGCCGTCAGCCGGTTTACAAGAAACACATACAACAACCAAGCCATCAGATCTACCAAGACAATTGTTTATAGTTTGCAAAAAAAAAAATACATAACCAGAAGCCAACAGAACCCAGAAACTATAAGAATTTTAGAAGATCAAAACATTTAAATTGTTATACGTTTGATCAATCGAGGTTAGGGTTAATGATTAGTGATACAAAACGAACACATTAGCATAATTAATTACCTTTATTGATGTTCATACGAAGGTTAATTGGTTCATCGGTCGTCGACCAAAAGAGGATCAACAATACGATACAGAGGATACTAAAATATAATATGTGAGGGGGTTTTCTTTGCGAGGTTATAAGGATTGTTCAACTAAGTTTAATTGAATTATTATAGATGAAATAGATATAAACCAGTTTTAGGTTAAGGTCGGTTCATTCCCATGAGCAATACGTATCATCAAAGATTATTATTACCAAATTAGAGACGTTGGTGAGACCGATTTGGCAAGAAGATCAAGAACCACAAACAAATTCCTTGTTTAGAGCGAGGATTAATGTACAATAAATCCTAATTGGGTATACGGTTGCAATGGGTCAGGTTTGAACATGGGTTAACGTCTTATTGGGCTAATGGGTTATAATATGCAGATTTTTCAAAACAGTCCTAGTACTATAGTGATGGAAACAAATTGAGATTAAAGCTTACCTTAGGGTTTAAAATGTATATCTTTGAAAGTTAATTTATATATAATAAATAAATATAATAAACAATTAAAAATAAAATAATAATTCCTCTACAAACGCGATATTTTTATTGATAAAATCTCTCGAACATAAATTGGGTCGGGTAAATGGATAAAAATATTATATGCAAAATACTAGTTGTTACACTTTGATAATTATGTTCCGAACCATGATTACTTTTATCACCGGTTGGTCCACATGATTCGTCTCATCGTGTGGGTTTACAAAACGTTTGAAAATATAATTCAATGGTAAAATAGAAATCTTTTAGGTGAAAGAGTTATAACTAAGACATCTTTTAGATAAACTAATATTTATAGTTTGGTTATTTAAAATGGTGAATTTCTTAAAACAACCCTTATAGAATATTTTTTTATAATTTGATAATAAAAATTCATTTAATTGAGATTTATGAACAAGATTACAAGAAACATTTATCATGACGGATAAGAATCGAAGAATAGACATCTAGTATAGGGGATAAGATAAACTTTACTTGAGAAACACAGAAAATGAAAATAGAAACGCAATGAGAATAAATAACTAGTACTTCAACTAAAAAACATTAATCCAAAAATTCTTAAAGAGTCTATATTACACAAAAATCAAATTTATATAAGATAGAATGCAACGAGCAACGAAATTCTTCTAGTAGCTTGAATCCTTAATTACGCATAACTTGAGAATCTTGAATGATTTGATCCATAATAGCTTGGGTAAACGAGGAGATTTTATTAGACATGAATTGAATTTGATGAAGATAAGCAAGGCTAGGACACATGTTGCAAAGATAGTTCGGTTTCCACAATGATAGCAGACACGCATATTTGCAACACCGGGTTGAGCAGACGGCACGATACATGTTCGAGAAACGAGCGTCACAAATCGTTATGGGGAAGTTGGTGAAATAGGGTTTGATGGCAAGAATTAGAAAATGGCCATAACGGTTACAATTGGCGCAAAGACGACATGTGGTGTTGGACGGGTGGTGACAGTTGCAAGTATTGCAGATGGGATGTGGACCCTTATAGGGTTTCTTGTTCGAAAAAGTTGAAGAGGCTTGCTTTTGGGGTTACTATTCTAGGGATCACATCAGCAAACTCCTTGGCTATACAAGCGGCCATACGACAGCCATGAGAAACAGATGATTGATGTTGGGGGCGCCGGTGGTTTCTTAGGGAAGACATTCTACGATAACCAAAAATAAAGATTTATGAAATGAATGGTAAGCTGAGGAAAATGAGAAGTAACACGAGATTAACCAAACCATGAAGTACTGGAATGTTAAAAATAAGGGTGAAAATTTGAAATGTGTCTGATTCTTCATAAATATGATAACATGAATATGAGAAAACCATTTAAATAACAAAATGTTAACTGCTTAAATAACTTGTGATAACCTTGTCTTTATAAATGAAGGATTTTTTCCGTATCATGAGAATCAAAATATTTTAAAGTGAGTGAACAAGTCAAATCATAAAGTTTTGATTTAAATGAAATTGAGTAAATGAATAAACGAATTTTCTTTGGTGAGTTGGCTTTCCATGATTCTTCCATGGCATTTTATGTCAGTCCCGTATAGCTGAACTAATCGCTTAATCACTCACAATCATAACCCACACAAATGTGTCGACAAGAAGGTTATGACATACTGTTTTGTGAAAATCCAATGAATATTAAAGGCGAAATCAATAATACTCTTAATATTGATCAATGGACAGGAAAGTAACAAACACACAAAGTAACTCAAAAGATTTCCATTTATATTGTGAAGGATACAATGAAAATCAATTAGAGTTTCAAGGTGGAATGTTTGAATTTTGGACAGCTTTTCCTTACAAGATAAAGACAGCCGTCAAATCACAATATTCGCTCAGTGTATGTTGTTGTCATAGGCATTTCGTAAAGTTTCCTTTTATAAGCTTGCCCTGACACCGTACATTCTATCTAGAAACCCTAATGATGTATACTAAACATATTCAAACGTATTACAAAACATTCTAAGTGTAAACAGGTCTTCGAGTAAGCTTTACAACTTTTGTCTTTAGCGAGCAGACCTGGTAACCATTAAGTGTGCTGAGGAATAGTTCTCCGAGTAAGCTTTACTTTGAATATTTTCCTTACAAGTATTCGTCAAGCAAGCTTCAAACATCATGATAATACCAAACTTTGCTCGGTATATATTCTACGAGCAAACTTGTTCTTTAGAGATCCCTTTAACATTTTGTAGCTTTAACTTATTTAACAAGTCCAAGTGTGTTGGTGACACTGTAGCTTGCTCGGGGTTGAACCTTGCTCGTTTGAAGTCCTTAAGTAATTTCTTTATCAACTTCCTTCAAGCTTGCTGGGACCACAGTTTATTATAAATAAACCTTGCTCGATCCACCAAAATACTTGGTTTTAGCTTGGTTTAGTCAAGAGTTTGCTCTGAAACAAACCTTGCTTGACTTGAAGAACAACCTTGCTTAATGAAGTGTAGTTTGCTCAAACTAACACTTAAGAAGAATTCCAGAAGATAACTTTTCTTGAAGAGCAAAATACCTGTTAACAAGGTACAACCTATGGATTTTTGACCAAAAACACGGATTAGAACGTTAATGTAACGTTTTTACGGTTTAAAACTTTGATTTGAAACCCTAACCGAAACCTTAATTTTGTTTGAGACTCAGAAATGTTATGGTAAGATCACTGGAAAAATTTGGGATCATTTGGAGTTGTCTAAGTGCAGTTTGTGCATTTGCGTTTTTATCGAGTTTTAACAGCCGAAAAATACACGAAATGGTATTTTGTCCAAAATTTTAGGTTCTGGGAATTTTACAGGGAGTGTGTAATGATAGCATTACCACATAGAAAAATTATCGGATTTTTCGGGAATTATTTGGCATAAACGGGGTTTTTATAAATTAATTGTAACACATAAAATGAAGTTTTATAAATAAGTAGTTAAGTATAAAAATTCTGAAAATATTTTTATAAAATTCTACAGATTTTACTTTATTTTTACAAAAATTCTCATAATTTATATGTAATTACATAATTAGTTATGATTATTTGAAAATTTAAATTATATCTGTTTAAACGAAACTGTCAGTTTTGTGTTTAACGAACTGACTAGTATTTCAAAACATCAAAAGTGGTAAAATATCATAGTTTTGTAAGAATTTGATAAAAATGAACTTTTTACGAGATTTCCAGACATTTGAGGTGATTTTTACGTGTTTTGTATAATCAAAACCGAATGAAAACGGAAACGAACCATGCGATCAATCCAGATACCGAAACTTTAAACTTATTTAATAAATCAAATCATTTTATCAAACAGTGTTTTCTTAAGTTAGTGTGATCATACCTATTTCCGAAACGCATAAACGATCAACTTGGCCAAGCACGAAAAACGATACAACTTAGCCAAATCTGGTTTTTAACATTTCATTACGTACAACGTCACAATCAAAGACTACTAGCATGTTCTGGGCGTAACAGCTATGCCCAGACTAGTTGTACAACCCGATTTAGTATAAAGAATGTACTAGTGTTAACCGTATTATACCGATTATAGGATACAAGCTATAGTCGAGGCATTATACCTAGTACGCGTGTAATCGATCACTATTACGATAAGGTGACTTTCATGACCCCACTTTCTAAACTGTTTTACGAACTTTTGGGGTGAAAAGCGTGTTTACATATACGTATATACTTGGAAACTTGTGATGATGTGAATTATCTAAGTACTAACACTTGAAAGTCTCGACAAACACAAGTGATTAACTTCGCGCCGGTGACGTGTGGATAGTACTGTCGGTTTGACAAACCCAACTGACAGGGCCGGAGGGGTATGCCGGAACATGTTATCCCAGTTGCACATTGTCATTTAATCTTATTAATTTCTGCTATGTGGTGTTTGACATAGTACATACTTGGGGCCAAGTGGCTATTAAATGCCAACGGGAGTACATGCGTAAGGGTGGCCATGCGTTTTAGCTCGTTTCGGTTTCACTTGTGGCTTAGTATAAAAACATCATACACATACATACATACATGAATATACATACATACATACATATATACATACATACATACATACATACTGTGAACTTTATGAACTCGTATACTGATTTTCGTTTGTACTCGTGAAACTTGAAACTCACCAACTAGACGTAGTTGACCAGCTTTAACAAGCTTTTCAGGTGAGCCAAAGATCTAATAATTTCTTACGCGCTTGATGTTAAGAACTGAAGTTGAATCGCTGTGAATAAATACAAGTATATATTAAAGAATAAGCATCCACAAGAATTGGTTATATGTTTTTGCCTAATATGTAAACTTAGTACCAGCCAATGTAATATGATGTAAATTTAGCTTGTTGAATTTCTTTATAAACAATGTGGTTGATACCAGAGTTATATGTTACATTCCCGTATTACGCTTCCGCAACTTCCTAGTCGGGGTGTGACAAACGTACAGGTTTATGGGCGGGCGCTTACAATTAAGCTGATGCAGACATACTTGAGCACGAGTGATGATCAAGCAGTAAAAGAAGGGGGAGAATGTTGGGCTATATTTAATGGTTTACTCTTATGTAAATGGGCTTAGTTTTGGCTACTCTGTGTAAACTAAAATCTTGGATTTCGGTAGGCTTAATATGTTTTTGGTCTTATGGTTTAGCTTATACTATATATATGGTGTATGTAGATGGTTTTGGTGTTGGTTGGTTAGACGTAACAAAGAGAGAGAGAGAGAGAGAGAGATTGATGATATTGTAATCGTTATCAAAGAGCTTAAACACACGGCATTATATAAACGTGTGTTTTGAAGCATTACCGTGTTTTATTGTGGTCATTTGTTTTATATTGAATTGATTCATTGTTAGATTCTGCCTAACAACGAATTTACTTGATATCACATTAAAAGATCCTTCCACGGGAATTACACATTCTCCAGGAATTACCGACGATAATCCTAATTACAATAATTACGGAAATAAATATGGATTGATAACAAAGCTAAAACTAGATAGGGGTTCAGGATTTGATAATCGAGTGTGTTTTTGCGTAAATATTTATTATGTAACTTATTATCAATTTTATTATCACTTTCATTTATTAAAGGTTGTATAAATAATATCATTTTAATTATTTAAAATACATAAAAAATTACTTAACTAAATATTTATAAAGATTCATAGTTGATATAAAAAGATTTGTATTAAATATCTATTTTAAACTAATAATACATTTAATATAGTTATATATATTTCATTTGTTTGAAATCTTTATTAAAGTATTAGATATATACATATAATTATAAACTCATATACTTACATATATTTTTATTATATACTTTTATATTTTTGAATACGTATTTTAAAACTAAAAAACAGATTAAAATATTTATTATAAAAACCTTTAACAACTTATAATAACTATATATAAACACACACACACACAAACATATATATATATATATGTATATATATATGGGGATGGTCTTTGCGAGAAGTGCGAGAAGTGAATGCGTAACTATATTAATCCCTAATTTCACTCCCTTTCTTATTTGTGTAGGTGCGTATGTACGTGTGTAGTTACATATTTTTGTATATGTCTATGCATGTTTGTATGTGTGTACAAATGTAGGTTTGAATGTGGCTCTATACGTTTATATGTGTATAGGTAGGTTTGAATGTGGGTAGCTAAGACATAAATACAACCAACCTACATACATGTAGGTAACATCATAAGAAAGGGACTGAAATCTGGGATTAATGGAGTTACACCTTCACTTCTCGCTGTAAAAAAACTTCTGAAATGATCCAATATCTATGGGTGAGGATCCTAAGAGAACCCTTTAAGAATTGAGAACTTTGAGAACCATTTTGGTTCACATGTTTAAATAAACATGGGTTTTAAAAATCAATGGCATCTTTGAAAATTTTAAAATTTGGAGGGGCAATTATGGAAATTTGAAAAATCAAAACAAACAGTCATAACAGCACAGATCGTAACAAACTCCCCGATATCTAAAAACGGCGATCTAGGGTTTTCAAAGGCGATCTCCGTCGTGCTCCGCCGCTCGCTTCTGTCGTGCTTCACCGTCGCCGTCCTGCGCCACCGCTCGCTCCCGTCGTACCCAAACGTTTCCGTCTTGCTTCGTTGTTCCTTCGTGCTCACCGTCGTCTTTTGCTTCGTCTTTCTCTGGTTCGTACTACATATGTGTATAATTATCATAAAATTAATCTGTCTATGTTGATTGTTATATAACTTCTTTTGATTTTGATACTGAGAATTGTTCATTGTGAGTTGATTATGAACACTAGTGACAGATCTGATAAAATACATAGCTAAATTAAGCTTGTGTAATAGATACTATAGTTAGTTGTTTGATATTATACACATATGTACATATATGACGTGACTTAATTATACATATATGCATAATAATTTTAATAAATTGACTGTTAATAATAT
Organism: Bidens hawaiensis; assembly: GCF_021521415.1. Taxonomy (NCBI): domain Eukaryota; kingdom Viridiplantae; phylum Streptophyta; class Magnoliopsida; order Asterales; family Asteraceae; genus Bidens; species Bidens hawaiensis. The sequence goes on from NW_027491017.1 coordinate 2,116,100, forward strand.
GATAGAATATAAATATAAGTGTATGTAGGTTTTTAAGCTTGTGAAGTACTTAGTATGATTATAGTTATTCATTAAAATTGTACAACATATGTAATTAACAAAATATGATGTGACTTTATATACTAATATACATAATATAAATGTTTTTATATTGTTAATAATAGTAATGACTTTTTGTTATGCATATGTACATATATGATTTGACTCTATATTTATACATGGATGTTTATAAGTATGTGTATAATAATATTATATGTATATGTATAATAATACTAATGAGTTTTTGTTTGTTAATTCAGGTCCAATTTCAGGGAAACAAAAATGGCTAAACGTTAGTGTTTAAACATCATGCTTTGTTTTGTTATTATGTGTTAATATTTATGATGTGTCTTTAAAGTTTTAAAAATCTAATTTTATAGGTAAAAAAAGTGAAAGGATAAAAATAAAAAGATCATGTAGATATTCAAACACAAAAGATAATCCAACTGACGTTGAAGGTATTGCTTAATTTTATATACGTATATAATGATGTTTTGTTTACACATATGTACAACACACGTTTATAATATGATCAAAAAATTATACACATATGTACAATCGGTTTATATTATAATAATATCAAACAATTGTTGATGCTATTATAATATGTTTGCACATGTGTATATGATACGTTATAAATATACGTATATGTATATTGTAATTTTAAATTGGCTTTAGTTGTACATAAAATTGTTATATGTAAAATCTGTATTGTTGTTATTGTTGTAATGAAATGCAGAGACTGATGACTTTGTCGAACCGATTCGGAAGAAAATTGAAAACACATCTAAAGTTATTCAGAAAAAGAGTAAAGACGGTGGAAAAAGGAACTTAACTGTTGAAGGTATTTCTTAATTTAATCTATATAATTTATCTATAGTTAAATCTAATTTTGCGTATCATATACATGTACATATATGTATAACATGTTATACACAACATGTTTTCTTCAAACTCATCAGTATCTGCAACGTATACCAACAATATCAATTATAGAGAATTTATGATTAATAACTTATATTATACACATATGTACAAAGGGAACTATTACTCCATATATACATACGTACATGACATAGACAATCTACGATTACAAAACAAAACATTGTTATACACATATAAGCTAAACATAAATATTACTAAATATGCATATATGTAATAACACCAACATGTACCATAAATTAGATCTATACATACCTAACACAAACATATTACTCACTATACTCAAATGTTATACATATACGTACATATATCTAATACACTAAATTAGGTTTAATATACTATACACAAATGTTATACACATACGTACATGTATATAATATGCTAAATTTGGTTTAATATACATACATGTAAAACATTCTATACAAATACGTACAAAAAGTTTATAATAGAATCAACAATTGTTTGTTCACATAATGATTTTATAACATAGAATTACAGATCAACAATTAGATATAATAATTTTATATACAACTAAAGCTAATTTACAATACAATATACATATATGTATACGTATAACATATCATACACACATGTGCAAACAGTTTATAATAGCATCAACAATTGTTTAATATTATTATAATATAAAACGATTGTATATATGTGTATAATCTGTTGATTATATTATAAACTTGTGTTGTACATATGTGTATAACATGTTATACATATACGTACATGTATATGATACGCAAAATTAGATTTAACTATAGATAAATTATATAGATTAAATTATGAAATACCTTCAACAGTTAAGTTCTTTTTTCCACCGTCTTTACTCTTTTTCTGAATAACTTTAGATGTGTTTTCAGTTTTCTTCCGAATCGGTTCGACAAAGTCATCAGTCTCTGCATTTCATAACAACAATAACAACAATACAGATTTTACATATAACAATTTTATGTACAACTAAAGCTAATTTAAAATAACAATATACATATACGTATATGTATAACATATCATACACACATGTGCAAACATATTATAATAGCATCAACAATTGTTTGATATTATTATAATATAAAACGATTGTACATATGTGTATAATCTGTTGATTATATTATAAACTTGTGTTGTACATATGTGTATAACATGTTATACATATACGTACATGTATATGATACGCAAAATTAGATTTAACTATAGATAAATTATATAGATTAAATTAAGAAATACCTTCAACAGTTAAGTTCCTTTTTCCACCGTCTTTACTCTTTTTCTGAATAACTTTAGATGTGTTTTCAGTTTTCTTTCGAATCGGTTCGACAAAGTCATCAGTCTCTGCATTTCATAACAACAATAACAACAATACAGATTTTACATAAAACAATTTTATGTACAACTAAAGCCAATTTAAAATTACAATATACTATACGTATATTTATAACATATCATATACACATGTGCAAATAATCAACTTTAAACATCATCTCCTCCTCGTACTTTTTCTCTAGAATCTACTTTAAACGGAAAATGCCTTAACAAGAGTTTGAATTGGGTTCATGTAACATTCGTTATTTTTCAAACCCGAAAATCCGACCCGTTTTAAATTTTCGTTCATATATATATAAATATATTATAATGTCATTAATTAATCTCAATTTTTGTTTCATTAATCTTATGTGACATTCGTCGTTTTTTTTATTTGCATGTGTATTCTTGTCATTCGTTCACAATTTATATAATATTTACGATGTTTTAAGTTATTATACGTTTATTCCTATTCTTTTTGTTCAAATAACGAAACCCCAAGATTTAATGTCATTATTTAAACGAGTCGCAAACTAGCCGGGTATAATATAAAAATAATCCAAAACAACTTAACTTTTATTACCATTATATAACATTGGAAAGTACAAGGTTCAATTTATAAACATTCTCTAAATTCAGTTTTAATATATATTGAAAGTTTAGGGTCCATTGTGTAAATATACTTAAATTATAATATTAAAATATCCAACCCATCCCCACCTCAACCCACATTTTTCCAGCGACTGGCTGGAATCCGGCCATCAAAAACTACGGCAACATACTTAACCCTTTAAAACGTGTGTTTTGGCCCGATTTACAGCTCGTAAAACCTTTTAACTGTAACGACAAACGTTAATCAACAATAATAACTTGTATTATAATAAACTTTATTACGCGATTTGGCAGTGCAACCGCCGGATAATTATTAATATACCAATAAAGACCATTTAAGCTTATACGCTACGACTGATGGTATAAATAGTGACATAGAGCTCGACTAAAACCCCTAACCTAATTTGGTCAAACAATGAACGAGTTAGCAGAATCAAAATCTATGGTTACAAGAAAGAAGATGAACTGGAATGTTTGTATATATATATATATATATCAGTTTCTACTCTATCAGTAAATTAACATGTTGGTCCACTGGTTAGTTAATGAATGTTTCAATCATGGGACCCGGGTTCGAAGCCGGGTCCTAGCAGTTTTTGTTGTTTTGCTTTCTTTTTATTATTTTTTAAAGCTTTCTTTTAATATTAATTAACCAAATAAAAAATTTATAAAAATTATATAAATCATATAAAATTATTGTAAGTTAGATAAAATTAGTTTTATCATTTTGTCACCTAAAAACCAATCTTTTAAACTCGTCAAGACTCGTTTAAATTATATATATTACATTTTGTTCGTTAAACTTTATAATTCGTTAGCAATTTTGTATTCAAGATAAAACACACCGTTAACACCAAAAACTCCATAAACGTTAAAATATTCAAACTTAACTTTAACCTCGTAATTTAAAAACATTAGACTTAACAATTCGTTAAAGTATGATATTATAATATCAACTTCATAAAATATTAAAACATACATTAAACACTTCGAATCCCCGACAACCCGATCTATTTACTTTGTAAGTCGTTAGTAATAATTAATTTTGTATTTCTAATTCTAGTTCATAACGTTCAATTACTTCGGTTTCAATTCACTTTCGATTTTATTTCAACTTTGTCTTCAACTTCAAGGTGGGTTTCTTACACCCCCTTTTTACCATTTTTAACTATTTTAGGGGTGGCATATATATCCTATCAACAATTTAATTTTGTTTATTCATTATTTACAAACTACAATTCGCTACATGGACTTGTGTGTTTACTTGTTACCTGCTACAAATTACTTGCTCATAGATTACTTCAAGTTAGTATGATCATACGCCCCCTTTGCGCTTAATACATTTGTTGTTATGAGTGGAAAAGGGCCTCATTATCCGAGTACGTTGTTGCACAATCCCAACTGGAAAGGACCTTACTTGCACTTATATGAGTACGCTGGTGCACAATCCCAGTTGGAAAGGACATTACTTGCTCATTTACCCTTGTTTATGGAATTGTATGATTTGTATGTACGTATATCAAAACTAGTGTGAACTCACAAACTATTCATTTAGTTGACTTTATTTTATATATATGTCACAGGTACAATTATTAGAGGATGAAACGGAGAAGACACTAGAACTTAGGTTATTAATAATGGACAAGTTGTTAATTGTTCTTGTAGTTTCCTTGTATTTCTTGTTACAAACTTGTGTACTTGATGTTTAAATTAATTAATGATAATATTGTGACTTAATAGTGTCAAATGTGTTTTGGGCAATCTGTACGTCACACTCGGACGTGTTTCGCTTTAGTTGGAGTGTTACAGATTGGTATCAGAGCCGTGACTATAAGATAGGACATTAGACGTAGTGTTCTAGTTAGTTATAGTTTATTTGCTTAATTGATTAGGTTGCATAGTTAGAAATTGTGTGGGCCTTATGTGATTGTTCAAAGCACTTAGTTGTTACTATTATACCGTTGATTCAATTACTTTAATTACACAAGCACACACAAGTCCAAGGCTTATGCCTAAAAAGCAAAGATTTTTCCAACATTTTCAGTTATTGATTTTCATTGTGGTGTTCCGATATTTATTCTTCTTAAAGATGGTTCTTTATGGCGGGTATGTAGTAACTGTAAGGGGGACGTGCTTGTTTTCCAAAACTCTTGACACCAAGGTTATTGAAACCTAAGGATAAGCAAAGCGTATAAATCCCAATCAGACGCAGGACCCGGTTGCTTACCTGGGGAGTTAGGAAAGAGCATGAACTCTATTAAGCCAAAGCATACCACTTTCAACGTTATATGAATCACAACTTTAAGTTTTCAAATGCGACCATGTTCTCTTTGTGAAAAGAATATGGTTGCACTCCTCTATGTTTTACAATGTGTTTTATCTGAAAGTCTGTACACGAATACCCAGCTTTCGGTTCGATTTAATTACGCATATTATACGAGAATGGTTAAGTTTAAAAATTTTGTGACACGTTTTCTTTATTTATACGTTCATTTACGGCTTAAAATTTTAAAAGTTTGAAAAGTAGTAACCGAATTTCAAACGATTATTTTTTTATTTTACTATTATGTTTTAGAATTTAAAGTTCAAAAAGTTATTGTGATACATAAATGGTTGAATTTAGATTTGATTACTATATTATTTTATTCATTTACTACTACGTTTCATAATTGAAAATTCGAAAAGTCATGGTGATACATGAATGGTCGAATTTAAATTCGATTACCCTATTAATATATTCGTTTACTATTGTGTTTTAGAATCGAAAATAAAAAATCGAAAAGTCATGTTCATGAACACACTATTTTCAATTCGATCACTATTTATTGTTATGTTTAATACTTTTTCCATATGATTATTCAATAATTTATAAGGTTTTTGTTTATTGAAAGATGAAAACTCATTATCAAACTCAAAACATTTTTCAAAAAAAATTAGCAAACGCGCCAACTCTTCTATAAAAAAGCTAATACACCTAAACTCACAACCAATACAACCCGACTGCAACCAACTGTAAACCGAAGCCCACGCATCTGCATGAACATGCTCCAAACCACCACCACTTGATGAACCCTTTCGGTTTCTAGACTTCCCAAAGTAATACAACTAAACTTTTACCCGTTTATATTCACCATTGGCATCTCGCCATGAAACAAAACCAAAGATGACGGGCAAAAAAGTGATTTGACTTCATACCTTCCAACCAGCTGGTTTGGTGTGCTTCGCAGCTGCGAACAAGATCACAAAAGTCAAGTCAACAATGAAAAAATTTATTCAATAAAAGATCACATTTCAAAATCAACTACAACTATAATTCGATTTAATTCCATATTATTATCGTTTTTGTCATAAAAAACCAAAATCCATTTGAAAAGACAAAATAAAAAAGGAATAAATATGTTGAAAGAGAATAAAAAATTAAAAATTAATATTTTTTGGGAAATTTAAGAACACCAACAACATTGAACACTATTAGACCTTAACTCTAAAAAAGTATTTTGAAGGATTGAGGACAGAGTAATTTTTACCTGTCCCGTTTATTTAACCCATTACATAAGACACAAATCAAAATTGTATCATAGCATGACACAAGTACCCAACACATATTATAATATTAAATCAAAGAATATTTCTCATTGTCTAACTCGTATAACTTTTTACTTATTGACTCGTATAGTCTAAAAAACCACTTGGTATTTAACTTTACACCATAAAAAACGTAAAGTAAAGGCCATAGTCGTGCACCTGTACCCTGCAGCGGTGCAGCCCCAAAGTGATTTACTATTGCGATACCAAGCGTCCAAGCTTCAATTTAAACCAAAATACAGCAAAAGAAGGTTAGTTAAATGTCTAAAATACCCTTCAAAAACATTGTAATACAGTTTACATACATACACGGCTGTCAAAGTACAAGGTACTTGACCCACCCAAGCCAACATCGTCCACGTTAAAATATGGCCATCTTGTGTCGGTTACTCTCAGTGGTTGAGGTTTCATTCATGATTACCCTGTCAAAAAATAAAGAGCTTTAGAGAAGAAAAATGCTAAATATTCAAGCCATTTAAATATAGTATTTTGCCTAAAGCTTCATATTGTCCAGAGTTTTGATGGAAAACGGTGAAGAGTTATCTATAATTGTGCAGAATTTGTGATCCGTATAGTGCATAATTTTAAAAAACATTTGTTGTGCAGAATTTTGCCTATCAGCAGTGCAAAGTTCAAACACAAAACAAAATTTGGAATAAAAAAGTGCAGATTGTTGTGTTTTCGATACAATGTATTTTGACATAATGAATCTCCCAATTTTTTAACTTCAAAATCAATTTTTGGTAGAAAGTAAATTCCTAAAAACTCTTGTGGAAAACACTATATAATTAAAACAAAGCAATAGATTATAAAAACTTTTTAACTAAATTACTAAAAATTGACTGCAAGTGTAATATTGTTGAGAGTACAATAAACTTACCATCTAATATCCAACTTTCACCCATCTTTATACAATTTTGACCATGGCAGGTGGACTTTTAGGTTTTGAACTACAAACAAATAAATCAAATCATATTCACAAATACATAACAATACAAAGGTTCTAATTTCAAAAAATAGACATTGTAAAACCTCCAAGCATAAACCAAACTGAAAAATCACTTAATCAAGCTTTCATAACGTTGAACAAAATTGGATAATAAGATATTATTTATAATACTTTACGACATAAATTAGAGTGGAAACCAACAATACATGATGCCGACGAAGACACCAATCTGAATTGAAGCTATGGTACAGTCGGAAGTAATGCATCAACTGTTTGAATTTGCGTTCATTTTTGTGCACAAAATTTGTGCAATTTGACCACGTAATAGTCAACATATAAGATGGGGTGTTTTTCAAGTTTGGAATTTAAAAATTGAAACTATAGTAACTAACTTTTATTAAAAGAAATTTATTATAAAGTGTAAACCTTAGATTGATCATAACGAACCAAAAAATCTAAAACGACGACCTCTTACATCATGTCTTTCTAGTGAATATTCAATTGTTTGTAGAACTAATCCCACTTAACAATAAACAAATTTCACTTATTTCTCCCTAATCGGTTAAAAACCAAATTGATAACAGCTCAAGAGTTTAAATTATACACCAGTTTACCTTACCTCGTATATCAGTATGTTCTTCATATTCAATCGTCATGGTATTACCAATGCACCTGTAAGTAAACATAACAATTTAATAATCTTAGTTTAATTCAAGAAAACCAAACAAGATGAGTTTTTAATAATTTATATGTAACGAAAAAAGTAACTACCAGGTTTTTGTAACCCTCATATAAGCCACCACAACCAGCAAAAATATCTAATGTCGATACATTGTTTGTTCACAGCAGAACTCTCAATGTGGCCATCTCAATGATCATCAAAACTTAGAGATGTTAATAGCAAATAACTTCTATTAGATCACAAAAAATCATCAAAGCTCAGAGATATTAATAGCAAATTAATACTAATAAGACCATTTTACCCTTGATTTACTTAATTAATTTAGTTTTCGGTTCTATTTGGTTTTGGTTAATTCGGTTAACCAAAGGTAAAAAATCACAGCCGTAACCAAACTTTCAATTAATTCAGTTTTCGGTTAATTTGGCTCGGTTTCGGTTAACTCTTTGGTTGCGCATAGCAGGATGGGCTCAATGCACATCATGAGATCATTAAGATTGGTTTGATCAATTACATCGTGTTCATTTAAAAGCTTGTATGTTAAGTGCGTCGAAACGGGTCATGATTGGTTGGGTTACCCAAAACATTTTTGGATGGATTCTGGTGGGGTTCAGTAACCATATTAGGTTCGGGTTGTTTCAGGTTCTTGACGTTACAAACGTCACCAGCATAAAATAAAAGGGAAAAAAGAAACGATTATCGAACCGACTTTGTGATGTTTTTTGTTTACTTTTTAATCCAATAAAATATGAAATTCTAAATTTTAAAAAAAGTAGTGCGCAATTAAATTTTTAACCATGACAGAAACTAACCCGCAGTCAATTTGTCACAAATAATCTTTTCAAAATAAATAGCATGTAATATGTCACAAATAATCTTTTCAAAACAAGCAATCTGAGAGCAATACCATTCGGGCTAGCATTTCCTCAATAGCTCTCATCATGAGGATTCACTCTAGAAACCTCTGGAGTTGATGTCAGCTAAACTCTGCAGGTATGGTAAATTAAGTTTAGAATACCACAACAATATAGATAAAAGACTCCAATTTCAAACCTTTATGTATTATGTTTTAAGTACATATGGTCAAAAAGGAACATAACATTACATACACACATATTATCTGCATCAAACAAATTTCTTTATATATTATGTTTTAAGTACATATGGTCAAAGAGGAACATAACATTACACACACACATATTATCTGCATCAAACAAATTTGAAAAACAATAAACAGACCTTGCAACTTTCCACTAAAAGAACTTATCTGGTTTTTGTAGAAAAATCTTTAAAACACTTTTTAGTCAAAACATAAAAGATTGAACATTGTAAAACCAGTAACAGTTTTGTCTAACTTAAACACATAACTAAAGTTGGCTATCTTTCATTATAGCTGCTCAATCAAATTGGTTTGCATAAAGAGTAAAAATGGGTAAAACAAAAGATTGGAAAAACCTTTTAAGGATCGAGAGTGTGGACGTTTTAAGAAATGGTTTCCAGCCAGGAACTGATGTGACTAACCGCCGGTGATTAACCGACACCCCTTTTTCTCTTGTGTTCTCTCTCAACGGGTGCAGTAGCTGTCACAACAACAACGAAACCCAAAAACCGGACACGAAAAGCACTGATGATGGATCTGGAATCATCGGTGGTGGAAATAAGAAAACAACACTTTAGATAGCAAGTAGAAAAATCAAACCTTGACTCTTTTAATTTCTTCAAATCGACCCTCTGTGTACTGATTTTAGAGAGAGAGGTAGGTTATTTTGAATTTTGAATGACGAGACGTGATACACTGGTTTTGAGGGCAACTGGGCAGGATATCTTGGTTTTGAGATCCTGTTCATTACAAGGTTGTATATTGTGCATAAAGATTAGTAAAACTCTTAATTTTAAGACTTTTTGGTAAATTATCATTTTGCCCTTCCTATATGTATATTAACAGTGAATGGAAAACAACATCCATATAATAATCTATTGTCATTATATCCAATATCAATTCGTGTGTAATCGTCACTACACCCCGAATTATATTATAAGCATCCCATGTATAATGGCTTACCACACCAATCCGTGTGTAATGATCAACCGTCATTACATCACCAAAAACAATAGGCATTTTACCTTTTAAACAAAATGTGCTGTTGTAGACGAGCAAAGAATACAACATTACGTATGACTATCATAGTTGATAACCTGAAACATACCAAACTCAAAATATACCCACTTTCAACCCAACCCGATTGGAAGTGGGGGCGTCACCCCGATAGATGTACCAAAATTTCTGTGTCCTTACTAATTCGGTTAACAGTTATTTAGTCAACTAGACTCATCCCGCATTAGACACAGTTTGTAAAATAAAATGCCATCACAATATCAAATGAATTTCATATGAAATGAAAAATATGATTTCCCCCCAAAACAAAATTAAATATCGATTAAAACAATTCAAGTATAAAACGAGGGGAGTTCGATAGAGAAACTCACGGTTTGTAGCTTTTGGTTCCAAAATCCCATGTCCTACATTAGTACATGTTTTCTTTATAAAAACTTGATTTTAGTCTTTATATAAAACCCTTTTTAGTTTATTAATCCTAATCTAGCGACCACATAAGCAATTAAACGAGTACACATATTTCGGTTTTCTGTTAACTCTTATTTAATTAACTAAACCAATTAATAAACAATTAAAATATATAATAATATATTTTAAGTTTCAGTTGCTGGAAAGTTTTAAGAAAATATTAATCTTCTATTTTTTTATAATTTTTGTCGGTTTCTTGGGTTTTATCGGTTTTGTCGGTTTTATGTTCAAAACGGACCGTTTCGGTTTTTCAATTAAAATGTAACTTATAAATTATGTAAAAGACTTGTTACATATATATTAATCAATTTTTATATGTTAACTTGTGAAAACATATTAGTTTCATTTTTGTTAATATTTCCTTAAAATAACAACTTTTTAACGTTTTCGTGTCGGTTTTCGCGACACGAACCGTTTAGGACTAAGTTTATCATTTTGTCCTTTCCCATATATCAACTTATGTTATATATGAGTATTTTATAACATTAGGGGCTGTTCTAAAACAGTCCCTAAGAGTTGTGTCGATTTCGTTTAAAAAGCTGATTTTTCGACTATTAACGTTACCGGCAAGTCAAATAATTTGAACAAGTCCACATGAATCAACTTATGAACTAATCCCACATATAATAACACATAATTCACCATAAATTCCAGTTTTAATCATATAATTACATAAGACACATTTAACCTAGTTTTGAGTTACTAGTTCATATTCTAAGTTCATTAACAATGTTACTAATTAAACTTGTTATTTTTTGTGTGTGCAAATAATATTAAATACTTTAAGAGTCTAAATCTTTAACCTATTTTATAAGTTCATAACAAGTCAAAATCTTACTTTTCAATAAAGAGTTCTTATTCCATTTTGGAAGAATCTTTATTTTATGATTGTATGTTTCTTTCCAACAAAGTTAAATATGAACTTTTAGAAGATTCTATTCTTTATAATCAATCACTTTTATATCATTCCTATCTTCATCAATCTCTAATCAATCATTCAAATCACAAGATCATAAACTTTATTAATTTTTCTAAGTGTTGTTCTAATAAAGTTTCTTATTTTAGTAACTTTTAATATTTAATAATTCTAATTGATTCTATTCTTCTACTTGATTAAGTACAATTCCAAGTTTAATTCATTCAATTAGTTTGATAGGGTTTCATACATCCTATGTGTTCTATTCCCATTTTATTATTTCAATTTACCATTCAACAAAGTTTCTATATCTAGTAAGTTGTTGTCCATTTTAACCCATGTCTTAACTAATCCATGTTTCTATTCATACACGCTATCTTAGATTAAAGTTGCTATTAATCACATATTGATTACATTCATTACAAGTATTCCCATCAAAATCCAAGTTTCTATTTTTCTTAAATTAAAGTTTCCCTATTTAGTAACTTTAACAATCTTTGTTGGATCTTTAGGATGAATGTATGCATGTGTAAATGAGTTTGATTCTTCCTTTTACACATACATACATACCCACGGAACCCTCACGCATACACATTCAACCATAATTTCAATCTTTCAATCAACTCAAGAACCATAAAACTTATGCATACATATTTAACAATCAATCATTCATAACTTAATACTTGTTCCTTGAGATTTTGAAAGATGAAGATGTCGTTAAGAGTGATAGTAATGTGCTTCCTAGCTTAATTCTTCCTAGTATGCTTGATCTTCTAATCTCTAATCCTCCATAGATCTTGATTATGTATGTGTATGTGATAATATTTTAATTTGTGTTTGTGTGTGTGTGTTCAAGGTGTGTTACGGCCGATCTTATAAGGGGAAGAGGGAGAGTGTGTAGATTAGTGAGTTGGATGATAGGTTTAAGAGGTGGAGTGTTGTAGTTAAACAAATGTTATCTTCTAGAAGGTTAATCATTAGGGGGTTTAGTTGGAGAATTAGGTTTGGAATGTTTATGAGGTGGTTGTGATGAGATGTTGCAGGGGGGGGGGGGGGGTTCCAAGGGGGGGGGGGTGTTTGGGGTTATAAACTAGGTGTTTCCGGTTAATCGTTTAACGTATTTCGTGATTTAAATATCCAAACGCATCCCGTTTTCAATAATTTTTGTCAGACTTGAATGAAATCAAATTCTTGATAATATGGACCATAAAAACCATTTTCTTGGAAATATTTTGTGTGGGATCCTTTCCGGGTCCTGTACTGGCCCGTGTTTATTTATTTTCCAGTTTTCACGATTCGGGCCTTCCTAAATTATGTTTTTACATTGTCTCACATGTTTTTTTATATATATTAAATTTTTGAGATTATTTTATTGTCCTAATGATTTATTTACTTTATGGCTCACTGCCCGAGGTTTTTGCATGTTTTTCTCGTTTCGTGCCAAATTTGGACTTTTTGTTGAATTTTCAAGATATTGAATCTTAATAAAGAGAGATTTTAGTAATGAAATGATATTAGGATGGAAAACAGGATTACATTGACAAAAATTTTTTCCAGATGTTACAGTTAGTTAGAGCAAACTACACTTCATCAAGCAATGTTGTTCTTCAAGTCAAGCAAGGTTTGTTTAAGAGCAAACTCTTGACTAAACCAAGCTAAAACCAAGTATTTTGGTGGATCGAGCAAGGTTTATTTATAATAAACTGTGGTCCCAGCAAGCTTGAAGGAAGTTGATAAAAAAAATTACTTAAGGACTTCAAACGAGCAAGGTTCAACCCCGAGCAAGCTACAGTGTCACCAACACACTTGGACTTGTTAAATAAGTTAAAACTACAAAAGGTTGAAGGGATCTCTAAAGAACATGTTTGCTCATAGAATATATACCGAACAAAGTTTGGTATTATCAGGATGTTTGAAGCTTGCTTGACCAATATTTTCTAAGGAAAATATTCTAAGTAAAGCTTACTCGGAGAACTATTCCCCATCACACTTATTGGTTACCAGGCCTGCTCGCTGAAGACAAAAGTTGTAAAGCTTACTCGAAGACCTGTTTACACTTAGAATGTTTTGTAATACGTTTGAATATGTTTAGTAACCATCATTAGGGTTTCTAGATAGAATGTCAGGTGTTAGGGCAGACCTATAAAAGGAAACTTTAGGGAACGCCTATTACAACAATGGACACTGAGAGAATATTGTGATTTGAAGGCTGTCATTATCTTGTTCGGAAAAGCTACCGAAAATTCAAGCATTCCACCTTTGAAACCCTAATTGATTTTCATTGTATCCTTCACAATATAAATGGAAATCTTTTGAGTTACTTTGTGTGTTTGTTACTTTCCTGTCCGTTGAGAAATATTAAGAGTATTATCGATTCCGCCTTTAATATTCTTTGGTTTTTAACAAAACAGTATGTCGTAATCTTCTTGTCGACGCGTTTGTGTGGGTTATGATTGTGAGTGATTAAAATGCCATGGAAGGCTCATTAAAAGCCAACTCACCAAAGAAAATTTGTTTATTCATTTACTCGATTTAATTTAAATCAAAATTTTATGATTTGACTTATTCACTTACTTTAAAATATTTTGATTCTCATGATACGACAAAAATCCTTCAGTTATAAAGACAAGGTTAACACAAGTTATTTAAGCAGTTAACATTTTGTTATTTAAATGGTTTTCTCATATTCATGTTATCATATTTATAAAGAATCAAACACATTTCAAATTTTCACCCTCAAATTTTATTTTTAACATTCCGCTACTTCATGGTTTGGTTAATCTCGTGTTACTTCTCATTCTCCTCAACTTACCACTCATTTTATAAATCTTTATTTTTTATCATCGTAGAATGTCTTCCCTAGGAAACCACCTGCGCCCCCAACATCAATCATCTGTTTCTCATGATCGTCGTATGGCCGCTTCTGTAGCCAAGGAGTTTGCTGATGCGATCCCTAGAATATTAACCCAAATTCAAAACATTAATTCAACCGGTTAAACCTTTTCCACAAACCTCTCTGCTGGTAACCATTTACCTCTACTCACCCTCGAAAAAAGAAACGTAAGAACCTTGCTGCAATCAAACCTACCCAATAGCAAGCCTCTTCAACTTTTTCGAACAAGAAACCCTATAAGGGACCACATCCCATCTTCAATACTTACATTGTCACCACCGTCCAACTCCACATGTTGTCTTTGCACCAATGGTAACCGTTTTGCTAATTCTTGCCGTCGAAAACCCCTATTTCACCAACTTCCCCACAACGATTTGTGACGCTCGTTTCTCGAACCTGTATCGTGTCGTCTGCTCAACCCGATGTTGCAACTACGCTTGTCTGCTATCATTGTGGAAACCGAACTATCTTCGCAACATGTGTCCTCACCTTGCTTATCTTCATCAAATTCAATTCATGTCTAATCAAATATCCTCGATTACCCAAGCTATTATGGATCAAATCATTGTAGATGCTCAATTTATGCGCAATTAATGATTGAAGATTCTAGAAGAATTTCGTTGCTCGTCGCATTCTATCTTATATAAATTTGATTTTTGCGTTGTATAGACTCTTTAAGAATTTTTGCATTGATGTTTTTAAGTTGACGTACTAGTTATTTATTCTCATTGCATTTCTATTTTTATTTTCTATGTCTCTCGAGTAAAGTTTATCTTATCCCCTATACTAGATGTCTATTCTTCGATTCTTATCCGTCATGATAAATTTGTCTTGTAATTTTATTCATAAATCTCAATTAAAATAATTTTTATTATCAAATTATAAAAAAATATTCTCGAAGGGTTGTTTTACGAAATTTACCATTTTAAATAACCAACTATAAATATTAGTTTATTTAAAAGATGTCTTAGTTATAACTCTTTCACCTAAAAGATTTCTATTTTACCATTGAATTATATTTTCAAACGTTTTGTAAACCCACACGATGAGACGTATCATGTGGACTATCCTGCGATAAAAGTAATCATGGAGCGGAACATAATTATCAAAGGGTAACAACTCGGATTTTGCATATAATATTTTTATCCATTTACACGACCCAATTAATGTTCGGTGGATTTTATCAATAAAAATTTCGCGTTTGTTGAGGAATTATTATTTTATTTTTAATTTTTTAAAATATTTATTTACTATATATAAATTAACTTTGAAAGATATACATTTTAAACCCTAAGCTAAGCTTTAAACTCAATTTGTTTCCACCACTATAGAATAAGGACTGTTTTGCAAAATCTGCATATTATAACCCATTAACCCGATAACCCGTTAACCCATGTTCAAACCTGACCCATATCGCAATCGTATACCCAATTAGGATTTCTTGTATGTAAATCGTCGCTCTAAACTAGGAATTTGTTTGTGGGTTTTGATCTTCTTGCCAAATCGGTCTCACCGACGTCTCAAATTTGGTAATAATATTCTTTGATGATACGTATTGCTCATGGGAATGAACCGACCTTAACCTAAAACTGGTTTATATCTATTTCGTGTATAATAATTCAATTAAACCTAACTGAACAATCCTTATAACCTCGCAAAGAAAACCCCCTCACTTAATTATATTTTAGTATCCTCTGTATCTTATTATTGATCCTCTTTTGGCCGACGACTGATGAACCAATTAACCTTCGTATGAACATCAATAAAGGTAATTAATTATGCTAATGTGTTCGTTTTGTATCACTAATCATTAACCCTAACTTCGATTGATCAAACGTATAACAGTTAAAACGGTTTGATCTTCTAAAATTCTTATAGTTTCTAGTTTCTGGTGGCTTCTGGTTATGTATTTTTATTTGCAAACTATAAACAATAGTCCTAGTAGATCTTATGGGTTGGTTGTTGGGTGTGTTTCTTGTGAACCGGATGCCGTCGCGGGTTCGAGTCCCGACAACTCATTTTTGAGTTCCTTTTTTTTTGCTAATCTTTGTTTTAAACGATTATATATTATATTTAATCACTTAAATTTTATTATAAATATAATAATTAATAAAAATTGTTACAAAACCGACATTTTAACTAGTTATTTTTTCTAGCTTCGGTTAAAGCCATATAAATATATGTATATCTATATATATAAATATATATATATAGGTATTGGATCATTTCAGAAGTTTTTTTACAGCGAGAAGTGCGAGGAGTGAATGTGTAACTCCATTAATCCCTAATTTCAGTCCCTTTCTTAGGATGTTACCTACATGTATGCAGGTTGGTTGTATTTATGTCTTAGCTACCCACATTCAAACCTACCTATACACATACAAACGTATAGAGCCACATTCAAACCTACATTCCTACACACATACAAACATGCATAGACATATACAAAAATACGTACCTACAAACGTACATACGCACCTACACAAATAAGAAAGGGAGTGAAATTAGGGATTAATGGAGTTACACCTTCACTTCTCGCACTTCTCACTGTAACATCACTTCTTGCAAGGACCATCCCCATATATATATATATATATATATATGTTTGTGTGTGTGTTTATATATAGTTATTAAAAGTTGTTAAAGGTTTTTATAATATATATTTTAATTTGGTTTTTATTTTTAATATAGGTATTCAAAAATATAAAAGTATATGACAAAAATATATGTAAGTAAATGAGTTTATAATTATATGTATATATCTAATACTTTAATAAAGATTTCAAACAAATGAAATATATATAACTATATTAAATATATTATTAGTTTAAAATAAATATTTAATATAAATCTTTTTATATCAACTATGAAATCTTTATAAATATTTAGTTAAGTAATTTTTTATGTATTTTAAATAATTAAAATGATATTATTTATGACAACCTTTGATAAATGAAAATGATAATAAAATTGATAATAAGTTATAAAATAAATATTTAACTTTCGCAAAAACACACTCGATTATCAAATCCTGAACCCCTATCTAGTTTTTGCTTCGTTATCAATCCATATTTATTTCCATAATTATTGTAATTAGGATTGTCGTCGGTAATTCCCGGAGAACGTCTAAGTCCCGTGGAAGGATCTTTCAATGTGATATCAAGTGAATTCGTTGTTAGGCGGAATCTAACAATGATACGATTCAATATAAAACAAATAAACACAATAAAACACGGTAATGCTTCAAAACACACATTTATATAACGCCGTGTGTTTAAGCTCTTTCATTACGATTAGAATATCATCAATCTCTCTCTCTCTCTCTCTTTGTTACGTCTAACAAACCAACACCAAAACCATGTACATACACCATATATATAGTATAAGCTTAACCCTAAGACCAAACACATATTAAGCCTACCGAAATCCAAGATTTCAGTTTACACAGAGTAGCCCAAAACTAAGCCCATTTACATAAGAGTAAACCATTAAATATAGCCCAACATTCTCCCCTTGCTTTACTGCTTGATCATCACTCGTGCTCAAGTATGTCTGCATCAGCTTCCTTGTAAGCGCCCGCCCATAAACCTGTACGTTTGTCACACCCCGACTAGGTAGTTGCGGAAGCGTAATACGAGAATGTAACATATAACTCTGGTATCAACCACATTGTTTATAAAGAAATACAACAAACTAAATTTACATCATATTACATTGGATGGTACTAAGTTTACATATTAGGCGAAAACACATAACCAATTCTCGTGGATGCTTATTCTTTAATATATACTTGTATCTATTCACAACGATTCAACTACAATTCTTAACACCAAGCACGCAAGCAATTATTCCATCTTTGGCTCACCTAAAAAGCATGTTAAAACGGGTCAATTACGTCTAGTTGGTGAGTTTCAAGTTTCACGAGTACGAACGAAAATCAGTATACGAGTTCATAAAGTTCACAGTATGTATGTATGTATGTATATACTATGTATGTATGTATGTATGTATGTGTATGATGTTTTTATACTAAGCCACAAGTGAAACCGAAACGAGCTAAAACGCATGGCCACCCTTACCCATGTACTCCCGTTGGCATTTAATAGCCACTTGGCCCCAAGTATGTACTATGTCAAACACCACATAGCAGAAATTAATAAGATTAAATGACAATGTGAAACTGGGATAACATGTTCCGGCATACCCCTCCGGCCCTGTCAGCTGGGTTTGTCATACCGACAGTATTATCCACACGTCACCGGCGCGAAGTTAATCACTTGTGTTTGTGGGGACTTTCAAGTGTTAGTACTTAGATATTTCACATCATCACAAGTTTCCAAGTATATACGTATATGTAAACACGCTTTTCACCCCAAAATTTCGTAAAACAGTTTAGAAAGTGGGGTCATGAAACTCACCTTATTGTAATAGTGATCGATTACACGTGTACTAGGTATAATGCCTCGACTATAGCTCGTATCCTATAATCGATACGTTAACACT
Source organism: Bidens hawaiensis (assembly GCF_021521415.1). Lineage (NCBI taxonomy): Eukaryota > Viridiplantae > Streptophyta > Magnoliopsida > Asterales > Asteraceae > Bidens > Bidens hawaiensis. Next base: position 2,135,107 of record NW_027491017.1, read on the forward strand.
AGTACAGTATTTAAACTAAATCAGGTTGTACAACTAGTCTGGGCATAGCTGTTAAGCCCATAACATGCTAGTAGTCTTAGATTGTGACGTTGTACGTAATGAAATGTTAAATACCAGATTTGGCTCAGTTGTATCGTTTTTCGTGCCTAGCCAAGTTAATCGTTTATGCGTTTCGGAAATAGGTATGATCACACAAACTTAAGTAAACATACTCTATGATAAAATGATGTGATTTATTAAATAAGTATAAAGTTTCGGTATCTGGATTTATCGCAGGGTTCGTTTCCGTTCAAAATTTTTATACTTAACTATTTATTTATAAAAAATCATTTTATGTGTTACAATTAACCTATAAAAACCCCGTTTATGCCAAATTATTCCAAAAAAATCCGATAATTATTATATTTGGTAATAATATCGTTACACAACCCCTAAAAAATTCCCAGAACCTAAAATTTTAGACAAAATACCATTTTGTGTATTTTTCAGCTGTTAAAACTCGATAAAAATGCAACAAACCTCACTTAGACAACTCCAAATGATCCCAAATGTTTTCAGTGATCTTACCATAACATTTCTGAGTCTCAAGCAAAATTTCATAATTTTTCATGAAGTTTACCTATTTTTCCCATATAAACGCTAATAAACGGTAATAAATTCGCTAAATATTCTTTGTTTATCGAACAATTACCAAATTTGAACAGGGGCTCACTTATGTGATCCCTAATTTCCCTGCAAAGTTTCACAAACCAAGAACAAGAAAGTCACAACCTAATTATAAACATCCCCTAAACCAGTAATACGGTAATTACCTTGTCGGTTTCGGTAGTTTTCGGTGGTTTTATCGACTCTCCGGGTCTTGGTTCACAAATTCAATGTATCTACTTATCATATAACAGAAAACCGAGCATAAATCATCCATAGTCCAGCCTTGTTAATTAGGGTTTCGGTTAGGGTTTCAAATCAAGTTTTTAAACCGTAAAAACGTTACATTAACGTTCTAATCCGTGTTTTTGGTCAAAAATCCATATGATTCTACCTTGTTAACAGGTATTTTGCTCTTCAAGAAAAGTTATCTTCTGGAATTCTTCTTAAGTGTTAGTTCGAGCAAACTACACATCATCAAGCAAGGTTGTTCTTCAAGTCAAGCAAGGTTTGTTTCAGAGCAAACTCTTGACTAAACCAAGCTAAAACCAAGTATTTTGGTGGATTGAGCAAGGTTTATTTATAATAAACTGTGGTCCCAGCAAGCTTGAAGGAAGTTGATAAAAAAAATTACTTAAGGACTTCAAACGAGCAAGGTTCAACCCCGAGCAAGCTACAGTGTCACCAACACACTTGGACTTGTTAAATAAGTTAAAACTACAAAAGGTTGAAGGGATCTCTAAAGAACATGTTTGCTCATAGAATATATACCGAACAAAGTTTGGTATTATCAGGATGTTTGAAGCTTGCTTGACCAATATTTTCTAAGGAAAATATTCTAAGTAAAGCTTACTCGGAGAACTATTCCCCAGCACACTTAATGGTTATCAGGTCTGCTCGCTAAAGACAAAAGCTGTAAAGCATACTTGAAGACCTGTTTACACTTAGAATGTTTTGTAATACGTTTGAATATGTTTAGTATACATCATTAGGGTTTCTAGATAGAATGTAAGGTGTCAGGGCAAGCTTATAAAAGGAAACTTTAGGGCACGCCTATGACAACAACAGACACTGAGCGAATATTGTGATTTGACGGCTGTCTTTATCTTGTAAGGAAAAGCTGTCAAAAATTCAAATCTCGTATTACTTCTCATTTTCCTCAATTTACCATTCATTTCATAAATCTTTATTTTTGGTCATCGTAGAATGTCTTCCATAAGAAACCACCGGCGCCAACATCAATCATCTGTATCTCATGACCGACCGTCGTATGGCCGCTTGTATAGCCAAGGAGTTTGCTGATGCGATCCCTAGAATGGTAACCCAAATTCAAAACATCAATTCAACCGGGTAAACCTTTTCCACTAACCTCTTTGCTGGTAACCATTTACCTCTACTCACCCTCGAAAAAAGAAACGTAAAAACCTTGCTGTAATAAAGCCTACCCAACAGCAAGCCTCTTCAACTTTTTCGAACAAGAAACTCTATAAGGGTCCACATCCCATCTGTAATACTTGCAACTGTCACCACCCGTCCCACTCCACATGTCGTCTTTGCGCAAATTGTAACTGTTATGGCCATTTTGCTAATTCTTGCCGTCAAACCCCTATTTCACCAACCGCCCCACAATGATTTGTGACGCTCGTTTCTCGAACCTGTATCATGCCGTCTGCTCAACCCGGTGTTGCAAATATGCGTGTCTGCTATCATTATGGAAACTGAACTATCTTCGCTACATGTGTCCTCGCCTTGCTTATCTTTATCAAATTCAAGTCATGTCTAATCAAATCTCCTCGTTTACCCAACCTATTAGGGATCAAATTATTCAAGATGCTCAAGTTATGTGCAATTAAGGATTCAAGCTACTAGAAGAATTTCGTTGCTAGTCGCATTCTATCTTATATAAATTTGATTTTTGCGTTGTATAGACTCTTTAAGAATTTTTGCATTGATGTTTTTAAGTTGACGTACTAGTTATTTATTCTCATTGCATTTCTATTTTTATTTTCTATGTCTCTCGAGTAAAGTTTATCTTATCCCCTATACTAGATGTCTATTCTCCGATTCTTATCCGTCATGATAAATTTGTCTTGTAATTTTATTCATAAATCTCAATTAAAAGAATTTTTATTATCAAATTATAAAAAAAATATTCTCGAAGGGTTGTTTTACGAAATTTATCATTTTAAATAACCAAACTATAAATATTAGTTTATTTAAAAGATGTCTTAGTTATAACTCTTTCACCTAAAAGTTTTCTATTTTACCATTGAATTATATTTTCAAACGTTTTGTAAACCCACACGATGAGACGTATCATGTGGACTATCCGGCGATATCCGGCGATAAAAGTAATCATGGAGCGGAACATAATTATCAAAGTGTAACAACTCGGATTTTGCATATAATATTTTTATCCATTTACGCGACCCAATTTATGTTCAGGAGATTTTATCAATAAAAATATCGCGTTCATTGAGGAATTATTATTTTATTTTTAATTGTTTATTATATTTATTTATGATATATAAATTAACTTTTAAAGATATACATTTTAAACCCTAAGCTAAGGTTTAATCTCATTTTGTTTCCACTACTATAGAACAAGGACTGTTTTGCAAAATCTGCATATTATATCCCTTTTACCCAATAACCCGTTAACCCATGTTCAAACCTGACCCATATCGCAACCGTATACCCAATTAGGATTTCTTGTACCTTAATTCTCTCTCTAAACTAGGAATTTGTTTGTGGGTTTTGATCTTCTTTCCAAACCGGTCTCACCGACGTCTCTAATTTGGTAATAATAATCTTTGATTATACGTGTTGCTCATGGGAGTGAACCGACCTTAACCTAAAACTGGTTTATATCTATTTCGTCTATAGTAATTCAATTAAACCTAGCTGAACAATCCTTGTAACCTCGCAAAGAAAACCCCCTCACTTAATTATATTTTAGTATCCTTTGTATCGTATTATAGATCCTCTTTTGGCCGACGACTGATGAACCAATTAACCTTCGCATGAACATCAATAAAGGTATTTAATTATGCTAATGTGTTCGTTTTGTATCAATAATCATTAACCCTAACCTCGATTGATCAAACGTATACAGTTTAAACGTTTTGATCTTCTAAAATTCTTATAGTTTCTGGGTTTTGGTGGCTTCTGGTTATGTATTTTTATTTGCAAACTATAAAAATAGTCCTGGTAGTAGTTCAGATGGCTTGGTTGTTGTGTGTGTTTCTTGTGAACCGGCTGCCGGCGCGGGTTCGAGTCCTAGCAACCCGTTTTTGAGTTCGTTTTTTCGCTAATCTTTGTTTTAAACTATTATATATTATATTTAATCACTTAAATTATATTATAAATATAATAATTAATAAAAATTGTTACAAAACCGTCATTTTAACTAGTTATTTTTTCGAGCTTCGGTTAAAGCCATATAAATAGATTTATATCTATATCTATATCTATATATATATATATAGGATCAGGATCATGAGAGAACCTTTTAGAAATTGAGAACTTTGAGAACCCCTTTTTAACCACTAATTTTCCCTTTTTAAAATTAATGAATTAAAATTAACTTAAGGGCAAAAAAGGAATTTAACATCTACAACATCAGAGAAACAATACAATTGGGGAATGAGTACAACATCAGAGAACGATCTGTGACGTACGTGCTATCAGTGGGCGAAGATTGGGAACGATTGAGAGAAGATCGAATGACCTAGGATTTGCAGAAAACGAACTTAACATCAAATCGAAGTATCTAGGGTTTGTATTATCTCATTCGCGGTTCAATTCCGATCAGGTAACCTTCAAAACAAATTTGATTTTAGGTGATTTTCGATTATAGATTTCCGATTATAGATTTGATATAGATTTCGATTATAGATTTTTATATTATATATGTTTTGTTATGATTGTTTAATTTAGTTTTTACATATTAGTTGCTGAATTTAGGAGTTTCTCTGATTGTTTAATTTAGTTTTTATAGATTTTGATAGATTCTTAGGTGCTAGATTTGATTGATTTTAGTTTATATATTTTGATATGTTAACAATTTTGATCGTTTAGTTAGGTGCTATATTTGATAGATTTTTAGAAGTTAATAATGGATGCTTCAATTACCGGATCTACATCTTACTCGGTTGAAGAATTAAACAACTTTGAACAAGGTAATCGTAATTTTCCGTTTTGCTTCTGTTTAATTTATTTTTTAAGACACGCTGTATACGATGTACACATATGTATAATTTTTAAGAATTGGTTAATTCTTTAATATACCATTATTTATTTACACCCATTACAGTTTGTTGTTTTTTCATGTTGCTTTTGTTTGTGAAGAATCTATATCAGCTAGTGTGTATGATTTACCGAATGGGGAGAGGTCTTGGATTCTTTTTGTTTCCCCTGAATTCAAACCTTATGTTGGAGCTAAGTTTCATACACTAGATGAAGTTGTTGTTATGTATGAGGAGTATGCTCAGATGGTTGGGTTCTGCACTCCTTTGGTTACCACTAAGAAGCGTAAAGGTATCATAAAAACCAGATACATCTTGTGCTCAAAAGCTAATAAACCAAAGGATCAAGAAGAGGGTTGCGCTGACATTTCTTCAGCCTCTAGTTCCAGTTGCGTGAACTTCAAAGTAACTGATCGTAAAGCATTGATAAAAGTTAGACTTATAAAAGGCTCCTCGGATTATGAGATATATGGTTTTTAGGAGGTACACAATCATGGACCTCTTTCTTCCCACCATTTGACTAAAAAAAGAAGAAAACTAGACTTTGCAACAAAAGAGTTTATTTCCAATTATCGTTTGGTTTGTGTCGGGGCAACCAAAGCGTTCAAGCTTCATGTGGCATTAAAAGGTGGTCATCATAATCTGAAAGGTACACTAACAGATTACAATAATTTTGGTAGAGATATACGAGAGGCAATTGCTGATGGAGATGCTCAGATGGTGGTTGATAAATTCAATGAACGTTCCAAAAATGTACACAATTTCACTTTTAAATACCGAGTAGTTGGAACTGAGCTTACGTCTTTGTTTTGGGCTAATAATGTTTCAAAAATCAACTATAAGGCTTTTGGTGATGTTTTGGCTTTTGACGCAACATATCACACCAACATGTAAGATATCTATTTTTGCATTAATATAATCTAATATTTCTTTTTGTAAATAGTGAAACAACGATTTTATTTCTTTTTTTTGTGTGGGTATGATATGATTTTCGTCCCATTCACGGGTGTTGATCACCACAAGAAGTGCACAGTTTTTGGTGCTGGCTTGTTGAGTAATGAAACTGTTGAGTCATACACTTGGCTTCTTCAAATGTTTCTCGACACACATGTCAAGCAGCCCACTTTTGTTTTAACTGATCAAGACCCTTCAATGAAGCAAGCTGTTCATAGTGTGTTGGACAATCAATTCATCAATTGTGCATGTGGCATATTATTACAAAACAATCATTAAAGGTATATTTTCTTTATTTTATGTTATACATATGCGTATAGTGAATAGTATATTTTTTCTTTATGTACTCTTGTGTATAATAAGTTAGCTTTAGGTACTAGTATGTATAATTAGGACTTTTATAAACTTAAAAATTGTTTGTTATATACATAAAGAATCTCACTTTTGTTACTGTTTTTCAGATCGATGGGAATCTTTTGAACAATTCAAATCTTCGCTGATCGATTCACAAGCTTGTTTTGAATGTTTATATTGATCCGGAAACATTTGAGCGTCGATGGAATCGGTTGATGAATGAGTATGGGCTGCAAGACCATTAATGGTTATCTGAAACGTATGCCATCCGTGATCAGTGGGTTCTTGGTTACTTTAGAGATGTCCCTATGTGTTGTTTAATGAAGACTACATCCAGATGTGAGAGTGCCAATCATCTCTTTAAAACTAACTCTAGTTCACATAACACATTAGTTCAATTTATGTTGTGTTTTGAGACAACTATGGATGGCCAACAGGGCGAACTTCAGGTTAAAACAGAAACAACCAGCCCAAAATTCAAAACACCATTTTTGATTGAACGTCATGCTAATGAAGTTTACACCAGAGCTGTTTTTCTTGAAGTCCAGAAGGAGATGTACAAAGCTATGCCCTTGTGTTACATTGTATCTCGAGAGGAATCAAGTAATATACATAGTTATGTCGTTGCTCATCAAAACCACTTGAAACATATTGTGAATGAGTACAAGGTATAAAGTTTTTTAAATAATATACATACATGTATATTTTACATATTAATGCTTACTATCATGTATTTGCAATTTTTTAGGTTACTCTTGATACATCGGACTTCACTGTGACATGTGAGTGTTTGGGATTCACACGCATTGGGTATCTTTGTCGTCATGCGTTTTGCATTTATAGGCACCACGAAGTAGATAAGATTCCTATGAAGTATATTAATATGCGGTGGCTTAGAGATGCTCTTCCAAGCGGTGTCTATAGTATGGAAAACAGGAATTGTCATATTGGTGTAGAGTTAGTTACATAGTTTCTGTTACATATATGTATAGGCAGGATTAGTTTTTAACAATAAATTTTGTTTTTTATTCAATAGGTACAATGCCTATCAAACCCAAAGTTCGATAATTAAACATCGAATTTTTGATAATATTCAGATGTGCACAGATAGGCTGAGATGCAATATTAATAATCTTGAAGAACTTGATCAACAATTTCAAGCAATAAAGGATAAGATTTTTGAGGAATTCCCACTTGAGCCTACACACAACAAAGGTGTTGTAATTGAGGAGTTGCTATCTCATAAAATACCCACAGAAGTTCTAATTAGAGCACCAAAAGGAATTCGGAACAAAGGTTTTTGAAAAAAGAAACGTCCAATTGGCCCGGGTGAAAAGTCTAAGAAAAAGATTAAGAACAAGAAGAGAAAGAAGAGCAGGAAAAAATGTAATTTTTGTAAGAAACTAGTAAGGCTTCATGATAAAAGGAATTGTCCTTTAAAGTTAGGTATTCCGGATGTAGAAACAGGGGAAACATCAACTGATGAGGAGACTGATGATGATGAAACATATAATGAAGAAACCGATGATGAAACAAATGGCGAGAATTAAAAGAAGATATTTGAAGACTATGTGAGTGACTTTATTTGGACATGATTCTTCTTTCTTATTGAATTGTTTTTTTTTTGTTAAATAATGTTTTTACATTGATAATCAACTTAGACATTACTATAACTTTTATTTGAATTGTTATGTTCCACTTAACTAATGTCTGTTTGTGATATAGTTTGTGCTATGGTATGTATATTATACATGTTATACACATGTGTATATTATATAGAATGCATATACACACACGTATATTGTTTTTGCAGATTATAAATGTTTATTATATATAGCGTACAGATTAAGCATATGCGAGTATACAGATTATACATTTGTGTATAGTATAAATATCATACACTCAACTTAGAATCCCGTTATAAATATTTATTATACAGGTTATACACATGCGTATATTACACAGAATACATATACACACACGTATATTCTTTTTTTGCGAATTATAAATGTGTATTATATATTATACAGATTAAGCATATGCGTTTATTATACAGATTATACATATGTGCATAGTATAAATATTATACACTAAACTTATAATCCCTTCATAAAATATTTATTTATACAGGTTATACATATGTGTATATTACACAGGATACATATACACGCGTTTATTCTTTTTTTATAGATTATAAATGTGTATTATATATTAAGCATACACGTGTACTATACAGATTATACATATGTTTTTAAATATTTTAACTTTACAAAACATAATACTTGTCATATGTGATTTAGTTTTACGAACTTATATTTACATATGCTTATTTTAATAAATTATACATGTATGTACATTACGCAACACTTTTATATTCAAGTCATTTTGTCAATGCAGCCATCGATATCACCTCAGTAAAATAGGGAGAAATAAAACAACATTCGGTTCAAACTATTACATCATACACAACTTAAACTAGTAGCATAAATCTAACATTCATAAACTTCATGTAGCACTACAATTCAAACAAAATTTAAAAGAACATTTAGTAATTCTTTTGTTGACTTGCCAATTCATTTGCTTCCATCAAAATTCTGTCCCGCAGTATATTCGATTATGATAACACTATTGCTGCTTCATACTTCTTCCTAAGAACTGCAATTTTCGCTTTAATCTTTTTTCGATCGATTGACAATCCGCAATCGTACTTAACATCTGTTTTTCCCATCCAAGTGTCCACATGTCTCATTGTAAACACTCCAGAGTAAACAATATTACCAGATGTCGCCCAATCAATATGCAGTCTTCCTGGTACTAACTTTTCAATATCAATTATCCTTGGATGATCAATTTCTTTCAAATAGTCCACAAATATTTCTTTCTGTAAAAAATAAAAATTGAAATTTAAGAGGTGTATAATAATATTATGTACAATATCAATATAGAGATTTTACAATTAATAATTTATATTAAACACATATGTACACACAGTTTTTAATTTACCCATTTATAACTGCTAATTTTTGTTATTTTTACATGTACCTAAGACAAGATCTACACATAACTTAACATTAACGTATTATACACATGTACTAAACAGAAATATTACTAAATATACACATGTAATAACACCAACATGTACCATAAACTAGATCTATACATACCAAACACAAACATATTACTCATTATACACATGTTCAAATAGTTTTTTAATCTACATACAAGACACACACATAACCTAACATTAATGTACAAGAACTATTATCAAACACAAGCGTAGTATGCACATATGTACTAAACACTTATACATATATGTAAAACATACTATACACATACGTAGAAACAGTTTATAATAGCATCAACAATTTGATTGTTCACATAATAATTGTTTGACATATAACTATAGCATCAACAATTACATGTAATATTTTTATAAACAACTAAAGCTAATTTTGCATACAATATACATTTACATATATGCATAACATATCATACACATATGTACAAACAGTTTATAATAGCATCAACAATTGTTTGATATTATTAAAAACTGATTGTATATATACTTATAATATCTTTTTGTAGATTAAAAACTTACCACTTGTACTAGAACCGAATTTTTATAAAATTCTTCTTGATCATCACATGTGACAACAGTTTCATTGGGATCCATATTATCAATCACATTGATAGCCGGATTTTTGAAGTCGAAGCTCACTAGATAATATTGGCCTTCCTCAAAAACGGGAAAAACGATTAGCTCATAATCTCTGGGTCATCTTCTCGTTTTTCACTTCGTGTACATGACGTAAGCTTTTTTTAAAATACTCCAACCGACTTTCTTTATCACACAATAAGCCATACAAGGCAGATTGTGGCTATCATATAGAAAAAACACAAATTATAGACATTTTAAAATTTTATAATATTAAGCAATTTCTAGCTAATCAGAATAAAGAATATATTTAGAGAGAAATGTTTTTTTCCATTTTACTTTCAAATAAGCCTATATAGCCGAAGAGTCTATATGGCGAGTTGCTGCTTTGTTTTGCTTCCGAAATTGCTAACGAATTATAAAGTTTAACGAACAAAATGTAATATATATAATTTAAACGAGTCTTGACGAGTTTAAAAGATTGGTTTTTAGGTGACAAAATGATAAAACTAATTTTATCTAACTTACAATAATTTTATTTGATTTATATAATTTTTATAAATTTTATTTGGTTAATTAATATTAAAAAAAGCTTTAAAAAATAATAATAATAAAGCAAAACAACAAAAACTGCTAGGACCCGGGTTCGAACCCGGGTCCCCTGATTGAAACATTCATTAACTAACAGTGGACCAACATGTTAATTTACTGATAGAGTAGAAACTGATATATATATATATATATGTATATATATACAAACATTCCAATTCATCTTCTTCCTTGTAACCCTAGATTTTGATTCTGCTAACTCATTCATTGTTTGATCAAATTAGGTTAGGGTTTTCTTTTTCGGCTTAAGGTGATCACAAAACATTTAAAGATTACCTGAAAATGCTTTGGTTTGATGGTGCACTACGGCTGGCCGGAAAATGAACTCGAAAGAACAAAATAGGATTATAGAGTGTGTTTTAGAGAGATTTGTTGATTGGTACGAGTTTAGTCAAGCTCTATGTCACTATTTATACCATCAATCGTAGCGTATAATCTTAAATGGTCTTTATTGGTATATTAATATTTATCCGGCGGTTGCACTGCCAAATCCCGCAATAAAGTTTATTATAATACAAGTTATTATTGTTGATTAACGTTTGTCGTTACAGTTAAAAGATTTTACGAGCTGTAAATCGGGTCAAAACGCACGTTTTAAAGGGTTAAATGGGTTGTTGGAGTTTTTGATGGCCTGATTCCGGCCAATCGTCGGAAAAACATGGGTTAAGGTGGGGATGGGTTGGGTTGGATATTTTAATATTATAATTTAAGTATATTTACACAATGGACCCTAAACTTTCAATATATATTAAATCTGAATTTAGAGAATGTTTATAAATTGAACCTCGTACTTTCCAATGTTATATAATGGTAATAAAAGTTAAGTTGTTTTGGATTAATTTTATATTATACCGGGCTAGTTTGCGACTCGTTTAAATAATGACATTAAATCTTGGGGTTTCGTTATTTAAACAAAAAGAATAGGAATAAACGTATATAACTTAAAACGTCGTAAATATTATATAAATTGTGTACGAATGAAAAGAATACAAATGCAAATAAAAAAACGACGAATGTCACATAAGATTAATGAAACAAAAATTGAGATTAATTAATGACATTATAATATATTTATATTTATATGAACGAAAATTTAAAACGGGCCCGATTTTCGGATTTGAAAAATAACGAATGCTACAGGACTTACAACTTTTGGATATTTCGTCCCGAAATTAAAATAAAAATAGAAATTTTAAAAGAGAACAACTAATATACAAAGTTGTTAGAAATTTTATCCACTTTATACATATATAATCAAAATATAATAACATCGATCTTTGAATTACCCGACAGAACGTCACAAATAGAAAATATGATAAGGACACTTATATATAGGATATACCAGCGGCGTATCCACCATGCCCTTATCATATTGTATTTGTCTCGTTCCCCAAAATCATTTAAATTTCTGAGTTATTTCACACAACCGGACTTATTATATTTTTCATGCGAGGACTTTGATAATTACGTGTCGACCCATAATTACCTCTATCGTTGGATGGTCCATATAACTTGCTCTATTGTGTGGTTTTAAGACATAGACTTAAGATAAATAAAATTCTCATATAGAACTTTGAAAATAAAAAATAATGAATTAAAAGGGTAAAAACATTACCAAACACATTGTTAGATCATTCTAGCCAAGGACAACGCGAAAACACTAAGTCAAGTAAATGAAATCATCATGGTCTAAACCAAGTAAACGATGTTGAAAACGAAATAAACAAGGTAATGGAATTAAAGCATGAAAACATTTAGAATTATGAACATCGTAACATGTAATTGAAATAATGGGGTCGAGATAACGTGGTAAGTAAACGTAGAATTTAACTAACGAACTATGAACATGTAAATTGATAACGCATTGGGTTAGAGAATAGCTTTAGATAAACGAAAATTTTAAGTATCAAAATATCTTGATGTTTAACAAATGAAAATCTCCAATAAAACATCGACGTGACCAATGGCAACGTTGAGATGAATAAACAATTATATCTTACCAACATATTAACTTGAAATGAATAAACGAAAATTTAATATTAAAATATTTAAACTGATTAAGTTGGTGAAAAGAAACATTCCAGTAGTAGCCTTGAGTTTATCAAAGTAAACAATTGAAATTTTGAAATCAAAATAAAGCATTTGTTCTAGACTGATGAAAACAAGAACAACAAAATGGTTTAAATAAAACATCGAGTGAAAGAGAAGTACACAAATAAACAAAACTATTTGTGTACAAATATAAAATAACATAAACTTGACATGTACATGGGACACAGTCTCGGTTCTAAATAAACGAATTAGTTTGGAGAGAACAGGTCACCAATAGTAAATGTAACACCCCGTAACCGCAGCGGAAACGTAAACGGGATGCAACAGACGCATCTGATATCAACAGCATTGCTTATAAAGAAAACACCACTAAATTAATTTATAACGTATTACATTGTTCCGAGTTTCGTTACCGTCTAGGCGTTAACACATAAGTTTTACCGATAGTACATTAACATATTTAATACAAAATAAAGATCCTTAAGCTTCCACAAAATAGCACACATCATCAAACACGTATCACTCATTCCAATTTGGGTGTACCTAGAAAGCATGTAAAGAAAACGGGTCAACTACGAATAGTTGGTGAGTTTCACTAATTTAAATAAACCATGACAAATCATTATAGTAATCATATATTAGCGATGAAATTATGCTGAGCCTACAAGTGAAACCTCTATTAACCCAGAGACACATCCAATAACCTCTGGGGACACTGTTAACCCAGAAACTTAATAACCTCTGGGGACACTGTTAACCCAGAAACACATTTAATAACCTCTGGGGACACTGTTAACCCAGAAACACATTTAATAACCTCTGGGGACACTGTTAACCCAGAAACACATTTAATACCCTCTGGGGACACTGTTAACCCAGAAACACATTTAATACCTTCTGGGGACACTGTTAACCCAGAAACCCATTTAATAACCTCTGGGGACACTGTTAACCCAGAACACTATTTCGGGCCTTACAATGTTAACAACTCAGACAATTACCATCTTAATACATTACCGTACGATTCCCGTACAATAAACATTATATAAATACATTCATTTCCATGCGATCAGCATGTACTTAAACATTTTGATATAAACATGCTTTCCGCCCCGGGAAAATATTTAAAACAGTTCAGTAAAAAGGGGCTCGTGAAACTCACCTTCTCGTGAGTCAGTATGTAGTACAGTGAACAGCTATGAGCCTGAATCTGTAATATGATACCTAAGTCGTTACTATACAATTTCCATAGATTAAATCCGTGTCAACCGGTACATCTGAGGACACTGTTAACCCAGTACTGTACTCGATCCGGGGACAATGTTAACCCAGAGACACTTCTCAGGACTCAGATTGTGATATTTCTTAGAGTTTAACCGTCAAAATTATTATTATTATGTTTTCCTCATTTTGCGTGCCTAGCACGGTTATCCGTTTTTATGTTTCAAAAAATGAGTTTGGTCACACACGACCCGAAAATAGTGTTTGACTGATATTTTAGTTAAAACCGTGAATTTAGAGCTCGGTTTAGACGCCCCGTTTGGCCGCGGGACCCGTTTCCGTCTTTAGGGTGCCGGAAACTGTTATTTCGGATAAAAATACCCAAATCTTCCGAATTATTTTCGGATGATTTATTTTTACTTGATTAACTTAGTTTCATGAAAAGAGTCCATTTTTAGGGTTTTTATACACCAGTCAGCTCGCTTAGGCGAACTTTGCCGGTTTACGCGTTTTAAGCTTTAAAAGTTTGTTTTTATGTTCTTTTTAGCACAAATAATTATCCGTTTAGTCTCGGATCTTGAAATTTTGCACAAATCACTTTTTGATAGTAAGGAATTTTATAAAAATATTTCCAGAATTAATTTTTATATTTAACATTTATTTATCTATTTTTAAACGTCATTTAAACACCAAATATATCGAAAATACCAAACGACCTTAGAAAAATCCCAAATTTTTCTGGGATGACCCCACATAGTTCTCTGTAATTTTTCCAGAACCAAAATCTCATTTTTCATGCCATTTTCACCAAAACCGAGCTAGAAAACCCTAGAACTCGTTTTACCGAAAAGCCTACTTACACTTCTCCAACGGATCTGAAATTTTGTGTGTGACTTTTATATGTTATAAAAAGCTTATCTGGATGTTTCCAGAATTTTTCATGATGCTTAACTATTTTTCATCATTTTTAGCCAAAACCGAGCATTAAATTCACCAAATATTCATCCTTTATCCAAAAATTACCAAATTTTCACAGATGTCATATTTTCATGTGTAGATCATCTCTGTGAAATTTCATGACCCAACTCTAAGTCTATCACAATCTGTCCAAATCATACAAATCATACGAAAAACCGAACTACCTTGTGTTTCTAGCTTTAGATCGCAAAGATCTTGCTTGCTAGCCTTTGCTAGCAACTAGATATAACACCTACAAGCACAACACCACCACACCAAGCAAGTTACACCCACAATCAAGCCATTTCTTTCATGGTTTCGGTTAAGACATCAAAACAAAGATTTTAACCGTAAAAATTCGTTTTTGACTCTTTTAACTCCTTTCTTGGACCAAGATCCCTTGTATAACTTGTATACATCACTTGATCATGCAAGAATCGGTTTCATCTCGGGTTCTCACCCATTTTTCATTTGAAACCTCATTTTCTTGTAAATGACTCGAGAAAAGAAGATGAACACGACTATAATACGACCTTTACCTCGGTTTCTCTTGTTGAAAAGCTCGGTTTTTGGTTCTAGATCTTGAGAGAGTAAAGGGATTGTTGGAGGGTGTTGTGAAAAAAAGAAAAAATGAAATGAAATGAAGCAAAGTGGTCCGATCGGACCATATTGGAGGGTGGGGTGGGACCAACATCTTCATTTTAAGCCACATATTCAGATTCTCGTAATCTGGATAATGTTTTGGATAATCTGGTTCAGTTCGTTTTTCGGTTAAACGTTTAATTCGGCTTAAAACGAGGCTAAAACGGTCGTTTTTCGGCTTAAAAATGAAATTTATATAAAACCGATTTAAAAATTTAAACCATGACATTTATTAACTTAAAACATCATAGTATTAATAATTGTGCATCTTTTTCGGCTTGATCGATCGTCTCTTGCTTGGTTTGGTATTAAAGGTTTCGTTTAACGTACCGACGTATCATTAAATCGAAATCCTTTTTCTGTGCTTTAATTCACTTATCCCGAAGCTTTAATACTTCGCAAACATCACTAAATATTATATATTTCGTCTATAATGCAATCCCCGATCGATCGGGCTTCAATAACCGTTAATCGGTTAATCGTATTTCCAATACGATTAACTGTATATTCTAGTATAATTCGTACTATGAATCATACATACTTGTATAAACGCATCATAATTCACATAATCATTATTAAATAACACATAAATAGTATATACCGGTTAGGGTATACCTGGTTTTGCCGGAATCGTTACATTCTCCCCTGTAAAAGAAATTTCGTCCTCGAAATTTTTACGCGACGACTATTTCTTTTTGAGGAAATAGATGGGGGTATTTCTTCCGGAATTCGTCCTTTCGCTCCCAGGTATATTCTGGGCCTCGTTGCGAATTCCATCTAACTTTGACCAACGAAATCTTGTTGTGTCTAAGTTGCTTGATTTTTCCGTCTACTATTTCTACGGGTTCCTCTACGAAATTGAGTTTATCATTTATTTGGACACCCTCTAAAGGTAACACCGATGTCTCATCCGTCAGACATCTTTTCAAGTTCGATACGTGAAACACGTCGTGAACTGCACTCAGTTCATCGGGTAGCTCTAATCGGTACGCTACGGGACCGATTTTTGCAGTAATATTGAAGGGTCCAAAATATCTAGGGGCTAACTTCCCCGCCTTTCCAAATCTGACTACTCCTTTCCAAGGTGATACTTTCAAATACACTTTATCACCTTTCTCAAATGATAACGGTTTCCTACGGGTATCGGCATAACTCTTCTGCCGATCCCGTGCGGCCTTCAGATTGTTCTTAATTTCAAGGATTTTGCTGGTCGTTTCCTGGACCAGATCTGATCTAATTACCCGTGTGTCGCCCACTTCAGTCCAGCAGAGTGGTGATCGGCACTTCCTTCCATACAATGCTTCGTAAGGTGCTGCCTTTATACTGCTGGTAACTGTTATTATAGGAAAATTCAACGAGTGGGAGATGTTGATCCCAATTTCCCTTGAAATCCAGTACGCACGCACGAAGCAAATCCTCCAGGGTTTGAATGGTCCTCTCAGACTGACCATCGGTCTGAGGGTGGTAAGCTGTGCTTAGATCAATACGCGTTCCCAACGCTTCTTGGACAACTTGCCAAAGATTGGAGGTGAAATGGCTATCCCGATCGGAGATGATCGAGATGGGTATACCATGACGAGACACAATTTCATTTATATAAATCTGCGCAAGTCTCTCGGTGTTATAATTATTTCTAATCGGAATAAAATGTGCCGACTTGGTTAATCGATCCACGATTACCCAAATTGCATCGTGTCCACGGGACGTCTTAGGGAGATGTGTCACAAAATCCATCGTGATTTGCTCCCATTTCCATTCGGGAATTTCCGGTTGTTGTAACATCCCCGAGGGTTTCTGGTGCTCCGCCTTAACCCTCGCACACGTCGTGCACTTGCCGACGTATGTGGCTATATCATTTTTCGTACCCGGCCACCAGTAGAACTCCTTCACATCCTTGTACATCTTATCCTATCCCGGATGTATGGAATATTTCGATTTATGCGCTTCGTCCATGATTAATTCACGAAGGTCATGGAGGGTCGGGATCCAAATCTGATTTTTGAAATAGAGAATTTCGTCCACGAGCTGTTCGAAATTCTTCTCGTTACCGTAAAGTCCCTCTTTTTCCAATTGTTCCTCTTTCAACGCCTCGCGTTGAGCGACTCGAACCAGGTCCGAAAGGTTCGAGTGGACTATCATCCCCAGCGCTCGCACTCGCAATGGCTTAACCCGATCCTTCCTACTCAAGGCATCGGCTACGACGTTAGCCTTGCCGGGGTGATAACGGATGTCACAGTCATAGTCGCTTAATAACTCGACCCATCTTCGTTGCCTCATATTCAGTTCTTTCTGATCGAATATGTGTTGCAAACTTTTATGATCGGTGAAGATGGTGCACTTTGAACCGTAGAGATAATGTCTCCAGATTTTTAGTGCGAAGATAACTGCTCCCAGTTCTAAGTCATGAGTAGTGTAATTTTTCTCGTGTACTTTTAACTGTCGAGAAGCATAGGCTATGACCTTATTATTCTGCATCAACACGCATCCTAACCCTCTACGTGATGCGTCACAATACACGACAAAACCATCGTCTCCATCGGGGAGACTTAAGATCGGCGCTTGGCACAATCTTTGTTTTCGCGTTTGAAATGCCGTTTCCTGCTCTTCACCCCATTCATACTTTCGATCCTTTTGGGTCAGGAGGGTTAAAGGTTGGGCGATGCTGGAAAAGTTCTCTATAAATCGACGATAGTATCCAGCTAAGCCTAAGAATTGGCGGATTTCCTTTGGAGATTTAGGTGCTTGCCAATTCTTAATTGCTTCCACCTTACTCGGATCAACGTGTATTCCTTGATGGTTTATAACGTGACCAAGGAATTGCACTTCTTGTAACCAGAAGTTACACTTGGAGAATTTTGCATACAACTTCTCCTGATTAAGAAGCTCTAAAATTAATCTTAAGTGTTGCTCGTGCTCTTCTCTACTCTTCGAGTATATCAAAATATCGTCAATAAACACGATGACGAATTTGTCGAGGTAGGGTTTACAGACTCGATTCATGAGATCCATGAACACTGCTGGCGCATTTGTTAGCCCGAAAGGCATAACTAAGAACTCGTAATGGCCGTAGCGAGTCCGGAATGCGGTTTTTGGGATATCCTCCTCCTGAATTCTAACCTGATGGTATCCCGATCTAAGATCTATTTTTGAGAAGTAGCTCGCACCTTGTAGTTGGTCGAACAGGTCATCAATTCGGGGAAGAGGGTGCCTATTTTTGATTGTTAACTTGTTCAATTCCCTGTAATCAATGCACATTCTAAGGCTCCCGTCCTTCTTTTTCACGAATAGTACAGGTGCACCCCACGGGGAATAACTAGGACGTATAAACCCTTTATCCAACAATTCTTGCAACTGATTGGATAGTTCTTGCATCTCAGACGGTGCAAGCCGGTAGGGCGCCTTAGCAACAGGGCCAGCTTGAGGTAATAAATCGATTCTGAATTCGACCTGGCGGGTTGGCGGTAATCCAGGAAGTTCTTCTGGGAAAACTTGTGGAAATTCGCGTACCACTGGTATATCATCCACTCGTTTCTCCTCAGAATCAGTGGCCGTCAAGCTTGCTAGATACGCCACGCATCCCTGGTGTATATATTTTAACACCTTGAGATGGGATATAAATGGTATCATGGTGCCTGACTTTTCTCCTTGCACTAATACCTCTTCGTCATCCGACACCCGGATCTTGACGATTTTCTTTTCACAGTTTATTTCTACTTTGTTACGTGCTAACCAATCCATTCCCACTATCACGTCAAAACTACCCAATTCTACCGGTAACAAGTCAATCGGAAGGGATTGATTGTTCAGAATAAAAGGGCAATCCCGAACTATTCGATTAACTATCATGGTTTTACCGTTAGCGACTTCTACGGTATAAGGTTCTATGGTTTCACCAATTGGAAGGTTTGCTATCGATAGGAACTTAACGGAGACAAAACTTCTATCGGCGCCCGTATCAAATAATACAGAAGCGTAATGATCAGAGACGAGGAAGGTACCTGTCACTACGCTGGGGTCTTGGCGTGCCTCGTTCGCCCCCATCACGAATGCTCGGCCTCTTGCCGGGTTGGACGACGATGCCTGACCCGCGGTTTGCCACCCATTTCCTCCCTGGTTCATTTTCGGACAGTTTCTCTTGAAGTGATCTGTGCTGCCGCATTCAAAGCAAGCACGGCTGGTGGTCATCACTTGATTTCCTTGTGGGTTTTGTTGTCGGGCTGGTTGGGTCCTAACTGGTTGCGCATGGATAGGTTGAGGTTGTCGGTTCAGATTGTTCAGGTTTGTCCTACATCTCGGTGCGGAGTGCCCTTCCCTGCCACACCGATGGCACACTACCACCATGCACTCGCCACCATGTTGGTAACCGCATTTCCCACACCTGGGAAACGTCCATGTCTGCGGTTCCTGCCTTCCGCCTGAACTAGACATGGCGTAGTTCTGGGCAGTGGGCCTAGCACGTTTATTTTGCTGCTTTTCCTGGATCCTATGGTCACGTGTACCCCGCTTTCCCCCAGCGGATTCTCCTGCCACCTTCAGTGACCCGCTCCTTACGAAATCATACGTGACGATACCAGCTTGCGTCACCGCCCCCTCATACGTCTGGTGTCCCCCAGAATTGACTATACTCCTTACAACTGGAGTTAGTCCCCAAATATAACGCTCAACCCTCTTCGACTCTGGGGTGACCAGCCATGGCACCAATCGCGATAACTCATTAAACCGGTTCATGTAACCCAAGTGGTCTGCCCCCTGCATCTCCAGGTTCCACAATTCATTTTCTAATTTCTGCAATTCGTTTTTCGGGCAGAAGTGTTCCAGTACAAGAGCCTTGAGCTCTGTCCAGGTCATGCGGTTTGTCGCCGCCTGACCGCGAGTCTGCACTATGGTGTTCCACCATGTCAAGGCATGGTCCGTGAATGTGCAGGTGGCGTACTTAACAACACAATCCTCGGGGCAGTTGCTGATGTTCACAACTGATTCTATTTTCTCGATCCACTTAACCAACCCATTTGGTCCTTCAGACCCGCTAAACTCTAGGGGCTTGCACAACATATAGTCTTTGATTGAACAACCCTTGGATGCAGGAATTGGTTCAGTGCGGTTCGTTTCTACAGTTGGAATAGGGCCATTTGTCCGTAACGACCACCCTAGGCGGTGCGTCATTACTCGGAATCGTGTTATCGTTCTGTGGAGGATTAGCATTTTGTTCCCCGTCATTATTGGTGGTCGTTTGATTACTCGGAGGGGTTGGATTGGTTGAATTGTTAATACTGGCGGCGATGCGCGATACTATATCCGGTATCGCCGCCTCCAACTGTTGAGCAATCAAACGGCTCACATCCACTTCCGACATTTGAGCTGATCGTTTTGGTGCCATTCTACACAACATTCAGAAAAATACATGTAATTAATACAAATTCTAATCATAAAACATAACCCACATTCCATTCATTATTAAACATTAGTACATATTACACAAACATCCGTTCACATTACTTTCCTGTCACCATTACATAGGTTAAGTGTTCATACATAGGGCCTATGTCGGCATCATCTCTACATAACCCACAATGGGTCAGTGCTTGAATGATACCCAAAAGTATCTATAATGATATACCCCAAAAGAGACCCTCTAAGGGCCAGTGGTTGTATTATAACTACCCAAGATTCACTCTATGTTAGCATCACCACTAACTGCTTACACAGAGTATCAAAAAGCGGTCCATTACTTCTACCATCCTAACATCACTAAACACGGTGGTATACCCACCACACCATCACTGCCACCAACACCACCATCACTGCCAACACACCCCGGACCCGCGCCTCTAACCGATCAATCATCAATTGGGAGTATGAGCACTCCCTCCTTAGCTGCGCAATCACATGCTGGTGGTCCAGTATGCAGTCCCCCAGATACATCCGCCTCTGCACTCCCACTGTCAAGGCGGCGGAGTGCTTATTCACCTGCTCGGTGAGCACTCGTAGCCATGCCGCCGCGTCCCTTTCCTGCCTAGGGAGACCCCACACAGGTGGAGTCACAGGTTCGGGCTGGGAGCGGGAGGGCTCGCCCCTGCGGGTAGCAGGTCTGGGTGGGGGAGAGGTAGGTGGGACATGCGGGACACTGATCCGCACCGTGAGGCAGGGTCCAAATCCGGGAGGGATAGGGGTGGCCTGTGGTGCGGGTGGGGTGAGGGATCTGACAATCCTGACTGGGGAGGACTGGCTAGAGCTCCTACGACTAGCCTCGCTAGGCTCAGAGCTGGATGATATGCGTAGACTCCCAGAGTTCCCGGAGCTGACTTCCTTCGGGTCCTCCTCCACCGATAAACTATGAGTTCTCGACATTCTTACCTGCACACAAGTTAATCAAACATATAGTTCTTTCTATAGTGTAAATCATAATCAAATTAATATACACTTACTTATACAACTTTACCACATAACAATATTATCATATATTTACACATATGTTGCCAATTTTTACCAATTAAAGTCCCCCGTGACTTCCCCTGAATTCCCTCGTGCAGACAAGTCTGTTATTATGTTCCGGACCATAATAACTCACTTGTCCATCCAAGTTCATCCAGATCTCGTCACTATAAATTATTAGTTGATATTCAGATCCTATAATACTCGAGCTACTGGTTATATTTTAGGTATCTTTTTAAAGACATCCTAATTCTTTATAACCAATGGCTCTGATACCAAGTTCTGTAACACCCCGTAACCGCAGCGGAAACCTAAACGGGATGCAACAGACGCATCTGATATCAACAGCATTGCTTATAAAGAAAACACCACTACATTAATTTATAACGTATTACATTGTTCCGAGTTTCGTTACCGTCTAGGCGTTAACACATAAGTTTTACCGATAGTACATTAACATATTTAATACAAAATAAAGATCCTTAAGCTTCCACAAAATAGCACACATCATCAAACACGTATCACTCATTCCAATTTGGGTGTACCTAGAAAGCATGTAAAGAAAACGGGTCAACTACGAATAGTTGGTGAGTTTCACTAATTTAAATAAACCATGACAAATCATTATAGTAATCATATATTAGCGATGAAATTATGCTGAGCCTACAAGTGAAACCTCTGTTAACCCAGAGACACATCCAATAACCTTTGGGGACACTGTTAACCCAGAAACTTAATAACCTCTAGGGACACTGTTAACCCAGAAACACATTTAATAACCTCTGGGGACACTGATAACCCAGAAACACATTTAATAACCTCTGGGGACACTGTTAACCCAGAAACACATTTAATACCCTCTGGGGACACTGTTAACCCAGAAACACATTTAATACCCTCTGGGGACACTGTTAACCCAGAAACCCATTTAACAACCTCTGGGGACACTGTTAACCCAGAACACTATTTCGGGCCTTACAATGTTAACAACTCAGACAATTACCATCTTAATACATTACCGTACGATTCCCGTACAATAAACATTATATAAATACATTCATTTCCATGCGATCAGCATGTACTTAAACATTTTGATATAAACATGCTTCCCGCCCCGGGAAAATATTTAAAACAGTTCAGTAAAATGGGGCTCTTGAAACTCACCTTCTCGTGAGTCAGTATGTAGTACAGTGAACAGCTATGAGCCTGAATCTGTAATATGATACCTAAGTCGTTACTATACAATTTCCATAGATTAAATCCGTGTCAACCGGTACATCTGGGGACACTGTTAACCCAGTACTGTATTCGATCCGGGGACAATGTTAACCCAGAGACACTTCTCAGGACTCAGATTGTGATATTTCTTAGAGTTTAACCGTCAAAATTATTATTATTATGTTTCCCCGTTTTGCGTGCCTAGCAGGTTATCCGTTTTTATGTTTCAAAAAATGAGTTTGGTCACACACGACCCGAAAATAGTGTTTGACTGATATTTTAGTTAAAACCGTGAATTTAGAGCTCGGTTTAGAGTGCCGGAAACTGTTATTTCGGATAAAAATACCCAAATCATCTGAATTATTTTCGGATGATTTATTTTTACTTGATTAACTTAGTTTCATGAAAAGAGTCCGTTTTTGGGTTTTTATACACCAGTCAGCTCGCTTAGGCGAACTTTGCCGGTTTACGCGTTTTAAGCTTTAAAAGTTTGTTTTTATGTTCTTTTTAGCACAAATAATTATCCGTTTAGTCTCGGATCTTGAAATTTTGCACAAATCACTTTTTGACAGTAAGAAATTTTATAAAAATATTTTCAGAATTAATTTTTATATTTAACATTTATTTATCTATTTTTAAACGTCATTTAAACACCAAATATATCGAAAATACCAAACGACCTTAGAAAAATCCCAAATTTTTCTGGGATGACCCCACATAGTTCCCTGTAATTTTTCCAGAACCAAAATCTCATTTTTCATGCCATTTTCACCAAAACCGAGCTAGAAAACCCTAGAACTTGTTTTACCGAAAAGCCTACTTAGACTTCTCCAACGGATCTGAAATTTTGGGTGTGACTTTTATATGTTATAAAAAGCTTATCTGGATTTTTCCAGAATTTTTCATGATGCTTAACTATTTTTCATCATTTTTAGCCAAAACCGAGCATTAAATTCACCAAATATTCATCCTTTATCCAAAAATTACCAAATTTTCACAGATCTCATACTTTCATGTGTAGATCATCTCTGTGAAATTTCATGACCCAACTCTAAGTCTATCACAATCTGTCCAAATCATACAAATCATACGAAAAACCGAACTACCTTGTGTTTCTAGCTTTAGATCGCAAAGATCTTGCTTGCTAGCCTTTGCTAGCAACTAGATATAACACCTACAAGCACAAAACCACCACACCAAGCAAGTTACACCCACAATCAAGCCATTTCTTTCATGGTTTCGGTTAAGACATCAAAACAAAGATTTTAACCGTAAAAATTCGCTTTTGACTCTTTTAACTCCTTTCTTGGACCAAGATCCCTTGTATAACTTGTATACATCACTTGATCATGTAAGAATCGGTTTCATCTCGGGTTCTCACCCATTTTTCATTTGAAACTTCATTTTCTTGTAAATGACTCGAGAAAAGAAGATGAACACGACTATAATACGACCTTTACCTCGGTTTCTCTTGTTGAAAAGCTCGGTTTTTGGTTCTAGATCTTGAGAGAGTAAAGGGATTGTTGGAGGGTGTTGTGAAAAAAAGAAAAAATGAAATGAAATGAAGCAAAGTGGTCCGATCGGACCATATTGGAGGGTGGGGTGGGACCAACATCTTCATTTTAAGCCACATATTCAGATTCTCGTAATCTGGATAATGTTTTGGATAATCTGGTTCAGTTCGTTTTTCGGTTAAACGTTTAATTCGGCTTAAAACGAGGCTAAAACGGTCGTTTTTCAGCTTAAAAATGAAATTTATATAAAACCGATTTAAAAATTTAAACCATGACATTTATTAACTTAAAACATCATAGTATTAATAATTGTGCATCTTTATCGGCTTGATCGATCGTCTCTTGCTTGGTTTGGTATTAAAGTTTTCGTTTAACGTACCGACGTATCATTAAATCGAAATCCTTTTTCTGTGCTTTAATTCACTTATCCCGAAGCTTTAATACTTCGCAAACATCACTAAATATTATATATTTCGTCTATAATGCAATCCCCGATCGTTCGGGCTTCAATAACCGTTAATCGGTTAATCGTATTTCCAATACAATTAACTGTATATTCGAGTATAATTTGTACTATGAATCATACATACTTGTATAAAGGCATCATAATTCACATAATCATTACTAGATAACACATAAATAGTATATACCGGTTAGGGTATACCTGGTTTTGCCGGAATCGTTACAGTAAAGTGTAGAAATAAAATGAAAATACGGTTTTTATTAGGTAACTATGCACACATACATGTTCATATTCCCAATTTCCACTTAACGGTTACGTTGATGGGAAAATTGGTAATAGACCCCGAGATAACAAACGTAAACCAATTCAAAAAATGTGACTAAGAATGATGTACGAATTTGATTTTCGTAAAATACAAACCAATATGGATCAAAGATCAGTGAACAATCGGAATAAAATTAGTAAACAATATTCTAAAGAAGTGGATAAAAATCACTTTGGTTAAGTCCGAAAAACACTTGAAGGAGAAATTGTAGAAAAGAAAATGCAGCTTGCGACGTTTGTCTTCTCAAATGTCGGTTTGTTTGTGGTATGAAAGTTGACGTGGGAGGAGGTACCATGAATTCTTAGCCGAAACTCATTGGTGTTAACGAAGGGGAAAGAAAGGAAGGGATATAATATATATTTTAATTTATGAAAATCGGTTGTAAATCGTGATGCTTTATATCTCATGGTGAAATAAGATTTATTTTATTTCATTTAGGCAAAAAAAAAACAAATAAAAATATTTAGCAATCGCAAAGACTTGCAAATTTTATGAAATTTTAATCATAAAAACAAAAGTTTTTCTTTTGACTAGTGACCTAGGAAAAAAACTGATTGTTAGATTACTTGACTTGTTAAATGAAATATAGCCTCAAAGGGCTTAGGACTTGTTTGAAACAAAAAAGTTTACTTTAAATACGGTTTGAAATAATAATTACATTATTATTAGTGGTGACGATAATACCAGCAATAAAATATATATATATATATATATATAGTTTCAAAAGGGCTCAAAACTTGTTTGAAGCAAGTATTTTACTTTAAATATTATTATATTAATAGTAGTGACAATAATACTAATACTAATAATAATAATATTACTAATAATAATAATAAAAAAAATATTAACAATAATAATAATAAAGATTTTAATAATAATATTGATAATTACCATAATATTAATAATAATGATGACGGCGATGATAGTAATATCTATAGTAGAAGTAATATTAGTAATGATGATAATATTAATAACTTTAATAATATTAATAATAATATAATAAAGATAATAAATTCTTTTAAAAGAAAATCCATTTGACCGAAAGTTAAAAATATCTGAGGATTTGGGATTAGGCGTGAGGTGTTAGTAAAGAAATAAAATATGTAAAAGAAAATATTAGACGAGTTTGATGGGTTTGTAAAATCTAAGTGTTAAAACTGTAAAATCAAATAGAATAGACGAGGGATGCGCTGTAAGGTATTGCATGGCTGAAACAAGTTAGGCATTCCAGTGTATAGCGGGGGTGCTAGGGTCACCATGATGATAGTAGGCTTAAAGCATGTGGTTAAACATATGATTGAGACAAATGATTAGGTACAGGTCTTGCGGACGGGTGAGTGGCGTTGAGTTTGGGTAGGTTTTGGCATTAAGTGGTAATTAAATTTACCACAAATAGAAGTACATCAACGTTTCAGGGAAGTAAAGTGGTGAGAATTACACATACTATACAAAAGGGTGTGTTTCTGTGCGAGAATTTTCAGTTGGGCTTAGTTTGCGTTTCCATGAATGGTGTTGGGTTTGATTTTGAATTAACTACAACGATGAAGGTAGGTGCGGTCAAACATGGGGTGATAGGGATTTCGGAGGCCGTTTACTTGATAGCTTGGATTGTCATTTCGGTGGTTGAGTGCGACAACTAGGAAAACGAGATGGCGTGATACGAAACGTGAAGAATTTGCGTGACTTGGGGCGTATGTATGAAAACGACTAATAGATACATCAATGAAAACAAGTAAAGAAAAGAAATCACATAAAACATATTTGAAATCGAAATTGAAATTCCCATGAAACGTCATGATACTTATATTGTATGATGAATCTATCTTGTTTAGTGAACAATTCTAATTGTCAAGTCAATATCAATGTTCATAATTTATATTAGTGTCAATAAACCAAGCATTTAGTAAGTTGTTTGAAAAGAAAAGAGGATGCATTAGTTATTTGTATGTGCTTCAGAAACTATTTTGTGTAAAATGCTAACCAATAACCAAACAATAAGCAAATTAAATGATTATTTTAGGTGAGGGGTGTTTGTTATTTGGTTATTTAAGCAGATTAAATTGAAACCGAGAAAACACAGATCCCAATTTTTAAAATAAAAAATTGTTTTTTTTAATTTAAAATAAAAAAACAATTAAGATTTTGATGTAAACGCAGATTAAATTAAAATCGAGAAAAACATATTAAATTAAAAGCAGTTATGAAGTATTTTTTTCGTACTTTTTTGCATTTTAAAATAACAAAAACAATTCGCTTCATACTTTTTTTTTATTCTTGAAAGCTTGATGAAGTAAATTTTTAATTTGGTTTATGTTTAGAAGTTTTATGGTTAGAGTATCGTTTCAAAATATGAAATTATTCAAGATTTTGTCTTTTGACTTTGTTTGACATTTTATTTTACTTGTATTTGAAATGCAGAGTCAAATTTATGGAGGATTCTAACGTTTGGCTTTCAACAAGTCATTGGATATTTTTGAAAGTTGGATTAAACTACTACTCATCCGCATCTATTTATGTTTTTTGATAATGAAAACGTAACTGGATTTTTCGAGTTTGACCTTTTGTTTAGACCTGGGTCAAATTGTATAGTTTCTTACGGACACACAAGGGGTTGAAACACTATTATGGTAATTAATCAAGTTAATAAATTTCTTTTATTTCATTTTGAGCTTATCAAATAGTTATCTCTTATGTCTCTTGTCATATATAAGATTTTGACGGTATATATAATAAACTTTTTGTAAGATATCACATGGATAAAAAAACTAACGGAAGTAGCATATAACATGTCACGAGAGATTAATACACTACTTGAAGACAATAATCACGTTGTAACTTGTCGCTCCCGCCGCATCGCGCGGGTATCTACTAGTATATATATATATATATATAGACTATTTTATTATAAAGGAAAACTCACCAACACATTGTGTTGACCGATATTTTAATATGCTATTAAGGTAAGCGAAGGTTTCGAGATGGCATGGAAAGGAGGGTGGGTCGTGTTTGAATAATGATAAGATTTTAATAAACCGTGCAATGGCACGTGTATGAAACTCTGATATTGTAACATTTATATATTTTCTTTAATAAAAGTCAAGTCTTTTATTATTTGTTCTATTGTTATTGGCTATCGGCATCTGTCATATCCGGAACGACTTAAGTTAAGTCTTCATTTGTTTTAAGTTAAGATTTTCGGGGTATGACAGAAGTTGGTATCACAGCCAATAGTTATAGAGAATTAGAAAATATATGATTTTCTAAGCTATAACCGAATATTCAAACGCACACTCCTTCCCCACCTCATGAAATAAAAAGGTAAAGATATATATTAATAATTGATTATTACTAACTTGAATTGATGTGTTTTTCAAATGACTCTACCACTTGTGATAGTGACCGACTCTGAGTCCAGCAGCGACAGTGCACAATTGTCCCCGGTCGAGTTCCGCCTGGTGGTTGCATCTGGACACCATGGGTCGACTTCGGGAGCCACACCTCTTCGGGTGTACTCCAAGAAACGAACCAGGACTACCCGTGATGCATCCAGATATGCTACCCTGGCCTCTTTGGCTATGACCCCATCCCCGCCACTGCGTCCTTCACCAGAGCCTATGGTAAAGGAGGGTCCCACAGACCACGAGCTCATTATGATGCTTTTGGGCAAAGTCGCGGCTTATGAGAACGTGATCAATACTCTCGTAAACCGTGTTCTCGCTATCGAACAAAAATAGGGCACTGATGATCAATCGCACAATGCCTTATGCCGGTATGTGTTCGATATAATGAACAAGGGGTTGAACTCAGAGCAAGGGTGGGAGAATTGGAGATGAAGAACGGGGTGATCGAACCATGTGTGTGCTACTTGATGAGCTTACATTAGATTAGGCTGACAAGTAGTATTAGTAGTATGTTAGAATGTTGTGTAATCTAACTTGTGAACGTGTAGTCTTTTGGATATTTTTGGTAATCTGGTAGGTACTTATGGGTGGTTAAAGGTGTAATATGTATTACACCTAATTTTTTAGGTTTTGGTCATTATATAACCCTCCCCCCCTTTTGGATGATTATATATATATATATATATATATATATATATATATATATATATATGTTATGGATTATGTTATATAACTTCTTAAAAGTTTAGAAAATATCTTTCCAAAATTTACAAAGTTATATTCTTTTCCAAAAAAAAACATGGCGCCTAAAACAAGACGAACAACTACCGATCAAGCATCTGGATTACCATCTTCTCAAGAAGAGCTAGCCCAATTGATCGCTCAACATGTGAACTCGGCACTAGAGCAAAATGAGGCGAATCGTAATACAAGCCAAAATATCTGAAACACAACTAATAACTTAACCGGAGAAACTCTTAGAACCGAAACTCTAAACAAATATCCCTCGGGTAGTACGGTACGCGGGTGCTCATACAAAACTTTCCAAGGTTGCGGACCGAAAGAATTTAACGGTGCCGAAGGACCTTTGGAAATTATCCGATGGATCGAGAAAATGGAATCTGTCATGAAAATCAGTGATTGCACTCCTCTCGAACGGATAAAATATGGAGTATGTTCATTCCATGATGTGGCACTCGAGTGGTAGAACTCCATCATTCAAAATCTTGGAGAAGATGCCGCTTACCGTCTAACCTGGGAAGAACTGAAAGAAATGTTGTTAAAAGAATACTATCCCCGAAATGAAATTCAGAACATCGAATATGAATTCTGGTACATAAAGATGGAAGGTGCCGAAATCGGAGGATATATATCCTGATTCAACGCATTGGCCCGACTGGTACCCCGATTGGTTACACCTGAATATGCAAGAATTGAGAGGTATAACTGGGGCTTAGCACCCTAAATCCGTGGAATGATCACCTCCTCCAAGCCAACCACCATCCAATCAGCCCGAGAACTGGCAAAGTCTTTAACTGATAATTCAGTTCAAATGGGAAATCTGAATGATTTCGAAAAGTAAGCTGCCACCGCAGAACCTGAATGAAAGGCAGCTACCGAGAATCAGAAACCCAGAGAACTCAAATGGAAATGGAATGGTAACTCAGGAGGACAGTCAAGAGAAACCAAGGAGCAGGAAGGATGTTTGCAGCAAATGCAAGAGGACCTGGAGGAAGTTCAGGACAGGGATCGTCTTGTAACAAGTGTGGAAGAATTCATGTTGGTGAATGCTGGAAGTGTAACCGATGCAACCGATTCGGTCATGTGGCTTGCGACTGTTACGCGAAGATAGCAACATCTACGGGAAACCAAACCCCCGGATGTTTCTAGTGTGGTATCGTAGGACATTTTAGGAGTGAATGCCCCAAACTCAGAGGTCAAAACGCTAGGGGCAAAGCATTTGAGATGAACACGAAGAAAGGCCCGGAAGGACTCATCCGTAGTAACCAGTACGTTTCTTGTTAATAATCACTATGTTAATGTACTATTTGATACCGGAGCAGATTTAAGCTTTGTTTCTAACCAATTTGAGCCACTTCTCGGTATTAAACCCAGTAAGTTAGAAAACGGCTACTCAATTGAATTAGCTAACAGAAAACTAATCGAGACCAGTGAAGTTGTCCGAAACTGCAACATTTTGTTAGAAAACCATAGGTTTCCAATCGACCATCTACCCGTAGAATTAGGCAGTTTTGACATAGTAGTAGCAATGGACTGGTTATCCAAGAATGGAGTTGAGATCATATGTTCGGAAAACTAGTACGTTTACCAACCCCAACTGGTCAATGTCTGGTTATTCAAGGAGATCGGAGTAACACACAATTAAAACTCTCTAGTATCACAAATCCGCAAAATGCTAAGGTAAGGATGTCCAACTTTCCTCGTCAACGTAGTCGATACCAAAGCCACAGAGCGAAAGATAGACGATATTCCTGTAGTCCGAGATTTCCTAGAAGTTTTCCCTGAATATTTTCCTGGATTGCCTCCTCAGCGTCAAGTAGAATTCCGAATCGATCTGGTTCAGGATGCTGCTCTGATAGCTCGATCTTCGTATATATTGGCACCATCGGAAATGCAGGAGCTATCTAATCAACTTCAGGAATTACTGGACAAAGGATTAATAAGACCAAGTTTCTCACCTTGGGGAGCTCTAATCTTATTTGTGAAAAAGAACGACGGCTCTTTTCGAATGTGCATCGATTATCGAGAACTTAACAAACTCACCATCAAGAATCGGTACCCACTACCGAGGATTGATGATTTGTTTGACCAGCTGCAAGGATCAAACTATTACTCGAAAATCGACATGCGATCCGGGTATCATCAATTACGTGTTGCAGTAGAAGATGTTCATAAAACCGCTTTCAGAACCCGTTATGGCCATTATGAATTTCTGGTCATGCCATTTGGTCTAACGAATGCACCCACTGTATTCATGGACCTTATGAACAGAGTTTGTAAGCCATAGTTGGATAAATTCATGATAGTATTCATCGATGACATACTTATTTACTCACGAACCAAGTAACAACATGAGCAACACTTGAAATTGATCCTAGAGTTGCTAAAATAAAAAAAGTTATATGCCAAATTTTCCAAGTGCGATTTCGGGCTTCGAGAAGTCCACTTTCTAGGGCATGTGATCAATGAAAATGGTATCCATGTGGATCCAACAAAATTTGAAGCAATTAAGAATTGGGAGACACCAAGGTCACCCACTGAAGTGCGACAATTTTTGGGATTAGCTGGTTATTACCGTAGATTCATTGAGAAATTTTCTTCTATAGCTCAACCCTTAACCCAATTAACACAAAAAGACAAGAAATATGAGTGGATAGAAAAGCAAGAAGAAGCTTTCCAACTTCTTAAGCAAAAGTTGCGTAGTGCACCAATCCTATCCCTCCCAAGAGGAACAGATGGATTCATAGTCTTTTGTGATGCTTCACGATTAGGACTCGGATGCGTGCTTATGCAACGAGATAATGTGATAGCATATGCATCATGACAACTTAAAGTGCATGGGAAAAAATATACAACTCATGACTTGGAATTAGGAGCAGTTGTCTTTGCACTCAAATTTTGGAGGCATTTATCTCTATGGCACTAAGTGAACAATCTTCACCGATCACAAAAGCCTCCAGCACAAATGTGATCAGAAAGATCTGAATATGAGGCAACGAAGGTGGGTAGAACTACTCAGCGATTACTACTGTGACATTCGCGACCACCCAGGCAAAGCAAATGTCGTAGCTTATGCTTTGAGTAAAAAGGAAAGAGAAAAACCACTTCCTATGCGTGCATTAGGATTAACAATACAAACGAGTCTTACCACTCAAATCCATAATGCACAGAAAGAAGCTTTGAAACCTCGAAACATAAGAACCGAGAGATTGCGAGGTCTTGAGTGTGAATTCAAAACAAAGTATGATGGTAAATTATACTTGATCAATCGAGTTTGGGTACCACGTTATCGAAATTTGCGAAACTTAGTAATGGATGAAGCCCATAAATCCAATTACTCAATTCACCCAGGATCAACCAAGATGTATAAAGATCTCAAAGAATTCTATTGGTGGCCAAACATGAATGGACATATATGGGTTTATGTCAGCAAGTTTCTGACATGTTCAAAGGTAAAAGCTAAACACCAGAAGCCATTTGGACTGTTATAGCAGCCTCAGATGCCATAGTGGAAATGGGAAAACATTACTATAGATTTTGTGACTAAATTGACAACTACCCCCAATAATCACGATAATATTTGGGTTATTGTGGATCGATTGGCAATATCCGCTCATTTCATTCCTATCCATGAGAAAGATAGCTTAGAGAAGTTAACTTGGCTATATCTGAAAGAGATTGTAGCTAAACATGGCGTACCTGTTTCTATCTTCTCTAACAGAGATGGTCATTTCATTTCTAGATTTTGGCAATTTCTGAACGAATCCTTAGGCACACGTTTAGACATGAGCACCGCTTATCATCCCCAAACCGATAATCAAAGCGAGAGAACCATTTAAACATTGGAAGATATGTTGCGAGCCTACGTTCTCGATTTTGGCAAAAGTTGGGATACTCATTTACCGTTAGCTGAGTTTCCCTATAATAACGGCTACCACTCCAGTATTAAGGCTGCATCGTTTGAAGCCTTATACGGGAGAAAATGTCGATCCCCTCCTTGTTGGGCAAAAGTTGGAGAGAAGCAACTGACAGTACTTGAAATTGTTCAGAAGACCACCGACAAGGTCTTCCAGATCAAAGACAGGTTAAAGGCCAGAACAAACTGACAAAAGAATGGTGCTGACAATCGCACAAAACTGTTGAAATTCCAAGTAGGAAATCAGGTGTTGTTGAAAGTCTCACCCTGGAAAGGAGTGATCAGATTCAGGAAGAAAGGAAAGCTGAGTCCTAGATAGGTTGGACCATTCAAGATCATCGATCGAATTGGTCCAGTAGCATATTGACTCGAATTACCTTCAGAATTGACGGAATACACGATGTGTTCCATGTATCAAATTTGAAGAAGTGCTTATCCGACGAATTACTGATCATTCCTGTATAGGATATACGAGTTGACGACAAGCTTCGGTTCTGTAGAAGTCATGGATTGGAAAAAAAAAAGCTCAGACGAAATCGAACCAAGCTAGTCAAAGTTCTTTGGAATTCAATACTAGGTCCTGAGTTCACTTGGGTATGACAAGACCATTATGAAACAAAAATATCCTGATCTATTTCCAGTAGAGTCGGAAGCCAGCGATACTTCCTAAATTTCGGGATGAAATTTCTTAAAGGAAGGGAGAATTTAACTTCTGGTAAAAATTTTCGTTAATATAATCCCGTTTACCATCCTAATATTATTTCATTAATAAAATCTCTCTTTATTAAGATTAAATATCTTGAAAAGTCAACAAAAAGTCCAAATTTCGGCACGAAACGAGAAAAACATGCAAAAACATAGTGCAGTGAGCCAGAAAGTAAATAAATCATTAGGACAATAGAATAATATCAAAAAATCAAAATATATACAAAACCATGTGAGACAATGTAAAAACATAATTTAGAAAGGCCCGAATCACGAAAACTGGAAAATAAATAAGCACGGGCCAGTACAGGACCCGGAAAGGATCCCACACAAACTATTTACAAGAAAATGGTTTTTATGATCCATATTGTCAGGAATATTTTGATTTCGTTCAAATTCTGACAAAAAATATTGAAAATGGGATCCGTTTGGATATTTAAATTCACGAAATACGTTAAACGATTAACCGGAAAAACCTAGTTTATAGCCCAAACCTTCAAATATCCCCCCCCCCTTAACACCTAATAAAAACCATCTCCTAAACCCTCCAATCCTAATTCTTCAACTAAACCCCCTAATGATTAACCTTCTAGAAGATAACACTTGTTTTAACTACAACACTCCACCTCTTGAACCTATCATCCAACTCACTAATCTACACACTCTCCCTCTTCCCTTTATAAGCTCGGCCATAACACCCCTTGAACACACAAACACAAATTCAAATATTAACACGCACACATACATAATCAAGATCCATGGAGGATTAGAGATTAGAAGATCAAGCATACTATGAAGGATTAAGCTAGGAAACACATTATTTTCACTCTTAACAACATCTTCATCTTTCAAAGTCTCAAGGAACAAGTAAGTATTAAGTTATAAATGATTGACTGTTAGATATGGATGCATAAGGTTTATGGTTCTAGAGTTGATTGAAAGATTGAAATTATGGATGAATGTGTTTATGCGTGGATGCCGTGGGTATGTATGTATGTGTAAAAGGAAGAATCAAACTCATTTACACATGTATACATTCATCCTAAAGATCCAACAAGATTGTTAAAGTTACTAAATAGGGAAACTTTAATTTAAGAAAGATAGAAACTTGGATTTTGATGGGAATACCTGTAATGAATGTAATCAATATGTGATTATTAGCAACTTTAAATTTATATAGGGTTAATGATTAAAAACATGGATTAGTTAACATATTGGCTAACATGGACAATAACTTACTAGATATAGAAACTTTATTGAATGGTAAATTGAAAGAATATAAAGGGAATATAACACATATGATGCATGAAACCCAATCAAACCAATTGAATGAATTAAACATGGAATTGTACTTAATCAAGTGGAAGAAAAGAATCAATTAGAATTATCAAATATTATAAGTTACTAAAATAGAAAACTTTATTAGAACAACACTTAGAAAAATTCATAAAATTTATGA
The DNA here is from genome assembly GCF_021521415.1 of Bidens hawaiensis. NCBI lineage: Eukaryota > Viridiplantae > Streptophyta > Magnoliopsida > Asterales > Asteraceae > Bidens > Bidens hawaiensis. The sequence goes on from NW_027491017.1 coordinate 2,170,617, forward strand.
TCTTGTGATTTGAATTATTGTTAGAGATTGATGAAGATAGGAATGATATAAAAGTGATTGATTATAAAGAACAGAATCTTCTAAAAGTTCATATTTAACTTTGTTGAAAAGAAACATACTTGAATCATAAAATAAAGAATCTTCCAAAATGGAATAAGAACTATTTATTGAAAAGTAAAATTTTGACTGGTTAAAGATCTGGAATCTTAAAGTATTTAATATTATTTGCACGTATAAAAATAAAGTTTAACTAGTAACATTGTTAATGAACTTAGAATATGAACTAGGAACTCAAAACTCGATTAAATGTGTCTTATGAAATTATATGATCACAACTGGAATTTATGGTGAATTATGTGTTATTATATGTGGGATTAGTCCATAAGTTGTTTCATGTGGACTTGTTCAACTTATTTGACTTGTCGGTAACGTTAATAGTCAAAAAATTGGCTTTTTATATGAAACCGACACAACTCTTAGGGACTGTTTTAGGACAGCCCCTAAAGTTATAAAATACTCATAATAACATAAGTTGATATATGGGAAAAAGGAAAAAATGATAAAACTTAGTCCTAAACGGTTCGTGTCGCGAAAAGCGACACGAAAACGTTAAAAAGTTGTTATTTTAAGGAAATATTAACAAAAATGAAAATAATATGTTTTCACAAGTTAACATATAAATCTTGATTAAGATATATATGTTGGACTCGGTCTGCCCAAGAGACATATTATAATTGATGTGGCTAGTAAGTTATGATCCAAGTCGGGTCATACCCAATAACAAGCTAGACAAACACCGATAATATTCGTTTACGTATGATGTGATCATAACAAATGAATATTAACACTTGAGTTATTTGGAAAGAGGTTTCTAAATAAAATGTACTTGTGTAATAAACAAATCATATGGATGATTTATGTTTTATGAGAGAACATTACATAGTGTTATTTAAGTTGGTTGAATAACAATATGTGAATAATAATAACCTAGCATGTATCTTAACATATAATAAGTTTTATAAGTTATAAGTTATAAACTTATATATATATATATATATATAAAACTTTATAAAAAAAAGGAAAAGGAATAATACTCTTTCAAATGTAATATTATTATATGTTTGAGTGGAGACATGCAAGGTGAGTGGAGACATGCAATGGTTATTATTGGTGGAGAGAAAGATGCCTTTGAATAAAACCAAGTCTTTCTCTTTCATTCTTTCATAACACACATAATTTCCAAGTAAACTTTTCTCTCTTCCTCTCTTGGGTATTTTCATCCAACATAAGAAAAGAAGAAGAAAATTTCAAGTGCAAATCCTAGCTAGAAGTGGTGTGTTGTTGAAGCTTGGGGTATGCTAGCTTGAGGAGCTTCCATATTCAAGTTCTTACCTTTCAATCATCATCTCTTTCACCCGGTTTTGTCATATTGAAAGGTAGTAGTAACATGCATGGACTTATAGTGACATGTATGTATTTGATAGTGTGTAATTCGTATTTGGATCCGGGTTTGGGTTTTGCATGTTTAAAATTGGTTTTATACATATCATATTAACAAGATTTAAAACTTTTATATCCGCTGCGTTTTTGGTAAAATAATTATTTTATCACTTTGATAATCTTGTTAAAACCAAACAATGGCATCAAGAGCCGCTTATACGAATGTATGCTTCATTAGAACCAAAATTTTTCGGGTTTATGGTGGGTTTCACCATTTGGCCGAAACTTTTTGGGGTTTTGGTTACCCCATGGTTTTTCAAGGTTATACTTTACATGCATGTGGTAATCTTGAAAAACTAAGTCATTTGAATGATTGTTTAGTTTGTTTGGACAAAACCCGAAACTTTCGGTTTGCTTAAGCTTTGGCCGAAGTTTTGAGGCAAAAAGGGGAACCATTTTGGTCTTGTATTATTGCATATTTGGATGTGTAATAGATGTTCATAACCTAGCCATGGCCTTGTGTTTGGTTGAATGATTGTGTTGGTTGTTTGTCATTCGATTTGGTTGTAATATTTATTTGGGTTTGTAATCTATTTATTCATTCATTTGGTTTGTAATAATAAGTAGATTAGATGTATTTCTTTTACTAGAAAAATGTATTAGGATATATTTTGTAAAAGAAGATGCATGGATGGAAGCCCAAATAAAATGATGGAGATCACAACACCGGGGTAAACACTTGAAGCATATGGATGTGGAATCAAGTGAGAGTTCACCGACACAAGTGCATGTTCTTTTGGGTCCCTTAGGAGAGACTTTTTGACACACTTGTCTTCGGTCAACAAGTGTGGTCAACATTAGGAGGCTATGGTTATGAACTTGTGGTTGTGTATATTTTATGCTTGCATGGTTGATTTACTTATGTTTGTATTATTTGCAATATGGTTTGCTTAAAATCAACTAGCATAAAATTGGTTCTTTAGAAATCGTTAGGTAATAAAAAAATTAGTTTTATTAATAACTAATGATTTCATAATAAAATGGGTTTTATTAATAGGAACTTTGAAAATGGCTTTTTCAACTAAGTACCATACATTTGAATGCATGCAAATGAAAGGTACAATAAATAGTTTTCCAATCTAGAATTTAGAAAAATTAAATCCCTTTTAAAACAAGTTAAACACCATCTTTTTATACGACACTTAAGTCACTTGTAGACTTGAAAGTGAGTTAGGATCACCTAAGCACTTTTAAGAAAACTTGTGATCTTAAGGTGATTTTACAAGTACTTTTGAAATTAGGATCACCTAACCACTTGTATGAGTAAACTCACACGTGTGTATAAGTAGAACGACTTGATTTGAAACCATGACTATAGGATCACCTTAACATGGCGTTCAAAGGTGTTGATGGGATTAAACATACCAACTAAACATATGATGTTTAACCGATCCCATAAAACTAGAAGTTGCAAAGGGTTGCAATCGTCAAACGTTGACTACCTTGTTAATTTGAATAGTAGGATAAAGGTCACCTAACTATTATTTGAATGAAACGTTGGGTTCTAGATTTTAATCAATAATTGTCTTGGAGACATTAAAGGGTATTAAAGATTAAAATTTTATTAATATCGAAAAAACTAATTTGAACTTTGTTAAAATTTCTTTTAGATGGCCGCAAACAACGCACCAAACGCTATTATCCCACCCGTGCATAACTTATCACTAAGATCCATTTTGGAGAAGGATCGTCTAAACTATAACAACTTCATGGATTGGTATCGAAACTTGAGAATTGTTCTCAAGCAAAAAAAGAAGTCTTATATTTTAGATGATCCTATTCCCGATGAACCAAACATTGACGATTTAGATGCCTACGCGAATTGGTTAAAATACACCGAGGATTCGGTGCAAGTTTCTTGCCTCATGTTGGGAACAATGATTCACGAGATCCAAAAGGATTTCGAGAATCATAGGGCGTATGACATGATTACCCAGCTTAAGGAAATGTTCCTTACTCAAACTCGGGTTGAGTGATTCAAAATGGTTCGAGCGCTTCATGCATGTCATATGGAAGAAACCCAATCTGTTTCATCTTATGTACTTAAGATGAAGAGCCACATTGATCGGCTTGAACGGCTTAACTGTCCCGTCTCAAAAGAGTTAGCCACGGATTTGATCCTAAATGGCTTAACTAAAAGGTTTGAGACATTCGTCATGAACTACAACATGAACGGATGGGACAAAAGCATTGGTGAGCTTCACGCAATGCTTAAGACAGCCGAAGCCGGCATGGGTAAAAAGGTTTTACCCGTTCTTGCGATCAATGAGGGTGGCTCAAAGAAAAGGCATCACCCGGAACCAAAGGCAAGGGTTGCCATTGGCAAGGGGCAAGTCAAGAAGGGGTTCAAGGGAAAGGCAAAGGCGGAACCAAAACTAAAGAAGCTAAAGGTTAGCGCTGAGGGTCCGTGCTTTGGTTGTGGTGAGATAGGTCATTGGATGAGAAACTGTCCGACCTATCTCAAGGAGTTGAAAGCTCAGAGGGATGCAGGGCAAACCTCAGGTATAACTTTCATGATTCACATTGATCTTAATATTATTTCTTCTAACACATGGGTATTGGATACCGGATGTGGAACTCATATATGCAATTCATTGCAGGGGTTCAAAAGAGAAAATGAAGTGAAGAAAGGAGATATAAGTCTTTTCATGGGCAATGGAGCAAAGGTTGACGTCCAAGCCCGAGGAGATTATGTTTTAAAACTTCCAAATGGTTTGGAAATTATTTTGAAAAACATTTTATATTCCCCTAGTTTGACTAGGAATATTATCTCTGTTTCTGTATTAAGACAATCTGGTTATGACTTTAAGTTTGTTGATAATGGTATTTATATTTTCATGGATAATGTTTTTTATTTTAAATCGATGCCGTTTAATGGCATTTATGAATTAATTCATGATGACTCATACATTGATAACTCGTTGTACCAAGCTAACACCAAAAGACTCAAAATGGATTTGAGTAATACTTTTCTTTGGCATTGTCGTCTTGGTCACATAAACAAGAATCGTATTCATACACTTCGAAAGAATGGTCTTTTAAAATCAAATGTTGATTCATTTGATGAATGTGAATCTTGTTTATTGGGAAAGTTGACCAAAGAGCCCTTTAATGGAACAAATGAGAGGGCGAAAAACTTATTAGGTATCATACATTCGGATGTATGTGGACCTTTTAGGACAATGACAAGAAATGGTGAAAGATACTTCATTACCTTTACCGATGATTATAGTCGCTATGGGTATGTGTTCTTGTTAAGACACAAAAATGAGGCCTTTGAAATGTTCAAAGTCTTCCAAAATGAAGTACAAAATCAACTCAACAAAACAATCAAAGTACTACGTTCTGATAGAGGAGGTGAATACCTCAATGATGCGTTTCTAGAACATCTTAGGAGTTGTGGGATTGTCTTACAACTTACTCCACCTGGAACACCACAACATAATGGTGTGTTCGAGAGGAGGAATCGAACTTTATTGGACATGGTTCGATCCATGATGGCTAGAAGCTCATTACCTCTATCATTTTGGGGTTTTGTTGTGATCTCCGCTGCCCGTATTTTAAATATGGCACCAACCAAGAAAGTGGATAGGACACCTTTTGAAATATGGCATGGAAAGGCTCCAAAATTTTCATATTTAAAGGTATGGGGTTGTGAGGCTTATGTTAAGATATACACCCCTGACAAACTTGAATGTCGATCCACTAAGTGTATATTTGTAGGATATCCCACGGATTCGATGGGATATTATTTCTACAATCCAAGTGAGCATAAAGTGTTTATAGCTCGAAAGGCTAAGTTCTTGGAAAGAAGGTTCCTTATGGAAGGAACTGATAGAACTGTAGAACTCGAAGAGGATCGAGAACTACAAGCCGATACACGTTTGGTTGACGCTAGCAATCAACAAGAGGTTGTTGAGGATGATCAAATGGTTGATCAAAACATACAAAACATTCGCAAATTTGGTAGAGTTAGCACCCCACCTGAGAGATATGGATTTTTCATGGATGGATGCTACATGGTAGATTCGGATGAACCCACCACATACCGAGATGCAATGTCGCAATCTGATTGTGACAAATGGCTAGAAGCTATGAATGTTGAGATGCAATCCATGCATGACAATCAAGTATGGGACTTGGTTGCTCCACCTCTAAATTCCAAACTCGTTAGAAGTAAGTGGGTTTTCAAGAAGAAAACTGATATGCATGGAAACTTGGATACTTATAAATCTAGACTTGTAGCAAAGGGTTTCACTCAAACTCAAGGGGTTGATTATGATGAAACTTTCACGCCGTAGCGATGCTAAAGTCTATTAGGATATTGTTTGCCATAGCCGCATATTATGACTATGAGATATGGCAAATGGATGTTAAAACTGCTTTTCTAAATGGGCATCTTAATGAAGATGTTTATATGGTTCAGCCTGAAGGTTTTGTCAATCCACAACATCCTAACAAAGTATGCAAGTTGAAGAAATCAATCTATGGATTGAAACAAGCATCTAGAAGTTGGAATCACCGTTTTGATGATGAAGTTAAGAAATTTGGATTCATCAAAAACGCTGATGAAGCTTGTGTGTATAAGAAATCTAGTGGGAGCATCATAACCTTTCTGGTATTATATGTCGATGACATATTATTGTTTGGAAATGACATTCCAACCTTGGAAGGTGTAAAAGCCTGGCTTGGAAGCTGTTTTTCCATTAAGGATCTTGGTGAAGCCGCCTATATTCTGGGAATAAGGATCTATAGGGATAGATCAAGGCGGTTGATAGGTTTGAATCAAAGTGCATACATAGACAAGATCTTGAAAAGGTTCAAGATGGAAAACTCTAAGAAATGTTTGGTACCTATTCAAAGAGGAACGATGTTGAGTGCTTCTCAATGTCAAGCTCAAAGGATGAGCAAGACAAAATGAGTGGTATCCCATATGCATCTGCTATAGGATCCATCATGTATGCCATGATTTGCACTAGACCGGATGTGTCATGCGCCTTGAGCATGACAAGTCGATACCAACAAAATCTGGGAACTAGCCATTGGATGGCTGTTAAGAGCATATTGAAATACCTTAGAAGGAATAAGGATATGTTTCTAATATATGGCTCTGGTGAGGAGGAACTCGTTGTAAAAGGTTACACTGATGCGAGTTTCCAAACTGATCGAGATGATTCTCGATCACAATCGGGATATGTTTTCGTTCTCAATGGTGGTACTGTCTCATGGAAGAGTGCAAAACAAGATGTGGTAGCCTTATCCACCACTGAATCTGAATACATCGCCGCCTCCCTGGCAGCTCAAGAAGCTGCATGGATTAGAAAGTTCATTGCCGATCTAGGAGTGGTTCGTACCATTCAGGACCCTCTAGAGATCTTTTGTGACAACGAGGGTGCAATTGCTCAAATCGAAGAACCTCGTGCTCATCAAAAGACGAGGCACATTGAGCGGAGATTCAACTACATAAGGGATGAAGTTGAAAAAGGAAAGGTATGTATTCGCAAAGTTCACACTGATCAAAACATTGCGGACCCACTCACGAAACTCTTTGAAAGGCCGAAGCATGAGAGTCATACTTGCGCCTTAGGACTTCGATATTCTAGTGATTGGATTTGATCAAAATTTGTATTTGGATATTGGAACAATTTTATTTTAACTCAATCATATGGTCATGTTCTTAAGTTATGTTCCATTTTAGTATGTTTAAATCCGTGAATAATTTGTATTATTTTAAACGTCCGTAGTCGTTCATAGTTGTGGGAACAAATGTGAAAGTAAGACTATTATGAACTTGGATTGGTAGATATTCATGAGGTATGAATATAGAAAAGGGTTGCTGCCAAGGTTCATAGATATTTATGAGATAAATATTGGACTGACCCGCCCTCAATTTTACTGCATGGAATCCTTGGGATTTGTGATCATAAGTAAATTGAGTAAAGGCGAACTTCATAGTATCCTCCGACCTGAGATACATATTGGGTCTTGATATTCATCGACTATTATGCTTTGACTTAGTTCTTCGCTGCTCTGAAATATGTCAGTACATAAGGCTAAGCTCAAGTATAGTACAAGGTGATAGTGAGAGACGTATGTAGTTAATATGGGATTTGTCCCTCTTATTCGTTGAGAGTTAAATGTCTAAGGCCTGACAAGTTAAATCAACAGAGAATGATCACTCTGTTTCTCTGGATTTAACATGACATTTGTGGCAAAAGGATAAATGATAGTTTTACCTAAATCTTTTTCAAGTATGGGACTTGAAAGGGATGATGTTATTGAATGGCACTTCGTCATGCGTATTAGGGGTAGTAAACCGTAGTTAGGCGGTATTTGCTACTTGCATCAATCTTCTATGTATCTTGTGCAAGTGGGAGATTGTTGGACTCGGTCTGCCCAAGAGACATATTATAATTGATGTAGCTAGTACGTTATGATCCAAGTCGGGTCATACCCAATAACAAGCTAGACAAACACCGATAATATTCGTTTACATATGATGTGATCATAACAAATGAATATTAACACTTGAGTTATTTGGAAAGAGGTTTCTAAATAAAATGTACTTGTGTAATAAACAAATCATATGGATGATTTATGTTTTATGAGAGAACATTACATAGTGTTATTTAAGTTGGTTGAATAACAATTTGTGAATAATATTAACCAAGCATGTATCTTAACATATAATAAGTTTTATAAGTTATAAGTTATAAACTTATATATATATATATATATATATATATATATATATATATATATATATATATATATAAAACTTTATAAAAAAAAGGAAAAGGAATAATACTCTTTCAAATGTAATATTATTATATGTTTGAGTGGAGACACGCAAGGTGAGTGGAGACATGCAATGGTTATTATTGGTGGAGAGAAAGATGCCTTTGAATAAAACCAAGTCTTTCTCTTTCATTATTTCATAAACACATAATTTCCAAGTAAACTTTTCTCTCTTCCTCTCTTGGGCATTTTCATCCAACATAAGAAAAGAAGAAGAAAATTTCAAGTGCAAATCCTAGCTAGAAGTGGTGTGTTGTTGAAGATTGGGGTATGCTAGCTTGAGGAGCTTCCATATTCAAGTTCTTACCTTTCAATCATCATCTCTTTCACCCGGTTTTGTCATATTGAAAGGTAGTAGTAACATGCATGGACTTATAGTGACATGTATGTATTTGATAGTGTGTAATTTGTATTTGGATCCGGGTTTGGGTTTTGCATGTTTAAAATTGGTTTTATACATATCATATTAACAAGATTTAAAACTTTTATATCCACTGCGTTTTTAGTAAAATAGGGATTTTATCACTTTGATAATCTTGTTAAAACCCAACAATATGTAAAAAGTATTTCAGATAATTTAAAAGTTACATTTTAAACGAAAAACCAAAACTGTTCATTTTGAAAATAAAACCGACAAAACCAATAAAACGATGAAACCGACAAGAATTATGAAAACGAGAGGATTAATATTTTCTTAAAACTTTCTAGCAACTGAAACTTAACATATATCATTATATATTTTAATTGTTTATTAATTGATTTATTTAATTAAATAAGAGTTAACAGAAAACCGAACTATGTATACTCGTTTAATTGCTTATGTGCTTATGTGGAAGCTAGATTAGGATTAATAAACTAAAAAGGGTTTTATATAAAAAATAAAATCAAGTTTTTATTAACAAAACATGTACTAATATGGGACACGGGATTTTGGAATGAAAAGCTACTAACCATGAGTTTCTCTATCGAACCCCCCCTCCTCGTTTTTAATTGGAATTGTTTTAATGGATATTTAATTGTGTTTTGGTGGAAAAACATATTCTTCATTTCATATGGAATTCATTTGATATTGTAAAGGAATTTTATTTTACAAACTGTGTCTAACGCGGGATGAGTTTAGTTGGCTAAATAACTGTTAACCAAATTAATAAGGGCACAAAAATATTGGTAGATCTATCGGGGTGACGCCCCCCCCCCCCCCACTTCCAATCGCATTGGGTTAAAAGTGGGTATATTTTCAGTTTGGTATGTTTCAGGTTATCAACTATGATAGCCATATGTAATGTTGTATTCTTTGCTCGTCTTCAACACCACATTTTGTTTAAAAAGTAAAATGCATATTATTTTTAGTGATGTAATGATTGTAGATCATTACACACGGATTGGCGTTATAATGGTGGTAAGCCATCATACACGGGATTTTTATAATATAATTCGGCGTGTAGTGATGATTACACACGAATTGTTATTGGATATAATGACAATAGATCATTATATGGATGTTGTTTTCGATTCATATATATATATATATACATATATATATATATATATGGACTATTTTATTATAAAGGGAAACTCACCAACACATTGTGTTGACAGATATTTTAATATGCTTTTCAGGTAAGTGAAGGTTTCGAGATGCCATGGATAGGAGGGCGGGTCGTGTTTGAATAATGATAAGATTTTATTAAACTGTGCAATGGCACGTGTATGAAACTCTGATAATGTAACATTTATATATTTTCTTTAATAAAAGTTAAGTCTTTTATTACTTGTTCTATTGTTATTGGCTATTGGCATCTGTCATAACCCGAACGACTTATGTTAAGTCTTCCGCTGTTTTAAGTTAAGATTTTCGGGGTGTGACACTAACACTTAAGAAGAATTCCAGAAGATAACTTTTCTCAAAGAGCAAAATACCTTGCTTGACTAAGTTTAAGCTTGCTGGGAGGCCTAACTGTGCTTGGTTTCCGTACTTAGTCATTTTTCAAGGAGGTTGAGAAGATTCCAATCTTCCTTAAGTCTTTTCTCATCCCAACATTTTATTTTCCCGAATTGTTAGCATACTAAAACAACTTTGTGAGTTGGGCTTCCCATGAGCTTTCCATAGTATTTTATTGGCTTAGCTAAATAACATAACATCAATTTATGAGTTGGGCCTCCCATGAGCGTTCCATGACATTTTAAATGGCCCAACTAATTAACGAATCAGCAAGACAATTGAGCTGGTCAGACCATGAGCGTTACATGATATTTTAACTGACCCAACTAAATAACGAATTAACGAATTTAAATGTGGTTAGTTGGAGAATCACGTGATTCGCCACGTATGTTTAGACTCCAATGAAAACATATGTATCTAAACAGATTGAGTAATGGATAGTTGTAGTGCCCATGGGTTTTCCCATCGATTTTCACCCAACTAAACATTTTTTAAAATAACAAAAATACAATATTTAGAATTTTTCGAATTTAGCCATGAACCATCATGAATTTGGTTTGTAAATAAGAAATGTAATCGTTTAGCCGGCTACGTTAACCTCTTAAAGTTCCAGTTGTATGACAATTGTTCCCCTGTAAGGAATAGCGTCTTACCTTGGGTTCTCGGAAGTGTTTTGCCAAGGCCCCACTCATAGTACTCTCCCCCTTCCGGTTACTACATGAACTTGTCTGGCCCCATGCTTTAAGGTGCGAGAGTAAAAACAAAACAAGGAAATTCTTAAGGAATTTCCCAAAATATAAATAATTTACCAAATAAAAAAAAATATATTTTGAGAATGAGACATAGCCTTAGAGTTTGTGTGTGTGTGTGTGTGATAAAATAAATAAATATTTAAATAAGTAAGTCGTAAATACATAAAAATGGAACACATTAGGTTGTCAAGTAAGCGTGTATGGAGTCCTAACCATGTTACAGGGGAATCTCTAACAACCTATCTTACAACCTTCGGCTCTGATACCAATCTGTCACACCTCAACCTAAGGCGGAAATGCCGAGGCGCGAACTGATTGCTCATAACTCACAATGTACTATCATATAATTTAAATTTGAAAATATCTAATTTATTTATTTAAATTCAATCAAGTACACATCGTCTCAACTTGTTACAAATAAATCCAAAAAACAGATAAATCAAACTAGTTGTCTTTTTATATATAACTTAAAGCAAATCTATGTGATCTTCAATCTTCACTTCAAACCAAAGAATAACCTTCAATATGCATAAAAATATATATTTTTTGTTAACACGAGATTGAGTGAGAAAAATTACCAATTTTCGAGACTAAATACACTAAGATAAAAACTGCAAATCAATATTGTGAGTCTCAATAATAATAAAACGAAAACAAATAATTGGTTTCAGTTGACCATGCCTTATAAACGGTCTATGGCTACCATGACAACTTACCTTTGGAATTAAATTAGAATTAAAACTGAGAACATAGCCTCCACAGTCAATCCAAACAGATGTATAAAACTCCGGTTATAATATATTTAATAAATAAGTGAGTTGGTACTGACCAAAATCGAAACAATGATTCAGGAGTCTGGTTTTGGTCAGTACACTCAAAATTTTGATTTTGAACAAAAAAGTCGTTTGAACCGAAAGCTAGTTCCGACTAAAAGATAGAGATATTGACAAATCAATTAAACTTGAATAAAACACCCTTAATGGGTTGGGATCAAAGTGACCACCAAAACTCCCTCAATCAATGAAATTAATTGAGGTCTTTTGATTATTGAATGAAAATATATAGGATTACAGAAGACAACTTACCCATATGAGAAGAGGAACAATGAGGAAACACGTGGTCAAAGAGTCTTGAACTTGAAAGTCAACTTAGTAAATAAGAACTTGATCAATGAAATGGATCCATGGGAATAGGGATTTCGAGATTAAGAGATGGTGGCTGATGTTTTCAATAATATTTTAGGGTTTTATGATATGTTTTGGTTAACTAAAACATCCCAAAATTGTTTATTAGGAAATAGTCCGGTTAAGGAAACCGAATAAGCTTATTATGACAAAATCGAACCTATTAACAATGAATTTTTTTAATATTAAAGGTAAGAATATGAACAGATTATAATATTATATAACATATATTGGGGATTAAGTTTCTTGATATTTGGCAAAAATAGTCCCTGAACTTTTATACATGCGATTTTTAGCTGTTTTAAGTGATTTTAAGGGGTTTTAAGCATTTTTGACAATTTTAAAAGTAATTAAAATATGAAATTAGTTAAACCAAGTTAAAAACTAATAATTACAAGTTTATTAATCTAAAAGATTCAAAATATATACCCGAGTCGGGTAAACGAATACGAATTCAATTACGAAAAAATCCGAGATGTTACAACCATACACACACAATAGTGGATCATCAAAAACATTAGCAACTTGATGATGTGTACACACTCCCTCATTCAAATCACCAGCAATATTGTCCTCGAGATGATAGGAATAAATCTGAAGAGTTGGATGCTCAGGAACTCTAATATTATCGTGCAAATTGGTGATATTTACATCACCCGCTTCATCATTCAAAGTTTGGGAAGATTCACTTGAATGTATCTAGTTATCTTCATGAGTTTATAATAGTGGTTCTGAGGTAGAATCTTCAAAGTCGAGATTAACAGATGTATCAGATAACACATTTGAAACTTCGGGTTGATCATGTACAGTGGTTGAAGAACGAGTATAAGAACTTGGTTAGGACAATAATTCTTTTTCGAAATAAGCACGAACCAAGTCTTCAGTTTGTACATCAATCGACAGAGAGAAAGAATCAAAAAAACCATAATAATCAAACATCCAATCTAGTCCCTTATCAGCAGGCGGTGTGGTGTACCTTTGACAATCAACATGGTACCATTCTTAAACACACATAGAGGAGAGATTAAACACCTATTGTTAGGTGAAGCATACCCAAGATAATAACCTTCAATGGCCTTCTCCTCAAACTGTCCCTTATCTTTCTTTAACATCGTACAAGGACACCTGAATGACTCTAAGAAATGAAGATTCAGCTTACGGTTGTTCAACAATTCATAACTTGTCTTCTTAAGCTTCTTTATTGTGAGAACCGGATTCAACGTGTAGCAAGCAGTATACACAAACTCATTCCAAAATTGAACAGGAAGCTTAGAATCTGCTAGCATGGTTCTAGCCACTTCAATAATGGTTTGATTCTTCCTTTTAGTAACCTCGTTCTGTTGTGGCACATAGGGAGCATTATATTCATGATGAACACCACGTTGAATACCGAAAAACTCCATCATATTCTTTTTGAATTCAGTGCCATTATCACTTCGAATACACCTCACTTAAACATGTAAAGTGATTTGATCTTAGAGATCAGATTTTGCACAAGAACGATTGTTTAATCCTTCATGCTCATAAACAACACCCTTGAAAATCTTGAGTTGTCGTAAGTGACCACTAAACAATACAAATCCCCAAGAATACACGCTTGATTTACTAGACCAAATAAATTCATATGTAGACATTCCAATGGAGTATTGACAGAATTGATCAGCTACAGTAGACAAGGCTTCTTTTTTGTTTTCCTTTCTTGCACAATACACAATGATCGGTCATGTGAAAAATTTTCAATGGAACTCCATCCACCAAATCATTATCAGCTATATGATTCATTTTTCTGATGTGGATGTGACCCATCCTTCTGTGTCATAGGATCGTGTCTTTCTCTAGTTGCTTTCGACACAAAACATTTTGTTGTTGACGAAGATGTAGCAGTGGATGCCATATGAAGAACATAAATATCATTCAATCGGGGAGATCTCATGATAACCATTTCCTCAGGAATCACAAACAAAGGCTTCAGAATCACACACTCTTTATCATTGAACAAGGCTGTATACTTCTTGTCACAAATCTGTTAAACACTCAACACTTTATTATCCACCTTGTAACTATAATTCACTTTCTCGAATGTGATTCTCTCATTGGAAACTTCACCCTCTTCGGATATAAGTCCTCCTTGAATGCCCCCAAATGCAACATAACCTCCTTGAATGTATTTAATGTTGGTAAGAAGATCAATATTGTCGGTAATATGACAAAAACATCCACAATCGAGAACCATTTATCCCCTGAGATAGTCTTGGTTCAACTCTGTACACAGAAGTAGGTGATTCGTATAAAGAGGTAGCCCCAAGCATCAGTCTTGGGTTGAACCTCATATTCCTTTTGGCATAAAACAACTTTAGGTTTCTATGTTGGTAACTCCCCAACAAGAACTTTGGAATCCTTCACCTTCTTCATAGCATGCTTATGTAACTTCTGGAATTGTCTATACGACAAAGTTGTCTTCGACATCTTAGTCATTTTAATTTTAACAAGAGTTACATCAGTTCTGACAACATTACAAACAGGTTTAACAAGCTCAACCCTTTTGATGTCAATCGTCTTCTTTTCAATGTTAACCCTAACCATCCTCCTAGGATTAACCTCATCAATCATAATATGATTCATATCAACCTTATTTTGTGTAAGTTGCCTTTTCAAAATACTTTTAATAACATGAACAGGGTTCTTGATTACTGGCTCCTAGTCATTCTGATCCTAGATTTACAGAATTTTGTAATATGACCTCGTTCACCTATCCACAAATAATTGTGATGAATGATATATATCATATGAACTTCAGGTTGAAAAGTCACAACTTTACATGAGATCCAACCAACTTATCCTCATGATTTTTTTTATGAAATTCCAAGTTCGAACACTCTGAAAAGTTACTGAGTGTATCCGACCCATATGATTTTACAAACTGGATAGGTTTTAGTAAAAATGGTTGAAATTTCTTTTGGTCTTTGATATTAAACTTATTTGTTTCCCAAAAACATATCCCAGTCTCATTCACAAAAGGTTTCCCACAATCAAACACTCTTTCAATAGATTCTAGTTTAACCAAACTCAAAGGAAATATGTCATCAACAATAAGTTGATTAACCCATTTTAGTTTGTAAACCCTTCCTCTACTTACTTTCTCACTGCTAAATGGATTCACAATTTTTCTCAAATCTACATCGAGGCCACCTTCTTCTCAGATAGCATTGAAAGACCAGAAGATGTAGTATTACCTTTTTTAGATTTTTTCAATCTCTTGTGGTTCACAAAGAATACGATTTTCAAGTGGAATATTCTTGTCTTTGTGAATCACACATGGTTCATACACATCCTGAATCACAATTCCTTCATTGGTTTGAGTAAAAACAAGATTTCTCTTGATTTGAGATTCTGTTGTTAAGACAGTTTTCTTTTTCTCAACACTTTTCTTTATTCCAACTTTTTCCACATTAGTTGATTTAACCTCACTAATAGTAACAGAAGGCTCTATCAACGGATAATGAATATCCACTTTTTTTAGATTCTCAATGTATGTTAGTTTGGCATAATCATGATTAAATGAAAGAGGAATTTCAACAAAATCCTTAACCAGTTTTTGCACCGTTTTGATTATTACCATTTACTTCAGTGATCCGGTCAAGTAAAAATGATGAGTTTTTAAATTTACTTATTTATGTTTTAACTCCAATATAGTTCATAAATCTTGGTTTTGTTTTCATTATTTCCTCAAACTGAAGTCTCACTACCTCTTGCTTGTTAGATATCTCAGCTTTTAAATCATGATTACCATCAGATAAAGCAACAAGTTTTTGTTTATAATCCTTATCACTTTCAAGCATTATTCAATAGTTATCTCTTACCATAGCAAGATCAATGATCAATGTTTCATTATGATGGCTAATGTTTTCGATTTTAGAATTTGATACATCACAATGAGAACATACGAAAGTATGAGAATCATCGGAACTATCACTATCAGATGGGCTTAAACTCACAAAATCAGAGGACGAAATAGAAGAAGAGTTAGATCTAACCTCGTCAATCTCTACCATAGATGTGAATATTTCCTTATGATCTTCACAAGACACTTCCGACTCAGATTCAGAATCTTCAATTCCCTCAAGAACCTTCTTCATCTAAGCACACCATCTCTTTACATTTTTAACAATCACATACATGTTTGCTTGTTGTGGTTCACTCGAAGCTTCTCCAAAAGCCTTCTTGACCAATCTATCCCTTCTTGAACAATCATGTCCTTTAAGTCACCTTACTTTGGTTGCTCCAAAGCTATCTTTGGTTTCTCCTTTGAGTCATTGTTGTTATACTTCTTTGATGAGTTTCTATCTTGAGTCTTGTTAGTAGGAGAATAATCTCGCCTCAGCTTGTCACATTCTTTAGCAAAATGACCAAATTCCTGACAATTATAACACTTTACCTTCAGCTTATCAAACCCTATCCTTTTGCTCATTGTTGGTAAATCATTCCATGTCCTTTCCATGAACTTCTTAATCTTTCTGACTATCATGTCCATATGAGAACAAAGATCCATCAATTCTAGATCATCAAGGTTAATCTAGTCATAATCTTCATCAGTTCTGGTCATCATCGAGTTTAACGATGGTGACAATGTGATGCTCAAGGTCTCACCTTGGAAGGGAATTATCGCTTTAGAAAAAAAGGAAAGTTAAGCCCAAAGTACATTGGACCATTTAAGATTGTAGATCGTATGGGGGAAGTGGCTTACAAGCTTGAGTTACCCGAAGAGTTAGAAGGAATTCATTCTACCTTTCATGTATCTCATCTGAGAAATGTCTGGCTGATGACACGTCACATGTACCATTATAGACATTGAGATTGATGGAGAATTAAAATGTATCGAACAGCCTATAGAGATCGTTGACCGCAAGGAAAAGCAACTTAGTTATAAAGTTATCCATTTGGTGAAAGTAATATGGAGGAATCGTAAAGGATCAGATGCCACTTGGGAAGTTGAAGAAGAGATGCGTAAGTTTTATCCGGTTTTGTTTCAGTAATAGTTAGGTTTTGGGGACGAAACCTGTTGGGCCTAGATTAGTTTGGTTTATACTTAGTCTATGTGTATGTATTTGGGCCGCGTATGTAAACCGAGATCACTTGGGATCTTGGTGGGATTTGGTTGTTATTGGGCTAGTGTGTTGGTTCCCTATATATAGAACACATTGTATAGGGTTTAGGATTGTTCATCGAGTTGTTTGTTCTAGCCGTCTAATTGATTTATTAGACGATTTCGTAATCATCGTGCTTAAGCACCCGACGTATAATAATACGTGTGTTTTGAAGAAACTATTATATTACTCGTTTGCGTTCTTTTGTGTTCTCGAATAACCTAGTATTGGAATTCCGCACCAATACTTAGTTTGTTGATATCATAATTTTAGTGATCCAGATTCTTACAATTGGTATCAGATCATTGGACAAATTCAGGCTCGTTATTGTGATATCAAGGATTCAAGATCTTGATTTTTGGTGGTTGTGTTCGTATTTCTGGTGAAAAGTGACCGGAGAAGAGAGAGATCTATTTTTGGGTAAAGATTGGTTTTGGTTTGGAAAATAAATCAAATCCCATTTTTCTCGGAAGCTTGTTACATTGAAGATATTGCTGATTGTGTGGTTCTCGGACATTACTATCATTTCTCGGCTAAACTGTTGACTTCTCAGTCAGCGACTTGAGTTCTCCGTCAAGAATTAAAGATCTCGGCTGAGTTCTCGGCTAACCTTAGTTCTCGGCTGAGTTTTATAGTTCTCGATCAAGATTACCAGTTCTCGGTCAAGATTACTAGTTCTCGGTCAATGTTATTTGTTCCCGGTCAAAGATTTGTGTTCTCGCTCAACTCTTGGTCAACTAAATTTTGTAGTAATCCGTAAACGTTGTTGGGCCTGATAAGTTTAAGTTTGGGCTTCTTAATTGGATCATAAGACATTTTGGACTTAAAAATAACTTTTAAAATGGATCAATTAACTAATGGTAATGGTTCAACTAACTCCTCACTCCATCAAGAATTGGACTCCATAATGGGGACCACCACTCGTATACCCCGTCTCCTGTCCTATGAGGGGTTTAGTGAATGGAAATTTCGCTTTGAGAAATACGTTAAGATGGAAGATCCCAAAGTTTGGAGAAGCATTGTTAGGGGGCCACAAAGAATTACCTATCAACGTGACAACTCATTTGAGATCGTTTTTAAGCCTGTTTCCATGTATGATGATGATGACTTTGCTAAAGTTGAGGAAGATGAAAAGGCTCTTTCAACTCTAACCATGACACTCTCACATGAGATTGCCCGTGGCTTTAGAGAACTACAATATGCTAAAGAGTAATTGGAGGTGTTAATTAAGGTGTATGAGGGAAACGAAGATATGAAAAGGAGTCGCCAAGACTTGCTGCGACAAAAGTTCAACATGTTTAATCACATTTTGGGGGAAACGTTGGAAACTCAACTCCAAAGGTTCGTAGCATTGGTGACTGAAATGAGATCAGCAAGTATTTACCTAGAAACCTCTAAGATAAACAATAAGCTGGTGAACTCGTTGCCAAAGAGTTGGGATATGAATGTTGCTATCATCAAGAAGACTAAAGATCTCAACCAAATGTCTATCTCTGAGATGATAGCTACTATCAAGGCATGTGATATGGATGACAAGCAACGTGAAATAAATCATGCGAACTCCTATAGTGCACCTGGGTACAATGTTGCTTCCAACAATGCTCTTATTTCTCAAGAAAGTTTCTCCATGTTTAAAGCTACTCAGCAAAATCCACCACAAGGAAACTTTCAGATGTTTAAATCTATTCAAGGGAAATCATCCTCCACCCCTCCTCAACCTGCTCTGCTCCAGTTTTCTTTACCAAGTCTACTTAATCGTCATCTTCTGGCACTGCTCATGGTCAAAACTCTAGTCAGATTCCCTCTATTACGAAAGAGACTCAGGAAAATATAACTCTAATGGAGGGATTCATGAACTGTTATAATGCATTTCTAGCTGGAGACTTGGTTCAACCTGTAGTTGCTGCTGAACGCGATCAGATCCATCCTGATGATGTTGAGGAAATGGACATCTCTTGGCAGATCACCATTGCAGTGTTTCGTGCCAAGAAGTTCACTAAGAGGACAGGCAGAAACAACTGGAATATGCCTAATAATCAAAAGGTGGGTTTTAACAAGGACACTCTGAGATGCTACAACTGTCACGAGCCGGATCATTTTGCTCGTGAGTGTACTAACCCGGCAAAGGAAGGAAACACTGAAAGAGCGCTGGTTCCAGTGGGTAATTCTAGAGGTGAGGTTGGAAGTAGTTCGGGAAATGGTGAAAGGGGTTTGGTTGCTCAACAATTCTCTTGGGAGGATCAGATAGCTGCTCTCAACATTGGAAATCAGACTGCAAACTTCGCTAATGTTGAAGACACTGAAGAAAGAATGCTGCTGAGAAGCAAGTCAAGGAACTTCAATTTGCTTATATGGCTTTCACTTCTCCCAACTCATCTGAGGTAAGTTTTCAACCTTGTTCTCTAGACTGTGTTGAAAAGATAGAGTTATATAAGCTCCATAATGATAACCTAATTAGAGACATGGAAAGAATAAAATATGAAAATTTCAAACTTAAGAAAAATGAAAAAGGCTTTCTTGATAAGATAGAAACAAATCAAAAGGATTTCTCAAAGCTTAAATCTGAATTTAGTTTGAAATGTTGTCATTATCTAGATGCCAAACAAGAAATTGTTGAACTAACTGCTAAACTAGAAGCCTCCAAGTTAGAAATTTTAAATCTAACAAGTAAATTTGAAAGGGCTGAACTTGATTTTAAAAAATTCGTTGCTTCCATTGAAGTAGTTAACTCTCTGATTTAAAATCAATTATGGTGGAAAGAAAATGAGGTTGAAGGCATAGGATATAGTCAAGTTCCCCCACCCTATAATCAAAATTATGTCAGTATTCCTGTTAACCAAGAATAGGAAGAAAAGATAAAAGTCATGAAGTAAGACAAACAAGATAAATGTGGTGAAACTAGTTCTGTGAATGCTAGTGCGTCCACTTCATGAGTGAATGATTCTAACATTTTTGCTTCGTGGTAGAAAATGTAATTGTGAAGGAATGGAATGATTAGGACGACGACCCTTGTTTTGAATTTAATAATAACTTTGTTTCTTATGTTTCTTTAAAACCACCTGTTTTGAATTCTGTTATTCTGATTGTTTGTATGGGCTCTGTTTTAAAGAGCAAGGATTCTTATGTGGTTAATTGTGTTTAAACTTTGAATTCTGATAATTTGGTTTCAGTTAATATTAAAAATTCAAAAAAATCCAATAAATAATTACCACCTATGCTCTAATGACAAACAAGGTGACAAGTTCAAAAATGTGAAAAATGGTCCTCGGAATTTTAAGCAAACTGGTCCACACAACCAGTCCAGATGAGGAGCTGCCCAAAATGATTTCTGCATAAAACGTCAAACGTGTTTTAATTGTGGCACTCCTAGTCATATTGCCAGAAACTGTCCACATCGTCCATATGTTCTCTATTATGGATTCTATCAGAGGAATATGTCTTATATGCCTCAAAATTCATACAAGCAAAGATTTAGGCATAATCAGGCTAATTCCTCTGACCATTATTGGAACCAAAACAAGTCTGGCAGGTTTAGTCCTCATCAAAGCAAGCATGACATGTTTCGCAACAGGGTTAGAAAGTGTGCTTCGGTTTCAAAAACAAACACACATTCTAAACCGAAACAGGTAGAGAAGACAAAATCACGTCCCTCTAACACAAAAACACTGGCGATGAAGCATACCATTCGTACTTATAATGTCAAATCCTACAGTAGTAGACATAAATGGCTGCCCAAACCTCCTGTGAAAGAAACTACAAGCCAAATGTTTAATGATCAAAAGGATATGTCATGGCAACCCGTGACAACTTTAGATAAATCGGGTCACCCAATGTAACTACGGACTGGTACCAAAATCTAACTAATCTCATGCTTTGTGCAGGGATAGCTATGGAGGAATATCATCAGACCTTGGTATGTTGATAGTGGCTGTTCCAGACACATGACAGGAGATATTTCCCAACTCCATGACATTCAAACATTCAATGGTGGGTATGTGTCCTTTGCGGGAGGAGAGAAGGGGAAGATTACTCAGAAGGGTACTGTATGTAACAGTGTTTAAAATTCGAAAATGTTAATTTTGTTCCTGAATTGGAGCACAATTTGTTGAGCGTTTCTCAAATCTATAATAAAGACTTTTCAGCTCATTTTACTAAGATAGAGTGCTTGATTTTGATACCTGGTATAATTATAACAGAAGACTGGATTCTTGTTCGATCACAACGAAAAGATAATGCTTATGTGATCGATATGAACAAAAATGTTCCTAATGAAATAACATGTTTGTTTTCAAAAGTGTCGAAACACAATGCTATGCTTTGGCATCGTCGTCTTAGTCACGCTAATACTAAAAATTTAAACCGTCTTGCTAAAAATGATTTGGTCCGTGGTTTACCCACTAAAGATTTTGTTACTGTTAAAAAATGTGTAGCCTATGCTTTGGGTAAACATCATCGAAAAACTCATAAACCAAAATTGATCAACTCCATTTCATCAGCTTTTCAATTGTTACATATGGATCTTTTCGGTCCAGTTCATGTTTTGAGTCTCTCACGCAGCTCTTATTGTCTTGTTATTACTGATGACTACTCACGTTTCACTTGGGTGTTTTTCTTGTCAAATAAGAGTGAAACTGCAGAATTGATCAAGAAGTTCGTGGTGCTCATGGAGAACCAACTAAATTTGAAGCTGAAGGGAATACGTTGTGATAATGGAACTGAATTCAAGAATGCGTATTTAAATCATTTCTGTTCAGAAAAGGGAGTGATGCGTCAATACAGCTCAGTGCGGACACCACAACAAAATGGTGTGGCTGAAAGAAGAAACCGATTTCTTATCGAAGCAGTAAGGACTATCTTATCTGATTCTAAGCTGCCATTGTCCTTCTGGGCAGAAGCTGTGAATACGGCCTGCTATGTTCAGAATTGGGTGATAATCAACAAACGTAAGATGAAAACTCCATATGAGATTGTCTATGGTCACAAACCTACTGTTGCACATTTCAGAGCATTTGGTTGTCCTTGCACTTTACAAAATTTGGGGCCAGAGCTGATGCTTGTTACTTTGTTGGCTATGCGGGTAATACATCATACATAGTCTACAATATGTCAACCAAGCAGATTATAAAGTCCTATGAAGTTTGTTGGCTGGAAGAAAATGAGACTGATGCTCATGTTGGTCCAGACTGGTTATTTGACTACAATGAACTCTTCAAACCGTTCAGCATGCTTCCTGTCACCAAATCAAACATCTCATGTGAAACTTCTGTAGACACTGTGAAAGAAGATCAAAATGCTTTGTCTCATACATCTCCAGTTCAGGATGATGATTTGACAGAACCAATCGATGTCAGCCCATCCATGCCTGTAAATCAACCATAACCCGTCACAACTCCATCATCTTCTCCAACTCCATCAGAAAATACTCCATCAGTTGAGGGGGAGAGTCCTATTCATCAAATTTTTGGGAGCACACTCTTTCCTGATATTATTCCAAATGAATATGTCGCCGGTACCTCGTACTCACACAGTACTGCGAACTCTGGATGGAAGAACCCTCTTACTGATATTGATGAGAATTTGTCAAATTTACACTCCACCTATGATGTTTCCGATCACTCAATTCCATCGAGGATTCGGCAAAAACATCCAACTGAGAATGTCATCGGTCCTCTGGAAACGGGTGTGTCCACCAGAAGTCAGACGGGACATATCAACAGCAGTTTGTTTTCCTGCTCAATTTGTCAAATTGAGCCAAATACAGTAGAAATGCACTTCAAGAACCAATTTGGGTTGACGCTACACCTGAAGAGTTGAATCAGTTTGATAAGTTGAAGGTTTGTAGATTGGTTGAGTTGCCAGAAGGAAAGAAAGCTCTTGACACGAGATGGGTATTCCGAAACAAACAAGATAACACGAGGGTCATTGTTAGAAACAAGGCATGGTTGGTAGTTCGTGGCTTTCGTCAAGTTGAGGGATTAAACTACACTGAAGTCTATGCTCCATTGGCTAGACTTGAGACCATCTGAATCTTTCTGGCCTACGCGTCATTCATGGGGTTCATAGTATATCAGATGGATGTCATGACCACGTTTCTGTATGGGGAAGTCAAAGAAGAGATCTATGTGGATCAACCACCGGATTTCATCGATTCCAAGAAACCAAAACACGTCTACAAGTTAGATAAGGCATTATATGGGTTACACCAGGCTCCTCAGGCGTGGTATGCTACGTTGACCTCACATCTTCTAGATCATGGCTATAAGCGAGGAACCATTGATCAAACCTTGTTCCGGAAAACTGTCGGAAAGGATTTGATTCTAGTCCAGATCTATGTATATGACATTATTTTCGGATCCACCAGTGCCGATTTGTTTGCAGAGTTTGAGGAAGTAATGAAAAAAATATTTGAGATGAGTTCGGTGGGTGAAATGACAACATTTCTGGGGTTACAGGTTCGCCAAAGCTCGGCAGGATTCTTACTGCATCAAGGGAAGTATGTTTAGGATATGCTCGAAAAATTCGAGTTTCAGGATTCCAAGAGTGCTAACACTCCCATGGTGGAAAGGCCTTTACTGTCATCTGATCCGGAAGGATGTCCCGTAGATCAAACGTACTATCTATCGATGATCGGGTCTCTGATGTACCTCACTGCCAGTCGTCCTGACATCATGTTTGTAGTTTGCCAGTGTGCTCGTTTCCAGGCTAATCCTAAAGTCTCTCATTTAATTGCAGTTAAACGTATTTTTAGATATCTGAAGGGACAACCGAAGTTAGGTCTTTGTATCCCAAACAATCAGAATTTGATCTGTATGCTTTTGCTGATAGCAATTATGGTGGAGATGACATTGACAGGAAATCTACACCTGTCGGATGCCAGTTCTTAGGAGATCGTCTCATTTCCTGGCAGTGTAAGAAACAACAAACGTTGTCCACCTCCACCGCCGAGGCGGAGTGTGTTGCTGCATCAGCTTGCTGCTCTCAGTTCATCTGGATGCAAAACCAACTACTGGATTACGGTTGGAATTTCTTGATATTCCAATCGTTTGTGATAATGATGCTGCCATTGCAATTGTGAAAATTTCTGTTCAACATTCTAAAACCAAGCACATCGATATTGAAATTCATTTTATTCGTGACTGTTATGACCGAAAATTGATTCACATTGAACAGGTTCACACTGATAACAACGTGGCTGACTTATTTACAAAACCGGTCGGAACAACCAAATTTAATGTGCTTGTGAGTTTTCTTAAAATGCTTCGTTTCGAGGATTGAGTCTTTTTGGGAATAAATTTGTACATATTTGTTTAATTTGCATAAATTTAGGAGGAGAAAAATTCAAAAAGTTAAAAATAGTGTGTGTGCGTTAAAAAATATTGCTTTTCAAAATTCACTCTCGCTTAAAATTATGTCGGTTTCTCAAGTTTGAAGGACATATACTTGTATATGGTTGGTCCGGTGTTCTATTCATAGACTCACAGGATAGCCATTTACCTAAAGACTGAAAGCATCCGGGGCGATTGTGATGTGTTTTGTGTTTTGTATTCTTTCACTTAAAATTATGTCGGTTACTCTGAGCTGGAAGGACATGTATCTTCATACATGTTTGGTCCGATTAACCACTTGTGGTTATACAAGATAGCCATTTACCCGAAAGCTTAACGTGACTGGGGTGACTAAATTCTTAATACTCGTGTTTTATGTAACTCCTTGGGAAATGATGTTACTATTCAGTTAATAGCTTTTTAGAAGCTTCAAAGTATTTTAAAATGAAAATTGATCCAACATTTGGAAAATTATAGGTAAATTGTTTTTTTGTGCCTAACGGGTGAAGTTATTAAGCTTAAAAGGCTCTAGAACAGTCATTGATTTGTATGGTAGCTTTCCATGATACGTAAAAGTTGAAGTGATATACACTAAATTTGCTAAACTTACTGTGGAGAGTCATTTTGAAGAAAAATGTGCATGTCTCCATATACATCTCTCCGAAGGATGGGCTGAAAAGCAATTACCTAGTCGTATACGAGCCAGTTAGTGGATGACCAAAATATTGTGTTATTATGTTATTATTCAAAAAAAATATAAAAATTAAAAAAAAATCTACAAAAGAGTTTATTTTTATCTTATTAATGTCTTTGCTTTAAATGTTTTAAAAAAGCTTAGAGGGTCAAACTA
This sequence comes from Bidens hawaiensis, assembly GCF_021521415.1. Taxonomy (NCBI): domain Eukaryota; kingdom Viridiplantae; phylum Streptophyta; class Magnoliopsida; order Asterales; family Asteraceae; genus Bidens; species Bidens hawaiensis. Next base: position 2,196,112 of record NW_027491017.1, read on the forward strand.
GAAATACAGAGATGGGGGCACACAAGTAAGTCCTGTCATGTCTCGAATGAAAGGCTTGTCAGTTCACTGGCTTGTAAGTCCAACGTTCAACCTTAAAGGTTAAAAATCTTTTGATCAAGCACTAGGGGGTTGGAGTCAAATTGGGGTGATCTAGGGAAAGCCAAATACGCTTTGAGAAGAGATTGGAGACATCAGAGGTCCATGAGTGATGTCCATCTAAGCTTTATGCCGAACTGAACCTAACTCATATCACTGATGCAATGAAAATCATGCTAAGTTTGTTATAACCACTATCAACTTGTTTCTTTATGTCATAATAACACTGAACATGAATCCTAGTGACAGCCTCTTAAACAATATGATTCCATGTTCGGATCTTCTCATAAAAGGTGGCGTTTTTACAAAAACTGAAATTTGATCCCATATTGACAAAATTCAAGGGGGTTCTTTTGTACGTTAATATTATTTGTATTCCTTTTATTTATTTTATTTTGTTTAATTTTGTTTATTTTATCTCGAAACTACTCTCCTCGGAACGTGTGTTTTGACTGGGTCCTTTAAATATATTTTGTTTAAAAAATTTGTTTTGGGCTGGATGTTGTTTATGCGGGTTAATGTGTTTTTGGGTTGACTAATTATTTTGGGCCTTTTAGGGCTTCTTGGCCCATGTATGTTGGGGTATAAGTTGCCCCCCCACCTCCATTATTTTTCTTATTTTTTTCAAAACACCTCATCTCTCTCAAACCATCTTGCCTGCCGAGAACTGTCTTCTGCATAATCTAACACATTCAGCTACTATTCCTATTCGTGTTTGTTAATTCACAGGTAAATGAGCAAAGGCTCAAGCTAATGTGTTTGTGAGATTTGTGTGCTTAATGTTTTTGGCAGATTAATAGTTTGATTATACAGACGAACGAAGAAACATGAGATTAGTGATCAATGATCTTGATTGGATGTATCAGGGTTAAATTGTTGGAATTTCAATTTAGTTTGTTGCAGGTTTCATGGAGTTTTACGGTCTTCTTGGAGATGACAACACATATTTCAAGGAGAAACACAAAGGGTTTTCCGCCTCCAGCTGTAATCCAGTCAAAAGGATCTCGGTTGACTTTCGTTGACCGAGATCTCCTGGTTCTAATCGAGAACTCATGTTCTCAGTTGTTTTGATTGACCAAAATCGCTGGTTTTGACCGAGAACATGAGTTCTCGGTCAATGTTGACAGAGAACTCATGTCTTTGACCGAAAAACCCTGTTTGTCAAATATCTTGTGGACAGAAAACTTACTGTTGGGCCTGACTCTCTTGCAATACTATTGGGCATGATCATTTTGGTATTATGAGCCAACAAATAGTTTTGATCTTATGGATCAACAAATTATTGGGCCTGATCATTTTGGTCCAATCAATAAGATATGGTGTTTTAAAATCAATTAATTTGAAAAAAAAAATATAACTATTATCAAGTTTGTATTTGCTAACTTGATTCGTTTGGTGCAGTAATGGCCTATCAGGCTCCGTTAAAGTGTGTGGATACACAAAATATCGTTGGAAACTTATTGGATCCACCATTGGCCCACAAGGAATTCAAGTCTATGATTGTCGGCCTCAACACTTGCAGGATTTCTCATGCACTACGAGAAAACCCTGTCATATGCAGGAAGATGATCACTGATTTTTGGAATAATGCCTCAATCAACCAACGAGGGCCAGATAGAGCTGTTTCGATAGACTCCAAAGTACAAAAGATGCCAGTCATTATCACAGAGGCTGTTATAGGTGCATTTGTTTGGTGATCAACCTGATTGCCCGACAGAATACTCAGCTACAGCTGTCTCTGAGATACTCACCAGGATGGGTTATGAGGGTACTTATCCTCCAGCAATCCAGAAGTTATTTCACCCATACTGGAGGTTCTTGATACACACGTTCTTCACATGCGTGTCGAGAAGAAAGGGGGGTATGACGAGTTAAGTCATACTCAGATGTCTACTAACACTGCTCGGATCATGGACTGGAATTAAAATTATTCCAAATTTGTCTTTGATGAGATGATGAGCAATTTAAAAGGAAAGAAGAAAGAGATGTTCCTCATGTATCCAAGATATTTACAGATGATCTTCGATTCACACTACACCGACCTCGTCTAATCTGTTGATACTTTAGATATGAAATCAATGGGACCCAACTCCTTTGGGTTAATGAAACAGTCCAGGAAAGCTCCAAGATAGTCTATAAGGGCCTTCATGCTTTGGAAAAATTTGGCAGATTTGCTGAAACTGAAGCTGTACAAGTTATAGCTCAAGTTGCCGATGAACATGTGACACCAGTTCAAAGGCGTTCTGCTGCCTTTGAGATAAGTTCTGATGAAGAAGAAGAGACTGAATACCGTGAGAAAGATACTGCTCCGACTGCTGAGCAATTAAGTGATTTTGAAGCTTTCAAGGAATTATTACAATCAACTGCTCTGAAGCCTCCCCAAGCATTTGACGTAAACAAAGAAGATAATATTCTCGAGGAGCCAGCTAATGATCTCATTCCACGAAAGCGCAGAAAGAAAGATCCGAGATTGAATGTGTTGGTTCCTGAGATTAAAACAACAACCACAACACCAACACCAACCGTAACCAATAGCCTACAACAACAAACTCACCAACCTGAGTCACATGCTCTAGAGACTCAAGTTGAACCAAGTGCATCCACTGCAGAGCCACTAATTCCAGATCATGTGTTTGATGACTTCGCTTGTGATTTTGATTTTGAGGCAGATATTCCACACACCGATAAGACTGATGTACCACTCACTGATGCTCCCTCTGGTTCATCAGGCCAACTGAATCAAGGTCAGTCAAGTTCTGGTGTTACTGATAAGGTTGCTCAGATTCTTGCCAAGCAAGACAAATTTCTACAAAACAAAGGCAAGGGTATTGCGCTTGAAGATGCTCCAGTTGATATACAATCTCATCAACGCCGAGTCTTTGAATTAGAACAAGACTCTGTCGTTCAAGATGTACGCATTCAAGAATTGGAAGCCAGCAACACTGATAAAGATTCCAAGATTAAAGAGCTTCTATCTAGCATGGGAGAACTAACTGCTATCTATCTAGATCCCCAACAAAAACTTGTTCAAAAGTTTGGAGATGAATTCAAAAGCAGTACTGATAAGGGGCCAAACGTTGATCAAGGTGGTAGCTCTACTATTCGCCAAGTAGAGAACATAGATGAGTCTGAGAAATTGAAACAGTATATGGATGCAACACTAATATCCAAAGAAAAATCTGATAGAATTCAGAGAAAGCTGCTGGTGATGAAAAACTCAAATCAGAATGTCGAATCATCGGATCATCCAGACAGGTTCGTTGTTACTTTTCAAAAGGGTTTTTCATATAAATACAGTGATCGTTCGGGAGTTGTGTCATGGGGTTTCAATGCTGAAAAGAACATGTGGTGGGTTAAGAGGAAGTCCGGGACCACTGAGTATTATAAGAAGATGAAAGGCTTTGGTTCTTGGACTAAAGTGGATCTCAATGATTTGATAAATTCTTGATTCCATAATCCAACCAATGACAAACGCGGTAGGGATTTCTGGAACTTTGTGAAAAATCAAGTTGATCGAGGCTTTCCAACAATGCCAACTGCTGATTCGTTCTTGAAGAAAGTAAAGGGGGTTATGGTTCCGAGAACATGAAAGATAATGCTTAACGTCATGTGGCCTGATACAAAGAAAGCTACTCATATTCCTGTTCCTGAAGCGATTCCATATAGCACTTTGGACAACATGAGGTTCTGGATTTATGATAGTATAACTGCTACAGTTGTTGTCAAATTACAGAAGGGCAAAAGGCAATACAGATTTGTCGATCCAAGGGATTTGTTGATGTTTGGAGAGAATGATATCAAGACTCTCAGAGCATTTCAGATAATAGCTGACCCGATATTTAAAGCGGCCACAAAAGAATACACAAGCATGGTGGCTTCTATTATCAGGTGCAGGTTTTGGGCTGGTGTATTGAAAGATGCTAACATTTACTACATGGAACATGATTGAAGACCAAGCTACAAACCAAGGGGGAGATTGTTGGGCCTACATTAGTTTGGTTTGTATTTAGTCTATGTGTGTGTATTTGGGCCGCGTATGTTAACCGAGATCGCTTGGGATCACGGTGGAGTTTGGTTGTTACTAGGCTAGTGTGTTGGTTTCCTATATATAGAACACATTTTATAGGGTTTAGGGTTGTTCATCGAGTTGTTTGTTCAAGCTGTCTAAGTGATTTATTAGACGAGTTTGTAATCATCGTGCTTAATCACCCGACTTATAATAATACATGTGTTTTGAAGCAACTATTTTGTTACTCGTTTGTGTTCTTTTGTGTTCTTGAATCACCTAGTATTGGAATTTCGCACCAATACTCAGTTTGTTGATATCATAATTGTAGTGATCCAGATTCGGGACTTAGAAAACCTCTTTAAGGAAGGAAGATTTGTAACATCCCATTTCCCGTTCGGTTAATAAAATAATAATATGAGTTATTATAAGTTGGGCTAGTGTTGGGTCAAATAAAAAAACAGGTAATGAACTTGGATTAATAAGGAAAGAAGAAAGACCATGGGCTTAAGCCCATGACCCATAATATATAAACCACAATTACTCCCTAATCCATTCATTCCACTCATTCCATACACCATCCAAAACACACACTTAAGTTCTCCATCATACTTCCCTATTTCTCTAACCGAAACCAAGAAGAAGAACCGATCCTGACCCGAGGTAATGATAGTATGATATTGTATGGATCCAAATCCGCTAGATCTAGTCTCAAAACGACGAGCCGACATCCTAAACCGTTAAAGTCACGAGATCTGGATGGAATCATGTATAAACCGGTCATAAGATGAGCTTAGGTTTCACCCTAGCTCAGATCTGGATCAAACGGGACGAAAAACGGTGAAAACGGTGCGAAAATACTCTTTTCCGGCCACCACCCGCTTTTCCGGCACGGTGGCGCCATAAAGACGGCGCCGGAAAGGCAACGTACGAGAATAAGGGAATGTCAGAGAATGTTCTTGACATTCTCTGACATAACCCTAATTCGTTAACAGAATAATAACGAATTAACAAGCAATTCGGTATGCCATTCGTTAAGAAGAAATAACGAATTAGCAGCAGTTCGTTAAGCCATTCTTTAAGTAATTCGTTAACGTAGAACTGATGAATGAACCCCCCAGTTCATTATAAAAGCCAGTTCATTATAAAGGCCAGTTCGTTATAAAGACCAGTTCGTTATAAGGGTCCATTCATTAAGAAGTAACGAAGGAGTCCATTCATTAAAGGACTGGATGACGAACTAAAGTTTGAAAGAAAGACAGAAAGGTCCCTGGACTTAAGATAAAAAGGATTAATTAAAAAGAAGCCCTCGAACTATATGATTTAGCAAATATAATAATAATTAAGAATTCTAATGAAAAATGTAACATCCTATTTTTGATTATAATAAATAAATGAAATTTCATTTCTTCTATAAAGTGTCGTGTGTCAGTTTAGATAAATAAAATGTAAAATGATGGGCTTGGACTTTAAAAGATGGAATAAGAGATGGAATGGGCCTTAGGTCCATGGGCTTAAGGGATTATAAATACGCCTTAAACCTTAAGCCTTTCAATTTTTATCCATCTCTACACCGTAGCCTACACCATCAAAAACACGCACAAACACTATCCTTCAACCCGAGCCAAGATCCAAAGGTGAAAACCCAAACCCGTTGGTGCTAGATCATCGTGGCAAACCTAAACAACATAAAGACTAGACCGTGTTCGTAAAACGACTTCTTTAAGGTACGTCTATATCAAGAACTTGTTCATATAGGTTTGGAATCGTTTAGAAATCATAGATATGTTTGAGTCTTGTGAAACTAATCTAACGAAACAAAACTTACTGAAATTGATTAACATTCGATAGGTTAATTGTAAACCTAAAAGAACCCGTAATATAGATGCATAATCTGTACCCTATAAACACAGATATTTGGATGAATGGATGGTTGGGGTTTGTAGGCGAGGTGATTTCGATGTTTCGTTAAGGATCGAAGGTTTAATTGTAGATCTGATAAACGTTGAATGCGTATTGTTCATATCAATTTTGACTTTGACCTCTGAGTCAAAGTCTGGAAAAGATTGATGCAATTCTTTAAGATAAGGTAACGAATTAGTTAACCAGTTCGTCAGGACAAGATAACGAATCAGTTCCCCAGTTCGTTATGATCAAATAACGAATCAAGTGTTTGTTACTCACCCAATTCGTTATGCTAAGATAACGAATCAGGTCACGTTAAGATAACGAATGAGCTAACGAACTAAGATAACGAACTAATCAAACATATCAGATCATGTAAGATGACGAATCAGATAACGAATCAGGTGATTCGTTACTCACCAATTCGCTAAGTTCTGATAACGAATTAGACCACGAATCAGGCTACGTTCAGATAACGAATTAAGCTTATTTCGTTATGAAGAATGAGTTAGCGAAGTAGATAATAACTTAAAAATCCTAATGGACCTGCCCAGCCAGGGGCTCTGCCCCCGAAACCCCGTTCGTTGGGGCTGCAATTAAACTAGACTTCGATATGGTTAGTGATAGTAATTAATACGTGTAATTGTTATACAGTTAGCCGTGCACAACTAAAGAAGGGAATAACCATTAAAGGTGAACGTAACCGCATTCAGGTGAGTTTCTAGCCTCATTTCCTTGTTATGTTTTCGGGGTTGTGTGCATACTCGATGTGATAGTGAATACAATTACCTTAAATGGTAAGTGTGTTTCATGTTTGATTTATGTGATAGATATTATGTTATGTATGTGAATGAAAGCTTGTCGGTACGTGAACGATCTTCAGATATTGCACGTATTGACAAGGGAGGTATGTATATGAAAGATGGATGTGTATGTATGTATGAATAATTAAAGAAAATATATGTATGTTACGGATATGTAAAGATAGTATGTATAAAGATGAAGAAGTAAGGGATCAGACCCTAATAATATCGGAGATCGAGAAGAAATGGATCAGACCCTAATAATATCTGAGATATAGATGAAAAGAGGGATCAGACCATAATAACATCTGAAATAGAGAAGAAAGAGATCAGACCCTAATAATTTCTGAGATCGACAACAAAGGGATCTGACCCTAATAATATCTGAGATAGAATGGACTGTAATTATATAGTATGAAAGTATGTATGAATTATGTAATGAAAGTAAATTAGTAAAGTAATTATTATGTATCTTCGGATGCATAATGGAAGTTAAGTATATGTATTGTATGATGTATAATTAACTAGAACGCACTCAGCGTAGCTGACTTTTAGTATGCACGTGGTTGAGTAGAAAGAGACAGCTGGCTTAAGCGGGGACACATGGCAGAAGAATAAATGTTTGGCCTCTGAAGACGCAAGTTGTTTTATGTTTAATGTTTTAATATTAAAAGACAAAGAATGTTTTAAGACACGTTATGAATTAATATTGTAATGTCTTGAAAGTTTTATATTCCGTGTAAAGTTTTATTCAACTCTAATGTTTAGAACTGTGTTTATGAGTAAATCCAACGTCCAATGTATGGCACCGGTAATGGGGCCTTACAAAAAATTTGTTAAGACAGTTAATGGAAATAAAATTTTTCCAAGCTGACCCCAGCTAGGGGTCCTGCCTCTTGGACCCTGCTAGGTACTTCCGTCCCTAGAACCCCGCTGCCAGGGGCGTTGCCCCTGGACCCCCATTCGTTGAGGGATATAATTAAACTAGAAACATGATATGGGTAGTGATAGTTAATTGATACGTATAAATATTATACAGTTAGTCGCGCACAGCTAAAGAAAGGAATAACCATTAACGGTGAACGTAACCGAGTTCAGGTGAGTTTCTAGCCCCACTTCCTTGTTATATTTTCGGGGCTATATGCATACTCAATGTGAACGTTAATACGCTTACCTTAGTTGGTAAGGGTATGCTATAATGATTGATGTGATAATATATATGAATGTTATGAAGAATTCTTTTTGGTGCGTGAACGATCTTCGGATATTGCACGTATCGACAGGGAAAGTAATATGAAGTATGCCTAGTATGAAATATGTGTGCAAGTTTTTATGTAATAAAAACGAGTATGTTCGAAAGTACGATTATATAAAGAAAGGTATTTATGGTTATATGACGATTGGAAGGTATAGTTAGAAAGGGAACGACCCTAATAATATTGGATAATGAAGGGAACCGAACCTAATAATATCGGTGAATGTAGGTAACCGAGCCTAATAATATCGTCGAATATAGGGAACCAAACCTAATAATATCGGCGAATGTAGGGAATCGACCCTAATAATATCAGCGAAGGTTATAGGGCGGAATGCTCTTTAAAACGTATATGTATGATTGAAAGTATGTATGTATGTAAGTATGAACGAAAAAATGAAGGTACATATGTATGTATGTATGTAAGGAAAGATAAGAATATATGTATCTTCGGTTACGTATATATGTAAATATGAATGTAATGTATGTTGCATGATTAACTAGAACTCACTCAGCGTAGCTGACTTTTAGTATGCAAGCAGGTTAATCAACTAAGGCGGCTAGCTTGAGGGAGACACATGGCAAGATTTGAAGAGGCTGTCCTCTGAAGATTTGTCATGGTGTTTTGATATTATCATTTATTTATGTTTTAAATGACAAGTTACGATGTTTGTAATGAATGGTTGATTATTATTATTATTCCGCGAAAGTTTTAATTAACCATGAAATTTAGAACTGTGTTTATGAGTAAATCCAACAACAATGTAGGGCACCAGAACCGGGGCCTTACAAGTTGGTATCAAAGCATGAGTTCAAGAGAATTAAGCATCTTACATTCTTAGACACGAACAAAGAATGGGACATAAGTAAGAAAAGAAAGAAGATGCCAGTTAAAGGAAGCCATGTATCACTCAAGCAAGCCAAGTAAAGGTAAAGTATGTGATTAACTTCACATGTGATGTAAGAATGTGTGAGGAATTTAGCTTAAATGCTAGAGATAGGAGTATGTGATTATATGAACTGTCTGACTGTTTAACTGTTAGAAGTACAACTAGCACAAGTGGAATCACAGAGGGAAGTGTATAGGACACGAAGAGTAACGTGATCAGCTAATCACAGCTGGCCACTGTTATTACCTGTTAGCCATACTATCCTTGTACTATATAGTTTCCTTATAGAATATGAATGGATAGAGCGAGCAAAGTTGATGGACTGGGAGGTCTCACTAGACGTCGTGGTAGGCCACGCGTTGTCCAAGAACTTTCTGTAAGAACAGCCACTCACACCAGGGAAGAAGGAAGTGCACTTGGTCGAAGTCCGAGCAACAATGAAGGATATCAACTTAACCCTGCTATTCAAGCTGCCATTTCTCAAGCTGTAGCAGCTGCAGTGAAGAACTTGAATCCTGAAAAGTCTGCTGGAAGACATGTAAGATCTGCTGAAATGTCTACTGACAATGGTAAGAAAGATGATAAAAGAGAGAAAGGTGATTCAATTGAAGTTCGATCTGTGAAGGTTGATGACAAAAAAAGAGGCCGAGGCGGGTGTAACTACAAGTCCTTCAAATGTTGTGACCCACCGAAGCTGACTGGTTTATGAGACGCACTCGCTACTCTCTAATGGATAACCACAATGGATAAGGTTATCCGAATTAGCGAGTGCTGTCCAGACCAAGCAGTGGGTTATGCCACTTAGTCGTTTGGTGAAGAGGATATGTATTGGTCGGAGACTGTGGAGAAGAGGAGAAGTCGAGAAGAGATTAAGGCTATGAGGTAGGATGACCTGAAGGATATGGTTATGAAACATTTCTATGCTGATGCTGAGGTTGAGAGGGCTGAGATGAAGTTTCTAAACTTGAAGGCGGGTTAGATGACACATCGCGACTATACTACCGAGTTCAACCGCATGTCTAGGTTGGTGCCGGATATGGTAAACACTGAAGTTAAAACAATCAAATGCTACCTCAGAGGACTTCCACAGAACGTCCACACCTTAGTCAGGGCAAGTAAACCTGCTACCTTTGACTATGTTGTCGAACTCGCATAGATGGTTCACGATGACCTGGATGTGGACGATGTAGTGTTAGTAGAGAAGAAATGGGTTGTTCCTTCCAAGCGACCTAGTACTCAAGCATGGAACCCTATCGATAAGAGACAAAAAGTGTGGGAGAATAGGTCATATAAGAGGTGCGGTAAGATGCACGCTGAGAGTGCCGTGGGGCACTGGGTCTGCTGTGTGCCATAAGTGTGGGAAGTCCCATGATGGGGAATGCAGATCAGGGTCAAATGCTTGTTACAAATGTTGTAAAATGGGGCACTTCGCTAAGGATTGCCATGTAAAGCCCACGTGTTATTAGTGCGGACAGGCAGGTTACTTAGAGTGGGCTTGTACGAGTGGTGTAGCTGGAGGAAGGAAGAAAAAGGATGCTGACCAAGCTAGGCCAAGGACTAGGGCCTACATGCTAACTCAGGAACAAGCCAGACAGATTCCTGATGTTGTGAGAGGTATGTTTCTAGTGAATGGTATTTCTGCCCGTATTGTTCCATTCGGGTGCGAATAGAAGTTTTGTAGCTACGACATTTAGTAAGTTAGCAAAGATGAATTGTTGTCATGTGCCTGAAACTTTTAAAGTAGAAACCGAGAGTGAGACCTCGGTTAGAATATTGAGAATGGTTAAGGATTGTAAGATATAATTAGAGGGACATGAGTTCCCTATTACTTTGTATGTCATGACCTTAGGTGGGTTCGATGTAGTTCTAGTAATGGATTGGCTATATGAGTTTGAGGCTCAGATAGTGTGTAAGAATAGGTTAATATGGTTAAAGTCCTTGGGTGGTGGTACAGTGATGGTTTATGGTGATAAAGTAAGTTCAGGGCATATTGTCATTTCGATGATAAAATTCGAAGGATTGATAAGGCGAGGGTGTGGTGCCACCTGGCATATGTTGTCAAAGCTACGGTCGAGTCAAGGAAAGTGAAAGATGTTCCCGTTATGTGCGACCATCCTGAAGTGTTCCCTGACGACCTTTCAGGGTTTCCACCGGAGCGTGAGATAGAATTTCAGATAGACTTAGTACCAGGAGCACAGCGCGTCACGAAAGCACCTTACCGCCTAGAGCCATATGAGATGAAAGAATTGATGTCCAAACTACAAGAACTCCTCGATAAAGGTGTTATATGACCGAGTGTTTCCCCTTGGGGCGCACCAGTGTTGTTTGTTAAGAAGAAAGATGGAAGTATGCGAATGTGTATAGACTATTGCGAGTAGAACAATTTATGGTGAAGAATAGATATCTGTTGCCACGGATTGATGATATGTTTGATCAACTACAAGGTTCGATTTGGTTTTCACGAATAGACCTTAGATCAGGCTATCATCAGCTGAATGTGAAAGAGGCGGACATCCCTAAGACAGTGTTTCGAACACAGTATGGACACCACGAATTCCGCGTGATGTCGTTCGGACTCACGAATGCTCCTGCAACATTTATGGACATGATGAATAGGGTATGTCAGCCGATGTTAGACAAGTTAGTCATCGTATTTATTGATGACGTGCTAATTTATTCAGCGATTCTGACCATGCTGAGCATCTAAGAGAAGTGTTGGAGATTTTGAAGAAAGAGAAGTTGTATGCTAAGTTTTCAAAATGCGCAATCTGGTTGCGTGACATGCAGTTTTTAGGTCACGTGATCAATCCTGAAGGGATTACCGTGGACCCAGCTAAGATTGAGGCGATAAATACTGAAAGACTTCACAAAACCCGACTGATATATGAAGCTTCTTAGGGTTGGCTAGCTATTATAGGAGATTCATCGAAGACTTCTCCAAGATAGCCGCACAGTTGACTGGAATTACTCGAAAGACTGTAGTATTTAGTTAGGGTAAGTTTCAGGAAGAAGCCTTAGAGGAATTGAAGAAAGACTCCGACAAGCTCCAATCAAGCTCCAATCCTTGCTTTACCCAATGGTGACGAGGATTTGGTTGTTTGTACAGATGCCTCGCATCGTGGGTTAGGTTGCGTGTTAATGAAACAAGGGAAAGTGATAGCTTATGCGTCTAGACAGTTGAAAGTTCACGAAAGTACTTATCTGACGCATGACTTAGATCTAGCAGCAGTAGTGCATGCCCTAAAGATATGGAGACATAACATGTATGGTACTAAGTGTACTATCTACCCAGATCATAAGAGCTTAAAGTATTTCTTCGAACAAAAGGAGTTGAACATGAGACAAAGAAGATGGTTAAAGTTGATTAAATACTACGACTGTGATATCAAATACCACCCTGGTAAGGCTAATGTGGTCGCCGACGCGCTAAGCCGTAAGAATGAAGAAGTCATTGCAACAGTGAAGTCGTATAAGCTGATTGTTAACTTAGATCTCTTTGAAGAAATCATCAAGGTACAATCTGAGGTGTCGAAGATAAAGGACTAATGAAGAAAGAAAGAATCGTCGGACAGCAAGACGAGCTGATGGAAAACACTCATGGTGTTAAGAATAGGTTTGACCGTATGTGGATTCCACGACATGGAAATCTCAGAGGTCGAATCTTAGATGAAGCTCACAAGTCGAGATACTCGATTCATCCAGGATCCACCAAGACGTATCAAGATCTAACAAGAGACTACTGGTGGAGGGGTATGAAGAATGATGTAGTAGATTATGTTAGTAAGTGCTTAACTTGTTTACAAGTCAAAGCTGAACACCAGAAGCCTTATGGGAAGATGCAGCCTTTTGAGATCCCTGAATGGAAATGGGAACACATCACCATTTCCATTTGGGTGAAATTTTATATTAAACTTTTCAAAACCCAATTCCAACTTTAAACACGAATTTTTTTATCACATCTGAAACTTTAAACCCAAAATATTCATTTCTTAAATTAAATTCTTTGAATGCTTCACCAAAACTACTCGTCCACTCCGGGTCGGAAATCATTGGCGTTCATGTTATTTCTTATTATATTCAAATGATTGGGTGGATTACATAATGTACACCAACTGATCTTTTTTTTTCTTTTCTTTTTTTTAAACAGCTAATATTTTATCTTTATGTTACAAGTGTGATTAGTTATCATAACAGTTTTAACAATTTAGTTAAAAGTCATATATATTTGTCACTAGATTATTAAATATATATATATATTTTTTCTTTCTAAAGGCTATTAAATATATTTCTAAAAATGTTTTTTTTTTGAGAGTGGGCATGCTATACTTTTTTTGGCAATGGATCAATGGTTATAAAGCATTTAACGACCCGTTTCCCAAGGGATCCAATCCAAACATGTTTATGTTATCTATCCTCAACATAGCACACGTGACTACCAAACAAAACTTCTGTCTCAACCATCCTGCATCAAGTTTATCTTTTACCAAACCAAGAAGTGAGAAGCCATCAAAATAAAATATGTCGTACATGGGTTTTGAAAAGTTTCAAGATTCGAAAAGTTGATGCTTTGAGTTTGAAACTATAAGGCCAAATTAGCTAGGGTTGTTGTAGAATACATACTAAGGATGGATGATGATGATGGGATTGAAGAGATTAGTAGTGGCATTAGTGCTAGATTATTGAGAAGGAGGAGTGGCGGTTCGAGTTCCCGATGGGTGGACGGTAGTGAGGTGGACTCAGAATCACCGCCATGGTCATTGCTAAATGAGTTGACTCTTTTGATGTTGAGTCATTGGCTATCTCTGGTTCTCATGGTCACCATAACAAGGTTACCTCACATGTCTTGCTTTGCTCAATCATAACAATCGGTTTCATTGTTAGTGTTTTGGATTAACAAATTCGCTTTTTTATCGTACCAAATGGTAAAATAGAATAATATTCCCCACCTATTTACCATTTTTTAACCTAAATTAGGAAAATCTTGCTAGGTTTAAACAAAGTAATGTAGTTTGCTACTTTTTGCTCATTTTATATGTTAATTTCTTTAGTGGTCAAATTTGCCTAATAGTCACACATCTCATTATGTCATCACTAAAACTTTTTAAAGACAAGGTTAACGAGGTAAAAAAGGTAACCCACTTCTTTTAGGCCAAAAGTAAGTATAATGTCAATAACTTGTTTTAAAATTTTGATATAATTTACCTTAACACGTTAACTAAACCTTTTGAAAATCTTAGATACATTAATAACCTAAAATACAAGTTGGACGATTACTCAATTATGTAATTAGCCTTTAAAGATATGATCAATGTTAATAATTTTTTTCCCCAAAATATCAGGATGCGTCTATCTTGCAGACACTTGGATTGGCTTTTCAGACACTTGGAGTTGTGTATGGTGATATGGGGACAAGTCCTTTGTATGTGTTCACAGATGTTTTCAGCAAGATACAAATTGAGTCCGAGGTTGATATTTTGGGAGCTTTATCACTCGTTATATACACCATTGCTCTCGTGCCTTTAGCGTTTTCATTGTGCTAAAAGCAAACGACAATGGCGAAGGTAACAATTAGATTTACATGACTTATTCTTCTTCAAATACATCCAAAGGTTAACTGTACTGGTCAAACAGACTAATTTTCTATCTTAACACTTATGAGAGTATTTTGACTCTTCAAGAATGTCACGTTGACTGCATTAAAATTGTAAAAAAAGTTCTATTTGATGTCCGCGAGTTAAATTCACAAGAAGTCCATATTCGTTTATGAATTTGGAAGAACCAGGTTTGCCAAAAAAATAAATAAATCAAAGTTTATAACTTTTCGCGAGTTAAATTTAAGTCTGCTTTTATTTGTGAATTTGGAAGAACTAGGCTTGACTATTAAAAGTCAAAGTTTATAACTTTTTGCTGATACATGCACTGGTAGACTTTACTAGTCAATATGACCAGATTTGACTTGACAAAAACTCATATTACTTCTTTAACTTTACAACAGCAACATAAGGTATGGATTGCATTTCTATGAAATCTTCCATAAACATTTTTGAAGATAAATTTACAACAAAAACAACACATTTAAGCTGACTTTGCAAGAACTTGGTTATTATAAAACTTTATCATTTTCTTGCTGATACATAATCTAATCTTGCAGGAGGAACATTTGCATTGTATTCATTAATCTGCAGGTATGCAAAAATCAATCTTTTACCAAATCGCCAACAAGCTGATGAAAAGATCTCGAGTTATAGGCTGAAATTACCTACCCCAGAACTCGAACGGGCCTTGAATATTAAAGAAAAATTAGAACACAATTCCTTTTACAAAACCCTTCTTTTGTTACTCGTTTTAATGGGAACTTCTATGATTATCGGAGACGGTATTCTGACACCTGCAATATCAGGCAAGTGGTTAACTAAAACGGTTTTTCATATTTAGTATAGCGGTGTGCACGGGTTGGTTGGGTCGGCTTTGGGCTCAAAGCGGACCAAAAACTGAAAATTTGGGTTTTGGATTTTTGAAAACTTTTGGTCTTCGGTTTTTATAATGGGTTTGGTTCATTTCCCTTTTTTCAGTTTTCCCATTTGGGGCTTGCAACTTTTGGGTCAAAAAATGGCCCAAGATAATGAATTTAGGCCACAATTTTATTTTTTTAATTAATAATTAATTGATAATTACAAATTTGGGTGAAAGTTTTTTGTATAAATCACTTATCACTGAAAAATAAAAACTATAATCCATAGATTCAATAACAAGTCATTTTCTTTACACCTCCATTCTCTTTTCTGTACACGCTTTGGTTTAAAAAGGCGCGCCTGAGACGTGAGGTGGTCAAGGCCACTAGTAAAACGCCTTATTTTACGTGAGGCGCAGATATACATGAAGCGGCATGAGGCGGCGCGCTTTGTGTAGAAACAGGTTGTAGCAGGGGTAGATTTATCGTTTACTTACTTGAAAATGGAGAATTCGTGGATAAGAAGGCTGGGAACTTTAGAGAAGGTGAAGAAGTTGTGTCGGCTGAGATATGAAACCCTAATTAACTATAATACTGATGTGGTTCCAACAATTAATCGTTGGCCAAAGAAAATACACGGGAATCCAGATTAGCAAATAGAGAGAAAATTTAGATCATAAACATTAAACATGCTTGCCTTTTATAGGCTTAAACAAATTACGTGACCACTATTCTAATAATTAGGAGAAAGAACCAACTACATGACTTCAACCCTCGTTGCTAATGAAAACATGGGATCATGATTTAGTAAACTAGTTTGCAAAATACGGATGTGGATGAAGGCACACAACAAATACATATTTAAGTTTCCTTCTTTTAGAAAAAATTATCTCAATTATCTCCTTGAGGGGATAATTTTTTTTGTCAAAATTAAGTTTCCTTTCATAGATTATAACTAAAAATTAAGTTTCATTTCACAAATTATAACTAAAGTATAATATTTTAATAAAAACTTACAAACTATTATTAAATACAGTTGTGTGTTATATATGTATTATTGGTATTTAAGTAATTAAAACATAGGAAATAGTATTTTAAAAATATTAATGAATATTATATAATACACCGCACCTCGCTTATGTGAAGCTTTCGCCTCGCGCTTAAGGCGCTCGCCTTATTTTGCGGGAACAAAACGCCTCGCCTAACGGTTTTTTAAACCAAGGTACATGCAGAACCAAAACCGAGCCGTAAATTCGGTTAAATGCACACCCCTAATTTACTATTAACCACTTTCAAAAAACACATCCAAATGCATCCCAATCTTACTGATTGAGTGATTACTATGACAGTTATGTCTGCTGTGAGTGGTCTGGAAGGTAAAATTCAAGGATTGGCACAGGTAAGTCACCTGAACAACTAGTTTGACTTTTGGACTGTTGGTTATTGAAAGTCAAATCTGTTTGACTTTTCAACTGTTTAACTTTTTGACTGTTAACTTTAATGATTGTGTTTTACAGGTGCTTTAGTGACTGTATCGGTTATTATTCTCGTCGCATTGTTTGGCATACAACGGTTTGGGACGAGTAAAGTTGGGTGACTTTTTCCCCGTGTCTTGCTTTGTGGTTCTTTAGTCTCGGGTCAATTGGATTATACAACCTTATCAAGCATAATATATATGCCGTGAAAGCGATTAATCCTATGTACATATATTTGTTCTTTGGAAAGAATTCTTTCAAGGCGTGGTCGTCTCTTGGTGGTTGTGTTTTATGCATTAAGGGTAAGTTTATTTGATTAAATCTTGTTGTAAAGTTATAATCTTTCTTGTTTCTTTTTAACATTATTATGTGATAATGTGACACTTTTGTTTCAGGAGCTGAAGCTATGTTTGCTGATTTGGGCCATTTTTCTGTACCATCTATACAGGTTTGTTTTAAAAAAAATTATATATGAGTAATCTTTTAGATATCATCATCATCATCATCATCATCATCATCGTACTCAGTATATCCCACCAATAGCAAAGCTATGGTAGGGTCTGAGGAGGGTAAGATGTAGGCAGCCTTACCTCTACCCCATAGGGATAGAGAGGCTGCTTCCGGTGAGACCCCCGGCTCGATAGTTGTTTTGCATCAAGCCTTGGACATAAGGCACATAGCACTCAATCATCGGGACACCGGCTGATCGGTGCATGTACCCTTATCTTTCAGCTATCAACGCCACTACATGATGCCTGATTAATCTTTTAGATATGTTTTTAACAATTACTCCTTTCAAGACTGTATATGAAAAGGCTTATTACAATGATAATCTGTTTTAGTAGAGTAAATTAAGCTCACTCATTAATGATAATACGATCATATATTCATGTTCTAGATTGCTTTCTCATTCGTTGTGTTCCCATGTCTTCTGTTGGCTTACATGGGTCAAGCTGCATATCTTATGAAACACCCGGATTCTGCAAGTAGAATATTCTATGATTCCATTCCTGGTAATACTCTAGTTCTATCGACCTTAATTCGGCTAAAAATCAGTACACCAATGCAATTACTAATGGGTTAACATTTTTGTGTTGTGTATAAACATGGACAAACAGATGGGTTTTTTTGGCCCGTTTTCGTGGTGGCAACATTGGCTGCTGTAATTGCTAGTCAAGCTATGATATCGGCTTCGTTCTCGTGCATTAAACAATCAATGAATCTTGGGTGCTTCCCGAGGTTGAAGATTATTCACACTTCAAGAAAGTTTATGGGTCAAATCTACATTCCAGTTATTAACTGGTTTTTGATTATCATGTGTGTTCTGGTTGTGGCCACTTTTCAAAGCACAACGGATATTGCCAACGCATACGGTTCGGTTTCTTCCCAATCATTGAGTAAAACTAAACGAATCATTTTAACCTGATACCATTTTAGCCCGACCGATTTGACCTGGACCAAATTGATACTTTTTTTATAATGGCCGGTTTTGACAAGGACCAAATTGATGTGTTTTCAAAACGGACCGTTTGACCCCAACCAAATTGAAGTTTTAAAACAACCCGTTTTGACCCAAACCAGCTCTTTTAGAACGGCCCGTTTTGACCCATACCAAGATGATACTTTCTAAAAGAGCTCGTTTTGACCCGAACCAAATTTATTCTTTTTAAAAGCGGCTGGATTTGAACCAAACCAGATTGACGCTTTTTTAAAACAACCTATTTTGACCTGAACAAAGTGATGTTTATTTAATAAAACAGTCCGCCTTGACCCAAACCAAATTGATGATTTTTTTATAGAAAACAGTCCTGTTTTAAACTGAACTCATTTTGCTCAGACCCTGTATTAATTGACGCCTTTTTAAAATGGCCTATTTTGACCTGAACCAAATTGATGTTTTTTTCAAAACAGCCCTTTTTGACCTACAATGAATTAATGCCTTTTCAAAACAGCCTCTGTTTTGATCCGACCCAATGATGCTTCTTTAAAACGGCCTGTTTTGATCTCAACCAAATTGATGCTTATCCGAAACAGCCTACCTATAGATGGTACCTTTTCTTTATATGACAACCTCTTTTAACCGGATGGTTTTTTTCTCTCTAAAGCGGCCTGCTTTTACCTGAAGAAGTTGATGCTCTTAAAGTGACTCGAGTGCGTCTACTTTGCCAGTCAAACACTATTCTTAAAAACTTATTCTTTTCGCAGGCATAGCAGAAGTCGGTGTGATGATGGTCAGCACAATGTTAGTAACTCTTGTCATGCTTCTAATATGGCAAACAAACATCTACCTAGCATTCAGTTTCCTCATCGTATTCGGATCCATCGAGCTGTTATACATGTCAGCAGTCCTATCCAAAATAACCGAAGGCGGGTGGCTTCCACTCGCATTCGCATCATTCTTTTTATGTGTCATGTACATTTGGAACTACGGAAGTGTACTAAAATACCAGAGTGAAGTCCAAGGCAAAATCTCAATGGACTTCATGAATGACCTCGGGTCAACTCTCGGGACAGTTCGGGTCCCGGGTATCGGGCTGCTTTACAACGAGCTGGTCCATGGTGTTCCCTCGGTCCTGGGCCGGTTCTTACTCGACCTGCCTGCAATCCACTCGACTTTAGTTTTCGTGTGCATCAAATACGTACCAGTCCCAGTTGTGGCTCAAGAGGAACGGTTTCTTTTCAGACGGGTTTGCCCGAAAGACTACCATATGTTTCAATGTGTGGCCCGTTACGGGTACAAGGATGTCAGGTACGGCTGTTCACGAGCCGAGTCGAGCCAGGGCGCTGAAAATATCTTGGCTTGGCTCGGTTCGGTTATCGTCGAGCCGACTAGTTAATTTTTTTATTTTTTTCAAACATAATTTTATAAAAAGAGAATAATTTTCAAACATACACATAATACTTGATTTAGGAGAAATAAAATTTATAACATTATATGTATTAACTTTGGCATTTTTTATTTTTTTCAAAGACCGAGAGGCATATTATATGTATTACTTTTGTTTTCTTTTCATATTTTTATATCTTATCATTATTATTATATGTATTAAAATTTGGCATTTAATTTAAACAAGCCCATGAGCAGGTTTTCAAGCGATCCATGAGCCGAGCTAACCCCGGCTCGGGCTCAGCTCGTTTAGATATGAGCGAACTTTAAGCGGGCCATTAATTTTTTGAACACCATTGATATCAGGAAAGAAGATCATCACGCGTTTGAGCAGCTTTTGGTTGAGAGTTTGGAGAAGTTTATGAGGAAAGAAGCTCAAGATCTTGCACTGGAAAACGAAATTAACGATGGTGAGTTTGAAAGCGTGTCGGTTGGTCAACAGAGCTATTCTGGTGAGCTTAACGAGCCATTGTTGCAGCCCGAAGGTGAGTCAGATTTGCCATCGAGTGTGATGGGGGTTATTGATGATGACCCGAGTTTGGAGTATGAGCTTTCGGCTCTAAGGGAAGCGAGTGAGTCGGGGTTTACTTATTTGCTTGGGCATGGTGACGTTTGAGCGAAAAAGGACTCGATTTTCCTGAAGAAGCTTGTGATTAATTATTTTTATTCGTTTTTAAGGAATAATTGTAGGGGTGGGGCCGCGACGATGAGGGTCCCACATATGAATAGCATACAGGTCGGGATGACGTATATGGTATGATATACGTAGGGGTACGTTTATTTCAGAATCGATAACACATTAAGATAAATGAATGAATTGGTTTATCTTTGTTGAATTTGTTGATTTAATAAGGAAATACATCTTTTTGTAAATGAAAGTGGTGGTATTTGAATAGATGATTTGCTGTCCAACAAGCATAACAATATTTAGGTGCACAAAGGTTTAATGTTAACACCGGCCATGTGATTGTTTAGTGTTTTGTGTTTGGTTAACCTTAACATTTTATGAAAGCTTGCATTTATGATCTAGCCAGGTATATTTACGTCCAATCATCTATCTTTAAATCCAAAATTATACTAAAAATCACCATATTTATTCTCTCTTTTCAATTATTAATACTTCTTTTATAGCTTTATCAGGATCTTGTCTTTCTTCTTTACTCACAACCACTTTCAATAAATATTAAAAAAATTATAGAGTGATGCAGGGACTTTTCAAATATACTGAAAAATCACTGCATTTTCTCTTTTATTCACTCACATCTTAAAACACTCCCTAAATTATAAAAATTCCCTTACAAAATTTGATGGGTTGAATGAGAATGCTCTAAATCCAAAATATGTTTGGTATGATTGGTATGATGAGATATCATTAATCTGGTAATGGATCCAAATACCAGGATCCAAAACTATGTGATATGCTTGAAGAGTGAAGACATGTAATGGATCCAAAACTATGTGATATGCTTGAAGACCTATTTTCTTCACAGATAAAACATGATATCTTATTCATAGAGTTGTAATTTTTATGTGTGTATCTGTGATATATGTTTAATGGAATTATTTGGAAAAAAGTCAAAAGAATTATTTATCTATGTTACATTATATATAGGCAACCTTTCATCTTCCAACTTATCTCTCCTGAAGACGCCGTAAAACTGAATGTTATTAAGGGCTCCGACAACTTTTTGTCTCAGATCATCAGATGCCATAAATTGAGGTAACTGTCCGGCAACGTTACAAATCAACCTCAGGCGACTTTAATATTCACTTTACTTGGCTTGGTCCTTCAGTTGCTCTCTTAATTGCCCCTTTACTGTCAACAAGGTTACAAATGTCCCTTTAATTTGGCAACCTTCAATTCCCAGCCTATTTAATTGTAGGTAACTGGAAGTAAAATCCATCGACTTTGCCTCTAATCGGTTCACTGCTGCCTGCAATTGCTTTGTCTATAGGTTAATGAATCTAAATCCGGCGAGGCTCAATCCAATAAGAATGGTAGCAGCATTTGAGGGTCACTTTTGTCTCATGTAACATCAGTGAGGTGCAATTTTAGTTTGACAAAATAAAAAACATAACTTTTATCAAATTTTAGGATTCATGTTCAGGGTTTTCTCGTTTGTTCTAATTTGCTATTAATTTGTTAACCAGGTGATTGTTATGCATATACACTATTTTCGTAACTTTGTTGATTGTATGGTGAAGGGGTATGCACCCGCCTTAACATCGAGCGGGGCGGGTCAACCCACAAGATATAGACAAGAGGCTTGAAATCAGGATGTCATGAAGACACAAAGCCAAAACCTATGCGCGTGGCGCATATCACATCTGCGCGTGGCGCATATCACATATGCTCACGCATATTACATATGCTTACGCATATCACATGCTCACGCATATCACATCTGCGCATGAAACATCTGCGCGTGAGAATAAAGAGAAGACCTTGCGCATCCCCGGGATAGGCGCATAAAGGACAACACAACAAATGAGACAATAGTCTAATCCAATTCAGGATAAGGACAACCATGATTGTACTCATCAGACAACCTTCCAGAAGGTATCTTTTAAGGAATAAAGAATGTGCTGATGTTGACAGCTGCCAATGAAGGGTGGACAACTCAGCAAAACCCATGTGCCACCACGTGATGGCACATGGGTCAGGTAAAATACCTTGGTCAGAGAATAATCAATGAAAAAGCACCAGGTGTCCTAAGTACACGTGGCGCGAAGCAATAGGAGGAGGCCAAAAAGGCCCTAATTGGGTCTGAGCCCAATCATTGGAAACCCTAATACTATAAATACCACACCACCTCCACAGTTGGGGTCAAGCAAGAAATATATTCTGAATCCTTTACTCATTTTCACATTCTTATCTTCTCCTGCAATATCTTATTCTCACACCGGAGGGTTACCCCAAAGAGGACCCCTCTGTCCCTTTCTGAGGGGTAAGCTCACGGTGCTGTTCGTTTTGTAGGTGGAAGAACTCGTATCTCGGAAAACCATCGGTGATATAGCACACTCATACCCGAGGAACGTAGATCGAATACAAGTAAGTCGATACACGTTTCTTCATTGGCGCCATCACCCGTTACAACGGCAACAAAACCACTATTTCATCAGTTTTCTCTCTGAAAATCTTCACCATGGTTTCCGGTGTTCGAAACAATGATCAAGTTCTGGAGGATAATGAGCTTGAGGATGTTAATGAGGGACATCAGGTTCTGAGGGCGCCGCGTGACACTGCGCGCACCACCAGTAACCATCCCTTCAACACAACACCTCATAGCCAGACTGAAACTCCCCCAGACGATCTCACGTTCCAAAATCTGACTGGTACAAAACAAAAAGGACCAATGGGTCCGGAAGTTGAAACCAATTACCCTAAAGAATGGCTCATAAACGAACAACGACGTTTAATGGACAAATACAATGAGCTGGTAAAACACAAAAAGTTAGCCGACTTAACACAAAGGCTCGCATTTGATAAACAAACCATTCAGGGAACAACAAAAAAGGCGCGCGCGCCGGAAGACGGTCATTCTGTTCACACCGAACACGCTGATATTAGTGATGAGGAAGAGGTGCACAGCATGAGGAAGACGCGAGATACTCATGCAGGAGGTTCACAGCTTCGCGCACACATGAACATAGCACCTGGAGCCAAAGCTGATATGGATCTATACACACCATACAACCCACAAGCGAAAGAGCAAGTGGACGTAACCACACCATATAGGCCAGCCATCTTGGTAAAACATTCAAAATTCACTGAGCGCATTGCGAAGGCTCCCATTCAACACAAAACCAAGATGCCAAGTGGTTTAGGCAAGTACGATAGTACAACAGATCCAGATGATTTCTTACAAGGTTTTTACAACACTGGAAACCTAGAAAGCTGGACGATGCCAACATGGTGTCACATGTTTGCTCGCTGCCTCACGGGCGAGGGTGACAAAGTTCACCCCAGCCCCAAAAAGACATTCTTAATCGCGGAGAGGGTGACAAGAAGGAAGGCGGCAGAGAGCCTAATAGACCTCTACCAAGAATATGGACTCCCCTCACCAAAACGCCTTCGCAAGTGTTAAGCACAGAGAATGTCCAGTTTAAAAGCCCCAGGCCATTACTCCATAAGGGACCACCAAACAGTGGCAAATATTGTGAGTTTCACAAATCCACAGGGCACAACACCGATGCATGCCACCATTTGAAGGATGCGATCGAAAAAGATGTGAAATCAGGCAAGTTGGCTCACCTAGTAAAAAACCCAAGACCAGAGAACGAACAACCAGACGGAGCCTCAGCCAGTAAAAAATTCAAAAGAATCTGTGTAGCTGAAGGAGGAAGGCAAGGGCAAAGATCGAGGATGAGAAGCGCGCAAATCCAAGGGGATTGGCGCGAGCAACAAGTAATCTTTCCAAGAATCAGAGGAGGCCCGTCTATCAGCAGTCCTCTAGTCATCACTGCACACATCGCTCATTATGAGGTGTCAAGAGTCCTGGTGGACACCGGTAGTGAGTCAGACATCATGTATGAGCAATGTTTCGGGAAGTTAGATCCAGAGGACCAAGCAAGGCTCGAAGTTGTGAGTGCACCAATCTCAGGTGTCTCAAATGAAATTATTCACCCCCTAGGTCAGATACAATTCGAACTAACTATGGGGGATGAGAAGCACAAGCGAGCTGAAATTGTCAACTTTCTTGTCTTGCCCGCCACTTCATGCCATAGTATGATCTTGGGTAGAGGAACGATTGCCCAATTCAACGCCATACCGTCACCAGCGCATGGCGCGTTGGGGTTCCCAACACCAACAGGAGTAACATTTGTGTATCGAGATCATTTATGCGCAGTAACAAGTATACCTCGAGAAGGGAGAATGAAGCTTCCAGTGGCAAACAACGCGCCAGAGGAATGGATTCTCAACCCAAAATTCCCAGAACAAACAATCACAATCGGAGCTACGATATCAGATGACACAAGGGTGAGAATGAAAAGATTGCTCACAACGTATACGTCAGTCTTCGCGTGGCAACATTCTGATATGACTGGGGTTCCGCGAGACCTGGCGCAGCACTCTCTCAACACATTCAAGTCTGTAGAGCCAATTGTTCAAAAGAAAAGAGTCATGGGAGACGAGAAGGCAAAGGCCATGAATAAGCAAGTAGAAGATCTACTGCGCGCGAATATCATTCGCCCAATACGATACCAAACATGGGTAGCCAATCCTGTGATGGTAAAGAAGAGCAATGGGTCATGGAGAATGTGCATTGATTTCAAAGACCTCAACAAAGCGTGTCCAAAAGATTGTTACCCCCTTCCAAACATTGACGCGAAGGTGGACTCTGTGGCGCCATTTAAGCTCAAATGTTTCCTGGATGCCTATAAGGGCTATCACCAAATTCAAATGGCACCGCAGGATGAAGACAAGACTGCTTTCAGAACTGACAAGGGTGTTTTCTGTTACACAAAAATGCCCTTTGGTTTGAAGAATGCAGGAGCCACTTACCAAAGACTCATGGATGCAATTTTCAACGAGCAGATTGGAAAAAACTTAGAAGTCTACGTGGATGATTTGGTGATTAAAAGCAGGGAGGAACAAATGCTCAAAGACATCGAAGAAACCCTTCGGCGCCTAAAGGAAGTAAACATGAAGCTCAACCCGAGCAAATGCACATTCGGCGTGGAAGAAGGGAAATTTCTCGGCGTAATGGTCACCAAGGATGGTTTCAAGGTGAACCCAGAGAAGGTGGAGGCTATTCTCAGCATGCCCTCACCATCCACCATGAAGGAAGTTCAAAAGTTGAATGGTAGATTGGTATCAATTAACAGGTTCCTAGCAAACCATGCAAGCAAATCTACCCCATTCATTAACACATTGAGAAATTGCTTAAAGAAAAGCCAATTCAAGTGGACGCCTGAGGCCGAGCAAGCTTTCAGTGAGATAAAAGAATGTATGATAAATCTGTCTGCGCTCACAGCACCACTACCTGGTGAAACTTTAACGTTATACCTGTCAGCAGGAGAACGCGCCATTGGCGCAGTATTGTTGGTGGATCGCAAGGGAATCCAAACACCAATTTATTATGTAAGTCGGGTGCTGACAGATCCGGAGACGCGCTACACCATCATAGAAAAGTTAGTTTTATCACTAACGCATGCGTCGCGCAAGCTTCACAGATATTTCAATGGTCATCCTATTGAAGTCCTGACTGGTTACAACATCCAGCAAGTCTTGCGGCGTCCCGCGCTCTCAGGAAGGCTGACAAAATGGGCGCTGGAATTAGGGGAGCACACGATCACCTATAAGCCTCGTCCAGCAATCAAGGGACAAGTCTTAGCTGATTTCATCGCAGAAATCCCTGAAGGAAAAGTCGAAGAGGCTCAGCGCGAAGTAGACCCTCCGCAAGCCAATAATGAAGAAAGCGTTTGGAGATTATTCACTGATGGAGCTTCAAACAACGAAGGGTCCGGCGCAGGCCTCAAACTGGTGGATCCAGAAAATCATGAGTATACCTACGCAATCAGGTTGGATTTCAAGAGCACCAACAATGAAGCTGAGTATGAAGCCCTGCTGGCTGGTTTGCGCATCGCGCACAAGTTCGGAGTTAAAAAGCTAGAGGCTCATGTAGATTCATACCTGGTAGCAGCACAAGTCAATGGCCTTTATGATGCCAAGGAGAACACCATGCCTCTGTATCTAGAGCAGGCGAAAAAACTCACCGAACAATTTGACTTTTTCAGAATCATACACATTCCGCGCAGTGAAAATAAGTCCGCCGACGCGCTAAGCAAAATGGCATCAACCAGCTTCGATCATTTTGGCAAAGATGTCAGGGTGGAAGTAATGAGCAACCCGTTAGTGGGAGCGAAGTCTGTTCTTGTAATTCATACAACACCTTCATCATGGATAACTCCAATAATGGAATTCTTGAAGGAGGGAAAGGTAAAAGACGATCGCGCACAGGCGAGGAAGATAAGACACAAGTCGCAGAACTACGAACTGCTCGATGGTACGTTATATCGACGCTCTTATCTTGGACCACTCATGAAATGCCTAGACGCTGAGGAAGCAAGCTATGTGATCAGAGAGATACACGAAGGAATCTGCGGAATACATGCTGGCTCGCGCATGGCGGTCGCCAAGGCAATGAACGCAGGTTACTATTGGCCAGGCATGTACTTGGACGCGTTAAAAGAGATCAAAAAATGCAAAGCGTGTCAGAGCTATGCGCCAAATACCATGCGACCAAAGAATAACTTGATTCCGGTGACCTCTGCATGGCCTTCCACAAGTGGGCAATCGATATTGTGGGTCCCTTGCCGCAAGCGCCAGGGCGAGTAAAGTTTTTGGTAGTGGCAGTAGACTATTTCACAAAATGGGTTGAAGCCAAGCCACTGGCAAAAATCACAGCCGAGGCAATGAAGCAATTTATTTGGAGCCACATCGTATGCCGTTTTGGCCTGCCCATGGAAATCGTGAGCGACAATGGCAAACAATTCACTGACAGGAAGATATCCAGTTGGCTCAAGGGATTGCGCATCAACCAGGTCTTCACTTCAGTATACCACCCTCAAGGGAATGGCCAAGTGGAACGCGCGAACCAGAGCTTGCTGAATGGGCTGAAGAAAAGGTTGGAGGGAGAGTCCCATGCATGGGTCGAGGAGTTACCTAATGTCCTGTGGGCGCACAGGACATTAAGCAAAACCAGCAATGGCGAGTCCCCGTTCAGCCTAACCTATGGAACGGAGGCTATGATTCCAGCAGAAATTGGATGCCCATCCTATAGAGTGCTCATGATGAGTAAGACGGATAATGAGCAAGAAAGGAGGTTGGATTTCAATTTACTTGAAGGGCGCAGAGAGGCGGCTATCATCAGTGAAGCCAAATACAAGAAAAAACTAGAAAAATATTACAATCAGCGTGAAAGAATGCCACTTCAAGAAGAATGATTTTGTCCTTCGAAACAATGAAGCTAGTCGCGCAATACCCCCGGGAAAGATGTCTCCCAACTGGGAGGGACCTTATCAAGTCTCGGAAGAATTGGGAAAAGGCGCATACGCTTTAAAAGATTTAAATGGAAAGAAGATCCCGCGCACATGGAACGCAGCACAACTTAGAAAATGTTTCATGTAAAAGTTGTCAAGTTTGTAATCAAGGCTTTTTAAGCCATTATGAATAATGATACGCGCTATTTTCTCTTAATATGCGTTTTATTACCTTTTGCATACATGTTTCACACTTTCCTTTATTAATTTTGAGCAATATGACAACATTGTATTGACATCAAACTAAAAATAAAACGAAGTAAAACATACATGCGCGAGCTTCAAGCTCAAACGCGTTAACGAGTTTTAACTCTAAATCGTCAGGGCCTTAGCCCAATAATATGAGTCTTAGCTCAAATTACTCATAGCATCCATCCTACGTATTGCGCAGCTGGACCATAAAAATCCTAAGCACAACTAAGGCAAAGCACATGCCAAAGCATAGTTGTTAAGGTCTCAGGTCGGGGCCGCGCATGGGATTATAATGGATATAAGCAGAGTAACACATACTGACACGTAAAGGCTAAAAAACTCATTCATAATTCCCTATAATAAATGCACGATAACGTCGCGCAAAAGAGGAACAATGAAATGCTAAGGCACGTGTCAGCATATTCAGAATATTGCAAAATAACTTGAAATATGACAACTGTTAAGGATTAAATAAAATAATTTCCTTACAGCCTTGTCCAAGTTTCAATGTGTAAGCATACCTTATATTCAACGAGCACAAACATGCAATATAAAGAGACGAATTGGGAATGCGCAAGATGCGAATAAGGGAAAAACAAAATTTCATTCCACAAACATAGAAGTTTACAAATTTACAAATGATGAGGTAAAAACTACAAATACAAAAAAAAAAAAAAACAAGAAGGGCTTTTCAAGTCTCTATATCAATATCAGCCTCTTCATCGTCCTCATCATTACTTCCTCGCTCAGCATCTGGCGCAGCCCGCTCCTCGTCATCTCCAAACTTACCATAATCAAGCTGTTCATCTTGAATATAGTCGTCTTCTATTATGATAGCGTCAGGAGTAGGTCCTTTGGCCACGCCAGAGCCGCTGGCAGAGGTAGCGTTGCCCGCGCCATCATCATTGCCACCAGTCCCTTCACATTCATCAAGTAATTTCTTTAAAGGGCCAAGATCGAGCTGGTCAGCAAGCGCGGCTATCTGCAAGTCACAAGGAACAGTATGAGTACAAAAGATTATGAAAATAAGTCAAGTAAACTCATTAAGGTTAAATACCTGCTCAAGGATGGGAATTGGAGTATTCAGGTACTTCTCCCCCACCTCAGCCATGTCAGCGCAGACAACGTCGAGCTGATAAGGGTAGTCGGATGGATTCTTCTTTAGCATGCCATATTCATAACCATCCTTAAACCCTTCAGCTCGACCCACCAAGCGCGACGCCGCATTACAATCCATCACAAGGGTCTGAAACTCGTCTGAGTATTTCATCGCATAAGCGCAACGAGTCACACCCTGTGAAATCAGCCATTGACGGTCCTGCGCGATGGAAGAAACAGACGTCTCAAGAGCAGGGATCTGAGAGTTTAACAACTCAACAGTTACCTTGGCTTGTTTTAGCTCTTCTTTGTCAGACGCCGCTGCCGCCAAGGCTTCATTCTTTTCCGCTCGCGCAGCATCAAGCTCTTTCTTCAGGCGCGCAACCTCACTCTCCAATAAAGATTTGTCAGTATTAACCTGCGCAATAGTTTGGTCACGCGCCTCTGCTTCCAACTCCAGGTCACGCGCTCGACGCGCGTACTTGGACGTGTCTGCCACTGCCGCTTGCAGCTTCTCCCGCGCAGCTTGCAGCTCAAGCCCGCGCTTCACAAAAGCAGCGTTGGCACTTACCCGGTTCTCGCTAAGTTCTGCTTGGAGTTTCTCAGCCCTCTCTCGGGCATCAGAAAGATTCCAAGCAGAAATCTTAGCCTTTTGCTTGGCCTCCGCAAGGGCATCACGTACCTTTATATAATCATTGCGAAGCTCTTGGGAGGCAGCAAAGAACGCAGACCCAGCAAAAAGGTGGTCATTAAGCAAGTCCACGCGAGCGCGGTCCTCTGAAACCTCCTTTCAGCTGGAGGAACAGAGTGAGCCCAAAAGTCTTCACATACGCCCATGGATTGGAATGAGCTCTCTTCAGTGATATTCCAGCTCGGGCGGTATATGTGATCGGCTCCCTACAAACACAAAGCAACGCAAAGAAAGGTAATAGTTATCTAAACACTAATTTGGAAGTCTGCACAGCGGAGCAAAATTGTAACACCCCGCAACCGCAGCGGAAACGTAAACGGGATGCAACAGACACCTCTGATATCAACCACATTGTTTATAAAGAAAACTGAATACATTAATATACCTCAAATTACATTATCTTGTATTTCATTACCGTCTAGGTGATACACACATCATACAATACGATACATAATTCTACTTATTATAATGTATCCTAACATTCTGCACGCAAATCTTACACACATCAAGCACTTAGCACGTAAGCAATCACTTCATCTTAGTTGTACCTGAAAAGCATGTGAGAAAACGGGTCAACTACGAATAGTTGGTGAGTTTCACAATTCGAGTAAACCATGATAAATCATTATCATAAAATAATATTATTATCGATGTAATTATGCTGAGCCCACAAGTGAAACCTCTGACTATCACACACGGACCCGTGGCATATCCCCTGCCCACGGAACTGCCCCAAACCGCTATGTCTAACATTACATAGCAAAATATATATAACACCCAAAATAGACATGTGCAACTGGCTGGGAAACATCAGCAAATCCATGCCGGACCAGTTGGGTTTGTCAGACCAATAGTACTATCCAAACTCTACCGGCTTTCAGTTAATCATTCGTGTTCCGGGGCCTTAGAATGTTAGCAACTCAGACAATTACCATCTTAGTACATTTCCGTACGATTCCCGTACAATAAAATATATATAAATCCACGCAAATCCATGCGTTCAGTATGTACTTAAA
Organism: Bidens hawaiensis; assembly: GCF_021521415.1. Classification (NCBI taxonomy): domain Eukaryota; kingdom Viridiplantae; phylum Streptophyta; class Magnoliopsida; order Asterales; family Asteraceae; genus Bidens; species Bidens hawaiensis. Next base: position 2,226,923 of record NW_027491017.1, read on the forward strand.
CATTTCAGTAGTAACATGCTTCCGCCCCGAGAAAATATTTAAAAACAATTCAGAAAAAGGGGCTCGTGAAACTCACCTTAGCACATGCAAGCAGGTAACAACAATCATTATCAGTTAACACGTCCAATCTGTAATATGATCCATACGATCGTTACTATACACTCATTATTAATATAACTTTAACCAAGTTACCGGTACATCTGGGGACACTGTTAACCCAGCACTGTACCCGTTCTGGGGGCAAGGTTAACCCAGAAACACTTCTCCGGACTCAGATTGTGATATCGTTTAGAGTTCCATGGTCATAATTACTATTAGTTGTTTTTCTCGTTTTGCGTGCCTAGCACGGTTATTCGTTTTTACGTTTCAAAAAATGAGTTTGGTCACACACGACCCGAAAATAGTCGTTGACTGATCATTTAATTAAAGTGGTGAAATTAGAGCTCGGTTTAGACGCCCCGATTGGCCGCGGGACCCGTTTCCGTCTTTAGCGTACCGGAAACTGTTAAATCGGTTAAAATACCCAAATCACCCGAATTATTTTCGGATGATTTATTTATACTTGTTAAACTCTATTATATGAAAATAGTTCATTTTTAGGGTTTTTATACAACAGTCAGTTCGTTTAGACGAACTTTACCGGTTTATGCGTTTTAAACTTTAAAAGTTTGTTTTTATCTTCTTTTTGCACAAATAATTATCCGTTTAACCTCGGATCTTGAAATTTTGCACAAATCACTTTTTGACAGTGGGGAATTTTATAAAAATATTTCCAGAATTCAATTTTATATTTAAAATTTATTTATCTATTTTTAAACACCATTTAAACACTAAATATGTCGTAAATACCAAACGATCTTAGAAAAATCCCAAATTTCTCCTGGATGTCTCCTGACATCCACATAGTCCCCTGTAATTTTTCCAGAACCAAAATCTACTTTTACATGCCATTTTCACAAAAACCGAGCTAGAAAACCCTAGAACTCGTTTAACCGAAAAGCCTACTTAGACTTCCCCAAATGACCTCAAATTTTGTGTGTAACTTATACATGATATAAAAAGCTTATCTGAAATTTTCCAGAATTTTTCATGATAAAAAAACTATTTTTCACCATTTTTGGCCAAAACCGAGCATTAAATTCACCAAATATTCATCCTTTGTCCAACAATTACCAAAAATTCACAAAACTCTTATTTTCATGTGTAGAACATCCCTGTAAAATTTCATGACCTAACTCTAAACCATCAACAATCTGTCCCAAAACACATACACAGAACATAAACCGAATATACCTTTCGTTTTCCGCCACTACAAGCTACAAACTCGTCTTTCCGCCTTATCTACCACTAAACACAGAGCCTACAAACAACATACCATAATACCAAGCAAGTTACACTCACGATCAAGCCATTTCTTTCATGGTTTCGGTTATGATTCCAAAAACAAAGATTTAACCGTAAAAATTCGTTTTTGATTCGTTTATCTCCTTTCTTGGACCAAGATCCCTTGTATAACCCGTATACATCACTTGCTCATGCAAGAATCGGTTTTCATCATTGAAACCTCATTTTCTTGCAAACCAACTCAAGAAGCGAAGATGAACACGTGCATAACTCGATCATTACCTTGTTTTTCATGCTAGAACTCTCGGTTTTTGGATGAAATAGTTGAGAGAATTGATGGATTGTTGAATGTGTGTTTAGAAAAAAGAAATGAAGCAATGAGGGACTTGGTGGAGTCCGATCGGAAGTATGAGGGGTGGGGTGGGACCCACCTCTTCTATTTTTAGCCACATATTCGGATTTCGGCAATCTGGATAATGTTTTGGATAATCTGGTTCAGTTCGTTTTTCGGTTAAATGTTTAATTCGGCTTAAAACGAGGCTAAAACGGTCGTTTTTCGGCTTAAAAATGAAATTTATATAAAACCGATTTAAAAACTTTAAAAAAACTTAAACCATGACATTTATTGACTTAAAACATCATATTATTAATTATTGCGCATCTTTTTCGGCTTGATCGATCATCTCTTGCTCGGTTTGGTATTAAAGGTTTCGTTTAATGTACCGACGTACCATTAAATCGAAATTCTTTTTCTGTGATTTAATTCACTTATCCCGAAACTTTAATACTTCGTAAACATCACTAAATATCATATATCTCGTCTATAATTGAACCCTCGATTCGTTCGGGTTTCATTGATTATCGATCGATTAATCGCATATTCAATACGATGAATTATATATTCACGTACGATCAATACAGTGAACCATGTATTCTCGTATAATTACCATGGTAACTCATGTACCCGACATTAAATATGACGTAACTATTGTCTACCGGTTAGGGTATACCGGGTTTCGTCGGAATCGTTACATTCTCCCCCCGTTAAGAAATTTCGTCCTCGAAATTTTACACGCTCACTATCCCTTTCCGAGAGAAAGGTGGGGGTTTTTCCTTCAGAATTCACCCTCGCGTTACCAGGTATAATCTGGTCCTCGCTGTGAATTCCACTTAATCTTAATCAATAAAGCTTGGTATGTCCAAACTGTTTAGTTTTCCCGTCTACTTTCTCTACGGAATTTTTTATGATATCAGGCATGTCTTCCATGAGTACCTCCATTACTGGTACTTTCGTTGCCTCGTCGCATAGGTACTTTTCAATCCGTATACATGACAAAACATCATGTATAGTACTTAGCCCCTGGAGTACTTTAATCGATAGGCTAAATGACCAATCATGGAGATAGTCTCATGAGGTCCAATGTATTAAGGAGCTATTTTCGGTTTTTGCCAAACCTCATATCACCTCTCTAAGGTGATGCCTTAAAAATACCTTGTCACCTCTTTCAAGCGACAATGGTTTCCTTTGAATGTTGGCATAAATCCTTTGCCAATCTCGTGCTGCTTTCAACATATCTTAATTATTAGAAATCCTATTGGTTGTTTCTCGAATCAATTCAAATCTTGTGGCTTGAGTGACGCCCATTTTCAATTTAACAAATTGGTAATAATTACTTCACCCATAGGAAGCTTTAAGCTCTCGATGCTTCCTTCCCCGCCTTCCAATATTGGAAGTAGGATGACTATTTCGATCTGAGATAATTGAAAATGGTACTCCACGACGAGATACCATTTCACCATCATGAATTTGGGCGAGAATTCATTGTGGTAATCGACATGGATTGGGATGAAATGCGAGGATTGGTTAATCGATCCGCGATTACCCAATTTACCTCATGCCTTTGATATATCTTGGGAATTTGCGTCCCGAAATCCATTGTAATTTATTCCCACTATCATTGGCGAATTTTCTGTCGTTGTGGCGTTCCCAAGGGTTTTCGGTATGCAGCCTTATCTCTTGCATAACTTAAATAATCACCAACATACGTAACCATATCTTTCTCCAAACTCGGCCATTAATAAAATCCTTTCAGATATTCGTATCATCAATAGTCTAATCCGATCCCGGATGTATGGAATATTTCGATCTATGCGCTTCGTCCATGATTAATTCACGAAGGTCATGGAGGGTCGGGATCCAAACCCGATTTCTGAAATAGAGCATTTCGTCCACGCGTTGTTCGAAATCCTTCTCATTGCCGTAAAGTCCCTCCTTTTCCAATTGTTCCTCTTTCAACGCCTCACGTTGAGCGACTCGAATCAGATCCGAAAGGTTTGACTGGACTATCATCCCCAGCGCTCGCACTCGGACTGGCTTAACCCGATCTTTCCTACTCTAGGCATCGGCTACGACGTTAGCCTTGCCGGGGTGATAACGGATGTCACAGTCATAATCGTTTAACAACTCAACCCATCTTCATTGCCCCATATTCAGTTCTTTCTGATCGAATATGTGCTGCAAACTTTTATGATCGGCGAAGATGGTGCACTTCGTACCGTAGAGATAAAGTCTCCAGATTTCAAGTGCGAAGATAACCGCTCCCAGTTCTAAGTCGTGAGTAGTGTAATTTTTCTCGTGTACTTTTAACTGTCGGGAAGTATAGGCTATAATCTTATTATACTGCGTCAACACGCATCCTAACCCTCTACGCGATGCGTCACAATACGCGAAAAAACCATCGTCTCCGTCGGGGAGACTTAAAATCGGCGCTTGGCACAATTTTAATGGTTTCCATCTTATTTGGATCTATGTGAAATCCTTGTTGCTTTACAACATGACCAAGGGATTATGCCTTCTTTATTCAAAATCACATTTCGAAAACTTCGCGTACAACTCCTCTTGCTTTAACACTTCCACAATTTTCCTTACACGTCGTTCATGCTCTTCTTTACGTTGCAAATATATCAATCAGAAAGAACTGAATATGGGGCAATGAAGATGGGTTGAACATATGTGAAATTTTAATGGTTTCCATTAAAATTTTAATGGTTCAGAAAGAACTGAACATATTCGATCGAAAACAATTTTAATGGTTTCCATCTTATTTGGATCTATGTGAAATCCTTGTTGCTTTACAACATGACCAAGGGATTATGCCTTCTTTATTCAAAATCACATTTCGAAAACTTCGCGTACAACTCCTCTTGCTTTAACACTTCCACAATTTTCCTTACACGTCGTTCGTGCTCTTCTTTACGTTGCAAATATATCAAAATATCATCAATGAATGCTATGACAAATTTGTCAAAATATAGTTTACAGACTTGGTTCATGAGTTCCATGAATGCTGCCGGCGCATTTGTTAGCCCGAAAGGCATAACTAAGAATTCATAATGGCCGTAGCGAGTCCGAAACGCTGTTGTTGCAACGTCCTCTTCTTGGATTTTTTCCATTTGGTGATAACTATATCTAAGATCAATTTTCTAAAAATAAATCGCCCCTTGCAGTTGGTTAAACAGATCATTTACTTCGAAGAAGAGAATACCTATTCTTGATTATCACTTTATTCAATTCTCCCTAATCAATACATATCCTAACACTTCTGTCCTTCATTTCCCAAATAACACTGGTGCACCCCATGGTGACTAACTAGGTCGTATAAAACCTTTATCCAATAATTCTTGCATTTCAGTTGGCGCAAGTCAGTAAGATGCTTTAGCAACAGGGCCAGCTTGAGGTATTAAATCGATTCTGAATTCGACCTGTCAGGTTGGCGGTAATCCCGGAAGTTCTTCTGGGAAAACTTCTGGATATTTAAGTATCACCGAAACATCTTCTATATGTTTTCTTTTAAATACTTTGGCAATCGCGTTTGTTAAATACACCACGTCTTCTTGTCGTAAATATTATAACATCTCAAGATGAGATTAGAGTGGTAACATAATACCGTACACTTTTCTCTGTGTCGAATCGCTTCATCGTCCGAAGGAGAGCTTCTAATCATCTTCTTTTCATATTTGGTTTCAGCTTCATGTTGAGTTAGCCAATCCATGTTGACTATTACGTCAAAACTTCTTAACTTTACTGGTCGTAGGTCAATAAGGAAAGGTTAATCGTTCAGAATAATAGGACAATTCCGAACAATTTAGTTAACCATTAGGGATTTACCGTTAGCGATTCTATAGTATAGGGTTCTATAGTTTCACTAATCGGTATCTTTCCAAATGATAGGAGGTTAACAGGAACTAACTTCTATCGACGACCGTAAAAATATCACTGAAGCCTGTTGATTTAAAACTACAACGTACTTAACACCACCTTTGGATCATGACGTGCTTTATTCGAATTACTCACAAAAGCACGGCTCCTTGCTTGATCAAAGGTTGATGCTTGTCATGAGGTTCGTCTTCCAATGACACCTTGGTTCAACTTTGGGCAATTTCTCTTGAAACGTTCTGTACTGCCACATACATAGCAAGTACAACTGTTTGGCATAATTTGATTTCTTTGGATGGATTATTATTGAAGTTGTTGGGTTCGGAGTGGTTGTACACGAATGGGTTGGGGTTGCCGGTTCACATGGCTTCAATTGGTTCTACAATTAGGGCATTACGTCCATCTTTACCACACCCGTGGCCTACTATCACTCGACATTCTTCTTCCTGCCGATGACCATATTTTCCACATTTAGGGAAGGACCCTTCATGCGGTTCATGTTTTCACACCAGAACTAGTCTTAGTATAATTCTGGATTGTAGGGCATACCTACTTATTCACAAGTCTATTTTACACTATACCTTTATCATTTCTCTTCTTTAACACTCGACGTCTCACCTAACGTCCTTCCATTCCGCTTCCCATAAAGTCGAATATATCAATGCTGGCTTGTGACACAACCCTTCCAAATGTTGTATATTTTACAGGGTTGACTATACTCCTTATCGATGGAGTTAGTCCCAATATAGCGCTCACTTCGCTTAGTTTCAGGAGTAATTAGCCATGATACCAGACATGACAATTCCTTCAAACGATTAGCGTGTTCTATGTGATCAGCACACAATATTTCTATCTTCCATAGCTCAGTTTCCAATCTCTGAACTTAATTACTCGGATAAAAGTGCTCTAGCACAAGAATTTTAAATCCTGACCATATCATCTAAGTAATAATTTTCTAACTATAATTTTGTACCATCGTGTTCCATCACGATACAACATAATCTACCAACATATCTGTAGCATATTTCACCACACAATGTTCTAGACTCTTACCAGTATCCTTAACCACTTCGATCTTTTCTATCCACTCGCTAAACCATTCCTCCCTTTACCATCAGTAAACTATCAATAATTTCCTTAACACTACCAACAAACATATCCTTCATACCGGATCTAATTCATTACTACTACTATTCATGTTTAGTTTATAACTAATACTTGTAGTCATAATAGTATTCGGCGGGACATTATCACTCTTAGTAATACCACTAAGAATTGAAATATTCATATTCATGTGATTGCTCGATCTATAATTCTGCGATCACATTTGCATCAACACTAGCAGTGATCTGTGATACGAAATTCGGTATCATCATCTGCTATCTTTGAGCAATCAACTGAATCATATCAATCTCCATCATTGGAGTTACTCTTTTATGTCATTCTGCCGTACTCAGTAATCAATACTAATCTCACCGTATAACTCGTTACCAGTTCAATCATAACAGCAGGTACACATACACACCAAATATTATCATACATATTACACCTACCAGTATTTAGTATATATGTCCCACAAGTATAATAACATATGGACTTAACCTGACGTCGGTTAACGTTTAAATATGTTTCATAACCCTTATCACCAACCGACATATAGATCTTTCTCAACAAAGATTAATGTTTAATATACTTGATTTCAATATCCTTCTGCATGTCAGCATAACCGATACATGCTCACCGTGAGCACCAAACGATTACGTACCACGGAGTTATAATATCCGTGTCTACTCGTATATCCGGCTGACACGGTATACCACCTACGAACGAATAACCAACTATGCTATAATGATCCCAACACCTCTTTGTGTATGGGTAATCATTCTATTCGAGTATACATGGGTATAGGCATCTAACGGATGTAAGGTTAACATAGGGAGTTGCAAGGTTCAAGGTAATCGCGCAACATGGGTTGCCTTCAAATATTATTAATTACTATTATGGGAAACTCTATCACTTGCTCAGTCAATGTCCTCAGGCGTTCTAGGTTCGCTAAAATCGGTAATTCTCGATCTGGAGGTGGTATGACTCATATGTTTGAGAGTGAGAAATACATATATGTATTTCTATATATTATTCTTATCTGCTGATTTATTATCAAATTTATTATTATTATTATTTTATTTTATTTATTTATTTATTTATTTACCTTAATGGAATAAGAACAGGTTCAGGTACAGGTCCATCTGTACGTGAGGGTTGGCGGTTCGGTTGAACATAGGGGTTATTAGAATATATGGTACTGGTGTTGGTAGGGTAAGGGATTTATCAATTCTGGTTGGGAGTGACGGTTACTAGATATTTCTGGTTAAGGTCAAACGGGAGATCTAACTTGGTACTATCATAACTATGGCCCGATAAGTCAGACTCATTATCAACCGATGCTCTAGAAATTTTTAGCATCCTCGGCACTTTTATTATTTCATCCTCCCGGTTCCTTATCCGGGTCCTATTTCTCAATACATGTACCCACAAGATATGCACACATATATATATACACATTAGCACGCATAAATAATATTATATACTTTACACATATGTTGCCATTTTTACCTATTAATGTACCGAGTGACTTCCCCTGAATTCCCTCGTGCAGACAAGTCTATTATTATGTTCCGGACCATAATAACTCACTTGTCCATTCAAGTTCATCCAGATCCCGTCACTATATATTATTAGTTGATATTCAGATCCTATAATACTTGCGCTACTGGTTATATATTAGGTATCTTTTAAAGACATCCTAATTCTTTTATAACCAATGGCTCTGATACCAACTTCTGTAACACCCCGCAACCGCAGCGGAAACGTAAACGGGATGCAACAGACACCTCTGATATCAACCACATTGTTTATAAAGAAAACTGAATACATTAATATACCTCAAATTACATTATCTTGTATTTCATTACCGTCTAGGTGATACACACATCATACAATACGATACATAATTCTACTTATTATAATGTATCCTAACATTCCGCACGCAAATCTTACACACATCAAGCACTTAGCACGTAAGCAATCACTTCATCTTAGTTGCACCTGAAAAGCATGTGAGAAAACGGGTCAACTACGAATAGTTTGTGAGTTTCACAATTCGAGTAAACCATGATAAATCATTATCATAAAATAATATTATTATCGATGTAATTATGCTGAGCCCACAAGTGAAACCTCTGACTATCACACACAACCCCCGTGGCATATCCGCGGCCCACGGACCCGTGGCATATCCCCCGCCCACGGAACTGCCCCAAACCGCTATGTCTAACATTACATAGCAAAATATATATAACACCCAAAATAGACATGTGCAACTGGCTGGGAAACATCAGCAAATCCATGCCGGACCAGTTGGGTTTGTCAGACCAATAGTACTATCCACACTCTACCGGCTTTCAGTTAATCACTCGTGTTCCGGGGCCTTAGAATGTTAGCAACTCAGACAATTACCATCTAAGTACATTTCCGTACAATTCCCGTACAATAAAATATATATAAATCCACGCAAATCCATGCGTTCAGTATGTACTTAAACATTTCAGTAGTAACATGCTTCCGCCCCGAGAAAATATTTAAAAACAATTCAGAAAAAGGGGCTCGTGAAACTCACCTTAGCACATGCAAGCAGGTAACAACAATCATTATCAGTTAACACGTCCAATCTGTAATATGATCCATACGATCGTTACTATACACTCATTATTAATATAACTTTAACCAAGTTACCGGTACATCTGGGGACACTGTTAACCCAGCACTGTACCCGTTCTGGGGGCAAGGTTAACCCAGAAACACTTCTCCGAACTCAGATTGTGATATCGTTTAGAGTTCCATGGTCATAATTACTATTAGTTGTTTTTCTCGTTTTGCGTGCCTAGCACGGTTATTCGTTTTTACGTTTCAAAAAATGAGTTTGGTCACACACGACCCGAAAATAGTCGTTGACTGATCATTTAATTAAAGTGGTGAAATTAGAGCTCGGTTTAGACGCCCCGATTGGCCGCGGGACCCGTTTCCGTCTTTAGCGTACCGGAAACTGTTAAATCGGTTAAAATACCCAAATCACCCGAATTATTTTCGGATGATTCATTTATACTTGTTCAACTCTATTATATGAAAATAGTTCATTTTTAGGGTTTTTATACACCAGTCAGTTCGTTTAGACGAACTTTACCGGTTTATGCGTTTTAGACTTTAAAAGTTTGTTTTTATCTTCTTTTTAGCACAAATAATTATCCGTTTAACCTCGGATCTTGAAATTTTGCACAAATCACTTTTTGACAGTGGGGAATTTTATAAAAATATTTCCAGAATTCATTTTTATATTTAAAATTCATTTATCTATTTTTAAACACCATTTAAACACTAAATATGTCGTAAATACCAAACGATCTTAGAAAAATCCCAAATTTCTCCTGGATGTCCCCTGACATCCACATAGTCCCCTGTAATTTTTCCAGAACCAAAATCTTCTTTTACATGCCATTTTCACAAAAACCGAGTTAAAAAACCCTAGAACTCGTTTAACCGAAAATCCTACTTAGACTTCCCCAACTACCTCAAATTTTGTGTGTAACTTATACATGATATAAAAAGCTTATCTGCAATTTTCCAGAATTTTTCATAATATTTAACTATTTTTCACCATTTTTGGCCAAAACCGAGCATTAAATTCGCCAAATATTCATCCTTTGTCCAAAAATTACCAAAAATTCACAGAACCCTTATTTTCATGTGTAGAAAATCCCTGTAAAATTTCATGACCTAACTCTAAACTATCAACAATCTGTCCCAAAACACATACACCGAACATAAACCGAATATACCTTTCGTTTTCCGCCACTACAAGCTACAAACTCGTCTTTCCGCCTTATCTACCACTAAACACAGAGCCTAAAAACAACATACCACAATACCAAGCAAGTTACACTCACGATCAAGCCATTTCTTTCATGGTTTCGGTTATGATTCCAAAAACTAAGATTTAACCGTAAAAATTCGTTTTTGATTCGTTTAACTCCTTTCTTGGACCAAGATCCCTTGTATAACCCATATACATCACTTGATCATGCAAGAATCGGTTTTCATCATTGAAACCTCATTTTCTTGCAAACCAACTCAAGAAACGAAGATGAACACGTGCATAACTCGATCATTACCTTGTTTTTCTTGCTAGAACTCTCGGTTTTTGGATGAAATAGTTGAGAGAATTGATGGATTGTTGAATGTGTGTTTAGAAAAAAGAAATGAAGCAATGAGGGACTTGGTGGAGTCCGATCGGAAGTATGAGTGGTGGGGTGGGACCCACCTCTTCTATTTTTAGCCACATATTCGGATTTCGGCAATCTGGATAATGTTTTGGATAATCTGGTTTAGTTCGTTTTTCGGTTAAATGTTTAATTCGGCTTAAAACGAGGCTAAAACGGTCGTTTTTCGGCTTAAAAATGAAATTTATATAAAACCGATTTAAAAACTTTAAAAAAACTTAAACCATGACCTTTATTGACTTAAAACATCATATTATTAATTATTGCGCATCTTTTTCGGCTTGATCGATCATCTCTTGCTCGGTTTGGTATTAAAGGTTTCGTTTAATGTACCGACATACCATTAAATCGAAATTCTTTTTCTGTGCTTTAATTCACTTATCCCGAAGCTTTAATACTTCGTAAACATCACTAAATATCATATATCTCGTCTATAATTGAACCCTCGATTCGTTCGGGTTTCAATGACTATCGATCGATTAATCGCATATTCAATACGATGAATTATATATTCACGTACGATCAATACAGTGAACCATGTATTCTCTTATAATTACCATGGTAACTCATGTACCCGACATTAAATATGACGTAACTATTGTCTACTGGTTAGGGTATACCGGGTTTCGTCGGAATCGTTACAAAAATAAACCTATACCTGCGGAGAACCGGCAGAAAGGTTAGCGCCAGCTGGCAAGCTCCTGCCCGCCCCATGAGAAAAAAGCTGCGCCACGAAATCTCGTGGCGCTATAGGGCTTACGCGGCCACCATCAGAATCTTCAAAATTAACCTCCTCATCATCCTCTATAACAGGTCTCTTCTCATGCGACTTGGAAAAATCAAAAATAGTCTCACGAGGAGGGCTGCGCGCAGGAGGAGGTGAGGGAGGTCTTGACGCTGTTAGATCAGCGCGTAAAATAGTTTCCTGCTCCTTAGTGATCCCAATGAGAGGAGATTCAGTACTTGTTGGAGCAGGAGCAGAACTAACGGCGCCAGCGCTAGCAGTGCCACCAGCAGCTTGTGTGCCAGCTATAATTCCAATTAAAAAACCAACAAGGAGAAATGATTCATGACTTGAACTAAAGGAAAAAATCAGACAATCAAAGCGCAATAAATACATTGGCGCACCGCAGTCCGCGAATTAAACATCGCCATGAAGTCCATTTTCCCCCTTTTCGAGGGTAAAACGGACTTCAAAACAACCTTCGGCGTAGCCTCGGCACCTTGTTGCGCCTGAGGTTGAGCCACCAACGTTGCCGGCTCTACAAACATTTGAGTGAACAAAGCTTCATTAATGACTATCAGAATCACGCTCATAAAACCACAAAAAATAAACAAAGTATACCTGTTGGAGAAGACGAAACAGCAGGCACAGCACCGCTTCCCTTGTCCGCCGCGCGCAGAGACGAGGTGGCGGCACCATACCTCGTGTGGACGGGAGGACTGCCCACACCTTGAGGCAAAGAAGACGAGGAAAACTTGGAAGTAAAACCCTTGGTTTTCTCAAGTCCCTTCGCCAGAGTTGGAGGAAGATTCTGGGCAACAGAGGCATCATCTTTTTTCTGTTTTTTACTGACCCCTGCGCCAGTTTTGCCTTTAGCCTTGCGCTTAAGTTTTTGCGCTTCAGCTTCTTCCTCCTCCACTTCCTCTTCCATAAGCTCCAACTCATAATTAGCGAGCGCATCTACAATACGCGCAACAGAAATGTTAAAACCAAATTTGGTACTCTAAGGGCCTAAGCACAAATACAAAGGCTTACCAGGCGCATCGCTGTAAAAACAAAATTCTAAATCGACAGGGATGAACATATCATCGAAGCGATCAGGGAAAGCAAATTCCCCAGCGCTCAGCGCGACAGAGCCACCTTCCGTATGCTCGTCATAGGCGGCGTGGATGTATTCCTTTCTTTCTGCATAAAACAAGACAAGTGATATCAGCAAAACGAATTATACTCGCGCAAAATTAATGCAACGAACAAACAACCCACCTGAGCCATCAACATGGATGACAGGCTCAGTCCCGCTGTCAATCCACCTCTTGCTCATGCCAACCCCCACCAACGCTTCCTCGCAAATTTTCCTGGCGGGGGATGGGTTCAGCAGATAACTTCTTAACCCACGCGCCAGATGGATTCTTAAGAACGTCATCATCAGCGGGCGCGGAAGTAATCGCGCGCATAGTCATGCGGATGGGAATCACACCAGCCTTGATATAAAAGAATTTTTCAGCCCAGTCATGAAGGCTTTTGAAGGAAACAGTGCAGGACTTAACCTTCTGATTGCGCGGTGTGAATGAGAACCAAGAATCTTGGATTTTCGGCTTATAAAAATATTGAAAGCGCCGAGGGGTGGGCTCCTCGCGCTGAGCTTTGCACATGAACTCAAAATGAGTCATGCGCATTAGTCCATAAGGATGAACCTGAGATATATGAATCCCGTAAAACTGGAGGAGCGCACCTATAAACCACGTCATTGGAAGACGAAGATTACAGTGGGTGAAAAATGAGAGTATAAAGAGATATAGCCGGCGGGAGGATCCGCCGCCGTTTGCCCGGTCGCCGGGAGCAGACAGCCATACTCAGGGAGAAAACCCTGAGAGGCGACGAGATTATCAAAGTCAGATTGTTTCAACTTGCAGGGAATCTCATCCCATCTCTTCACCGCCTTGTTCTTCCCTCCCTCCTCCGACGAGGCCTCGGCAACCCGTTTACCCTTGCCGGTCTTCTTCAAAGTAGACATAACCACTGATTTTACACGGCCTTTACTAGGGGAAATTGTGGTGTCTGGGTTATCAGACATACAATTGCGAATCGAGCAATATGGTTACTTTAAGCACGGAAATCTGGAAGCAAAGATAATGGCTCTTAATCGGAATGTAAATTGAAGAAGCAAAAGCTCTGAAAATGACAATGGAGATGAAGAAAAAACCGTTCAAAAGGTTTGGTTTTATAGGCCCAGGGGAGAGAAAGAGAAACAGGTAATAATCAGATCTACGCTCACGCGCCCCCACGCGCAGGCGTAGGCCAACATAAGCGCGACACGTGTTCCTGACACTGTATGAGGAGACGTGAAAGGCAACTGTAGCACCTCGAGCACGCGAAAGGTCTGACACATAACGTCTCCATCTCTGATGCATGTCAGCATCAACCAACCACGTGCATTGACGATTCGTTTTAACCAAAGGGATAGAATTTCGCGCAACGCACATATGAGAAATGAAAAAGAAAAGACAAAACCTGTTAAAAGAGCAAACTATTAAGTCTAATATCTATCTTACCTCGCTCGCGCGAGACAAGACACACATTAGACTGGGGGCTTGAAGGGGTATGCACCCGCCTTAACATCGAGCGGGGCGGGTCAACCCACAAGATATAGACAAGAGGCTTGAAATAAGGATGTCATGAAGACACAAAGCCAAAACCTATACGCGTGGCGCATATCACATATGCTCACGCATATCACATATGCTCACGCATCACATATGCTCACGCATATCACATATGCTCACGCATCACATATGCTCACGCATCACATATGCTCACGCATATCACATCTGCGCGTGGCGCATATCACCTATGCTCACGCATATTACATATGCTTACGCATATCACATGCTCACGCATATCACATCTGCGCATGAAACATCTGCGCGTGAGAATAAAGAGAAGACCTTGCGCATCCCCGGGATAGGCGCATAAAGGACAACACAACAAATGAGACAATAGTCTAATCCAAATCAGGATAGGGACAACCATGATTGTACTCATCAGACAACCTTCCAGAAGGTATCTTTTAAGGAATAAAGAATGTGCTGATGTTGACAGCTGCCAATGAAGGGTGGACAACTCAGCAAAACCCACGTGCCACCACGTGATGGCACATGGGTCAAGTAAAATACCTTGGTCAGAGAATAATCAATGAAAAAGCACCAGGTATCCTAAGTACACGTGGCGCGAAGCAATAGGAGGAGGCCAAAAAGGCCCTAATTGGGTCTGAGCCCAACCATTGGAAACCCTAATACTATAAATACCACACCACCTCCACAGTTGGGGTCAAGCAAGAAATATATTCTGAATCCTTTACTCATTTTCACATTCTTATCTTCTCCTGCAATATCTTATTCTCACACCGGAGGGTTACCCCAAAGAGGACCCCCCTGTCCCTTTTCTGAGGGGTAAGCTCACAGTGCTGTTCGTTTTGTAGGTGGAAGAACTCGTATCTCGGAAAACCATCGGTGATATAGCACACTCATACCCGAGGAACGTAGATCGAATACAAGTAAGTCGATACACGTTTCTTCATATGGATATGTAAAGAACCTAGAAGAAAACCTAAAGCTAGAACTTTTAACAGCTTTCTTTTACTTGAAATAGATACCTGATTATTAATTTAATTAGTTGTTAATATTTATAAGATTAGCATTATGTTATTATAGTTAATGTTTATATTGTTAAATAACATGATATATTCAGTTAGGTTTTAATGTCTAAATGATGTTGTTTATTCAGATCGATTCCTTCACTCGCTCTAACAACAAAACTTACTTGCCAGATGCTGCGGTATACCCTATGATCAATTTGTTTTCCTTCTTTATTATCTTTCTGTTGACAACGATTCCAAATAATTCAAACACATGGATATAGTTAATGAAGTATACAAGCAATATTTTCTTTAATTATGTGCATTTGTTTTTGATCGTTTCACTTTTGTATTGCATATGCAGGTCACATTGAAGGAATTGACCCTCGCGTGTTATTTTAAAAAGGTATGGCTTTGCTTCAAGTCAAAACGAGCCATTTTAAAAAATCAGTTTGAAGGCCTAAAAGTTCAAAAGTAATACAATCAGTTGGTAGATGGAACATCGGATTGACTCAGATGTGCAGCATCTGGTTGTGTCTTATTCTGGTTTCTAAAAGATCAGACTCACAAGCTAAACTCACCATTGTACAAAGCTTTCAAATGAGTCGGGTTTTTGGTTTTGTAGCCGGTGATGGTGACTCTGAGTTTGTGTCAAGGTTGGTCTATTTACTCAGATGCTATACCTTTAAGCTTTTAGATTCTTTAAAGAGCCGAGATAGTGGACTCAAACAAGCTTTACTTGAGCTCTTGAATGAAGTTTTACCATTAGCTCTTTGTGTTTTTATAAATTTTGGTTAATTGAAAAAGAATGTATGGTTAACAATTTAACTTATGGATGAGAAAATACTTTTGGATGCAGTGTGCTTATCAATTTTTTTTAATCAGGTTACCTAAATATGTTACTTTTGGTTGGTCTGTAGGTAAGATTGTTCCATCTGAACTAATTTTATAAAAGTTTCTGAAGTGTGTTCTGGTAGAATAATGAGCATGTGCTTTGCTGAGCCCCATCAAGGTATCTCCTTCAATTCTTTCTTGATTTTTTCTTTTGTTTAAACTAACTTAATATAAAATAATTTTCTTTTATGGTGCAGGTTTTAATTTTTGTTGCTTTTCACACATTAACCGGCAAACATTTGTTGTGTATAACTTGTTAAAATGGGTCATTTTAAAAAGTTGTTGACTTGGTTCGGGCCACATCGTGTTAGTATAAAAAGGTATAGCTTTGATTCAAGTCAAAACGGGCCATTTTAAAAACTTATCAGTTTTGCTTGGGTCAAAACGAGTAATTTATTCTAAAAATATATCAATTTGGTTCAGGTCAAAACGGGTCATTTTATATTGGTATAACTTTTGTTCGGGTCATTTTGGTATCATTATGGTCCCGATAAATCACTTCATTTAGAATGGGGCCAATTAAAATAAAAATAGACCTGCTTTAGGTCACGTGCGGGCAATTTATTTTAAAAACGTATCGCTTTGGTTCGGGACAAAACGGCCCATTTATTTTTAAAATGTATCGGTTTGGTTCGGGTCAAAACGGTCCATTTATTTTAACAATGTATTGGTTTGGTTCGGGTCAAAATGGTCGATTTATTTTAACAATGTATCAGTTTGGTTCGGGTCAAAACAGGTATAATGGTATCACTCCTGTATCAGAAGTAATCGCTCGTTACATCTACAGATCACATTGTTGATGGCATACAATTTCAAATGTAATGTTTACAAAATTCTCTTACTGATATTTACCTCATACGTAATTACAAAATAAAGTTAAAAATTATTTGGACTAAAGGTGTTTCCAGGTGAAGCAGCTTGTTTAGATATGTGTGAACCCTGATGAAGCAGTTGCTATTGGCGCTGCTATTCAAGAAGGCATTCTGAGTGGCGAGTAAGGTGATAGATCATGGAACTAAAGGTAATTGATGCGTTTCTTATCATAAATGCCCTCCGCTAGATGTTTATAAAGGGTCGGGCCGGTGTCAAAATTTATATTTTTTTATGGGTCAGAAACGGGTCGCGTCTTGTTGACGTTCAGATTCGGGTTGCAACAGGTCGGGACAAGCTGGTATTAAGTTGTATATTTTACAGGGCCGGAATCAAGTCAGGTTGGTGACAATGAGTTTATTTTGTGGGTTGAAAACAGGTCATGGGTCCAAATATGAGTCGGGTTGGTATGATGCGAGATCAATCTTTTGACCAAGATGCTACTAATGCATTGTAGAGTAGGAGTCGGTGTTTTGGATGTGGCTTTGCTTACCCTCGGCAATGCAAGTTGTGTTTCATACTTGCATAACTAAGTTGTTCACTTTTATTCACATTGTTATAATTATGGTTAACTTATGAACTGACCGGTTATTAGCATTAGAGAATTTTACACGACATCATTTAAAGTATTGATATATGTTACTGGAAATATACATTACTGAAATGATGTAACTTATTTCATTAAGGTGTTAATATGTTATTATCTAATTATTACCTTTATGAGTTTTATTTAATATTGTTTAACATTCATTTTTGTTCAGTTTGTTATAAGCATAACATAGTGGATTTAACATTTCTTCTATTTTTATGGGTATTTAACTATAAATCAACTTGGTTGTGCTGCTTTAATTCAAATAGCTACATTTTTATATGTGGTTTTTGCAAATCTTACATGAAGGGAATTTATATGGGCTCTCCAAGATATTCAATTTAACGCAAACAAAAAAAAAAAAAAAACAATCAAACTAACAAACATGGAAGTATAGAATGTACACTCAAGAATCTAGGTGGTTGTGGTGAATGTATTCTTAGTTCAGTTAGTGACGAATGTGTTCTCCGACATAAATATTTCTTTGTAGTTAGACATGATTAGTGTCTTTACTAAAATTATATTTTTGGCCTTTAGAGATTTTTTAGTTCTTTTCATTTAACAATTTGTCACTACTACAAACTATTTTTGGATGAAATAAAATGTTTAAAACTAAAAATGGTTGATTGATAATGCATAACAAAATTGCATATAATATCAGTTGGGACACACACTGCAACGCGCGGGCTCTCCCACTAGTTACTTATTTATATATATATACACACATTTACAACTAAAGTAGTGCATCATCAGTTGTACTTACTGTATAAAATGTTTATTATGCATTGTTGGTTGTATGATATGTTACTGATGTTGTATTGCTTGCTTTGATAACACCGGATCGGAACAACCACGTGTCTTTCCACTATGGCTATGGTGTTGTTATATCCTTTTTGTATGTACCCTTTGCTTTAGTGTTTGTATCATGCAGTTTCCTTATTTTGGTTTGCCAGGTGTTTGCTTTCTTCCATATGATTCCACGTATCTTTTGATGCTTACACGTAGGATAGAGATATCTATCTGTGCACACATCTCTTTTCTCTTCTCTCTCACGATCAGTAGCATCCGTGCCTCTCTCTCTCTCTCTCTATACGGCCGCCACCATTGTCTTCAACCATATGTGCTTCCGTCTTTAACCACCACTGTCGCACCACCATCTTCATTCAGGTGGTTTGTGCGTGAGAGCTTCAACGTGTCAAAAAAACACAAACAGCCTCCATCATGTGGTGCAGTGACGGACTGATGGAGGGGTCCGGTGGCCGGTAGTGTGGTGACGGAGTGGTTCGGTGGCACTCATCACCTGTTGTTGTCGGGTTTCATCTGGGAACCTTAGGTGGCGGTTGTGTGGTGGCAGCGGTGGTTCAATAGCTGGATGTGTTGGCTGTTAAGTGACCAGTCCAAGAGAGATTGATAGTTTGTATTGCGTTGACGGTTGCGAGACAGTGGAGACAATTTTCTTTTTCTGGTTGCTATATTTTGTGGGTTTTTAAGCTATTTATTTAGAAGTGTGATGGTTGTGTCTCTACTCATGTATTCTGTTTGAAAAAAGATAAATTATGTTCGTCCGTAATCTATTGTTATCGGGTTTCGATCCGGAACCCTTGGTGGCGGTAGACTGGTGGTGGCATGGGTCGGTTCGGTTGATAAAGGCTATGATGATGACATGTCTGAGCCTATTTCTAAATCTATTTCTTACCAACCTTTGATAGGCGGCTCCGACTGTCTATGGTGGTGGCGGAGAATCTACATGAGGTGTTTCTTCGTTTGATGAATTGCATGTTTGTTCGTTTGGGATTTAAAAAGGCTCACATTAGGTGTTCGATGTAAGACTTTGACTTTGAAGTTTACCTCAAGTGTACCTTTGTTCTGGGGGTGGTGGTTATGTCGGGTTTACGTAAGGAGATGATGACACCAAACTCTTGGCATGACAATTGTGTTGCTTGAAAACAAGCAATCAAAAAGTTGGATTGTTGACTTTCACTATGTGGTTTGCTCACGTACAAGACCCATTTGTTTAAACACTTCATTGGAGTGTTAGAACGTGTAACTTGATCCTTTAAAGCTCATATGGTTCAACAGAATTCAATGAAGTTGTTAGAATAAGAAAACAAGTTTAATGTATGGTTGTACATTCACATTTAATTTAGGGTTTAATCGAGCGACGAAAAATGCCAGAGGGAGATGGATTGCGGTTGAGATGAGAGATCTGTTTGTGTGAGGATTTAGTAACAAAGGTACTATTCATAGAATTTAGGAGTGCTGTATTTCATCTGAGTATAACAATACAAACTGGAATGCTTCATTTTACTAATTGGCGCTTCACTTTGGTTTATCTACCCTGCCAACACGCGGCAAAGGTAACTTTTTAGGCTTCTTTTATTTTTTAATTGTGTCGAATCTTAATCGGGTTGTGTTTGTTGTTTGCGTGTGAATTCCCTCTACATCAATGTATCTGGAATTGGCTGCCTGGATTAACCAGTCCTGTTGAGTACTTTGGACCTCCTTCATTTGAACCAGGGACCATATTTTAAAATTCGTTTCCAAAGCCTATTTTAGTGATTCGTTTACTACTTCAGGTTTATATTTTACTTACCATGTGTTTCATATTTTGTTAAAACGGAGGGTCACACCAAGATAAAGTAGACTCATATTTGTTTTAAATATATATATGATTGCAATTTGTTGGAAGAAGAGAGACATACACACATAGGAATCACTTGGGGGGATAAGAAGAGAGAAGGGGACACCAGTTTATTGATGGTGTGTTTGATTAAATTTAGTTCTTTGATTCTTTTGTTTATTTTAAGAATACAGCCTGGCTGCCTATCTATGAAGCATCCATGCCTCCAGGGATTGTTTGGTCATTATTTTTGTTATAGAGAGAATAAATTAGGATTTGAACAAAGTTGATAAAAACCCAAAATTGATCCTTTACATGTGGAGTTTAGCTTTTGGTATACATGAAACTTTAAGTAAACCTGATTTATTGTTTTTTCAGACTGAAAATATTAAGGGAGACTCAGTAGCCACTTGGAACCACAGGAACATGTAATAGTTAGTATATTATCTATATCTATATTACATATAAAACATATTGGATGTCTAATATGGTAATTTAACAAAATCCGGCGAGACGCCGTTAAATTTAATGTGCTACTTAATCTGAGAGTGTTACACATCAACTTCAGGACACATTAAACCGTTATCCGGCGACATTAACTGAAATTATAAATAAACAAAAACGAAACTGATGGAACACGAGCTCGCTTACTCTTCCATCCATCAACTTCAATTGAATGCTTAATTAGTTTTCATAAAAAACCCCAAATCAATTTTTGTTCCCATTCAATTTTTGGCGCCTTCAATTGCAATTATTTCTTCAATCCGGTCAATTACGCTTATCCTTCTCATTGTTCAGTTGAAATAGAAACCGCTGGAGAGTAACAATTGCAATTGCAATCAATTCGTTTTATTACTCGATTCCTATCTTGTTTAAATACATGACCCAAAATCCCAATTGCTTCAACTTCATGAAGGCCAATGACGACTCCTTGCTCGGGTCGATTTCGATTCAGCATTATAAGGTTTCTATTTAATTTTATTGATTTGGTGTTTTTTTTGGTGATTTTTGTTTCTATTGTTTTTTTTATTATTATATATATATTTTTGGGTATTTTGTTGCAGCGTTATGAAGTGAGATTCGAGTGAAAGGCAATTCGTTGCTTTCCTAAGGGGATTTGAAAAAAAGAATATAATTATACAGCTGAATGCCAATGAGTCTACAGGGTATGATAAAATAATAACCAACACGATATGAGCATAGCTTCCCAATGTCCAATGACCGGAACCTGCAAAACAGACACCGTGAGCTCGTTACGGGAAGTACAAGAGGGGGGGGGGTCTTCCCGTAACCACCCTCCGGCGTGAGAATAAGTACAGTTCTGACTAGGAGGATTTACTTAAGTAATATTAGTAAATAGTTGGGAGTAAAGGAATACCTCATGGAGATTGAGAGGGTATTTATAGCCGAAGGATAGTGAGAATGTGATTGGCCAGCTGTCCCTTTATAGAAGATGCCCCCGTAACCACCTGGACACGTGCCCTCATATGATAGGTTGAGCTATACGTTGCATATGCATAGGTATAACAACCTGGACACGCGTCATTCTATGATAGGACGAGTTAACTCCTGGCCATGTGCACGGTTATAATAACCTAGCCAGCTGCCCTTTACTTATTGGCTTAGAGATCACGTATTTCCCAAGAAAGCATCTTGGTAAATCTTCTAAAAGGCAATCGGTTACTTACAGCTGTCCTATTGGTATTGCTTCCTGGTCATTTTGGTGGGTGAATGTGCTATTACGCGGATGACGTCAGAAGATGCCTGGATGCTTCCGCGTGTGATATAAGAATGTTCTTCCTTTTCAAAGTTATGCGGGTGATCCATATGTCCCACGGGTGTCTTGTGAGGAGTGTTCCTCTGACCCGTGTGTATCGTTTGGGTCTTTTTGATACCCTACCTCTATAAGTCCCCCCAGTACAGTGTTTTTTCTGTGTGAAGTCTTTATGCGGGTGAAATTTTGGACTTAAGATATATTGGGGGGTTTTTGAATTTTGGAATTTGGTAGAAATATCTTCTGTTGGTGATGTGGATAACCATTAAATGACAAGTTGACCACTTGCAGGCGCGTGAACAGGTGACGAGGCGTTTATGCCGACTGTCACTATACCCAACTGTACACCCTTTTCTCTCTTTCGAATTTCCCGCGTGACGTGACGTCTGCTGAATAGGCGATGACTTTCTCTCTCCACTATTCATATCCCATCGCATTAATTGCGATGGGTATAAATAGTGTAGGTTAACTTATTTACGGAGTTTTATCACCTTTGATTTCCTTTTATCTTCTCTCGTTTTTCCTTAATCTCTTGGTTAACCGTTCGATTCCATTTTAAGATTGCTCGTTGTTTCCCTTTTTTCTGTTGAATCGATGGCTAGCGATACAAGATCATTGATTCCAAGCATCGATACTGTAGAGATCAACTGGAATTAAGCTGAGTACGAGGCATTGCTTCGTATTTATGGTATTCCACCGGAGTGGGGACCAGAATTTCCTACTTCCGAATCTGTTGCGAGTTTGCCTCCTATCGGCAAGATGGCAGTATACACTGACTTCTTACTTTTGGGAATCTTAGATTTCTGATAACCAAGTTTCTCATGAAAGTATTGAGCGCTTATGGAGTTCATTTATCCCAGTTGCATCCTCTTTCACTTATACGAATCCGACATTTCGAATGCGTGTGTAAGGCGAAAGGGATGTTGCCTCGAATTGACCGATTCCCTGCATTTTATCGGATGAATAACCGAGGAGGGTGGTTTAAATGTAATCCAATACCCGATCAGGTTATCGGCATTGTGCCCGAGGGGGGTTTTGAAGACTGGTGCAACAAGTTTTTCTGGGTTTCCGAGGACGTCGTTCCGGACGCTATGGTCCGCCGTCCGGCCAACGAAGCTCTTCCGGAGGTCTTCACGGCTCCTCACGAGGGTCAAGAGTGGTTCCGCACCTTGGTTTCAGAGCTGTCTCCGATGCGGGCTCTGCAAGAGGAGGCCCTAGTATGGGCGGGGATGAGCCGCCTATGGCCATATTTTGAGTTGGAGCCTGTTTTCATGGGCGTAAATGAACGTAAGTTTTGTTCTTTTTTTCACCCTTTTGTTTCATATAAAACTTCTGATTGACCTTTTGTTTTGCGTTTTTCGGGTGAAGGGCCTATGCTGAATGCCATATATGAGAATAGGGGTTGTACGGGTAAACGTTTCCGTGATGTGAAAGAAACGCCTGTCCTGGAGAGGACACGGGGTCAGTTTCTTTTTCCTAATAAAGTGTGTGCAGAACCAGCAGTTTCGGAAGCTATCTTCCAGACAGGTGCGTATATCCTTAACCCTTGTCCGCTCAACGTTCTTACTTCTGTTGGGATAATTGTCATTCTTTCTTCGAGTGTTGAATCGACATCCAAAGAAGAAGAAGACTCTGATGATGCTTCTAAAATTTCATCTGTCTTGCATCTGTTGGCAGAGTTGGAGCGGAAGAGAACTCAACCTCTCCAGGAAAGTGATGCGGGTGCTGGCCGCGCGTATGCCGAGGAAGGTCCAGTAACGAAGAAGCAACGGACACACCGTCCGAAGATGCAAAGAGTCGGCCTTGCTGAACGCATGAAGGGAATGGCTGGTGAGTAGCAATTTTTCTTTTTTACTTCCGTATTTTAACCAATTCTTATATGCGGTTTTATCATGTAGACACATTCGCGACTGTTGGTGGAGGTCCTGTATCGGACAAGTTACCATCCCCGACGCCTAAAAATGAGAAACTACCATCTCCATCTCCGGGGAAAGGGGTTAAGCCACCAACTCCTCCGTCTAAGGAGAAACAAGACGACCCGCTACCTCCGCCGGAAACTGATGATCCTTTGGCCTACTTGTTTGGGATTGGAGATGCTTCCAATTCTCAAGGGGAAGGCCCGGTTGTGGACGAGGGGGCGTCCAAAATGCAAGAATCTCCTGGATTCTTGACAAATCCTTCACCTTTTGTGACGGATGAAGAGGGAAATCTACTTTTTCAACGTCCGCTGGCAGACGTTGAAGGTGTGGTGTCGCGTGGAGCATCACACCAATCTTCGCCTCCGGTTTCTTTCTCTGCTCCGGTGCGTCCCCCAGCATCAAACTTCGATTATTATGGGGAGCCCAATCCGGGAGAGGATGATCAACTATTTATCCCCCACTGGAACATTGTCAAGGGATCTCGCTTCACTGATCCGGATACTTGTGCGACATTTTTCAATCAATGTGTTCTGACTGCGGAGCGAATTCATCAGTGTTGTCGTCCTCGCCAAGATCTTTATCTCGACTATTCCTCGTATTTAGCCAAAACTATGGCTTGTGGGCAGGAAATTTTACACGAGTGGCGATCGATGGGGGAACGATGGGGTGAGCTAGTTCAATCTTCTGAGGAAGTGAAGAAGGAGTCTCGTGAGCAACGCTTGGCTGCCAATACTGCCAAGTGGAAGCAGTCTGATGCTAAAGTTGCTCTCAGAAATGCCAAAGACATGCATACGGCTGTTGCCCGTCAATGGGAGGAAGCTTGCAAGAAACAAAAATCTGTTCTTCAAGCTGCCCGAGCTGAAACTCAGAAAAAGAAAGATGATTTGGCCAAGGAACTTGATGCCAATACGGTGTTAGAAGAACAAGTGACCCGCCAAGGTATCCTTATCCTGAAACTTGAGGCGGAATCAAAGGTGCAGAAGGAGCAGGCGGAGCTCAATGAAAATAGAGCTGATGACATGCAGGCCGCCTATGACTCACTTCTGCAGGCCCATGATGAAGCGGAAGCCCGTGCAGCTGAATATCTAAATGAAAAGCAAACGATAGCTGACGAGTTCCATGAACTTCAGGAGAGGGCAGAGCGGGCGAAGAGGGAGCGACGGTGGCTGCTGGGTCAGAATCTTAACGCGGTATGCTATCCCACCCCTCTGCTGTTATCAATATTTTTCATGCTACCAATTGTTACCGAATCTGTTTTTCCTTTATAGGTTATTAAGTATATCAAGGAAGGAACAGAACTGACAGATAGCTTGGCTCTCTTGCTCACCACTTCTTCCAATTCCGGCCACGTGGTGGGCTTTAGTGAAGGAATGGCTTATGCCCAAGTCGGTCGTTCAATGACGGCGTGGATCAACTAAAAGAATTCTAGGAGGAAGGAACGGAAGATACTCCTCCTACTCTTCTGGAAGATTTATCCGCCCAAGACCCTTAGGATAGATTAGGACTTGTAATTTCTTTCATGTTTTGTAATTATTCTTCAATCATGAATGAAAAGAAATCTTTTTGTCCTCTTGTGAGATTTGTATTGTTTCGCGTTAGGATATTATCTTGTGAGATATTTTTGAATCATCCATCTTTGAATTTTGCAAGTGGTATGGAAGCGACGACGTGGCGGAAAGAGAAATGCTGCAAGACAATTGACAAGACGTGTATGACGTCTTTTGGCAGTCTATTTTTGCTTTTTCGTCTTTCCCGCCTGACGTGTCGACCCTTAATTGGACCGCTTTTTCTCTCTCGACTGGCATCCAATAGGTCGCATTAACTGCGATGTGTATAAATGATCAAACCTAACTTATATTCATTCTTATCTTTTAATTCTTCTTTTCTTCTCTCGTTCCAGATCTAAGACTTTCGATTGTTCTTATCTTCTAACTCCTCTTTTGATATAAAATGGGTAAAGAGAACATGAGTGATGCTTCAATAGACAACGTTGTTCTCCACTGGAAGGAGAGGGATTACCAGGATATCATCAACATCTATGGCCTAGCGCCCAAATGCGAGCCTGAATATCCTGCGGAGGGATCTGTTGCTACTAATCCTCCGACGAAGAAGATTGTTGTGTACGCAGATCACTTCACTACAGGTAACCTCAGGTTTCCTGTAAAAAAGTTTATCCAGGTCGTTTTGACAACCTATGGGATCCACCTATCGTAGGCATCCCTTTGGGATGTTGAGGATTCGACATTTCGAATTCTGCTATCAGGCTCGCGAAATGGAACCTACTGTCAGCCGATTCGCCGTCTTCTACAAGATTACCACCCGCGGCGGGTGGTATAGTTGGGCTACCACAGGGAAAAGTGTTATTGGGACTGAGTGGTACCGGAGCCTCCACGAGTGGAAGCCCAAGTTCTTTTGGATCTGGGAAGACATGATTCCCTTTGAGATGACTTATCGCAAACCGGAAGGGGGGCTGCCTGTGGTCCATGGTACCAAAGAAGTGAACCTTTCGTGGTTCAAAAAGTTAACCCATACACCCACCCCCATGCGTGCGATACATGAGGAAGCACTGGTGGTTGTCAAAATGAGCCGTTTATGGCTGTTTCCTGATTTGGAGCCATATTACGAGAAACCCAATAAGAGTAAGTTTATCTTTGCTTTTCTAGGTTCCTCCTAAATTTTGATTGTTCTTTTCATTTCTGCAGGTGAAGGTTCCATATTCAGTACGCTTCTGGACAACGAGGAGGGCCTTATGGTGCGTCGTCCAATTGATCCAATGGACGAGCCCATCCTTGAGCGTAGCCGCAGCAATTTTTTGTTCTCCACCACACTCCACCCGGAACCTGTGGTTTCCGAGGCGATGTATGCTAAAGGTGAGGAGTTTGTTACCAAAGGTGAGGGAGTCCTGAAACCTCGTCCTATTACTACTATTACTTCTAGCGGGGTGATAGTACTTCTTTCGTCTAACAAGGAGTTGTCAGCCTGTGAAGAAGGATTATCAGTTGATGCTATTGAACCTTTGAAATCCCTACGTTCGAATGTAGGTTTAACCCGCAATCGGAACCAGAACCCAACCACCAGCAAGGTGGCGGGTGACGAAGGTGTTGGTCACCACCGGAGATGAACATCGAACGACTGACGATGTCGTCGACGAAGGTGATCATCCAGCCATTGATGCGGGTGCCTCCAATGTCAGGTAAACGGAAGGTTCAATCCACCAAGCCTGCTATTATCCAGAAACACAAGAAGACGAAGCTGGCGGCTCATCTTCAACAACCTGTACCCATAGATGTTTCTTCAGGTAACTTCAATATTTTCTAAGATTTGATAATTGCTTCTATTTTTGTAAGATAGGTTGTTGATACAGACGTATTGCTTTGCAGAATTCTTGGAGAAATCTTCTAAGGATCTTTCAGGTCCAAGGGGGTCGACACTGCCTGTTTCACCGCCAGCATCTCTGCCGACAGGTGTACAGGACCCGGTTGTAATTGCGGATACCCCTCCCCTTGGGAGTAAGGAAGACGACAACTCTAAAGACCCCGTCATTTCTTCACCTTTCCATATTCCTTATCGTTTCAGAGATCAAGGAGGGGTTAGCACCTACGCTTGTGGTCCGCAAGCGTCCTCGTCCCAACGCGAGGAAGAATCTTCGATGCATCGACTGCGTTGGTCCTTAAGCAAGAATTCAACATTTTCTGACACGGACGTGTGCCTGGAATATCTACAAGGAGGTCTTCCTCCTGCTGAGAGGGAGCGTCAATGTAGGCGTCCGTGCCAAGAGTTATTGACCTCGTACTCTTATTCCCTAGCAAAAACTGTCTCCACCAGTCAAGAATTATGTCGAGACTGGTTAAGCATGAATGAGGAATGGAAAGAATTGGAGGTTAGAGCGGCTCAGGCGGAAAAAGAAGCCGCTGAGGCTATAAAAGAAGCCAAAGATAATCGCTTGACTGCTGATGCTGCTGAGCGACATTAGCCAATGCCAGGACGGCATTAGAGGCAGAGAAAGCTCTCCAATTTTTTGTTAAGGAAGCCAAAATTTTTCTTCAGCAACAATTGGATGAACGTGACGAGCTAATAAAAACTCTGAAGGCTGAGTTGGTCGCCAAGGACGAACGCCTTGCCACTCTTGCTGCCAAGATCATGGAGCAATCCTTGGAATGTGCTGAGCACAAAATGAAGCATGTCCGAGCCGAGGCGGACAGAAAATGGTTGTTGGCAGAAGGAGTTCCCAAGGTAACTCTTACTTTCCTTCAACTTCTTTTGTAAAAAGTAGTTTTACCTAGAAAACTTGCTTATGTCCTTCATGTTAGCAGGTTATTGCTCACATTCGGGAGGGCGACAGACTTGGAAACTGTCTTGCAGCTCTCTTGATCGCGTCTTCGCAGGCTGGCCGTCAGACGGGTTTCCAGGAAGGATTTAAATTCGCGGAAGAAATAAACTTCTCGAGGAATATGTCTTGCACGGCCAGGATACTGCCAAGATTCTTGTTGAAAAGACGAATACGTTCGACGATTTGAAATTCACAATTGAAAATCAAATCGTTGATCTCGCGGCAAAGAAGACGGGGTTCATCAGTTGAAGGCATTCCTTGCGACTGAAGATGACGATCAAAAAGAAGACGAAGATGCAGTACAATAGTTGTAATTTGGTATTTTTTTGTACGAGTCCGTCTTTTTTGTAATTAACATCTTTTGTAATCCCATTTGTACCTATATAAGAAGCTTGTTTCATCCAGTACACTTCGTTTTATTTTTATAATATAAGTGTTGGTAGGATTTTCTTATTTGTCAATAAAGAATTACCTCCCTCCTGCTATAGGAACATATGACCCCATCTGGTATGCGGACTAGAATATGTATATTACATAAAACTAGAATATGGAATTAGTAGACTTTCATAAAAAAGGCATATGCCAAACGGAATTACAATAAATGACATTACATGTCTTTCACTAGTCTATTAGGCTCGCATGCCCAAGATAAAAAAGTAACATATCTTGCTATATGTGGCATTTCTTTAACTGTGCCACATTCTAAGTTCTAGGAACCTCAGTCCCATCCAACTTCTCTAACTTGTAAGCGCCCTTGGACAACACTTGTTTAACCTTGTAAGGGCCTTCCCAAGTAGGGGCCAACTTGCCCGGAGGTTCCTCTCTGGAAGCCTCGTTACTACGAAAGACGAAGTCTCCCGCATCAATTGTGCATTTTTGGACCAGCGAGTCATAATATTTTTGCAGTTGGCGTTTATAGTTATGCTCGCGGATCGATGCCAATTCCATCCTTTCTTCAAGGAGGTTGAGGTTCATCCGCAACTCTTTATCGTTATCATCGATTATCAAAGTTCGTGCGAATGGAACCCCGATCTCAGCCGAGATCATGGCTTAGGTGCCATAGGTTAAATTGAACGGCGTTTCAGAATTACCTGAATTCTTCTGGGTGCGGAAGGCCCAAAGTACATGGGCAATTCGTCAACCCAGCCGGTTCGTTTAGTACCTAACCTTGCTTTGATCCCTTCTTTGATTGTCCAGTTGGTTCGTTCGACATGACTGTTGGCTTGCGGATGAGCTATAGATGTGAAAATCTGAGTAACATGAAGTTCTTTCAACCACTCTTGTAACCCGCTATCCGCGAATTAGGTCCCATTGTCACTCACTAGCTCTAGCGGAAGACCAAATCGACAAATTATGAATTCCCAAATGAATTTTTGACACTTGATGCCGTAATGGATGCAACTGGTTTAGCTTCCACCCACTTGGTGAAGTAATCAACGGCCACTATTAAAAATTTGACATGTCACGGGGCTTCGGAGAAGGGTCTCATGATGTCAATAGCCCATTTTTGGAACGGCCAAGCGGAAGTTACTGGGACAAGTTCATTCTTCGGTCGCAATGTACTGGAAGCATGACGTTGACAAGAATCACATTTCTTGATTTCCTGTACAGCGTCCAAATGCATCCATGGCTAGTAATATCCCGCATTCATAAGCTTTGCTACCACCATCCTTAGGCCCGCGTGAAGACCACAAATACCTTCGTGAACTTCCCTAATCAAGTAATTTGCGTCCTCGGCGTCCACACACCTCAGGAGTAGGCCGAGGAAGGATCGCCTATACAAGACGCCTTCTTGCATTTGGTAGTTCAAGGCCTTGTGCCTTATCTTTCGAGCCGCGGTCTTCTCTTCTAGTAGAACTCCTGATGACAAGTAAGCCATTATTGGTGTCATCCAGGATTCTACGCCAGTCTGGATTATTAAGACATGGTTATGCGGGATGGATGGGCGATCCAAGACTTCAAACCGGATGTCCTTAGCGAAATGTTCGAAGTTTGTTGAAGCCAATTTGCTAAGGGTGTCCACTGACTTGTTCTCGCTTCTCTTAATATGAATAAATTTGCAAGAAGAGAATTGGAGAATCAAGTCCTTCTCTTGTGAAAAGTATGAAGCCATTACATCATTTTTTGCTTCGTAAGTTCCATTAATTTGCCCTGCGATCAGCATGGAATCCACCCGTGCTTCCAGATGCTTCACCCAAAGTTTCTTGGCTATTCGTAGGCCTGCCAGAAAGGCTTCATACTCCGCCTCATTGATAGTACTCTTGAAATCCAAATTTATGGCGTAAGTAAATTTATGGCCCTCGGGATTGACTAGCCTTAGGCCTGCGCCAGATCCCTCATTACTGGAAGCCCCATCCGTGAACAGTGTCCAAACTTGCCCTTGTTCCGGAGGTACTTGGGGTTGATGTTCAATTAAACATTCTTTTTCTTTGTGCTGCGGGACTTTAGTGACGAAGTCCGCTAACACTTGCCCTTTGATTGCTGGTCTAGGTTTGTATTCGATCGCATGTTCACCCAGTTCGATGGCCCATTTCGCCAAACGCCCAGACAATTCCAGCTTGCTTAATACACTTTTGAGTTTATACCCTGTCAACACATTAATGGGATGACCTTGGAAATATCTGCGAAGACGCCTAGCAGCATAGACCAATGCAAGGACCAGTTTTTCAAGCATCGAGTATCTGGTTTCTGGATATGTCAACATCCTACTGACATAATAAATTGGGGTTTGATCGTTCTTTTTGTATGTCAGTAGTATGGCCCCAATGGCGATGTCAGTTGCTGAAAGGCATAACGTCAAGGGCTCTCCCGCATGTGGTGCTGTTAGGGTAGGCAACTCCATTAAGCACTTTTTGACCTCCAGGAATGCTTGTTCAGCTTCCACAGTCCACTTGAAATGTGCCTTCTTGAGGCAATTTATCAAAGTTGAAACGGACGGGTAAGATTTAGCTGCATGATTTGCTAAGAATCTGTTTAG
The DNA here is from genome assembly GCF_021521415.1 of Bidens hawaiensis. Taxonomy (NCBI): domain Eukaryota; kingdom Viridiplantae; phylum Streptophyta; class Magnoliopsida; order Asterales; family Asteraceae; genus Bidens; species Bidens hawaiensis. The sequence goes on from NW_027491017.1 coordinate 2,258,147, forward strand.
TGCAACCAATCTTCCGTTGTGTGTCTGTACTTCTATAAGGGAAGAAGGGGAAGGCATGCGGGCTACTGCGTGGACTTTATCCGGGTTGGCATTAAAACCCGCGCCTGTAACAATCACTCCTAGAACTTTTCCCTTTTCCATCCCAAAGGAACACTTGGCAGGATTCAAATTCATGTTGATACTTCTCAAATTTTCAAATGTTTCTTCTATGTCCCTCAGCATTTAATCTTCCTCAATGCTTTTAATCACAAGATCATCCATATATACCTCCAAGTTTCGATCAATCTGTTTCTTAAATGCCTCATCCATCAAACGTTGATATGTAGCACCCGCATTTTTTAAACCAAATGGCATCATCTTATAGCATAATATGCCTTGGTCTGTGCGAAACACTGTCTTGTCTTCATCACCCGTCGTCATACGCATTTGATGGTAGCCTTTGTAGGCATCTAGAAAGCATTTAAACTTGAATGGGGCTACAACATCAACTTTGAGGTCGATTCCCAGCAATGGATAACAGTCCTTGGGACACGTCTTATTCAAATTCTTGAAATCTATGCACATCAGCCACATCCCATTAATTTTAGGGACAATGACTGGATTGGCGACCCGCATCTGATATTGGATTGGGCGGATGATTCTAGCATGTAAGAGGTCCTGAACTTGTACGTTCATTGCTCACATTTGTTCTGGACCCATCTTACGCTTCTTTTGTACGTTGGGTTTACTCGTAACTTGTGCTCTGCAATCTTCCGCGGGACCCCAGTCATGTCCGATGGCTGTCATGCGAAGATGTCAACATTTTTCGTCAGCAGCTGCTTTAAAAATGTCCTCACTATCTCAGAGATAGTTGGTCCAATTGTTACAGTTTGATCTGGGAACTTTTTGTTTAATACCCATTTATCGGGTTCAGTCCGCCGAACTTGCTTCGGAACTTTGCTGGGTTTTGAACTTTCCGTCGAGAAGCAATGGCGATTAATGTGAATGATAGCCACACCGGTGTGAGTCGAAACTCCCACTGCACCGTGCGCTGTAGAGGGACAGACATTAAAGTTACCGATCGCTTCCCGACCCAGGATGATGTCATGTTTTGACGTTGCTGGCAGAACCAAAAACTCAACTTCTTCAGTTCTTGAATGGATTCTGTCACTAAGAGTGACCGGAAAGGATATCACCCCTCGTGGGTGCATCACCTCGCCTCCAAATCCATATACAGGAGAATGAATGGGTTTCAACCTCTCCTTATCTTTTTCATCTAGCTGCTCAAAGCACTGTTCGTACATTACATCCAACGTACTACCAGTGTCGAAGAAAACATACTGCGAGCGATAATGGCCAAAGAGAGCGGTGATAATCAAATGATTCTTGTTACAAGGGCGTCCTTTAATTCGTGGAAAAATTAAAGGCTCATTCTTCGATTCTTCATCCGGAATTTCTCTCATCTTCCCGCCAACCTTGTGTCCGCCTTGAATCATATGGACATTTTGGTCTTTGACATGTTTTTTGGGAGGGCTCTGATTATCTCGTGCGGAGGCCTTACCGGTCCCTGGTCTTGCACCTTCGACCAAGTGTCCCAATTTTCCTGATTTCACAGCCGCCTCAATTTCATTTTTCAGAGCGACACATTCGTTCGTATTATGACCTATGTCGTCATGAAACGAACAAGGTTTCTTAGCATCAAGGAACGATCTCCTTGTGAGTGGTTGCGGTTTCCTGAAATTCATGTTTTCAGTAGTTAGAATTTTTGCAGGTGTTTCCGACAGTGGAATCCAATTGTTAAAGCCTCGAGTTGAGGATCCCGCCTTATTTTTGTTGCCAATCAAAGATTTAGCGTCAAATGACTTAGATGCCTCCCCGGACGGCTGGAGTCTAGACCAAATTGTCCCTTTTACCTGCTTGTTCGGCCGCGGGGTTTGGATTTCAACCTTCAAATTTTGTTTATGGTTATTGGATGCCAAAATATTTTAAGTCCTTGCGAACAATTTCGCTGCGGACATAATTTCATTCCAAGAGGTGGGCATACCATCTCTTCCAGTTAACGTCCAAATCAATTCATCACTCTTCACATTTTTGCGGAAAGCTCCCCGCAACATATCTTCACTTACCCCGCCGATATTGAGGCTTTCTTTGTTAAATCAGGTAATGAAGTCCTCAATAGACTCATTATTTCGCCTAACAATGTCTAATATTTTGGACGGATCACGAGTGTGTTTTCTCTGCTGACTAAAGTGATGGGAAAATTTGGCTACAAAGTCTACCCAGCTCTAGATTTGTCCGTTTGGAAGCTTCTCAAACCACTCTCGCGTTGCACCCGTAAAAGTTAATGCGAACATGTGGCACCAGTAAGAAAGAGTCCAACCACTAACTCCTCCTACAGCCACGAAGGTCAGCAAGTGATCACTGGGATCAGTCATCCCATCATATTTCCCTATGGATGTCGGGATTTTCACATTGACAGGGAATGGGGCAGTTGCAATACGCGCAATAAACTTTGATTATTAAGCAAAAGAAGCTGGTTGGTATGGCTTAGAAAAGTCTTCCTCAACATCACTGTGATAACCCGCCTGGCAAACTACTGCTCGCGGATGGCTAGTTCCCTCATGCAAATGAAGTCGGCTATCGCCGTTTTAGTAACTGATATCACCTGGACGATACGATGGATCGTAACTGTCGTACTCGTCAAGGTAAGATGGCACCCTCATGACCATACGAGGACGGTCATGCTTCCTCCAAACTTCTCTGGGATCTCTCTCCGTCTGAACACTGTGACGGATCTGGCTCCTAGAAGATTCATCATAATTCAGGGTACGAGCATGAAGTCGCTCTTCACGCACTCTACGCTCATACTCCGCTACAACATTCTCTTGTTGGATATGGAACCACTCATCGGGAGACAAGGATCCCCTAGCTTTGGAACTATGATGATGAGTTCTTGCTGGTTCAGAATCGTCAGAATCATCTTCCAGACCTAATTCTGAATGAGTCCGGCGAGTTTCTCTCGTAATTCGCCCTTAGTTACCACGGTTGGAACCTTCCAGCGCTGTGACATGCCCTAGATCTGTTGGAGTAGGGCCTGCTGGTGCCGTGATATGTCCCAAGTCACCTGGAGTTGAACTTCCAGGTGCCGTGATACGTGCGAAAACACCTGAAGCAAAGCCTCCTGGTGTTTCAGTATTAGTGGTACGTGAAACAGGTACAGGGGTTCCCGTCGCCCCTCAGGAAGCTTACTCACATCGTACAAACCAAAAAACCAACAAAAACTCTTGCAGTTCTAACACCAAAATGGATTGCGCCAATGAAGAAACATAGATCTAATCCTCTTGACGGGTCCTAGATCCAATGAGTCTACAAGGTAGGATACAATAACAACCAACACTATATGAGCACAACTTCCCAAAGTCCAGTGATCGGAACCTGCAAAACAGACACCGTGAGCTCGTTACGGGAAGTACAATAGGGGGGGTCTTCCTGTAACCACCATCCGACGTGAGAATAAGTACAGTTCTGACAAGGAGGAAGTACTCAAGTAAGCTTTGTAATAGTTAGGAGTGAATGAATACCTCATGGAGATTAAGAGGGTATTTATAGCCGAAGGATGTGGGAATGTGATTGGGCCAACTATCCCTTTCTAGAAGATGCCCTCGTAACCACCTGGACACGTGCCCTCATATGATAGGTTGAGCTATACGTTGCATGTGCATGGGTATAACAACCTGGACATGCGTCATTCTATGATAGGACGAGTTAACTCCTAGCCATGTGCACGGTTATAATAACCTGGCCATCTGTCCTTTACTTATTGGCTTAGAGATCACGTATTTCCCAAGAAAGCATCTTGGTAAATCTTCTAGAAGGAAATCGGTTATTTACAGCTGTCCTGTTGGCATTGCTTTCTGGTCATTTTGGCGGGTGAATGTGCTATTATGCGGATGACGTCAGAAGATGCCTGGATGCTTCCGCGTGTGATATAAGAATGTTCTTCCTTTTCAAAGTTATGCGGGTGATCCATATGTCCCGCGGGTGTCTTGTGAGGAGTGTTCCTCTGACCCGCGGGTATCGTTTAAGGGTATTTGGGTTTTTTGGTACCCTATCTCTATACTAAAGTAACACCAGAGATATATATTGTTTCTGATTTGTTTTACAGTTGATCAAAATTTGTTCTTTTGGTAAAACAAAATCAAATGCAGTGGCGGTATTGTCATGGCCAGTGGTGAAACTTTTCATTAACTACTATTAGTGATTGCTTTGTCCCGCTTTCCTTCCCCTCTTCGCCCTAAACATGTAAGCTTTAATAAATTATAATCTTCTCGTACTGATGTGATTTAATGCTAAGAGTGTCTTGATTGAACTTGAAATGTTTTTAATATCGAACATGTGCAGTGATAATGAAAAATCTTGATATATCAACCTTGTTTCGCTCTATGGTTTGATTTTTCATTTTATTTTTTTCTGCAAATTGTGTAAAAAAGTGGCAAGGTTGAACATGTTGGATTGTTTGTTAAATTGAATAGTTGAAGGAATATATAACATTTTCTGATGAGCTGAAAGTGATCTTAACAAGCATGAATGAGAAGAACAATGATGTTGCGACTTTCTATTAGTTTATACCATTAGAAAGTTCTAAATGAGTATGTAAATGTTGATTAGTAGGTTTTGGTTTCACTAGCTAGAGTGGATATGGAGTTTGATGTCGTTAATTTTTCAGTTAGTGTTGAATTGTCTATATTTGTATATTTCTAACAATTTGTAATTAGATATAACGTGCAGCTTGGTTGTTTTTATACTGAGTCTATTGCGGTGAATCTTTTGACAAGCGCCACCATGAAGGTAAACTGTCCAAACTCCAAATGGTGATCCATTTGTTTTCTAGATAACTGTTATGACACTTATTTTTGAATGGTACACAGCTTGTTTATTAATCAAATTATGCCGACTTTTGTGGCTTCGATATTGTAATTATAGTGATGCGCTTACTTTGTATTTCGTATTTTGGTTTCTAAACATACCTAACAAAAATGAGCGTAGCATGTTGTGTTTGTTCGTTTTACTTTAAACGAACAAATGATCTAAATTATTGAACGAGAATGAGTAAAAAATATCGATTATAAATAGTCCGTGCAATAATAAGAGAAATGCCATAATCTATAGGTTTTTTTTGTCAAAGTGCAGCAAAGTTGTCTTTCTTTTCTAACATACAAGATTCATTATTCGTGTACTTTCGTTTTTATGTTAATTTAAACAGTCGCGTCTGGTCAATGGGTTTTTTTGAGTAAAATGAGTTCAGGTCGAAATGAGTTATGATCGGAATGAGTTCGGGTCGAAAATGGGTTTTCAAAAGAGTATCAAATTGGTTCACGTCAAAACGGGCATGTCAAAAAGTGCAATGATCAGAATGAATTCGGGTCGAAACGGGTGGTTGTATTGAAATTCAATAATTGGACTGATTCAATAACATTTTTAAGGGAGTTTGGATTTTAATTACAGGTCAAAATTTGGTTACAGGTCAAGGAGTTAAAGAAGGATGATATTGATCATATAAGCAGGATTGCTCTTGCATGCCCATTGCCACATTGGTTGTTATACAACACCTAAAAACAAGGTTTATTCACTTTTTTTCCTTGTGTTTTAATATTCTGGAAACAGTTCAATGACAGCTACAATTTTATGTAGATTACCGGTGAAATTGTTCTTATGCACCAAGAGAAGCGTAGCTTTACATAGTAGACATATAAGGCATATCTGAAAGGCCAGATATCAAAATAATTAATTGAATAACTTTATGATTTTGAATAGCATCATGAGCATGCATTTGTACCTGATATGTAACACGGATATATTTCATGTCAATCTTCTTGTCATTCAGTTTTTCATATTGTTAAAATTCTATTCACAAGTGTGGACATCTCCATAACTAGTATGGAGACCAAAATAGGGAATCCTAAACACCCCCTAGAAAAAGCGTGCAATGGGAATTACCACAATGGATCAGACATTAGACCACATGTAATGGTGCGTTATGGCCGCGTTATGGCTCCAAAACGCGGGGGGAACACCGCCCCCCCCCCCTGCGTTATGTTGAAGTTAAATTTGTAAGCGCTGTATATACAACGCTGAGAATGGCACGAGAATCAAAAAATGTTACCGTTGGGGTTAATGGAGCCGTTGGATTTTAAAAAAAAAATTAATTATATTTATACTATATAAACAAACCAAACTCATATTTTTTAACACATTCCTTCCAATCTACCAATTTACACAAATATTTATATCTTTTACACTAATATTTCTACCATCATGTTTCCAAACAACAACCAAAATATTCTCGGTTTCAGTCAATATGCCCGTCAAGCCAACCAAAATCCACAACCGAACCAATCTACCGCGCCGACGCCAACCGTACCCGTCCCGCAAATGTATGACCCGCAAATGGCCGCGTACTTTGCACTTCTACAAAACTCTATGCCAAATGCGGTGCCCGGTTTCCAAAACCCATCGACAAACATTTTTGCGGGTTCGGGTTCCCAACCCGTCCCGGAGACCCAACCCGAGGTCGAGTTCGTGCCGGAGACAACCCGAGGGCGGTTCGAGCTAACGCGGACGTTCGAAAAAACACGCAAAGAAGCCCGCCGGCGAACCTCGGGTTAAAAAGACGGTGATATCGTGGAGTATCGACGAGTGCGTACTATGTGCTCGTGCTTGGTGCCAAATATCGGAAGATGCCAAATGCGGTAGGTTTTTAAAATGCATATATATTTTTTTAAATTTCTTATAACAAACATTAAACTTGTAATGTTTTTATTTTTTTAGCGAACTATCAAAAAACGGGGGTATTTTGGCACAAAATTATAGAGAGATTTCACAACCTTGGCGGGGACTCGCGTCGAGAAAAAGATTCGCTACCGTCGAAATGGGGCGACATAAACACCAAATGCATGGCTTTCCATACGGTTTTCTCTCGGATGAATCGAACTAGGAGTAGCGGTGTCTCGGACGCGGAAGTCATGGATAACGCGTTGGTTGAGTTTTAACATAAGGTCGGCGGGACCTTCAACTACTTTGGCATTTGGAAAGACCTCTTGAGGTTTCACCCAAAATGGGGCTTGGTGATGGATGCCGAAGCCGAAGCCGAAGGCGAAGGTGGTCCGCGTAAAAAAAAGTCTAAAACATCATCTTCGGTTGATCCAGACACGCCCCGTTCCGACACTCGAAACTTCAACTTAAGCGATAATGACCCCGTGAATACTACCGACATGCCTCGGCCGGGGGGTAGAAGAACCAAAGGCAAAGGAAAGGGGAAAGGGGCCGGTTCGTCGTCGGCAACGGGTTCGAATCCCGAATTGGAAAGCCAATTCCAATTAATAAACTTTCGACTCCAAGATTTACACCAACTTGGAACCCAACGACTTCAAGTAAATTTGGACGCCGTCGACCTACTTCGAAGGAATGAGATGAATAAAGACATCGAGATTTTATCAAACGAGCTATCCGAAGACGACCCGATAGTCCAATCTCTAAAAGCCGCTCGACGAGCGAAAATTTTAGAAAAATATAAATGAGTTTTAGTTTTATTAGTATTATTTATGTTTTTTTATTTTAATTTGATGCATTTTTTTTTAATTTAGTTTAATGTATTTTTATTTGAAAGTTTAATGTAATTTTTAATTTTATGTTAATTTATTTAAATGAATTATTATTTAAAAAAAACAAATAAACTGGGCGCCACGTGGCGCATAACCCCTGGATGTGGAGAGTTATGACTACAGCCTGTTTTTGTACAAAACCATAACTCTGACTAGGCGCCACGTGGCGCATAACCCCTGGATGTGGAGCTTTACGACTACACATGGTCTTATGATCACATTTTTTTTGACGAGTTTGATATTTTAAAACGGGTTGACTTTATTGTCAAAGTTGACCGAAAAGCCAACATAAACTTAAAGGTCAAAGCCCTATGTGTGCTCTGTTAAAGCTCAAGTTATCAACAAATTTACTTGAGTGATACTATTTTGATAAATTTGATGTCCATAACAATCATCTAACTAAATTGACCCAATCAGTTACCCGAAAGTTAACTTCTATTTTTATTTGTATGTTTATGTATCTAAAGTTATTAACATTAAAGATATGATGTACGCAAACTCAAAATAGACTCTCAACAAGTCAACATGCGAAACTACACAGAATTGAGAGTACATTCGATTTTTTTCCATAATCTACCTCTGATCATCTGTATTCGACTTTTACTTTATCTATTAAGAAACTGTTGATCCGTTTGGGAACGAACATGCCAATAATTGGGGGGATGGGTAGGCGAAGTTATTTTCATGAATACACCCCTTGTGGATTCAACCATTTTATATCTTTAATAAGTGGTGAACGTATAAAGTAGTTTTATATGCGGGGCGGTGATTGTGGATGGGGTGGCGGTGGTTGTGATGGGGGCAGAGACACAATTGTATAGTAATCAAATCAAACTTTTATGGTCTTGGGACCTACTATCACTCTTCAATCAATCGTCATGGATCTACAACCAGCAATGCCAGTACCATAATGAACCAACCCTCTACCGATCAAATCCTCGTTGCGTCCCGCCGCAACGTGCGGGCTCTTTTGCTAGTAATTTATTGAACCGTCACTAAATTTTTAATTTGGTCATGATAAAAGAATATTAGTCATGCGTTACACTTAGGATCGCTTATTTCAATGTTGATTTCAGAATAGGGACAGTCACGAGACATGTTGCGAGTGCAACATTTCAATGTTGTTATTCGTCAATTTCTGAAGTAAAATAGATTGAAGTATGTTTCTCAGGTTCAGTTGATGAACTCACTTTTTATGTTTGCATAGTAATAATCTTTGTTATTTTGTATGTTAGTTACATTTATAGTTTTGCAAACAAAAAAACATGATTTTTGAGTAATTCACATGAAAAGTTACGATATTAAACTTTCGATTATGGGAATGATATTTACAAACAGGCTAAATTGGCAAAAGGAACTTTTTAACATTATGATTCTAGGTTAGTTTTTATACGGGTCAAAACATCAGTTACGAGAATTTTGTATATAGGTTGGTTTGAAATATAAATATACTAAATGGTCACTCAATTTTAACTTTCGGGTATCGGTCAAAGCAAAAGGATTACCACCAAGGGCAATTATGGTTGTTTTATAAGGTTGATAATACGGGTTTTTTTAAAGTTTTGATTACCGAAAAGCTTTTAATTGTGGGTGTATACGAGGTCTGCAAAATTTGGCAATAAGTTAATATTGGTTTGATGTTGAATAGAGAGATGGTGTCTTATAGATCTAACAAACAAAAGGATTGTCGACCTGTTAGTGCCGCGCAACGCGGTGGGCCCGCCAACTAGTTTGTTATATATTTTTATTAGGGTATAGCCGTGTTACGCACGAGTGGAAAAACATGTCAACAAACATAATAAATTTAAACAACAAACTCAAGCAACACAACTTCTTCAAACTTTCGGACCAAAACGTTAACCGTTTACATTGTCTAGATATTAAAAGTTAAAAGTTACAATAAGTTAATGTACATCGAACAACCAAAAAACATCAACAAAAGACATAAACATGTTCTTTCATATTAAACCACCATCAACTTCTTCAAACATTCTACCAAAAGAAACTCATTTTTTTCACCACCTGAAAATATAATAAAACAATAGCATCCAAATTAAATATACCATAATAATATATTTAATAATGAGTAATATTTGAACATTAATAAAGTTGTTTTTATTAAATTGTTGTTTTTATTAAAAAAAATAACATACAATAACAAACAAAGTAAAATAACAACATAAAACATGTTTCTAACTTAAACCTTAAACCAAAAAGATATATCAATAAAAATCTTTTTTTGCCGTTATTTTATACCTAACAAATTTGATACTCTTTTAAAACAACCCGTTTTGAAATATTTTCAAAATAGTTACAAAATATAAAAAAATTGGAATTAGTCAACTTGTAACAACGTGAAAATTTCGAGTTCAAAGTATCAACTTTCCAAAGTCTAGGGACTAAAATTGCCAAAATTTCAAAGTTGAGGGTTAAAAATAAAAATATGATTTTCCTGACCCATCACGCTACGCGATAAGTCAGAAGAGACTCCCATCACGATACACGATGGGGAGTCTGACATAGTGTGACACGTGTGCCACGTGGCACACGGTGGCACCATGTGCTGCCACATGTCACCACGTGGCAACACTGCCGCCACGTGGAGCGGTGACTGCCACGTGTCGACACGTGGCAGACCTACCCCTCTACGTCATCAGGTCTATATCGCGGTACGCGATAGGCCTGCCCAGGAACCTATCGCGTAGCGCGATGGGGACCAAAATTTTGTTTATAAATAGCGGCCAAGGGCTGCTCATTTTCAACATCCCAACTCAGCTTTCACTTCTCACTACTCTCTCTAGCTTACCCCGATAAACGTGCCATATTTCATCGTAAAGCGTGTCCCGAATCTTCATTTGTGTACCGACGTTTCCTTGAAGTTTGAGCCACCCACCACCCATATACCAAGAAGGTGTTTGTCGTTATGGCGATGAGTCTCGATAAGCATGCCATCGTGTGTTGAAGATTGGCGTTCTTTGATTTGTTCGAGAAAGAAGCGGCGTTGGAGTGCTGCCCGAGTCCCTAGGGTTTCTATACGCCACTAAGGTTAGGCGTAATAACAAATTTAATATAATTCAATATTATATTAAAGGCTTGAGCCTTAAGTCGAGGTTATACTCGATACCTCGATAAAAGAAAAGAAATATAAACATAACAAAGAAATGAATAAAAGATTTTGTATTGAATATTGTGATTACATATATATGTGTGTAAGTATATATGTATATATAATCTTTGTTATGAAAATATTATTTAATGAATAATGAGTATTTTTAAATAATAAAAGAAAATGATTACGTTTCTTGGAGAAGAAGAAACGTCGGGTTTTGAATATAAACTAAAGGTTTATAATTTACTTTTAAACTAAAGGTTTTTAAGTAAAAGAAAATGAACTAAAGGTTCATCGAGGATTGAGATATAAGACTAAAGGTCTTAAGCCGGATCGTGTATCCGACTAACAAATATTTATACTCGTACTATAGGTGCAAGATAAAGAAAGGGAAAGACCCTTGGACGGTGAGTGAAGCCGATCCTAAAGCGAGAATGTGAATACGCCCCCAAACTTTTACTTATTTTAAAATGAGTGAACTTGTTTTGTGAAATTGTTTACAAGGAACTATGTGTTCCTAAAACCGTTATAAATAAAGGGTATGAACCTAGCCCTCAGGCTGTGGTATACGTATGTCTGGATCCTTACATAGGTGGTACTATGCGATGTATGGGCATGATCGCACCACCCTTGGTCGTAGGATGTTCTCCTGTAGGGAGTACGACCGTTGTGTAAATATACGGGTACTTAACTAAGTCGAACGCTGCGGTGTTTGCTGAGGTGACCTAGCGTAGAGGCTCATATTTATAATGTGTTATTTGACTTTATTATTCATAAGCCACGTTGGGCCGAGGCAGGCGTAGTCTCGAGGGGTAATAAAGAAAAAGAAAAATATTTTGCGTCAGCGTGTTCACCAGCATTCGTTGTTGACGTATTTTACATTTTGCAGGTGAACAAAGTTAGAGCTTGGAAATAACGAAGTACTAATATCTGATGGCTCGGATTCATTTTGTATAATTTTAATATGGTGGTTTGTAAAACATAAACAAATAATCTTTTGTTAACAACTTTAAACAGGTATTTTATAATTCCCGTCTTTTGAATGTATATATATAAAAATTACACTTTCGGTCCTTCAAATTTTATAAGTCTTCTGCAAATTAACGCAACTCTGAGTTATTTACAAACACGATACCAACTTATGGGTCGCACTCCTAGGCCTTAGATGGGGGTGTGACACAACTTAAAAAATTATGAATTTTTATTTGATTTTTGACCATTATTGCAACAAACTTTTAAATCACATATTGTTGGGATGGGAGTCAACAGATTTAAATGCAGAGCTTCCAGTGTGCCATCTATGTTGGTTAGAATGGCATTGCATCCAATCAGATGAGGGAGATCTTGGTTCCTCCTTAATCGGTCGGTTGGAGAGGAAAGCGTATGATGGATAAGGTTTGATGGTACGTATGTTGGATCACCAGTTGGGTATCATGGCGGAATCTATGATGGTTGATATGTTGGTATTTATGAAGGATGATATGTTGGTACTTCGGATGGGTGATACATTGGTATACTTGGTGGATGGTAGCTTGAATGCCTTAGGGGTTCACTTCTTGGCATGGGTGGACTATCGGGTAAGTTTATTGGACAATGCTCCATTCCGGGGAAATATATCGGCTTAGTGCGGTCAATATATTGGTCTTGGTTGAAGAAAGCTTCATAATAGTCCTCGCTCATATTATCTTTGGGTGGAGGTTCAGCGATTCCGGCCTCCTTTGCTTTTCGTACATAGTTATCCATCATCTTCTTGAATGACATCTAAATAATTGGGTGGTTTAGAGTGAAGAGGGAAAGAAAAGGTTTACCAACATATCCCTATTTCAAATAAACAAGTAATGAAAATATTTTTCCTACACTTGGATCGAAGCTTAGGTATTATCTTGTAATACCTAATTCGCTAAGATCGATGGCTCTGATATCAACACTTGTCACACCCCAAACCACGGCCTAGGTGTATGACACATATGTTGGTACCACATTTGTAAATAAATCAGATTTACGTGTTATTAGCGGAAGTCTTAGAAACTTGTGGATTTAAAAATATAATATTTACATTACAAAAAACGGGGTTTAAAAGTTCCCGTTTAATGTTTAAAGATTTACTTGTTTTTAGTTTTCAAAACCACCATTATCATTATATTAAGTTTAACAAAAAGATCCGAGCCATCGGATATCTTGAGCACTTCGTCATCCCAAGCTCTAATCTTGGTCACCTGCAAAATGTGAAGAAAATACGTCAGCAACGAATGCTAGTGGATATGCTGACGCTAAAATATTTTCTTTTACATGATTACCCCTCGAGATATAACTTAGGTCCGACCCATCGTAGCTTAGGAATAATCAAGTTATAAAACAATACAATTTATAAGAATCAAGACAAACGTATACTACAGCCTGAAGGCTAGGTTTTTACTCTTGTTTATAAATGTTTTAGAGACACGTAGTCTCATCTAAATCTTTTCACATAACACATCTGACTCGTTTTAAAACAAGTTTGTATAGTTTGGGAGTGTATTCACCTTTTCGATTTGGATCGGCCTCAAACACTATCCGAGAGTCTTTCACGTTGCTATCTCGCACGTATAGTACAAGTATAACCTTTTGTTAGTCGGATATACAATCCGGCTTAAGACCTTTAGTCTTTTATAATCTTTACCTCGATTATTTTCTTTTTGTGAACCTTTAATTAAAAAGTAATATTATAAACCTTAAGTTTATTTTTATAAAACCCTACGTTTCTTATTCTCTAAGAAACGTATTCTTTTCTTTTCTTTATTATTTAAGAATAGTTATTATTACTTAAATAATATTTACATAACAAAGAATCACATATAATATAATCACATTGATATATATTTATATATTCATAATTCTATCTTTTCTTTTCCTTGTTATATTTTCTTTTATTTTATCAGGGTATCAAGTATAACCTCGACTTAGGGTTTTAAGCATTTTATAATATTTTATTCGGGCATTATGCCTACCTTTGCTTGGCTTACACAACCCTAAATACTTGAGCATCACCTCAACACTGTTTCACCTTCTTTATCTTCTTGCTCAAACTTCTCTTTTCGTCACCCTTTCCTTAGCATGCCAATCGATGAACACCAATACTTCACCACTCTTCGGCACGCTTTACGAGACTAGTTGTCATGATGTCAGGAATGGAAAACTCCTTCTTGGTTGGTACGTCGGTGGAAAGTGGCACGAATTACGAGAGAAACGACACGGTAATCGAGGAATCGAGGCACGAATTTTGAGGTGGATCGATAATATGAAACTTGGGACTTAGAAAGATGTTAGTGAGAGAAAGGAATGTTGATTTTGGTGTGTGAAATGCAAGAACCCAGACTTGCTATTTATAGGCAGAGTCAGGGGGGCCCATCGTGATACGCGATGGCCCTTTGATAGAGCCCGTCGCGTATCGCGACGTAGGCTCTCAAAGTCACCACGTAGACCTGCGACGTGGCTACATGTGGAAGGCGTTGCGCCACGTGGCGGACGTGCTGCCACGTGGTGACACGTGGCGGAGGTTGTGCCACGTGGCACGACACGTGCCCTCAGTGTCAAACAACCCATCGCGATACGCGATGGGTCTTTCTTCTGATACATCGCGTATCGCGATTAGTCAGGGAATCAAAAATTTTATTTTAAACCCTAAGGTTTGAAATTTGATAGTTTTGGTCCCTTGACTTAGGAAACTTAACGTTTTGAACCCGAAACTTTCACGATGTTACATCCACCCCACCTTGAAATAAATCTTGTCCTCGAGATTGCTTATTTAGAATAAATAGGGGTATTTCTTCCTCATTTTGGATTCGAGTTCCCATGTATACTCTGGCCCTCTTCGTGAGTCCCATTTTACCTTAACAATCTTTATTGTTTGTCTCTTTAATTTCTTTAGTTTTGAATCTTCAATTTGAATTGGTCTTTCAATGAATTTTAGGTTTTCATTAATTTCAACATCTTTTAATGGCATAGATAAAGATTCGTTGGCTAAACATTTACGCAGATTAGAGACACGGAATACATCGTGTATCCCTTGAATTTCCTTGGGTAGTCCCAAACGGTATGCAACGGTACCAATTCGTTCGAGTACCTCGAAGGGTCCAACGAATCGAGGACTTAGCTTTCCTTTCTTTCCGAAGCGAACGACACCTCTCCATGGCGAGACTTTCAAAAGAACTTTGTCACCAACATTAAATCCCAACGGATTACGACGGACATCGGCGTAACTCTTTTGGCGATCACGTGCCGTGTTAAGTCATTCTCGGATTTGGAGGATCTTGTAGGTGGTTTCTTGGACTATCTCGGGTCTAGATAATTGATTATCTCCGGTTTTAGACTAGCGCACGGGCGTTCTACATTTACGACCATATAACGACTATAATGGTGCGTCTTGAATACTCGTGTGATAGCTATTGTTATATGAGAATTCCATTAGGGGTAATTGGTCATCCCAACTTCCACCTAAGTCAATCACACAAGCCCGAAGCATGTCTTCCAACTTTTGGATTATCCTTTCGCTTTGCCCATCGGTTTGTGGATGATAGGCGGTGCTAAGGTGTAGTTTGGTACCTAAGGCTTGTTGGAAGCTTTTCTAGAAGTGAGACGTGAAACGACTGTCTCGATAAGAAGTACTCCATGCAAAGCAACGATATTGTTTACATAGATGCGTGATAATCTATCCATTGAGTACGATACATTGATGAGTATGAAGTGTGCGGATTTTGTTAACCGATCCGCAATAACCCAAATAGCATTAAGTTGTCGAGTTGTTTTCGGGGAGTTTAGTAATGAAATCCATGGTTATTAACTCCCACTTCCATACGGGAAGTGCGGGTTGCTGAAGCAATCCCGAAGGCTTTTGGTGTTTAGCCTTGACCTTTAAACAAGTTAAACATTTCGCCACATGCGAAGCGATGTCCTTTTTCATCCTATTCCACCAGTAGTTTGGTTTGAGATTTTGATACATTTTGTCACTACCGGGATGCATCATGTACGTGGACTTATAAGCTTCATTCATAATTTTCTCACGTAAGTCCCCAACGATTGGTACCCAAATTCTATTACTGAGTCTACGGATACCATAGTCTCCCTTAACTAGTGAGTTAATGGTGCCATTGCGTTTTTCGTCAGAGATCTTGTTTTCATTGATCGCTTGTTTTTTAGCGGATTTGATTTGTTCAAGAAGATCGATTTGAAGTTCTAACCTTAACGCTCGGACTCTTTTTGGCTTTACATGTTCTTTACGACTTAAGGCATCGGCCACAACGTTGGCTTTGCCTTCGTGATAGACGATCTTGCAATCATAGTCATTTAGAGTATCCATCCACCGTCGTTGGCGCATGTTAAGCTCTTTTTGATCGAAGATATGCTTTAAACTTTTATGATCAGTATACACGAGAAATCTTACTCGATAGAGATAGTGCCTCCATATCTTTAATGCAAAGATTATGGCACCTAACTCTAGATCGTGAGTTGTGTAATTCTTTTCATGTACCTTGAGTTGACAAGAGGCATATGCGATCACTTTCTTTCTTTGCATTAGTACGCATCCTAAGCCGGAATGAGACGCGTCACTAAAGACAACGAAGTCTTCGGTACCTTCTGGCAAGGCCGATATAGGTGCTTGGGTAAGCTTTTGTTTGAGGATATCGAATACCTCTTGTTGTTTTGTTCCCCATTCATACTTGATGTTTTTGCGAGTTAGAGAAGTTAGGGGAATGGCTATACGAGAGAAATTTTCAATGAACCTTTGGTAATGGCCGGCCAAACCCAAGAAACTTCGTATCTCGGTTGGCGACTTTGGAATCTCCCACTTAGAGATAGCGTCAATTTTAGCGGGGTCCACTTGAATACCATTGACGTTAATGGCGTGCCCAAGAAACTGTACTTCGTGCAACCAGAACTCGCATTTTGAGAACTTGGCGCGCACCTTTTCGGCACTAAGTATTTCAAGTAAGGTTCGGAGGTGAATTTCAAGACCAACCTTAGACTTAGAATAAATAAGTATGTCATCGATGAATACGATAACAAATTTATCTAAGTAAGGTTTGCAGATTCGATTCATCATATCCATGAATGCGGCTGGTGCATTAATAGGTCCAAATGGCTTACCGGTGAACTCATAATGGCTATACCTTGTTCGGAATGCGGTTTTCGGAATATCCTCTGATTGGACTTTAAGTTGATGATAACCGGAACGAAGATCAATTTTTGAAAAGAAACTTGCATCTTCGAGTTGGTCAAAAAGATCATCGATTCGAGGGAGTGGATAACAATTTTTTATTATGACTTTGTTTAATGCTCGGTAGTCGATACACATCCTCATGGATCCATATTTCTTCTTGACGAAAAGTATCGGCGCTCCCCATGGTGATGAACTTGGTCGAATGAAGCCTATCTCGATAAGCTCGTCGAGTAGTTTCTTTAGTTCCTTCATTTAAGTCGGAGCAAGTCGATATGGTGCCTTGGCGATCGGAGCAGTACCGGGGATAAGATCGATCCTAAACTCTACTTCACGATCGGGAGGAATTCCAGGAAGTTTATCAGGAAAGACATCAACAAAGTCGAAGACAATAGGTACGTCCTTTATCTCCTTTGGTTTGGATTCTTTAGTGACGTATGCCATGAATGCCAAGCATCCTTGATTCAAGCATTTTTTAGCCCTAATCATGGAAATTATGCAAACTTGGCCAGCGTTTTTGTCCCCTTAAATTCTTGCCTAACTCCTTCTTCAACATTTGACTCATGAACACTCTCCTCAACATGGGATGGTTTAGGTCGAGATTTTGTAGACTTACTGGAGGGTTCAATGGATTGAGAATATTTAGAGTGTTTAGATTGTGATCTAGCTTCTGAGTCAGCCCTAACGGCTTCTTTTATCATTCTTTGAATTTGATTTATGTATTTATCGGGAATATTTTCTTCTTGTTCTTTCTCAGGACATTTCCCCATTTCTTTTCTTATTTCATCTTCGTTTGACCTCACGCTTGTGTTGACCTCCCAGGGGAAAACACGCTTGTGTTGACCTCACAGGGGTATCTCCCTTAGCTGTTTTGAGGGATAATGGGTTTGTAGCTGGGCAGGCAATGAAAAGGGCTAAAACGAAGAAGGTGGAGAAACATGCTAAAGCCTTCGAAGAGAACCAACATGTTTTTGTCCCTCTGGCTTTTGATACCTTTGGCTCCTTGGCACCGGAAACTATCTATTTCCTAACCAGGGTCCAACTGGTTGTGCATAGCAATGTGTCGACTCCAAAGGGGCAAGGGTATGTCTTTAGCAGGTTAGGGTTTGCAATTCAGAAAGGGGTGGTGGCGCAGTTTGTTGACCGCCTACCTACTATGTTGATGTAATATCTATGTTTCTATTTAATGAAAGAAGTTTTTGCTAAAAAAAAATCGTCGTTTCGAACATTTTCATTGTTATTACTTTGTTGTGACATTGTTCTTTCTCTTTTCAATATTTCATTTTAATCTGAAATTTAACAAATTTTCAATTATTAAACACATATTTTATTTATTTATTCAACATATGTATATATCATATATGATATATACATAAGTTATTACATCACATAAACATATATATATATATATACATCCATACTTGATGTATATATATTTATTCTTATCCATACATAACATATATCACAACAAGGTTACATCGAAACACACACAACTCCTTCCCACTCGTTCTTGACCATCTTCGTCATTTTGTTGCATTTCCTTAGAAGTTTTTATCCAATTTTCTTCTTCTTCTTCTTCCCATCCACATCAATCTTCTTTCTCAATTCATCCGTTTCATGCAAGGCTCGGTCCAGGTGCTCTTCTTGTGATTGAGGGATCTCGTTGGGGTATCCGTACCTTGTAGGTGGGTCACGGTAACCCGTCATCACTACGTCATAATGGTTTCTTTGGTCTGGATACGGAGATGCAGTCACATCAGATGAGTAATTGAAGAATGCCTCGAAAGTTTCGTTTTGTTGGCGGATTTCGTCCGCTTGTTCTTCCTCCGTTGGGATCGTGCCTTGGTAGGGTGGAAAACTTGATGACGATTTGTTTCGGAGTTCTTCAAGATACTGTATATAAGGAATGACAGAGCCATAACTTGGGCTATGGGGGAAGAACAGTTCTTCCATTGGTGTCGACACTTCATTAGGGTTCTCAGGGTACTCCTCATCAGGGTCCTCTTCGGATTCTTCCTCCGGATCCTCTTCTTCTTCAGGTTCCTCTTCCCCCATTAGTTGAGCAGTCTCCTTTAGTATCGAAATCATGCGGAAACTTTCGTATGAAATCATTACTCTCATCTTGGGCTTGCGGGATGGTACTTCACCATTGTTGGGACGGGAGTCAACAGAGTCAAATGCAGAGCTTCCAGTGTGCCATCTATGTTGGTCAGAATGGCATTTCATTCAATCAGATGAGGGAGATCTTGGTTCCTAATTAATCGGTCGGTTGGAGAGGAAAGCGTATGATGGATGAGGTTTGATGGTAGGTATGTCGGATCACCAGTTGGGTATCATGGCGGAATCTATGATGGTTGATATGTTGGTATTTATGAAGGATGATATGTTGGGACTTCGGATGGGTGATACATTGGTATACTTGACGGATGGTAGCTTGAATGCCTTAGGGGTTCACTTCTTGGCATGGGTGGACTATCGGGTAAGTTTATTGGACAATGCTCCGTTCCGGGGAAATATATCGGCTTAGTGCGGTCAATGTATTGGTCTTGGTTGAAGAAAGCTTCATAATAGTCCTTGCTCATATTATCTTTGGGTAGAGGTTCGGCGATTCCAGCATCCTTTGCTTTTCGTACATTATCCATCATCTTCTTGAATGACATCTAAATAATTGGGTGGTTTAGAGTGAAGAGGGAAAGAAAAGGTTTGCCAGCATATCTTATCCCTATTTCAAATAAACAAGTAATGAAAATATTTTTCCTACACTTGGATCGAAGCTTAGGTATTATCCTGTAATACCTAATTCGCTAAGATCAATGGCTCTGATACCAACATTTTTCACACCCCAAACCACGGCCTAGGTGTATGACACATATGTTGGTACAACATTTGTAAATAAATCAGATTTATGTGTTATTAGCGGAAGTCTTAGAAACATGTGGATTTATAAATATAATATTTACATTAAAAAACCAGGTTTAAAGTTCCCGTTTAATGTTTAAAGATTTACTTGTTTTAGTTTACAAAACCACCATTATGATTATATTAAGTTTAACAAAAAGGTCCGAGCCATCGGATATCTTGAGAACTTCCTCATCCCAAGCTCTAATCTTGGTCACCTGCAAAATGTTAAGAAAATACGTCAGCAACGAATGCTGGTGAATATGCTGACGCTAAAATATTTTCTTTTACTTGATTACCCCTCGAGACATAACTTAGGTCCGGCCCATCGTGGCTTAGGAATAATAAAGTTATAAAACAATACAATTTATAAACTCAAGTCTCTACTCATAGCACCTCAGCAAACACAGCAGCGTTCGACATTACTTAGGTACCATAGGTATACACATGGTCATTACTCCCCGCATGTGAGCGTACTATAGCCAAGTGTGGTGCAATGTGCCCACCGCATTTTACCACATATGTAAGGATCCAGACAAACGTATACTACAGCCTGACGGCTAGGTTTTTACTCTTGTTTATAAATGTTTTAGAGACACGTAGTCTCATGTAAAAATCGTTTCACATAACACATTTAACTCGTTTTAAAACAAGTTTGTAAAGTTTGGGGGTGTATTCACCTTTTCAATTTGGATCGGCTTCAAACAACATCCGAGGGTCTTTCCCGTTGCTATCTCGCACCTATAGTACGAGTATAACCTTTTGTTAGTCAGATATACAATCCGGCTTAAGACCTTTAGTCTTTTATAATCTTTACCTCGATTATTTTATTTTCGTGAACCTTTAGCTAAAAAGTAATATTATAAACCTTTAGTTTATTTTTATAAAACCCTACATTTCTTATTCTCTAAGGAACGTAGTCTTTTATTTTCTTTATCATTTAAGAATAGTTATTATTACTTAAATAATATTTACATGATATATATTTATATATTCATAATTCTATCTTTTTCTTTTCTTTGTTATATTTTCTTTTATTTTATCGAGGTATCGAGTAAAACCTCGACTTAGGGTTTTAAGCATTTAATAATATTTTATTATTATTTTATTCGGGCATTATGCCTACCTTTGCTTGGCTTACACAACCCTAAATACTTGAGCAGCACCTCAACACTGTTTCACCTTCTTTATCTTCTTGCACAAACTTCTCTTTTCGTCACCCTTTCCTTAGCACGCCAATCGATGAACACCAATACTTCACCACTCGTCGGCACGCTTTACGAGACTAGTCGTCATGATTTCGGGAATGGAAATCTCCTTCTTGGTTGGTACGTCGGTGGAAAGTGGCACGAATTGCAAGGGAAATGACACGGTAATCGAGGATTCGAGGCACAGATTTCGAGGTGGATCGATAATATAAAACTTGGGACTTAGAGAGATGTTAGTGAAAGAAAGGAATGTTAATTTTGGTGTGTGAAATGCAAGAAGCCGGACTTGCTATTTATAGGCAGAGTCTGGGGGCCCATCACGATATGCGATGGCCCTTTGGTAGAGCCCGTCGCGTATCGCGACATAGGCTCTCTAAGTCACCACGTAGACCTTCCACGTGGTGACACGTGGAAGGCGTTGCACCACGTGGCGGACGTGCTGCCACGTGGTGACACATGGCGGAGGTTGTGCCACGTGTTGACACGTGGCACGACACGTGCCCTCAGTGTCAGACAACCCATCGCAATACGCGATGGGTCTTTCTTCTTATACATCGCGTATCGTGATGGGTCAGGGAATCAAAAATTTTTATTCTAAACCCTAAGGTTTGAAATTTGACTGTTTTGATTCCTTGACTTAGGAAACTTAACGTTTTGAACCCGAAACTTTCACGATGTTACATCCACCCCACCTTGAAATAAATCTTGTCCTCGAGATTGCTTATTTAGAATAAATGGGGGTATTTCTTCCTCATTTTGGATTCGAGTTCCCATGTATACTCGGGCCCTCTTCGTGAGTCCCATTTTACCTTAACAATCTTTATTGTTTGTCTCTGTAATTTCTTTAGTTTCGAATCTTCAATTTGAATTGGTCTTTCAATGAATTTTAAGTTTTCATTAATTTCAACATCTTTTAATGGCATAGCTAAAGATTCATTGTCTAAACATTTACTCAGATTAGAGACGTGGAATACATCGTGTATCCCTTGCATTTCCTCGGGTAGTCCCAAGTGGTATGCAACGGTACCAATTCGTTCGAGTACCTCGAAGGGTCCAACGAATCGAGGACTTAGCTTTCCTTTCTTTCCGAAGCGAACGGCGCCTCTCCAAGGCGAGACTTTCAAAAGAACTTTGTCACCAATATTAAATTCCAACAGCTTACGACGGACATCGGCGTAACTCTGTTGGCGATCACGTGTCGTGTTAAGTTGTTCTCGGATTTGGAGGATCTTGTCGGTGGTTTCTTGGACTATCTCGGGTCTAGATAATTGATTATCTCCGGTTTAAGACCAGCACACGGGCGTTCTACATTTACGACCATATAACACCTCGAATGGTGCGGCTTGAATACTCGTGTGATAGCTATTGTTATACGAGAATTCCATTAGGGGTAAGTGGTCATCCCAACTTCCACCTAAGTCAATCACACAAGCCCGAAGCATGTCTTCCAACGTTTGGATTGTCCTTTCGCTTTTCCCATCGGTTTCTGGATGATAGGTGGTGCTAAGGTTTAGTTTGGTGCCTAAGGCTTGTTGGAAGATTTTCTAGAAGTGAGACGTGAAACGACTGTCTCGATAAGAAATTATAGACAGCGGTACTCCATGCAAAACAACGATATTGTTTACATAGATGTGTGCTAATCTATCCATTGAGTACGATACATTGATGGGTATGAAGTGTGCGGATTTTGTTAACCGATCCACAATAACCCAAATAGCATTAAGTTGTCGAGTCGTTTTCGGGAGTTTAATAATTAAATCCATGGTTATTAACTCCCACTTCCATACCAGAAGTTCGGGTTGCTGAAGCAATCCCGAAGGCTTTTGGTGTTCAGCCTTGACCTTCAAACAAGTTAAACATTTCGCCACATGCGAAGCGATGTCCTTTTTATCCCATTCCACCAATAGTTTGGTTTGAGATTTTGATACATTTTGTCACTACCGGGATGCATCATGTACTTGGAATTATCAGCTTCATTCATAATTTTCTCACGTAAGTCCCCAAGTACCCAAATCCTATTACCGAGTCTAAGGATACCATCGTCTCCCTTAACTAGCGAGTCAATGTTGCCATTGCGTTTTTCGTCAGAGATCTTGTTTTCAGTGATCGCTTGTGTTTGAGAGGATTTGATTTGTTCAAGAAGATCGCTTTTAAGTTATATCCTTAACGCTCGGACTCTTTTTGGCTTTTCATGTTCTTTACGACTTAAGGCATCGGCCACTGTGATAGACGATCTTGCAATCATATTCATTTAGAGTATCCATCCATCGTTGTTGGCGCATGTTAAGCTCTTTTTGATCGAAGATATGCTTTAAGCTTTTATGATCAGTATACACGAGAAATCTTACTCCATAGAGATAGTGCCTCCATATCTTTAATGCAAAGATTATGGCACCTAACTCTAGATCGTGAGTTGTGTAATTCTTTTCATGTACCTTGAGTTGACAAGAGGCATATGCGATCACTTTCTTTCGTTGCATTAGTACGCATCCTAAGCCGGAATGAGACGCGTCACTAAAGACAACGAAGTCTTCGGTACCTTCTGGCAAGGCCGATATAGGTGCTTGGGTAAGCTTTTGTTTGAGGATATCGAATGCCTCTTGTTGTTTTGTTCCCCATTCATACTTGATGTTTTTGCGAGTTAGAGAAGTTAGGGGAATGGCTATACGAGAGAAATTTTCAATGAACCTTTGGTAATGGCCGGCCAAACCCAAGAAACTTCGTATCTCGGTTGGCGACTTTGGAATCTCCCACTTAGAGATAGCGTCAATTTTAGCGGGGTCCACTTGAATACCATTGACGTTAATGACGTGCCCAAGAAACTGTACTTCGTGCAACCAGAACTCGCATTTTGAGAACTTGGCGCGCACCTTTTCGGCACTAAGTATTTCAAGTAAGGTTCGGAGGTGAATTTCAAGACCAACCTTAGACTTAGAATAAATAAGTATGTCATCGATGAATACGATAACAAATTTATCTAAGTAAGGTTTTCAGATTCGATTCATCATATCCATGAACGTGGCTGGCGCATTAGTAAGTCCAAATGGCATAACGGTGAACTCATAATAGCCATACCTTGTTTGGAACGCGGTTTTCGGAATATCCTCTGATTGGACTTTAAGTTGATGATAACCGGAACGAAGATCAATTTTAGAAAAGAAACTTCCACCTTGGAGTTGGTAAAAAATATCATCGATTCGAGGGAGTGGATAACGATTTTTGATTGTGACTTTGTTTAATGCTTGGCAGTCGATACACATCCTCATGGATCCATCTTTCCTCTTGACGAAAAGTATCGGCGCTCCCCATGGTGATGAACTTAGTCGAATGAAGCCTTTCTCGAGAAGCTCGTCGAGTTGTTTCTTTAGTTCCTTCATTTCAGTCGGAGCAAGTAGATATGGTGCCTTGTCGATCGGAGCAGTACCGGGGATAAGATCGATCCTAAACTCTACTTCACGATCGGGAGGAATTCCTGGAAGTTTATTAGGAAAGACATCAACAAATTCAGAGACAATTGGTACGTCCTTTATCTCCTTTGGTTTGGATTCTTTAGTGGCGTAGGCCATGAATGCTAAGAATCCATGATTCAAGCATTTGTTAGCCCTAATCATGGAAATTATGCTAACATGGCCAGCGTCTTTGTCCCCTTCAATTCGAATTGTTCGTTTATCGGGGGCTTGAAGTTTAACAGTCTTGCTATTGCAAATGATACGAGCATGGTTGTCATATAACCAGCCCATACCAAGTACAATATCAAAACCAACAAGAGTCATAGGTAACAAATGAATAGGCAAAATATATCCGGCTAAAAGAATTTTTCCCTTTTCAAAGACTTCGGAGATTTTGACATTTTCACCATTAGCAGTCTCGACGCTTAGAGTTTTATTAAGTTTTGTTAAAGGTTCGTTTAATAGACTACAAAAGTCATAATCTATAAAACTTAAATTGGCACCTGAATGAAACAAAACTCTAGCATAAGTGTCGTTGACTAGGAACGTACCGATGATGGTTTACGGCATGTCGACCTCTTTCTTGGTATCATGAACGAAAACTCTTGCATTGCCCTTTTTGGCTTCATTTTTCTTACCACTTCCACCTGCACCACCAGTCGCGGGTTTGTTCTTGGGGCATTCAAATCTAAGATGACCCATTTCTTTGCAGTTATAACAGGTCATTTTCTTCTTCCAGCAATCAGCCGTTGCGTGGCCGGGTCTATGACACAATTCACAGACAGTTGCTGTAGAATACAGAGTGAAGTAGCATCGCCCCCTATGAAAGTTTCTACAAATATTGCGTTGTGGAAAGTTAGAATTAAAGCTAGACTTGCATTGATCAATACCCTTGCCTTTGAAGCGGGCATTTCCTCCTTTCTTTGGGTCGTGAGTTGTTACAACCTTCTTGTCTTCTTCTTTGTTGCGAATCATTCCGCCTATCAGATAACCAGCCAATTCCATTGCGGAGTCGGCGGTTTGTGTCAAATGTGACCTCACCATGTCTCGGATTTCCCGCGGCAATCCCTGTATATATCTCGTGACTTTGCTGGATTCAGGGTTAACCAGCTGGGGAACTAGGCGACAGTATTCGTGAAATTTGGTATTATATTCGCCGAGGTTTGTTCCTATGACCTTGTGATTAAGGAATTTGGTTTGAATCTGGTCAGTCTCGTGCGTAGGGAAAAATTTCGCCATTAGCATCTCCTTGAATTCATCCCACGAAATATTATACAACGTTTGTCGTCCTTTGCTCATTATCATCGTGTTCCACCACTCTAACACTTCACCTTTGAACATTTGGGCTGAATATTGAATTTTCCCTTGATCGGAACATTTGCTTATGATAACTATTGACTCCATTTCTTCGAGCCATCTAACAGTTGAAATGGCTCCCTTGTCACCATGAAACTCTTTGGGTCAAAAATACTTGAAATCTTTAAATGAACAACCACTTATTTTTAGCTTCTTAAATTCTTGCCTAACTCCTCCATCAACATTCGACTCGTGAACACTCTCCTCAACATGGAATGGTTTAGGTCGAGATTTTGCAGACTTACAGGAGGGTTCAATGGATTGAGAATATTTAGAGTGTTTAGATTGTGATCTAGCTTCTGAGTCAGCCCTAACGACTTCTTTTATCATTCTTTGAAATTGATTTATGTATTTATCGGGAATATTTTCTTCTTGTTCTTTATCAGGACCTTTCCCCTTTTCTTTTCTTATTTCATCTTCGTTTCGAACATTTTCATTGTTATTACTTTGTTGTGACATTGTTCTTTCTCTTTTCAATATTTCTTTTTAATCTGAAATTTAACAAATTTTCTCTTATTAAACACATATTTTATTTATTTATTCAACATGTGTATATATCATATATGATATATACATAAGTTATTACATCACATAAACATATATATATAGACATCTATACTTGATGTATATATATTTATTCTTATCCATACATAACATATATCACAACAAGGTTACATCTAAACACACACAACTCCTTCCCACTCGTTCTTGACCATCTTCGTCATTTTGTTGCATTTTCTTAGAAGTTTTTCTCCAATTTTCTTCTTCTTCTTCCCATCCACAGCAATCTTCTTTCTCAATTCATCCGTTTCATGCAAGGCTCGGTCCAGGTGCTCTTCTTGTGATTGAGGGATCTCGTTGGGGTACCCTTACCTTGGAGGTGGGTCACGGTAACCCGTCATCACTACGTCATAATGGTTTCTTGGGTCTGGATACGGAGATGCAGTCACATCAGATGAGTAATTGAAGAATTCCTCGGCAGCTTCGTTTTGTTGGCGGATTTTGTCCGCTTGTTCTTCCTCCGCTTGGATCGTGCCTTGGTAGGGTGGAAAACTTGATGACGATTTGTTTCGGATTTCTTCAAGATACTGCATATAAGGAATGACAGATCCATACTTGGGTTCTGGGGGAAGAACGGTTCTTCCACTGGTGTCGACACTTCATTAGGTTTCTCAGGGTACTCCTCATCAAGGTCCTCTTCGGATTCTTCCTCCGGATCCTCTTCTTCCTCAGGTTCCTCTTCCCCCATTAGTTGAGCAGTCTCCTTTACTATCGAAAGCATGCGGAAACTTTCGTATGAAATCATTACTCTCATCTTGGGCTTGCTGATGGTCCTTCACCATTGTTGGGATGGGAGTCAACAGATTTAAATGCAGAGCTTCCAGTGTGCCATCTATGTTGGTTAGAATGGCATTGCATCCAATCAGATGAGGGAGATCTTGGTTCCTCCTTAATCGGTCTGTTGGAGAGGAAAGCGTATGATGGATAAGGTTTGATGGTAGGTATGTTGGATCACCAGTTCGGTATCATGGCGGAATCTATGATGGTTGATATGTTGGTATTTATGAAGGATGATATGTTGGTACTTAGGATGGGTGATACATTGGTATACTTGGTGGATGGTAGCTTGAATGCCTTAGGGGTTCACTTCTTGGCATGGGTGGACTATCGGGTAAGTTTATTGGACAATGCTCCATTCCGGGGAAATATATCGGCTTAGTGCGGTCAATATATTGGTCTTGGTTGAAGAAAGCTTCATAATAGTCCTCGCTCATATTATCTTTGGGTGGAGTTTCGGCGATTCCAGCCTCCTTTGCTTTTCGTACATAGTTATCCATCATCTTCTTGAATGAAATCTAAATAATTGGGTGGTTTAGAGTGAAGAGGGCAAGAAAAGGTTTACCAGCATATCTTATCCCTATTTCAAATAAACAAGTAATGAAAATATTTTTCCTACACTTGGATCGAAGCTTAGGTATTATCTTGTAATACCTAATTCGCTAAGATCGATGGCTCTGATACCAACACTTGTCACACCCCAAACCACGGCCTACGTGTATGACACATATGTTGGTACCACATTTGTAAATAAATCAGATTTACGTGTTATTAGCGGAAGTCTTAGAAACTTGTGGATTTAAAATTATAATATTTACATTACAAAAAACGGGGTTTAAAAGTTCTCGTTTAATGTTTAAAGATTTACTTGTTTTTAGTTTACAAAACCACCATTATCATTATATTAAGTTTAACAAAAAGATCCGAGCCATTGGATATCTTGAGCACTTCGTCATCCCAAGCTCTAATATTGGTCACCTGCAAAATGTTAAAAAACACGTCAGCAACGAATTCTGGTGAATATGCTGACGCTAAAATATTTTCTTTTACTTGATTACCCCTCGAGACATAACATAGGTCCGGCCCATCATGGCTTAGGATAATCAAGTTATAAAACAATAGAATTTATAAACTCAAGTCTCTACTCATATGTATACACATGGTCATTACTCCCCGCAGGTGAGCGTACTATAGCCAAGTGTGGTGCGATGTGCCCACCGCATTTTACCACATATGTAAGGATCCAGAAAAACGTATACTACAGTCTTAAGGCTAGGTTTTTACTCTTGTTTATAAATGTTTTAGAGACACGTAATCTCATGTAAATCTTTTCACATAACACATTTGACCCGTTTTAAAACATGTTTGTAAAGTTTGGGGGTGTGTTCACCTTTTCAATTTGGATCGGCTTCAAACACCGTCGACCGAGGGTCTTTCCCGTTGCTATCTCACACCTATAGTACGAGTATAACCTTTTATTAGTCAGATATACAATCTGGCTTAAGACCTTTAGTCTTTTATAATATTTACCTCGATTATTTTCTTTTCGTGAACCTTTAGTTAAAAAGTAATATTATAAACCTTTAGTTTATTTTTATAAAACCCTACGTTTCTTATTCTCTAAGAAACGTATTCTTTTCTTTTTTTTATTATTTAAGAATAGTTATTATTACTTAAATAATATTTACATAACAAAGAATCCCAAATCGGCCCAATCGTGCCCTCAGTGTCAGACAACCCATCGCGATACGCGATGGTCTTTCTTCTGATCCATCGCGTATCGCGATGTGTCAGGGAATCAGAAATTTTTATTTTAAACCCTAAGGTTTGAAATTTGACAGTTTTGGTTCCTTGACTTAGGAAACTTGACGTTTTGAACCCGAAACTTTCACGATTTTACATCATAATACGGTCAAAGTTTAAATGTATAAAACTTATTTTTGTAAAGTTATTATTACTCAATTATTTTTGTAAAGTTAAATATTAATATAAAAGAAATTACCATAATTAAAAATGGTAGTAAGAAAAGTACTATAAATATGCAAATGTTATTTAATATTTAAAACGATTTACCTTTTTATGAATGGTAAAAAATTATTTAATATAAATAGTCAAATAGTAAATGAGGCCGGAAATGTAGTTAATTTTTTCAATCGGTTTCTTTATAAAATAAGGAAAGTCAAATTATATAAAATGTAATAATGAGATAACTAAACTATATAAATTACAATATATATGTAAATGTAATTTAAATTTAAAAACTTATTATTAGAAATGGTCAAAAAACTTATTAAGTTGGAAAGTTAATTAAGTTGTTAATTCGTTATTTAAACAAATAATGATAGTCAAACTCAATAAATTGTATTAATGGATACTTAAATGTGTAATTTATGTATAATAAGGCACACTGGAAAAAAAATATACATCAAGGTATCTCCGAATACATCAATATATTATTTTATCTACAAATAATGAATATAATTGAATATTCATAAAAGAAATATACATCAATATAAAAAAATACATCTTATAAAGTAATGTTCAATCCATGAAAATTTGCTTGTATCAATCGGTACATTAACCTGAAATTATAAAGTAGAATTTTAATGTTGATATTATGGAAAAATTGATATTTAATTTATAACCAGAAAAATTGAATGTCTTACCGGAAAAAATAATATAATGATAATAACCATGGTATCTCAGAATTATATTTAGATTTATAAGGTAAACTGAAATATTCCATAATTCAACCGGGTAAATAACCTGAAATAATAAAGTTTTGTTATAACATTGATATTATGGAAGATTATAATTATAATTTATAACCGGATAATTTAAAAGTGTCTTACAGAAAAACGAAATAATGATATTGTCCATGGATGAAGCTGATTTTTATTTAGAACTTAGAAAAACAACATGTAAAACAAAAAACAGGAAAAATATAATACTTCAAATAAATATAAAACACCCATTTTTATAGGTATAACTCATAACCGGAAATATGTAAATACGTCCACATATCAGCTTCATCGTCGCTTTTGATTTACAACCTAAACTGATTTTAATAAAATCAGTTAACAATGAAAATAAAGATAAAAATGTTAGAGGAAACAATAATCGGAAGAAAATATAATGTTGCCGGAAATACATATATCAACAATCAGAAGTTTATTATAAAATATAAACTTACCGGAAATCGATTAATACAAATCTAGATCTAGATTAGCCGAAATATATGAGAGGGTGAAAGGAGATCCGGCTAATAGAGAAAGAGAGAAAAATATGTTTAGGGTAAAAAATTATGAATTGTTAAGGTTTAAATATTGGGTGATTGTATCAAGAGGTGACATGACAGCATAAGTGGACAATTTGTAAATAGAAACTTGGTGACTAGGCTGCATATGTGGACATCCTAGTTGAGTGACATGTGGATCATAGGTTTTGATTTAATAGTATTGTTAGATGTTATCTTACAATCTATGTAAATATAATAAATGATGTTACACTATAATACAATTTTTATGCAAATGTATTTTCAATAGTTAAGTGTTATTTTAGTATATATTATTTGTCTAATTATGAAACTTTACTACTGTTTTGGAATTTATTTTAAATAACTACTTCACATTTTTGAAATATAGGGTGATTGTATTAAGAGGTGACATAACAGCATAAGTGAACAATTTGTAAATGGAAACTTAGTGATTGTGCTGTATATGTGGACATCCTAGTTGAGTGACATGTGGATCATAGGTTTTGCTTTAATAGTATTGTTAGATGTTATCTTACACAATCTATGTAAATATAATAAATGATGTTACACTATAATACAATTTCTATGCACATGTATTTTCAATAGTAAAGTGTTATTTTAGTATATATTATTTGTCTAATTTTGCAACTTTAGTACTGTTTTGGAATTTATTTTAAATGGTTAGTTCACATTTTTAAAATATAGGGTGATTGTATCAGGATGTGACATGACAGCATAATTAGAGCATCCACAACAACAAACCTTCAAAAACTGCCACATCAGCGCCACATCAGATTTCAAACTTTTCTTAAAAATTCACATGTTTTTCCACAACAACAAACCATCACAAACTGTCACATCATCACCTACCTCTACAATTAATTTATTATATCTATTTAAATTACTTTTATAACAAATTTAGTTTTTATAATTCATTAGTTTGTAGGAGTTATTTTAGAGAGAGAGTTTGGAATTTTTAGGTATGAGTTTGGAATATGTTTAAGTATGTATTTATAGTTTTTTATTATTATTTTATATTTAACTTTACTTGTGATCGTTAGAGGGCTTTGAGTTATTGCATATTATATTTTCTTCACATATGACATATGACCTTGCATTATTCTAACATAAAAAACAAAATACATTAGAAAACAAACAAAAAGTTTACGGTGAATGTGTAGTTGGTGAATGTGAGATATGACAATTGTGAAAATATATACTCTTTTTTAATAAACAACCTTTTGAAAATCTAACATGGCAGTTTGTTTGAAGTTTGATAATACAAGTTCACTTAAACAACTTTTAGCTACAACAATGAAGTTTGAATTTTATCAAGTTTGGAAGTGCCACATGTGTTCAAACCTTGGTAATTGTTTATTGATGTAGATGCTCTAAGTGGACAATTTGTAAATGGAAACTTGATGATTGGCCTGCATATGTGAACATCCTAGTTGAGTGACATGTGGATCATAGGTTTTGCTTTAATAGTATTGTTAGATGTTATCTTACGATCTATGTAAATATAATAAATTATGTTACACTATAATACAATTTTTATGCACATGTATTTTCAATAGTTAAGTGTTATTTTAGTATATATAATTTGTCTAATTATGCAACTTTAGTATTGTTTTTGAATTTATTTTAAATGACTACTTCACATGTTTAAAACTTACAATTTTAGTACTTTTTTCTAACTCCGTCTATTTTTGTCTGCAAAATTAGAAGAACTTTAGTAACTTTGTTATTTTCTTTATTTTTTTTCTTTTCTTTTAATCAAATTCCTGCTTTTATAGAAAATATGCATCATCTTCGTCCTCCCATTTCCCTGTTGCAATAAACATGCCCACCCCTTATCCCCTTTCACCAATTTTAACATAAATCCTAGCCTACCATCATCCACCAATGCCACCGCCAGCTGACCACAAACACCCGCCACACACCTCTCTCTCCCTATATATATATATATATGTATATATATATATAGATATATATATGAGATGCTGAATGAACGGAGAGGTGGAGCTCCGCGGTCTGAACTCGCCAAATCAAAACACATGGGAGAACGACGAATTGGGTTTTCAATGTCGAGCAGTTAAGACGATTAGTAGCTACGAGATGTGAACGAAGTTCAAGATTAAGGTTTTCTATGCATTTTGGGTTAGGATTTCCATCACCTGTCGCTTGCTCAACGGGTTAAAACCAACCAGATTGGAGGCAAGTTTCGTCGATTAGCATTAATTTTATTTGTTTGTGGTTATTTTTTCATGGTTGTTAAAGACCCTTTTGGTAAAAAAAAAAACACGAAGCCTCGGTTAGATTGCAGGCGAGTTCTGATGGTTCCGGCAACCGTAAAATCGTACACCTTTTGTCAAACATGCTTTTTTGTCTCGTTTTCATTAATGTGAACTGACTCCTGCCTCTCTCAAGATCTTTCATTCCTAGTTGCTGTTGATTAACATCAAATTTATGTTGAATTTGCTGCAAGTTTAGAGTTGAAGTGTGGTTGAAATTTGGGGTTTGTTGAAATCTATGGTGGTGGAAATTGTGTGATAGAATGTGGTGGTTCATATAGTTAAATTTCTGCCTTTCATTTCATATCGAAAGAAACAGGGGTGATAGTTTAGTATTTTGTGAAGACGATGACAGGGGATGATGTTGATTTTTTGATTTTGCATCTGTTTTTTACATCGATGGCAAAATGTGGGGAGATCTTTTGTGAAGGAATGTTTTTGTTAGGAAAGTATAAAAAGGGAAGAATTTGATTAAAAGAAAAGAAAAAAATAAATAAAATAACAAAGTTACCAAAGTGCCCTTGACTTAACGGACAAAAATAGACGGAGTTAGAAAAAAGTAATAAAATTGCAAGTTATAGAAATGTAAGGCAGTCATTTGCAATAAATTCAAAACGGTACTAAAGTCGCGTAATTTGACAAACCACATGTACTAAATTGGCATTTAACTCTATTTTCAAGGAGTATTGCAGTGGTAAGTATATGATTTTCCATAAGTAAAGCTGTAGAAGTCTCATATTCAAATCTTGTTTTCACTAGTTTCCTGGCATAGTCCATTGAAGACGGTATGTTTAGTGCAGTTCCAATTCCCTTGATCTTGTTAGTTATCATAGGAGTATTAGCAAGCTTGTGAGTTATTCAGTGACATATTCTTGTGGCTGCCAAAATAATCACGTAACATGTTAACTCTTTTTGAATTAAATAAATAAAAAAAGCTATAGTAATACTATACTAAAGTTTAAGAGAATATAACTCTTGTTTTTATGATGTAATTCATTAAAAAAACATTAATGCATAAAAAAATTATGTCCGTTTTAAAATCGAGAAATGAGTTTGTTTAAAATTATATGAAAAGAAATATATGACTAGAGATGGGGAGTGAAAATGTAAATAATCTTTAATCGTTAAATACTAATATACTAAAAGTTGAGTAAAATTTATAGGGGCAAAGATGCAACTTATAAGTAACTACTTGAATAATGTAGGACAAAGGGCAAATTTGCCTCCTTACTTTTGCATTATGTATTGTACACTAAGCTGTAAATCTTGTAATTAGTTAAATTTTATGGTGTCTTAGTGACTTAGTTTTGTTGGGTTTCAGTAGTGATCAATAAACGGTTTAACTGGTTAAACCCGGTTTATAATTAAAAAGGTTTCAAAGTTATTAATCATATTAGTAAAAGTTTACGCAGCGGAATGTTAAAACTAATAAGCATCACTTTTAGGAACCGTACAGGATCCGATTATAAACAATACGAGTACGTAAATATAATTTTAATGACAATTAATTTAAGTTTACCTCGGTTAATAATAACCGGTTGGCACACCGACGGATAACGAACAACGCTAGGTGACCAAACGAGACAAACAACCGGCGATGGTGGTGAACGGTGGCAACGACAGCGGCGGTGGTGGCTGTGATGGCTAGGCAGCAGGGTGCGGTAGCTGCCCGACAAGGACAACAGCGAAAACGGGGTGCAGTGGTGGCTGGAACAAGCGGTGGCTGTTGCTGGCAGCGGTGGCCTCCGGTGAGCGGGGGGTTGGCCGTCGGATAGGGTAGGAGGAAGAGAGAGAAGAGAGACTAGGAACTTGTGTTGGTTTGTTAGGTTTTAGATAATCTCATATATTATATAAAAACTAATTGGGTTAAACTAATTACAATTTGTTAAACCCAACGGTCCATCTCTAACTCCAAAGCCCATTGCATATTATTTTATCTCGTTAAAATGCCAATCCCTGTTAACTAACTTAAGCGAGTGTTTATATTTGTTACCAAAGGTGTAACTATCACGGGTCACAACCCTGTCGGTCGCGTTGACTTAACCGAAATGGTTCATAACTCCAATAGTCTCTCAGTTGGACGGTCTCTGGTTCAACGCTGACAGCCAGCGGTGCTCTAGCTACACATGGCTACCGCAACAGGCTATTACATTTTAAATTCATTAACCAAAAAATAGCTTGGAATACACTATTGCAATATAATGAACTTATGGTAATCGTTGTCATCTATCCTTTCTGCATAAGACACCAATTGAACAATAAGACATTGATCATATTCAATCTCATATGGCGTTCAATCATTATTGTTCTCGATATAGAACCAAAGTGGTCCAATCAAAAATATAGTAAGTTTGGATGAGGCCTCACACTTCACCAGTTTGAATCAATGAGGGCGTCAAGAAGTCTAACTATTTCATATCATGTAAGAGTACATAATCCCATATTGATTACATACAATTCCCACTGAACTTCAGAATATTCCCAACTGATGCCTTTATAGCCAGCAGTTACGCGACAGTGGTTGACACTGATCAAAGAATAACCTTTAGTAACTGAAAGTTCTAATATGTATCTCAAGTCTAAGGATACTAAATGAGTATACCAATATCAAACTATCTTATGACTAAGATCCATGAAGATGATTTGATGCGAGTTACATCCAACGTCATTCATAATGAGGTCTGTGAGTTTGGAAGTCAACTCCATAAGTTCAAAGTCAGAATATTTTTAGCTCGAAATTGTTTCCAAGAGTGTGACCAACTACGGATAATTTAGAATACAATATTCATTGATTAAATGAATTAAAATGAACACAGTTATAATATTCAACGTTTGCATTTAAACATTAAATCCGAAGTGAAATCAAAAGTATAATTGTTTAAATGTTCTTACATCCAAATATTAAATCAAAACAAATGACCAGCTAATCTAAGACCGATAGAATCCCTGTGTTGGTCATGCTTGTCCTGAGTCATCAGCTTAGTGAACGGGTCTGCTAGGTTTTGATATGTGTCTACTTTGCTTATTATGATGTCTCCTTGTTCCAGTATTTCCCATATAAGGTGGAACTTCCTTAGAATGTGCTTGGCTTTGTGATGAGATTTGGGCTCTTTGTCTTGAGAAATAGCACATGTGTTATCACAGACCACCTCGATTGGTTTATGAATACTCGAAACCACATTGAGGTCAGTGATGAACATCTTCATCCAAGCAGCCAACTTAGCAGCATCTGATGCAGCTATGTATTCAGATTCAGTGGTGGAATCCACCACCACACTCTGCTTGGAGCTTTTCTAGTAAATAACTCATCTATTGAGAGTGAATACAAATCCTGATTGTGAGCGAGAATCATCTCAGTCAGGCTGGAAGCTAGAATTAGTGTAACACCTTACCGTGATCTCTTCTTCCACTCCTCCAAACACTAAGAACATATCGTTGGTCCTTTTCAGGTACACTAGAATGTTATTTACTGCA
The DNA here is from genome assembly GCF_021521415.1 of Bidens hawaiensis. Classification (NCBI taxonomy): domain Eukaryota; kingdom Viridiplantae; phylum Streptophyta; class Magnoliopsida; order Asterales; family Asteraceae; genus Bidens; species Bidens hawaiensis. Next base: position 2,294,362 of record NW_027491017.1, read on the forward strand.
GTGCAATGGACAACGCCAGGACTTTGCAGAAAATGACTATTCATGCTTAAAGCATACGAGACATCAGGTCTAGTACATAACATAGAGTACATGATAGAACCAATCGCTGAAGCATATGGAATTGCTTGCATGCGCTTATTTACAATGTCCGTTGCCAGAGATTGTGATTTGTTCAACATGGTTCCTTTTGCAATGGAAACACCTCCTTTCTTGGAGTTATCCATTGAGAAGCGTGCCATCACCTTGTCTATGTATGTACTTTGACTTAGCCCTAGAAGCTGCTTAGACCTATCTAGGTAGATCTTGATTCCTAAAATATAAGCAGCTTCACCAATATCTTTAATTGTGAAACAAGATCCCAACCATTGTTTAACTCCCTTAAGCATAGGATTGTTGTTATAATGATCAGTATATCATCCACATACAGGATGAGGAATGATATAGTGCTCCCACTAGCCTTTCTGTAAACACGAGGCTCATCTTCATTTTTTATAAAACCAAACTCTTTGATTTTCTCAACAAGATGTAGATTCCAGCTGCGAGATGCTTGTTTGAGTCCATAAATGGACTTATTCAGTTTGCACACCCTATCAGGATATTTAGGATTGACAAAACCTTCAGCTAAACCATATAGACATCTTCAGAACGGCGTCTACTAAGAAAAAGCGTGTTTGACATCCATCTGCCATACATCGTAGTCATAATACGCGACTATGGCAAGTAATATCCTTATTTACTTAGTCATATAAACGGGCGAGAAAGTTTCATCATTGTCAATGCCCTAAGTTTGAGTGAAACCATTCGCGACTTGCCGTGCTTTATATGTTTATACACTTCCATGCATATCGTACCTTCTTTTAAAATTCCGCTTTCTCCCTATTGCCCGACCTTCGGGGGTTAGCTCAACCGAGTTCCAGACTTGATTTTCATGCATAGATTGCATCTCGGCGTTTATGGCTTCTTTCCATTTCTCAGATTCCGGATCTAAAACAACAGATTTGTAGTTAGTAGGTTCATCATTTGACTCGGCTACTAACAGGAATTCGGAACCATCTAGATGCCATAGGTATTTAGATTTTGGTACGCTAGTCCTACTACTTTTGCGAACGCTCATGTATATGTTCAATGTATTAGCAACAACATCTTGTTAATTAGACGCTCCAACTTCCTCAACGGTTGTTTGTGGTTCTTGAATTTCCTCAAGATCGACAATATTATTTCCAGTTCCTTGATCGAGAATTTCTTTCTCGAGGAAGTGGCCCTTCCTTTTGATAGAAATAAAATTTGTATCAGGGTGGAAGATATAATATCTGCTTTGGCTATAGTAGCTGATCACGAAAACAACTTTTAAGCCGCGGGGATCGAGTTTGCCATTAGAATCACCGGTGACATATGAATCACATCCCCATACTCTAAGGAAAGAAAAATTGGGTTTACGTCCATGCCATATCTCATATGCGGTTTTGCTTACCTTTTTAGTTGGATCTAGGTTAACAATGCGAACGGTGGTCATAAGGGCAAAGCTCCAAAAGGAGTGAGGCAAGTTAGTTCTACACATCATCGATCGGACCATGTTTATCATGGTTTGATTTCTCCTCTCGCTCACATTATTATGTTGGGGTGTGCCGGGTGAAGTGAGTTGTGAAACAATTCTATGCTCTTTTAGATGATTGATGAACTCTGAGCTGAGATACTCTCCACCTCGATTTGATTGAAGCATTTTAATTGTTTTTCCGAGTTGGTTTTCCACTTCATTTTGAAACTATTTAAACTTTCCGAAAGTTTCATGCTTGTGTTTCATAATATACACATAAGCATATCGACGGTAATCTTCAATAAAAGAAACGAAGTATCTTTCATGATTTCTAGGCATAGTTCTGAAAGGGCCGCATACATCAGTATGTATGAGTCCTAACATATCCTTTGCTAGTTCATTTTTATGAATGAAGGAGTCCTTGGCGAGTTTGCCAGCTAAAAAAAAACTCACAGCCGTCAAAAGAGTCTGGTCCTGTGGATTCAAGAATGTCTTCGGATTGGATTCTTTTAACTCGTGTTTTGCTTATGTGACCAAGTCGGCAATTCCATATAAACGTATGATTGATGCCAGATCTGATACGTTTAGAAAGGTTGAATATATTATTGTTAATTTGAACATCAATATCATATATACCATTTCGAGGTTTAGCATCAAAATAAAAGACATCATTCAGGTAAGCAGAAATATCAATACCATTAAAAGCGTACTTAAATCCCTATTCAAAAAGTAAAGAAACTGAAATAATGTTTCTCGTCAAACCAGGTGCAAACAAACAGTTATTCAAAGTAACTATAAAGCCAGGCGGATAAGCAAAATGATATGTGCCAGCTGCAAGAACTAAGACTCTCTTTCCATCACCAACGATGAGTTCCATGCTGCCGTGTTTCAGCTTCTTCCAGTTTTCAAGCTCATGCAAGACATTAACGATGTGGTAACCACATTGGGTATCGAATACCCATGGTTTGCTGAAACAATGAAAAATTCAATAACATATATGGAAATACCTTTAGAGGAGCTTTCACCACTGGTCCTCTGTTTATTCAGCTTAGCAAGATAGTTGGGACAGTTACTTTTCCAGTGTCCCATTTTGTTGAACTTGTAGCACTGGCGCTCCTCAGGAGACAGCGGTTGTGACACCCGGTAAATTCCCAAACCCTTAAGCTAAGTAATCAACCTAATAATTAGGTGATTGTAAATATTAAGTGCGTGCATTTGTTATGTGCGCCCTGCGCGAGCGCGCCATGTTAGTCAGCGCGTGCATTTGTTATGTGCGCCCTGCGCGAGCGCGCCATGTTAGTCAGCGCGTGCATTTGTTATGTGCGCCCTGCGCGAGCGCGCCATGTTAGTCAGCGCGTGCATTTTTTATGTGCGCCCTGCGCGAGCGCGCCATGTTAGTCAGCGCGTGCATTTGTTATGTGCGCCCTGCGCGAGCGCGCCATGTTAGTCAGCGCGTGCATTTGTTATGTGCGCCCTGCGCGAGCGCACCATGTTAAGAACCAGCGTGGGCATATATTATATGCGCCATGCGCGAATGTTTTGGCTTTATGTTTTCATGTACCTTAACGTTATGATGTCTAATGGGTTGACCGTCACGCATGATGCTAAGGCGGGTGCACCCTAAATCGTTTATGCGCGTGCGGAAGGGAACTAACCTCCCCGCATGGCGGGAACATTGAGAGCTAGTTTGTCTGAAGCTCCAAGATGGAATTGACTTCAACATAACTGATCACTATGTTGAAATACCAAGACCACTTGGAGGATCTACAAATGAAACTCAATGTCCCTGACTGCGAGAAGGTTACGTACCTACCCGCAGCAAAGAAACATTCTATACGCAGAATCCTACACGCATAAGGCTGTACGCGCAAGGTTACACGCACAAAACACAGTATTCTTCAGAATAAAGGGGATTATTCCCGCCCAAAAGAAAACAGTAACGTGTTTCAGAAAATTTCTACTTTTTACTGTGCACTGGCAAAAGCACACTGTGGCATGAACAGTCAACTATCAGCCACCCTACTCTCACCAACCACAGACCTGCATGTCCTGCGAAAATCAGAATCTTTTACCTACTCCTCCACTTTTGAATAAATAATAATACTTTCCATACTTTATCATCATCACACCTAGATATGAAAAGATTACAATCCCCTAAATCAAGGGATTGTGTTCCATTGAGTTTGCCTATAAATATGTAACCTAAAATTATCACTCAACACACTTCAAACTTCGCACTTAAATCTGCTCTGAATCATCTCCCAAGCATCTATTTGATTTTCAATTCCGTTCCTGTTACTAGGTAAGCCGAGATTATAACCTTGAGATCTACTTTCCAACCCTTATATCTTGATCTTAATATAGATTTCTTGTTATTTAATCGTATTCTAGACCTTCGATTCCGAGGCCAACACCAAGAAAACCCGAATCTCGATTAATCCCTTAACAAGAACCACAGGTGAGTCTCACAGCCCCCATTTCACTATTTTCACTGTTTTTAACCTGTTTTCGGGGCGAGGGACACGTGTTTAAATTACATTTTATCATGGTATACTTACAAGCTATGCAAGCGATTATGTGGTTAAATTATATTTCATGATGAGCAATGCGAACGGTTATCTAAGGTTTTTGATGTATGTGCGCTAGAACTCGAGTAAGTGATCACTTTACCATTGGAACTCTAAGGGTAGGGACTGCTGGTTTGATCCGCCCACTCGTAGGGGTCGCACCTCTTACACAGACGAGTGCCTAGCACGGGGCAGTACTATGGGTTTGAGCCCGTTCGTAGAGGTCGCTCCTCTTACGCAGACGAGCGCCTTGTTTTCCGGCACAACGTCCGCGCGTAACCCGCGGGACGGTATTACAGTATTATTCGCTCGTAGTGGCAGCGCCACTTACACAGACGAACACAGTTTTCCAGAAATGTCCGCGCGTAACCCGCGGGACGGTATTACATTATTTTAGCTCGTAGTGGCAGCGCCACTTACACAGACGAGCACAGTTCCCAGAAATGTTCGCGCGTAACCCGCGGAACGATTTTTATCAGAATATGTTGATAGAACTATGTTTTACCAAGCATGTGTTTTAATGATGCTATCAGAATTATGTTTCAGAATGATTATGATGCAATACGATTTATCAAGTTACTAAAACTTGTGAACTCACTCAGTTTATACTGATTCAAATGTTTTTACGTGTCTTTCAGGAGATAATTAGGTAGCGCATGGAGTCACACTTAGAGCACCTCACGCTGAACATCTAAAACTAGCTTTTTGGAAGATTTTAGTTCTATCCCTTCGATGCGCGTGGTTGTTCCCGCCGCGCAAGGGGATATGGCTTGGAAATCTTCAACAGTTGTTATACTTGGATGTTTTTATGTAACTTTTAAACAATGTAATGTATTAAACATTTCTTGCGCAATGAAAATCTTTGAATGTTTGCAATGGCCCGTGCTTAATTATCAATCCCCACTCGCGCGCGCCCGGCTGTTTCCGCCGCTCAGGGCCGGGTGTGACAGATTGGTATCAGAGCACTGGTTATAGCGAACTAGGAAAAGAAGTTTTAACCTAGACTATAACCGTTGGGGAATCACATGAAATACTTTTCAAAGAATATTTTCAAAAGAAACTATACACACACTTAGGAACACGGGTCACACAGTATCTAGTAAATAATGATAACATTATGTGCTCAGAGTACATGCGCTAAGTTTGATATATTTCCATTCTCTTTTAAAGCGAGAATGCCTCCAACTAAAGCCAAGGGAATTACCATGACACCCGAGGAACTCGCGGAAATAATCGCGCAGGCGATTGCGACACATGAGGCCAGCAAGGCCGAATCTAGTCAGGGTCGTCAGAATGAGACCCCAGAACCCGAATCAGGAGCCTTGGACAAAGGATGCTCCTATAAGACATTCATGGCCTGTAAGCCTTGGCCATTCAAGGGAACCGAAGGGGCCATTGGGCTCTACAATTGGATTGACAAGATGGAGACAGTTCTCTCCATTAGCAGATGTAGTGAGAACCAGAAGGTCCTTTACGCGACCTGCATGTTCCAAGAAGCAGCTTCGTCTTGGTGGAAGCTTCAAACGAAAACCTTGGGGCGAGAAGTTGCTCTCCACAAGACCTGGGAGGAACTGAAGGAGATGATGATGAGAAAGTTCTGCTCTCGCGCAGAGATTCAGAGTCTGCAACAAGAATTCTGGAACCACACCATGGTAGGAACGGATATCGACGCCTACAACAACCGGTTCAACGAGCTTTGTCAGTTGGTGCCAGATATGGCAAACACAGAGGAAAAGAAGGTCTAGAGGTATATCTTTGGGTTGCCTCCTGTTGTTAGGGTTCCGCTCAACGCCGCAGCGCCTCCAACCTTCGATGAGGCGGTTGCGCGGGCCATCACCCTTACAAGGGATACGGTCCGTGCGGGTATGTTGACTACGCGCGGAAGCGAGCAGCGAACCTCTGACTCCAAAAGGAAATGGAACTCTCACCACCGAGGGTCCGACTCCAAGCAGCCACCGTTCAAGAAGCAGGAAAGCGCAAGGGTTTACGCGATTCAGGCCGCGGAGCCACCACGAAAAGGATACAGTGGCCCTTACCCATGGTGCAACAAATGCAAGTACCACCACGAAGGTGAATGCGCGAACGTCACGTGCGCCAAATGTGGCAGACCAGGACACAAGACGATGAATTGCCGTGCTAAAGAAGCTGGAGCCAATGACAACTGCTACGCATGCGGGAAGCCAGGGCATTTTAGTCGGGATTGCCCGCAAAAGGGAAACCAAGCTCGCGGGAGAGCTTTTGTGATCGGCGCAGGCGAAGCAAAAGAAGAGCCGAATGTGGTAACCGGTACGTTTTTACTTAACGGCCATTTTGCATCTGTCTTATTTGATACTGGCGCTGATCTAAGTTTTATATCTGCTGAGTTTAAAAACTCCTTAGGTCTAGCAACCAGTAGGCTAGACATACCTTATACTATAGAACTGGCCAATGGTAGGCAGTTGTGCGCGAGCGAAAGGGCTGAGCAATGTGTTTTATTCATGGGAGGTCACGAGTTCAATATTAACTTGTTGCCTATAGATTTGGGAAGTTTTGACATTGTGGTAGGTATGGATTGGTTAGTCGAGAATCTCGCAGAGGTTATTTGTCATGAGAAACAGGTTCGGATCCCACTGTTGAACGGAGAAACCTTGGTAATTCAAGGGGAAAGAAGGGGAGTTGCGACGAAACTGATTTCGTGCCTAAAGGCGCGTAAGTGCCTAAGGAAAGGGTGCTACGCCTTCCTGGCGCATGTAGTAGAGAAGAAAGGAGATGAGCGAAGAATTGAAGACTTACCAGTAGTGCGCGAATTTCCAGAAGTTTTTCCTGAAGATTTGCCCGGATTACCGCCGCCGCGACAAGTCGAATTTCGCATTGATTTAGTCCCAGGAGCTGCGCCAGTAGCTCGAGCGCCTTATCGATTAGCTCCATCTGAGATGCAAGAACTATCCAATCAGTTACAGGAACTATTGGATAAGGGTTTCATTCGCCCAAGTTTCTCACCTTGGGGAGCTCCAGTACTGTTTGTAAAGAAGAAGGATGGTTCCTTCCGGATGTGTATTGACTACAGGGAGCTGAACAAGCTGACAGTCAAAAATCGGTACCCTTTACCGAGGATTGACGACTTATTTGACCAGTTGCAGGGATCCAGTTATTATTCGAAGATAGATCTACGGTCAGGATACCACCAACTTAGGGTCCATGAGGAAGACGCGCCAAAGACAGCCTTCCGAACTAGATATGGCCATTATGAGTTCTTAGTGATGCCTTTCGGGCTAACTAATGCGCCGGCTATATTCATGGATCTGATGAACCGCGTGTGCAAACCATACTTGGACAAGTTTGTAATTGTGTTTATAGATGATATTTTGATTTACTCTCGGACCAAGGCCGAGCATGAGCAACACCTGAGATTGATTTTGGAATTGTTAAGGAAAGAAAAGTTGTATGCGAAGTTTTCCAAGTGCGAGTTTTGGCTTAGAGAAGTTCACTTTCTCGGTCACGTTGTAAACGAGAAAGGAATTCACGTTGATCCTTCCAAAGTCAAGGCCATCGAAAACTGGGAAGCGCCAAAAACCCCAACTGAGGTGAGGCAATTCCTAGGACTAGCTGGCTACTATCGACGCTTCATTGAGAACTTCTCCAAGATAGCTCTACCTCTGACCGCGCTAACTCAGAAAGACAGGATGTTTGTTTGGGGCGAAAACCAGGAAGCAGCGTTTCAAATGTTGAAGCAGAAGTTATGTAGTGCGCCAATTCTATCTCTGCCCGAGGGGACAGATGACATCGTCGTTTACTGCGACGCTTCACATCAAGGACTCGGATGTGTCCTTATGCAGCGAGACAAAGTCATAGCGTATGCCTCGCGCCAACTTAAGACCAATGAGAAGAACTACACAACGCATGATCTGGAACTTGGAGCGGTTGTCTTCGCGCTAAAGATTTGGCGCCATTACCTCTATGGTACAAAGTGTATAATCTTTACGGATCACAAGAGCCTTCAACATATATTTGATCAAAAGGATTTAAACATGAGGCAACGAAGATGGGTTGAATTGTTGAACGATTATGATTGTGAAATAAAGTACCACCCTGGAAAGGCGAATGTGGTGGCAGACGCGCTAAGTAGGAAGGAACGAATAAAAACGCTACGAGTCAAGGCTCTAAGGTTGACCATTCACGCAGATCTCTCTACCCGCATCCGAGACGCTCAGCAAGAAGCCTTGAAACCAGAGTTTGTTAAAAACGAAGCCCTTGGGGGAATGATTAAGAATTTGGAGCTCAAAGAAAACGACACTCGATATTTTGCTAACCGCATTTGGGTCCCTCTCAAGGGAGGATTGCGCGAGCAGGTATTAAACGAAGCTCACAAGACGCGGTATTCCGTACATCCTGGCGCAGACAAGATGTACCAAGATGTTAAAATGTTGTATTGGTGGCCCAATCTTAAAGGCGCCATCGCGACGTATGTCAGTAAGTGCCTGACATGTTCAAAAGTAAAGGCTGAATACCAGAAGCCGTCGGGATTACTTCAGCAGCCAGAAATTCCCATGTGGAAGTGGGAACAAATCTCTATGGACTTCATCACCAAACTGCCAAGGACACCTGGGGGTTATGACACAATATGGGTTATTGTGGATCGGCTAACTAAGTCAGCGCACTTCCTGCCAATCAAGGAAACCGATAAGATGGAAAAGTTAGCCCGACTGTATATTCGAGAAATAGTTTCAAAGCATGGAGTCCCAGTGTCCATCATTTCTGATAGAGATAGTCGGTTCACATCAAGGTTTTGGAGATCGTTACAAGGAGCTCTAGGTACTCGCCTTGATATGAGTACATCTTATCATCCTCAAACGGATGGGCAAAGCGAGCGAACAATCCAGACATTGGAAAATATGCTGCGCGCGTGCGCAATCGATTTCGGTGGTAGCTGGGATACTCATCTCCCATTGGTTGAATTTTCTTACAACAACAGCTATCACACAAGTATTAAGGCTGCGCCGTTCGAAGCTTTGTATGGGCGCAAGTGTAGATCCCCACTGTGCTGGGCTGAAGTGGGTGACAAGCAAATGACTGGTCCAAAATTGATCCAAGAAACAACAGACAAGATTTTTCAGATAAGGGATCGCCTTAAGACAGCGCGCGACAGACAAAAGAGCTACGCAGATGTGCGAAGGAAACCACTGGAGTTTCAAGTAGGGGATAAAGTACTTTTGAAAGTCTCTCCATGGAAAGGAGTCCCCCGTTTCGGCAAGCGAGGAAAGTTGAATCCGCGCTACATTGGACCATTTGAGATCCTGGAAAGGATCGGTCCGGTTGCTTATAAACTCCGTTTACCCGCCGAACTCAGTGGAGTTCATGATACGTTCCATGTGTCCAACCTCAAAAAGTGTTTATCTGACGAAACGTTAATTTTGCCGATGGAAGAGATTCACATCGACAAACAGCTGCACTTCGTAGAAGAACCTATAGCAGTGACCGATTGGAAAGAACAAAAGTTGCGCAGAAGCAGAATCAAGTTAGTAAAGGTTCAATGGAACTCGAGGCGTGGGCCTGAATTCACTTGGGAAAGAGAAGACCAGATGCGCATGAAATACCCACACCTCTTTCAGAACATGGCTTCTGCCAGCAACGTCTCCTAAATTTCGGGACGAAATTCGTTTAACGAGGGGAGAATGTGACACCCGGTAAATTCCCAAACCCTTAAGCTAAGTAATCAACCTAATAATTAGGTGATTGTAAATATTAAGCGCGTGCATTTGTTATGTGCGCCCTGCGCGAGCGCGCCATGTTAGTCAGCGCGTGCATTTGTTATGTGCGCCCTGCGCGAGCGCGCCATGTTAGTCAGCGCGTGCATTTGTTATGTGCGCCCTGCGCGAGCGCGCCATGTTAGTCAGCGCGTGCATTTGTTATGTGCGCCCTGCGCGAGCGCGCCATGTTAGTCAGCGCGTGCATTTGTTATGTGCGCCCTGCGCGAGCGCACCATGTTAAGAACCAGCGTGGGCATATATTATATGCGCCATGCGCGAATGTTTTGGCTTTATGTTTTCATGTACCTTAACGTTATGATGTCTAATGGGTTGACCGTCACGCATGATGCTAAGGCGGGTGCACCCTAAATCGTTTATGCGCGTGCGGAAGGGAACTAACCTCCCCGCATGGCGGGAACATTGAGAGCTAGTTTGTCTGAAGCTCCAAGATGGAATTGACTTCAACATAACTGATCACTATGTTGAAATACCAAGACCACTTGGAGGATCTACAAATGAAACTCAATGTCCCTGACTGCGAGAAGGTTACGTACCTACCCGCAGCAAAGAAACATTCTATACGCAGAATCCTACACGCATAAGGCTGTACGCGCAAGGTTACACGCACAAAACACAGTATTCTTCAGAATAAAGGGGATTATTCCCGCCCAAAAGAAAACAGTAACGTGTTTCAGAAAATTTCTACTTTTTACTGTGCACTGGCAAAAGCACACTGTGGCATGAACAGTCAACTATCAGCCACCCTACTCTCACCAACCACAGACCTGCATGTCCTGCGAAAATCAGAATCTTTTACCTACTCCTCCACTTTTGAATAAATAATAATACTTTCCATACTTTATCATCATCACACCTAGATATGAAAAGATTACAATCCCCTAAATCAAGGGATTGTGTTCCATTGAGTTTGCCTATAAATATGTAACCTAAAATTATCACTCAACACACTTCAAACTTCGCACTTAAATCTGCTCTGAATCATCTCCCAAGCATCTATTTGATTTTCAATTCCGTTCCTGTTACTAGGTAAGCCGAGATTATAACCTTGAGATCTACTTTCCAACCCTTATATCTTGATCTTAATATAGATTTCTTGTTATTTAATCGTATTCTAGACCTTCGATTCCGAGGCCAACACCAAGAAAACCCGAATCTCGATTAATCCCTTAACAAGAACCACAGGTGAGTCTCACAGCCCCCATTTCACTATTTTCACTGTTTTTAACCTGTTTTCGGGGCGAGGGACACGTGTTTAAATTACATTTTATCATGGTATACTTACAAGCTATGCAAGCGATTATGTGGTTAAATTATATTTCATGATGAGCAATGCGAACGGTTATCTAAGGTTTTTGATGTATGTGCGCTAGAACTCGAGTAAGTGATCACTTTACCATTGGAACTCTAAGGGTAGGGACTGCTGGTTTGATCCGCCCACTCGTAGGGGTCGCACCTCTTACACAGACGAGTGCCTAGCACGGGGCAGTACTATGGGTTTGAGCCCGTTCGTAGAGGTCGCTCCTCTTACGCAGACGAGCGCCTTGTTTTCCGGCACAACGTCCGCGCGTAACCCGCGGGACGGTATTACAGTATTATTCGCTCGTAGTGGCAGCGCCACTTACACAGACGAGCACAGTTTTCCAGAAATGTCCGCGCGTAACCCGCGGGACGGTATTACATTATTTTAGCTCGTAGTGGCAGCGCCACTTACACAGACGAGCACAGTTCCCAGAAATGTTCGCGCGTAACCCGCGGAACGATTTTTATCAGAATATGTTGATAGAACTATGTTTTCCCAAGCATGTGTTTTAATGATGCTATCAGAATTATGTTTCAGAATGATTATGATGCAATACGATTTATCAAGTTACTAAAACTTGTGAACTCACTCAGTTTATACTGATTCAAATGTTTTTACGTGTCTTTCAGGAGATAATTAGGTAGCGCATGGAGTCACACTTAGAGCACCTCACGCTGAACATCTAAAACTAGCTTTTTGGAAGATTTTAGTTCTATCCCTTCGATGCGCGTGGTTGTTCCCGCCGCGCAAGGGGATATGGCTTGGAAATCTTCAACAGTTGTTATACTTGGATGTTTTTATGTAACTTTTAAACAATGTAATGTATTAAACATTTCTTGCGCAATGAAAATCTTTGAATGTTTGCAATGGCCCGTGCTTAATTATCAATCCCCACTCGCGCGCGCCCGGCTGTTTCCGCCGCTCAGGGCCGGGTGTGACAGCGGTGGTACCTTTGCAACACCTTTATAAGGTTGGTGGCATGTTTGGAAGCAACCTTAACTTTCTTCTTGCCTTTACCGTTATAACCCAGTTTTTGGGATTAGACTTCTTGACACCAGTAGATCGAACCATCAGAACTTGATTAGTCTTAGTTGGAATATTCATCTCAGCCGTTATGAGCATACCATGAAGCTCCGACACTGTCTTCACCAAGGCATTCATATTAAAATTCATTACGAACAGGTCGTAAGAGATGGTGAGAGAGATCAAGATGAAATCCACTGTCATTTCATCTAACTGGGGATAATCAAGTTTCTTCAACTGGTCGATGTACCCTTTCATTTTGACGACATGCGCACTATCATAGGATCCCTGTTCCATTTTGCAGCTAATCCGGGCTTCATGGTCTTAGAGAGTTCTTGAAGGGATTGTTTATAGAACATTCTCTTGAGTTGATCAAGCATCTCATAGACACCAAGATCTTCCAAGCCCTTAGCAATATCGGAGGACATGGTGGCTAGCATAATGCAAGCGACTTCCATATTATTATCTCGTTAATATGTCAATCCCGGTTAATTTACTTAAGCGGGTGTTTATATTCGTTACCCAAGGTGTAACTCTCACGGGTCACAACCCGGACGGCCGCGTTAACTTAGCCGAACCAATCTATAATTCCAACAAGTTTGCTCATCAAAATATTTTATACTCAATAGTATAGATATTTTGAAATCGTGGAACAAGAAAAGGTGTCACATGTTACTCCAATTTAGTTGTTTAGATTTTGCATCCCTTTTAGTTTTAAAAGTTTTTAGTTGGTCTCTTTTACCAATTTATTCTATGTTGTCAACATTGTTCTTTCTCTTTAAAGTAACTTGGGGTAAGATGTCACTTCAGTACTATCTTTTAAAAAATTATTGTTACAAATATATGATTTTACCAACACTCTTTAATCGGACGAGCTCGATGCCTAGCCACCATCGCCACATCCTCCTTGCGTCGTCTCCCCTCTCTCCGTTCTCTCTCGCTTGTCCACGCACCCACATACACCCGTCGACCACAATTCCCGAATAAGGTTTGGGGTGGGGGTTTTACACTAGAGATGAGATCGGCATCAAACCGGTTTTAATGGGCTGTAAGAAAACTGGATGTCTAGCTATATGTTCGGCGAGAAGTTTGTTTATGTGTGTCTGTTTAATAAACGAACCAGACACGGACAAAATAACTTTGCTCGATAAGCTTAACGGGCGAACATGGACAAATGTCGTGTTCGTTTAATAGTGGTTATGAACGTCCTGTAATGTTCGTTTAATAGTGTTGTCTATGAAATTCTTTGAAGAATGAAGAATTTGAAGCTTTTTTCTCTTGAAACACTAGAAGTTTGTGTATTTTGAACACTAAAACATTATTTTAATATGATTTTATGTTCGATTAATATGTTAATTGTTAACTATTTTTGGATATCATGTGGTGTAATGTTCATTAGTGTTTATGTTAAATATTTTGATATGTTTATGTTTGTTTGTTCATTAATATTCAATTCATTAGTGTCCACTGATGTTTGTTTATCCGTTAGTGGATGTTAGTATTCGGTTGTCCATTATTGTACGTTATCGTCCATTTATAATACAAACGAACGGATACAAAGGGACATGAAAAAACTGAATTCCTTAATGAACGGACACCGACAAGAATTTTAGGATGCTGAGGTAATCTGCTACCTCGATTACTTAAAACAACAAGTTTTAGGATGTTACAGTGAGAAAGTTTGGTTTATAATTTATAATTGAAGTCGTTCAAGAGGTCAGCCGGAGGCTGCACTTCCATTGTGGAGGGGGGGGGGGGGTGTTCAATTTGAAGGGGATGGAAACTGGTGGTGACAAAGGCGGATTGCAGTGGTGCACATTTTTTCCTTGTAAACATCCACGCAAGCAACTACGTACGTTAAAACTCGATGGGGGAAAAATAGGTGGAAACTTAGGACTATCGTGGTATATTTCTAAAGTTGGGGTCAATACCGGCCATTAGTCAAAATTGAGATTATTCACACTATCCCTTATATTTATGGGCTAGGTTATTATACAATTGGGAATAAAAATGAGAAAGATTTGTGGCCCATTAAAAAAATCCATCAAAAAAATTAATAAAAAAAATCATAACTTAAAATTTAAAAAAAATAATAAAAAAAGTAAAAATAAACAATAATGTTTCCCCGTCTTTTTGTTCCAAAACAAATAGATACAATGTTGAAGAATAAAATATCATTGTGTCTTTTATTTATTTTCGTCATTTATTATGTTTTCTGTTGTGTTATATTTTGCGATTGATTGTGTCTTTTTTATTTGTAATTGTGTCTTTTATTAATTTTCATCATCGTGTCTTTTTTTTCTTTGGCATTGTGTTATTTCGTCGTTTTTTTAACGGGAATGTCGATGGAAACATTTGGGTTTTTAAATTTTTTCGTATTTTATTCATATTTTAAGTTATAATTTTTTTTAATTATTTTTAAATATACTTTTTGTGGTTTTTTGTATGACCGTAAATTTTTATCACACTTCTCATTTTTGTCTCCATATATATTTTAACTTTACCATATATTTATTATTATAACCTTAAATTTATTATCATGTTAAAAGAAAAAAAGTAATGTATGTTCTTCTACCAGAAAATTACTAATTGTAGGAAAAAGGTATTTTCTCTACCAGTTTTTTATAAATAAGTTACATAAAGATTCTTATTTTTGAATTTTGAACCGTCCCTCTTTAAGAAGAAGAAAAAAAAACAACTTGTCACATGAGTCCTTCCCTACACTTCACAAGTTTTGATGGAGTCATGATTGTGGTATCCTCCTCTTAAAACCAGATAATCCATCAACAAAATGCCAAAAAGAAAACGTTGTCTCAACTCTTTAATAAGTATTCATTTAGTAATAACTCTTTTTTTAAGCACCATGTGGTTAAGTCTCATCTACATGACGCGTGATTCTAAGACAAAAATATAATCATTGACAGAATTTAACCATTTTTGTTTTTCTCAACTACATATTTTTCCTTTAGATTTACCAATTGATCGTATTTTTCACAGAATCTTCTACTTTCATGCCATGGATTTTGTCATTTATTCCCATACTTTTGCAAAAAAGAAAAAAAGTAGAGATTATATAGAAATGAGGTGTCATGAGAAGTTGGTTATATAATAAGAGGCTTGTCCTCCCAACTTAAAAACGCATGTTTGATTCTTATTTGGGCCAGTTTGAAGAACATTTGGTAAATGGATGAATCACCGACTTTAATACCAGGTGTCATGAGAAGTTGGTTTAATAGTAAGAGGCTTGCCCTCCCAACTTGAAGACGCATGTTTGATTCTTATTTGGGCCAGTTTGAAGGACATTTGGTAAATGGATGAATCACCAGCTTTAATATCAGGTCAGAACCCGGCATAAGACGAACATATCCTATCTGATTTCCGTGCATGAGGTTATGGCCTCATAATGATTGAGAATTACATAACCAAAAGAATAAATTAATATCTGAGATTATAAAAACGAGGTCACCAAAAATTGCAAAATACTTTTAAACACACCATCAAAGTCTAAAACGACAAAACGGCCAATACCTTTTATAATGTTTTTACTTTTACGAAATTCTAAGATTGCCAAATTTTAGATTCAAACAATCTAATATGAATCAAAAGTGATTTTTATTATAACTTTTCAATTACTTTTAACTATTAACTAGACAGAATTACAAAAATTGTTCTTTATGTTTATATCAAATTTCATTCATTATCCTTTATTTTTAAAATTAATATGTTTTATATTTTACGTTTAAAAATCTAACGACGCTTGTCCTTTGACTTTAACCCAGTTAATTTTTCTCATTAAGTCAATTCATGTGCCTAGCACATGAGGGCACATTAGTCATTTTACCTATTAAACTAAATAACTTAATATTTAAACAAAATAAAATAACTTAAATTATATATTACAAATAAGTAAATATACTCTCTCTCTCTCTTACCACCAGCCACCACCGCCTGCTAACGTTGCCCCGCACTGGTTCACCACCATACCTACCGACCTCTTCATCCCCAAATCTAAACCCCACAATCATGACGACATTCAGATATGGCTTCCCTCACATGTGGCCCTTTTCTCTAATGGAATGACCCCAACAGTTGAACCCCCATCGCCGGATGGTTGTGCCGCCGTTGCCGGCTGCCTTCTTCCCCGGAACCATAGCGGGTGGTTGAATAAAGAGTTGATGTACCCTATTTTGACCACAAAACCCACCCTTTGCATCTTCATCTTTTCCCCCCTATCTCATTCACAAACTACGAAGTTCTAATCCATCAACAACACCACCACAATTTTTTAGGAGATCAACAAAAGTCACAGATGGTAGAAGATCACTTACGGGAAGAAACAGTGAAAAAAGATTTGTTTTGAATTTTGTGAAATGCATTTGTTGATGATTAGATCTGGATATTTGTATTTTGATTGGACTCATTATCATCAATTGAAAAAGAAGTTTGGTTGTGGTTATGTGGTGTGGATGAAATTCTGGAGAAAGAGAGATTTTTAAATTGTCAATTTTTTTATAATTTATTAGATAAAATGACTAATGTGTCCCACATGACCTGACTTAACGAGAAAAACTAACTAGGTTAGGGTCAAAGGACAAACGGTGTTAGATTTTTAAACATAAAGGATAAAACATATCAATTTTAAAGATAAATAACAATGAATGAAATTTGATATAAACATAAAGGACAATTTTTGTAATTCTGTATATTAACTATCATACATATATATTGATTTTAAATAATAAATAATCACATGTCACCTTTTGGTCGCAATCTAATCTAATATGAATCAGAAGTGATTTTCATTATAACTTTTCAATTATTTTTAACTATTAACCATTAGCTATATTGATCTTAAATAGTCATAATTACATATAACTTTTTGGTTGCTCCAGTCCTAACTAACAAATGGTTAATGACAGTCTCACTTTTTAACATGTTTGCTTTCAACGATCCATGGCTAACGAAAGCGTAACTCTGTTATTCTCCAGTCGGCGGAAAAATGCTTTCGGCAGGAAAACTTCGTTTTTATCAGAAAACTCAACATTTCCGTCCCAAACCTTAGATTGAACCTTTAGGAACCTTCTTTTAAATATAAAAAACCCATTATTGTGGTCGCCGGAAAAACGTTTTCGACCGGATTTCCTTTTTCAGGTGGAAACCGTTGGTGCTGGTGTTCAGATAGTGGTGATTAGCAGTGGTGGTGTTTGGGTAGTGGTGTTCATGTGGCGGTGGTGGTGTTCATGTGGTGGTTGTCGGCTGGCCTTGATGGTGGTGGTGGCCAGCGATGGTGTCTAGTTGAGTTTTCCTTCGAAAAAGGAGTTTTACGGCTGATGGTCGGGTGTGTTACATGTATTTATTTACTTTACTTTGTTATTTATATTTAGTTTTTAGATAAGATTTTAGTACTTCAAGTATGTCTATGTGTTTCAGGGTATCAGGCATTATACATACATAATTGGAGCTAAATTTGCATGGTTAGAAGTTTTGGGAAGATCAAGGTTAATACGCGCGTACATTGGAGTGAAAATGAACCAAAATTAGAAAATATCAGGTTTGGGGTCGACGACCCCAGATTCGGAGTCTCCGACGCCAATGCTATCCCAAGATGCCAAAACATTCAGGCCGACGCGGAAATTGGATCATCTAAGACACCAACCACGTTTTGGGCTACAGAATACATAGTTTTGACTCGTTTTCATGAATATAAAATTAGGGTTTCGCCTCCATTCAACATATCTTTTATACCAGCAGATCTAGGAGAATTCCATAGCTTTTCCACCATCTCCAACCCCTTCTCGAGCAAGAATTCATCCATGGAGACTCGAACCAATTTTAGGTTTAACGTTTCCATCATGTTTCTTGGCTAAAATCACTGTGACCACTTTAGGTGTAGGGTTTATGCTTAAACTGAATGTATCTATGTTTCTTCTCTTAGAATTGGATTGAAGTGTGATTAGTTTTTATTAATCTATCTTTATGTGTGTTTTGCCTAATTAAACATTTGTTTATCTGAGATTCGGATTTCTCATCAATCAATCGGTTGTGTTTATCAACATTTAGGATTAAGTTCTTATCATCATTAAAATGTTACCTATAATCATTAATTTGCTCGAAATCGTTTATTAACAAACTGGTAATTAGGTATACCACTTTCAGTTGTACTAATTTATCGGATTAGGTTCTGTGAATCAACATGACCAAACTACTGTGTCTAGTAACTACTTATTAATTCTAATTCTCGAATCATGTCTATTTGATTATCCAATTGATAAGAAATATAGTTGATTGCATGACCTGAACCTGAAGTGTGTCACTCCTTTCTCATATTGTTTTACAACATAAAGTAATCGTGTTTTCATAACCAACTCTTCTAAACTGTTTGAGTCTGTCTCCCCGTATAGAATAATTAATTAGTAAAATATGATTGCAACTTGCACTTTCTACCTATTCCCGGTGGAGACGACCTTACTTACCCGTACTAATTATAGGTATTTAAGTAATATAAATACTAGTTTTTGATTAGAGCACGACATCTACATCAAAGTGGCGTTGTTGCATTCTTTGATATCTGAACTCTCTCCCTTTGTATCATCATCTTCAATCACAGCCACTGCAATCTTTGACTCTTCAATGATTGACAGAGTTGGTGTGGTATTAATCTCCACAACCTCTTTCTCAACTTCATGCTCTGAAAACCCCTTGAACCTCATCTATTAGCTCATCATCCACCACAGTGACACTTGCTAAGTTCTCTTGTTCTTGTTTAATTTGGGCCACCACTTCTAATAGTTGACTTATTAGTTCATATTGGGCAGCATTAGACGTTTCCAGAAGCTCCAATCTTTGATTTAAACTTTTTCTGAGCTTATTGATCTCTCTTTATCTCCTTCAAAAGTTCATAACGTCTTTACATAGATTCTTCTTTGTTACCCAAGGAATCTTCTTGATCTTGCTGATAATTTCTTTAATAGGTACCACCATGATTATAGTATCGTGGGACTTCTTCATACATAGGTTAGGAAACTCATCATAATAGTAGTCTTTCTACTCTCGGTAACATAGAAAATTTGGCGTCTCAAGTTCATCACTATCATATTCACTTGACTCATTATAGCGCTGATAATCTGGTGGAGGTGGTGAATAATCCTGGTACTACCTGTTGCGACCCTAGCAGTTGGATTTCCTTTTCTTATAACTATATGGCTCGCAATAGCTTTAAGGGTTGTATGAAGGTGGTTCATGATATCGAAATGAATGGTACGGATGATCATCTTCCACGAACTCATATCCCTCATGTGATTCATTGTGAATTACCTATACACAAGGAACAAAGAGATACCAAGCGTAAAATCAAACAAATAAAACAAAAAACAAAAACAAAACACTAAACTAGCACTTTGCGTGTTGAATCCCTGACAACGGCGCCATTTTGATATAGATGTAGTGCCACGATAAAAAAACATGTATTTATGTAACTTAAATACTTATAACTAGTGCGGGTAAGTAAGATCATCTTCATATTGAATAAGTGGAAAGTGCAAGTTACAATCATATTTTACTAATTAGTTATTCTATGCGGACAAACGGTGTCAAGTAGTTTAGAAGAGTTGGTTATGAAAAGACGATTACATAAGGTTGTAAAACAATATGAGAAAATAGTGATACACATCTGGTCTAGGTCATGCAATCAACTGAACAACTATATCTCTTATCAATTGGAAAATGACATAGACATGATTCGTTAATTAAGATTAATAAGTAATTACTAGAAAAGAGTAGTTTAGTCGTGTTGATACATAGAACCTAATCTGATAAATTAGTACAACTGAAAGTGGTCTACCTAATTACCAGTTTGTTAATAAACGATTTTGAGCAAATTAATGATCAAAGGTAACAGTTTACTGTTGATAAGAACTTAATCCTAAATGTTTATAAACAAAACCAATTTATTGATGAGAAACCCAAATCTCAGAGAAACAATTGTTTAATTAATCAAAACACACATAAAGATAGATTAATAAAAAACTATTCAACTTCAATCCAATTATAAGACAAGAAACATAGAGACATTCTGTTTAAGCATAAACCCTACACCTAAAGTAGTCACATGTGTTTTTAGCCAAGAAACATGATGGAAATGTTAAATCTAATGTTGGTCGTAGTCTCCATGGATGAATTCTTCTCGGGAAGGGGTTGGAGATGGTAGAAAAGCTTTGGAATTCGCCCTAGATCTGCCAGTATATAGGATATGTTGAATGAATGCAAAACCCTAATTTTATATTAATAAAAACGAGTCAAACTATGTTTTCCGTAGATCAAAACGTGGCCGACATCACCGACCCCAAAACTGGCATCGACGACGCCATTTGGCATGTCAGATGATCCAATTTTTGTTTCGGCCAGAATGTTTTGGCATCTTGGGATAGCATCGGCGTCGGAGGCTCCAGATCTGGAGTCGTCGACCCCAAATCTGAAATTTTCTAGTTTTGGCTCATTTTCACCCCGATGTACGCGCGTATCAACCTTGATACGCGCAAGACTTCTAAGCATGCAAATTAGCTCTAGTTATGTATCTTTAATGCCCAATACTGTCAAAAACTTAACTAAAAACATAATATAAATAACAAAGTAAAGTAAATAAATACATGAATACATCCAACCATTAGCCGAAAAACTCCTTTTTCGTAGGTAAACTCAACCTAAACACCATCGCTGGCCACCACCACCATTACCTAAACACCACCATCAAGCCCGTCTGACAACCACCACATGAACATCGCCACCACCATCACCACTTGAACACCACTACCCAAACACCGCCACCGCTAATCACCATTATCTGAACACCACCACCGATGGTTTTCACATGAAAAAGGAGTTTTTCGGCCGAAAACGTTTTCATGGCTATTAACACCTAGGGTTCCAACGACCTCAATAATTAGTGTTTTTTCCTTAAAAAAGGTTCATGAAGATTCAATCTAAGTTTTTCCGACAAAATTGATGTTTTCAAGCCGAAAGCATTTTCCAGCGACGGGAGACTATCAGATCGTTTCCATTTGTCCTGGATTGTTGGAAACAAACATGTTAAAACGTGTGACTGTTATCAGCCTTTTCGTTAGTTAAAACCGACAACGACTAAATATGATAGTTTTGATTATTTATTAAAGGCAACATACCTAGTTATTATGGAAAACTTGCTAACTTTAAACTTCAGTATCTATTCTCATAGTCTAAAAATAGTAAAGTATCATTTTTGCTCTCTTGTAAGAGTTTTTAGAAAAATTCAATCTTATTCTCTTCTCTCACGCACAAAACATAATCTTTATCATATATTGAACACTCAAGGATGGTCAAGGAAAAAGGCCATTTTAATGATTTTCTATCAGTTTTTCTACAAGGTTTAACAGGACAATCTAATACCTATTCGACTATCTATAGTTCGATATTTGCATAGCCCTTGTGATAGCAATATCAATCGGTAACGAACACGTAACAGGTAGAAATTGTGATATTTGGTGCAGATAAGAAACAACGGCTAGTTTGAGATACAGGCACACCACCCAAATTAGCACGTTGGGCAGTCTAAAATCCAAGAATAAAGATAAGTCACACCACTTGATTTCCTTAACGAACGAACATGAACAAGGTCTTGTTCGTGTTCGCTTAGTTCGTTTACAGCCCTAGTCAAATGTATACCAAGGCAAATTATAAAATCAATCAATTAAATTGTAATTCAGTTGGTTTAGCTTATTTTTTTTATATATAATTTTTAAACGATTCGATTTTATACATAAAAATTAGAAACTAATTGATTTCACTATTTGTGACACTTTAAACTAAAAATAGTAAATTATCTACATAAACTGCCCTAAACAACTGAAGAAACACTAAGTGACCCCGGGCAGATTACGGATAATCTGGGGGTTATATAGATGTTTCCCACGAGGATGAGGTCCAGCAAAGAAAGTTGTTCTTCAGGTGACCTGCAAAACAGACACCGTAAGCTCGTCACTGAGAAGGGGGGGGGGGGGTTCCTCCTTGTGACCACCCTCCGGCGTGAGAATCAGACTAGATTGCTCTGAATATAAGTGTATATTAAGAGATTGCTAGAGAAGACAATGAGATATCCGATGATGTCCTTACCATTCCAAGGTGTTGGAGTATTTATAGCCGAAGGTAGGTTTCCAAGAAGGTACAGCCGGCTGAATAGTATTCCTGTTCTACCAACAGTGGGCTACGCACAAGCCATGCTGGTTGGTGGATAGGCTGCGGCCGATAGTGACAAGGCCGGCCGTATACTGTTCCTTTACTGCTGGCTATGCACTGTTCCACCAACTGTAGGCTACGCACGTCCCATAGTAAGGGTTGGTGAGTAGGCAGCGGCTAATAGTGACAAACAGTACTAGAGGGTGCTCCTCCTCGTACTGTTGTCGGTGAGCTGTCACCCTGTGATTGGTTCATGGGCTGTTTTGGTCAGATCGTCTGTTTTGCCCATACCTTGGCAGGTATAGTACAAAAGATCTTCCAGAAGCATACGGACTGGCTCTTTTGGGCGGGAGTATTCTCGCCTTGCTCATTCGTTCAGGTGACATTACTGAAGTATCAAGAGTTAGTGCCTTGTGCGTGTAGCCTTGCTATCAGTGCGGGTAGCCTTCCCTGATGGCTTGTATCCGCAACTGCGGGAACAAGCGGGGTACACCATTGGGAGGCTTTCCCTGCGGGAACAGCTGGCGTACTGCGCGTAAGGTCTTCATCTCTGAGCATGGTGGGTCCTGCGGAAGCAGTTGGTCGTTGCGCAGACGTCCCTCTTCAAGGTGAGTCTTGCGGGTCCAACTGGGCTCTGCTGGGACCTACCTCTTCAAGTCCCCCCAGTCCAATGTTCTTCTCATGAATTATTAATAAGTGAGGTGAACTTTTGGACTTTAGCAAGGGGTTTTGAAAAGGGTTTTTAGTTTTAAGGTTTTCCGTGGGGATTCTTCCCGCGGTTTTCCTAATGTCACGCAGAAATTCCCGACTTTTCTGCTTGATCTTTGGGTATGAAGCGGGTAGGTCTGTAACCTCCTCGCAAGTCAGGAGCGTTGAGTCCCACTTGTGTGGATTCTCCATGGGGTTTTGGTAGTTTTGAACATAGTGATCAATTATGTTAAAACCACCAATTCCATCTTGGAGTTTCTAACAATATAGTTCTCGACGTTCCTGCTATGCGGGGATGTTTTTCCCGTTTCCGCAAGCATGGCCCAAAAGATCCTTCTTGGTTTGAATTCCCTGCGGAGCGCTAAGTATGTGAAGGGTTTTGCCTTGACACTGTACCCGCACTCGTCTTACGGTTACTTTACTTCCAAGGTATTCCTGGCGTCAATTCCCTGCGAGTGCTAAGTATGTGAAGGGTTTTGCCTTAACACTGTACCCGCACCTGTCTTATAGTTACTTGGTTGCCAAGGTAAGGGGTATTTTCCCGCTTTTGAATCTTTTTGAAATTTTGAAATTCGAAGAGTTGGTGAAAGGATAAGACCAGTCCAAACTATTGAAACGTCGTCCGACGGTTTCTTCTGACAGTGTCAGGACGTGCAGGAAGTTATGGCGACGTGACAGTATATGGTCATTCCAGGCGCTTTTTCAGGCGCGTGGGCGCGAATTTTCGGGCGCGTGGCCGCGAAATTAATGGCACGCGTCCTTTCAACAGCTGTTGCCAGCTTGCTTATTGCCACGTGTCATAGTTTCATTGCACCTGCGATTTCTCTCTCTTCCGCATTAAATTCATCGCATTGATTGTGATTAGTATATAAAGGGGGAGAGGGTCCTTTGTAATCCACACTTTCACTTTTCTCTTCATCTTCAAAACGATTTCCGGCGAATACTCACCTTTTCAGTCGAGCATTCTCTTGAAATCGTTCTCTTCTTTCATACCTGCAAGATGTCTTCTGCTCACGATCTTGAGGCTACAGCCCAGGAGGCTGGGGTGTACGCCGAGAACCCGTCATCCACGTCCAACAAGGATGACAAGAGTACTGCTGGCGAGTGCCAGTGTGCTCTGCCTGTCGATCTATATCAGTACATCGTCAGGAAGTTCATGCTCGAGTCTTTCGAGCCTGAGTTTCCTGAACCTCATCAGACGGTGTATGATGCCCCCAGAGGCAAGATCGGGGTATATGCCGCATTCTTTGTCTATGGGAATCTTAGGTTCCCCTTGACGAAGTTTGTGTACCGTTTTCTGGAGAGGCACGGTGTACACCTGACCGAGGTACACCCGATGGCGATCGCAAAGATTCGCCACTTCGAGTGGGTGTGCCGGATTCTGGGCGTTGAGCCCTTCGTCGACCGCCTGATGACCTTCTACTCTTGGAGGTGCATCCAGGGGTGGTATACTCTGATAACCCGGATCAAGGGTTTGAAGATTTGCGCAACCGAGCGCAGTCTTCGTTCATGGAAGCGGGAGTTCTTTTATATCTCCGCTCGTGCCATCCCCCTTGCCATGAAGTTTAAGAATGGGCAAGCACTCCCCAGCCTTCACGCCTCCAACTACCAGGAGGCGGAATGGTTCTCAAAGATTTCCCGAGTCCAATCTCCGGTTTACCGCTTTGCGGAGTCCGGGATGGTGATGCTCGGGATGAGCCGGGTGTGGAAGGATGCGGAGGCGCAAAAGATCCCGATCGTCCTTGAATACGGTTTGAACTCTGTCCCTTACGGTATGCTCTGTCTTCTTTGTTTATATAGGTTTGTCTTCTAACTGTTTTTCTTTTATTTCAGAGGGGAACGACTTGCAGTCGCTCCTGCATCCGCGGGAGGCTGATAGTCCCGCTCGGATGGGTACTCGTGCTCTAGATGAGAACGAGTTGCCCATCCTTGAACAGACGGCGGATCGGTTCGTGGAGGTCTACCCGCCAGGCCACGAGATCCTGAGCGCCAGGCGGCCAGGTAAGGCGTTATTCAACCCTCGACCCCTCAATGCTGAAACCTCTGCTGGAATTCCTCTAATCTTGTGTTCTGATGAGGAATCCGCAGATGGTCCTCCGTTGGTGCGGAAGAAGAAGGCTGCCGGCGGGAAGGGGAAGGCGAAGGTGGCCTCCACTGCCGATCCGGTGCCTCGGTCTGATTCAGAGACCGAGAGCGAGGAGGTGGCGGGGAACCCTGGTGGTGATAAGACCACTACTCCGGAGGCTACGGCGACTGTCACCTCCGGAGAGCCCAGGATGACGACGGTGAGCGGCGTAAAGAGGCCGGCTCCATCGGGTTCGTCCCCGCCTGTTCGCACTTTTAGGCTAAAGAAAACCCGTAAGTACAAACTTCCTTTATTTTTAACTTCATAGCTTTCCATCATTAATACTTATCTTCTTTGTGCAGGCGTGGATGCTACCGCATTCCAGGGTGGAGCGGGGAGGAATACCTCCGGACCCATGACGGTAGGCTTGGTCAGCCTACCTGAGGCGAAGACCCAGGCGGCTGCGCCTGCTTCAGTTGGTTCAGTTGCTCACCCAGTTGAGCCAACTGTTCCAACTGTGATGACATCACCGCCGGCTGTCAGTGCCATATTTACTGAATCTTTCACTGAGCCGGCAGTGACTTTTTCTGCGGACTCCTCCGCAGCGGCGACCACGGTTGTGAGTTCACCTACGATGAGTTCACCTCCGTTGGTTTCTACTACCGCGGCGGCCTTCACCATGCCTCCTCCGTCATCGGCAACGACGGCCGATCCTTCAGGTATGCTTGGGGCTTCTCGCCAACCTCTGCCTCCTTCCCATCTGCCTGACCTCTTGGACGGATTTCCCTTGGGTTTAGGTGATGGGTTTGGCGGCTATCGGCCTGTTGTCGACCCTACAGGTGCGTAGGGTTCTTTTGGCCTTTTTTTTTTTTTGTATCATCTTTTCCTAACAGCTTTTTGTTTTTTGCAGTGTCGGATTCCAATGAAGTGTATGTTCCACGATGGAACATCCGCCGAGGAACAACCCTTCGCACGCCTGTGGAGTGCGTGGAGTGGGCTCGTCACGCAGCTCCCAGTGGTGCGTTGGGGGAAGCCATGGCTAGCTACCAGGAGGGTAGGCTAACCAATGAGCTTCGGGTTCTCCTGGCCCGGATGCAGCCGCGCGTCGAGCTGCTTTGTCGTGAAAACGACAAGTTAAAAGCAGCTCGTATCCAAGAAGTAGCTCAGGCGCGGGCTGTCCGGGAGGAGAATAGGAGGCTCTCCGCCGTTGCTGCGGAGAAGGAGAAGGCCTTCAAGGCCCTTAAAGTTGAAGTTCAGGCCCGTCTCGAGGCCCGTTCCAAGGCTGCCCAAGCTGTTAACGAACAGCTTCGGCTGGCTAAGGAAACTGCTCGGAACGCAACTGAAAGGGCCACCAAGGCTGAAGCTGTTGCTGAGCCTCTACGCCTCGAGAATGAGGAACTTAAAGCCAAACTAGAGGCGCTCCAACAGGCTCATGATGCCTTGGCGATGAAAGACGCCAAGAAGCTCCAAGAGATCCTGGACCAGAGGGGGGTGCTTGACCACACTGAGCGGAAGCTAAAGGGCGTTGAAGAGGCTGCGGCTAAAGAAGTGTTGCTTGCCAACCTCAACAAAAGTGAAGCCGAACGCGCCCGTAACCAAGCTCAAGCTGCCCTCCAGGAAGCTCTGGTTACCAAGGAATGGCTTCTTCGAGAAGCGTTGTCTCAGGTAAGCTTAACTTCATAATGTCTTTACGCTTTTCTTTGTAAATAGAAAAGGTTTTGATACTTGTATTTTTTCTTGTAGGTTGTGCATCGAGTCTTTACGGACACATCATACGACGATGCCATGAGCGCAGCCCTCAACGCTTCTCATGAGGATGGGGAAAAGGCCGGCTTCCTGCTTGGTCTAGGGTTTGTTGAGAAAGGCATCCCGCCTTCCATCTTCCCTTTGTATGATGTGGATACTGAAGCTGTTTATGACCAAGCAGTGAACCAGTATGCCGCCTTCCCGCATCCGGTGGTGGAGAAGGTGAACGAAGTCGCTGCTGCTGATGATGGGCTAGCTATCCTTAAAGCTTTCCTTGAACCGCCACGCTCTACTGATGGTGCGGGTCCAAGTGGAAGTGGTCCTGAAGCTTGATCCTGAAGATCCCTTTCCACCATTAGAGTAGATTTTTATTTTTGTATAGCTTCTTTTGTATGCGGGTATGCACCCAGCAATCTTTGTAATATTTGAATTTTGATGGAATAAAGATTGTGTTAATTCCTTGCCTTGTTTATTTTACGCATGTTTTGATTTAACTTAGCAATTTCTTTAGTACTTAGATAAGTTAACTTTTTAACGTGGCAAATTATAAGTTTGTTTCGCTTCCTCTTTCATGATTGTGCGGGTATGACCGTCACTTACACTTAGTAGGATGGCTTAACTTTACTTATATCTGACCTGCGTGGAAGTTTTCCTCATCTTTTCCTTTGAAATTTTCTAAGTGTTTAGAATAAGTTAACCTTTGAACGTGGTAGATAATAGGTTGAAGTTTTGCCTCCTTGTTCGTGATTGTGCGGGTAAGACCGTCACTTGCACTTAATAGGATGGCTAAACTTTGCCTACATCTGACCTGCGTGGAGGTTTTCCTTAAACTTTTGAAATTTTTACCGTTTTGTGTTTATGCGGGTTTTGCCGCCTTCCACACGTAACGACTTACTTCTTCCCATATTTATGCGGTGAATACCGGCACATCAGTGTGGGAAGTTCATAAGTATAAAGGTAAGGCTATCAACACATTGTGAAAGGAGAATCATTTCCATTAGAAGTGGCTCTAGGCCTTTTCTTTACAAGTTTGGAATTGATCTACATGTAACATTTGCGTAATTGAGCTCAATTCCATGTTCTTGGGATGGGAGTGCCATCGAGCCTTTCGAGCCGGTACGCGCCCTTTCCCAGAACTTCTTTGATAATGTATGGCCCTTCCCAGACCGGGGCCAGTTTTCCTGGGCGTTGTTGGTTCGAAGCCTCGTTGTTACGCAGTATGTAGTCTCCTACATTGAAGTTGCAGAGTTTTACCCGTGTGTTGTAGTACTTTTGCATTTGTCGCTTGTAGTTCTCTTCACGCACTGCGGCTAAGTCTCTGCGTTCCTCGGTTAGCATAAGGTCTAACCGTCTTTCCGCATCATTGTCTTCTGGCTGAATCAAGACCCTTGGTGAGGGTAAATCAATTTCGACCGGGACCATGGCTTCAGTGCCATAAGTGAGACTGAACGGGGTTTCTCCCGTACTGGCCTTTTTCAGTGTTCTGTTTTCCCAAAGGACGTGCGGAAGCTCGTCCACCCAGCCGGATCTGTGTTCCAAGAGTCTTTTCTTTATGCCTTCGACGATGCTCTTATTTGCTCTTTCTACCTCACCATTACCTTGCGGGTGCGCCACTGAGGTAAAAGTGTGGGTGATTTGGAGTTCTTCCAGCCACTTTTGTAGCTTCTTGTCAGCAAAGTTGGTGCCGTTATCGCTCACCAAATTCTGTGGAAGTCCAAAACGACAAATAATAAATTCCCAAATAAATTTTTTGATATGTTTCGCGGTTGTTTGGGCTAAGGGTTTTGCTTCTATCCACTTGGTGAAGTAGTCGATGGCTACCACTAGGAACTGAACATTTCCTGCTGCTATAGGAAATGGGCCTGTCACATCGATGGCCCACTTCTGAAATGGCCATGAAGAGGTGACTGGAACAAGTTCATTCTTCGGGCGATGCGTGTTGGGTGCGTAGAGCTGACAAGACCTGCACTTTCTGATGTATGCCAGCGCATCTGTATGCATCCCCGGCCAAAAGTATCCCGCGTTGTTTAGCTTAGCTACAACAGCGCGTGGACCTGCGTGTACTCCACAGATGCCTTCGTGTACTTCCCTTAGGAGGTAGTCAGCATCTTGGTTGTCCACACATCTTAAGAGTGGGCCAAGAAAGTTACGTCTGTAAAGGATGTCATCAATGAGTTGATAATTCAGTGCTTTACAGCGTAGTTTTCTTGCCTGTGTTTTTGACTCTGGTAGTGTACCTGCCGCAAGGTAATTTATTATTGGTGTCATCCACGTTTCTGTGCTGGTTTGGATGACACAAATTTCCTTGTGCGGGACTGAAGGTGCCTCGAGGAGTTCAATGCGGATGTCCTTTCCCAAGTGGGTGAAGGCTAATGATGCAAGCTTGCTTAACGCATCCGCAGATTTGTTTTCACTACGCTTGACATGTATGACTTTGCAATCGTTAAAATCGCGCATAAGGGTTTTTGCTTGTGCGAGGTACAGGGCCATTGTGTCGTTCACGGCCGTGTACGTCCCGTTGATTTGGTTGGCTACTAACATGGAATCCAAGTGGGCTTCCAAGTGTTTCACTCCCATCTTACGCGCAATTCTCAGCCCGGCCAAGAATGCTTCATACTCGGTTTCGTTATTCGTACTTGGAAAATCCAGTCGAATAGCGTAAGTGTATTCTTGGCCTGCTGGGTTGGTTAGTTTCAGCCCTGCGCCTGAACCCTCGTTACTGGCTGCTCCATCAGTGTAGAGTCGCCAGACATCATTGATGTTCTGTGCTGGAGAGGGTTGAGCCTCTTCCTGGCACTCTTTTTCCCGCGATGCAGGCACTTTCGCAATAAAGTCGGCCAAAACCTGGCCTTTTATGGCTGGTCTTGGCTTATACTTTATCGCGTATTCCCCCAACTCAATTGCCCATTTGGCTAGGCGTCCCGATAACTCAGGTTTGCGTAGAACGTTTGCAAGTTTGAAGTTGGAGAGAATGGTGATTGGGTGACCCTGGAAATATCGTCTTAACCTGCGTGAAGCGTGTATAAGTGCTAAGACTAATTTTTCGAGGGTAGAGTACCGGGTTTCTACGTCTGTTAGGATACGGCTGACATAATAGATTGGCATCTGGATGCTTTTCCGTTCAACTAGCAGGACCGCCCCGGTTGCTCTATCTGTTGCGGAAAGGTATAGGATTAACTCCTCCCCCGCTTTTGGTGCTGTGAGCGTTGGGAGTTCGATCAAGCGTTAACGAATCTCCTGAAAAGCTGCTTCCGCTTCTGGTGTCCAGCGGAAGTGCGTTTTCTTTAAACAGTTTCTCAACGTTGACACGAAAGGAAACGACTTATCCGCGTGGTTTGCCAAAAAGCGATTAAGTGCGACTAGTCGTCCATTCAGTGTCTGAGCCTGTTTGATGGTAGTAGGTGATTCCATTTTGATAATGGCTTCGACCTTTTCAGGGTTCGCTCTGAAGCCATCTTTAGTGACGATGACCCCCAAGAACTTCCCTTCTTCCATTCCAAAGGCACACTTGCTCGGGTTGAGCTTCATGTTTATCTTCCTGAGCGTGTTGAAAGTTTCTTCGATGTCTTTCAACATCGCTTCTGCGTCAGGGCTTTTGATGACCAAGTCATCCATGTAGACTTCCAAGTTCCTCCCAATTTGGGCATGAAACTGGTTGTCCATCAGGCGTTGGTATGTGGACCCGGCATTCTTAAGTCCAAATGGCATCATTTGATAACAAAATGTACCATCGGGCGTCCGAAAAGCGGTTTTGTCCTGATCATCAACGGCCATGTGGATTTGATGGTACCCCTTATACGCATCCAGGAAGCATTTAAGGCGAAACGGTGCTAACGAATCCACCTTAAGATCAATTTCGGGTAACGGATAACAATCTTTGGGGCATGCTTTGTTTAAGTCTTTGAAATCTATGCACATGCGCCATTGTTTGTTATTCTTCGGTACCATAACGGGATTTGCAACCCATGTTTGATATCTGCTAACGCGTACGATGCCTGCGTCAAGGAGTTCCTTGACTTGGGTTCTACACGCGTTAGTTTGTTCTGGCCCCATTACTCTGCGCTTTTGTACGACTGGCGTAACAGCCGGATCGCACTTGAGCTTATGCTCTGCCTTACTTCGGGGTACACCAGTCATGTCAGCTGGTGTCCACGCGAAGATGTCAGCGTTTTTCTGTAGTAAGCGTTTGAGTAAGGTGCGTGTGGGATCAACAACTGTTGGGCCAATGGTAACGGCCTGGTCAGGGAATTTGCCGTTGAAGGCCCATCTTTCCGGTTCGGTGATGGTTGGTTTAGCCATCTTTGGTTTGGGTTTAGATGAGACAGATGCGATGCATACCTGGGGAATGCCGGTGATCATCGCTACACCCTCAGCTGCTGGCCATCCCATCATGCCGTGGACTGAAGTTACCACGGCGTTGAATCTTGCCATCCCGTCTCTTCCGAAGAGAATGTCGTATGTGTGGTGTGGCTTCCTCATCACGACAAAATCCACGTCTTCTGTACGTGAGTGATTCCCGTCCGTAAGAGTGACGGGGAAAGATAGGATACCCAGGGGGGTGTTTGTGCTGCCGTCGAACCCTTCCATCGAGGCGTAGACCGTTTCCAGGCGTTCCTTGTCTTCGTCATCTAGCTTGTCGAAGAACTGCCTGTACATCACCGTTGACGAGGCGCCGTTGTCAGCAAGAGTGCGAGAAGTGATGTAGTGCCCCAGCTGGCTTTTGATGACGATAGGGCCTTCTTTGCTGGGTCCTCCTGGCACTCGCAGGAAGCGTACCTTAGCTTCCTTCCACGCGCATGGTTCTGTCGCTCGCGTTTTTCTTCCTCTGATGTTGCCATGAACCATGTTGATGCTGATTCAACGGGCTTTCGTCCGTTGCCTCTGTACCGGTTATCATTCCTTCCTCCCTTCTTGATTGATGCCACAAGGTGTGCAAGTCTTCCATCCTTGACGAATGTTTCAACAATATCCTTCAAGGATGTACACTCCTCCGTACTATGACCTTTTGTCCCGTGAAAGTCACAGGATTTGCTTTGATCCGCATTAGGTCGCTGCCGGATCATTGGAGCTTTTGGCCATGGTAGTTTTTCGGTGGCAAATATCTCCGTGACGCTTTTGGTGAGTGGCGTCCACCGGTGTTTTCGGCTTGAAGGGTGTGTGTTATCCCTTCCGCAAACAAGAGGGCGAGAGCTGGATGAGGTGTCAAAGTTTACCCTTGACTGCCAAATACCTAGCTTCCTCTTTTTGTTCTGCCGGGCGATCCGAACATTGTTTTCTCTAGTCCTTTGCATGTAGAGGTGTGTACTCTGGGGAAGATCCCTTCCCAGTTGCTTCTCCGTCTCGGCAAAGCGCTTGGCCGCCGTGTCACACCCGGCCCTGAGCGGCGGAAACAGCCGGGCGCGCGCGAGTGGGGATTGATAATTAAGCACGGGCCATTGCAAACATTCAAAGATTTTCATTGCGCATGAAATGTTTAATACAAATACATTACATTGTTTAAAAATTACATAAAACATCCAAGTATAAAAACTGTTGAAGATTTCCACGTCATATCCCCTTGCGCGGCGGGAACAACCATGCGCATCAAAGGGATAAAACTAAAATCTTCCAAAAAGCTAGTTTTAGATGTTCAGCGTGAGGTGCTCTAAGTGTGACTCCATGCGCTACCTAGTTATCTCCTGAAAGACACGTAAAACATTTGAATCAGTATAAACTGAGTGAGTTCACAAGTTTTAGTAACTTGATAAATCGTATCGCGTCATAAACATAATAGCATCATTGAAACACATGCTTAGTAAAACAGTTCTGAACATAATCTGATAAAAATCGTTCCGCGGTTTACGCGCGAACATTTCTGGGAACTGTGCTCGTCTGTGTAAGTGGCGCTGCCACTACGAGCGAAACAAGTAATACCGTCCCGCGGGTTACGCGCGGACACATCTGAAAAACCGTGCTTGTCTGTGTAAGTGGCGCTGCCACTACGAGCGAATAATACCGTCCCGCGGGTTACGCGCAGACGTTGTGCCGGAAAACAAGGCGCTCGTCTGCGTAAGAGGAGCGACCTCTACGAGCGGGCTCAAACCCATAGTACTGCCCCATGACCATACTAGGCACTCGTCTGTGTAAGAGGTGCGACCCCTACGAGTGGGCGGATCAAACCAGCAGTCCCTACCCTTAGAGTTCCAATGGTAAAGTGATCACTTACTCGAATCTGGTGCACTAACATCGAAAAACCATAGATAACCGTTCGCATTGCTCATCATGAAACATAACTTAAACACATAATCGCTTGCATAGCTTGTAAGTATACCATGATAAAACATTATTTAAGTACGTGTCCCTCGCCCCGAAAACAGTTTAAAAATAGTGAAAACAGTGAAAATAGGGGCTGTGAGACTCACCTGTGGTTCTTGTTAAGGGATTAATCGAGATTCGGGTTTTCTTGGTGTTGGCCTTTGAATTGAAGGTCTAGAATACGATTAAGAAGTATATATATTAAGATCAAGAAATAGGAGAATATAAGGGTTGGAAGGTAGATCTCAAGGTTATATTCTCGGCTTACCTAGTAACAGGATCGGATGCTTGGGAGATGATTAGTGCAAGTTTCCAGTTCTTAAGAGAGAAGTTTGAAGTGTGTTTGGGTGATAACTTAGGTTACATATTTATAGTCAAACTCAAGGGAACACAATCCCTTGCTTTAGGGGATTGTAATCTTTTCATATCTAGGTGTAATGATGATAAAGTATGGAAATTATTATTATTTATTTAAAAGTGGAGTAGTGGATAAAAGATTTTGATTTGATTTGGTCAGGACATGCAGGTCTGGGGTTGGTGAGAATAGGGTGGCTGACAGTTGACTTTTCATGTTACAGTGTGCTTTTTCAGGTACTTTTGTCAGTGTACAGTAAAAAGTGGAAAATCTCTGAAACACGCTACTGTTTCCTTTTGGGCGGGAGTAATCTCCTTACGTCTGGAGAATAGACTGAGTGTTCTGTGCGTATCACTTTGTGCGCATAGCTTTCTGCGTGAAGGACATTTCTTTGCTGCGGGTAGGCACGTAACCTTCTCGCAGTTAGGGACATTGAGTTTCATTTGTAGATTCTCCAGGTGGTCTTGGTATTTCAACATAGTGATCAGTTATGTTGAAGTCAATTCCATCTTGGAGCTTCAGACAAACTAGCTCTCAATGTTCCCGCCATGCGGGGAGGTTAGTTCCCTTCCGCACGCGCATAAACGATTTAGGATGCACCCGCCTTAGCATCATGCGGGATGGTCAACCCATTAGACAACATAACGTTAAGGTACATGAAAACATAAAGCCAAAACATTCGCGCATGGCGCATATAACATATGCCCACGCTGGTTCTTAACATGGTGCGCTCGCGCAGGGCGCACATAACAAATGCACGCGCTGATTAACATGGTGCGCTCGCGCAGGGCGCACATAACAAATGCACGCGCTGATTCTAACATAGCGCGCTCGCGCAGGGCGCACATAACAAATGCACGCGCTGATTCTAATATGGCGCGCTCGCGCAGGGCGCATATAACATAATTACCTAATATTTAGGTTGATTACTTGGTTTAAGGGATTGGGAATTTACCGGGTGTCACATTCTCCCCCTGTTAAACGAATTTCGTCCCGAAATTTAGGAGACGTTGCTGGCAGAAGCAATGCTCTGAAAGAGGTGTGGGTATTTCATGCGCATCTGGTCTTCTCTTTCCCAAGTGAATTCAGGCCCACGCCTCGAGTTCCATTGAACCTTTACTAACTTGATTCTGCTTCTGCGTAACTTTTGTTCTTTCCAATCGGTTACTGCTATAGGTTCTTCTACGAAGTGCAGCTGTTTGTCGATGTGAATCTCTTCCAACGGCAAAATCAACGTTTCGTCAGATAAGCACTTTTTGAGGTTGGACACATGAAACGTATCTTGAACTCCACTGAGTTCGGCGGGTAAACGGAGTTTATAAGCAACCGGACCGATCCTTTCCAGGATCTCAAATGGTCCAATGTAGCGCGGATTCAACTTTCCTCGCTTGCCGAAACGGGGGACTCCTTTCCATGGAGAGACTTTCAAAAGTACTCTATCCCCTACTTGAAACTCCAACGGTTTCCTTCGCACATCTGCGTAGCTCTTCTGTCTGTCGCGCGCTGTCTTAAGGCGATCCCGTATCTGAAAAATCTTGTCTGTTGTTTCTTGGATCAATTCTGGACCAGTCATTTGCTTGTCACCCACTTCAGCCCAGCACAGTGGGGATCTACACTTGCGCCCATACAAAGCTTCAAACGGCGCAGCCTTGAGGCTTGTGTGATAACTGTTGTTGTAAGAAAATTCAACCAATGGGAGATGAGTATCCCAGCTACCTCCGAAATCGATTGCGCACGCGCGCAGCATATCTTCCAATGTCTGGATTGTTCGCTCGCTTTGTCCATCTGTTTGGGGATGATATGCCGTACTCATGTCAAGACGAGTACCTAAAGCCCCTTGTAACGATCTCCAAAATCTTGAGGTGAACCGACTATCTCTATCAGAAATGATGGACACTGGGACTCCATGTTTTGAAACTACTTCTCGAATATACAATCGGGCTAACTTTTCCATCTTATCGGTTTCCTTGATCGGCAGGAAGTGCGCTGACTTAGTTAGCCGATCCACAATAACCCAGATCGTGTCGTAACCCCCAGGTGTCCTTGGCAGTTTGGTGATGAAGTCCATAGAGATTTGTTCCCACTTCCACATGGGAATTTCTGGCTGCTGAAGCAACCCTGATGGTTTCTGGTATTCAGCCTTCACCTTCGAACACGTCAGGCATTTACTGACATACGTTGCGATGGCGCCTTTAAGATTGGGCCACCAATACAGCGTTTTAACATCTTGGTACATCTTGTCTGCGCCAGGATGTACGGAATACCGCGTCTTGTGAGCTTCGTTTAATACTTGCTCGCGCAATCCTCCCTTGAGAGGGACCCATATGCGGTTAGCAAAATATCGAGTGTCGTTCTCTTTGATCTCCAAATTCTTAATCATTCCTCCAAGGGATTCGTTTTTAACAAACTCTGGTTTCAAGGCTTCTTGCTGAGCATCTCGGATGCGGGTAGAGAGATCTGTGTGAATGGTCAACCTTAGAGCCTTGACTCGTAGCGTTTTTATTCGCTCCTTCCTACTTAGCGCGTCTGCTACTACATTCGCCTTTCCAGGGTGGTACTTAATTTCACAATCATAATCATTCAACAACTCCACCCATCTTCGTTGCCTCATGTTTAAATCCTTTTGATCAAATATATGTTGAAGGCTCTTGTGATCCGTAAAGATTATACACTTTGTACCATAGAGGTAATGGCGCCAAATCTTTAGCGCGAAGACAACCGCTCCAAGTTCCAGATCATGCGTTGTGTAGTTCTTTTCATTGGTCTTGAGTTGGCGCGAGGCATACGCTATGACTTTGTCTCGCTGCATAAGGACACATCCGAGTCCCTGATGTGAAGCGTCGCAGTAAACGACGATGTCATCCGTCCCCTCGGGCAGAGACAGAATTGGCGCACTACATAACTTCTGTTTTAACATTTGAAATGCTGTTTCCTGATTTTCGCCCCAAACAAACTTCTTGTCTTTCTGAGTTAGCGTGGTCAGAGGTAGAGCTATCTTGGAGAAGTTCTCAATGAAGCGTCGATAGTAGCCAGCTAGTCCTAGGAATTGCCTCACCTCAGTTGGGGTTTTTGGCGCTTCCCAGTTTTCGATGGCCTTGACTTTGGAAGGATCAACGTGTATTCCTTTCTTGTTTACAACGTGACCGAGAAAGTGAACTTCTCTAAGCCAAAACTCGCACTTGGAAAACTTCGCATACAACTTTTCTTTCCTCAACAATTCCAAAATCAATCTCAGGTGTTGCTCATGCTCGGCCTTGGTCCGAGAGTAAATCAGAATATCATCTATAAACACAATCACAAACTTGTCCAAGTATGGTTTGCACACGCGGTTCATCAGATCCATGAATACAGCTGGCGCATTAGTTAGCCCGAAAGGCATCACTAAGAACTCATAATGGCCGTATCTAGTTCGGAAGGCTGTTTTCGGCACATCTTCCTCATGGACCCTAAGTTGGTGATATCCTGACCGTAGATCTATCTTCGAATAATAACTGGATCCCTGCAACTGGTCAAATAAGTCGTCAATCCTCGGTAAGGGGTACCGATTCTTGACTGTCAGCTTGTTCAGCTCCCTATAGTCAATACACATTCTGAACGAACCATCCTTCTTCTTAACAAACAGTACTGGAGCTCCCCAAGGTGAGAAGCTTGGGCGTATGAAACCCTTATCCAATAGTTCCTGTAACTGATTGGATAGCTCTTGCATCTCAGATGGAGCTAATCGATAAGGCGCTCGAGCTACTGGCGCAGCTCCTGGGACTAAATCAATACGAAATTCTACTTGTCGCGGCTGCGGCAATCCGGGCAAATCTTCAGGAAAAACTTCTGGAAATTCGCGCACTACTGGTAAGTCTTCAATTCTTCGCTCATCTCCTTTCTTCTCTACGACATGCGCCAGGAAGGCGTAGCACCCTTTCCTTAGGCACTTGCGCGCCTTTAGGCACGAAATCAGTTTTGTCGCAACTCCCCTTCTTTCCCCTTGAATTACCAAGGTTTCTTCGTTCAACAGTGGGATCCGAACCTGCTTCTCATTGCAAATAACTTCCGCGCGGTTCTCGACTAACCAATCTATACCTACCACGATGTCAAAACTTCCCAAGTCTATTGGCAACAAGTTAATATTGAACCCGTGACCTCCCATGACTATAACACATTGTTCAGTTCTTTCGTTCGCGCATAACTGCCTTCCATTGGCTAGTTCTATAGTATAAGGCGTGTCTAGCCTACTGGTTGCTAAGCCTAGGGAGTTTTTAAACTCAGCAGATATAAAACTTAGGTCAGCGCCAGTATCAAATAAGACAGATGCAAAATGGCCGTTAAGCAAAAACGTACCGGTTACCACATTCGGCTCTTCTTTAGCTTCACCCGCGCCGATCACAAAAGCTCTCCCGCGAGCTTGGTTTCCCCTTTGCGGGCAATCCCGACTGAAATGCCCTGGCTTTCCGCATGCGTAGCAGTTGTCATTAGCTCCAGCTTCTTTAGCACGGCAATTCATCGTCTTGTGCCCTGGCCTGTTACATTTGGCGCACGTGACGCTCGCACATTCACCCTCGTGGTGAAACTTGCATTTGTTGCACCATGGGTAAGGCCCGCTGTATCCTTTCCTTGATGGCTCCGCGGCTTGGATCGCGTAAACCCTTGCGCTTTCCTACTTCTTGAACGGTGGCTGCTTGGAGTCGGACCCTCGGTGGTGAGAGTTCCATTTCCTCTTGGAGTCAGAGGTTCGCTGCTCGTTTCCGCGCGTAGTCAACATACCCGCCCGGACCGTATCCCTTGTAAGGGTGATGGCCCGCGCTACCGCCTCATCAAAGGTTGGAGGCGCTGCGGCGTTGAGCGGAACCCTAACAACAGGAGGTAACCCAAAAATATACCTCTCGATCTTCTTTTCCTCCGTGTTTGCCATGTCTGGTACCAACTGGCAAAGCTCGTTGAACCGGTTGTTGTAGGCGTCGATATCCGTTCCTACCATGGTGTGGTTCCAGAATTCCTGCTGCAGACTCTGGATTTCTGCGCGAGAGCAGAACTTTCTCATCATCATTTCCTTCAGTTCTTCCCAGGTCTTGTGAAGAGCAACTTCTCGCCCCAAAGTCTTCACTTGAAGTTTCCACCAAGACGAAGCTGCTTCTTGGAACATGCATGTCGCGTAAAGAACCTTCTGGTTCTCACTACATCTGCTAATGGAGAGAACTGTCTCCATCTTGTCAATCCAGTTGTAGAGCCCAATGGCCCCTTCGGTACCCTTGAATGGCCAAGGCCTACAGGCCATAAATGTCTTATAGGAGCACCCTTTGTCCAAGGATCCTGAATCGGGTTCTGGGGTCTCGTTCTGACGACCCTGACTTGATTCGGCCTTGCTGGCCTCATGTGTCGCAATCGCCTGCGCGATTATTTCCGCGAGTTCCTCGGGTGTCATGGTAATTCCCTTGGCTCTGGTTGGAGGCATTCTCGCTTTAAAAGAGTGAAAATATATTAAACTTAGCGCATGTACTCTGAGCACATAATGTTCTTTATCTTTATTCACTAGACACTGTGTGACCCGTGTTCCTAAGTGTGTGTATAGCTTCTTTTGAAAATATTTTCTTTGAAAAAAATATTTCATGCGATTCCCCAACGGTTATAGTCTAGGTTAAAACTTCTTTTCCTAGTTCGCTATAACCAGTGCTCTGATACCAATCTGTCACACCCGGCCCTGAGCGGCGGAAACAGCCGGGCGCGCGCGAGTGGGGATTGATAATTAAGCACGGGCCATTGCAAACATTCAAAGATTTTCATTGCGCATGAAATGTTTAATACAAATACATTACATTGTTTAAAAATTACATAAAACATCCAAGTATAAAAACTGTTGAAGATTTCCACGTCATATCCCCTTGCGCGGCGGGAACAACCATGCGCATTAAAGGGATAGAACTAAAATCTTCCAAAAAGCTAGTTTTAGATGTTCAGCGTGAGGTGCTCTAAGTGTGACTCCATGCGCTACCTAGTTATCTCCTGAAAGACACGTAAAACATTTGAATCAGTATAAACTGAGTGAGTTCACAAGTTTTAGTAACTTGATAAATCGTATCGCGTCATAAACATAATAGCATCATTGAAACACATGCTTAGTAAAACAGTTCTGAACATAATCTGATAAAAATCGTTCCGCGGTTTACGCGCGAACATTTCTGGGAACTGTGCTCGTCTGTGTAAGTGGCGCTGCCACTACGAGCGAAACAAGTAATACCGTCCCGCGGGTTACGCGCGGACACATCTGAAAAACCGTGCTTGTCTGTGTAAGTGGCGCTGCCACTACGAGCGAATAATACCGTCCCGCGGGTTACGCGCAGACGTTGTGCCGGAAAACAAGGCGCTCGTCTGCGTAAGAGGAGCGACCTCTGCGAGCGAGCTCAAACCCATAGTACTGCCCCATGACCATACTAGGCACTCGTCTGTGTAAGAGGTGCGACCCCTACGAGTGGGCGGATCAAACCAGCAGTCCCTACCCTTAGAGTTCCAATGGTAAAGTGATCACTTACTCGAATCTGGTGCACTAACATCGAAAAACCATAGATAACCGTTCGCATTGCTCATCATGAAACATAACTTAAACACATAATCGCTTGCATAGCTTGTAAGTATACCATGATAAAACATTATTTAAGTACGTGTCCCTCGCCCCGAAAACAGTTTAAAAATAGTGAAAACAGTGAAAATAGGGGCTGTGAGACTCACCTGTGGTTCTTGTTAAGGGATTAATCGAGATTCGGGTTTTCTTGGTGTTGGCCTTTAAATTGAAGGTCTAGAATACGATTAAGAAGTATATATATTAAGATCAAGAAATAGGAGAATATAAGGGTTGGAAGGTAGATCTCAAGGTTATATTCTCGGCTTACCTAGTAACAGGATCGGATGCTTGGGAGATGATAAGTGCAAGTTTGCAGTTCTTAAGAGAGAAGTTTGAAGTGTGTTTGGGTGATAACTTAGGTTACATATTTATAGTCAAACTCAAGGGAACACAATCCCTTGCTTTAGGGGATTGTAATCTTTTCATATCTAGGTGTAATGATGATAAAGTATGGAAATTATTATTATTTATTTAAAAGTGGAGTAGTGGATAAAAGATTTTGATTTGATTTGGTCAGGACATGCAGGTCTGGGGTTGGTGAGAATAGGGTGGCTGACAGTTGACTTTTCATGTTACAGTGTGCTTTTTCAGGTACTTTTGTCAGTGTACAGTAAAAAGTGGAAAATCTCTGAAACACGCTACTGTTTCCTTTTGGGCGGGAGTAATCTCCTTACGTCTGGAGAATAGACTGAGTGTTCTGTGCGTATCACTTTGTGCGCATAGCTTTCTGCGTGAA
Source organism: Bidens hawaiensis (assembly GCF_021521415.1). Taxonomy (NCBI): domain Eukaryota; kingdom Viridiplantae; phylum Streptophyta; class Magnoliopsida; order Asterales; family Asteraceae; genus Bidens; species Bidens hawaiensis. The sequence continues at coordinate 2,335,250 of NW_027491017.1, forward strand.
GGACATTTCTTTGCTGCGGGTAGGCACGTAACCTTCTCGCAGTTAGGGACATTGAGTTTCATTTGTAGATTCTCCAGGTGGTCTTGGTATTTCAACATAGTGATCAGTTATGTTGAAGTCAATTCCATCTTGGAGCTTCAGACAAACTAGCTCTCAATGTTCCCGCCATGCGGGGAGGTTAGTTCCCTTCCGCACGCGCATAAACGATTTAGGATGCACCCGCCTTAGCATCATGCGGGATGGTCAACCCATTAGACAACATAACGTTAAGGTACATGAAAACATAAAGCCAAAACATTCGCGCATGGCGCATATAACATATGCCCACGCTGGTTCTTAACATGGTGCGCTCGCGCAGGGCTCACATAACAAATGCACGCGCTGATTAACATGGTGCGCTCGCGCAGGGCGCACATAACAAATGCACGCGCTAATTCTAACATAGCGCGCTCGCGCAGGGCGCACATAACAAATGCACGCGCTGATTCTAATATGGCGCGCTCGCGCAGGGCGCATATAACATAATTACCTAATATTTAGGTTGATTACTTGGTTTAAGGGATTGGGAATTTACCGGGTGTCACACGCCGTCATGATGGCACCCCATGTGGATGGCATGCCGTCCTTACCCGTCAATGTGCGGATAAGCTCTGGGTATTCGGCGCCCTGGATGAAAGCGGCGCGAACAAGATCTTCACTTATGTTGCCCAGACTCAGCTTTTTGGAGTTGAAGCGAGTGATGAAGTCTAGTAAAGATTCATCCTCCTCTCTAACGCAGTTGAGGATCGTCTACTGTTCTTCAGTATATTTCCTCTGTTGGCTGAAGTGTTGGCTGAACTTGTTCTGAAAGTCCGCCCAATCATAGATGTGGTGGACCGGTAAACGATCGAACCATGCCCTGGCCGCTCCAACCAGAGTCATCTGGAACATATAACACCACGTGGGTTCCGTCCAGTTACTGACGGTTGCCCCCGCAATGAATCTGTTCAAGTGGTCGTCTGGGTCGGATAGACCATCATAAGTGCCGATGTTGGACATTTGTTTAGCACTTCTCGGGGCGATTGCTTCCGCAATGTCCCTTGCAAACTTGGACTTTCCTGCATTTGCAGCAGTTGGTCTAAAGGTTTTGGAGAAGTCACGTGGGTTTCTCCCCGCGTTCGTTGGTTTAAAGGTTTCTCCAAAATTCCTTGTCGGTTGGAAGTCCGTTTCCTTACGCTTCCCTTTTGCCTTATGGCGAGGGTTTGCGTCGGTATCGGGTTCTTCCCGCTCATCGTCCGAGTACTCGCACTCACTGTTCATGTTGAGATGTTGGCGAGTACTGCCGAATTCGTCAGACTGTTGAAGTGAACGCAAGCGTTCATCCAACTCAGCTTGGAACTCTTTCTGACGTGCTTCGGCCCACGCCTTAACTTGATCGAGTGTTTGGCGAGGGACCCTCGTCCGTTTCTCCAACTGGGCATCAGTGAACCCCAGTGAAATATTGTTTACTGCACTTGTCCCGGCTTGGGTAACCGGGGTAGTGTTCGTAAAATTTGTATAACCGCCGGTGTTCCCCCCAGTTGCTGGGGTTGTGGTTACCGGGGTTTCTTGGTCACTTACTGGCTTTGGGACCGGAGTAACGTTAACCATTTCTTCAGAAATTTTGAAAAAACTAAGAATTAGTTCTAGCTTTTATGCACGGATGGCGCCAATGAAGAAACACTAAGTGACCCCGGGCAGATTACGGATAATCTGGGGGTTATATAGATGTTTCCCACGAGGATGAGGTCCAGCAAAGAAAGTTGTTCTTCAGGTGACCTGCAAAACAGACACCGTAAGCTCGTCACTGAGAAGGGGGGGGTTCCTCCTTGTGACCACCCTCCGGCGTGAGAATCAGACTAGATTGCTCTGAATATAAGTGTATATTAAGAGATTGCTAGAGAAGATAATGAGATATCCGATGATGTCCTTACCATTCCAAGGTGTTGGAGTATTTATAGCCGAAGGTAGGTTTCCAAGAAGGTACAGCCGGCTGAATAGTATTCCTGTTCTACCAACAGTGGGCTACGCACAAGCCATGCTGGTTGGTGGATAGGCTTCGGCCGATAGTGACAAGGCCGGCCGTATACTGTTCCTTTACTGCTGGCTATGCACTGTTCCACCAACTGTAGGCTACGCACGTCCCATAGTAAGGGTTGGTGAGTAGGCAGCGGCTAATAGTGACAAACAGTACTAGAGGGTGCTCCTCCTCGTACTGTTGTCGGTGAGCTGTCACCCTGTGATTGGTTCATGGGCTGTTTTGGTCAGATCGTCTGTTTTGCCCATACCTTGGCAGGTATAGTACAAAAGATCTTCCAGAAGCATACGGATTGGCTCTTTTGGGCGGGAGTATTCCCGCCTTGCTCATTCCTTCAGGTGACATTACTGAAGTATCAAGAGTTAGTGCCTTGTGCGTGTAGCCTTGCTATCAGTGCGGGTAGCCTTCCCTGATGGCTTGTATCCGCAACTGCGGGAACAAGCGGGGTACACCATTGGGAGGCTTTCCCTGCGGGAACAGCTGGCGTACTGCGCATAAGGTCTTCATCTCTGAGCATGGTGGGTCCTGCGGAAGCAGTTGGTCGTTGCACAGACGTCCCTCTTCAAGGTGAGTCTTGCGGGTCCAACTGGGCTCTGCTGGGACCTACCTATTCAACAACCAACCACTCCTAGGAGTTTATGATTTGTAGTTTTATATAATTTACGGTTTGAATTTTATTTTTCTTAAAATGGTTCTTCCAATGTTATGAATCTTGAAACCAACCCTTTAAACCAAAAAGAATATAAAACACACCTTCACGAACTGTAACCTCCAAATCGAAATCATTGTACACAGCTTGACTTGACCAATCTAGCTGACCCAACAAATTATAAGTTATTGTCGGTGGATGCGGTAGATATAGATTCACCCAACTCAGGATGAGTAGATATTTGAACCAAAATAGAACACCCTTAGGCTATCCGTAGTGGGCAACAAAAAGGGGCGAAATTGGGCTAGAACACCGCCCCCGGGGCGACAAAAGGGGCGAATTTGGGTTGGGCTAGATGTTTTGTTGTCGGCTTGCTTGTGGGAAATATTATTATTATATTAGTATGTGTGTGTGACATATATATATATGTATATATATATTAGGCTACAACACTATAACACCCCTAAAATAAAAATTCATTATTTGCCACATAGCGTAATTCGTCCCATTTTGTAACCCCTCCACTACACATGGTTTGATATTCACTCACAAGGTGGACGTACATTTAGGAGGGAAACTGAACCAAATTCCAATACAAACATAAAAGTGTGAGTACATTTTGTCATCTTCAATAAAGCAAGCCACATAAAGACAGAAAATCATTCACTTCCACAAACCATATCACAAGTAAAAAAGGGAAAAAGAAGAGGCTTTGAAAGCTACATATTTTCATATTCAAACCAATGTACAACTCTCAGCATGATGTACAAGTCACTTCCTGACCTAAACTACTAATCAGGCAACTTAATAGCATTTGAACTTGTTGGTGGCAAACCTACGTCAAAAGATGAAGAATCTTGAAACCTATGTTGATCTTTGATCTTTGACCAAAGCCAAATCTTGGAAACAGAAGCTTTCACCTTTACTTGTGCTACTAATTTTCTTTCCATCAACAGCACTAATCCCCTTAACTCCCATTTCTTTTTTTCCGAAACTACCCTTATCAGGGAAAAACACCACCTGCAACTCAGATTTTCCCACCACATACTCATAAGATCCCATTGAAAAGCACCTTCTTGCATCAAGATTCATATTACTGTTACTGGTCTCACCAACTTCTTTTTCATCACCATTTGTGGCTCTAAACTTGCCAAGTCTGACCGGAAACACCCTCTCTCCAGACTGCTTCAGATTATCATCTTCTTCATCAAACTGGTAATCAGGCATTGAACTTTCTGTTTCAGCAGGATTAACAAGGGTACCTCTGCATAATGGGCAGGTTGAATTTGAAAGCAACCATGTGTCTATACATTTAACATGGAAAGCATGGCCGCATAAAGGTAAGAGCCTTAACTTATCATGTTGTGAGAACTCAGAGAGGCAAACTGCACAGTCAAAAGGCTCATGTAGTCCCATTAATTCTTTGTAAAGAAAGACCGGTAAAGCATCAATGAAAGCTTGATCTAACCCTGAATCATGAAGAGTGAAGAGCTGTTGTAATGATGTGTGAAAATGTATAATATAAATAAAGAACGAATCACAATTAAGCTTTAAATTTATAAAAACAAAAATCCTATAGAAACCACACAAAACCGGCAAGTGTACCGATCATAAATAGTATTGCATCAAGGAAGTCCGGATGTCGAACACAAAGACACGTGAAAACGTTTTTAATTACGAAACTCTAATTAAGACTTACCAAAATAATATTTATTTGATTTCTAAGATTTTATTTAACTACTTAACTTAATTAAAAGAAAACTGTTGAACAAACACTTTTTAGAAAACTTTCGGATTAAATTCAATATGTAAAAACGCTACCTAGGACTGACTCGTGTTTAATGAAAATGACAACGGATTGGAAAAAACGTTTAAGTTACCGGTTTCAAAAGATGACACAATTAAAAATCCTTTAAGACAGTCAAATTACTTTTCAGTCTCATCAACTAATCTCTATTTCATTTTAATTGATTATTAAAACATTACCGGATAATTAATTAATTAAGTGTTCTAATGACGAATTACCTTTCGGTCTCATCGACACACCATCCCATGGAACACCCAGTTATGTAACCAAGAACAGAGGAACAATTTAACCAAACCCTAATTAAGCCAACTCATTGCACATAACACTTAAATTCAACAAGAGCAAAACCCGCTTTCGCGCGGTCCTAATTCTAGCAAATAAAAGATATGTGACAACTTTACTTCCTATCACCTTTCGGTCTCAAGGAAGGTATATTAACTGATTTTATATGATTAGTTACCTAACATATCCCTACGGTGATCAACCCGCAATAAAACCCAAAACACCAAGTAATAGGCTAAACTATGCAAACGATAATCAAAATCGATTCAATTAAAGCAAGCAAGTGGGAATTAAGTAACACATCAAAAATCACAGCCAACATACAACCTAATTATATGATCTAATCAAACTTTACATAATCAATTTTACAACTTAAACATTACCAATCCGTTTATTATGTCAATTACATGTCAACACTACATCATTCCTAGGTAGAACAACGAGTTTAGCTCATAATCAAATTTGGACAGCCATGAACACTTAATAAAAACATCATATTAACCAACATAAACATCATAAAACTCAACCAAGATTCAAGATCAATCAATAATAAACCAAACCACTAGTTACTTGCAAAACAATTCAATAACAAAGATCAAATCAAGATAGTTAGGGTTTTGAAAGATAAACAAAGTTTAGAGATGTATACTAAACAATATGGCCATCTTTGGATGTTTTACGTTCCTAGCAGCTGCCCACAAGTCTCCTCTTCTTCCTCAGCCGTCCAAGACCCACCAGCCGCCAAACAGCTTCCTTTTTTTCTTTCTTTTTGGCCGGCGGCTAAGAGTTCCGATCGGCAGCCTTGAAGAACTAGGGTTTTAGGTTTTTTCTTACTTGATTTCGGGTTTGGCTTATCAAGAATGGCTGATTAATTCTGATATTATCTTAATATAATATATTATAAGGCTTTTAATTCATGGGCTTGGACCGGGCCTTGCTTAAACTTTGAAAACGTGACACTTAAACCCTTCAAGTTCCTTTTTTTTCTTGTTCTTTCTTTCTTCTTTGCATCACGTACACAAGTTAACATGTCTTTGTAATATTTATCATTTAAACCCTTAAAGACATAAAAAAGTAATACTTTATTAATAAAAACAAGATAAAAACGTAAGGAAAAGAGGTGTGTTTTGCAACACATCAAACATCCCCACACTTGAACCTTTTTCGTCCCTGAAAAAGTCTAATGCAGTTGGATCAGAATCGGAAAATCAAAGTTAAATCAAACATATAGGTTATATTTTAAAGCTCAGAAAAACGCAAAAACCGCGATCATCGATATTGTTGTCCACCTAAACCCATGCCTTAATCTTTACCGGGACGAATAAGATCCGACAATATTACTCAGTGGTTCACACAAATAAGACCCGCTTATTTTCTGCTTTTACCGGACCAGACCACCCCAACTTGACTTAAACCTCAAAGTTAGCAGAATTAAAACTTGTTGCTCAATATTTATGAATAGTTAAGACGATCAAGGGTATTGTTTATCCACCTAAGCTTAAGCATCAAAGTCTACCAAGCAGCCATTAGATATGATTAAGGTTCAATTATTTATAGCCAGTGCTCCCCACAACATGACATACCCCCGTTATCAAGCAATACCCCAAATCCATAACCATAGGTGAGTATGCAAAATTTTATCTATAGGGCTTACATGTAGTGTGACCCTTGTGGTCCATTTCTTAATGGTAATGAGACGCGAGCAAGGGGACCCCACATGACTAACAGCGTGGATGATCAAGTCTGTAGTGTATTTGTACTTTCGTACTGTTGTGATCATGTTTATAGACTTAAAAGGGTTTGCTCTTTGGCTTTATTTTAAATATCCACAACCCCACTTAGGAATTGTGAATACCCAGCTAAATAGATTGCATACAGACCCATGGTCTCCGGACCCGAAGCATCCCATCAATACAGGATTTAAGGTTATAAAACCATACGCCGATGAGGTGTAAAACACTAAACTATCATTTTAAGATTTATATCACAGGCTACACGGCATACTCTAACGTTAAACCTACCCAAGCATCATATGATAACGTATTCAGATTTTTTAAAAACTCATGATATTTCCATTTTTCATACCAAAATTTGAGGCTTGAGTATGGTCCGACCTTTCATTGCTTCTTTTCCACGGACAAAACGCTTTACCCACAAAAGATTTCCGTTTAACCGTTTTATCAAATTTGCCCTTTCATTTTCAAGGCTAAGCCTACCGACACATCCCAAGTTAAGTGCGTTTTCTTCTATTTATCTCATATTATTAGTAGTTTGAAAAACCGATTTCCGAATAAAATCATCATCTCTGACTTTAACGCAAAAGAAACTAAAAACGAGGGACATTTTTATTATTTTTTTTCTATTTTTTTTCTATTTTTTTTTTCAACATAAACAAACTTGAACACGTACGAAAACGAAAAACGAGTGAAAAATTTTTATTTTTAAAAATTTTTTAATTTTTTAATTTTATTTTATTTATTTTTTTTACAACTAAGTAAAATAAATTCCCATCCCCACACTTAGAACGAAATCGTCCTCGATGAGAACAAGAAAAAGAAATAAAAACAAAAACAAAACGTAAAGCATAAAATAAAAACTATAAAAGAACAGAAATTAAAACAGAGAACGGGTTACTCCCCTGGTTTAGATGCAGATTCTTCATCAGCTGTGTATGATTCGAACGAACGACCGTATAGCATTTCATTCGCGACCGCAACCTCGGGTGAACCAGTTCCAGAACGCCATCAGAGCTACCATGCGCATAATAATACCTGTAACAAATCAAACTCGCTCGCATGTAGCGGCGTACGAAACAGAAAACAAAAACATAAGAAATAAACATATTTTTGTGTTTTTGAATTTTTTTTTTGAATTTTTTTTATTTTTTTAATTTTTTTTTTGATTTTTATTAAATATTTATATTTTTTTTTTGTATTTTTATTATTATTTATTTTTTTTATAAATAGAAATAAAACAAATAAAAACAGATAATAAAGAGAATCATAATACAAACTCTACAACTCGGGCCGTCTCCCGAGTGATGCATCCATCACGACTAATCCTCGGTGAATGAGTCAAGGTAGGACACCTCAACTGTCTGATCAGTATTCGGCTCTCCAATGTAGTGCTTCAGTCTATGGCCGTTCACCATAAACTTCCCGCTTCGATTTTGTATCTCAATGGTTCCATACGGGAAAACCTCAGTGACCGTGAACGGTCCCGACCATCGGGATTTCAACTTTCCCGGGAATAACCTCAACCGGGAGTTATACAATAAAACCTTATCCCCACACTTGAACTGCTTATTACCCTTCAGCTTTCTATCATGCAGTTCCTTCGTCCGCTCCTTATACCGAAATGATTGTGCATATGCATGATCCCGGAGCTCCTCCAACTCGTGCAACTGATGGAAACGATTACCCTCTGCGGCGGGTAAATCAAGATTAACCCTTTGAAGGGCCCATGAAGCGCGGTGTTCCAATTCAACAGGAAGATGACATGCCTTCCCATAAATCATCCGAAATGGTGTGGAACCAGTCGGAGTCTTGTAGGCTGTACGGAAGGCCCACAGAGCGTCATCTAATTTGTCGGACCAATCCCGAAGATTCGAACCAACTGTTTTCTCAAGAATACGTTTTATTCCACGATTACTCACTTCCAGTTGCCCACTGGTCTGTGGGTGGTAGGCGGTCGCAAGCCGGTGGGTGACCCCATAGCGCTGCAACGCCTTCTCCATCTGCGCATTGCAGAAGTGAGTACCTCGATCACTGATCAAGGCCTTCGGGACTCCAAAACGAGAAAATAAACCTTTTAAAAATCTCACTACATCTCGGGCGTCGTTAGTGGGCAATGCTTTGGCCTCGACCCACTTAGAAACGTAATCAACAGCCACAAGAATGTACTTGTTCCCTCTAGACGACGGGAACGGGCCCATAAAATCGATACCCCAAATGTTAAAAACCTCGCATACCTGAATCGCATTTTGGGGCATCTCATTCCGGGATGAGATATTACCAACACGTTGACATCGGTCACAACTTTTAACAAACTCATGTACCTTCTTCGCTGTCGAACTCGCACCGTGGTGACCTCCTGTCGGTCCCACATGACAATGGCTCAAAATCTGCCATCCCTCCTTTGCATCTACACATCTCCTAATTAACTGATCAACACCAACACGGAAAAGATACGGGTCGTCCCATAGGTAGAACTTAACATCAGCAAAGAATTTCTTCTTTTGCTGGTAAGGCATCTTCGGGAGGTATCCATCAGCAAGATAGTTTGCGAAGTCAGCGAACCATGGAAAACCCTCCTCCTGTGCCTTAACGAACATGAGACTTTCCGTCGGAAAACGGTCGTCGATCCTAACTCCTGACTCAGCACCTTCTAGAAGTGAAAGATGATCGGCCGCAACATTCTCGGCCCCCTTTTTATCACGGATCTCAATATCAAACTCTTGAAGCAACAGGATCCAACGGATAAGACGAGGTTTGGCATCCTGCTTGCTGAAGAGATAACGAATAGAAGCATGATCCGTATAAACAATCGTTTTGGACAAAACCAGATAGGACCTAAATTTGTCGAAAGCGAACACCACAGCTAAAAGCTCTTTTTCGGTGGTGGTATAGCTTTCCTGTGCGCCATTTAAGGTCCGGCTCGCATAATAGATCGGATGGAAATGTTTATCCTTCCGTTGTCCAAGAACCGCTTCGACTGCGAAGTCGCTCGCGTCACACATTAACTCGAATGGTGACGACCAGTCGGGAGCAACCATGATCGGGGCGTTAACTAGTTTGTCTTTTAGAAGATCAAACGCCTCGATACACTGCTCGGAAAAAACAAATTGAGCATCCTTCTCCAAAAGTTTGGTCATGGGTCTCGCGATTTTTGAGAAATCTTTAATGAACCGGCGGTAGAACCCGGCATGACCTAGAAAATTACGAATGGATCTCACAGAAGTAGGCGGGGGAAGATTAGAAATGGTCTCGACCTTCGCTTTATCAACCTCTATCCCCGCACTCGAGATCCGATGTCCTAGAACAATGCCCTCGCGAACCATGAAATGACATTTTTCCCAGTTAAGGACTAGGTTGGTGTCAACACGGCGGGACATCATCCTCTCAAGATTAGATAAACAATGATCGAAGGAACTCCCAAATACGGAAAAATCGTCCATGAACACCTCCATGGAGTCCTCGATCATATCATGGAAAATGGCCACCATACACCTCTGAAATGTGGCCGGAGCGTTACACAGTCCGAACGGCATACGTTTGTAGGCAAACGTACCGTAAGGGCAGGTGAAAGTGGTTTTCTCCTGGTCATCGGGAGCGGGAGCTATGGGAATCTGAAAATACCCGGAGAAACCATCCAAGAAGCAGTAGTACTGCTGACCCGCTAAACGCTCCAACATTTGATCAATGAAAGGTAAAGGAAAGTGGTCTTTCCTGGTGGCATCATTCAGTCTGCGATAGTCGATGCAGACTCGCCATCCCGTCACAGTCCTCGTGGGAATAAGCTCGTTCCGCTCGTTGGTGACGACAGTCATGCCACCCTTTTTAGGAACCACTTGGACTGGACTCACCCAAGCGCTATCAGAAATGGGGAAAATGATCCCCGCATCAAGGAGTTTGATAATCTCCTTCTTCACGACCTCTTGCATTTTCGGATTGAGCCGCCGTTGCGGCTGGACGACAGTTTTGAAATTTTCCTCCATGAGGATTTTATGAGTGCAAAACGAAGGGTTGATACCCTTGATGTCGATAATCTTCCATGCAATCGCCTCTTTGTGCTCTCTTAGCACCCTCAACAACTTCTCCTTTTCGACCTCCGTCAAAGCAGATGCAATGATAACTGGAAGCTTCCTTTCTTCATCTAAAAATGCGTACTCAAGATGGGCAGGCAGATCCCTAAGCTCTAAGGAAGAAGGAGGGCTCTCGACCGAAGGTCGGTCCATCGGATCGTCTCGTACGATCTCGGTAGACACGCCAGATTCAGGGGTATGCGACTCGGTGTCGTCATCTAAGGACTAATTGGTTACGACAACCATTTCAATCTCCGGAATCTCCCTATCGAGAATCTGGGTGTCGGAGGCAAATCCTCCACAAATTTCGCTGAGAAACTCCCCGACATGCTCCATGATGGTATCAATGAAGTATAAGGAGTCATCAGCAGACTTGGGGTGTTTCAGTGACTGTCGAACGTCGAAGGTGACGTTCTCATCCCCAACTCTCAGAATCAACTTACCCTCGCAGACGTCGATCAACGCCTGTGCAGTGGCAAGGAATGGTCGTCCTAAGATAAGTGGGACACTATCATCATCGTTCATGTCCAGGATGACAAAGTCCACCGGGAAGATGAACTTGTCGACACGAACTAGCATGTTCTCGACCACCCCTCGGGGGTATTTCACAGAACGACCAGCAAGCTAGATACTCATACGGGTAGGCCTCGGTTCGCGTAGTCCCAACTTGCGATACACGGAATACGGCATGAGATTAATACTGGCACCAAGATCTGCCAGTGCATGAACAACCGTATTATCGCTCAAGATGCAGGGAATCGTGAAACTCTCAGGATCGGACATCTTTTCCGGTAATTTTCTCTGCAAAACTGCAGAGCAACCAGCACTCAGCGGGATGGAAGAGACCTCAGTTAACTTCTCCTTATTAGAAAGAATATCCTTAAGGAACTTTGCATATTTCGGCATTTGAGTTAGTGCCTCAAGGAATGGGATGTTAAGATGAAGTTGCTTCAGGAGATCAAGAAATTTAGTGTTCTGCTCCTCGTCTCTATCCCTGCGGACTCTCCCGGGAAATGGGAGTCTAGGTTTGTAGACTCTCGGTGGTGTGCTGGGTAATGGCTGGTCCTCGGCCTGTGCTGTACTTCCTGGGCTTCGCCTCTGATGCACCTTGACCGGTGGAGACTCCATCTGAATCTCCTCGTCTACCTGCTCTTCTACATCTACCGCAGGCCCCTGATTCACTGGCTTACTATGTGCCCCTGCACCGCTCCTCGTCGTCACCGCCTTCGCGAAGGCCTTCGGATTCTGCTCAGTGTTACTCGGAAGTGTACCTGGCGGCCTCTCATTCAGACGATTCGCTATCTCTCCAATCTGCCTCTCAAGATTTTGAATTGACGCCCCCTGATTTCCCATGAATGACTCGTGTTCCCGAAATTTCTCTTGAGTCTCTTTGTGACGGGAATCCTCTTGAGTCATCAGCTGCGACAGCATCTGAGTCTGCTGTGCCATCATCTGCTCGAGCGTGGGCTTCTTCTCCCCACCACTCGCTCCTTCACCGGAATCCTGGAATAGGCTCTGACGCGGCTGGAAGCTGGAATGATTTCCGTTCCTCCAGTTAGGATTTTGGTTACCTCTCCAACCCAAATTATAAGAATTAAAAGAATTAGGATTTCGGTTCGGATTGTTAATATAGTCGACTGCCTCCTCCTGGAAACCTACGGGACACTGAACGGTATCGTGTCCCCCTCTGCAGATCTCGCATAACTTACTTTTCACCTGTAGGTCCTTCACGATCTTTGCTAACGCTTCGACCTGTGCCGCAAGGGCTGTGTTCGTGTCGACCGAGTGCATGCCGCGTGATAGGGAATCAACAGTTTTGGTACTCTTAGAAGGTGGTCGCTGGTATCCACTCATGGCTAAACCGTTAAATAAGGCAATGCACTCATCGGTATTCTTTGTCGTCAATAAGTTGCCTCCTGCAGCAGTGTCAAGCATATTCTGAGTCGCGTACGTCACTCTGTTATAGAACTTTTCAACAACCGCCCAGTCCTGCAAGCCGTGGTTCGGACATAAAGCGAGTAGGTTTTTGAATCTCTCCCACGCCTCGTAGAAACTCTCAGTGTCCTCCATCTGGAAAGAATGAATCTGGTTACGCAAACGAGCGGCCTTAGCCGGAGGATCGTATTTTTCCAGGAACTGGGTCTGCATGGCGGCCCAAGTAGAAATGGATTCCTGTGGGAGGGACTCAAGCCACAGACTCGCCTGATCAACGAGTGAGAACGGAAAGATGCGGAGTTTGATGGCGTCTACAGATACGTTGGCAAGGTGAAACGTGTCGCAAATACGTGCGATGCGAGTGAGATGTGAATGCGGGTTTTCGTGGAGCAACCCGTGAAATTGAGCAGAATGGGAAATGGTGTTCAGAACGTTCGATGGAATCTGCCAGGTCGTTTGAACTCCTATAGCTGGTGGAGCAATGCTGGATCTCGCGCCAGCATCGACCGGACGGGCCCGGTCTGCGACTGTCCTCCTCGGTGGTGCGTCGGCCATAATCATATCCCTAACGATGGGTTCAGATAAAGTAGGAGAAAAGAATGTATTACCGACAGATGTAGATGAACAAGAAGACGGTTTTGTACGACGTCTCTCAAGAAGCTCTCTCTCTGGTTCGGGAAATCCTTCAACTTCTGGTGGTCCTAGAGATCGAGTACGTCGCATACAACTATTTAAAATAAATAAAAGAAATTATAATTTTCTAAACTATTTTAAACCAATAAACAAAACAAATAAGAAAGACAAGTAAACAAGGAAAATCTTGACTCGAGTCGTTCTTAAAACGCTTCAAACCGTGTCCCCGGCAACGGCGCCAAAAACTTGATGTGTGAAAATGTATAATATAAATAAAGAACGAATCACAATTAAGCTTTAAATTTATAAAAACGAAAATCCTATAGAAACCACACAAAACCGGCAAGTGTAACGATCATAAATAGTATAGCATCAAGGAAGTCCGGATGTCGAACACAAAGACACGTGAAAACGTTTTTAATTACGAAACTCTAATTAAGACTTACCAAAATAATATTTATTTGATTTCTAAGATTTTATTTAATTACTTAACTTAATTAAAAGAAAACTGTTGAACAAACACTTTTTAGAAAACTTTCGGATTAAATTCAATATGTAAAAACGTCTACCTAGGACTGACTCGTGTTTAATGAAAATGACAACGGATTGGAAAAAACATTTAAGTTACCGGTTTCAAAAGATGACACAATTAAAAATCCTTTAAGACAGTCAAATTACTTTTCAGTCTCATCAACTAATCTCTAGTTCATTTTAATTGATTATTAAAACATTACCGGATAATTAATTAATTACGTGTTCTAATGACGAATTACTTTTCGGTCTCATCGACACACCATCCCATGGAACACCCAGTTATGTAACCAAGAACAGAGGAACAATTTAACCAAACCCTAATTAAGCCAACTCATTGCACATAACACTTAAATTCAACAAGAGCAAAACCCGCTTTCGCGCGGTCCTAATTCTAGCAAATAAAAGATATGTGACAACTTTACTTCCTATCACCTTTCGGTCTCAAGGAAGGTATATTAACTGATTTTATATGATTAGTTACCTAACATATCCCTACGGTGATCAACCCGCAATAAAACCCAAAACACCAAGTAATAGGCTAAACTATGCAAACGATAATCAAAATCGATTCAATTAAAGCAAGCAAGTGGGAATTAAGTAACACATCAAAAATCACAGCCAACATACAACCTAATTATATGATCTAATCAAACTTTACATAATCAATTTTACAACTTAAACATTACCAATCCGTTTATTATGTCAATTACATGTCAACACTACATCATTCCTAGGTAGAACAACGAGTTTAGCTCATAATCAAATTTGGACAGCCATGAACACTTAATAAAAACATCATATTAACCAACATAAACATCATAAAACTCAACCAAGATTCAAGATCAATCAATAATAAACCAAACCACTAGTTACTTGCAAAACAATTCAATAACAAAGATCAAATCAAGATAGTTAGGGTTTTGAAAGATAAACAAAGTTTAGAGATGTATACTAAACAATATGGCCATCTTTGGATGTTTTACGTTCCTAGCAGCTGCCCACAAGTCTCCTCTTCTTCCTCAGCCGTCCAAGACCCACTAGCCGCCAAACAGCTTCCTTTTTTTCTTTCTTTTTGGCCGGCGGCTAAGAGTTCCGATCGGCAGCCTTGAAGAACTAGGGTTTTAGGTTTTTTCTTACTTGATTACGGGTTTGGCTGATCAAGAATGGCTGATTAATTCTGATATTATCTTAATATAATATATTATAAGGCTTTTAATTCATGGGCTTGGACCGGGCCTTGCTTAAACTTTGAAAACTTGACACTCATACCCTTCAAGTTCCTTTTTTTTCTTGTTCTTTCTTTCATCTTTGCATCACCTACACAAGTTAACATGTCTTTGTAATATTTATCATTTAAACCCTTAAAGACATAAAAAAGTAATACTTTATTAATAAAAACAAGATAAAAACGTAAGGAAAAGAGGTGTGTTTTGCAACACATCATGTAACTGCCTCTCATAAGCCATAACATCATCAGTTTCTTGAAATCTTGAAGATTGCTGCTGTTGGGAGTCTGATGATAGTCTTTTCTTCTTGATGAGGTGTCTTAGAATAAGGTGAAGTAAAACACATACTAACAAGACAACTCCCAACACAATTACAAGGTTTCTAGTGAAAATGAAGGTGGGGTTAGCCTTCTTATGATTATTATTTAAAATTGAAGGGGGAGGTGGGTAAGATTCAAGGTTTTGTTTGATTAAGATCCGGCGCATAATGAACAAAATCTTCTATCAAGAAAGGATTTTTAATTTAATTCATTGAGGTGTTGTTGGACCAAAACCCGGTTCAAGAATGCAGCAATTTAAACACTAATTACATAAAATTACAAGTGATGTTTGATCATACCAAAATCATGACTCTTGGAGATAACTTATGTGGATGTCAACAGTCAAGAAATGATTATTAATCAATTGAACCAATACCCTGTTCAAGAATGCAGTAAATGAATTAGATGAAATTACAAGAAACCAACTTGAAAAACTAGAATTTAAAAAAAGAAGCCCGGATCTTTAATTTAAAAAGGGACTTGTAGCAATGAAGATCAAGAATTAAAACTTACCCACATCAATCAATCAATCAATCAATCAATCATACCCAGTAAAATCCCACCGACAGCAAAGCTATAGAAAAACCAACAAATTTTGTGGTGTTGAAGAAATCTTGAAAAAAGAAATGAAGGGGGGTTTTGAGTGAGAAACTGAAAGGGGGGTTTTTGTTTATGTATATTGGGTGAGCGTGCGCGTTTTGGTATGAATCATAATACCTGGAAACTTCCAAAAAGAAATCTTATTAGGCCCATGGTCACAGGATAGTAGGATCAGCAGGGGTTGTTTCGTAATTTGACAATGATTGCGATTGGGAAAGATGTAAGAAACTATGATATTTAAACTTTAAAGAAATGGTGTGTGTTGTGTTGTTTACTAGGATAGTAGGATTTTTAGCAAGTGGACCAATAATCATTATTTTGGAATAAACGAGTTTAGGTCATGATGACATCAATTCACATGAACACGTATGGGTTAGTGTTTATAGCATTTTTTGTTTGGAAAATTCCTATAATGAATTCATTTCGGAAAGATATTATACTTTTAAGAATTCTAAAAATATTCCTTCAAACTCATCTACGATAATGTGTTAGTATGTTTAACAAGTTTTTGACGATGTGTTTGTAAAACTCCTTGTCGACTTCCAAAACTAAAACTCCTTGCCGTCCTCTTTGGTCTCGTTAACCTTTGTTACAGACAAAATAGCAAAATACGTCATTTATGTTTGATCGTTTTTCAATGGACGTCATTTGGCAAAACAAATGTCAGAATACATACTTCATGTTTCAAACCCTTTCACGTTACGTCATTTGACGCTATCTCAGTTAATTTTTCTCCTTAAATCTGGACATGTGCAAAACACACGAGGATAATATTGTAATTTTAAACATTATTTATTTGAATTGCTCCATAAATTAGTAATCAACTTTGAAAGTTGTTCAAATCAGGTCACTGATAAAAACTTGTGTTCCAATTAGGTAATTGAACTTTCATTTTTATTCCAATCCTAGATATTTTACCTGGATAGCAGGTAATCTATGTTTTTTTAAAAAAACCATAAAAAAAATTCAAAAAAAGTAATAAAAAACCATAATTCAAAATATAAAACAAAAACAAAAAAAAGTAAAAAAAAAAAACTAATACGTTTCGTCCGTTGTCCTCGTTCAACAAACAAAAAAACGACCCGAAACCCGTTTTAACCTTTCCAACTTGGACCCATTCCGACCCGGACCTGTTCTGACCCGAACCTGTTGACCCTAACCCATTCCGACCCGAACCAAAACAACCCATTTTGGTCAAAACATGTTGAAACAAGCTGTTAAGTGCTGAAACGAACTGAAAAATCGCTTAAACGAGCTGTTAGGTGCTGAAATGAACTGAAAACTCGCTTAAACGAGCTGTTAGATGCTGAAACGAAATAAAAATTCGCTTAAAAGAGCTGTTAGGTGCTGAAACGAACTGAAAAGTTGCTTAAACGAGTTGTTAGGTGCTGAAACGAACTGAAAACTCGCTTAAACGAGTTGTTAGGAGCTGAAATGAACTAAAAAATCGCTTAAACGAGCTGTTACGTGCTGAAACGAACTGAAAACTCGCTTAAACGACCTGTTAGGTGCTGAAACGAACTGAAAAATCGCTTAAACGAGCTGTTAGGTGCTGAAACGAACTGAACAATCGCTTAAACGAGCTGTTACGTGCTGAAACAAACTGAAAAAAATCAAAAACCTGATTGGAACATTGAAAAAGTTATTATCCAAAGTAAAAACATTGAAAAATTAAAAAAAAAAAACCTAGATTACCTACTATCTAGGTAAAATATCTAGGATTAGAACAAAAATGAAAGTTCAATGACCTAATTGAAATAAAAGTTTTTATCAGTGACCTGATTGGAACAAATTTCAAAGTTGGTTACTATCATATGGAGTAATCCCTTATTTAATAAATGAAAGTAAAAGAATAATGATATTTAAAAAATTCTCTCTCTCTCCCCCCTACAATTCATCATCACCACCCACCACCACAACTTAGCAACCACTACAACCACCACCGAACTACAGCCACTACCCCTAGCCCCTTGAACCCACTAGAAAAACAATTGCACGTAGGGGTATTTCAAAGAATCTGAATCCAAATACATTTTTTAATTATGCATTATCCGTATCCGAACTATTAGAAATTTCATATATCTGAAAATTCAAATAACTGAATCTCGGATATCCGGAAATTCAGATTCGGATAGCGATTCTTGGATTTTTCAAGTAGTTCGGATATCCGAACTATCCGATATATTAAATTTAATTCTTTTTCATTTATTTATTATATTTGAAATTCCATGTTGAAACCCTAAAATATCTTTTATATATTCACATTTCACACATTCAACCGCCAACCATTCACAAAATCATTGTTGTGCATTCATTAGACTATTAACTTGAGTTCTTATCTCGTTTCCGGCCGACACTGCTATATCTACGGTAATTGTCGAAGCCTACTCATGCACTCCGACGAGTTGATTTTAAACACGGCTCTTAATCTGCTTGTAACCCAAGATCTAAACCTGTGGAGTCCGACCTGCTTGTTGTATTTGATTTTGATTTGGTTTCATTCTTGATGTTTCTATTGAGTTTAGTTCCTTAGATGTTTCATTTTTTGTGTTTCAATCTTAATTTTATATGAATCTGTGACCTGCAAATGCCATTGCTATTAAGATCTAGTTGGAAAAGTGAACTGTAATACCCTGACTTTAAGCAGAATATGCTCGGTGCAACGTTAGATCACTCATAAGCTCGTACCACTATTAATAGTGACAATATAATTATTTTATTTCATAAATCCACAAATACACAAATAGTTTGATAATAAGACAAATACAATTACATCGTCATAAAACAAATATTATTCTTTATTTAAATATCCTAAGGTCAACTAATGATCTTGTTCTTAGCACATCATTGAATTCAACTTGTAACATGTTTAAAATAATGTATTTTTGTCAACAACACATGTTGGTGAACTTTCATAGGTTTTGCGTGTGTGTGTGTGTATATATATATATGTGTGTGTGTGTGTGTAAGGTCCCATTCTCGGTGCCCTACTTGGTCATTGGATTTACTCATTAACACAGTTCTAAATATCAGTGTAAATTAAAAATTTTACGGAATATAAAAACTTTCAATAAACATTTCATATCATATCAAAAACTTGTTTTAAACAAACATCTTTTGTCTTTCATAATTAAACATAATTCATAAATACATCATAATTCTTCGGATGCCAGCTTCTTATTCATCTGCCATGTGCCCTTCTCAAGCTAGCTGCCTCATCCTACTCACCTGCGTGCATACTAAAAGTCAGCTACGCTGAGTGAGTTCTAGTTAATCATACGTTCATTAATTTACATATATGCATTCGAAGACACATGTTGCTTTCTCTTTACTTCATTCATTCATATATACATACTTCTTGTTCATACTTTATACTTTCATAATATCATACCTTATACCTTCATACTTTCATACTTTCATTCCATTATACTTACATACATTCATACTTTCTTTCATATTTATACCTTACGTTTTAAATAGCATTTTGCCCTACTTTTCTCGAGTATTATTAGGGCCCGGTTCCCTCTTGCCTCAAATATTATTAGGGTTCGGTTCCCTCTTGCCTCGAATATTATTATGGTTCGGTTCCCTCTTGCCTAGAATATTATTAGGGTCCGACTCCATCTTGCCTCGAATATTATTAGGGTCTGGTTCCCTCTCCTACCATCCAACCATACCTTACCTTTCTTTGTCCTTCATTGATACTTTCAATATTTACATTAGCATGCATTCATTATTCGTACATACTTTCCTTTACATACTCATTCTATAATTACCACCCATTATCTCTCTTGATAGTACGTGCAATATCCGAAGATCGTTCACGTACCGGCAAACATTCATTCATAACATAAACATAACTATCACATCAATCATTATGACATACACTTACCACTTAAGTGTATTAACATTCACATTAAGTATGCACACAGTACCAAAAACATAACAAGGAAATGGGGCTAGAAACTCACATGGATCCTGTTACTTTCTGAGTTTATAGTAATACTCCACTTTAGCTGTGCACGGCTAACTGTATAATAATTATAAGTATCAATTAACTATTTCTAATAATTTCATACTTCTAAGTTATTGTAACCCTTAGCTACGGTGGTCCGTGGGCAGTGTCCCTGACAGCGGGGTCTAGGGGAAGAAGCGCCTAGCAGGGTCCAAGGGGCAGAGCCCCTAGCTGGGGTCGAGCCTCCAGGTCAGTTTGGAAAAATTTTATTTCTATTAACTGTTCTTTACTAAAATGTTCATCGGAAATTTCTAAGTCTAGGTCATTCTAATTGAATGTCCACTAACTATTCAAATGGTTTATTCATTCGAATGGTTAGTTTGATTCAAATGACCCTTCAGACCAGTTTGATTTGAATGGTCAGTTTGATTCGAACGGCTCTCCACACTATTCGAATGGATTATCCTTGCGAATGAAACCTCTATTCGAATGGGATTTCCATTCGAATGGGACCTCTCATTCTGGAACCTCTATTCGAATAGGATATCCATTCGACTGGAACCTCTATTCGAATGGGATATCCATTCGAATGGGACCTCTCATTTTGGAACCTCTATTCGAATGGGATATCCATTCGACTGGAACCTCTATTCGAATGAGATATCCATTCGAATGGGACCTCTCATTCGAATTGTAACAAATCGAACTTTTCGAAGATTTATATTTTATTAAAACTCGACCTATTACGATGTTCGGGGAAAGTTTATCGCGTTAATCGAGCTGATTCATTATTATCATATTATTATTAATTCCTTATTATAACTTTTAACCATATATATATTATATGACTTTCAATATATGGCAAAAATCACCCAAACTCAAACTTTTACCTTTATTGTTTTCATCTTCATACCCCAAGGTTTAAAATGCAAATTTGTATTCTAACCCATCAAACAAATCTGGATACCAATTATCCAACCGAAACCTGTGACCCGTTTTATTGAACCCGTTTACCCAATTGATTAACTTGACCACAATTTTCGTCTCAATCTTAGAAATCGAATCAAGCATATTCTTATTATTACTATAACGAGCTGCACCGACTATTGTATTAAGGAAATTGATATCAATTTGATCCGTATTGCTGAATTATACTAGCCGACAGCCTTGATCACCAATCGATATCTTAACGAGCATGATAATTCAATTAAATGTGCCTGGATCATCATATCATCATCGCCAACTGAACCCTATAAACAATTGTGTTGTTTTTACTGTTTGACTAGCTGCTCATCATCCTCCGTCGCCGACCCTGTTCGTGCTCTATTAACCCTCCTATAATCATCGTTACAGGCAATTGCATATATGGTTATGATCGCGTTCAAATATAGATCAAAAGCCCTAAATCCGTTTTGATCAATTGTAAACGGATGGATCAAATCAGATTTTCTAGGGTTTGTGTAACCAATTTTTGATGAACGGCTTCGAATTTTTAATTTATGGAAACTGTTCTTAATCACTTGTAGTTCGTAGCTCAGTTGGTAAAGTGAACTCGTTAAAGGGGCAGTGGTCGCAGGTTTGACCCCCTGCATCCGTTCTTTTTGGAAAATTATTAATATTATTCTTTTAAGTAAATTATAATTATATTAATAATAACTAAATAAGGTTATTTTAGTAAACATCGACTTTGTAACATTCATTTAACTTTCGTTTTCCTTCATGTATATGCATATTAACACAAAGGTATATATATATATATATATATATATATATATATATATATATAAAGTATATTATAAATTAAATACTAATGTTTTAACATATATAAAAATCAAGTAAACTAAATTTTATATTAACTAAATGAGGTTATTTTAGTAAACATCGACTTTGTAACATTCGTTTAACTTTCGTTTTCGTTCATGTATATGCATATTAACACAAAGGTATAATTATATATATATATATATAAAGTATATTATAAATTAAATATTAATGTTTTAACATATATAAAAATCAAGTAAACTAAATTTTATATTAACTAAATAAGGTTATTTTAGTAAACATCGACTTTGTAACATTCGTTTAACTTTCGTTTTCGTTCATGTATATGCATATTAACACAAAGGTATAATTATATATATATATATATATAAAGTATATTATAAATTAAATACTAATGTTTTAACATATATAAAAATCAAGTAAACTAAATTTTATATTAACTAAATAAGGTTATTTTAGTAAACATCGACTTTGTAACATTCGTTTAACTTTCGTTTTCGTTCATGTATATGCATATTAACACAAAGGTATAATTATATATATATATATATATATATATATATATATATAAAGTATATTATATATTAAATACTAATGTTTTAACATATATAAAAATCAAGTAAACTAAATTATATATATATATTTATAAAAACTATGAATAATATTTTATTAAGTGTGTTTTCATAAATCAAAATAATAGTTTATACAATAAATCCTTATTAAAATAATATCATTTTGTTATTGATTAATTAGATGTCGTAATTAAATCTTATACTTAGCGAGTCCGTTTGCTCTCGTTTTCTCACAGGCTTTAACGTTCGCGTGTGACTTTTTCCTCATTCTCATTATCTTAATCATCTTCGTTCGTCTTTGAGGTGAGTACCACATTCCCCTATTTTACTTGTTTTCCACGTTTTTGGGACATATGCGTAAATTATATTTCTTATATATAGTTATACTCAAAACTGCAACTATTGTATTATGTGTTAACAACTTATACCTTACTTGTTTATATGCTTAGTTGCTTTATATGCTTCCGCATTCGGAGAGGTCCAACTTAATCTCAGTCTAGTATGATCATACGCCAGTCGTTATAGCCTTTGTACTTTTCGACATCTCAGTTATACTTGTTCATTTGGTTAAATTGTTATTCTTATATGACTTGTTGCAATTACTTATTTTTATATATATTATATGTACATTTAAAATGGTGTGTTGCTCACTCAACATGTGTTGTTGACAAAATTCTATTTTATACGCATATGCAGGTTATCGTAGAAATTTAATGCAGGTTGTTGAAGACTTAGTGAAGAATTTAAGTTAGAAAATAATTAATCAAGATCATTTGTGATATAAGTTGTATTGTTGTATGATTATGGATTATGTATTTGTTGTATTTGAGTTATTTGAAAACTTAATTTAATTAATAGATATTGTCATTTTAATAATGCATGATAGGAACCTTTGAAAAGCTGTGAGCAATCAGTTCGCGCCCCGGCATTTCCGGCGTAGATTGGCGTGAGACATATTGGTATCAGAGCCGAAGGTTTAAAATAGGTCGTTTGAAATTGTCTTAGACACATGTTTAGGAGCCCTATACGTGCTTATCTGTTTACCTTTATGTGTTCAAATTAGATTGTTTACAGCTTTCTTAGATAATTATTTATTGTATTGTTATGCACATACACACAAACTCCGAGGCTATGCCTCAACATTCAAAGAAAACTTTTCAAAAAATTAGACTGCTTTTATTTACGGGAAATTCCTTAAGAATTCCTACCTGTTGTTTTCACTCGTACACCTTAGGGTTAGGTTATGTGGCATGTCCCAATGATAAATGAAAGGGGAAGGGAAACTGTGAGTTGGGCACTGGCAAAACGGTTTCAAGAACCAAAGGTAACGCTAATCCTTACCTGGGTGATAATCTGACCACAGTACTCAACCCTATGGACCCGAGCGAGACCTAAAAATGCCATATGACCGACACCCTAAGCTGTCAACCGTGACCACATTAGTGGTTGCATCCCTATAATAACTTTTTAAACCGAATTCATGGTGGTTCGTGGCTAAACTTGGTTTTCCCGATTATTGTGTTCCGTTATTTAAATGGATTGTCAGGTGAAAAATCCATGGAACCCATGGGCACTCATACTATCCATTTCTTAACTTGTTTTCGTATTTTTGTTGGAGTGATCAACGTGGTGATTCACAAGATACTCCAACTACCCATATTTATTTCGATAGTTCGTTATTTAGTTTGGTCGGTTAAAATGCCATGTAACGATCATTAGGCCGACAAACTTCACTGCATTGTCACCGTTAATTAGGTGGGAAAATCAAATTGCCATGTAACGCTCATGAGCGGTCCAACTCAGTTGTTTTTCGTTAGTTCATTGGGCCATTCAAATTTCCATTGAAAGCTCATGGGAGGCCAACATCCACAATTTATATTTCGTTAGTTTATTGTAAACTTAATAATCTAAATTTTAAATTGACTTAACTCCTCATGTAGTCATCACACATTAATCTTATTGACTACATCATCTAATAACTATTTACGCAGTGTACCCCCTCACCTTATAAACTTTTACTCTTAATCCTCATGACGCAATTCCTCTTGCTTCTTATAGTTAAACATTTTACTATTCTTATGATTCCTCAGTTTATCCTTCATCTTATAAATCCTCAATTTTGGTCCCTATAAAATGTCTCATTCAAGAAACCAACATTATCCTCGACATCAATCGTTTGATTCTCGCGACCACCGTATGGCTGCCGGTATCGCCAAAGATATAACTGCTGCGATCCCTAGGATAGTAACCCAAATTCGGAATATCAATGCAACCGATTCAAATTTTCCCACTAATTCTTCTGCTGGTGGCTACAAACCATCTACATCCACTCATCCTCACAACAAGAAACGTAAGAACCTTGCTGCAAAAAACCTACCCACTCGCAAGTCTCCTCAAACAACAAACCTTACCTCGGTCCTTTTCCGTCATGCTCCGTTTGAAATCATCATCACTCAGTTAAATCCCTGTGTCTTCGTTGCACCCAATGTAACCGTTATGGCTATCTTGCTAACACCTGCCGTGTCCCGCCTACTGCACAAGCTGTTCCGCAACCACCTACCCCTCATGCTCAACCTGATGTTCCTAATACCCGTGCTTGTTACCATTGTAAGGATCCAAATCATCTCCGTAATGCGTGCCCCCAACTTACCCAATCTCATCAAGCCCAATCTAAGACTATACCCTACTACATGACCCATGCTCAAATCCATCAACCTCATGTCCCTTAAGCTCCTCCCATCAATCAAGGTCAACCTTACTTAACCCAACCCTATCAAGCTCCGCATCCGCAAGCTCAAGTGTACCAAGCCTACTTTGCTCAAGCCCCTGCTATGCAAGATCAACCCATTTAAGCTATTCCAAGCCAATCCACCTCAACTGCACCTACTCCTACAACTCCTCATGGTGCCCCTAGTCATATCAAATAAGCTACTCAACGATCGTGAAGACCTTTGCCGTTCCCTTTATATATCTTAATTTATTTTGTCTTTTCTTAATTACGTATTGTAACGCCTCTTTATGGCTTCAAATTATTTCTCCATTTGAACTATTTATCTTCTATCTCTTGAATAAAGTCTCTTCTGTTTGAAATGATTGTTTATTAAAAGCCTACTTATATCATATTTCCTTACCCTCATTAACCTTAACTATTTATAAGCTACCCCATCTTCAACTTTAAAATACTTATATCTTTATGTTTAAAAGTCGTCTTAAAATTTCTTTGTTTTATTAAAATTCACTACAACTTATGAAATTATTTTTTACATTGGTGACTTTCGAGTGTTCTAAATTAAGACTCCTTAAAACTTTTGTTTCCTCAAAGTCATGTTTTAATCAAAGGTTTTGTAAATCCACACGATGGGACGAATCATGTGGACCATCCGACGATGAAAATAATTATGGTCCGGAACATAATTATTGAAGTCCTCGCATGGAAATCATGATACGCAAGATTGTATGTTATAATATAGAATCGAAAGTAGTTGAGACTACGGTACCAATGTAAAGACGATAAGGACATGGTGGATACGCCACTGGTATGTAACACCCCGGCTTTAAGCGGAATACGCCCGGGTGTAACGTACAGATCACTCATAACTGGTAACACTATTAAAGCGAGAATAATTATATCATTTCATTTCATAACGTAACAAGTACACAATTATTCATAATTAAAAATAAAAAGAAAAACTTCATCAAAACAATAAATAAGTTCTTTATTCAAATGACCTAAGGTATACTAATGATCTTCATCCTTAGCATGCCATCGATTCAACCTGTAGCACGCTGAAAATAATATATTTGTCAACAGTTAAGTTGGTGAGTTTTCATAAATTTTTGACTATACATATATACATATATATATAAGGCACGATTCAACATTCGTAATGTAATAAATATTCAAGCGTAAAGTAAATGAAATCAAGCAATGACGTCCTCCCGTTCCTTTAGCCGAGGCCGTAGTAATAGGGGAAATGAGAACCACCTTACGAACATCCGAAGTCGTAACGTTAGACAGCGTAGGTACGTCCCGTCGAACCCTCCCACTATGAGTATGCGTTTGCGTAACTCCCACCATAAGAATAGTAAACACGTTGCAAGAAAGTTCACGTATAATCATAAACAATATGCAAGAATAATATTAACATGTACGCTAATTGTGAATCGGTTTATAAATAAGCACATAAATAATGAGATAAAACTTGTGACATGATATGTCACACCCCGACCAAAGGCGGCGGAACATGCCGAGGTGTAATGATTGCCCATAAGCACATGACACTAATTAAATCGACAATATTTAACAAACTCATTTCATTCCACAACATCAAAAACGTCACATAATAAACGTTCATAAAATAGTCATAACAAGATATCACAAAATATAACAAATTAAATATTGTTCATTTTACTAATATCCTAAAGGTCTTGAAAACGTTTTCTCCACAAGCTCGAGTCAACCAAGATGCAAACCTGTAACATTAATAAAATAAAGTTTATCAACACAAAGGTTGGTGAGCAATTCATAAGTTTGAGCATATAAGTATATAGTAAGAAAGAGCCACAAAACTCGTATATGAAACAATAAATAAAAGCAATAACTTGGATAAATAGATATCGCTAAACACATTAGCGACACCTAGCTATAAGGGGATGCCAAATAGTCTAGGATTTTATAGTTATAGTTAACAAGCAATACATTAACGACACCTTGCTATAAGGGGTTGCCAAATAGACTAGGATTTATAGTTCCACCAACCATAAGCGATAAACACATAGATATATAATCATGTACGCATAGAACACCAAATCGAGCAATTATTTAAGTAAAGTATACAATAACGTTTGTGGTTTAAGACTCAAGTAAAAAAGCATTTAGTTTGAATAAGTATGAAATGTCACCCTCAAAACAAAAGACGGAAAACGGGTTATGAAAGTACTCACGTTCAAGTAATAAACTTGAAAGATGATCATTTGAAGATTTGCCGGAACGACGGGTTTGATGAACAATGCCTAAAAGGAAAGAAGTCTCGGATATAGAAAGGTTGTCTTGAAAGTCTTTAAATAAAATAAATGTTGAGAAATGTAAACAATTAAAGTTCAAGGTTTAAAATGTAACTACTTAAAAACTTATAATAATAACCCTTTAAAAATGTAAGTTTGCTCGAAACCAGGTTAAAGTATCTAACTTTAATATTTACTCAACCTATGTTAAGTAATAAGGTGGGTAAACTGCAAGAATGCAAGTCCATTTGGAATAAAGATACTAAACGGGTTTTAACGAGTGTTTGGGTTGGTTCGGGTCTTGACAATTGGTCAAACCCAAACCCAAAGTCAACATTCCAAAATATTAAATGTTATGAGATAACTCATAAAAATCCAATAATACTTAACCAAGTATGTAGATCTATTATTTTAGAACTAACAACGTACGTTAAGCGAGTGTTCGGTTTTGTCGGTCCAAACTTTGTTATGAGATCAAACTGGATCCAACATTTCCATGTACTTAAGAAAATAATTAAAATTAGTTTGTAAACTATTTTAAAAGAAATATACAAGTCTTGATAGCTAAAACCACACTTGTGTGTCTTAAGCGAGTAAAAATCGGTTTAGTTCCATTTGGTTCGATTTCCATCTCACAATAAGTTCATAGATGGTTTCCACATGCCCAAATATCAAGAACTTGTATAATAATTTATAAGTAATGATACTTAAGTTTTACAAGTAAAAAGTTAACAATAAAGTCTTTAAACAAAAGTTCGGTTTTCGGTTCGGATCTTTGACGGGTGGTCAATTGGACAACCCTTAAGTGATTTAAGACCTTAATAATCATGTATTGAATTGTTTATCTTGTTGAATTAGATAACTACGGTGCTTTTGGTGAATTGTAGGTTCAAAGGAGGTTCCGGGGTTACTATGATGTATAATGAAGAAACCTAAGGAACTGGGTACGCGAGAGATGGTCAAAAGAAGTGAAAACAAGAAGGTGGGGCTAAAGTTCATCGTGACCCACGGTTGAGACCGTGGGCCACGGTCCAATATAATCAAAATGAACAGAGGCCACCGTACCGTGGCCTATGTTCCACCGTGAAGACCACCGTGGCTCACGGTGGAGATCGTGGGCCACGGTCCAGCATTGCAATAAGAGAACCGTGAACCACGGTGTAGACCGTGGGTCACAGTTCGGGTCGTAACTGCCGATTTCTTTTGGTTTATTACTCGTTTTTGGGCTGTCTTTTCATTATCTTTTCATTCCAAACACCCTAAGGACGAATATTGGAGTGCAAGTATTTTTTTTGGTAATTGTAATCGTTGAATTGGATTGGAGATTCATCTACATACTTTGATTTATGCTATGATGAATCGAATGATCAGTGGCTAGTACTCTTTATGTTCTCACCCGAATTGTAAGGTTTTTCAATTAGATATTTGTTAATCGTTTATGTTATTTGTGGGATAGTATTTTGATCTTATGATTATTTTTCTATGGTGATTGTGAGTTTGTTTTGTAATAGTTAGTATGGCATAAATTCGTGTTCTTGAGTATCCGTTCTTGGTGCCATAGGCAATCGAGATTTAGTAGAAGAGAATTAGGGTTAGCAATACTAAACTGATTATTGAGTGATAACCTTGCATTTTTTTAATCCAAGTACTTAGTCCTCTTTTGTCACATCCAAACGCATTTTCCCGAACTATATTTGTATAGTTCATCCCACAAGTAAACGCTAATTTTATCAACATTGGAAACTTGAAATCGGGAGATGGCATTCTTTCTTATATTGTTTAAAAATCGTTTATTGTTTTAGCTATTTTTGTTAATCAAAACCAAACAACCAACTCTTTGAATTTACTTTTGCACTTAGCTTAATATAGATTAATTACAAAGCTACTTAATAACGCATTTTCCACAAACTTCCTGTGTTCGATACCCGCTTACCGCTATCTAACTAGTTGTATTCTGTTTATTTTTGAGTGAGTCTTTGACCTCACGTCAAATTTTGGCGCCGTTGCCAGGGAGTAGTGCGCAACGTGTGTTAGTTTTAGTAGTTTTTGTTTGTTATTTTTGGGTTTACGCTGGTTGTGTTAGTGTGCAGGTACCTACAGGTGTATGCATACTAGAGGATCTAACAGGTCATCACCACTAGTAATCGATCCCGAGAATGACAGAACGCTTCGAAGAAACTGAGTCTTACTCAGGGAGAACAAGCTTCTTGGTTCTCCAACTACATCATAGTAACCCCGGAACCGGGTTTTTGGCATGCAGAAGGATCACGGTCCGGCGGCGAATAAAAGGGGGAGCCGGGTTTTTGGCCTAATAAACAAGAAAAAAATCAAAGTTTTAACCAATTCACACCATGTATTTCACCTAACTTACATTACTTACTTCTATTATCACCAACTCAACCCATCTTCTTCCTCACAATATTTCTCTACAAGCCCTAATTCTCTACTTCAAACCCTCATAACTTCCTCATATCTTAACCAATTCAACCGATTTTTAAGCCTATTTTGACTAGAATTTCACAAGGGTTTCGATTATATCACTGCATTTGAAAGAATCTCTTGTCTTGTTGGTCGATTTAGAACAATTTAGTCCAAAAATTTTGTGGGTTTTGGTTTATTTTGAAGCTTTCTTCATCTTCATGTCCTACAACAACAAGATATGAAATTTATTTTCATTATTGATGGTATATTGCAATGAAGTTGTAAGTTATTCATAATTGTTCTATATACCCACTTGATTGTTTGAGTAATTTGTATAATGATTATACATTATGGTTGTGAATAGTGGATAAATGTTACAAACTTATGGTTGTTTAATTGATATTGTGGAAATCATGTGTTGGTGAAATTCTTGAAATTTTTGGTAAAATTGATTAACGAGTGATTATCCACAACCATAGTAACAAGCAAGTGTGGGGAAGTTTATGTTGAATTAACTTGGTTTGCTTGGGTTGTTTGTTGTGAGTAGATGGGTAGAACCTCTGACAAGGGTAAGGGAAAGGCATCAACTTCTAGCGGTCGGTCAGCCCAATTAAAGAGGCAAAGAATGCAGGAAAAGCAAGCACATGTGCAAGTACAAATGGTAAAACCCACGTGGAAAGGTGGGGGATTATCAAAGTACGCTTTGGAATGGCAAGCGGAGCTGTTCATTGATAAAATGGCCACGTTAAATAAACGAATTGAAGGATATATGTGTGAGAAGGAGGTAACCGATCCCGGTTTTGAGGCTTTTGAGATAGTTGACAGATTTAAGGAATTAGGATGGGAAGCAGCTCTGAAATGTTATGATTAAGAGAGTAACACTTTGTATTATAGAGAAATTGAAGAATGGGTGTCCACATTGAGATGTCCCACCTACAAGAAGGGGCACAACATGAAATTAATTGGAACGGTGGGTGGACAGGAAGTCGTGATGTCCTTTGACACATTTAATCAGATAGCGCTTTTTGACACCAAACCAAGCAACTCATATGTGTATCCTTCTGCCAAAGATTTATTTGAATGTCCCGACAAGCATCCTCAATGGCACAACCTGCTTGAATAGGTTCTTAGAAGAGGTGGAGGTTCGGGTGATCAGATTAAGAGAAAGGATTTGAAGATTGAGGCACAATTTTTGATTTCTATTTGCTTGTATAATGTGATGCCTCGAAGGGGAGATATTTCGATAGTGCGGAACTGTGATATCCTGTGCTGTATGCGTTGATGTGTGGGACACCCCTTATTTCTTACCGATATCTAGTCATGCGTAATATTTGGATCAGCCGAGAAAGCAATAAGCGGAAGTTAATTCCGCATTGTCGACTGATCACAACATTGCTAAATAATCATGGTGTGATAACTGACGAGTCGGTGGGAATAACCAAGGTGTTCAAGGAGTTTAAGTTGTCGGATTTGTCGGGATGGAAATACACACAAACCGATAGGCATCAGTGTTTGTGTGTGATAATGTGAGATGGAGAGTAGTAAGAGAGGATGTTGAAGTGGAGGGGGATGATGAGATAGAACAGGTGGAAGAGGTAGGTGAGCCGGATTACATAGATGTGGGAGGTGGCAGCGGTTCCCAACACGTGGGTTGGGATTATTCGGATGGTTATAACTCCTATGGTAATAATTGGGCCGTTGTAGGGTCAATGAATGAGGTGGTGGAGAGGCACAAGCCTTCCACGTATGAAAATTGGTCGGATGAGTCTCGTGCATTATTTGACCATCAGACATTCATGGAGGCCTATGCTGAACGGGCCGAAAAGGGAGGCACGACTGGTTGGAGATGTGGAACCGTGCCAATGCTTATGGGCGAGAACATGAATTGAATATGAGATACTTGGATGATAGGAATCAGAGGATGCATGATCAATGGCATGCAGTTGAATCGGTTGTACCGGATCAACAAATTGTGGATTAGACGACTCTACCTCCGTATAACGGTTCGGTACGCTATCCCGAACCACCTCTTCATCACTCCATGTGGATCAACCCGATGCAATCAATGGCACCACCACCACCATAAGAAGAAGGAAGCAGCGGCGGCGATGGGGCGTTTAACTTTGGCCAGCTCTCAGATTTCATGACATCTATATTTGGGCCGGCCCACCCGCCTTACAACTGATTGAGCTTCGTGATTCCAGGTGAACTCCATTATGTATATTATTGTATAAGTTGTTATCTTTTGAGTTTTTATTTGTTTTTGGGTGGATGGGTGGTGGACATAATACTTTTGACTAAGTATTATGGGTTGTGTTGAAAAGAAGGTTGTGTTTATGAAGTAGTTTGTTTTTATATGCGGAAGCACATTCATATGCTTCATCCCGGATTTCCTCAATCTCATTCAATTTCAACTTCCTCAATTCACCCGCTTCCTTATAATCCGCATTCACATTCTTGATTGCCCAAAATGCCCTATGTGCCAACACCAATGGTAAATGATACCCTTTACCATAAACTAACCGATAAGGAGTTGTGCCAATAGGAGTTTTGTAGGTGGTCCGATATGCCCACAACGCATCATTTAACTTAGATGACCAATCCTTCCTATCAACCCGCACCGTCTTCATCAAGATTTCTTTAATCTGGCGATTGGACACTTCAACTTGTCCACTTGTTTGTGGATGATAAGGAGTAGCAATTCGGTGATTTACATTGTACCTTTTTAAAAGTTTCCCAAAGTTGAAATATTTGAAATGTGACCCACCATCACTAATAATAACCCGCGGGATACCAAACCGAGCAAAGATGTTTGATTGAACGAATTTGCAAACTACCGAATGGTCATTGCTTCTTGTTGCTACCGCTTCTACCCACTTGGACACATAATCGACCGCAACTAAAATATATAAAAATTCATTTGAGTTTGGAAACGGGCCCATAAAGTCAATTCCCCATACATCGAAAATCTCTAACACCAAAATGGGTTGCAATGTCATTTCATCCCGTTTTGAGATACTACCCAACTTTTGACAATTCAAACAATGTCGGGCATACTAACTTGCATCTTTGAAAATGGTGGGCCAATAAAATCCACATTGAAGCACCCGGTAGCCCGTTTTTGACCGCTAAAATGACCCCCACGCGCTGATGCATGTGCATGAGTCAAAATCTCCCATACCTCAGAATCGGGAATATACCTCCTTATCATTTGATCCGAACCAATCTTGAACAAGTCCGGTTGATCCCAAATATATTGTTTCACTTGGGACATGAACCGTTGTCTTCTTTTCTTCACCCAATGACTTGGAATAGACCCCGTTTCTAAATAAATCACAAAGTGGGCATACCATGGTGTAGTTGACACGGCTAACAATTGTTCATTGGGAAACTGTTCGTTTATCTCCATCGGTTCATCAACACCCTCC
Source organism: Bidens hawaiensis (assembly GCF_021521415.1). NCBI lineage: Eukaryota > Viridiplantae > Streptophyta > Magnoliopsida > Asterales > Asteraceae > Bidens > Bidens hawaiensis. The sequence goes on from NW_027491017.1 coordinate 2,368,257, forward strand.
AATGGGATTTGGGATAAGTGATCTGCCACTACATTTTCACACCCCGTTTTATCTTGAACCTCTAAATCAAACTCTTGCAAAAGCAATACGCATTGAATTAACCGCACTTTTGCATCCTTCTTCTCCATAAGGTTGGAGATGTGGAACCGTGCCAATGCTTATGGGCGAGAACATGAGATGAATATGAGATACTTGGATGATAGGAATCGGAGGATGCATGATCAATGGCATGCAGGTGAACCGGTTGTACCGGATCCACAAATTGTAGATTACACGACTCCGTATGACAGTTCGGTACGCTATCCCGAACCACCTCTTCATCACTCCATGTGGATCAACCCGATGAAATCAATGGCACCACCACCACTACAAGAAGAAGGAAGCAGCGGCGGAGATGGGGCGTTTAACTTTGCCCAGTTCTAAGATTTCATGACATCTATATTTGGGCTGGCCCACCCGCCTTACAACTGATTGAGCTTCGTGATTCCAGGTGAACTCCATTCTGTATATTATTGTATAAGTTGTTATCTTTTGAGTTTTTATTTGTTTTTGGGAGGATGGGTGGTGAACATAATACTTTTGATTAAGTATTATGGGTTGTGTTGAAAAAAAGGTTGTGTTTATGAAGTAGTTTGTTTCTTTTTTCTCAAAACCGTACATTGGGGACAGTGTATCCCAAGTGTGGGGATGAGGAAATTTTAGTTTGTTTTGAAAAATTTCAATTAAAAAAAAACAAAGAAAAAATTAAAAAAATCAGAAAAACTTGAAAAACTTTATAAAAAAATAAAAAATGTGTGTTTAATGAAACTGGAAAGTGGTAAGATGGCGGGGTAAAGTTTTGGTCCCTTTTCATGGTCACAATTCCCTAAATAACATGTGCCTAGTTGTTTTTAAAAGGAGTTTATGTAGTTTTCTAATCAAGGTTAGCATGCTTTCGGTGTAATATCTTGCATAACACGTTCGTTTATACTTAAAAATTGAGAAAGCAAGGATTGGTGAAATGGTTGTTATTCTCCGATAGAACTTGTACAATTAGTGCATTTTGAGATCTTAGCATGGCATTAGTGTAAAAGCGATAGAGGCACTTAGGTTAAGCCTCGTCTGGATGAGCGAGAGTGTGGGATTTGGGGGATTGGGCCTCATATATTACATATATGAGCGTGGATATGAGAGGGGCGGGGGGTTGGTTCCTTTAAAAAACCTTATTGGGCCTATTCATTTATTTAATCAACTCCAGTGTTATATTGCGAAATGATCCGACTTAATAGGTTTCTATGTAATTGTTTTAGTACTCATCAATAGGAAGTATTAAGTATTATGTTTATTATGCTTGTTCTAAAAAAAATTGTATTAAAGATGCAATGCTTAAATATGCAATGTTCAAGTATGATATTAGTAAAAAACAAAATGATGATGATTAGTGATTTCTTTGTTTACTTAGTTTTTTTGTAATAAGTCGGATTGGATCGCTTGAGCTACTTTCAACATTCCCTTCCATACCCTTACACTTGGCCCCATTATAACCCGTTTTAAGCACTCTTGATTTGCATTCGTGTCAAAGCATTTACATAGGTGGAGATTTGATGATTGTACAAGCATATGCGAGGAGAATTGATTTGTTATGGAAATGTATGTATGATCACCAAGAAAAAAAATTAATGTGAAAATGTGTGTTATGTGTAGGTAAAAAACCGAAAGCATGTTAGGTTTGGTTAGAAATCTATGGTTTAAATGGAATATCAAGTGAACTAGTGCAATCGATAGAAATAAGGGAATAGGGTATGACTTGGGACCTTAACTAAACCGGAATTGTGGTAAGATTGATGGTTACAATTTGAATGTAATAGAAAGTTTGTGTTGAGATGTTGCTTGGGGGCAAGCAACGGTTAAGTGTGGGAATGTGACGGGTGGTCCATTGGACAACCCTTAAGTGATTTAAGACCGTAATAATCATGTATTGAATTGGTTTATTTTGTTGAATTAGATAACTACGGTGCTTTTGGTGAATTATAGGTTCAAAGGAGGTTCCGGGGTTACTATGATGCATAATGAAGAAACCTAAGGAACTGGTACGCGAGAGATGGTCAAAAGAAGTGAAAACAAGAAGGGGGGGCTGAAGTTCACCGTGACCCACGATTGAGACCGTGGGCCACGGTCCAATGTAATCAAAATGATGTTCCACCGTGAAGACCACCGTGGCCCACGGTGGAGACCGTGGGCCACGGTCCAACATTGCAAGAAGAGAACCGTGACCCACGGTGTGGACCGTGGGCCACGGTTCGAGTCGTAACAGTCGATTTCTTTTGGTTTATTACTTGTTTTTGGGCTGTCTTTTCATTATCTTTTCATTCCAAACACCCTAAGGACGAATATTGGAGTGCAAGTATTTTTTTTGGTGATTGTAATCGTAAAATTGGATTGGGGATTCATCTACATACTTTGATTTATGCTATGATGAATCGAATGATGAGTGGCTAGTACTCTTTATGTTCTCTCCCGAATTGTAAGGTTTTCAATTAGATATTTGTTAATCGTTTATGTTATTTGTGGGATAGTATTTTGATCTTATGATTATTTTGCTATGTTGATTGTGAGTTTGTTTGGTAATTGTTAGTATGGTATAAATTCGTGTTCTTGACTATCCGTTCTTGGTGCCATAAGCAATCGAGATTTAGTAGAAGAGAATTAGGGTTAGCGATACTAAACTGATTATTGAGTGATAACCTTGCATTTTTATAATCCAGGTACTTAGTCCTCTTTTGTCACATCCAAACACATTTTTCCGAACTATATTTGTATAGTTCATCCCACAAGTAAACGTTAATTTTATCAACATTGGAAACCTGAAATCGGGAGAGGGCATTCTTTCTTTTATTGTTTAAAACTCGTTTATTGTTTTAGCTATTTTTGTTAATCAAAACCAAACAATTAACTCTTTGAATTTACTTTTGAACTTAGCTTAATATAGATTAATTACAAAGCTACTTAATAACGCATTTTCCACAAACTCCCTGTGTTCGATACCCGCTTACCGCTATCTAACTAGTTGTATTCGGTTTATTTTTGAGTGAGTCTTCGACCTCACGCCAATATTGGTTCGGGTTAAGACCGAGGTAAGATTCTACAAACCAATAACCATATAACTCAAAATATGATTTTTGAAACTTAAATCTAACATTAAACATGTTTAAACAATTATTTAACAAAAACTAGTAAACAAAGTTCGGTTTACGGTTTGGAGCTAGTTACGGTTAAACCGTGGTTGGACTCTTCTAACCCATAACCATGGAACTTAAAAATATGACAAACAAACTAAAATGAGCAGAAGTTAAGCATGGTTAGTATGTATAAACAAGTTATATAAGTATATATATATATCAAGAACACGAAGTCCTCAATGAAGCCTTGCCTTACCAGGTCCGAATCCTCACCGACCGGAATAGGAGAAGCAACTACCAAATGTAACAAGGTATGTATATTATATATATGTTGTACCACCATATTCAAGTATTATTAAGACTATATAAGCTAATTAGAACGAAAGATTAAACTCAGTTTGACTTTTAGAAGTCAAACCTTCAAGAACACTAACAAAATGTCCTTAAGATCTTTGAAGTTTGAGGAATTTGGGGATGTACTAGGGGAAAATGAAGGGATATAATGGTGTTTATATAGGGTAATTTTGGTGGTCAAATATGGGTGTAATTTACATGAGTTTGCATAAAAAAGGATCAAGACAAGACACAAGACAACAAAATTCGTCCAAAAATGTGCAGACCTTCTAGGTGCCGCGCGACCTCACTCCCTTGCCCTGGCCGCGCGGCGCAGTGTGCCCAGGGTGGGGTGGGTGGCTCAGCTCGTCTTGTGCGGTTCGTTACGCGTCCTGGAAGTTCGTTTTTGTTGTAATTTGATCGTTTTAATGGCGTTTTCGAATCCGTAAAAGGGGTTTTTCAAATTACCAACAAGATTGATTTAGTAACATAAAAATCCAGTATTTTATAAATCATAAGCTTCGGTTTACAAAACGGGTCAGTTTACATAATAAAATGTTACAAAACGAATACAAATCGAGACCGAATTTGACGAATGTCACATGCTACACCCCAAAAATATTAAAAGCGTTAAAATGGGGTTATGAACAACTCACATGGAATAGGGAATACGGTAACAAGGAGATGGTAGCGATTAAAGCAACTAGATGGTTACGCGAGAAGTCCCGATAATTTGTCCTAGTTATATAATATAAACAACATAAATATCTAAAGTAAAAGAATAAAGTATATATGAATACAAAACAAAAATAGGTTTATAATAGATTTGGGGATCGTTAGTTTGTTACGTATATATAAAACGAGTTTTCAAAAATGTTATTAAAACTTTTATTAATATTAAAAATATCAACAAAAATCGGGCTTGGGGGAATCGAACCCGCGCCCCAGGCCGGTTCAAGGTGTTTATTCATATGTACTGACCATCTGAACCAGTCTCTATTTTGTTTAGAACATAAGAATCAATATTTAAAATATGATAGTTCTGGTATTCCCGAAATTCATTATAGCCCCTGAATCGAATTGATCTTAATTGAGGATTATATACCCTCTGTCGATTAAAACTGACAGATGGGTTTTATCAGGCGCTTAAATCCGAACCCAACCCATATATTAATTACCTAATATGATGAAGGATTGAAGGAGAACCAAAAACTAGGGTTTCGGCCAAAACGCGATGTCAAACGAGACTCAGAACGGCTTCTTAGATGCAATTGTCTTAGGGGTTTGCTTCGCGATAGTGATATGATGGTGTGGAGCAATTTAATTTAGTTTTGGACTCGTATTTATAGGCTAACGAGGTCGATTTCAGTCAACGCTCATAATTAACAAAAATGATTCGTATAGATGTGATTAGCTGTCAGTTACGCGTTCTTTCCATAAGGATGATTGTCGTGCATGTTAAGGTTCAAACTAACTAATCAAATCTCGTAATTTATGGTTTAATTGAATCAAAAACTGGAAGGGGGGGGGGGGAGGGGGCTGTTGGCGACGGTGAGAAGGGAAAGAAGAGGGAAATTGTTTTTTTTTGTTATTTTCAACATGGTCCCTCGAAATTGAGTTGTTGATCAGTTGTGGTGAATAGTATACTGTATGGGTTATAAGTGCACATAATATATAATTTAAACGATTATAAATATTTTAATACGAGTCACGCGCAAATAAAGATAAAACCGAATAACATAATTAATAACTCAACGTTTCATTAAATGCGACGATCCGATAACAAACAGGTAATAAAACGAGTACAAATACTAAATCGAATTTGTTGAATGTCACAACATTCCCAACTTTTAAGAAATTTCTTCTCAAAATTAGGAATGAACATCCGTAGCAAAAAGATGCGGATACTTAGACTTCATTTGGTCTTCACGTTCCCAAGTGACTTCCGCACCGTGCTTCGATTCCCAATGAACCTTGAACAAAGGGATTCGGCTACGCTTGGTTTCCTTATCCATTCGATCCACTATTTCCAGCGGTCTCTCAACAAAGTGCATTGTCGTATCGATTCGTACCTCGTTGAGAGGGATATAAAGGTTCTCGTTGGATGGAAACTTTCGAAGGTTCGAAACATGAAACACAGGATGGATGCCTTGAAGCTCTTACGGGAGCTCGAGGCGATAAGCAACATTTCTGATTCGTTCAAGGATTTTGAATGGACCAACAAAACGGGGGGCTAGTTTACCTTTCGTACAGAAACAAACTACTCCTTTCCAAGGTGAAACCTTGAGGAGGACAAGGTCGCCGAATTCTAAGGGTCGACGTCGTTTATCAGCGTAAGACTTTTGGCGACTTCTAGCAGTAAGCAGATTATTAGGAATTTGAGCTATTTTGTCGGTGGTATCTTGGACCATTTTGGGTCCAGTGAGTTGAGTCTCACCGATCTCATTCCAACAAATAGGAGAACTGCATTTACGGCCATACAGCGCTTCGAATGGAGCCATTTTGATGCTCGAATGATAACTATTATTGTATGAAAACTCAACCAACGGAAGATGAGTATCCCAATTACCACCAAAATCAAGCACACAAGTTCTTAGCATGTCCTCAAGGGTTTGAATGGTTCTTTTAGACTGACCATCAGTTTGAGGATGATAAGCGGTGCTAAGATCTTTACGGGTTCCCAAAGCGGTTTGAAGCGAATTCCAAAAATGTGAAACGAAACGACCATCACGGTTAGATATAATACTCAAAGGTATACCATGGAGACAAACAATCTCGTTGACATAGATTTGAGCGAGCTGATCGATTGAAAGCTTTTCCCGAATGGGAATGAAATGAGCTGATTTGGTTAATCGATCGAAGATTACCCAATGCTATCATGTTGCCTCTTGGTGGTTGGAAGTTTTGTGATGAAGTCCATCGTAATGTTCTCCCACTTCCAGACTGGAAAAAAGGTTGCATGAACAAACCAACAGGTTTTTGATGCTCGGCTTTTATCTTAGCACATGTTCAACATTTTCCGACGTAGATAGCGATATCTTTCTTCATGCGGAGCCACCATAAAGTAGTTCGAAGGTCGAAATACATTTTATCCGCACTGGGGTGGATAGAATATCGTGACTTGTGAGCTTTGTCCATTATAAACGTGCGAAGATTGTCATGATCTGGGACCCAAAGGCGGTTGAGAAAGTAGAGCAAACCATCACGCTTGGTTTTGAGTTGGATTTTAGCACCACACGACATCTCTTTGTACAAATTGCCTTCAGTGACAGAGATGTGTTGGGCATCAAAGATATGTAGCTGAAGATCGGTCTGGATAACAACTCTTAGAAGAAGAATGCTTTTGACATGGGTTTTGCGACTTAGGGCATCAGCTACGTTTGCTTTATCGGGATGGTAACGTATTCCGCAATCGTAGTCACTAAGGAGTTCGGCCCATCGTCGTTGCCTCATGTTTAAATCTTTTTGGTCAAAAATATGTTAAAGGCTCTTGTGGTCGGTGTATACCACAAACTTCGTTCCATACAAATAGTGTCTCCAAATTTTCAACGCGAATACAACAACACCGAGCTCAAGGTCGTGTGTCATATAATTATTTTCATGAACCTCAAGTTGTCGTGACGCATAGGCGATGTCCTCGCCTCGTTGAATGAGAACACAACCGAGACCTTGAATCGGGGCATCACAATAGACAACAAAATCCTCGTTTCCTTCGGAAAGGGCTAGGATAGAAGCGTCGCAAAGCATACGCTTCAAGTTTTGAAAAGCTTCATCTTGCCTAGCCCCCCCACTCATAAGGTTTACATTTATGAGTTAAGGCGGTGAGGGGTAAAGCGATCTTGGAAAAATTTAAAATGAAACGACGGTAATAACCAGCAAGACCAAGAAAGGATCGAACTTCCGTAGGTGAATTCGGGGTCTTCCAATTTTTAACGGCTTTAATTTTAATGGAATCAACATGAATGCCTTTTTCGTTAACGATATGACTTAGGAATTGAACTTCGTTTAACCAAAACTCACATTTGGAAAACTTGGCTAAAAGTTGTTCTTTCTTCAACAACAACAAGATATCATGCAAATGTTTTGATGCTCAACTTTAGATTTTGACTAAATGAGAATGTCGTCGATGAACACGATCACGAACTTATCAATGCAAGGCTTGCATACGCGGTTCATGAGGTCCATAAACACCACAGGTGAATTGGTCAAGCCGAAAGGAATAACCATATATTCGTATTGAACGTAACGAGTTCGAAAAGAGGTTTTGGGTATATCATCCTCATGAACATGCAATTGGTGATAACCCGAACAAAGATTGATTTTTGAAAAGCAAGACGCGCCTTGTAGTTGATCGAAAAGGTTATCAATTCTAGGCAAAGGGTAACGGTTCTTAATTGTGAGTTTATTGAGTTTACTATAATCGATACACATTCGAAAGGAACCAAACTTCTTTTAACAAAAAGAACAGGTGCACCCCAAGGCGACGAACTTGGGCGGATGAAACCTTTGCTAGAGAGTTCTTGGAGTTGACTTGCTCTCTCTTGCATTTCCGAAGGTGCGGGACGATAAGGAGCTATGGTGACGTGGTTCGCACCAGGCACACGATCAATATGAAACTCCAATTCACGAGTAGGAGGTAAACCAAAAACATCTTCAGGGAAAACTTCGGGAAAATCACGAACTACCGGAATATCTTTTATTGTCTACTTTTCTTGTTTATTTTCGAAGACGTTGGCAAGAAAAGCCACATACTTTTTACTTAAGTATTTTTGGGCTTGAGTACATGACATAAGCTTAAGTCCCTTGGAAGGCTTTTCGCCGAAAATACATAAAATCCGATCGTCGTCTAGTGGAATTCGAATATACTTCTCAAAGAACACGACTTCGGCACGGTGTTGAGCTAACCAATCCATGCCTTCTATGATATCAAAACTTCCGAGTTGCATAGGAATGAGGTCGATAGAAAAATCACAGTCGTTGAGATTTAGAATACAACCATGAATAACCGAGTCAATCAAGATAGTTTTACCATTCGCGACTTCAACCGAGTCAATCAAGTCGTTGAGACGACGAAAGCGTAGGCTCAAAATCAAATAACACAAAATTCATATCGGCACTGGTATCAAATAAAATGGATGCATAAACATTATTAACCAAGAACGTACCATTCACCACATCATTGTTATGCTGGGCTTGATTTGCATTGATCACGAATGCCCTCCTGCGAGCTTTGAGTACGACGGGTGTAGCTTGAGAAGTCGAGGCTTGATTGGCTTGAACCAGTTGAACAACTTGTTTGGCCATAAGTTGCGGAACTAGTTGAAAGGCCTGAACTTGATAGGCTTGAGCAGGGTACACAGGTGGAGCGGCTATTTGGACTTGATATGCGAGTCGGGGACACGCATTGCGGAAATGACTAGGATCTCCACAATTGAAACACGCTCGAGGGGTGGGGTAGGCTTGAGCAATGAGTTGAGCTTGAGTTAAAACACGGTTTTGGTAGAAAGTGTGGGGAGTGCGGGTTGGTTTGGTGAGGGTTGGTTGGGTACGCATGAGTTCGAAACATGCGCTTAGCAGGTGTCCAAAACGGACACAATGGGTGAATTGTCGGCAAGGGATGCCGAATTGATGGTGTCGTTGGCAAATTTGGCAAAATGGTAGAGGTCCGTGGTAAGGTTTCTTTGGAGGTGGAGCTTGAAGGTTTTGGGTTTGGGTTGGTTGGTATTGAGGTTGAGGTGGGTTTTTTTGGCTTAAGGCATAGTTTTGCTTTCGTTTCTTGGAATGGCTGTTGTTGTTGTTGCAGTTTGGTTTGGGTGTGGCTTCCGCCTTGACATCTTTGGAAGGTTCGGCCTCAGTTTTCTCAACAGTATTCTTGCTGCCTTTGAGGGTTCCCGCCTTAACGTGGTTGTCAGACAAGGATGCGGTAAGGACAACTGCCTCGCGAAGAGTTTTGGGGGCACTGCTTTGCACTGAGTCTTGGATCTGCCTTGGAAAACCCCGAACATACTTGATAATCCCACGAGAAAGAATGGTGACAAGATGTGGCACCAAGACACTAAGCTCATTGAAGCGAGTGGTGTAAGTAGCGTTATCACCACCCTCTTGCTTAAGATTCCAAAATTCCACCTCAAGATTCATGAGTTCATTGGGTGGACAGAACTCTTCGGTCATGATTCTCTTAAGTTCCTCCCATGGCAAGGCCATGGCTACATCAGCACCACGAGTGGATTTTTCTTGCACCCACCAAGTTAAGGCTCTTTTTCTTAAGTCACTTGAAGCAAAGAGTGTCTTGTTGTCCTCAGGACATTCGATATGGAGGAAAGTACTCTCCATACTTTGGTACCATTCTAGTAGGGCAGTGGCACCTTCAGAGCCGTCAAACTTATGAGGATTTGTATCGGTGAAGGTCTTGTATCGACAAGAGTTGGAGTTCGAACCCGAAGTGGCTGAGTTCGAATTGGAAGCATTGGTTTGGTGCATTTGAGCCACCATTTACGGGAGCACAGCAGCCAGTTGCTTAGTGAACTGGGCTGTCATTTTGCGGCTGGAGTTTCTTGTGGGAAGACGAGGAAAACGAGAAGACATGCTGAAAAGAGAGTACTACACGCATGAGTTATCGAGTGACGATTTCGAGAAGTGGGATACTTAAACCAAAAATATAAGAAAAAAAAATAAAACTTGATAATATTGAAATAACATGAGAATTATATTGAAATCATAACTTGTATGTAATTTAAGAACATGAGTGTAACCATTCTCTATTCACAAAGGAAAATGGCCATGTTTGACAACTTAAAGTTATGGGTCATATGACGTTTGGTGTGGTATGATTTGGCCTAACAAGTTCCAGCACCCTTTTCGAACCCTCCAGGTAAGCAACCGGGTCCCGCGTCTGATTGAGACTTATGCGCATTGTTTATCCTTAGGTTAAAAAACCTTGGTGTTAAGGGTTCGAAAAACAAGTGTGTCACCCTTCCAGTTACGATATACCCGTCATGTAAAACCATCTTTAAGAGGATTGAAAATCGTTTTTTTAAATAAAATAAACAAATAAATATAAATAAAATAAATTTTTAGGCATAAGCCTTGGAGTTTGTGTGTGAATATGTTTACATGTGACGCTATAAAACATAATAAATTCGAGCGTATGAATGAACTTTTAATAAAAGTGTAGGCACATAGCACATAGGGTATACATGCAAATCGGGGCCCTAAAATAACTATAACTATACAAGGCCGACACGTCTAACAACATATCTTATAGTTACGGCTCTGATACCAATCTGTAACACCCCGGCTTTAAGCAGAATACGCCCGGGTGTATCGTACAGATCACTCATAGCTCGTAACACTATTAAAGCGGCAATAATTATATTATTTCATTTCGTAACGTAACAAGTACACAATTATTCATAATTAAAAATAAAAAGAAACACTTCATCAAAAAAATAAATAAGTTCTTTATTCAAACAACCTAAGGTATACTAATTATCTTCATCCTTAGCATGCCATCGATTCAATCTGTAGCACGTTGAAAATAATATATTTGTCAATAATTAAGTTGGTGAGTTTTTATAAGTTTTTGAGTATACATATATATATAAAAGGCACGCTTCAACATTCCTAATGTTATAAATATTCAAGCATAAAGTAAATGAAATCAAACAATGTCGTCCTTCCGTTCCTTTAGCCGAGGCCGTAGTAATAGGGGAAATGAGAACCACCTTACGAACAACCGAAGTCGTAACGTTAGACGGCGTAGGTACGTCTCGTCAGACCCTCCCACTATGAGTATGCATTTGCGTAACTCACACAATAAGAATACTAAACACGTTTCAAGAAAGTTCACGTATAATCATAAACAATATGCAAGAATAATATTAACATGTACGCTAATTGTGAATCGGTTTATAAATAAGCACATAACTAACGAGATAAAACTTGTGACATGCTACACCCCAAAAATATTAGAAGCGTTAAAATGGGGTTATGAAGAACTCACATGGAATAGGGAATACGGTAACGAGGAGATGGTAACGATCAAAGCAGCTAGATGGTTACGTGAGAAGTCCCGATAATTTTTCCTAGTTATATAATATAAACAAAATAAATATCTAAAGTGAAAAGAATGAACTATACATGAATACAAAACAAAAATAGGTTTATAACAGATTTGGGGATCGTTAGTTTGTTAAGTATATTTAAAACGGGTTTTCAAAAGTGTAATTAAAACTTTTATTAATATTAAAAATATCAACAAAAACCGGGCCTAGGGGAATCGAAGCCACGCCCCAGGCCGGTTCACGATGTTTATCCATATGTACAGACCATCTGGACCAGTCTCTATTTTGTTTAGAACATAAGAGCCAATATTTAAATATGACAGTTTTGGTTTTCCCCAAATTCATTATAAACCCTAAATTGAATTGATCTTAATTGAGGATTATATACCCTCTGTCGATTAAAATTGACAGAGGGGTTTTATAAGACGCTTAAATCCAAACCCAACCCATATATTAATTACCTAATATGATGATGGATTGAAGGAGAACCAAAAACTAGGGTTTCAGTCAAAACGCGATGTCAAACGAGACTTAGAACGACTTCTTAGATGCAATTGTCTTAGGGGTTTGCTTCGCGATAGTGAGATTATGGTGTGGAGCAATTTAATTGAGTTATGGACTCGTATTTAAAGGCTAACTAGGTCGATTTTAGTCCGTGCTCATAATTAACGAAAATGATTCGTATAGATGTGATTAGCTGTCACTTACGCCTTCTTTCCATAAGGATGATTGTCGTGCATGTTAAGGTTCAAACTAACTAATCAAATCCCGTGATTTATGGGTTAATTGAATCAAAAAATGGAAAGAGGGGGGGGGGGGGGCTGTTGGCGATGGTGAGAAGGGAAAGAAGAGGGAAAAAATACATTTTTTTGGTTATTTGCAACATGGTCCCTCGAAATTGGTTTGGTGATCAATTGTGGTGAATAGTATATTGTAAGGGTTATAAGTGCACATAATATATACTTTAAACGATTATAAATATTTTAATACGAGTCACACGCAAATAAAGATAAAACCGAATAACATAATTAATAACTCAATGTTTTGATAAATGCGACGATCCGATTTCAAACGTGTAATAAAACGAGTACAAATACTAAATAGAATTTGATGAATGTCACATGGTACATCCTATATATAAGTGCCCTTATCGGATTTTCGTTAGTAGCGTTGTATTAACTATTCAAAGTTTTGTATTATGATTAATTTTATAATTTATATTAAAATTTTCCCTTTCTTAAAATCTAATGGTGTTGTTATAGTATTCATTAATTTCGGGACGAAATTCCCTAAAGTAGGGGAGACTGTAACAACTCGAACCTTTCGAAAATTTATATTTTATTAAAACCTGACCTATTACAATGTTCGGGGAAATTTTATCGCGTTCATCGAGTTGATTCATTATTATCATATTATTATTAATTCCTTATTATATTTTTTAACCATATATATATATATTATATGACTTTCAATACATGGCAAAAATCACTCAAACTCAAACTTTTACCTTTATTGTTTCCATCTTCATACCTCAAGGTCTAAAATGCAAATTTATATTCTAACCCATCAAACAAATCTGGATACCCATTATCCAACCCAAACCCGTGACTCGTTTTATTGAATCCGTTTACCCAATTGATTAACTTGGACCACAATATTCATCTCAATCTTTGAAATCGAATCAAGCATATTCTTATTATTACAATAACGAGCTGCACCGACTATTGTATTAAGAAAATTGATATCAGTTTGATCCGTATTGCTTAATTATACCAGCCGACACCCTTGATCACCAATCTATATGTTAACGAGCATGATAATTCAATTAAGCGTGTCTGGAGCATCATATCATCATCGCCAACTGAACCCTATAAACAATTGTGTTGTTTTTACTGTTTGACTAGCTGCTCATCATCATCCGTCGCTGACCCTGTTCGTGCTCTATTAACCCTCCTATAATCATCGTTACAGGTAATTAAATATATGGTTATAATCGCGTTCAAATATACATCAAAAGCCCTAAACCCGTTTTGATCAATTGTAAACGGATGGATCAAATCAGATTTTCTAGGGTTATGTAACCAATTTTTGATGAACGGATTTATATTTTAAGTATATGGATACTGTTCTTAATCACTTATAGTTCATAGCTCAGTTGGTAAAGTGCTCTCGTTAAAGGAGCAGGGGTCGCAGGTTCGACCCCCTGCACCGTTTTTTTTGGAAAATTATTAATATTATTCTTTTTAAGTAAATTATAATTATATTAATAATAATAACTAAATAAGGTTATTTTAGTAAACACCGACTTTGTAACATTCGATTAACTTTCGTTTTCGTTCATGTATATGCATATTAACACAAAGGTATAATTATATATATGGGAGGGTTATCCTAAAAACAAGTAGTTTCCGAGGAAGATTAGGAATAAATCATAGTCATTGGTTATTTCAATCAATGGTTGCGATTTAAAATTACAAAAAACCGTCATAGTTTCCTACAATTACTCTTTCACCATTATAACCGACATAGTTTCCTATAATTGTTCTTTCATCATAGGTTTTAATGCCAAATGTCAAAATTCTATTGGTTCTTACCATTCCTAGGAAACAACTTCTTTATATTTGAACCCTTTTCTATATATATATATATATATATATATATATATATATATATATATATATATATATATATATATATATATATATATATATATATATAGGATCAGGATCATGAGAGAACCTTTTTGAAATTGAGAACTATGAGAACCATTTTGGACCACAAAAAAATCAAAAATAAAAAAATCATAAAATAAAAAAAAACACAAAAATAAAAAAAGTATAAAAACCTAAATTCATATTTTATCATCCCGGTTTCATAAAAAAAAACTCGGTTTAGCTAAATTATATACACATATGTATAATATATACATATATGTATATTTACATGTTTTTTTTGTACACATGTGTATAATTTAAGATAAATGATACTGTACATATGTGTATATTACGTAACTAAAGATTATATAAAATTATACATATGTGTATAATACGATGTTTTTTTTTGTTTTTTTAATGAAACCGGAATGAAATATAAGACTTTTGGTTTTTTTACTTTTTTAAAATTTTTATTATTTTTTGTTTTATGATTTTTTTAAATATTTTTTTAAAGGTGTTTTTAATGGTTCAAAATGGTTCTCAAAGTTCTTAATTTGCAAAGGGTTCTCTTAGGATCCTTACCCATATATATATATATACACACACACACACACATATATATATATATATAAAGTATATTATGATTAAATACTAACGTTTTAACATATATAAAAATCAAGTATACTAAATTATATATATAGGATCAGGATCATGAGAGAACCTTTTTGAAATTGAGAACTATGAGAACCATTTTGGACCACAAAAAAACCCAAAAATAAAAAAAATCATAAAATAAAAAAAAACACAAAAATCAAAAAAGTATAAAAACCAAAATTCTTATTTCATCATCCCGGTATCATAAAAAAAACTCGGTTTAGCTAAATTATATACACATATGTATAATATATACATATATGTATATTTACATGTTTTTTTTGTACACATGTGTATAATTTAAGATAAATGATACTGTACATATGTGTATATTACGTAACTAAAGATTATATAAAATTATACATATGTGTATAATACGACGTTTTTTTATTTTTTTGTATTTTTTTATTTTTTTAATGAAACCGGAATGAAATATAAGAATTTTGATTTTTTTACTTTTTTAAAATTTTTGTTATTTTTTGTTTTATGATTTTTTTAAATATTTTTTAATGGTGTTTTTAGTGGTCCAAAATGGTTCTCAAAGTTCTCAATTTGCAAAGGGTTCTCTTAGGATCCTTACCACACACACACACACACACACACACACACACATATATATATATATATATATATATATATATATATATATATATATATATATATATATATATATATATATTATAAAAAACTACGAATAATATTTTATTAAGTGTGTTTTCATAAATCAAAATAATAGTTCATAAATAAATCCTTATTAAAATAATATCATTTTGTTATTGATTAATTAGATGTCGTAATTAAATCTTATACTTAGCGAGTCCGTTTGCTCTCGCTTTCTCATAGGCTTTAACATTCGCGTGTGACTTTTTCCTCATTTTCATTATCTTAATTATCTTTGTTTGTCTTTGAGGTGAGTACCACATTCTCCTATTTTACTTGTTTTCCACGTTTTGGGGACATATGCGTAAATTATATTTCTTATATATACTTATACTCAAAACTGCAACTATTGTCTTATGTGTTAACAACTTATAACTTACTTTTTTATGTACTTATTTGCTTTATATGCTTCCACATTCGGAGAGTTCCAACATAATCTCAGTCTAGTATGATCATACGCCAGTCGTTATAGCCTTTGTGCTTTTCGACATCTCAGTTATACTTGCTCATTTGGTTAAATTGTTATTATCATATGACTTGTTGCAATTACTTATATATATATATATGTACATTTAAACTGGTGTGTTGCTCACTCAACACGTGTTGTTGACAAAATTTTATTTTATACGCATATGCAGGTTATCGTAAAAATTTAATGCAGGTTGGTGAAGACTTAGTGAAGAATTTAAGTTAGAAAATAATTAATCAAGATCATTTGTGATATAAGTTGCATTGTTGTATGATTATGGATTATGTATTTGTTGTATTTGAGTTATTTGAAAACTTAATTTAATTAAATGATATTGTCATTTTAATAATGCATGATAGTAACCTTTGAAAAGCTGTCAGTAGGGGTGGCAAATGTGACCGATTAGGTTGAATGAGTTGTATCACAATGTATATAATGGGTCAAACTAAAAAAAGAAAATGATTGAAACGGGTCAAAACAGGTTGAAATTTCTCAAGTTTTTTTTTTTTTTTTTATGGAACGAGAAAAACGGAAGAAACTTTTTAGTACTTTTACTTATTTACTTTTTGATTTATTTTTCAAGTTATGATTTTTTACTTATTTTTTTGAATTTTTAGTCAAGGGTATTTGAAATGGGTCAAAGTGGGTTTTTGAAAGCTCAACCTATTTTGACCCATTTCAAAAATCCCCCACTAAAAAATTCAAAAAAAAAAGTAAAAAATCATAACTAAAAAAAATCAAAAATAAAGAAGTACTAAAAAGTTTCATCCCGTTTTCTCGTTCATAAAAAAAAAATCTTGAGAAATTTTAACCCGTTTTGTCCCGTTTCAATCATTTTCTTTTTTTAGTTTGACCCATTATATACATTGTGATACAACTTATTCAACCTAATGGGTCACATTTGCCACCCCTAGCTGTGAGCAATTAGTTCGCGCCCCTGCAATTCCGCCGTAGGTTGGGGTGTTACACGAATGCAATAAAAAATAACGCCCCAATCTAGGGGGAATTATAATGATACCACCATTCTAGACAACCGAAGTTGAAGGATATGTAGCGCAGGTGCGTCCCGTCGGACCCTCCCACTTTGATGTTTGATGTAACAATCATAAAGCGATAAACACATTGCCCATTATGCACGTATAGTCATCATAAACAATATGAAAGAATATTATAAACATGCATGACATAATTGCGAATTGATTTGTAAGAGAAGCATGGTAACGTGTTACACCCAAAAAGTGTTAAAGATGAAAAAGGGAGTTTGAAAAACTCACATCGAAAGTGAGGAAGATAGTTTGAACGAGTCGAACAAACGAGACTGAGAATCACGATGGATAATCTTGAACAAGTAAATATGTATTCTAGATCTTAACGAGTCTAAATGAAAAGGAATCTATGACAAAGAGGGACTTAGTGATTTTTATTTAAAAATGAATTAAAGTTTATATAAATCATTTAATATTTTATTAGTTGAAGAATGCTTTGTAAATGAATAATTATAACTTATTAATACGTAACAATTCCGGCAAATTCAGGTATACCCTAGCCGGAATATACTATTTACGTGTTATTTAATATTGAATATATGAATTATAATGTGATTATACGAGTATATAAGATTCTCAGTACGAATTATACTCAAATGTACAACTAGTCGTATCGGAATTACGATTAATCGATGAACGGTTATTGAAACCCGAACGAATCGGGAATTACATTATAGACGAAATATATAATGTTTAGTGATGTTTACGAAGTATTAAAGCTTCGGGATAAGTGAATTATAGCACAGAAAAAGGATTTCGATTTATTAGTACGTCGGTACGATAAACGAAACATTTAACATCAAACCAAGCAAGAGACGATCGATCAAGCCGAAAAAGAAGCACAATTACCGACAATACGATGTGTTAAGTCATTAAATGTCATGGGTTAAGTTTTTAAAGTTTTTAAATCAGTTTTATATAAATTTAAATTTTAAGCCGAAAAACGACTGTTTTGGACTCGTTTTGAGCGAGATTTAACGTTTAACCGAAAAACGAACTGAACCAGATTATCCACAACATTATCCGGATTACACAATCCAAATGTGTGGCCAATATTTGAGATGTGGGCCCCACCCCACACCACATCAAGACCGATCGGCCTATGCACACACATACACAATTCATTTTTCTTTTTTCTAACTCTCCAACTCCAAAACCCTTTCAACCCTTTACATATTCATCAAAAACCCTTGATTTTTAACAAGAATTGTAAGGTAAAAACACGGTTATAATGTTTGATTCATAGTTTTGATTCCATAATCTTAAGAAAATGAGGTTTCAAATGAAAAATGGGCGAAAACCCGAGATGAAACCGATTCTTGGAGGATCAAGTGATGTATACAAGTTATACAAAGGATCTTGGTCCAAGAAAGTAGTTAAAAGAGTCAAAAACGAATTTTTACGGTCAAAATCTTTGTTTTGATGTTTTAATCGAAACCATGAAAGAAATGGCTTGATTGTGGGTATAACTTGCTTGGTGTGGTGTTGTTGTGCTTGTAGGTGTTGTATCTAGTTGCTAGCACAGGCTAGAAACCAAGATCTTTGCGATCTAACGCTAGAAACACAAGGTAGTTCGGTTTTTCGCGTGATTTGTATGATTTGGACAGATTGTGGTAGACTTAAAGTTGGGTCACTAAATTTCACAGAGATGATCTACACATGAAAATATGAGATCTGTGAATTTTTGGTGATTTTTGGATAAAGGATGAATATTTGGTAAATTTAATGCTCGGTTTTGGCCAAAAATGGTGAAAAATAGCTACACATCATGAAAAATTCTGGAAAATTTAATATAAGCTTTTTATAACATATAAAAGTCACACACAAAATTTCAGGTTCATTGGAGAAGTCTAGGTAGGCTCTTCGGTAAAACGAGTTCTAGGGATTTCTAGCTCGGTTTTGGTAAAAATGGCATGAAATATGAGTTTTTGGTTCTGGAAAAATTACAGGGAACTATTTGGGTGACAGGGGTCATCCCAGAAAAATTTGGGATTTTTCGAAGGTCGTTTGGTATTTTCGACATATTTGGTGTTTAAATGACGTTTAAAAATGGTTAAATAAATTTTAGATATAAAAATTAATTCTGGAAAAATTTTATAAAATTCCTTACTGTCAAAATATGGTTTGTACAAAATTTCAAGGTCCGAGACTAAACGGATATTTATTTGTGCTAAATGGAACTTAAAAAAACAAACTTTTAAAGCTTAAAACGAGTAAACCGGCGAAGTTCGCCTAAGCGAGCTGACTGGTGTTTGAAAACCTTAAAAATGGATGATTTTTATGAAACTAAGTTAATCAAGTAAAAATAAATCATCCGAAAATAATTCGGATGATTTGGGTAATGTTACCCGACTTAACCGTTTCCGGTGTATTAAAGGCGGAAACGGGCCCCGCGGCCAAACGGAGTGTCTAACCGAGCTCTAATTTCACCACTTTAATAAAAATATCAATAACAACTATTTTCGGGTCGTATGTGGCCAAACTCATCTTTTGAAAACATAAAGACGAATAACCGTGCTAGGCACGCAAAACGAGAAAACAAACTAATGGCTAAGGAACTCTAAGTGATATCACAATCTAAGTCCTGAGAAGTGTAGCGGGGTTAACATGGTCCCCGGATCGTGTACGGTACTGGGTTAGCAGTGTCCCCAGACGTACCGGTTAACACGAATTTAAGTTATATTGATAAAAATTGTGTAGTAACGATTTGGGGATCGTATTACAGATCTGTACCAGTAGCCGTGCACCGTAGTACATCTTTGCTCACAAGAAGGTGAGTTTCACGAGCCCCTTTTTCCTGAATTGTTTTCGAATATTTTCCTGGGGCGGAAAGCATGTTGTTACTAAAATGTTTAAGTACATACTGAACGCATAGATTTGCGTGCATTTATATATGTTTTATTTTACGGGAATCGTACGGAAATGTACTAAGATGGTAATTGTCAGAGTTACTAACATTGTAAGGCCCCGCAACACGAGTGATTAACTGAAAGCCGGTAGAGTGTGGATAGTACTATTGGTCTGACAAACCCAACTGGTCCGGCATGGATTTGCTGATGTTTCCCAGCCAGTTGCACATGTCTATATTGGGTGTTATATTTATTTTGCTATGTAATGTTAGGCATAGCGGTTTGGGGCAGGTTCGTGGGCGGAGTATGCCACGGGGTTGTGTGTGATAGTCAGAGGTTTCACTTGTGGGCTCAGCATAATTACATCGCTAATATATGATTTATTATAATAAATTGTCAATGTTTATTTAAATCAGTGAAACTCACCAACTATTCGTAGTTGACCCGTTTTCTTTACATGCTTTCTAGGTACACCCAAATTGGAATGAGTGATACGTGCTTGATGATGTGTGCTATTTTGTGGAAGATTAAGGATCTATATTTTGTTTTAAATATGTTAATGTACTATCGGTAAAACTTATGTGATAACACCTAGATGGTAACGAAACTTGGAACAATGTAATTCGCTTAAATTAATGTAGTGGTGTTTTCTTTATAAGCAATGCTGTTGATATCAAATGTGTCTGTTGCATCCCGTGTACGTTTCCGCTGCGGTTACGGGGTGTTACAGAACTTGGTATCAGAGCCATTGGTTATAAAGAATTAGGATGTCTTTGAAAGATACCTAAAATATAACCAGTAGCTCAAGTATTATAGGATCTGAATATCAACTAATAATTTATTGTGACGAGATCGGGATGAACTTGGATGGACAAGTGGGTTATTATGGTCCGGAACATAATAACAGACTTGTCTGCACGAGGGAATTCAGGGAAAGTCACGGGGGACTTTAATAGGTAAAATTGGCAACATACGTGCAAATATGTGATAATATTGTTATGTGGTTAAGTTGTATAAGTAAGTGTATATTAATTTGATTATGATTTACACTATGGAAGGAACTATATGTTTGTTAACTTGTGTGCAGGTAAAATGGCAAGAACTCCTAGTTTGTCGATTGAGGAGGACCCGGAGGAGGTCAGCTCCGGGGACTCTGGGATCCCACTCGTAGCATCTAGCACAGAGCCTAGCGAGGCTAGCCTTAGGAGTTCCGACCAGTCCTCCCCAGCTAGGATTGCCAGATCCCCTACCCCACCCGCACCTCAGGTCACCCTCACCCCTCCCAGACCCGGTCCCCGCCTCACGGCGCGGATCAGTGTCCCGTATGTTCCACCTACCTCTACCCCACCCAGATCCACTTACCACAGAGGCGAGTCCTCCCGCCCCCAGCCCGGGCCTGTGCCGCCACCTGTGTGGGGTACCCCCAGGCCAGTGAGGGATGAGCGTCCCTCCACCGAGGCGGCGTGGCTCCGGGTGCTCACCGAGCGGATGAATGAGCACACCACCGCCTTGACGGTGGGTATTCAGAGGAGGAACCTCTTGGTGGATTGCATACTGGACAGCCAGCATGCGATCGCGCAGCTGAGGAGGGAGGACGCCTACTCCCTGGGGTTGATTGACCGGATGGAAACACGGATCCGGGGTTTAATGGCAGTGATTGTGGGGATGGCGGCGGTGTTGGTGTGGTTGGTATACCACCGTGTTTAGATCATGTTAGGGTGGTGGTAGTCAGGGGCCGCTTTTCGATACTCTGTGTAAGCAGTTAGTGGTGATGCTAACATGGAGTGAATCTTGTTTAGTTATAATACAACCACTGGCCCTTAGGGAGGGGTCTCTTTTGGGGCATATCAGTATAGATACTTTTGGGTATCAGTCAAGCACTGACCCGTTGCGGGTTATGTCGAGATGATGCCGACATAGGCCCTAGGTATGAAAACTTAACTAATGTAATAGTGACAGGAAAGTAATATGAACGGATGTTTGTGTAATATGTACTAACGTTTATTAATGAATGGAATGTTTGTTGTGTTTTATGATTGGAACTTGTATTGATTATATATATTTTCTTGATGATTGTGTAGAATGGCACCAAAACGTTCGGCTCAATTGTCAGAAGTGGATGTGAGTCGTCTGATTGCTCGACAGTTAGAGGCGGCGATTCTGGATATAGTATCGCGCATCGCCGCCAGTATTAACAATACGACCAATCCAGACCCTGCGAGCAATCAAACGACCACCAATAATGTTGGGGAACAAAATGTTAATCCTCCACCGAATGGTAACCCGATTCCTAGTAATGACACGCCGCCTAGGGTGGTCGTTACAGATAGCACTGGCCCTATACCCGGTGTAGAAACGAACCGCACTGAACCGACTCCTGCAACAAGGGGATGTTCAATTAAAGATTCTATGTTGTGCAAGCCCCTAGAATTTAGCGGGTCTGAGGGACCCAATGGGTTGGTTAAGTGGATTGGGAAAATAGAGTCGGTTGTGAACATCAGTAACTGCCCTGAGGAGTACATTGTTAAGTATGCTACCTGCACGTTCACGGACCATGCCTTGTCATGGTGGAACACAATAGTGCAAACTCACGGTCAGGCAGCGACAAACCGCATGACTTGGGCAGAACTTAAAGCCCTTGTACTGGAACATTTCTGCCCGAAAAATGAACTGCAGAAATTAGAAAACGAATTGTGGAACCTGGAGATGCAGGGGGCAGACCACTTGGGTTATACGAACCAATTTAATGAGTTGTCACGATTGGTACCATGGTTGGTCACTCCAGAGTCAAAGAGGATTGAGCGTTATATATGGGGACTAACTCCAAAAGTAAGGAGTATAGTCAACTCTGGGGGACACAAGACGTTTGAGGGTGTGGTGACGCAAGCTGGTATCGTCACGTACGATTTCGTGAGGAGTGGGTCACTGAAGGTGGCCGGAGAGTCCGCTGGGGGAAAGCGAGGCACGTATGACAATAGGATCCAGGAGAGGCAACAAAATAAACGTGCTCGGCCCGCTGCCCAGAACTACGCCATGACTAGTTCAGGCGGAAGGCAGGAACCGCAGACAAGGACGTTTCCTAGGTGTGGAAAATGCGGTTACCAGCATGGTGGCGAGTGCAGGGGGGTAGTGTGCCATCGGTGTGGCAGGGAAGGGCACTACGCACCGAGATGTAAGACAAACTTGAACAATCTGAACCGACAACCGCAATCTATCCGTGCGCAGCCAGTTAGGACCCAACCAGCCCGACAACAAAACCCACAAGAAAACCAAATGGTGACCACCAGCCGTGCTTGCTATGAATGCGGCAGCACGGATCACTTCAAAAGACACTGTCCAAAACTGAACCAGGGAGGAAACGGGAGGCAACCCTCGGGTCAGGCATCGTCGTCCAATCCGGCGCGAGGCCGAGCATTCGTGATGGGGGCGAGCGAGGCACGCCAGGACCCCAGCGTAGTGACAGGTACATTCCTCGTCTCTGATCATTACGCTTCTGTATTATTTGATACAGGCGCCGATAGAAGTTTTGTCTCCGTTAGATTCCTGTCGATAGCAAACCTTCCTATTGGTGAAACCATAGAACCTTACACCGTAGAAGTCGCTAACGGTTAAACCATGATAGTTAATCAGATAGTTCGGAATTGCCCTTTTATTCTGAACGAACAATCCTTTCTGATTGACTTGTTACCGGTAGAATTGGGTAGTTTTGACGTGATAGTGGGAATGGATTGGTTAGCACGTAACAAAGTAGAAATAAACTGTGAAAAGAAAATCATCAAGATCCGGGTGTCGGATGACGAAGAGGTATTAGTGCAGGGTGAGAAGTCGGGCAATATGATACCGTTTATATCCCACCTCAAGGTGTTAAAATATATACGTCAGGGATGTGTGGCGTATCTAGCGAGCCTGACGGCCACTGATCCTGAGGAAAAACGGGTGGACGATATCCCCGTGGTACGCGAATTTCCACAAGTTTTCCCAGAGGAACTTCCTGAATTACCGCCAACCCGACTGGTCGAATTCAGAATCGATCTGTTACCTCAAGCTGGCCCTGTTGCTAAGGCACCTTACCGACTTGCACCATCTGAGATGCAAGAATTATCCAATCAGTTGCAAGAATTGTTGGATAAAGGATTTATACGTCCTAGTTATTCCCCGTGGGGTGCACCTGTATTATTCGTGAAAAAGAAGGACGGGAGCCTTAGAATGTGCATTGATTACGGGGAGTTGAACAAGTTGACAATCAAAAATAGGTATCCTCTCCCCCGAATCGATGATCTGTTCGACCAACTACAAGGTGCGAGCTACTTCTCAAAAATAGATCTTAGATCGGGATACCATCAGGTTAGAATTCAGGAGGAGGATATCCCAAAAAAACCGCATTCCAGACTCGCTACGACCATTACGAGTTCTTAGTTATGCCTTTTGGGCTAACAAATGCGCCAGCAGTATTCATGGATCTCATGAATCGAGTCTGTAAACCCTACCTCGACAAATTCGTCATCGTGTTTATTGACGACATTTTGATATACTCGAAGAATAAAGAAGAGCACGAGCAACATTTAAGATCAATTCTAGAACTTCTAAATCAGGAGAAGTTGTATGCAAAATTCTCCAAGTGTAACTTCTGGTTACAAGAAGTGCAATTCCTTGGTCACGTTATAAACCATCAAGGAATACACGTTGATCCAAGTAAGATTGAAGCAGTTAAGAATTGGCAAGCGCCTAAATCGCCAAAGGAAATCCGCCAATTCTTAGGCTTAGCTGGATATTATCGTCGATTTATAAAGAACTTTTCCAGCATCGCCCAACCTTTAACCTTTTTGACTCAAAATGATCGAAAGTATGATTGGGGAGAAGAACAGGAAACGGCGTTTCAAACGCTAAAACAAAGATTGTGCCAAGCGCCAATCTTAAGTCTCCCCGATGGAGACGATGGTTTTGTCGTGTATTGTGACGCATCCCGGAGAGGGTTAGGATGCGTGTTGATGCAAGATAATAAGGTTATAGCCTATGCTTCTCGACAGTTAAAAATACACGAGAAAAATTACACTACTCATGACTTAGAACTGGGAGCAGTTATCTTTACACTTAAAATCTGGAGACTTTATCTCTACGGTACAAAGTGCACCATCTTCACCGATCATAAAAGTTTGCAACACATATTCGATCAGAAAGAACTGAATATGAGGCAACGAAGATGGGTCGAGTTGTTAAGCGACTATGACTGTGACATCCGTTATCACCCCGGCAAGGCTAACGTCGTAGCCGATGCCTTGAGTAGGAAGGATTGGGTTAAGCCAATGCGAGTGCGAGCACTAGAAATGATAGTCCAGTCGAACCTTTCGGACCAGATTCGAGTCGCTCAACGCGAGGCGTTGAAAGAGGAACAATTGGTAAAAGAGGGACTTTATGATAACGAGAAGAATTTCGAACAGCGCGTGGACGAAATTCTCTATTTCAAAAATCGGATTTGGATCCCGACCCTCCATGACCTTCGTGAATTAATCATGGACGAAGCGCATAAATCAAAATATTCCATACATCCGGGATCGGATAAGATGTACAAGGATGTGAAGGAATTCTACTGGTGGCCGGGTATGAAAAAGGATATAGCCACATACGTCGGCAAGTGTCCGACGTGTGCGAGGGTTAAGGCGGAGCACCAGAAACCTTCGGGAATGTTACAACGACCGGAAATTCCCGAATGGAAGTGGGAGCAGATCACGATGGATTTTGTGACACATCTCCCCAAGACGTTCCGGGGACATGATGCAATTTGGGTAGTCGTGGATCGATTAACCAAATCGGCACATTTTATTCCTATTAGAAATAATTATAACACTGAGAGACTTGCGCAGATTTATATAAATGAAATTGTGTCTCGTCATGGTATACCCATCTCGATCATCTCTGATCGGGATAGCCATTTCACCTCCAACCTTTGGAAAGCTGTCCAAGAAGCGTTGGGAACGCGTATTGATCTAAGCACAGCTTACCACCCTCAGACCGATGGTCAGTCTGAGAGGACCATCCAAACACTGGAGGATTTGCTTCGTGCATGCGTACTGGATTTTAAAGGAAATTGGGATCAACATCTCCCACTCGTTGAATTTTCCAATAATAACAGTTATCATAGCAGTATAAAGGCAGCGCCTTACGAAGCATTGTATGGTCGGAAATGCCGATCACCACTCTGCTGGACTGAAGTGGGCGACACACAGGTTATTAGATCAGATCTGGTCCAGGAAACGACCAGCAAAATTCTTGAAATTAAGAACAATCTGAAGGCCGCACGGGATCGACAGAAGAGTTATGCCGATACCCGTAGAAAACCGTTATCATTTGAGAAAGGTGATAAAGTATATTTGAAAGTATCACCTTGGAAAGGAGTAGTCAGATATGGAAAGGCGGGGAAGTTAGCCCCTAGATACATTGGACCGTTCGACATTATTGCAAAAATCGGTCCTGTAGCATACCGATTAGAACTGCCTGATGAACTGAGTGCAGTTCACAACGTGTTTCACGTGTCGAACCTGAAAAGGTGTCTGTCGGATGAGACATCGGTGTTACCCGTAGAGGGTGTTCAAATAAATGATAAGCTCAACATTGTAGAGGAGCCCATAGAAATAGTAGACGGGAAAAT
This sequence comes from Bidens hawaiensis, assembly GCF_021521415.1. Classification (NCBI taxonomy): domain Eukaryota; kingdom Viridiplantae; phylum Streptophyta; class Magnoliopsida; order Asterales; family Asteraceae; genus Bidens; species Bidens hawaiensis. Next base: position 2,394,789 of record NW_027491017.1, read on the forward strand.
CAAGCAACTTAGACACAATAAGATCTCGTTGGTCAAAGTTAGATGGAATTCGCAACGAGGCCCAGAATATACATGGGAACGAAAGGACGAATTTCGGAAGAAATACCCCCACCTATTTCCGCAAAAGGAAATAGTTGATGCGTAAAATTTCGAGGACGAAATTTTTGTAACGGGGGGAGAATGTAACAATTCCGGCAAATTCAGGTATACCCTAGCCGGAATATACTATTTACGTGTTATTTAATATTGAATATATGAATTATAATGTGATTATACGAGTATATAAGATTCTCAGTACGAATTATACTCAAATGTACAACTAGTCGTATCGGAATTACGATTAATCGATGAACGGTTATTGAAACCCGAACGAATCGGGAATTACATTATAGACGAAATATATAATGTTTAGTGATGTTTACGAAGTATTAAAGCTTCGGGATAAGTGAATTATAGCACAGAAAAAGGATTTCGATTTATTAGTACGTCGGTACGATAAACGAAACCTTTAACATCAAACCAAGCAAGAGACGATCGATCAAGCCGAAAAAGACGCACAATTACCGACAATACGATGTGTTAAGTCATTAAATGTCATGGGTTAAGTTTTTAAAGTTTTTAAATCAGTTTTATATAAATTTAAATTTTAAGCCGAAAAACGACTGTTTTGGACTCGTTTTGAGCGAGATTTTACGTTTAACCGAAAAACGAACTGAACCAGATTATCCACAACATTATCCGGATTACACAATCCAAATGTGTGGCCAATATTTGAGATGTGGGCCCCACCCCACACCACATCAAGACCGATCGGTCTATGCACACACATACACAATTCATTTTTCTTTTTTCTAACTCTCCAACTCCAACACCCTTTCAACCCTTTACACATTCATCCAAAACCCTTGATTTCTAACAAGAATTGTAAGGTAAAAACACGGTTATAATGTTTGATTCATAGTTTTGATTCCATAATCTTGAGAAAATGAGGTTTCAAATGAAAAATGGGTGAAAACCCGAGATGAAACCGATTCTTGGAGGATCAAGTGATGTATACAAGTTATACAAAGGATCTTGGTCCAAGAAAGTAGTTAAAAGAGTCAAAAACGAATTTTTACGGTCAAAATCTTTGTTTTGATGTTTTAATCGAAACCATGAAAGAAATGGCTTGATTGTGGGTATAACTTGCTTGGTGTGGTGTTGTTGTGCTTGTAGGTGTTGTATCTAGTTGCTAGCAAAGGCTAGAAACCAAGATCTTTGCGATCTAACGCTAGAAACACAAGGTAGTTCGGTTTTTCGCGTGATTTGTATGATTTGGACAGATTGTGGTAGACTTAAAGTTGGGTCACGAAATTTCACAGAGATGATCTACACATGAAAATATGAGATCTGTGAATTTTTGGTGATTTTTGGATAAAGGATGAATATTTGGTGAATTTAATGCTCGGTTTTGGTCAAAAATGGTGAAAAATAGCTACACATCATGAAAAATTCTGGAAAATTTAAGATAAGCTTTTTATAACATATAAAAGTCACACACAAAATTTCAGGTTCATTGGAGAAGTCTAGGTAGGCTTTTCGGTAAAACGAGTTCTAGGGATTTCTAGCTCGGTTTTGGTAAAAATGGCATGAAAAATGAGTTTTTGGTTCTGAAAAAATTACAGGGAACTATTTGGGTGACAGGGGTCATCCCAGAAAAATTTAGGATTTTTCGAAGGTCGTTTGGTATTTTCGACATATTTGGTGTTTAAATGACGTTTAAAAATGGTTAAATAAATTTTAGATATAAAAATTAATTCTGGAAAAATTTTATAAAATTTCTTACTGTCAAAATATGGTTTGTACAAAATTTCAAGGTCCGAGACTAAACGGATATTTATTTGTGCTAAATGGAACTTAAAAAAACAAACTTTTAAAACTTAAAACGAGTAAACCGGCGAAGTTCGCCTAAGCGAGCTGACTGGTGTTTGAAAACCTTAAAAATGGATGATTTTTATGAAACTAAGTTAATCAAGTAAAAATAAATCATCCGAAAATAATTCGGATGATTTGGGTAATGTTACCCGACTTAACCGTTTCCGGTGTATTAAAGGCGGAAACGGGTCCCGCGGCCAAACGGAGTGTCTAACCGAGCTCTAATTTCACCACTTTAATTAAAATATCAATAACAACTATTTTCGGGTCGTATGTGGCCAAACTCATCTTTTGAAAACATAAAGACGAATAACCGTGCTAGGCACGCAAAACGAGAAAACAAACTAATGGTAGTTTTGACTAAGGAACTCTAAGTGATATCACAATCTAAGTCCTGAGAAGTGTAGCGGGGTTAACATGGTCCCCGGATCGTGTACGGTACTGGGTTAGCAGTGTCCCCAGACGTACCGGTTAACACGAATTTAAGTTATATTGATAAAAATTGTGTAGTAATGATTTGGGGATCGTATTACAGATCTGTACCAGTAGCCGTGCACCGTAGTACATCTTTGCTCACAAGAAGGTGAGTTTCACGAGCCCCTTTTTCCTGAATTGTTTTCGAATATTTTCCCGGGGCGGAAAGCATGTTGTTACTAAAATGTTTAAGTACATACTGAACGCATAGATTTGCGTGCATTTATATATGTTTTATTGTACGGGAATCGTACGGAAATGTACTAAGATGGTAATTGTCTGAGTTACTAACATTGTAAGGCCCCGCAACACGAGTGATTAACTGAAAGCCGGTAGAGTTTGGATAGTACTATTGGTCTGACAAACCCAACTGGTCCGGCATGGATTTGCTGATGTTTCCCAGCCAGTTGCACATGTCTATATTGGGTGTTATATTTATTTTGCTATGTAATGTTAGGCATAGCGGTTTGGGGCAGGTTCGTGGGCGGAATATGCCACGGGGTTGTGTGTGATAGTCAGAGGTTTCACTTGTGGGCTCAGCATAATTACATCGCTAATATATGATTTATTATAATAAATTGTCAATGTTTATTAAAATCAGTGAAACTCACAAACTATTCGTAGTTGACCCGTTTTCTTTACATGCTTTCTAGGTACACCCAAATTGGAATGAGTGATACGTGCTTGATGATGTGTGCTATTTTGTGGAAGATTAAGGATCTATATTTTGTTTTAAATATGTTAATGTACTATCGGTAAAACTTATGTGATAACACCTAGATGGTAACGAAACTTGGAACAATGTAATTCGCTTAAATTAATGTAGTGGTGTTTTCTTTATAAGCAATGCTGTTGATATCAGATGTGTCTGTTGCATCCCGTGTACGTTTCCGCTGCGGTTACGGGGTGTTACAGAATAAGCTTAAATAACAAGATTAAAAACAATTTATGATTAAAAAATTCATTTTTGAGTAACATAATAAGTTAATTTAGTAATTAATTGATTAAAAGGTTTTACATGAACGATTTTAAAGAAATTATACATATTAGTTTATGTTTGATAAAAATAACAATAATAAATTTGCTCAATATATTATTCAGAAACATTAAATATATTACTTCTACTATAACAAAAACATTTTTTTTATAAATCATCAAATTTAAAAGGAAGTTCATAAGTTTATGATTATCAATGGATCATAAGATTTAGCTAAATATTTATGTTTGTTCTTGTAAAATAACTAGGTTTGATCCAATATTTAGAAAATTAAAGTGTTTATCTTGGATATCCATGATCATGAAGAACAACTTATGAGAGTTCAAGGTAATCAAAACAAAAGCTATAAAATGCATGAAATCGTAAAACTTACTTCTAAGTTCTCTCAACTTTAGAAAAGTATATATTGATGTGTGAAAATGATAGATGATTAGTCCTATTTTTATAGTGAAATTTTAGAGTTGTTATGGTTATATAATTTATGGAATTTAATCATGTTTAATATAATTAGAAACAAAAACTAAAATGGTTTAAGAGGTTTTCAAAGTGTTTAACTCTTTAAATAATTTTTATTTAATTAAAACATTCATTGGTTTTTTTATTAGTTATACTATTTTGAGGACCGTTTATTACATTGGTATTTGACTAAAATTTTAAACTTTAACCATTAAGTGAAATACAGTCAACAACATGATCATATATAACTAAGATTACACTTACGATACATATAAGTAAAATCTTCCTTGTATATTACATTTTTGATTGTATTGATTGGTATACACTGTTTATCAAAAATCAATATCTTATGTACATGTCTGCTTTTAACTCTTGATAAGGTAACATATGGGTCTGTTTATAACGCTTCCATGTCATAAGGTTCTTCATGTACATACCAACCCTAGATAAATAAATATATCCATGAAACTAGCAAAAACAATATTCACACACACAAAATATCATACATTTAAAGCAATCAATATGATGTCATTTGAGGTCATCTGCTCATATTTATCCAAAAATCATGATTATTCCAAAAACCAGATTACCTGAACTTTGAAGAGATAATCATTCGTAGAATCTTTATAATTTGAAATTGATTGATCATGATAAAGATTTTGTCACTAATATTATATTTTATGTATGACACATGTTTGATTGATTTTTATATTTTACAATTAACAATTGTATAAATCAATCAATATATAAAACCAAAAATTAAAATATAACAAAATGATTTGTTTCATTTCATTTGAATGTAATTGCTAGAAAAATGATAAAGACATACTAGCCTTAAACACATGTTCAAATAACAGTGATTATTCTCAGGTAGCAGAATATTAGAAAATTAAAGTTGCATAAAGTGAAGACAGTGATTCTTATTTATAATACTTGAAAGTATTTGATTAGCAATGTTTAAATTTTGAATAATAATCCGGTGTTATTAGTTAATATGATGGAAAGTTGTTGGAATATTTAACTAATAGATATATATATATATTTTTTAACAACTTACCGGAAAAAAAGCAAAGATTTAGGATTTTATGGAAGCATGGTAAATGACTTTAAACCGGATTAACTATTTAAAAAAAATAATAATGTGAAAATGGAATATCCTTGAAATATAATGAGAATCATGATTAAGTTACATTATAATTAAGATGTGAATGTTAATGAATTTTTATAATTTTAGTAATAAATTATATAACTATATTTTTTTTTTACAAAAACATCGTGTATAACTTTATTATTTTGAATAGAAACCATAATAAACACTTTAATTTTGTACTAACCAACATGTAAAACTAACATAAACCCAATTCGTTGTATTTGTATTAAAATAAAACTAACAAGTTAATATAATATTGAAAGTATATAAATAACTGATGAAACCAATATTCTAGGTTTCAATATCCTAAATGATTTTTAGAAAGCGAAAATACTGGAATGAGAATGAAACAATTTTTTTGGTTTAACGATTTGAATGCTTGTAGTTAAGTAATTTGTCTTATAAGACATATTGAATTAAATATTTTTAAATGTATACAAAATTATAAATCAAGCCATAAAATATATATTTCTTATGCATTTTGGTTTGAGTTATGGAAGAAAATATTGAAAACTAAATATTGATGTTTGACAATGTACACAAAAAAGTCATATAAACAAAAGACAAATAGTTCATATAGTAAATCCTTATACATATGGATTATAATTATAATGCTCAAGATATATATAATAAGTATTCTCAATGTTTGCAATATTTACACAAAATGTTTGGATAAATTAAGAAAAATACGCATTTTCCTTAAGTTCAAATGCATATGAGTAAATTTTAAATCCAAATTTGAAACCAATCTTATAAAAAAATTATACGTTGCTGCTTGAATCTCATTTTAAAAATAATTCGCCGTTCCATACAAATCCAAATTCTTCGACAATGATGCACCTTTATTTTCATTAATTTGCAATTACATGTGACTTTTAAATTTTATTCTAACATGTCTGCAATTTCAATTTTGATATTTATATCACAATTAATGTTAATGAACGAATCGATTAGGATTTACATATAATAAAAATTGAATTCATATATTGAAATGACTTAAAAAGATTAGGACCATATATTGAAATGAATTAAAAAAAAAGGAGAGAATGACTAAGAGACTAACAAGTGACAAGAATGAATAGTCTTTTATTAGAATAGATAGATACAACATATGAAACGATGGTAATAATGATATAATTGTGACATTTGTCATTTTCGGTTCTTCTTGTATCCGTTTTTTGTATTGTAAACCGACTCGGTTTGATCTTTTGGACCTCTGGATTTTAATAAAATTTGGATTTTATGTTATGATCTTGTTCCACACTTGTTTTGTTGTTATAACATCCTTAACGACCCTTAACTCACTTAAAATACGCATAAAAACTGTTTTAAACGAGTCTGGGGATCAAATCCGCCAAAAGACAAAACTTTATGAAATTATACCCTCGTCGCATCATGCGAAGAGGGCACATATCTTGGTCGCATAACCCCACCACCCCACCTGCATATCAGTTTTGCTTAATTCGTTTGTTTTTGCTCGTTTAAGGTCCTAACTTGTATTTTAACCATCCAAACCAACCAAAACTCAACTCATAATTATTCTAGAACCCTCCCAACATGTTTTTATCTCAGAGAATTTATCCATGAACTTATCCAATTTTTTTCCCTTTTTATCTCTGGTCATAATTTATTTAATTCAAAACTTATTTTTAAAGAAAGCGTCAAAGTGCACTGGTTTATTCATCGGACAAAGGTTTTATATAATTCTTCAAATCCTAACATTTCCCCATAAATATCCACTCAATCTCAGTCATTTCTCCTACTCATCTTCATCTTTATCTCCCAAATTGTTTGAAGTTGCAAGTTGTTCTGGCTAGTGATGCTAAGGTTTGACTTTAAAAGTCAACATAACCTATTCTTGCATTACAATCCGTTTGTTTTTAATATTTTTAGTTAATCTAAGTTATTTTATGTTAAGAAAATCATTTTCATCCTTATTTAAGGCTTTTGCACATTTAAACTCCTATTTATGTATATTCCGGCCCGTTGGGTCATTTCGGGAAGTTTAGACGCTTAACTTTCTTAATTGAGTTTGGGTCTGGAAGTTTTACTTTATTTTCATTATGCGGTTTTGGACCTGTAGTAACCATCTCGGTCTCATACCAAGTCAAGGACCAAACCAGAACACTCGTTTAAGCACTTTATTTAACTTTTAAACAAACCTATTGTATGAATTTCCTTTATATTTTAGTTATTTTATGGTTGATATAGAAGTGTTAGAACAAATATTGGCTTAAACAAAGCTCCGGGTAAAAACCAAGTAAAACCGAACTACTCGTCTTAATGAGCAAGTCACCTTTTAAACCACCAAAAGTTCAACCTATATTTATATTTTTAGTTATGTTTTACTTTATATTTCTCATATTACTTAAGATTTGGAAGTCTTGAAACCAATCTTGGCTTAAACCAAGTTTTGGGTAAAAATCAACTAAAAGTCTAACAACTCGTCTTAACGACCTAGTCACCGTTCAAATCACCAAATATATTTCCTAACCTTTTAACTTATGTTTTACTTTAAATTATTTATGTTTCTAAGGTTTATGGTATGTCGGAACCAAACTTGGTATTATACTAAGACCAGACCGACTTACAATTAAACCCGAGTCGGGTATTTGGCATGATTTTCGAGATACGATAGTCGAAATGGTGGCACGAAAAACAAGGGAGCGAGAGAGTAATTTCTAGAGAGAGAGGTGAGATGGGATGATGAAATGTGTGGGCTTGAAGCCCTATTTAAAGAGCTGATTAGCCGAACCATCACGATACGCGATGGGTCTTGAAAATGATCCATCACGTATCGCGATGGATCGGGCGGAAACTTTTTGATAATTTTATTCCATCGCGTTACGAGATGGAGATTTGGACACCCGTAACATCCCGTTTTCTCGTTTCGATTAACATAATAAAGTATGAGTTATTATGAGTCGGGCTAGTGTTGGGTCAAGTAATATGGTTAAGGGACTTGGTTAATAAGAAAAGGAGGAAAAGACCAAGGGCTTAAGCCCATGACCCATCATATATAAACAATAATTACTACATAATCCATTCATTTCACATATTCCATACACCACCAAAAACACAAACTAAAGCTCTCTCTCTAGTTTCTCTTCTTCTCTCTAGCCGAAACCAAGGGTAACCTGAGCACCGATCCAAGGTAATGATAGTATGATAGTGTATCAACTCAAACCCGTTAGATTTAGTCGCGAAACGACTAGCCGACACCTTAAAACGTTAAAGTCAAGAGATCCGGATGGAATCGGGTATAAACCGATCAAAAGATGAGCTTAGGGGTCACCCTAGCTCAGATCTGGATTGAACGGGACGAAAAATGGTGAAAAAAGGCTGAGATCTTGCTTTTTCGGCGAGATCTCGATTTTCCAGCGATGGCGGCGCCGGAAAAGATAGGTACGAGGTTAAGGTATCAGAGAATGTTTCTGACATTCTCTGACCTAACCCTAATTTGTTAACGGAAGTTTAACAAACTAGCCTAATTCGTATGCTGATTCGTTAAAGAAAGAATGATGAACTAGCCTTAGTTCGTATCAATATTCGTTAAGGAAAAGATAACGAATTAACCCCAATTAGTTATGCCCATTCTCTAAGGTCCAATTCGTTATGATGACCAGTTCGTTATAAAAGGGTCATTTGTTATAAGAACCAGTTCGTTATAAGGTTTAGTTCGTCTTAAAGGCCAATTCGTTATAAAGGCCAATTCGCTATGAAGGACAAATCTTTATCAAGTAACGAATTAGCCAATTCGTTATGAAAAACAGAAGTAACGAATGAACCCCAATTCGTTAGGAAATGAGTAACGAAATAGAAGTTTTATAAAATGACCGAATGGTCCCTGGACTTAGATAAGAATGATTTAGTTACAAAATAGCCCTTGAACTTTATTAATTTATAGAAGATACCTTAAAGGATTGTGCCCCTTGTACCCCGCTAGGGGCTGCCGCCCCTAGAACCTCGCTGCCAGGGGCGCTGCCCCCGGACCCCCGTTCGTTGAGGGTTATAGTTAAACTAGAAACACGATATGGGTAGTGATTGTTAAATTGATACATGTAATTGTTATACAGTTGGTCGTGCACAGCTCAAGAGAGGATTAACCATAAACGGTGAACGTAACCGAGTTCAGGTGAGTTTCTAGCCCCATTCCTTGTTATGTTTTCGGGGCTGTGTGCATACTCGACGTGATTAGTTAATACACTTACCTTACGTGTTAAGTTTATGCCTTATATGATTATGTATGAATGAATGCTTGACGGTGCGTGAACGATCTTCGGATATTGCATGTACCGTCGGGTGATAGTTTGAAGATATGAACGATATGTATATAAAGTATGAATGATTGCTTGTCAGTACATGAAAGATCTTCAGATATTGCACGTACTGTCAAGTTATAATGTTATGTATAATGTACGAATGATATGCACGTATGTTATGAATGAATGTAAGAGATAGTCGGGTACAGAAGAAAGGGACTGAGCCCAATAATACTCAAGGTAGAAAGGGACCGGGCCCTAATAATATCAGAGGCAGAAAAGGGACCGAGCCCTTTATAAATCTCGAGGTAGAAAGGAACTGATCCCTAATAATACTCAAGACAGATAAGGGACCGGGCCCTAATAATATCCGAGGCAGAAAAAGGGACCGGACCCTAATAAAATCTGAGGCAGAATATAATAATATAGAGTAGAGTTTAGAATAAAGCATGAGGGTAAGTATGTAGATTATGAACGAATTATGAAAGTATGAAGTACGTATGGAAGTACGTAGTTATGAATGTATTGTATGTTGTACGATAAACTAGAACTCAGTCAGCGTAGCTGACTTTTAGTATGCACACAGGTTAATCGACTGAGACAGCTGGTTTGAGGAAGACACATGACAGGATCCGAAGAGGCTGGCATCTGAAGATTTGTCGTGATGTTTGAAATATTATGTTTTATGTTATGTTTTTAAAAGACAAGTTGGGTGTTTGTAATGAATGGTTGAATTTTATATTATTCCACGAAAGTTTTAATTAACTTTGATGTTTAGAACTGTGTTTATGAGTAAATCCAACGTCCAAAGTAGGGCACCGGTAACGGGGCCTTACACACCCATCGCGTATCGTGGTGCCGCCCAATAGCTCTACTTCGTCATTTTCTAGCTTGTGCACGTGGTGCCATGTGGCGTGACACGCGTCATGACTTTCTTAGAATTGTGTTCGTATCACGACACCGCCCATTTATGGGAGTTTGTGACATACCCATCGTGATATGCGACGGGTTGTCTCTTGATCCATCGCGTATCGCGATGGGTATATGCGATGGGTCAAGGAAATCATATTTTTCATTTTTTATCCTTAACTTTGAATATTTGGCATTTTTGGATCGAACTTTACAAGATGTTACATCCTCCCCACCTTGGAATGAAACTCGTCCTCGGGGTTCGCTTTTTAGAATAAGTAAGGATATTTATTTCTCATTTCGGATTCTAATTCCCACGTAAACTCTGTGCCTCATCGAGAATCCCATCTTATTTTAACTAACCTTAGCTTACGCCTATTAAGTTTCTTTATTTTAAAATCTTCAATTTGCAGGGTCGTTCTACAAACTTGAGATTTTCATTTGTTTCAACGTCTCTTAAGGTCATAGCTACTGTTTCATCAACCAGGAATTTACGTAGGTTAGAAACATGGAATACATCGTGTATCCCTTTCATTTATTTGGGCAATCTTAAATGATAAACGAAAGTGCCGATCGTTCGAGCACTTGGAATGGTCCCACAAAACGTGGACTCAACTTACCTTTCTTACAGAAGCGAACAATACCTTTCCAAGGTGAAACTTGCAATATAACTCTATCGCCTACATTGAATTCTAACTTTTTACGACGGATGTCAGCATAACTCTTTTGTCGATATCGGGCCGTTTTGAGTCGCTCACGGATTTGCTACATTTTGTCCATGGTTTCTTGGACTACTTCTGGTCCAGATATTTGTTTGTCTCCGGTTTCAGACTAGCACAACGACGTTCTACATTTTCGGCCGTAAAACGCTTCAAATAGTGCGGCTTGAATACTTGTGTGATAACTATTGTTATATGAAAATTCCATTACGTAACATCCTACTTTAGATAGGAACTAATAAAATAAGTTTCTTTTATATTATATTGTGTCGTTTATCAGTTTAAATAAATAAACTAATAGAAGGTGGGCTTGGACTTTAAAAGATGGAATAAGAGATGGAATGGGCCTTAGGTCCATGGGCTTAAGGGAGTATCAATACCCCTTAAACCCTAATTCTTTCCATTTTTATCCATCTCTACACCATAGCATACACCATCAAAAACACACACAAACACCATCCTTTATCCCGAACCTAGATCCAAAGGCGAAAACCCGAGCTTGTTGGTGCTGGAACGTCGTGACGAGCTAAACCTACATCAAGACTAGCTCGAGTTCATTAACCGACTCGTTTAAGGTACGTTTATAACGAGGACTTGTTCATTTAGGTTCAGATTCGTCTAGAAATCATAGATCTGTTTGAGTATGGTGATAATGAATCTAATGCAACAAATCTTACTTAAATCCGTTAACGTTTGATGGTGTTATTGATTGATTAATAAACCAGGTTTAGAAATGAACAAACCGCACCCTCTAAAACTCGATGTATGAATGAATGGATTATCAGGGTTTGTTAGCGCTGAGATTGAGAGTCTATTGGTACCAAAATCATGTTGTTTCATCATGATATGAAGGGTTAATTGCAGATCTGTGGGTCTGTTGACCGTTTATGTTCATATCGATTTTGACTTTGACCTCTGAGTCAAAGTCTGGATAAGATTGATGCAATTCGTTATTATAAGATAACGAATTTGTTAACCCATTCGTCATGTCATGATAACGAATCAATGATTCGTTACTCACCTAGTTTGTTATATTAACACAGCGAATAAAGTGATTCGTTACTTACCCAATTCGCTGTGTTAAGATAACGAATCAGGATAACGAATCAGATCATGGGGAGATAACGAATTAGGTTGTGTTCAGATAACGAATTAGGCTTAATTCGTTAGGACGAATGAGTTAGAGAATAAAATAATAATTTAGAATTCTAATGAAAAATGTGTTAAGATAGTTAATGAAAAATGTGTTCAGATAGCGAATTAACCCCAGCCAGGGTCTCTGCCCCCTGGACCCCGCTAGGAGCTGCCGCCCCTATAACCCCGCTGCCAGGGGCGCTGCCCATGGACCCCCGTTCATTGAGGGTTATAGTTAAACTAGAAACGCAATATGGGTAGTAATAGTTAACTGATATATGTAATTGTTATACAGTTAGCCGTGCACAGCTAAAGAAAGGAGTAACCATTAATGGTGAACGTAACCGAGTTCAGGTGAGTTTCTATCCCCATTCTTTGTTATGTTTTCTGGGCTGTGTGCATACTCGATGTGATAATTAATACACTTACCTTAATTGGTAAGTGTATACCATGTATGATTTATATGTTATTTATGTATGTATATTTTGAATGTGAATGAAAGCTTGTCGGTACGTGAACGATCTTCGGATATTGCACGTATTGACAAGGGAGGTATGTATATGATAGCTGAACGTGTATGTTAGATTTATGTATAACATATAAGTATGTATATATGATAAAAGAAAGTATATGTATATTACGGGTATGTAAAGAAAGTATGTACGACGATGAAGAAGTAAGTGATCAGACCCTAATAATGTCTGAGATAGAGAAGAAAGGGATCAGAGCCTAATAATATATGAGATAGAGAAGTAATAAGGGATCAGACCCTAATAATATCTGAGATAGATAAGAAAAGGGATCACACCCTAATAATATTTGAGATAGACAAAGGAAAGAGGGATCAGACCCTAATAATATCTGAGATAGAATGGACAGTAATTATATAATATGAAAGTAATAAAGTATGAATGTATGTATGAAATTATGTAATGAAAGTAAGTTAGTAAAGTAATTATTATGTATCTTCGGATGCATAATTGAAGGTAAATGTATGTATTGTATGATGTATGATTATCTAGAACTCACTCAGCGTAGCTGACTTTTAGTATGCACACAGGTGAGTAGGACGAGACAGCTGGCTTGAGTGAGGATACATGACAGATGAATAAGAGTCTGGCATCTGAAGACTCATGATTTTTTATATTTAATGATTTAATTTTGAAAGACGAGAATGTTTAAAGACATGTTATGAATTATTATGTAACGTTTTAATATTCCGCGAATGTTTAATTCAACTATGATATTTAAAACTATGTTTATGAGAAAATCCAATGTCCAGTGTAGGGCACCGGTAACGGGACCTTACACATTAGGGGAATATGGTCATCCCAACTTGCACCTAAATCTATCACACAAGCGTGTAACATATCTTCAAGCGTTTTAATTGTTCTCTCGCTCTGTCGCTCAGCTTGGGGATGATAAGCAGTGTTGAGAAATGATAGACAGAGGCACTTCATGCAATGTAGCTATGTTATTTACATAGATTCGTGCCAATCTATCCATCGAATATATGTCATTGATAGGTATCAAATCAGCGGATTTGGTTAACTTATCGACTATAACCCAGATCGCATTATGTTGACAATTGGTGTTTGGGAGTTTTGTAATAAAATCCATGATTATCATCTCCCACTTCCAAATGGGAAGTTTGGGTTATTGAAGCAATCCCGAGGATTTTGATATTCGGCTTTGACTTTCAAACACGTCAAACATTTGCAACATGCTAAGCGATATCCTTTTTCATTCCATTCCACCAGTAATTTGGCTTGAGATTTTAATATATTTTGTCACTACCCAGGTGATTCATGTATTTGGATCTATGGACTTCGCTCATTATCTTTTAAAGTAAATATCCAATTAAAGGTACCTAAATCCTATTTCCAAGTCTAAGTATACCGTCATCACCTTTGACTAATGAGTCAATCGTTATGTTACACTTTTCGTCGGAAGTTTTATTTTCTTTGAATGCTTGGTGTTGGGCTAATTTTATTTAATCGACTATATCTACTTGGATTTGTAGTCGTAGCGCTCGAACTCTTTTGGGGTTTTCATGTTCTTTTTTACTTAGGGCGTCAGCCACGACATTGGCCTTTCCATCGTGATAAATGATTTCACCGTTCAACTTTTCCATCCATCTTCTTTGGCGCATGTTGAGTTCCTTTTTATCAAAGATGTGTTATAAAATATTGTGATCGGTGTACACAACAAACCTAACTCCATAAAGATAGTGCTTCCATAACTTTAAGGCAAAGATTATGGCGCATATCTCTTGATCGTGAGTTGTGTAGTTCGTTTCGTGTAACTTGAGTTGTCGAGAAGCGTAAGCGATTACTTTCTTTCGTTACATTAGTACGCAACCCAAACCGGAATCGGATGCATCGCTAAAGACAAAAAAATCCTCAGTACCTTCTTGCAAGGCCAGTATAGGTGCATTGGTGAGTGTTTGTTTAAGAAAATCGAACGCTTCTTGTTTGGTTCCCCATTCATACTTGACATTCTTTCGGGTTAACGAGGTTAAAGGAACAACTATTAGGGAGAAGTTCTCAATGAATTTTTGGTAGTAACCTGCCAACCTTAAGAAACTTCGAATTTTGGTTGGCGAGTTTGGAATTTCCCATTTTGATATAGCTTCTATCTTTGCGGGATCTACTTGAATTTCGTTCACATTGATGATGTGGCCAAGAAATTGCTCTTCATGAAGCCAAAATTCTCATTTCGAGAACTTGGCGTACAACTTCTTGTCTCTAAGTAGATTAAGCAGGATTCTAAGGTGATCTTCATGCTCTTCCTTTGACTAAGAGTAAATAAGTATATCGTCGATGAATACGATAACAAATTTATCCAAGTAAGGTTTACAGATTCGATTCATCATGTCCATGAACGCGTCTGTGGCATTAGTGAGACCAAATGTCATGACCGTGAACTCATAATGTCCATACCTCGTTCAAAAGGATGTCTTCAGGATATCTTCAGCTTGGAATTTCAATTGGTGATAACCAGAATGTAAGTCTATTTTAGAAAAATAACTCGCTCTTTACAATTGGTCGAATAGGCCGTCAATTCGAAGTAACGGGTATTGATTCTTAATAATTACTTTGTTTAAGGATCGGTAATCGATGCACATTCGCATAAATCCATCGTTCTTTTTGTCAAAGAGAATTGCCGAAGAATGAATCCATTCTCGAGTAGTTTATCTAATTGATCGAGAAAGTCGTCAATTCGAGGTAACGGGTATTGATTCTTAATAATTACTTTGTTTAAGGATCGGTAATCGATGCACATTTGCATCGATCCATCCTTCTTTTTGTTGAAGAGAATTGATGACGAATGAATCCATTCTCGAGTAGTTTATCTAATTGTTTCTTCAACTCATTCATCTCGGTTGGCGCTAAATGATACGAAGCTTTGGCTATTTTAGCAGTTCTCGGCATGAGGTCTATCCTAAATTTGACTTCTCGATCGGGTGGAATAACTGGTAATTCTTCGGGAAAGACATCGGAAATTCGGAGACAATATGTACGTCTTTTACCTCTTTCGGTTTTGGTTCTTCGGTGACGTAGGCCTTAAAATGCTAAGCATCCTTGGTTTAAACATTTGATAGCTCTAATAATAGATATTATGCTAACTCGGCAGCATCTATGTCCCCTTAAATTCGAATGGTTCGATTGGTAGGGGCTCGAAGTTCTACATTGTTGCTATTGCAAAAAATACGGGCATGATTATTAGATAACCGGTCCATACCGAGTACTCTATCAAAACCGGCAAACGTCATGGGAAGTAAGTGGATAGGTAAAACATAACAGGCTAATAAGATTTTTCCGTTTTCTAAGGCTTCAGAAATTTTAATTATTTCACTATTAGCGATCTCGACGCTTAAAGTTTTATTTAATTTCTTTAGAGATTAGTTTAATAGACTACAGAGGCTATAATTTATAAAACTTATATTGGCACCTGAATCGAATAAAACTCTAGCATAAGTGTCGTTAACTAAGAACGTACCGGTGATGGTTTCCGGCATGTCGGCCACTTTCTTCATATTGAGGACGAAGACTCTGGTGTTCCCCTTCTTTGGCTTATTCTTATGGCCGCTTCCTCATGCACCACTAGTAGCGGGTTGTTTCTTTGGGCATTCGAATCCGAGGTGTCCCATCTCATTGCAATTGTAGCAAATCATTGATTTCTTCCAGCAGTCGGCCGTCGGATGTCCCGGTTGGTGACATGAGTCACAAACGATTGTTGCGGAAATGGCAACGGCCTTTGTGGTATTTCTTACAGATTTTGCATTTCGTGTAGTAGGAGTTGGATCTAGCTTTTCGTTGCTCAATACCTTTGCCTTTTTCTAGCGCTTCCCAACTTCTTGTGATCATTTGTTGGCACCACCTTCTTGTCTTCTTCCTTGCCACAGATAATACTGTTCACCAAATAAACAGCCAATTCGATGGAAGAATCAGCGGTTTGTGGCAAGTGAGACCTTACAGTGTCGTGAATTTCTCGCGGAATACCCCATAAGTATCGGGTTACTTTGATGGACTTAGGTGTTACCAGATGGGGCACGAGTCTACAATACTCGTGGAATTTTGTATTGTATTCTCACAGATTGGTTCCAACCACCTTGTGGTTAAGAAACTTTGATTGTATCAGATCAGTTTCGTGTATCGGACAAAACTTTGCCAACACCATTTCCTTGAATTCCACCCACTGTAGTTGATACAATGGCTCCCTTCCGTTGCTCATGATTAGCATGTTCCCCCGTTCTAACGCTTCTCCTTTGAAAATTTACGCAGTTTGTTGAAAATTCTCTCGCTAAGTGCATTTGCTAATTATGACAATTGATTCCATCTCCTCAAGCCACCTAAGCGTAGAAATGGCGCCCTTGTCACCATAGAACTCTTTGGGCTGAAATTATTGAAGTCCTTAAACGAACAACCCACGATTTTTAGTTTATTAAATTTGCGATTGAAATCGCCAACTACATTTGATTCATGAACACTTTCTTCGGGATGAGATGGGTTAGGGTGTGATTTAGATATGATTGATTTTAGGGTTTGGTCAGTGTGATGGGTTTGCCTAGATTCACTCTTTCGGTTAGATTCTGCTCTCACGGCTTGCGTGATCATTTCTTGAACTTTAATAACTAGCTGCTCGGGAATTTGTTGAGCAGGTTTAGTTCGTTCGCGATTGCTTTGAGAAACTTCCGCATTATGGGATTCTTCTTGGTTCAACATTCTGAAATAAATATATATTCATTTCTTAAAACACACATTTTTATTTATTATATCTATATATATCGTTAAACGATATATATTATTGACACACACACACACACACACATATATATATCAACATTTGATATATATATATATTCCTTATGAACATTCTACTCTCATACAAACATACTCAAACATTACAACTTAACATAATGAACTCTCGTCAAAGAGGATCTTCGGTCTTTCATGTAGTTCTTGATCATTTTCTTCATTTTGTTGCATTTGTGAAGCAACTTATCTCCTACCTTCTTTCTCTTGCAATTCTTAGTAGCAAATTTCTTCCTTAGGTCATCGGTTTCGTGCAAAGCTCGGTCAAGGTGTTCTTCTTGAGATTATGGCATAACATTCGGGTGTTCGTATTGAGGAGGTAGGTCGCGGTAACCCATCATTACGATGTCGTAATGATTATTCGGATACGAATATGAGGTTGCCTCAGATGGGTAATTGAAGAAAGCCCCGGCTGCTGCTTCCTGTTGTCTTATCTCATTTGCTTGCTTGGGAATTGTGGGAACGACACCTTGAAAAGGAGGGATATCAGGTGGAAACCTGATTTTGATCCCTTGGATATATTACATGTATGGGTCTTGAGGATCGTAGCATGGGTTCATATGAAAGATGGGATGTTGACAAGCTATATTGGGTGGACAGTCACACCTTGAATTGGTTGAAGGCTCTTCCCTTGGGGTGCTTATCTCTTCTTCTTCTTCTTCTTCTTCTTCTTCTTCCATATCCATTGCTACTTCACTCATCTTAGGGTCGATGTGGTATTTCTCAAATGGTTGAGTGACCCTCATTTTTGTCCTTCGAGAAGGACCGTCATAAGAGGTTGAGTGAGAATCAGTGGGGTTATAAATGGGTATTCCGAAGTGCCATTGTCCTTGGACCGAATGACATTGCGTCCAACTTGATGAGTAGGACTCGATGATATGTCAACTTTGATATGCTTGTTGGCTTACGTCTCTATGGGAGGGTAATAAGTCGGGATGTCGGAAAGATAATAATATGGAATATTCGACGGATGGTAAATTGGAATACTTGGAGGGTGATATTCCTGCATGCTTGTATGTTGTGTTGGAGGATCACTCGGTATGTTGATTGGTAACTGCTCACTTCCGGGGAAGTGCACTGGTTTGACTCAGATAATCGAACGTTGTTGTCTAAAGAAGTCTTCATAGTAATCTTCTCTCATGTTGTCTTCCGGAGGTATCGGTTCGGGGTGACCAACTCTTCTTGTGTCATGTATAAAGCCGTCTATTTCTTTCTTGAATGACATCCATGGGTGGTTCAAATTGAAGAGGGATAGAAAGGGTTACCAACCTATCTTATCCCTAATTATATAAAAAAAGAATAATAATAGTTGTATACTTGGATCGAAGCTTAGGTATTATTAATAATAACTAATTCGCTAAGATCAATGGCTCAGATACCAACCTGTTACACCCCCATCTTAGGTCTAGGCGTGTGACCCATAGTTGGTACATTTTTTGTAAATAAATCAGAGTTACGATATAAATGCGGAAATTTAGCGCGGATATAATATTAACATATTTATATATTCAAAAAACAGGATTACAAATACCCAATTAATGTACGCAAAAGATTGTTTCGTTAAAACCACCATTTATATTTAACATTCACAAAATTCATCTGAGCCATCAGATCACCCAATGGCTACTTCATCCCCAAGAACCTATCATTCATTACCTATAAAACAGTTTAAAAATACGTCAGCAACACATGCTTGTGAATAAGCTGATGCAAAAATATGTTATTTACTTAGTTACCCCTCGAAACATAACTTGGGTGTAACATTTCTTACTTTTCAAACCCAAAAATCTGACCCATTTTTAAATTTTCGGTTTTCGTTCATATATATTTGATATACATCTATTAATACATCTCGAATCCCTTGTAAAGTTATGTGTATTTAAGGTTTTGAGTTCGGTTTAGTTCGTGTTTTGTTAATCTTTTATTAATTTAGGTTTTGAGTCAAGTTTATTTTATGTTTATCGTGTTTTAAATCTTTTGGTGTCTTGCATGTTAAACTCTAATTTTTTCTATCATTTCATGTGAAGTTTAAATTTGTTTTGCTCGTTAATGATTACATGATTACTCCACTTAGTGTGTTGATTTGTTTTCATATAGATGGTGGCTTGCAAGTCAAGGAACAGAAGTTCTAGAAAGTTCTCATCGTTTCTTGGAGTTCAAGAAAGAAAGTTATCAAGATCTAGCATGTATATATAATAAAATAAAAAGAAAAAAATCGTGGCCTCCCTAGACACGCTGCACCGCGCGGCCAGGGAGGCAAGGCCTGGTCGCACGGCGCCTAGCACTTCTGTTCAGCCCAAATTTTGCAAACCAAGGGATTACCGTGGACCCAGCTAAGATTGAGGCGATAACCAATTAGAAGACTCCGCAGAACCCGACTGATATACGAAGCTTCTTAGGGTTAGCTGGCTACTATAGGAGATTCATCGAAGGTTTCTCCAAGATAGCCGCACCGTTGACCGGTATGACCCGAAAGTCGATAGTATTCAGTTGGGGTAAGTTTCTGGAAGAGGCTTTCCAGGAGTTAAAGAAGAGAATCACGCAAGCTGGAGCCCTTGCTTTACCCGATGGTGACGAGGATTTGGTTGTTTGTACTGATGCTTCGCATCGTGGGTTAGGTTGCGTGTTGATGCAATGAGGAAAGGTGATAGATTACGCGTCTAGACAATTGAAAGTCCATGAGAGTACTTATCCGACACATGATTTGGAGCTAGCAGCAGTAGTGCATGCTCTCAAGATATGGCGACACTATCTGTATGGTACTAAGTGTACCATTTACACAGATCATAAGAGTTTAAAGTACTTCTTCGAGCAGAAGGAATTGAACATGAGGCAGAGAAGAAGGTTAGAATTGATAAAGGATTACGACTGCGATATTAAGTACTACCCTGGTAAAGCTAATGTGGTCGCTGATGCGCTAAGCCGTAAGAATGAGGAAGTCATTGCAACAGTAAAGTCATATCAACTAATTATGAACTCAAGCTTATTTGAAAAAATCATCAAGGTGCAGTCTAAAGTGCTGGTAGATGAAGGGCTAGTATAGAAAGAAAGGATTTTTGGTTAGCAAGACGAGTTGATGGAAAACACGCATGGTGTTAAGACTAGGTTTGACCGCATGTGGATTCCACGCCATGGAGATCTCAGAGGTCGAATCTTAGATGAAGCTCATAAGTCAAGATATTCGATTCATCCAGGAGCTACGAATGTACCAAGATTTGAAAAGAGACTATTGGTGGCCAGGAATGAAGAATGATGTGGTAGATTATGTCAGTAGGTGCTTAACTTGTTTACAAGTCAAGGCAGAGCATCGGAAGCCTTATGGGAAGATGCAACCTTTAGAGATACCAGAATGGAAATGGGAACACATCACCATGGATTTCATAACTAAGCTACCTCGTACAGCTAAGCATCATGATACCATCTGGGTGGTTGTGGACCGTTTGACCAAGAGTGCTCACTTTCTGCCTATACGAGAGGCTATCTCGTCAGAGACGTTAGCAAGCTTGTTCATTAAAGAGGTTGTATCTAAGCATGAAGTGTCGTTATCGATCGTGTCTGATAGAGATACTCGTTTTACTTCGAGGTTTTGGAAGAAGTTCCATGAAGCTATGGGAACAAGATTGAACATCAGTACGACGTATCATCCTCAAACAGATGGACAGTCTGAAAGGACGATCCAAACCCTTGAGGATATGCTACGTGCTTGTGTTTTGGACTTTGATGGGAGTTGGGACGATCATCTGCATCTGGCGGAGTTCTCTTACAACAACAACTACCATTCAAGTATTGGGATGCCACCGTTCGAGATGTTGTATGGAAGACGTTGTAGAGCTCCAGTATGCTGGGGAGAGATTGGACAGAAGGATATGGGAAGCCTAGAAGTTGTGCAAGAAACCTCCTCAAGGTTCGACCAGATCAAAGAAAGAATGAAAGCTGCTCAAGACAGACAGAAGTCGTATGCCGATAAGCGGCGACGGGCGATTGAGTTTAAAGTTGGTGACAATGTGATGCTCAAGGTCTCGCCTTGGAAAGGAATTATTCGTTTTAGGAAGAGAGGAAAGTTGAGTCCGAGGTACATTGGACCGTTTAAGATTTTAGATCGTGTGGGGGAAGTAGCTTATAAGCTGGATTTACCCGGTGAGTTAGAAGGAATTCATTCAACCTTCCATGTTTCTCATCTAAGGAAGTGTCTAGCTGATGGCACGTCTCACGTGCCATTGATGGACATTGAGGTTGATGAACAGCTGAACTACATTGAGCAACCGATAGATATTGTTGATCGCAAAGAGAAGCAACTTCGTCACAAGGTTATACCCTTGGTGAAAGTGATATGGAAACATCGCCAGGGATCAGATGCTACTTGAGAAGGTGAGGATGAGATGCGCAAGTTTTACCCTAACTTATTTATGTAATAGTTAGGTTTCGGGGACGAAACCTCTTTAAGGAGGGAGACTTGTAACATCCTACTTTTGGTTATAATAATAAAATAAATTTCATTTATTTCATAGTGGGTCGTTATCGGTTTAGATGAATAAAATATGAGTTGGTCTAGTGTTGGGTGAATGGATATGGGTTATGGACTTGGGTATGAAAGAAAGAAGGAAAGACCATGGGCTTAAGCCCATGATCCCTAAATATATAAACCATAATCACCATTAATTCCCTCATTTTACACATATTCCATACACCACCAAAACACACTTAAAAGCTCTCTCTCTAGCCGAAACATAGAAGAAGAACCGATCCCGATCGAAGGTATGATAGTATGATATTGTATGAGCTTAAACCCGTTGTATATAATCACAAAACGACGAGCCGACACCGTTACATCGTTAAAGTCACGATATTCGGGTGGAATCGGGTATAAACCGAACCTAAGATGAGCTTAGGGGTCACCCTAGCTCAGATCTGGGTCGAACGGGACGAAAAACGATGAAAAATGGTGTAAAACGGTGAAAATACGTTTTTCCGGTGAGTTTTACGGTATTCCGGTAATGGCGGCACCGGAAAAACATGTACAAGGTTGTCAGGGAATTTTCTGACATTCCCTGACCTAACCCTAGTTCGCTATGAAAACCTAACAAATTAAAAGGTGATTCGTTAGTTGATTCGTATAAGGGGGGGGCATAACGAACTAGCTCTAGTTCGTGTCTGATTCGTTAAGGGAAAGGGTAAATAATTACCCTTGATTCGTGATAGTTAGTTCGTTAAAAGAAATAACGAATTTGAAAGTCCAATTCACTACTTGGACCGGTTCGCTATATGGACTAATTCGTTAAGGAGTCCAGTTCGTTAAAGGGTTCAATTCGTTATAGGAACCAGTTCGCTAAGATAAGCAAATTCGTTATGAATTAGTAACGAATTAGAAGTTTAACAGAATGACAATAACAGTCCCTGGACTTAGAAAAGAATGATTTAATTACAAAAAAGCCTTTGTACTTTAAGTAGCAAATTATTTAATGATTCAAAATCCCAAGGGAAAATGTGTTAAGAAAGTTAATGAAAATAAAATTTTTCATTAACCCCAGCCAGGGGCTCTGCCCCTTGAACCCCGCTAGGGGCTGCCGCCCCTAGAACCCCGCTGCCCCTGTACCCCCGTTCGTTGAGGGTAATAATTAAACTAGAAAGACGATATGTGTAGTGATAGTTTATTGATACGTATAATTATTATACAGTTAGTCGTGCACAGCTCAAGAAGGGAATAACCGTAAACGGTGAACGTAACCGCATTGAGGTGAGTTTCTAGCCCCACTTCCTTGTTATGTTTTCGGGGCTGTGTTCATACTCGATGTGATATTCAATACACTTACCTTAGATGGTAAGTGTATGCCTTGTATGACGATTGCTTGACGATGCGTGAACGATCTTCGGATATTGCATGTGCCGTCAAGTGTTAGTTTAAGGTATGATTGATATGTATGATGTATGAATGACGTATGTATGAATATGTATGATGTATGAACAATATATGTATGAAATGTTGATGGTGCGTTAACGCTCTTCGGAGATTGCACATATCGTCAAGGAAAGTATGTAAATGACAGGTATGTTATAGTAGCGCGAATGAAGGGAACCGAGCCTAATAATGTCGGTGAATGAAGAGAACCGACCCTAATAGTATCGGCAAATGTAGGGAACCAACCCTAATAATATCGGCGAACGTAGGGAACCGACCCTAATAATATCGGCGAACGTAGGGAACCGACCCTAATAATATCGGCGAAGGTTATAGGGCGGAATGCTCTTTAAAATGTATATGTATGAATGAAAGTATGTAAGTAAGTACGAAAGATAGAATGAAAGTACATATGTAAGTAAGTGTGTAAGAAGATATGAAGGTATGTACCTCCGATTGCATATTCTAGTATGTGAATGTATTGTATGTTGTATGATTAACTAGAACTCACTCAGCGTAGCTGACTTTTAGTATGCACGCAGGCTAATCGACTGAGGCAGTTGGCTTGAGGAAGACACATGGCAGGATCCGAAGAGGCTGGCATCTGGAGATTTTCGTGATGTTTGAAATGCTATGTTTTATGTTATGTTTTTGAAAGACATTATCGATGTTGTAATGAATGGTTGACTTTTATATTATTCCGCGAAAGTTTTTATTAACTTTGATATTTAGAACCGCGTTTATGAGTAAATCCAATACTAAAGTAGGGCTACCGGTAACGGGGCCTTACATAGGGTTCATGTTTAATCATTACTTGGTGTTTTGATTATTGTGATTGAATAGGCTTATTATATCATAGAAGCTTGTTGATAGTTGATTTAGGATTTTGTATGTTCTGCTAAATTCCAATAGCTGTAAGGTGAGGAGTTGTTCATGTGTCTTGGTCAATCGCATTCTAGGTTAAATTAGTGACAATATTCTTGCTTGGTTATTGTGTTGATCCTTGTTCATGATGTCATGATAAGCTTATCAAGTTATCTAAGGTTTAGTGTTTCATGAGATTGCTTGCTTTAGATACTATTAATTAACCCTATTTGATAACTGTGAGGAAACCAATATAACTGAATACTTAATAATCTAATAATTATTCTTTGGGATGTCATTTGATTCGGTCAAGGGTCCTCTAGGGTTTGTTAGATGAATATATTTAGAAATCAGTTACCATATCATGTTGGTTGTCCATTGCTTGATGATTGCTGATACATGGGATTCTTACCTAGGTAGATTCCTTCTCTTATTGGTTTCGATCTTGTGATTAATTGCTTGTTTTCTAGTTTACTTGTTTATTTACTTTCTTAGTTTAAAAACCCCCATAAAACATTAAAATAAATAATCGTGTCGTAAGTCGAGTCTAATTAGTTAATTAACTTAATTTATAGAGTCCTGTAAGTTCGATATTCCTGACTTACTTAGCTTTAGTACAATTGATCGGTTCACTTGCCGGTGTTTTGTGTAGTTGAGTCTTAAGTCTAGTTTTTATTACTTGTTTAGTTTAGTTAATATCTAATTGACTGTTTTCACCACATCAATATTAAATATATAAATATATTAATTAATTTTCGTTTGTTCATCTTATGTACATTCGTTGTTGTTATACATTTGTATTCGTTAAAAAGACATGTTTACTGTTTCAATATATTATTGTCATTTATTTACATGAATATAACATTTCCGATGGTTTATGTTATTATCCATTCATTAGTAGTCTTTTGTTCAAATAACAAATCTCCAATATTAAATGTCTATATTTAAACGAGTCGCAAACTAGCCGGGTGTAATTTAAAAATAATCCATAACATTTTATTACATTTATATGATATCTAAAAGTATAAGGTTTAAATGGTAATTATAGTTTTATTATGTTTTATATGTAAAATGAAAGTTGAAGGGTTATAAGTGTAAATATGAAATTAATATATAATAATAATATAATAATAATAATAATAATAATAATAATAATAATAATAATAATAATAATAATAATAACAATAATAATATCACCAGCCCACCTATCCCCCCGTTCCTTCACGTTTTTCCGACCCCAAGTCCGGTCGCCGGATTCCGGCGCCGGCAACCATTAAAACCCATGTTTAACATCCATTTAAATTCTCTAACCATCCCAAACGATCTCTCACAATTTATAAACATTAATTCGTGATTTATTTCGTCATTTACGATCTAATAAACCCATATTAATCACCGCGGCCGTCAGAATTTTTATAAAGTCGTATTAACTAGAATTAAACACGACTTGATCCAATTGACACTATAAATATGACGATAATAATCATCTAAACTTTTTGAAACCATAAGCTTCCTCAAACAAACACTCTATAATCATCAAATTGTTCGTCCAAAATTAAATCCGGTCAAGCTTCGTTCACCACTTCTCCGGCACCAAATCAAGTAAGTTTTACATGGATTATAATATTTACAAGACGGAAAACAAAACCCCTAACTTTAATTTGACAAACATGAAACATATTGGGATAATTATAATCTAGGGTTTGCATGAGAAAGAAGATGAATAAAGATTTTGATATGTATAGATTAATTTCTATTTCTTTATCAAGTTGTTGAACTGGTCCAGTGGTTGAACCATCTTCGTGTGGTCTAAAGGACCCGGGTTCGAACCCGGGTCATGGCATTTTTTTGGTTTTATTGCTTTTAAAGCCTTATTATATATAATGATAAAAATCAAATAAAATTTATTAAAAATTGTTAAAAATTAAATAAAAATCTTTTAAGTTAAATAATCATTGTTTCACTTAGTTTTTAGCATATGCATCCAAAAACCAAACTTTTACAAACCCGACATCGTTTGTTAAACCCCGTAACCTTCAATATATATATATATATATATATATACTCTTGTCGTGAACCATTTTAAATCCTAAACATGAACGCTATGCTAAAATAAAGTATTCCGTTAACGTTAAAAATCCCGCTATATTAAAATATCCAAACTTGATATTAATATCATAATTTAAATAATATTAAATTTATAATCTTTAATATTTTGTTAAAAAAATATATTATTATCAAACTTCATAAAAGTAATAAAACATACATTTAACATTTCTAAGTTCCGACAAATCGATTTATTGACTTTTATTAGTTGTTAGTTAATATTTAATTTTGTACTTTTAATTCTAGTTCGTGAAGTTCAATTGCTTCGGTTTCATTTACGCACTTTCGGTTTTATTTCAAGTTTGTCTTCAACGTCAAGGTGAGTTTCTCACACCCCTTTTACCCTTTTTAACTATTTTGGGGGTAGCGTATATATTCTATCAACATTTCAATGTCATTTATTCATTAATTACAAACTACAGCTCGCTATATGGACTTGTGTGTTTACTTGTTACTTGCTAAAAATTACTTGCTCATGGATTACTTCAAGATAGTATGATCATACGCCCCCCTTTGCGCTCAATACATTGTTGTTATGAGTGGAAAATGGCCTCATTATCCGAGTATGTTGGTGCACAATCCCAACTGGAAATGACCTTACTTGCGCTTATCTGAGTACGCTGGTGCACAATCCCAGTTGGAAAGGACCTTATTTGCTCATTTACACTTATTCATGGAATTGTATGATTTTTATGTACGTATATCAAAAACTTGTGTGAACTCACCAACTATTCAATTAGCTGACTTTATTTTATAGATATTCTACAGGTACTTTCGTTAGAGGATGAATTGACGAAGATACTAGAAGTTAGGTTATTTAAATAATAAACAAGAAGACATTTGTTTTGTTCATTCTTCTTTGTGTTTGTTAATTTGATAAACTTGTGTACTTGGGATTTGAATGAATTAATGATAATATTGTCACTTAATAGTGTCACATGTGTTTTGAGCAATTTGTACGACACAATCAGGCGTTTCCGCTTTTGCCGGGGCGTTACATTGGGTCTTAGCCCATCGTGGCTTAGGAATAACCAAGTTTAAACACTAAATCAGAATTACAACCTTAAGCTCAACTCGAAACCGCTCAACAAACACCTCAGTGTTCGATATTACTTAGCTACCATCAGTATACACATGATTACCCTCTCTCGGACATAACTTTGGTCTGTCCTGTCATGGTGGAGGCATAACCAGGTGTGGCGCGGTGTGCCCACCGTCTAACCACATATGAAAGGATCCAGACGAACGTACACGACGGCCTGAGGGCCAACGATTACTTTTGTTGATAACGTTTAAGAGATACGTAATCTCATGTAATCAATTCAATTTGACTCGATTAAACTTAGTTTAAAAGTTTATGGCATATTCACCTATTGAATGACAAGCTTCACTTCACTGATCAAGTTTTTCTTTTCTTGTTATCTCGGACCTAAAGTACGAGTATATCCATTTGTTATTACTAGATTAACAATCTAACTTTAGACCTTTAGTCATTTTTGTATAATCTTTACATCGATTATATTTTCTTTTCGAACCATTAGTTCAAAACATCTTTTCTTTATTAAATATGTTCGAACCTCTTGTTCGATAATATATATTTTCTAAACAATACGTTTCTTCTTATCGAAGAAACGTATACTTTATTTCTTTATTTATTATTTAAGAAATATTAATAACAAAGAATTAATTTTAACTCCATATCTTTTATTTATATTTTCTTTATTTATATTTTCGAGGTATCGAGTATACCCTCGACTAGGGTTTAAGCCTAATTAATATTATAATAATATTTTACTCGAACAGAACCCCTACCTTGAATAATTATAAACACCTAGCACCTTCGGCACCACTTCCGCTCACGCATGCTTATCAAGAATTCTTGGCCAACACTCTTGGCACGCAAATCAAGGCGACACTTGATGGTCGTCGGATTGCACATACTTCGAGGAGAAGAGTCGGCTCACCTCGTGATGGCACGCACTTCGAGGAAATGCTGAGTATTTGACACGGTTTTCGAGGTACGATCGTTGGGTCGGTGGCATGGAAAACGAGGTAGTGAGAGAGTAATTTTTAGAGAGAGAGAGGTGAGATGGGATGATGAAATGTGTGGGCTTGAAGCCCTATTTAAAGAGCTGATCATCCGAACCATCGCGATACGCGATGGGTCTTGAAAATGATCCATCACGTGTCGCGATGGATCTAGCGGCAGCTTTTTGAATATTTTATTCCATCGCATTACACGATAGAGCTTTGGACTCCCATTGCGCATCGCGATGCCACCCGGTAGCTCTGCTTTGTCATCTTCTAGCTTGGCCACGTTGTGCCACGAGGCGTGACACGTGTCACGACTTTTCAGACACATCATCGCGATACGCGATAACGTTGTGTCTTGGGGGATCGCGTATCGCGACACCGCCCATTTCTGGGAGTTTGTGACATTCCCATCGCGATAAGCAATGGGTTTTCTCTTGATCTATCGCGTATCGCGATGGGTCAAGGAAAACATATTTTTCATTTTTGATCCTTTAATCTGAATACTTGGCCTTATTGGATCGATGTTTTCGAGATGTTACACCTAAGCGATAGACATTATGCACTAATAGACTCCCCTTTGGATATTGCTTGGTCTTGGTGTTTAAGCAATAGGCATTTATGCTCCAACAAACTCCCCCTTGGATATTACTTAGACAAGTGATTCCAAAACTTCAATAATTAAGTCATCTTCAATAATTCTCCACTCATGTCTTGATAGTCTAACAAACTCCTCCTCAAGCTTCTCATGTCATGATGAAACCTGGTACTCATGATAATTGTAAGTTGAAAAATCTATAATTAACAATGTAAGCTTACTCAAATACTTGTAAAGATTTTTCAACTATTTAATAGTTTATCACCACAAAAAGTTGTTTTAACAAGTCCAAATTAATGATCCTGAAAAAAACAATATCATTTAAATATGTGTCTAATTGATTTTAAAAAAATTCAGTATTCCCACATCAATAGTCGAAAAGGAAACAGAAATGTAAAATCTTTTTGGTTAAATGAAAAACAGTAAAAGATATATAAAGCAATGAACTTCAAACCTATTTACAAATTTGTACTCATACACATATTTTTATGAGTTTGAGTAGGGAATCATATTGACCAAATTGTCCTTCCATCACAGTTTTATATTTCAGCTTTATTATGATTGGTGTTAAGCTAGTCATTAGTATTGTTCTCCATCTAAACCTTTCCATAATTTTTCTGAAATTTCTGTGATATGATTAGTTGATTCAATTAAGCATAAATCATATGTAGCCCACATCTTTCAGGCACAAATTCTATATCTCATACAGTGAAGTTTCACATGTATGTCATTTTCGTTTTCTTAAACCGATTAGATGTTACTCATGCAAAAATAACAAAGCAAAACAACTTAAAAGGTTAAAATTTTCCCTTAAGATCGGTATTACTACACACAGATAAGGTTCCCTTCTAACAAAATAAAAGGATAAAATAAGTTGAAAATGTACAGGGCCTTGACCTCCAGTTCGATACATGACTTTCACACGTTTGTGCTTATAGTATACGCGGAGAAGGTCCAAGGCTTGTACGAAACACCAAGAAAATAAAGCTGGATATTTAGGCCTTAACTCTCATATTGGTATTACTACACGCAGAGAGGATCCAAGACTTAGGCAAAAATAGAAAAAAAAGCTGAATTTCTTTGTAAAATAAAAAGAAAAATAAGTTTAATTTCTTTGCAAAATGAACACATGCACACATAACAATCTTTTAAACATTTTGATACTTAAAACATACATTAGCTATGCTTCAATATGTTAATCCACTAGATTCGGCTACTTTTATGTTTATATCATATATTTTTCCTACTTGTTTATTTAAGGCCTACGAACACACGGATACAGTTAAGCACTCAATCTTTCTCGCTTATTTTTTTTACTGGATTTGGAACCAAATGATCAATGTACTATCATCTTCCCTTTTTGCTTCAAAAACTCATTTTTAGCATGTTTGAATGTTTTTGGCATTTACCAAATTTATATGTTTTCGGTTTTTTCAAATATTTGAATGATTTTGGATTTTTCATGAAATATCTCATCCTAAAACCAAAAACCAATTTGAAAAGACAACATATTTACAAAAACAAACTTGACTGTTTGATGTGGTCGACTAACATTTAGGTATTTTAGATCCGCTTTAATCAAAATGGCAGCCTCATTAACAAGAATAGACATACAGTAATATACAATGGATATGAAAAGCTAAAAGTAATGAGCTCCATTCAGATTTCCAATGTATGTCCCGCCTTCCATTTATCTAACAGTGTTTAGCACAACCATGCTCCAATGATAGATGGTATGAATTTTGGAGCCCCTGTACACACAGTTTAAGGAAACAAAGAAATCCAAGTCCCCTTGGTCTTGGACCTTTTGACATTTTCAAAAATCTCAATAGTTTCAGAATCTTCAGACATATTCGTTAAATCAGAATTCTTGTTGTCTGAACTTCCAGAATTGACATTAAACCCATTGAGTTTTCTAAACTTTCGAATTTTACAAATATGACATTGTTGTCCAAACTTTAAGAACATGACTCTTTTTCAACAAAAATACTTGTTTGGATTTGACATGAGTCCTTTTTCTTAATGATCAAATGATATAACTTTGATTTGGATCTTTTCACATAGAATTTTAAACTTTCAAACCTTTTTACATCACAATATTTCAAATCAACAACTTTTGGTTACCCCAAAGATTTTTAACGGTATCGTCTTTTCTTTTGAAAGTTTGTTTCGGTGGAACCTTTGGACTAATAGATTTTACGTTTGAACTTGTATTTTTAGATTTTGAATTTTGAAACTTTTGTTTTTATGTGTTAAGAACATCTTGGTTGTTTTTAGATGTAACAACATCTGATTTTGGAATGTACGCATGTCACACCCCCATCTTAGGCCTGGGCGTATGACTCACAGTTGGTACCATTTTTGTAATTAAATCATAGTTATGGATTAAAGCAGAAATATTTGCATGGATTAAAATATTAATATTTACATAACAAAACACGGGATTATGAAATACTCGTTTAATATTTACAAAAGATTACTTGTTTATACAAAACCACCATTAAAGTTTTAATATTAAGAAAATGATCTGAGCCATCAGATCGCCTAGTATAGACTTCGATTCTTCAAGCGCCTATTCTTCGTTACCTGTAAAACAATTTCAAAATACGTCAACAACACATGCTGGTGAATAGGCTGACACAAAAATATTTTATTTACTTAATTACCCCTCGAGACATAACTAAGGTCTCAGCCTATCGTGGCTTAGGAATAATCAAGTTAAAACTTAAACACTATTATAAACTTAAGCTATTCTCAAAACTGCTCTGCAAACACCGCAGCGTTCGAGGTTACTTAGCTACCATCAGTATACACATAATTATCCTCTCTCGGACATAACTTAGGTCCGGCCCATCGTGGCGGAGGCATATAACCAAGTGTGGCGAGGTGTGCCCAACGTCTAACCACATATTGTAACATCCTGCTTTCGATAATATTAATAAATGAAATTTTGTTTGATATTAACGTGTCGTGTATCGGTATAGCTAAATAAACTATAAGAGAGTGGGCTTGGATATTTAAAAGATGGAATAAGGGATGGAATGGGCCTTAGGTCCACGGGCTTAAGGGAGTATAAATACCCCTTAAACCCTAATTCTTTCCATTTTTATCCATCTATACACCATAGCCTACACCTTCAAAAACACACATAAACACCTCATATATCCCGAGCTAAGATTAGAAGGCAAAAACCTGAGCTTGATATTGCTAGAACATCGCGACGAGCAGAACCTACATCAAGACTAGATCGTGTTTGTAAACCGGTTCGTTTAAGGTACGTTCATTAACGATAACTTGTTTGGATCGTTTAATAATCCTAGATCTATACATAAATAGTATAACCGAATCAAACGAACTGATTCATAGTGCAATCCATTAACATTTGGTGGGTCAATCGATGTTATGAAGAACCGTATGTATTTATGTAATAATCGCACCCTTTAAAACTTAATATTTGGACGATTGGTGGAGTAGGGTTGTAGGTGCTGGGTATACTTGATACAAACATGGTGCTGTTTCATCATGATCTGAGGTGTAATGGAAAATCTTATGCAGGTTGACTATTCTGTGTTCTTGAGGATTTTGACTTTGACCCTTGAGTCAAAGTTTTGGATAAGACTGATGCACATTCATCATGACCGAACAAATCGTTGGACATTCGTTAGATAGCCATAACGAATGGGGCACATTTGTATGTCTTGATCACGAATGAACCCCTCATTCGTCCTATAGGAATCACGAATGACCTTGTTCATTCGTGATCCGTTCATTCATCATGAAAAGACAACGAATGGAGCCATTCGTTATAGTTGACCTGTAACGAATGGGCCTTTCATTCTTCTCAAAGAAAGCACGAATAAGCCTACTTATTCGTTATACATTCATTCATCCTGATGAGGTAACAAATGGAACCATTCGTCATAAGAATGAGATAGCGAATGAGGCTTAACGAATGAAACCATTCGTCATAACGAATGGGATAACGAATGAGACTTAAACAAAGACCATTCGTTATAATGAATGAGTAAGCGAATAAAATAATAATTTAAGAATTCTTATGAAAATTGTGTTTAGGAATTCAATGAAAATAAAATTCAACCGCATGTCTAGGTTGGTGCCTGACATGGTGAATACCGAAGCCAAAAGAATCAAGTGCTACATAAGAGGACTGCCCCAGAATGTCCTCACATTAGTCAGGGCTAATGAACCGACTACATTCGACTCTGCTGTGGAACTCGCTGAGATGGTTTATGATGATTTGACTGCGGATTATGTTGTGGTGGTGGAAGAGAAGAAGGAAAACAAATGGGTTGCTCCTTCTAAGCAGCCCGGTACAAAGATGTGTAATCCCAAGGATAAAAGGCAAAAGGTGTGGGAGAGAAGACCCTGTAAGACGTGCGGTAAGATGCACGGTGGTGAGTGTAGGTGTGGTATTGGTTCTGATTCAAGTCACAAGTGCGGGAAAATTTATGCCGGGGAGTGCAAGGTGAGATCAAATGTTTGATATATGTGTGGAAAGGTGGGGCATCATGCTCATGAATGTAGTGCGAAGACTGCGTGTTACAAATGCTGCAAGACAGGTCACAACTCAAGGGAGTGCACCGATGGTGGAGCTGGAGGAAGTGGGAAGAAAGATGTTGAGCAAGCTAGACCAAGGACCATGGCCTACATGCTGACTCAGGAGCAAGCTAAGCAGATCCCAGATGTTGTCACAGGTACGTTCCTAGTAAACGGTATTGATACTTCAGTATTGTTTGATTCAGGTGCGAATAGATGTTTTGTAGCTACGAAATTTAGTAAGCTAACAAAGATGAATGTTGTCGTGTGCCTAAAACTTTTAAAGTAGAAACCATGCGTGAGACCTCAGTTAGGATAATGAGAATGGTTAAGGATTGAAAGATAGAGTTAGAGGGACATGAGTTCCCTATTACCTTGTATGTCATGACCTTAGGAGGGTTCGATGTGGTTTTGGGAATGGATTGGCTATCTGAGTTTGAGGCTCAGATAGCGTGTAAGAGTAGATTAATAAGGTTAAAGTCCTTGGATGGTGGTACAGTGATGGTTTATGGTGATAAAGAAAGTTTAGGGCTTGTTAAGGCGAGGTTGCGGTGCCGACCTGGCTTATGTTGTCAAATCCACGACCGAGACGAAGGAAATGAAAGATGTTCCTATTGTGTGCAACTATCCAGAAGTGCTCCCTGAGGACCTTTCAGAGTTTCCACCGCAGCGACAGATATAATTTCAGATAGACTTAATACCAGGAGCACAACCCGTCGTAAAAGCACCTTACCACCTAGCGCCGTCTGAGATGAAAGAACTGATGTCCCAACTGCAAGAACTCCTCGAGAAGGGTTTTATTAGGCCAGGTGTTTCCCCGTGGGGCGCACCGGTATTGTTCGTTAAGAAGAAAGATGGAAGTATGAGAATGTATATAGACTACCATGGGTTGAACAAGCTTACGGTGAAGAACAACCTCCTATATCTCGAGCCAAGATCCGAAGGCAAAAACCCGAGCTTGATAGTGCTACAACGTCGTGACGAACACAACCTACATCAAGACTAGATCATGTTCGCAAACCGACTAGTTTAAGGTACGTTCATTAACGATAACTTGTTCGGCTCATTTAATAATCCTAGATCTATAAACAAATATTATAAACGAATCAAACGAACTGATTCTTAGTGCAATCCATTAACATTTTGTGGGTAAATCGATGTTATGAAGAACCGTATGTATTAATGTAACAATCGCACCCTTTAAAACATAATATTTGGACGATTGGTGGAGTAGGGTTTGTAGGCGCTGGGTATATGAACCCGTTGATACAAAAATAGTGTTGTTTCATCACGATTTGAGGTTTAATTGCAAATCTGATGTGGGTTGACTATTCTGGGTTCTTGACGATTTTTACTTTGACCCTCGAGTCAAAGTTTTGGATAAGACTGATGCACAATTTTCATGACCGAACAAATCGTTGGACATTTGTTAGACAGCCATAACGAATGGGGCACATTCGTGTGTCTTGATTACGAATGAACCCCTCATTCGTCCTATAGGAATCACGAATGACCTTGTTCATTCGTGATCTATTCATTCGTCAGGAAAAGACAAAGAATGAAGCCATTCTTTATAGTTGATCCTGTAACGAATGAGCCCTTCATTCGTCTCAAAGAAAGCACGAATAAGCCTACTCATTCGTTATACATTCATTCGTCCTGATGAGGTAACGAATGGAACCATTCGTCATAACGAATGAGATAGCGAATGAGGCTTAACGAATGAAACCTTTCGTCGTAACAAATGGGCTAACAAATGAGGCTTAAACAAAAACCATTCTTTATAACGAATGAGTTAGCGAATAAAATAATAATTTTAGAATTCTAATGAAAATTATGTTAAGGTAGTTAATGAAAATAAAATTCAACCGCATGTCTAGGTTGGTGCCTGACATGGTGAATACCGAAGCCAAAAGAATCAAGTGCTACATAAGAGGACTGCCACATAATGTCCTCACATTAACCCCATCCAGGAGCTCTAGCCCTTGGACCCCGCTGGGGGCTGCCGCCCCTAGAACCCTGCTACCATGGGCGCTGCCCCTAGACCCCCGTTAGTCGGGGGTTATATTACACTAGAAATTAGATAGGGGTAGTGATAGGTAATTGATACGTGTAATTGTTATACAGTTAGTCGTGCCCAGTTAAAGAAAGGAGTTACCATTAACACTGAAAGGAACCGAGTTCAGGTGATTTTCTAGCCCCATTTCCTTGTTATGTTTTCAGGGTTATGTGCATACTCAATGTGAATGTTAATACACTTACCTTAAGTGGTAAGTGTATGTCATAATGATATATATATGAGAGTTATATTTATGTTATGAATGCATGCTTGATGGTACGTGAATGATCTTCGGATATTGCATGTATTGTCATGGGAGGTAATGTGTAGTAAGTATGGAATGAGTATGTAAAAGAAAGTATGTATGAATAATGTATGTATGCTAATACAAATATTGAAATTATGCACGAAGGTTATAACTATAAAGGCAAAGAAAGGTAAGGTAAGGTAAGGGTATATGGAAGAAAAGGGAACCAGACCCTAATAATATTCGAGGCAAGAGGGAACTGAACCCTAATTATATTCGAGGCAAGAGGGAACCGGACCCTAATAATATTCTAGGAAAGAGGGAACCGGGCCCTAATAATACTCGCGGAAAATAGGGCGTAATGCTTATTAAAATGTATAAGTAAGAATTTGAAAGTAAGAAAGTATGAAAGAATGTAACTACAATAGGATGAAAGTATGAAGGTAGGAAGGTATAAAGTATAAACAAGAAGTATGTATCTATGTATGATTGATGTGTAAAGAAAGTAATATGTGTCTTCGGATACATATAAGTAAGGTAGTGAACGTATTGTATGATTAACTAGAACTCAATCAGCGTAGCTGACTTTTAGTATGTACGCAGGTGAGTAAGATGAGGAAGCTAGCTTGAGGAAGGCACATGGCAGAAGAATAAGAAGTTGACATTCGAAGAATTATGATGTGTTTATGAATGATGTTTTATTATGAAAGACGAAAGATGTTTGTTTAAGACAAGTTTTTGATATGATATGAAATGCTTATTGAAAGTTTTTAGATTCCGCAAAAGTTTTAGTTCACTCTGATATTTAGAACTCTGTGTATGAGTAAATCCTACGCTAATGTAGGGCACCGGGATCCAAACAAACGTACACGATAGCTTGAGGGCTAGCGATTACTTTTGTTCATAATGTTTTAGAGACCTGTAATCTCATGTAATCAATTTACTTTAACTCGATTAAATAAGTTATCAAAGTTTGGGGCGTATTCACATTTTCAAATGATCAGCTTCACTTCACTGATCGAGTTTTCTTTCTTGTTATCTCAGACTAATAGTACGAGTATAACCCTTTCTTACTACTAGATCAATAATATAGCTTTACACCTTTAGTCTATTTTGTATAATCTTTACCTCGATTATATTTTCTATTTGAACCTTTATTTCAAAATATCTTTTCTTTATTTAACAAGTTTAAACCTTTAGTTTGGCTTGTTTACTTTTCTAACACTACGTTTCTTCAAGAAGAAACGTATACTTTATTTCTTTTATTTATTATTTAAAATCTTTTAAATAATTTATTATTTACAAAGATTAATATTTATATATTTACTCTTTGTATTTCCTTTGTTTTGTATTTATTTATTTTTGAGGTATTGAGTATACCCTCGACTAGGGTCAAAGCTTTTAAAAATATTATAATAATATTTTATTATTTTTACTCGGACATAATCCCTACCTTGTTTTGTTTATATTTTCTAGATGCACGGGCAACACCTCTATGCTCGCACGTTTATCGAGGAGATCTTGACTAACACTTTGTGCATGAAAATTGAGGCACTTCGTTTGTTAATCTTTGTCGGAACGTACTTCGAGGCGGGGTGTCGGCTCGTCTCGTGGTGGAACGTGTCACATCCCAACCTACGGCGGAAATGCTGAGGCGTGAGCTGATTGCTTACAGCTCTCAAGGTACTATCATGCAACATTTAAATGATAATATCTCTTAATTATATTCAATTTTCAAATAAATCAAATACAAACAAGTGCATAATCCATAAATACAACAACACAAATTTACATTTCTAATGATCTTGATTAAAATATTCTTCTAACTTAATTCTTCACTAAGTTTTCACCAACTTGCATTAAATTTCTACGATAACCTACATATGAGTATAAAATAGAATTTTGTCAACAACACATGTTGAGTGAGTAAACAACAGTTAAGTGAGATATAATATAATATATAATAAATAAATAAAATGCAAACTGTGTCAAGTGAGATAAGCAATTTAACCAATGAGCAAGTAAACAATGATGTCGGTAAGCTTGATGTCAGATGAACTTAATGGTGGCTAACACGACAGACGTATGATTATACTAGACTGAGAATATGTTGGACCCCCGGGACATGTATTCAAGTAAAGCATATAAAACTTTAGGTATAAATCGTTAAACACACAAGACTAAAAGCTGCAAGTTGAGTATTAAATAATAGGTAAATAGATAAAGTACGCATATGCCCCCAAAAGATTTAAAATAGGTAAAAAGGGGAGTGATTACTCACCTTAGTAATTAAACGGGAAATAATGAATAGGTAAGAAAGCGTTAAGTCAAGCTCTTCGGGATTTACCGACAAGAATCATATTTACAATTATGAGGAAATAAATATGGATAGAATAACCAAGCTAACACTAGATAGAGGTTCAGGATTTGATGATCGGGTACATACTAATGAAAGTTTAATATTACAAAGATTTAATATTATTTTATTAATTTAAATAGTATATTTTAATAATAAAATTCTTAAATAAGTATTTATAAAATTTTGGATAGTTTATATAACGAGAATTGTTTATTTAAATCTAAAAACATGATTTATGTGTGTGTGTGTGTGTGTATATATATATAGGTAGGGTGCAGTTACTATACGCTAATGCCTTAACGTACGGTAGGTACGTGAGACGGTCAAAGGCAATAAAACAAAGGCAAAAACCTAAAACGCTCAGAAAACGCTCAGCAAACGCTCAAAAAATGGTCTTCATGAAAAAAGTGAAAAATTGATCGATTAACCATCCAAAACTGTTTTTTTCGTTGAAAAAATGATTGATTGGATATGTATTAATGATTCCGAGATACTTGGATGTGATTTCATGGATCGATTCGTGAAAAAATGGATTCACGTACATAATGTACGTTAAGGCATTAGTGTATTGGTGAAGGCATTAGATTTCTTTAAATAAATATTGTAAATACTAGTTAATAAATAATAATATTTATACAAAATATTATCTTTTAATTACGAAAACTATATTTTTTATACGTGAATAAACGAGATGAATTTTAAATATATATATTTTAGATTAAAACTTTATTAAAATCAATTATTATACATAATGCATATTCATACATATATTCATATATATATATATATATATATATATATGGAGAGAGAGAGAGAGAGAGAGAAAGGTTATAATAAGAAGTTGATTTTTCTTAAAAAGTGTAGAAAGTGCGTTTTCACCATTATATCTAATAAAACACACCACAAAATAAACACACCGCCGTTAAAATAAAAACACACCACATAATAAACACACTTTCCATATCCACCATCAGATCAACATATCTAACGCACCAGATTACTTTTTACACTTCATAGATACACTCCACTTTTTATTTTAACCCACCCTATATATATATATATATATATATATATATATATATATATATATATATATACAAATATTTATATATGGTTTTTAATAATGATTTTGAAAACATTTAGTTTAAGTGTCGGTTTTATAAAAATATTGATTTTATAATATTAGCAATATTTATATTATTAATTTATAATCTAGTATGATTAATTAATAAGCAAAATATGTTTTCCCGCCATTGGGGTTGTGGTCCAATGGTAGAGGCAAAGCTTCTAATACACTAAGGTTTGGGGAGGTTGTGGGTTCAAAACTCACTTCCAATAAGGGATTAAGAAATTCACCTTTCAATATATATATATATATATATATATATATATATATATATATATATATATATATATATATATATGTTTTTCCAAAAAATATGAGGCTGGGGTGGTTCGAACCTGCGCCCCCCAGTGGCACAAACCAGCCAACTGAGCTGGTGTGTTGCTTGGTTCATAATCTTAAAATAATAGTTTATAAACAGAAACTCAAAAATCCCAATTTCATAAGAACCCTAACAAATCAAATCGCTCAAACAGCTGGATGTTTGATTAATTTAGGTTAGGGTTTATGTAAAGCAGACCAAGGCGATCCACTACACATAACTAATTACCTTATACGATGTTAAAGGACATGTTTAATTGATCGTTTAAGAACCGGCCAAAACGCGATGAAGATCAGCCACCAAAAAACAACGATGGTATAATTATTGATGGGGCTTTAGTTGGCGACGGGTAGAGGATGAGGTCTGCAGAGTTAATTGTTTTATGGTGATCATTATCATGTATATTGATAAGCGGATCATAGACGGATGATTAATAGGTCAATAAATATCACATTTGATCTTGTTTCCTAATCAAATACGTCGGTGGAGTTGATTATGGTATGAGGATCAACACCCATGATTTAATTACCAAAACTATTACAAGAATTATGGTTCAAAGAAATCAAACGGGTCCGGGTTGTGATGTGGGTCGGGTAAGGGTACCTGGTTGGACCAGGTAGAGTCATAATATATATGCCAGATTTACATATTGGTCCATGAAGTATTGGGGTGGAGACAAGATAGGTTTAAAGTATAGTTTTGAGTTAAAATGTATATTTTTCAAAGTTAAACTATATATATTAAAGAAATATAATAAACAAATAAAATTTATATAATAATTACTAGATACACACGATATTTTACGGAATAAATTTCCCGATATAAAAACGGGTCGAGTTAAGTTAATAAATATTAATTCGAAAAGTCTGTGCTGTTACATCACATACTTCGAGGCAACGTCGTCGGTTTATGATACGGACTTCGAGGCAAATTCGGTTCTCAACACGGATTTCGAGGCACGCTTTACGAGGTAGTGGGAGAGAGTATTTGTAGAGTGAGAATGAGATGGTGTGATGAAATGAATGGGCTGATGGCCTTATTTATAGGCTGATCCCGGTAACGCATCGCGATACGCGATGGACCAATCCTAGGTCATCATGTATCGCAACTAGGCTTGTCGCGTCACAACTAGGCTTGTCGCGTCACAACTAGACTTGCCACGTATGCCACATGGCTGGACACACGGTGCCACATGGGGACACATGTTGGGGCACGTGTCACTGCTGTTAGGCCCCGTTATCGCGATACGCGATGACGAGTGAACTTTTGGGAATCGAGTATCGCGATCCTTCTTTTCTTGGTTATCATGACAAACCATCACTATACGCGATGGGTTGATTTCTGATCCATCGCGTATCGCGATTGGTCAAGAATACAGAGTTTCAAATTTGGTCCTTGTAGTTTTAATACTTTGTGTTTTCGATCCGAAATTTTCGTGATGTTACATCCTCCCCACCTTGAAATGAATCTGATCCACGAGATTTTCTTTCTAGTATAAGTGGGGGTACATTTTCTTCATTTCGGACTCTAACTCCAAAGTGTATTCAGGGCCTCTTCGAGAGTCCCATTATACTTTAACCAATTTTAGATTACGCCGCTTAAGTTTCTTTGTTTTAGAATCTTCAATGTGTAAGGTCGTTCTATGAATTTGAGGTTTTCGTTTTTTTGACATCTTTTAAAGGCATTCACAAAGATTCATCAGCTAAACATTTACGCAGATTAGATACGTGGAATACATCGTTTATCCCTTTAATTTTTTCGCGTACTCGCAGACGGTAAGCGACAGTACCAATTCGCTCGAGTAGTTCAAATGGTCCAACGAAACGAGGACTTAACTTTCCTTTCTTACCGAAGCGAAAAACACCTTTCCAAGGCGAAACATTCAATAAGACTCTATCGCCTAGTTGAATTCTAACAGCTTACGGCGGATATCAGCGTAACTCTTTTGTTAGTCTCGTGCTGTCTTAAGTCGTTCTCGAATTTGTAATATCTTATTGGTGGTTTCTTGGACTATCTCAGGTCGATAATTGATTGTCTCCAATTTCAAACAAACATACCGGCGTTCTACATTTTCGGCCATATAATGCTTCGAACAGTACGGCTTGAGTACTTGTGTGATAACTATTGTTATACGAAAATTTCATTAGGGAAATATGGTCATCCCAACTTCCACCTAAGTCAATCACACAAGCTCGGAGCGTATCTTCAAGCGTTTGAATTTTCCTTTCGCTTTTCCCATCGGTTTGAGGATGATAGGCATTGCTAAGGTTTAATTGGGTTCCTGACGCTTGTTGGAAACTTTTCCAGAAATGAGATGTAAAGTGACTGTCTTGATCAGAAATGATAGAAAAAGGCACTCCATGCAGTGCAACGATGTTGTTTACATAGATTCGTGGTAATCTATCCATGGAATAGGTATCGTTAATAGGTATAAAATGTACCGATTTTGTTAACCTATCCACTATAACCCAGATCGCATTATGTTGACGAGTGGTTTTCGGTAGTTTCGTGATGAAGTCCATAGTTATCATTTCCCACTTCAAAATAGGAAGTTAGGGTTGTTGAAGTAATCCCGAGCGCTTTTGATTCTTGGCCGCGACTTTCAAACACGTCAAACATTTAGCAACATGCAAAGCGATGTCCTTTTTATTCCATTCCTCCAGTAGTCCAGTTAAGGTTTTGGTACATTTTATCACTATCGGGGTGCATCATGTACTTGGACTTGTGAGCTTCGCTCATGATCTTTTCTCATAGTTCTCCAACGATTGGTACCCAGATCTTGTTTCCAAGTCTAAGTATACCATCGTCGCCATTGACTAACGAGTTAATGGTGTCGTTACGTTTTTCATCGGAGATCTTGTTTTCTTTGATTACTTGGAGTTGGGCTGATTTGATTTGCTCGACTAGATCTACTTGGAGTTCTAGTCGTAGCGCTCGAACTCTCTTGGGTTTTTCATGTTCTATATGACTTAAGGCGTTGGCCACAACGTTGGCTTTACCTTCGTGATAAAAGATTTTGCAGTCGTAATCGTTCAATGTTTCCATCCATCTTCATTGTCTAATGTTGAGCTCTTTTTGTTCAAAGATGTGTTTCAAACTTTTGTGATCGGTGTACACAATGAATTTGACTCCATAGAGATAGTGCCTCCATAACTTTAAGGCAAAGATTTTGGCGCCTAACTCTAGATCTTGAGTTGTGTAGTTTTTCTCGTGTACTTTGAGTTGACGAGAGGCATACACGATTACTTTCTTTCGTTGCATTAGTACACATCCCAAACCGGAATGGGACGCGTCTCTAAATACAACGAAATCCTCTGTAGCTTCTGGCAAGGCCAGTATAGGTGCATTGGTGAGTTTTTGTTTGAGCATATCGAACGCCTCTTTTTGTTTAGTTCCCCATTCATACTTGATATTATTACGGGTTAACGAGGTTAGATTAACGGAAATTCGGAGAAATTTTCAATGAATCTATGATAGTAGCCAGCCAAACCTAAGAAGCTTCAGATCTCAGTTGGCAATTTTGGAATTTCCTAATTTGAGATGGCTTCAATATTTGCGGGATCTACTTGAAATCCATTCACGTTTATGATGTGACCAAGAAATTGTACTTTGTGAAGCCAAAATTCACATTTTGACAATTTGGCATAAAACTTCTCGTTTCTAAGTAATTCAAGCAGGATTTTGAGATGCGTTTCATGATCTTCCCTTGACTTGGAATAATTAAGTATGTCGTCAATGAACACGATAGCAAATTTATGTAAGGTTTACAGATTCAGTTCATCATATCCATGAACGTGGCAGGGAAATTAGTGAGACCAAATGACATGACCGTGAACTTAAAATGTCCATACCTTGTTCGGAATGCGGTTTTTGAAATGTCTTTGGCTTGAAGTTGGTCGAACAGATTGTCTATTCGGGGTAATGGGTATCGGTTTTTGATAGTTACCTTGTTCAGAGCTCGATAGTCAATGCACATTCGCATTGATCCATCCTTCTTCTAAACGAAAATAATTGTTTCTCCCCATTGTGATGAACTTGGACGGATGAATCCCTTCTCGAGTAACTCGTCTAATGGCTTCTTTAATTCCTTCATCTAGGTTGGCGCTAGTCGATACGGGGTTTTGGCAATGGAGCGGTTGCAGGCATGAGATATATTCTAAACTCAACTACTCGGTTGGGAGAAATTCCTCGCAGCTCGTCGGGAAAGACATTAGAAAATTCGGAGACAATAGGCACATCCTTTATCTCCTTTGGTTTGGATTCTTCGTTGACGTGGCCATGAATTATAAGCATTCTTGATTTAAACATTAATTAGCCCTAATAATGGAGATTATGCTAACATGGCCAGTGTCTTTGTCTCCTTCAATTCGAATGGTTCGTTTATCAGGGGCTCGAAGTTCTATGCTTTTGCTATTGCAGATGATACGAGAATGATTATTGGATAACCAGTCCATACCGAGTACTAAATTAAAACCAGCAAGAGTCATGGGTAACAGCTGGATGGGTAAGACATAACCAGCTAACAAGATTTTTCCGTTTTCTAAGGCTTCTGAGATTTTAACGATTTCGTCACTAGCGGTCTAGACGCTTAAAGTTTTATTTCATTTCTTTAGAGGTTTATTTAATAGACTACAAAAGTTACAATCTATAAACTTAAATTGGCACCTGAATCAAATAAAACTCTAGCATATGTGTCGTTAACTAAGAACGTACTGGTGATGGTTTCCGACATGTCGGCCGCTTTCTTTGTGTCTAAGACAAAGACTCTTGCATTTCCATTCTTCGATTTATTCTTTTGACCACTTCCACCCGCTCCTCCAGCAGCAGGTTTGTTCTTGGGGCACTCAAAGGTGAGGTACCCCATTTCCTTGCAGTTATAGCAAATCATCGTCTTTTTCCAACCGTCGTCCGTTGCGTGACCGGGTTTGTGACACGAGTCATAGACAGTTGCAGACGGAGCAAAGTGGCATCGGCCTTTGTGATACTTCTTACAAATTTTTGCATTGAGTGTAGTTAGAGTTGAA
Organism: Bidens hawaiensis; assembly: GCF_021521415.1. Lineage (NCBI taxonomy): Eukaryota > Viridiplantae > Streptophyta > Magnoliopsida > Asterales > Asteraceae > Bidens > Bidens hawaiensis. Next base: position 2,439,308 of record NW_027491017.1, read on the forward strand.
TCCACTTTTCCTTTGTTCAGCACCCTTGCCCTTGAACTGGGCACTTCCAACCTTCTTGTGGTCACTTGATGGAACCACATTCTTGTCTTCCTCTTTGTTGAGGATTAAACCGTTCATCAGATAACCAGCTAATCCATGGTGGAGTCAGCGGTTTGGGGTAGGTGAAACCTTACCATATCGCGAATTTCTCGCGGGAGTCCCCATATATATCGAGTTACTTTGCTGGATTCTGGCGTTACCAGCTGGGGTACGATTCTACAGTACTCGTGGAATTTGGTGTTGTACTCACGAAGATTAGTTCCCACCACTTTGTGATTAAGAAACTTAGATTGAATTTGATCTGTTTCGTGCATTGGGCAAAACTTTGCCAGCACCATTTCTTTGAATTCTTCCTGTGACATTGTCAATTTTTTTGTATTCGTATTTGTATTCGAATTTGTTAAACCGACCCGTTTAGTCGTTTCAATATATTCGTATTTGAAAGTTATTGGTTTATATAAATTTCTATGATTAAAGTTTGTTTCCGTTCATTATTTATTCGTAGTGTTCATCTTCGAGCTATAAAAGTTATAATCAAAATTAGAAACGATACGAGTATAAAACGTAAACAACCAAAGATATTAAAGTATATAAAGTTTTTATCTAAGTTATATATAGTTTTAAAGTTGAAGTTTCAAAAGATAAATTAAAGTTTAAAAACAAAATATAATGTTTTAATAGTTGAAGGACTAGAAGTGTAAATTACATAAAATAACAATAATAATAAAACAAACCCAGCCTAGTCCCCCGTTTCCCCCTTTCCTCTTCGTTTTTCCGGCGGACAAAATCCGGCGACGGCCACAAATTTTGGTCGACCCTTGAAACGTTAATATATAATTCGTTTTGATCCGTTAATCACCCCAGATAACTTCTACACTAATTAGAAGATTTATTTTATGATTAATTTTATCATCTAATCACCAATTAACTCGTATTAATCCCAACCGATTGGATTTTTAACCAAAATCATAATAAATCGAATTAAACATCAATATATTAAATTGAAGATATAAATAGGTCGTTAATTTTTATCTAAACCAGTTTCAAACATAATATATCGTAAACAAAATCTCTAATATCGTCCAATCCGTTCATCAAAGTTAACTCCGGCCAACTCGTTGTCTGTCGTTCTTCCGTCGCCATCCGAGGTAATTTTTACATGGTTTTGATTCGTTTTAACCTAACAAACAAAACCCCTAACATTAATTTAAAAAACAAGGACAAGATTTGCGGAATTGAATCTAGGGTTTTTGTAAGGAAGAAGATGAACAAGGGAATATGTTTTTAAATAACAATTTTCACCTTTTTACAACAAACTGATTAGGTCCAGTGGTTGTGTATGTTCACTGTGGTTATGAAGACCTGGGTTCGAACCTGGGTCACTGCAGATCTAGTTTATATTTTTATTACAAATTGTTTTAATGGTCTTAACAAATCAAGTATAGATTTATAAGTTATTATAAATAAATAAAATCATTGTCTTTTTAAAATAACAATTGTTTAGATTTTTTTAATCTTTTTATCCAAGAATCCAACTTCTACAAACCCGAATCAATCATTACAACTCGTAAAATAACTATATAAATATGTATATAAATAATCTAATATCGTTGTAACTTTAACTCTAAATCGACAAACGTTTATAACAAATAATCATACCGATAACACTAAAATCCCATAACAATATTATGTACAAATTTAGTATAAAACTCATAAATAATATTATAATAATAAGCCGCTAAGATCCGTTAAACTTAAATATTAATATACTTTAAAAGGGTAAAAGTATATGTACAAACAATAATACATGAACTTTAAGATCGACATGTTATTTCCATTATTTAGTTAGTAATTATAGTGTTTATTATAATAATAAGCCGCTAAGACCACTCGAGCGGTTTTGCTCTTGACACGGTTTTCAAGACGGGTGTGGTAAATCAAACGACCGAACATAGATAATAAAGATAAGATATGAACGATCTCGTTGTCGGTTAAAATATTGATAACATTAAAAACAAAGAACCGACCCACCCAAGGTGAGCTCCCCTTGGGTGGTGATTTACATCTTACAAACACACATATAAAAGACTACAAGTGGTTCTATTTATAGCCTAATACATAATCTAAAAGCTTTCTCCCCGTTTAAGCTAAACGCGTGTTGAAGCTCTCGTTTCGTGTCCGGTTTTCTTGTCGGCCTCAATTATTTGCTTGACCATAAAATATATAACGGGTTTCGTAATTTGATATCGCAAGTCACACTTTTTGGCCTTACAATCTCCCCCTTGGCTTGTGATATCAAAACATCATCGAACCATGTCTTTCATTTTCACGAATCAACCCGATAAAGCCGAAGCCTCTTCAATCACCCCCTAAAGGTATGATCCACCTAATTCATTCATGAAGGAGTTATCGATTCTTTATCCATCTCGGATGTTCAAGCAGTATAGGTTCAGAAGAACTATTGGGGATAAGATCAAATGAACAAAGCTTGTTATCTCCTCTTTAAGTCCAAATTTGTATCCAATTTGTTCAAAGTTCCTCAACTTCTCGAACGCCTTGAAAATAACATATAAATAACATGCTTTGAACACGGTCCAACAACGACGAATAACCCGAACTAATTTGACTTTCTTCAGTTGGTCAACCCCGAAAAATAATTATTTCTTGCAAATGTTAGACCCAAATGTCCAAGAGAATTATACATTTGGCCCACACAAATAATCCAGCCCAAGAATAAACTACTTGCTGGTCCATTAACAAATAGTTTAGCAGCCCATACTATGGTTCACCTGGCCCATCACAATTCAGCCCAAGCCCATTTCATTTGTTTAGGGCACAAAAGAAAGAACATGCATATGAAAATATGTCATATAGTGACCAGTCGTCATCACCAGCCGCCACCTTCATTCCGGGCGCCGGAAAATTCGATGGCCAGAAAAATGATTCCGATGACCGCGGATTTCGTCGGAAAATCGCCTTCCGGCCTCTGCCGCCACCACTACATCCCCTATAGCCCAGCATTGTCCTCTCTTCTCACCTCCGGCCACCACCCCATCGACGGCCAAACACCACCTTAATAGCCAACATTTACCGCCGCCGGCTTCCTGTCTTCTTTCTTTCTTTAGCCGCCATCACTCTTACAATTACCATCTCCTACCACAACACCAGATTCGCACACGGCTAAGAACCCTAGCCGTCACCACAAAATCACCACCAGATCTAAAACTCGAGACAAACTTCAAACACTTTTATTTCCTTAAATCATCAACCTTTATTTCCAAACACCAAACTTTATTTCCAAAACTTCAACAGATCTTCAAAAACTTCAAGAAATTAAGGTCTCGGTTCGGGTAATAGCGGAAATAGAACCTGAATATCAAGAGCAAAGTTGAATCATAAGATTCGACCCGCTCTGATACCAATTGTAGGTCCCGAAATCAGATCAAACAACAAAAAAAAACTAAATACTAGTTGTTCTTGGGTCAAACTCACAACTATTTGGCGGAAACAACTAGTCGGACCGAGATCTCGGATCTTGTATGTGTGGGTAAGGGAGGCCGAAAGTAAGAGAGGAGGGTGAGGAGTTGAGAGAGTTTTAGGTTACTTGGAAGAAATGAAAATGCAAGAGTTGTATTCACAAAGGTTGGGTTCATGGAGAAATGGGTTAAGTGACCCTTTATATAGGGTCCACATTTCTCCAACAATTACATTTTGTCCTTACAAAATAAACGTACTAAGTTACGTATTACACCGTTTTTAAGCAAATATAACGACATACACAATCCTAAAACTAATATAGAATACTGGCCCTACATCGATTATTTAATAAACTTTCTAAGATAATATTTTTTTGCCGGTCCCGACTCGGGGATAGGGTGCTAAATTAATAATTCGCTAAAATTATAAGATAATACATTTTTGATAATTTCTTTAGACCCCATATAAAATATAAATTAATAATTCCTTATATATAGCATATTACATGAATGATTTATGAAGGTTTCTTGAAAAATGACTCAACTGTCTTTTGTTTTTTGTTGAAATCAATTTCCCCTTGATCTCGTCTCTAATTAGCATGGTAAGAACTTCTGGTGTTGTTTTCTCATAGCTCAACAAGAAAATGTTTAATGTGATTGCCGCTTTAATAGCTTTGTTTTGCGAAGGGGGCTCCATTGTAGAACTTTCATCATCTTCTTCATCGATATCATCTTTATTAATTCTAATAACGCTAAAGACCGCTTAAGTGAGAGATACTCTAAAGACCGCTTAACTGTATTCGATATTGTCGCTTGACTCACCTGCAAACCATAGTTACTATGAATCCATTCTTGCAATTGCTTTTGAGTGAGACTTGGATTATCCTTGTTGTGCTCGCATAATGCTCTTCGAATCTCGTCTGTCATTGTTGTTTTTTTCACACATTCAAGATGGGAAGCCATGTTGTGTGTATGATTTGTTTGTGTTAACCTATTTTGATCTTGTATTTATAAAGAAAATATTTTTAATGTCCATAAAGTGATGCATTGAACACAAGAAGCATAATAAGGTGGGAGATTGAAGGTTTCTTTTAAATTTGGCCATTCATTTGATATACATGCATTGTATATAATAATTAAGTGAAAACTTGAAAGGTGTTTGTAAACTAAGTATTCTACTATAAATTAATAAAATATTAATTAATATATAAATTAATATTTATTAATTTATCAATTAATTAATAACTCTTTTAATTAATAAATTTTGGTATTCCAAGTATATTATTTTATAGAGTGTCTAGTATTGAAAAAAAAAATTGATTTTCATAATACGAAAAATAATTTTGGGAATGACGAAAATTCAGGAGCACAATATGCAAGAAAGGGTAGTGATTTCACATATCACAATATCTTTTCTTTCAAACATTTGAGACATACTGACACGTATACAAATTGCTATAATTTAAGTAGTTTGTTTAAACATAAATGTACTAAGACACGCTTGTGGTCTCGGTCTCTCGTATGGTCACACCCTTGTAACCGGCCCCATTGCTTAATTCGAACAACTTGATAGCTTAATCACATTTAGGTTAAACACGGGAAGCTCACTCTACAAAAAATCGATAATTAATGGACTGTATAAATACTTGTTTTTTTTATTAAAATATAATGATTAAAACAATCATGTAAGTGCATCATATGGGTTTTTAGTTCTTTACCATTATTTTTTCAGTAGTGTTTGTAACTATCACAATACCGAATGTATCTTCCTGAGATGTGATTTCAAAATTCAATGCTATAGTTTAATAGTAATTACCTGCTTTCCTTAGAAGGTATACTTGGAGATTTCTCACACGCTTCATAAAATTCAATGGAAATCAATCACACATATATATATATATATATATATATATATATATATATATATATATATATATATAAATATTTGACAGAATTACAAATTTTGTCCTTTAAAAATAGCCAAATTACGGTTCGTGTCCTTTTTTCCTTGCAGGAGGTATCCTTTAAACATTTTTTTCCTACACGTTACGTCCTTTACGCGAACTGGGTTAGAAAAACGCAGTTAAATACCCTCACGTGAGACGCATGTGAGGGCATTTTGGTCTTTTCAATGAAATGGTTAAAATATATTTAATATATATTTAATAATTAATATTTATAAAATAAACTCTCTCTCTCTCTCCAACCCATCTCCATCTCCATCTCCATCTCCATCTCCAATCCATCTTATCTCCATTCCACCTCCAAGCTCATTCTTCTTCCACCACTCTACCGACCACCATCAACACCGCCACTCTCCCGGCCACCATCACCACCCGCCGCCACCTGCAAGGCTGCAACACCCAACATCACTACCGCTTATCCCCACCAACAAGTGTCACCATCTCTGTGACCACCATTAGATCTAACTCGCCGGAGAAGACAGACCCAGATCCAGATCCAACTCGCCGGAGAAGACCGGCCACCATCAATCTCGCCGGAGAAGACCGACCCAGATCCAACTCGCCGGCTGAAGAGTGGTATTTGTGTGTGATGGAATTAGGGTTTGGTAAACTTGGGGTTTTTACAATTAGGGTTTGTAAAATTGGATTTTCATGATCCGGGTTTGGGTTTTCTTGGAATCTTGAAACCCCAGGTCGAGTAAAGATTGGATTTTTATGATTAGGGTTTGAGTTTTTTGGACTTCTATCAAGAAATGGGTATCTAAAAGGGGACGGTTTGGAAGAATGTGGGATGAAATTGAAGGCTTATGGTGAGGAATCCATGAGTTGGTCATCAAAGGTGAACCATGGTGGGTGGGTGCAACGGTGGTCGGAAAGGATGAAGTACAACCCATGTGTGTGAAGATGATGAAGATTGAAGGTGCCGGAGTGGTTGTGGTATAGTGATGGTGTGGTGGTGGCTTAGAGAGAGAAAGAAGAGAGAAATGAGGGGAAGGTGTTATAAATTAACAGGTACAGATGAAAAGACAAAAATGCCCTCACATGCGTCTCACGTGAGGGTATTTAACTGAGTTTTTCTAACCCAGCTAACATAAAGGACGTAACGTGTATGAAAAAAATGTTTAAAGGATACCGCCTGCAAGGAAACTAAAAAAAGAACACGAACCGTAATTTGGCTTTTTTTAAAGGACAAAATTTGTAATTCTGTCTAAATATTTATCAAATACAATTTTACTATCTTGTGCATATATATGGCTTTGAAGCTAAATACGTATAAAGAGTTGAACAATGCAAGAGAAAAATGAAAAAGGCATCATTTACTAGGGACATTTATGGATTGATTTACATCAGACAGAGCTTGAAGCACATCAACCTGTAACTTGAGATGCATAATGTAATTTGCGGTATGAACAAAAAGTTGATCAGCATTTAACCCTTTTCCACCCGGTATAAGCTTCTGCAACTTCTTCACCTTCCTAACCACTGTGGTGTTGATTCTTCTTGTTCTTCTTCCGTTTCTCAATCCATCGTCAGTGTCTGGCAATAAGATTAGAATCTTGTAATTGCAATCAGTTGTTTCGGATGATTTATGGAAATGGTGTACAGATTTGTAAGAGGAAATGCTGGCTTATATATGAAAGAAGGATGGGTAAGTTGCATGGGTCCCAGAGGAGAACATGTGAGCCAAGCTAAATATGTAGATGAGTACGTTTAATTTGAAAAAGATCCAACTTTTTGTAATTTGTATGTCCTTTTATATATGTGTTTATCTTATTATTTCTTCTTTTATATTTGTTTATAGTGTAGTGTTGATTCATAAGAGAATCTATCTTGGTGAAATTCTGCCAACATTTAGAGTTAACAACAATTACTATTGAGTTGCCAACTCAAGATAATTTTGTGATAATTTTACTAACAAAATTATTGTATGGAAATGACATTATTAATGCTTTTTAAACAAATTAGTGGTATTCAAGATTCAATTTTATTAGTTAGTTGATCAATCATATATCATCAAACATCCTAATTTCAAGCTAGTAATCATCTGTTAACTATTTCTATTATTAAATTAATCAACCTTTGTCACTGTTGTATGAAATCATTTTCATTTGTTGTTTTATGAGTTCGGTAAACATATAATGTACGTGTCCATTCGAGAGATTAGTTCTGTTTACCCATCGTTATGTTTCTTGTAACGTTACATTATAGGGTCGTTTAGTGGTCAAAGAAACCCAAAACATGATGTAGGCTAGATCCAAAATCGAAAATTTCCAAGAACTTGCACTACAAATAAAATGTCATTTAGTGGTATACATTTTTAATGGCATTTAAATTTTATGCAACTAATTTAGGTTTTTAATGGCACTTGTGTATGCCATCTTTGCTTATAACACATTTTTAGTGGCATTTAGTTTTAGTGCCACCAATTTATGATTTTAGTGGCACTTTGCGTATGTCACTAAAAATAAATTGTTACACGTTTTTAATGGCATCTAGCTTTTGTGTCACTGATTTTGGTTTTTAATGGCACTTTGCATATGTCATCTTTACTTATAACGCATTTTTAGTGGTAGTTAGTTTTAGTGCCACTAATTTATGATTTTAGTGGCACTTTGCGTATGCCACTAAAAATCTATTGTTACACGTTTTTAATGGCATTTAGCTTTTGTGTCACTGATTTTGTTTATTAATGGCACTTTGCATATGCCATATTTGCTTATAACACATTTTTAGTGGTAGTTAGTTTTAGTGCCACTAATTTATGATTTAAGTGACACTTTGCGTATGCCACTAAAAATCTATTGTTACACGTTTTTAGTGGCATCTAGCTTTAATTTGTGTCACTGATTTTGTTTTTTAATGGCACTTTGCATATGTCATCTTTTCTTATAACACATTTTTAGTGGTAGTTAGTTTTAGTGCCCCTAATTTATGATTTTAGTGGCACTTTCCGTATGCCACTAAAAATCTATTGTCACACATTTTTAATGGCATTTAGCTTTTATGTCACTGATTTTGGTTTTTAATGGCACTTTGCATATGTTATCTTTGCTTATCACACATTTTTAGTGGCAGTTCGTTTTAATGCCACTAATTTATGATTTTAGTAACACTTTACATATATGACTAAAAACTAGTATTGCATGTTTTTATTGACATTTAACTTTTGTTCCATTAATCTAGGTTTTTAGTGGCACTTTTACGGGCGCCATCTATATAAACTTTATCAATACAGATGTGTGACTTCATCCAAATAAATTTTTTATCCAATTTTTAAACCTATAATTATTTATTGAATTATCATCCAACTAAATTTTAACAATGACTGATCAATTTCCATCAGTAGCATTTTCTCACGTAGTAATTAATAAACAGTTTATTAAACTTAAAACACACATAAAACTTATCACCCACCATCCACTATTCAGGTCCCTAAATCCAATTCAATTCAATTCAATTCAGGTAACATTCTTCATTCAGGTAACGAAATTCAAGCATTACGTCTTCATTGCTCATACTCCATATCAATCGATTTAGATTCTCAGGTAACGAAATTCAATCTCATCTATAAATTGTTAATATTGTGATTCTGTTTAATTTTTTATACTCCTGATCTATAAACTGTTAATATTCGTTGTTCTGAACGTTAGATTTTGTTTAATTGCTCATACTCCAGATCTATAAACTGTTAATATCCGTTGTTATATAGTGATTTGTGTATGATTGAGCTATTATGTTATTTAATCTGAATTAAAGACAGTAATTAGAGCTGTTTTGTAGAGATATGTGTATGATTGGGCTGTTAGGTTATTGTTTAGCTCAATTATTGAATCAGTCGATTGATGTTTAGTTATTACTTAATCGATTGCTATGAATTAGATAGGAGGAGAAAGGAGTATCAATCAAATTGTTGCCTGTTAATGTAGTTATTAGTTAATCGCATGAAATTATGAGCATTAGGTTTGCTTTCTGTGCATGTGTTTGCAGCTAATTGTTAGCTTGATGTTGTAAATTATGAATATATGTGAGGAATATGTATTTGTAGATTAGATAGGAGGAAGGAGTATTGAATTGTTGCCTTTGATGTAGTTATTAATCTATCACATGAAAGTGTGATCATTAGGTTTGCTTTCTATCAGGTAGTTTGCAGCTAATTGTTAGTGTGTTTTTGTAGATTATGAAGATATGTGAGAAATGTGTATGTTGTAGTTTAAATATGATCCAAATAGTTTAGGTGCATAATTTGACTGGGCGGAATACTTATGGGGCTGGGAGAGGTTGTAGCCCCCCCTGAATTTGGGTTTAGAAATGGCTTATACACTGCACATATCATTTTTAATGATGCCAGCACATATAATTTTTAATATGCCATGCTAGTTGTTTAAAAAGTTGGAAGGTTGGACGCGGACACACTTCAAATTTGATATAATTTATCTTTGGCGTATATCATATGTATAAAGGATCAGAAGCTAATGGGATCAGAATTATCTTTGGTGTATATCAAACAACCCAAAACTTTTGCCGCTCCATTCTCTGTCACGAGCTGTTGTTAAGAATCCATCAATCTCTGGTAAAGAATCTTAGTTCATTTGTGTTTGATTTGCTGCATTTGAACTAACTAAAGTGAACTGATTGAATCAAAATAATGTTTTTTTTTCTATTAAAGTTCCCATTAAATAAACATAGCTACCAAGAATACTTAAAAAAGGCAGAAAAAAGAGAAATATAATCTGTGTAATGTATTGCCAGCTAAATAGAAGTTCAAGAGCTAGATGTGTTAATATAAGTATCAAATATCATATACATAAATCTACATAAGGTAAAAAAGTGCATTCATTTTAAAAAGCTCAAAATATACAACTTAAAGAAACTTCATGGGGGCACAAAACTGAAGGTTCTTCCAAAAGTATTTGGAACTCAGCAAGAACAAGACTACAAAAATATTTGGAACGCCGATCCTGAGCTTAACTAGACTCAAGCTCTTCTCGTTTAATTTACACAGAGCTCGATCTTGGCTCGTTTCCATTTCTATTTCAAAAGCTCGAGCTTGGCTCGTGAGTAACTTTTTAAGCTCGATTTTGGCTTGTCTATTTGATTAGGCAGCATCACGAGTATTCTTTTCTAGAAGATTCTGTTCAATTGACATTTGATAAAGTGATCGGCTACTTGCTTCAGTTGTCATGGAACCAAAGTTGCGAAAGAAAGCTATGATATTTTATCTTAGCTAATAACCTTGCTTCAGTTGTCAAGGTATTTTTTGTTACTTTTTTGCTTATTTGTTGTATGTGATTTTAACAGTTCATTATTGGATTTAGGTACCTTGCATGAAATTTAAGATGGTGAAAGAGTTTAACGTGCGTTCAGTTTTTATTCAAATAATTGTTGCTTTTCTTTTTAGATGTTGATATTTTGACTTGATTTGAGGGTTATTAGACATTTGGTATGTGTTTCAAATGTGATTTGTATGTGATTGAAGTTTTAATTATGATAAAGATATTATGATTTATAAATTTTGAAGTAAGCTTTAAAGCTTATAGTAGCAACAAAAAAGTGTCATTAGGGCTGAAGGTTTGTAGTGGCACAAAAAATAAAGCCACTGAAGGTCTAAGTTCAGTGGCAGATAAAAAGGTCAAAGTTTAGTGGCAGATAAAAGAGTGTCACTAAACCTCAAAAGATTTAGTGGCAGTCTAAAAGAAAATGCCACTAACTCCAAAAATTTGTAGTGGCAACACAAAATAACACTAAAAGTCCAAAGGTTTCTTGTGGCAAAAGATAAAATGTGCCACTAAAAGTACAAACGTTCGTAGTGGCAGACGAAAAAACAGTGCCACTAAAGGCTACTTTTTTTAGTGGCCGACCAAAAAAAGTGCCACTAAAACTCTTAAAAGTTTGTAGTGGCACTCGAAAAAAGTGCCACTAAAAGGCTTTAGTGGTAGCGCTTCTAGTGACTTTTTTTTGTGTGTGCCACTCATTCCAAAAGAGTTCTCTAGTGGCACTGCCATTAAATGACTTTTTATTTGTAGTGTTGTAGTCGAGATAAATCTATAACTAAAAGAAGCAAGAGCATACGTATTTTGGTAAGACTTCTCATAAGGCATAACCGTCTGACATGCCTAAATTCGATTACGTTCATGTGTAAGGTAGGAGTTGAACAAATTAGAAGGGCCACAATTCGATTTAGATGATTGTGCCCTATAGCCCATGTTTGCATGTGAATTGGCAACTCATATTGATCTTGACTTGTCACATAAGTTAAAATAGCTTGACGTCCAAGATATCAATGATGCAAAAACAAAAAGGGTAACTTGATGGAAATGGAGCACGTTAAAGACAAAAGAATGAAGTTAAAGAGGCCATATGTAAGAACATATTATGTTCTTTTTCTTTCTTTTCTATTTCTTACATATATATGACTATACATGTAAAACTTTGTTTTAAGATACCTAGATGTAAATACCGGGTAGGTTTTAGGCTCTGCACATCGTGTGACAACTTATCAAAGTCCCGCGTTTTTAATAATATATCGCTACACCCTGGTACGTGCAACGATTACGCTAAATATCATTTACTTGTCCTACACTCAATATTATAACTTAGACTAGTTTCTTCCATTAGTAATGCATTGACTTGTGTCATTTTCTTCAAATGTGAATGTTATCCAACAAATAATCACATAAATTAATAAACGGCGAAAGCATGCATCTTGTATGAATTTGGAAGCTGATATGAATCCAATTAGCCCTATTTTAAAAAACTAAGATATGTCCTCGACCTATAAGATTTATTATGGTATTAACTGTCTAGTCCCCCACCCATGTGAATCCCATTAGTCTATGACCACGAACTTCACAAATGTCCATTATCATCGATCTGTTTATACATGAGGGCGCACCACCACACACTTCCATATACTAGTTCTAACAAGGCTCAAGAGTCTAATGTTGTGCATGGTAAAATTGTGGTTGCATGTCAATGATCGATCTTGTGCAAAATGGAGTTTGTAATATGCTTTATAATAGACTAGGTTATTAATCCGTGTACGACACGGGTGGAAATGTTGATATTTTCGAACAAACACATGTCATTTGAAAGGACAATATAAGTTGTTATATGTTATTCGGGACGATAACATACTTAAAGTTGTAATGATATTGATACGAAAATAAATGATTGTGAAACATAAAGATAAATCCAAATAACATTCAAATTACAATATTTGAAAACATAATCAAAGGTTAAAAATGTAAAATTTATAAGCTACAAAAAAGACATCCTTATAAACCATATTTATTATTTATTTGTAACTTTGTCTTCCTTGTTTAATATAAGAATTTTAACACCGCTCTTCGCTCTTGACAAAGCTATATAGAGTTTTCTATGTGTAAACACCGGGTCTTTGAGATATATGTCAACTCTTGCTAGAGATTGACCTTAACTTTGGTTAATGTTCATTGCAAAACATACTACAACTGGAAAAAACTACATTCTTTTCAATTTAAACGAAAGTTTCTTATTTGCCCATAACGAATTATATAAGGGCGATAACCAGTATTAGTACCTGAAATAACTTTTACTTCAACAATACGTCTACCCAAATTAATTACTCGCAATTTAGTTTCATTACACAAACCGTTATTCTGATCCATATTGCTTAGTAACATTATTGGCACAACGACTTTTAGAACCAATCTATGAGTCAAAATAATTTCGGTCTTTTTGATATTAGTTAGCATAATGTGTTTATGAAAGTTTTAGTTCAAATTAAAATATAAAAAAATAATTGGTATGATCTTACTTAAAAACCAAAAAAACTGTTTTTTTATATAGACCACAACTAAATTTGCGAATTTTGTTGCTAAGTATGGAAACAATATAAATTGGTAAACCAAATATAAGTAAAAAAATAATGGAGAAATATCTTTGCGCCTCTAATTAACATAAACTGATTCATATACACATCTTAATTAAAACACATATTTTAATTGGTTTTTAAGAAAATAAAATAGTATTGGATAACTGAAAATTATGTTTCGTATCATTTCTAAAAAAGAAAATAGAAAAAAGAAATGTATAAACATACATTCAATGTTATTAAAACATTGTTAATCAAAAAGGTATAATGTAGTTAATAATAAACATATTAAAAATCGTTTTTAATATTCTTTACAAGTGCCTAATTTTTAGTTAATAACATATTAACTTTTATTTACTATATTTTAGGTAATAAAAAAATTATATTAATACAATATAGTGTATTAACACGTTTAAAATAAAGTGTTACCGTTCAAAATGCTAATAAGTAGTTATCTTGGCGTTGAAGCTGCATGTTTAAAAAATGCATTCTTAGAAACATTTAAAAGGTAACTAAAAAAAATTAAAATGACCAACCGTTTGAATAACTACTCTTATTGGAAGACGTTGATTGACCCCAAAAATTTTGTTTCCTTTAATTTGAACAAATCTATAATATAATATGGTTAGCATATGAAAACGATGAACAACATAAATATAAGAAAAATTATAGAGCATAATGTTTCAATTTTGCTGACTTAATGAAAGATTTTAATACATAAAACAGAAAAATTAGAAAACTGAGAAACCAAATAATATTAACTTTAGTGACAATTGTAGGTTATTTATATTTGGTGCTCATAAAAATATTAAATACATGGAAATTAAAAATATTACATAGGAAACAATAATAACACAACTTACTCTACTAGATATGTAGACTATCGGCTAACTTGAATCGACATAAATGATTAGAAATTCATTTATGTAAAAGTATCTAACTCACCAATATATTTCTAGAATAGTAGCCCATGTTAGACATGGGTTGAGAACATATAACAACCATAAAATTTCATAACTAACATTTTAAACCAACACAAATAGTTAACATAAGTTCGTAACCAAAATATTAAGAATTTAACTTGTGTACATAAAAGTTAATACTTACACAAACTTATTATACACATAAATTAAACAACCAAACGAAGACATGAACATGTTATAATCATATTAACCCACCATCAACTTCTTCGACATTTCACAAAAAAAAAGTCATTTTGCTTCACAATTTAAAAAATAAAATAAACCATAGCAGCCTGATTAAATAAACAATTAAAGTCTTAAGTTATTATGAGTTTCATTTCAACATTAATAAATAAATAAAGGTATATTTTATTATAAATTATTTTGTAATTAAACTTTTTTTTTATTTCGATTCAAAGACTTTTTAGTTAAATGTAGTAAGTTAAATCGAAGCAATAAAGTTTTATTCTATTAATTTCACTAATTAAGTATAATTAAAATAATATATACATAATTAAAATTAATCCGGTTAATTTTAATTTTATTACATAGAGGTTATTCCCTAATTAAAATTTAATTAAAGTGACAACAATCTGCAATAAATTATGTTTTAAACTCTTTAACATCATTACCTTATTTAAAATTAATTTCATTATATAATTCTTTTTCAATTGTATACATTAATCTTGATATTTATGCGTAATTAAAAATTGGTTAAATATAAAAGATGGAAAATTTGATGACATTGAATACTATTAAGAACTACAAAGATTTGTTGCAAAAGTCATCAATTTCAGTTTTGTAAAAACAGAAATGAATAAATGTAAATATTATTATAAAAACTTTCCATTTTTCTTGAAAATTCAGTAACTAAACAATATACTATTAAGTTTTTTAATTATCCCGAACTTATTGTCAACACTTTAGAATCATTATCTTATTTAACAATAAATTCATTAGATAATTCTTTTTTCAATTTTATAAATTAATCTTGACATTTATGCCTAATTAAATATTGGTCAAATATAAAAGATGGAAATTTTTTATTTTCTATTATTTTTGTAATTGGTCGACGAAAAAACAATAATGTTTTTCATTTTATATAATAATTAAGTAATATCAAACAGTATATAACATACACTAAATCGAAGACCAAAAATATTTCAACAAACAATTTGTAGACATAAAAGCTAGAAATGCATTTTTTTAATTTGGCAAGAATAATTTAGACGAATCGGTAATTCTTGACATATATGCCTAATTAAAAATTGGTCAAATATAAAAGATGTAAAGTTTATTGAGATCGAAGAATATTAAAACTAAAAAAGAGTGATCAAATTCGGTTCTTAAAAACAAAAATAAATTAATGTATAAATGATTGAAATGTATCAATATTAAAATTAAATATGATGATTATTTTAAAATAACTAAGCAATTATAGTAAATATCTAAGATTTTTTAAATATAAATTTTAAATAAGTAATACACCACATATTAAATTGGTTAAATAAATTAATGAGTTTTTAAAACAAAACTTATTAACTTTCGAGCATAATCAAAAGCAAATTATTTAAAATTTTCAGCTACATTAAATTTGTCATTTATGCTAATTAAAGATTAGTCAAATATAAAAGATGGAAAGTTTGTTGAGGTTGAATACTACTAAAAACAACAAAAGATTGTTGCAATAATAGTCAGCTTTGAATTTTAAAAACAGAAATAAATAATTGTAAATATTATTATAAAAAAACGTTCCATTTTTTTTGGAAGTTCAATATAAATAACTGTTAAAACTTTCAAGATAAGATTCAAAAATTTTAAAACAGAAAATAAAGATTGTTATTCATATAAAAATGAATTAATTTACATGAATTGTCTAAGCTACATAAAATAAAAAAAGAGAGAAAATTAACAACTAAAATACATTCGTAATGACCAAAACAAACATAATCAACTTAATCTCCATCAAATACTTTTTCCATGCAATTAGCCAATCTACCAAGTTGGACGGACATAAATTGAAATTACAAAAAATAAATTAGTTTTAGATACACTGAACTATTTAAAAAAATAGTAAGGATTATCAATGGATGTGATTGGAATAATTATCATAATAATTTCGATAAGGAAATAAATCAACAATATTTTTGCATATCTCAAAACCTTCAACATGTCTATTGGATCTTGGAAGGAGTAGGTGGAACTTTGGTGACCTAGTCCTACCATGGCTAGAGTTGATCTCCAAATGGTCCTTAAACTGTAAATATGAATAGAGCAAACTCTCAACATATAAAAATAAAACTGTAAATATGAATTTCAAGAAATCTTACATCAATCAGAACACGCATTTGGTGACTAGGTCCTACCATGGCTCGAGCTAGTCTCTGAATGGTCGTCAAACTTCATGATCTGACCTACCTAAGTAGTAGCAAGATGTGTGCAACATATAAAATGAACTGCAAATAATACAAATAATTCAAATAATTAAGTTTCATTCAAGGTAGACCAACAATTAGAACAAAAGAAATATATTTAAGTAGAACTGACAATACGAAAATTTTAACATGAATCATTCACCTAACCAGTTTGCATACATCCAATTCCCAAGCTAACCTACCTACATAACAACCAAAAGACAAAATAAGGACAACATAATTAAATTAATATGTGAATTTCACTTACAAACAATAACAAACGATAAAAATTTGAATATAAAGTCGTAGTTATAAGTGAAAACAGCTTCAGAAGAGTGAAAATGTTGATATAAACAAATGAATATGGAATACCGAATTTATAGAAATGATTGTTGAAATGGTTTTCGAAGTATAAGATGAGGTCAAATAAGTATTGGAAATTTAAAATTTAAAAAATTGGACATCCAATACTTGATGGTTTGACAATAGTTATTACACGGTTTTTATTTTTTGATGATTTAGATTTAGAGTAAATACATATAGTAAGGATATGAATTAATTATGTTGTTAGTTTTGGTCTAAATTGAATATTAAAATTGAACATTCATTGTGTTAGTTTTGGTTTAAGTTTGAAATTTAAATTTGAATATTAAAATTTTCGGTTTTAGCTAAAAATTAGTTTATAAATGATTTAAATATCTTAGTATGTGAATTAATTATGGGTTATTGATTAATTTAATTAATTTTGGAATTAGTTAATTGTTAAGAAAATCATAGAAGTGATTGTTATATATGAAAAAAATAAAGTTTGTTCAATAAAACTCAGTTGTTTTAATATATATATAGATTTAATTAGCATGGTTTGGTGGTTCACGTGTCCCAATCTTGTGTTGCCGCCTCTGAACTTTTGTTTTTTTTCCTTACCATTTCATCATTTTTTATTTTATTTTAATTTAATTAGGTCTTGTTAATACTTCCTCCGTCCCATTTTAAATGTCATGGGACCCAAAACATACAAATTAAGAAATGTTTGATCATTTTATTTTATGAGCTGTAAAATGACAATAATGTCCTTTAAGTTATTATGGCTAAAAACCATTTTGTCCTCCAGTATATGTAATATTAAGGGCACATTTGAAATTGAATTTATATGTATAGAAATGACATTTAAACTGGGACAGCCAAAAATGAAAAAATAGACATTTAAAATGGGACGGAGGGAGTATATGTTTATCATTTAGTACCAATACCATTGATAACGATTGAATATTGTGATTATGGTTTAGTGTTGATATCATCAATACCGACTGAATTTACATCGGTTCAACGCCACAACGCGTGGTTTTTTCCTTGACCACAAAGTACTGCCTTTTTACAGTTAATTGTAGGTTCCTGGACGGATCGTACACGGGATGTCTCTAACAACGCAGGTGCGGAATCCCTGCGTAGGTAGATACGAGTGTAGAGAATATAGAGATCGAACACACAAGCAATAAACCAACCACGTTATATTGATAACAAACACGTGACCCGAGGTCACCGTTACAGACTATGACACGTAACTCGGTTACTGAAAACTGAAACGAAAACCCTAAACGAACAACTTTAAACTGTTTCGTCTGAAACAGTATATAAACACGACAACTTCGCCACAGGCGAAGTTGTCAATAACTTCGCTGATTCAACAAGTTCGCCATAGCGAACTTGTTGACAACTTCGCGCATTACAAAACAAACATAAACAAAACATAATTACATTACAGACTCGATTACAAATGCTAGACTATGAACTACTGACATACATGTACCAACAGACTCCCCCTTGGCAGTAGCTTCATATCTTGATCTTCAAATCTTGAGTCTTGTAATCTTTACCTCTACGCGTGCGCCCCTTCTCTCACACATACCGACACTACCCTTTGATATTTCCTAGCTTGATCCTTCCAAGCAGGAATGTAGAAGATCTTCTTCTCGTTGAGCACTTTCAAATCATCCTTCGATAGATTAACAAGATGCATCGGGTCGTACACCCGAAGTACTTCTTGTTCATCCTCATCTTCCATTACCGCCTCAGCTGTCTCACAATCCACGTACCACCATTTTAAATCTTTTAGGACGTTCTTGGGCATAACTTTCATCGGTACTTCTTTCAAATGACGGACTGGTTTATACTTCATTACCATCCAAGGTTTGCCGTCAGCCCTCATTCCACGATCTTTGTCTTCTATCAACTTTCCTTTTTGAGGCTTTAGGAGTTCAAACTTTTTGTCTTTAATGGCTTCTTTCCAGACGATCTTCCCAATGATTCTTGCCATATCATCATTACTTCTATTGATCAGCCCCAATCTCGCTAAATCTCTCACCTCACATTCTGGTAAGGAATTCAGAGATCTCAACAATCTCTTAAAGTACTGAATGCCGTCGTACCGTTTGATCACAAATAGTTTCAGCTCTTTGTCGTACAACCAGCATATGATTCCTTTCTTTGACTCTGCATAGCCCTTTATATTATAAGTCTTTCTGAACATCGTTGGCACTGCAGGCTTCTTGGTTTTAACAAACCACTGAGCACAGCCTTCTTTCCAGTTCGGCTGCTCCTCCCATACTGTATCTTCTATCACACTCTCATCCCCCAATTCTGATCTCTCAACAGCTGGAATCTCATGTTCCACTGACTCATCTACAATCTCACCTTCTTCTAACACATCTTCCACATTAATCTGTTCTCCAATCCTCTCAATCTCATCCATAGGCAACACGTCATCATCATCCATCAACTCATCGTCCTCCTCCTCATCCAACTCCTTCAACGCATCAATAACGTCTTCAACATCAGCGTCGTCATCCACAACTACAACATCATCACCAGCTGCATTTGTAGACTCCCCCTCAGTTGTGGAAGCTCCAAGAGCCTGAGAGGTTCTTGGCAGCTCATCACCTGCACCAGAAGGTGCATTGGGATCATCGTCATGATCTTCTCGTCTTTTCGTTCTCAACTCATCGCCCCTACACGACTTCTCCCCCTGAGATGCCAAGTAATCCTTGAAGGCATCTATTATTCGTCCATGTTCTACCAGGAGGGCAGCTTGTAGTCGATTGGATTCCACTAGGCGGTCAATAGTCTTTGACTGTTCAGCAACAATCCGCTCTAGCGAAAGAATCCTCTCGGTATCTGAAGTAGGCAATGGAGTTGGTGGAACATCAGCAGAAGTGACCGCAGGTGGTACACTTGGTAACCCTGCAGTAGAGGTGATTGTCGACTCCACAAACCGTGCAACTACCACCGGTGGATTAAGCGGTTGAGGTGGTAGGGACACAATTGTTGGTGCCGACGTCTCGATCGCTGAAACTTGTGCAGTAGTAGGAATAAGAGACATACCAGATAAGGCAGGTGGAGCAAAACATACTAGTCTTGAAGATTCTCCAGCTCCCGAACCTATCCCTCTCTGTTCTCTTCTTGAGCGTCTTAGCACAATCTGTACTGCCTCCTCTTCATCCACTTCATCCTCATCCTCCCCCACAGTTCTCGGCCTCTTTCCCGTAGTCCGTTCACGAGACACCATAAGCCTTCTTGCCTCAGCAAACGTCTCGTCTAGATCAGAGTCAGCTACCGAAGTAGCTGCTCTGGTAACATCCATAAACTGAGGACCCGAGACATCCATATCAAACAAACCATGTCCACTAAAAGCAGCATCTAGATCAACGTTTTCAGCAGTGGACACAGCCTGAGATATAGTAGCTGGCACAGCAGCAGAAGATACAACAGGCGCAGCTGATACAGCATGAGGTGCTGCCGCCTGATGTGGTTGCGGATCCCTGAACTCGTCCCCTCCTGCAGGAACATACTCCGGGTTAATGAGATACCCGAAAAGTGGAGTATGCCTGGGACGCCGCTCAGGGTTGCTTCGAGTGCTCGACGTTCTGCACTGAGCAAAGATACGTTTTGTTACGCACTCAACGTATCTGATAGGGCGTCTTTGCGGTACAGACGGAGCGACATGATTGATAATCATTTGTAGGAACCGAGGATACATAATAAAACGCTCGCGCGCCGTCGCCCGTCTCTGACGATCAATCTCGTAAAAGATTAGCTGACTAAACGAATATCTGCGGTTGTAAGTCAGCGCAATCATAGCCGATTGCATCGTCGCACCCATCCCATCTGTTCCTGCCTTTCTGCCGGACATGCATACTATCAACACATGCATCAAAAAGCGCCATTGATCCAGCAGAAAGCCTTTCCTCCTCTGCGAGTCCCCCAGCGGACCCGAATAACCCATCCTTAAGTAAGCTCCGTCACGGAAAGGAGCTACGAATTCCGTTGGGCCGTCTCTCGTTTCATCACCGAACTGCAGAGCCAACCGTATGTCTTCCGAGGAAAACTGTATGTCTTGACCATTGACAGTTGCTCGCATCACTGGAGGCTCAGGTCTGCAATCATAATACACCGTCTGCCAGAAATCTTGAATGTTGGGCAGAGATATGGGTAGTGTATTAGTGATCGCGTGAAAAACTCGTGATCGTTGGAGAAATGTGATAATCTCCCTATAGTCTTCAACGCCTCGTGCGTCTGGATCCAAAGTGATGTATTGGTTATGAGCTGGGAAGAATTGTCGTTGCTCATCACCATCATCACCTCCAGCACCTCCAACAGCAGCCATAGCTGCACAAAACAAATCAAGTTAGAGACCATATAATCATCTCACAAGTTCGCTGTGAACCATATGCGAAGTTGTGATGTACAGGTGAATTTAAAGTTGAGGCGAAGTTGGGAACAACTTCGCTTCATCTGTAAGTTCGTCTATAAACTTATAAAAAATTTGAAATAGGCGAAGTTATGTTCAAGGCGAAGTTATGGATAACTTCGCCATAGGCGAAATTAAGCTTCAAGCGAAGTTGTGGATAACTTCGCTGAAGGGGAACTTAAGCCACTGGCGAAGTTGAGAATAACTTCGCGTAAACCTTAACTTCGCCTGAATCTGAAACGGCGACTGTTCAGATTCAAACAAGGTTTATCCGATGTTTCGGACCGATTTAACGATCCAACAATGAAGTCCAACATATTTCAATGGTGTTAGGACGAAAAGGTCGTCCATGAACACGTAACGTGAGGTCGGAAAACTTGGTTTCTAAGGTTCGACGACCCGAGCTCTCGAACCGGGTAAAACTATAACGAGAAAGATAGGATGTTATTGACGACACATACCACTAGTATAGTAGAAACAAGGAACACAAGATCGAAATCGAAAGTGAATAACAAGATCCGGATGTATTGGTTTTGAGAACAAGTTCGCCGGTAAATCGAGAAAAAGTATACAGTTTACTGTTTACAATCCCTTATATAGGGCAGAGTTGGTTCAGGCGAAGTTACGCTTAACTTCGCCAAGGCGAAGTTAAGCACAACTTCGCTGAATTCAACAACTTCGCCCGTAATTTTCAAAATCATCCCTTTAAGTTTGAATAATCCTGAATTTAACCTTAGAAATTACCAAAAAGAGTTAAACAAATATGATCAAGACCCAGTAACCAACAATAAAATAATATAACTACAAAAACTAAAAAAAATTTTAGAAAAATTTTAACGAAATAAGGGATCAAATTTCAGTCTAGTCAGGGACCACTACGTTTTAGAAAAGATCCTAACAGGAATCATACTAACGATGTGACTGTCACTTAGATCCGTGTTTGGCTGTATTATGACATAGAGAAACAGGTTGTAAGCATGTAAATAACTTAAATGGTTTTCATCGTTTCTGTGATACGGATTAAGGTTCAGTTAAGCTCAAAATTTAAGTTGGCAACATCTCAGAGATAATGGTGTCTTCTATCTATTCTCAAAGCGTATTTGACTATACCCAAGTCACCCCGAATTGACTTCGACCCATAGTGTCTGATTAACTTGTATATACTCGTTGACTGCTTCCCGTTCCCTTCTTACTCCAGACATGAGAAGTCTTGATTGTTACTATGTCTCATAAGTACTAAAAATATACATGTTTTTTTTTTTTTTTTTTTTTTTTTTTTTTTTTTTTTTTTTTTTTAACCAAACATTCTTATTGACTTCGGAGTATTAAACTACTGCAAGTCCCGAATCTGGATCACTGCAGTGTCTTGAAATGCTTTCTTCACGGGAATCAGATCACTCAGGGGCTCGTGTATGACTGGGTAGTCGCTTTTCTGCCTATCATTCGGAAAGATATGTGTGAAGACATTCAAAACTCTTAAGGAGTTTCCACGTAAATTCGAGTAGTTTAAGTTAGTATCACATACACTTTTACGCACCATAAAAATTACCACGACATACAATGACTGTTCTAAAGCCTTTTAAGCCTAATAACTTCACTAGTTAAGCACACACGATTAGTATATATATCATTTTCCAAGGTTGGATCAATTTTCTGTTAATCACAGCATAGAACTTCATACGAAGTAACAGACTTGAAAATTAATTTCATTTCCCTTAAAAAAAAACTTTAAATTCAATCGCCCCAATCACGTCAAAGTCGTCAGGTAAACGACTATCCTGAAGATCCAATGGATCAACTGGACCGACCACATACAAGTATGTGTCCTTCTTACTAAGTATGACCGACTAATTTTCAGCAACTGAAAGAACACACGTCATAGCTGCACCGGTCACTTTCAGTCTTCCGGTTAATGGCTATCCTCATTCTCTAAGTTGAAACGAGGACCAAAACATATCCTAGGATATGTCCATCAAACTGAGGTAACCGACTAATTTTAAGCAAAAATGACCCATGTTTTTTTTTTTTTTTTTTTTTTTAAATCAAAGACATGGTTACTCGGGATTGATCATCCCGTTTAGCTCAATTAGGTTTTGAAATCTGGATTTATCAAACGCTTTTGTAAACAAGTCAGCAAAATTTTCAAGTGTATCAACTTTTTCGATCTTGATCAGTTTCTTCTCAGCACAATCCCGTATGAAGTGATGACGAATGTCAATATGCTTAGTTTTACTGTGCTTCACGGGATTGTTAATTACTGAGATGGCGGCAGTGTTATCAATTAAAATAGGAGTAAGTAAGAAATTCAGACCATAGTCGCGCAATTGTTGCTGAATCCACAAAACCTGAGAGCAGCAGTTGGATGCTGCCATGTATTCAGCTTCGCATGTTGAAATTGCAACTGATGTCTGTTTCTTGCACTGCCAGGAAACTAATCTTCCTCCAAGAAACTGACAGCCTCCTGTTGTTGACTTCCGACTCTGATTACAGCCACCATAATCAGAATCTGTATACGCCACCAGTTCAACATCTCCCCCCTTTGGGTACCACAACCCTAGTTTCGGCTTGCCCTTAAGATACCGCAAAATCCTCTTCACACCTTTCATGTGAGATTCCTTTGGGTTTGCCTGAAAACGAGCACAAAGACAAACAGAAAACATTATATCGGGCCTAGAAGCAGTTAAATACATTAATGAACCTATTATCGCCCGATACAGAGTAGGGTCCACATCTGCGTCACCATCTGATTCAGCGCCCAATTTGTGATTGACGCAGATTGGGGTGTCATATGGAGAACTGTCCTCCATCTTGAATCTCTTCAGCACATCATGAACATACTTTGTTTGATGAATGAACATCCCATCCTTCTTCTGATCAACCTGCAATCCTAGAAAGAAGGTTAGTTCACCCATAGCACTCATCTCGAATCGTTTCTTCATGACAGCCTCAAAATCCTGACACATGGATACTCTTGATGCAGCAAAAATGATATCATCCACGTAGACTTGAACCAGTAAGAAGTCACATCCTTCTCTCTTCACAAACAGCGTACTGTCAATCAATCCCCTTTCAAAACCATTTTCCAGCAAGTAGTCCGATAACGTTGAATACCAGGCACGAGGTGCCTGATGTAACCCATATAACGCCTTGCTCAACCTGTATACGTGATCCGGAAAGTCTGGGTCAGGAAAACCCGGAGGTTGCTCAACAAACACAACCTCATCAACTTTCCCGTTAAGAAACGCGCTCTTCACATCTAACTGAAACACCTTCATCTTTTTAGATGCAGCAAACGCCAAAAACAATCGAATCGCTTCTAACCGGGCAACAGGAGCGAAAACCTCATTGTAGTCAATACCCTCTTGTTGATTAAAACCTTTAACCACCAGCCTCGCCTTATTTCTCACGATAATCCCCTTTTCATCCCTCTTGCACTTGAACACCCATTTCGTGCCTATAGCATGCACATTCTTTGGTTTCTCAACCAAAGTCCAAACTTCCATTTTTTTGAACTGAGCCAACTCTTCTTGCATGGCTTCGACCCACGAGCTGTCCTTTAAAGCCATTTGATAATTCTTTGGTTCAATTTGGCTTATAAAGCAGGAGTACAAACATTCATTCATTATACCTGTTTCTTTTATACTTGAATAAACACAGGTGTGCTCATTCAGGCTACTTCTGGTTTGTACACTCGAGGACACATCACCTATAACGTTCTCCAATGGGTGATCTTTGTGAATTCTCGTGGTCGGAACAGCACCGACATGCAAATTGTCTTCCAAGTTCGAAGAGATCTCATCTATGGTTGTTTCTGGCTGAGAGTGAAAAGGATTAATAAATTCATCTTCAGTTGAGGCCGCAGGGGTATCGATCGTGTTTGATGTGGAAGGTTGAGATTTCTCAAAAATCTGATGTTGCAATATATTCTCTTCCTCATCAAGTATCATCTTCGTCACAGCTCTTTCGTCTTCTTCAGAAATTTCCAAATTAGGTACGTTAAACGACTTAAAAAGTTTAACATAGTCAAACAGCTCAGCAGGTCCATTGCTTGGTTTTGGCGGTTGGTAACTAGTAATGTCGGTGTTACAAACCACCTCCACCTTGCAAGTCGACGTATTGAAGACCCGTCTGTTGGGAGTCCCAACAACATAACCGACTAGGATTCCCTCATCGGCCACTTCACCAAATTTCGAGTTAGTCTTCAAAATCGAACAAGGAGACCCAAAAGGTTCAAGACCGCACAAGTTGGGCTTCCTTCCGTGCATAAGCTCGTAACAAGTTTTTCCAAGTCTCTTAACGGTTAACACCCGATTCAGAACATAGCAGGCTGTAGCAACTGCTTCAGCCCAGAACATCACAGGAAGCTTTGAGTCTGCCAGCATAGTTCTGGCTCCTTCAATCAACGTTCGGTTCTTCCTTTCAGCTACTCCGTTCTGTTGTGGAGTATACGGAGCGCTGTATTGATGCTCAATACCCTTCTGAAGACAAAAGATTTCCATCTCAAAGTTCTTGAACTCTGTCCCATTGTCGCTTCTGATGAATTTAACTGATTTACTCATGACGTTCTCGACTTTTGTAATCAGATTCTTCACCATCTGAGTCGTCTCGTCTTTCGTTTTCAGAAAATATACCCACGAGTATCGCGAGTAATCATCAGTTATCACCAAGCAGTAAGAAGTACCACCTAGACTTTGTACATTCACCGGACCGAAGAGATCCATATGAAGTAGTTCTAGAGTACCAGCAATTGAGTTGATTGTCTTGGTGAGATGGCTTTTCTTGTGTTGTTTTCCCTTCTTGCACGCTATGCATTTATCTTCAAAGTTAAAACTCTTTAAGGGAACGCCCATCACAAGCCCATTTTTGACAATGAAGTTCATCTTACGAAGATGAATATGTCCCATTCTCCTGTGCCATAATTCTGATTCTGATTCGCTTGCCTTCGTCATTAAACAGGATTCTCCGGTGGCCATTTCAGTAGACCTCATATCCATCACATATGTATTCGTTTCACGTGGAGCTTTCATTACTATCCATTCTTCTGGTATATGAAAACCAGGCTTCAATACAATCGCTTCATTCTTAGTGAAATGGACAGTGTATTCTTTATCACAGATCTGCGACACACTCAGCAGATT
Organism: Bidens hawaiensis; assembly: GCF_021521415.1. NCBI lineage: Eukaryota > Viridiplantae > Streptophyta > Magnoliopsida > Asterales > Asteraceae > Bidens > Bidens hawaiensis. The sequence continues at coordinate 2,465,897 of NW_027491017.1, forward strand.
GTGCTTTAATTCCTCCACAAAATTTACGTTTTCAAGTGTCATTCTCCCATTCGACACAGTTCCTCTACCGGTAATCCTTCCTCCGCTTTCACCAGCAAAACTAACTCTAGCTCCCTGAACAGGTTTTAAGTCTTGCAACAAGTGTTTGTTGCCTGTCATGTGCCTGGAACAGCCGCTATCAACAATCCAAAGATTGTTTGCAGCCCTGTTCAACTGTTCCTGCACAATAAAACAAAGAGTTAGAATCTTGGGACCCAAGACCAATTGGTCTTGGATCGATACGTCCCGTACCCTGGCTTTCTTAAGTTAGCATCAGGATAATTTCTGTAAGTCCTGTTAGGGAATCTCCCTGCAGATTGTGTGTAATGCCTTCCAAACCTTTGAGAATTGAAGGTGCTATATCTTGAGGTTTGGTTGTAAAACTGAGGTTGGTTTTTATGAAAACTTGAATTCGTTACATTTTGGCATTTTTTAAAGTTTTCATTTTTAGCAGTAACAAAATGACGCTTATACTCAGTTTTATTTGGCTTCATACCTCTTAATCTCGGCTCCAGAGGGCAATCTGCAACTAAATGCCCTAACTTATTACATCTAAAGCAACACCGACTCTCCAATTTCTTGTCAAATGTTGGTTTGGATGTAGAGGTAGTGTTACCAGCCGTTCGTCTCACATAAGGTGGGACGTACGGATTGAGTGGAGAACTCTTTTTAGAAACTTTATTTGTATCTCCATCGGTGGGTAACCCTACCTTCTCTTTTGTCTGATCAGATTCGGACAACTTATCCGAATCCGATGAGACTGGACTCAAAACAGAAATATTCACATTAGAAACTTTCGAACTTGTTTCTCCACAGCTAACACTTGGTTTTACACTTGTAATCTTGATTGGAGTTGTCTGAGGAACTTCGAAATCGACAGATTTCTGAACACTCGGATTATAAGTATAGTTGTGGTTAAAGGGTGGTGGAACTTCATTATATCCGATTCCTCCCCTCTTTGCAGAGGTACCTGGATCACTCACGAGGTGATCAAGGATGGCCGAGGAATTTCTGAACTGCTCAAGTTTGCGGTTCAGTTCCACCACCTTTACCTGGTGGTCAGCAATCTGTTTATCTCGATCAGCAATCACTTTAGTTTTTTCCTCCAAAACTTCATAACTAAGATCAATTATTTCAATTTTCTCAGCAAGTTTAATTTTTAAGCTTTGAACGTCTTTTTCACATGCTTTTATTTTAATTTTATAACTCGTTTCTCTTGCTTTCGTAAAATGGTGATCTTCTTTAATAGTTTTAAAGTCAGCATCTAAATGGACATACTGATCAGTTATTGTTTTAAGTTGCTCAGACAAATTCTCACAACTAGTACAAATAGTTTTAGGACTTACCTCGGAGCGATTATCTTTGTCGTTTTCCATGAAAGCGGTTTCTTCTTCATTTGCTTTCTCAATTTCTTCAACCTTCTTACATTCTTCAGCTTCAGACTCAGCCATGTTTGCTTGCTCACCAGAACCACTTGAGCGTTGATTCCAGTTGTACTCTCCTGCCTCTCTGGTCAACATGGCATTTATCTCTCTGTTAACTCCTGAGTGTTGTGTAGGTCGACCTTGTCCTCGTTCAACCCTCTCATTTCTGCATTCCTTGGCAAAGTGCCCGTACTGTTGACAATTATAGCACCTTACTTTGGACTTGTCGAACCCGGGCCGACCACCAACAAACTTTCTCCCCGTCTTATTCATGAAACGCTTGACTCTCCTCACTATCATGGCCATTTGCCATTGCAAATCCATCTCCTCCAGATCATCAGCATCGATCTGGTCATAATCCTCATCTAGAACAGCAGGGTCCACAATCTTCCCCTGGATGTAGTTTTCATAGGAAGCAATAAATGATGCATAGACTGCAAACTGCTCTTCAGCAGATTTTACACTCATAGGCATCTTGGAATAACTATTGCTAGATGCATTTGCAGAAAAACTACTTGTGGATGCTTGAGGCTTTGAAGTACTAGATCCTCCAGCAACGAAACATACATCACCATTCGTGTTTACAGAAACTTTTCCTTCATGAGACGAGTCAGAGCCTGACTCCCCTTTCGAGTAAAAAGCAGCAGATTCAGGCCTTGAACTTGAGCCTGAGTTAACCTTAGCACCATACATACCAGGGTCTTGTATCTGATCTGTTGGTGTTTCCTTTCGAACCATATTAAGCTCATAAGTTCTGAGCTTGTTTACTGCCGTTTCAAGATCACAATTTGGAAAGTCTCTGTCTTCCCTCATAAGGACGGTGTACATTTCCCACTTCGGTGGGAGAGCATCGAGAAGCTTTTCAACGATCTCTTCTTCTCGGTAAGCAATTGAATAATTGCTGAGCTCTGTCATTAGATGATAGTATCTGGTGATAATATCATCCAGTGATTCGTTCTTCAAAAATTTGAAGACGGAGAACTGGGTTTTTAAGAGTTTGATCTTTGATGCACGTATACCCACATTCCCCTCGAATCTATTTTCAAGAGCATCCCAAAGCTCTCTCGCAGAAGTGTACTTTCGGAACGTATGGAGAACCTCTTGAGGAAGTGCCATTGTTATCGCAGCATGGGCCTTGCTTTCGGCCTCGTACATTTTCTTCTCTTCGTCCTCCATTTTGCTGTACTTCTTAACCACATCGCGACCTTCGTATTGCGCAGTTGGAGGGATATATCCATCCTGGATGCACACCCACATTTTGGCATCCTGGTATTTGATGTATTGGATGAATCTGTCCTTCCATGCCACGAAGTCAGTTCCCTTCATCAGCCTCGGGGCCTTAGTGGCAGACCCCGCTTCTACTTCCATCTTGACCAAGTCGGAGATATTGATCGACGACATCCTTGCAAAAACCTGAAAAACCTGGAAAACAAAAAAAATATTAAAACAGCTCAGTTGGCGAAGTTAAGAATAACTTCGCTTGAAGGTTAACTTCGCTGAAAGAGAACTTCGCTGAGATCTTAAATTCGCTTGATTTGGGCGAAGTTAAGAATAACTTCGCTTAGCTCTGGCGAACTTATGAGTTGAGCGAACTTGGGTTTGAAGCGAAGTTGCGGATAACTTCGCTAAGGCGAACTTATGAAGTGAGCGAAGTTGTAGTTAACTTCGCTAATCCTTATATCTTCGCCAAAAACCCTAATTCCAGCGACGGCAACTTCGCCTGAAGAATGGTAACTTCGCCCGATGAACGGTAACTTCGCCCGATGAACAGGGAAGTTTGTTCAGATCTGTTTTCGTCAATCCAGCAGCTCCCGATCAATGCAAAGGCTTGAAAATGACTGTCAAGCACTAGCAAAACTCAATCCCAACAAAAACACGTCCCGCGAATAGGTCAAACGAGACGTTTTCTACACCCGCGTGAAATCCCGAACCTCACAATCGAGCCGATTGGCTCTGATACCAATTGTAGGTTCCTGGACGGATCGTACACGGGATGTCTCTAACAACGCAGGTGCGGAATCCCTGCGTAGGTAGATACGAGTGTAGAGAATATAGAGATCGAACACACAAGCAATAAACCAACCACGTTATATTGATAACAAACACGTGACCCGAGGTCACCGTTACAGACTATGACACGTAACTCGGTTACTGAAAACTGAAACGAAAACCCTAAACGAACAACTTTAAACTGTTTCGTCTGAAACAGTATATAAACACGACAACTTCGCCACAGGCGAAGTTGTCAATAACTTCGCTGATTCAACAAGTTCGCCATAGCGAACTTGTTGACAACTTCGCGCATTACAAAACAAACATAAACAAAACATAATTACATTACAGACTCGATTACAAATGCTAGACTATGAACTACTGACATACATGTACCAACATTAATACTGTCTAATTCGTGTTAGTTCACTGTTGCAACAGACACAAATTTTTGTTGTTTTAAATAGGTTGATTTTTGTTTATGGGCATGGACAACTTTTTTTAATTTTGTTCTACTAACATAACTTGATATCGACCAAATTTGCTTTGACGCTGCAATGTGCAGGTTTTTTGTTTCCATCGATGCCGACAATTTCGTGTTGGTATGCCTTTGCAGCGATTTATTTTCTTTTGTTTTTTTGTTATAAATATGTTAATATTTGTGTTTGGATGTTGACAAATTTATAACTTTTTTTGTTTAATTCCGGTATTGTAACCCAATGCCGAACGAATTCGCATTTTGCCGCCGCGTGGGGTATTGTTCGCTTTATTACAAGTCAAGCATTGATACAACTCTAGCCGTGTGGGGTTTTGTTTGCTTTATTACAAGTCATTCCTAGTTATTATTTATAAATAACTAAAGGGTTGTTTGGTAACCTCTGCGCTAGTATGTACTGAATCGGTAAGTGGATTGAATGGTAAAGAGACTCTAAACAAGTAATTGACGAGTCAGCTCTTAGTTCACCGATGTGGTGGTGTTTGGTGGAGGAGGTGGTGTGTAAGTGGTAGGCCGAGGGGTTATGGACACATTTGAATGGACGAAGGGGTAAAATGTTTTCTTCAGCCGCAATTTTAAAGCTTGATGGCTTAAAGGTTTACTGGCGAATTCAGATGTGTCATTCTGGTGAACCAAACACATTTAGTGTTGACTAATTCAAGTAAAACATTTTAATGAAATTATTAAATGGCCACCAAACAATCCCTAGACAATCCCTAGGATTATCTATGAAGTGTGTTTGCATGAAAAAGCGGGTGTATTAATTTTTACCTATTATGGCATCGATGTTCCATGTCATTATGCTTTTCGTCATGTCACTTTCAAGGTCCATGTTTAGTGTCTTAAGAAAACTGAAGCATGATGTTGAACCTAGAGTCCGAAATCATGAACTCTTGATGCATCTATCGAAGAATGCGACTCTTCGTATTTTTGGGTTTGCATGGCCATATGATGCCTCATGTTGAATACGTGCATGTAATGTAGAAAGAGTTGTACAAATCAAATGTCCCACAAGAAGACATCACATGGTACCCTAGAGCCCATGTGAACTGGCAACTCATACTGATCTTGACTTGCACGTTATAAAGTTAATACAATTTGATATTAATAAACAAAACGCACCCAAACTCATTTCATAAGTACACTCATCAAAGCAAAATGAGATTCTTGTTCGTAGGTCGGTTATGGTTATGTAACCGATTTTATATGATTAAGGGAAAACGTGTGAATCATATTGCAAAAATTATACAGAAAAACAGAAAAATGAATGTAGACATGGAACAGTTGGAGCTAATATAATATATAGTAAAACAAGTGGAGCTATATATCACCAAAACATGCATATTAAATTCAAAAAACAAAAGTAGACATGTGTATGTGTTGTATGGAACCACAACAATACAAAATGCGTAAGTATGAAATCCAACATTTTAACCTAAAACATTAAAAGTTCTACTTCTAGTATCAATCTTCATCAATGTCAAACAAAATTTATAGTAAAACAAATACAAAAAGAGAAACTTCAATAATAAAATATACGATGAATTTTACCGTGTATTTTAAATGTCAAGTATGACACTATGTGATAAGTTATGATGCAAAAATCAACTATGCGTACATGACCTATATGTATAAAAGCACCGTCATTTGGAAAAAAGTATTCACAAAGTGGCGTACGACTAATAAAATTGGTATGCATAACGATACACATTTATGATGTAATGTTAACATTTGATCTAAAGATAATGAAATTGGTGAGCAAATAGAGAATTATTTACTAAAGCTTGGTTGCAGATTTCGCTAGGCGGTGTCAAGTCGGTCGACTGGAGAGTTACGAGTACTCGACTTAGTCGGGGAGTACTCGGGAATTACTCGTCGAATATTCAGCCTAGACGGGATGTACTCGTTGCGTAGGCGCAATATTTTCAAATATGTAAGGCCCATTTCAAGATTAGTCTTTCGTATTTGTATTTCTTTTCCTGTATATGTAATTGTTAGCTAGTTGGACTTGTTATGTTTTGTATGTTTGGGCCCAAAGCCATTTGTATTTTGAGCCCATTGGGCCGATAATAATATATCTTGAGTGTATGAAGTTACACACTATAAATAGAGTGTGTAACTCATACACTAAACAACTTTTGGCAAAACCTTATCTACTTACATACAAACTCTCTCTTCTCTTCTCTTCTCTTCTCTTCTCTCATTCACGACAATAATCACACAAACAAGATTCGAGATCTTGGTCTTAATTAGTTATTTCCGCTAACTAGTGTATAGGTTGATCCAAGATAACTAGTAATAGTTGTTGTGTTGTTAGATCCGGTCAAGGGACCTGCAATTGGTATCAGAGCTTTCGGGCTCTACTAGTTGTAGATCTTGGGTCACAACCTTGGATTTTGGTCTTGTTTGTGTTAAAAGACGGATTTTCAAGAGATTTTGTGGGTTCGGGTTCATAAAAACAAAAAAAGTGTTCAAAAGTTCATAAAAAGTGTGTTCAAGTTTCAAATATTCAAAAGTTTGTGTTTAAAAGGTGCAAGAATTTGGTGTTAAAAGGGTTGAAGATATTCAAAAAGTGGTGTTTAAAAGTGTGAAAACATGGGTTTTTGTGAAGATCCATAAAGGGTCAAGGTTGATAGAAGTGACATTTACCAAAAAGGATTTCTTGAAAAAAGGTGGCAAGAAAGTACATACTGTACCTTCCCAAAGTATAGACCCCATTCGAATCAAGTGATTGTTCGAATTCAATCTCCATTCGATTCGAATACAATCGTAATCTAATCGAACTCAAGATTAATTGACTTGAATCAATTCAGCATATTCGAATCGAGCCTCCATTTTAATCGAATCGCCATTCGATTCAAATACAAACTGTAATCTAATTGTATATCCTGAGATCGAATCGAATCCAAATTACATTTTAATCGAATCAAATCCTAATCGAATCGAATACTCATTCAATTCGAATAATTCATTCGATTAGATTATAATCTTATTCGATTAGACTCATCTATTCGATTAGATTATCAAGTCATTCGATTGCTTTATACTTAACCATTTCCCCAGAATCTGCTTGTTCATTCAATTACCTTGCATTCGATTACTTTACATTCAAATACACTCCATTAGAATACATATTACTTGTGATTTTCAGCAGAATCCAGTTGTGTTAGTGTTGATCTTAAAGTTGGTTGAGCAATGGCCAATCCAAATTTAGAAGTTAGTAACGAAGCTGTAAGGAGTTGTTGTGTTATGTTTGAAAACGAAGTCGGGACTACAACGAAGCCTCCAAAGCTAATGACTTGGGAAAGTGACTTTGAAGAATTCAAGTGGATATTTCAAAACTACCTTAAAATCATTGACTATAATCTCTTTAAACCATTTGAGCAAGGTCCATATCAGCTCACAACTACCACCCTGATGGTGATGTTCCAAAACGTGTAGTTGATTATGATGAAACTGACATAAGGATGCTCAATGAAGACAACAGGGCCTTCGGTGTTCTTACTGTGTGCCTCTCACGAGATATTGCACTAACGTCCTTGAGGGATTACACCACAACTAAGGGTCTTTGGGATGCATTGGTGAACAAGTTTGAGGGAAACTTGGAAATGAGAAATAGCAAGAAGGGAATGTTGAAGGGAGAATTCAACATGTTCAATTATGTACAAGGAGAATCAATTTCTAGCCTTATTCAGAGATTGAAACATTGAACACCAAGAGGCATTGAATATGATCAGGTTGAAATCAATGACAAGTTGCATAATTCTCTTCCTTATGCCTGGAACAGTAGTGTGACAACGATAAAGAGAACCACAAATCTTCAGATTACCACCCTACTGACTTGAGCTCCATTATCAAGTCATTCAAAATGGATGAAAAATTAAGGATGGATAATCACATTAGTTCTCTTACTCAAGCTGGCATAACTACTGGATCGGGTGTAAGAACGACATTTATAAGTCAAGCTCATCCTGCTGCTCACACTGCTAATTCTGCTTTCAAGACCACTGTCGTACCTCAAGCATCATCCAGCTCTAGCTCATTTCAAAATTCAATCGACAAAGCCATTGCACAAGCCTTAAAGGCTCATGGGATCATAGCATCAACCAGAAATCAAGCTTACTCTGATCCTCAAACCATCTCACTCGATGACTCAAATCCATTTCATGCCGTTATGGCAAGCCATGAGGAGTTCTTTCAAGGAAAGTTGCTCCCTCTTTCCTTTCAGCAAGGAGATCTTCCCGAGATCCACAAGAAGAATCTCAAGAACATGGACATTGGTGTGTAAAAATATATATAAATAATAAACACGAATCGCAGCTAAGCTTTAAAAACCAAACAATCTATCCTAGTTCACACAAACGGCAAGTGTACCGGTCGCGTATAGCAAAGATGAGGAAAGTCCGGATATCAAACTCGAAGACACGTGAGAATGGCTCAGATTATAAACCATAATCCAAGTCCTACCTAATAATATTTAGTTGATTTTGTTTTAATTTTTATTTTAAATAATTTAACTAACTTACTTAACTTAACAAAACTAACAAGAAAATTTAATATGACTTAACGAGGTTTTAACTAATATGGAGAAACGACTACCTAGGCAAGAATCCTACTGACAGTTCAACGGCTAATGGAATCAACTAATCACACGACACCGGGATCTTAAAATAATCAACTAAGGCTCATTAAAGTTCGCTAGATCACCTCTCGGTCTCACCAACTAATCCTCATAAATCTAAGAAGATTGAATAAACGTACCGGGAAAAAGATTACTAAGGTACCCTAATGTCGCATCTCCTCTCAGATTCAACGACACAAAATCCGCTAAAAATTGGTACCAACAATTATAGGGATAAAGGGGTAACAAAATCTAACTCGATCTAAGACACATATTTGCACGCAAAACTAAACCGGGAAAGACCAAAACTCGCTCTTGCGCAATTCTAACCTAACCGAATAAAGACGTGAGACAAAGCAACTCCCTATTACCTCTCGGTCGCAGGTAAGGTGAAACTATTGAATTTTAATAATTAATCGTACTCAAGATTCCTATGGCCGCGCTAACCACAAAAAGATCAAAAACACCAAGTCTATAACCTAAATGTAGAACCCTAACCGAACGACACACAATCAATCAATCAATCAAAGTAATATGCAAAATCATAGGCAATAACTATATAAAAATAATATTTTAACACACCAAAAATCGAATTATATAAAACCTTTCAATAATAATACGTCATGTAATTAATTAAAACCAAATAAACCGTAAAAAAAAATCAATATTCATCTCAACCTAGGTAGTTATAGAGGTTTAGCCAATAATATTAATCGTTATCAAAACATAAAAAAACATCAAAACAAATCAAGTTCAACATGTTTATAATTCTTGAATGACAAAAATTCATAAGAGTTTCACTACCCGAACGATGTAATAAGCCGATTACGAACCAAATATTCAAACCTTGATTATGTTTTGTTACGTGCTGACTTCAGGAGCTCCAATTAATTCCATGTGTCATCTTTTTGTGGCTGTGTATTATTCTTCCAAAAAGCCCAACCCCACCACACTCAATGATGAAAAGAATATATATATATACGCCAATTGTATATGGGGTGTTAGGTTAGGTTTTTTTATTATATGTTATAATATATATAATACAAGTAAGGCTTTTTTATAGTGGGCTTGGGTCGGACTTCAACTTAGTTCTTCAAAAATTGATCAAAAAGGCCCTTTAAGTCTTACGAAAACTCGGGTCTTTTTCTTTTTGAAACCTGCAACCTATGAAAAATAATAAACTTTGTAAGATCATGTTCAAACAAGCCAAAATCGTTATTTATTAGATAGTACTATCTTTATTGCGTAAAGTACAAGTCAATATAACATGGTGCAGAAAACAAGTGTGTTTTACAACACATCTAACATCCACACACTTAAGAATTTTTCGTCCCTGAAAAATAAATCTACACAGGATCATAACTAAGTGAAAAACAACAAATTCCCAGATTATTTAACATTACTAAAGCAATAGAAATAGCTCGACATATTGACCGCGATTTCCGGTATTTTTGTCCACTTAAACCCAGCCACTAAAGCAGAAAAACTGCAAAATGCTCAAAAAGTATTCAAAATCAACAATAAAAATGTTGATAATTAATCAAACAGAAAGGGGTATTTTAGAACCACGTGATGTGTGGCAAACAAGTAAGACCTAAACACTTTATATGAAGGAATGTAAGTCCGTATGTCATGTAAGTCCATGGTTCAACCTTTAATATTGTTTGAAAGTAAATTTTCAAAACGTTCAAATAAGCTCAAATGTTTTGATCAATCATTAGGGGGGCGGAGTTAATTCGGGGTGATACTGATGAACAAAAACTATGCTTGAGGTATGATGGAGTTTGCAACATTGTGGATTAATAGGGGACCACATAAGTATTGTGCCAAATTCATACCTTAACGTATCACAGTGAAATCAAAATACTTGTTAAGTTTAAATTGGAAAAAAATATCTACAATTGACTTTGGGTTCTTGGCATAATAATATCCAAATAGAAATATGATCTAGGATGTTATAGACAATGTGATTCCATGTCGAGATCTTTCTCACCAAAAATATGTGCTGTTTAACTTATGTAAATAAATTAAGTTTAAAGTTAATCTATTTAATATAATATTAATTTCATCTTTACTTCAATTATATTTATTTCTTAAGTTTTTCTTTTGTTTTTATTTACATCTTATAATTATTTTGACTTGTATTATTTTTATCTTTACTTTTGTTTTTATTTATAATTTCATTTTTACTTTTATTTCTAAATTTCATTTTAATTTTTGTGTATAGTTAAAGGGGTAAATGTTTTACAACTAGGTTCTCTATGCAACGTTTGTTAAGTGTTGACCCGGAAAAAATATATCTTTTATATATTTAAAGTGTTTGAATTCGGTGGGTAAATGTTTTGCGGGTTTAAATTTGTAAATATGTTCGAAGTTCGGGGGTTGAGAGTGTAAAATTGTTTATAACTCGAGATGTTTTAACCCTATCGCGAGATAGGCTGACCCTATAAATAGGTCAACTCAACTTCTCTTTCACTTTATTCACTCAATCCTTATACATAAATTTTTCTCTCTCTAACTTTTCTCCCAAAACATCACCGCCTCCACCGCAAGAGATCTTATCCGGATCTTTAAATCCACAATCTCAAATCTGCTTTCATAATCCACTTAACATCATCATATCAAGATGTATTTGTTCCCAGTGGTACAGATTTTTCATATTTTTGATTCATGTTTTGTTTCTGGAACTCAAGAATAGTTCATGACGGAACTGTTCGTATTCGTTTGACTCTCCATCTGTTGATTTCTCTTATATTTGTTGTTATAATCTTAATGTCGATATCATTAGGACCCTATGTGTTGAGTTAATTGAGTTTTTATCAACTTTTGTATATTTTTTGATTTTTAGGCCTTTTTCGAACTGTTATGGGGTTTATAAACCAAGAAAAGAAGTTTGAATGTGGGTTAATTCTGCCCAAATATTCATAACGGATAAACATGAACCCGGAAATGTTTTTAATGATTGTTTTTTGTGGTATTCTGGATTTTAAGTGTTATATTCGAATGAAATGAGATGTATTCGAATGAAATGAGATGTATTCAAATGGGGCATTCAATTAGAAGAGTTGATGATAATATGAACTGGTCAAAGTATATGTATTCCAACTGGGATTCGATTAAAAAGGAATTAACATAATATATGACCAAGGACTGTGTATTTGAATGACCTTTCGATTCGAATGAACAATCGATTAGAAAAGAAAAGTTGAGAAAAACATTCAAGGACTATGTATTCGAATGCCATTATATAAGAATTAGTGTGTACAAATCTATCAAGTATCATGTAATCGAATGTCCATTCGATTAGAAAAGAGAAACTTAGAAAGTTTCTAAAGCATGTGTAATCGAATCTCTATTCTATTAAAGAATCAAAAGTATAAAAGACAAAGGACATTCTAATCGAATAAGAGTTGTATTCGAATCAAATGAAATTTCTAATCTAATCGAATAACCATTCGATTCGATTAGATCATTAAATTCAATTAGAGCACAATTCTATTAGACCAATCAACACTTGTAGTATTCTTGAGCTGATTTAAATTAAATCTTATCTAATATGTGACTCAACCTAATCAAATGCTCATTCGATAAGATTAAGTTACAACTAGATTATATCATATTCAGACCCGATTAGTTCATACTTGTTAATATTTCTTCATTAATTACCCGATTCGATTCGATCACTTATGCCTTAGACTTATTTCATACTCATTCGATTCGAATACGCCATACTTGGACATTTTTATGTTTCAAGTCCAAAACTTGTATATAAATGTAAACTTTGTTTTATTTATAATTTAACTTTAGTTTATCTTTGTATATAATATTTAACTTAATACTCAATTATCAACACTAATGTTCCTTTTGTGTCTTATAGGGTCATAATAGCCCTTGTTCCTCGGAAATCCCCAGAAAGAGAAAGTATAAAGTGTTTATATCAATGATCAAGGGATTACTAGAGTGTCCTCTATCTTATGCCAAATCTGATGACCCTGAAATTCATAGTTCTTGGATAGAGCAGTTCTGGACCAAGGACAAGACAATGAAAGGCATTTCTAAAATCACCTCAAAGATAGATGGACCGGATGTTGTGGTTAATGAGGAAGTGATACGAAAAGCGTTAATGATCAAGGATAATGCAAATGACCCATTTACTACATTCACCTAGAAACAGATTGCCGAGTTTTTGGAGGAGATCGGGTATGAGGTGAAATGGTCCACTTGTGAGAAGAAGCATCTACCTGTGTATTAGAAGCTTCTTTTCCACATTGTTGCTAACTGCCTATCTTCACAAAAGGGTGGATTTGATAACCTCAATGGGGATTGGGTTGGGTGATGTTATGCCTAACACGTAAAAGGATGTACAACTACTCAAGGCTGTTCTTCAAGTATATACAACAAAATTTACTTGCCAAGAATAGAAGGATGATGTATCCAAGATTCATCCAGTTGATATTGGATCACTTACTTCCTGACACACCCAAGCCCGTCCATACTAATGAAGTTGATGAAGAAGGAAATGCTGTTGAAGCAGATGAGCCATTTCATGTGAAGGTGATTTTACAGTCTGCTATGAAGGATATTCTTGATCCTTCCGGGAGGAGTGCACACAAGTATAAAGATGAAGAGCTCGGAGTTAAGTTTGGTCAGTTTGCAGAGACTGAAATTGATAGTGAGGAGACTGAGGTAGAAGAGGAAGGTGACGAAAGTGGTGATGACCATGATGATGACGATGGTCAGGATGAAAAGGGTGATGAGGAAGAGGAACAGGACGGGCCTGTTGATGAATGAGCTGCTGAGACTGAGACTGAGCCGGAAGTTGATGTTGTCATGGAGCACAGGTCAAAGAAGAAGCATGACAAGAGCAAGAGGAAATTTGGTGAATCCTCTAAGGAGTCTATTGTTGCTGATGAGGAGGAGGATGAAGAATATGATCCAGAGCGTCAACCAAACCACTTAAACAAGGACAAAGATTCCACGAAGTCTTCACCTTCCAAAGTACCTTCCATTAAGGTACGTTTTCCTTCGATTTCAGCTACGTTAAGTGTATCCTTAGCATCATAAACCACCACACCACAGACCACCACATTATCTGACCCACACATAGGATCACCCACAACATTAGCCAAAACCATAGAAGCCCTCAAAGCCAAACAAATGAAATTCACCAAAGCCCAAACCTCAACCTCACTTAAAACCCAATCAAAACCCAAACTCAAATCACCACCCAAATCCCAAACAAAAACCAAGCCTAGGATTATCCTGAAAACCAAACCCAAATCAAAGAAACCATCCCTTAGAGACGAACCCGTCACGCCTTCTGAAACCTCACCAACCCGACTAGACGAGACCATGCCATCAATGTTTGAAAACATTCCTATAACCACCCAACCCAAAACCTTAACCTCCCCCAGGACCACCGCAACCGTTACCTTACCTACTTATCAATTCACTTCACCCATTAGAGGCACAACATTTTAATCCTCTACATTCACATCATCCATCCAAACCCAAACCACCACATCCACTATAGAAACCACAACTGAACCTACCAACCTACCCTTAGCCTTAACCACACCATTCCCAACCTTGTTCCTAACCCTACCTATACCAACCACACCACACTCAACCATATCAACCACCCCTCCCTCAAACCATAAAAGCCCGGTCATAGCTGCCACTCCAATCTCAAGTGGCAAATCGAAGAAGTCACCAGTGTTTCGAGATCCTATCCTCGATAGGATTAAGGCACTGGAGGAAGCAAATGAGAATAGAGCCAAGCGGGATTGATCAAATTCATTAAGGATCAACAAGCTATCAATCAAGAGGTATCATTCTCAACCTTCTCCCTAACCCTACCTATACCAACCACACCACACTCAACCATATCAACCACCCCTCCCTCAAACCATAAAATCCCGGTCATAGATGCCACTCCAATCTCAAGTGGCAAATCGAATGAGTCACCAGTGTTTCGAGATCCTATACTCGATAAGATTAAGGCATTGGATGAAGCAAATGAGAATAGAGACAAGCGGGAGCTTATGTTGATCAAATTCATCAAGGATCAACAAGCTATTAATCAAGAGGTAACTAAGCAACGCGATGCTCTGGCTGATCGAGTTGCAGCTCTACAAGAACAGAGAGAATTTGATCAAGCCTTTATTTTGAGTCAGCGGGATTGGATACAAAATTTACAAAGAAGAGTTGACAATCAACAAAGGTTGACATATCAAAACTTCTTGAGAAATGTTGAAAAACACGATGGTCTTGAGAGAATTGAGTTAAGGGTATCCAAACTGGAGACTAATCTTCCCTCCTCCTCTACCTTTGCATGAGAATTTAGGAGGGAACTTGACTCAACTCTTGATAAAGTTTGGATTGATTTTGAGAGACTAGGCTCAAGAGTTGGTTTGTTGGAAGGTGGAACCAACAGGTATGTAGACAGGTTAATGGGTGAGAGTGTGAAGCTACGTGGCATGATTGAGCAGCTAGAAGGCGAAATGGAGGATCAGCGAGACTCTCAAGATCGCATAAACGAGTCTTTGGTCAACCGGTACCTTGCAGTTATGGAGATGATGCGGTTGACAGATGAGGATGTGGAGAAACTGAGGACACACTTAATGGAGACCTTTCGTGGGTTTCTCCGTCTAAATGAGCCAAGGACCGAGCAGAGAAACCGACGACAAACTGCTATAGCTAATCTGGTCTCTGATGCTGAAAGGGTCAGAGCTCAAGGAAACATGTACGGTTTCCTATACACGGGTGAACCACGAAAGGATGCTGGTGAAGGAGGTTCAGGTGTGAAGGATGTTGATGAGCCTGTTGTTGTTGTTGGAACAGCCATGGGCACTAAGCTTGTGGTTACTACTGCCGCTACATCTGGGCACGTGAGTTCCACAAGTTCACCACTTGTTTCTCCTACTACTATTGAACAAGTTAGTGATGTGTTTACAACTTCTTTAGTTGCATATGCTCCATAACAACAAGTAGCACAAGGTAGTAGTGGAAATGATGGAAATGGTGGTGACGGTGATGAGTCTGATGATGAAGACGATGATGGTGACAACAGTGTTTATGAGGAAGATGATGATGAGAAGAAAGATGATGATGATGACCACGAGTATGATAGTTTTGATGAACCTCGTGGTGGTGATGGTGGTAATGGTGATGATAGTGGTAGTGGCGATGCCACTGGAAATAAGGCGGGAAATGAAGATCCACCACATGAGGCTGAAAAGACTCGTGAGAGCGATGCTGCAGTCGAGGTTGAAATAGCCCATTTATTTAACGTTTATTCTTTTGTAGATACTGACTCACAAGTTCAAGAAGTCGAGGAAGAAAATAAAGCCGATAGTGATGATGAAATAAGCTACTCACCCAATCCAGATACTCCGGAAAGGGTGACTGTTGAAAATAAAGATCAAAGACCCATTGCTGATCCAGCTGCCAAGCCTGCTCAACAAAAATCAAATAAGTGTGTCTAGCATTACTGTGTGAGCCACATGGCAAGCATAAGATGGAGGTCGAAGCCGTACCATGATGCTTATCTTATCCTCTACGCCAAATGGCATCAAGATAGTGGAAGATGGGTTATCCGACGTGCCAACGGCGATCTCACATATCTGTCCTATGCAAATATGCACACACTGTCTGTTCTTGATATGAACCACTTCATATGGCAGTTGTGGAGGAGAGGAGGAGGAGACTTTACAAGGATGGTTCAAGCGCTTTCTCAATCATGGATGGAAGAAATGGTATCCAAAATTTGCTCTCAATCCAGGAAGAGAATACAAATCAAAGGAAATCAATCCGATCACCAACAAGCCAGTGAAAGGATGGAGGTACAAGATGCCTGAAGACCATGGAGAGCCTATCATGCATGGGATGCCGTTTGAGGACAACTTTCTCTACGACTTCATCTCTTGGGAATTTGATAATGACACGGGTGAGGTGATAATTCATTGCAAGAGTATTCATCACCTCAGATTCACTGATGAGCATGAACTATCGGGTTTTGGAAAGGAAGATCTTCTCAAGCTGCATGGATCTCCTTTGTGCACCGTTGAAGATGTGCGCATGGACAATACCGACGCCATCGTGGGCAAGTTCCACAAGTTTGTACGTCTACTTGTTGAAAAACATCCATTTTATGAACACGAGGTGTTTGAGCATGAGTCCGAGTCCGACTTAAGACTGAAGCTAACAACGCAAATATCAAAGACTAGAGGGAGATTGTAAGGCCCATTTCAATATTAGTCTTTCGTATTTTTATTTTGTATATTGTTTATGTAATTGTTAGCTAGTTGGACTTGTTATGTTTTGTATGTTTGGGCCCAAGGCCATTTGTATTTGAGCCCATTAGGCTGATAATAATATATACTAAGTGTATGAAGTTACACACTATATATAGAGTGTGTAACTCATATACTAAAAAACTTATGGCAAAAACTTATCTACTTACAAACAAACTCTTGCCATCCGCTCTGTCCCAATCTCCGGTCAATGATTGAGTCCGAACTCACCTAAAACGGCGTAGAAGGGCAAATCTACCTAGTCAAAACTCACTTATCTTCTTCATTTACGAAAATAGATAGATAAGAAAAGATGTCAGCCTCTCTTTTCTCGTGGAACACTCACTTAATGGGGCTCTTTGATTTGGAAGACAACGACAAAAGTGAAAGAAGGAGGTCTATTTCGTTGATCGATGTCAATGGACCAAGAAATCTGTCCTTTGCTGAAAGCTCCTAGGGTAAGAAGAAATGAAAGGTAGGTTTTGTCAGTGATTAAAGGGAAAGGTCAGCTAGAGCGAAAACCAATCAAACTCAGAAAGATAGGTAGATCGAGCGCGCTGAGGGAAATTCGAGAGATCCGGAGACATGGCCACTACTGGCCTACGGTCCTTGCATGCAGATTACGTAGCACATGCTAAGAGCTGCGATGCCTGCCAGAGGTTTGCCGAAGGCAAACGACCTAATGAACCCAACTACGACAGGGAAGCCTTTATTCTGGGTGTAGGAATGAAAGGTTACCCGGCCAGAAACTTCAATCAATCCTATGGCATTGTGAAATCTCTAATCGGAGGCATTAGCAGTTCAACTATAGGGACAACACCAAGCAGAGGAGTCGGTTTCAACAACAACCTGTGAAGACGAAGGTCTGCAATAAGACTTTGTAACTCTAAATTTTTTAAAAGAATAAATTAGCGTATCAAGTCTTGCTTACTTTCTCCTAAGCTAAGTGAGAAAGGATTGCAGGCTAGATTCAAGGTATGCGAGTTTATTGATTCCACTCCGCTTTCAAGCAAGATTGGGTGAGTGTTCAGTGTACTTGAGAGAAATAATCAAGCAGACTGGCTTGAATTCATGTCATGCTTGAAGACTGCTTGAAAGCTAATCCTGCCTTCCTTCTTGCTTGACTGACTTTCAAAAAAAGCAATTCCACCGGGAAAGGATCCACGAAAGCCCTCGCTTGCTACCGCTTTACCTTGCCTTCCAATCGTACTTCTAGCGAGGAAGGCCTTCTAGCAAGGAAGTTGCAGCGGGCGAATATTTACTCTTTCCATTTCTATTTCAGTTCTCTCATTAGTTCATAATTTTTCCGAATAGATGAATTGGTCTCTGGTCGGTTCCGCCATCCCGATCAATGAATCATTCGAATTCTTTTTCACTAAAATCTTTTGAATTCACAGGTTCCATCGTTCCCATCGCTTCTTAATTAATGGTTAGGTCTGAATTCTACAACGGAGCTATTAGTTTTTGAGTAAATATTCTGAAACCAACACTTTTGATGTTATTTGACGTACAATAATTTCTATATGCCTATTATGTATCTGCACCCCCTGGGATCGATAAACCTTTTGGACCTTATTAACCAAAGAGATAC
Source organism: Bidens hawaiensis (assembly GCF_021521415.1). Taxonomy (NCBI): domain Eukaryota; kingdom Viridiplantae; phylum Streptophyta; class Magnoliopsida; order Asterales; family Asteraceae; genus Bidens; species Bidens hawaiensis. The sequence goes on from NW_027491017.1 coordinate 2,484,354, forward strand.
GACTTTGCACTATAGTTAGCTCAGCACCAATAAAGAATGCCCAAGGTTTCAATTGAATAGATCGAGCAAGTTCGAATTGACGTAACATGAAACCTATTAGTCCAAAAGCTCCGTGGAGAGCAACAAAAGTCCATAGACCGCCTAATTGACACCAACGAGTAAAATCTCCTTGTGCTTCAGGACCCCATAGTAATAACAAAGAATCGAATCTACGTATATCGAATTCAGTAAAGACTTGAATAGATGTCTTCCTTCAAATATAGTTCATCCTGTTGATGGTATTTACTACACTAAGGCTAGATCCGGACTAATCCTAGCCTATTCTTATGAAGGAAGGTGAGCATGAAGCAACGGCTAGATCCTCACAGTAGGCAGCTTAGCTCTAATAGCTCCGAATAAATTAAATACGTGCATTAAGATACGAAGGCTTCTTCTTCCACAACAACGAAAGCACTTTTTCACTCTTTCATATACTAGGGGATTTCACTTGGAAAAGAAATCTGATTTATTTCGTACCCTTCGCTCAATGAGAAAATGAGTCCAATTCTAAGGGATCAAACCTATGGGACTTAAGGAATAATATAAAAAAGAGAGGGAAAAATATTCAAATTTCTTTAAGTAAGAACGATCCCCAGTGTCATCCTCTTCGTCTTCTCTTTAGGAAAGCAAGTCCCATCGAGTTACCTCTTGGAGTCAAGGCATGCCTTAAGGTAGCGACTGACTTTCAGGTGAGATGGTTCAATAGTAGATTAGATAAAGGCTCTTGCTACTTCCCACGAGGGGAGGAAAGTAAATAGCGCCGTTGCACCAGGTGCTAAAGCGTGGGTGTTTTGTATCCATTGAGCAAAGACGGGTTGTAATTGGATAGCGGTATCTGAAAACATATCTTGAGGGCGCCCTAAAGCGCTCATGGTATCATTATGAATATACAAACCAAAACTGTGAAAGCCTAGAAATATCTATAGGAACTGGACGATCTTATTTGGTCAAATACCTAGCGAAAAACTCCTATATTCCTTTCATTACGGTATCCTTTTTGTAGTGACGAATCCTGCATGTGTTCCTAAGAAAAGGAATTTGTCCATTTTTCGGGGTCTCAAAGGAGTGTGGAAACACATAACTCTTGAATGGAAATGGAAAAGAGATGGAACTCCAGTTAATAGGGCTAGGACTTCTTCTTTTCCCGATGGCAACAAAAAGTCTTCGTCGTATGTGGGTTTTTCAGAGTGTTTTATTGTTAAGTATAGTCATGATTTTTTCTATCAATCTGTCTATTCAGCAAATTTCCACCTGCATGATTCGGCCCATCTTTCTTTCCTCTATGATATGAGAAAACACTCCTCAGTGAGACAATGTAGTCAAGTCAATAGCAGCCAGAGCAAAAAAGAAGGTCATTCGATATAGACCGGATGAGAAGGATAAATCAATCGCCAATGCTGATACAAAAGGAAACTCGTAACCGTGCTTTCACTTCAAAACTGAAGGGAATGAGCCGAGGTCAGGAACTGAACTACCTGCTTTCGGGTTTACTCGTTGGTGTTAATTAGGCGGTCTATGGACTTTTGTTGCTCTCCACGGAGCTTTCGGACTAATAGGTTTCATGTTACGTCAATTCGAACTTGCTCGATCTGTTCAATTGCGACCTTATAATGCAATCGCATTCTCTGGTCCAATTGCCGTTTTTGTTTCTGTATTCCTGATTTATCCACTAGGTCAGTCTGGTTCAAAATCGTGGTGTAACGTGTAGCCTCCCCTGTTCCGGTCATGGAATAGATGAAATAAATAAAAAAATGGATTTTTGTTCAAGAATGAAATCTTGTTGGAACTGTCCATATCCGGTTCATCCTTCGGAACCATATCACATCCCGAATCTAATGAAATAGGTTGAATTGAGACGGTATTTTGTAAACACGTAATTATCTTGAACCACTACCTACATTCCACGAAATTGTGCACCACAAATAGGAGCTAATAAAAAGACCCGCGATCCCATAGAAAGACATCACAATTCCTTGTGAAAAAAAAAAAACGATTTGTGGAGACGGAAAGAAAGATATCAAATTTCTACCAAGGTAACTCGAGGTTCCAACCAACAAGAATCCTAATGAACCTAAAAAAAGGATAATAGCCCAGCATAAATTGACACTGGCTTTGAGTTCGGACTTCCTTCTTTCTATGACCAGATCAGGAGCTGTATGATCCGATGAGCTATCAGCTGAGAGACTGGCTTCTCGGTTGTTAGTAACGAATCAGACATCTGGGTTCGAATCCTACTGAGAGGTCCACTAGAGATCAGAAATTGTTGAAGAAACAACAAGATCTTTCTTTTCTCAGGCGATCGGAAAATAAAGAAATGGTTAATCTATTCAAGATAATTACGTATTTACAAAATACCGTCTCAATTCATCCTATTTCATTTGAGACTGGCTGCCCTAAGTTAAGTGCTTCCTTATTAATATTAATGAATGATCTTGCTCAGTAGGAGGGCTTTCCCTCTTCTGTGCAGCCTGATTCTCTCTCTGGAAATAAGGGTGCCTACCATACGAAATAGAATGCTTAGAAGGGATATAAAGAAATTCTTTTATTGATTCTTCCCAAAGGAACGATCTATTTTATTTGACTGATGGGGCCAACAAAAAATTCATTATAACAAATAAAAAAAGATCTAAAACAATCTAAATCATAAATAAAATAAAGAAAAGGTCTGATCTTCTATTCGAAACGTCTAGTGATCTTCAACCAATTATGAGCTTCAATATAATTACCAGGAGTAAGTGCTATAACCGTTCTTTTATTGATTATTTCTCTCAATAATGGAAATAATCACACAAACAAGATCCGAGATCTCGGTCCTAACTATTTATTTCCGCTAACTAGTGCAGAGGTTGATCCAAGATAACTAGTAATAGTTATTGTGTTGTTAGATCCGGTCAATGGACCTACAAAATATGACTAAAAGTAAATAAATTGGCTTGAAAACCAAATTCAAAAGGCTAGAGATTGATGATATGCTAAAGTCGATAAGTCAAACACGTTTATTGTTGTGTCAAATTGTATTTTATGCCTAACATGTTAAAATTTACAACATTTATCAATAATACGTCACATGTTAAATTAGTTAGTATAATTTGCTACCAGACGAAAACTCATTGATAACTAGTTGTTGAATTTATGTGCTCACTCTGATTATTTATTTTTTTGATGCAGCTGGGATATATTGAAAAACATTTCTGCAAGAAGCTAAACAGGGAAGAAAAACACACAAACTTCATCAACGAAGAGTTTTAAGCCACTCTATTAATCATATTCTAGCTTTAGAGTTCTTACTAGAATGCCGTAAAATTGAATAATTAACAATATCATCAAAACATTGTATCACAATTATTTAACTTGAGACAAAAATATTTTCATTCCTCTGTCACCACAATACCCTCCAAGTAGTCATAATAATATATTCCACTTCATTTTGTCTCTCAATATCAAAACCCGATGAATCCAACCAAAAAGCCAATCGTAAGGCCCAATCAAAGAAGGAAAGGTCACCTGAATCCAACAATCCACAACTTTCTAGGATTGTCAACCAACTCATACCCACCAAACACATGACCGTACAAAAAGGGCATAAAGTAATTGTCAGGATTAATTGATCATTACATCAATTAATCATATATGTATATATGTAAGCAGCGAAAAAAACAAAAACTCAAATAGGCCATATGAAGATTTGAGCTCGGAAACAACTGAATTTGAAGCTAGTTCAGGTCACTGAAAACCATAACATGATATCAGGTCGCTTTCAACAAATCACTTTCATCAAACATTCGACCTCCATGATGCTTATCTGATGACGAATATCGGATACTATGAAGTGAATATCCGATGATCACCATCAAATACCAATCCTTAGTGAAATATCGGTTTAAGTAAAATGAGTATTTATCAACGCCCTCACAGCAAGGGAAGTAAGTCCAAGTTAACAATTTGGGCTCACTGGGGAAGTAGGTCCAAGTTGACAATCTGGGCTCACTTATGAGAGGGATATATTGAAAACAGGATGAATCTTCAGTGAATATTTCCCATCACACGCAGATTGATTTGTACACTTATCATCACTCGAACATCCCTAAAAGGGCTAAATCAACCTAAGACTTGGACTAGTCCCTCAAACTCAATCTCAAACCTACTTAAATAGTATTCTTGAGTATGTGTTTAGTAATAGAATTAATCATTACTTTCAGTTATTTGTATTATCGTTCAAAGTGATATAAACTTGTAATTATGTATAATCGATATTGAAAGTAGATTTCTCATTCCACACACAAATCACGCACTAATCTGTCAGAAGAACTAGACATATTTGATAATTGAACTGTCTAGGACCCAACAAACCTCCATTCCATGGTTACTCAAGTTAAACTTCATTGTATTAGATAAGTGACACTCTCATAAAGAGAGCAAAAATCAATGACATTTTGAACAATTTCACTAAAAGTACACTTTTCAAAATCCATGTCCAAATCCATACATTTAAATCCAAATTTAAAGTAATCTATTGAAGGATATTACATAATTAAGCCCATAGAAGCCTCCTCCACACCTCCATTAATCACCCACCCCACTACAACCTCCATTACCCATTATGCAATTGAGAACCAAGCATGTAATCCTTATCGTTCTCTAACCTGAATAGACGAGGAAAACGTTGACTCACAGTAGACTTTTCTAACCAAACCTCCTTACAAAACAATGTATCTTTCCCATTTCCTAGCTATCTCCTCTTCGTTGACAAAGGATAATTGTTTTATTAATGGAAACTCGAGGTTTTAACTATGCTTACAACTCCACTACCTTTACTCACTGCCAACCCACCCTAAACCCCGTCTCCTCCTCATGGAATGGTATTACAACCTTGACCCAATGAAGCTTAAGATTATTAACGAACCCATATCCATTTCTGAAGCAATGCATAATTAAAACTCTTCAAACACTATCCCCCAATCCACCTTAATCTTTAGTTGCCAAAACCAACCCATTTCACCCACGAGATCTTTCTATCCTTCATGTTCCCTCCCCTCCGCACCAAAAAAAATTAGATCTCAAAGCTTCCAACATAAATTTAACCTTCGTCCACATTAAAATAGAGACAAGATGTATATACCCAAAGATCCCAACACCAAAATAAGTAAGATCAAACGACCTCATATAAAATAAGTAAGATCAAACGACCTCATATAGTCAACATTTTGGCTTCCATAATTATATTCCAACTGCTTACTAGAGTCACCCATTTGCAATTAACCCATCAAACCAGTCATTCAACCTACCTCAGTTTTAGGAACCTCCACACCAAATACACATTTTTTATGAGATTCACCTTCAATCCCGAAGCAAGATAAAAACATTTAGTAACCGTGCTATCGCTATAATAGTCTCCAAAGAAATAGGGTTGGGTCTCAAGGGTACTTTTGTAATATAACTTAGTTTAATATTATTTAAAATATAATTTATTTTAATATAAAACTTATTTAGTAATATATCATTTAAAACATTAATTTAAAATGTTGATAGACCTTTGTAACTAAATAAGAAAATGAATGATTTTTATGTTCAAAATAACGTGAAAGAACTTTTACATGCAAAAATAAAAGGTATGCTGATTTTTTATGTGCAAAGAATTGTTGAATGAATTTTACATGAAAAAATTAAAAAGTTATGTTGTTTTTTAAGGTATTTACACTATTATTTATTTAAATTTTTAATTAAACTTTAAATATATATATTTGCATTGTAAATAATATTATATATAAATTATAACTAAAAGAATAAAATAGTATATGGTATATACTCATGAAAAGTTAATAACTATAAACATATAAAAAAATGGCATAAATAAAGGAAATAAATTTAGATGACTAATGTAACAAACAAGTCGATCCTAAATTGTGCTTGAACTTGAAAAACTACTAACAGACAGAGCCCAAGTTTGAAAAAACTATTGAGGAGCCACAAGCGGAGCACTAGTCTAGACGAGCTCGGACACCATTCGGCTCATTTGCACCCATAACTGTATATACTACATATATCATGGGGTGACATGGGGTATGTGTAACCTATTCTAAAATGTGTTTAGTATTTATTTAATCAGTAGCGTTTTACAAGCAATTTGGGTTTGAAAGGCAATGTATGAATTCACTCAGTGGGATGAAATACTAGTGAAATTGTGTTGTACGTGTATTAATTGTTGTATTTGTATGAAGATGATGTGATACATGATGACTCAATATTACTTGACGATGAAAAGGTATTTCCTTTTCCTTATGGTGGTGCGAAGGAACGCACATGATTTTACATGCCTTCTTGTTTCCAGTTTTAATGTCCTTTACACACACACTTTCCCTTTATTTCATGGACCCTAATAATCCTGATATTAAACAATCTACCATTAATTTGATCCTCATACATGTATTTTATAAAACTCGATAAATTGCAATGATAATTTTATTACATTGATTGAAAAACAATATATAGGCCTTAAACAAAGAAAGTAAATAAAGGAGATTTGGTCTGATATGAAATTTGCAAAACAAGTAAAATCAAAACTTAGCCTCCCCCTCAAGTTGGAGTGTGTAAGTCACGAACGCCCAACTTGCCAAGAAGAAACTGCAATTTAGGACCCAAGGCCTTGGTGAACAAGTTAGTTATTTGATATTTTGTCTTGATGGCCCTTGGTTGAATTTCCTTTGATTTTACTCATTCACGGAAGAAAAAACAATCCATTTCAACATGTTTTGTGAGTTCATGGTAAACAATATTGTTGGCAATATGTCTCGTGGCTTGATTGTCACAAAAGAGAGGGTTGGTTGGTTTTTTGATAACCCAAGTTCCTTCAAGAGCCACGGTAACCACAAAACTTCACTTATAGTGGTTGCCATGGCACGGTACTCTACCTCGGCCGAGGAGCGGGACACAACGGATTGCTTCTTGGACTTCCAAACGATGGGGGCTCCTCCCAAGAGAAGCAAATAACCTGTTCTTGACCTTCTTGAGTAGGAACATCCGAGCCAATCTGAGTCACTATATGTTGTGAGCTCGATTCCAACTTCTTTTGGCAACAAGATTTCTTATCTCGGGGTCGTCTTCAAATATCTTAGGATTCTCATGGCAGCCTCAATGTGAATTTCACGTGGGTCAGAGACGAATTGGCTTAAAAGGTTTACGGAATAAACTAAATCTGTAACATTTGTTAATTTTCAAAACCGAAAACCCGACCCATTTTAAATTTTCGGTTTAGTTTATATAATATATATATATATATATATATATATATCAAGTTTCATTTCATGTATTTTACATTTTTGTATGCGTATTCGTTAAACCGACTCGTTTTTTCATTTCAATATATTTTTATTTGTCGTTTATCAATAAAACACTATTCAAGATTATTTAAGTTTATTGTCCGTTCATTTCTATTCGTTTTGTTCAAAATTCCGAGATTTAAGTCTTTGTTTAACCAATTTCCAAACTATACGTGTATAACTCAAAAATAATCCAACTATATTAACTTTTAACAAGTTTTTATAACATTGAAAGTTTAACGTTTCAAATGTAAATATACTTTTTAATTTTAGAACCCGTAAAACGCATTAAAACTAACGATTTGACTAGAATAACTGACCAGAATTAATCAAATCCATTCTCACATTGAACACTATAAGCTCCGATTGTGGCAATAAAAAGGACCCTAGACTTCATCTAAACTTGTACCAATCAACAAACTAACCAAACAAACTTTCTAAATCCAGTAAACTCTCGTCCAAGTCTGATTCCGGCCAACCCGTGGTTCACCTTCAATCAATAACATTTTTAGGAAGTTTTAAATATTCTTTGTGATTGTTTCAAGTCATAAATCAAAACCCCTAAACTAATTTGATCAAACATGGAACGAATTAACAGATTTGAAAACTAGGGTTTTGAATGAAGAAGATGAACTTGTATGTATTTGTATATATATATATTTGTTTCCGTCCTTTTAACAAAAAGCAAACCTGGCCCAACTGGTTAGTTCATGTGTGTATGGTCTGAGAGACTCGGGTTCGAATCCGCGCCAGGCCACTTTTAATGTATATATTTTTTTGAACCTTTTTTATTTTACCTTATTAAATCAAATTATATTATTAAAATTTTTTTCAAATAAAATTATTTTAAGATAAACAAAATTAATATAAATTATAGTTTATCATTTTTCACATAAACCAACCTTCGTATTCATTAAGTTCGTGAAACCCACTTAATATTATATTATTACTTATCATTTTGTTTTTTAATTAGTCATTTCCAAGAAAAAAACTTGACCGATAAAATCAGTGTTCCTCAAATATTTTAAATCTCATTTTAGTGATAAACTAACAAGTAAATAATATTATATCGTGAAAATTTCGTTAAAGCCTTAAATTGATATATTAATATAAAATTCCATAACATAATAAAAGATATTAAAATAATACATAATCCTTATAACAAAAGTATTTAAATTTTATAATTTCGTTAGCTAGTTTGTGATTTTATATTTTCTTTAATTTATAGTTCGTGGGGTTCGATAGTTTCAATATCTTTAACGAACTTTCGGTTGTTATTTCAAGTTTAGCTTCAATTTCAAGGTGAATTTCTCACACATCTTTTTTTAACGCTTTTACACATTTTGGGCATAACATATATATCCTATCAAATGAATTGTTTATGTATTCTTATTACAAACTACAATTCGCATCATCGACTTGTGTGTTACTTATTACTTGCTTAAAGTTACGTGCATATATTTCTTCGATAAGTATGATCATACGCCCCCCTTTGCGCTCAGAACCGTGTTTCGAGTGGAAAAGGGAACCCGATCCGAGTACTTTGGTTGGAACTAACGGGAAAGGACCTTCATTTATTTTTACACTCAGGACCTTGATTCGAGTGTAAATAACTCTTACTTGCGCTTTTATTTCACAAGTTTCATGGAATTTTATGGTGTTTAGGTATTTATGTCAAAACTTGTGTGAACTTACCAACTATTCGTTTAGTTGACTTTATTTTACATATATACTACATGTACAATTCATTGGAGGATGAGACTTGGAGAAGATACTAGAACTTAGGTTATGTTAATAAATGGAAAAGTTGTTAACTGTTCTTGTTTTTCTTGTATTTCTTTATCTTCGAACTTGTGTATTGGATGCTTAAATTAATTAATGATAATATTGTCACTTAATAGTGCCACGTGTGTTTTGAGGAATCTGTACGTCACACTCAGGCGTTTCCACTTAAGCCGGGGCGTTACAATATCCGGCTGCGTCACTTGCAAATAAAGTAACCTCCACATGAGACGCCTATATTGGTTTGCATCAACTCTTGCTCCTTCATCATCTTTTCCCAGTTTCAATTATTTCTCCATTGGAAAAGCACTAGGTCGGGATCCTAGTACACCACAATCCTTTAGTATATCAAGAGTGTGTTTTCGTTGGCTAAGAACTAGTCCCTCTTTCGTTCAAGCCACCTCAATGCCTAGGAAATATTTTAGGCTTCCTAGGTCTTTGATACTGAATTTCTCGTTACGATAATTTTTCATGGCATGTATTTTTGACGGGTTATTACCAACGATGATAACATCGTCAACATATATCAATGCAACAACAAATGAATATCCTTCCTTGCAAATAGAAAGAGAATGATCCGCCTTTGGCTTTTTGAAGTTAAGAGCTAAGAGGGTTGAAGTGAACTTTTGGTACCAGTTTCGAGAGGCTTGTTTCAAGCGTATAATGATTTTCTTAACCGAAAAACTTTGTTACCTTTTCACTTTTCGAATCCTTGGGGGATTTTCATGTACACTTCTTCATGGAGATCCCTATGCAAAAAAGAGTTATTTACCTCTAATTGATGAACGATCCAATCCTTCTTTACATCCACAGCAAGGGGTGCTCGGACTGTTAAGAGTTTGGCGACCATTGCAAATGTATCATGAAAGTCGATTCCTTCTAATTGCATGGACCCTCTTGCCATGAGCCTTTCTTTGTATCTTTCAATTTCCCCACTGGGCTTTTATTTTACTTTAAAGACCCATTTTGGGTCTATATCTTATTTGCCTTTTTGGTAATTCTTCAAGGTTCCATGTTCCATTTGCCTCTAAAGCTTGTATTTCTTTTGCCTCGGCTTTCCTCCAACATTTATCCTGTACGGCTTGGTTAAAACTTTGGTTCACCTTTCGAGATGATGGCCGCCAAGAAGGCTTTATGATTTTTAGTAAAATATTTATAAAAAAGATAATTAGCTATAGGATGTACCATTACTGACGAGGGAGCTTGATCGGATGCAAGTAAATCTTGGTTGACGGATGGTGGTAGATAGGCGATAAAATTATCTAGCCACTTTGTTCGACTTCTAGCTCTTTGTTGTCTAATGGGCTCGATATTTTCATGAATTATTTCTAACTCAGTTTCATGGTTTTGTGGCATGTATTCTTATGCTTCATTTGTTGGCCCATTATCATTTTGCTCATATCCACTCACAGATTGTGTGGGAGCCTCACAATTAGGGGATGTGTCCTCTTCATGAAAATTTATTTGGTCTTTAGTGGCAATAGACCCAACATCAGTCATGGGCCTAATATCAACCACTTCATCATCGTTTAAGCTAGTTGGTTCAATGTGCACTCCTTGTAAGTCATTATCAACCTCTTCATAGTACCATGGGGGGAAACTAAAAAGATTTTCTTTTTCTTTCCTATCGATACGTTTGGCATTACGATAGGGAAAAATGTTCTTAGCGAATTTTACATCCCTTCATAACACAATTATGTTGTGTTCCATGTCGTATAGTTTGTACCCTTTTGTTCCAGCGGGGTAACCCAAAAACACCCTGGGCCTCCCCTCAACACGAATTTATCTCCCTTTGTATTGGTAAATCTAAAATTGGCTAAGCATGCAAAAACTTTCATTTTCTTATCTTCGGGCTTTCGTTCAAAAATAATTTCAGAAGGTGTTTTGTCGTAAAGGGTCTTTGATTGAAGACGATTGATTATGTAGGCAGATGTCGTAACACATTCGCCCCAAAAAATTTTTGGCAAATTAGCCTCAAATATAAGGGCTCATGCGGTTTCGAGAAGATGCCTATGTTTGCGTTCAACAACACCTTTTTGTTGTGGTGTGTGTGCGCAAATATGTTGGGCCTACATTTAGTTGGTTTGTACTTAGTCGTTGCATAATGTAATTAGTGTTATGTGTGTGTTTGTAAACCGAGATCAACTTTTGATCTCGATGGGCTTGGGCTTAATGTTTTCCCCTATATATATAAATGTATTGTATAGGTTTTTGGGTGCCGTTCAATAGAAAGGAGTTGGACGTGTTTTTTGTAAGGCTAATGCATTTGACATAATATATATATATATATATATATATATACACACACATATGTTTTGAAGCTTTAATCGGTGTGATTTGTGTTCTTGGTTATTTGTCTTGAATCATCTCGTGTTATATTCCGCAATAACATCGAGATAGTCGATATCATATTGAAAGATCCATTCACGGGACAAACAATTGGTATCAGAGCCTTTTGAACCATTCGAGGCTCAGGTTTGATGTCAAAGGATTCAAGATTTTTGTATTCTGGTGATCTTGGTGGTTTGGCTTGCTTTTCCAGTGAATATAGCATCGAAGAAGAAGAAAGGGATTGTTTTGGTCAAAGATTATATTATATTTGAAAATAATTTAAATCCCACTGATTTAGGGATTCAGTTGTTACCAAAATCAACTGGTTAAACGTGTTCTTGGGTGTTCTCGGCTGTGTTTCATCGTTTTCGGCTTAATTTGGGAGTTCTCGGTCACAAACAAGTGTTGTCGGGCTTATTTGACTGTTCTTGGCTGAATCTCTGAGTTTTCGATCAAACTTTTTCTCGGTCAACGTTAGTTTTCGGCCAAAAAGGTGTTCTCTATTGGTGTACTCTTGTTCTCGGTCAACGTTAGTTTTCGGTCAACGCCAACTGTTCTCAGCTAGTTCTACACTTGGGCCTGATCAGTTCTGTTTGGGCTTTGACACTTGGATATTAGGTTAACTGGACTGTGAAAATTAAAATGGACCAAATAACTAATGGTAATGGATCATCCAATGCAACACTTTATCAAGAACTGGACTCAATAATGGGAACTACTACTCGCATACCTCGTATGCTGTCTCATGAGGGGTTTAGCGAGGGGAAGTTCAGATTTGAGAAATACGTTAAAATGAAAGATGCTAAAGTTTGGAGAAGTATTGTTAGGGGTCCTCAAGTCATCACATACCAACATGAGAAATCTCAGGAAATTGCTGTGAAGCCTGTTGAATTGTATGATGATGCTGATTTTGAGAAAATAGAAGAAGATGAAAAGGCACTTTCAACATTAACCATGGCACTCTCACCTGAGATTGCATTGGGTTTTAGGGAACTGAAGTATACTAAGGCACTATGGGAAGCCTTTATTGAATTGTATGAGGGTAATGAAGACATGAGAAGAAGTCGTCAAGATCTGTTGCGCCAAAAATTTAGTATGTTTAATCATATTTTAGGAGAGTCGTTGGAAACACAGGTGCATAAGTTCATAGCTCTTGTAACTGAGATGAGATCTGCAAGTATTAATCTAACAGCAGCTGAGACAAATAATAAGATGGTAAACTCTTTGCCTCAAATTTGGGATATGAACGTTGCTGTAATCAAAAAGACGAAGGATCTCAACAGACTCACTTTGTCTGAAGTGATGGCAATCATCAAGGCTTGTGACATGGATGATAAGCAACAGGCCATAAACCATGCAAACTCCTACAATGCAGCAGGCTACAGTGTTGCTTCAAATAATGCCCTCATTTCACAAGAAAACTTCTCTATGTACAACAATACTCAGGGACAACAGCAATTTCGACCTCAAGGAAAATTTTCAATGTTTAAATCCGCTCAGGGTCACTTCTCTCAAGCTTTACCACAGCCAGATCCGGTGTTGTTTGCTAAACTTGCTCAATCACCTACTGCTAATGTTAAACCTTAAACATCTGGTGTATCTCCTAGTCAGAATTCCAGTCAGATTCCCTCTATATCAAAGGATACTCAAGATAACATTGCTCTAATGGCGGGATTCATGAACAGCAACAACGTATTCCTTGCTGGAGATCTGGTTCAACCAGTAGTTTCTACTGAGCTTGATAAAATTCACCCAGATGATGTAGAAGAAATGGACATTTCTTGGCAAATCGCCATGGCAGTGTTTCGGGCTAACAAATTTACTAAAAGAACGGGAAGGAATAATTGGAATGTGCCAAATAATCAGAATGTGGGTTTTAACAAAGACACTCGGAGATTTACAATTGTCACGAGCTGGGTCAATTTGCATGTGAATGTATCAATCCAGCCAAGGAAGGAAACATGGAAAGGGTGCTAATACCAGTGGGAAGTACTAGAGGAGATAGTGGGGCTAGTTCGGGTGATGGTGAACGGGGTATGGTAGCTCAACAGTTCTCCTGGAATGATCAGATGGTTGTCGTCAACATAAATAATCAGAGTGCCAACTTTGCTCACGTTGAAGATGCTGAAGATGAAAATGCTGCTGAGGAACATGTTAAGGAACTTCAATTTGCTTTTATGGCTTTCATTTTCTCAAGCTCATCTGAGTTAAGTTCTCAATTATGTTCTCTAGCTTGTATTAATAAAATAGATCTCTACAAATCTCACAATAGTAAGTTGCTTAGAGAAATGGAAAATTTGAAATCCGAAAACTATAAACTTAAGAAAAATGAAAGAGCTTTTCTAGATAAAATTGATGCACAAAAAAAGGATTTTTCCAAACTCAAATATGATTTTTGTTTAAAATGTTGTCACCACCTTGATGCCAAACAAAATATTTGTTGAATTAACTGCTGAACTGGAAGCCTGTAAGTTAGAAGTTTCAAATCTAATAAATTAATATAAAAGAGCTGAACTAGATTTTAGAAAATTTGATGGTTCAAGTAAAGTAGTCAATTCCATGATTGAAAATCAATTATAGTTGAAAGAAAATGAAGGTGTGGGTATAGGATATAGTCAAGTATCCCCACAATACAATGACAACTATATGGTCTTCCTCTTACCAAAGAGCAGGAAGAAAAGGTAAAGGACATGAAGTATGGTAATCCTGCTAAAAATGAAAACGATGACACTGTAAAGGCCAATGCGTCCACTTCAGAAGTGAACGATTCTAATGTGTTTGCCTCATGTGCAGATAAAGTAATCATTGAGGATTGGACTAATAAGGATGATGATTCATGTGTTTCAATTAATAAAGACATTATTTCCGATGTTCCTTTAAAATTACCTGTTTTGAATTTTGTTATTCCGACTGTTTGTGTGGGCTCTGTTTTTAAGAACAAAGATACTAGTGTGGTTGATTCCGTTAAAACTTTGAATTATGACAATGTGGTTTCTAATAAGTTTAAAAGATCGAAAACTTCTAATAAATAATCATTTCCTAACTTTGTTAAAGAGGGATGCTCTAATGATAAACAGGGTGGTAAGTCAAATCATGTGTCAAGCAGTAAACATAGGTAAAGCAAACCGGTCCACACAACCGGTCCAGACGGGAAGTTGACCAAAATAAATTCTATATAAACGTTAAACTTGTTTTAACTGTGGCACTCCTAGTCATATTGCTAGAAATTGTCCACATCGTCCATATGTCCCTTACTATGGATTCTATCAGAAGAATATGCCTCGTAATACCTATAGGCAAAATTTCAGGTATAACCAGGCTAATTCTTCTGGCGATGATTAGACAGAAACAAATCAGGTATGTTTAGTCCTCATCAGACCAAGCCTAACATGTTTCGTAGAGGTGGTAAAATAGTGTTTCGGTTTCGAAAATGAACACGGCTTCTAAACCAAATAGAATAAGTGGTAGAGACAAAATCATTTGTGTCTCCCACTTGCATACCAGATACCAAGTCATCCATTCGTACAAATAATGCCAAATTTTACAATGGTATACATGAATGGTTGCCTAAATCTCCGGTAAAAGAGACATCAAATTCTATATTAGATGATCGAAAGGATATGTCATGGCAACCTGTGACAACTTTAGATGAGTCAGGTTCACCAAGTGTAACTATGGACTGGGTACCAAAGTCTAACTAATCTCATACATCTTGCAGGAACAGTTATGGAGGAATATCATCATACCTTGGTATGTTGATAGTGGTTGTTCCAGACACATGACAAGAGACATCTCCCAGCTACACGACATTAAAATCTTTAATGGTGGGTATGTTTCTTTTGCGGGAGGAGAGAAAGGGAAGATCACGCAGAAGGGTACTGCAAGTAATGATGTTCTAAAATTTGAGAATGTTAATTTTGTTCCTGAGTTGAAACACAGTCTGTTGAGTGTGTCGCAGATCTGTGATAAAGGTTTCTCAACACATTTCACTAATAAAGAGTGTTTGATTTTAAAACCTGGTATTATCATACCAGAAGACTGGATTCTTGTTCAATCACAAAGAAAAGATAACGCTTACGTGATCGACATGAACAAAAATGTTCCCGTTGAAATAACTTGCTTGTTTTCATTTGTTTCAGGACATAATGTCATGCTTTGGCATCGTCGTCTTAGTCATGCAAATGTGAAAAACTTAAACCGTCTTGCTAAAAATGATTTGGTGCGAGGTTTACCCGTCAAAGATTTTATTAGTATTGAAAAGTGTGTGGCTTGTGCCTTGGGTAAACATAATCGAAAATCTCATAAACAAAAACTGATTAATAACGTTTCATCAGTGTTTCAATTATTGCATATGGATATATTCGATCCGGTTCATGTTTTGAGTATTTCTTGTAGTTCTTACTATCTCGTTATTACTGATGACTACTCATGTTTTACTTGGGTGTTTTTCTTGTCAAATAAGAGTGAAACTGCAGAATTGATTAAAAGGTTTGTGGTGCTTATGGAGAATCAACTCAATTTAAATCTGAAAAGCATTCGTTATGACAATGGCATAGAGTTCAAGAGTGCTTCATTGAATTATTATTGTTCCGAGAAATGGGTGCTTTGACAATACAGTTCTGCTCGGACAGCGCAACAGAATGGTGTTGCTGAAAGAAGAAATATGACTCTTATTGAGGCGGCAAGGACCATGTTGTGTGATTCAAAACTGCCGTTATTGTGACATTCATGATAAAACGAGGTACACTTTATTCATTACGTAACAAGTAAACGATAAATCGGTTAATTCGTAGTGCTTAAACGAGTAACCGACCGATACTAATTATGACCCGTATACATACTGAGGGGTCATATACGAGTTATATATATGTTATAGAGGCTAACATATTGATATTTAGACCCCAGTACGTTTAAAACTCTTTAAACAAAAAAGGTTTCGTTTATCGATACGCTATAAGCTTAAACGCAATCGTTAATATCAAAACAAGCATTGTAGCATCCGTTAAGCCGAAAAAGATTTATAAAACACTTATATAACATGTTCTAAGCAATCCGTGAAAATATTTTGGAATTTTACAACGAGTCAGTACGTTTTTCTTATTTTACAAAAATAAGCTGAAAAACACTCGTTTTTGCGCTATTTCTCACACCCGAATTAATTTTCTTGCGAAAAACCGAACCCGAACTAAATTTGAAGTGGGATTTTCATGTTTGGGCTTGTATAATTAAATTAATGGGCCAAAACAGCCCATTATGGGGCCTTCTTGAATTCCGATCGGAACACCCACCAAACATCACATTCTTTTATATAACTTACATCCTAAGCTTTATCATTCATTTCAACTCTCAAAATTTTGAAGTCCAAGCAGCTGCAAAGTAAAACTCCAGGAACTTTCAAAAACCTAAGGTAATTAGTGATTTTCTTTGAGTTTTAACCATGATTAACATAGTTTAACCATAAAAAATTACTCCTTGATTAGTTTTAAACATGTTTAACTATCCAAAAACCCTAAAAATCAAGTAAAACCATGTTTTGATGTTAAACATGTTTACAAACCAGGAACATATACTTTTTTGGTCAAAAACGCGGATTAGAACATGAATACAACGTTTTTACGGTTAGAAAGTTCGGTTTGAACCCAAAACCGAAACCCTAATTATCAAGGCTGTTACATGGATGATTTATGCTTGGTTTGATGTTATATGATATGTATATATACTGAGTTTGCAACCCGAGACCCGGAAAGTCGTTTAAGCTAGCAAAATTCATCGAAAACCGACAAGGTAAACCCGTAACACTCGTTTAGGGGCTGTTTAGTATTAGGTTGTGACGTGCTTGTTGTTAGCTTGTGAAAAATTTCAGGGACATTAGGGATCATATAAATGAGTTCCTGTTCAAATTTGGTAATTTTTCGATAAACGGAGAATATTTGGTGAATTTATTTCCATTTATGAGCGTTTATTTGGGAAAAATAGCTAAACATATTGAAAAATTATGAAACTTGGTTTTGGAGTTTAATATGTGATGGTAAGATCACTGGTAAAGTTTGGGAATCATTGGAAATGTCTAAGTATGGTTTGTGCAATCATGGCTTAACCGAATTTTAACAGCCGAAAAACGCACAAAAAGGCATTTTGTCAAAAGAGTTAGGTTCTGGAAATTTTGCAGGGGCTATGTAATAATATTGAGGTCATTGGTAAAAATTATCGGATTTTTCGGAGGTCGTTTGATATAAACGGACCATTTATTACACGATTATAACCTATTAAATGAATTTTTATAAATAAATAATTAATCATAAAATTTCTGAAAATATTTTTATAAAATTCTCCATGTCTTAATGTATTTTTAAAAAAATTTACATAATTTATATATAAGTACATATTTAGTTATGATTAATCAAAGATTTAAATTATAATTGTTTTAACGAAACCGGCAGTTTTGTGTTTAACGGACTGACTGGTATGTCAAAATGTCAAAAGTGGTCAAATATCATATTTTTGAATGATATTGATAAAAACGAACTTTTTACGAGAATTCCGGACAATTCGGGTGGATTGTGCGCGTTTTGTATAATCAAACCCGTGTGAAAACGGAAACGAACCCTGCGATCAAACCAGACACCGAAACCTTAAAATTCTTTCATAAATCAAATCATTTTATCAATCAATATATTTACTTAAGTTTTATGTGATCTTACCTAATCCCGAAACGTATAAACGATCAACTGAGCTAGGCTCGGGAAACGGTGAAACTGAGCCAAATCCAGTTTCAAACATTTCATAGTATACAACGTCACAATCTAAAACTATGGTCATGTTCTGGGCCTAACAGCTATACCTAGATTATCTATACAGCCCGACTTAGCTTGAACACTGTACTAGTAATAACGATACGATACCGTTTATAGGAATTAGGCTATAAACGAGGCATCTGACTTATTGATACGTGATTTCTGTGCGAACTACGATAAGGTGAGTTTCACGACCCCCACTTTCTAAACTGTTTTACGAACTTTTGGGGTGAAAAGCATGTTTACATAAACTGATATACTTGAAAACGTGTGATGATGTGGATTATCTAAGTACTAACACTTGACAAGTCCCCACAGACACAAGTGATTAACTTCGTGCCGGTGACGTGTGGATAGTACTATCGGTTTGACAAACCCAACTGACAGAGCCGGAGGGGTATGCCGGAACATATGTAAACCCAGTTGCACATTGTCATTATATTTTTACATACTGCTATGTGGTGTTAGACATAGTACATACTTGGGGCAAAGTGGCTGTTAAATGCCAACGGGAGTGCATGGGCAGTGGAGGCCATGTGTTTTAGCTCGTTTCGGTTTCACTTGTGGCTTAGTATAATACATCATACACAGACATATATACATACACACTGTAAACTTTACGAACTCGTGAACTGATTTCATTGATACTCGTGAAACTTGAAACTCACCAACTAGACGTAGTTGACCCGTTTTAACATGCTTTTCAGGTAAAGCAAAAGTGGAATGATTTGCTTACATGCTTGGTGTTAGAAAGAAAGTTGAATAGCTGTGAATAGACACTGATATAATACTGAATAAGAAGCTCGTAAACCGGTTATGTGTTTTTTACCTAGTTTGTAAACATAGTACCTACCAATGTAATATGATGTAATTTAGCTGTTGAATTTTCTTTATAAACAATGTGGTTGATACCAGTGTTATCTGTTACATTCCCGTATTACGCTTCCGCAACTACCTAGTCGGGGTGTGACAGAAGTTGGTATCAGAGCCATTGGTTATAAAGAATTAGGATGTCTCTTAGGATACCCTAAGATAACCGTAGGGTCGATTAACTCTGGGAATAAAATAATATTAAATAATATACACGAATGATTCTTGTGATGAACGCGAATGGACAAGTGGGTTATTATGGTCCGGAACGTAATAACAGACTTGTTTGTACGAGGAAATTCGAGAAGAAGTCGATAAACAATCGAATAGGTAAAAACAGCAACATATGTGTATAAAATATAATAATAGATAAAAATCTGTGTATATAAACGATTATTTGTGCTTATGTGTATAAATACTTACATGTATTTTACTATGATTAATATAGAAGGATATTATTCTTATCACTAACAATTGTGCAGGAATATGTCAAGATCTACTGATCGTTTACCTAATACCCTGCCAACAGGGCCTGAGGAGGAAGAGGAGGATCCGGAAGAGGAAACTGAGGATGAACCAGAGGAAATAGAAGAAGGTGCAGATGCGGTAATTCCACGTGAGGTACCCGCGGATCAACCCGACTTATCGGGTTATCGTTGTGACACCTACCCCCCTAGGGAATCCCCTAGGAATGTTGCAGGACAGGGAGCTACTAGTGCTTATCATTCACCTGTTAGAGCACCCAGATCCCCTACTCCACCTGTACAGCATACACCAGTACCCCCACCCACCATTAGAAACCGTCAGACCGCTCGCATTTCCGTGCGCCCACCTGAGCACACCTTTTCCCCACCTCGATCTACATACCATAGGGGAGAAACATCACGTGTCCAGGTCACTGAGATACCTATTCCTACTTGGGGTTTACCCGCCCCGGTACCCGAGCCACCTCGTCATTCTGATTCAGCATGGTTTGGTTTAGCGACTGATAAGCTTTTAGACCAATCACATTCTATAAATAACCTAAACCTGCATAAACACGATATGCAAGATCACATGCGGTACATGCAGCAAGAAATCAGAATTGTGCAAAGATCCAGTGCTCACAGCCACGGGCGTCAGGATCGAGCGATGATACTACTGGGGGTATGCTTAGCAGTTAATGCGGCCCTAGTGGCTGCTGTTGTTTGGTTGTGGCTCCATGTTGCAAAGAATGGATAGGACATAATAGTCTAGTCTTATGTATATAGTCTTTTGATATCCCAAGCAGCATTTTGTTACAGCGTGTTGGGCTGACTTGGGAGTTGTTTGTGGTTTAGTACTATTTCAAGCACTGGCCCTTATCGGGTTAAGTCTACATGTCACTTGGTGACAAATTTTGATACGCATATACAAGCGCTGGCCTATACCAGGTTAAGCCTATGCGCTAATTTTGGATGCATATGTACAGTAATGATTATAATTAATACAAACGTGTTTTCTTTGGCATAGTTATGTGTTGTGAAATTGTAATATTGTAAAGTTGTGTTGATCATAGTGAAACGATATTGATTATTATATAATTGATTAATTTATAGAATGGCCCCGAAGAAAGCAAACCCTTTGTCTGAGGCGGAAGTGGCCGCAATGATTGCTCGTCAACTACAAGCAGTGATACCAACAATTGTAACACAAGTCACTGCATGCATACGTGCTAACAATACTGATAATGTCATAAATAATAATAACACTCTCCCAACTATGAATGTCACTGGGAACCCAGAACCTGTTGTGCACCCTGATAATATCCCGAACCCTGTACTGGTTGTTAACACAACTAATAGTGATAATACTCGGACCAATACCGATAATAACAATAATAATAACCGAGAACCCCCGCGTCAGGAGTACTCATACAAACAATTTACATCATGTAAACCGATTGATTTTAAGGGTATTGAAGGACCTAGCGGACTGGTCAAATGGATAGAAAAGACCGAATCAGTAATTAATATCAGTGAGTGTCCACCGAACCGCGTGGTCAGATTTGCTACCAGTATGTTTCTAGACCAAGCGCTGATGTGGTGGAACACGGTAGTCCAAATAAGGGGACAAGATGTTATTAATCGTATGTCATGGACTGAATTAAAAACCCTCATGCTAGAGCATTTTTGTCCTAAAAGTGAGATTCAGAGGTTGGAACACGAGTTATGGAATCTGGAAATGAAAGGAGCGGACCATGTGGGATACACGAATCATTTTAACAAACTGTCCCGCTTAGTTCCGTGGTTATTTACACCGGAAGCGAAGCGAATTGAACGTTATATCTGGGGACTGACCCCTACCGTGAGAAGTATAGTGAATTCAGTTGCCCACCCGACATTAGAAAGTGCTGTATCTCAAACGGGTGTCGTTACTTTTGATCTGATGAGAAGTGGAGTGATAAGGATGCCAGGTGAAACAACAAGTTTAAAACGAACTGATTATGGGACAAGAATGCAAGGAAACCCTCAAAACAAGCGGGCTCGTCCGAATACCCGAAGTTATGCCATGACCAGTTCTAATGTAAAACAAGAGACCTATAAAGGGACGTTACCGAAGTGCAAAAGATGTGACTTCCATCATGTGGGTGATTGCGAACCGATCATTTGTCAAAAGTGTGGAAGAACGGGACACTATGCCCCCAACTGTAGAACCCCCACCAACACTGTTAACCGTCCACCGCAATCAACTCAACTACCTCGACCTCAACCAACCCGCCCACAACTCAACCAACAAACCCCACCTACCACGAACCTCCGTGCCTGCTATGAATGTGGCAGTACGGAACACTTTCGGAGATACTGCCCCAATTTGAACCCGGGTGCAGTGAGAAGGCAGAACCAAGCACAAGCATCAACCTCCAATGCAGCTAGGGGACGCGCGTTTGTATTAGGACCGGGTGAAGCGCGTCATGATCCGAATGTGGTGACAGGTACATTCTTAGTTTCGGGTCAGTATGCTTCAGTTTTGTTTGATACGGGTGCCGATAGAAGTTTCGTATCTGTTAATTTCTTACCTTTAGAAAATATGCCGGTTAGTGAACAAACAAAACCATATACTATAGAACTCGCTAACGGTAAGTCTATACTTGTTAACCGAATAGTCCGAGACTGTTCCCTTATCCTAAACGACCACCCATTCCTTATTGATTTACTTCCAGTGGAATTGGGAAGTTTCGATATTATAGTCGGTATGGACTGGCTATCTAAGTATAAAGCTGAAATTGTCTGTAAGGATAAGACCGTTAGGATACCTCTTTCGAATGATGAAGCTATGATTGTTCAAGGTGAGAAATCTGGTACGGTACTGCCTCTCATATCTCAACTTAAGGCATTAAGATATTTACGCGAAGGTTGTACTTTATACTTGGCGAGCGTAACAGTTAAGGAACCCGAGGAAAAACGAATGGAAGACATCCCAGTGGTACACGAGTATTCAGATGTATTCCCCGATGAGTTGCCTGGTTTACCATCGACCCGACAAGTAGAATTCCGTATTGACTTGATACCGGGAGCAGCACCCATTGCTAAGGCACCTTATCGACTTGCACCTTCTGAAATGCAAGAACTATCCAACCAGTTACAAGAATTACTGGACAGGGGTTTTATTCGCCCTAGTTACTCACCGTGGGGAGCACCAGTGTTGTTTGTAAAGAAGAAGGATGGGAGTTTTCGAATGTGTATTGATTATCGGGAATTGAATAAAGTGACTATAAAGAATAGATACCCCTTACCTCGAATTGATGACTTGTTTGATCAGCTTCAAGGTGCGAAGTATTTTTCAAAAATTGATCTTAGATCTGGTTATCATCAAGTAAGAATTCAGGAAGAAGACATACCAAAAACAGCTTTCCGAACTCGGTATGGTCACTATGAATTTTTGGTTATGCCGTTTGGGTTGACAAATGCACCCGCAGTGTTTATGGACCTCATGAACCGAATTTGCAAACCTTACCTTGACAAGTTCGTGATAGTGTTTATCGATGACATTTTGATATATTCGAGAAGTAAGGAGGAACACGAACAACATTTGCGGGAAATCTTAAAATTATTGAGGCAAGAGAAGTTATACGCAAAGTTGTCCAAATGTGAGTTTTGGCTACAAGAAGTACAGTTTTTGGGACACATTGTGAACCATCAAGGGATCCAAGTAGATCCAAGTAAAATTGAGGCAATTAAAAATTGGCAAGTGCCTAAGTCACCAAGAGAAATTCGTCAATTCTTAGGACTAGCCGGGTATTATAGAAGATTCATTGAAAACTTTTCAAGTATTGCACAACCTCTAACCCTCCTAACTCAAAAAGATCGAGCATATGAATGGGGAGAAGAACAAGAAATGGCCTTCCAAACGTTAAAACAGAAGTTATGTGAGGCTCCAATATTAAGCCTTCCAGATGGAACTGATGAATTGGTGGTATATTGTGACGCATCTCGTAAAGGTTTAGGATGCGTACTGATGCAAAGAAAGAAAGTAATAGCATATGCTTCCCGACAATTAAAAGTACATGAAAAGAATTATACGACCCATGATTTGGAATTGGGAGCAGTTATCTTTGCATTGAAGATTTGGAGACATTACTTGTATGGCACTAAATGTACCATCTATACTGATCACAAAAGCCTACAACACATATTCGATCAGAAAGAGCTAAACATGAGACAAAGGAGATGGGTAGAACTGTTAAATGATTATGACTGTGAGATTAAATACCATCCGGGTAAGGCCAACGTAGTAGTTGATGCTTTAAGCCGAAAAGACAGAATCAAACCATTAAGGGTACAAGCACTCGGAATGATTGTTCAAAGTAGCCTAACCGAACAAGTTCGCGTTGCACAAGATGAGGCCTTGAAGGCAGATCAGCTAGAAAAAGAAGAACTACATGGAAATGAAAGGAATTTTGAGAAGAAAATTGATGAAGTATATTATTACAAAAACCTGGTCTGGATTCCAACAATTCATAAACTCCGAAAGTTGATTCTTGATGAAGCACACAAATCCAAATATTCTATTCATCCAGGTACTGATAAGATGTATAAGGATGTTAAAGAATTTTACTGGTGGCCTGGTATGAAAAAGGATATAGCCGTGTATGTAAGTAAATGTGCAACATGTGCAAGGGTAAAGGCGGAATATCAAAAACCTTCGGGAATGTTACAACAACCCGAAATCCCACAATGGAAATGGGAACAAATTACCATGGACTTCGTGACACACCTTCCTAAAACCTCTCAAGGACACAACGCAATTTGGGTAATTGTGGACCGGTTAACCAAATCCGCACACTTTATTCCCATCCGTAACAACTACACCACCGAAAAACTCGCTCAAATTTACATCGATGAAATAGTATCTCGACACGGAGTACCTCTTTCGATTATTTCCGATCGAGACAGTCACTTTACTTCACAATTCTGGCAAGCAGTACAAGAAGCCTTGGGAACCCGAATCGACCTAAGTACGGCTTACCATCCCCAAACTGATGGTCAATCTGAACGAACCATCCAAACCTTAGAAGATTTACTTCGTGCTTGTGTACTGGACTTCAAAGGGAATTGGGATCAACACCTCCCGCTCATTGAATTCTCTTACAATAACAGTTATCACAGTAGTATACAAGCAGCACCTTATGAAGCTATATACGGGCGAAAATGTAGATCACCACTATGTTGGACAGAAGTGGGTGATACTCAAATTTCAAGATCCGATTTAATTCAGGAAACCACCGATAAGATTCACCAAGTTAAACAAAAATTGAAAGCAGCCCGTGACCGACAAAAGAGTTATGCCGATGTTCGCAGAAAACCGCTATCTTTTGAAATAGGTGATAAGGTATTTTTAAAAGTATCGCCATGGAAAGGTGTTATAAGATTTGGAAAGACTGGTAAACTAGCCCCGAGATACAACAGACCTTTAGAGATTGTCGCAAAAATTGGTCCCGTAGCTTACCGATTAAAACTGCCCTTAGAACTGAGCACTATTCACGACGTGTTTCATGTATCGAATCTGAAAAAGTGTTTGACTGATGAAACGACAATAGTACCACTGGAAGATGCTCAGATCAACGAAAAGCTCAACTTCGTAGAGGAACCGGTAGAAATTGTAGACGGGAAAACCAAACAGTTACGACACAACAAAATTTCATTGGTAAAAGTTCGGTGGAATTCAAAACAAGGACCCGAATATACTTGGGAACGAAAGGACGAATTCCGAAAGAAATACCCACACCTGTTCCCTAAAAAGAAAACCGATGACACATTAAATTTCGGGGACGAAATTTCTTAACGGGGGGAGAATGTGACATTCATGATAAAACGAGGTACACTATATTCATTACGTAACAAGTAAACGATAAATCGGTTAATTCGTAGTGCTTAAACGAGTACCCGACCGATACTAATTATGACCCGTATACATACTGAGGGGTCATATACGAGTTATATATATGTTATAGAGGCTAACATATTGATATTTAGACCCCAGTACGTTTAAAACTCTTTAAACGAAAAAGGTTTCGTTTATCGATACGCTATAAGCTTAAACGCAATCGTTAATATCAAAACAAGCATTGTAGCATCCGTTAAGCCGAAAAAGATTTATAAAACACTTATATAACATGTTCTAAGCAATCCGTGAAAATATTTTGGAATTTTACAACGAGTCAGTACGTTTTTCTTATTTTACAAAAATAAGCTGAAAAACACTCGTTTTTGCGCTATTTCTCACACCCGAATTAATTTTCTTGCGAAAAACCGAACCCGAACTAAATTTGAAGTGGGCTTTTCATGTTTGGGCTTGTATAATTAAATTAATGGGCCAAAACAGCCCATTATGGGGCCTTCTTGAATTCCGATCGGAACACCCACCAAACATCACATTCTTTTATATAACTTACATCCTAAGCTTTATCATTCATTTCAACTCTCAAAATTTTGAAGTCCAAGCAGCTGCAAAGTAAAACTCCAGGAACTTTCAAAAACCTAAGGTAATTAGTGATTTTCTTTGAGTTTTAACCATGATTAACATAGTTTAACCATAAAAAATTACTCCTTGATTAGTTTTAAACATGTTTAACTATCCAAAAACCCTAAAAATCAAGTAAAACCATGTTTTGATGTTAAACATGTTTACAAACCAGGAACATATACTTTTTTGGTCAAAAACGCGGATTAGAACATGAATACAACGTTTTTACGGTTAGAAAGTTCGGTTTGAACCCAAAACCGAAACCCTAATTATCAAGGCTGTTACATGGATGATTTATGCTTGGTTTGATGTTATATGATATGTATATATACTGAGTTTGCAACCCGAGACCCGGAAAGTCGTTTAAGCTAGCAAAATTCATCGAAAACCGACAAGGTAAACCCGTAACACTCGTTTAGGGGCTGTTTAGTATTAGGTTGTGACGTGCTTGTTGTTAGCTTGTGAAAACTTGCAAGGACATTAGGGATCATATAAATGAGTCCCT
The DNA here is from genome assembly GCF_021521415.1 of Bidens hawaiensis. Classification (NCBI taxonomy): domain Eukaryota; kingdom Viridiplantae; phylum Streptophyta; class Magnoliopsida; order Asterales; family Asteraceae; genus Bidens; species Bidens hawaiensis. Next base: position 2,510,975 of record NW_027491017.1, read on the forward strand.
GTTCAAATTTGGTAATTTTTCGATAAACGGAGAATATTTGGTGAATTTATTTCCGTTTATGAGCGTTTATTTGGGAAAAATAGCTAAACATATTGAAAAATTATGAAACTTGGTTTTGGAGTTTAATATGTGATGGTAAGATCACTGGTAAAGTTTGGGAATCATTGGAAATGTCTAAGTATGGTTTGTGCAATCATGGCTTAACCGAATTTTAACAGCCGAAAAACGCACAAAAAGGCATTTTGTCAAAAGAGTTAGGTTCTGGAAATTTTGCAGGGGCTATGTAATAACATTGAGGTCATTGGTAAAAATTATCGGATTTTTCGGAGGTCGTTTGATATAAACGGACCATTTATTACACGATTATAACCTATTAAATGAATTTTTATAAATAAATAATTAATCATAAAATTTCTGAAAATATTTTTATAAAATTCTCCATGTCTTAATGTATTTTTACAAAAATTTACATAATTTATATATAAGTACATATTTAGTTATGATTAATTAAAGATTTAAATTATAATTGTTTTAACGAAACCGGCAGTTTTGTGTTTAACGGACTGACTGGTATGTCAAAATGTCAAAAGTGGTCAAATATCATATTTTTGAATGATATTGATAAAAACGAACTTTTTACGAGAATTCCGGACAATTCGGGTGGATTGTGCGCGTTTTGTATAATCAAACCCGTGTGAAAACGGAAACGAACCCTACGATCAAACCAGACACCGAAACCTTAAAATTCTTTCATAAATCAAATCATTTTATCAATCAATATATTTACTTAAGTTTTATGTGATCTTACCTAATCCCGAAACGTATAAACGATCAACTGAGCTAGGCTCGGGAAACGGTGAAACTGTGCCAAATCCAGTTTTAAACATTTCATAGTATACAACGTCACAATCTAAGACTATGGTCATGTTCTGGGCCTAACAGCTATACCTAGATTATCTATACAGCCCGACTTAGCTTGAACACTGTACTAGTAATAACGATACGATACCGTTTATAGGAATCAGGCTATAAACGAGGCATCTGACTTATTTATACGTGATTTCTGTGCGAACTACGATAAGGTGAGTTTCACGACCCCCACTTTCTAAACTGTTTTACGAAATTTTGGGGTGAAAAGAATGTTTACATAAACTGATATACTTGAAAACGTGTGATGATGTGGATTATCTAAGTACTAACACTTGACAAGTCCCCACAGACACAAGTGATTAACTTCGTGCCGGTGACGTGTGGATAGTACTATCGGTTTGACAAACCCAACTGACAGAGCCGGAGGGGTATGCCGGAACATATGTAAACCCAGTTGCACATTGTCATTATATTTTTACATACTGCTATGTGGTGTTAGACATAGTACATACTTGGGGCAAAGTGGCTGTTAAATGCCAACGGGAGTGCATGGGCAGTGGAGGCCATGTGTTTTAGCTCGTTTCGGTTTCACTTGTGGCTTAGTATAATACATCATACACAGACATATATACATACACACTGTAAACTTTACGAACTCGTGAACTGATTTCATTGATACTCGTGAAACTTGAAACTCACCAACTAGACGTAGTTGACCCGTTTTAACATGCTTTTCAGGTAAAGCAAAAGTGGAATGATTTGCTTACATGCTTGGTGTTAGAAAGAAAGTTGAATAGCTGTGAATAGACGCTGATATAATACTGAATAAGAAGCTCGTAAACCGGTTATGTGTTTTTCACCTAGTTTGTAAACATAGTACCTACCAATGTAATATGATGTAATTTAGCTGTTGAATTTTCTTTATAAACAATGTGGTTGATACCAGTGTTATCTGTTACATTCCCGTATTACGCTTCCGCAACTACCTAGTCGGGGTGTGACAGTTATTCTTCTGGGCAGAAGCTGTTAATATGGCGTGTTATGTTCAAAATCGGGTGCTAATCAACAAGTCTCAAATGAAAATTCATATGAGATTGTCTATGATCACAAGCCCACAATTGCACATTTTAGAGCATTTGGTTGCCTGTGTACTCTACTGAATCTTGAATCAACTTCAAAATTTGGGGCCAAAGCTGATGATTGTTATTTTGTTGGTTATGTTGGTCGTACTGCCTACAGAGTCTACAAGAAGTAATCCAAGCAGATACTTGAATCATATGATGTTGGAAGGAAACGATACTGATGTCCGTGTTTGTCCCGAATGGTTGTTCGATTACAATGAACTCTTCAAACCTTTCAATGTGCTTCCTGTCATCGACATAGAAATTTCGGGTGCTGCTACGGTAAATACTGAGAGAGAAGACTTACATGTTGTCTCTCATATATATCCAGTTCTGGATGATGATCTCTCAGAATCACCCGATGTCTCTCCGCTTTTGTCTGTCAATCAAAAAGAAGAAGTTACTGAAACTGTGTCCTCACCAACTTCATCAGAAAATACCCCAATAGTTGAGGGGGAGAGTCCTATTCATCAAATTTTCGGTAGCACTTTATTCCCAGATATTCCTAATGAATACGCTGCCAGTACCTCGTATTCATATAGTACAGCGGCTTCTGGATGGAAGAATCCCCTCACTGAGGTTAATGAAAATCTATCAAACTTACCTTCTACCGGTTTTGTTCCTGATCAATCCATTCCATCAAGAATTCAGAGAAATCATCCAATTGAGGCGTGTCCATAAGAAATTAGACCGGACACATAAACAACTGCTTATTTTCTTGTTTATCTCTTAGATTGAGCCGAAGTCAGTAGAAACGGCTCTTCAAGAACCAAGTTGGGTGGTTTCTATTCATGAAGAATTGAATCACTTTGATAAGCTAAAGGTTTGGAGGTTGGTTGAGCTGCCGATGGGAAAGCAAGCGTTGGATACGAGATGGGTTTTCCGAAACAAACAAGATGACACGGGGGTTATTGTTAGAAACAAGGCACGGTTTGCCGTTCACGATTTTCGTCAGGTTGAAGGCTTAGACTACACTGAAGTGTATGCTCCCGTAGCTAGGCTTGAAGCCATTCGGATCTTTCTGGATTATGCGTCGTTCATGGCTCTACAGTCTATCAGATGGATGTTAAAACCGTGTTTCTGTAAGGCGAAGTTAAGGAAGAGATTTACGTGGACCAGCCACTGGGGTTTGTAGACTCAAAGAATCCCACTCATGTCTACAAGTTAGATAAGGCACTATATGTACTTCATCAAGCTCCTCGGGCGTGGTATGCTACATTGACGACTCATGTTGTGGGTTATGGTTATAAAAGAGGGACCATTGATCAAAATATGTTCCTTAAAACCGTTGAGAAGGATTTGATTTGGGTTCAAATTTGCATTGATGACATTATTTTTGGGTCTACCAGTGCTGGGTTGCGCTCTGAGTTTGAAGAAGTGATGAAGGAGAGGTTTGAAATGAGGGGAAATGACAACGTTTCTAGGGTTGCAGGTTCGTAAAAGTTCGACGGGGATTTTGTTGCATCAAGGAAAGTATGTTGAAGATATGCTTGCCAAATTTGAATTTCAAGATTCCAAGAGTGCAACTACTCCTATGGCGGAGAGGCATCTTTTGTCTTCTGATCCTGAAGGGAATCCTGTAGATCAAACTTACTATCAATCAATGATCGGGTCCTTGATGTATCTCACCGCCAGTCGCCCTGACATCATGTTCGCTATCTGTCAATGCGCCCATTTCCAGGCTAACCCTAAACTCTCTCATTAGTTGCTATTAAACGTATTTTTAGATATCTGAAGGGACAACCGAATCTAGGTCTTTGGTATCCCAAAAACTCAGACTTTGATCTATATACTTTTGCTAATAGCAATTATAGTGGAGATGACATTGACAGGAAATCCACATCTGTTGGTTGTCAATTCTTGGGTGATCGTCTCATCTCTTGGAAAATGAAAGAAACAACAAACGGTGTGAACATCCACTGCTGAGACTAAATATGTTGTTGCATCACCTTTTTGCTCACAGGTTATCTGGATGCAACATCAATTGATGGATTACGGTTTGGAATTTCTTGACACCCATATCTTTTGTGATAATTATGTTGCCATTGCAACTGTTAAAAATCTGGTTCAGCATTCAAAAACCAAGAATATCGATATCAAAATTCATTTCATTCGTGACTGTTACGACCGTAAATTGATTCATCTTGATCAAGTTCACACTGATAATAATTTGGCAGACTTATGTACGAAACCGGTCGGGACAACCAGATTTAATGTGCTTGTAGGATTTCTAAAAATGCTTCGTTTCAAGGATTGAGTCTTTTTGAAGTAAAATTTGTACATATTGTCTTAATCTGCACCAATTTAGGGGGAGAAAAATTAAAAACTCAAAAAGAGTGTGTATGTTTTATTTTATTATTTAAAAATTCAAAAAGAGTGTGTGTGTTTTAATTTATTAAAAAAATTATATATAATACTATTGTAACATCTTGTTTTCTTGTTTCGGTTAATAAAATAAAATATGAGTTATTATGAGTCGGGCTATTGTTAGGTTAAATAGATATGGGTTATGGACTTGGATTAAAAAGGAAGTAAGAAAAGACCATGGGCTTAAGCCCATGACCCATAATATATAAACATAATTACTCATTAATCCATCCATTTCACCCATTCCATACACCATCCAAAACACACACTTAAGCTCGGTCTCATATTTTTCTTCTCTCTAGCCGAAATAACCAAGAAAACCGAGCATTAATCCGAGGTAATAATGTTATGATATCTTATGGATCCAAACCCGCTAGATCTAGTCGCGAAATGACTAGCCGACACCCAAAATCGTTAAAGTCACGAGATCCGGATGGATTCGGGTATAAACCGGTCAAAAGACGAGCTTAGGGGTCACCCTAGCTCGGATCTGGATCGAACGGGACGAAAAATGGTGAAAAATTGTGCAAAATACGTTTTTCCGGCCACCGCCTGGTTTTCCGGCACGACGGCGCCGGAAAGACGGCGCGAATTTTAAGGATGCCAGAGAATCTTTCTGACATTCTCTGACCTAACCCTAATTCGTTAACGAAAGAATAACGAATTAGCACCAGTTCGTTATGCCCATTTGTTAAGGAAATATAACGAATTAGCAGCACTTCGTTATTTCCTTCGCTACAGAGAGATAACGAACGAAACCTCATTCGTTAGAAGGTTCATTCATTGTAGAGGGTCATTCGTTATAAGAGATAGTTCTTTATAAAGGCCAGTTCGTTATAAAGACCAGTTCGTTATAGAGGGTCATTTGTTATGAGGGTCAATTCGTTATAAGTTAAGGAGTAACGAATGAACCTCATTCGTTAACGAACTGGATAGCGAATTAAGTTTGAAATAATGACAGAAAGGTCGCTGGACTTAGAAAAGAATGGATTAATTACAAAGAAGCCCTCGAACTTTATGAGTTAGCTCGACCCTAGCCAGGGGCTCTGCCCCTTGGACCCCGCTACTAGGGGCGATGCCCCTGGATCCCTGTTCGACGAAGGTTATAATCAAACTAGAAATACGATATGGGTAGTGATAGTTAACTGATATGTGTAATTGTTATACAGTCAGTCGTGCGCAGCTAAAGATAGGAATAACCGTAAACGGTGAACGTAACCGCATTCAGGTGAGTTTCTAGCCCCATTTCTTGTTATGTTTTCGGGGTTGTGTGCATACTCGATGTGATTAGTTAATACACTTACCTTAAGTGGTAAATGTATTTCTTTTATGATTTAAGTATGAATGAATGCTTGATGATGCATGAACGATCTTCGGATATTGCATGTACCGTCAAGGGATAGTTTAAATATATGATTGATATATATATGATATATAAATGATGTATGTATGAATGTATAGGAAGTAAGAAAGGAAGGGTTAGAAAGGGAACCGACCTTAATAATATTGGTGAATGTAGGGAACCGACCCTAATAATATCGGCGAATGTAGGGAACCGACCCTAATAATATCGGAGAATGTAGGGAACCGGCCCTAATAATATCAGCGAATGTAGGGGACCGACACTAATAATATCGGCGAATGTAGGGAACCGATCCTAATAATATCGGCGAAGGTTATAGGGCGGAATGGTCTTTAAAATGTGGATCTATGAATGAAAGTATGTATGTAAGTATGAAAGAAAGTATGAAAGTACGTATGTATGGAAGTAAATATGAAGGTATGTACCTTTGGGTGCGTATGTAAGTATATGAATGTATTGTATGTCTTCTTATTAACTAGAACCCACTCAGCGTAGCCAACTTTTAGTATGCACGCAGGTGAATAGATTACAGCAGCTAGCTTGAAGTATACACATGGCAGGATTGGAAGAGACTAGCATTTGAAAATCTGTTACGATGTTTGATATTATATGTTATGTTTTAAAAAAAGGCAAGTTATGAACGTTTGTAATGAATGGTTGACTTTTAATATTATTCCATAAAAGATTAAAATAACTCTGATATCTAGAACTGTGTTTATAAGTAATTCCATCGCTAAAGTAGGGCACCAGGACCAGGGCCTTACAAATATAAATATTTTAAAACTTTATGTATTCACTTTCGCTTAAAATCATGTCGATTGCTCAAGTTTGAAGGACATATACCTGTATATGTTTGGTCCTGTCATCTATTCGTAGACTCACAGGATAGCTATTCACCTAAAGACTGAAAGCATCCGGGGCGACTGTGATGTGGTTTTTGTTTTTAATTCTTTCGCTTAAAATTATATCGGTTTCCAAATTTGAGGGGCATGTATTCTCATATGTGTTTGGTCTTGTTACCAATTGTGGACATACGGGATAGCAATTCACCCGAAAACTAAGAGTAACCGGGGCGACTGAGTTTTTAAATTGTCTTATGTAATTCTATGGTAAGTGATATGATTATTCAGTTAATAGCTTTTTAGAAGCTTCAAAATATTTTCAAATGAAAATTGATCCAACCTTTGTAAAATGATAGAAAAATTGTTTTTGTGTGCCTAACGGGTGAAGTTATTTAGCTTAATAGGATCTAGAACAGTCGTTGATTTGTATGGTAGCTTTCCATGATGCGTAAATGATGAAGTGATATACACTAAATACGCTAACTCACTGTGGAGAGCCTTTGAAGAAATGTGCATGTCTCCATATACATCTCTCCGTATGATAGGTAGAAAAGTAACTACCCAGTCATACACGAGCCCGTTAGTGTCTTGATCACCAAAAATATTGTGCAGTTTTGTTTATTAAGAAAATGTATATATATATATATATAATACTGAGTTGTTAAATCACTGGTTTTTCTAAGGCTTAAAGGGTCAAACTAGAACTACAAGGGTGGGGCATTCAAATAAGTCCTAAACACTCTGAATGGAAGTCATTTAAGTCCAACGTTCAACCTTAAAGCTTAAAAGTTCTCTTGTTTTCTATAAAATTTTTGATCAAGCACTAGGGGGTTGGAGTCAAATTGGGGTGATCTGGGGAAACCCAAATACGCTTTAAGAAGAGATAGGAGGCATCACAGGTCCACAACTGATGTCCATCTGAGATTTGTGCCTAACTGAACCTAACTCATATCACTAATGCAATGAAAATCATGCTAAGTTCGTTATACCTGCTATCAACCTGCTTCTTTATGGCATAATAACGTCGGACATGAATCCTTGTTAAAGCACCTTAATCAATATGATTCCATGTTCGGATCTTTTCATAAAGGCGGCATTTTTATCAAAAACTGAAATTTGATCCCAAATTTTGCTAAATTACAAGAAGACCGGTGTTTCATTTTAATTTTAACTGTGTTTCTTTTAGTTTTCTTTTTATTTTAGCTATTTTGTTTATTTTATTCTCACCTCAAAATTATTTTCATCGAAATGAGTGCTATAAAAAGTTATTTTTTATCATGGTTAAAACGCGTGTTGGGTCTAAGGTTTGGTTGCAGCTTATGTGATAATTATATTTTGGGTTAAATCTTTGTTTTGGGCTTGTCTTATTGGATTAGGGTCCATCTGGGTTCTCGGCCCGTCTGTATTTTGGGGATATAAAAACCCTGCAATCTCCATTATTGAGAGTCTATTTCAAATTCTATTTCTTCAATTATTTCTGGCTGAAAAACCCTAATCTTCTTGCTAATCAAATAGAATTTGCTCTTGTGTCTTGAGTGTTCTTTGTTCTATAAAAGGTAAGGAACTTCATGGATGATATGTTCAATTCTTTGAGGTTTTCATTGAGATGTGATATTGATACTTAATAGGGTTTTGTTTGACGATTCATATATCAAACTCGTATTAGGATGGACATTTGATTTGGATAAGGCCATTGTTGGGTTTTAAAAGTTAGTTGTAGGTGTTTCCTTCCATGGTGATTTCGGTGAAATGGAGAATATGACACAAACTTCTATGTGGAACTCAAAGAGTTTTTTTGTTAGTTTGACCGCAAACTCGTGGTCAACCCAAGAGTTCTCGGTTGACTTCGTTGACCGAGAACTCCTGCTGTTGACCGAGAACTCCTTTGTTCTCGGTAGGATTGGTCAGAAAACCCATAGCATGACCGAAAACTCCATCTTTGGACTGAAATCTCTCTGTGTGGACAGAGAACCCTCGTCTGGACCGAAAACCATTATAATATCATTATTATTTTTATCAGTGATCCTTATAATTTGTGTCTATCACATTTGGTCCCTGATGTCTTGGGAATTTAATATGTGTTTTCAAAAATTTATTTTTGTTGACCAAGTTAAATAAATGGTTGCTAAATTAACTCGTTTGTTGCAGTAATGGCTGATCAAGCACCACCAAAGTTTGTTGATACTCATAACTTAGCTGGACATTTGTTTGATCCACCTCTAGCTCACAATGAGTTAAATCCATGATCGCCAGTCTCAATACTAGCAGGATTTCTCACGCTTTATGAGAGAAACTCCTGTCATATGCAAGAAGATGATCACGGAGTTCTGGAATAATGCTTCTATCAACCAACGAGGAATAGGTGGATTTGTTGCTATTTACTCCAAAGTGCAAAAAAGCCAGTCGTCATCACTGAGGCCATTATACGCGAAGTTCTTCTATCTGGAGATCAACTGCCTACCCAACGGAATATCCGACTGATGTTGTTACGGAAATTCTAGTCAGGATGGGTTATGAAGGATCCTATCCTCCAGCTATAAAGAAGCTTTTTCATCCTTACTGGAGGTTTTTGATTCACACGTTCTATAATTGCGTGCCGGGACGAAAAGGAGGATCTGAGGAGATTAGCCACATTCAGATGTTGGCTGCAGTTTCTCTAATCATGGACCGAAACTACAACTATTCCAAATTTGTGTTCGATGAGATGATGAGCAACTTAAGGGAAAGAAGAAAGAGATGTTCCTCATGTATCCTCGGTTTCTACAGATGATCTTAGATTTACATTATCCTGACCTTGTTAAGTTTGTGGAGACTTTGGATATGAAATGTATGGGGCCAAATACCTTTGGGCTGATGAAGCAGTCCAGGAAGGGGTCGAAAGTTTTTTATAAAGGCCTTAACGAACTAGTCAAGTTTGCTAAATTCGCTGAAATTGAGACTGTTTCTGTCAGTGCTCAGGTTGTTGAGGAGAATGTGATGCCGGCTCAGAGGCGTACTGCTACGATTGAGGTCATTTCAGATGACGATGAAGTGGAACATCAAGATACTGAAACTGCTCCTTCTGCAGATCTTTAAAAGGAGTTTGAGAAATTCAAAGAACTACTTCAGTCAACTGCCTTGAAGCCTCCTCAATCAGTTATTTAAAATCAAGATGAAGACACTCCGGAAGAATCAGACGCTGATCTTACTCCACGTAAAAAGAGAAATACAAGACCAGGCGTGCTGTTTACTGAAACCACAAATACAACAACATTAAGCCAACAAAAAGAACGGGATTTGGAGACTACTGAGACTCATGTTGATACAAGTCCATCCGCAACTGAGCGTCAATCTCAGAAAAAAATTTTGACGATATTGCCCAGGAATTAGATTTTGAAGCTGATATTCCTGTCTTTGACTAGCCATCGGGATCATCTAACCCGACTGGTCAGTCAAGCTCTAGTGCTTCAGAGAATATTGCTCATATTCTTGCCATTCAAGATAAATTTTGCAGAATAAAAGAAATGGGGTTGTACTTGAAGCTGCACCTGTGGATGTGCAGGCTTTACAACGTCGAGTCTTTGAACTCGAACAAGATTCTATTGTAAAGGATGTTCATATTCAAGAACTCGAAGCTGGAAACTCTGACAAAGATTAAGGAGCTTCAGTTCAGTATGGGTGGTCTTACTGCTATGTACCTGGATCTCCAACAGAAACTAATTCGAAAGTTTGGAGATGAATTCAAGAGTAGTGATGACATGACATCAAAGACACCCTCTGTTGATCAAGGTAGCAGTTCCAGTGGTCGTCCAACTACAAATATAGATGAATCTGAGCCACTGGAACGATATCTCTCTGCACCTCCAAGAACAGATGAGGATTCGGACCGAATTCAAAAGAAGATTCTTGTTATGAAGAATTATAATCAAAATATTGAGTCCTTCGATCATCCAGATAAGTTTATTATTACTTTTAAAAGGGTTTTCAGATAAATATGGTGATCGTTCTGGAGTTATGTCATGGGGATTCGATCCTGACAAGAATATGTGGTGGGTGAAACGGAGGTCCGGGACGACCGAGTACTACAAGAAAATGAAGGATTTTTGATCGTGGACAAAAGTAGATCTCAGTGACCTCATCAACGCACTATTTCACAATCCGAGTCATGACAAGAAAGCAACGAATTTCTAGAACTTTTTGAAAAGGCAAGTTGATCAGGGATTCCCAAATATGACTACTGTTGGGTCATCTTTGAAGAAATTTAAAGGAGTTCAAAATCCTCGGACAAGAAAAACAATGGTGAACGTTATGTGGCCTTTAACAAATAAGGCAACTCACATTCCTGTGCCGAGTGCTATTCCAGATGGTTCTCTTGATGATATGCAGTTCTAGGCATATGATAGTGAAACTGCTACTATTGTTATACATCTACGGAAGGGTCAGTATCGGTTCATTGATCCAAAGGACTAGCAAAAGCTTACTGAGAGAGATATCAAGAAGCTCAACAATTTTCAGATTGTTGCTGAACCCATTTTTGAAGCTACTGCCAAAGAATATACAAGGATGGTGGCATCAATTATCGATAACCAGATTTTGGGCTTGTGGATTAAAGGATACGGATGTGAACGTCTTGGAACACGATTAAAAGACGAAGCTACAAACCAAGGGGGAGATTGCTGGGCCTACATTTAGGTTGTTTGTACTTAGTCATTGCATAATCTAATTAGTGTTATGTGTGTGTTTGTAAACCGAGATCAATTTGTGATCTCGGTGGGCTTGGGCATAATGTTGGGCTAGGTTATGTTTTCCCCTATATATATAGATGTATTGTATAAGGTTTTGGGTGCCGTTCAATAGAAAGGAGTTGGACATGTTTTGTGTAAGGTTTAAGCAATTGATGTAATATATATACGTATGTTTTGAAGCTTTCATCGGTGAGATTTGTGTTCTTTGTTATTGGTCTTGAATCATCTCGTGTTATATTCCGCAATAACATCGAGATAGTTGATATCATATTGAAATATCCATTCACAGGACTTACAAAGCGGTTTCAAGAAGAATACCGTGTTCATTATAAAAATCATTCATTTGGTTGGTGACTGATTCTCCTCCGTTGTCACTACGAATTATTTTAACCACTTTACCAAATTGTGTTCTAACCATTTTTTGAAAATTAATCAAAAGGTTTGAGGCTTCAAATTTGTGGTTTAGGAGAAAGACCCAAACAGTACGACTATTGTCATCCACAATTGTTAAAAAATAACTTGCCCCTGATAGTGAAGGTATTTTATATCTTCCCCATATGTCACAATGCAACAATTCAAAACATTCTCGGGCTTTAATGGAGCTTTTAGAAAAGGCAATCAATAATGTTTAGCCTTTATTCATGAGTCACAATCTACTATTTTAAAGAAAGCATTATTAACAAAACTAAACTGAGAAAGCTTGTTATTAGAAGTATGACCTAATCATTTGTGCCACACATCCATCGTCGAAATCATAGCCTTCCTTTTATTCCCCACCATCTCCTTATGATACAGCTTGTGCTTGCATTTACCCACTCCAATCAAATCCCTCGTCTGCAAGTTATGTGTATAACAAAATTCATGGGAAAAAGTTATGGAGCTGTGAAGGTCCCTTGACAAATGGCAAATGGATAAAAGGTTGATTTTAAATTTAGGACATGTAAAACTCCTTTTATAGTGGTCCTATTTGATAGTTGACAATTCCCTCTACCCTCTACGGGTATCAAATCACCATTTGGTATCATGACCGACGCATCGTGTATGGATACCACCCTACCTTCTAACCATTTGGCTCGATGTGTTATGTGTCCGGTACAACTGGAATCAATAATCCAATAATCACCTTGGTTTACCACACCCGCGCATGTTGGCTTCTGGTTGAGGCTCGTCTTTAGTCTTTTGTGCAAGATGATTCAAGAGTGGTATAGTTCTACATTCAGATATTCCATGGAATATGGCTTAGATCCGGGTCAGATTCAACGACATGGGTTTGGAAGGCTGCAGATTCTTTTTTAGTACATTGTTGCTCATCGTCTTTCTTTTGGATCAGAGTGTTGTTTATCATGAAAGCTAATATGGATAATTAGGGTTTTTGGCTATTTTGTCGAGTGGTATGGAGACCTTATTTGATACCATATAAAAGTCGGTATATTGTGATAATAATATTATTACATCGATTGACAAACAAAATATAGGCCTTAAACTAAGAAAGCAAATAAGGGATATTTGTCTGATATGGAAGCTGCAAAACAAGCAATAACTTAGATATGTACCTTGTGCCATTTATTACAAAAATATTTAAAATAGTTGATTTGATATTAAAATGGCGTTCTTTGTTTAATTAACTAAATCTAGTTTGATGTTCCTTCCGTTAGTTTTTTACACATTTTGAACGTTTTTAATTAACTTGGTAACTGATGGTTGATATCTTGGAATAACTTTTATTAGTGAAAAAAATTTGACTGTGAAAGTGTGTGTTAGGTGATGATAAAAATAACATATACATCTAGTTGGCGTACACTCATTTTAATATTGATGCATAATCCGTAAAGAGAGTGAGTTTGTAATCTTATACCAATCAATATTATATGTTTCAAATATTAAAGAGTTCATGGATTTATTTTTGTTTGTGAAGGTAGGGTTGGGTGATTCAGTCACGTTGTCATGGAAAAATAGAACAATGTGTGGCTCGTCAAAAATATCACAAAAACTATGACTAGATTCGCCGATTGTCCTTGTTAGGATCCACACACATGAATCAAACAAAAATATTAAAGCAATAAGCGAGCATGAGGATTTGATGTGGTTCGGTCTAGACTAACCTACATCCACGGGTGACATTTAGGTATTCTTTATTAAGTGCAAAGATTACAAACACATAACATTGATATATTAGAGAGATTAGACCAGGGTTTGTAACTTAGTAATTAATAACAAACCTTAACAGGCTAGGGGCAGCTGTCCCATCCCTCTTTTCTTGATCTAAGCCCGGCCCAAATGGCCTACAAACCCAACAGTCCTTGATGAGATTGTCACCATCATCGCAAACAAACACATAATATAAGTGCCCTTAATGCCTCATATCGAATTGGTTTACCAAGTTACCCATGAGAAGCTCATTAAGTTGTTTGAGTGATAACTTCTTAAAAGGTTATGTGAAGAATTGAAAGAACATATGACGGAATTGAAAAAGAAGAAGGAAAACCAATATTGATATTTGGAGTATGTATCCACATTTAAATGTTTGATAAGATGATTATACATTTAATTATAAGAAAAATAAAAAAAAATGAAACATCAAAGATGACTATAAAACATTTTATATTGATCTACTAGATTGTATTATACCACAAGAACCCCAAATTTATATAAGGTTAACTGCAGGCATTATCGTGTTGAGTAGTAATGTTGGTAGCTATGTTCTTCATTAATGAACTTGTTGGGTTTGATTCTTCAACTAATGAAATCTTTTGGGCCTAATTATTCTCAAAGTCCATCAAGTAATGACCATGTGCCTCCAACTACCAAAAATGTTGACCAACCAGAAAGTAATCCAAATTGAAACTAGTCGACCAAAGAAATGTGACAAAGGAAATTAAATCCTTAAAAAAGAATGGAACATGGACTCTTACAGAATTGACAAAAGGGTAAACGAGCCATTGACTCCAAGTGGGTGTACGAAGTCAAGTACAAATCGAATGGGGAAGTTTAGCGTTACAAGGCTCATCTCGTGGAAAGGGGGTTCACGCAAATGGAAGGCTTCGATTTCCATGATACCTTTTCCTAGTTGCCAAACTAGTTAATGCCGGAACCTTTCTTATGGTCACAAAAAAAGGGGGTGGTCAATCCAGCAACTTGACGCGAATAATGATTTTCTTCATAGAGATCTAGATGGAGAAGTTTACATGAAGCTTCTGCAAGATTTTTGAAAAGAAAACGAGACCAAAGTTTGCAAGTTAAACAAATCTATATAAGGCCAAAAACAACCGTCAAGAAAATGGTATAAAAATTAACCATCGCACTTGTTGACATTAAATGCAAGCAATCATACGCTGATAATTCCCTATTCGTTTACAAGACTAATGCGTACTACTAGGGTTGTATGCAAACCGAATGTCCGGCGAGAGTCCGGTTGTCCATTCGGTGGGAAGTTCATTTATGTTCATCCGATTAGTAAAGGAACCAGACAGAGAAAAAAAACAAATTTGTTCAGTAAACTTAACGGGCGAACACAGACAAAGGCATTATTCATTCAATAGTGTTCGAGAACATCTCGTAAAGTCCGTTTAATAGTTGTGGATGTTGAAATTCCTTGAAGAAGGAAGAATAGCGTATTTCCGGTGAAACACTAGAAGTTTAGGGATTTCGAACACCAAAACATTATTTTTATATGATTATATGTTTGGTTACTATGTAAAGTGTTAAGTATTTTTGGATATCATGTGGTGTAATATTCATTAATGTTTATGCTAAGTATTTTGATATATTTATGTTTGTTTGTCCATTAATGTTCAATAGTGTCCATTGGTGTTTGTTTGTCCATTGGTGCCTGTTAATGTTCGGTTGTCCGTTAGCATAGGTTTACAATACTAATCAATGGAACCGGACAAACTCAATTTCTTAATGAAGGGAAAAGAGAGCGAATTTTGGTTCGGCATCGTATTCATGAATCGTGTGTTTGTCCGAAAAAAGCTTAACGGACGAACACGAACATGGTCTCATCTGGTTCGGTTCAATCCGTTTACAGCCCTACGTACTATGTAGCAGCACTCATTTAGGTTGATGATGTCATCGTTGTTGGAAACGACACGGATAAAATTCAGCAAACACAACTTTTTTGACAACAAGTTTAGCATAAAATATCTTGGCCCAATTGAAATACTTTCTAGGAACTGATTTCGGTAGCACACAAAATGGCTTGATTTTGAGCCAAAGAAAATACACCTTTGATATCTTAGAAGATTGTGGCATGTTATGGTGTAGACCGAGTTCATTTTCAATGGAGCAAAACTTAAAGTTGGAAAAATATGATGAAGAACCTCGAGTTGATGCTCAACAATACCGATGATAAGTAGGTTGATTATTATACCTTTATTCCACGCGGGCGGATATTACTTATTGGTTAACATCTTATGTCAAATTGTTGGTGATCCAAGGCAAACTCATTTAGATGCCTTTATCCGGGTGGTGCGGTACCTCAAAAGTACTCTGGGACAAGGTATTCTTCTTCAAAAGGATATGGTGGAACCGGCCTTGAGGCTTATTGGTGACGTCGACTAGCTCGGTTGTCATTTCATAAAAGATCCCGAACATGTTATGCCCTTTTGCTAGGAGGAGAATTGGTCTCTTGGAAATCAAAGAAACAAAGTGGCGTCTCTCGTTCATCGGTCGAGGTCGAATATCGGCCATGCATCCATAGTACGTTAGGGAATTCTTATGGATGAGATGGTTCCTAAAAGAACTTGGGATTCCTACAAGTTATGTTGTGACAGTCTTAACGTTCATCATATCGCCAACAATCCCGTATTTCATGAACGGACAAAGCATGTTGAGATGGATTGCTATTTTGTGGAAGAAATAGTGGAGTCTAAAGAAGTCAAGCCTATACAAATCCATACCAAAATGCAAGTCGCCGATCTTTTAATGAAAACACTTACTACACAACAAATTTGAATGTTACTTGGCAAATTGAGACTTGTGACCTTCATGCTTCAACATAAGGGGTTAAGGCTAGGGGAGTATGAGATTTGTTATATTTTTTCTTTTACTTAGTTTACTTTTATTTCCCATTAATTATTTCCTCTTTTGGCTCAATGTAATAACATGAGTTAATTAGCCGTCCTTTGTATTTTAGGTTTTTTGTATCTCAAATAAAAAAAGGGTATTAAAAAATTTAAAGAAACACTGACTTCTTCAGTTTATAACTGGTAGTTTCAAAAGCAACGTGAAAAGTTTATAAGTGGTAGTTTCAAAAGCTACGTGAAAAGTAAAAGGTGTGACACCCGGCTAAAAATTATCCTAAACCGCGACTAATATAATTGTGTTTACGTAAATAAAATAATATAATAAATAGGTGATATTATTTTAGTTCAAAAACTCCAAAAATATTTGAGATATATTTTATTAAGTTTGAAAAAGACCAATTTTGTCGCGTAGCAAGCACTACGCATAATGACATTGGGTGACGACTTATAAACGGATAAAATCCCAAACGTGTCTAAATGGCCTCGAAAAATTTAAATACATATTAAAGCAGTCAAGACAATGTATAAACTTAATTTTAGAAGGCTCCAATCGCAAAAATTGCAAAATAAGAAAACCTAGGACGATCCGATAAGGACCCAACGTCAACTATTTCCAAGAATTAGTTTCTTAGGCTTGTATCACCAAGAATCCAATTTCCTTCAAATTCTGACAAACATTATTGGAAACGGGATTCGTTTGATTATCTAAAATTCGTTAGACGATAAAACGGAAATTTGAGATTATTGTTTAAACACCTATTTACTAACCCAAACCCATGTGCCACCACCCATTGATTTATCCCATGGTTTCATTTCTTAAAACCAATGGCCACCCATGGTTTAACTTGTAAAACCATGTCCTCCTCACCCTATATATATATGTGTGTGTGCCCACACACACACATCACAAACACACCATCACATACTCACATACAAATCACCACACACACATTCAAGTAAGATCAAGACCATGGTGGAGTTAGGCTTCTAGGAAGAAGAATTAGGAGGAATGATCATCACACTCACACCCGTCTCATTCTCATTAGATCTTCAAGAACACAATTTAGTTTATAAGTTAATTTCTATGGTTAATTTGGTTAGAATAGGTGTTCTTGGGTTGAGATTGATCTTAGAGATTGAAAATTTTGGTTACTTGTGTGTGTGTATATGATCCGTGAGTATGTGTGTATGTGTAAAGGGAAGTATTAAACCCACCCATACATGCATACATTCATCCTAAAGGTCATATTTTGATTGTTAATATTGATTAGAAATCTTGTTAGATTACTTAATAGTTAGGTATAATCATAGATAAAATTGTTGTTAGGGTTTGTTGTTAGAATTAAATTTGGATTGATTATTGATCATTAGCTTGTTAGTAAGGACTTGAATAAACCACACAAATTAAGACAAACACCTGCCTTTAGAAGATATAAGTTATCGGCCTTCTTTGAGAAATTAGCTCGACAAATCACAAGATACATTAGCGCTACATTGAAGCAACAATCAAGGACGTAGTGCAAATAAAGCCACTAGCAATGGAGCTACTATTTGAAATCCACTAGGAAGAGTAAGATTGAAAGTGTCTATGATGATTCCAAGAGTTATTATAACCCAATAGTATACATTAAGTTGAACATTAGGTAAACAAGAAATTTAATAGATAGCGATAAGCAAACCCAATCCTATACACGGAATTCAGTAGCTAGCAATAAGCAACCCCAATGTTGTTTTAATAAATGAGCGACACACCCAAAAAGGATTAGAATACTGGAGAAAGATCCATGGAAGCTCGTAAGGATTCACTTAGTTATTACTGAATAACCATTATGTTCTTACACCTATCTATACTAGAGTCGAGTTAAGTTTGATCTCTAAACAATTACGGTTATCTCTTGCTAGAAGACCAATCGACTTAGATAAAAGGTAGTCATTAAGTTTACTTATGAAAATAAAAAAACACATAGTCATTAGTGAATTTAATCTTTCTATAGAAACCCATAACCTTTGTAATGAACTATATATCGAATTAGACAACCTCAATACAGACATAGGCTAATTATCTGAATATCTTGCTGAGATCGTGATTCAGAAAGTCTAGTGTGTTTACCACTCACCAATGGTGAAACCCTAGCAATCCATGGTGATCAATATGATACCAAATTGATGATTGTTACCAAGACACGCAAGCTATGCCTACAATTTAAGTTTATGTAGAAGTTTTCCCCATTGATTTATCTAGATAATTTCGATAAAGTTAGACTAGATCTTGTATAAGATGACGCACCGATATCTAGATATCCGTACAGATTGGCGTCATTAGAAAAACAAAATCTATCCAAACAACACCTGGAACTAAAACTGAAAAAACTGACCACTAGAAATTCGATGCCCATTATCAAGAATTGATGATCTATTGATCAGTTTCTATACCGGAATACCAATTTACCAACTAGATATCAATAGAAAAAGTCTTTCTGAAGGACATTTTAGAAACACTATAGGACCATTATAAGTTTGTAAGTCATACCAATCAGATTGATAAATAATTCATAATGTAATCCTACCTGGATGATATAAGCATATTTATTCATGAACCAGTAAAATTCCTGAACAACACTTTAAACAGAACTGAGAATAGTTAAATGTAGAATTTCTCTAAGTATGATTTTTAGATTTGGGAAATTCATTGTCATGGACTCATTATTAGTTAGAAAGGTATACATGTAAGTGTATTAAAGATTGAAGCAATTAAGGAAACACCAAGGTCTCCTACCAAAGTGCGACAATTTTCAGCCCTTACTAGGAATTATTGGAGATGCATAGTCAAGATTAGCTTGACCTTTGACGATATTAACCCAAAAGGATAAGAAATATCCCTGAAACAATAAGATAAGAGTAAGCTTCTTAATTACTGAGCCAAAATTTTGTAATACACTATCTTGCCCCTGCAAGAAGGAGCACATAGATTTGTAGTGATTGTGATGTTTTGCGCTTAGGTCTTGTATGCATACTTATGCAGAAAGACAAAAGATGATAATCTGTGTATCATGATAACTTAATGTGCACAAGAAGCACTATACAACTCACATTTTAGAGCTAGGAATTGTCGTTTTTACTCTTAAGACTTGAAGAAACGCTCTTTATAGAATGCAGTGTACAAATTACACCAACCATAAGAGTTTTCTATGTGTTGTAGATCAAATGAAACTCAAAATTGGTTAGCCCATTTGAAGTAGAACTACTCAATGATTAAAATTACGATATTTGCTACCACGTTGGTAAAATGAATATTGTAGCTGATGATTGAGTAGAAAAGAAAAGCATTCATATATATGTACATTGGGATTGACGTTACAAACAAGTCTTACAACTCAGATTGGAAAAGTACAAGGCAAAGCCTTGAAGAAAGAGAAATATAAAACGGATTTCATAGAGTTTAGAAGCCTCGATATGAAGATTTATGTGAATTAGTATTAGACGAACGCACAAGTCTAAATGCTCAATTCATCATAGATTTCATAATCGAAATCCCACAAAAACCTAAGTACGCATGACACTCTCCAGGTAGTAGCAAAACGATTAGTTCATTCTCTACCCATTAGGATAAGGATAAGATGGAAAAAATAATTGATTCCTGACGAAAAGAATGCTAGAGTAATCTTGTAAGGTAAATTGACAATTATGGTTCTAGAACATAATTGTGAATTTACAGGTGCATTTGAACTCTAATAGTGCTTTCTATGTCAAGGATCGGGTTAACTCTCTAACAATCTATGAAGTACTCGCCTACCATTGGCTTATTTTCTTTAAGCAATTATCTTCCAGCGTTACAATTCCTCTATTGGAAGCGTTATACGGAAACAAAAATTTTCAACCATCACATTACTAAACTAAGCTTGAAGGAAGTTATGTCTTCATTATATTGGACTCTTTTGAAATTGCCAATCGAGTTGGTCCAATTGTGTGTAGGCTCGAATTACCTCTGATAGCCAGTAGGATAAGTGACACGTTCACATATTAAATTTAAGGAAATGTCTATCTGACAAATCGCTAATCATTCCTATTAACAAGAGTCTGTGTGGACATCATGATTTGATTCATAGAAGAACCTGCATAAGTTATGAATAAGAACATTCGTGAGCTGAGGCAAAACTGAATCGTGTTAGTCAAGGTCCCCTAGAATTCAAGACTTGGATCCAAGTTCATCTAGGAATATTAAGACCAAATGAAACATAAATAGCTTTGTATTGTCAGAAACTAGTGCCATCTCCTTAATTGTCGGGACGAAAATTCTTTAAGGATAGGAGAATATGACACCCGGTTAAAAATTAGCCTAAACCGCGACTAATATAATTGTGTTTACGTAAATAAAATAATATAATAAATAGCTCATATTATTTTTGTTCAAAAACTCCAAAAATATTTGAGATATATTTTATTAAGTTTGAAAAAGTCCAATTTTGTCGCGTAGCAAGCACTACGCAAAATGACCTTGGGTGACGACTTAGAAACGGATAAAATCCCAAACGCGTCTAAATGGCCTCGAAAAATTAAAATACATATTAAAGAAGTCAAAACAATGTATAAACTTAATTTTAGAAGGCTCGAATCGCAAATATTGCAAAATAAGTAAACCATGTATCGGTGGACGACTCGGTAAGGACCCAACGTCAACTATTTCCAAAAACTAGTTTCTTAGGCTTGTATTACCTAGAATCCAATTTCGTTCAAAGTTTGAAAAACATTATTGGAAACAGGATTCGTTTGATTATCTAAAATTCGTTAGACGATAAAACGGAAACTTAAGATTATAGTTTTAACACCGATTTACAAACCCAAACCCATGTGCCACCACCCATTGATTTATCCCATGGTTTCATTTCTTAAAACCAATGGCCACCCATGGTTTTACTTGTAAAACCATGTCCTCCTCACCCTATATATATATATGCCCACACACACATCACAAACACACCATCACATACTCACATACAAATCACCACACACACATTCAAGTTAGATCAAGATCATGGTGGAGTTAGGCTTTTAGGAAGAAGAATTATGAGGAAAGATCATCACACTCATACCCATCTCATTCTCCTTAGATCTTCAAGAACACAACTAAGTTTATAAGTTAATTTCTATGGTTAATTTGGTTAGAATAGGTGCTCTTGGGTTGAGTTTGATCTTAGAGATTGAAATATTTGGATGCTTGTGTGTGTGTATGTGTAAAGGGAAGTATTAAACCCACCCATACATGCATACATTCATCCTAAAGGTTATATTTTGATTGTTAAGATTGACTAGAAATCTTGTTGGATTACCTGATAGTTTGGTATAATCATAGATAAAATTGTTGTTAGGGTTTGTTGTCAGAATAAATTTTGGATTGATTATTGATCATTAGTTTGTTAGTAAGGACTTGAATTATTAAGAAATTGCTGTTAGAGATAAACAAACCAAGAGTTTGTTCATAATTGAAATTTGGGGATTTTTGGGTTTTGTATTAAATAGGGATTTTGAATGGATTGTTGAATCAGGAAATGATATGGAATAATCTAATTGAAAACAAGATAGTATATATGATAGAATCAATAGTTGGTACTTGAAAATTTACAAAGATTGTTAAAGTTGTTAATTAAGGAAACTTTAATTTAAGAAAAGTTGAATTTTTTATTTTGATATGGATACTTGGCATGAATGTGTTTGATATGTTATGAATTGCATACTTGAATTAAGATAGGATGCATGATTAAAAAGATGGACTAGTTAACACACTAATGGAACTAGGAAACAACTTACTAAATAAGGAAATTTTGTTGAATGACAAATTGAAAGAACAAAATTGGATAGAACACTTTGGATGCATGAAACCCTATCAAACTAATTGAATGAATTAAAATTAGAATTGTACTTAATCAAAGTGTGAAGATTGAATTAGATAGAATTATCAAAAATTAAAAGTTACTAAATAGGAAACTTTGTTAGTTAAACACTTAGGAAATTCATAATTTGTTTGGTTAATGAACTACTTGAACATATACATAAATGATATGATGACTTGAACCTGGACATTTAGGTATTAATATGATATTTGTTCATATAAAAAAAACAAAACTTGATTAGTAACACTATTACTAAACTTAGAATATGAACTAGAAACTTGAAAATTGGGTTAAACGTGTCTTGTGAAATGATTTGATCAAAACTGAAATTTATGGTGAGTTATGTGTCATTATATGTGTGATTAGTTCATAAAATGGTTAGTGTAGACTTTTTCAACTTATTTGACTTGTCGGTAACTTTAACGGTCAAAAATCTCGGTTTTTTGAACGAAACCAGCACAACTCTTAGGGACTGTTTTAGAACAGCCCCTAAACTTATATAATACTTATATATAACATAAGATAATATATGGTAAAAGGACAAGATGATAAAACTTAGTCCTAAACGGTTCGAGTCGCAAAAACCGACACGAAAACGTTAAAAGTTGCTATTTTAAGAAAATATTAAAAAATGAAAAATAATATATTTTCATAAGTTAACTTATAAAACTTGATTAATATATGAAACAAGTATTTTCCATGATTTATAAGTTACACTTTAAAAAAAACCGAAACGGTTCATTTTAAACATAAAACCGACAAAACTGACGAAACCGACAAGAATTATGAAAAATAAAAGATTAATATTTTCTTAAAACTTTCCAGCAACTGAAACTTAAAATATATTATATATTTTAGTTTGTATTAATTGACTTAGTTATTTAATAGTTAACGGGAAACCGAACTATGTGTACTCGTGAACATTATAAGAACTTAATTGCTTATGTGCTTGTGTGGACGCTAGATTAAGATTAATAAACTAAAAGGATGTTATAAAAAGTAAAACCAAGTTTTTATTAACAAAACGTGTACTAATATAGGACACGCAAATTCTGGAACGTAAAGCTTCAAACCGTGAGTTTCTCTATCGAACCCCGCCCCCCCCCCCCTCATTTTAAACTGAAACTGTTTAATCGATATTTAATTGTGTTTTAGGGGAAAAACATATTCTTCGTTTCATATGAATTGTATTGATATTGAAACGAATTTTATTTTACAAACTGTGTCAACCCAGAATGACTCTAGTTGGCTAAATAACGGTTAACCCTAGAAAGGGGCACAGAAATATGGGTAGATCTATCGGGTTGACGCCCCCCCACTTCCAATCGCGTTGGGTTAAAAGTGGATATATTTTGAGTCTGGTATGTATCGTGTTATTAACTATGATAGTCATACGTAATGTTGTATTCTTTGCTCGTCTACAACAGCACGATTTGTTTGAAAAGTAAAATGCCTATTGTTTTGTGATGTAATGATGGTAGATCATTACACACGGATTGGTGTCATAATGGTGGTAAGCCATTATACACGTGATATTATTAATATAATTCGGGGTGTAGTGACGATTAAACACGAATTAATATTGGATATAATGACGATAGATCATTATATGGATGTTGTTTTCCATTCATATATTTATATATATACGGACTATTTTGTTATAAAGAGAAACTCACCAACACATTGTGTTGACCGATATTTTAATATGCTTTTCAAGTAATTAAATGAAGTATGGAAGATTCGCAAAGAGTGCGGGAAAATAGTGACGTGTGTTTGAATGAAAAATGTTGACTTTATATTGAACTTGTAATTTGAATAAAAATCGTGCAATATGACACATGTAATAAATATGATGGTTAAATAAAGTTCAACCTTCATTTGCATAAGGCCCCGTTCCCGGTGCCTCACTATAACGTTGGAAACACAGTTCTCACAAATCAGAGTTAATTAAAACTTTTCGCAAAAACGTTAACTTCAACTACTCGTTACAAACTTTCAATCTTTTCTTTAAAACCATAGCATAAAACATCATATTTATAACATCATTTCTTCCATCTTCATATGCCATCCATTCAATCCATGCCATGTTCCATCCTCATGCTAGCTGTTTAATCTGCTCACATGCGTGCATATTAAAAGTCAGCTACGCTGAGTGAGTTCTAGTTAATCAAGCAACTTACCATACAACCATTACATACATTATATACGTATTCGAAGACACATAGTCCGCTGTCTAACCTGTTCACCATACCGCTTAACTACTTAACTGCCCTTTACGTCTTAGCCACTTGTTTATGGAAGCACATAGAGGCTTGCCCTCCCAAGCACTCACGTCATGCCACTTTAATAACGAAGGCACGTATAGGCTCACCCTACCACGCACTCACGTTATGCCACTTTAATAACGAAGGAACGTATAGGCTTACCCTACCATGTACAATCGCCATGCCACTAAAACCCTTACTAGACCCTTGCGACTTCTATCACACTCTACCTCTACTTGTCTACAACACACTTTCTATCATTACATCATTTACATAATAATCAAGTTACATCATAACAATTACACACACTAATAACCACTTGGAGATCATTCCCATTGGCGGTATGCGCAATATCTGAAGATCGTTCACGCATCGACAGGCATCCATTCACAACAAATATGTATATATATATATCAAACGTTATAGCATACACTTACCACTTAAGGTAAGTGTATTTACACTTCACATCGAGTATGCACACAGCCTCGAAAACATAATAAAAAGAAGAGGGGCTAGAAACTCACCTGAATGCGGTTACGTTCACCGTTAATTGTTATTCCCTTCTTTAGCTGTGCGCGACTAACTATATAACAATTACACGTATTAATTAACTATCACTACCCATATCGTGTTTATAGTTTAATTATTACCCTCAACGAACGGGAGTCCGGGGGCAGCGGGGTTCTAGGGGCGGCAGCCCCTAGCGGGGTTTTAGGTGCAGAGCCCCTGGCTGGGGTTAAGTCGATTCGTTAACTGTCTTAACACATTTTCCATTATGATTTTAAATTATCATCTAATTCGCCATCTCATTCACTATAACGAATTAAGCCTGATTAGTTAACTGATTCGTTAGCATAATTCGTTATCTTTCACCAATTGATTCGTTATCTGGACATAGCCCGATTCATGGCCTAATTAGTTATCAGAACATGGTCTGATTCATTACCTTAACTTAGTGAACTGATTCGTTATCTGATTCTTTATCCAAGTTCGTTAACTTAACATAACGAACTTGCTTTTCATAACGAACTGACTTTAACGAATGATCATCACGAACTTCTTAACGAATTGAAGCTAGTTCATTGTTTTTCCTTAGCGAATCAGCATAACGAATTATCGTTAATTCGTTAATTACCCTCTAATGAATTAGAATTAGGTCAAAGACATTCTCTGACATCCCCTGACCTCGTACCCTATCTCCGGTGCCGCCTTTCCAGCGCTGTCTTCACCGGAAAACCTGGATCTCGCCGGAACAGCGAGATCTCGCTTGTTTCCCACCGTTTGTCACCGTTTTTTCATCCCGTTTGATCCAGATCTGAGCTAGGGTGACCCTAAGCTCATCTTTTGACCGGTTTATACTCGATTCTACCCAGATCTCGTGACTTTAACGGTTTAAGGTTTCGGCTCGTCTTTTCGCTACTAGATCTAGCGGTTTTGGGTTCATACAATTTCATACTATCATTACCTCAGGTCGGGATCGGTTCATCTTCTTGGTTTCGGCTAGTGAGAGAGAGAGAATTATGAGAGAGAGCTTAAGTGTGTGTTTTGGGTGGTATATGGAATATGTGAATATGAAAGGATTAATGGGTGATTATGGTTTATATATTATGGGTCATGGGATTGAGCCCATGGTCTATCTTCCTTCCTTTCTAATCCAAGTCCATTACTCATATTACTTAACCCAACACAAGCCCGACTCATAATAACTCTTACTTTATTTTATTATTTCTCCTCTAACCCGAGTAAACTTTCCCGCAAATAATAAATAATATAATTAACATTATTTCTAGAAATTTCGGGATGTTACAAGTCTCCCCCCCTTAAAGAGTTTTTGTCCCCGAAACCTAAATTTTTCCTTGTAAAAGGAACACTTCTTATATTCACACACTTTATTGAATCGTCTTTGCTTTATGGGTTACCCTTCTTACTCCTAACTTGCAGTCATCGAGTGGTGTTCATGTGTTTTAGCGGTTAAGGCAGCTTGCCCATGAGGCCCTTTGATGTACCAAGTCTCGTCTCGTCTTCCCAAGGAACCTTGTTTTCTACAATAACGCTCACGCCTAAGGAGACGCTTTATCACCACACAACTATTTATCATGTCCAACATGCATTCAAGATAATTCATAAGTCATTCATAAAACATAAAAATGAAATCATTCAAGCTTGTCAGACAAACGTAGGTTCAAACTGTAACATAAAACACCCCTTAATCAACACTAAAATAAAACAACTATGACAAGCCACTTGTTCTCCTGCAACCTTCTCAGTAGCTGATAAACCATCCATTCACGAGTCTCCCCTTCTTCCCTCCACCGCTACGGCGTCTTAGCTATCTCTAACTATGTGACCTGACTTACCACACTTGTAACATTTCTAGTCCTCGGTGCATTCACAAAAGACGTGTCCCTTCTTCCCGCATCGGTAGCACTGGTTTGGTCCAGCCTTGCATTCTCCCAAGTGCATTTTCCCGCACACCTTGCATGTTTCCTTGCTTGCAATCTTTTGTGTCTTCTTCCCTGCATACTCCACGACATCTGCAGATCATTTGGTTCTTTTCTCTCCTTCCTTATCTTCTACTTCCACATCATCCACCGCCAGATCATCATAAATCATCTATGCTAACTCAACTGCAGACTCAAAGGTAGTAGGTTTGTTAGCCCTGACTAACGTGTAGACTTTCTGGGGAAGGCTCCTGACATAGTACTTGATCCGTTTCGCCCTAGTGTTCACCATGTCAGGCACCATCCTAGACATGCGGTTGAATTTAGTGGTGTACTCGCGATGTGTCATCTTGCCCGCCTTCAGATTCAGAAACTTCATCTTGGCCCTCTCAACCTCAACATCAGCGCAAAACCTTTTCATCACTAACTCCTTCAGGTCATTCCACCTCATTGCCTTAATATCTTCTCGGGTCTTCCTTTGTTCCACAGTTTCCCACCAGTACATATCCTCATCTCCAAATGACTAGTGGCATAACCCACTGCTTGGTCGGGATGACACTCGCTAATTCGGGTGATCTTGTCCATAGTGGTTATCCATTAAAGAGTAGCGATTGCGTCTACTAGACCAGTCAGCTTTGGCGGGTCACATCCTTTGAAGGACTTATAGTTGCACACACCTCGACCTCTCTTCCTGTCATCAACTTTCACAGATCGGTCTTCGCTCGAATCACCCTTCTCCCCCTCATCATCTTTCTTACCATTCTGCCCTAATCTCTCAGAATTTCTTGCATGACTTCCAGCAGACTTCTCAGGATTCAAATTCTTCACAGCAGCTGCTACAGCTTGAACAGTGGCTGCTTGAACTGCCGGTTTAAGTTGATGCCCTTCATTGTTGCTTGGGTTTCGTCCAGCTACGCTTCCTTCGTCTCCTGTGTTGGAAGCTGTTTCTACCGAATGTTTTTGGACAAGACGAGGCCTGCCACGACGTCCGGTGTGACCTCCTTCTCTCACAACTTCTCTAGCTCCAGCCATCGTATTCTAAAAGGAAAAACACAAAAGTCATCACTCAAATATTTATTAAGCACATGATTCGTAAGGTAAGTAGTTAACGACAGTGGACAAGTGTGATTAACTATTTGCATTACTCCTCAGGTTCTACATACTTCCCTTTATGATTTCACTTGTGCTAGTTTCTACTTTTTAACATGTAATCAATCAAACAACCAGTTAATCCTATCCCTAAACTGCATATATTCATCCTTTAGCAATTAAGCTAATATTGACATTCATTATTTAACCATTCGTTGTACCTTTACTGAGCTTGCTTGAGTGACACATGGCTATCTTGAACTGGCATCTTCTTTCCTTTCGTTCATAAATCTCATTCTCTGTCCGAGTCTTAGCATGTAGGATGCTTAAATCTCTCAAACTTTTCTCTGATAACAACTTGTAAGGCCCCGTTCCCGGTGCCTCACTTTAACGTTGAATTTACTCATAAACACAGTTCTCACAAATCAGAGTTAATTAAAACTTTTCGCAAAAACGTTAACTTCAACTACTCGTTACAAACTTTCAATCTTTTCTTTAAAACCATAGCATAAAACATCATATTTATAACATCATTTCTTCCATCTTCATATGCCATCCATTCAATCCATGCCATGTTCCATCCTCATGCTAGCTGTTTAATCTGCTCACATGCGTGCATATTAAAAGTCTGCTACGCTGAGTGAGTTCTAGTTAATCAAGCAACTTACCATACAACCATTACATACATTATATACGTATCCGAAGACACATAGTCCGCTGTCTAACCTGTTCACCATACCGCTTAACTACTTAACTGCCCTTTACGTCTTAGCCACTTGTTTATGGAAGCACATAGAGGCTTGCCCTCCCAAGCACTCACGTCATGCCACTTTAATAACGAAGGCACGTATAGGCTCACCCTACCACGCACTCACCTTATGCCACTTTAATAACGAAGGAACGTATAGGCTTACCCTACCATGTACAATCGTCATGCCACTAAAACCCTTACTAGACCCTTGCGACTTCTATCACACTCTACCTCTACTTGTCTACAACACACTTTCTATCATTGCATCATTTACATAATAATCAAGTTACATCATAACATTTACACACACTAATAAACACTTGGAGATCATTCCCATCGGCGATAAGCGCAATATCCAAAGATCGTTCACGCACCGACTAACGTTACCTTCCCTGCCTACACGTGCAATATCCGTAGATCGTTCATGCATCGACAGACGTCCATTCACAACATCTATATATATATATATATATCATATCAAACATTATAGCATACACTTACCACTTAAGGTAAGTGTATTCACACTTCACATTTAGTATGCACACAGCATACACTAATAACTATTCTCTTCTTTAGCTGTGCGCGACTAACTGTATAACAATTACACGTATCAATTAACTATCACCACCCATATCGTGTTTCTAATTTAATTATTACCCTCAAAGAATGGGGATCTCGGTTTAAGTGTCTCGGTTTACATATATCACATACAACCAAAACCAATTAACTAGAACTAAGTACAAACCACCAAATATGGACCCAACAATCTCCCCCTTGGTTTGTAGCTTCGTTCTTGTTTATTTTACTTCAAACTAGCCTAACCGAAATCTATAGGGATTTCGGTATTGCACCAATGTAATTCTTTAACTCGTCTTCGTTTGCATCACTTTAGTCTTAATCATGTTGTGGCCTTTTGATATGCATCAGTCTAACCAATTTATGACCCAACAATCTCGCCCTTAGACTGATGCTTTCAAGATCTTCAGAATCTTTACTAGAACATAATAAACAACTTTAGCATCTGCATCCAATAATCTATCATCCCCCCTTTCTTTGACAGCATCATCCAATTTGAATCTCAGATACTTCATATGTTTCCATTGTAAGAAATCAGTCTTGAAAGAACAATCAACTTTGATAGAAAGATCAACCAAAATATTTTGAAAATAATTAAATAAAACAAAATAAGACAGACATATTTTTTTAATTTTTATTTTTCAAATTTTTATTATTTTCTTGAAAAGACTTGAATGAGATCATACCAGCTGAACCAACTATAACACAATAACCGAAATCATATTTCATTAGCAGAAGACAAATTTTAAAACGATTTTTTAACACATTTGTTTCGACAAGAGTAATCAAGAAGTAAAAATAAAATAAATGAAATAAAATAAGACCAAAAACAACAAATAAAACAAATTTAATCACCCGGTCTTCTTGTAATTTGGCAAAAATTTGGGATCAAATTTTAGTTTTTGATAAACCTATCGCCTTTATGAAAAGATCCGAACATGGAATCATATTGTTTAAGGTGCTTTCACAAAGATTCATGGTCAGTGTTATTATGGCATAAAGAAACAGGTTGATAGCAGGTATAACGAACTTAGCATGATTTTCATTGCATCAGTGATATGAATTAGGTTCAGTTCGGCATAAAGCTTAGATGGACATCACTCATGGACCTGTGATGCCTCCTATCTCTTCTCAAAGCGTATTTGGCTTTCCCCAGATCCCCCCAATTTGACTCCAACCCCCTAGTGCTTGATCAAAAGATTTTTATAGATAAACAAACAATACTTTTTAAGCTTTAAGGTTGAAAGTTGGACTTACAAGCCATCCGAACTTACAGGCCTTTCATTCGAGACATGACAGGACTTACTTTTATGCCCCCATCTCCGTAGTTCTAGTTCGGGCCTTTAAGCTTTTAAAATACGAATTTTTAATAACACAATAATCCTCCTTTTTTATATATTTTTTATTTTTTATTTTCTTTCTTTTCCCTTTTCTTTATAACTTAAGCAATAACTTAGAAACATAATATTTTTGGTGATCAAGACACTAACGGGCTGGTGTATGACTGGGTAATTGCTTTTCTGCCTATCATTCGGAGAGATGTATATGGAGACATGCACATGTCTTCAAAATGACTATCCACGGTAAGTTTAGCAAATTTAGTTTATATAACTTCAACTTTTACGCATCATGGAAAGCTACCATACAAATCAATGACTGTTCTGGAGCCTTTTAAGCTTAATAACTTCACCCGTTAGGCACACATAAACAATTTATCTATCACTTTTCAAAGGTTGGATCAATTTTCATTTGAAAATATTTTGAAGCTTCTGAAAAGCTGTTAACTAAATAAATATATCAATTCCCAGAAAGTTATAGAAGACACACATGTTAAGAACTCAGTCACCCTGGTCACTCTTCAGTTTTCAGGTAAATGGCTATCCCGTATGAACACTAGTGGTTAACGAGACCAAACACATACGAGAATACGTGTCCCTCCAACTTGGAATCACCGACATGATTTTAAGTTACAGAATTCAAAATACGAAAACACATCACAATCGCCTCGGATGCTTTCAGTCTTTATATGAATGGCTATCCTGTGAATCTACAAGTAGATCACCGGACCAAACATATACAAGTATATGTTCTTCAAACTTGAGCAACCGACATAATTTAATCGAGGGTGAAGTTTGAAAGACAAAAATATAGATTTTTTTTTATAAGAACGCACGCACACTCTTTTTGAATTTTTTTAATTTTCACCCCCTAAATTTGTACAAAAATTTTGACAGAAATGAAAACTTTTATGTACAAATTTAACCTCAAAAAGACTCAATCGTCGAAACGTAGTATTTAATAATATCATATGAAGAAGTGTGATAATCAGCCAACTGATGTACTATCATTTCTCATGTACGTTCAAGTCATTTTCACATTTTTAAATAAAACAAAATACACTATACTTGAAAAACTATACGTGAACATATTTTTGTATATTTTAAAAATTTTAAAAATTTTAGAATCTTTTTGATTGATCAATTTTTAATACCAAAGTGATACGGTTACCTTTTATCTTCAAGTCATCATTTTTCATTTGTGAGAATCTCCCCCTAAGAATAAGCTTGTTTTGAGATTCTGCATCCTTGCGAGTTGAATGTCTGGAACAAACCATTTAATATGCAATGTATTCCCTGATTTGTTCCTGCACACTTAGAGAGCAGATTAAAAACGTTCTATCACCCTAAAATCATCCCGTCCAGGCAACAAATAATCCATTTCAAGGTTTAAAGATTTAAAAACAATGGATATTTTCCCTGTCATGTGCCTGGAACAACCCATTTAATAAACAATGACTTTTTTGTTGTTCCTACACGCATAGCAGGATTAGTTGGACATAGGAAACCAAGTCATAAATGTCTTGGGGTTCCTTTGAGCATCAACATATGTGACCTCTTGCCAACTCATATCTTTCCCATCTTTAAAAGAATCATTTGTTAATACAGATTCTGTTTGCTGAGTTTTAAGTTTCCAAGTCTGTCTTGGTTTTGTGAAATTTGATAAAACATACTTTGGAGTGGAGCAAATCGAATTCGAGTTTGAATTCTTAGAACTCTCAACACTCTTTGATTTTTGAAAATTTATTCTTCTTTTAACAGTTTCTAAATCATTTGAGTGCAAACCTGTCATATTAACTTTGAATCTTTGAGTATCTGTGACACGTTGTACAGATACACATGGTTTTCTAAAATAAGCATTTTATTTAACCACTGGATTCGATTAAAACATGTTACCTTTCACTTGAAAAGCTTGTCTATTAATAGCATGATAGTGACACTCCTTTGCCAAATGCCCGCCATTCCCGCAGACGAAACACGCATTCATCCTTCCTCTAATGTCAACGGAAGCACTTGCTTCATCTTGGAATTCCTTCTTAGGAAAGGTTTTTCCATTCTTCTTGCCCCTTGGCACAGCCTTCTGATTTTGATTGTGATAGGGAACATATAGACGATGAACACAATTTCGGGCTGTATGTCCTGGCGTGCCACAATGGTAACATGTTTGCCTCTTGATATAAAAAGCACCCAATGATTTATCAACACATGGACAACTGGAGGATCTATGAGGACGAGATTGTCCTTGTTGTGCTAATTTCTTACGTGCCTTCCCTTTGTCGCCACAATTCTGTGTATTATTATTGATGACACGTTAGAATGATATTCATTTTCACTAGCCTGAACCCCTTTACTATTAGAAGCAACATCGATTACTATATCTGCACATGAAGTAGAAGCATCAAAATTGTTCACACATTTAAAATCAGGCTTGATTTCCTCTAGGGATCCTGATCCAACAGTTTCAGATTGAACCTGTTTACCATACTTCATGTCTTTTTATCTTTTCCTCCTGTTCTTTGGTAAAAGGAAGACTAGTATAGTTGTCATTGAATGGTGGGGGTACTTGACTATATCCTATACCCTCACATTCGTTGTCTTTCCACCATAATTGATTTTCAATCATTGAGTTAACTACTTTGCTTGAACAATCGAATTCTTTAAAAACAAGTTTAGCCTTTTCAAACTTACTTGTTAGATTCAAGATCTCTAACTTGGAGGCTTCCAGTTTTGCAGTTAAATCAGAAATTTCTTGTTTGGCATCTAGATGGTGACAACTTTTTATACTAAAATCAGATTTAAGCCTTTTAATGTCCTTGTTCTGTGCTTCTATTTTGTCTAGAAATCCCTTTTCATTTTTCTTAAGTTTAAAATTTTCTGATTTTATTCTCTCAATATCTCTACTTAAACTGTCGTTATAAAGCTTATACATTTCTATTTTTTCATCACAATTCAAAGAACATGGTTTAAAAATTATCTCAGATGAATTTTGATATACTTCTTGTGAGGGAGCAGATTGATTAAGAGTACTTTCAAACATTGAGATGAGTTGAGGAGAATCCGTTGAGTAATTAAAGAGAACAAACTGATTTTCTCGCCAAAATTTATGGAAAAATAATATAATCGAAAAAATTCTCAAGAAAGATGTCCCGCTCAAAAGAAGCGTCTAGGAAAAATTTTGTTCAAGACGAATTTTTTCGATTTTTCCGCCAAAAATTTACCGAAAATCACCCAAAAAAATTGTTTTCGCCAAAATTTTCAAAAATGAAATTTTGCTTATAAAGAGTATTCTGGAAAAATCTCTTTCAAGGAATTTTTTCCCGCCAAAAAAACTTTTTTTTAAAGCTTGACCGAGAACCTTGGCTTTGACCGAGAACTTGAAGTGTTGACCGAGAACTCAATGTTGACCGAAAACCAACTTTAACCGAGAACACAAAGTCAACCGAGAACACCTTGATTTGACCGAGAACTAGCTTTGACCGAGGACGCAAAAATGTTGACCGAAAACCACTAAAGTTGACCGAGAACCACCAAAGTTGACCGAGAACTAGTGATTTTGACAGAGAAGCAGCAGAATTTGCTGAAAACGATGACAATATGTCCAGTAGCCTAGAGTCTTTGGCCGAGAACCCTTAACTAATCCCGAAATCAATCTAGAATCTTTGATAACAAGTTTGACCAATTAAATTAGGCAACCAACTAAATCCCGTGAATTGTGGGATTTAAAACTGTTTCCAAATCAATTCAATCTTTGACCAAAAATGAACCTCTTCTCCTCCGATGAACAGTTCATCGAAAAAAAAACACCAAAATGAGTCAAGATTTTGAATCCTTGATATCACAATAACGAGCCAGAAAAGGTCTAAGGGTCTGATACCAATTGTAAGTCCTGAATCTTGATCACTACAATTATGATATCAATATAACAAGTATAGGTGCGGAATACCGATACTTGGTGATTCAATAACACGAGTAATCACAAGGTAGTAACACGAGATTGCTTCAAAACACACGTATATTAAAATATGTCGGGTACTTAAGCACTTACAATACACGATCCTCAAAATAACAAGTGAACCGACAACTCTCTAGTTCTGCTCACTCTCTGCTCTCGTGAACAACACTAAACCCTATACACATATTCTCTATATATAGGGAAGCTAACAACCAAGCCCAAGTAAAGCCCACCGAGATCCTTTAAGGATCTCGGTTTACATATATCACATACAACCAAAACCAATTAACTAGAACTAAGTACAACCCACCAAATATGGACCCAACACCTAATTCGTTATCTGATTCGTTATCCTAGTTCGTTATCTTAACATAATGAACTGGCTTTCCATAACGAACTGTCTTTAACGAATGATCATCACCAACTGCTTAACGAATTGAAGCTAGTTCGTTGTTCTTCCATAGCGAATCCACATAACGAATTACCGTTAATTCGTTAATTCCCCGCTAACAAATTAGGGTTAGGTCAGAGACATTCTCTGACATCCCCTGACCTCGTACCCTATCTCCGGCGCCGTCGTCGCCGGAAGACCGGGATCTCGCCGGAAAAGCGATATCTCGCTTATTTCCCACCGTTTTTCAACGTTTTTCGTCCCGTTCGATCCAGATTTGAGCTAGGGTGACCCCTAAGCTCATCTTTTGACCTGTTTATACCCGATTCCACCCGGATCACGTGACTTTAACGGTTTAAGGTGTCGGCTCGTCGTTTCGCGAATAGATCTTGCGGTTTTGGGTTTATACAATATCATACTATCATTACCTCGGGTCGGGATTAGTTCTTCTTCTTGGTTTCGGCTAGAGAGAGAGAGAGAATTATGAGAGAGAGCTTAAGTGTGTGTTTTGGGTGGTGTATGGAATATGTGAAAATGAAAGTGTTAATGGGTGATTATGGTTTATATATTATGGGTCATGGGCTTGAGCTCATGGTCTATCTTCCTTCCTTTCTAATCCTAGTCCATTACTCATATTACTTAACCTAACACAAGCCCGACTCAAACTAACTCCTACTTTAATTTATTATTTCTCCATTAACCCGAGTAAATTTTCCCACCAATATTAAAAATATAATTAACATTATATCTAGAAATTTCGGGATGTTACAATTTGAAATATATACTTAAATTTGATTGGCTGAAACGGCGTCTGTCACCATCCGAAAGACTTGGTCAAAGTCTTTCGCTGTTTAAATTAAGATTTTTTGGGTGTGACAGAAGTTGGTATCAGAGCCAGTGGTTATAGTGAATTAGAAATTTCGGTAAATATTCTAAACTATAACCCGTATATTCAAACACACGATTCCCTCCTCGTGAAGAAAAGGTATAATCAATTAAGTGATTATATTATTATTTTTTAAATAAATAATTAAAAATAATAGTAATAATAATAATAAATAAATGAATTAAAATAATAATAATAATAACAGGTAAATAAATAAATAAATTTTAAAAGTTTAAAGCTTAAAGTTTTATCTGTATGAATATATATATATATATATATATATATATATATATATATATATATATATATATATGTTATCCACTAGAGATTATTTAGTAGGGATTATGGAACATGATACAAAATCTTAGTTCACACACTAATATCAAGATTCGCAACATCGACAGTAGATCGAAGGACCACCCCTAACGACCTATGTTATACAATCAATCGTGTGCTGCGTCAGTGCCTTTTCTGTGAATCTTAATATTCCTTTTAGATAAATTATTCACACGCACTCATAGTGCCTAATTCCCACTAACCTTAGGTCATATTTCATTTTCCTACGCTAGATCCGATTAAAATCGTTGAAGGGTAACGTGCGACCCTACCTCTTCAGATTCTCATGATGCGTAACTCCGTTATTAATATTGTTGTTTTTTAATTCTTAGAACCTATTTAGGGAATACTTAGACTTCTAGTAACTCTCTCTTATTACTCTAGTTAGATATCCTATAACTTAGATAATTTGGTAAGGAAAATTTGAGAACTTGTGATTGATGCTGATACGTATTCACACCTATATAGTAGTTATTCTAGTAACTCTAAACAAGTACGATAATTTTCCATTATTCATGAACCAATAAAATTTATGAACAACACTTTAAACATAATTGAGAATAGTTAAATGTAGAAATTCTCTAAGTGTGATTTTTAGATTTGGGAAATTCATTGTCATGGACTCATAATCAGTAAGAAAGGTATACATGTAAGTGTATTAAAGATTGAAGCAATTAAGGAAACACCAAGGTCTCCTACCAAAGTGCGACAATTTTTAGGCCTTAGTAGGAATTATTGGAGATGCATAGTCAAGATTAGCTTGACCTTTGACAATATTAACCGAAAAGGATAAGAAATATCCCTGAAACAATAAGATAAGAGTAAGCTTCTTAATTACTGAGCCAAAATTTTGTAATACACTATCTTGCCCCTGCCAGAAGGAGCACATAGATTTATAGTGATTGTGATGTTTTGCGCATAGGTCTTGTATGCATGCTTATGCAGAAAGACAAAAGATGATAGTCTATGTATCATGATAACTCAATGTTCACAAGAAACACTATACAACTCACATTTTAGAGCTAGGAGTTGTCGTTTTTACTCTTAAGACTTGAAGACACCATCTTTATAGAATGCAGTGTACAAATTACACCAACCATAGGAGTTTTCTATGTGTTTTAGATCAAATGAAACTCAAAATTGGTTAGCTCATTTGAAGTAGAACTGCTCAATGATTACAATTATGATATTTGTTACCGCGTTGGTAAAATGAATATTGTAGCTGATGATTGAGTAGAAAAGAAAAGCCTTCACATATATGTACGTTGGGATTGACGTTACAAACAAGTCTTACAACTCAGATTGGAAAAGTATAAGGCAAAGCCTTGAAGAAAGAGAAATCTAAAACAGATTTCATAGAGTTTAGATGCCTCGATATGAAGATTTATGTGAATTAGTATTAGACGAACGCTCAAGTCTAAATGCTCAATTTATCATAGATTTCATAACGAAATCCCACAAAAACCTAAGTAAGCATGACACTCTCCAGGTAATAGCAAAACGATTAGTTCATTCTCTACCCATTAGGAAAAGGATAAGATGGAGAAAATAATTGATTCCAGATGGAAATAATGCTAGAGTAATCTTGTTAGGTAAATTGACAATTATGGTTCTAGAACATAATTGTGAATTTACAGGTGCATTTGAACTCTAATAGGGCTTTCTATGTCAGGATCGGGTTAACTCTCCAAGAATCTATGAATACTCGCCTACCATTGGCTTATTTTCTTTAAGCAATTATCTTCCAGCGTTACAATTCCTCTATTGGAAGCCTTATACGGAAACTAAATTTTTCAACCATCACATTACTAAACTAAGATAGAAGGAAGTTAAGTCTTCATTATATTGGACTCTTTCGAAATTGCCAATCGAGTTGGTCTAATTGTGTGTAGGCTCGAATTACCTCCGATAGCCGGTAGGATAAGTGACACGTTCACATATTAAATCTAAGGAAATGTATTTCTGACAAATCGCTAATCATTCCTATTAACAAGAGTCCGTGTGGAAATCATGATTTGATTCATAGAAGAACCTGCATAAGTTATAAATAAGAACATTCGTGAGCTTAGGCGAAACTGAATCGAGTTAGTCAAGGTCCCCTAGAATTCAAGACTTGGATCCAAGTTCATCTAGGAATATTAAGACCAAATGAAACATAAATAGCTTTGTATTGTCAGAAACTAGTGCCATCTCCTTAATTTTCGGGACAAAAATTCTTAAAGGATAGGAGAATGTGACACCCGGCTAAAAATTAGCCTAAACCGCGACTAATATAATTGTGTTTACGTAAATAAAATAATATAATAAATAGGTGATATTAATTTTAGTTCAAAAAATCCAAAAATATTTGAGATATATTTTATTATGTTTGAAAAAGTCCAATTTTGTCGCGTAGCAAACACTACGCAAATATTTGAGATATATTTTATTAAGTTTGAAAAAGTCCATTTTGTGACGACTTAGAAACGGATAAAAGCCCAAACGTGTCTAAATGGCCTCGAAAAATTAAAATACATATTAAAGCAGTCAAGACAATGTATAAACTTAATTTTAGAAGGCTCAAACCGCAAAAATTGCAAAATAAGTAAACCAAGTAACGGTGGACGACCCGGTAAGGACCCAACGTCAACTATTTTCAAAAATTAGTTTCTTAGGCTTGTATTACCTAGAATCCAATTTCGTTCAAAGTCTGACAAAAATTATTAGAAACGGGATTCGTTTGATTATCTAAAATTCGTTAGACATTAAAACGGAAACTTAAGATTACTGTTTAAACACCTACTTACTAACCCAAACCCATGTGCCACCACCCTTTGATTTATCCCATGGTTTTGATGTGAGGTCGAAGACTCACTCAAAAATAAAGCAATTTCAGCTAATTATATAACGGTAAGCGGGTATCAAACACAGGGAGTTTCTGGAAAATGTGTTGTTAAGTAGCACAGTAATTTATCTATTTTAATCTAAGTGCAGAAAATAAATTCAAAGTTTGGGTTGGTTAATTTGATTAACAAAAAGAACTGAAATAAGTAAACGAGTATTAAAACAATTTGAGGAAATATGCCTTCCCTCGGTTTCAGGTTTCTACAAAAGCCAACATGAATGTTTAACTGAGATGAACGATAATTATATAGTTCGTGATTATGCAACAATTGTGATAACTGAGGACTAAGTACTTGGATTATAAATTTAAGGTAATCACTCAAATATCAGTTAAATTATATAATCCCGAGTCCCTCCCGATTAATCTCGATTACATACAAAACCAAGAATTGACGGCTTAGAACACGAATTCAATAAACTAACAAATTAACAATCAATTCATAACACCATAATAATGAAATCAATAAGATTAAACTATTATCTCAGAAATTCATAAACATTCAATTAACATTTATAAAGAAACCTTACAATCCGAGGGAAAAACATAAAGAGAATTAGCCACGCATCATTTGATTCATCACCATATCAATTAGGTTATAAGAATGAATCATAAACCCAAACGAATGATTACAATCACCAAAGTATTGTTCTTGTACTCCAAAAATCGTCCTTAGGGTGTCTAGAATGGAAGATATGTGAAAAAGACACCCATAAACGGAATAAAAACAAAAGAAAACAGTTGTTGCAGTCTCCGGACCGTGGCCCACGGTGCCTCCCACGGTGCCCCCAAACTCACGGTATGGTGAAAACTGTCATTTTTGGTCAATTGGACCATGGCCCACGGTATGGGTGGAGCTCTTTCTCATTTTCTTGTTTTCTTCATATCTTTCTCGTTTCAACTCCATTTTCTTCGCAGTTTTCGCACACGTTCTCGTGATTTCATCCACTGTCTCCTCATACCTGAAAATAACCACACTAGAGTAGTTATCTAGTTCCCATGAAATTAACACTTAATGCATAGATTTTTATATCATTTAAGCTCACTTACGGGTCATACTCCGATGCACCAGTCAGGTTTCATTTCTTAAGACCAATGGCCACCCATGGTTTTACTTGTAAAACCATGCCCTCCTCACCCTCTATATATATATATGCCCACACACACATCACAAACATATCATCACATACTCACATACAAATCACCATACACACATTCAAGTTAGATCGAGATCATGGTGGAGTTAGGCTTCTAGGAAGAAGAATTAGGAGGAAGGATCATCACACTCATACCTATCTCATTCTCATTAGATCTTCAAGAACACAAGTAAGTTTATAAGTTAATTTCTATGGTTAATTTGGTTAGAATAGGTGTTCTTGGTTGAGATTGATCTTAGAGATTGAAAATTTTGGATGCTTGTGTGTGTGTGTGAGTCATGAGTATATGTGTATGTGTAAATGGAAGTATTAAACCCACCCATACATGCATACATTCATCCTAAAGATCATATTTTGAGTGTTAAGATTGACTAGAAATCTTGTTGGATTACTTATAGTTTGGTATAATCATAGATAAAATTGTTATGGTTTGTTGTTAGAATGAAATTTGAATTGATTATTGATCACTAGCTTGTAAGTAAGGACTTGGATTATTGAGAAATTGTTGTTAGAGATAAACAAACAAGAGTTTGTTCATAATTGAAATTTGGGGATTTTTGGGTTTTGGATTAATTAGGGATTTTGGATGGATTGTTGGATCAAGAAATGATATGGAATAATCTAATTGAAAATAAGATAGGATATATGATAGAATCAATAGTTGGTACTTGAAAATTTACAAAGATTGTTAAAATTGCTAATTAAGGAAACTTTAATTTAAGAAAAGTTAAATTTTTGATTTTGATATGGATACTTGGCATGAATGTGTTTGATATGTTATGAATTGCATACTTGAATTAAGATAGGGTGCATGATTAAAAAGATGGACTAGTTAACACATTGATGGAACTAGCAAACAACTTACTAAATAAGGAAACTTTGTTGAATGACAAATTGAAATAACAAAATTGGATAGAACACTTAGGATGCATGAAACCCTATCAAACTAATTGAATGAATTAAAATTAGAATTGTACTTAATAAGCATGGGAAGATTGAATTAGATAGAATTATCAAAAATTAAAAGTTACTATAATAGGAAATTTTGTTAGTTAAACACTTAGGAAACTCATAATTTGATTGGTTAATGAACTAGTTGAACATATACATATATTATATGATGACTTGAACCTGGAAATTTAGGTATAAATATGATATTTGTTCATATAAAAATAACAAAATTTGATTAGTAACACTATTAATTAACTTAGAATATGAAATAAAAATTTGTAAATTGGGTTAAACGTGTCTTGTGAAATGATTTGATCAAAACTGTCATTTATGGTGAATTATGTGTTATTATAAGTGTGATTAGTTCATAAAATAATTAGTATAGATTTGTTCAACTTATTTGACTTGTCGGTAACGTTAACGGTCGAAAAATCGGCTTTTTGAACAAAACCTACACAACTCTTAGGGACTGTTTTAAAACAGCCCCTAAAGTTATAAAATACTCATATATAACATAATATAATATATGGGAAAATTACAAGATGATAAAACTTAGTCTTAAACGGTTCGTGTCGCGAAAACCGACACGAAAACGTTAAAGGTTGCTATTTTAAGAAAATATTAACAAAAATGAAAAATAATATATTTTCACAAGTTAACTTATAAAACTTGATTAATATATATGTAACAAGTATTTTCCATGATTTGTAAGTTGCACTTTAAACGAAAAACCAAAACGGTTCATTTTAAATATAAAACCGACAAAACCGACAAAGCCGACGAAACCGACAAGAATTATAAAAAATAAAAGATTAATATTTTCTTAAAACTTTCCAGCAACTGAAACTTAAAATATATTATATATTTTAGTTGTTTATTAATTGACTTAGTTTTTTAATAGTTAATGGGAAACCGAACTATGTGTACCCGTTAACATTATAAGAACTTAATTGCTTATGTGCTTGTGTGGACACTAGATTAAGATTAATAAACTAAAAGGATGTTATAAAAAGTAAAACCAAGTTTTTATTAACAAAACGTGTACTAATATAGGACACGCAAATTCTGGAACGTAAAGCTTCAAACCGTGAGTTTCTCTATCGAACCCCCCTCGTTTTTAACTGAAACTATTTTATTCGATATTTAATTGTGTTTGGGGGGGAAAGCATATTCTTCATTTCATATGAATTTTATTGATATTGTAAATGCAATTTATTTTACAAACCGTGTTAAACCCAGGATGTGTCTAGTTGGCTAAATAACGGTTAACCCTAGAAAGGGGCAAAGAAATATGGGTAGATCTATCGGGGTGACGCCCCCCACTTCAAATCGCGTTGGGTTAAAAGTGGGTATATTTTTAGTCTGGTATGTATCGTGTTATCAACTATGATAGTCATGCGTAATGTTGTATTCTTTGCTCGTCTACAACAGCACGATTTGTTTAAAAGGCAAAATGCCAATTGTTTTGTGATGTAATAAAGGTATATCATTACACACGGATTGGTGTCATAATGGTGGTAAGAAATTATACACGTGATATTATTAATATAATTCGGGGTGTAGTAACGATTACACACGAATTGATATTGGATATAATGATGATAGATCATTATATGGATGTTGTTTTCGATTCATATATATATATATATATATATATATATATATATATAGATATATATATATATATATATATATAGGGAGAGGATCATGAGAGAACTCCATTTTATGGAGAGAACTAGAGAACTAATAATGAAGTATTTTTAATTTAATTAAAAAAATATTTTTAATTTTTTTTTCTTTCATCCTTCTTATATGTTGTTATTCTTCACCACATAAAAAAAATAAAAATAAAACAAAATAAAAAAATTAACGAGTAATGCATATATTCAATACACCGACTTTTTTTTATAATGCATATGTGCAATAGTGTGCATTTTGATACTTGAAATAGTGTTGAATAGCATATATATAGTTGTTTGTATTGTATATTTGCAATAGTGTTATATTATATACAAAAATTAAAAAAGTTCGATATAGTGCATATGTTCATTAGTGTTGTATTACGTATATGCGATAATGTGTTTTGCATACAATTATTAGTGTCGTATTTGTATATATTCAATAGTGTGTATTGGATAATGCAATTGTGTTGTATTATTGCAATAAAACACTATTGTATATATGCAATAGGCATTAGTGTACATATGAACTACAGTACTACAACGACAAGTTTTTTTTTTAGTATCAATATCATCTTATTAGAATGAGAAGAAAAAAAATCATAAAATAAATTTTTTTTAAATCGTTAAAAATAATTCTTTACTAGTTCTCTAGTTTTCTCTTTGAGAGGAGTTCTCTCTAAATCTCACCCCTATATATATATGTATATATATATATATGTATATATATATATATATGGACTATTTTGTTATAGAGGGAAACTCACCAATACATTGTGCTGACCGATATTTTAATATGTTTTTCAAGTAATTAAATGAAGTATGGAAACTTCGCA
The DNA here is from genome assembly GCF_021521415.1 of Bidens hawaiensis. Classification (NCBI taxonomy): domain Eukaryota; kingdom Viridiplantae; phylum Streptophyta; class Magnoliopsida; order Asterales; family Asteraceae; genus Bidens; species Bidens hawaiensis. The sequence goes on from NW_027491017.1 coordinate 2,554,701, forward strand.
AAGAGTGCAGGAAAATAGTGACGTGTGTTTAAATGTAAAATGTTAACTTTCTGTTAAACTTGTAATTTGAATAAAAATCGTGTAATATAACACGTGTAATAACTCTGATGCTTAAATAAAGTTCAACATTCATTTGAAATATATACTTATATTTGATTGGCTGAAACGACGTCTGTCACCAGTCGAAAGACATGGTCAAAGTCTTCCGTTATTTAAATTAAGATTTTTGAGGTATAACAAAAGGTGTTTGATAAAGCTTAATTTTAAAGTTTGAAGGACTTCAAATTAAAGTTTTTCAGAATTATTTTTACGTTTTCAAATAAGTATAGTTTAGAAGTTCACCCAAACACCTTTTAATATACTTGTAATCATCATAAAATGAATATTAAAATTTGAAGGCAGTCTTTGGTCACCATCAACTTTTCCACCTTTAATTAACACACCCAAAGTTAATTAACTTTTCAGAAATTTATAGCAAAATGTTTACCACAACAAAATAAAATACCTTATATCTTTGAAGAAAAACAAAAGAATAGAAATTAGTATGTACGTAATTACAAAGTATTATTGAACGTTGCACTCAGCTGGCATCACCTTATATCTTGCTGTATCTTTGCAATAAGAGTAATACATATGTTTACTCCTAACCCAATTCAAACCAACCATTTGTTGCTTTGATAGCCTTGCGTACTCTTCTCCATCCACTGGATCCAAGCCCGAAAATGTTGTATTTTTTGAACAAGTAGAAGCCGTGTTTGACAAGTTCATTTTCTGCATTGAACAACCTACAATTTCTAGGTCGGTCAACGATGCCACAAATGGTGCGTACTTATAGTTCACCGGGTACTTTCCTCCACTGGTTGCCCATTCAGAAGCATCCCATATGGTTGTGTATAGTGACATTGGCTTAGACGGGTACACGGATGAGATCGCTTGATTGTAGATCACCTCGCGTACAGGTATGTTATCTACTAGAAACCTGAAAACGGTTAAAAACGCTTATAAGATGCGAAAGAACTGAAAAACTGTATTGGTGAATAATATTTTGTTTATTGAAAACCATAAATCTTTAAATGGAGAGGTTATATTGTTACAATGCAAAGGATAGTGATAAAGTTAACTAGATAATGATAATTATAAAACATTAATTTATAACTATGAACTATCCTATTCAAACTAGAGATCAAATAATGAAAAACTTACACAACATGGTATTTGTTCCAAAGGATGGTGTATTGATGAAATTGCTGTGTGGGATCAAACCAGAGATAAACTTTTTCTTCTCTTCCAGTTTTGACACTTCCATTTCCGTACATATTTGTTTGAAGAACCCATTGCCTTCTTTTCGCATATCCAAGCAATTCGAAGTCAATCTCGTCATGATTATGCGGAAACAGATCTGCATTTGACATCTAAACATGCATGCAAGTATGCCACAAAATCAATCTAACCATCTCGTAACAAGGACACATGATTAGTTGTAAGTAAAAAGTAACATGAACAACACTTACATAGAAAGCTAGCACTACTCCTGAAGTAAAACCTGCAGGTAGCTTTATTGAAGCACTGAAGAATCCATGGTGGTATTTGTTTTTTGAAACCAATCCAGAACCTACTTACAAAAAATACTTTCAAGATCATATAAAAACAATAGATACACACGTAATGTGACAACGAGGCAAATCTCATAACATTATGCTTGGTTTTGTCCACATGAGAGATACTAAGCCATAAGGAATGTCCAATCTCATATATTACCGACGCGTTTTGGGCGAAATTTTTGTGAGTGAGAGAAGAACTAAATATATTTAAGTATGCTCGGGTGGCACCAATCCTAGGATGAGTGAGAAATTTCCACACGGACAACTAAAAACAAATTGATGAGCTCAATCATTCAGGGCAAAGCGGACGATATTCCCGAAGTCAAATGTTACACATAATAACATGTATACTTCGATAAGTTAAATTTAGAAAAAAAATGCATTAACTAAAAACAATTTCCTCATGTTTAATCACCTGAGGTTTTGTCCAAAATGATATCAACAGATGATCCATTGCTTTTCAAATGAACATTTGATGCTCCATATAACGTGGACATCCCTTGGGTGAACGGTATACGAGGGAATCGGTCTGTCAATCGCTCAACCGTTGGCGGCCGATAAACTGCACCTCGAGACGAAACTGGTAAGAGCAAACTGCTAAAGGTAACAAGACATAAAAGAAATAGCCCTTCTTCCATAAAAGCCATGAGAGCTTGTAGGAGAACTAGTAGGCAGAAGAAGGTGGTGTGTGTGTGTGTTTTCGGATGGTTGAATTAGTTTTTTTTACATATATATAGTGCATTTTAGAATGATAATATGATATATTCGTGCTAGTGTTTGTAATTATTGCTTAGTTGTTGCAAAGCTGGATGTATCTTTCTAAAGATAGTGACAAAACATAGCTAATCCTTGATTGATTTATGTCGGATGATTGGAGATTGCTTTTAGTTGTTTTCTCTTTTGGACTTCTTTGAATCAGACTGAATATAAACCGGCTTATAACTTTTAAGTCCTCATGTTCCGATGAATCGGTGGGTTTGTTTGAACGTGAAAATCATCTTACTATATTAAAAAAAATTGGACCATGAGTTTTTGCCTTTCGGTATGATTTTAAAATTCACAGACTATAATAAAATTTTACAACGCATGTGATGAACAAAAAGACATTCCAAAACCATATAAACATAGTTTAGTGTGCATGCATTTAGTACATGGATTAATATATATATTTTTAACAACTATTTTGATAACACCCATAATATTATCTTTGTTCAGTATTAGGAGAAAACTCAAGTTAAAAACTCCTAACTCAATCTGAAACCTTCTATTTTTTGTCACATGCGACATGCCTTGTTACAAGGATTAATAACTAGTAATAGATAAAAAAAATGTCAATAAAATCTGTCAGAAAATTTAAGTGATATACGTACCCTTGGGTAGATTCTTCCCTCTTAGAATTTTTTAAGAATGTGGGGAACAAGTAAACGTCGGATTCTTCAGAAGTGTCCATAAATTAATTTACCTTCAAATATGTGCCCATGCGATGCGTGTTTATGTATCTCCTTAACCAATACCAATGATCATTTACAAAGGCTTCTAAAAATTACATATAACCGGACACGCGGAAAAAATTGACATCGAATATGTATATAGCAATATATCTAAGTTGCCATTAACAACTACATTATTAACAAAATTTATATCGACATGTAAATAAAAATAAGCACACCACTCAAATTGATATATTCGGGACTTTATACAGATAAAATCTAAAAAGTTTTAAGAAACAAAACCAACCAATAAGTATATGTATATGTGTTATTGGTCAACGTGACATATTCCAATTGGTTAAAAGAAACAAAAGCATTAAAAAACATCAGGTTTGTAATGATAACTTGGGTTGGGGGTGGGGATGGGGGTGGGGGGTTGTCATTGAAAAAACTTGTTATGTTTAAGTAAATGTACAAAGTCCTTAAGCATGAGTAAAAAAATCTAGTGTTTTTCAGTTAGAATCAAAGTTTGCCAATTAATATATAGAGTAAATTAATTGTGTTTTTGGCTTTTGTGGTTAACGTCCCATAGCTATTTTAACATAATATGGAACTTTTGAACGAATGAACCTATAGCGTATACATTTGTTTATGTTTTGGCCCCTTAAGCTAAGTCTATGCATTATATCTCCACTAAGATATGCATGTGCCCCAAAAGTGTTTTTTTTAACCTTAATCCGTTTGCTTCCATGTAATTCCACCATATACAATACATACCTACAAAGAGAATTCAAAAAGCAAGACTTCACGAGATGTTATAATACACCTAATTTGCTCCTAATTAACAATTCTAGCCTTCTCTTTATCAAGAATTGTTGATGGGTATACAAATAAGTAACCGAAGATCGTGTGTAGTAAGATCTTATCGTCTTATCATCATTTTCTTGTCAAATTCAATAACTTTAGATCCATCTATTGCAACATCCGCACAGATTTATGATTTAAGACCTTAACCATGGTTTTCGAAGGTTTGGATCACCTCTTGGTTTTAGAACGGATGAAATTTTTATTGGTAGTAGACGTTGGTTTAAATCTCCCATTAGTGTGATCTTAGTGCAATAATAGACATCTAACAATTTAGCATTTGAACTGATACAAAATTTAGTTATAGTTATAGCATTTACTCATATAGCAGTTCAACTATTCCCGTAACATGATTATAAATTTGATTACCTCACTTACAGATTCAAACAATGTTGACGACTAATGAGTGTAATGCATTGTTGACGATCTAAACATGTTTACATGGGATTTAGATTTTAGAAAAAAGGTAATTTTAACCTTCATGTGAGAAGATAACGGGCATACTTAGGGAGTTAGCCCAAGGAAGCAAAACAACACATAAAATTAAATGCAATGGGTTCATTCGTACAAAAGATCCATTCGAGTTGAAAGTGTATGGGATGCAAAAAAGGTGGGCCAAAAAATTAATTGAATAGGGGAAATATCACGAGAGAATTCATCATTAAAGAGAGAATTTAATAATTAATAAAGAACTTACAAAAACTCGACCAAATATGACTTTTAAAAAAAATTGACATTTCTTTTATTATAAGATTACCTTTTAAAAAAATCAATCGTAATATTTGACATATTACCTCTATGTAATACTGTTATAACAATATTGTTATATATATATATAATATAATATTAAATTTTATTGTATTACAAGTATTGATAATGGAAAAATAGAGTAAATTAAAGTTATAATTTGTTTTAGAAAAAAGTTTCAATAGTTATAACCAAACCTCCTATGCTTTTTATTTATATTTTTTTGTTGATTTTTCATATCTTTTGAAAATGTTTAGATTCTATATATATCCTTTTACATAACTCTCATGTTTAACTAACCAGGCAATCCAACACATTATATATATATATATATATATGATTGATTTCTTTTAAGAACCACTTTGAGTTTTAAAAACTCGAAAGAACTCAACGTAACAATTTTTTTTTGAATACTTTTACACGTATGTAATACGTAAGTGTAAGTAACGTAAAAAAATTACAGTATTTTTTTACACACCGAATCGACTTATTAGTAACTAACTTTTAAACTTGTGTAATCATCAAAAATCTTTATTCTCTCTCCTGATTCATTTTTTAATCAGATTTATTCTCACATATTCCATACGCATTTAATTAAATGTGTGGTTCATATTGATTCTTAAAGTTCTTACAACTTATCAAGGTTCTTAAAATATCGCTCCCCTATATATATATATATATATATATATATATATATATATATATATATATAGATAGATAGATAGATAGATAGATATGAGATTGAAATCATGTGAGAACCATTTGAAAATTAATTTTTCTACATTATACATGTATGTATAATACTTATATTTCAATTTTAAACACACACATATTATTTTTTATACGTATATGTACAATTAAGATAAATGATAATGTACATATTTGTATAATATGTAACTGGAGATTACAATATAACATATGTACAATTAAGATAAATGATAATGTTTATAATAGCAATGGAAGCTTTAGCATGTTTGATATCATGTGCCAGTGAGAAAGATATTTTTCATGGTATTCAAACTCCCAACAACGATCTGATGCTCTCCCATTTGTTCTACGCAGATGACGCCCTTATTATTGGTAAGTGGTCTCATTCTAACGTGCTTAATATGAGGCGTTTGCTAAGGTGCTTTATTTGGTCTCGGTCTCAAAATTATTTCAGTAAGTCCAATTTAATTGGTATAAAAGTGGGACTATATTACTGTTGCTGCGAACTCTATTGGTTGTTTTCCAGCCTCGACGCCATTCAAATATCTAGGTCTCATAGTGGGAGCCAATATGAACCGTATCTCAAGTTGGGATGATATTTTGGATACATCCAATACTAGGGTCTCTGGATGGAAATCCTATGTCCTGTCAGTTGGGGCTCACCTAATGTTTTTAAAGTCAGTCATGGAGACCTTACCGACATATTTTTTTCTCTCTTTATAAAGCCTCGGTTAATAATATTGACAAGTTGGAGGCGAAACACAGGAAGTTTTTTTTTTTGGGGGGGGGGGGTGATGCGAAGAACAATAAATTTTGTTGGGTTAGCTGGAGTAAAATTACGAAGCCGATTGAAGTGGGTGGGTTAGGGCTCTTTTTATGAAATGATGGTGGAGGTTTAAAACTGAGCAAAATGCATTATGGAGAAAAGTTATTTTGGCGATACATGGATCCAATCGAATTTGGCCTATTTTACCCCATTCCAAATGTCTCATTGGAGTGTGGAATACCACTGCAAAGTCATAGAATAATCTTCTTTTCTCTAACACCAATCTATCCAACCTTGTCACGGGTAAAATTAAAGATGGCAAATACATCCGGTTTTAGATTGATACTGGGATCGCGCCACAACCTCTCAAAGTCCTGTTCCCGAATCTGTTTTCTATTAAACGTCAAAATAACAAGCTGGTTGCTGAATGTATTAACGAGCAAAACCGATCTTGGGTTTGGAAGTGGAATAAAGCGAAACTTAAACGTTATTGAAACTGTTGAATTCACATATTCAAACAACCTTTTATCACAGTTGGAGCTATCGGTAAATAGTGACAAATGGATTTGGCTCGGGGACCATTCGTGCATGTTTACGGTGGCTTCCATGAAGACAGCCTTGTTTAAAGCCTATTTTCATTTCGATTCATTTGTGTTGCCTTGGAACAACTAGGTGTCAAAGAAATTAAATATCTTCGCGTGGAAGGCGGAAATGGATAGGTTGACTACTAAGGAGGCCCTTAGTTTTAGAAACATATCGGTTCATTCAATTGGTTGTGGTTTGTGTGGGGATAGTGTTGAGACCTCATGCCATCTCGGGCCCCCTCGAAATGGTAGTTTGGGATGCTATTAGCTCTTGGATAACATCCTACTTTTGATAATATTAATAAAGGAAATTTCGCTTGTTATTAACATATCGTGTATCAGTTTAGATTAATAAACTATAAAAGGGTAGGCTAGGACATTAAAATATGGAATAAGGGATGGTAATGAGCCTTAGATCCATGGGCTTAAGGGAGTATAAATAGCCCTTAAACCCTAATCCTTTCCATTTTTATCCATCTCTACACCATAGCCTACACCTTTAAAAACACACACACCCTCCTTTATCCCGAGCCAAGATCCGAAGTTGAGAACCGGAGTTTAGATAAATAAACTATAAGAGGGTGGGCTTGGACATTAAAAGATGGAAAAAGGGATGGTAATGAGCCTTAGGTCCATGGGCTTAAGGGAGTATAAATACCCCTTAAACCCTAATTCTTTCCATTTTTATCCATCTCTACACCATAACCTACATCTTCAAAAACTCATACACACTCCTTTACCCCGAGCCAAGATCCAAAGTTGAGAACCCAAGCTTGATAGTGTTAGAACATCGTAACGAGCCAAAACCTACATCAAGACTGGATCGTGTTTAGGAAACCGATTCGTTAAAGGTACGTTTTATAACAAAACACTTGTCGACTCATTTACTAATTCTAGATGTAACCAGCCAAACCTAAGAAGCTTCGTTTAGTCAATGGTGCGGCTATCTTGGAGAAGCCCTCAATGAATCTCCTATAATAACCAGCCAACCCTAAGAAGCTTCGTATATCAGTCGGGTTCTGCGTAGTCTTCCAGTTTGTTATTGCCTCAATCTTAGCTGGGTCCGCGGTAATCCCTTCAGGATTAATCACGCGACCAAGAAACTTCACCACACGCAACCAAAATGCACATTTCGAAAACTTAACATACAGCTTCTCTTCCTCTAAAACCTCAAATACTTCTCTCAAATGCTTAGCATGGTCAGACTCGCTCCTTGAATAAATCAATATATCATCAATAAAAATGATGACTGACTTGTCTAACATTGCCAACATACCCTATTCATCATGTCCATAAATGTTGCGGGAGCATTTTTTAGACCGAATGAGATCACGAGGAAATCGTAGTGTCCATACCGAGTCCGAAACACCGTTTTAGGGATCTCTGCCTCTTTAACTTTCAGTTGATGATAGCTTGATCTAAGGTCTATTCGTGAAAACCAACTTGAACCTTGTAGTTGGGCAAACAAATCATCAATATGTGGCAACAGATATCTATTCTTCACTGTAAGTTTATTCAACTCATGATAGTCTATGCACATTCTCATGTATCCGTCCTTCTTCTTAACAAACAACACTGGTGCGCCCCACGGGGAAACACTTGGTCTTATAAAACCTTTATCGAGGAGTTCTTGTAGTTGGGACATCAGTTCCTTCATCTCAGACGGCGCCAAGTGGTAAGGTGCTTTCGCGATGGGTTGTGCTCCTGGTATTAAGTCTATTTGAAATTCTATCTCACGCTCCTGTGGCAACCCCGGAAGATCCTCAAGGCACACTTCTGGGTAATCGCACACAATAGGAACATCTTTCACTTCTTTCGTCTCGGCCATAGATTTGAAAACATACGCCAGGTAGGCACGGCACCCTCGTCGTAACAAACCTTCGGCTTTTATCATTGAAATGACATTAAGTCAGGAACTTTCTTTATCACCATAAACCGTCACTGTACTACCATCCAAGGACTTTAACCTTATCAACCTACTCTTACACACTATCTGAGCCTCAAACTCATATAGCCAATCCATCCCCAACACCACATCAAACCCTCCTAAGGTCATAACATACAGGGTCACAGGGAACTCACGTCCCTCTAACTCTACCTTACAATCCTTAACCATTCTCATTATCCTAACCGAGATTTCACTAGCAGATTCTACTATAAAAGTTTCAGGCACACGACAACAATTCATTTTTGCTAACTTACTAAATGTCGTGGCTACAAAACTTCTATTCGCACCTGAATCAAACAATACGGAAGCAGAAATACCGTTTACTAGAAACGTACCTGTGACAACGTCTGAAATTTTCTTGGCTTGCTCCTGAGTCGGCATGTAGGCCCCGGTCTTTGGCATTGCTTGCTCAACGTCTTTCTTTCCACTTCCTCCAGCTCCACCATCGGTGCATTCCCTTGACATGTGACCTGTCTTGCCACATTTGTAACATCCAGGCTTGGCACAACATTCATGAGCATAATACCCCGCCTTTCCACTCTTATAGCAAACAATTGATCCAATCCTGCATTTCCCCGCAAGGACTTTCCCGCCCTTGTGACATGTATCAGAACCGATACCCCACCTACATTCACCACCGTGCATCTTACTACAAATCTTGAACGACTTCTTCTCTCATACCTTCTCTTTCTTGTCCCTAGAGTTCTACAACTGCATACCGGGTCGTTTAGCATGATTGACCCATTTCTTATCTTTCTTTTCTTCCACCACCACAACATCTTCCACAGTCAAGTCATCATAAACCATCTCCGCAAGTTCCACCGCAGAGTTGAATGTAGTAGATTTTTTTCCCTAGCTAACGTGGGGACGTTCTGCAGCATTCCTCTTATGTAACACTTGATCCTCTTAGCTTCAGTGTTAACCATGTCAGGTAACCTAGACATTCGGTTGAATTTGGTGGTATACTCGCGTTGTGTCATTTTACCCGCCTTCAAGTTAAGAAACTTCATTTCAGCCCTCTCTACCTCAGCATCAGCACAAAAACATTTCATGACCATCTCCTTCGAGTCATCCCATCTAAAAGCCTTAATATTATATCGACTCTTTCTCTACTCTACCGACTCCCACCAGTACATCGCTTCATCACCGAACGATTGGGTAGCATAACCCACAGCTTGATCAGGACGACACTCGCTAATTCGGATAACCTTGTCCATGGAGGTTATCCATTGAAGAGTAGCGATCGCGTCCCCAAAACCAGTCAGCTTTGGTGTGTCGCACATTTGAACGAATTGTAGTTACACCCACCGCGGCCTCTCTTCTCTCATCGAGGGAGGCGATTTCCAGAGCTTAGTTGAGGCGATTCCATCCTTCCAAATCAACTGGAGAACCCACCTATGATCCATATCATCCATATTGAAGATCCCACGATGCCGAGACGTGTCTAAGCTCTTAGAATCTCACCCGGGAATGTAAAGTTTGTAACGATTTCAGTTTTCTCATGTAACTAAGAACGATTTCAGTTTTGCATGACTCAAACGACGGTCATCAAAATGGTTACAAACTTTACATTCTCGGGAGAGATTCTAAGAGTTTAGCCGCGTCTCGGCATCGTGGGATCTTTAATATGGATGATATGGATCATACGTGGGTTCTCCGGTTGACTTGGAAGGATGGAATCGCCTCAACTCAGCTCTGGAAATCGCCTCCCTCGATGTGTGTGAAGATAGGGTTGTTTCAGGATGAAATTGAATAAAACCCTAACTTTCTCGTCTGCACCCCCCCCCCTTCGCGACTCGATGAGGTCTTCACTGGTCCATCGCGTATCGCGATGGACCATAAGTCAACATATCATTAAGTCCCATCGCGATGCGCGATGAGTCTTGAAGCATGCACATTGCGTATCGCGATGGGTCTTGTCACCAGCAAACATCTTCTGTCTTTTCTCGTTTTGCGTGCTGGACGTCTCGGGTCTTCATACCGTGCCTCAATAGGTCCAAATTAGCTGCTTTAACGTATATGACCTGAAATACAACAGACACGTATGAAGTATCGAAGTTCCTACAATAAACGATGAAAAATAATAAATAAACGAACTAAAACTCATACAAATTAACCAACCATCACATGCCCACACTTATCCTTTGCTTGCCCTCAAGGAAACATCAACCTCTATCATAGGTATGTAAATTATCACCATTACTACTAGTAAGGTTTAAGGTCATACCTGGTTTTCCAGACTGACGCTTTCTAGATTGACATCCCACAAATAAGGTTAAATGATATAATAAAAATAATAGAGCTGACCAGACGAGTGTACTTTGTTTCCGGTTAAGGCACACATTCTCATACCCCTCATAATATTATATCTCTCATCTCGGTTTAATATTTGGACTAGAAAAATATGTGCTAGTATCTCTCTGCCATATAAACAAAGTTTGAACACAAAGTAATAAGCTTGGAAGCAAGTCAAAGCTCCACCCATATAAGTGATTTGACATGAATGCAAATAAAGAGGGCTTAAACGGGTTATAACGGGGCTTAGTGTAAGGGTATGGAAGGAAATTTTTCAAGTAGCTCAAACTATCATATCCGACTTATTACAAAACAACTAAATAAACAATGACATAACATAAACAACTGAATTCAACTTTTATTTTACTAATACAAATAACTAATCAAACACAAAAAAACTGCTAATTACATAACTGAATATAAACAGGCAATTTTTTTGAAGCATAATAAACATAATGCTCAATACATCCTATTGATAAATACTAAAACAATTGCAAAGAAACCTATTAAGCCGGATCGTCTCGTAAAATAACATCGGGTTTTGATTAAATGAAAAAAATAGGTCCAACAATGTTTTCTAAGGGAAGCAACCCCCCGTCCCTCACATTATCCACGCTCATATATATAACGTATGAGGCCCAACCCCCAATACCCACACTCTCACTCATCCAGACGAGGCTTAACCTAATTGCCTCTATCACTTCTGTATTCATGCCAAGCTAAGATCTCGAAATGCTTGAGAACCACTTTCTAGATATTATGGGCATACTGGTTACTCTCTATAGTGGCACTCAAATAACATGTGTGTATACTATTTATTATATGTGTATTATATATAAGGAAAATCTTACACACATACCGGAGGAATTAGGTTACCGACATAAACATGTGTGCGTGTCCCCATGACTCGTTATCCCTGCCTAAACGACCCCATTTTCTACTTCTCATTATGAAAACATTTGTGAGTAAGACTATTGAGAAGCTGAAAAACCAACCATGACCAGATAACTCTAACTTGGTAGTAATGACAATAATTAACAGTTAACAACTTTGGTTTCCGAACACTCTTCGAGGTACTATCGGGATAAAATTTTTCAAATTTCCCCCATCCCTACACTTGAGGTTTACATTGTCCTCAATGTTAAAATATTTAAACAATTAATGAACATTTGAGGGACGGGGTTGAAATTGATTTTTTTAGTAATTTAAAACTCGGGGCTCTCATGTGATGGTTCTACTAGAAATTATACAATTACACTTTTATCATTTAAGATATTAAAAACAAAATAGATTATGAAACTGAAATCACCTGATATCAACTATAATGAAATGGACCAGTCGGCTCACGAACTCTCGTAAACACTCGTACACTCTCATCTCAACCAATTACCAAAACTGACAACCGAGCCAGCAAAATCTCGAGACGTGTAAAAGCAAGCTTCTCATAAGTGTAAGACATAGGTCTTTTAAGAGTTATGAAAATGATTTATGTTAATTTATTAAAACAATTACCGAGCCGTATTAAGTCGTTTCATAATAAATTTTGTTAAACAAGTTAAAAACGTTAAAAGACCTAACTCACTTTCGGAGGAATCACGATTGCATTTATTATTTGCAACAAGCCGTTTAAACACCCCGGTAGCCCGGGTAGACGAGTGAGGTCTCGTGAGGGTTCATAGTGAACAACACTCACAAAGTTCGGTTACAACATAATATACAAAAAATAAATCACAGCAGACATCAAAAAATATAAATACATATAAGCCCAACCAGTTACAGATACAATATTCCCAATATAATATTAATATTATACAGACCATGAGAATGAAAACAAAAGAAAGCATAAAAGGTAACCAAAAATTTACTGTGCTAGCGGGGCATCGTCAGTATCATTCCGCGGGTCCACCGACTGCTCCAAAGTGATAATCAATGAAGGTGGGAGCGGGTACCTGCGAAGCAACAAACAATAAACAAAAATAGTCATCATGGCGGGCCATGTTGGCCCGCGTCTCTTGCCTACGAGCTCGAGCCTCCTCCCTCTTGGCCCGAGCCTCCTCCAACATCTCTCGCAGCTGCTGATGTAACATAGCCAAAGTGACTGGCTGCTGCGGCTACTGTCGCTAAGGTGGCGGTTGACGAAGCTCAAACTGTTGTTGTGGCCGCATCATGCGAGGGATCGGGATGTGTTGTCGATGAGTAGGAATCCCCCTCTGCATGGCAACACCTGTCACACCCTGACCTAAGGCCTAGGCGTGTGACCAACAGTTGGTACCTGTTTTGTAAATGTATCAGAGTTTAGAGGAAGTCTTTAATTTAAAAATATTAATATATCTTTTGAAACATTAGTTCACTTATAAATATTTATTTATAAAAATAAAGTAGTTAATCTATTTGGAAAGCTTCATGGATAATAAATACCCGAGTGTTTAATTTATAAACCTCGTTTGATTTTATAAATCATATTGTTACACTATTTTAATAATTTAAAACTGAGTCATCTCTACCTGGCGAGCATCTATCTTCTTTGAGTGGCTATAATTCCTTGCTACCTGTATTATCTTTACTTCCTGAAATGTTGGGGGGGGGGGGGGAATACGTCAATGATATGCTGGTGAATCGTTAACTCTAAAACCATTTTATAAATCTTTCTTTGATTGACAAGATAGTTTTTTTGAAACAATCTTAGCAGAAACGTCTATTATTTCTGGGATTTGTGCCACTTGCCATACACACACAATTACGGTTCTCCAGGAACTAACACCTTTTAGAGAACTTTTATTATGACTTCTAGTCTGTGGCAACGTAGCCTTGACTGATAGACTAGATTGATTATGTTTGGATCCAGACACATGTGTACTCGGTCTAAGTTACTTTTATTTTCTGTCTTGTATTTTATTATGGATCACGTAATCTCATAAATCTTTATTTGACTATTTTTGTTAAGATAAACAACCCGCTTATCTTGACTGAAAAAGATTTAACGTAATCACCTATGACTGTCTGTTCTGAATGATGTGGTGATCTCGTTTGAATACCTTTGTGAATGAATGATTGAATGATTGATTGACCTATAATAAAATAGGTTTATATAAATATCCGGATTGTCTCTTAATCTGGCTACAGACCTTTAGTCTGGTTTTGATAGCTTATACCTTGATTGATCATTTGTTTGTATAAAACATTTTGTACATGAATTCTTTCTCTTTAATTGCCAATAATGTACTATGTTTCTTCTTCAAGAAGAAATGTCTATGTTATGTTTCTTTTTCAAGCATAAACATCATTGTCTATAATCTTTATTTATAAAGTCTTATTTTTCTTAATCATAAAGAAACACTATTTTGACTATAACCTTTGTATGTAAACTTTTACTTTTCTTAATATTTTAACTATACCAATTTGTAAGTAAAAGCTTAGGTTTCTTATTTATGAAGAAACTATATTTTTGTTGTAACCTTTTAATTTTATTTTGTATTTCTTAATCATAATGATATCTTATTTAATTGTACCCTTTTTAATTTTGATCAAGAACTAGGCTATACCCCTGACAAGGGTCTAAGCCTTTATTATTCTATTAATATTTTATTCGAGCATTATGCCTACCTTGCTTGGCTTATTATTTTCTAAACTCTCGGCAACACTTCGGCGTTTATCCGTATATTGAGAATCTTGATCAACAACTCCTCGGCAAGCAAATCGAGGCAACGTTTGGGGTCGCTGGGTCATGCACATACTTTGAGGCAGAATGTCGGATTAATTCAAGAAGGCACGCAGTTCGAGGTAACGTCGGTATATGGAGCAAATTACGAGGTAAAGATTGTCGGATCGGTGGCACAGAAATCGAGGTAGAGAGAGAAGGTTTCTAGAGAGAGGGTGGAATTTTAGTGTGAGAATGATGGTGTCATGACCCTCCTATTTATAGGCGAACTGGGTCTCATCGTGATACGCGATGGGCCCTTCCTTATGGCCATCGCGTATCGTGATGACTCCATATAACCAGAGCTTTCCACGTCTTGACACGTGGCCTGCCACGTGTCGCGACATCTGCCACATGGGGGGCACGCGTTGTGAGTTGTTAGACCACGTTATCTCAATGGCGAGCGTGCGAAGTGCAAAGTGCGCCATCAAAGCGCCACATTGCGCCCAACGCCCTTCGCCTTCGCCATCGTCCTTGCCCGAGCCCGTGTGCGTACTCGTCGGTTGCTCCACACCCTCCGCTAGGACCACTTGGTGCATGCTTGGCATAAAAGAATATTACTATGGAAAATCTCTTCCTTATAAAGAGCTTCCATTTCTTTACATCTTTCCATGTGGGATGGGTTTTATCTTTCTTATGTATACCATGTGGAATGCTTCCACTTTCTTACATCTTTCCATGTGGGATGGGTTTTTCCTTAACATTGGATGACTTCTTTATGGAATATTTTTACTTTCCTTATTTCCTTTTTATTTCTTTATTTAGATTTTTCCATCACTTATTTTTAAGAATAATTTGATCCTTCAACTTTCCTAAGTTCTCAAATTTGGATCAAAATTTTTGGGACGTTACAACACCTGCTGCAAATCCCCCGGCGGTGGAACCTGCGGACCCTGTCGGACCGGGACTAACGCTGGTGGATCAAAAAGCTCACAGATCCCGGCCTGGCGAGCCTCATCCAATCCAAAGGCCCCTGTAGCTAGCCCTGGAGTAAAGAACCCAACCGGATAACGGTTGAGCACACTGAGTCGCTCGGCGATCCTCGTGATACATAGCCCTAACGATAAGTGTGTTGATGATCCCTGTAGGCTGCGACCTTGTGTGAACGACAAGAGCATGAGCATCGCCACATTGGCCTCTCGGCGGCCAATGATGGAAAGAAGGCATAATAGATCAAGGTTGCTGCACTTCTCGGGACCCGAATGTCGGCCTAAGAGAGTACAAGAAACGATCCTATGAATGTAGCGATGGACAGGGTCCCTGATGGACGACTCCACAACAGTGCTTGAGTGGGCCCCGTCGACGATCTTTGCCCAAAACTGGCCGAGCTAGTCCTCCGTGAGCCAGTGCTTATGGCCCTGCTGAGCATGCGGCGTGTAGCCATGAATGCTCTACAGGAAGTCAGGATCCTGAACATGTTTGGCCGTATAAAATCTGGTGGCCACAGTGAAGTCAAGAACAGACATCTCATACAAATACCGTCCCAGCGAGAATGACACCGCATGTGGGTCAAGAAAATCGGTGGACGCAAAAGCAAAGGTCGAATAAAAATCATGTGTGAGCTCGACATAAGGAATCGAGTCACACGCAAGTACCTGTGTCCACCCATCTGACAATAAATTACGTACCTGGGCGTCGATGCCCAAATCCCGCATATGCGTCCAGTCAAACGAGCGATGACGAAGAAGCTGCATTTCTCGAATCCGACCCAACCTCGTATACTCGTCGGTTAAGATCCTGAATCTCAGCACTTGGTGATGTGTGCGGAGTCCATCACCCATGATCTCCTCTGGGTCGATGTCAGGTGTAATCGGTAACTCCTGACCATCATAATGAATAACCCTCGGCATCCTCTGCTGAATAGGTCGGCGCGGATCGGGATCTCCACGAGGAGCCGTAACGGGGCCACGGAGGCCCGCACCCTCAGGCCTTTGCCTTCTGCGCCCGGCGGCGTGATCAGACATATCTGCAAAGTCAAACATTCAAGTTAGATATGTCAACACTGACTATGGCGACAATTGTATAGCATTTTGGTCATGGTTATCTCACATTTAATAAAATAATATTATAATAATAATAATAATAATAAAATAAAAATAAATAAAGACGAAAAAATCTGGGACACCCTGCACGATTTTCTAAAAACCAGATTGTCCCGAAAATGGTGTAATCAATTTTAAATTCAAATCAAACTACAAAGTGTTCCAACACTCGATTAACAAACTCACAAACAGACTCAACTCGACTAAAACGTACAGACAAACTGACATGAACAAAATAAACTAACTGATTGACTGTCTCGATTAACGTGCAATCAAACATATAACATACGAAATGTCGGCAAAACAAGTTATGTGACCAATCGGGTTAGATTATAACAGTTTAATAAAATAATAATAACATATTCATGTACCAAGTTCAAAAATATCGTTTAATATCGAACCATCACTATCATTAAAATAACAATAAATTAATAATTTTAAATTTTTAAACTTTAAAACCTGACTCGTCACAAAGTATGTTTAACAAAACTGACAAAACCAGGGTTAATAAGCCAAACAACCACCCAACAAACCAAACTACCAAACAAACCCGACCATCCCGCAAAGTATCAACTTACCTAAACTTTAATTAAAACCAAACCAAGCATCCCGACAACCCATCAAACACGCGAACCCGATAACACCCACCCACAAATTTCCAGCATTCCTAACCGAACACTAACAATTCAAAACCCAACATAATTAAATAATATATATAACAAAAATTACCTCGAAGTCGGGTCAAGTAAAAATAAGAATACTAAACAGTAACGGTGGCCATGGACGGTGGTATGCGGTTTTGACCGTGGTGGCGATTGGTGTTGACTTTGATAGTGGTAAAAAATGGTGGTGGAGATGATTATGGTGGTGTAGTGGTGGAGATGGACGGCGAAGTAAGGGTGATGATGTAACTGTGGTAGTTAGTGACGGGGTGGATAAACGGATGGTGGTAGTGGTGGTGGTTGGTAGGGGGGTGATGGCGGTGGTAAGCGGTGATGATGGTCATGTGAGCGGTGATCGGCGGTGGTGATTGTGAGCGGTGGTCGGCGATGGTGGTTAGTGGTGGTATACGGTGGTCACCGAAGGAGTAAGGAAAAGAAGAAGAACAGCGAAGAGGTAATTAGAAGAAAACAAAAAGAAAAAGAAGAAGAAGGGTTAGTTATATAAAAAAATTTCGGATCTTTTATGACACATCGCGATACGCGATGGGTTATCCACATAAGCATCGCGTATCGCCACCCAATTGGGTGGTAATCAGGGTTTTGACCCCATCGCGATATGTGATGGGGTATGATGAGACGTCATCATGTATCACGAAGGCGTCATCATGTCTGGGATGCCCAACCTCGGTAACGATACGCGATGGAGATGTACGCGATGGGCCTTGTTAACATAAAGTTTTTTTCGAAAATGGGTCCGGACATTTTCCGACCCGACCACTTTTCGGCATCCCGACATCACCCTGAACACGTTTCCGAACTCAAAACATACTTTTCGTATCTTGAAAGAAGTGTAATTGATCAATTTCTTACCGAACTTCATGAACTTCCAACTCTTCAACAAGCTTCCCCACACTTGGTGTTTGCTGCACCAAACTCAAGACGACACTTAATACAAGACTCAATAAAATGAAAACAACAGGGCAGACACTTAAAAAACTCCGGGTTGCCTCCCGTAAGCGCTGAATTTAAAGTCTACAGCTCGACCTTACCTCGAACTCTCAATAGTCTTCATAAACCGGTGAAATCACAATAAAACTCACTGATGCCTTGTCCATCTCGTGAATATCCTTCATTTCCAATTATGGCTTCAATGTATAGCCATTTACCACTTGCCTCACATGATCATCAAAATCCTCAATCTCGTACTGACCATGGTTTCTAACTCTAACAACCGAATACGAGCCCCTCCACTTACTTTTTAACTTACCCGGGAAAAGCTTCATCCTTGTGTTGTATAACAAAACCTTTTGTCCAACCACAAAGTTCTTCAATCGGATATTTTCATCATGAGCCTTCTTCATCTTTGCCTTGTAAGCAGATGCACAATCGTACGCCTCGTCCCTTAACTCCTCAATCTCGCACAAAGCTAACTTCCTTGCCTTACATGCATCATCATAATCCATATTAACCTGTTTAGTAGCCCAAAATGCTCTTTGTGCAATTTAAACCGGTAAATGGCAATCCTTTCCATACACAAGTCTATGAGGAGTGGTTCCAATTGGCTTTTATACGCGGTTTGGTAGGCCCATAGAGCACCGGTCAACTTAGTTGACCAATCCTTTCGGTCTGTCCGGACAGTTTTCTGTAAAATTTGTTTGATTTGCCTATTGGAAACCTCAACTTGTCCACTCATTTGTGGATGCTAAGGAGTTGCAATCCGATGATCAACACCATATCGTTTAAGCAATTTTCTAAATTTAAAGTTATTGAAATGAGATCCCCTAACACCTATGATGGTTCGGGGGACTCCAAATCTAAAAAATATGTTACTTTGAACAAAATTGCAAATGACCGCGTGATCATTCATCTTAGTGGCTATCGCCTCAACCCTATTTAGACACATAGTCGACGACCACTATGATGTAAAAATTACCATGTGAATTTGGGAATAGGCCCATGAAATCGATCCCCAAAACATCAAAATTGTCAACAACTAGGATCGGGTTCAAGGGCATCTCATCCCTCTTAGAAATGCTCCCGAGTTGTTGATACTTTAAATAGTGTATCGTGAACTCGTGAGCATCCCTAAACAATGATGGCCAAAAGAAGTCACTCGTAAGGACTATTCTAGCAGTTTTCTGGCGACTAAAGTGACCCCCACACGCGGAAGAATGCGCGTGTTCCAACACCGATATGACATCCTCCTCGGGTATGCATTGTCTGATCATCTGACTGCACCAATCTTGAACAGGTCCGGGTCATCCCAAATGTACTGCTTGGCCTGTGACATTGAATGTTTCTTCTTTCTCCTTGGCCAATGCTCCGGCAACTCACCAAAAACATTATAATTAACAATATGAGCAAACCAGGGATTTTGTGAGACTGCCAAAATGTGTTCATACGGGAAAGACTCGTTAATGGCCCATCCTTGTCCCCATCTTCCACAATAATTCGGGACAAGTGATCTGTAGTAGCAAAACCCATCTTATCCCGAATCTCTAGATCAAATTCCTGTAGTAGCAAAACCCATCTTATGAGCCTCGGTTTTCATCCTTTATATCCATGAGGTAGCTAACTGTAGAGTGGTCAGAATAAATGATTACTTTACTTCCCCAAAATATAAGACCTGAATTTATCTAGAGCATATTCTACTGCTTGTAACTCTTTTTCGGTTCTTGTGTAATTCAATTGAGCATCCGAGAGAGTTTTACTCGCATAGTATATTGCAACAAGTTTCTTGTCAACCCATTTACCCAAAACAGCACCGACCGCATAATCACTTGCATCACACATTATTCCAAAAGGTAAATACCGATTGGGTGATTGTAAGATTGGGGCTTCAACAAACTTCAACTTCAAAATGTTAAAGGCTTTAGCACACTCATCATTAAAATTAAACGGGGCATCCTTAAGCAATAAATTACATAAGGGTTTGGTTATGTCACTAATACCCTTAATGAACCGTCTATTAAACCTGGCATGCCCCAAAAATGATCTAATGCCCTTGACATTTGTGGGATGAGGTAGAGTGAAAATAACTTGAACCTTGGCTCCGTCCACCTCAATCCCACGACTCGACACAACATGGCCCAAAACAATCCCCTCTTGGACCATAAAATGGCTCTTTTCCCAACTAAGAACCAAGTTCGTTTCAACACATCTTTTCAAAACTCTTTCGAGTTGATTTAAACATGACTCGAAAGATGTGCCGAAAATCGAAAAATCATTAATGAAAATTTCCAAAGACTCCCCCACCATATCGGAAAAAATACTCATCATGCACCTTTGAAAGGTGGCGGGGGAGTTACAAAGCCTGAATGGCATTCGCCTAAACGCGAATGTGCCATACGGGCATGTAAACGTAGTCTTCTCCTGATCCTCAGGATGAATAGCTATCTGGTTATACCCGGAATACCCGTCTAAAAGGAAATAAAATTTTTAACAAGATAGCTTTCGACAATTTGATCGATAAACGGAAACGGAAAATGATCTTTCGATGTTGCCGCGTTCAGTTTTCTATAATCAATACAAATGTGCCACCCGGTTACCGACTGGGTGGCGACCTCGTTACACGTCGTCCTTGACAACCTGTATGCCCGCTTTTTTTCGGTACTGTCTTTGTCGGGCTTACCCACGTGTTATCTGAGATGGCAGATATAATAACCGCATCTAACCATTTCAGCACTATTTCTTACCACTTCCCGCATGTTCAGGTTCAACCTCCGCTGAGCATTGTGTGCGGGTCTGACATCTGGATCTGTTAATATCTTGTGCATCACAATTGAAGGGCTGATTCCCTTCAAATCCGCTATTGTCCACCCGATTGCTTCCTTGTTCGCAACCAGCACCGCTATCAAAGCATTTTCCTGTTCAATAGATAACTTAGAAACTAAAATAATAGGCAAAGTATTATTCTTACCAAGGAAAGCATATTTTAAATACTTTGGGAGCTCTTTCAGCTCGACTTTTTTATGCTTCCTGCACTGACGGTTTCAACCCGATATTGATTTTCTCGGGAAGTGGTTCCACCTGAAATGACCATGGTGGACGGTCTCCTCGCACAACTGCAATTTCCATCTGTCTCTCCTCCTCTTCCAGTAACTTGTATGTTTCCATCTGTAACCTGTCAAACAAAAACCACGTCTCCGTTGTGCCATCCGCGCTGACGACAAAGTCGTATAGCGGGATGCACTCGTCAATGACATCTGCCATGAAGCACTCGTCATTGACTGGAGAATTATTTCCATGCGTGAAAACATTATTCCTCAACTTATGGTTACCAAATACCATGTCAACAGTGCCATTTCCACAGTTAATGTTGGCATTTACGGTGGCCAAAAATGGTCTACCGAGGATTACCGTGGGTTGTATGGTCCTTTCACCCGAAACATAATCGAGGACCAAAAAGTCAACTGGAAAATAAAAATCTTCCACCTTGACGATAACGTCAGTTAATATCCCCCGGGGAAGTTTTGGTGTCTGGTCAGCTAAGGCAACCGTGGTAGTCCCATCGCGATACGCGATGGGTCTTCAAGCATGCCCATCGCGTATCGCGATGGGTCTTGTCACCCGCAAACATCTTCTGTATTTTCTCTTTTTGCGTGCTGGACGTCCCGGGTCTTCATCTTGTGCCTCAACAGTTCTAAATTAGCTGCTTTAACGTATATGACCTTAAATAAAACAGACACGTATGAAGTATCTAAGTTCCTACAATAAACGATTAAAACTAATAAATAAACGAACTAAAACTCATACAAATTAACCAACCGGGGGGTTTAAAGGGATTGTTGAATATGCTAAATGCAATCGTGATTCCTCTGAAAGTGAGTTAGGTCTTTTAACGTTTTTAACTTGTATAACAAAATTTATTATTAAACGACTTAATTCGGCTCGGTAATTGTTTTAATAAATTAACATAAATCATTTTCATAACTCTAAAAAGACCTATGTCTTACACTTGTGAGAATCTTGCTTCTACACGTCTCGAAATTTTGCAGGTTTGGTTGTCAGTTTTGGTAATTGGTTGAGATGAGAGTGTACGAGTGTTTACGAGAGTTCGCGAGCCGACTGGTCCATTCCGTTCCAGTTGATATTAAGTGATTCCAGTTTCATAATCTATTTTGTTTTTATTAGCTTAAATGTTAAAGTGTAATTGTATAATTGCTAGTAGAACCATCACATGAGAGCCCTGAATTTTAAATTACTAAAAAAATCAATTTCAACCCCGTCCCTCAAGTGTTCTTTAATTGTTTAAATATTTTAAAATTGAGGACAATGTAAACCTCAAGTGTGGGGATGGGGGAAATTTGAAAAATTTTAGCCCGATAGTACCTCAAAGAGTGTTTGGAAACCAAAGTTGTTAACTTTTAATTATTGCCATTAATACCAAGTTATAGGTTTCTGGTCACGGTTGGTTTTTCAGCTTCTCAATATTCTTACTCACAAATGTTTTCATAATGAGAAGTTGAAAATGGGGTCATTTAGGCGGGGATAACGAGTCATGGGGACGGGTACACACGTTTATATCGGTAACCTAATTCTTCCAGTACGTGTGTAAGATTTGCCTTATATATATATAATACACATATAATATATAGTATACACACATGTCATTTGAGTGTCATTATAGAGAGTAACCAGTATGCCCATTATACCTAGAACTTGGTTGTCTGATGCATTTCGAGATTTTAGCATGGCATGAATGCAAAAGTGATAGAGGCAATTAGGTTAAGCCTCGTCTGGATGAGTGAGAGTGTGGGTATTAGGGGTTGGGCCTCATACGTTATAAATATGAGCGTGGATAATGTGAGGGGCGGGGGGTTGGTTCCCTTAGAAAACATTGTTGGACCTATTTTTTCATTTAATCAAAACCCGATATTTTACGAGAAGATCTGGTTTAATAGGTTTCTTTGTAATTGTTTTAGTATTTATCAATAGGATGTATTGAGAATTACATTTATTATTCTTCAAAAAAATGCCTTTTTATATTCAATTATGTAATTAGCAGTTTGTTTGTGTTAGATTAGTTTTTTGTATTAGTAAAAAAAAGTTGAATTCAGTTGTTTATGTTATGTCATTGTTTATTTAGTTGTTTTGTAATAAGTCGGATCGTATCGTTTGAGCTACTTGAAAAATTCTCTTCCATACCCTTACACTTGGCCTCATTACAACCCGTTTAAGCCCTCTTGGTTTGCATTCGTGTCAAAGCACTTATATGGGTGGAGATTTGACTTGCTTCCAAACTTATTACTTTGTGTTCATACTTGGTTTAGAGGGCAGCGAGATACTATCATATCTTTTGCTAGTCCAGATATAAAACCGAGATGAGAGATTATATTATGAGGGTTATGAGCATGTGTGCCTTAACCAGAAACAAAGTACACTCGTCTGGGCGGCTCTATTGTTTTTATTATATCATTTAACCTTATTTCTAGAATGTCAATTTAGAAAGTGTCAATCTGGGAAACTGGGTATGAGCTTAAACCATACTAGTATTAATGATGATAATTTACATACCTATGATAGAGGTTGATGTTTTCTTTAGAGTTTGCTTGAGGGCAAGCAAAGGATAAGTGTGGGGACGTGATGGTTGGTTAATTTGTATGAGTTTTAGTTCGTTTATTTATTAGTATTAATTGTTTATTGTAGGAACTTCGATACTTCATGTGTGTCTGTTGTATTTCAGGTCATATATATTAAAGCAGCTAATTTGGACCTGTTGAGGCATGGGATGAAGAACTGGGACGTCCAGCACGCAAAACAGGAAAAGACAGAAGATGTTTGCTGGTGACAAAACCCATCGCGATACGCAATGCGCATGCTTGAAGACCCATCGCGTATCGCGATGGGACTTAAATGATATGTTGACTATCGCGATAGACCAGTGAAGACCCCATCGCGTATCACGATGGGGGGGTGCAGACGGGAAAGTTAGGGTTTATTATCAATTTCATCCTAGAACGACCCTATATTCATACACATCGAGGGAGGCGATTTCCAGAGCTTAGTTAAGGCGATTCCATCCTTCCAAGTCAACCGGAGAACCCCCAAATGATCCATATCGAAGATCCCACAATGCCGAGACGCGGCTAAACTCTTAGAATCTCACCCGGGAATGTAATGTTTGTAACGATTTCAGTTTTCTCATATAACTAAGAACGCTTATGTATAATTGTTTATGGTTAATATATGATTATTGATGTTTAGTATTTCTGTGTGTTCAATAGGTTTAGGTTTACGTTGATCTAAACGATTAGTTACTAGTTGCTATAATAATTGATCATAGGGTTGTTTGATTAGGTTGAATACGATAAAGCATATAATTTCCCTTAACTAAGTCATGGCAGAGACTGTTTGATAACCAGTGTCGTGTGTAAAGTGATTATTGATGCCTAAGGTTTTGTCTAGTTGATTAGTCTGTAGTTAACCGTTAATAATTATTCTATTAGGTTGCATGAGAGTACTGTAAGTTACTTACTTGAAGTCCCGGGTGTGATTTGATTTTATTATTTGTTTGATAATTATTTACTTGTTCGTTTGCTTAATTCTAAACTTAAACTATTTGCGTGTGTGATCAGCACTAAGACTTGCTACTTTATCATATTAAATCTGTTACACGATTTGCATTGACCACATACTCCTGGTGGATACGATACCTTACTTATCCTAGCTACTTAGGTTAATTAGGTTTTTTGCATGACTCAAACGACGGTCATCAGGAATATTAAACTTTCAAGAAACATTACACATCATTTCAAAAACATGTCTTAAACAAACATCTTTTGTGTTTCAAAATAAAACATCATTCATAAATACTTCATAAATATTCGGATGTGAGCTTCTTAATCATCTGCCATGTGTCCTTCTCAAGCTAGCTGCCTCATCCTACTCACATGCGTGCATATTAAATTTCAGCTATGCTGAGTGGTTTCTAGTTAATCAGGCAACATACAATACATTCATAATTACATACTTAACTTGCTTTGCTTTCTTTAATGTATATTCACACATACATACTTTCGTTCATACTTTATACTTTCATACTGTATACTTTCATACTTTTGTTCATTACATACTTACTTACCTTCATACTTTCTTCCTTTCAATTTCATACCTTACATTTTAAAGAGCATTACGCCCTACTTTCCTCAAGTATTGTTAGGGCCTGGTTCCCTTTTGCATCGACTATTATTAGGGTTCGGTTCCCTCTTGCCTCGAGTATTATTAGGGTCTGGCTCCCTCTTGCCTCGAGTATTATTAGGGCCCGATTCTCTTTTCTACCATACAAACATACCCTACCTTTCCTTGTCTTATAAGTATAATTCTCATTCATACTTTCAATATTTACAATATCATACATACTTTACTTTACATACTCATTCCTTACTTACCACACATTATCCTCTTGACAGTGCGTGCAATATCCGAAGATCGTTCACGTACCGACAAACATTCATTCATATCATAATTATAGCTATCACAACAATCATTATGACATACACTTATCACTTAAGGTAAGTGTATTAACATTCAAATCGAGTATGCACAAAGCCCCGAAAACATAACAAGGAATGGGGAAAGAAACTCACCTATGTTCTGTTACGTTCACCGTTAATGGTTATTCCTTTCCTTAACTGGGTTCGGCTAACGTACATCAATTATGAGTATAAATATTTTCCCTAATCACATTATTTAGGTTTCAGCAGAAATAGTCAAGTCTGGTCTATTCTAATTGTGTATCCCCTTTCCATTCGAATACTTTTGTATTCGAATACCTTTGTAGTATTCAAATACTTTTGTATGCAAAGGACATTGTATGCGAATGACAACGTATTCAAATGGCATTGTATGAGAAGGACATTGTATGTGAGTGATAATGTATTCAAATGGCATTGTATGAGAAGGACATTGTATGCGAATGATATTTGTAATTCTTTTCAGATACACCCATGTTGGGTATTATCACCCTTTATTTTCATTTTCTCATCATATTCCAACATCCATTCATATAGTTTAGTTTTATATAACCTCCTAAACGGTTTTCCTTACCCTTGGAACAAAATCTCTCTCTCTTAGCAATAAAGTTTAGACGTTTATTGATTTCAAACCTGTTTTAGGCTAGATCTAGGGTTTTCACATGGACCGTATATACAACCAAGTTCGTTAAGTCCATTTTTAGCATCAAATTTACATTTTTTTGGTGAATCAATACCCGATTTGCCTTGGCACTAGCTCTTAAGGCAAAACGTTCTTAAAAACACAACCTTTGTACTAAAGGAACGTACCTTTTTACGTTTTTAGGCTATGATTAGCATCGATGTGCAACTATGGACTTGTATCTTGCTTGTATAGTCAAGATCTATCAAAATCCAAGCTCGGTTCTTGGTCTTTGTAACATCCCGAAATTTCTAATATAATATTAATTTATATTATTTAATATTGGTGGGAAAGTTTACTTGGTTAGTGGTGAAATAATAAAATAAAGTAAGATTTATTATGAGTCGGGCTTTTGTGGGTTATGTAATATGGGTAATGGACTTGGATTAGAAAGGAAGGAAGTTGGACCATGGTCTCAAGCCATGAACCATGATATATAAACCATAATCACACATTAATCCTTTCATTTCCATTCCATTCCATACACCACCCAAAACACACACTTAGCTCTTTCTCATCCTACTTTCTCTCTCTAGCCGAAATAGAAAAGAAACCGAGCATCAACCCAAGGTAATGATAGTATGATAATGTAGGGATCCAAACCCGTTAGATTTAGCCACAAAACAACGAGCCGACACCTTTAAACCATTAAAGTCATGAGATCCGTGTGGAATCGGATATAAACCGAACCTAAGATGAGCTTAGGGATCACCCTAGCTCAGATCTGGATCGAACAGGATGAAAAACGGTGAAAAAGGTGGTGAAACGAGCGAGATATCGCTTTTCCCGCGAGGTCCCGTTATACCGGAAATGGCAGCGCCGGAGATTGTGTGTACGAGGTAGGGAATGGCAGAGAATATTTCTGACATTCTCTGACCTAACCCTAATTCGTTAACGGGGAGTTAACGAATTAGAGGTAATTTGTTAACGGGGAGTTAACGGACTAGGGGTGATTTGTCAAGTGGTTGGTTAATGGAAGCTTAACGAACTAGCTATAGTTCGTGTCCAAGTTCGTTAAGGAAGAGATAACAAATTAGAAAGCTCAATTCATTACAAAAGGGTCATTCGTCAAAGGACCAGTTCGTTATTAGGTCCAGTTGGTTACGAGGTCCAGTTCGATAAAGAACCCGTTCGTTATAAAGGTTCAATTCTTTATAAGGTCCAATTCGTTATAGGGTTCAGTTCGCTATGAAGGTGAATTCGTTATAAAGTAACGAATTAGACAAATCGTTATGAGAGACTGAAGTAACGAATGAACCCCAATTCGAAAAGAGCCAAGTAATGATTTGGAAGTTTAACAAAATGACAGAAAAGCCCCTGGACATAGAAAAGAATGATATAATTACATATTAGCCCTTGGACTTTGATAATCTATGAAAGATACCATTAAAGGTTAAGGAGTAACGATTAACTAACCGGTAAAGGTTCAATGAAGTAAAACTGGCCTAGACACTTAAGATTAATTAAGTAAACGAAAAGAAGAGCTAGAGCCGTATTTAATATATGTAATAATTATACAGTTAGTCGTGCACAGCTCAAGAAGGAATAACTATTAACAGAAGAAGTAACCAAGTTTAGGTGAGTTTCTAGCCCCATTCCTTGTTATGTGTTCGGGGTTAGGTGCATACTCGGTGTGATTAGTTAATACACTTACCTTAAGTGGTAAGTGTATGCCATATATGATATATATGTGATACGCACGAATGATTTCATGTTGGTACGCGAACGATTTTCGTATATTGCGCGTATTGTCCGGTTAGAGATAAAGATATGAATGTTATATGTAACGTATGGATGATGTATAAACATTACAAATGAACACTTTTCAAGGCGTGAACGATCTTCGGATATTGCACGTATCGACGAGGGGTACGATTGTTAAATGAATGATGTAAAGAACACCTAGAGTGTTCTTATGCTATAATGTAATTATTGTTTATGTGAAGTATGTGTATACAGGTACAACAATGGTATGTGAGTTTTACGTCCGGCGTAGTAAGTTAGGATGGCGAATCTCTCTAACTTCTGTTGAACAAATACTTCGCAGGAGATGGCGTAGTTAAGGACTACGGGCCTTATACGTGATATAGGTGACAGATGTAAACATAGATAGGGACGGTGGGCCTTATACGTGTTATAGAAGATAGATGAGAACGTAGATAAGGACAGCGGACCTTATGCGTATTTTAGATAGGCATCAGCATAAGAAAGGACTGTAGACCTTATATGTGCTGTATTTGTGTTGTGGTAGCATAGGGGAGGACTGCGGACTTCGTATGTGCTATGGTTTAGGTTGAAACATAGGGAAGGACTGAGGACCTTGTACATGTTGTTAATATAGGATGGTATAGGGAAGGACTGCAATCCTTGCACGTACCATAACTGGTGAACATAGGTAAGGACTGTGGACCTTTTACGTGTTCACAACCTTGAGTACAGGTATAGACGGCGGACTATGAACGTACTCTCGGTAGACTGAGGTTGGTGACTGTAGGTATGTATGATGCATGTATATATGTATGTATGTATGTATGTATGTATGTATGTATGTATGTATGTATGGTAGTAGGGTAACTGGTTAAGTATGGATATGCATCTTGGATATGTATGTATGTGTTTGTATTGTATGTCGCCTGATTAACTAGAAGTCACTCAGCGTAGCTGACTTTTAGTATGCACGCAGGTAAATATGTTTAATGAGCTAGCCTGAGGAGGGCACATGGCATGGATTGAACGACTGGCATCTGAGGATGGAAGAAATGATGTTTTAAATATAATGTTTTGTGTTATGGTATCAAAGAAAAGGTTTAATGTTTTGTAACGAATGATTTATGTTAACGCTTCCGCAAAAGTTTTAATGAACTCTGATTTGTAGAACTGTGTTTACAACGAGGGGGTTCAACTGGATCCCGCAATCCAAGCAGCTATTGTTCAAGCTGCAGTCGCTATTGTGAAGGACCGGAATCCTGAAAAATCTGCTGGAAGCCATGGGAGAACTGTTGAAGGGCCAGGAGGAAATGGTAAGAAAGATGATGAAAGAGAGAAGGAGAAATCAAGCGTGGATAAGTCCGTGAAGGAGGATGATAGGGGGAAAGGCTGAGGTGGGTGCAACTACAAATCCTTTAAAGGTTGTGACCCACCGAAGCTGACTGGTCTAGGACACGCAATCACTAATATTCAATGGATAACCACCATGGATAAAATTATCCGCATTAGCGAATGCCGTCCCGACCAAGCCGTGGGTTATGCTACTCAGTCATTTGGAGTTGAAGCTATGTATTGGTGGGAAAGTGTGGAGCAGAGAAAGACTAGGGATGAGGTTAAGACGATGAGATGGGAGGATTTGAAAGAGTTGGTGATGAAGAGGTTCTGCGTTGTTGAAGAGGTCGAAAGGGTTGAGATGAAGTTTTGGGTCCAAAGGTGTGAAAGATGACACACCGCGAATATACCACTGAATTCAACCGCTTCTCTAGGCTAGTGCCAGACATGGTGAACACTGAAGCAAAGCGAATTAAGTGCTACATTAGGGGCTGCCACAAAATGTTCACGTCTTGCTCAAGGCCAGTAGAACGACTACCTTTGATTCTGATGTGGGACTCGCAGAATGGTCTATGAAGACTTGGCAGAAGACGATGCGGTGGAGGAAAAGAAGGAGAAGAAATGGACTACTCCAACTAAGCGGTCGGGCGAGGTGATGGCAACAACTGATGAGAGAAAGACTAAGGTTGGAAACAAGGATGCATGTAAGAAGTGTGGGCAAGTGCACCAGGGAGAATGCAAGACTGGAACGGACAAGTGTTATCGGTGTGGAAAGAGTGGGCATTACTCTCGAGAATGCCCTGATCGCCTGAAATACTTCAAATGCGGTAAAGCTGACCACATGGCTAGAGATTGCAAGGAGACAGGGGCAGGAGGTGCGAAAGGGTAAATACTTAGGAGAACCGCAGGGAGGAGCAATCGATGAAGGAATAATTGCTTATGCAATAGTTTTATTTCGTTTTAATTAAGATTACCTAAGAGCTTGTTTGGTGTTAATGTTTAAGACTTATGCTTATCTATGATGTGTATTATATTGAGTTGGTTATGAATGATTATTTATGCTGTGATAAAATGTCGTTATAGACAATAGTGTTTAATAGTGTGAAACAAGGTCCCTTGGAAGGGCGATACGAAACTTGAGCCATCGAGGGCCTCATGGACAAGCTACCTTAATAGCTAAATCACATGAACACCACTCGATGACTGCAAGACAGGAGTAAGGAGGATAACCCAGAAAGCAAATACGATCCAATAGAGTGCATGAATATGGGAAATGTTCCTTTACAAGGAATAAGCTAGGTTTCTGGGACGAACCTTTTTAAGGAGGGAAGACTTAACATCTCGAAATTTCTAAAATAATATTAATTATATTCTTTAATATTGGTGGGAAAGTTTACTCGGGTTAGTGGTGAAATAATAAAATATAGTAGGATTTATTATGAGTTGGGCTTGTGTGGATTAAGTAATATGGGTAATGGACTTGAATTAGAAAGGAAGGAAGTTGGACCATGGGCTCAAGCTCATGACCCATGATATATAAACCATAATCACACATTAATCCTTTCATTTCCATTCCATTCCATACACCACCCAAAACACACACTTAGCTCTCTCTCATCCTACTTTCTCTCTCTAACCGAAATAGAAGAAGAAACCGAGCATCAACCCGAGGTAATGATAGTATGTGAGTTCTACGTCTGACGTAGTAAGTTAGGATGGCGAATCCCTCTAACTTCTGTTGGACAAAGACTTGGCAGGTGATGGCGTAGTTAAGGACTGCGGGCCTTATACGTGATATAGGTGATAGATGTAAACGTAGATAGGGACGGTGGGCCTTATACGTTTTATAGACGATAGATGAGAATGTAGATAAGGACCGGACCTTATACGTATTGTAGATAGGCATCAGCATAGGAAAGGACTGTGGACCTTATACGTGCTATATTTCTGTTGTGGTAGCATATGGGAGGACTGCGGAATTCATACGTGCTATGGTTTAGGTTGCAACATAGGGAAGGAATGAGAACCTTATACGTGTTGTTAATATAGGATGGTATAGAGAAGCACTGCGGACCTTGCACGTACCATAACTAGTGAACATAGGTAAGTACTGCGGACCTTTTACGTGTTCACAACCTTGAGTACAGGTATAGACGGCGGGCTATGAACGTACACTCGGTAGACTGAGGTTGGTGACTGTATGTATGTATGTATGTATGTATGTATGTATGGTAGTAGGGGAACTGGTTAAGTATGGATATGTATCTTGGATATGTATGTATGTGTATGTGTTGTATGTCGCCTGATTAACTAGAAGTCACTCAGCGTAGCTGACTTTTAGTATGCACGCATGTGAAGATGTTTAATGAGCTATCTTGAGGAGGGCACATGGCATGGATTGAACGACTGGCATCTGAGGATGGATGAAATGATGTTTTAAATATAATGATTTGTGTTATGATATCAAAGAAAAGGTTTAATGTTCTGTAACGAATGATTTATGTTAACGTTTCCGCGAAAGTTTTAATGAACTCTGATTTGTAGAACTGTGTTTATAAGTAAATCCGACGTTAAAGTAGGGCTACCGGGAACGGGGCCTTACAGTCTTGGATTCTCGGCGGAAAGGTAGAGGGTGTTTGTGTGTGGTTTGGAGTGTGTAGGAGGCTAGGAGATAAGAGTGACGTTTTTTAGGGTTTTAGGGAGGCTTAAGGAGTATTTATACTCTCTTAAGCCCATGGACCTAAGGCCAATCATCATCCCTTATTCCATCCTTTTATTAAGCTTAAGGAGTATTTTATTTAACATAATTAAATATTAACATACTTTTAAATAATTGCATTTCTTTGTATTTAATATTATCAAAAGTAGGATGTTACATGTACGTTCTGCAAAAACTCATTTTGTGTTTAGGTAAATGAGGCTGTTATAGTGATTTTCCGATTATTTAAGGTCAAAGTGGTATTGGATATTACAATAAGCGAATCTTCAAGAACTCCAGGCAACAATATGATGATTCAATAAGGCAAATTGTGTCTTCAACGAAGCTTTTTGCTGATGGATTTGTAAAAATTATGAAGATGAAGATATATATGGTTCATGAGAATATAAATAAGTATGCATTACAATGAAGTTACAAAGATAAATGTATGGATTTTGGGGCTTATTATCGTTTGTAAGAAACCAATTTAAACTTTTGAATTTTGAGAATTATTGAATATCATGTTTGTGAGGTAATTTTAACATTACATTTGAATCTTCATATTTCTATATTTTGGAAGTTTTATGCTACATTATCTTATTGTCACTTTACAGTACTGACAGTTTTTTAATTTTTGTCAAACATATGTTCAACAATATTTTTTCTCCAACATTATGTTGGTATGGTTTATTATGAGATATTTTTTTATGTTTTGTTGATATGATACCAAACTCCAAGAAATATTTGTTAGTTAAAAAATTTGTATCAGATATTTTCTTGCATTCCACATACTATCAAAGCTCCATCCAATTTTGTTTCGACCCTTATAACGTTATGATCTATATTTCATGTCAACCATACAAAGTATAACAACAAAATAAAAAATACTTATGGGTCAAATTGGTAGAGCCGACAAGTTGAATAAGTGACTGTCTACATTTAAATTTTTTATCGGTGTTTTTTCTTTCAATATCTTATTATATAATACGTGTAATACACGGGTACATAACCTAGTGTGTGTATATATATATAGGGGAAGAATTTTTTGAGAACTTGATGAGTTGTAAGAATTTTAAGAACTCATTATAGACCACACAATTAGTTAAATGGTTATTGAATATGTGGCTGAGAATAAATCTAATTAATCAGGAGAGAGAAAAACTATTTTTGATAATTACACAAGTTTAAATATTAGTTACACATGTGTAATAAGTTAATTCGGTGTGTAAAAAAATACTGTAAATTTTTTTACGCTACTTACACTTACATTTTACATATGTGTAAAAAAATCAAAAAATAAATTGTCACGTTGAGTTCTTTTAAGTTCTTAAAACTCAAAGTGATTCTCAAAATAAATCAATCCCCCCCCCCCTCTCTCTCTATATATATATATACTAGTTTTTATCCCTCGTATTACGGGGACTATTTTACATTATTCGTTTTTATTATTTATATACTTTTTGGCGTTTAATTTTTATTTATTGTAAGGAAATTAATATATACTTAGAGTTTGATGATAAAAAAAGGTTTCACAAATAACTAAGATGTTATAACCCGGTTTAAAATTTATCTGGGTTTGGTGAGACCCAAGACCCGCTTATTTTTCTTACTATAAAATTGTTTCTTAATTATAAATAATGTATTTTTATAAAATAAATCATATAATAATTTTTAGTATATCCCTATTTTATAGGATTTTCACATCAAATAATTGGTGAGATTAAATTTTAATTTTATGAGATGTTATAATCCGTTTAAGGAATATCTGGGTTTGGTAAGACCCATATCTGTGAATTCGGGTCAAATGCATGAGAAGCTTCCAATTACAAATAATGCAATCTGGTGGCTTGAGAGAATGTAGGGAGCAACCAGAGAGCTTTTAAAGCTTTCGTTTATATATATTATTACTAGTTTTTATCCCCCCGTATTACGGGGGTCATTTTATATTATTTGTTTTTAATATTTATCTATTTTTGAATTTTTATTTTTTTTATTGTATGAAAGTTAATAATATACTTATGGTTTGATATTAAATTGTTTCACAAATAAATGAGATATTATAACCCGGTTTAAAAGTTATATAAGTTTTATGGGGCCCAAGACCCGTTTATTTTTGTTTACTATAAAATTGGGTTTTTAATTATAAATAACATATATTTTTTAAATAAATCAGATATTAATTTTTAGTATAATCCTACTTTATTGGATTTTTGTATCAAATATTTGGTGAGATTAGTTTTTAATTTAATGAGATGTTAAACCCGTTTAAGAAATATCTGGGTTTGATAAGACCCGTACCCGTGAATTCAGGTCAAATGCATGAGAAACCTCCATTTAAAAATCAAGAAAATCTGGTGACTCCAAAAAAAGGAGGAGCGACCACATTGTGACACGTAGGATTTTTGTGTTTTCGTTTATGTATGTATATATATATATATATATATATATATATATATATATATATATATATATATATATATGGGTGGGATCTAGAGAGAACTCTTCTAAATAAGAGAACTAGAGAACTCTATTATTTCCATTGATTTCACCTTATCAAAAGTGAATAAAAAAGAAATTGATAACAAAACCTGTTTTTATATGGAAAGGGCAATTAAAGAATTACCAAAATATAACAAAAACCCGGCCAAAACCATCGCTTTCTATCTCTCCCCTCCCCCTCTCTCTCCAGATCTGCAGATCAATCGTTCATCCATCCCAACCTAGTGTTTCTTCAAACCATTCTCTACCGAAGAACACAATTAAACGCGAAGAACACATAATCTAAGCCGAAGAACACTACCAGGTAATCATTCAATAGCCGATTCTCTGTTTTTCGTGCTTTATATCTCAAAATCGTGTAACAATATGTTGTTAATAGCTCGTATACGTGTAATTGCACATATGTATTACATGAGTCATTAGTATATTATACATAATCGAAGCAAACATATGATATAATTGTGCGTTTTGGCTGTTAGTCAAACATTATTTTGCGTATATAACTACACATACACATAATTCTCTGTTTTTCGTGCTTTATATCTCAAAATCGTGTAACAATATGTTGTTAATAGCTTGTATACGTGTATTTGCACATATGTAAGTCATTAGTATATTACACATAATCGAAGAAAAAACATATGATATTATTGTGCGTTTTTTGTTGTGAATCAAATATTATTTTGTGTATACCACTCCACATAAGCATTATACTCTGTTTTTCTTGCTTTATATCTCAAAATCGGGTAACAATATCTTGTTAATAGCTCGTATACGTGTAATTTCACATATGTATTACATGAGTCATTAGTATATTACACATAATCGAAGCACGCATATGATATTATTACGCGTTTTTGGTTGTGTATCAAACATTATTTTGTGTATACTACTACACATACGCATTATACTCTGTTTTTCATGCTCTCTCTCTGAAAATCGGGTAACAATATGTCGTTAATAACTCGTATACGCGTGATTGCACATATTAATTACATGAGTCATTGGTATATTACACATAATCGAAGAAAAAACA
Organism: Bidens hawaiensis; assembly: GCF_021521415.1. Taxonomy (NCBI): domain Eukaryota; kingdom Viridiplantae; phylum Streptophyta; class Magnoliopsida; order Asterales; family Asteraceae; genus Bidens; species Bidens hawaiensis. The sequence continues at coordinate 2,590,473 of NW_027491017.1, forward strand.
TATGATATTATTGTGCGTTTTTTGTTGTGAATCAAACATTATTTTGTGTATACCACTCCACATAAACATTATACTCTGTTTTTCGTGCTTTAACTCTGAAAATCGAGTAACAATATGTTGATAATAGATCGTATACATGTGCTGGCACATATGTATTACATGAGTCATTGGTATATTACACATAATTGAAGCAAACATATGATACTATTGTGCGTTTTGGTTGTAAATCAGGCATTATTTTGTGTATACCACTTCACATACGCATTATACGATGTTTTTTGTGCTTTATTTTTGGTAAATCGAGTAACAATATGTTGATAATAGATCATATACATGTGATTGCACATATGTATTACATGGATCACTAGTATAATACACTTAAATCGAATCAAACGTATGCCGTTATTGTGCGTTTCGGTTGTAGATCGAACACTATTTTGCATATACCGCTTCACATACGCATTATAATTTGTTATATATGTATATATTTTTTTAACCAAGCAATAAAACGTTGATGAAAATTTACTATTTTGTTGATTTCATATAGGCAGCACATAATTACTGTGATTGATTGAGTGTTTTATAGATAAGTTTGTAAAAATACTTTAATGTTGTCTTACATGGTCATAAGATGCATATAAATGCATAGGTGTGTTACATTATAACATGAATAGAGTAAGGACTTGTATGGTGTTTGTTTAGGTATATGTACATTCAAGTATATGAAACTTTTATCATGTTTACTAACACGTGGACATAATTTATACAGGTATTAACAAGAAAAAGAGGATAGTTTTAAAACATACAAAGAAAGGCAAATGAAATGAAACAGAATCTGAAACCAGAAGGCCTTTACAAGTACATATAATGGATAACGACGAGCAGACGGATCATGTATTAAAAAATAATAGTTATATATAGCAAAAAAAAAGGTAAAACACAGTCGGCTACTGATACAGAAACAGGTAAGTTATGATGTTTGTTTATTTTTTTCGTTATTTTTAAAAGCATGAAATGGTCAACTATATATATTTTTTTGTTTTTTCTAATTTTATACATTTATTTGTTTCTTTCACAAATATAGAAAAACCAAAGAAGTCACGGTCATCAGGGCATAAATGGGGCAGGACATCGAATCATGGAATATCGTCGGACATTGAGGATGTAAGTCCAGGTAAAAAACTATCAAACGCACACATACTTGTTAACACATATTATATACATTTATGATATTTCATATATTTTACAGCAAAAGTTGTATCAAGATCATCAACACGTGCATGCGTTTTGAGACGTGGAAAACTGGATGTTGACGTATATAAAAGCAATGAAGGTGAGTACATGAGCATTATATGTTGTATTACACCTATGCACTACCAATTTATGTAGACACGATATTATTTCGTCTTATACGTTTACGCATATAGCACATACGCATTATCGATAAGTCGAACGTTAATGTGGACTTCATGTAGTGCGCATATGCATTGTCTACGCATTATTTATATCGTTAGTGCAATATGTATATGCATTACATTATTTAATGTGTCTTATACGTTTACGCGTATAACACATACGCACTACCGATGTGTTAGACATTTATGCGTATATGGTGTATTAAATGTTGATGCAGATATCATGTATTGCGTGTATGCAATGCAAATGTATTGTATGCATCATTATTGCAATACGTATACACATTACAGTAAGAAATGCACATGCGTACTACTGTTGTATTTCACGTTTAAGCGGACTCATTGTATTACGTGTACGAAAGCGCGTGCATGTTACGACATGTTACATGTAGGCCATAATCATGTATGACATGTGTTTTAGATATGTATACATATCTGCGTTATTAGTGTATTAAACATACGTGTTACCTGTGTTTTAACATGTAAAAAGAAAACTGCCAAGGGAAAGAGAATAGTGGCAAAACAGTATGAAGGAGGTGGGTTACGGACTCGCTCGTCACCAAAGCAGCTATTTTCATGCATCAAAGGGCTTTCAAGGACACAACGCGAGGCCGTTCGAAGCATGGGGTTTGGTAAAATGCTACAATTGAAAGTAAATGGTATACCGGCTGGGTTAGGGCATTTTGTGGTTGATAAGTTCAACGCGGCTAATATGGAGATTGATTTGGGTGCCAATAAGCTCAAAATAGACAACGACACAATCCACTAACTGCTCGGGATACCAAACAGCGGTATACAGTTATCGTCGATTGAGTGTACCAAGAAGTTTGTAGGAATACAAAATACTTGGAAAAAGAGGTATCCGGGAGTATATGTCACACCAACCGAGATAGCTGCAAAGATTGAAGATAATCGTGATGACAGTGGGATGATGTTCAAGCTTGACTTTTTGGCGATGTTCCTTAGTGCGATGGGGGAGATTCAACAGACGGGGAAGTGCAAGCTTGAATTCATTCATCACATAAGAGACGACACAAACATATGTGACATTGATTGGTGCTCCTTCATCGTCGATTCAATGAAAAAATGCAAGTATGGTTGGAGAAAATGCGATCTGAAATTAATATTCACTGGGCCGTTGACGATACTCGTGGTACGAATTTCATTAAATAAATGATTGTATTTTTTTAGCATTATTAAATGTGCGTGTATCTAACAGTTGTAAAAAAATGACAGTTAACCTACGTGGATAGAGTTGCATCTCCCGGGTTTAATGTGGAACGTAGCATGAACCCGATAAAATTTTGGAGCATGGTAAACCTGAAAAAAAAGGAAAGGTTAGAAAAGAAACATGGAGGTTTTGGACAGGGTGAGATTAGGGACATGTATTTGGGCGTGGATGGAGATGAAAGTGAGGACGAAATAGAGATTAACACGTCTGCAAATCTGTATAGCCCGAATGATCTGACAGTACGAGTTACAACCATCACACGTGTATATATTTAGTATAATGGGACTATTAGCATTAATCAATTATGATGTGTTTTTTTATTAACCGGGACATGTGACCAAGCTTGACACGCTATTCGAATCTGCCATCAAAGACAAAAAAATAATCAAAGGAGCTCTGCGTGAAGCACATTCGGCTTTTCCAAAAATTAGCGAGATAAAGACTTTTGTTGACAGGTATAAAAACTTCTACAAAGATGTTGTCAACGTTGAGGGTGACAATGCGAACGTTGATGGTGAGAAGATTGAAGACGAGGCTGAAGAGGAGGGTGACAATGCGAACGTTGATGGTGAGAAGATTGAAGACGATGCTGAAGAGGAGGAGGGTGGTTTGAAGCTGGATGACGTGATAAAGAATATCACAGCTAAAACAAAAGAAGTCGATTATGAAAAACCGAGTTTCAGTCTCGGTTTCAGCTCCCGAGAATCAGGTAGTATGGACAACGACAGGAATGCTAATGAAAACACGGGTATAGTGTCGTGCCAACCGGTTGACATAGATCAGGTGATGAGTGATGAAGAAATGACGGTTTGTCGGTACCTAAGAGGACTGATAAAGTTTAAAAAGAATAAGGAAAGAAAGAGCATAAGGTTGAAATTTACAAAACTTTCGGAGAAGGAAGAAGACGGGATTGTTGATAAAACATTCAGGTAAAAATGTTTTATTAAATTTTTATACACGTATTATGTTTGTAATTACATATGAAAACATAGTAGTGCGTGTATGTAGCAATATGCACATATATTAATGCATATACGTAACGCGTTAAGATGGCAGCAGCGTGTACGTGTACGGTCCATGAAACATTATGTAAGTATTGATGTTTCATGCATACACGTTATTAGGCTGGTGCATATATACACTTACTATATTAATGCGTATACACATTAAAGTGCGTATACGTGCTGTTAATTATACATGCGTGAATAATACGTATATGTACTATATAAACATATATATAATGTTAGCATTTGTTATCAATTTATTATTATACATAAAGGATATGTTTGACGCCGACTATGGTGTTTTCACGAGAGCTTATTTGTTGGAATCTCTGCTGCCGGGTAATCCGGTTCAGCGAAGCGTGGTTGACTGTTGGGTCACGGTTTTAAACTATCAAGAACAGTTTAGAAGACCAAGATCAATAAATCATTTATTTTGTCGCGCATCAACGATTGTAAGTTTACAGTATATATCGCCTTAAAATAATTTGAATAACACTTATATAAATTAATGTTGAAGTGGCATTAATTAATCATGCAAGATTGGATGGATGATTACCAAAAAGAAATCAACAGATGTACAAAGAGTAGACGCGTATCAAAAAAACTTGTTGTCTGTGCTAAATAATGATAAAATCAAGATGGGGTTAAGAGAGTACGATGCGGTGTTGTTTCCAATTTATGAAAAAAAATCATCTTTATGTAATCGCGTTCGACATGGGGGAAGTTGGTGTTTATGTTTTCGAAAACATGGTGAAGACCGTTTATGGAGTTGTAACCAGCACCGTTTACGCAGAAAAAAGCACATCGTACAAAGTGGCAAGTCAAAGCACAATATAAAAATATTATTAGCGATGAATACAAGTAGGCAGTCGGTGATACACATGCGTAGTATGTTAGCAAATTGAACGTGTAATACCTTATAAATATATACGGTTGTCATACACGTTTGTTATAATGATTTTTTTTCATTTACACAGATTGACATATTCAGCAGGTACCTGACATTGGTTGGACACCCAAAGGCTAATGAGATTAGGCGTACATGGTCGCCAACAAGAGTGAAGTTACCATGGAAAACATCAAGCAACGTAACAGATTGTTCCGTATTTGCGATGCGACACATGCAGTGCTATAGAGGAGGAGATCGTGTCGAATGTGACTTCAGTGTGGAAGAAGACAGAAAGGTAGAGCAGGTCAATATTCTTAGGATGAAGTACATAGCTCGCATATTGCTTTCGGGAGTAAACAATGTAAGGGATGGCATGTTGGCGGATGCTAGAGAATGGGAAAGCAAAAAACCAATGCAGTTTGTGGTTAAAAAGGTTCGTTTAAGGAGCGTTGATGGATAAATGTTGATACTTGGTAGTTAAGAATGAACTAAACAATAATCGTATAAAAACATATGGTGTCATGTAGTTTATGACATGCTTATTTTGTTTGTTTTGACACGTGTATTGAATTAGACGGTTGGATGGTATGGTTTTAAGCATTTGTCTTGATTGTTTTGTTTGTTTTGATATTTGCAAATGAATGGAACAGTTGAATGGTATGGATGCAAGTTTTTGTGTTAGTTGAATGTGTGTAAAAACGCATATGGAATGTGCAACGTATACGTAGAAGGCACGCATACGATGTTCGACATGTAAACATAATGTGCAACTAGTACAATATACATGGAAAGTGTGATGCACACGTGTAACATGAAAACATAACAAGGATATATACAGGTACCAATGTGTGATGCACACTTGTAATATGAAAAAGGATAGATATGGACCAATGTGTGATGCACACATGTAACACGAAAACATAGTAAGGATAGATAGTGACCATACATTACCTTATACAATTTGGGGATTTAAAAACATTATAGTTGTATTAAAATAATAGGTGCAAATAAAAAATAATGAAAATGCGTATACTCATTATAATGCTTACACGCAACCTGATAATTAGCGTAACATCAAAAAGCGTGTGTAAATGCGTATACGCAATGCAGTATTCAAAACGTAGAATGTAAAAAAACACAGGTATATAAAACATACAACACACAAATGATAATGCACGGGTCAAAAAACGTGCGCAAACTATATGTACCACGCAAGTGCACCCGTCTAAAATGGTTTAAACGCAAGTATAAAAATCAAAATATTAATTTGTATTACACAAACATAAGTTTCATTAGGCTATACCAGTAGTCATTTCAAAATTTTATTAAAAGGCATAATCGTCTAATACAAAAACGTGATATGCGCTTATTGAATATATAAAAATGCAATGTGCGTATGTAGTATAAAGTGCATAAAATAAAGCATGCATGTAATATAAAATACAAAAAATCAAATAGAAGCAACGCGGTTGGACTGTGTGGCATAACGGTTGACAGAACGGTTGCCGGTTGACTTGGCAACAGCAGCATCAGCTAAAACAGCAGCGGTGGCGGTGGCGGCGGCTTCTTTAGCAGCTTTGACCTCATCACAGTTACGTGAGTCATGATCGGTCACGTATTTGTTGCATTTGTGACACAGCCTTGGAGTTTTGTTACAATTTTTCAACAGTTTTTCAACTACGCCGACTTGACGTTTAGTACCCGACCCCTTATTTCTAATACCAGTCGGTGGCTTGATAGTCACATCAACTGTGTCGGGCTGTCCAACAAGCTCACTTATAATCGAACGTTTACTGTTACAAGGTGGCTCAGACGGGAACTCTTTAAACACCTTGTTTTTATATCTTTAAGCTGGACAAAGAGGGAATTGAGGCAATCCGGTTTGTGTCTCAGTCGGTCAGCACATTCGGTTAATAATTCAAACATGTTGCGGCTAATAACGGACTCCTCGTCATCTTCAGCCGAATATCTGTTCGAGATGTCATGAACCCTGTCCGGAAGCACGTTTCTCATCCATCGAGCAGGCGGGTATTTTTCAGGTATCAATTCGACCTGGTTGTACCTAAACACGCAAAAATCATGTCTGCACAGATATCCAACACGCGTGAACCCCATGCACGAGCAAGAAATAGTTGTATCGTGTGCGTTAAAGTCGACCTAGATATTTTAACCAACAAAAAATATAGCATGAAAAATAAGGTGAATGCCGGTGAATGTAAGCGTTAACATGTAAACATAAAAATAACAGAAAATATAAACAAACTTACCACATAATTATTGACTACTTTGAATCTTTTGTTGGTAAGTGCAATGTTGAATTTCTTAATGCCGTCTAATTCTGAAGAACTTGCAACATAACACTGCCTCATTCCTCTATAAATTTACTTTTGGACGCGTGTATTTCCAAAGGCATTTTTTCGGGCATTTTTGGTGTCGTTGTACTAGTTTCAATGTCAAGCTCGAGTTGAGTTTTTCATTGTCTATCAAGAGCAGTGCCAAAACACAATAGAAACTGGACAAGCGTGTTGGCATGACTGGTGTTGACCTCAAAAAGAGAATTTGAGCATTCACATCTCGATGTGGTTTTCATAAGGCAACACCATTGTATTTCTCTGAAATAACAAGGGACCCATTGTTCCCTAATTGCATAAATCTCGGTAAGCCAATGATGATCACTCAAATTAAGGTCATCAATAAGCAATTTCCACTGCTCTTCAAACGTAGAAGGTGTTATAAAAAAGTTCCACACCAGTTTATGTATGGAAACTCGCAAATCCGTATTTGCTAATAAGTCACCCGAAATCTGTTAAAAATTGTACGAGCGTTACATATGTGCATCATATATAACAAAAATAAAAAATTAAAACAAAAATTAAAATAATTGTACCTTTAATGGTATCTTCTTAACAATGTGCCACATGCAAAGTCGGTGAATTGACTGGTCAAACACAGCACGAACAACTTGTTTAACCGCGGCATCTTGATCGATTAAAACGAGTTTGGGCTGTTTTTTATGTGTTTTAAGAAACTTTTCGAGTAACCACTTGTAGGAATCGATAGTTTCGTCTTATATTAGACCAGCACCAAATGTCACACACTTCTTATGATGATCCACGCCAGTAAATGGTACAAATATCATGCCGTATCTGTCATATAATTACAAAAAATAGAGAAAAAAATATGTTACACAAAATGCATATAGAAAACACGTGTAAAAACATGTGAGTGGAATGTTGGTATCAAACAGGTGTGACGGTAGTGCAATGTGCAATTAAATATGGTTAACATCATAAATATATACGTGTAATGCATTTGTGTATCGATCACTTACTTGTTGGTACTGTAGGTTGCATCAAAACCTAAAACCTCCCCGAATGCATCATAGTTGCATTTTGAAACATTATCAGCCCAAAATATATACCGGAGTTCACTTCCAACAACTTGTACTCAAACGAGAAATTTGGCAAGTTGACCGAACGAGACGTCATTGTGTCCACAATAATTTGCGCATCTTTATTAAAATAAATAGGCGGACATCCCTGGTAGCATTCTGGAAATCAGTTTTAGTACCATTAATGTTGTGAGATCCGCCCTTTAATGAACATTGCAAGTTATACGCAATGCTTGGACCAATTTTTTTAAACTTAGTTTGTGAATGAAATTGCGTTCAGATACCCAATTTTTCGTCGTTTCTTTGTAAAATCCATAGCATTCGGTCTAATTAGCTCATGGGTATGAATATCAACAAAATCATATATCTTGAATCTCATGGTGTTTGGAACGGGTTTCAATCTTAGGCGGGCATTGCTACACACGGCCTTGGAGCTGCTGCGACGTGAGGTCGAAGCAGAGTTTGAGATAGATGAATCAAAATCTGAAATTTCGGTTTTCCGGCTCGAGTACAAAGCATGTATATGTGTGTTACCGAACCCTTTACTTGTTTAATAGTGCTTCAACGTATTGAAAACCCAGATTTGTCGACATACGTGTTATACATATTGACACCATCGTCCCACGTTTCAAACTCCATGTCTTTGACTGGCACAAATTCTTCGGGCACGTTAGGTTTCCAGTATGTTGTTTTGTTTGGTGTATGGTAAACAATACTCGACACACATCATGTATAAAGGTTGACTATATTATCACAAATGCATAAAGTTTATGGTAGGATCACATAATGTGCTCTAAGTGTGTTGTGTTAAATGTAATATGCATCATGTGATTGTAATAAACAGGACATACGTGCGGGACATATGACTTATTGGAAGTCATAATGCATTGTGTGTACGTAGTGCACACGAATAATGTAGTGTTAACGGTTAACGAGCACAACATCGCCGGATGACACTGAATGTGAAATACTTGATTGATTGACACGAGATTCTGATATGGAGTCGGTTATTTCAGCATAGTCATCACCATTTGTTGTAGTAACAAATGTATTGGACATAGAATCGTTCAATTGAACCGATATTGCACCATTAATTGCAAAAATGTTTCCAGACGAGTCGATTTCCAATTAAACAAAAGCAAAACGCGATTATAATTGAATCTAAAGTAGTAAAACGAATTTAACCTAACACTACCTTTGATCAACATGTTAGGAATAATGGGATGAACAGCGTGCGTGATCAATGGAGCTCGATTTCAATTCTATTAGGACGATTCAAGTAACTGATATAGGTTTCGGTGGATTGGATTGAATAGTGGATCGTGACATGGAAGGAGATATACTGATAAGGGAAGGGAAACAAGATTTGGGGGGAAAATATAGTTTGAGTTGTTTTACATATTTACCCCCTTAACTTAGTAGTTCTCTAGTTCTCTCCATAAAATGGAGTTCTCTCTTGATCATTTCCCTATACATATATATATATATATATATAATAGTTTGATCCTCCCATGTTACGGGAGTTTATTTAAGTTCAGAATGTATCCTAATTTTTGGCCTAATTCTTCTTTTGAAACCGCGCGGGTTTTAGCAAAAGCAGTTCTACTTACCACAAGCTTTTAATAATATGGCCGTGATCGTCCAGGATCATGGGATCCTTTTCTATCAGATAGGAAGGGTTGTAGCCTCCGTGGACGAACCTTGCGGAGGAACCCTTAGGTTTTCGGGGACCTCTCAAATAGAAATAGAGAACGAAGTAACTAGAAAGGTTGTTAAAATCGCCTTCTTCTAGAGGGATCTCTTTGCCAAGGAGAAGACGCGGGTTCGATTCCCGCTATCCGCCCAATTTAATATATATTAGTTTGTTATTATATTTTTTTGCGTTTGGGTATTTTCAGTTGATATGTGTAGGTTTTTCAGATTTTTAACGAACAAAAATACACGAACACGAACATGTTGATTTTTTAAATGAACGAACATGAACACAAATATTTGTCTAATGAAAAAGGGGACGTTGCTGTGATTGACGATGGCGGGTAGTAACGAAAGTTAGCCGGCGATTATAGACCAACAATGCAGAACATGTAAAGAAGATAAATTAAATTAGGGTTTGAGGATGAAAGTATTTACCAATAAATAAGATATTATAACCCATTTGAGATTATTAGGATTTGGTAAGACCCATAACCTTTGTAAATTATTCTTTGATGATTAAGGGGTTATTTAACAAATAAATGAGATGTTAAAACCCGTTTAAGGGTTATCCGGGTTTGGTCAGACCCATAACCCGTGAAAATTATTGTTTGATTATGAAAAAGTTTCACAAATAAATGAGATTTTATAACAATTTAAAGACTATTTGGGTTTGGTAAGACCCATAGCCGCGATTCCGGGTCAAATGCATGAGAAACCTCCAGTTAGAAATCAAGCAATCTGGTGGCTCTAGAGAATGTGGGGGACAACCTGAGAGCGACACGTAGGATTTCATGGTAGGCAATTATATAGATAGTTAAATATATATATATATATATATATATATATATATATATATATATATATATATATATCGTAAAATATACGAACGTGTATGTATTTCTCGCAAATCTTTATTTGAATATAATCTTGTATATAGAACACAAGTCCATGCATTTACTTAAGTTTAAAAGATTGATGTATAAATTATTAGGGATGGCAATAAAACCCGAACCTGATGGGAAATCCCGAAACCCAATATAAATAGGGCGGGTAATACACGACCCATTAGGATTTGGGACGAGTTTGGGATTAGTTTAAATTTTTTCGCAGGTTTGGGACGAGTTTGGGATTTCTAATATACCCGATTACCCGACCCAATTACCCGATAAACTCATTTACCCGATGTACCTGATATAGCTTATTATATATATATATATATATATATATATATATATATATATATATATATATATATATATATATACTATATTCCAAATATATAATTTGTCAAAACTTGTTTATGTTAACTATCTTTGTAATCGATTGGTTATATTTTGTCAAAACTCGGCGGGTTTTGAGCCGGGTATACCTGACGTGTATTTTATCAAAACCCGATAGGAAACCCGAAACCCAATGAGTAATTACCCAATTAAAACTTGACGGGTTTAGGACGGGTTTGGGATAGACTTTAGTAACCGGATATGGAGTTGGGAATACCTAAACCCAACTCATTGCCATCCCAAAAATATATGCATATCTCCAAAGACTATCCAGAAAAGAAGTGATCATGTGATGATATTTTTGAGTCTTTTAATTATTCTTAATTCAAATATAAGACTAATTAAGAAACAAGTTCAATATGTATAGAGATTCAATTATTTGCTGGTTGCGATCATTTAACAATAGGCACTACCACGCATGTTTAATACCATATTTATTTCTATTTGTTGTATTTAAGTAAAAAACTGTGAATAATCCTTAGTTTAAGTGGTTGAGATAATAGACTAAAAGATTTTAATTTATAAAAAAGATCGTTGGTTTAAATCCTCTTTATAATAATAATAATAATAATAATAATAATAATAATAATAAATAGGGGGTTTCAAGTTAGGCCACTTAATTTTTTCATATATAACTATGGTATAGCCTGTGTTACACACGGGTGAAAAAACATGTCAACAAACATAATAAATTTAAATAAAAATTCAAGCAACACAAAACTTCTTCAAACTTTCGGACCAAAATGTTAACCATTTACATTATCTAGATATTAAAATTTAAAAGTTACAATAAGTTAATGTACATGAAACAACCAAAAAACATCAACAAAAGATGTAAACATGTTCTTCCATATTAAACCACCATCAACTTCTTCAAACATTCTATAAAAAGAAACTCATTTTGCTTCATCACCTGAAAATATAATAAAACTATAGCATCCAAATTAAATATACCATAATAACATATTTAATAATGAGTAACATTTGAGCATTAATAAAGTTGTATTTATTAAATTGTTGTTTTTATTAAACAAAATAACATATAACAACAAACAAAGTAAAATGACAACATAAACATCTTTTTAACTTAAACCATTAAACAAAAAATATATATCAAAAAAACCTTTTTTTGACCGTCATTTTATAACTAACAAATTTGATACTATTTCAAAACAACCCATTTTGAAATATTTTTAAAATAGTTACAAAATATAAAAATATTGGAATTAGTCAACTTCAAAAATTATGAAATTGTTTTTGATTTTTGACCAATCTTGCAACAAACTTTTAAATCACTAACATTAATAATTTATTAAATTTGCAAAACTTGAAAACGTTTTACAATAAATGAATTCTCAAATAACTTTGGAAAGATTAAAAAATTTTATGTTGACTTTGAAAATAATTAAAGCTGAAAAAATATGACTAATTAATTTAGAAATAATTACAAAATGAAAATCAAATCGGTTAATTTGAAAATTTCAAAAAATTATGGAATGATTTTGAAATGAGTTTAAAATTATGGAGAGTATTAAAACCTTTAAAACTTTATTGAAAGATTGATCAATTTACGAATTTAAAAGGAGTTTAAATATGTTATTTAAATTTTGTAGTTTTAAGTTTATATTTGATCTTCCATGTAAAGATAGAAATAATTTGAAATATCTTGATTAACGGATATAATAATATTAATTAATTATGAAAAGTTGTAATGTTTAATAATATTTACTAAATCATATGAGCTGAATAATATTTATAAATGATGATAAAACGGTTATTTAATTTATGATATATTAAGTATTGATTATTAGAAATTATGTCAATTTGAATATTGTGTTCTAAAATAATGCGATTATTATTTTAGTATTAATTAATAATTAATACTCACGTAATTTAAAGTAAGATTACATTACAATTATGGCAAGTATTTTTAGTTTAATAATCAGTTTTTTGAATATTAAATGATAACTTATTCTAGTTAATGCCAAATGACAAAAATTAAAATCAAATCTGTTCTAATTTTACTAATATGACTAATTAATTTAGAAAAAATTACAAAAATGAAAATAAAATCGGTTAATTTGAAAACTTCAAAATATTATGGAAAGATTTTGAAATGAGTTTAAAAATATGGAGAGTATTAAAACCTTTAAAACTTTGTTGAAAGATTGGTCAAATTCCGAATTCAAAAGGAGTTTAAATATGTTAATTAAATTATATTAAAACCATTAATACAATTTATTGAGTTTAACTATCCTTATTAGTTATTTAAACAAATAAGGATAGTCAAACTCAATAAATTGTATTAATGGGTTACTTAAACCTTGTTGCAAGTATGACTCGGAAATTTATTTAAGTTATAACTTATTCATTCGGTTTTTTTAACAAATAAGGAAAGTCAAAAGATATAAATTGTAATAATGGGATAATTAGGTTATTATTTCAGTCAAACCACAAATTAAGAAATGAGTTTATAAAAATGGAAAAAATTAAAAACATAAAAAAGGGTTGTTCATTCGTTTTTTTTTAAATAAGGAATGTCAAACTTTATAAAGTGCCATAATTGGATTCTTAAATGTGTATAAATCTAAAAATGTAAACTAATATGAATGGTCAAAAATGATTTAATATGAATTGTCAAATACTTAAATCGCTCAAAAATTTATTTAAGTTATAACTTATTCATTAGGTTTTTTTAACAAATAAGGAAAGTCAAAAAATATAAATTGTAATAATGGGATAATTAGGTTATTATTTCGGTCAAACCACAAATTAAGGAATGAGTTTATAAAAATGGAAAAAATTAAAACATAAAAAAGGGTTGTTCATTCGGTTTTTAAAAAAAATAAGAAATGTCAAACTCTATAAATTGTATTAATGAGATTCTTCAATATGTATAAAAATCTAAAAATGTAAACTAATATAAGATTGCAAATTATAATGAGATTTTAAATTAGACGAAATATTTGTCACTTAATTGGAAGTTGACAAAAACAATAGAATAATGATCATATTAATATATGTAATTTAATGTATATTATAATCTTATAAATAAGGAATATACATGAATATTAAAAGAAAATATGCATCAATATTAAAAAAAATACATCTTATTAACTAGTGTTCAATCCATGCAATTAGCTTATATGAGTCGGAACAATAACCTGAAATGATAAAGTCAAATATTAATAGTCATATTATGGAAGATTTTAATTATAATTTTATAACCGAAAAATTTGAATGGTCTTACCGGAAAAACGAAATAGTGATAATGACGATGGTATCTCCGATTTTTATTTAGAAGGTAAAATGAAATATTCCGTAGTATAACACGTGGAAAAATGATTATAGTGAAATATTACGTAATATGACACGTGGAAAACTGATTATAAAAATATTCCGTAATATGACACGTGGGAAAATGATTATAGTGGAAAAATTTTAAAGTTTAAATAAGTTTTTTTGGGTTTGTGGTTAATATGACACGTGTCGGCATAATAGACACTCTTAGAATGGAAATATGGTGAGTTGGAGGCCTAGATGAACAACCTAGTAGAATGATATGTGGAGGAATTGTATTGCTTTAATAGATTAGTAAGATGAGTTTCTTTCTGAAAATGAAATGAAGATGATCTGATGAGTTAGTGACCACTTAATGAGTGATATGAATGACCGTTAAAAGAAATAATGGGAAAATTAAATAATTATAGTTTGTAATTGTGCTAGCTTACAAAAATATACAAAGGACATTAATATAATCATTTTAATTACTTGCCATAGTAAATTTGGGGTGTGGGCTATGACGGATACATTTTTCTTCTTTTTTATAATGAAGTGAATAAAACTGATTGTTAACATTTCAGGATTCAATCGATATAAATCAAACGATAATTTGATAACTTCCGATATAATTACTCGGAGGGTATATAACACAAAAACATCTATTACAACTTTCGTACATAACTATTTTACAATTATTATATTATGAACTCAACTTAGCTAAAAATAAATCTAAATAAATCCCCAACTCATGATTGAATTTATCCAATTGCTGAGTCGAAGTTGGATGGCTTTTTGTCTCCAAGCTTGTCATCTATGTCATGATTCTCATAAGGCTTTTGTTGACCGTGTTTTTGATCATCACATGTCCTTCCTTAGTATAGAGATAGAGTACCAAAAAGACTCAAATACCCTTAAGTACCACCCGCGGATCACAGAGGAACCTCTAATAAGCCCCCCGCGGGGCATACGGATCACCCGTATATCAAGATAGAGGAAGAATGTCCTCATGTCACGCGCAGAAGCATCCTTGTACCCTCGAAAGTCGTCCGCAGGATAGGACATCAGTCCGCCCAAATGATCGAGAGGAAGTGCCAGCGGAACAGCTGTCACCAACCAATTACCTTCTAGAAGAATACCCACAATTGTTACGTGAGGAATACGTGACCTACCAGCCAATGAACAAAGGACACCTGGCCAGGTTGTTATAACCGTGCACATGGCCAAGGTGTGATCCGTCATATCATTGGGCAACACTTGTCTGGGTTGTTATACCCATGCACATGGGACGTATAGCTCAATCTATCATAAAAGGACACGCGTCCAGGCGGTTATTGAAGATCTTCTAGAAGAAGACAGCTGGCCCAATCACCTTCCTACGTCATTCGGCTATAAATACCTTGTCAAACGGTATGAGGTATTCATTCACTCACTTACATTTTGACTACACTTAGTCTGTTTACTTCAGTACTTTCTCCATCTACGAACGTTACTGATTCTCACGCCGGAGGGTGGTTACAGGAAGACCCCCCTCTTGTCCTTCCTGTAACGAGACTCACGGTGTCTGTTTTGCAGGTTCCGGTCATTGGACTTTGGGAAGTCATACTCATATCCTAGCTGTAATTATCATGCTTTACCCTGTGGACTCATTGGATCCAAGACCCATACCAGGGGATCGGATCCGCGTTTCTTCATTGGCGCTATCCGTGTTGGTGTTAGAATTGCATAATTTTGTCTTTGTCGGTTTTTGGTTCGTTCGATATGAGTAAACTTCCTGAAGGGCCGACGGGAACTCCTGCACCCGATTCACGTGTAACTAACACAGAAGCACCTCCGGGTCTTAGTGTGTTTGCACATATCACAACTTAGGGTGGTTGTGCTCTTGAGCGTATCATTAACATCAGATAGGCGCTTATCCTTGGCAGCTGACTCAGCTTGAAAGGCCTCAATCAACTTGGCCTGTTCAGCCATCGCTTTGGCCTGTTCTTCCAGTTGCTTTTGAAGAACAACTTTGGCTTCCTCAGCAATGGACCGAACAACATTCTCCGCCTCAAGAGCCTGACAGACCTCTCGGGATTCGCTCATCACTTTAAGAGTCTCCTCCTTGGCATCAGTTGCAGAGGCCGCCAGTTCGTCCCACTGCTCATTCATCGCCAACCAATCTCTAGTTATCTCTTGGCTGGAGGAAATAGCATTCGCCACATAGTAAGATCGGGAATTCAATAACTCTTGGCGAACACTATGGCGACGACGCACCCTCTCAGCAGGAGGAAGACACTCCCACAAAAATTCGGAACATACATCTTCGTCTCAGAATGTAGAATCCCGACGTAATGTCCAGCGTGGTTGATGGGGGGTGGGATCCTCCTCCTGAGGAGCTGGAGAAGTTTGAGGAGCGTTTTGGAACATGCTCACGCCTCCTTGATCTCTAAAAGAATGAACATAATAAGAAGGCGATCTTCGGGCATGCTCAGAAGTGTCAGCCTCCTTGTTCTTCAAAGGAGAGTCGTCCGCCACCTCAATGGGCTCCTTGGTAGTGTTAGGAGGCGGTGGCGGCGGACGAAGTGGTGAGTCTTTCAAACCAGAAATACCTATGGAAAGGTTATCCAGGCTCACTGAAAACCATTAATGAAGAGTTAGGAATACTTCAATCCAAATAGGATAACAAAGTAAAGAAAGTGTTTGCATACCTAACGAAGGGTCTTCAGCATCAAGTTTCTCTAAACGCGCTTCCAAGGCGGCAGGATTGGCCTTCTTAGATTTTTTCTTCTTCTTCAAGGTAATCGTGACCGGATTAACCTTGCGCTTCTCGGCCACTTTGGAAACGTCCGCATCAACGACTGGACGTTTACCCGCAACGGTAATATTATTAGCTTCTGGACCCTTGGCGTCCGCAGCAGCATCAACGTCGTTTTGACCCGCCGCCTGACTAGAAGTGGCTCGTTGACGGGTAAGATTTGCAATTGAGTCCACAGCTTGGTTAACATCAATCGAATACACTTCTTCACAGAGTGATGACTCCTCACTAGATGAAAAGAGTACGATCACTCCGCTAGAAGTAATAGCAGTTACGGGTCGGGGTTGCAGAATGCCCTCACCTTTGAGTATGATTTCTTGAACGAACTTCTCACCTTTGGCATACATGGGTACGGAAACCAAAGGTTCCAGACGAAAGGCAGTACGGAATAAAAAAATGTTGCCGGTTCGATCCAAAAAGGGGCCGTCCCTAGGTTCAATCGGACGACGTACCATCATTCCCCCTTCATGATCCAGTAGAGTGCTGAAGGCGGAACCCTCACCTGTACAAACAATGAAACAAGTCAGAAATTAAACGTTTTAAAAAAAAATATAGACATAACACGAGGCTCACCCTTGTTGGTCATTTCGTAATATGGTTCTAACTTGAGGAATGGCCACAAGCGACTCATCTTGGCGCTCACCATTTCCCCTTCATGAATTGGGCGCAGGGGAGTAGGCGTGGACATTAGCGTTTTATACCATGCCTAATCCTCATGAGCACTGGCGGGAACCACAGGCATAGGAGTGTCCGCCTTGCGTTTTGTCATCTTGAAGGGAATGACGTCTTCTCGGATCCAGAAAAATTTTGGCTTCCAGCCATGAAGACTACGGAGCCACTCCGTACCTATGGTCCTCTTCTCGATGGATGCAAAACTGTACCATCCATCGCGAATAGTCATTTTAAAGAACACGGCAAACATGCCGACAGTCGGTTCTAGGTTGCGAGATTGGCAACAGAATTCGAAATGACGAATCCTCAACATCCCAAACGGATGGACCTGGGAAAGATGAATCCCATAAGTTGTCAAAATCGATTCGACAATCTTGGTAATTGGAATCCGGAAGTTCCCCGTTGTAAAATGGTCCACATAGACACCCATTTTCTTTGGGGGAGGACTAGTGGCAATAGAACCACTAGCAGGACGCTCCGGTTCCCACTCCGTCGTCAATCCGTATACATTTACAACGTCATTATAATTCTCTTCTTTAAGGCAGACTTCAACCTCGTTGATAGTAGGGGTATTTTTCTTTTCTTTCACCATTTTAACAACAGAGAGATGAAGGAATCACAGAAAGAGGAAAAAAATCTCAGAGAAGGTCAAAAAGTCTAGAGTGTTTGGGAGAAATATGAAAGCGATAAAGATTAAAGGGAAATCGCAAGGGTTATATTTATACCCATCGCAATTAATGCGACCCATAAAGCGACAGAGGAGAGAGAAACCGCAGACCGCCAGATGGCTGACACGTCAGGCGGTAATTTCAAGATAATACAAACAGGCTGTCACTGGCGTTTTCCACGTCTTGTCGGTTGTTTTCAAAGAGTTTCTCTCTCCGCCACGTCATCATAGTTATCCAAATGTTTAAACATTTCAAAAAAGTTGTGAAATTCAAAAATATCTTTTAGAGATATTTTCTTCAAACAGTTGAATGTCCACAAAAGTCAAGAAGATTTTTCTCATTAATTATTCAAAAAATAATAATAATTACAGAAAGAGAGAAAAAATTACAAGTCACAAAAACCTATGAATATATCTTAGGGGTTTGCAGTCGTTTCGTCTTCCGGAGCCTTTGACGAAGTATCCTTCGAAGAATCATCCTCAGACTCTTCATCAAGATAGACCTTCAAAAGATGTAAACCATCATCTGCGGACGCAAACCTCGGAAGCATTTGCTGAAGCGGGAACACTTGGTCATCATGTTCTTTTACCCGCATAGCTCGGACTTGCTTGACATCAACTCCATGAAGCGGATGATATTTAAATGAACGGTTGCTTTGAGAATACTGCATCCCTTCATGAAAGCCCGTGACACGCCCAAGTGATGAGGAAGCAGCCATCACATTGGCAAAACTGTCAGTCAGCTCTTTACTCCCTTTGATATGGCGGACGACCTGTTAAGATAAAAACATAAGTTCCCAAATATCAAAAGTGAGAACAAAATAACATGTAATAAAGAATAACTTACAGCATCAACGCCCTGAGTAAGGAACCATTGAAGGTCCTGCTCCGCACGTTCCACTCGCGCCCGGAACTCCCTTGATTCTTCATTAGCTTCCTCATGAGCTTGAAGGAGAGAGTTATAGGCAGTTTGAATTTCAGCAGCACTATGATCTTTGAGTTCGACTCGCTCCTTCTGCAACTTTAGCTCCTTCTCGAGGTAATGGATTCATGCACCTTGAAGGGCCACTTTATTTTCCAATATAGAATTGGCTTCTTGAGAGTGGGCTAAGTCATCTTTTTCCTTTTGGGTCTTCGCCCGAGCAGCTTCAAGAAGGGAATTTTGCTTCTCACAAGCTTCCTTCCATCGGCGAGCAGCAGTAGCGTTACGATCTTGTTCACTTTTAAGGGCATTCTCCGCATCGATCTGCTTCCACTTAGCAGTTTGAGCAGCAATACGATACTCCCCAGCCTCTTTCTTGGCAGCCTCAGTGGCCCGTCGGGCATCTCCTACTTTCCCGCCTAGGGTACGCCATTCACTTAGGACTTCTTGGCTACCGGCTAAAGCATTAGCCAGGTGGTAGGCCACATTGGTATGTAGGTCATGGCGGGAAAGATCACGTTGAACTGCCATCTCAGCTGGTGGCGTACAATGTTCAACGAAATCCATACAAGTTCTAGGATGGGAGAATCGTGACCCGTTAGTAATCCCCCATGGAGGGACAAACAATTCATGTGTATCACCCAGGCCCGTATCCCCATAGTAACGAGAACCCGAAGGTTTGAGGCGAGTTGGGGTTGAAAAAGGTTGCTGGGGAGGAGGCTGAGGAGGTGACTCCTCAGTCCTGTAACCCTCCTCATTAATAGCAGGATTGTCCTGCTAACCACTAGTACCACCCCCAGCTTCAAAAATATAGTTAAAACGAGTATCAGTCTCAGGCTGAACGTTAGCTCCCTCTACAGTGGCAGTGTCAGAGTCAGCACTCTTTCTTCTACGTCAACCTAAACCAAAGGTGAAGATGGTTGATCTTCCATGTTAATATTGCTAAGCGGAGTTGGAGGCTTATCCTCCACATTCCTCTCTGGAGAGGGAGGTGGTTGATGTTCAGTTTGAGGAGTTGGTGTAGGCAACTTCTCAGAGACATCTTCCCCAAAGATCAGTGGATCTACAAAAACAAAAGCTATTTTTAGATACATATTTTATGAAAGTATAGTACTTAAAAAGATTAATATGTACCTTCAACAGTGTCAATACGGTCAGCAAGGCTATATTGTGACTTCTTAGGACGGCGAATTTTTCGTTTCTTCTACGAAGGACCCGCCTCAGCATCCACAGTCTTGATGCCCGCTTGTCCTGCTTGAAAAGCCATAAAATCTCTCTTTCTCTCTAATTCTGCCAACAAATAGGAGACAGAAGAAGGTTCTGGTGTATCATCATTAGATTCCCTCTCTCCTTGGGAGATCGAGAAGTCATAACTATCGCCGTCGTCATCACTCGACAATAAAGTGGCGATCGTCCCGTCAGAAGTAATAGCAAAAAGCGGATGAGGGTTTAGAACATACGCACCTGTCTTAAAGGTGGCGTTCAAGACAATAGGCTCAGGCCGTACCTTCTTTGGGGAAAGGAAGCGGGACTTAGTCTACTCAAGAATAGGCATGTCACCGGCATCCCGGATGCCATGTTGGACACAACCCCTATCTTCAAAAAGGGCATTGAACATCGAACTTTGACCTGCGGAGATAAAAAATCTAATAATAGAATACATCGCAAGAGAAGGAAAAACAGTAAGGATAACTTACGTTCATATAAGTCAACAAAAATGGGCTCCATAAATTCTGTTGGCCACAAACGGCTCATGCCTGCCCACACTAGAGCTTCTTCTGGCAAGGCCCGTATAGGTGTTGGTTGTGACATCTGACCCGATCCGACCCGACCCAGGTACCCGTTTCTCCGATCCGATCTCTTTCTTTTATGATTTAATATTTATTTATACTTATATTTTACTTTTAATAATAATAATATATTTTCCTTCCCGCCTCTTTCTCTCTCTTTCTTTCCGCCGTCCCGTCCCTCTTCTTCTCTCTTTCCGCCTTCTTTTCCCTCTTGTCGCTTTCCCGCCCTTAAGCCTTGAACCCCTGTCCTTTGTTCCTTCCCGCCTAAGGTTGTCTGCGCAGCTCCACGCGCCAGACTCCTTACAAGGAAGCCTGCGTGAAGACCACCTGTTACTGCGATACGCGAGACGAACCGTCCCCGCAGCGCGCTAAGGATTTTAGTTCTTCCCGCGGCGCGCTATGGATACCGTTCTTCCCGCGACGCGCTAAGGAATATAGTTCTTCTCGCGACGCGCTTAGAATTGAAGTTCTTCCCGCGGCGCGCTTAGAAATTTAGTTCTTCCCGCGACGCGTTAAGGTTGGTTCTGTCTGCCTTCGCGCTCGCGCACTCTTGACCTTCCGTGTCTGCCTTCGCGCTCGAGCCTTCTCGCGCTAACCCTTGAGTCTTTTCTGTTTAATCTAGCCGTTTGCTTTTGTGTTGTCTTATCTTCTGTGCTGTTGACCTGACCTACCTTATGTCTGAAAAGCCACTTTTGGCGCAGCATGCGCACCAACCCCATTGGTTGACAGAAAAAGTGACTGACATTATCTTTTGAGATCTGCTTTTTCCATGCCTGACCAGCACCTTTATCTGATCCGCCCATGCTTTTTACTGTTAACCTGTCAGTTTTTTTCTCTTTTCCCTGCTACCATATCTTTTGATATCT
This sequence comes from Bidens hawaiensis, assembly GCF_021521415.1. NCBI lineage: Eukaryota > Viridiplantae > Streptophyta > Magnoliopsida > Asterales > Asteraceae > Bidens > Bidens hawaiensis. The sequence goes on from NW_027491017.1 coordinate 2,612,371, forward strand.
TTTGCTTTTGGAATCTTTTACTTTTTGAGATCTTTTCCCCTTTTTCTAGGGATTGTGTTCCCTAGGGTTTCTCTATAAATAATAATATTATTTTCCTAACACATCACACACAAACACTTAATTTAACTTCCTCCTTGCTCTCTCTGCCGTCTTCCTCTCTGCCTCCGTCTTCCTCCCGGTTCTGCCCTGCTTTTCCGGTAATATATTATATATAATAATTTACTTATTATTTATGCTAACTTATAATCAAGACTTAAAACAGATCATTAAAACAATAATCTTATTTTTAGGTTAACTTGTGCTTGTTTAAAGTTGGTTCTTGCTTTATCTTACACCGCATCGTTTATCAAGTGAGTAATCTCGTACCTAATCCCTTTTTATTTTTAATGTTTTGGGATGTTCATGTGTTCATACAAACTTAGAGTCTTAAACTTGTTTATGAACTTTAGTCGCGCAGTATCCCATGTGTTGAGGACGTAGACTTGGCTGTTTATTTGTATGTGTGGATCATTAACCGTCTTGTCGGTCTATTCCGCAGTTCTCATGGTACCATTAGATGAACACGGAAGAACTATCGTTTATGATTTTCTCTTTTGTTTACACTTGCACAGTCTTTCTTGTTTGTGAGCTCAATTGTGAGCACTGGCAGTCTATGAATCTTAGAGTTGGTCCCGATCGGATTACACCCTTGTTGAAAACCAGACATACACATGTTGCGCGCAGATTTATTGTTATCTATGTACTATATTAAACTTGATTTCTCACCAACACGCAAGTGTTTGACGTTTATTTTAACACATGTTCAGGTTTGCAGTAGCTGTTTTGGAGCTTGAGGACACGTAGGAAGTTTTCTTTATTTTGGACCTAGATTAAAATGTATCAAGACAAGTTATTGCTGTTCGAATATTATGATTTATAATATATTGATTTATGATGATTTATGTTATCTTATGTTTACTTTGCGCGTGCGCGAATGAATGTATTTATTAAATATTGACACCCAATAGTGTCACGAGTAATGAAACAATATGTGGCGCCCCGATGTATAATCCGCCTTTGGTCGGGGTGTTACAGATTGGTATCAGAGCTCGTTGACTTTAGGATAGGTGGTTAGACGTAACGGCCTAGAATACCTAAGAGTCCCCTCTCGCGCATGAGAGAAATCTCATGTTTGCGCGCTTATTGTTAATTACTCGTTATTTATGAATATGCTCGCGCTTGCGCAGTATATGATTTTATGTTTTATTTTGCGATATTTCGATTTTTGTTGAATTTCGATTTTTATTGATTTTATTTACATATTCGTTTGTTGGATTTGAAAATCCGAAAAGTCATGGTGATACATGATTAGTTGATTTTCAATTTCCATTTACGATTATGTTCTGAGGTTGGAGACTTGAAAAGTCATGGTGATACATGAATTGTCAACCTCCAATACTCATTTTCTTGTATATTTTATATTGAAGATTTAAAAGTCATGGTGATACATGAATCGTCAATCTCCAATACTCGTTTGCTCGTATATTTTAAATTGGGAATTCGGAAAGTCATGGTGATACATGAATTGTCGATTCTTGATTCGAATTTGTTACCTTTATTAAGTTTGCATTTAGGGTCATTTATTTTACTTTAACTTTTGACAGTAACTGACTCCGTGAAACCAAGCTTTTCGAGGTTATACTTTACGCTAAAACCAAGATATTAACTAAAATTAAAACTTTTATAGAATGCCTCCGCTATCAGCTCGCCATCTCAAGAAGAAAGAAGCCGCGCGCAGACGTTCGCTGCAACGTTCCCAGGAAATGGCCGCCGCAATAGCACAAGCTTTGAGCCAAAACAATACCAACACCTCTGGTTACAACATTAAGTCCTTTAACGCGGGTAACCCTCCAAAGTTCACAGGTCTTGAAGGAGCCACCGTGATGCTCCAGTGGCTTGAGAAAATAGAAAACACTTTCCTCCACACCCAATGCCCCTCAGACAGACGAACCCTGTATGCTTCCAGTGTCTTGGAATCTAGAGCGCTTACATGGTGGAATGGAGTAGCTCATGCGCGTGGCGCAGAAGCTGCTTCTAGCATGACATGAGAGGAATTCAAGGAAATTCTGACGCGAGAATTCTGCCCTCCCAACGAAGTTAAGCGCCTGGAGGAAGAATTTTAGAATCTTAAGCAGTACAGTGGCGAAGCGCGCGAGTACGCGACGCGTTTCCATGAACTAAGCCTGCTTGTCCCTCACATTGTTACCCCTTCCCGCCGAGCCATAGAGAAATTCCTTGGGGGTCTCCCCATGGAAATTCAAGATTCTGTATGGGCTAGAAACCCAGTTACCCTCTCTGACGCCATCGAGTTGGCCGCTGTGCTCAGCGACAACCATGTCAGAGCAGGAACCCTGTTCCTGCGGGGAACTGAGAAGACCAAACCCACCAAGACTGCCCCTGAACCAACAGAAACCAAACCAGAACCCTCAAACCATAACCAGAAACGTAGGCGCAGACAAGTTTACGCGCTTACCAGCCCGCCCATAGTCCAGCAACCCGCCTACCAACCTCCAGTATACGCGCCTAACCCACTGTCAACCTACCCAACACCTCCTGTAGTCCACAACTATGCCTTAACCAATCCCGCACTCCCTGCCCCGCCAACTAAGAAACCCTACACAGGAAACCACCCCTTTTGCCCAACCTGTAGACTCCACCACCCCCCTCATGTCCCATGTCGACTTTGTAACCGATGTGGCCGCGCTGGTCACCTTGCAGAAAACTGTAGAGTCCTTCCCGCCAATCCAATTGCGCCGACACCACCAGTCTACCCGCAGAACCCACAACCAACCTACCAAAACCCACGACCCAGGTCGTGCTTTAACTGCGGTGATCCCAGTCATTTCCGGAACGCGTGCCCAAGGCTACAAGTTCAGATTACACAAGCGAATCCGGTGAACCAAATTTCGAACCAAGTAACGCGCGGACGAGCTTTTAACATAACCGCGCACCAAGCGCAAGCGAATAATGACGTAGTTAATGGTACATTTTTGCTTAACGGATTTTATGCTTCTATACTTTTTGATACTGGCGCCGATCGAAGTTTTATTTCTCGCGCGTTTGAGCAGAAGCTTGCGCGACCGCGCAACGATTTAAAAGAAAATTTTTCAGTTGAATTGGCTAATGGCGAAACTGTTTTAATTAACTCAGTGATTAAAGATTGCACGCTTAACCTTAACGAAAACGATTTTCTGATCGACCTCATCCCCATGCCTCTTGGAAGCTTTGATGTTATTATTGGTATGGACTGGCTTACGCATAATCGCGCCGAAGTTATTTGCGCCAAGAAGATGATTCGCATACCTCGAGAAAATGGTGATCTTCACATCTACGGCGAAAAACCCTCCAGTGGTCTTAAGCTTATGTCTTGCGCCGAAGCCCAAAGACTCATGCGGAAGAAGTGTATTGCATTCTTAGCCCATGTGGTTAAACCTGCTGAAGAAAAGAAGCTTCGCGATATCCCTGTTGTGCGTGATTTCCCTGAAGTTTTTCCTGATGATCTTCCTGGTATCCCTCCCGCTCGTGAAGTCGAGTTCCGTATTGATCTTGTCCCTGGTGCTTCTCCCGTAGCTAAATCTCCTTACCGTCTTGCGCCCGCTGAGATGCAAGAATTGGCAAGCCAACTTCAAGAGTTGACTGCTAAAGGATTCATTCGCCCTAGCTCTTCGCCCTGGGGTGCTCCGGTGTTGTTCGTTAAAAAGAAAGATGGATCGTTTCGCATGTGTATTGATTACCGCGAGTTGAACAAACTCACCATTAAGAACCGGTATCCCTTACCGCGTATTGACGACCTCTTCGATCAACTCCAAGGTGCCTCTTGTTTTTCCAAGATTGATCTCCGCTCTGGCTATCACCAGTTGAGCATCCGCGATGAAGATGTTCCGAAGACTGCTTTTCCAACTCGTTATGGCCATTTTGAATTCTTGGTCATGTCCTTCGGTTTAACCAACGCACCCGCCGTTTTCATGGATCTAATGAATCGGGTGTGTAGACCTTTCTTGGATAAATTCGTGATTGTGTTTATCGATGATGTTCTGGTGTATTCTAAGACCAAGGCCGAGCATGAGCAACATCTCCGATTGGTGTTGCAGAAGCTTCGAACCGAGCAGCTCTTTGCCAAGCTCTCCAAGTGTGAATTCTGGTCTGGTGAAGTACAGTTTCTTGGCCATGTTGTGAACAAGATGGGTATTCACGTCGACCCATCCAAAATTGAAGCAATCAAGAACTGGATTACGCCGACTACTCCTTCTGAGATCCGTTCCTTTCTGGGCTTAGCTGGTTATTACCGGCGCTTCATTTCGAACTTCTCAAAGATCGCATTGCCTTTAACAGCTTTAACGCACAAAGGTAAACCGTATATTTGGGGCTCGAAGCAAGAAGCCTCCTTTCTAACGCTCAAGCGTTTGTTGTGTGAAGCTCCTGTCCTTGCGCTACCTGAGGGTAATGATGATTTTGTCTTGTACTGCGATGCCTCCAACCAAGGTCTCGGTTGTGTTCTTATGCAACGAGGCAAGGTTATCGCTTACGCATCAAGGCAACTCAAGGTTCATGAAAAGAATTATACAATTCACGATCTCGAACTTGGTGCAGTCGTATTTGCCTTGAAGATCTGGAGACACTACCTTTATGGTACTAAGTGTATCCTCTACACTGACCATAAAAGCCTTCAGCATATTTTTGATCAGAAGGAACTTAACATGAGGCAACGCCGATGGAACGAACTCATCAGCGATTACGATTTTGAGATCCGGTATCATCCTGGTAAGGCTAATGTGGTAGCCGATGCGCTCAGCCGAAAACCCTGCCAGCTTAACTGTATCTTGCCGTGCACGCAGCTTCACTTCGCGCCGATCCAAAGCAACCTTGAATCGCGTATTCGTGACGCGCAGCGCGCATCCATCAGTAATGGTAACCTTCGCGCCGAGTTAGCGTGTGGCGCGGAAGCACACTTTGTCCCTAATCTGAGTGGAATTCTCTGCTATCTCAATCGCATCTGGATTCCCTGTGATGAGAATCTTCGCGCTGATATCCTGTGAGAAGCGCACAAATCTCGGTATTCTATTCATCCTGGCGCTGATAAGATGTACAAGGATTTGCGCATTACTTATTGGTGGCCCGGTATGAAAAAGGATACTGCTGTGTTCGTAGCTAAATGCCTGACTTGTTCTAAGGTAAAAGCTGAACACCAACGCCCATCTGGTTTGCTCGAACAACCAGAAATTCCTACGTGAAATGGGAAAGTATAGCGATGGACTTTATTACCAAGTTACCTTTGACAGCAAGCAAACATGATAGCATTTGGGTAATAGTGGATCGTTTGACTAAGTCTGCTCACTTTCTGCCCATTCGTGAAAACTACCGTGTTGAGCATCTCGCGCAGCTTTATGTCAAGGAAATTGTCTGCCGCCATGGTACTCCTTTGAGCATCATATCCGATCGCGATGGCCGTTTTATATCTCGCTTTTGGAAATCTCTCCAATCTGCGCTAGGAACTCGCTTGGACATGAGTACTGCATATCATCCTCAGACTGACGGTCAGTCTGAGCGAACTATTCAAACTCTTGAGGATATGCTCCGATCTTGTGTTCTTGATTTTGGAGGTAATTGGGATTCGCACCTGCCTTTGATTGAGTTCTCTTATAATAACAGCTATCATTCCAGTATCGGTATGGCCCCATTTGAAGCACTTTACGGTCGTAAGTGCCGCTCCCCGATTTGTTGGAGCGAAGTGGGAGAAACTCAAATCACAGGACCCGAACTTGTTCAAGAGACAACCGATAAAATCGCCAAGATCCGTGATCATCTGCTGACTGCCAGAAGCCGACAGAAGAGTTACGCAGATCGTAGGCGGAAGCCTCTCGAATTTCAAGTTGGTGATCTTGTTCTCCTCAAAGTGTCGCCCTGGAAGGGTGTTGTCCGCTTTGGGAAGAAAGGTAAGCTTGCTCCTCGATATGTTGGACCATTTAAGATTCTCGCGCGTGTAGGAAAAGTTGCCTACAGACTTGACCTGCCGCCCGCGCTCAGTAATGTGCATCCAACGTTCCATGTATCCAATCTCAAGAAGTGTTTAGCCGACGAGAACCTTCACATTCCACTTGATGAAGTTCAAGTTGATGAATCCATGCATTTCGTTGAGAAGCCTGTTGAGATTATGGATCGCGAGGTTAAGCAAACCAAGCGCAGTCGCATCCCTATCGTGAAAGTTCGCTGGGTGTCCAAGCGCGGAGCCGAGTTTACATGGGAAAGGGAAGATCAAATGAAGATCAAGTACCCGCACCTGTTCTCTGCGTAACCTACTTCGAGATAAATTTCGGGACGAAATTTCTTAAAGTAGGGGAGACTGTGACATCTGACCCGATCCGACCCGACCCAGGTACCCGTTTCTCCGATCCGATCTCTTTCTTTTATGATTTAATATTTATTTATACTTATATTTTACTTTTAATAATAATAATATATTTTCCTTCCCGCCTCTTTCTCTCTCTTTCTTTCCGCCGTCCCGTCCCTCTTCTTCTCTCTTTCCGCCTTCTTTTCCCTCTTGTCGCCGTCCCGCCCTTAAGTCTTGAACCCCTGTCCTTTGTTCCTTCCCGCCTAAGGTTGTCTGCGCAGCTCCACGCGCCAGACTCCTTACAAGGAAGCCTGCGTGAAGACCACCTGTCACTGCGATACGCGAGACGAACCTTCCCCGCAACGCGCTAAGGATTTTAGTTCTTCCCGCGGCGCGCTATGGATACCGTTCTTCCCGCGACGCGCTAAGGAATATAGTTCTTCTCGCGACGCGCTTAGAATTGAAGTTCTTCCCGCGGCGCGCTTAGAAATGTAGTTCTTCCCGCGACGCGTTAAGGTTGGTTCTGTCTGCCTTCGCGCTCGCGCACTCTTGACCTTCCGTGTCTGCCTTCGCGCTCCAGCCTTCTCGCGCTAACCCTTGAGTCTTTTCTGTTTAATCTAGCCGTTTGCTTTTGTGTTGTCTTATCTTCTGTGCTGTTGACCTGACCTACCTTATGTCTGAAAAGCCACTTTTGGCGCAGCATGCGCACCAACCCCATTGGTTGACAGAAAAAGTGACTGACATTATCTTTTGAGATCTGCTTTTTCCATGCCTGACCAGCACCTTTATCTGATCCGCCCATGCTTTTTACTGTTAACCTGTCAGTTTTTTTCTCTTTCCCCTGCTACCATATCTTTTGATATCTTTTGCTTTTGGAATCTTTTACTTTTTGAGATCTTTTCCCCTTTTTCTAGGGATTGTGTTCCCTAGGGTTTCTCTATAAATAATAATATTATTTTCCTAACACATCACACACAAACACTTAATTTAACTTCCTTCTTGCTCTCTCTGCCGTCTTCCTCTCTGCCTCCGTCTTCCTCCCGGTTCTGCCCTGCTTTTCCGGTAATATATTATATATAATAATTTACTTATTAATTATGCTAACTTATAATCAAGACTTAAAACAGATCATTAAAACAATAATCTTATTTTTAGGTTAATTTGTGCTTGTTTAAAGTTGGTTCTTGCTTTATCTTACACCGCATCGTTTATCAAGTGGGTAATCTCGTACCTAATCCCTTTTTATTTTTAATGTTTTGGGATGTTCATGTGTTCATACAAACTTAGAGTCTTAAACTTGTTTATGAACTTTAGTCGCGCAGTATCCCATGTGTTGAGGACGTAGACTTGGCTGTTTATTTGTATGTGTGGATCATTAACCGTCTTGTCGGTCTATTCCGCAGTTCTCATGGTACCATTAGATGAACACGGGAGAACTATCGTTTATGATTTTCTCTTTTGTTTACACTTGCACAGTCTTTCTTGTTTGTGAGCTCAATTGTGAGCACTGGCAGTCTATGAATCTTAGAGTTGGTCCCGATCGGATTACACCCTTGTTGAAAACCAGACATACACATGTTGCGCGCAGATTTATTGTTATCTATGTACTGTATTAAACTTGATTTCTCACCAACACGCAAGTGTTTGACGTTTATTTTAACACATGTTCAGGTTTGCAGTAGCTGTTTTGGAGCTTGAGGACACGTAGGAAGTTTTCTTTATTTTGGACCTAGATTAAAATGTATCAAGACAAGTTATTGCTGTTCGAATATTATGATTTATAATATATTGATTTATGATAATTTATGTTATCTTATGTTTACTTTGCGCGTGCGCGAATGAATCTATTTATTAAATATTGACACCCAATAGTGTCACGAGTAATGAAACAATATGTGGCGCCCCGATGTATAATCCGCCTTTGGTCGGGGTGTTACATTGGTTCCATCGTAAGAATACGATACCATTCTTGATCCTCATGAGCAGCGGAAACAACGTCAGGAAGGGTAGAATTCACCGGACGGCGAACCATGTCTAGCGGCACCACGCCCTCAGAAATCCAAAAGAACTTATTTCGCCAATCCGTGGATACCTTTTCGACTTCATATCCGATACTTTGATCAGAAAACCCTTGACACGTATACCAACCATTACGGATAGTAAGATGGTAAAAAACAGGAAATCGATCAATATGTGGCACCATGTCACGTGCTATGCATACAAATTCATAATGACGAATCCGCATCATAGCACGAAGATGCAATTGAGATAAGTGAATCCCATAGGCAGTTAACACTTTCTGAAGAAATCTCGTTATGGGCAACCAGAAATTCCCATGAACAAAGTAATCGGCATACAAAGCCATTTTCCCAGGCGGTGGGAAACTTGCTATTGAACCGATAGAAGGAAACTCTGGCTCCCACTCGGGTGGAATACCATACGTCTCCAGTAGCTTCTCATATTCTGAATGGTCCCAAGCGATCTCTATCTCATCAACTTCAGTCTGAACATTCGACATTATAGACGAATTTAGTAAAAGGATTATAAGAAAGTTCAGTGCTTTATCAGAGAAAAAGCAAAAGGACGTTCAGGAAAATCAAAGGAGATAAAGCTTCAATAGGAAGTTCTCTCATCCTTTTATACCCATCGCAATTAATGCGATGGGATATGAACAGTGGAGAGAGAATATCATCGCCCAATTAGTGATTGCCACGTCACGTGGGAAATTCGAAAAAGAGAAAAAGCTGCACAGTCGGGTACAGTGACAGCTGTCAAAAACGTCCCATCATCTATTCACGCGCCTGCGAGTGGTCAACTTGTCCTTTTTTCATGATTATCCATACCAACAGAAGATATTTTCACATAAACTTCGAAATTCAAAAATCCTCAAAATTCATTAGAGTCCAACAGTTCACCCGCATAAAGACCTCACGCGGAAGAAACACTGGACTGGGGGGACTTATAGAGGTAGGGTACCAAAAAGACCCAAATACCCTTAAGTACCACCCGCGGGTCACAGAGGAACCTCTAATAAGCCCCTCGCGGGGCATACGGATTACCCGTATATCACGATAGAGGAAGAATGTCCTCATGTCACGCGCAGAAGCATCCTTGTACCCTCGAAAGTTGTCCACAGGATAGGACATCAGTCCGCCCAAATGATCGAGAGGAAGTGCCAGCGGAACAGCTGTCACCAACCAATTACCATCTAGAAGAATACCCACGATTGTTACGTGAGGAATACGTGACCTACCAGCCAATGAACAAAGGACACCTGGCCAGGTTGTTATAACCGTGCACATGGCCAGGGTGCGATCCGTCATATCATTGGACAACACGTGTCTGGGTTGTTATGCCCATGCACATGGGACGTATAGCTCAACCTATCATATAAGGACACGCGTCCAGGCGGTTATTGAAGATCTTCTAGAAGAAGACAGCTGGCCCAATCACCTTCCTACGTCATTCGGCTATAAATACCTTGTCAAACGGTATGAGGTATTCATTCACTCACTTACATTTTGACTACACTTAGTCTGTTTACTTCAGTACTTTCTCCATCTACGAACGTTACTGATTCTCACACCGGAGGGTGGTTACAGGAAGACCCCCCTCTTGTCCTTCCTGTAACGAGACTCACGGTGTCTGTTTTGCAGGTTCCGGTCATTGGACTTTGGGAAGTCATACTCATATCCTAGCTGTAATTATCGTGCTTTACCCTGTGGACTCATTGGATCCAGGACCCATACCCGGGGATCGGATCCGTGTTTCTTCACTTAGGTAGTTAGGTTTGAATCCCTTGCTTGACCCTTTTTTGATTGGATTCTAACTCGTACTTGACTTATCATCTTTTAGACCAACTAAAAAACATTTCCAATTGTGTTAGCTTGCATCCTATGACTTGCTCCATTGAGGCTAGTATTGTATAAACGATTGTCGGTCCTTGTCAACTTCATCATGAATGGTTTAACTTAACTGCAAATATGAGTTTCGTTTTAAGGGGACCCTTTCACGCAAGCTCCAAGATCCGGGAACGCCAATAATACCTATTCAAGTGAGTGATTTTAAAATAGCAATATCGTTATTAGATCTTGGAGCAGGGGGAATATTCTTCCGGCAAACTTATATAACCAATATGATTTTGGTCCACAATGAAAAGCCGACACCACCATGGTGTTAACTGACTTGACTCTCAAACTTCCTAAAGAAATAGTTACTGATGTAATTGTTACGAGTGAGGACTTTTATTACCCAACCAAGTTTTTGATTCTAAATTATGTAACAGTTAACTATAAACGATAACCAAATGTGATTCTCGGCCGAGCCTTTTGGCAAATGCAAATGCTAAAATAAACTACATAACTGGGACAATCGATATGACATTCGGGAATAAGAACTTTCGCTTAATTTTATAATCCAATATTTCTAACCCTCTAGTTGGTGATGAATGATTTATGGCAGAACTGTTAATGCGTTGAATCCTCGTCAAAATGAGGAGGATACCACAGAAGAAGGGTGTGTTGTCTGTGACAGCACATATGTTTCAGCAGATGCTATTGAAGATTAGGGCTTACTTTCCCAAAAAAACACTAGGGTTATTATTAGTTACGGACTTGCCAAAAACAACCGAGAAAACTATTACCAAATAATCCATTTTATAATTAAAAGGTTAATATAATAATGATAATAATAATAATAATAATAATAATAAAATAAAATAAAATGGAGGTCACGAAGTTACATACATGTATCTCATTCGAGTTACATGTATGAATGTAGGTTATGAGTTGCATATAGAGTTGGCAATTTTTGACACGGACCTGTTACGGGTCACCACCCACCCAGCTTTTTTGCTCGGTAATGAATTTTTTCTGAAAACATAAACAAAAAGTATATGTATTGAGTTCTACCCATCCAAATTATTGTTCAAAATCCTTTGGCCCACCCACATTATATGTTCAAGATCCGCCACTGCCTGTTAACACGACACGTGTATTAACAGGTTTGAGTTTGAGTTTAGCTTAACCGGTTTCGTGTCTTAAGCAGGTCAACCTGTTTAAATTCGTGTCCTAACAGGTAAAACACTTGCTAAGCGGTTATTAACCTGCTTAAACAGGCCAACCTGTGTAGTAACTTACATGTATGTAACTCGCTAACTGCATATAGTTTTTAATTTTTTTTCCTATTATTTTGGAAAGATTAGTAAGATATGAAAAGATGTAAAAATGTAAAAGGTTAAAACATTGATTGGCTGGTAGTGTTTTTCTCGGTTTTCTCGTACTTTTGTCGTTTTCACATGATCCCTTACCTATTAGTTAGTGCCTGAACTTTGTTCGACTAACGAATTTTCAACAGGCTGATGATAAGGAATGTGAGGAGACTATACAACTTTCTGATCACAGTGATGATGATGGTAAGAGGCATTTTCCGTGATTTTGGGATTGTAATGCGCAATTATAAAATAAAAAAAAACACAAATCACTCATTAAGAAGTAGTGGATGATATATTTTATTTGAATTTAATAAGTTGAAAACTCTAAATGCTTTTGTGTAGGTGCATCAAACTTTGCTAATATGTTTATGAAAAAGATGGAGGAAGATGCAAGGCAAAACGATACGCCTTACATTAATCCTTGTCAAGGGCAAAAAGTGAAGTCAAAGAGTCAACTTTTGGGTGAGAAACAGATAATCGTTGATGATGATACCAAAGATGGTGATTCTACTATAAGTTTCTCAGAGTAAGAAAATTATCTTTCATTTTTATTTGTGTCTTATCATCATGAACTTATAAGTTATAACTGGTTTGTTTGCAGGCCAAACTCTTCTCCTCAAGATCCACCCTCGAGAAATTTAAGGCCTAGATCTGTAAGTTTATTCCATTATACTTTCGTGATATTTATAATTTCACACTCGTGCTTACTTTGCTTATTTATATTAGTGGATGTGGACCCTTTGCAGAAATTTATGGCAAATTTGGATCCAAGGTAAATTGGTCTTATTATTTCATGGTTAATAATCGTTTAATTTAATCATATTTAAATTTCAGCATGGAAGACGTGAAAATCTATTACCCATCAAGGTAAGATATAACTGTCCTTTGTTCATGTTGGATGATTTAACATTTCATGGAATCCTTCACTTTCAACTGTAATTTGCAGGGATGATTCTGATTCAGTTGAAGTTAGTTATGCTGACATTGCATGTCTTGCTCCTGAAGCATATATATCATCTGTTATAATGAATTTTTACATTCGGTTAGTGCTTTGTTGTGCTATAGTTTCATTTACTTTGGCATCTTTTGAGACCCTTAAACATGGCTGCCAAAACTTTTGTTTGATAGTTAGATTTTGTCTGTTTTAATAGATGTCTTCAGCAGTCATCATCTTCATCTGAGAGTGCAACGGGCAATTTTCATTTTTTTACTACATATTTTTGTAACAAGCTGGAAAAGGTATATCACATTCCAATTTGTTTATGTTCGTTTAGATAATAAACGAACAAACGAATATGAACAAAACCTTTTTGGTTCCTTTAGTTAAACGAACAAACATGAACACATGTCCTGTTCGTTCATTTATGTTCATGAACATTCATTTACTTTTGTTTATGTTGTTTATTAAGTTCGAACATTTACTTCCGTTAGTATATTCTTTTGGATTTGTTAGGCCCATTACGATATAGTGTAGTTTTATGAAATTAAAATATCATAAATTACAATTTAGTCTGATTTTATTAAACTCTTAGGTCATACACGTTATAAATATTTACTTTAATTGGTGTTAGCCCAGTTATGTCCGTTCATATATGTTGAGTTATGTTTTATACGTTTACATTTGTGAACCGCTCATTTATACTATTAACAAACAACCAAAAACAGACACATACATGTTCATTTTCTTAACAAATGAATACGAACAAGAAAACCTGTTCGTTTAACTGTTTGTGTTTGATCGTTTGTTCGGTTAAGGTTAAACGAAAGAACACGAGCATGCTCTGTTTGTATCTTTTTGGTATGTTTACAGGCCTACATATGTACTTTTAATTGGTGCTAGCTCAGTAACGCCCGTTCATCTTTGTCCAGTTATGTTCGTTCGTATATGTTCGTGAACCGTTTGTTTATATGAACGTAAATGGGCACGCTCATTTTTTTTAGCGAACACGAACAAGAAAACCTTGTCCGTGTTCGATCATTTGTTCGGTTAAAGTCAAACAAACGAACACAAACATGCTCATTTACAGGCTTACATATTAAAATATAAACTATAATCCAACTGAGATTGTATGTATATAGAAGTTTCTTAACAATACTTGCTTTTTAGTTTTAAATTTATAAATGACTAATAAGTAATTTTTCTATTTTGGATAGCTGAGCTACAAGGAAGACTCGTTTCTCAAGTTTCGAAAATGGTGGAAAGGCGTTAATATATTTGAGAAAGCCTATATTTTTCTACCTGTGCATGAAGAGTAAGCTTTTAAATTTGCATAAATATTCACGATGCTACTTGTCATGTTCCTAGTATTATTATTAACGATTAGCATCGTTGCTAGCAGTTCTCTTGAAATCTGTGGTTGTTGGCGCTTGAATATTTGGAATGTTTGATGTGGATACATTAAATACTCAAAAAGTGAGATGATGTAGTTATTATTAGTACCACACGCGACATATATTTCAGATATATATATATATATATATATTAATTTTAATTTTAATTTGCAGTGCTCATTGGAGCCTAGTGATCATATGTTTCCCTGACAAGGAAGATGAAATGGATCCAATTTTGCTTCATTTGGACTCTCTTGAATTACATGATAGCATGTCACTTTTTAACAACATTAAAAGGTATAATAATTACGTCTGTCAACCAAATTGCATGATTATAGATAACACAACTTGTGCTTGATGTATAAAAATTATATAATTATAGATTTCTAAAAGAAGAATGGAGCTACTTAAGAAAATCAGAATCTTTTGTAAATATCACCGTTCCAAACGAGATATGGGAAAATCTTGACTGTAGATTGGATCACAAAATTGTTACGGTAAACATTCTTATAAATCTGGTTTCATCGTTATTCGTGACTTATTAATTATATCATCAGTTTTTATTTATTATTTATTATTTATTATTTATTATTTATAATTCTTTCAATCAGGTTCCACAGCAGAAGAATGAATATGATTGCGGGCTTTTTGTTTTGTTTTATATGGAACGGTTCATCAAAGACGCCCTAGAGAGGTTCACAAAGAAACATATATCAATGGTACATATCTTCACCTCTCTCTTTAAATGGTTGACTACTTGACTTGATCTATAGCCGATTCTAGGGGTGACAGCCATGACCAGTTTTTCAAAGAAAAAGGAAATTTAATTGTTTTGGGTAATAAAAGAATTTCCATTTGGGTCAATTTGGATCCATTAAAAATAACATTAGGTCAATCTGACTCTACTAAAATTATCTTCAAAACGGTTCATTCTTATAAAACTTGCCAATTTAAAACGTGTCTAAAGGGGCCAGCACTCCATGATCATTGTTTGTTGCCACCAGCACCAGCACCAGCACCAGCACCAGCACCAGCACCTAGGGGTGTGGATAAAACCCAAAAAACTGATACATAACAAGTTGGTTTTCTGTTTCCACGAAAACTGAATTTCCGATTGGATTTTGTTTTTGCATGTAGTTAAAACTGAATCGAACTGAATATATGAATCTTCATTTTTATTTTAAATGTTAAGTAATTTATAAAAATTTAATAAATATTTTTAATCAAAGTATCTAAGCCCATTAGTATATCAGTCAATTAGTCATTAGCTAACCAGAAAATTTAAGCCTATAGTTTTAAGCCCAAGTTTATTATTTTGGTCAAATATTTTTCAGCCCAAAATTCCAAGCCCAAATGGTAAAGAGGGAAATTGAACGGTTCTCAAAAACTGAAATTTCGGTTTTTGGTTTGTTTGAGCCCAAAATCGACCCATGCACCCCACTTTCCCCACTAGTCACCCTAAAAAGAAGATACATGCTAACCCATTGACACGAGTCCATGGTAAGACCTTGTTTTGACCCGACCAAACTGATAATTCTTTTAAACGGTCCGCTTTGACCCATTTAGCGATTGACCTGCAGACGTAGTCAATTCTATTTTTCTTTCAAGTTTACTTCATGTTATGTCAATAACTATAACTCACTTGCTGGTTGGTATGTATCAGTTTTAGCAGGCGATGGTTTAGGCCTCGACAAGCATCTAACTTGAGATCTAAAATCTTTGATCTACTTGTGGAAGAGTTCAAGAAAGCCAAAGAATGTTAAACTAGAGTTCAAAGGTTATGGTACATTTTGGTAAAAAGGCTGTCTTTAGTTGTATCTATGTATGTATCTGTAGGATTAGCAAAATGACTAAAAGGGTAAGCAATGGGTTGAAACAGAGTTGCTTCACCCCTCAAAAGGAAACAAAGAATCCATGCTATTTGTTATGTATGTTCCTGGCCAGTTAATAGTATCTGATTTTGAGTTATTAGTTTTTATTATAGTTATCTAACTATCTATATAATTGCATACCATAAAATCCTACGTGTCGCTCTCACGTTGCTCCTCACCCTTCTTCAAACCACCAGATTGTTTGATTTATAAATGGTGAAATTTTATTGATTTAACCCGGTTTGACCCGAATAGCCTCGCGGGTCATAATATCTTCTTAACCCTTTTCCCTCTCCTAAAACTAAAACCCAAACGCCGTTCCTCCTCCTAACCCTAGCTATAGATTCTGGTCTTATTTTTTCTGCTCAATTTGGATTTAAACTGACAAGACTATTGTTCGACTGCTCAATTGGGGCTGCTCTTGATAGGCAATATCATCATCATCATCATCTCACTCGACAAGTATTATCACTCTTTCGTCAGGCTCTACGATATTATTTTGATTTCAAGATTATGTGATATCAATAGAGATGGTATTAGGGGCTGTTTGGCAAATATTGAATCCATTAAGTGCTGAATTAATAAGAGGTTTGAATTGTTAAGAGCCTCTGAACTAGTAAGTGCTGAACCAGCTAAGTCTGTTTGGTTGAACCTCTGAATAACTATGCAAAATGACTATTTTATCCCTCTGAACTATTTCGTGTTGAATGAAATGTATTTGTTTAGACCAAACTTTAAATTATAACCAACTAAAATACATCTTAAAACAAACTTTCATTATAGCCAACCAAAATACATCTTAAAAGCTAGTAGGAAACCCGTGCGATTCAACGAGGACGCGGTCGATATCGAGTCAGTTCGTTAAAGTGAGAAAAACCGGAATATATATATACACACACACACTTAACGGTATTAAGTTGGTAATTCATAGGTCCTGCCGGGAGTCGAACCCAGGCCACTGGATTAAATCCAGAGTGCTAACCACTACACCATATGTAAGGCCCCGGTCCCGGTGCCCTACTTTGGACGTTGGATTTACTTATAAACACAGTTCTAAAAATCAGAGTTAATTAAAACTTTTGCGGAATAATAATAATAGTCAACCATTCATTACAAACATCCTAACTTGTCTTTTAAAAACTTAACATAACATATAATATCAACATCATAACAGATCTTCAGATGCCAGTCTCTTCCAATCCTGCCCTGTGTCTTTCTCAAGCCAGCTGTCTCAGTCGATTAACCTGCGTGCATACTAAAAGTCAGCTACGCTGAGTGAGTTCTAGTTAATCAGACGACAATACATTCACATACTTACATATTCACCCGAAGGTACATACCTTCATATTTACTTACATACTTACGTACTTTCATTCTTTCTTTCATACTTACATACATACTTCCATTCATACACATACGTTTTAAGAGGATTCCGCCCTATAACCTTCGCCGATATTATTACGGTCGGTTCCCTACGTTCGCCGATATTATTAGGGTCGGTACCCTACGTTTGCCGATATTATTAGGGTCGGTTCCCTACGTTCGCCGATATTATTAGGGTCGGTTCCCTACGTTCGCCGATATTATTAGGATCGGTTCCCTTTTCTAACTATACCTTCCATACCTTTCTACACATTCATAATTATAACTTCCATACGTTTGTACATCATTTTATACATCATATATATATATATCATATCTTTAAACTATCCATTGTCGGTACATGCAATATCCGGAGATCGTTCACGCATCGTCAAACATTCATTCATACATAAGTCATATAAGACATACACTTACCACTCAAGGTAAGTGTATTAACTAATCACATCGAGTATGCACATAGCCCCGAAAACATAACAAGGAATGGGCTAGAAACTCACCTGAATGCGGTTACGTTCACCGTTAATAGTTATTCCCTTCTTTTGCTGTGCACGACTAACTGTATAACAATTATACGTATCAATTAACTATCACTACCCTTATCTCATTTCTAATTTAACTATAACCCTCAACGAACGGGGGTTTGGGGGCAGCACCCCTGGAAGCGGGGTTCTAGGGGCGGCAGCCCCTAGCGGGGTCCAAGGGGCAGAGCCCCTGGCTGGGGTTAAACTGCCAGGTCAGCTTAGAAAAATTTTATTTCCATTAACTGTCGTAACACATTTTCCATTAGAATTCTAATTTATATTTTATTTGCTAACTCAAAAGTTTGAGGGCTTCTTTGTAAATAATCCATTCTATTACAAGTCAAGGGACCTTTCTGTCATTCTTTTAAACTTTAGTTCGTTATCCAGTTCTTTAACGAATGGGGTCATTCGTTACTTCTTGACTTTATAACGAGTTGAACCTTTGTAACGAACTGGTCTGTATAATGAATTGAATCTTATAACGAACCAGTCCTCATAACGAATTGGACCTTATAACGAATTGGGGGTTCATTCGTCAGTTCTCCGTTAACGAATTACTTAACGAACTGATTCTAACTCGTTATCTCTTCTTAACGAATTGACATAACGAATCAGCCGAACGAATGAGAGCTCATTCATTAACTCCCCATAACGAATTAACTCTCCGTAACGAATTGGTTAACGAATTCGTTACACACGCTCCTAGGGTTAGGTCAGAATGTCAGAGAGACATCCTTAACTCGTACACCGTCTTTCCGGCGTCGTCTTTCTGGCGCCGCCGTGCCGAAAAACCGGGCGGTGGCCGGAAAAACGTGTTTTACCTCATGTTATACCGTTTTCACCATTTTTCGTCCCATTCGATCCAGATCTGAGCTAGGGTGACCCCTAAGCTCATATTTTGATTGGTTTATACCCGATTTCATCCGGATCTCTTGACTTTAACGGTTTAGGGTGTCGGCTCATTGTTTCGCGACTAGATCTAGCGGGTTTGGATCCATAGAATATCATACTATCATTACCTCGGGTCGGGATCAGTTTTCCTTCTTGGTTCGGCTAGAGAGAAGAGAGAAACTAGAGAGAGAGAGCTTAAGTGTGTGTTTTGGGTGGTGTATGGAATATGTGCAAAATGAATGGATTACTTGGTAATTAAGGTTTATATATTATGGATCATGGGCTTAAGCCCATGGTCGTTTCTTCTTTCCTTTTTAATCCAAGTCCATAATCCCATATCTATTTAACCCAACACTATCCCGACTCATAATAACTCATGTTTTCATTTTATTAATCGAAACGAGAAAACGAGATGTTACAAGTCTTCCCTCCTTAAAGAGGTTTCCTAAAACAACTCTGGATTAAATTTGCGCATCTCTTCTTCAACCTCCCAAGTAGCATCTGATCCTTTACGGTGCTTCCATATCACCTTTACCAAATGTATAACCTTGTGCGAAGTCGCTTTTCTTTATGATCAAAGATCCCTATGGGTTGCTCAATGTAGTTCAACTGTTCATCAACCTCAATGTCCATTAATGGCATATGAGACGTGTCATCGGCTAAACATTTCCTCAGATGAGAAACGTGAAAGGTAGAATGAATTCCTTCTAACTCTTTGGGCAGATCCAGCTTGTAAGCTACTTCCCCCACACGATCCATAATCTTAAACGGTCAAATGTACCTCGAACTCAACTTTTTTCCTCTTTCTAAAACGAATGATCCCTTTCCAAGGCGAGACCTTGAGCATCACATTGTCGCCAACGTTAAACTCAATCGATCATCGCCGTTTATCGGCATACGACTTCTGTCTGTTTCGAGCATCTTTCATTCTTGCTTTGAACTGATCAAACTTTGAAGAAGTTTCTTGAACAACCTCTAGGCTTCCCATCTCTTTCTGACCAATCTCTCCCCAACATACAGGAGTTCTACAACGTCTTCCATACAACATTTCATATGGTGGCATACCAATACTTGAATGGTAGCTGTTGTTATAGGAAAACTCTGCCAGATGCAGATGATCATCGCAACTTCCTCCGAAGTCTAAAACACAAGCACGTAGCATATCCTCAAGGGTTTGGATCGTCCTTTCAGCTGTACATCTGTTTGAGTATGAAACGTCGTACTGATGTTCAATCTTGTTCCCATAGCTTCATGGAACTTCTTCCAGAATCTCGAAGTAAAACGAGTATCTCTATTGGACACGATCGATAACGGTACTCCATGCTTAGACACAACCTCTTTAATAAACAAACTTGCTAATGTTTCTGACGAGATGTCCTCTCGTATAGGCAGAAAGTGAGCAATTTTGGTCAAACGTTCCACTATCACCCAAATGGTACCATGATGCTCAGCTGTACGAGGTAGCTTAGTTATGAAATCCATGGTGATATGTTCCCATTTCCATTTTGGTATCTCCAAAGGTTGCATCTTCCCATAAGGCTTCTGGTGCTCGGCTTTTACTTGTAAACAAGTTAAGCACTTACTGACATAATCTACTACGTCATTCTTCATACTCGGCCACCAATAGTCTCTCTTCAAGTCTTGGTACATTTTATTGGATCATGGATGGATCAGATACCTTGACTTATGAGCTTCATCTAAAATTCGACCTCTAAGACCTCCATGACGCGGAATCCACATACGGTCAAATCTAGTCTTAACACCATGTGTGTTTTCCATCAAATCGTCATGCTGATCGAAAATCCTTTCCTTCTTCACTAGCCCTTCATCTACCAGCACCTCTGACTGCACTTTGATGATTTCTTCAAAAAGACTTGAATTCATAATCAATTGGTATGACTTCACTGTTGCAATGACTACTTCATTCTTACGACTTAGCGCATCGGCGACCACGTTAGCTTTACCAGGGTAGTACTTAATATCACAGTCGTAATCCTTTATCAACTCTAACCATCTTCTTTGCCTCATGTTCAATTCCTTCTGCTCGAAGAAGTACTTTAAGCTCTTATGATCTGTGTAAATGGTACACTTAGTTCCATTCAGATAATGCCTCCATATCTTCAGAGCATGCACTACCGCTGCTAGCTCTAAATCATGTGTCAGATAAGTACTCTCAAGGACTTTCAACTGTCTAGACGCATAAGCTATCACTTTTCCCCGTTGCATCAACAAGCAACCTAACCCACGATGCGAAGCATCAGTGTAGGTTCCTAGCCGGATCTACACAGGAGTATCTCGTAACACGAGGGTGCGGAATCACCACGTATTACGATACGAGCGTAAGATATATTAAACGTTGAGACGATACGCAAACACACGTTACAATACTAATAAACACGTTGTATTGCAACACTTTAACACGTGATCTCACGAATCACAAAAACACGTTCTGAAAAACTATATCAAAACAAGCCGAAGCTGAGGTTATATAATCCTCGACAACTTCGCCTAACATGTTAGGCGAAGTTGTCACAACTTCGCTTGTCCACAAGTTCGCCTACATCCCAGGCGATCTTGTGTGACACAATATCTAAAACCTAAAAAAACAATCTAACACGATTACAGACATATACAATACACTAGATACTGAACTACTGACATTATGCACCAACAGACTCCCCCTTGGCAGTAGCCTCATATCTCTATCTTCATTCTCGTGTCTAGTAATCTCAAAACTCGTTTCACCCGTCTTCAAGCATGAACACCCTTTCTTACACAAACAGAGACCACCCTCTGGTACTTTTTGGCTTCATCTTTCCATGCAGGAATATAAAAGATCTTCTTATCGTTTAGTACCTGCAAGTCAGCTTGAGACAAATTTACCAAGTGCATGGGATCATACACTCTCAGAATTTCGTGTTCATCTTCATCTTCCATAACCGCTTCAGCTGTTTGGCTATCAACATACCACCACTTTAGATTCTTTAAAACATCCTTGGGCATTGTCTTCATCGGCACTTCTTTCAAACACCGAATCGGCTTATATTTCATTACCATCCAAGGTTTGCCATCAGCTCTCATTCCTCTTTCTTTATCTTCAACTAGCTTCCCTTTCTGCGGCTTTAACAACTCAAACTTTTTCTCTTTGATACTTTCTTTCCACACAATCTTCCCAATAATTCTGGCCATATTATCATCACTTCTATTAATCAACCCCAATTTTGCCAAATCCTTCACCTCACACTCAGGTAAGGTATTCAGAGATCTCAACATCCTCTTAAAGTACTGAATTCCATCAAAGCGTTTAATCACAAATAACCTCAACTGCTCATCATACAACCACCATATAATACCCTTCTTTGACTCAGCATACCCTTTGATATTGTAACTCTTTTTGAACATTGTAGGAACCACTGGCTTCTTTGTCTTCACAAACCACTGAGCGTAGCCTTCTTTCCATCTCGGCTGCTCCTCCCACTCAGACTCATCTAACACATCCATATCCTGACCCACATTTGCCTTATCAACTTCTGGAATATCATGTTCTACACAGTCATCCATAATCTCTCCTTCTTCTATCTCACTGTCAATCACAATTTGTTCTTCTATCTTTTCAATTTCCTCAACAGGTAACACATCGTCATCACCCACAACATCTTCTCCACCTGATCCACCTGCTGTACCAGTTGACTCCCCCTGAGATGTGGAAGTCCCAAGAGTTTGTTCAGTTCTTGGCAACTCACCGCCTGCACCTTCCGATGCATTGGGATCATCGTCTCTATCATGTCTTTTCTTTGTTCTCAACTCATCGCCCTTGCAGCTCGTCCCCCCCTGAGATGCTAAGAACTGCTTTAAAGCATCAAAAAGTTTACCGTGCTCAACTAGGAGGGACGATTGGATCTGATTTTCTGCTACAAGGCGTTGGATAACCTGAGTCTGGATTAGATTGATTCTAGACTGTTCAGCCACTACCCGTTCAAGTGCAGCTATCCTTGCAGAGTCAGACAAGGTAGCATCAAAATCGAAACGCATATGAGAAACGTCTTGAGCATACGGTGGAGGTATTCCCAAACTTGAAGGAGTGTCAGAAACAGACTGAAAAGTAACCGCGGGTGGTATTATGATAGATAACCCCGCAGTAGCAACCAATGTGGACTCAACAAATCTCGCAACTACCTCCGATGGAGTAACAGTAGGAGGTGGCAAGGAAACTATCGCTGGAGTCGAAAACTGAAATGTGGTTGGTGGAATGCCAAATGATGATGATGTAGTTACCACGGGAACACTTGTGGTGATCGGTCCTGTCACAGTCATCGAAGCAGGAACCATAGTCATACCAGATAATGAGGGTGGAGAGAAACGAACCACCCTTGAGCTTTCACCAGCTCCCGAACCCTCACCAGTTCTGACCCTTTTTGATCGACGTATCAACTGGTCTAACTCCTCCTCAAAGTCAGATTCACTGTCATCCGAGTCTTTCTTTCTTTTTCCATGTATTCTTTCCTGTGTGACCAGAATCTGTCGTGCTTCAGCAATATCATCAGCGGAGGAGTCAGAGTCGGTTCTCTCAGAATCAGCTACGGACGTAGCTACCATCGATATATTTACACCAGAAACCTCTGCTACTGAGACTTGAATCTCTGCAGCAGGATCAACTCGCTCCATATCAAAGAACCCTTGGCCACCAAAAGCAGCTTCAAGATCTACCTGTTCCTCCGGTGCCACAACAGGATCAGCAGGCAATGCTTGCTGTACCACAGGTGGTGGTTGAGGAACATCAACCTGTTGCGATGTCGGGTCCCGAAATTTATCTCCAAGAGGAGCAACATAAGCAGGGTTTATCAAATAACCAAATAATGGAGTATGCCGCGGACGAAGCTCTGGTTTACTGCGAGCACTCGACGACCTGCATTGCGCAAAGATCCTCTTGCTTACACTCTCAACATAACGAATGGGACGGCGTTGAGGTAGCGTAGGAGCTACATGATTCAAGATCATCTGTAAGAATCTTGGGTACATTAAAAATCTTTCACGAGCGACTGCGCGTCCCTGACGATCGATTTCATAAAACACCATCTGACTGAAGCTGTAGGACTTGTTGTAAGTCAGGGATGTCATGGCAGATTACATTGTTGCTCCCATACCGTCCGTACCAGCTTTACGACCCGACATGCACACAATCAACACATGCATCAGAAAACGCCACTGATCTAGTAGGAATCCCTTTCGTCTTTGAGTGTCACCCAAAGGACCCGAATAGCCCATACGTAAAAATGCACCATCTCTGAATGGAGCCGGAAAGTCGGTTGGATCATCTGTGGTCTCAGCCCCGAACTGCAAGGCAACCCTGATCTGATTTGCTGAGAACCGCACCACCTGATTGTTTACTGTGGCGCGCATAACCGGAGGCTCAACTCTACAGCCATGTTTTACCATTCGCCTGAAATCTTCAATATTTGGTAGAGAAATGGGGAGAGTTGTAGTAATAGCATGAAAAACACGTGAGCGAACTAAGAAGGAGATGATCTCGCGATAATCCTCGACACCACTAGCATCCGGATCCAACGTGATATACATGTTGTGACCCGGAAAGAATTGTCTGTTGTTGTCACCACCTTTGTCACCACCAGCACCACCAGCTCCTGCTACAGCAGCCATATCCTTAACTTCGCCCCTTTAACAACTTCGCCCCTGCACAACTTCGCTTAGTATTAAACTTACAAAATAGGCCCTTATACATTTGATCAAAATGCAACTGTCTTTTAAAATCCTCCGTTAAAGATTTAAACTTTATAATCAAAGAACCAAGTAACCAAGCTTTGAACCATAAAACGAAAGATGCAATGAAAATTTTAGAAATTAAGTAAACGGGATCAAATTTCAGTCTTGACGGGGACCAGCATGTTTTAGAAAAGATCCGAACAGGAATCATACTAATTAAGTGGCTGTCACATAGATCCATGTTCAGCGGTATTATGACCTAAAGAAACAGGTTGTAAGCAGGTATACAACTTAGTATGGTTTTCATCGCTTCTGTGATACAGATTAGGTTCAATTAAGCTCAAAATTTAGATGGACATCACATGAGAGATTGTGATGTCTCTTATCTATTCTCAAAGCGTATTTGGCTTTCCCCAAGTCACCACGAGTTGACCTCGAGCCGTAGTGTCTGATTAAATACTAAGTAGATATCGATCTTTAGAGTCTTCTTCCCGTTCTCTTTCTTGCCTCTTGATTGATAGTTATAACAACACAAGCTTCAGAAGGCTTAACAACAATTTTTTTTTTTTTAAATAAAGATATCAATACAGCTTCAAATAGTAGACTACTGCATGTCCCGAATCTGGATCACTGCAGGTACTTGACATACCATCTTCTCGAGAATCAGAACACCCACGGGCTCGTGTATGACTGGGTAATCACTTTTTTGCCTATCATTCGGAAAGATGTATATGGAGACATGCACAACTCAGAATGATTCTCCACATTAAATCGAGGAGATTTAGTTTGTATCACTTCTACTTTTACGCACCATATAAAGCTACCATAACTTACAATGGCTGTTCTAGAGTCTTTTAGGCCTAATAACTTCACCAGTTAAGCACACAGAAGTAGTATTTTATCACTTTTCAAGGTTGGATCAATTTTCTTTTAAACATTGTGTTGAAACTGCTTACGAAGTTATAGACTTGAAAAATTATATCATCTCCCTAAAAAAAAAATTTTAAATTCTATCGCCCCGATCAAGTCAAAGTCTTCAGGTAAACGGCTATCCTGAAGATCCAGTGGATCAGCTGGACCGACCACATACGAGTATGTGTCCTTCTAACTAAATATGAACGACTATTTTTCAGCGAAAGAATAAAAATCCATCATAAACCGCCCCGGTCACTTTCAGTCATCTGGTTAATAGCTAACCTCACAGTCTACTAATAGAAGTAAGGACCAAACATATCTGAAGATGTGTCCTTCAAACTGAAGCAACCGACATAATTCTAAGCGATAGTGACGTTTTTTTTTTTTTTTTTTTTTTTTTTTTAACACGAAGAACTAGGTTACTCGGGATTGATCATCCCATTAAGCTCAACAAGATTTTGAAAACGTGTTCGGTCAAACGCTTTAGTAAAAAAATCGGCGAAATTATCCAACGAATCAACCTTTTCTAGCACTATTAATTTCTTCTCAGCACAATCCCGTATAAAATGGTGACGAATGTCAATATGTTTCGTTTTGCTGTGTTTGACGGGATTGTTAGTTACTGAGATTGCAATAGTGTTATCAATAAAAATAGGAGTTTGAGTGAAATTCAGACCGTAATTGCGCAATTGCTGTTGAATCCAAAGAACCTGGGAGCAGCAGTTCGATGCTGCCATGTACTCTGCTTCGTAGGTGGAAATGGCTACAGAGATCTGCTTCTTGCACTGCCACGACACCAATCTTCCTCCCAGAAACTGACATCCACCGGTTGTTGACTTCCTGTTCTGATTGCAACCTCCATAGTCAGAATCTGTGTAAACGACCAAATCCAGTTCTCCCCCTTTCGTGTACCACAATCCCAACTTAGGCTTGCCTTTGAGATAACGCAAGATCCTTTTCACTCCCTTCATGTGAGATTCCTTCGGGCTTGCCTGAAAACGAGCACAAAGACAAACTGCAAACATAATATCAGGCCTAGATGCAGTTAAATACATTAAGGAACCTATGATTGCCCGATATTGGGTGGGATCCACGTCTTCATCACTGTCAGAATCTGCACCCAGTTTGTGATTGACGCAAACTGGAGTATCAAATGAAGTGCTGTCCTCCATCTTGAAGCGTTTGAGTACGTCATGGACATATTTTGTTTGATAAATGAACATCCCATCATTCTTCTGATCAACCTGCAATCCTAAAAAGAAAGTTAATTCGCCCATGGCGCTCATTTCAAACCTCTTTTTCATGACGGCTTCAAATTCCTGACACATGGCGACTCTTGATGCAGCAAAAATGATGTCGTCCACATATACTTGAACGAGTAGAAGATCTCCCCCTTTTCTCTTGACAAACAGTGTGCTATCGATCTTTCCTCTTTCGAACCCATTCTTAAGCAGATAATCGGACAGAGTTGCATACCAGGCACGAGGTGCCTGATGTAGCCCATATAAGGCTTTACTCAGTTTGTACACATGATCAGGAAAATCTGGGTCAGGGAAATCTGGAGGTTGTTCAACGTACACCACCTCATCGACTTTTCCATTAAGGAAGGCACTCTTCACATCTAACTGGAATACTTTCATCTTTTTGTGTGCAGCAAATGCCAAAAATGGACGAAATGCCTCCAATCTTGCCACATGAGCAAACACTTCGTTGTAGTCGATTCCTTCTTGCTGATTAAACCCTTTTACTACCAGGCTTGCCTTGTTCCGAATGATTATCCCCTTCTCATCTCTCTTACATTTAAAAACCCACTTTGTACCAATAGCATTTACATTATTTGGTTTTCAACTAATTTCCATACTTCCATCTTCTCGAACTGAGCTAACTCTTCTTGCATGGCTTCGACCCACGAGCTATCCTTTAGAGCCATTTGATAGTTCTTCGGTTCAATCTGGCTGATGAAGCAGGTGTACAAGCATTCATTTAGGATACCCATGTTTTTAACGCTTGCGTAAACACATGTGTGTTCATCCAAAATTCTTCTTGTTTGAACACCGTCAGACAGATTACCCAGCACATTCTCCAAAGGGTGATTTTTGTGAATTGCGGTAGTCTGAACCGGACCGACTTCCAGATTGTTTTCTAAATTCGAAAAGAGTTCATCAATGGGTGATTGTTGTTGAGAGTGAAATGGATTGTAGAATTCTTCTTCGTAGGGGCAGCAGAAGTATCAACGGCACTTGACGAAGAAGGTTGACTTTCATTGTATCGCGGGCGTTGCACAACATTTTCCTCCTCGTCATACGGAATCTGTGAAGCAATTTTCTCATCAGCTTCTGCAAAATTCGAGTAAGACATATTAAAAGATTTGAGCAGTTTATCATAGTCGAAAGCTTCAACGGGTCCCATGCTAGGCTTTGGTGATTTGTAACTCGTAATGTCAGTGTTACATAACACCTCAACCTTGTTGTTCGATAAATTAAAGACTCTTCTGTTGGGAGTCCCAACGACATATCTGACTAAAATACCTTCGTCGGCTTTCTCACCAAATTTTGAATTTGTCTTTAATATCGTACATGGGGACCCGAAAGGTTCGAGACCATTCAAGTTTGGCTTTCTACCATGCATAAGTTCATAACAAGTTTTATTCAATATTTTAACAATTAAAACACGATAAAGGATATAACAGGCTGTGGCAACAGCTTCAGCCCAGAACACCACGGGAAGTTTAGCATCATTCAGCATGGTTCTGGCTCCTTCAAGTAGCGTTCTATTCTTCCTCTCAGCCACCCCATTTTGTTGCGGAGTATACGGGGCGCTATACTGATGGTCTATCCCTTTCTGTAAGCAGAACATCTCCATCTGGTAGTTCTTGAACTCTGTACCGTTATCACTCCTGATGTACTTAACCTTTCGCCCAACAATGTTTTCAACCTTGGCAATCAAGTTAATTACAACTAAACTGTCTCATCTTTTGTCTTCAGAAAGTATACCCAAGAGTATCGAGAGTAGTCATTGGTTACAACCAAGCAGTATGACGTTCCACCTAGACTCTTTACATTCACGGGACCAAAGAGATCCATGTGAAGTAGGTCTAGGGTGCTGACAATTGAGTTAACCTTCTTGGAATGATGAGGTTTTTTGTGTTGCTTTTCTTGCAGGATAAGCATTGATCTTCAAAGTTGAAATTCTTCAAGGGAACCCCAAGCACCGGCCCATTCTTGACAATGTAATTCATTTTACGAAGATGTATATGTCCCATTCTTCGATGCCATAACTCGGACTCGGACTCAGTTGCCTTTGACAGAAGACATGACTCTTCTGTTGTCATCTCAGTTGACCTCATATCCATTACATACGTGTTCTTTTCTCTTGGAGCTTTCATCACCACCCATGCCTCTAGAATCTTGAATCCCGGATAAAGAACGATTGCCTCATTTTTAGTAAAATGTACCGTGTATTCTTTGTCACAAATCTGAGACACACTTAACAAGTTATGCTTAAACTCTTCAACGAAATTCACCTTCTCTAACTTCATTTTTCCATTTGTCACAGTTCCCATACCAGTGATTCTACCTCCACTCTCTCCAGCGAAACTAACCCTTCCTCCTTGAACAGGTTTCCATTCACGTAACAAATTCTTGTTACCAGTCATGTGCCGGGAACAGCCACTGTCTACAACCCACAGATTGTTTACTGCCCTGTTCAACTGTTCCTGCACAGTTAAAGAAAAAGATTAAAATCTGGGGACCCAAGACCTACTGGTCTTGGGTCGATTAAATCTGTTAAACGGCATCCCATACTTTGGTTGCCCAAAGTCAGTTTGAGGATGATTTCTGTAAGTTCTGAAAGGAAACCTTCTTGAGGATTGACTATGAGGCCATCCAAACCTTAGTGTATTAACAGAATTATAATTGTTAACTGGAAAAAACTGAGATCGATTTCTTTGAAATCTTGGATTATTCCAATGTCTAAATTTTGGTGTGTTCACATTCTTACCAGTATCATAATTAATATTCGTTTTATTCTGATTTTTTGGAGGTCTCATACCTCTAAGTTTTCTCTGGTTTAGAGGACAATCAGCAATAAGGTGTTCTATTTGATTGCATCTGAAACAACTTCTGTGTTCAACTTTCGTCTCAACAGTTGTTGCAGATATCGAGGTTGCATTACTAACCGTTTGTCTAACATATGGTGGAATGAACGGGTTTAGGGAAGAATTCTTTTCATTTAGCTTATATTCCTCCCCACGTTTTAGTAACACTACCTCTTCTTTTATCTCACCCGATTCGGATGTCTTGTCCGAATTTGATGAGACAGAGCTAGGAACAGAAATCTCAACATTCGAAATTGGCTTACTCGTTTCGCTTTTACTAACTTCAGGTTCTTTAATCGAAACTTTGACTGGAACTGTCTGACTAAACTCAACATCAGCAGATTTCTGATTACTAGGATTATAAGTATAGTTATTGTTATACGGTGGTGGAACTTCAGAAAATCCAATTCCCCCTTTGTTAACTGGGGAACGTTGAACACTTATGATATGATCAAGCATTGCTGAGGAGTTTCTAGATTGTTCAATTTTTCTGTTTAGTTCCACCACTTTTACCTGGTAATCAGCTATCTGTTTATCTCTTTCAGCAATTAGTTTGGTTTTTTCTTCTAACACTTCATAACTAAGATCAATTACTTGAATTTTATCAGCTAAACTGGCTTTAAGACTTCTGATATCTTTTTCACTAGCTTTTATTTTTACCGAGTAACTGTTTTCTCTAGTTTTAGTATAGTGATGATCTTCTTTTAACGTTTTAAATTGTGCGTCCAAACTAACAAACTGATCAGTTACTGTTTTCAATTGTTCAGACAGATTTTCACATTGCATACAATGAAGTTCAGAACTTACCTCAGAGAGTTGATCGTTCACTTCTGCCATATATGCTTGATTTTCACCCGTCTCCCTCTCACTTCCTCCCGTTTCGATGTTTACCAAGTTAGCCTGTTCGAACACTTCCTCAACTTGTATATTCCAGTTGTATCCACCATTCTGTCTAGATACCATAGCCATATTCTCACTACCTCCCCCATTCTATTGTGCAGGCCTGTTCTGACTTCGTTCGACTCTCTCATTGGTACATTCCTTAGCAAAGTGACCATTCTGTTGACAGTTATAACATCTAACCTTTGACTTATCAAACCCTGGTCTTTCTCCAACGAACTTTCTACCCGTTTTCTTCATGAATCTCTTTACTCTTCTTACTATCATAGCCATCTGCCATTGCAGATCCATCTCTTCAAATCATCAGCATCGATCTGATCATAGTCTTCATCCAAAGTTGCAGGGTCGACTATTTTACCTTTGATATAGTTCTCATAAGATGAAATGAAGGATGCATAGAGGGCAAACTGCTGCTCAGCTGATTTAACACTCATGGGCATCTGTGAGTAGTTGTTGGTTAGAACATTTGATGAGAAATTTTCAGTTGTGGCTTGAGGTTTTGAAGTATTACTTCCTCCAGCTACAAAACATACATCGCCATCCATGTTGAGAATTACATGACCATCACGAGTTGAGTTTGAGTTTGATTCTCCCTTTGAGTAGTAGGCAGAGGATTCTGATTTTGAACTTGAACTTGGGATGACTTTCGTACCATACATTCCCGGATCCTGAACCTGATCAGTTGGTGTCTCTTTCCGAACCATGTTAAGTTCAAAATTTCATAACTTGTTGACTGCTGTTTCCAAATCAATATTGGCAAACTCTTTATCTTCTCTCATCAAAACCGTGTACATTTCCCATTTCGGTGGAAGAGCATCAAGAAGTTTCTCTACTATCTCTTCTTCTTTGTAGTCAATGGAGTAATTGCTAAGTTCGGTCATCAGGTGATAATATCTTGTGATGATGTCGTCAAGTGATTCATTTTTCAAATATTTGAATACCGAGAATTGGGTTTTTAGTAGCTTTGTCTTGGAAGCACGTATCCCCACATTACCTTCATATCTGTTTTCTAGTGCTTCCCATAGCTCTCTAGCAGTTTTGTACTTCTTGAAGGTATGAAGAATCTCTTGTGGAAGAGCCATTGTTATTGCCGCATGAGCTTTACTCTCTGCCTCATACATTTTCTTTTTCTCCTCTTCCATCTTACTGTACTTCTTAATTTGATCACGACCTTCAAACAAGGATGTTGGTGGAATGTATCCGTCTTGTATGCACACCCACATCTTAGCATCTTGATATTTAACATACTGTTCAAACCGATCTTTCCAAGCAACGAAATCGGTATCCTTAAGCATTTTTGGAGCTTTAGTTGCTGAACCGGCTTCAACCTCCATTTTTACCAGTTCTGTAATGTTTATCGAAGTCATAGTTGAACGAAACACAACCCAAAACACAAAGAAAGTAAATTTTTTTTTATTTTGAACAGTGATCAGTAGGCGAAGTTAATATAACTTCGCTTGAATTCAACTTCGCTTCACAACTTCGCTATACTCTTAACTTCGCTTGATCTATAACTTCGCTTAACTTCAACTTCGCTTCACAACTTCGCTATACTCTTAACTTCGCTTGATCTATAACTTCGCTTAACTTCAACTTCGCTTAATTGATAACTTCGCTTGACCTTATAAGTTCGCTTAAACCCTACGAACAGTGACGGCAACTTCGCCTGATGAACACAAGGTTTTTGCAGGTTTTAATTTGACGTATTGCGAGGTATGCGAAGGTGTAATGGGTTATATTTGATGGTGGGAGATGGGTAAAACACAGAAACTAGGTATTTCAACGTAAACTCGTTCTGCGAATAGTCGAACGGAACGATCTTAACACTCGTGTGATAATCCCGAACCACACAATCACGAGCAAACGCTCTGATACCAATTGTAGGTTCCCAGCCGGATCTACACAGGAGTATCTCGTAACACGAGGTTGTGGAATCCCCACGTATTACGATACTAGCGTAAGATATATTAAACGTTGAGACGATACGCAAACACACGTTACAATACTAATAAAGACGTTGTATTGCAACACTTTAACACGTGATCTCACGAATCACAAAAACACGTTCTGAAAAACTATATCAAAACAAGCCGAAGTTGAGGTTATATAATCCTCGACAACTTCGCCTAACATGTTAGGCGAAGTTGTCACAACTTCGCTTGTCCACAAGTTCTCCTACATCCCAGGAGAACTTGTGTGACATACTATCCAAAACCCAAACAAACAATCTAACACGATTACAGACACATACAATACACTAGATACTGAACTACTGACATTATGCACCAACAATCAGTAAAAACAACCAAATCCTCATCACCATCGGGTAAAGAAAGGATTGGAGCTTGGGTGAGTCTCTTCTTTAACTCCTCAAAAGCCTCTTCTTGAAACTTACCCCAACTGAATACTATCGACTTTCGGGTCATAACGGCCAATGGTGCGGCTATCTTGGAGAAACCTTTGATGAATCTCCTATAGTAGCAAACTAACCCTAAGAAGCTTCGTATATCAGTCGGATTTTGTGGAGTCTTACAATTCGTCATCGCTTCAATCTTAGCTGGGTCCACGGTAATACCTTCAGGATTGATCACGTGACCTAGGAATTGCACTTCTCGCAACCAAAACGCGCACTTTGAAAACTTAGTGTATAACTTTTTGTTTCTTCAGCGTCTCCAATACCTCTATCAGATGCTCGGCATGATCAGACCCGCTTTTTGAATAAATCAATATATCATCGATGAAGACGATTACTGACTTATCTAACATCGGCCTACACACCATATTCATCATATCCATAAATGTTGCAGGAGCATTTGTTAGACCGAATGACATCACAAGGAACTCGTAGTGTCCATACCGCGTCCGAAACGTTGTTTTAGGGATGTCTGTCTCTTTTACTTTCAATTGATGATAGCCAGATCTGAGATCTATTCGTGAGAACCAACTTGAACCTTGCAGTTGGTCAAACAGATCATCCATCCTTGGAAACATATATCTATTCTTTACCGTAAGCTTATTCAACTCGCGATAGTCTATGCACATTCTCATACTTCCATCCTTCTTCTTCACGAATAACACTTGTGCGCCCCAAGGGGAAACACTTGGCCTTATAAAACCTTTGTCGAGGAGTTCTTGCAGTTGGGACATCAGTTCTCTCATCTCGGACGACGCTAGACGGTAAGGTGCTTTCACGACGGGCTGGGCTCCTGGTACTAAGTCTATCTGAAACTCTATCTCATGCTCCGGTGGCAACCCCGGAAGGTCCTCAGGGAACACTTCTGGATAGTCGCATACAACGGGAACGTCTTTCACTTCTCTCGTCTCGGCCGTATCCTTGACAACATACGCCAGGTAGGCACCACACCCTCGTCTTAACAATCCTTCGGCTTTTATCATCGAAATGACATTAAGTACTGAACTTTCTTTATCACCATAAACCGTCACCGCACTACCATCCAAGGACTTCAGCTTTATTATCCTACTCTTACACACTATCTGGGCCTCAAACTCAGATAGCCAATCCATTCCCAAAACCACATCGAATCCTCCTAAGGTCATAACATACAAGGTAACAGGGAACTCATATCCCTCTAATTATATCTTACAATCCTTAACCATTCTCCATATTTTAACTGAGGTCTCACTCACGGTTTCTAATTTAAAAGTTTCAGTCACACGACAACATTTCATTTTTGCTAACTTACTAAATTTAGTAGCTACAAAGCTTCTATTCGCACCCGAATCAAACAGTACTGAAGCAGAAATATCGTTCACTAGAAACATACCTGTCACGACATCAGGAATCTGTCTGGCCTGTTCTTAAGTCAGCGTATAGGCCCTAGTCCTTGGCCTCCCTTGTTCAGCATCTTTCTTCTCACTTCCTCCAGCTTCACCACTCGTACAAGTCCTCGCCAAGTGACCTGTCTGTCCGCACTTATAAGCTTTGCATGGCAATCCTGAGCAAAGTGCCCCATCTTGCCGCATTTGTAACAAGCATTTGACCCTAATCTGCATTCCCCACCATGGGACTTACCACACTTATGGCACACATCAGAACCAGTGCCCCACTTGCACTCTCCAGCGTGCATCTTCCCACAAGTCCTACATGACCTCATCTCCCATACCTTTTGCTTCTTCGTCTCTAGGGTTCCACAACTGAGTATCGGGCCGTGTAGTAGGAACAACCCATTTCTTCTCTTCTACCACCACCTCATCCACCGTCAGGTCCTCGTACACCATCTCTGCGAGCCCTACGGCATAATCAAAGGTAACCGGTCTACTAGCCTTGACCAAGACGCGAACATTATGTGGCAGTCACCTAATGTAACACTTGATCCGCTTGGCCTCATTGTTCACCATGTCTGGCACCAACCTTGACATGCAGTTAAATTCAATGGTGTATTCGCGGTGTGTCATCTTACCTGCATTCAGACTCAAGAACTTCATTTCAACCTTTTCAACCTCAGCATCAGCACAGAAACGTTTCATAACCATCTCCTTCAGGTCATCCCACTTCAGGGCCTTAATCTCTTCCCGACTCTTCCTCTGCTCCAAACTTTCCCACCAGTACATAGCTTCATCCCCAAATGACTGAGTGGCATAACCTACCGCTTGGTCGGGACAACACTCGCTAATTCGGATAACCTTGTCCATTGTGGTTTTCCATTGGAGAGTAGCGATTGCGTCTCCCAAGCCAGTTAGCTTAGACGGGTCACAACCTTTGAAAGACTTGTAGTTGCACTCACCTCGGCCTCTTTTCCTATCATCCACTTTCACTGACTTAACCACACTCGAGGCCTCCTTCTCTCCTTCATCATCTTTCTTACTCTTTTTCCCAGACTTCTTAGCAGTCTTCGCACGAATTCCGGTAGACTTTTCAGGATTCAAGTTCTTCACAGTAGCTGCTACCGCTTGAGCAATGATAGCTTGAACAGCAGGGTTAAGTTGATACACTTCGTTGTTACTCGGATTTCGACCAGCTGCACTTCCTTCTTTCTCAGTGTTAGTACCTGATTCTATCGACGATTCTCAGACAATGCGTGGCCTACCACGACGTCCCGTACGTCCTCCCCTTCCAGCAACCTTTTTAGCTCCAACCAATCGTATTCTATAAGGAAACACAAACATCATCACTTAGGGAACAATTTAGTACAATAATAGTAAGGCAAACAGGTAATAACAGTGGCCAGCTGTGATTAGTTGATCTCGTTACTCTCCGTGTCCTATACACTTCCTCTTGTGAGTCCACTTGTGCTAGTTATACTTCTAACAGTTAGTCAATCAAACATTTCATATCATCATATACTCCTATCACTAGCAATTAAGCTAGCATTCATACATTATCCTACTTTACATGTGAAATTAATCACATACTTTACCTTTACATAGCTTGTTTGAGTGACACATGGCTATCTTGAACTGGCATCTTCTTTCTTTTCTTTCTTAAATCCCATTCTCTGTTAGAGTCTAAGCATGTAGGATGCTTAAATCTCTCGAACTTTGCTCTGATACCAACTTGTAAGGCCCCGGTCCTGGTGCCCTACTTTGGACGTTGGATTTACTCATAAACACAGTTCTAAAAATCAGAGTTAATTAAAACTTTCGCGGAATAATAATAATAGTCAACCATACATTACAAACATCCATAACTTGTCTTTTAAAAACATAACATAACATAATATCAACATCATAATAGATCTTCAGATGCAAGTCTCTTCTAATCCTGCCATGTGTCTTTCTCAAGCCAGCTGTCTCAGTCGATTAACCTGCGTGCATACTAAATGTCTGCTACGATGAGTGAGTTCTAGTTAATCAGACGACAATACATTCACATACTTACATATGCACCCGAAGGTACATACCTTCATATTTACTTAAATACTTATATACATACGTACTTTCATTCTTTCTTTCATTCTTACATACATACTTTCATTCATACACTTCCGCCCTATAACCTTCGCCGATATTATTAGGGTTGGTTCCCTACGTTCCCTGGTATTATTAGGGTCGGTACCCTACGTTTGCCGATATTATTAGGTTCGGTTCCCTACATTCGCCGATATTATTAGAGTCGGTTCCCTACGTTCGCCGATATTATTAGGATCAGTTCCATTTTCTAACTATACCTTCAATACCTTTCTACACATTCATAATTACAACTTCCATACGTTCGTACATCATTTTATACATCATATATATATATATATATCATATCTTTAAACTATCATTGTCGGTACTTGCAATATCCCCCGCAACGGGGTTCTAGGGGCGGCAACCCCTAGCTGGGTCCAAGGGGCAGAGCCCTTGGCTAGGGTTAAACTGCTAAGTCAGCTTGGAAAAATTTTATTTCCATTAACTGTCGTAACACATTTTCCATTAGAATTCTAATTTATATTTTATTTACTAACTCAAAAGTTCGAGGGCTTCTTTGTAAATAATCCATTCCATTACAAGTCTAGGGACCTTTCTGCCATTCTTTTAAACTTTAGTTCGATATCCAGTTCTTTAACGAATGGGGTCATTCGTTACTTCTTGACTTTCTAACGAGTTGAAACTTTGTAACGAACTGGTCTGTATAACGAATAGAACCTTATCACGAACCAGTCCTCATAACGAATTGGACCTTATAACGAATTGGACCTTATAACGAATTGGGGGTTCATACGCCAGTTCTCCGTTAATGAATTACTTAACGAACTAATTCTAATTCCTTATCTCTTCTTAACGAATTGACATAACGAATCAGCCGAAGGAACGAGACCTCATTCATTAACTCCCCGTAACAAATTAACTCTCCGTAACGAATTGTTTAACGAATTCTCTAACATCCTATCTTCGTATGCCGTCTTTCCGGCGCCGCCGTGCCGGAAAACCAGGCGGTGGCGGAAAAATGTGTTTTACCCTTATTACACCGTTTTTCACCATTTTTCGTCCCGTTCGATCCAGACCTAAGCTAGGGTTACCCCTAAGCTCATATTTTGATCGGTTTATTCCCGATTTCATCCGGATCTCGTGACTTTAACGGTTTAGGGTGTCGGCTCGTCGTTTCACGACTAGATCTAGCGGGTTTGGATCCATACAATATCTTACTATCATTACCTAGGTTCGGGATCGGTTTCCTTTTTGGTTCGGCTAGAGAGAAGAAAGAAAGTAGAGAGAGAGCTTAAGTGTGTGTTTTGGGTGGTGTATGGAATAAGTGTAAAATGAATGGATTAATTGGTAATTAAGGTTTATATATTATAGATCATGGGCTTAAGCCCATGGTCTTTTCTTCTTTCCTTTTTAATTCAAGTCCATAATCCCATATCTATTTAACCCAACACTAGCCCGAGTCATAATAACTCATGTTTTCATTTTATTAACCGAAACGAGAAAACGGGATGTTACACTATTGAACCAGATACGGCACCTTTGCACTGCACTTGAATATGTAAATCGATTATAGTAGCAGATACATACCTTATCAACACTCATTTTATGCCTCTAAATGCGCATATATTCATTTTCTTTATCATGTTAATGTTAAAGTAAATTGTTTTGCTCTTCTGCAGAAACTTCTCATCTAATTTCTTCTTAGTGAGACTTCTGCCACCACTAATCACTCCATCGTGCCTGTGAAAGAAATATAATTAATATGATTACATGAAAACTTTGATAATAGAATAATGTAGACATGAAAATTGTACTTGAATTCAATGGCATACTAGCAGCCCTATGCTCTATGTAAAATCTTTCTCGAGCAGTGAAACCATGTATGCATGCTTTCAAGAGTAAAGCATAGAGATAATTTTGTGTATAAGCATTCCTCAATAGCAACCGACAAATTTATTTGTATATCTATATCAAAATGGCAGAAGCATCTCTTGTTTGGCAGCAGATATAACTCTAGCAAGATAGCCGGCAAAGATATCATTCAAAATAATGAATTGTTAACCAATATCGAAAGAATAATAGGTTTATAGAATGACTACAAAAATAACAATGAAGTATAAACTTAACTTTAAGGAAAGAACCTATGCAACATGCTTGGTAAGAAATTGCAGCTACTCGTTTCAATTTGAATTCTTATGGCCACAATTTGTATCATACCTGCCATCCAAATCCAGACCAGAATCTATGCAAACATGCATAGATGGTGATTAAAAGTTTATGCAAACATTAACAAATGATTAATGAGAATGAGAACTTGAACTCATTTATAGCTTGTATAACCATTATTAATCATGAATGTATATGTTTACATTAACACATATGTTATTCATCATTAATATATATGTTTACATTAAACATATATGATCATTAACATTTAAAAGTTTATGTAAAAATTAAGGAGATAAAACATAAACATTAAGCGGAAACGCCTTCTGTTGTAACTCAAACCTATAATTATTTAACCCCTATGTCCCAAAATGTGCATATTACACAAGAAAGAAATAATATTATTTGAAGACTTGCATACACCCTAAAGCAAATACTCTACCAGACATATTTAATAGATCCTGATTTAACCAATTCAAAACAATTATTAGAACCCTAGCAAAATGAACAATATCTTTTTGATCGATTAAATTCAAATCAATTGGAAACAATAAACCGATTATATGACGACCAAGCTTAAGATAAGTTGAGAACCCGAAGAAAGCAGATAGAAGCAGCGAGGTCTAGAAGTGAGAGACAGAGGCGTCCGGTGGTGAGAGGCGGCGGAGTCCGACGGTGATGTGCCAGGGTCCGGCAGCGGTGAGAGGCTGTGACTCGGCCGTGAATAAAAGGGAGAGCGCTGCTAATTGATTAACGAACTGCTGTGTGCGTTGAAGGAGGGGTATATTAGGTCTGATTTCATTCGGTGATAGTTTTTAGCTGAATGGGTAAGACCCATTCAGCCATTACCTTTTCATCAACCAAACATTCGGATATCTGAGCGATTAAGACCTTGCATCTGAATAGCTCCATTCAGAGGTAAACAAACACCTCCTTAATCTATTTAATAGTCCCTCTGATTTAGCCAGGGTTTTAGTTTTTGCTGTTTATAATTAGAAATAAGGGAATTGTAGCTAAGATCGAGAGGCTGATGCCAACGCAAATTTGTTTACTTTAAAGATAAATTTCGGTGATTTTTACGTATTCTGAAAACAAACTAATGTTATTATACATGTCTGAAGGATAATTTTTCATCAGTTAATCGAATTGTAGCAAAAAGAGGCCCATTTAACAAAAAACATAATATAGACAACAAATTTTAGAGTCATAGAGCTTAGCCAAAGTTTGTTTTGGCACAACAGGTGATGCTTAGTATCAGTCTTTTATGTTAGTATGTTACTGTACTTTTGAATCTTGGGTAGAGTTCCGTGTTTGACACCAACTAACTCATTAATGCATTATGTTTGCCCTTGCAGCAGGTACTGTTTTTTGGGTTTGTACATAAGTGGCAAAACTGGAGAGTTGGGTAATTGGCCATTTTGTTGTGGGTCAGGTTTTGGATTTCAAAAGTGTATAATTGGCCGTTTGATCGGTAAAAGTCAAATGTACATTTAACTTATGGGATCATCATCTACATGTAAAGATAATGAAGATGGAACACCACTCGGTGGGCCAACATTACAACCTCATTTCCCTCCTTACGCTTTAAGAGCACTACCAAAAAGATTAGCTCTCAAGGAATCTGGAACAGAACTTGGTTCGTCTATTGTGTTCTTCGGTTGTAGAAAAAATGAAGTGGCAATTTCAAAATTCAAACTATTAACTTTTGATTCCTTTTAACATTAAATCTCAAGTTGTATAAATTTGTTTGAAAAAAATTAGGATCTCATATATGAGAATGAACTGAACAACTTTTTGGAGAACGGTGTGATATCTGAGCTTGATGTTGCTTTCTAGCGTGAGGGTCCAACTAAAGAATATGTGCAACATAAAATGACCCAAAAGGTAAAAAAGAATGAGAAACTATGATTAATGTAAGTAATCTTTTTATTAAATAATATTAATTGTTATGGGACTTGCAGGCTTCAGATGTATGGAACATGATTTTCTTATTTTATTTTGAACATCGAAAAATGCTTTCTAAGGGAGCATACTTATATGTGTGTGCTACTGTGGTGATGCTAACAACATGGCTAAAGATTTACATTGTACCCTTCACACCATTGTGCAAGAACAAGTACTATTACTATTATTATTATTAGGGGTATTGGTTTTTAATACTCCCAAGTTTAAATAATTGGTTAATAACACTCCTAACTTTCACTTTGTCACACACTACCCCCAACTTTGACCCTATTTGTTTTTATCACTCTCTCGCTAACGAACAACTAACGTCGTTACTGGAAACGCTGATGTGGACATTTATTCAACTGATACTTATGCGTTACATGTGGGTCCCACAAGGCCATCTCATCTCCTTCTTCATCATATTAGCCCTAACCACATCCATCAGTCCATCACCACCCACGAAGCTCTACCTCCACCACCTTTGACCTCCACCTCTAGTCATCCACCACCAACCTCCACCACTCACCAAATTACTGTAACACCCCGTAACCGCAGCGGAAACGTAAACGGGATGCAACAGACACATCTGATATCAACAGCATTGCTTATAAAGAAAACACCACTACATTAATTTAAACGTATTACATTGTTCCGAGTTTCGTTACCGTCTAGGCGTTATCACATAAGTTTTACCGATAGTACTTTAACATGTTTAATACAAAATATAGACCCTTAAGCTTCCACAAAATAGCACACATCATCAAGCACGTATCACTCATTCCAATTTGGGTGTACCTAGAAAGCATGTAAA
Source organism: Bidens hawaiensis (assembly GCF_021521415.1). Lineage (NCBI taxonomy): Eukaryota > Viridiplantae > Streptophyta > Magnoliopsida > Asterales > Asteraceae > Bidens > Bidens hawaiensis. The sequence goes on from NW_027491017.1 coordinate 2,653,377, forward strand.
GAAAACGGGTCAACTACGAATAGTTGGTGAGTTTCACTAATTTAAATGAACCACGACAAATCATTATAATAATCATAAATTAGCGATGTAATTATGCTGAGTCTACAAGTGAAACCTCTGTTAACCCAGAAACACATCTAATAACCTCTGGGGACACTGTTAACCCAGAAACACATTTAATAACCTCTGGGAACACTGTTAACCCAGAAACACATTTAATAACCTCTGGGGACACTGTTAACCCAGAAACACATTTAATAACCTCTGGGGACACTGTTAACCCAGAAACACATTTAATAACCTCTGGGGACACTGTTAACCCAGAAACACATTTAATAACCTCTGGGGACACTGTTAACCCAGAACACTGTTTCGGGCCTTACAATATTAGCAACTCAGACAATTACCATCTTAATACATTACCGTACGATTCCCGTACAATAAACATTATATAAATACATTCATTTCCATGCGATCGGCATGTACTTAAACACTTTGATAAAAAACATGCTTTCCGCCCTGGGAAAATATTTAAAACAGTTCAGTAAAAAGGGGCTCGCGAAACTCACCTTTTCGTGAGTAAAGATGTAATACTGTGCGCGGCTACCTGTCCGGATCTTGTGTTTCTAGCTTTAGATCGCAAAGATCTTGCTTTCTAGCCTTTGCTAGCAACTAGATACAACACCTTGTGGATCTTCTTAAAAAACAAAGGTTTTTGATTGAATGTGTAAAGGGTTGAGAGGATTTGGAGAGTTGGAATGTTAAAAAAAGAAAATGATATGTTAAAGTGGGGAAAGTGGACCGATCGGTCCATGTTATGGTGTGGGGTGAGGCCCACATCTCAAATCTTGGCCACACATTCGGATTGTGTAATCCAGATAATGTTGTGGATAATCTGGTTCAGCTCGTTTTTCGGTTAAACGTTTAATTCCGCTCAAAACGAGGCCAAAACGGTCGTTTTTCGGCTTAAAAATAAAATTTATTTAAAACCGATTTAAAAACTTTAAAAAACTTAAACCATGAAATTTATTGACTTAACACATCATATTGTCGGTCATTGTGCATCTTTTTCGGCTTGATCGATCTTCTCTTGCTTGGTTTGATGTTAAAGGTTTCGTTTATCGTACCGACGTACCAATAAATCGAAATCCTTTTTCTGTGCTATTATTCACTTATCCCGAAGCCTTAATACTTCGTAAACCTTACTAAACATCATATATTTCGTCTATAATGTAATCCCCGATTCGTTCGGGTTTCAATAATCGTTCATCGGTTAATCGTAATTCCAATACGACTAGCTGTACATTCGAGTATAACTCGTACTGTGAATCTTGTATACTCGTATAAACACATTATAATTTATACATTCGGTATTAAATAACACGTAAATAGTATATACGGGCTAGGGTATACCTGAATTTGCCGGAATCGTTACATTCTCCCCCCGTTACAAAAATTTCGTCCTCGAAATTTTACGCGTCAACTACTTCCTTTTGAGGAAATAGGTGGGGGTATTTCTTCCGAAATTCGTCCTTTCGTTCCCATGTATATTCTGGGCCTCGTTGCGAGTTCCATCTAACTTTGACCAACGAGATCTTATTGTGTCTAAGTTGCTTGATTTTCCCGTCCACTATTTCTATGGGTTCCTCTACGAAATTAAGCTTATCGTTTAATTGGACACCCTCTAGTGGTAACACCGATGTCTCATCCGACAGACACCTTTTCAAGTTCGACACGTGAAACACGTTGTGAACTGCACTTAATTCATCAGGCAGTTCTAATCGGTATGCTACAGGACCGATTTTTGCAGTAATGTCGAATGGTCCAATGTATTTAGGGGCTAGCTTCCCCGCCTTTCCAAATCTGACTACTCCTTTCCAAGGTGATACTTTCAAATACACTTTATCACCTTTCTCAAATGATAACGGTTTTCTACGGGTATCGGCATAACTCTTCTGCCGATCCCGTGCGGCCTTCAGATTGTTCTTAATTTCAAGGATTTTGCTGGTCGTTTCCTGGACCAGATCTGATCTAATAACCTGTGTGTCGCCCACTTCAGTCCAGCAGAGTGGTGATCGGCACTTCCGTCCATACAATGCTTCGTAAGGTGCTGCCTTTATACTGCTTTGGTAACTGTTATTATAGGAAAATTCAACGAGTGGGAGATGTTGATCCCAATTTCCCTAAAAATCCAGTACGCATGCACGAAGCAAATCCTCCAGTGTTTGGATGGTCCTCTCAGACTGACCGTCGGTCTGAGGGTGGTAAGCTGTGCTTAGATCAATACGCGTTCCCAGCGCTTCTTGTACAGCTTGCCAAAGATTGGAGGTGAAATGGCTATCTCGATCGGAGATGATTGAGATGGGTACCCCATGACGAGACACAATTTCATTTATATAAATCTGCGCAAGTCTTTCGGTGTTATAATTATTTCTAATCGGAATAAAATGTGCCGACTTGGTTAGTCGATCCACGATTACCCAAATTGCATCGTGTCCACGGGACGTCTTAGGGAGATGTGTCACAAAATCCATCGTGATTTGCTCCCATTTCCATTCGGGAATTTCCGGTTGTTGTAACATCCCCGAGGGTTTCTGGTGCTCCGCCTTAACCCTCGCACACGTCGTACACTTGCCGACGTATGTGGCTATATCCTTTTTCATACCCGGCCACCAGTAGAACTCCTTCACATCCTTGTACATCTTATCCGATCCCGGATGTATGGAATATTTTGATTTATGCGCTTCGTCCATGATTAATTCTTGAAGGTCATGGAGGGTCGGGATCCAAATCCGATTTTTGAAATAGAGAATTTCGTCCACGCGCTGTTCGAAATTCTTCTCGTTACCGTAAAGTCCCTCTTTTTCCAATTGTTCCTCTTTCAACGCCTCGCGTTGAGCGACTCGAACCAGGTCCGAAAGGTTCGACTGGACTATCATTTCCAGTGCTCGCACTCGCAATGGCTTAACCCGATCCTTCCTACTCAAGGCATCGGCTACGACGTTAGCCTTGCCGGGGTGATAACGGATGTCACAGTCATAGTCGCTTAACAACTCGACCCATCTTCGTTGCCTCATATTCAGTTCTTTCTGATCGAATATGTGTTGCAAACTTTTATGATCGGTGAAGATGGTGCACTTTGTACCGTAGAGATAATGTCTCCAGATTTTAAGTGCGAAGATAACTGCTCCCAGTTCTAAGTCATGAGTAGTGTAATTTTTCTCGTGTATTTTTAACTGTCGAGAAGCATAGGCTATAACCTTATTATTTTGCATCAACACGCATCCTAACCCTCTCCGGGATGCGTCACAATACACGACAAAACCATCGTCTCCGTCGGGGAGACTTAAGATCGGCGCTTGGCACAATCTTTGTTTTAGCGTTTGAAACGCCGTTTCCTGCTCTTCACCCCATTCATACTTTCGATCATTTTGGGTCAGAAGGGTTAAAGGTTGGGCGATGCTGGAAAAGTTCTCTATAAATCGACGATAATATCCAGCTAAGCCCATGAATTGGCGGATTTCCTTTGGCGATTTAGGCGCTTGCCAATTCTTAACTGCTTCCACCTTACTTGGATCAACGTGTATTCCTTGATGGTTTATAACGTGACCAAGGAATTGCACTTCTTGTAACCAGAAGTTACACTTGGAGAATTTTGCATACAACTTCTCCTGATTTAGAAGCTCTAAAATTAATCTTAAGTGTTGCTCGTGCTCTTCTTTACTCTTCGAGTATATCAAAATATCGTCAATAAACACGATGACGAATTTATCGAGGTAGGGTTTACAGACTCGATTCATGAGATCCATGAACACTGCTGGCGCATTTGTTAGCCCAAAAGGCATAACTAAGAACTCGTAATGGCCGTAGCGAGTCCGGAATGCGGTTTTTGGGATATCCTCCTCCTGAATTTTAACCTGATGGTATCCCGATCTAAGATCAATTTTTGAGAAGTAGCTCGCACCTTGCAGTTGGTCGAACAGGTCATCAATTCGGGGAAGAGGATACCTATTTTTGATTGTTAACTTGTTCAACTCCCTGTAATCAATGCACATTCTAAGGCTCCCGTCCTTCTTTTTCACGAATACTACAGGTGCACCCCACGGGGAATAACTAGGACGTATAAATCCTTTATCCAACAATTCTTGCAACTGGTTGGATAATTCTTGCATCTCTGATGGTACAAGTCGGTAGGGTGCCTTAGCAACAGGGCCAGCTTGAGGTAATAGATCGATTCTGAATTTGACCTGTCTCCAGGAAGTTCCTCTGGGAAAACTTGTGGAAATTCGCGTACCACTGGGATATCGTCCACCCGTTTTTCCTCAGGATCCGTGGCCGTCAAGCTCGCTAGATACGCCACGCATCCCTGGCGTATATATTTTAACACCTTGAGGTGGGATATAAACGGTATCATATTGCCCGACTTCTCACCCTGCACTAATACCTCTTCGTCATCCGACACCCGGATCTTGACGATTTTCTTTTCACAGTTTATTTCTACCTTGTTACGTGTTAACCAATCCATTCCCACTATCACGTCAAAACTACCCAATTCTACCGGTAACAAGTCAATCAGAAAGGATTGTTCGTTCAGAATAAAAGGGCAATTCCGAACTATCTGATTAACTATCATGGTTTTACCGTTAGCGACTTCTACGGTGTAAGGTTCTATGGTTTCACCAATTGGAAGGTTTGCAATCGATAGGAATTTAACAGAAACAAAACTTCTATCGGCGCCTGTATCAAATAATACAGAAGCGTAATGATCAGAGACGAGGAATGTACCTGTCACTACGCTGGGGTCCTGGCGTGCTTCGTTCGCCCCCATTACGGATGTTCGGCCTCGCGCCGGGTTGGACGACGATGCCGGACCCGCGGTTTGCCGCCCATTTCCTCCCTGGTTCAGTTTCAACAGTTTCTCTTGAAGTGCACTGTGCTGCCGCATTCAAAGCAAGCACGGCTGGTGGTCATCACTTGATTTCCTTGTGGGTTTTGTTGTCGGGCTGGTTGGGTCCTAAATGGCTACGCACGGATAGGTTGCGGTTGTCGGTTCAGGTTGTTCAGGTTTGTCCTACATCTCGGTGCGGAGTGCCCTTCCCTTCCACACCGATGGCACACTACCACCCTGCACTCGCTTCCATGTTGGTAACCGCATTTTTCACACCTGGGAAACGTCCTTGTCTACGGTTCCTGCCTTCCGCCCGAACTAGTCATGGCGTAGTTCTGGGCAGCGGGCCTAGCACGTTTACCTTGCTGCTTTTCCGGGATCCTATGGTCATGTGTACCCCGCTTTCCCCCAGCGGATTCTCCCGCCACCTTCAGTGACCCGCTCCTTACGAAATCATACGTAACGATACCAGCTTGCGTCACCGCACCCTCATGCGTCTGGTGTCCCCCAGAATTGACTATACTCCTTACAACTTGAGTTAGCCCCCAAATATAACGCTCAACCCTCTTCGACTCTGGGGTGACCAACCATGGTACCAATCGCGACAACTCATTAAACCGGTTCGTATAACCCAAATGGTCTGCCCCCTGCATCTCCAGGTTCCACAATTCATTTTCTAATTTCTGCAATTCGTTTTTCGGGCAGAAATGTTCCAGTACAAGAGCCTTAAGCTCTGTCCAGGTCATGCGGTTTGTCGCCGCCTGACCCCGGGTCTGCACTATCGTGTTCCACCATGTCAAGGCATGGTCCGTGAATGTGCAGGTGGCGTACTTTACAACACAGTCCTCGGGGCAGTTGCTGATGTTCACAACTGATTCTATTTTCTCGATCCACTTAACCAACCCATTTGGTCCTTCAGACCCGCTAAACTCTAGAGGTTTGCACAACATAAAGTCTTTGATCGAACATCCCCTGGATGCAGGAATCGGTTCAGTACGGTTCGTCTCTACAGTTGGTATAGGGCCATTACTGTCCGTAACGACCACCCTAGGCGGTGCGTCATTACTCGGAATCGTGTTATCATCTTGTGGAGGATTAACATTTTGTTCCCCGTCATTATTGGTGGTCGTTTGATTGCTCGGAGGGGTTGGATTGGTCGAATTGTTAATACTAGCGGCGATGCGCGATACTATATCCGGTATCGCCGCCTCTAACTGTTGAGCAATCAAACGGCTCACATCTACTTCCGACATTTGAGCTGATCGTTTTGGTGCCATTCTACACATCATCAAGAAAATACATATAATTAATACAAGTTCCAATCATAAAACACAACAAACATTCCATTCATTAACAAACATTAGTACATATTACATCCATGTCAGTTCACATACTTTCCTGTCATCATTACATAAGTTAAGTTTTCATACATAGGGCCTATGTCGGCATCATCTCGACATAACCCGCAATGGGTCAGTGCTTGAATGATACCCAAAAGTATCTATAATGATATACCCCAAAAGAGACCCCCTAAGGGCCAGTGGTTGTATTATAACTACACAAGATTCACTCTATGTTAGCATCACCACTTAACTGCTTACACAGAGTATCAAAAAGCGGTCCATGACTTCTACCATCCTAACATCACTAAACATGGTGGTATACCAACCCCACCAACACAGCCACCAACACCACCATCATAGCCAGCATAACCCGGATCCGCGTCTCCATCCAGCCGATCATCCACTGGGAGTATGAGCACTCCCTCTTCAGCTGCGAAATCGCATACTGGTGGTCCAGTATGCAGTCCCCCAGATACATCCGCCTCTGCACTCCCACTGTCAAGGCGGCGGAGTGCTCATTCACCTGCTCGGTGAGCACTCGAAGCCATGCCGCCGCGTCCCTTTCCTGCCTAGGGAGACCCCACACAGGTGGAGTCACAGGCTCGGGTTGGGAGCGGGAGGACTCGCCCCTGCGGGTAGCAGGTCTGGGTGGAGGCGAGGTAGGTGGGACATGAGGGACACTGATCCGCGCCGTGAGGCGGGGTCCGAATCCGGGAGGGACAGGGATGGCCTGTGGTGCGAGTGGGGTAGGGGATCTGACAATCCTGACTGGGGATGACTGGCCAGAGCTCCTACGACTAGCCTCGCTAGGCTCAGAGCTGGATGAAACGCGTAGGCTCCCAGAGTTCCCGGAGCTGACTTCCTCCGGGTCCTCCTCCACCGACAAACTAGGAGTTCTCGACATTCTTACCTGCACACAAGTTAACAAACATATAGGTCTTTCCATAGTGTAAATCATAATCAAATTAATATGCACTTACTTATACAACTTGACCACATAACAATATTATCATATATTTGCACATATGTTGCCAATTTTACCTATTAAAGTCCCCCGTGACTTCCCCTGAATTCCCTCGTGCGGACAAGTCTGTTATTATGTTCCGGACCATAATAACTCACTTGTCCATCCAAGTTCATCCCGATCTCGTCACAATAGATTATTAGTTGATATTCAGATCCTATAACACTTGAGCTACTGGTTATATTTTAGGTATCTTTTTAAAGACATCCTAATTCTTTATAACCAATGGCTCTGATACCAAGTTCTGTAACACCCCATAACCGCAGCGGAAACGTAAACGGGATGCAACAGACACATCTGATATCAACAGCATTGCTTATAAAGAAAACACCACTACATTAATTTAAACGTATTACATTGTTCCGAGTTTCGTTACCGTCTAGGCGTTATCACATAAGTTTTACCGATAGTACTTTAACATGTTTAATACAAAATATAGACCCTTAAGCTTCCACAAAATAGCACACATCATCAAGCACGTATCACTCATTCCAATTTGGGTGTACCTAGAAAGCATGTAAAGAAAACGGGTCAACTACGAATAGTTGGTGAGTTTCACTAATTTAAATGAACCATGACAAATCATTATAATAATCATAAATTAGCGATGTAATTATGCTGAGTCTACAAGTGAAACCTCTGTTAACCCAGAAACACATCTAATAACCTCTGGGGACACTGTTAACCCAGAAACACATTTAATAACCTCTGGGGACACTGTTAACCCAGAAACACATTTAATAACCTCTGGGGACACTGTTAACCCAGAAACACATTTAATAACCTCTGGGGACACTGTTAACCCAGAAACACATTTAATAACCTCTGGGGACACTGTTAACCCAGAAACACATTTAATAACCTCTGGGGACACTGTTAACCCAGAACACTGTTTCGGGCCTTACAATATTAGCAACTCAGACAATTACCATCTTAATACATTACCGTACGATTACCGTACAATAAACATTATATAAATACATTCATTTCCATGCGATCGGCATGTACTTAAACACTTTGATAAAAAACATGCTTTCCGCCCTGGGAAAATATTTAAAACAGTTCAATAAAAAAGGGCTCGCGAAACTCACCTTTTCGTGAGTAAAGATGTAATACTGTGCGCGGCTACCGGTCCGGATCTTGTGTTTCTTACTTTAGATCGCAAAGATCTTGCTTTCTAGCCTTTGCTAGCAACTAGATACAACACCTTGTGGATCTTCTTAAAAATCAAAGGTTTTTGGTTGAATGTGTAAAGGGTTGAGAGGATTTGGAGAGTTGGAATATTAAAAAAAGAAAATGATATGTTAAAGTGGGGAAAGTGGACCGATCGGTCCATGTTATGGTGTGGGGTGGGGCCCACATCTCAAATCTTGGCCACACATTCGGATTGTGTAATCCGGATAATGTTGTGGATAATCTGGTTCAGTTCGTTTTTCAGTTAAACGTTTAATTCCGCTCAAAACGAGGCCAAAACGGTCGTTTTTCGGCTTAAAAATAAAATTTATATAAAACCGATTTAAAAACTTTAAAAAACTTAAACCATGACATTTATTGACTTAACACATCATATTGTCGGTCATTGTGCATCTTTTTCGGCTTGATCGATCTTCTCTTGCTTGGTTTGATGTTAAAGGTTTCGTTTATCGTACCGACGTACCAATAAATCGAAATCCTTTTTCTGTGCTATAATTCACTTATCCCGAAGCCTTAATACTTCGTAAACCTTACTAAACATCATATATTTCGTCTATAATGTAATCCCCGATTCGTTCGGGTTTCAATAATCGTTCATCGGTTAATCGTAATTCCAATACGACTAGCTGTACATTCGAGTATAACTCGTACTGTGAATCTTATATACTCGTATAAACACATTATAATTCATACATTCGGTATTAAATAACACGTAAATAGTATATACCGGCTAGGGTATACCTGAATTTGCCGGAATCGTTACAATCACATTCAACTCCTCTAACATTGATGCTCCTGAGGTTAAGCAACTAGCATATGGAAGTTCTAGGAATGCTCCTACAGTCACCGATGGGGTAGATTTGAGCCGATTTACATACCTCATCTTAGATCCAGATAAGAACAATCACTATCATCATTAAACTGACCCGATTTACATACATTCGCCTCTAAGATCAGAAAAACGGGTATTTTCCAGCCTCCGTTGTACAGCCGTAGCTTCTACCTTGTCAGTGACTGCAGGAGCATTCCTAGAACTTCCATATGTTGGTTTCTTAACCATCAAGAGCATTAATGGTGGAGGAGTTGGAGGAAGAGTGGTGGTGGAGGTAGAGGTTGGTGGGTGGTGATGGAGGTGGCTAGGGCTAATATGAGGAAGAAAGAGATGAGATGGACTTGTGGGACCCACATGTAACACATAAGCATGCCAACTCAGTTAAATAAATGTCCAAATCTGTGTTTCCACTAACGAAGTTAGTTGTTCGTTAGCGAGGGAGTGATAAAAACAAATAGGGTCAAAGTTGGAAGTAGTGTGTGACAAAATGAAAGTTAGGAGTGTTATTAAACAATTGGTGAAACTTAGGAGTATTAAAAACCAATATCCCTTATTATTATTATTTAATATACTATGATGGCAATTATTAGGAATGGGCTAATGTTGACTAATTAGATTTTAGATGTACGAAGTTCACTTTTTTTGTTTCATTTATGATTGGTGGCTTTAGGAATTGAAACAACTTTACGGGGGTTGCATTTTTTGTATGTCAACAAATCTCACAAAATGGAAAAGAAAGAGCGTGAAATTTTCAATTATAGATGAAGAGTCAAGATTAAAGAAAAGTAGAATTTTTTTTATTTTATTAATTATTAAGAAATGGTGACAGATTCGATATGCACTTGCCATGGTATGCAAGTTTACCTCGAGCCAAGACGAGATATTACTTGAAACAATACGGAGGTGCAAACATATGGATATGGATTATTATGTCTTTCTTCATTTTTAAAACCTAAAAACTTGCAAATCACCATCAACACATGATAGTTGATTAGTTGTATACATGTTGTGTAAATTAATAAATTTTTTCAATAAATTTTGCAGAAAGATACTCGTGAAGGATGTTGGAGCTACTGATGTTTTCCTATTCAAGCATTCAAGAGCATTCTCTTTTTCGGAATGAAGGAGAATGATGTCACAAGTTGTAAGTTCTTTGCTCTGTAGACTATTTATAATTGGTATCAGTTACATATCTTACAAATTATTCCATCTTTATTAATTTGCACCGCCTTCAGATTCAACTGGTCAGACCGTGAGCCTGTTGAATAACTGGCCTGGTTGTGAGTTTATCTGAACCACTTACATTTTAACTCCCGGTAATCGTTAGAACAATTTCAAAAAAAGTAAAATTCATTCTTTTAAAACTTTTACTTTTTGATTAATTAGTGCTCATATTTTGTTAACATTGAATCTCTAGAAAAAAAATATGGTACTTTTGTATTTTGTTTGAAAGTATATGTCACCCGGTTTTTTAAAATGATATGCCAACAAAATGTTGTATTTAAGTCATTTGATAGCACAATTTTGTTATTTTGATTTGCTTGATACCGACTGAATCAGTCCAACATGTAAAATCATTACAAATAATAAAATAGCAAAACAATTATAACAAAAACACCCAAGTAAACCCCCGATAACACGGGGGCTAAAAGCTAGTTATACACATTTATATACTATATTACTTATATAATAACATGATCATTGAAGCTTGTGAGCGTGATTAAACTCTTGTATTAAATAAGCTCGAATTTAGGCTTGAGTTGTTTTAAACTCGTCTTCATTTGAACTTGCCACAGCGCTGCCAGTTTGTCTATGACGTGCATTAATTCTCTAAACAATGTTGCAAAAGTCGCTAGTCGGTCCCTAGACGGCCAACCCCCTTGGAGGGAGTACTCGGAGTACTCGGTGAGTACTCGGAGAGTATTCGGACATGATAAATATAAAGAAAAATAATTTTTGGTTAATATATATATTTCAAATATCATAAGTTTACTAATACTTATAACAAAATACGTGAATATCAATATAAATAAGAGAAATACATTTTTAAACAATAAATTATTCTAATAAATGTTAATCATTAATTAAAAAAATTATATTCGTTGTTTAATATTATAAAAATACGAATTATGTTGTATTTTTAAGTCAAAATAGACCCAAGTTAACCGATAAGATGTGATTCTGGCTAATGTTGACCACCTTTGAACAATTTTTAGTAACTAGGCGGAGGTAAAGAAACTCTCCTCGGCACCATACCTTGTAGCAAGTACTCGGAGAGTACTCGGCCTTGTAGACCTACTTTCACAACATTGTCTATAAATACTAATTATTAATTCTAAACTAACTTCAAAACATACTGTTGGAATCATTTTCTTGTTTAAAATGTTTAACTAAACTGTACATGTAAAAGTAATATAGTTAGCTCTTGAATCTTGTATTTATACCCATTGTAATATTATATTCAAAGTGTGGTTGATCAATTTATTAAAGGCTTTTAAATATACATAAAAAGATAAATAGAAAAAAAATTGTTAAATAAAAATAGAAAAGAAATGCTTTTATAAAAATAATAGTGATGAAAAAAGATAACAAATGACAAAAAGAAACAACAAAAAGGTATAAATTGTATTAATGTAAAACTTGAGCAATGAGGTATGTTTAGTAAAAATGAATGCGAGCGGGAGGGGGGGGGGGGTACATTTAGCAGCACCCTAAATATATTATATAAGAAAAATTGAAATTAATATCATGAGTATCAACATTAAATATTAAGTAAATAATTGATGTCGTTTGACCATTGCCTAACGAATCGGGCTTTGGCTACTAAGACGAAAATAATACAAGTAAGGGTGTCGGTTGACCTAATGGTGAACCGAGATAGTCCTATTCCAAATAAATTTATAAATGTGTATATAATAATACGTGGGTCATTGGAGTTTTCACAAATTACAAGGGATCTTCCTATTTCCACAAAATCGTTATAATAATATAAAATAAGTAAATTGAATTATCCATGCTGTATCGTTGAAGTTTAAATAAATAACGAATACTTAATTCATAGTGAAGATAAAAATGGGTTTTGTAATAATACAATAAAATAAAAGAAAATGCGGGGATGGAAATTGCATGAATCACCATGACTATTACAACAAATTAGCGAAGTCATCATCGAAATATTCATAATTGTCAAGATATATTCAAAATCGAAGTGAGAGCATTGTGTAACATCCCGTTTTCTCGTTTCGGTTAGTAAAATAAAAGGTGAGTTATTATGAGTCGGGCTTGTGTTGGGTTGAGTATGGGTATTGGACTTGGGTTAATATGGAAAGGAGGAAAAGACCACGGGCTTAAGCCCATGATCCATGATATACATAACATAATTACCTTTAATTAATTCATTTCTCCTCCATTCCATACACCAATAAAAACACACACTTAAGCTCTTTCTCTTTTTCTCCCTTTTCTCTAAACCGAAACCAAGAAGAAGAATCGATCCCGGCCCGAGGTAATGATAGTATGATATTGTATGGATCCAGACCCGCTAGATTTTGTCGCGAAACCACGAGCCGACACCCTTAAGCCGTCAAAGTCACGAGATCCGGGTGGAATCGGGTATAAACCGATCAAAAGATGAGCTTAGGGGTCACCCTTGCTCAGATCTGGATCGAACGGGAAGAAAAACAGTGAAAACGGTGAAAAATAACTGAGATCCCGATTTTTCGGCGATGACGGCCCCAGAAAAGGTGTTCGAGGTTAACGAAAGTCAGAGAATGTTTGTGACATTCTCTGACCTAACCCTAGTTCGTTAGCGGAGACATAACGAATTAACAAGCAATTCGTTATGCCCATTCGTTAAGAAGAGATAGCGAATTAGAAGCAGTTCGTTAAGCCATTCATTAAGTAATTCGTTAACGGAGATATAACGAATGAACCCTCATTCGTTAGAAAGTTCATTCGTTACAAAGGGGTCATTCTTTATACATGCCAATTCGTTATAAGGGTCAGATCGTTATAAAGGCCAGTTCGTTATAAATGCCCGTTCGTTATAGAATCCCCATTCGCTAAAGAACTGAATAACGAATTAGAATTTGAGAACTGGATAACGATATTAACTTTGAAAGAATGACAGAAAGGTCCATGGACTTAGAAAGAATGATTTAATTACAAAGAAGCCCTCAAATTTTATGAGTTAGCAAATAAAATAATAATTAAGAATTCTAATGAAAAATGTGTTAAGATAGTTAATAAAAATAAAATTTTTCCAAGCTGACCTGGAAGCTCGAACCAAGACAGTTAATAGAAAAAAAAAATTTTCAATTCAAAAGAATTTTCAAATAGCCGAATAACTCAAATACTCTTGTTTATTATAATAACCTAACAGTCAAATAAACTAGGTTCTTCAATAACTTCAAACGTCCATGATAAACGTCATGTAATATGCGTAAAAATATGTTTGTCAACAACACATGTTGAGTAAGTGTTAGGCCTCGTTCCCGGTGCCTCACTTTGGGCGTTGGGTTTACTCATAAACACAATTCTAAATATCAGAGTGAATTAAAACTTTCACGGAATAATTAAAACTTCAAACATTCAATACAAAACAATTCAATCTTGTCCTTAAAACATAATTTAAGATATCTTATTTAAACATCATGACGGATCTTCCGATGCCAGCCTCTTCAATCCTGCCATGTGCCTCCCTCAAGCCAGTCTATTCACTTGCGTGCATACTGAAAGTCAGCTACGCTGAGTGAGTTTTAGTTAATCAGGCAACATACATTACATTTACAAACTTACACAGATACGTATCCGAAGATACATATTCTCATCATTCCATATATATACTTACATACTTTCATTCTTCCTTTCATACTTACGTACATACATACTTTCATTCTTACATATACGTTTTAAAGAGCATTCCGCCCTATAAACTTCATAGATATTATTAGGTGTTGTTCCCCACATTCGCAGATATTATTAGGTTCTGTTCCCTACATTCGCATATATTATTAGGGTATGTTCCCTACATTCGCAGATATTATTAGGGTATGTTCCTTTTTAACCATACCTTCCATCCGTCTTATAACCATACGCACCTTTCTTTATGTAATCATACTTTCGTACATACTCATTTCACTACGTACTTTCATACATAATTTTTCGTACTAGGCATGCCACACATTACTTTCCCTGTCGATACATGCAATATCCGAAGATCGTTCACGTACCGACAAGCATTCGTTCATAAAATTCATACATACTATGACATTAATCATTATAGCATACACTTACCATTTAAGGTAAGTGTATTAACGCACATTGAGTATGCACACAGCCCTGAAAACATAACAAGGAAGTGGGGCTAGAAACTCACCTGAATGCGGTTACGTTCAGAGTTCATGGTGATCCCTTTCTTTAGTTGTGCGTGACTAACTATATAACAATTACACGTATCAATTAACTATCCCTACCCATATCGTGTTTCTAGTTTAATTATAACACTCAACGAACGGGAGTCCGGGGACAACGCCCCTGGCAGCGGAGTTCTAGGGGCGGCAAGCAGAGCCCCTGGCCGGGGTTAAGCTGCCAGGTCAGCTTGGAAAAATTTTATTTTCATTCACTGTTCTTAACAAATTTTCCATTAGAATTCTATAATAATATTTTATTGTTAACTCGTTAATCCTTTAAGGTATCTTTCATCAATTAGTAAAGTCCAGGGGCTTCTATGTAATTAAATCATTTTATTCTAAGTCCAGGGACCTTTCTGTCATTCCCTCAAACTCTAATTCGTTATCCAGTTCTATAATGAATGGGGCTCCTTCGTTATTTCTTAACGAATGGACCCCTATAACGAATGGACTATTATAACGAATGAACCTTCATAGAGAATGGACCTTCTAACGAATGAGGGTTCCAGCCGTCATTTCCCCATAACGAATTGCTTAACGAATGTTGCTAATTTGTTATTCTTCCTTAATGAATTGGCATAGCGATCCAACCTAACGAATGAGAGCTCATTTGTCAACTCTCCATAACGAATGGCATAACGAATGGGGTTAATTCGTCATTCTTTCTTAACGAATTGGCATAGCGAATTCGTTATTCCTCCCAGGGTTAGGTCAGAAACATTTTCTGACATTATGACATTCCCCTATCGCCGTCGCCGTCTTTCCAGCGCCGTCATCTCCGGAAAACCTGGATCTCACGGGAAATGCGAGACCTCACTCGTTTTCCATCGTTTTTCGTCCCCTTCGATTTGGGTCCAAGCTATGGTGACCCCAAAGCTCATCTTTCAATCGGTTTATACCCGATTCCATCCGGATCTCGTGTCTTTAATGGTTTAGGGTGTCGGCTCGTCGTTTCGCTACTAGATCAAACGGGTTTGGATCCATACAATATCATACTATCCTTACCTCGGATCGATGCTCGGTTTCTTCTTGCTATAACGGCTAGAGAGAGAGAGAGAAAGATGAGAGAGAGAGCTTACATGTGTGTTTTGGGTGGTGTATGGAATCGGTGGAAATGAATGGATTATGGGGTAATTATTGTATATATATATATATATCATGGGTCATGGGCTTAAGCCCATGGTCTTTCTTTCTTATTAATCCAAGTCCATTATCCATATTTATTTAACCCAACACAAGCCCATCTCATAATCGCTAATATTATTATCTTATAAACCATAACAGGAAACGGGATGTTAAACTAAGTAATCACTAGATTTTGATAATAGTTATATTTTATAAGAAATATGTAAATCAATATCATGAGTATCAATAATTAAATTTTAAGAAAATAAATGATTTAGTTTGACCATTGCCTAGCGAGTCGGGCTTTGGCTACTAAGACTAAATAAATATAAGTGAGGGTGTCGGTTGTCCATTGCCTAGAGAATTGGGTTTTGGCTACTAAGACGACACAATATCATACTATAATGTGATTATGATGGACCTCTCCAAATTTGATAAGTAAACAAATGAGCAAGTAAGCAACTAGCATATAAACATTCAATTGATTAACACCACAATTTTGAGATTTGGAAGTGATGTAGTAAGATACATAAAAGTATTGTAAGGTATTCATAAGATTTCCAAAAGGTTTAAAATCTAAAAAATAGGGGAGTGATTACTCACCTTATTAATTAGACGAGTTAAACGATAAAATAATGATATTAAACGAGCCCCAAGCCTTAAGCGAGCTGACTGATCTGATAAGAACTGACCTGAAACTTTGATATAACTATAACCAAAAACGAGAATATAGCCATTGGAATTATATCAAACGGATGTATAAAACTCAAGTTATTAGATTTTAATGGTTTAAGTGAGTTGGTAGTGTTCAGAATCCGAAATTTGAGTAGGAAGTCGGGTTCTTTCTAGTACACTCAAAATTTCAAAACCAACAAAAAAGTCTTCTGACTCGAAATCTAGTTTTGACCAGAAGATAGAGAAATCGAGCAGTCAAATATTTTGACTATTATGCCCTATAATGGGCCGGGATCAAATTGACCACCGAGAGTCCCTCAATCCTAGAAATTGATTGTGGGCTTTTGTTTAATGATAAAAAAATTAAATAAACATGGAAGAGAACTTACCCAAACAATGAGTGGAAGAAGAGATAATCGAGGTCAAAGGGTCTTGAAGCTTGAAAGTCAACGAAGGCTTGAAGAAATTTATTAATCTTGAAGAAATCGGCAATGGAGGTGAATAAATTCATGGATTACAGAGATGGAGGTTGGTATTGAAGAATATTTTAAGGTTTAGGAATATGTTTTGAGTAAGTATTGAGAGTTATAATGCATTTATGAAGTAATCAACTCGATTAGGAAACGAAATAAGCAATTATTGAGAAAATTGGGTATAATAACTAATAAAATTTAGCTTGGACAACAAGAAAATGAATTGTGATGTTTTAAAACATTAATTGACATATCTTGGAGCTTAAGTTTCATTAATTTAGTTGAAAATAGGAATGATTTGGCAAAATTAGTCCTTGTACTTCTGCAAACGTAATTTCTAGCCGTTTTAAGAGATTTTAAAAGTTTCTAAGCATTGTTTGGCGAGTTTGAAAGTTAAGAAAATATAAATTAATTTTAACCAAGTTAACACTAATAAATACAAAATTTAAATAATTCAAAAGATCTGAATTACATTCCAAGTTGGGTTAAACATAAACGAATTCATATACGAAAAAATCGAGATATTACATTGCAGCCATCAACATTATAACAACCCATAAAATAAGCAAAAGGAAAAGTGAAGAAAATAAAATAAGTAAATTCCAACGCACATTGGTGGAGGAAAGAAAATGAAATACTTCCACCTTGGTATTAATAAGAAAGTGAGTTCTTGTCCCACATCGCTAGATTATAAAACTAATAAGTTATTATAAAAAGGCTAGTTTATATGATAATAATATTCTTAGAAGTCAAATCACACCTAGTGGTCCTAGTGGAGAATGCGAAGCACTCGCCGCGCACAGGCGAAGTGCGATGGTCATAGTGTGTCGTTTTTATGGCGCACATCGCATGCTTGCATTGCCGCGAGCCGCACTAGTATTTTTGTTGGAAATTAGAATATTTTAATATCCTTCCATCGCGCTATGTGGGGGATTTAGATTAGTCTCATCGCGATACACGATGACATGTATGTTATCCAGAAACTTTTGCGGCTGTTGTTGTACGCGATGGACCATTAAGTAACCCATCGAGATACGCGACGTCGAGGTTACGTGGACGAGACACATTTCCTGCAACGTGGCCTAGCTATGGCTGACTCCGCAAAGCTATGGGTCTCATAGCGAAATGCGACGACCTTATTATAAGTCCATCACGATACGCGACGGGACCAGAAATCAGCTATAAAAGGGACAAAAAACAGTCTTCATTTCTCGCTCACAAATCATTTCTTTCTCACACATCTTCTTATATATTGGTATGATACCCCAAGATTAGTCGTAACGATACCCTCTCCGATCGATAGAAACATTTATACACGAATCCGAAAGCTCTGCCTGTACAAGGTAAGACATTGTATCATCATGTAAAGTTTATAATCTCGTTATTATCGGTATAATTATTGGGTATATACTAATATAAATATGCTACATTGTGTTTAACCTAGGTGTTTAATATCCGAAAGCGCTCGTTAATTATAAACATAAAAGGTTAGACATTTGAATTTTTGTACAACTCACATTTGCGTGAGACAACTGGTTTTTCAGTACTATCATGATGAATTTTAAATATATTAAACTCAGATAATCTAAATGTTTTCAAAGTATTTTCAAAGTGTTTTAAATTACATTATAGTGATTAAGCCTCCGTAGACTTACGGGATGGTTACTATTGGTATTGTGGGATTTGGTATACAAGGCTTGCCTACCGGGCTATTACACGTTACTTATTGGTCAAGTGTTAGCTAATAAGTAAGATAACCACAATCACATATACGATCGAGTGACAAGTACCTTTTGGTAATTTGTAAGCAGACAGATGTAAAAACATCTTAATGTTATAACTGTAAAATGTGTCATTTATATGTGAATGCTCTCACAAGTATTTCTTGTTGATCAAATATTTTAAACATATTTCAGGTGACTTGTTAGAGACAAATGGATGATGACTGCGAGCTTCCAGCTTAAATAAGTGTCTTGTCACCATAATAAAAAAACATGTTTTGTAAATTATGGTTTATCTTTATAAAACGTATGTTTGTATAAAAATGGGTTTTATTACAGTTTATGAAATAAGAATCATGGTGTTTTTATAACTCTGATCATTCTCCTAACTACGATATAATGAAATATTCTACTGCAAATATATTTCAATAAACACCGATACCACCACTCGATGTTCATGGCTCCCCTCCCTGGGTATAGGGGTTGGGGGCTGTCACAAACACACCACAAAATCTTGACCCCGCAACTTCATTGCCAAGTAAAATCATAGGTAGAGGTGTCGTAAAGGTAACTCATCATCGACGACAACAATTGTTTGTTGTCGGAAAAGGTAACTCCACCTGTCTCCGGAAATATAACTCCAAATGTCACCAGAAAAGTAACTCCACATCTCGTCGGAAAAGGAAACTCCACATTTCGCCAGCAAAGAGAACATGGTGAAAGTCATCGGAGGCGCCATTTTTTGGAGGACATATTTCTAATATAAATTGTAGGTAATGGTCCAAAATGTATCGGGAACGCCGGATTTTGGACACGTGGTTGATTTTCATTGGCTTTCAAAACTCGTCGTCCATTTGGCAAACTCATCGCCGACGACAAATTTCAAGGGGACAATCTGATGAGTTTTAAAAGGTAAGGACTCGTTTAGGAGCTTCTCTTCTAAATTGGGTTATTACGAAAATTTTCCTTGAAAAAACATTAGAAGACTAAAATGACACATTTTACAAAAGCCTATTTTTAATATATATTATGATTACGTATTTAAAGTTTATAGCAAATGACTTTTAATTTTTACTATAAAATCTAAACACATGCATATAAAATGAGTAGGTTAGTGGTTCGAGTCCTGAAAGAGGAATTTTGTAAGTATCCTTACAAGATAAAAAGTGTTGGTTGTTAAAATAGAATAAAATGGATTCTTTTATTGTTGTATATTTTCTTTTAATTATAAAACTTTAAACCAATTGGAATCAAAATCAAGTACACATAAATATATGAAAAATTGAAGTTTTTTTTACCTTATGACACAATAATCGGCGCTATGAATAATCAACATGTTATGACAGATCCCGATTGACTACAAACATATCAGTGTATAGTATGAAAAATGAATAAATTTTAACATTGAAAACGGGTAGATCAATTTTAAATATTTACATCGATAGATTAAGGGTTGTTGCAATTAGTCAAAGTGAAAATGTAACAACTCGAACTTTTTAACAATTAATATTTTTATTAAAACCCGACCAATTTCGATGTTCGGGAAATTTTACCGCATTATCAAGTAAATTAAATATTTTTATATTATTATTTAATTAATTATATAATATGTATTCATATGTTTTCGTGTGCGTGTGTATTTTATTGATGATTAATTTTGTGTGTAGGTTATATGTTTTCTTATTCTCAGAACAAGTGTACATTATATATATTTGTGTAGGTTGTATTTTTTGTTGATATTTAATGCTAACACATGTAAAATAGTTTTTTGTATTATTTATCACAATGTAACTACGTGTTGATGGATATTTATATATTGAGTTGGAAGAAATTTGGATAGAAAAGAAATTTTAACGTATGAATAATTTGTACTTGTGTATGATAAATTGTACTTGTGTAGGATAAAAATTTGGATATAAATAAATGAATTTTTAATATTTTTAAATTATAGTAATTTGATTAGTTATATTAATTGAATAAATATATTAATTGAAGAGAGAGATGCATTTATAGTTTCTTAATTAATCTTGAAGCTTTTAAAACCTAAAATAAAACTAATGGCTCATATTCATTTCTCGCATTTCTCGCAGTAATTTCATTTCTCTATTGAACCATCCCCTATATATAAGTGTATATATATATTTGTTAAATTTCTTAAAGATTTATATAAATAATTTTTTTATTAAATATATTTAATAGGTTAAATTTACTTTTATAATTACTACAAAAATACATTATAAAAGAGCTGACTAATAGTTTATAAAAGAGGTATTTAATATATTTAGTGATTTAATTAACCTTTCTACTTATAAACATGTATAAACTTATAATATTAAATATATTAACTAAAGTATGATACATGTTTAAGATCTATAAAATAATAAATATATATTTATCAAAATTGTAATGTTAATTAACCATCAAGTCTCAATTTTCTTTCAACCCATCAATTCCTTATATTCATTTCGGTAATTATTCTCTTATTAGGATATATCGTTAACGCTCGAATCGTCGTCTTCATCCTTATTATATTGTCATTCCAGTTTGCTAGTCTGTTAAGGTGAGTATCTCACTCCTTCTGTTAACTCATTTTTACCATTTTTGGGACATATGCGTTTCTAAGTATTTTATTATTATTTAATACTCAACTTGCAACTGTTAGTCATGTGTGTTTAACAATTTATGCCTAACGTGTTATATGCTTATATGTTTTACTTGAATACATTTCGGAGAGGTCCAACATATTATCAGACAAGTTAGATAATACGCCCGTCGT
Source organism: Bidens hawaiensis (assembly GCF_021521415.1). Lineage (NCBI taxonomy): Eukaryota > Viridiplantae > Streptophyta > Magnoliopsida > Asterales > Asteraceae > Bidens > Bidens hawaiensis. The sequence continues at coordinate 2,674,839 of NW_027491017.1, forward strand.
GTTAGCCATCGTTCAGTTTATCTGACATCGAGCTTACCACCAACATTATTTATTTGCTCATTCGTTAAATTGCTTATCTCACGTGACACAGTAGGGGTGTGCACATCCAGGTCCGGCCCAAAAAAACCGACGAACCGGCCCGAAAAACCCGAACCCGGACCGGCCCTATTAACAAACGTATAAAGTATGTCTTTAATTTCACTCCCAATCGGTTTTGGGTCGGGTCGGGTCGAAAACCGACTAAAACCGAATATGATGTTCATTAAGACATTTCATTTGAATCGAACAATAAATAAGGCCTATGATGATCAATTAAGCACCAAAATTGTGAAATCACATTGTACTAATAAAGTAATAAGGAAGAATCATAAACCAAATTCAACACACACTTCAAATTTTGCAAAACATAATGGTCTAGCATGAAGATAAAATAAAAAAAATTACCTGATAAAGAGATGTTTGTATGTATAATCATTTGGAGCTTGTAATTGACCTGTATCCAGATCTTCTTTGCTTCAGTAATACCATAATCAACAGCCGTAGTGAAGCAAAGAAACGGGTCGGTCTTGATTACAAAGAACCGAGAGACCGTATATGGTAAGAACCGATACCCGATTATCCATGTCGGTCATTCTTCGGTCTCTAAAATCCTTTTATGTCGGTCTTCGGGTCGGTCCGGTCCTCTCACGGGTCGGGACGGGTTTCTTGCTTTGCACAGCCCTATGACACAGTTTGCTTTTTTATTTATTATTGTATTATCATGAAAAATATAGTATTTTACTCACTCAACCTAGTGTTGACAAAACCTATTGTATTTTTAACGCATATCCAGGTCATCGTGTGATGTGATTTTCAAGCTGGTTCAGAACAAAAACTTATGATTGAATGCTATATATTTGTTTTGTCTTACTTATTTGAATTATGGATTTTGTATTTGATGTTTTTTATTATTTAATTAAATTCAATGGATATTGTCACATTTAATGTTGCATGATAGTACCTTGAGAGTTGTGAGCAATCGATTCACGCCCCGTCATTTCTGCCTTAGGTTGAGGTGTGACAGAAAAGATATTCAAAATGATACACAAAATATCTGCTTATATTGAGTATCTAACTAGTTTGATTATTTTAAACTTTACGACAACAAATTAATGAAATTGTTGAACAAAGACGAAAATTGAGAGTTTCTAGAAGAATGAAATTGTGATGTCTCTCATATCTCTTCCTCTTACTAGCCCTATTTAAATCAAAGGGTATGACCCACCACGCGAATATCTAGATGTTAATATCTTGTCATTTAGTATAATTATATTATAGTCCCCTTTTAAAACAAATTGCACATTTAAATTTTAAATCAAATGGCTTTTAATTTTTTACTATTAATTCATAACAAGACACGAATTTAAATTGGAGGTTTCCCAAAGGGTTACCTCCATGGTGTAGCACCACGACGTGAACGAAATACGCCTTGCGGTAGCGTTTGATTGAACATAAAATCGAAAACAGAATTAAAGTGACAATTATTTAATCAAATTTTGATATATCAAATAAACATTACATTGAAATAAAAAACAATGACAATTTGCTAATTTAAATAACCTATAACTATATATTATGTTTATCTTGTAATTTCAATGCTCCTTAACCTGCAGCACATTTAAAATAATATATTTTTGTCAATAATAATGTTGGTGAGATTTCATAAAGGTTTGCGTATGTATAATATAAATATATAAATTCACATGTCATAATGTAACGTCTCAATCATAAAGTAAAAAAATATAAGTACATGATATCCCCGTTCGCTTTATCATAAGTTAAAATTACTAAGGAACCCCCATTCTCATTGACATAAGGTCAACCTACACTAAGAGTAATAGATGATAATGATACCGCCGTTGGTTCGACATAAAGTCCAATTACTAGGAGGCGCAGGTTCGTCCCGTCGGACCCTCTGACTTCGATGTTTGATGTTTAAGTACCAATCAATATTGCAATAAACACATTTCATATGTACCACGTAACTTACAAACAATATGAAAGAAAACAATACCATGCATGACATAGTGTGAATTGGATTGCGGAATTGTAATCACGAAATAACTTAGAGACATTGTAATGTGCTACACCCCAATAAAAGTGGAAAAAGGGTTATGAAACTCATATGTTAAGCTAAACGAGTAAAAGCAAAAACGAGCAATTAATTGAGTGAACCAGACGAGTTTGGTTCAACGAACGATCCTCAAAATGCAAAACATTTCTAGGTTCAAAACTAGGCGCAAAGGAAATATGCAACGAGAAAGAATAATAAACACGTGATTCATCGTTCGGAGTTTCGAAGAAGATTTTGTACTATTGTTTTGGATAAAAATCTGTTAAGGATCGAGTATCCAAATTTGTTAAGTGAGGTAAGGTGCTAACTCAATAATGACAAACATGTAATCGTAATATTGGTGAACACAAAGGTTTGATCACGAGGGAAAAAGCCCTTAACCAAGATAGTCTTACTTCGGTCAAAACTTATCAAGGTAATCTTTGGTCGAATCTCATCAATCAAGGATTAATCAAGTAATCGTTGGTTGAATCTTTTCGGTCAAGGATCAACAAGGTAACCTTTGGTCGATGAGTATGCGATTATCGTGGTCTCCGGCACAAAAAACCACTGGACGGTGAAAACTATCACTGTCGTTTATATTAGATAAAAAAGGTGTTACAATCGTTGTGGAGTAAATGATCGAGGTTACAAAATAAGCTAGTGAATAGAGAGAATGCTTGTTTCTGCTCTAGTGTGTGTGATCATACATGTGTTTTTTCTACTCGATCATAATAGCTCAATTAAATAAGAAAATATCACTAACAATATTCCCTAACTATCCGGAAGTCTTCCACTAGCCGCTCCACGACCTTTGACCACGTGCCAATAGCCGTCTAGTAGCGAGATAAGCGGGAGAACGAGTCTTGTAGCCGTTGTTGATATTTAAACATTCATCTTCACATGAATTCGTACATTAACAACTACATTGAACTAGGATCCTGGATCCATGCTCCAGCAAGAGAATGCTCTGTGAGGATAATTGATACAAGTACGTCTTAAAGCTGCCACACCTGTCTAACACATCACCATACTAAACGCAATCATTAGTAAGCAAGTAATACCGAGGATCGTCGATCCTTTATATCCTGTTACATATTTCAAGGATCTACTATCTTTAAGACAGTCAAGGATAAAGGATCCTCAGTATAAAATTCATAGCCTAACAATTGCCCCCAAAATGGCGGGTGACAGTGGAATATAGCTGTCATTTTGAATTTTAAACCCCTGCAAAAAAGAAGGCGATTAGACGTGTGTCAGGCGGTTTAATATCTACAAACCATAATTACACGCCGCCTATATATGCGATAATCATAATCTTCTTATAACCATTGATCCAGGCGTCTCTTAGGTATCCTTCTTTCTCTTTGTTTATTTTCTTTTAACATGTCGACTACTCCTGTACCCTCTTCGTTTTCTTCTTTCAATCATCTCGACTCGGATGATCTTTATTCACAAGGTATGCTCCAAGCCCCCACATCCGAGATCTGTAAATTCACAGACCCGGAAATAGATGAAATCTGATCACACTTCCCAGCCGATACAGTTTTCCGACCTTTTGATTCTACAGCCCGTAGCAATAGTATCTCGAAAAACTGGATTTGTTTTCCGGTCCAACCGTTTCTGATAGGTTACAAGTATCCTTTTTCCCGATTTCACCCAAAGGTTCTTCAAGCTTACGGGAATCAGTTATATACAGACCATGCCGATGTTATGGAGAACCCTTCATACCATAGAGAGGGTAATCGAAGAGGAAGGAGTTAAGTTTCGCCTAGCTGAACTGGCTTACCTGTACAATCTAGTTACCCATGGTTCCAAACGCTTCGTCTTCAAATCGAAACCTCACCAGGAAATTCCCATTTTCAAAGTCACCCTTAATGGTACCCTCTGGAAAAACCAATTTTTCTTCGTAAGGCGAGATTCCATTCCGGGTGGAACTAACCTTCCCAAAAAGTGGATATCAAAGGGTAGGATCTAGGATCCTTAGGTAACCTAGATAGGATACTTTATTCTTCTGCTAATAATTTTTATTGCCTGTGTAGTTGAAAATTTTGATTTGCTGGCTGATCTGTCGGGAGTTGAAGACAGAGTGAAGAAGTTTTTATCACTGGATCCTGCAATCAGGACTTTTCAAGCAAAATTTATTGAAGCTTTTCAAGGTCAAATTCAGAATCAATCATGTCAAGTAAGAGTAATAATTTTTTATTATTAAAAAGTGTTAAGAGTTGAAAACTTATATGTCATTTGTCATTTACAGGTGTTCCGAAATCAGGAAAGTCTGCTTCCAAGTTCTCCCTTAAGGATATCGATTGCCTGTTTACAAAGAAAGAGACTCCGAAATCAACCCCCACGTCCGAGCCTCGTCCGATCACAACTCGAGCAAAGTCAGGATCTAAGAGAAAGAAGAGTTCAGATCCAGAGAACCCCTTTGATGCCGAAAAGCAGATTCTGAAAATGCTTTCTACTGTAAGGATCCTTTATTCTTTCAATTTTTATTATTCAAGTATCCTCCCAAGCTTATCCTGCTTCTATTTATAGGCCATCAATTCTGCCCAAAGCCACTATGAGAAGATTGTCCCAGAGCATGAAAAGACCATTGCCGCGATGAGATCAATGGCTGCTGCTAAGGATAAGGCCCTCTCGAAGTAACCGAAGAGAAGAGGCAGATAGAGGAGCATGCTGCTGCCCTGGCCGTCCAGATGCAGAACGAAATCAATCGGGCTACTGAAGAGGCGAAAGTCTGGGCAGCCAAGTCGGTCCTCGAGGCTAGGATCAAATTGGTGACTTAGGCCAATGATCCATCCTTTGATAAGTCTTCTTGGGAAATCAAAGAATGGAAGCTAGCCTTGATCGACTTGGGTGGAGGCAAGGATGAGGCTGAAGCTATGATGGTTAAAGCAGGTGAGGCAGTAACGAGCGGTGTGAAGGGTCTGGATGAAGCCGAAGGTGGGAATGAGGTAACGGTGGAGGTGGAAGCAAACACATGAACGGTCGATGAAGGACACAAAAGACAAGGCCCAAGCCCGTTTTACTTTGCTTTTATAATGTTTTTATGAACAATTACCATGGTGTGTAATAAACAATAGTATTTAGGATAAAGGATCCATGATCCTTAAGATAATCTGTGGGGGTGACAAAGGTGGAGGGATCCTCTGTTTGTGGGGATGAAGCCTTTGTTGCCCCTGTTTTTAAATTTCCTGCACTTATGAACTGTTAGTAACTCTTACTTAACCCGGATGGATGGTCCATCTTTTGCATGGTGAAGTCCGGGTTAAGAATTTTGGATAAGTCCTTGTGGATTATTTTAATTAATATATAAATCTTTTGACTTTTTACTTGTTGTTTATTTTCAAAAATTTGTTAGATATAACATTAACATTGTTGATAGTTTGACAAATAGTTTTAAGTAAAAGATTTTTAGGATAAAATATCCTTATGAAAATCGTTTAGGATAGAATATCCTTAGGGAAAGAATATTAGGAAATAATATCCTTAAATAACAAATATTAGGATAAGACATCTTTAACAGTTGATAAAATTTATATAAAAGAATCCCCTCAAAGGGCAAATTTTAGGAAAAAGTCTCCTTAAGACATGCAAAATTTTTAGTATTAAAACAATTTTAAGGAAATAATCCTATTAAACTGAAAGATCCAAATTTATTGCACAAAATATCGTACATAAGTTAATTAGCAGAGATCATACCAGAAGGTCTAGATAGATCTAAGTTACCAGAAGTATTGAACTCTTAATGATCCTTAAAGGAATAGCTTTAGGATCCGGGATCCTTAGTTTCTTGATCTTCAGAAGGAACTTAGAAAATCTGCTACAAATAATTCGTAATATTAACTAGGATCAAACCCATTAAGCTGGGGACAAGCCCAAATAATATACTGTGGACAAGCACGTGCAACTGGGGACAAGCCCGTGTAACTGGGGACAAGCCCGTGCAACTGGGGACAAGCCCGTTTAATCTGGGGACAAGCCCAAACTGGGGACAAGCCCAAATACGGATATTAACTGGGGACTCGCCCAAACCGGGATTTAGCCCAAACGTGAGATAATGTGAAAACGTTATAAATCGGTGGTATGTTACGTCTACCATAAATAGTAGGATCCTCCATATAGCCGGAAACAACGAAATTGTCAGCCACTAAGCGTGTACTAGTCCCGCTTCCCCGGACTATACGTTGGATAGCGTGTGCTACTGGCGATCGTGAGAAAGGTGAAAACCTTTAAACCGTAGGGGATATGACCATCGCGGGTCATATCCAAACGTGGGCTAGGCCAAGAGAAACAAGATAATACCTTAAATGCAAAGGAGAGGTGGCCAACCTCTTGAACATCAAATGAATCATTATAATCCTGCATGGTTATTAAAACTTGGAAAAAATATAGTGTTAAGAATATATTATCCTTAAATTAACAGTAATAATTCAAAAAGAATAATGATCAGAAAGATATTATCGATTTAAGGATCCTAGATCCTTTTTTGGATAATATATCCTCTCGGGATAATGGATCCTGATCAGAAAAAATATTTCTTGAGATGGATGGCATTCCATGCTCTTGGTAACATGTTGCCTTCCATTGTGAGCAAATGATATGCCCCCTTCCCGACTTCCGACTCAATTTGATAAGGTCCTTCCCATTTGGGCGCTAGTTTCCCATCAGCCGGATTTGTTGTGTTTTGAAAGGCTTTCCTTAACACTAGATCTCCTTCTTGAAATCTTCTGATTATGATATTTTTGTTGTATGCCCCAGCAACCCTTTGTTGATATGCTGCCATCCTGATCTTGGCTAGGTCTCTGAGTTCTTCAATAGTATCCAAGTCTTCGAGAAGGATTTCTTCATTGTCTTCAGGATCACGGATGCTCGTTCTTGCTGTAGGAACCACCATTTCTGTGGGAATTACTGCTTCTGACCCAAACACCAATGAAAAGGGTGTTTGACCTGTTGCATTCTTTGGAGTTGTCCTGTCTGCCCAAAGAACATAAGGAAGTTCTTCAGCCCATTTTCTCTTCTTGGATCCTAGCTTCTTCTTTAGATTGTTGATGATAATCTTGTTGCTTGACCATTGGCTTGAGGATGAACTGGAGTGGAAGTAATCATTTTGATGCACCAACTGTCACAAAAGATAGTTGTTCTATTCCTGATAAACTGGGAACCATTGTCACAAACAATTTCAGCAGGAATACCAAATCTAGTTATAATATTTCGTTTAATAAAAGATATTACTTCCCTTTCTCGGACTTGTACAAATGCTTCTGCCTCAATCCATTTGGATAAGTAGTCAGTCATTGCAAGCATAAAGACTTTTTCACCGGGTGCTTTTGGTAGCTTGCCTACAATATCCATACCCCATTTCATGAAAGGCCATGAGGAGGATATAGGGTATAAAGGCTCCGCTGGCTGATGAAGGATGTTTGCATGTCTTTGACAGGAATCACATTTCCTTGAATACTCCACTGCATCCTTCTTCATTGTTGGCCAGAAATATCCAGTTCTAAGTACCTGGAAAATAATGCTCTTCCGCCTGTGTAACTGCCGCATCTCAAATCGTGCTCTGGGATCCTTTATCCTCAGGTGAAAACCTTTAAAACGTAGGGGATATGACCATCGGGGGTCATATCCAAACGTGGGCTAGGCAAAGAGAAACAAGATAATACCTTAAATGCAAAGGAGAGATGGCCAACCTCTTGAACATCAAATGAATCATTATAATCCTGCATGGTTATTTCAAACTTGGAAAAAATATAGTGTTAAGAATATATTATCCTTAAATTAACAGTAATAATTCAAAAAGAATAATGATCAGAAAGATGTTACCGATTGAAGGATCCTAGATCCTTTTTTGGATAATATATCCTCTCGGGATAATGGATCCTTATCAGAAAAAATATTTCTTGAGATGGATGGCATTCCATGCTCTTGGTAACCTGTTGCCTTCCATTGTGAGCAAATGATATGCCCCCCTTCCCGGCTTCCGACTCAATTTGATAAGGTCCTTCCCATTTGGGCGCTAGCTTCCCATCAGCCGGGTTTGTTGTGTTTTGAAAGGCTTTCCTTAACACTAGATCTCCTTCTTGAAATCTTCTGATTATGATATTTTTGTTGTATGCCCCAGCTACCCTTTGTTGATATGCTGCCATCCTGATCTTGGCTAGGTCTCTGAGTTCTTCAATAGTATCCAAGTCTTCGAGAAGGATTTCTTCATTGTCTTCAGGATCACGGATGCTCGTTCTTGCTGTAGGAACCACCATTTCTGTGGGAATTACTGCTTCTGACCCAAACACCAATGAAAAGGGTGTTTGACCTGTTGCATTCTTTGGAGTTGTCTTGTCTGCCCAAAGAACATAAGGAAGTTCTTCAGCCCATTTTCTCTTCTTGGATCCTAGCTTCTTCTTTAGATTGTTGATGATAATCTTGTTGCTTGACCATAAGCTTGAGGATGAACTGGAGTGGAAGTAATCATTTTGATGCACCAACTGTCACAAAAGAAAGTTATTCTATTCTCGATAAACTGGGAACCATTGTCACAAACAATTTCAGCAGGAATACCAAATCTAGTTATAATATTTCGTTTAATAAAAGATATTACTTCCCTTTCTCGGACTTGTACAAATGCTTCTGCCTCAATCCATTTGGATAAGTAGTCAGTCATAGCAAGCATAAAGACTTTTTCACCGGGTGCTTTTGGTAGCTTGCCTACAATATCCACATCCCATTTCATGAAAGGCCATGAGAAAGATATAGGGTATAAAGGCTCCGCTGGCTGATGAAGGATGTTTGCATGTATTTGACAAGAATCACATTTCCTTGAATACTCCATTGCATCCTTCTTCATTGTTGGCCAGAAATATCCAGTTCTAAGTATCCTGGAAAATAACGCTCTTCCGCCTGTGTGATTGCCGCATCTCAAATCGTGCTCTGGGATCCTTTATCCTCAAGTGAAAACCTTTAAACCGTAGGGGATATGACCATCGGGGGTCATATCCAAACGTGGGCTAGGCCAAGAGAAACAAGATAATACCTTAAATGCAAAGGAGAGGTGGCCAACCTCTTGAACATCAAATGAATCATTATAATCCTGCATGGTTATTTCAAACTTGGAAAAAATATAGTGTTAAGAATATATTATCCTTAAATTAACAGTAATAATTAAAAAAGAATAATGATCAGAAAGATATTACCGATTTAAGGATCCTAGATCCTTTTATGGATAATATATCCTCTCGGGATAATGGATCCTGATCAGAAAAAATATTTCTTGAGATGGATGGCATTCCATGCTCTTTGTAACATGTTGCCTTCCATTGTGAGCAAATGATATGCCCCCTTCCCGACTTCCGACTCAATTTGATAAGGTCCTTCCCATTTGGGCGCTAGTTTCCCATCAGCCGGATTTGTTGTGTTTTGAAAGGCTTTCCTTAACACTAGATCTCCTTCTTGAAATCTTCTGATTATGATATTTTTGTTATATGCCCCAGCTACCCTTTATTGATATGCTGCCATCCTTATCTTGGCTAGGTCTCTGAGTTCTTCTATAGTATCCAAGTCTTCGAGAAGGATTTCTTCATTGACTTCAGGATCACGGATGCTCGTTCTTGCTGTAGGAACCACCATTTCTGTGGGAATTACTGCTTCTGACCCAAACACCAATGAAAAAGGTGTTTGACCTGTTGCATTCTTTGGAGTTGTCCTGTCTGCCCAAAGAACATAAGGAAGTTCTTCAGCCCATTTTCTCTTCTTGGATCCTAGCTTCTTCTTTAGATTGTTGATGTTAATCTTGTTGCTAGACTCTGCTTGACCATTGGCTTGAGGATGAACTGGAGTGGAAGTAATCATTTTGATGCCCCAACTGTCACAAAAGTTTGTTGTTCTATTCCCGATAAACTGGGAACCATTGTCACAAACAATTTCAACAGGAATACCAAATCTAGTTATAATATTTCGTTTAATAAAAGATATTACTTCCCTTTCTCGGACTTATACAAATGCTTCTGCCTCAATCCATTTGGATAAGTAGTCAGTCATAGCAAGCATAAAGACTTTTCCACCGGGTGCTTTTGGTAGCTTGCCTATAATATCCATACCCCATTTCATGAAAGGCCATGAGGAGGATATAGGGTATAAAGGCTCCGCTGGCTGATGAAGGATGTTTGCATGTCTTTGACAAGCATCACATTTCCTTGAATACTCCACTGCATCCTTCTTCATTGTTAACCAGAAATATCAAGTTCTAAGTATCCTGGAAAATAATGCTCTTCAGCCTTTGTGATTGTCGCAATCTCCTTCATGAAAATCCTTGATTACTTCTTGGATCTCAGGATCCTCAATGCATCTCAAATATTGACATGCAAGAGATTTTCTATATACCATATCATTTAACAAAATATAACGGGATACCTTGAGTTTGAAGGATTTGGGTTTTTCTGTCGCTGGAATCTCTCCATTCTGAATGTAGTTCTTGATAGGATGGATCCATGATCCTTTGTTATTTGAAGATAAAGGACCCCAGAGCACGATTTCTTTATCATTTGTTATCTCTCCAACTTCTTGTTCTCTTATCGCTGGCGAGAGAATGTGGATTATTGGGATTTTCAAATTCTCAGGAATCTTCAGAGATGAGGCTAAGTTTGCCAAGGCGTCTGCCCCAACGTTTTCTTCCCTCGGTACCTGTGTAATACTAAATATTTCGAAGGATTTCGATAACTCCTTCACAACATCTAAATATTTCATTAGTTTCTCACCTTAACAGCATACGAGCCATTAAAGTGGTTAGTTATAATAAGGAATCTACATAAACTTGAAGATACCTGATCCTCATGCTTTTGGCTAATTGCAAACCAGTGATCAAAGCCTCATACTCTGCTTCATTGTTTGTTGCTTGTAACTCACAAGCTATGGACTAGGGTAATATGTCCCCCTGTGGTGATTTCAGTAGGATCCCCAATCTTGTTCCTCTCACGTTGGATGCTCCATCAGTGAAGAGTATCCAAGGATCCTTGGTCTTTTCCAGTTGTTGGACCTCCAAGTCAGCTTCTTTTTGTAGATCACTAGTGAAATCAGCCACAAAGTCCGCTAGCACTTGAGATTTGATTGCTGTTATTGGCTTGTATTGGATATCAAATGCACTTAATTTCACAGCCCACTTGACCATTCTACCTGATAATTCTGGTTTTCTAAGAACATTCTTCATAGGATAATTAGTTCTCAAAATAATAGGATGAGTTTCAAAATAATGTCTTAGCTTAGTAGAAGCCATAATGAGTGCAAGAATTAAATGTTCTAAATGAGAATACCTGGCTTCCGCATCTAGAAGACTTTTACTTACATAGTAAACTGGATGTTGTTCACCTTCATGATCCTTTACCAAGACGGCACTTACTGCATTTCCTGAGACAGCTAAATACAGATATAAGGATTCTCCATCCACAAGCTTCATCAGGGCTGGAGCTGAGGATAAGTAATCCTTCAAGGCTGTAAGTGCGGCCTCATGCTTTTCCGTCCATTCAAACTTCTTATTCTTCCTAAGGATGTCATAGAAGTCTTTGCACTTCTCGTAGGATCTTGAGATGAACCTATTGAGAGCAGCTATTCTTCCCGTGAGCCTTTGTACATCCTTTGCATTTGCAGGAGACTTCAATCTGTTCGGGGCTTGCTTCAATTCCTCTTTTGGTTACCATATATCCCAGAAATTTTCCAGCCTTAACACCAAAATGGAATTTTGACGGATTCAATTTCATGTTATAATGGTCAAGGATATTGAATGCTTCCTCGAGGTGTCTAAGGTGATCCTCAGCTTTCTTTGACTTCACCAACATATCGTCTATGTATACTTCCATAGTCTTACCCAATTGATCCTTAAACATCATGTTGACTAGTCTTTGGTATGTTGCCCCTGCATTTCTTAGTCCAAACGGCATAGCAGTATAACAGTATATGCCGGTAGGAGTCATGAATGCTGTATCCTCTTGATCAGATGGTTCCATCTAAATTTGATGAAATCCAGAGGAAGCATCCATAAAAGTAAGTATTTCATGTCCTGCTATTGCATCTACCATGGAATCTATATGTGGTAATGGGAAAGGATCCTTGGGGCATGCCTTGTTTAAATCAGTAAAATCGACACACACCCTCCACTTTCCATTCTTTTTTGAAACAATGACCACATTAGCTTGTCTGCCTCATCGAAGAATATTCTTTTGTCTGTTGTTAAGGTGGTTGACACTATTGGTCGATCTCTATTATCCATCTTGATTTCTTTGGCAAGTCTTTTTGCTGCAGAGAAAGAAGTTCCACATATGTCTGAACCTCCTGAGATGAAATTGATCGTCTGCACATCCAGCTTGTCCTGATGAGGATCCTGGATTCTTGAATTGAAAAAGATTCTCTGATCAGCCACTCGAGTAGTGGGGATGAGTGGTCTTCTCTCATCGTCCAATTCGAATTCTACTACAGGATTTTATTTTATGGCACAAGAATCTTGAAATAATTCGTAGTCTCTAGAGACAAAGTTGATCACATGAGCATCTGGTGGTGGTGGTGTTTCTTTCTGTGGAAGGTCTTCAGGATCCTGGATCTTGGATTTTTTTCCTTCCCAAGAGCTCTTTAAAGTGACCCTTGCTCAAGAGGTAACCAAATTCCCTCCTCAAGCCGATACACTCGTCTGTCGTGTGGCCAAAGTCTTCATGGAAAGCGCACCACTTAGATTTTTCCTTGAAACCGACAGTCTTCTCATTCTTTCACGGCCACCTCGCCTTTTCTCCCAGATCCTTCATGGCACAGATCAAGCTATGAGTGTCTACAGAGAAACAATAGTCGGAGATGCAAGGATAGTCTTCATCGTCATCTCCTTCTTCAACTGCCCGTACGTTTTGATTGTTGAACTTGGTGTACGGCTTCGAATTGTTGTTCCTGTTCCATGATCCTTTATTCTTTTCGGGGTTTTCTTGTTTTGTTTGTCTCCCAAGACAATCTTGGATCCTTCTGTCCTCTTCAAATCGGATGTATCTCAGTGCCCTGTTTCTGACTTCGTCTAATGTCCTGCATTGAGTCATCACTAAATCATCATAAAAGGGGGAGCTCTTCTGAATTCCCATCTTGAATGCTTCAACAGCAGTAGTCATGTCAAGATTCGGGATTTCTAGAGAATCTGGTAATGAAATCCCTGAGGGATTCATCACTAGGCTGGACAACACGATATAAATCACTGGTTAAGTTCTCAAATTTCCGACTACAGAAAAATTGAGTGTTAAATAAGTTAACAGAAAGAAGTAATTAAAAAAGGAGGAAGACTTAGCAGCCATTTCAGCGCGGCTCCCGTTAGTGTGGATCCAAAGTCTTTGCATAGGCAAGCTTCTTTGAGTTTCTCCGGAATAGGATTGATCTCCATCCTTTCCCTATATTGTGCTACATGTTCTTCAGGATCAGTGGTCCCGTCGTAAGTCTTCATATTTGGAGTCTGGAACCGCTTCGGGATTTCAGCATCACAGATAGGTGGAGCAAATCTGGATACTTTGTGGCTTCCCTCAGGTATCTCGGGGATTGGTCTTATGACTCCAGGAACACTGGATATCATATCCTTGAGCTTCTGTAGCTCCTTGGCCATAGCTTGGTTGATACCTGCATCCTGCATGAAATCACGGTTAGCATCTAAGGGTAAAGGATCGTACAAGTTACCTCTCTGCTGAGTGAAGGTTGGCATCTCTGATGAGTAGATGGGATAAGAGGAGTCTGCGATAACAGTTGGTCCTCCAGAGGCTATGGTCTGCATGGGGATTATGTCTCCTTCATGGACTTCGGAGGATCGTTGATGTTGGACGCCTGAGGATCCTTGAATCGGAAATAAGGATCCTTGATTCAGGATGAAGGATCCTTGAGGTTTAATACCGTATGATCCTTGTGGAAGGATGGTCGATACTTGCCGATAATATGAGGATCCTAGATTTTGCTGACCCACGGATCCCTGTTGGAGGTTAGTCGGCCTTGGCTGATCTAACGAGAATCCTTGAGCCTGCTGACCCATGGACCTTTGTTGAAGGATAGATGATCCTGGCTGAAATAGTGAGGATCCTTGGGCCTGTTGTCCCACGGACCCTTGTTGAAGGATAGATGATCCTTGTGAGAACTGAGCCATGGATTCTGGACTAGTGAAATCTAGTATCCTTGGCACCAGGGGGGTGAAATCCTCTGCTGGCCTCTTGTTCTTCTTGAGATCTTCTATCTCATGGAGGATCCTCTGGTTGGTCTTGTTCTGCTGCTCCATGTATGCTTTAACCTGCGAAAACATAGATGAAACATCATTGTTGGTATTAACCACCGGGGCAGCAGCAGCGGTTTTTGAGCTCTGGAAGACTGGTAGTTGCGTCTTGCTCCTAGCAGCAGCAGTTCGTTGTGCTCCCGTGATTGGCGGAGGCATTGGTGGCAAAGTCCTTGATGAGAGAAGAAACCGTAGCCGGCATGGTTGATGAAGCAGAGGTTGATTGAGAGGCCATTGATAGTGATATGGGTATAAAAAAGTTGAGAATGATAGGAATAATATGGATTATAGCACCAATTGTCCCACGGTGGGCGCCAAATTGTTTTGGACAAAAATCTGTTAAGGATCGAGTATCCAAATTTGTTAAGTGAGGTAAGGTGCTAACTCGATAATGATAAACGTGTAATAGTAATATTGGTGAACACAAAGGTTTGATCACGAGGGAAAAAGCCCTTAACCAAGATAGTCTTACTTCGGTCAAAACTTATCAAGATAATCTTTGGTCGAATCTCATCCATCAAGGATTAATCAAGTGATCGTTGGTTGAATCTTTTTGGTTAAGGATCAACAAGGTAACATTTGGTCGATGAGTATGCGATTAATGTGGTCTCCGGCGCAAAGACCCCCCGGACGGTGAAAACTATCACCGTCGTTTATATTAGATAAAAAAGGTGTTACAATCGTTATGGAGTAAATGATCGAGGTTACAAAATAACCTAGTGAATAGAGAGAATGCTTGTTTCTGCTCTAGTGTGTGTGATCATACATGTGTTTTTTCTACACGATCATAGCTCAATTAAATAAGAAAATATCACTAAAAATATTCCCTAACTATCCGGAAGTCTTCCACTAGCCGCTCCACGACCTTTGACCACGTGCCAATAGCCATCCAGTAGTGAGATAAGCGGGAGAACGAGTCTTGTAGCCGTTGTTGATATTTAAACATCCATCTTCACATGAGTTCGTCCATTAACAGCTACATTGAACTAGGATCCTGGATCCATGCTCCAGCTAGAGAATGCTCTGTGAGGATAATTGATACAAGTACGTCTTAAAGCTGCCACACCTGTCTAACACATCACCATACTAAACGCAATCATTAGTAAACAAGTAATACCGAGGATCGTCGATCCTTTATATCCTGATACATATTTCAAGGATGTACTATCTTTAAGACAGTCAAGGATAAAGGATCCTCAGTATAAAATTCATAGCCTAACAACTATGACTAGAAATAGTTACAACATTGTCCCCTCAACTTTACTTAACCTTTGTAAATTTAAGAAATAGTTACGACTTTGGACCTTTATCTTTACCCTTATATTTCTTTCAATTTTAATTGTAAACTAACATCCCACCAACGATTTTCCAACGACCAGAACTTTTTAATACGTTAATAGTTTTTTAAAAACAATGCACCATAAAAACACACATTTTATTATCTTTAATTTGGGTATAGTATTACTATAAAGTTTTTCAATTAAAGAACTTAACGTGTTCCGTATGGGTGTTCACAATTCGGTTTCTCGGTTTCTAACCTAAATCGTGAGCCAAACCGTTGGTTCGATGTTTTCATTGAAAACTGGATCTGAACCATTGAAAAATTAAACTAAATTGTTACTAATAGTTTGTTTTCACATAGTTCGGTTCAATAACAAGTTTACCGTCCGGTCCGGTTTTATATGGCCGTTTTTGGTATAAACCGTAAACCAAACAGTTTGCTATGGTTTGAACATTTAAAAAATGACTGAACAAAATTGATGATTGGTTTAAATGCTTTCAAGGTTTCAAAAGAACTTTGAACTGTCACAGCCCAACCTACGTCGGAAATGCCGGGGCGTGAGCTGATTGCTCACATCTCTCAAGGTACTATCATGCAATATTTAAAAGTGACAATATCTATTTAATTCGATTAAATGATTCAGATAATTCAAGTACAAATTACAAAATCCATAATCATACAACAATACAGTTTATATCAATAATGATCTTGATTAAAAGTTTTCTAACTTAAATTCGTCACTAAGTCTTCACCAAATCTTACAACTAGTTTAAACAATAACCTGCATTTGCGTATAAAATAGAAAGGTTAGTCAACAACACATGTTGAGTGAGTAAAACACCAGTTCAAGACACTACAATAATATTATATAATAAATTAAGAAGGATGCAAATTGTTTCTGTGAGATAAGCAGTTAAGCCATAGCACATACACAATCGATCAAACCATAAAGAAAGGGCTCAACCAATTCCATATAGATGGACATTGGTTACCAAGCAAAGACTAAACCGTTTCCACAAAAATGGACATCTGTTGCCGAAAATAGTCGTATGATCATACTATAATGAGGAACTTTACCAAAATGCGTTCAAATAAAGCAAGTAGGTAAATAGCAAGTTAGGCGTAATCTGATATACACACAAGGATTAAACAGTTGCGGGTTTGAATGCTAGATAATATATAAGTACTGTAAATACGCATATATACCCAAAAGAGTTGAATAAGTAAAAAAAAGGAGTGATTACTCACCTTAGCGATTAAGCAAGAGATAATGAATAGGTAAGGAAGCGGTAAGCCAAGCTCTTCGGGATTACCGACGATAAATTCTAAGTAACAATAATTGCGGAATAAATAACTATAATTTTAATGATGAATCTAAAACTAGATTGAAATCGGGAATTGATGATCGAGTGTCTTCTTGCAAAAATTAAGTATTACATTAATTTATTACCAATTTTATTATCACTTTTTTTAATCAAAGGTTTATAGTAATTATCAAATTTTAATTATATAAAATTATAATTATAAGTAAAATAACTAAATAAATATTTATAAATGTTGAAAACATTATAAAAAAGATATTGGTTTAAATGATTATTCTTAACTAAAAATACATTATATACATATATATAATAATGATTTCTTTTAAATTAGTATTATCAGTAATAGATAATAAATAATAAATAATAATATATAAATAAAATATGATCTTTTATAAAATACTTAAACTATATTTTTATTATGTGAATTAACGCTCAATTTTAATATATATATATATATATATATATATATATATATATATATATATATTAAATGAAAACAAAATCCTTTAACAACTTTTAATAAATCTATTATATATATATATATATATATATATTAGATTTTAACAAGTATATATATTAGATTTTAACAAGTGTTTGAGAAAATGGCTAGTTAACATGTTGGTTTTTTTACCAATTAATATATTTATAATAATTTTAATATAATTGAATTGACTAAATATATTTATATAATACTTAAATGGATTAAAACCCAAAAAAACACAAAAATACGGGCTGTCGGAATTCGAACCCGCGCCGACAGCCGTAAGCAAGAATCATAAACACCAATCCAACCAATTGAACTAGGCTGTCACATGTTAATAACTCATGAACCAAATTATATAAACAAACGGACAAATCAACCAGAAACCCTAAGAACCCTAACACATTAAATCGATTAATCTGCTTTATAATCGATCGAATAACCATAGGGTTATTAATGAGAAGATCACAACGAGTATTACTGTGTAATTAATTACCTCCAATGGTGATCCGTTGATGGTTTAATTGCAAGTTTTACGGACGACAGAGAAGGGACCCATAACACTAATCAAATGAACACGATAATAGAATTGGTTATAAGGTTATTGCTTGCGCTGCTATAATGAGGGTTTCTGCAACTTTAATTGAATTATGGTGATGAGTATAAGGTATATTGATTTATGGGTTAGGCCGGATTGTTCATAATGGTTAAAACGAATCAATATGATTTCGTATTCCTAATTATAACAGTCGGTGAGGCCGAATAAGGTAAGAACGATCAAAAGCATATATCAATTCCAAAGTTAATAGATGTATTGCTCAAGAATTGGATTCGGGTATAGGTTAAATGGGTAAACGGGTTTGGCTGATATGAAAGATATAACAATAGTGAGGATTTTGAAGTTTAGTCCCTAATGTCACGGACCAAATATTTGAAGATCGAGATGCTTGATTTGTGTTGTAATGCTTGGGTTTGTTGTTTCGTCCCGGACTTCATTGGGCACGGCCTCAGCGGGAAGGAAGGCGTTAGCTCCGTGACACTAAGCTATTAAAAGGGATACAAAAGAGTGTATACTTCAGGCTAGGGTTAAAAATGAACATCTTTCAAATCTAATTATATATATTAAATAAACATAATAAACAAATAAAATATTCTCGATAAACGCTATATTTTTATTGATAAAATTTTCCCGAGCATATAACGGGTCGGGTAATGGATATAATTTATTTTAAAAAAAATCCGAGTTGTTAGTTGAACATCCACAATTGTTACATGATTATTAGGATATTGTTTCCCGCCGCATCGCGTGGACATCCGTCTAGTTTTAAAAACATTTGGGAGGACCCTGTCACCCTATGATGATGACCTATCGTCTGATAAATGTTTCCTATAGCGACGTGCATATTGCGATATATATATATATATGTATATATATAATTGTGGGTGAAAATTTGTTTCACCAGTTGTAATTCCTTCTTTACAATTTTATTATGCATTATGAATGTGTACCACTTGCTTAGTGGGTTTACACTACCCGACTATCTTGGTTTCATCTGCTCTCTTCTCCCTACACATTCACCGCCATGATCAATATGATGCTTTGATGATTCTGGCGCCATGAGCGGTGAAGTTGTAAGCCGATTGCGGTTTAGTATTCTGCCTTCCACTTTCTTGGTAGTCATAATCACCGCAAAACTTTCTTAACCACTGACCGACATTGGTTAGCAAAGCCACCAAATCATGTGTAGGTGCGATTGACTGATGTTGGGGGATTGTTCCGGTTGGTGGATGTGTGCTTATCTATGGTGGTGAGGCAAAGGTAATTCTTTGTTGCTTTTGGTTGTAGTTATGGTAGCAAGCATCAAGTTGTTTTTGGTGGAAACACACATGAATGGAACTTCGGTGAAGTAATTTCATTTGTAAGTGTCTTCGTCTCCTCAACAAGACTAAATCACTCATTATTTACATTTGGATTGATAAGAAAGTATTGGCTTATTAAGTTTAGTTTTGAATTATATTTATATGTTATTATAGTAATTAATATAGTCTATAGTAATACCTAAAAAAATTTATGCTGCATGTATATGACTATGAGGGATATGTTTATTAATGTAGTGATTTGACTTCTTGATCTAGACTTGTTGATATGTTTACTTTCACAATAACCATAGTCGATATTACTCAGCTTTAAAGCCATCATTTACCATATTTTTGGTGTGTAAACTTTTATTTATAGGATGTGTTATAACATATTTTTTGTGTGTGAACTTCTATTTATGTTTATACTTTATTGATGATATCTGCTTTATGTGAGCAGCATTTAGACATATTTCAAAATAAATTTGAATTGTAAAGAAGGGTATGAACAACATAATTATAAGATTGAGCACTGAGAAGTGATTGAACCAGATGATGTACCATTAGATTATTGGTTTCTGATTTAGTTTTTTGGTTCAATACAAGTATATTAGATCTCCCTTTAAAAATTTGTAAACTTAGGAAAAGCGTTGGTGTTCAACCATCCTATTTTAGTACACACTACAAGATAACAAGTCATTTCTCATAAACATTTCCTACAAATTTCTTACGACAAGTACTTCCAACATATTTCCAACAAAAAAAATCAGCTCCAACTTTGCTACAATATTATCTATAAATATTATTTTAAGTCAAAATAGTTGTTGTAGGAGAGTTGTAGAAATTTAATAACCACATGTTTTTGTAGCAAATTTGTAAGAAAAGTTGTTGGCAAACGGTTGAAAACGATTTTCAAGCATGTGTTTTTATAACGCAACTTTATAGTTGGAAAACTATCGGATGTAGTGTTACTCACGCATCATCAGGGTCATGTTGTAAGTAGTCAAAACTATGTTTAGTTATGTTTTGATATATGTTGTAAAGTTTAGGGTCTAGATATGTTAAGTTGGAAGATTATAACTTCCATGTAAGGCCCCGTTACCCGGTGCCCCACTTTAACGTTAGATTTACTCATAAACACAATTCTAAATATCATAGTTAATTAAAACTTTCGCGGAATATAAAAACTTTCATTAACCATTACATATTAAATCATAAACATGTCTTATCAAATATCTTTGTCCTTCAAAATTAAAACATCATTTCATTAAAACGTCTCCAGTCTTCCGATGCCAGCTTCTTATTCTTCTGCCATGTGCCCCGCTCAAGCTAGCTGTCTCATTCTACTCACCTGCGTATATACTAAAAGTCAGCTACGATGAGTGAGTTCTAGTTAATTATGCAACATACAATACATACACTTACCTTCGTATATGCATTCGAAGATACATATCTAAATACTTTACTTATTACCTTTCTTTCTACATTCATACATACGTTCATACTTTATTACTTCTATACTATAAACATACTGTCCTTTCCATCTCATATATTGTTAGGGTATGATCCCTTCCTTTTCTATCTCAGATAATATCAGGGTCTGGTCCCTCTCCTTTTCCTTTTCTTTTCTCTTTTCTCTTTTCTATCTCAGATATTATTAGGGTCTGGCCCTTCTCTCTCTATCTCAGATATTATTAGGGTCTGGTCATTTCCTTCTCTATCTCAGATATTATTAAGGTATGGTCCCTTCCTTCTCCCACACTCGTGCATACTTTCTTTTCATCCCCATATCATACTGCACTTCTATATATATACTTCCATTAACATTCATACATACTCACATATCATACATATACCTTTCATACACATTCATATTTAATATACATACCTTCCTTGACAATACGTGCAATATCCGAAGATCGCTCACGTACCGACAAGCTTTCGTTCACATTCAAGATATATTATTTAACACATAAATCATATATGGCATAAACTTACCATTTAAGGTAAGTGTATTAACTATCACATCGAGTATGCACAAAACCCCGAAAAGATAACAAGGAAATGGGGCTAGAAACTCACCTGGATCCTGTTACGTTCGTCGTTAACGGTTATTCCTCTCTTTAACTGGGCTTGGCTAACTGTACATTAATTATGTGAATAAATACATTTCCTAATCGCATTATTTAGATTTCAGCAAAATGGCTAAGTCTGGGCTATTCTAATTGAGTGTTCCCATCCCATTTGAATACATTTGTATTCAAATGCACATTGTATTCAAATACACACTGTATTCAAACACATATTGTATTCAAATGCACATTGTATTCAAATACACATTTTATTCAAACACACATTTGATGTGTTGAATAACATACTTATATTTCCTTACAATTTTATAATGTTTTAATGATTTAATATCAAATTTATGTAAGTTTAGGGGGTTAAGTGCAAAGTTTTACAAAGTTGAAATGTTTTGTGTAGGTTATGGAAAGATGTGGGAAAAAAGGCAAGAAAAAGAGAACTTGGAGGGTTTAAGTGTCAAAGTTTCAAAGTTTAATCAAGGCCCGGTCCAAGCCCACAAGTTAGGAGCCTAATATAATATTATATTAAGTTAAAATAATAATTAATCAGCCATTCTTGATCCATATATCCCGAAATCAATACCAAAACCCTAGAAACCTTAAGTTCCGATCGGAACTGTTGCTGCCGGCCGGAAAAAGAAGAAAAAAAAGAAAGAAGGTGGCGGCTGAGGCTGTTGGCGGCTGGAAATCAAAGAGGGACATCGGGGCAGCTGCTAGGGGCTTCAAACAAGCAAAGATCTCAGCCATAATACATAGTAAAACATTCATAAACTTTATTTACTTTTCAAGAACCCTAACTTTGTTAATTTGATCTTTTGATTTGAATTGTTTTGCAATTGATTGATTGTTTGTCTTGTGATTGATATTGTTTGGATCTTGAATGAGTTTTATAATGTTTATGATGATGTTTATAGTGTTTTTCTTGAGTATGCATGGCTGTCCAAAATTAATGAGTAGCTAAACTTGTTTGTTCAACTAGGATAGATGATTGTTGAGTGGTTTTAACTTGTTTAATGGATTGTTAATGTTCAAGACTTAAATTATTGATGTAAGGTTTAACTAAACCATAAATTAGATTGTGTGTGATGGATGTGTTTTATTTGTTATTACTTATAATCCTCTTGCATTAGTTAATTGAATTGGTTTTGATTAATTGATTGCTTGTTAGACTCTTAACTTGGTGTTTCGGGTTTATTTGCGGGGTGTACAACCATAGGGATAAGTGGGTAATATAATCATCTAAAATCAGTTAAAATACACCTTCTTTGAGACCGAGAGGTGATAAGAAGTAATATTGTCTCGTTGCTTTTACTTGTTAGAATTAAGACCGCGCGAGAGCGGGTTTTTGTCTTGTCAAGTTTGAGTGTTTATGTGCAATTAGTTGGTTTAATTTGGGTTAAGTTAAATTGTTACTCTATCCTTGGTTGCATAGTATTCTTTTCCATTAGGTTAGTGTGTCGGTGAGACCGAGAGGTGAGTCGGTATTTGAACACGTTAATAATTGTTTTTCCGGTTTATTCTTTAAAATCAACTAAAATAAGTTAGAGATTGTTAGAGAGACTGAGAGGTAATTTGACTTTCTTAAACAAGTTTTAGTTGTGTCATCTTTTATAACCGGTGTCTTGAATATTTTCAATCCGTTGTCTTCTTATTTCTATCAACATGATTCATTCCTAGGTAGACGTTTTTATCACTACAGTCAAGGTTTTCAAAGTTTTGTTAAAAGTTTTCATTTAATTAAGTTAAGTAGTTTAATCAATTTTAAATATTGAAAAATCATTTAAATAATATTTTGGTGAGTCTTGGTTAGAGTTTAGTAATTAAAAACGTTTTCACGTGTCTTCGAGTTCGATATCCGGACTTTCCTTATCTGTGCTATACGCGATCGGTACACTTGTCGTTTGTGTGAACTAGGATAGATTGTTTGGTTTTTAAAGCTTAGTTGCGGCTTGTGTTTTATTTATATATATATTTTCGCACATCAAGTTTTTGGCGCCGCTGCCGAGGACACGGTTTGAAGCGTTTTAAGAACGACTCGAGTTAAGACTTGCCTTGTTTACTACTTGTCTTTCTTATTTGTTTTGTTTGTTAGTTTAAAATAGTTTAGCTAATTTTAATTTCTTTTATTTATTACTTGTCGTACAAAACCGTCTTCCAGTTCATCTACATCCGTCGGTAATACGTTCTCTTCTCCTACTTTTTCTGAACCCATCATTAGGGATAGGATTATGGGCGACGCTAATCCACTACCGAGGAGGACAGTTGCAGACCGGGCCCGTCCGGTCGTTGCTGGCGCGAGATCCAGCATCGCTCCACCAGCTATAGGAGTTCAAACGACTTGGCAGATTCCATCTAACGTTCTGAACATGATTGCTCATTCTGCTCAGTTTCACGGGTTGCTCCACGAGAACCCGCATTCTCATCTCACTCGTATTGCACGTATCTGCGACACGTTTCATCTTGCCGGCGTATCCGAAGACGCCATAAAACTCCGAATCTTTCCGTTCTCACTCGTTGATCATGCGAGTCTGTGGCTTGAGTCCCTCCCACAGGGGTCCATTGCTACTTGGGCTGCCATGCAGACCCAATTTCTTGAGAAATACGATCCTCCGGCTAAGGCCGCTCGTTTGCGTAACCAAATTCATTCTTTCCAGATGGAGGACACCGAGAGCTTCTACGAGGCGTGGGAAAGGTTCAAAAATCTACTCGCGTTATGTCCAAACCACGGCCTACAAGACTGGGCGGTTGTCGAGAAGTTCTACAACGGAGTGAAGTACGCAACTCAGAGTATGCTCGACACAGCTGCAGGAGGTAACCTACTAACGACGAAAGATACGGATGAGTGTATTGCCTTGTTTAACGGTTTAGCCATGAGTGGATACCAGCGACCACCAGTTAAGAGCACCAAAACCGTCGATTCCCTATCAAGCGGCATGCATTCGGTCGACACGAGCACCGCACTTGCGGCACAAGTTGAAGCGTTAGCAAAGATCGTAAAGGACTTGCAGGTGAAAAGTAAGTTATGCGAGATCTGTAGAGGGGGACACGATACCGTTCAATTCCCCGTAGGTTTCCAGGAGGAGGCAGTCGACTTCGTCAATAATCAAAACCGAAATCAACATTCTTTCAATTCTTATATTTCGGGGTGGAGAGGTAACCAAAATTCCAACTGGAGGAACGGAAATCAGTCCGGCTTCCAGCAACGTCAGAGCCTATTCCAGGATTCCGGTGAGGGAACGAGTAGTGGGGAGAAGAAGCCCACATTAGAGGAGATGATGGCACAGCAGACACAGATGTTGTCGCAGTATATGACTCGGGGGGACCCCGTCACAAAGAAACTCAAGAGAAATTCCGGGAGCACGAGTCATTCATGAGAAATCAAGGAGCGTCAATTCAAAATCTTGAGCGTCAGATGGGAGAGATAGCAAGTCGTCTAAATGAAAGGTCGCCAGGTACACTTCCAAGTAACACTGAACAAAATCCGAAGGCGTTCGCGAAGGCTGTGATGACAAGGAGCGGTGCATGGGCACGCAGCGAGCCCGTGATTCAGGAAGTGACGAGAGGAGTCGTTAACGGACCTGCGGTAGAAGAGGAGATTCAGTTGGAGTCTCCACCGGCCAGGGTGCATCAGAGGCACAGCCCAAGAAGTACAGCACAGGCCGAGAACCAGCCACTACCCAGCACACCACCGAGAGTCTACAAACCTAGACTCTCGTATCCCGGGAGAGTCCGTAGGGATAGAGACGAGGAGCAGAACTCCAAATTTCTTGATCTTCTGAAGCAACTTCATCTAAATGTCCCATTCCTTGAGGCACTCACGCAAATGCCCAAATATGCAAAGTTCCTTAAGGATATTCTTTCGAACAAAGAGAAGTTAGCCGAAGTCTCTTCCATTCCTTTGAGTGCTGGTTGCTCTGCAGTCTTGCAGAGAGAGTTACCAGAAAAGATGTCCGATCCTGGGAGTTTCACAATTCCCTGCATCTTGAGTGATAATACGGTCGTCCATGCGCTGGCAGATCTCGGTGCCAGTATTAATCTTATGCCGTATTCCGTGTATCGCAAGTTGGGTCTAGGCGAACCGAGGCCTACCCGTATGAATATCCAGCTTGCTGATCGTTCTGTGAAATACCCCCGAGGGGTGGTCGAGAACATGCTTGTTCGTGTCGACAAGTTCATCTTCCCGGTGGACTTTGTCATCCTGGACATAAACGATGACGATAGTGTCCCACTCATCTTAGGCCGACCATTCCTTGCCACTGCACAGGCATTGATCGATGTCTGCGAGAGTAAATTAATCTTAAGAGTTGGGGATGAGAATGTCACCATTGACGTTCGACAGTCACTGAAACACCCCAAGGCTGCTGATGACTCCTTATACTTCATTGATACCATCATGGAGCATGTTGGGGAGTTTCTCAGCGAAATCTGTGGAGGATCTGCCTCCGACACCCAGATTATCGATAGTGAGATTCCAGAGATTGAGATGGTTGCCGTAACTAATCAGTCCTTTGATGACGACACCGAGTCGCATAACCCTGAATCTGGTGTGTCTGCTAAGATCGTACGAGACGATCCGATTGACCGACCTTCGGTCGAGATTCCTCCTTCTTCCTTAGAGATTAAGGATTCGCCTGCCCACCTTGAGTATGCGTTTTTAGATGAAGAGAGGAAGCTGCCGGCTATCATTCCATCTACTTTGACGGAGGTCAAGAAGGCGAATGTGGTTATCTTTGATATCGAGGGTTGTCATGAAGAGCTTGTGGAGGATACCTCTATGGAATTAGATGATACGCAATTTGACCCGGGAGGTGACATTAAAGAAATAGGAAGATTAATTTTCAGGGAGACATCACAGAAGAGAGAACATGTAGACTTGGATCAAACGAACTTGAAAGTGAGGATACAACACACGAAACAAAATAAAAAGTTGACACACAGCAAAGATGACATCCTCCTTCATTACACGACTCGTATAAAGTTTGGTCCGGGCAAGTATAAGTCTTGGTGGTCCGACCCGCTTCAGTTTTTCAAAATCTCTTTATATTTTTCTGGTAAGTTTTTCCTGACTACTAGTTGTCACACCCTCAAAATCCACTAACGGAGTTTTACCGTCAGAGGGTGTGAACTAACAGGATCGGAATCATTAGTTATAATCAAACCATAAAAACGTTTAAATGAAAATAAGTGCGGAAGCGTAAAAACCAAAAGACAAAAGTTGTGTCACGCAGGACGACTTAAAACTCAAGTAATAATAGTTAAAAACATGTTTGCATATCAGAATGTTCAAAAACCATGCATGATCCTATACCGCGCTCCCGCCTCGGCTACTTGAGAATAACATACTAAAAGTGTCAACACGGGGTTGGTGAGTTCACAAGTTTATATAAAATAAAGCGTTTAGTGTTTGCGTTCAGCGTTTTGCGTTAAGCGTTTTGCGTTATGCGTTTTGCGTTACCAGATAGTGCTATGTCAATTATATATCTATAGGTAGCTAACCTATAAAACAAGTATTACTAAGTGTTCGACACTGAAGCTGACTGTTTATCATTTGCCTTGCCACCAGGTCTATCCCGACCATGGTATGTGTTTAGCCAAGATTACACCCACTCGACCTCCAGTCGAGTTTAGCGTTGGGTGGGGTTTGTCAAACCCAGTAGTACTACTCAACAATGACTCGCTATTATCCAATATTAAACGGTTCGATGTGAATGAAGGACTTTAGTTATTGCGTTTGCCACTTAGTCTTTACAAGTGATATATAATCTATATTAACAAAATCTTAAATGCGTTTTTGGAGTATGTTATCTCCCCAAGTGAAAAGCGTTTGAAAACAGTTTAAAAGGGGTAAGTGAACTCACTGTTTGCGAAGAATTCCCAAAATAAATCACCAAGTGATGCGCGTCACAGAAAACTCTCTCTAGCGTTCTAAAACAATAAGGAGGTTTTCTAAGTATCGGAACTAATATCGAGTCTCTAGACCCGGCACATAATTCCTATGCACACAACGTGTTTCGTGTTTCGTTTGTGAATCGTGTGTGACTTTAACAAGTGTATTTGTGATACGTTACATGTGTGAGCAATTATTTACGTGTCATGTATTCATAATGTACATCACTAGCAATTACTTCCCGTAAGGGCAATTTGGTCAACACATAACAATTAACTAGCAATTATTATGTGTCATGCATTTTCACAAAATTCAGCAACTAGTTTCTTAACGGCAGAATTCTACTTGAAAAACTAGTCTATCCCACCAATCATAGCATCACAATAAATTTACCAAAAATCATCACAAAAGCATGTATGTGTTAGGTTTCCAGAACATATTTTGTTGTATTTTTATTCCATACATATTTCTCACAAAGATCAATTTACCACAGCAAACTCATAGCAGTCAAATTTATGCGAATCAGAATGTTATTTGAAATTCCCGTTAAAAGAAAAATCCAAAAGATGCAAGACCACTTGGGTTAGGTTCCTAGCTCAACAAGTCAACTTCCAGAAGTGAAACCAACCCAATTGGTCTCGTAGTTCAAGATATATAACATTTACAAAACAACCTAACAGCAGGTCTAACAACTCAGATTTGCACAACGTTTTTGTAAAATCATAAAGGTTAACTTTTACACGTCCAAAAATTGCAAATTTACATTCTTTAGAAACTAGACTCAACATAGTTTACTGTAGTATCAATTATCTCAATCAATTTTCACATTTACAACCCGTTACAGTCAATTGAACATCAACAACACAATCTGTCCAGAAACTATTTGCATCCAAACTCCACATATTAACTATCTATGGACCATAATCCGTTCATATAACACTCTAGACACCATAACCACTCTCCATGCATATCAATTACACCATACATACATGGTTAGGGTTTTATTTGATCTCAAAATCAAAGACACAACAATTAACATGTAACAATATCAATTCTAGTTATCAAATCATCATCAATACATCATTAAATCAAACAAAGATCATATGAACACAATATATGAAATTTCCAGATTTTAGGGTTTATAATTAACCCATTCAAACTCAAAATTAAGCATGTAAAATACATAGGATAGTTGTTTATACCTTCTTAGAACCTTAATCTTCGATTAAACTTGAAAAATCTTGATTGTATGTGTGTGTATGAGGGCCGATCGCAAGGAGACAAGGGGGGGGGGGGGGGGGGGCTGGCCGTCGATTATGAGGGAGAGAAAGAGAGGATTAGGGTTTTAGGTTTATGTTATTATTTATAATAACATGTTACACTCTAGTCCCTCAACTTCCAATTGTTACTTTTCTAGCTTAAATAACTAGTTCTTGTTTCTTGTTTAGCATCACACATAATATAAACAAGTAACACATAAATCTAACACATAATTATCACATAATTATTGTTTTGACGTTTTTCGTTTATTCACTAATCGTTTGCGTCAACTTGTTTGCGTTTCGGTGCAATTCCCGAAAGACTACACATGTAGTAACTGTCAAGCGTCATTTAAACCCTAGTTTAAATGTAATGAGGTGTGCGTTATAGATTCAGTGATCTTTAAGTTTGAATTGACGAAGTTGAGTTAACGGAGTTAACGGAGTTAACCTGAAATTGACGATTGTCACATCATTCCCATGTTAAAAAATTTTCGTCCCGAAAATTTGAGTTAAGTCGTGATGAGTGTCTGAAAAAGTAAGAAAAATTTTCAGTTTGTCATATCATCCCCTAGTAGAAAGAAATTTCGTCCCGAAATTTAATTCATACCTCCGGTGATTTCTGACGGTTTGTCGGGTTTCGCGGTTTTCTGTGTTTGGTCAGCCCTTCAAAAAGGTGAGGATACTTTTTCATCATTTGATCCTCGCGTTCCCACGTGAACTCCGGTCCACGTCTTGAGTTCCAACGAACCTTAACGATTGGAATTTTGCTGTGCTTGAGTGTTTTGGTTTCCCAGTCCAAAACTTCAACTGGTTCTTCAATGAAGCGTAGCTGTTCATCAATTTGCAGTTCGTCCAAAGGGACTACTTGGGTTTCATCGGATAAGCATTTCTTCAAATTGGATACGTGGAAGACATTGTGTACACTGCTGACTTCCGCTGGTAAGTCCAGTCGGTACGCCACCGGACCAACGCGTTCCGTTATCCGGTAAGGACCAACATATCGTGGGTTGAGTTTGTTTCGCTTCCCAAAGCGAACCACACCTTTCCAAGGTGAGAATTTGAGTAACACTTGGTCATTCACTTGAAATTCGAGAGGTTTTCGGCGCTTGTCGGCGTAACTCTTTTGGCGATCTCGTGCTGCTGCCATGCGATTTCGGATTTGAACAATCTTTTCCGAAGTTTCGAGTACCAGTTCTGGACCAGTGATTTGGCTGTCACCCACCTCTGCCCAGCAGAGAGGTGATAGACACTTTCGTCCATACAATGCTTCAAACGGCGCTGCTTTAATACTTGCGTGGTAGCTGTTATACGAAAACTCTACCAAAGGTAAGTGAGGTTCCCAACTTTTTCCAAAATCCAACACACATGCACGCAACATATCCTCCAGGGTCTGAATAGTTCGTTCACTTTGCCCATCCGTCTGAGGATGGTAGGCTGTGCTCATATCAAGACGTGTGCCTAGTGTGCTTTGTAGTGACTTCCAAAAGTACGAACTGAAACGAGAATCTCGATCAGAAATGATTGAGACAGGCACTCTGTGTCTAGACACTACTTCCTTCTTGTAGACGCGAGTCAATCTTTCCATTTTGTCCGATTCCTTAATCGCTAAAAAGTGTGCAGACTTAGTCAACCGGTCAACGATCACCCAGATGGTATCGCATCCCGTCGGTGTTTTAGGTAATCCCGTGATAAAATCCATTGAAATGTGTTCCCATTTCCACATTGGAAGTTCCGGTTGTTGTAGTAGGCCAGATGGTTTCTGGTATTCTATTTTGACTCTGGAACAAGTCAAGCATTTGCTCACGTAGGTGGCAATGTCGGCTTTCATATTCGGCCACCAGTAAAGTGCCTTTAAGTCATGATACATTTTATCTGAGCCAGGGTGGATAGAATATCTGGACTTGTGTGCTTCGTCCATCACCAGAGTTCTCAACTCTCCGTATCGTGGAATACAAATCCGGTTCTCAAAATATCGGACCCCGTTCGATTTGGTTTCAAGTTGCTTGTTCATGCCCCGCATGAGTTCCGATGGAAGATTATCATCTTTCAAAGCTTCGAGTTGCGCCTCGCGAATCTGATTGGGTAAGTTGGTATAAATCGTGAGTTGCAATGCTCGCACTCGCCTGGGTTTATCGGTTTCTATTCTGCTGAGGGCGTCGGCCACTACATTGGCCTTGCCAGGGTAGTACTTGATGGCACAATCATAATCTTTAAGCAGCTCGACCCAACGACGCTATCGCATGTTCAGCTCCTTCTGATCGTAGATATGCTAGAGACTCTTGTGGTCGGTGTAAATGGTAAACTTGGTACCGTACAAGTAATGCCTCCATATCTTAAGGGTAAACTCCACAGCTCCGAGTTCCAAGTCATGGGTCGTGTAGTTCTTCACGTGAACCCGTAGTTGTCGAGAGGCATAAGCTATAACCTTCTCGAGTTGCATCAGCACACAACCGAGACCTTGTATCGATGCGTCACAATGTACCTTAAAATTCTCTGTTCCCTCGGGTAGGGCTAGAATAGGGGCGCTACAGAGTTTGGTTTTCAACAGTTGAAAAGCGGATTCTTGCGCGTCACCCCAATTGTACTTAGTGCCTTTGTGAGTCAAAGAGGTGAGGGGTTGGGCAATCTTTGAAAATCCTTCGATGAAACGCCGGTAGTAGCCGGCCAGCCCTAGGAATTGCCGCACCTCAGTCGGAGTCTTAGGTGCTTCCCAGTTTTTGATGGCTTCTACCTTGCCGGGATCGACATGGATACCGTTCTCGTTAATCACATCTCCTAAAAAGTGAACCTCGCGAAGCCAAAATTCGCATTTCGAGAGTTTAGCGTACAGTTGTTCCTTCTTCAACAATTCCAGAATTATCCTTAAGTGTTCTTCATGGTCAGCCTTGTCCTTGGAATAGACCAGAATATCGTCAATAAACACAATCACAAACTTGTCGAGGTACGCCTTGCATACTCGATTCATAAGATCCATAAATACGGCTGGTGCGTTGGTTAATCCAAAAGGCATAACTGAAAACTCATAGTGACCATACCGTGTTTTGAAAGCCGTCTTTGAAATATCTTCTTCGCGCACTCTTAGTTGATGGTAACCAGATCGCATATCGATCTTCGAGTAAAAACTCGATCCTTGAAGCTGGTCAAACAAATTATCAATTCGGGGTAAAGGATAACGGTTCTTGACCGTCACCTTGTTCAACTCCCGGTAGTCGATGCACATGCGGAAAGTCCCGTCTTTCTTTCGGACAAATAAGACAGGGGCTCCCCATGGTGATGAGCTAGGTCGGATAAAACCCTTATCCAACAAATCTTGTAACTGAGTGGACAGCTCCTAAAGCTCCGCCGGTGCGAGCCGATACGGAGCTCGTGCTATGGTTGCTGCACCGGGGGTCAACTCGATTTGGAATTCGACTTGTCAAATAGGAGGGAGTCCAGGCAAATCCTCCGGGAAAACTTCCGGAAAATCTTGCACAATCGGTATATCTTCAATTCGTTTCTCTTCCGCGAGTTTCTCAACAATCTGCGCCAAAATTGCCGGATGACCCTTTCGTAGATACTTCTGCACCTTCATGAGGGTAATGACGCTGGGGTCATGCCGTTTCTCTCGCCCCGGATCGAAATGATCTCGCCGGAAGGGGTAGTAATGTGGACTATCTTGTCATGACATATAATCTCCGCTCGGTTCTCGGATAACCAGTCCATGCCGACCACGACATCGAAACTACTAAGCGTAAAAGGAATAAGGTCGATATCAAAGACATGACCTGCCAGTTTTAACTTACATCCCGCAAGTACATGAGTCGTTACTATAGTCTTACCGTCAGCTAATTCAACAGGAAACTTAGCATCTAACGGGGTTGGAGTTAAGTCTAAGAGTAGACTAAAGGCTTTCGACACAAAACTCCTATCAGCTCCAGTGTCAAACAAAACAGAAGCAAAACAGTCGTTCACAGGGAACTTACCAGTCACCACGTACAGATTATTGCGGGCTTGACCCGACCCAATAACAAAAGCACTTCCTTTACCATTGTTTCCACCACCACTGCCACTTCCATTACCTCCATTGTTGTCGTTCTCTTTCAGCTTGGGGCAGTCTTTCTTAAAATGTCCCACTTGTCCACACTCAAAACATCCCTTGGTTGTCATGGGTGGTTTAGGAGCACCCTTTGCCGCAAGGTCTCCTCTACATTCCTTTGCCTGGTGACCCATCTTTCCGCATCTCAGACACTTGACACGGTCACACGGGCCAGCATGATGATAGTTACACCTGTTGCACTTCGGGTACTTCCCAGCATAGCCGCTCGAACCCTGCCCGCTACCGTTGTTATTGTTATTGTGACCCTGATTGTTGAAGCTCCGGGTGAATTCGGGCTTTCGGTAGTGTTGCTGCTCGGGTTGTTGCTGTTTTTGTCAGCACTCGGGTTGTCACGGGCTTTAGTGGTTGAACCCCTAGGTGGTAGCGCACCTTGGGTCACTGCTTGATCCGTTAGTTTGTGAGCTAACCGAATCGCTTGTTGAATCATGGCTGGTCTGGAAGACGTCACCATGCCTGAATCTGCGGTGCTAACCCATCAATATACATTTCAATCCTCTTACTCGGCGGGTCTACCATCCACGGACACATCACAGCTAACTCGTGAGAACGGGTAGCGTAGGCTTCGATTTCTGAACCCACCATCTTCAATGACAAAAACTCAGATTCCAACTTTGCAATCTCCTCTCTCGGACAGTACTCTTCTCGCATCATGTTCTTGAACTCCTCCCAGTTCATCGCGTTAGCCAGTTCCAATCCAAGAACCTGTACGTTCGAATTCCACCAAGTGAGGGCAGAATCTTCGAGTGTTCCAGCAGCAAATTTGACCCTACTGGCAGGTGGACAATTATACATCTCAAAAGCTGATTCAGCCTTCTCAGCCCAACGCAGGAAACCTATAGCTCCCTCGGTGCCCTTAAACGAACTGGGCTTGCAGTCAAGGTAATTCTTGAAGGTACACGTTCCAATTGGACCTCCAGCTTGGTTCTGTACATGTGCGGCTAGGGCGGCCGCCGCATGGTCGTTCAGCAGAGTTTGGAGTTCTGCTGCAGTCAAGTTGATGTTACCACGTCCGTGTCCAGCGTTTCTTCCTGCCATTTCCTAGAATCACAGCATAAGATGTTGAACATGAGTTTTTCTTTCATATGCAACACGCCATACGTGTAATAAAAATATAGGTAAGAAAGAAATAAGAAACAAACATCACATCACAACCATCTATTAATCCAAATAATAATTCATGATTAAAACCATTGTATTCGCTACAAAGTATTTAAAACCAATCCTTAAAATCATAGAAAATAGTTGTTTGGATGGAAACAACCCTTCCATCTAGGTGTTATCATCCTTAGATGTCATCGTCTGAGGACACCTCTGAGTGTGCCTCCTCCTCAGCCGGTTCTTCCTCCGGTTGTTCCTCGGGTTCCTCCTCGGGATCTTCCTCGGGATCTTCCTCGGGTTCCTCTTCAGGCTCTGCCTCAGGTTTTGCCTCAGGTTCGGCTGCGTTCTGAGCAATTTGCAATTGTAAGACATCGCAACGCTCTAAAGCTATCTCGGTTCGGGTCCTTGCTACTTGGAGTTGCTATTGCAAGTCTATCATCTCGGCTTGCATCTTTCTCATAATCTTCATTTGTTGATCACTAGCCTCTTGTATTTCCTTCATGGCCGCTGTCATGCGGGAAATTTCCTCCTTAGTCTCGGTTCCATCTTTTAACAGTCCGGAAACGTTAGCTCTCGTATAGCGCATGTAACCCACATCACGCTCCAAACAAGAAACGACAGCTGCGAGAACTCGCTCTACAGGTTCGGTTATGGGTGGTAGGGTGTTGGGGTAAGCAGGATGGTTCGGGTGTGGTAGCGGGGGAACCTGTTCGCGATAGACCATACGTCTGATCATATTAGGATACCAATCCCAACTAACTTCGTTTTCGTACATGCCTCCGAATAAGCGATACCTCTTCGGTGCAGGCGCTTCGAGTTCCGTGACTACACGGGGTGGCGATGAGGTGGGGAACTGCGGTTCCTTCCCATGGGCATGAGTCATCTGATCGGATGGTGATGATGGTAGCGTCGACATCCTTACAGGTAAGCCGTGTTTGCGCGCGTATGAGTGAAAGAGGTAAAGAGATAAGATAACAAAGACTACACAAACTTATGCAGTGCGTATCATTATAACTAATGGGTCGTCGCGGTTATAGTCTAGTATGCACGCAATTTCTAGTTCGCTATAACCAATGGCTCTGATACCAATCTGTCACACCCTCAAAATCCACTAACGGAATTTTACCGTCAGAGAGTGTGAACTAACAGGATCGGAATCATTAGTTATAACCAAACCATAAAAACGTTTAAATGAAATTAAGTGCGGAAGCGTAAAAACCAAAAGACAAAAGTTGCGTCACGCAGGACGACTTAAAACTCAAGTAATAATAGTTAAAAACATGTTTGCATATCAGAATGTTCAAAAACCATGCATGATCCTATACCGCGCGCCCGCCTCGGCTACCTGAGAATAACATACTAAAAGTGTCAACACGGGGTTGGTGAGTTCACAAGTTTATATAAAATAAAGCTTTTAGCGTTTGCGTTCAGCGTTTTGCGTTAAGCGTTTTGCATTATGCGTTTTGCGTTACCTGATAGTGTTATGTCAATTATATATCTATAGGTAGCTAACCTATAAAACAAGTATTACTAAGTGTTCGACACCGAAGCTGACTGTTTATCATTTGCCTTGCCACCAGGTCTATCCCGACCATGGTATGTGTTTAGCCAAGAGTACACCCACTCGACCTCCAGTCGAGTTTAGCGTTGGGTGGGGTTTGTCAAACCCAGTAGTACTACTCAACAATGACTCGCTATTATCCAATATTAAACGGTTCGATGTGAATGAAGGACTTTAGTTATTGCGTTTGCCACTTAGTCTTTACAAGTGATATATAATCTATATTAACAAAATCTTAAATGCGTTTTCGGAGTATGTTATCTCCCCAAGTGAAAAGCGTTTGAAAACAGTTTAAAAGGGGTAAGTGAACTCACTATTTGCGAAGAATTCCCAAAATAAATCACCAAGTGATGCGCGTCACAGAAAACTCTCTCTAGCGTTCTAAAACAATAAGGAGGTTTTCTAAGTATCGGAACTAATATCGAGTCTCTAGACCCGGCACATAATTCCTATGCACACAACATGTTTAGTGTTTCGTTTGTGAATCGTGTGTGAATTTAACAAGTGTATTTGTGATACGTTACATGTGTGAGCAATTATTTACGTGTCATGTATTCATAATGTACATCACTAGCAATTACTTCCCGTAAGGGTAATTTGGTCAACACATAACAATTAACTAGCAATTATTATGTTTCATGCATTTTCACAAAATTCAGCAACTAGTTTCTTAACGACCGAATTCTACTTGAAAAACTAGTCTATCCCACCGATCATAGCATCACAATAAATTTACCAAAAATCATCACAAAAGCATGTATGTGTTAGGTTTCCAGAACATATTTTGTTGTATTTTTATTCCATACATATTTCTCACAAAGATCAATTTACCACAGCAAACTCATAGCAGTCAAATTTATGCGCAACAGAATGTTATTTGAAATTCCCGTTAAACGAAAAATACAATAAATGCAAGACTACTTGGGTTAGGTTCCTAACTCAACAAGTCAACTTCCATAAGTGGAACCAACCCAATTGGTCTCGTAGTTCATGAGATATAACATTTACAAAACAACCTAACAGCAGGTCTAACAACTCAGCTTTGCACAACGTTTTTGTAAAATCATAAAGGTTAACTTTTACACGTCCAAAAATTGCAAATTTACATTCTTTAGAAACTAGACTCAACCTAGTTTACTGTAGTATCAATTATATCAATCAGTTTTCAAATTTACACCCCGTTTCAGTCAATTGAACATCAACAACACAATCTGTCCAGAAACTGTTTGCATCCAAACTCAACATATTAACTATCTATGGACCATAATCCGTTCATATAACACTCTAGACACCATAACCACTATCCATGCATATCAATTACACCATATATACATGGTTAGGGTTTTATTTGATCTCAAAATCAAAGACACAACAATTAACATGTAACAATATCAATTCTAGTTATCAAATCATCATCAATACATCATTAAATCAAACAAAGATCATATGAACACAATATATGAAATTTCCAGATTTTAGGGTTTATAATTAACCCATTCAAACTCAAAATTAAGCATGTAAAATACATAGGATAGTTGTTTATACCTTCCTAGAACCTTAATCTTCGATTAAACTTGAAAAATCTTGATTGTATGTGTGTGTATGAGGGCCGATCGCAAGGAGACAAGGGGGGGGGGGGGGCTGGCCGTAGATTATGAGGGAGAGAAAGAGAGGATTAGGGTTTTAGGTTTATGTTATTATTTATAATAATATGTTACACTCTAGTCCCTCAACTTCTAATTGTTACTTTTCTAGCTTAAATAACTAGTTCTTGTTTCTTGTTTAGCATCACACATAATATAAACAAGTAACACATAAGTCTAACACATAATTATTGTTTTGACGTTTTTCGTTTATTCACTAATCGTTTGCATCAACTTGTTTGCGTTTCGGTTCAATTCCCGAAAGACTACACATGTAGTAATTGTCAAGCGTCATTTAAACCCTAGTTTAAATGTAATGAGGTGTGCGTTATAGATTCAGTGATCTTTAAGTTTGAATTGACGGAGTTGAGTTAACGGAGTTAATGGAGTTAACCTGAAATTGACGATTGTCACACTAGTAGACAAATAAAACGAAATGGGTCGAGTGGAAAACGGATAAAGGAGAAGCCACCTGATTGAAATTGAGATATGGGGTCAGGCTGAGGACCCGTTAAACTAAGCGCTCTCTGGAGACAGCCCGAGTTGTAGAGTTTGTATTATGATTCTCTTTATTATTTGTTTTTATTTGTTTTATTTTTATTTATATTTATAAATACAAAATAAATAAATAAATAAATAAATAAATATTTAATAAAAATCAAAAAAATTAAAAAAATTCAAAAACATAAAAATATGTTTATTTCTTATGTTTTTGTTTTCTGTTTTGTACGCCGCTACATGCGAGCGAGTTTGAGTTGTTACAGGTATTATTATGCGCATGGTAGCTCTGATGGCGTTTTGGAACTGGTTCACCCGAGGTTGCGGCCGCGAATGAAATGCTATACGGTCGTTCGTTAGAATCATACACAACTGATGAAGAATCTGCATCTAAACCAGGGGAGTAACCCGTTCTCTATTTTAATTTCTGTTCTTTAAAGTTTTTATTTTATGCTTTACGTTTTGTTTTTATTTTATTTCTTTTCCTTGTTCTCATCGAGGACGATTTCGTTCTAAGTGTGGGGATGGGAATTTATTTTACTTAGTTGTAGAAGAAAGAAAAATTTTAAAAAAAAAATTAAAAAATTTTAAAATTAAAAATTTTTTACTCGTTTTTCGTTTTCGTACGTTGTTAAATTTAAAAAAAATGAAAAAAAAAAGTTAAAAATGTCCCTTGTTTTTAGTTTCTTTTGCATTAAAGTGGGAGATGATGATTTTATTCGGAAATCGGTTTTTCAAACTACTAATAATATGAGATAAATAAAAGAAAACGCATTTAACTTGGGATGTGTCGGTAGGCTCAGCCTTGAAAATGAAAGGGCAAATTTGATAAAACGGTTAAACGGAAATCTTTTGTGGGTAAAGCGTTTTGTCCATGGAAAATAAGCAATGAAAGGTCGGGCCATACTCAATCCTCAAATTTTGGTATGAAAAATTGGAAATATCATGAGTTTTAAAAATCTGAATACGTTATCATATGATGCTTGGGTAGGTTTAACGTTAGAGTATGCCGTGTAGCCTATGATATAATTCTTAAAATGATAGTTTAGTGTTTTACACCTCATCAGCGTATGGTTTTATAACCTTAA
The DNA here is from genome assembly GCF_021521415.1 of Bidens hawaiensis. Classification (NCBI taxonomy): domain Eukaryota; kingdom Viridiplantae; phylum Streptophyta; class Magnoliopsida; order Asterales; family Asteraceae; genus Bidens; species Bidens hawaiensis. The sequence goes on from NW_027491017.1 coordinate 2,713,355, forward strand.
ATCCTGTATTGATGGGATGCTTCGGGTCCGGTGACCATGGGTCTGTATGCAATCTATTTATCTGGGCACTCACAATTCCTAAGTGGGGTAGTGTATATTTAAAATAAAGCCAAAGAGCAAACCTTTATAAGTCTATAAACATGATCACAACAGTACGAAAGTACAAATACACTACAGACTTGATCATCTACGCTGTTAGTCATGTGGGGTCCCCTTGCTCGCGTCTCATTACCATTAAGAAACGGACCACAAGGGACACGCTACATGTAAGCCTTACAGATAAAATTTTGCATACTCACCTATGGTTATGGATTTGGGGTATTGCTTGATAACGGGGGTATGTCATGTTGTGGGGAGCACTGGCTATAAATAATTGAACCTTAATCATATCTAATGGCTGCTTGGTAGACTTTGATGCTTAAGCTTAGGTGGATAAACAATACCCTTGATCGTCTTAACTATTCATAAATATTGAGCAATAAAGTTTTAAATCTGCTAATTTTGAGGTTTAAGTCAAGTTGGGGTGGTCTGGTCCGGTAAAAGCAGAAAATAAGCTGGTCTTAATTGTGTAAACCACTAAGTAATATTATTGTCGGATCTTATTTGTCCCGGTAAAGATTAAGGCATGGGTTTAGGTGGACAACAATATCGATGATCGCGGTTTTTGCGTTTTTCTGAGCTTTAAAATATAACTTATATGTTTGATTTAACTTTGATTTTCCGATTCTGATCCAATTGCAGTAAAATCTTTTTCAGGGACGAAAAAGTCATAAGTGTGGGGATGTTTGATGTGTTGAATAACACACTTATATTTCCTTACAATTTTATAATGTTTTAATGATTTAATATCAAATTTATCTAAGTTTAGGGGGTTAAGTGCAAAGTTTTACAAAGTTGAAATGTTTTGTGTAGGTTATGGAAAGATGTGGGAAAAAAGGCAAGAAAAAGAGAACTTGGAGGGTTTAAGTGTCAAAGTTTCAAAGTTTAATCAAGGCCCGGTCCAAGCCCACAAGTTAGGAGCCTAATATAATATTATATTAAGTTAAAATAATAATTAATCAGCCATTCTTGATCCATATATCCCGAAATCAATACCAAAACCCTAGAAACCCAAAGTTCCGATCGGAACTGTTGCTGCCGGCCGGAAAAAGAAGAAAAAAAGGAAAGAAGGTGGCGGCTGAGGCTGTTGGCGGCTGAAAATCAAAGAGGGACATCGGGGTAGCTGCTAGGGGCTTCAAACAAGCAAAGATCTCAGCCATAATACTTAGTAAAACATTCATAAACTTTATTTACTTTTCAAGAACCCTAACTTTGTTAATTTGATCTTTTGATTTGAATTGTTTTGCAATTGATTGATTGTTTGTCTTGTGATTGATATTGTTTGGATCTTGAATGAGTTTTATAATGTTTATGATGATGTTTATGGTGTTTTTCTTGAGTATGCATGTCTGTCCAAAATTAATGAGTAGATAAACTTGTTTGTTCTACCTAGGATAGATGATTGTTGAGTGGTTTTAACTTGTTTAATGGATTGTTAATGTTCAAGACTTAAATTATTGATGTAAGGTTTAACTAAACCATAAATTAGATTGTGTGTGATGGATGTGTTTTATTTGTTATTACTTATAATCCTCTTGCATTAGTTAATTGAATTGGTTTTGATTAATTGATTGCTTGTTAGACTCTTAACTTGGTGTTTCGGGTTTATTTGCGGGGTGTACAACCGTAGGGATAAGTGGGTAATATAATCATCTAAAATCAGTTAAAATACACCTTCTTTGAGACCGAGAGGTGATAAGAAGTAATATTGTCTCGTTGCTTTTACTTGTTAGAATTAAGACCGCGCGAGAGCGGGTTTTTGTCTTGTCAAGTTTGAGTGTTTATGTGCAATTAGTTGGTTTAATTTGGGTTAAGTTAAATTGTTCCTCTATCCTTGGTTGCATAGTATTCGTTTCCATTAGGTTAGTGTGTCGGTGAGACCGAGAGATGAGTCGGTATTTGAACACGTTAATAATTGTTTTTCCGGTTTATTCTTTAAAATCAACTAAAATAAGTTAGAGATTGTTAGAGAGACTGAGAGGTAATTTGACTTTCTTAAACAAGTTTTAGTTGTGTCATCTTTTATAACCGGTGTCTTGAATATTTTCAATCCGTTGTCTTCTTATTTCTATCAACATGATTCATTCCTAGGTAGACGTTTTTATCACTACAGTCAAGGTTTTCAAAGTTTTGTTAAAAATTTTCATTTAATTAAGTTAAGTAGTTTAATCAATTTTAAATATTAAAAAATCATTTAAATAATATTTTGGTGAGTCTTGGTTAGAGTTTAGTAATTAAAAACGTTTTCACGTGTCTTCGAGTTCGATATCCGGACTTTCCTTATCTGTGCTATACGCGATCGGTACACTTGCCGTTTGTGTGAACTAGGATAGATTGTTTGGTTTTTAAAGCTTAGTTGCGACTTGTGTTTTATTTATATATATATTTTCGCACATCAACATTGTATTCAAATGCACATTGTATTTTTATTCAAATGCACATTGTATTCAAATACACATTGTATTCAAACACACATTGTATTCAAATGCACATTGTATTCAAATACACATTGAATTCAAACGCACCTTGTATTTAAATACACATGTATTCAAACAAAAATTGTACTCAAATGCATGTTGTATTCAAACGCACATTGTATTCAAACACACATTATATTCAAATGCACATTGTATTCAAATACACATTGTATTCAAACACGCATTGTATTCAAACACACATTGTATTCAAAGACACATTGTATTCAAACGCAAATTGTATTCAAACACACATTGTATTCAAATGGTTGCTCACTCGCTTACACCCACTGTTGGGTCTTTAGGATTTCATTTTCATTATTTCTACATATTTTATCCTCCTAGCTCATATTCTAGTGCCATATCATTCCTTAAACGTTTCCATATCTTTCTTTCCCTAAGATTTAGCTTAGGTATTATAAAGCTTGAACCTTTATGGGTTCCAAACCCGTTTTGGATAGATCTAGGGTTTCTAAGTGAAGCGTATATACTCACAAGTTCATTTAGTCCACTTTGATCATCAAGTTTACATTTTTATCACATAACAAGGTCCGATTTACTATCCTACTAAGTTTCATGCAAAATCGACTTCGTTTACCCGTTCTTTTCACAAACCAAACACTACTCGTTTTACCCGGAACGAACCAAATAACCCGTTTACTATCAAGTTCATTACTTTATCATTAATCATGACCCGATCTATCATCCTACCAAGTTTCATGCAAATCCGTGCACGAAAAGTAAACTTTTTTTAACAAAAACGTACCTTTGAGGTTTTTGTCTAAAATCACTGAGAAGCCCAAAACCATATCAAACGAACTCCGATTTGAGTGATTCAAGCGGCCACGGACCCATCTCGCCCCAATCTACTAACTCAAAATCTCTCCTTTGCCGGACACCGCCGATACAGTCACCGGAACAGCTGAACAGTCGCCGGAATTTTCACTTTTGAGCTGCTACAGTTTTGCTGTTAAAAACCGGACTTACCGAACTCTGATCGGAGATCTAATTCGGTGGAAATCTTCATTTATAAACCATGAATACTGAGTTACAATTTGATACTGATCCGACAGTTATATCGTTGGGAATTTTAGTGTCTTTGGGGGCGGTTTTCTAATAAACGGGAATTGGAGAAGTGTGTTTTCGATGGTGTAGGCTATGGTGTAGAGATGTGTGAAAATGGAAAGGATTAGGGTTTTAAGGGGTATTTATACTCCCTTAAGCCCATGGTCTTTAGGCCCATCTTTCATTTTTGGTCCATAACTAATCACATCTAATTAACCTACTTATCCTTCCATCTTTATTATTTTATTATTTCTCTACTAACTCAAGTAAACTTTTCCACCATAATTAAATACTATATTACATATTATTCTTAGAAATTTCGGGATGTTACATTCCATGTACACGTGTCAAGTTAGGATTGGTTCATATAATCGATAAATAAGGCAACAATCACTACGTCGTTTAATTTATTCAATCAAAGTTCAAGTTTGGATGAAAGTGTGTTGTTCATATTACCATTGTTCATCTTGTAATCATATCAATTTATTATCAAAGATTATCAAGTCTTGGGCCAACATTGGTATCAGAGCATCAAGATTTCACGAACTTATAATTGAATTGAAAATTTGAAGATTGACAGTAGTGAATTCCGTGATCAAAAGAAGATTCTGGCCAAGAAAAAACGTACAACGGCAGTTTCAGCGTGGTATTCTAACAAATCGTTTTCCCAGCAGGTTTTTTCGGTCAAGAATTTAATAAAGGTGGTTATTGACAGTGTTCTCCGTCGGTATATTGAGGTTCCGGAAAAAGAAAAACAAACGGCAATAATATATTTTTGATGGAATCGGTTTTCCGGCGAGGAATCCCTGCAAAAAACGTTTTTCCGACAGGGACATTTTTAGGAGAAATTTAAAGAACTTGTATTGCCGGTGCATTTCTCCGGCAATAGATTGAAGGTTTGTGAAATACTTACAGGTTTCAAATTCCAACAAATCAAGATTTGATTTGTGGTGGTTGACGGTATTTTTCGGCAAAGAAAGAAACCAATTATAACACCACCTAAAAATCCATCATAGAATTAACCAAAAATGCCAAACCAATAAAGTTCAATGACTAAAAATGAAAATTTTGATCTTCAAGATCTTCGTGCGACGTTAAGATCTTAGCTTAATGTTGTTAGCGCTACGCTAAGATCAACAAATAGTAATCGACTTAAGAACTCCTTAGAGCTACGCGAACCGACAAAAGGGCATCTTAGAGCTACGTGAAACCCTGCTAAGTAATTGGAGAAACATGTCCAACCACGTGGAACGATTGTACAGGCCATGTGTCAACACATGGCAAAACAAATATTCGAGCGGTGGGAAGATCACAAACAAGCTCCTTCGCGCGGCGTGAAGGAGCCAGATTTACCCTATAAATAGGGGGCTATGGTATTGAGTCTCTTCATCCCCAAAACACCTCCATATTCGCACACTTAACCTAGAAACCCATGACCAACTTTCCAGGTCAACCGATGACTCATTTTCTTGAAGAACGTTCAAGAAACAAAGTTCCAAAGCCTCGCTAACATGCAACTATCTTTGTTATCGAAACCCTACGAACGATTTGCTGCTCTCTTTCTTATTATTAGAATTCCGAGTGCTCACATTAAGGTAGGGACTATTTTTAAGTTATTTAATTTATAGCTTAGACATTAAACAAGGCTATGGCCTTTAATCTTGAAAAGAATTATAAAGCATACATAAAGAGTTTTCATAAACCTTACTTCTTGACAAAGTAATGTTAGCAAAGTTATATTTTGACGGGCATGTTGTAACTATAAGGGGATATCACTAGTAGTGAGTTTCTTGCCAAAGAAAGTAATTCGTATAGATCCCAATCAACCGCGAGGCCCGTTTACTTATCTGGAGAAACTCACCAACGTGTTAGAACTTATTAATCCAAAGCATGATATATCAAATGTCACATTAAAACAAGTATTTTCATTTAAAGACAAAGCTGAAAACTTTGTCAATGTTAAGCTCAAGGGCAATAGCTTAATCAAGAAACATCATCCAATATTTAAAAACCTATATATGTATAGGTTAACACACAGACTGATTGCACATGTGTACGGATCTAAACATAATTGTCTAGCCTAAACATTATGAGTTCACTGTTATGCCTTTTGGACTCACTAATGCTCCGGCAGCTTTCATGGACATGATGAACCGAATTTGTAAACCAGACCTTTTTAAGTTTTGTATCGTATTCATTGATGGAATCTTATTTACTCCAAGTCCAAGGAAGATCACCAAGTTAATCTCAAAATCATACTTGAAACCTTAAGAAAATAAAAGTTGTATGCCAAATTCTCTAAATGCGAATTTTAGTTATCGGAAGTTTAATTTCTTGGTCATATTTTAAACGAGAAGTATATTCAAGTAGATCCAGCAAAGATTGAAGCCATTGCAAAATGGGAGAAACCCAAAACACCGACTCAAGTAACAAGCTTTCTAGTGCTAGCCGGGTACTACCGAATATTCGTTCAAGACTTATCTAGAATAGCTGTTCAATTAACCTCACTCACTAGGAAATTAGTTAACTTTGAATGGGGACCAAAAGAAGAAGAAACATTCGAAACTCTTAAACAAAAACTAACCAATGCACATATCTTGGCCTTTCTATAAGTGTTTAGATAACTTCACCATATAATGTGATGCTTCGCACACATGTATGGGATGTGTCTTAATGCAAGGAAAGAAAGTTATTGCATATGCTTCTAGACAAATAAAGGTTCATGAAAAGAATTATACCACACAGGACCTTGAACTAGGGGCTATAATTTTCGTATTAAAATTATGGCGACACTATTTCTATGGTGTTAAATTCACAATATACACCGATCATAAGAGTCTGAAGCGTATTTGTTTTTATCAAAAAGAGTTAAATATGAGACAAAGGCGCTGGATGGAAACTCTCAATGACTACGACTATGAAATCTTATATCATGAAGGAAAAGCCAACGTAGTGGATGACACTTTAAGTATAAAAGAACATGATAAGCCAAAGAGGGTCCGAGCTCTCAGATTAGAGCTCAAAGTTGATTTAATCAACCAGATTAGAGAAACTCATAAGTTGGCAAGGAAGAAGGAAATATTAAAGCCGAGAAGGAAAATGGTACCATCGATCAATTAGTCAAAGGAAGTGATGAAATACTTAGAATTGGTAAGAGAATTTAGGTACCGATAGTCAGAAATTTAAGAGCTAAAATTTTTTAAGAAGCACATAAATCAAAATACATGATGCATCTGGGTAGTGACAAGATGTATCACAACTTAAAAAGTGATTATTGGTGGATTGGTAAGAAAAAGGATATTGCGTTGTATGTTGTTAAATGCCTAACGTGTTCTAAAGTAAAAGCTGAGCATCAAAAGCCGTTAGGATTATTACAACAACTAGAAATACCAATATGGAAATGGGATATGATAACCATGGATTACATTATGAAGTTGCCTAAAACGTCTCGTCAAAATGATGTAATGTGGGTTATTGTAGATAGACTTACTAACTCTGCTCATTTCATTCTGATACAAGAGGCAATTGGCATGGATAAATTAGAACAACGATACATGGAAAACGTAGTATCTTTACATGGTGTTCCACTATCCATTATCTCTTATAGGAATAGTCGTTTTACTTCAAATTTCTGGACAAGTTTTCAAAAAGCCATGGGAACGCGATTGAATCCAAGTACCGCGTATCATCCCCAAACTGATGGACAAAATGAACGTACTATTCAAATCTTGTAGGATATGCTTCGCGCCTGTGTAATTGATTTAGGGTGTAGTTGGGATACTAATTTATATCGGATGCTCGTACAATAATAGTTATCATACGAGTATCCAAATGGCACCATTTGAAGCACTATACGGGAGAAAATGTAGAACACCTGTATGTTGGTCTGAGAAAGGCGAGTATCAGTTGTTAGGACCCGAAATTGTTCAAAGAACCACCGACCAAGTAACAAAAATTCGGGAACGATTGAAAGTAGCAAGAGATAGACATAAAAGCTATGCGGGCATTCACCGCAAGCCATTAGAATTCAAAGAAGGAGATAGAGAACTACTTATGGTATCACCTTGGAAAGACGTAGTACGATTTGGGAAGAAAGGAAAATTGACTCCACGTTTTGTTGGACCATTCAAAATACTTGAAAGGATTGCACCAGTTGCTTATCGACCGGAGTTACCCGAGGAATTGAAGGGCATTCACGACGTCTTTCACGTAACTAATTTACGCAAGTGTTTAGCTGATGAAACCCTTGCAATGACTTTAAAAGATGTTAAAGTTAATGAGAAGCTTTAGTTTGAAGATCAACTTATTCAAACTGAAGATAGCATGATCAAATTCCTCAAACGCAAGCGCCTCAAGTTAGTGAAAGTTCGATGGCATTCAAGAAGAGGACTCGAGTATACGTGGGAACTCGAGTTAGAACTAAACAAAAAAGTATCCATATTTATTCCAATAAATCTTGAGGATGAGATTATTCAAAAGCTAGGGAGGATGTAACACCATGTATAAATCCATCAAGAATTAACCAAAAATGCCAAACCAATAAAGTTCAAGGACTGAAAATGAAAATTTTGATCTTTAAGATCTTCGTGCGACGCTAAGATCTTAGCTTAATGTTGTTAGCGCTATGCTAAGATCAACAAACTGTAACCGACTTAAGGACTCCTTAGAGCTACGCTAACGGACAAAGGACATCTTAGAGCTACGCGAAACCCTGCTAAGTAATCGGAAACACCTATCCAACCACGTGTCAACACGTGGCATGATTATACAGGCCACGTGTCAACACGTGGCAAAACTAATATTCGCACGGCAGGAAGATCACAAACAAGCTCCTTCGCGCGGCGCGAAGGAGTCAGATTCACCATATAAATAAGAGGGCTACGGTATTGAGTCTCTTCATCCCCAAAACACCTCCATATTCACACACTTAACGTAGAAACCCGTACTCCACTTTCCCGGTCAACCAACAACTCATTTTCTCGAATAACGTGCAAGAAACGAAGTTTCGAAGCCCCGCTAACATACAACTATCTTTGTTATCGAAACCCTACCAACGATTTGCTGCTCTTTTTCTAATTATTAGCATTCCGAGTGCTTGCATTAAGGTAGGGATTATGTTTAAGTTATAGCTTAGACATTAGACAAGTCTTTGACCTTTAACCTTGAAAAGATTTATAAAGCATTCATAAAGAGTTTTCATAAACGTTACTTCTTGACAAAGTAATGTTAACAAAGTTATACTTTAATGTGCATGTAGTAACTGTAAAGGGGATATCACTTGTAGTGAGTTTCTTGCCAAAGAAAAGTAATTCGTATAAATCTCAATCGACCGCGGGTTCTGTTTACTTACCTGGAGAAACTCACCAATGTGTTAGAACCTATTAAGCCAAAGCAAGATATATCAAACGTCACATTAAACAAGTATTTTCATTCAATGACAAAGTTGAAAACTTTATCAAGGTTAAGCTCAAGGGCAATAGCTTAATCAAGAAACATCATCCAATATTTAAAAACTTATATATGTATAGGTTAACATCATTCTCATTCACAAACAAGAAGGTTTTCAAACGCACACCGATAGTATAGGTGAATACGTTAAACCTTTTCAAACATTCAAAACATATGTATACTCTATAATATGAGCGGGTTTTTTGTCTTAAAGAGCCGTTCAACGTTTACATGAGATTTTGTGGTCTCCAAAACGTTATACTACAAATTAGAAAATAAAAGCAACTCATACCAATTGCACATGTGTATGGATCCAAACATAATTATCTAGCCTATACATTCAAAGGCTACCTGGCCGTGGGATAACAATCATAACCAGTTCTTCAATAGGGGCTACGTGGCTCGGGGAACTTTGTGTGTGTAGGGCAGTGGTACAACTCTTGGAAATGAAATATTTTTTGTTGAGTTTGTATGAGAAAACTATATTTGTATTGTAACTGTAGTTTAAAAATTTTTAGAGTCATACGTGTTCACCAGCATATAGCTAACGTATTTTTCCACCCAATGCAGGTAATTAAGTATTAATAAGCAATAGCAAGGATTTGAGTCATCATGTAGAGAGAAGTCCGCATTACAAAATGGATTAGTTTTTGATAATGAAATCCTTGTAATAAAAATAAGTGTTTTGTAAACGAATACTCAGGTATTTAAATACTGAGTAAATTTTCAACGTAAATTAACAATTTAATCAATCTAAAGTCTTCCGCTAAAATCAACCCATAAAACTCTTATATATTTAAAAAATAGGTACCAACCCTTGGTCGCAGTTCTAGGCCCTAAGTCGGGGTGTGACACTAACGACGGTGGTTCAGTGTTTTCAGGGCAGTAAATTGGAAGCTGTGGTTGTTGTTTTGTGTTTTATATCAAGTAGAAAACGGAATTACAAAACAAGGGAAAGTTTATTTAAAAAAAGAAAGAAAACAACGGTTCAGAATGTTTGATCAGGGGATTAAAGATCAACGCTGAAGGCGAGATGGATTTTCAACGCAGGAAAGCGAGATTGATGTCAACACAGAAGGCGCGGTTGACTTTCAATGAGATGCGGGATTGACAATCAACACAGCGAGATTGATCGAGATCAATGCAGAGAAGGCGGGATTGATGGTCAACGCAGGAAAGCGGGATTGATTGTCAACGCAGAAGGCGAGATTGACTTCTAACGCGAGGCGAGATTGACTTTCAATGCAAGGCGGGATTGATTAAAATTAGTGGATCAAAGAACCAGGCTTTGTTTTTGGAAGGATTGCATAAGTTTAATCAGTGGGGTTACTTTTAATTGGTTTAAATAAAAGTTCATCAGCTTATTACTTGAGGGAAGAAAAGTTTGCCTTAATAGGGAAAAAGAAGACATGGAAGATGGTTTAGTCGAAAGATAAGGAAGTTGCAACAACAAAGGATGAAGGGACATCAATGTCTTTATAGTGCCGATCCTTAATGAGGCAAGTTATAACATTTAGATGGTAAGTGCTCTTTAATTTCCATGGTATATGGGAAGCACACTACTACAAAAAAGAGGTATTTGCTATGGCCAAATCTGTAATAAATTAGGGTTTGCTACGGGATTTGCCAAGGACTTGGTCCGTTGGTACAAGTCTCGTAGCTAACTTAATTGCTACGAGTTTTTGCTACAGAATCGAAATTTTTCTATGATTTTCAGTACCAAAAGAGACGTCGTTATTTTAGTTACATTTGCTACCGATTTTGCTACCAATTTGTTGGCTACGGATTGTTAGCTACGAATTATTAGCTAAAATTTTTTGTTGCGTTTTTTTAGCTACAAAATTTTGCTACGATGTATAACTACATCAATTTGCTACATAATATTTTTAGCTACGGAATTTTCTACCGACTTTCAGCAACAACTTTGGCTACGAGAACTGCCTATGGTTTTTGCTATGAATTTTAGCTACAGATTTTGATTGAGTTTTGCTACGAATGTAGCTACGTATTTAGCTATAGATTTTTTTATAGAAGTTTTAATATTTTTTTTAAATTCTTTTCTAGATAAAAAATATATTCAAATTTTATAAAATACATATCGAAAATAAAAATTCAAACCAAATAACATAAAATGTCCAAAAGTACTATAATAAAAACTAAAATTTAGTTTTGCAACATCAACCAATATATCTTAACTTGGTGAAAATATTTTTTAACCGATTTCATGACAATAGCTAAAGTTTCTCATTTATTTGAGCAAATAATCTCTCATTTTCTTCAATTTTCTTTAACACGACATTTTTTTTTTGCTTTTTGTTCCAACCGCTCTTTATTCTTCTTCCAACTCAGCTATCTTTTCGTTCCAACTCCGCTCTTTATCATGTGCAACTTTACTAGTATTGGGCTCCCGAGACTTAACACCACGATTATCCTTACTACCATTCATAATGTATACACCGACATACTACATACAAATAAAACTATAATAAGTTAAAAAATTAGCATTCGATGATATACAAATTACATTATATTATATATATTAATCTGAGAAATCAACATATATATATATATATCCGAAAACTATAAAACATAACTAAACAATGACATTTATATTTAGTCGTACCTTTAAATCTAACATCAAACACACCTCGTGAAGTTGGGGAGACTCGTAGAAAGTGCACCTGAAAAGCACAGTAAAACAAAAGATCCATGTGTCATTTTACTAATATTAAACCTGATGATGGGAGATCTAAAACTTATATTTAACATATTATGTAAGCTGTCATATCCTATATAACGAATCAATATCAAAAGTCTTTGAGAAAGTAATAGCCAAACTGGTAAGTCGAAACTGTTATATCAAAAAAGACATACAACACATTCAAAGAAACCCGCCAATTCAATAAATTTATAAACAACAGCCTAAAAGTAAATGTAACGAATCACAGTGCAACAAGTTTGATCGGATGACCGATTGGTAATTATACTAATGTCAGAAGTGAAAATTAGTTCTAACATGTTTCATACATCATGTATTGGCCAAATAAAGCATCTCATCACAAAACACATGAGCAGATTCAAAATTCACAAGACATATTTTAGCATGCAAAGGTGTATTTTATTACTTGAGCAAATCATGAAAAAAAATTACGAAACTATTAAAACATTAACATAAATGGACTAGGTTTCCCAAACTATTTTTATTATAATTTTATCGTACATAAAAAATCCAAAATAATTCAATCAAGCCAGACTAAAGTGTTGACAAAAAGTGTATGGGTACAAACAGTTTAGCAGATTGCGCAACAAAAAGTGTTGACTTGGTTGAGCCATAATACTAATCCTAATCAAGCCAGACTAATTGGGAAATCTTAACTTAACATGTGAAGTTCCATAAGTGGAACAAACCTATTTGGAATTTTCATAAAGGAGTTATTATGTTGGGAAAATAGACCATAATTTGACTCTACGCATAAGCTTTGACACATGTTTTAGTAAAATAATAAAACCATTCAAAACTCGTCTAAAATTTACAAATCATAGCTTTCTGGAAACTAGACTCAAGGTAGAACATCATGGAAACAAGAATAGATCGAAAACAATACATTATCATCGAGTTACAAGTCAAACAATAAACAAGAACAGATCTGCCAGCCAACTGTTGTCAACAAAACTCAAACCCTGACATGTTTATGTCATCTCTAGAGTTCTAAATCATCAATTTACATCAAGGTAGATCGAAAACAATACATTATCACCAAGTTACAAATCAAACAATAAACAAGAACAGATCTGTCAGCCAACAGTTGTCAATAAAACTCAAACCCTGACATGTTTATGTCATCTCTAGAGTTCTAAATCATCAATTTACATGATAATCATCAATATTACAGAGATTTATCATCAAGGGTTTCACAATAACTAATCAAAAACATGAAACCAATGCATAAAACTTACCATCTAGTGTTAGGATTGACAAGAATCACTCGAAGATCCCACCAATTGCAAGAATTGAGGTTTATTAAATATTATTACGATTTGTTGGTAGTTTGGGATCGATAAAGAGGGATGGAGGAAGATTTTCGACGACGGGAGGGGGTATTAGGGTTGGCGTTTTGTTTTCATGTTATTTTATTAAACATTTACAAGAATAGTCCCTTACTAAACGAGCTTTGACTCAAATGAGCAATTTTAACACCAAGTCGGATCATAAAGAAACATTATGAATAAGATACTAACCCAAGCTAATAAAATAAAGTCGCGCTGATATTTTTGTTAAAAATTAATTTTATAAAAGCCAAATACGTACAACTTACACGCAATGGATTGCAATTTCATGAAACAAGCGATGAACTAAACACATAATCATGTGGCATATAATCCACATAGATAAATTTATAAACATATGCCCGAGATATTATTTTCATATTTCACCAACGTTCGGAATCAGATTCGCGTGATTTAGTAATTCCCGAATTATCGCTATGTTAATGTTTGTGCAATAACCGACACACTTAATTAATCCTAATTAATTGAAATGCATTACTAAATGTTTGAGATAACGAAGTTTGGATTAACGGCACTAAATCGTAAACAATAATGAGTAATCCAGAAAAAAAACATGGGCTTAAGGGAGTATAAATAGCCCTTAAAACCCTAATCATTTCCATTTTCATACATCTCTACATCATAGTCTCCACCATCAAAACACACACTTAACCCAATTCTCGTTTTTGAGAAAACCACCCACAATGACACAAATATTCCCGGAGATCTAGCCGTCGGATCGGTCCCAAATTTTAACTGAGTGTTCTAGGTATATAAATGAAGATTAACATCGATTAGATCTTCGATCAGAGGTCGGGAAGTACGGTTTTTATCAGCAAAACCGTAGCAGCTCAAAATGAAGATTTCCGGCCACTGTTACACTATTCACGCGACTGTAGCGGCAGGTTCTGGTGAAGGTGAGATGATGGGTTTGTAGATCGGGACGAGACGGTTCCGTGGCCGCTTGAATCACTCAAATTGGAGTTCATTTGATATGGTTTTGAGCATCTCGAGTGATTTCAAACAAAAACCTCAAATGTACGTTTTTGTTAAAAAGGTTTACTTTTCATGAATTGATTTACATGAAAATTGGTAGGATGATAGATCGGGTCTAGAAAAATCGTAAAGTTGCAAACTTGAAGATTAAAATGGACTTAAAGAACTCATGGCTATGTACGGCTCGCTTAAAATAAACCTTAGATCTAGTATTGAAAGTTCTTAGCTTAATGGTCCAAACTTTATGCTTTTCTGGGCCGATTTTTACCCGATACCGATCATGGGAATGTTCACGGGGTTGGTTAATATCATATCAAGGGGTTACACATTAAAACAAAGATGATTATGGGGGTGGAGAAAGAACCCGTAGCTGCTGTTGTAACTTCGCCTATATCTAAGATCGCGAGTTGTTAAGTTCGATTCATCTAAGTTCGCATGAATACAAGTTCGCCCATTGTAAATTCGCCGCATATAAGTTCGCCTGATATGTAAGTTCGCTTATATATCTAAGTTCGCTTATCAATAAGTTCGCTTATATATCTAAGTTCGCTTACAATCAAGTTCGCTTACATTAAGACCCGGGTACTGTAACGATTCCGGCAAATTAAGGTATACCCTAGCCGGAATATACCATTTATGTGTTATTTAAATACTGAATATATGAATTATAAGGTGTTTATACGAGTATATAAGATTCACAGTACGAATTATACTCGAATGAACAGTTAGTCGTATTAGAATTACGATTAACCGATGAACGGTTATTGTGTTAGGACATGAAATGTCATGTATATGTCCCCAGTTCTATCAGGATGGTTCGATATGAAAATAACGATCGTGAAACCAAGTTAACGGACTGAAAATGTCAAAAGAAACTGATTCGATCGAATCAGTGACTGATTCGATCGAACCAGGACTCATTCGATCGAATGAGATACTCATTCGATCGAATCAGTATTCGATATATAAACGAAACTTAGGAAATTTCACGGGTGAGCACATATTACACACAGTCACGAACCAGCAGCTGCCGAAAAACCTCTCTGCCAATCTTCGTCGTGTCGGTCTTTTCCTCCGTCCCTAGGTGTCAAACCGTCTTAGGAATCGTAACCGCGCGTTGTTGATCACCACCGAATCGCCGTGTTAGAGGATTCCGCACTCTAACACGTTGCCCCGTGAATCGTTGGGAAACCGTGTCCCGCACCGGTCCGACAAAGTGGTATCAGAGCCTTTGGTTCTTGATTCACGTTAGATTTGTGGTGAAATTCGTGTTTTTCTCGTGAAAATCGTAATTTTTGCCGGAAAATTCCGAATTTTTGGTGTTTTTGATCTTGGTGTTCGTCGTGTTCTTGTCAAAAACTGTTAAAATTGTCATATTTTGGTGTTTTGATCTTAGAATTGTGTGTTAAAAGTTCGAGTTTCGTCAAGAACGTTCTTCGCGTTCTTCGTGTTCTTCGTATTTTTGGTGGTTTTGATCCGTTTTTTGGTTGGTCTTAAGTTGTTTTTGTGTTAAAAGTCATATTTCGATCTTAAGTTGCCCCTTGATCTTTCAAAATTCGTGTTTTTGATTCAAAATTCGAAAATCCGTCAAAATCTTCTAATTTTGGAATTTCCAGATTTTCCGATCGAACCAGTCTATTTTTGGAACTCATTCGATCGAATAGCCTTCCTATTCGATCGAACAAGTTTGAACTTTGACCGAATCAGTTTTTCCCGCCGAGAATTACTCCTAGTTCATTCGATCGAACCAGATTTGTTCATTCGATCGAATTAGTCACCATTCGATTGAATAAGTCTTTTATTCGATCCGTCGATTCGATCTTTGTCTTATTCGACTGTCAGAACCCGTTCGATTGAACCAGAAACTCTTTCGATCGAACTTCTCAACCCATTCGATCGAACCAGATTCACATTCGATCGAATAACTTTCGGAAGATCAGATCTGTATTTCAGAGAGACATTCGATCGAACCAGAACACATTCGATCAACAGTTAAACGTCAAAGCAAAGAAACAAAGATGGCTACAAGTTCGAGTACCAACAAGAGGATTCAATCGATTCTCGAAAGTGATTCTGAATCGGGAAGCTATAACAAGCCACCAAAGCTAATGACTTTAAACGAATTTACAACCTGGAAGACAAGATTTCAAATTCATATAACAGGTGTAAATCCTGGACTTTGGGAAGCTGTCCAGACAAGTTGGGTGCATCCAACGAATGATGATGGTGAGTCGTTGAGCTACTTTAGGCTATCTGAAGAACAAAAGATAGCCTTCGATGCTGAGAAGAAAGCCTTCTCCTTACTATCACAAGCACTCTCCACTGATCTTTTTCATCAGTTTAACCAGTTTACTACAGCGTCAACTCTTTGGAACGCACTGGTTGACCGATGTGAAGGATCTGATTCCCTTAGAGAAATTCACGCACGGGAGCTCAAGCGTGAATTTGATCTGTTTAGTCCAGAGTCGGGAGAAGATATTGAGTCGTTACTGTCGAGATTTTACCATCTAATGTCTGAACTCAAGTCCTATAACGTCAAAACTACAGGGACTGAGAAAGTTAGATGTCTTGCACAAGGACTTCCACCTAGCTGGAGCACCTTCCTGACAGTAATGAGAAGAAGTCATCAGCTGGAGACGATTCTCCTGTCTGATTTTATTAAAGAAATCAGACACGAAGAGGCTGAACTAAGAGCCTCTTCCAGAAAACCGAGATCAACTTCTGACAAATCACTTTACATGTCAAAACCTCCTTTGTCAGATTCAACTGATCATGCTCCGATGAAGACTGCTTTTGTCTCCTCAACGTCAAATCAATCAAAGGGGACTGAAACGAGATCTTCCGTCCCACTATCAACTTCTGGAAACTCAAGTACTAACTCCGGACCCAAGTCAACGGAGAAAGCAACGTTGAATACTGAAGGCTTGGGAACAGTAACAGTGGAGGTTGCCAAAGAACACATGGCAACTCTAGGCACGATAATTGAGTCCTACAGTTTAATGGTGGCGGGTAAGCTAGGAAATAGTCATCTGGACAGCGATGACTATGAACAGCTTGACGAAGATGATATGGAACGCATAGACATTATGTGGGCTCTTGGCAGTGCGTTCCGAAGGGCCAGAAAGTGGACGAAGAAAACAGGTCAGGCCCTCTCAATAAACAACAAATCCAAGTTCGGCTTTGATAAAAACAAAGTAAAATGCTACAACTGTGGCGAACTTGGTCACTTTGCCAAGGAGTGCTCGAAGCCAAGAAGGGAAGGTCACCAATATCCCTTCCGAACCACTTCATCATCATCCACTCCTGCTGCAGCAGCTGCAACTGTCAACCTTGAGAGACAACTGGTCCCTCAAAATCAAACCGCAGCAAACAACGTCGACATCAACAACGAAACTGCTCTTGCAGTTCAAGGGGATGAAGGCGAGACATGGAACTTGAGCATCAACATGGCTGATGTCACAGTAGTAGATGAAAACTCTGAAACAGAGTCTGTTTCCTCGACCAATGAAGAATATACTGTCGATGAACCAGCTGCTGAAGTCCATGAAGGAGAACCTGAGGTTGAAGTGGTATCTTTGGAGATTAAGGAGGATCACGAAAAAGAGTCAAATGTTCCTCAAACATCTCCATGTTCGACAATTCCCGCAGAGGCTGCTAAAGTTGAAGAAGTCAACGAAGTAGAGTCTAAAGCAACTTCTGCATCGTTTCTGGAAAAAGCTGGGAATCTTTGCTTTGCATTCATGGCAGAGACATCAAATGCCAAGGTAAGTTCTAACCCATCAACTCCCAAACCAGAAAATGTTAAATGTTTAAAATGTGAATTGTATGAACAAGAAATTCAATCTCTAAAAGAGAGAATTGAAGATCTCGAGGCTTACAAACAAGCAGCCTCAAGATCTTTAATGGAACTGACTGACGCGCTTGCACAGAATAAGGCTTGGAAGCAGAAAGAGTCTGTTTTTAAAGAAAAGATTGATAGCCTTAAGCGTCAGAACAAGGAACTTGAAATATGTGTTCTGAATCAACAAGACTCTATCAATTTTCACATAAATAAGAATAATGTTTTGAAAAAAGAATTGGAAAACTTGAAAGCTGATTTTGAATCATTGAATTTCAAATTAAAAAGTTACTCAAATTCATCTTATTTATTAGAACACATCATTCCCGAGTTCCGAGGCAAAAAGGAAAGAGGCGTGGGATATAACAATGTTCCACCCCCGATCCTGAATCAATTTTCAAGCACACCAGGAGCTGTGCCGGATGATGAATCAAATGATTATATACCCGAGGACACAAACCAAATTTCTAAGTCTAAGGGTAAAGAAGTCATTGACCCGGCTCCTGAGTCCAAACAAAATGTTGATGCCACAGACTTAGGTTCCACAACTAAATCGGGCCCACCACCATCTAAGTCAAAGGCAACAACAACAAGAAGTTCTCAGAAGAAAAAGTTTAATCCTAAATCTGAGAAAGTCTATGTGGAACATAGTACCCAGTTTGTAAAGGAGGGTAACGTTAATGAAAAACATAATTTCCCAAAACACCCTCCTAGACAAACTCCACCCCAAAATGTCAAATCCAGGGGGTACTATGATAACAGACAAAACCAGAGTTATTTCTCTCCACCAAGTCAAAGGGGGAGAAACTACTGTTTTTCGTGTGGAGAGGTAGGGCATATAGCAAGATTTTGCTATAAGTACACGGATCCTAAGCAGTACATATCGACTCCGGATCCGAGGTATGTCAAGTCACCTCCTAGGAGGCGACCGACCATTGACATTCAAGGTCAAGAACGGTTTCACACACCGGGGTCGGTTTCTCCTCGGAAACCTCAGCCAACCTCACCACACCAATCCCCAAACCCCTCAGATCCAAGTGTTTCCACTTCGACAAGTGAAACTCAGTCTTCAACCAGCTATCTCAAACATGCTGAGAAGAAGACTGACTTTTGGAAACCTAAGAAAACTAACACTGTTGATAACAACGTCAAATCTGAAAACAGTGTTAATGAGGGTAAATGGATTGAATTGTTCATTCGTGATGAAGATGGAAAACCCAAGACCTTAAGGGCTTGGGTTTCCAATGATATTTAAACCTTTTGTTTTTGTGTGCAGGTTGCTCTATATGATCCAAGATTCAACATGTGGATCATAGACTCAGGAGCTTCCAGGCACATGACTGGAAACATGAATCTCCTTTCAAGTGTCAGACAAATAAAAGGAGGTGCAGTTTCCTTTGCAGGAAATCAAGGAGGTTATATCACGGCCCAAGGAATGGTGTCTAATGGGCGAATTTCGTTTGAGAAAGTAAATTTCATCAAAGAGTTGGAGAACAACCTGTTGTCGATAAGTCAAATCTGCGACAAAGGTTTCAAAGTTATGTTTGACGACCGAGATTGCCACATCTTGCCTAAGGATTTCAACTTTCCTGAAGACAAGGTTTTAATGTCAGCTGCACGCCAGAGTGATCTTTACATTCTGGATATGGCTAAGGCAGGGTCAACGTCTCCAACGGCGACATGTTTCGTGTCCAAGGCATCCGAACGTGATACTGTCTTATGGCATAGACGGATGGGACACATAAATGTCAGAAACATGAACAAGCTTGTGCACCGCAGACTAGTTGAGGGAGTTAATCTGAGAAGTTTTCGTCTCCCTGATTCATGTGTGAAGTGCAAAGCCGGAAAGCAGATAAAAAGGTCCCACAAGTCTAAGAGTTTCCACTCAATTGATATTCCGTTGGAACTCCTTCATATGGATCTTTTTGGCCCAATAAGCGTCAAAAGTATCTCTGGGCACTCATACTGTCTAGTGGTTACTGATGAATATTCTAGATTCTCTTGGGTGTTTTTCTTGAAAGTAAAATCAGAAACGTTTGGGTGTATACAACTGCTGGTTACAACTATTGAGTCTCAATACAATCTGAAGGTTCGAAGAATGCGGTCAGATAACGGTACAGAATTTAAAAATGCGAATGTTGAAAATTTCTGCAAAGAAAAAGGGATCGTTCAGGAGTTCAGTGCCCCATATGTTCCACAAATGAACGGGGTTGCTGAAAGGAAAAATCGTACGTTAATCGAGACAGCAAGAACAATGTTAGCCGACTCAGTGTTACCTGTTACGTTTTGGAGTGAGGCAATTGCCAACGCCTGTTTCACATTAAATCGGGTAGGCATCGTCAAGCGCCACGGCAAGACAAGTTTCGAGCTTCTTCAACGACGAAGGCCTAACTTAGAGCACCTGGAACCATTCGGGGCTCTTTGCACGTTACTTAAAAGGCAAGTCGATAATAAGTTCGAGGAGAAGATCATCAACGGCTATTTTCTGGGTTACAGCATACCTCTCAAAAGGGTCTTCAACAGAACAACAAAATTAGTTGAAGAATGGTACCATGTCGATGTTCAACGCTACACAGAACCAGCCAAGGGGACAGGAGAAGACTGGTTGTTTGATTATGACAAACTGTTCAAGTCATTCAATCTGTATGAGATTGCTATTCAAATGATGTATGAGGCGCAAAATGCACCTCCTGATGAATCTTTGCAATCTTCAACTCATCCTGGTCCGTCATCATCTTCCTCCACAGAGTCTAGCGATCAAGTTCAAGAATCTTCCGAATCTGAATCTGAAGATGAATCTCCAGCAGATGATGTACAATCGGCACCAACTCAGGTTACGTCACAACCTTCATCGTCAAATCAAGAAGTGCCGAATGCAGATCAGCCTCTAACGTCTACTTCAGAGGCACCACAATCCGCTCCAGTTCCTGAGCCGAACTTAACTAACTTGGAACAAAATGTTGTCGTTTCTGACAATCCGGTTGTTAGGACTGAACGTGATCATCCACAAGACAACATTATAGGGGACTTTCAACAGGGTGTCAAAACTCGGCGACAGCTGAATTTTGGTCTCTACACAGAAATGATGGAGTCAGGATCAGTTGCTCTTAATGCCCATGAATGCTTCTTAGCACAAGAAGAACCACACAGCACCACCGATGCGCTGAAAGATTCCAACTGGGTCTCAGCCATGCAAGAGGAATTATTGCAGTTTAAAAGACTTGGTGTGTGGAAGCTGGTGGATCTCCCCAAAGGACAGAAGAAAATTGGCACTAAGTGGGTACTAAAATGTAAACGTGACGATCGTGGAGTGATTGTTCGCAACAAAGCCCGCCTGGTGGTCCAAGGGTTTAGGCAAATCGAAGGCCTAGACTACAATGAGGTATATGCTCCGGTTGCTCGTTTGGAGGCAATCCGGATGTTCTTGGCGTATGCATCTTTCAAGAAATTCAAAGTATATCAAATGGACGTCAAGAGTGCCTTTTTGTACGGTCACATCGAAGAGACCGTATATGTGGCACAACCTCCAGGTTTTGAAGACCCATATCACAAGGACAAAGCCTATCTGCTCAACAAGGCTTTGTACGGTCTTCACCAAGCCCCGAGAGCTTGGTATAAAGAACTATCCAAACACCTTCTGAACAACGGGTTTAGAAGGGGAACCATTGACTGCACACTATTCTCAAAAGAAAAAGAAGGAGATCTAATTATGGTACAAGTGTACGTGGACGACATCATCTTCGGGTCCACGAATAAAACACTTTGTAAGGAGTTCGAACAAATGATGAAAGAAAAATTTGAAATGAGCTCCATGGGTGAGATGAAGTTCTTCTTAGGACTTCAAGTTGATCAAAAAGATTCCGGTATCTTCATTCACCAGACAAAATACGTCAATGACATCTTGAAACGGTTTGAGATGTTGAGTTCTTCTTCACAGGGAACTCCTTTAGAGGTTAATCACGGGATTAATCCTGACGAGAAGGGTGAATTGATCAATCCAACTCACTATAGAGGGATCATCGGATCTCTAATGTACCTGACTGCTTCTCGGCCAGACATAATGTTTGCTACGTGTCTCTGTGCACGTTACCAGTCAAAGCCGAAGGTCTCCCATCTGATTGCAGTCAAAAGAATTTTGCGTTATCTGAAGGGTACTCCAGATTGGGGTCTTTGGTATCCTCATGATGATAACTTTGATCTACATGCGTATAGTGATTCGGACTATGGTGGTTGTAAACTCGATTACAAATCAACAACAGCAGGATGTCAGTTCTTTGGAAGTCGTTTAGTAACGTGGCAATGCAAAAAGCAGACGTCAGTCTCCACTTCAACAGCTGAGGCGGAATATATTGCGGCTGCCAGTTGCTGTTCTCAAGTTATTTGGATTCAGCAACAAATGCGTGACTACGGTATTGAATGTTCTACTACTCCCATATATATTGATAATTCTGCTGCAATTTCAATTACCAAAAATCCGGTCCATTTTAGCAAAACGAAGCACATCGAAATTCGATATCACTTCCTTCGTGATTGCTACGAAAAGAAGTTAATCGATGTGATAAAAATCCCCACTCAGGAACAACGCGCTGATCTCTTCACTAAAGCATTTGATAAACCACGGTTTTTATATTTACTAGAGATCAACGGCGTTAAACGTATATCAGATGATGTTCCTGAAGATATCATTTAAATTGTTTTCATTTTTTCTTTTCTTAAAAATTTGAAAAAGTCCAAAAAGATTTTGTTTTTTATAAATTCTAGGGGGAGAAAGGTTTCAAGAAAAACCAAAAACAATATAAAATACAAAAACCCAAAAACATTAAAAAATTTCAAAATTTTGAGAAGTTGATCTTGTTACAAGAAAGGTGATAGTACACAGACGCTATCATACTGAGACATCAAAAAGATTTGTTATGTCTGTACACATCAAAAAGATTTGTTATGTCTGTACAGCTTATTTTCATTTTTCAAATATTAAATTTTTATACATCACTATCGCTTAAAATTATGTCGGTTACCTCAGTTTGATGGACACATTTTCGGATGTGTGTTGGTCCTTACTTCTACTAGTAGATTATGAGGATAGCCATTAACCAGATGACTGAAAGTGATCGGGGCGGGTTTTGATGGGTCTTTATTCTTTCGCTGAAAAATAGTCGGTTATACTTAGTTAGAAGGACACATACTCGTATGTGGTCGGTCCAGTTGATCCATTGGATCTTCAGGATAGCCGTTTACCTGAAGACTTTGACTTGATCGGGGCGAAATAATTTAAACGTTATATGTTTTAAAAGACATTCATATATATTCAGAAAATGAGAAATTGATCCAACCTTGGAAAATGATAGATACACTGATTCTGTGTGCTTAACTAGTGAAGTTATTAGGCTTAAAAGGCTTTAGAACGGTCATTGTGTGTCATGGTAGCTTTTTATGGTGCGTAAAAGTAGATGTGATACAAACTAAATCTACTCGATTTTACGTGGAAACTCCTTAAGAGTTTTGTATGTCTTCATATATATCTTTCCGAATGATAGGCAGAAAAGCGATTACCCAGTCATACACGAGCCCATAAGTGTTCTGATTCCCGTAAAGATAGTGTGTGAAGAAACTGCAGTGATCCAGATTCGGGACTTGCAATTGTTTACTACTCTGAAGTCTATGTTAAAAAAAAAAAAAAAAAAAAAAAAAAAAAAAAAAAAAAAAAAAATTATTACATTATGAGTGATTGAAACATTCTAGAGTTAACAATGTCAAGACTTCTCAATCATGGAGTAAGAAAGAAAGAAAACGGGAAGCAGATGAAGACACTTACAACTTTAATCAGACACTATGGGTCAAGGTCAATTCGGGGTGACTTGGGGAAAGCCAAATACGCTTTGAGAATAGATAGGAGGCATCATAATCTCTGAGTTGATACCCACTTAAATTTTGAGACATAATTGAACCTAACTCGTATCACAGAAACGATGAAAACCATTTTAAGTTATTTACATGCTCACAACCTGTTTCTTTATGTCATAATACAGCTAAACACGGATCTGTGTGACAGTCACGTAATTAGTATGATTCCTGTTCGGATCTTTCTCACAAAAAGAATATTCATTATGTCTTGTTTAACTTCGTTTATTCGTAAAAAAAAAAAAAAAAAAAAAAAAAAAAAAAAAAAAAAAATCTCAGTAGACAGTCATATACGTCTGTATGATTTCTTATTATAGATCCTTCTCAACAAAAAATAATGTGTTTTAAAATTTTGTACAGTTGTTTATTTCAGTTTGAATATTAAAAAAAAAAAAAAAAAAAAAAAAAAAAAAGATTTTTAATTCTGAATTAATCTTTTTATTTTTATTTATTTTATTCTGCTTTAATGTTGATGAGAAATCATCGTGACAGGTAGTCTGATCCCTGTCCCTCCCTGTAAATATTTTGATAAAAACCAAAAAGATTTTATTTCTATTTATTTTTTTTCTTTCTCATTTTATCTATTTCTGTTTGTTTGAGAATCGATGAGAAATCATCGTGACAGGTAGTCTGATCCCTGTCTGTTCCTACTAAATGTTTATCCAGTGTGTAGGAATGAAAGAAAACTTCATGCAGGTTGCTAAATGTTCATCTGTGCAACAGGCTGTGCATGAAAGAAAGAATGAAGTGACAAGAAAACCCAAAGATGTTTGAGCCTGATATTTTTCCATTTGTTACTAATGTATTATGATCTATATGTTCTGTAGGAACGAAGCTCTCAGGATTGGAAAATGTCTACGAAAACTAACCAAGTGTCAAAAGTTTATGTTTTCGTGCAGGTTCAAAGGCATCACGATCGATGGACGGAAAATAAGAAATTTAAAAATTTATTTTTCAAATGTTTTCCCTCATTCGATCGAATAGGTTGCTATTCGAACGAATAACTCGATCGAATGAACAGATTCGATCGAATCAGTGGTTGAGGAATGTAAACAGTTGCGAAGAGACTCATTCGATCGAATAGGTTGCTATTCGAACGAATAACTCGATCGAATGAACAGATTCGATCGAATCAGTGGTTGAGGAATGTAAACAGTTGCGAAGAGACTCATTCGATCGAATAGAATCTCATTCGATCGAATGGTCCAAACGAACAAGTCCGTTCGATCGAATAAGTCCAAAAATAGTATAAATATTCAAACTCATTCGATCGATCAGTTTTATTCGAAATATTTTACGGATTTTTGCTCTCAAATTGATTTTCCTCAAACCCTCTTTTTGATCCGATCATATTATTCGATTTTTCACGTAGATCACGAAAATGTAAGTTTTACATGTTTTTAACCGTGTTTTGATCGAGTTCTTGATCGTTTAAGTTTTCCGGGTTCGGGTGTTCTTCATTTCTGGATTTTGCTTGAATGAGTCGAATCAGTTGATTCGATCGAACGAGTCTCTTGTTCGATCGAATGTGACTTATTCGATCACTAGTTCGATCGAATCAGAAGTCAATGGGAAATTCTATCTCATTCGATTGTCTGTAATCGAACCAGATCTCATTCGATCGAATGAATAGCTCATCCGATCGAATGTGTTGCTCGTTCGATCGAACCAGTCCAGAAAATTTGAAAAGTTTAAACACATTCAGTCGTTTCGATATCTGTTTGTTCTAACACGTTTATGGTTACAGATTTAAATGGCTGAAGTTGCAGAAGTGGTTGTCCCGTACAAAACGTCCATCAAGCACAACATCGTGGCTTTTCTAGACGAAAAGTCGAGCCACGGGAAAGACTTTGCAACGGTGATAAAGTTTCTGAAGAGGTCGAGGATCTCTGGACCCATCTCTAGGATTATTGAGCCTATCATGTCTATCCAACAAGAGTTTTGGAGGAATGCCACGCACGACAAAACAGTCGTGCCGTCGGTTATTCGCTCCACCGTTAGAGGGCAAGCCATCGTTATATCTGCCCAGGTCATTAGAGAAGTCTGCGGATTTGAAGATGATGAATCAGACCCGATCTCCCTACATCCTGCTGCAACTAGAGGATGTTTCGCACGTATGAAGTATGACGGCGATCTCAATGCCGGTCTGCTTCATAAAGCCAACCTGTGCCCCCAATTCAAATATTTGGCACACGTGGTGATGCACTGCTTGGGCCCTCAACGAACTAGCTTTGACAAGCTGAGGGAAAGCATGCAGTTCACCGTAGCTGCTCTGGTGATGAACCGACCATACAACTTCTCTCAGATGACTTTTGGTCATATGGTCGAGAACATCACGTTGAAGCAAGGGAAAAGTGAGAAGTTTCTACAGTACCCACGGTTCGTGCAAATGATTGTCGATACTCAAGCACCGGGATTACTGAAAGAAAACGAAGGTGATGTGGTGAAACTGGACCACATGAAGAATGAGACTCTCAACCGTCTAAAATCTTACAAAGAACGTCCAACCAGGCCACCACTCAAAAGATGCTTCGGGCATTTGGTGAATCCGTCTTACAGAGCCCCTCCGAAAAGGAAATGGAGAAATGCTGACAGTGACTCAGACGTCGAGAATCTACCATATCAGGAATCCAGTGACGACTCTGACACTGAGGAGGTGGCGGTCCCTGAAGACACGAGGACCGAAGCTGAGAAGGAAGTTGACTCATACTTCCTAAATGTTGAAGATTTGGAAGCTGGTAAGGAAGTCAGAGCCGTGGAAAATCCGGCCGATATAGATGCAGGAGAAGAAAGGCCTGCAAAGAGGCAGAAGAAGAAGGTTACTCGGAAGTATCGGAGCTTATTTTCCGATCAACCGCGTCCCTCAATGTTACCATCTGTCGGGACTTCTGCTGCCCCTCCTGCTCAACCAGCACAGCCACCAACACCGCAGTCAGCACCACAACCTACTCCTCAACCTCAACCTGAAATGTCTATACCTCAAAAGGTTGCATCTGAAATTGCTGATCTTCACAAGGCTATGATGAAGATGTTATTGTTCAAGACAGAGCAAGAAGAACAGAATCGACTCAGAGATGAGCAGATTGCTAAACTTCAAGCTGAGAACGAAATGCTCAGGCTTGAAAACAGTCAGCTAAATGCTACTGTCGCTGAACAAGGATCTTCGATCAACGAGCTGAAAGAGTCAAATCTAAGCCTTGAAGCAAAGATCACCGAGCTGAAAGGAGATGTTCTTCGTCTGGAAGGTCCAAGCAATGTCGATGTGGACACAGACGAACTGGACTCTTCTGATGATGGAGGTGAAGGTATTTGAGAGTATTTTGAGTGAATGTAGTGAGGACTTAAATGTTAAATCTTTTTAATTAATGATTTGTGTGTAAATTTAGTTTCATATGTAATGGTATTGTATTTCATGTTTATGATATTACATATGTTTATTTAAAATTTGTGTTACATTGTGGTTTTTAATCAAACAGGTGATGCTGATCCGTTTAATGTCCAACCGCTGCAATCAAAAACAGCAGCGGAATATTTCACGTTTTTACTGGACAATCCAGATGAGCAGCAAAACTTCGCAAGTGGAGACTTGGAAGAAGGTGAAATTTCACACAATTTCACAGAAGAAGAACTGGAACAAATGTTTGAGCTATACAATGAAGAAACAGGCAAGTATCTGGCTTTGCCTTCAACAGAACAAACATCTTCTTCGGCTGCTACACCTGACTCAACATCATCTACGGCCGCTGATCCCTCTCAATTTGATGAAGTTGAAATGGAAGACTTGACACAGGAAGAATATCCAGAATACTACACGTCTCAAACTGACAATCTTCCTAACTCTGCAAGTTTCTTCCAAAATGTAACTGAGGAGGAAATACAGAAGAAGGCTGACGAAAGGTCAAACACAATGAAACAGCCTTCTGAAGCAGATCAAGCCGAATTCGTTGAGAAAACAGAAGAATGCAAGAAAGCTTTCAACGCTATTCTTGAGAAGATAAGGTCCAGACGACAAGCAAAGCCGACCATTCCTCACACGACGTCTTATAAGATGAAGGGTCGTAGAACTTCAGGAGAGATTATTGCTTGGGCGTGTCTGAAGGATCTTAATTGCATTGCTATCAAGAGAGAAAAAGGGGTTGAGTACTTTCAACGTATCACTGACTTGAAGACTCTTCCTACTTATGATCTAAACCGTATGAACTATCTTGATATGCTTTATGCCGGTTCATCTCCATTTGCCACGTACTATCAGAGTGTATTGCGAAAGGAATACAACTCAAAATGGAAGATGATCACTCCACAGAGGCCAAAGAGATATACAAGTAAAAAGGAGATCGATCCGATCACCAACAGGCCAAAGGTTATCTTGAAGTACATGCCACCACTCACGATGAAGAAGATTCCTCTAAGAAAGATGAAGCAGGACTTCTACAAAGCATTCAGGCATTGGTACTATGATGGAAGACTGCATGAAGCAGTTATCGTGCTCAACGACAATGGAAATTGGAGCACAATTCGCATATTTGATCCTATGTGGCTCACAAACTTGTCACGGGAGGATGTCTATACGCTATACAAGACAGAGATTCTTTATGCCCCCGAAGACAGAGAGCAAGCATTAACGTATAGAAATGTCATTAGGATTTGCTTTGCCTATGACATACATGCAGGATCAAACTGGAAAGAGCAACAGAAGAAGTATGCACAAGAAACTGAAGCTTAATTGTCATGTTTATTTTGTTTCTTGTTGTAATTCAAGGTTTAATCTTCTGATTGTAATTGTTCTTGAGTTGAATGTAATTTGTTTTGGAACATTGGGATAGATTGTGCTTAAATGTTTATCTAAAATTCCAATTGACAGCTTCTCAGGATATGCGGAACCTATGGTAAGTCTGACTGACTGAACCATTTGATCTTGAGAGAACTTCATGAAGAAAGGAGTTCGTGGATGCAACGTGCGCACCACTAGCTTTGAGAAAATAGAGAGTGAGATAACTCCAAGGGGGAGTTACGATAGAGCAAGAGAACTCGATTGATTATAAGTAAATAGAACTGGATCCAAGGGGGAGTTTGTTAGGACATGAAATGTCATGTATATGTCCCCAGTTCTATCAGGATGGTTCGATATGAAAATAACGATCGTGAAACCAAGTTAACGGACTGAAAATGTCAAAAGAAACTGATTCGATCGAATCAGTGACTGATTCGATCGAACCAGGACTCATTCGATCGAATGAGATACTCATTCGATCGAATCAGTATTCGATATATAAACGAAACTTAGGAAATTTCACGGGTGAGCACATATTACACACAGTCACGAACCAGCAGCTGCCGAAAAACCTCTCTGCCAATCTTCGTCGTGTCGGTCTTTTCCTCCGTCCCTAGGTGTCAAACCGTCTTAGGAATCGTAACCGCGCGTTGTTGATCACCACCGAATCGCCGTGTTAGAGGATTCCGCACTCTAACACGTTGCCCCGTGAATCGTTGGGAAACCGTGTCCCGCACCGGTCCGACATATTGAAACCCGAACGAATCGGGGATTACGTCATAGACGAAATATATGATGTTTAGTAAGGTTTACGAAGTATTACGGCTTCGGGATAAGTGAATTTATAGCACAGAAAAAGGATTTTGATTTATTAGTACGTCGGTACGTTAAACGAAACCTTTAACATCAAACCAAGTAAGAGACGATCGATCAAGCCGAAAAAGATGCACAATGACCGACAATATGATGTGTTGAGTCAATAAATGTCATGGTTTAAGTTTTTAAGGATTTTAAATCGGTTTTATATAAATTTAAATTTTAAGCCGAAAAACGAACGTTTTGGTCTCGTTTTAAGCCGAATTAAACGTTTAACCGAAAAACGAACTGAACCAGATTATCCACAACATTATCCGGATTACACAATCCAAGTTTGTGGCCAAGAATGAAGATGTGGGTCCCACCCCACACCCTATCTTGGACCGATCGGTCTATGCACACACACACACATCACATTTTCTTTTTTCTAATCTTCCAACTCCAAAACTCTCTCAACACACTTCAACCTTCATCCAAATCATTGATTTTTAACAAGAATCATAAGGTAAAAACATGGTTTTAATGGTTGATTCTTAGTTTTGATTCTATAATCTTGAGAAAATGAGGTTTCAAATGAAAAATGGGTGAAAACCCGAGATGAAACCGATTCTAGCATGATCAAGTGATGTATACAAGTTATACAAGGGATCTTGGTCCAAGAAAGGAGTTAAAAGAGTCGAAAACGAATTTTTACGGTCAAAATCTTTGTTTTGATGTTTTAATCGAAACCATGAAAGAAATGGCTTGATTGTGGGTATAACTTGCTTGGTGTGGTGTTGTTGTGCTTGTAGGTGTTGTATCTAGTGGCTAGCAAAGGCTAGAAACCAAGATCTTTGCGATCTAACGCTAGAAAACACAAGGTAGTTCGGTTTTCGTATGATTTATGTGATTTGGACAGATTGTGGTAGACTTAGAGTTGGGTCATGAAATTTCACAGAGATGATCTACACATGAAAATATGAGATCTGTGAATTTTGGTAATTTTTGGAAAAAAGGATGAATATTTGGTGAATTTAATGCTCGGTTTTGGCCAAAAATGGTGAAAAATAGCTAAACATCATGAAATATTCTGGAAAATTTAAGATAAGCTTTTTATAACATATACAAGTCACACACAAAATTTCAGTTTCATTGGAGAAGTCTAAGTAAGCTTTTCGGTAAAACAAGTTCTAGGGATTTCTAGCTCGGTTTTGGTAAAAATGGCATGAAAAATGAGTTTTTGGTTCTGGAAAAATTACAGGGAACTATTTGGGTGACAGGGGTCATCCCAGAAAAATTTGGGATTTTTCGAAGGTCGTTTGGTATTTTCGACATATTTGGTGTTTAAATGACGTTTAAAAATGGTTAAATAAATTTTAGATATGAAAATTAATTCTGGAAAAATTTTATAAAATTCCTTACTGTCAGAATATGGTTTGTACAAAATTTCAAGGTCCGAGACTAAACGGATACTTATTTGTGCTAATTGGAACTTAAAAACAAACTTTTAAAGCTTAAAACGTGTAAAACGCCAAAGTTCGCCTGAGTGAACTGACTGGTGTTTGAAAACCTTAAAAATGGATGATTTTTATGAAAATAAGTTAATCAAGTAAAAATAAATCATCCGAAAATAATTCGGATGATTTGGGTAAATTTTACCCGACTTGACCGTTTCCGGTATATTAAAGGCAGAAACGAGCCCCGCGGCCAAACGGGGTGTCTAACCGAGCTCTAATTTCACCACATTAATTAAAATATCAACAACAACTATTTTCGGGCCGTATGTGGCCAAACTCATCTTTTGAAAACATAAAGACGAATAACCGTGCTAGGCACGCAAAACGAGAAAACAAACTAATGGTAGTTTTGACTAAGGAACTCTAAGTGATATCACAATCTAAGTCCTGAGAAGTGTATCGGGGTTAACATGATCCCCGGATCGTGTACGGTATTGGGTTAGCAGTGTCCCCAGACGTACCAGTTAACACGAACTTAAGTTATATTGATAGAAATTGTGTAGTAACGATTTGGGGATCGTATTACAGATCTGTACTAGTAGCCGTGCACCGCAGTACATCTTTGCTCACAAGAAGGTGAGTTTTCACGAGCCCCTTTTACTGAACTGGTTTTAATATTTTCCCGGGGCGGAAAGCATGTTGTTATTAAAATATTTAAGTACATACTAAACGCATAGATTTGCGTGCATTTATATATGTTTTATTGAATGGGAATCGTACGGAAATATACTAAGATGGTAATTGTCTGAGTTACTAACATTGTAAGGCCCCGCAACACGAGTGATTAACTGAAACCCGGTAGAGTGTGGATAGTACTATTGGTCTGACAAACCCAACTGGTCCGGCATGGATTTGCTGATGTTTCCCAGCCAGTTGCACATGTCTATATTGGGTGTTATATTTATTTTGCTATGTAATGTTAGGCATAGCGGTTTGGGGCAGGTTCGTGGGCGGAGTATGCCACGGGGTTGTGTGTGATAGTCAGAGGTTTCACTTGTGGGCTCAGCATAATTACATAGCTAATATATGATTTATTATAATGAATTGTCAATGTTTATTTAAATCAGTGAAACTCACCAACTATTCGTAGTTGACCCGTTTTCTTTCCATGCTTTCTAGGTACCCCCAAACTGGAATAAGTGCTATATGTTTGATGATGCGTGCTATTTGTGGAAGCATAGGGTTCATTTTGTATTATATATGTTAATGTAATGTCGGTAAAACATATGTGTTATCGCCTAGTCAGGAACTAAACTCGAAACAATGTAAAATGAAATAAATTAATGTAGTGGTGTTTTCTTTATAAGCAA
Organism: Bidens hawaiensis; assembly: GCF_021521415.1. Lineage (NCBI taxonomy): Eukaryota > Viridiplantae > Streptophyta > Magnoliopsida > Asterales > Asteraceae > Bidens > Bidens hawaiensis. Next base: position 2,745,616 of record NW_027491017.1, read on the forward strand.
TGCTGTTGATATCAGATGCGTCTGTTGCATCCCGTTTACGTTTCCGCTGCGGTTACGGGGTGTTACAGAACTTGGTATCAGAGCCATTGGTTATAAAGAATTAGGATGTCTTTAAAAGATACCTAAAATATAACCAGTAGCTCAAGTGTTATAGGATCTGAATATCAACTAATAAATTATTGTGACGAGGTCTGGATGAACTTGGATGGACAAGTGAGTTATTATGGTCCGGAACATAATAACAGACTTGTCCGCACGAGGGAATTCAGAAAAAGTCACGGGGGACTTTAATAGGTAAAATCGGCAACATATGTGTAAGTATATGATAATATTTTTATGTGACAAGGTTGTATGAATATGTGTATATTAATTTAATTAGGATTTACATTATGAAAAGGACTATATGTTTGCTAACATGTGTACAGGTAAGCATGTCAAGATCACGAAGTTTATCTTTAGAGGAGGACCCGGAGGAGGCCAGTTCTGGGGACTCTAGGAGTGTACGCTTAGCTTCCAACACCGAGCCTTCTGAGACTAGCCTTAGGAGTGCTAGCTTGTCCTCCCCTGCTAGGGTTACCAGGTCTCCCACCCCACCCGCACCTCAGGTCACCCTCACCCCTCCCAGACCAGGTCCCCGCCTCACGGCGCGGATCAGTGTCCCGTATGTTCCACCTACCTTTACCCCACCCAGATCCACTTACCACAGAGGCGAGTCCTCCCGCCCCCAGCCCGGGCCTGTGCCGCCACCTGTGTGGGATACCCCCAGGCCAGTGAGGGATGAGCGTCCCTCCACCGAGGCGGCGTGGCTCCGGGTGCTCACCGAGCGGATGAATGAGCACACCACCGCCTTGACGGTGGGTATTCAGAGGAGGAACCTCTTGGTGGATTGCATACTGGACAGCCAGCATGCGATCGCGCAGCTGAGGAGGGAGGACGCCTACTCTCTGCGGTTGATTGACCGGATGGAAACACGGATCCGGGGTTTAATGGCAGTGATTGTGGGGATGGCGGCGGTGTTGGTGTGGTTGGTATACCACCGTGTTTAGTTGTGTTAGGACGGGAGTAGACAGGGGCCGCTTTTTGATACTCTATGTAAGCAGTTAGTGGTGATGCTAACATAGAGTGAATCTTGGGTAGTTATAATACAACCACTGGCCCTTAGAGGGTCTCTTTTGGGGTATATCGTTATAGATACTTTTGGGTATCATTCAAGCACTGACCCATTGTGGGTTATGTCGAGATGATGCCGACATAGGCCCTATGTAGGAAAACTTAACTTATGTAATGATGCCAGGAAACGTATATGAACTGATATGGATGTAAAATGTACTAATGTTTGTTAACGAATGGAATGTTTGTTGTGTTTTATGATTGGAACTTGTATTAGTTATATATATTTTCTTGATGTTGTGTAGAATGGCACCAAAACGTTCAGCCCAATTGTCGGAAGTGGATGTGAGTCGTCTGATTGCTCGACAGTTAGAGGCGGCGATTCTGGATATAGTATCGCGCATCGCCGCCAGTATTAACAATACGACCAATCCAGACCCTGCGAGCAATTAAACGACCACCAATAATGTTGGGGAACAAAATGTTAATCCTCCACCGAATGGTAACCCGATTCCTAGTAATGACACGCCGCCTAGGGTGGTCGTTACAGATAGCACTGGCCCTATACCCAGTGTAGAAACGAACCGCACTGAACCGACTCCTGCAACAAGGGGATGTTCAATTAAAGATTCTATGTTGTGCAAGCCCCTAGAATTTAGCGGGTCTGAGGGACCCAATGGGTTGGTTAAGTGGATTGGGAAAATAGAGTCGGTTGTGAACATCAGTAACTGCCCTGAGGAGTACATTGTTAAGTATGCTACCTGCACGTTCACGGACCATGCCTTGTCATGGTGGAACACAATAGTGCAAACTCACGGTCAGGCAGCGACAAACCGCATGACCTGGGCAGAACTTAAAGCCCTTGTACTGGAACATTTCTGCCCGAAAAATGAACTGCAGAAAATAGAAAACGAATTGTGGAACCTGGAGATGCAGGGGGCAGACCACTTGGGTTATACTAACCGATTTAATGAGTTGTCACGATTGGTACCATGGTTGGTCACCCCAGAGTCAAAGAAGATTGAGCGTTATATATGGGGACTAACTCCAATAGTAAGGAATATAGTCAACTCTGGGGGACACAAGACGTTTGAGAGTGTGGTGACGCAAGCTGGTATCGTCACGTACGATTTCGTGAGGAGTGGGTCACTGAAGGTGGCCGGAAAGTCCGCTGGGGGAAGCGAGGCACGTATGACAATAGGATCCAGGAGAGGCAACAAAATAAACGTGCTCGGCCCGCTGCCCAGAACTACGCCATGACTAGTTCAGGCGAAAGGCAGGAACCGCAGACAAGGACGTTTCCTAGGTGTGGAAAATGCGGTTACCAGCATGGTGGCGAGTGCAGGGGGGTAGTGTGCCATCGGTGTGGCAGGGAAGGGCACTACGCACCGAGATGTAAGAAAAACTTGAACAATCTGAACCGACAACCGCAACCTATCCGTGCGCAGCCAGTTAGGACCCAACCAGCCCGACAACAAAAACCACAAGAAAACCAAATGGTGACCACCAGCCGTGCTTGCTATGAATGCGGCAGCATGGATCACTTCAAAAGACACTGTCCGAAACTGAACCAGGGAGGAAACAGGAGGCAACCCTCGGGTCAGGCATCGTCGTCCAATCCGGCGCGAGGCCGAGCATTCGTGATGGGGGCGAACGAGGCACGCCAGGACCCCAGCGTAGTGACAGGTACATTCCTCGTCTCTGATCATTACGCTTCTGTATTATTTGATACAGGCGCCGATAGAAGTTTTGTCTCCGTTAGATTCATGTCGATAGCAAACCTTCCTATTGGTGAAACCATAGAACCTTACGCCGTAGAAGTCGCTAACGGTAAAACCATGATAGTTAATCAGATAGTTCGGAATTGCCCTTTTATTCTGAACGAACAATCCTTTCTGATTGACTTGTTACCGGTAGAATTGGGTAGTTTTGACGTGATAGTGGGAATGGATTGGTTAGCACGTAACAAGGTAGAAATAAACTGTGAAAAGAAAATCGTCAAGATCCGGGTGTCGGATGACGAAGAGGTATTAGTGCAGGGTGAGAAGTCGGGCAATACGATACCGTTTATATCCCACCTCAAGGTGTTAAAATATATACGCCAGGGATGCGTGGCGTATCTAGCTAGCTTGACGGCCACGGACCCTGAGGAAAAACGGGTGGACGATATCCCAGTAGTACGTGAATTTCCATAAGTTTTCCCAGAGGAACTTCCTGGATTACCGCCAACCCGACAGGTCGAATTCAGAATCGACTTATTACCTCAAGCTGGCCCTGTTGCTAAGGCGCCCTACCGACTTGCACCATCCGAGATGCAAGAATTATCCAATCAGTTGCAAGAATTGTTGGATAAAGGATTTATACGTCCTAGTTATTCCCCGTGGAGTGCACCTGTATTATTCGTGAAAAAGAAGGACGGGAGCCTTAGAATGTGCATTGATTACAGGGAGTTGAACAAGCTAACAATCAAAAATAGGTACCCTCTTCCTCGAATTGATGACCTGTTTGACCAGCTGCAGGGTGCGAGCTAATTCTCAAAAAAAAAAAAAATCGATCTTCGATCGGGATACCATCAGGTTAGAATTCAGGAGGAAGATGTCCCAAAAACCGTATTCCGGACTCGCTACGGCCATAACGAATTCTTAGTTATGCCTTTCGGGCTAACAAATGCGCCAGCAGTGTTCATGGATCTCATGAATCGAGTCTGTAAACCCTATCTCGACAAATTCGTCATCGTGTTTATTGACGATATTTTGATATACTCGAAGAGTAAAGAAGAGCACGAGCAACACTTAAGATTAATTTTAGAGCTTCTTAATCAGGAGAAGTTGTATGCAAAATTCTCCAAGTGTAACTTCTGGTTACAAGAAGTGCAATTCCTTGGTCACGTTATAAACCATCAAGGGATACACGTTGATCCAAGTAAGGTTGAAGCAGTTAAGAATTGGCAAGCGCCTAAATCGCCAAAGGAAATCCGCCAATTATTAAGCTTAGCGGGATTCTATCGTCGATTTATAGAGAACTTTTCCAGCATCGCCCAACCTTTAACCCTTCTGACTCAAAAGGATCGAAAGTATGAATGGGGTGAAGAGCAGGAAACGGCGTTTCAAACGCTAAAACAAAGATTGTGCCAAGCGCCAATCTTAAGTCTCCCCGACGGAGACGATGGTTTTGTCGTGTATTGTGACGCATCCCGGAGAGGGTTAGGATGTGTGTTGATGCAAAATAATAAGGTTATAGCCACATACGTCGGCAAGTGTACGACGTGTGCGAGGGTTAAGGCGGAGCACCAGAAACCTTCGGGAATGTTACTACAACCGGAAATTCCTGAATGGAGGTGGGAGCAGATCACGATGGATTTTGTGACACATCTCCCCAAGACATCCCGAGGACATGATGCATTTTGGGTAATCGTGGATCGATTAACCAAATCGGCACATTTTATTCCGATTAGGAATAATTATAACACTGAGAGGCTTGCGCAGATTTATATAAATGAAATTGTGTCTCGTCATGGTATACCCATCTCGATCATCTCTGATCGGGATAGCCATTTCACCTCCAACCTTTGGAAAGCTGTCCAAGAGGCGTTGGGAACGCATATTGATCTAAGCACAGCTTACCACCCTCAGACCGACGGTCAGTCTGAGAGGACCATCCAAACCCTGGAGGATTTGCTTCGTCCATGCGTACTGGATTTTAAGGGAAATTGGGATCAACATCTCCCACTCGTTGAATTTTCCTATAATAACAGTTATCATAGCAGCATAAAGGCAGCGCCTTACGAAGCATTGTATGGTCGGAAATGCCGATCACCACTCTGCTGGACTGAAGTGGGCGACACACAGGCTATTAGATCAGATCTGGTCCAGGAAACGACCAGCAAAATTCTTGAAATTAAGAACAATCTGAAGGCCGCACGGGATCGACAGAAGAGTTATGCCGATACCCGTAGAAAACCGTTATCATTTGAGAAAGGTGATAAAGTATATTTGAAAGTATCACCTTGGAAAGGAGTAGTCATATTTGGAAAGGCGGGGAAGTTAGCCCCTAGATACACTGGACCGTTCGACATTATTGCAAAAAAATCGGTCCTGTAGCATACCGATTAGAACTGCCTGATGAACTGAGTGCAGTTCACAACGTGTTTCACGTGTCAAACTTGAAAAGGTGTCTGTCGAATGAGACATCGGTGTTACCTTTAGAGGGTGTTCAAATAAATGATAAGCTCAACATTGTAGAGGAGCCCATAGAAATAGTAGACGGGAAAATCAAGCAGCTTAGACACAATAAGATCTCGTTGGTCAAAGTTAGATGGAACTCGCAACGAGGCCCAGAATATACTTGGGAGCGAAAGGACGAATTTCGGAAAAAATACCCCCACCTATTTCCGCAAAAGGAAGTAGTTGATGCGTAAAATTTCGAGGACGAAATTTTTATAACGGGGGAGAATGTAACGATTCCGGCAAATTCAGTTATACCCTAGCCGGAATATACCATTTATGTGTTATTTAAATACTGAATATATGAATTATAATTTGTTTATACGAGTATATAAGATTCACAGTACGAATTATACTCGAATGAACAGTTAGTCGTATTAGAATTACGATTAACCGAAGAACGGTTATTGAAACCCGAACGAATCGGGGATTACGTCATAGACGAAATATATGATGTTTAGTAAGGTTTACGAAGTATTACGGCTTCGGGATAAGTGAATTTATAGCACAGAAAAAGGATTTCGATTTATTAGTACGTCGGTACGTTAAACGAAACCTTTAACATCAAACCAAGTAAGAGACGATCGATCAAGCCGAAAAAGATGCACAATGACCGACAATATGATGTGTTGAGTCAATAAATGTCATGGTTTAAGTTTTTAAGGATTTTAAATCGGTTTTATATAAATTTAAATTTTAAGCCGAAAAACGACCGTTTTGGTCTCGTTTTAAGCCGAATTAAACGTTTAACCGAAAAACGAACTGAACCAGATTATCCACAACATTATCCGGATTACACAATCCAAGTTTGTGGCCAAGAATGAAGATGTGGGTCCCACCCCACACCCTATCTTGGACCGATCGGTCTATGCACACACACACACACATCACATTTTCTTTTTTCTAATCTTCCAACTCCAAAACTCTCTCAACACACTTCAACCTTCATCCAAATCATTGATTTTTAACAAGAATCATAAGGTAAAAACATGGTTTTAATGGTTGATTCTTAGTTTTGATTCTATAATCTTGAGAAAATGAGGTTTCAAATGAAAAATGGGTGAAAACCCGAGATGAAACCGATTCTAGCATGATCAAGTGATGTATACAAGTTATACAAGGGATCTTGATCCAAGAAAGGAGTTAAAAGAGTCGAAAACGAATTTTTACGGTCAAAATCTTTGTTTTGATGTTTTAATCGAAACCATGAAAGAAATGGCTTGATTGTGGGTATAACTTGCTTGGTGTGGTGTTGTTGTGCTTGTAGGTGTTGTATCTAGTGGCTAGCAAAGGCTAGAAACCAAGATCATTGCGATCTAACGCTAGAAAACACAAGGTAGTTCGGTTTTCGTATGATTTATGTGATTTGGACAGATTGTGGTAGACTTAGAGTTGGGACATGAAATTTCACAGAGATGATCTACACATGAAAATATGAGATCTGTGAATTTTTGGTAATTTTTGGAAAAAGGATGAATATTTGGTGAATTTAATGCTCGGTTTTGGCCAAAAATGGTGAAAAATAGCTAAACATCATGAAAATTTCTGGAATATTTAAGATAAGCTTTTTATAACATATAAAAGTCACACACAAAATTTCAGTTTCATTGGAGAAGTCTAAGTAGGCTTTTAGGTAAAACGAGTTCTAGGGATTTCTAGCTCGGTTTTGGTAAAAATGGCATGAAAAATGAGTTTTTGGTTCTGGAAAAATTACAGGGAACTATTTGGGTGACAGGGGTCATCCCAGAAAAATTTGGGATTTTTCGAAGTTCGTTTGGTATTTTCGACATATTTGGTGTTTAAATGACGTTTAAAAATGGTTAAATAAATTTTAGTTATAAAAATTAATTCTGGAAAAATTTTATAAAATTCCTTACTGTCAGAATATGGTTTGTACAAAATTTCAAGGTCCGAGACTAAACGGATACTTATTTGTGCTAATTGGAACTTAAAAACAAACTTTTAAAGCTTAAAACGTGTAAAACGGCAAAGTTCGCCTAAGCGAACTGACTGGTGTTTGAAAACCTTAAAAATGGATGATTTTTATGAAAATAAGTTAATCAAGTAAAAATAAATCATCCGAAAATAATTCGGATGATTTGGGTAAATTTTACCCGACTTAACCGTTTCCGGTATATTAAAGGCGGAAACGGGCCTCGCGGCCAAACGGGGTGTCTAACCGAGCTCTAATTTCACCACTTTAATTAAAATATCAACAACAACTATTTTCGGGCCGTATGTGGCCAAAATCATCTTTTGAAAACATAAAGACGAATAACCGTGCTAAGCACGCAAAACGAGAAAACAAACTAATGGTAGTTTTGACTAAGGAACTCTAAGTGATATCACAATCTAAGTCCTGAGAAGTGTATCGGGGTTAACATGGTCCCCGGATCGTGTACGGTACTGGGTTAGCAGTGTCCCCAGACGTACCGGTTAACACGAATTTAAGTTATATTGATAGAAATTGTGTAGTAACGATTTGGGGATCGTATTACAGATCTGTACTAGTAGCCATGCACCGTAGTACATCTTTGCTCACAAGAAGGTGAGTTTTCACGAGCCCCTTTTACTGAACTGGTTTAAATATTTTCCCGGGGCGGAAAGCATGTTGTTATTAAAATGTTTAAGTACATACTGAACGCATAGATTTGCGTGCATTTATATATGTTTTATTGAACGGGAATCGTACGGAAATGTACTAAGATGGTAATTGTCTGAGTTACTAACATTGTAAGGCCCCGCAACACGAGTGATTAACTGAAAGCCGGTAGAGTGTGGATAGTACTATTGGTCTGACAAACCCAACTGGTCCGGTATGGATTTGCTGATGTTTCCCAGCCAGTTGCACATGTCTATATTGGGTGTTATATTTATTTTGCTATGTAATGTTAGGCATAGCGGTTTGGGGCAGGTTCGTGGGCGGAGTATGCCACGGGGTTGTGTGTGATAGTCAGAGGCTTCACTTGTGGGCTCAGCATAATTACATCGCTAATATATGATTTATTATAATGAATTGTCAATGTTTATTTAAATCAGTGAAACTCACCAACTATTCGTAGTTGACCCGTTTTCTTTCCATGCTTTCTAGGTACCCCCAAACTGGAATAAGTGCTACATGTTTGATGATGTGTGCTATTTGTGGAAGCATAGGGTTCATTTTGTATTATATATGTTAATGTAATGTTGGTAAAACATATGTGTTATCGCCTAGTCAGGAACTAAACTCGAAACAATGTAAAATGAAATAAATTAATGTAGTGGTGTTTTCTTTATAAGCAATGCTGTTGATATCAGATGCGTCTGTTGCATCCCGTTTACGTTTCCGCTGCGGTTACGGGGTGTTACAGGTACATGGCGACTCGTATATGTATACTTGCAGGTGTACACACGCGATGGTATGCCTTGTAAGGACTTAAGAGAAGGTTAAAATAAAGGGGAAACCATAAAAATGATAAGTAAAAGTAAGCTAATACTAGGCCACCAGATTAGATCAGACGAGTATTGATACGTGTAACTTATACAGTCAGCCGAGCTCAGTTAAAGAAGGGATTTACAACTATCGGAGAAAGAAGCAGAGTTCAGGTGAGTTTCTAGCCCCTTTTCCTTGTTATGTTTTCGGGGCTGTATGAATACTCGATGTGAAGTGTGAATACACTTACCTTAAGTGGTAAGTGTATGCTATAGATGTTATACGAGGTAGCTATTATATAATGCTTGTCGCTACGTGAACGATCTTCGGATATTGCACGTATCGCCAAGGATAGTTACTGCCAAGTGGTTGTTAGTGTGTATGAATGCTATGATGTGATTTACTTATTATGTAAATGAAATGAAGTGTGTTGTAGACAAGTAGAGGTAGTTTGTTAGAAGTGGCAAGAGTCTAGTAAGAGTGTTAGTGGCATGACGATAGTACGTGGTAGGGTAAGCCTATACGTGACTATGTTATTAAATTGGCAAAGTGGCATAACGTTATACGTTATTAAAGTGGCAAAGTGGCATAACGTCATTCGTTATTAAAGTGGCTAAGCGGTAGGGGTATATAAGAGGTTAAGTGGTAAGGTGAGCAGGTCGGATAGTGGGCTACATGTCTTCGGATACGCATATGATATTTGTAGTGGTTGTATGATAAGTTGCTTGATTAACTAGAACTCACTCAGCGTAGCTGACTTTTAGTATGCACGCAGGTGAGCTGATTATAGAGTTAGCATGAGGATGGCACATGGCATGGATTGAACGGCTGACATATGAAGACGGAAGAAATGGTGTTTAAAATATGATGTTTTAAGTTGGTTTTAAAGAAAGGATTTAATATTTTGTAACAAATGAATGATGTTTTATATTCCGCGAAAAGTTTTAATAAACTCTGATTTGTAGAACTATGTTTATGAGTAAATCCGAAGCTAAAGTAGGGCTACCGGGAACGGGGCCTTACAGAACCGACGCGATTTCAGTCGGTATCGATAGTGTCTGCACTAAAGTTTATTTTATGAGGTTTTAAGTATTTATATTTTGATTTTGCTACGAATATTGCTATCAATTTTTTGAAATCATTTATATGATACGTGTTTTCTCAAGTTTGCTATGGATTTTACTACTGACTTTATGAATTTATTTTCATAATACATATCTTCTCTAGATTGCAATGCATTTGGCTACCAATTTTTTAAGTCGTTTATATAATACTTATTTTCTCATATTTGCTATGAGTTTTGCTACAATTTTTTTGGAGCCATTTTTAAGATACTTATTTTCTTAAGTTCTTTTACGGATTTTGCTACGATTTTTTTCTTTTTGCAACGGAATATTCGTAGAGAAATTGTAGCAAAATGTGTCCCCAGCTAATCCGTAGCTAATCATTGCAAAAATTGCGACCGATTTTTCCCATAGCAAAAATCCACAGAAAATGTTTTTTTTATGTAAATCAGTTTTTTCTATTATTGAATTACTGGGTTTTTCATTATGGAGTTATGGTAAAAATGATATATTTCTTTTTAAAGTAGTCTGAACTATTTTTTTTATAACATTATCACTATGTATGTCAACTTGTGTTAAGGTATTCAAACGCATGTTTACAATAATAGTTGTTGACAAATGTCTCTGTTATTTTACTACGTGACAGATTTTGGAAAATTAGTTTTAAATTTGTTTTCCTTTCCTACCATTTTGTAATGAATTTTATGTTAATATTTTTATTTTTTCAAATTTGTTATGAAATTTGCTACGAATTTTACTAAACTTTATGTTATAAAGTTTTTAATATTAATTTTCCTTATTTTCAACGAAGTTTTGCTACCAGTTTTTTAGGATTCATTTTTATGATACTTATTTTCTCAATTTTGCTATGGATTTTGCTACGAATGTTAGGATTTCAGTTTTTATAATACTTATTTTCTCAAGTTTTCCACGAGTTTTGCTACCGATTTTATGTACTAATGTTTATTCGTCATGCAGAAGTAACGAACGACACTCGTCATTCGTTATCCTTACATTCGTCAAGAGGAGACAACGAATGAAGCCATTCGTTATAGATGCTCTTGTAACGAATGAGCCTTTCATTCAACTCAAGGAAAGCACGAATGACCTTAGTCATTCGTTATACACTCATCATAATGAATGGGACCATTCGTCACATGGAATAATACTTGACCAGAATGAAGGTTTCATAGCGAATGAGATAGCGAATGGTGCATAAAACAAGACCATTCGTCATAACGAATGAGCGGCAAATAAAATAATAATTCTTGTGAGATTTTATTAAAGGACCTTTAATGAAAATTAAAATTTTTCAAGCTGACCTGGCAGCTTAACCCCAGCTAGGGGCTTTGCCCCTTGGACCCTGCTAGGGGCTGTCATCCCTAGAACCCTGCTGCCACGGGCGCTGCCCCAAGACTCCCGTTCGTTGAGGATTATATTAAACTAGAAATATGATATGGGTAGTGATCGTTAATTAATGCGTGTAATTATTATACAATTAGCCGTGTACAGCTAAAGAATGGTATTACTATAAACTCATAGAGGAACCGAGCTCAGGTGAGTTTCTAGCCCAATTCCTTGTTATGTTTCCGGGGCTGTGTATATACTCAATATGAATAGTTAATACACTTATCTTAAGTGGTAAGTGTATGATATGTGAATGTGTATAGTATGATGTGTATGATATGTGAATGAATGATATATGTATGAGATTAGGAGTATGTATGAAAATAAATAATGAAATATGAATGTAAAGAAACATATGTACGGTTGAAGAAAAAGAAAGGGATCAGACCCTAATAATATCTGAGATAGAGAAGAAATGGATCAGATCTTTATAATATCTAAGATAGAAAAGGAAAATGGATCAAACCCTAATAATATCTGAGATAGAAAATAAAAAGTGATCAGACCTAATAATATCTGAGATAGAAATGGAAAGGGATCAGACCCTAATAATATCTGAGATAGAAAAGATAGTATGTAAGTATAAAATTATGAACGTATGTATGTACGTATGTATGAATGTATGAAAGAAAGGTAGTAAGTAAAGTATTTAATATGTATCTTCAGATGCATATATGAAAGTATGTGAATGTATTGTATGTTGTCTGTCACTCAGTGTAGCTGACTTTTAGTATGCACGCAGGTGAATAGATTGAAGCAGTTGGATTGAGAGAAGGACACATGGCAGGATTGAAGGGACTGGCATCCAGAGAAGTTTTTTCATGTTGTTTTAAATAAACCATTTATGTTTTGTTTTTAAGATAAGTATATAATATTTGTAATGATTGATTGAAGTTTTATTTGTTCCGTGAAAGTTTTAATTAACTCTGATATTTAGAACAATGTTTATGAGTAAATCCAACACCAAAGTAGGGCACCGGGACCGGCGTTACATGCATCTAGTTATATTTTGCATTCATGTAGTAGACATGGATGTTGACAACATGAGAGAAAATTAGGATTCTTAAAACATTAGGTGATCCTTCAAGAGTCAAACGTACCATTAATATTGGAACATGGACACTTTATATGAATTCTGTAAGTTATAGTTTCTTATACCACTACTAATTTCGTATTTAGCATAAACGGCTGAAGTAAAACAGCCTAAGGAAGAATGATGAGAAGAAGACGACTGAACTCCATGCTCAAACGAAGCTGATATTTGTTAGGAACCGTTCATAGAATAATAATAATATAAAATCAAATTAGTAATCTAAATTACAATACAAAAAGGAAATAAAGCATAAAATTACAGTTCTTTTGGAAACGAAAGTGCTACAACTATAAGAAAAACAAATTAAATGTGAAAAGTGACGGAGGATTCGTGTTAAACACGGATCTCTTAAAACAAATTGTTTGTCTATCAAGATAATAATATCTGGTTTCAGGGTACAACAGCCGAAACAGTATCTAATGTCAGGGAGGACACGAGCACCTGAATTGAAACTCTAAACTCAATAAAAATTAGGAGTAGATGAAGGTAATTCGGTAATCTCTCTCAAAATTTAAGTCATGTTGTATTTCGTTGCAGATGTCTTAGATATTGCTAGTGTGTATAATTTCTTATAGGCATGTCCCAACTAGCTTTATAGAGAAAAGATTTTGGGCTGGGGTGGAGAACTAAAAACCGAAAATAAATTTAATTGAGTGTCTTCAATGCCCTTGATTAGTTTAATAATGCAACTCGATCAGAGAACCCTCTATTGCAACAATAGTTCAAGTGGACAAGGGATATTTTCTCTAGTCAAATGATCATCCGTTAGTGTCGATGAGAGTATCTTTCCCCTATCAGGGGATCCTCTAGAACCTCGTAGGCAATGCACTACGCCAAACAAAGTGACCATAAAGAGGTGTTGTCATATGACACTTTGGTCAGTCGCACCAACCAAAGTAGCAAACTTGGCACATTAGGTTAAAAACACTAAGGCGGCCGTTAAAGTGACTTATTGTGACTACATGCACGCATATGCACCCCTGAAGGCCTCACTTGAGTGTGACTCCCTTAAAGTGAACATCAAGCGATGAGTGCTCATCCTTATAAACCATTTAAGATATTTCTGTCCATCAATATGGGGCAAGCTTCTACTTCTTACACTTTATTTTGTTATAGTATTTGTCAATTTTATCATTCCAAACACCCTACTTCAAGCATCTTTCATTCATCTTAGCTTCATTTTGAACACCATTTTGTTCATTCCAAAGCTCTCACAACATTGAACACAAACAAAATAGTTGGCATTTATATTAATCGCAATTACATATAGTTCATTATGTCCAAAGTGCAAAAAACACACTTTCATAATTAACGAAAAAAAACTCGTTTTTTTCACAAATTTTCCAACATCAACAGTTATTTAAGAACCAAGGTTCCAAGAGTAGTTCCTACTCCTCCTGCAAATGTTGTTACTACTTCTCCAAGTATTCTGGTGATTACGTTGGTGACTACCGCATCGACACATATGAGATTTGCATATATTTCTCTTAAAATGCTACATCAAATCCAATATCCAATTCATTCTCCATAAACAACTATTGCAACTACAAGCCCCATTGTTCTGTTGGAATAGTGCTGAGGTCTACTAAAATAATTTCATTAATGCAGTACAACAGACCACATGGTCCAATGATGCCTTTTCATCCTGGGTTTCTAATGTTTACCAGCTCAACACCGAATCCATCACTTGATGAATTTGGTTAATCTACAAGAGAACCAGATGAATGTTGATCGTCAATTTCATGAGTCTATGCGTACCGATCAGATTCATATGACGAAGGGGTTACAGTTTCTGAAGAAGGAGAATCCCCGTTGGCTTCTCAAGGGGAGAGGATCCAGAAACAAGACTAAGTGATCCTTCATCTCCAATGTAAAGACGATATGCTGAAGAAGTCGAAAGAACGGGATAGTAACGATGATCCCGAAGCGGCCCTTTCTAATCAGTAACCGGGTTCCTCAACATATGGTCATATGCCCACTGAGGGGGCTTCAAGCGGGAAGCAGATTGTGACTTATCATGATTCTATTGATGTCCAACACGTCAACACACTGAAAGTGTGTAAGGCCCCGTTACCGGTAGCCCTACTTTCGTGTTGGATTTACTCATAAATGCAGTTCTAAATATCAGAGTTAATTAAAAAATTCGCGGAACATTAAAAACATTCAAACCATTACATTCCATAACCATAATTCTTGTCTTATCGAGCATTCATAGTCATTTAAAAACAAAACATAGTCTTTTAAAATAAAACATCATAGCAAAATCTTCAGATGCCAGCTTCATCCAACTCTGTCATGTGTCCTCCTCAAGCTACCTGCCTCATTCTACTCACCTGCGTGCATACTAAAAGTCAGCTACGCTGAGTGAGTTCTAGTTAATCACATAATCATACAATACCTTCTTACATTTCATACTTAACCTTTTAACTTTCTTTCATACACACATAAGTGCATATACTTTCATTCTTACCTTCATACTTTCTTTACATACATAGTCATATGTTTTAAAGAGCCTTTCGCCCTATAACCTCACAGATATTATAAGGGTCTGGTCCCAGACATCATAGATATTATAAGGGTCTGGTCCCTAACATCACAGATATTATAAGGGTCTGGTCCCTAACATCACAGATATTGTAAGGGTCTGGTCCCTAACATGACTGATATTATTAGGGTCTGGTCCCTAACATCACAGATATTATAAGGGTCTGGTCCCTAACATCACATATATTATTAGGGTCTGGTCCCTTTGTTTCATGTAACTGTACCGTACCTGTTCATACATACTTTCCTTGACAATACGTGCAATCTCCGAAGAGCGTTCACGTACCATCATCATAACATACATACATTATGCATACATCATATATTCATACATACATCATATCTTTCATCATACTTATCAATCATATCTTAACTACCACCTGACGGTTCATGCAATATCCGAAGATCGTTCACGCACCGTCAAGCAATCATCATACATAAATCATACAGGGCATACACTTACCACTTAAGATAAGTGTATTGACTATCATATCGAGTATCCACAGAGCCCCGAAAACATAACAATGAAGTGGGGCTAGAAACTCATCTGAATCCTGTTACGCTTTCCGTTAATCGTTATTCCCTTCTTGAGCTGTGCACGGCTAACTGTATAATATTTACATGTATCAATTAACTACTACTACTCATGTTGTATTTCTATCTTTATATAACCCACAACGAATGGGGGTCCGGGGGCAGCGCCCCTGGCATCGGGGTCTAGGGCGGCAGCCCCTAGCAGGGTCCAAGGAGTAGAGCCCCTGGTTGGGGTCGAGCTTAACTGTCTTAACACATTTTCCATTAGGTTTTTAATTTATTTTCTATTTTTCTAACTCCAGCGAACTTATCATTAAGCGAACTTAACAATAAGCGAACTTAACATTAAGCGAACTTAAGCATGGGCGAAGTTAGTGATCGACGAAGTTAACCCTAGGCGAACATATGCCAGGCGTAGTTGAGGATTAGCGAACTTAGCCTTAGGCGAAGTTATCATGGGCGAACTTGTCACCAGGCGAAGTTACAGTTTGGCGAACTTGGCCTTAGGCGAAGTTAAGCTTGCAGGCGAAGTTAAGCTTGCAGGCGATGTTAGCATTGAACGAACTTATCACCAGGCGAAGTTATGCAGCAGCCGCCGCTGTTCATCCTTAATCCCCAAAATCATCATCGTTTTACCGAGAAAACCATGGGTATGGTATTTGACTAACCCGCGATCATTCCTATGGTCGTTTTTGGTTAAGATTTGACCCGAAAACACGTAAAGTTTGGACCTTTAAGTCCAGAAACGTTCAATACAAGATCTACGGTTTATCTTAAACGAACCGTACATGTTTAAGGGTTTATTAGGTTCGTCCTGGTATCAAGTTCGCTACTTTACGCTTCGTTTAGATCCGATCTATTATCGTTTCAAGTTTCATGGCAAACCGTCTATAAAAACATGAACTTTAAGATCGAAATCTTACCTTTATGTGTTCGGTTTGCGTGGTTATCTCGTATCTAGCTCGTATATCGAAGATCTAATAATGGTTGGCTTGATTTTGGTCTCGGATCCCGTTCTCTCTCGCGCGGCCGTGTGAGGTAGAGGATGTGTGTGTTTTTGAGTGTGTAGAGATTAGGATGGAAAGAAATGAGGGTTTAGGGTTTTATGGTGGTTTAGGAGGATATTTATATTCCCCAAGGCCCATGGACCTAAAGCCCGTTACCCTTTAATCCATCTTATTTAATCCCAATCCATGATCTTTTCTTTATTCAGCATAAATTACTTATTAACACTCGATAACTAAACGCAACTTTCTTTATTTAATACTAGAATCATTTTAGGATGTTACAAGTCTTCCCTCCTTAAATAGGTTTCGTCCTCGAAACCTAACTATCACTTAAACAAACTACGGTAGAACTTGCGCATCTCCTCCTCAGCTTCCTAAGCATCTGATCCTTTGCGATGTTTCCATATCACTTTTATCAATGGTATAACCTTGTGACGAAGTTGCTTCTCTTTGCGATCAACAATATCTATCGGTTGCTCGATGTAATTCAATTGTTCATCAACCTCAATGTCCATCAATGGCACGTGAGATGTGTCATTAGCTAGACACTTCCTCAGATGAGAAACATGGAAGGTTGAATGAATTCCTTCTAACTCATCGGGTAAATCCAGCTTATAAGCTACTTCCCCCACACGATCTAAAATTTTAAACGGTCCAATATACCTCGGACTCAACTTCCCCCTCTTTCTAAAACGGATAATTCCTTTCCAAGGCGAGACCTTAAGAATCACATTGTCGCCAACGTTAAACTCAATTGGTCGTCGCCGCTTATCTGCATAAGACTTTTGTCTGTCTTGAGCGACTTTCATTCTTGCTTTGATATGATCGAACTTTGAAGACGTTTCTTGAATCACTTCTAAGCTTCCCATTCCTTTCTGACCAATCTCACCCCAACACACCAGGGTTCTACATCGTCTACCGTAAAGCATCTCAAACGGTGGCATACCAATACTATGGTAACTGTTGTTATAGGAGAACTCTGCCAGGTGCAGATGATCATCCCAACTTCCACCAAAATCTAAAACACAAGCACACAGCATATCCTCAAGGGTTTGGATCGTCCTTTCAGACTGTCCATCGGTTTGAGGATGATACGCCGTACTGATGTTCAACCTCGTCCCCATAGCTTCATGGAATTTCTTCCAGAACCTCGAAGTAAACCGTGTATCTCTATCAGACACGATCGATAACGGTACTCCATGCTTGGTTACAACTTCTTTAATGAACAAGCTTGCTAACGTTTCTGATGAGATGGCCTCTTGTAACACCCCGTAACCGCAGCGGAAACGTAAACGGGATGCGACGGACACCTCTGATATCAACCACATTGTTTATAAAGAAAACTGAATGCATTAATATACTTCAAATTACATTATCTTGTATTTCATTACCGTCTAGGTGATACACGCATCATACAATACGGTACACAATTCTATTTGTTATAATGTATCCTAACATCCTGCACGCAAATCTTACACACATCAAGCACTTAGCACGTAAGCAATCACTTCATCTTAATTGTACCTGAAAAGCATGTGAGAAAACGGGTCAACTACGAATAAGTGGTGAGTTTCACAATTTTAGTAAAACATGATAAATCCATATCATAATATAATATTATCTGGGGATACTGTTAACCCAGTACTGTACTCACTCCGGGGACAATGTTAACCCGGAAACACTTCTAGGGACCCCTGGGGACACTGTTAACCCAGTACTGTACTCACTTCGGGGGCAATGTTAACCCGGAAACACTTCCAAAGACATCTGGGGACACTGTTAACCCAGTCCTGTACTCACTCCGTACGATTCCCGTACAATCAAATATTTATAAATACACGCAAATCCATGCGTTCAGTATGTATTTAAACATTTCAATAGTAACATGCTTTCTGCCCCGGGAAAATATTTGAAAACAATTCAGAAAAAGGGGCTCGTGAAACTCACCTTAGCACATGCAAGCAGGTAACAACAATCATTATCAATTAACGCGTCCAATCTGTAATATGATCCCTAAGATCGTTATTATACACTTATTGTTTATATAATCTTTTAACCGTATCAACTGGTACATCTGGGGACACTGTTAACCCAGTACTGTACCCGAAATACTTCTCCGGACTCAGATTATGATGTCGTTTAGAGTTTAACAGTCAAATTTTCTATTAATTCGTTTTCCCCGTTTTGCGTGCCTAGCACGGATATCCAATTTTATGTTTCAAAATGAGTTTGGTCACACACGACCCGAAAATAGTTGTTGACTGATAACTTAATTAAAGTGGTGAAATTATAGCTCGGTTTAGACGTCCCGTTTGGCCGCGGGACCCGTTTCCGTCTTTGGCGTACCGGAAACTGTTAAAATAGGTTAAAATTACTCAAATCATCCGAATTATTTTCGGATGATTTATTTTTACTTGTTTAACTCATTTATATGAAAATAGTTCATTTTTAGGGTTTTAATACACCAGTCAGCTCGCTTAAGCGAACTTCACCGGTTTACGCGTTTTAACTTTAAAAGTTTGATAATTAGCACAAATACTTATCCGTTTACTCTCGGATCTTGAAATTTTGCACAAATCACTTTTTAACAGTGGGGAATTTTATAAAAATATTTCCAGAATTAATTCTTATATTTAAAATTTATTTATCTATTTTTAAACACCATTTAAACACTAAATATGTCGTAAATACCAAACGATCTTAGAAAAATCCCAAATTTTTCCTGGATGTCCCCTGCCATCCACATAGTCCCCTGTAATTTTTTTCAGAACCAAAATCTTCTTTTACATGCCATTTTTACTAAAACCGAGCTAGAACACCCTAGAACTCGTTTAACCGAAAAGCCTACTTAGACTTCTCCAACTGACCTAAAATTTTGTGTGTTAATTATACATGATATAAAAACTTATCTGCAATTTTCCAGAATTTTTCATAGTATTTAACTATTTTTCACAATTTTTGGCCTAAACCGAGCATTAAATTCACCAAATATTCATCCTTCTTCCAAAAATTCACAGAACTCATATTTTCATGTGTTTAACACCTCTGTAAAATTTCATGACCTAACTCTAAAGCATCAACAATCTGTCCAAATTTCCCAAAACCGAACATAACCGAATATACCTTTCGTTTTCCGCCACTACAAGCTACAAACTCGTCTTTCCGCCTTATTTACCACTAAATACAGAACCTACAAACAACATACCACAATACCAAGAAAGTTACACTCACGATCAAGCCATTTCTTTCATGGTTTCGGTTAGGATTCCAAAAACAAAGATTTAACCGTAAAAATTCGTTTTTGATTCGTTTAACTCCTTTCTTGAACCAAGATCCTTTGTATAACCCGTATACATCACTTAATCATGCAAGAATCGGTTTTCATCATTGAAACCTCATTTTCTTGCAAACCAACTCAAGAAACGAATATGAACACGTAAATAACACGATTTTACCTCGGTTTTTCTTGCTAGAATCTCGGTTTTTTAGTTCATCTAGTGGAAAGAGATGAAGATCATGAAGATGTTGGTGTAAAAAAAAGAAATGAAAGGTTTGGGGAGGTTGGGTATTCCGATCGGCCTATGATGGGGGGTGGGGTGGGACCCACCTCTTCATTTTAGGCCACATATTCCGATTCCCATAATCTGGATAATGTTTTGGATAATCTGGTTCAGTTCGTTTTTCGGTTAGACGTTTAATTCGGCTTAAAACGAGGCTAAAACGGTCGTTTTTCGGCTTAAAATGAAATTTATATAAAACCGATTTAAAAACTTAAACCATTACATTTATTAACTTAAAACGTCATATTATTAGTTATTACGCATCTTTTTCGGCTTGATCGATCGTCTCTTGCTCGGTTTGGTATTAAAGGTTTCGTTTAACGTACCGACGTACTATTAAATCGAAATCCTTTTTCTGTGCTTTAATCCACTTATCCCGAAGCTTTAATACTTCGTAACATCACTAAATATCATATATCTCGTCTATAATTGAACCCTCGATTCATTCGGGTTTCAATAACTCTCGATCGTTTGATCGCATATTCAATACGGTGAATTATATATTCACGTACAATCAATACAATGAACCATGTATTCTCGTATAATTACCATGGTAACTCATGTACCCGACATTACATATGACGTAACTAACGTCTACCGGTTAGGGTATACCTGGTTTCGTCGGAATCGTTACATTCTCCCCCCGTTAAGAAATTTCGTCCTCGAAATCTTACACGCCCACTATCTCCTTTCGAGAGAAAGGTGGGGGGTTTTTCCTTCAGAATTCACCCTCGCGTTACCAAGTATAATCTGGTCCTCGCTGTGAATTCCACTTAATCTTAATTAATAAAGCTTGGTATGTCCAAACTGTTTAGTTTCCCGTCCACTATCTCTACGGAATTAGTTATGATATCAAGCATGTCTTCTATGAGTACCTCTATTACTAGTACTTTCGTTGCCTCATCGCTTAGGCACTTTTCAATCCGTATACATGGCAAAACATTATGTATAGTACTTAGCCTCTGGAGTACTTTAATCGATGAACTACATGACCAATCATAGAGATAGTCTCATGAGGTCCTGTATATTAAGGAGCTATTTTCGGTTTTGCCAAACCTCATATCACCTCTCTAAGGTGATGCCTTAAAAATACCTTGTCACCTCTTTCCAGCGACAATGGTTTCCTTTGAATGTTGGCATAAATCCTTTGCCAATCTCGCAATGTTTTCAGCTTATCTTAAATATTATAAATCCGATTGGTTGATTCTCAAATCAATCCAAATATTATGGCTTGAGTGACGCCCATTTTCGATTTAACAAATTGGTGATAATCACTTTACCCATAGAAAGCTTCAAGATCTCGATGCTTCCTTCCCCGTCTTCCAATAATGGAAGTAGGATGCCCATTTCGATCTGAGATAATTGAAAATGGTACTCCACGACGAGATACCATTTCACCATCAGGAGTTTGGGCAAGAATTCATTGTGGTAATCGTCATAGATTGGAATGAAATGCGAGGATTGGTTAATCGATCCGCGCTTACCCAATTGTCCTCATGCCTTTGATATATCTTTGGAATTTGCGTCCCGAAATCCAATGTAATTTATTCCCACTATCATTGGCGAATTTTCTGTCATTGTGGTGTTCCCAAGGGTTTTCAGTATGTAGCCTTATCTCTTGCACAACTTAAATATTCACCAACATACGTAACCATATCCTTCTCCAAACTCGGCCATTAACAAAATCCTTTCAGATATTCGTATCATCAATAGTCTAATCCGATCCCGGATGTATGGAATATTTTTATCTATGCGCTTCGTCCATGATTAATTCACGAAGGTCATAGAGGGTCGGGATCCAAACCCGATCTTTGAAATAGAGAATTTCGTCCACGCGCTTGTTCGAAATTCTTCTCGTTGCCATAAAGTCCCTCCTTTTCCAATTGTTCCTCTTCCAACGCCTCACGTTGAGCGACTCGAATCGGGTCCGAAAGGTTCGACTGAACTATCTTCCCCAGCGCTCGCAGTCGCAATGGCTTAACCCGATCCTTCCTACTCAAGGCATCGGCTACGACGTTAGCTTTGCCGGGGTGATAACGGATGTCACAGTCATAATCGCTTAACAACTCGACCCATCTTCGTTGAATATGAGACAGCGGTCTCTCATCATCTATAAAATTTGTACATTTGCGTAGTACAAAGGATTATGAATTGGGTAATGCTAAAAATTCTTCAGTCAACCGCTGATTGTCTCCGGCTAGTCCTAAAAATTGGCGCATTCCCTTTTGGTGCCTTGGGTGACTGCCAGTTTTAATGGTTTCTATTTTATTTGGGTCTATGTGAAATCCTTGTTGCTTTACAACATGACCAAGGGGTTATGCCTTCTTTATTCAACATCATATTTCGAAAACTTCGCGTACAACTCCTCTTGCTTTTACACTTCCACAATTTTCCTTAACCGTCGTTCGTGCTCTTCCTTACGTTGCAAATATATCAAAATATTATCAATGAATGTTATGACAAATTTGTCAAAATAAAGTTTATAGACTCGGTTCATGAGGTCCATGACCACTGCCGGCGCATTTGTTAGCCCGAGAGGCATAACTAAGAATTCATAATGGCCGTAACAAGTCCGAACGCTGTTGTTGCAACGTCCTCCTCTTGGATTTTTCATTTGGTGATAACTATATCTAAGATCAATTTTCTAAAAATAAATCGCCCCTTGCAATTGGTTAAATAGATCATTTACTTCGAAGAAGTGAATACCTATTCCTGATCGTCACTTTATTCAATTCCCCCTAATCAATACATATCCTAACACTTCCGTCCTTCATTTCCCAAATAACTCTGGTGCACCCCATGGTGACTAACTAGGTCGTATAAAACCTTATCCAACAATTCTTGTAACTGATTGAATAATTCTTGCATCTCGGACGGTGCAAGTCGGTAGGATGCTTTAGCAACAGGGCCAGCTTGAGGTATTAAATCGATTCTGAATTCGACCTGTCGGGTTGGCGGTAATCCAGGAAGTTCTTATGGGAAAACTTCTGGATATCTAAGTATCACCGAAACATCTTCTATATGTTTTCTTTTAAATACTTTGGCAATCGCGTTTGTTAAATACACCACGTCTTCTTGTCGTAAATATTATAACATCTCAAGATGAGATTAGAGTGGTAACATAATACCGTACACTTTTCTCTGTATCTAATCGCTTCATCATCCGAAAGAGAGCTTCTAATCATTTTCTTGTCCTATTTGATCTCAGCTTCATGTTGAGTTAGCCAATCCACGTTAACTATTACGTCACAACTTCTTAACTTTACTGGTCGTAGGTTAATAAGGAAAGGTTAATCGTTCAGAATAATAGGACAATTCCGAACAATTTAATTAACCATTAGGGATTTACCGTTAGCGATTTTACCGTAGGGGGTTCTATAGTTTCACTAATCGGTATCTTTCCAAATGATAGGAGGTTAGCAGGAACTAACTTCTATCGACAACCGTAAAAATATCACTGAAGCCTATTGATTTAAAACTACAACGTACTTAATACCACTTTTGGATCATGACGTGCTTTATTTGAATTACTCACAAAAGCACGGCTCCTTGCTTGATCAGAGGTTGATGCTTGTCATGAGGTTCATCTTCCAACAACACCTTGGTTCACTTTGGGCAATTTCTCTTGAAACGTTCTGTACTGCCACATTCATAGCAAGTACAATTGTTTGGCATAATTTGATTTCTTTGGATGGATTGTTATTGAAGTTGTTGGGTTCGGAGTGGTTGTACACGAATGGGTTGGGGTTGTCGGTTCACATGGCTTCACTTGGTTCTACAATTGTGGCATTACGTCCATCTTTACCACACCTGTGGCCTACTATCACTCGACATTCTTCTTCCTTTATCATTTCTCTTCTTTAACACTCGACGTTTCACCTAACGTCCTTCCATTCCGCTTCCCATAGAGTCAAATATACCAAGGTTGGCTTGTGACACAACCCTTCCAAAAGTTGTATATTTTACAGGGTTGACTATACTCCTTATCGATGGAGTTAGTCCCCAATATGGCGCTCACTTCGCTTAGTTTCAGGAGTAATTAGCCATGTTACCACACATGACAATTCCTTCAACCGATTAGCGTGTTCTAAGTGATCAGCACACAACATTTCTATCTTTCATAGCTCAGTTTCCAATCTCTGAGTTTAATTACTCGAATAAAAGTGCTCTAGCACAAGAATTTTAAATTCTGACCATATCATTTGAGCAAAATTTTTCTAACTATA
This sequence comes from Bidens hawaiensis, assembly GCF_021521415.1. NCBI lineage: Eukaryota > Viridiplantae > Streptophyta > Magnoliopsida > Asterales > Asteraceae > Bidens > Bidens hawaiensis. Next base: position 2,769,796 of record NW_027491017.1, read on the forward strand.
ATTTTGTACCATCGTGTTCCATCACGACACAACATAATCTACCAACATATCTGTAGCATATTTCACTACACAATGTTCTAGACTCTTACCAATATCCTTAACCATTTCGATCTTTTCTATCCACTCGCTAATCTATTCCTCCCTTTACCATCAGTAAACTATTAATAATCCCCTTAACACAACCGATAAACATATCCTTCATACCGGATCTAATTCATTACGACTACTATTCATGTTTAGTTTATAACTAATACTTGTAGTCATAATAGTATTCAGTGGGACATTAACACTCTTAGTAATAACACTAAGAATTGAAATATTCATAATCATGTGATTGTTCGATCTATAAGTCTGCGATCACATTTGCACCAACACTAGCAGTGATCTGTGATACGACATTCGGTATCATCATCTGCTATCCTTGAGCAATCAACTGAATCATAACAATCTCCATCATTGGAGTTACTCATTTTATGTCATTCTGCCGTACTCATCCCGTACGCAGTAATCAATACTAATCTCACCATATAACTCGTTACCAGCTCAATCATAACAGCAGGTACACATACACACCAAATATTATCATACATATTACACATACCAGTATCTAGTATATATATGTCCCACAAATATAATAACACATGGACTTAACCTGACGTCGGTTAACGTTTAAATATGTTTCATAACCCTTGTCACCAACTAACATATAGATCTTTCTCAATAAGGATTAATGTTTTAATATGCTTGATTTCAATATCCTTCTGCATGTCAGCATAGCCGATACATGCCCACCGTGAGCACCAAACGATTACGTACCATGGAGTTATAATATCCGTGTCTATTTGTATATCCGGCATACACGGTATACCATCCACGAACGAACAACCAACTATGCTATAATGACTCCAACACCTCTTTGTGTATGGGTAATCATTCTATTCGAGCATACATGGGCGTAGGCATCTAACGGATATAAGGATAACATAGGGAGTTGCAAGGTTCAAGGTAATCGCGCAACATGGGTTGCCTTCAAATATTATTAAGTACTATTATGGGAAACTCTATCACTTGCTCAGTCAATGTCCTCAGGCGTCCTAGGTTCGTTGAAATCGGTAATTCTCGATCTGGAGGTGGTATGACTCATATGTTTGAGAGTGAGAAATACATATATATATTTCTATATATTATTTTTATCTGCTGATTTATTATCAAATTTATTATTATTATTATTATTTTATTTATTTATTTACCTTAATGGAATAAGAATGGGTTCAGGTACGGATTCGTCCGTAAGTGAGGGTCGACGGTTCGGGTGAACATCTGGGGTTATTAGGATATACGGTACCGGTGTTGGTAGGGTAAGGGATTCATCAATTTTGGTTGGGAGTGACGGTTACTAGATATTTCTGGTTAATGTCAAACGGGAGATCTAACTTGGTACTATCATAATTATGACCCAATAAGTCAGACTCATCATCAACCGATGCTCTTAGAAATTTCAGCATCCTCGATACTTTTATTATTTCATCCCCCGGTTCCTTATCCGGGTCCCATTTCTCAATACATGTACCCACAAGATATGCACGTATATATATATACACATTAGCACACATAAATAATATTATATAGTTTATACATATGTTGCCATTTTTACCTAATAATGTACCCCGTGACTTCCCCTGAATTCCCTCGTGCGGACAAGTCTGTTATTATGTTCCGGACCATAACAACTCACTTGTCCATCCAAGTTCATCCAGACCTTGTCACTATAAATTATTAGTTGATATTCAGATCCTATAATACTTGAGCTACTGGTTATATTTTAGGTATCTTTTAAAGACATCCTAATTCTTTTATAACCAATGGCTCTGATACCAAGTTCTGTAACACCCCGTAACCGCAGCGGAAACGTAAACGGGATGCGACGGACACCTCTGATATCAACCACATTGTTTATAAAGAAAACTGAATGCGTTAATATACTTCAAATTACATTATCTTGTATTTCATTACCGTCTAGGTGATACACGCATCATACAATACGTTACACAATTATATTTGTTATAATGTATCCTAACATCCTGCACGCAAATCTTACACACATCAAGCACTTAGCACGTAAGCAATCACTTCATCTTAATTGTACCTGAAAAGCATGTGAGAAAACGGGTCAACTACGAATAGTTGGTGAGTTTCACAATTTTAGTAAACCATGATAAATCCATATCATAATATAATATTATCTGGGGACACTGTTAACCCAGTACTGTACTCACTCCGGGGACAATGTTAACCCGGAAACACTTCTAGGGACCCCTGGGGACACTGTTAACCCAGTACTGTACTCACTTCGGGGCCAATGTTAACCCGGAAACACTTCCAAAGACATCTGGGGACACTGTTAACCCAGTCCTCTCCGTACGATTCCCGTACAATCAAATATTTATAAATACACGCAAATCCATGCGTTCAGTATGTATTTAAACATTTCAATAGTAACATGCTTTCCGCCCCGGGAAAATATTTGAAAACAATTCAGAAAAAGGGGCTCGTGAAACTCACCTTAGCACATGCAAGCAGGTAACAACAATCATTATCAATTAACGCGTCCAATCTGTAATATGATCCCTAAGATCGTTATTATACACTTATTGTTTATATAATCTTTTAACCGTATCAACTGGTACATCTGGGGACACTGTTAACCCAGTACTGTACCCGAAATACTTCTCCGGACTCAGATTGTGATGTCGTTTAGAGTTCAACAGTCAAATTTTCTATTAATTCGTTTTCCCCGTTTTGCGTGCCTAGCACGGATATCCAATTTTATGTTTCAAAATGAGTTTGGTCACACACGACCCGAAAATAGTTGTTGACTGATAACTTAATTAAAGTGGTGAAATTATAGCTCGGTTTAGACGTCCCGTTTGGCCGCGGGACCCGTTTCCGTCTTTGGCGTACCGGAAACTGTTAAAATAGGTTAAAATTACTCAAATCATCCGAATTATTTTCGGATGATTTATTTTTACTTGTTTAACTCATTTATATGAAAATAGTTCATTTTTAGGGTTTTTATACACCAGTCAGCTCGCTTAAGCGAACTTCACCGGTTTACGCGTTTTAACTTTAAAAGTTTGATAATTAGCACAAATACTTATCCGTTTACTCTCGGATCTTGAAATTTTGCACAAATCACTTTTTAACAGTGGGGAATTTTATAAAAATATTTCCAGAATTAATTCTTATATTTAAAATTTATTTATCTATTTTTAAACACCATTTAAACACTAAATATGTCGTAAATACCAAACGATCTTAGAAAAATCCCAAATTTTTCCTGGATGTCTCCTACCATCCACATAGTCCCCTGTAATTTTTTTCAGAACCAAAATCTTCTTTTACATGTCATTTTTACTAAAACCGAGCTAGAACACCCTAGAACTCGTTTAACCGAAGAGCCTACTTAGACTTCTCCAACTGACCTAAAATTTTGTGTGTAAATTATACATGATATAGAAAGCTTATCTGCATTTTTCCAGAATTTTTCATAGTATTTAACTATTTTTCACAATTTTTGGCCTAAACCGAGCATTAAATTCACCAAATATTCATCCTTCATCCAAAAATTACCAAAAATTCACAGAGCTCATATTTTCATGTGTTTAACACCTCTGTAAAATTTCATGACCTAACTCTAAAGCATCAACAATCTGTCCAAATTTCCCAAAACCGAACATAACCGAATTTACCTTTCGTTTTCCGCCACTACAAGCTACAAACTCGTATTTCCGCCTTATTTACCACTAAATACAGAACCTACAAACAACATACCACAATACCAAGAAAGTTACACTCACGATCAAGCCATTTCTTTCATGGTTTCGGTTAGGATTCCAAAAACAAAGATTTAACCGTAAAAATTCGTTTTTGATTCGTTTAACTCCTTTCTTGGACCAAGATCCTTTGTATAACCCGTATACATCACTTAATCATGCAAGAATCGGTTTTCATCATTGAAACCTCATTTTCTTGCAAACCAACTCAAGAAACGAATATGAACACGTAAATAACACGATTTTACCTCGGTTTTTCTTGCTAGAATCTCGGGTTTTTAGTTCATCTAGTGGAAAGAGATGAAGATCATGAAGATGTTGGTGAAAAAAAAAGAAATGAAAGGTTTGGGGAGGTTGGGTATTCCGATCGGCCTATGATGGGGGGTGGGGTGGGACCCACCTCTTCATTTTAGGCCACATATTCCGATTCCCGTAATCTGGATAATGTTTTGGATAATCTGGTTCAGTTCGTTTTTTGGTTAGACGTTTAATTCGGCTTAAAACGAGGCTAAAACGGTCGTTTTTCGGCTTAAAATGAAATTTATATAAAACCGATATAAAAACTTAAACCATGACATTTATTAACTTAAAACGTCTTATTATTAGTTATTACGCATCTTTTCGGCTTGATCGATCGTCTCTTGCTCGGTTTGGTATTAAAGGTTTCGTTTAACGTACCGACGTACTATTAAATCGAAATCCTTTTTCTGTGCTATAATCCACTTATCCCGAAGCTTTAATACTTCGTAACATCACTAAATATCATATATCTCGTCTATAATTGAACCCTCGATTCATTCGGGTTTCAATAACTATCGATCGTTTGATCGCATATTCAATACGGTGAATTATATATTCACGTACAATCAATACAATAAACCATGTATTCTCGTATAATTACCATGGTAACTCATGTACCCGACATTACATATGACGTAACTAACGTCTACCGGTTAGGGTATACCTGGTTTCGTCGGAATCGTTACACCTCTCGTATGGGCAGAAAGTGAGCACTCTTGGTCAAACGGTCCACAATCACCCAGATAGTATCATGATGCTTAGCTGTACGAGGTAGCTTAGATATGTAATCCATGGTGATGTGTTCCCATTTCCACTCAGGTATCTCTAGCGGTTGCATCTTCCCATAAGGCTTCTGATGTTCGACTTTGACTTGTAAGCAAGTTAAGCACTTAATGACATAACCTACTACATCATTCTTCAATCCTGGCCACCAATAGTCTCTTTTTAAATCTTGATACATATTTGTAGCTCCTGGATGAATCGAATATCTTGACTTATGAGCCTCATCTAAGATTCGACTTCTAAGATCACCATGGCGTGGGATCCACATACGGTCGAACCTAGTCTTAACTCCATGAGTGTCTTCCATCAACTCATCTTGCTGGCCATAAATTCTTTCTTTCTTTACTAACCCTTCATCTACTAACACCTCTGACTGCACCTTGATGATTTCTTCAAACAGACTTGGGTTCATGATCAACTTGTATGACTTTACTGTTGCAAGGACTTCCTCATTCTTACAACTTAACGCGTCAGCGACTACATTAGCTTTACCGGGATAGTACTTAATGTCGCAGTCATAATCCTTAATCAACTCCAACTATCTTCTCTGCCTCATGTTCAATTCTTTCTGCTCGAAGAAGTACTTTAAACTCTTATGATCTATATAGATAGTACACTTAGTACCGTACAGATAATGCCTCCATATCTTAAGAGCATGCACTACAGCTGCTAACTCTAAATCATGCGTCGGATAAGTACTCTCGTGGACTTTCAACTGTCTAGACGCGTAAGCTATCACCTTTCCTCGTTGCATCAACACGCAGCCTAATCCCTGATGCGAGGCATCTGCACAAACAACCAAATCCTCATCACCATCGGGTAGAGTAAGGATTGGAGCTTGTGTGAGTCTTTTCTTCAACTCATCAAAAGCTTCTTCTTGAAACTTACCCAACTGAATACTACCGACTTTCGGGTCATACCGGTCAATGGTGCGGCTATCTTGGAGAAACCTTCGATGAATCTCCTATAGTAGCCGGCTAACCCTAGGAAGCTTCATATATCAGTCGGATTCTGTGGAGTCTTCCAATTTGTTATCGCTTCAATCTTAGCTGGATTCACGGTAATCCCTTCAGGATTGATCACGTGACCTAGAAATTGCACTTCTCGCAACCAGAACGCGCATTTCGAAAACTTAGCGTACAACTTCTCTTTCTTTAGAACTTCCAATACCTCTCTCAAATGCTCAGCATGATCAGTCTCGCTCTTTGAATAAATCAATATATCATCAATGAAGACGATAACCGACTTATCCAACATCGGCCGACACACCCTATTCATCATGTCCATAAATGCTCCAGGAGCATTTGTTAGACCGAATGACATTACGAGGAACTCGTAGTGTCCATACCGCGTTCGGAACGCTGTCTTAGGGATGTCTGCCTCCTTCACCTTCAGCTGATGATAGCCTGATCTGAGATCTATTCGTGAGAACCAACTTGAACCTTGCAGTTGGTCAAACAGATCATCAATCCTTGGCAAAGGATATCTATTCTTTACCGTAAGCTTATTCAACTTACGATAGTCTATGCACATTCTCATACTTCCATCCTTCTTCTTCACGAACAACACTGGTGCGCCCCACGGGGAAACACTTGGTCTAATAAAACCCTTGTCGAGGAGTTCTTGCAGTTGGGACATCAATTCTTTCATCTCGGATGGAGCTAGACGGTAAGGTGTTTTCGCGACGGGCTGGGCTCCTGGTATTAAATCTATCCGGAATTCTATCTCTCGCTCCGGTGGTAACCCCGGAAGATCCTCAGGGAACACTTCTGGGTAGTCACACACGATAGGAACATCTTTCATTTCTTTCGTCTCGGCCGTAGCGTTGACAACATACGCCAGGTAGGCACCACATCCTCGTCGTAATAACCCTTCGGCTTTTATCATCGAAATGATGTTAAACCCTGAACATTCTTAATCACCGTAAACCATCACCGCACTACCATCTAAAGACCTTAGCTTTATTATTCTACTCTTACATACTATCTGAGCTTCAAACTCAGACAACCAATCCATTCCCAAGACTACATCGAACCCTCCTAAGGTCATAACATACAAAGTAACAGGGAACTCATGTCCCTCTAACTCTATCTTACAATCCTTAACCATTTTTGTTATTTTAACCGAAGTGTTATTGGCGGTTTCTACTACAAAAGTTTTAGACACTCGGCAGCCTTTCATTTTAGCTAGTTTACTAAATGTTGTAGCTACAAAACTTCTATTCGCACCAGAATCAAATAATACGGAAGAAGAAATGCTGTTTACTAAGAACGTACCGGTCACAACATCAGGAATCTGTCTAGCTTGTTCCTGGGTCAGCATATAGGCTCTAGTCCTCGGCCTTGTTTGATCAGAATCTTTCTTCCCACTACCTCCAGCCTCACCTTCAGTGCACTCTCTTGTCATATGGCCTGTCTTGCCACATTTGTAACATGCTGGCTTCGCACTGCACTCATTGGCATAATGCCCTACCTTCCCACACTTATAACAGGCATTCGACCCCATTCTACATTCTCCACCATAAGCCTTTCCACATTTGAGACAAACATCAGAACTTCTACCCCACTTGCACTCACCACCATGCATCTTTTCGTAGGTCTTACACGATCTCTTCTCCCACACTTTCTGCTTCTTATCTTTGGAGTTCCATAACTGAGTACCCGGGTCGCTTAACAGGAGCAACCCACTTCTTATCTTTCTTTTCTTCTTCCACCACTGCGTCATCCGCAGCCAGGTCAGCATAAACCACCTCTGCGGGTTCGACAGCAGAGTCAAAGGTAGCAGGTTTACTCGTCCTGACTAGCATGCGGACTTTCTGTGGCAATCCCCTCACATAACACTTGATTCTCTTGGCCTCAGTGTTAACCATATCGGGTACCAACCTAGATATTCGATTGAACTTGGTGGTGTACTCACGATGTGTCATTGTCCCAGCTTTCAAGTTCAGGAACTTCATCTCCGCCCTCTCAACCTCGGCGTCAGCACAGAACTTCTTCATCACTAACTCTTTCAGATCCTCCCACTTCATCTCTTTGATCTCTTCACAGGTCTTCCTCTGCTCCACACTCTCCCACCAATACATAGCCTCATCCTCGAATGATTGAGTAGCATAACCTACCGCTGGGTCGGGACGGCACTCGCTAATGCGGATAATTTTATCCATGGCGGTTATCCATTTAAGAGTAGTGATTGCGTCTCCTAACCCAGTCAGCTTAGGCGGGTCACAACCTTTGAAGGACTTATAGTTGCAACCGCCTCGGCCCCTCTTCCTATCATCAACTTTCACAGACCTTACCTCACTTGAATCACCCTTTTCCCTCTCATCAGTTTTCCTACCATCACCACCTGCCCATTCGGCAGTTCTTTCACGGCTTCCAGCAGACCCTTCAGGGGTAATATTCTTCACAGCAGTGGCTACAGCTTGAACAATAGCTGCTTGAATTGCGGGATCCAGTTGTACTCCTTCGTTGTTCTCCGGGTTTCTTCCAGCTGTGCTTCCTCCAGCTTCGGTGTTGGAAGCTGTCTCAACTAAAGTTGCTGGACACGACGAGGCCTGCCGCGTCGTCCAGTGCTACCTCCAGCTCCAGCAATGTCTCCAGCTCCAGCCATCGTATTCTAAAAGGGAAACACAAACATCATCACTCAAGGAATTATTTAGTACAAGGATAGTAAGGCTAACAGGTAATAACAGTGGCCAACTGTGATTAGCTGATCATGTTACTTTCCGTGTCCTATACACTTCCCTTTATGAGTCTATTTGTGCTGGTTCTACTTAAGCAGTTAGTCAAATCAAACAATCAATTATTCCTATCCCTGTCGTTCACATATCTTTTCTTTCTCATTAACATGTATCATTTAATCATACACTTTACCTTTACTGATCTTGCTTGAGCGACACATGGCATTCTTGAACTGGCATCTTCTTTCTTTTCTTACTTAAATCCCATTCTCTATTCGAGTCTAAGCATGTAGGATGCTTAAATCTCTCGAACTTTGCTCTGATACCAACTTGTAAGGCGCCGTTACCGGTAGACCTACTTTCGTGTTGGATTTACTCATAAACGCAGTTTAAAATATAAGAGTTAATTAAAACATTCGCGGAACATTAAAAACATTCAAACCATTACATTCCATGACCATAATTCTTGTCTTATCGAGCATTCATAGTCATTTAAAAACAAAACATAGTCTTTTAAAATAAAACATCATAGCAAAATCTTCAAATGCCAGCTTCTTCCAACTCTGTCATGTGTCCTCCTCAAGCTACCTTCCTCATTCTACTCACCTGCGTGCATACTAAAATTCAGCTACGCTGAGTGAGTTCTAGTTAATCACATAATCATACAATACCTTCTTACATTTCATACTTAACCTCTTAACTTTCTTTCATACACACATAAGTGCATATACTTTCATTCTTACCTTCATACTTTCTTTACATACATAGTCATACGTTTTAAAGAGCCTTTCGCCCTATAACCTCATAGATATTATAAGGGTCTGGTCCCTGACATCACAGATATTATAAGGGTCTGGTCCCTAACATCACAGATATTATAAGGGTCTGGTTCCTAACATCACAGATATTGTAAGGGTCTGGTCCCTAACATCACAGATATTATTAGGGTCTGGTCCATAACATCACAGATATTATAAGGGTCTGGTCCATAACATCACAGATATTATAAGGGTCTGGTCCCTAACATCACAGATATTATTAGGGTCTGGTCCCTTTGTTTCGTGTAACTGTACCGTACCTGTTCATACATACTTTCCTTGACAATACGTGCATTCTCCGAAGAGCATTCACGTACCATCATCATAACATACATACATTATGCATACATCATATATTCATACATACATCATATCTTTCATCATACTTATCAATCATATCTTAACTACCACCTGACGTTTCAAGCAATATCCGAAGATCGTTCACGCACCGTCAAGCAATCATCATACATAAATCATACAGGTCATACACTTACCACTTAAGATAAGTGTATTAACTATCACATCGAGTATGCACACAGCCCCAAAAACATAACAAGGAAGTGGGGCTAGAAACTCACCTGAATCCTGTTACGCTCTCCGTTAATCGTTATTCCCTTCTTGAGCTGTGCACGGCTAACTGTATAATATTTACATGTATCAATTAACTACTACTACTCATGTTGTATTTCTATCTTTATATAACCCACAACGAATGGGGGTCCGGGGGCAGCGCCCCTGGCAGCGGGGTCTAGGGGCGGCAGCCCCTAGCAGGGTCCAAGGGGCAGAGCCCCTGGCTGGGGTCGAGCTTAACAGTCTTAACACATTTTCCATTAGGTTTTTAATTTATTTTCTAATTTGCTAACTCCAGCGAACTTATCATTAAGCGAACTTAACAATAAGCGAACTTAACATTAAGCGAACTTAAGCATAGGCGAAGTTAGTGATCGGCGAAGTTAACCCTAGGCGAACATATGCCAGGCGAAGTTGAGCATTAGCGAACATAGCCTTAGGCGAAGTTATCATGGGAGAACTTGTCACCAGGCGAAGTTACAGTTTGGCGAACTTGGCCTTAGGCGAAGTTAAGCTTGCAGGCGAAGTTAAGCTTGCAGGCGAAGTTAAGCTTGCAAGCGAAGTTAGAATTGAACGAACTTATCACCAGGCGAAGTTATGCAGCAGCCGCCGCTGTTCATCCTTAATCCCCAAAATCATCGTCGTTTTACCGAGAAATCCATGGGTATGGTATTTGACTAACCCGCGATCATTCCTATGGTCGTTTTTGGTTAAGATTTGACCCGAAAACAAGTAAAGTTTGGACCTTTAATTCCAGAAACGTTCAATACAAGTTCTACGGTTTATCTTAAACGAACCGTACATGTTTAAGGGTTTATTAGGTTCGTCCTGGTATCAAGTTCGCTACTTTACGCTTCGTTTAGATCTGATCTATTATCGTTTCAAGTTTCATTGCAAACCGTCTATAAAAACATGAACTTTAAGATCGAAATCTTACCTTTATGTGTTCGGTTTGCGTGGTTATCTCGTATCTAGCTCGTATATCGAAGATCTAATAATGGTTGGCTTGATTTTGGTCTCGGATCCCGTTCTCTCTCGCGCGGCCGTGTGAGGTGGAGGATGTGTGTGTTTTTGAGTGTGTAGAGATTAGGATGGAAAGAAATGAGGGTTTAGGGTTTTATGGTGGTTTAGGAGGATATTTATATTCCCCAAGGCCCATTGACCTAAAGCCCGTTACCCTTTAATCCATCTTATTTAATCCCAATCCATGATCTTTTCTTTATTTAGCATAAATTACTTATTAACACTCGATAACTAAACGCAACTTTCTTTATTTAATACTAGAATCATTTTAGGATGTTACAAAGTGAAAACTATCCTATTCGTTGACATGAAATGGGTTGTGATGAGCATGGTTAACACTGATGAAATTGAAGTAGGCGAGGAAATAATGATCCATGTAGGCGGGTATATATTGAAGTTGAGAATGCTGGTGATGTGGATGTTGATCCAAGTATTCCATCTAGGAATACTTGCTATGATGATGTTGAGATAGAGGAAATAATGCCCGACGAATATCCCGATATATATACAAGTTATAATTCTGACGAGGGATCCCTTTCTTCACGATAGAGCATTATTAGAAGGTCGAGGAACAGTTGGGTAAAGAGAAAGAGAAAGATAAAGGTAAAAGGTCGGATCCATATGAAATTCGAACAAATTTTAGATGGTATGTGTCAATGCAACGCGAAGAAATTTAACACGTGGATAAAGACTTTGAGGCACGCTAAAAAAGATTATCTACAATCGAAGGTCAGGTTGTCTGCCTACAAAGTGAAGAAGTTTGTTGTTGTGAAGATGATTAAAGGGGATATTGTATAATCGATGTATGAGTCTTTAGCTAAGAGTCTGTATTGTCAAATGGGAGAATGGGATTTAGTATTTCAACCTTTTATTGACATTCTCACCTTGTCTCGCTGGGATATTGTACACACATTAGCGTATAAAAATTCATGAACCACAGGAATAGTCAATTGATTGGTTGGTTCTATGGTCATCTAGTCCATAAGATTCGTCATCGTTTCAATTTCTTTAGAATCCAAGTACCTAAATGACAATACGCGGATGAAATTGATCCTCCCATTGGGTGGAGAATTGAGGTTAAAGGTAAAGCCGATGTGCACGTTGAGGAAACTTTCGTTAATGGTTTTACCACAAAGCCTTTCTAAGGACTTCAATCGGTGGTACTATGATGATAAGACGAGCGAAGTCTTGATTGTGTTGGGGTCGAGTGAAGGATTTCAATTCGTCAACCTATCCGAGTATGATAATGACATTTTATTCAACAATCATATTAGGTGGCCGCACAATAAAGATAATGAGCTGGCTATGCAATTCGAACGAGTTGTACGTGTTTGTCATGTTCTCGGGGTGCATAGTTGTGCTGTCTGGAAGACCAACCATTTTAAGATGTGAAGAATGACAAACCTCGAGACGAGGGGGAGTTTGCATATCTAGTCGTCTCGTTCTTCGTTTATCAATTTTGTAATAGTTATAATGTATAGGGACTAGTTAGCAGTTAATGTAATGTTACATTCGCTATGAAATGTATAACAAACGTAAACTAATTTGGTTCCTCATACGCTATAGGAGTCAAGCATATGAGAGGTTAATGTATTAGGCCATTCACTAGGGGATTGTCTAGTGAATGGCATAGCGAATGTGGCTCATTAACCATGCATGCATAGCGAATGAGTCTTCGTCTATATATACCATTGTAACATTATTATCATTAACCGATCTATTTATTTTTTTAATTCTCTCTCGTTACACTACCGAAATTCTCTCTCACCCCACACACTTACACACATTGTAACCTTAATAAGTTAACATTTGATCACATCACGAGACTAGATCTTACAGAGTATGACTCGTGATGACAATTCATGCATTCTTATTATCCAAACAAATTGTCTCTTTATTTAAATAGCCTAAAGTCCATTCTAAGTGATCTTCAATCTTCACTTCAAACCATATGAAAACCTGAAATATGCGTACAAAATATAATATATATTTGTCAACACAATGTTGAGTAAGTAATCACCAGTTTTTTATGTAATAATATAATATGTAAGAAACAAGAAAACCAATATTGTGAGTATCAACAATTAATTAAAGAGAAAATAATCGGTGACAATTGCCATTGCCTAGGGAATCAGGCTTTGGCTACTATGACGGTATCATGCAAGAATAAGATTATGATGAACCACTCCAAATGCTAGAATAAACAATTAAGCAACAAGCAAATAGCAGAAAAACATTTAATTTATCATCAACACAATAATCACTATTTATTGTTGCGAAAGATATGTAATAGGAAATGTAATACGAAAATATTAATAAGTACGCATAAAGTCCCCAAAACTTATAAAAACTCTAAAATAATAGGAATTATTACTCACCTTAACGAACAAGCGAGATAATTAAAAAAATAAGATTAAACGAGAAATTTAACGTAATGACTGATCCGAAACAACTGAACCTGAAACTTGGATATAATAAATTATAACTAAAACCGAGAATAATGCCTCTGGAATTTCATCAAATGGATAAATAAATCTCAAGATATTAATTTATTTATATTTAAGCGAGCTGGTACTGTTCAGAATCCGAACTTTGAATATGGATTCAATTTTTGATCAATACATTCAAAATCTCAAGACAAAAAAAAGTCTTCTGACCCGAAATCTAGTTTTGACCAAAAGATTTAGTAATTAAAAAAGTACCAAAATTGACATTTATTGCCCTAAACGGGTCGGAGAGCAACTGATCGACCAAATTCCATAAATAAGTAAAACTAATTGAGGGCTTTTGTTAGTTAGGTAAAACTAAACATTTTGTTAGAAGAAAACTTACTCAGAATGATAAAGGAATGATGAGAAAATACGAGTCAAATGTTCTTGAGCCTTGAAATTCAAATTGTAAAATGAAGATTCTTGAAGAATAACACCATGAACAACATATGCACGGAAATTAGAGATGGAGGCTTAGTTTACAGAAGTGTTTTAGGGTTTATGATAAGTTAGTTTAAATACTAAGAGTTAGAATTCGTTTATTTGCAAAAAACAAACTCGTTTAGGAAACAAAATAATCAATTAAATGATGAACTCGAATCCCATAACTTACAAAATTCATTTGGTTAACAAAGTAGTGAGCTTGGACTTGTATAATAACATTATATGACGTATCTTGGGGCTTAAGTTTTAGGATTTGGGTCAAAATAGGAAAATTTAGTCCTTGTACTCTTGTACTATATAAATTCGATTTTTAGCCGTTTAAGACGACTTCAAGGGTTTCTAAGAAGTGTTTGAGGACTTTGAAAGTTAAGAGTAAAGTTACACAAGATTAAATACTAATAAATGTAACATTCTAATTAACTTGAAAGATCTGAATTACATTCCAGAGTCAAGTAAAAAATAAACAAATACAATTACGAAAAATCCGAGATATTATAACAGCTCCAAGTTTGCAGAAACTTACTACTCCTTCAAGTGAAGCACTCAATAGGATCTCAGCTTTATTTAGAATCCTTAAAGTTGAAAGAACCTTCACTTAGAGGCCACCACATCTTCCTTCACTAGCCAAACTTCTGAGAATATGACTGGTAAGGGTTATCTTGATTTCAAAAACCTACATTTGTGTTAGTTCTTTGACATTAACCAACCACTTGAATTTAGTTGCTGATCTCAGATTAGGTAATCTCAAAAGTTTCATTGAGAAGTAGGGTAATTCGGTTGCTTAGACTCTCAAGCTTCCTTTTGTGACTCCAAAATCCAAGCCAACTTCATTCTGAAAGAGGAAGACAACGAAGTCCTCTGGAGCAATGTTAAGCCTCCCTTTCTACAACCAAGTAATAATGTGATCCTGCATGTGCTTATCATGCATATCATTATCATATGTGTTTACTAATGTTCATATCTTGTGTGTAGGGCTTGGATCATTTGATCAAGTTTCATGATAAGGAGAGTCAAGAGCTTCAGAAGAATATTGATGGTATGGCTACCCTCCTAGCAATCATGATTAAACATATGGAGGAGGTGACTGAGGAGCTAGAACGAGTAAGGTAGGAATGTAAGGATCTCAAAGCTTCTCATGCTATGGAGATGGAGGCTTTTAGGTATACCTTAACAGTCCATGTTGCGCTTGCCATTTGCCAAGCAAAAATCCAGATGGAATAACAAGCTCTCAATGTTGATTTCAACAACCATTCCTGAGATCTTGCTGGTTGGCCTGTCGAAATAACCAAGCTGGAGGCTGATAAGGGTAAGGATCATGAGCTCAAGGATATACTGAGGTTATGGATGTTGAGGTCAAGGATGGTGAGGTCAAGGCTGGCAGTGGGGATAAGGCAGCTGATGTTGGTGAGGTGGCTAAGGAGTTGTTAATGACCAACGGTGATGAAGGATATTAAAGACAAGGCCGAAGCCACATTTTTTTAGTTATGGATTTGATATGGCAGTGACTAAACAATTTACTTTCCTGCTTCGATGATGTCTCACATAATAGTATGTTTAGGTTTTAAAATAATGAATGGATTGGGTGGAGGGATTCTGAGTTTCAGGTTGAAGCCCTCGCCATTCCTATATTGTTAGGGGAGCTTATGATATCCTTGATGGAGGAATCTTGGCTTTTAGGTTAAAGTTAAGGATTTCGATTTTGGTTTATAAAATGACTACCTTTTGGTTTTATCTATGTCTACTAATTTTTATATATGCAAAAATGTTGTGATTAACTTTTGAGAAATATTTTTACCAGAAATATATGACTGATCAATTTAGAAAAAAAAACCACTTGTGCCAAGAAAACAAGTTTATTAAACCGTGATCATGATCTAGGTGATAACCAATTGTCAGAAAACATGCCTTGGTTTTTTCTTTAATAAGTAACTCAGCATGATACTCCTTTGAGGATTACCATTGCAATTGGGTGATTCTGAGGATCCCGTGGAGCATCTTTGAAATAACAAACCTAAGTGTTTAGGTTTAGCTCTTGATTGTTTAGGACCAATATATATGTTTCAGTTAATTTAGGTTAACACGTAAGTGTTTAAATGTTGGGGTCAAGCCCGGGAATGTTGGGGTCAAGCTTGATTATTCTAGAGTTAAGCCGGATTAAGTTGGGATCAGGCCAAAGTATACTGGGGCCAAGCCCGATTATTCTGTTGGGTCTAAAGGATTTATAAAAGAAGATCAAGGAAGATTAGAATCTTCTCAACCTCCTCAGAATTATGCAAAGTATGGAACTCGAGCAAACCAGGAACTTCGAGCAAGGGTTTTACTTATTCAAGGAGTGTATCTTATTCGAGTAAGGTTATCTTCTAAGTGTTAGCTTCGAGCAAGCTACACTTCCTAAAGCAAAGTTGTTCTTTAGTCAGGCAAAGTTTGTGTTAGAGCATACTCTTGACTTATCCTAGTTTAACCCAAGTTAAAAAGTAATTTGGTTGGTCGATCAAAGATACAATAAGAAGTCTCAAGCATACTTGTAAGAAGTTAAAAGCAATTATTACAAGGACTTCTACGAGCAAAGTTCATTCTCGAGCAAGCTACGGTACCCGAGTATACTATGTTTGCTGGAATAAGTCTTATGTGTAGGTTCCCAGCCGGATCTACACAGGAGTATCTCATAACACGAGGGTGCGGAATCCCCTACGTATACGATACGAGTGTTTACACGAGCAATACGTAAATGACACGAAAAAAACACAAACACAAAGGAATACTTGTTGTATTGCAATATCGATAACCAAAGACACCAAACACATAACACCAAAATGTCACTAATACAGCCGTCAAGAGAGCTGCCAAATGAGCCGAAGTTATGGAATATATACAACGACAACTTCGCCTAACATGCTAGTCGAAGTTGTCCCTAACTTCGCTATCCCACAAGTTCTCCTGACACCAAAAGCAAACTAACAAGTTCAACCAAATAAGAACAATGTAACGATTATAGACACGATAAACACGAGATAAATGAACTACTAGCATCATGCACCAATAGACTCCCCCTTGGCAGTAGCTTCATATCACTAACATCTTTCCCGTGTCTTATAACCCAAAAATCACGTACCCACCGTCTTCAAGCATGAAAGCCCTGTCTCACGCAGACAGAGACCACCCTCTGGTACTTCTTTGCTTCGTCTTTCCATGCAGGAATATAGAAAATCTTCTTATCATTGAGTACCTGCAAATCAGCTTGAGACAAATTAACCAAGTGCATTGGATCATACACTCTCAAGATCTCCTGTTCATCTTCATCTTCCATTACAGCTTCAGCAATTTGGAAATCAACATACCACCACTTGAGATCCTTCAACACATTCTGGGGCATAAGCTTCATAGGAACCTCTTTCAAACAACGAATCGGCTTGTACTTCATCACCATTCAGGGCTTGCCATCAGCCTGCATGCCTCGTTCCTTATCTTCAATCTGCTTCCCCTTTTGAGGCTTCAAAAGCTCAAACTTTTTCTCCTTAATACTCTCCTTCCACACTATCTTTCCAACCCATCTCGCAAAATCATCATCACTTCTATTTATCAATCTCAACCGAGCCAAATCTTTCACTTCACACTCAGGCAAAGTGTTAAGTGATCTCAATGCCTTAGCAAAATACTGAACCCCATCATATCGCTTTATCACAAACAACTTTAAATGTTCATCATACAACCAGCAAATAATACCTTTCTTCGATTCAGCATTACCCTTGATATTGTAACTTTTCTTGAACATTGAAGCTACCAGTGGCTTCTTTGTCTTGACGAACCATTGAGCACAACCTTCTTTCCATCTTGGCTGCTCTTCCCAATCAGAATCACCCGACACATTTTCATGATCAACACTTGGAATATCATGCTCAACACTATCATTAATTATCTCTCCTTCCTCTAATACACTGTCAATCTCTATCTGTTCACCAATTTTCTCAATCTCATAAATAGTCAGCACATCGTCACCCAACTCATCCTCATCATCATCAACAACCACTGTCTCACCACCTGCACTGCCTGACGGACCAACAGACTCCCCTTGAGATGTGGAAGCCCCAAGAGTTTGTTCATTTCTTGGCAGCTCACCACCTGCATCTTTATATGCATTGGGATCATTGTCCCTGTCCTATCTTTTCTTCGTTCTCAGCTCATCACCTTTGCAACTAGTCTCCCCCTGAGATGCTAAGAATTGCTTTAGCTTATCAAACAACTTACCATGCTCAACAAGAAGTGCAGTCTGAAGTTGATTCTCTACCACCAGATGATCAATAGCTTGAGTCTGAATAACATTCACCCTTGACTGTTCAGCAACCACCCTTTCAAGAGCCGCAATACTCTCAGAATCCGACAAAGTGGAGTCAAAATCGAAAGACATGTGCGAAGTATCCTGTGCATATGGTGGTGGAATTTCCAAACTCACTGGAATAGCAGACGTAGATGGTGTAGTAAGTGTAGGTGAAACAGATCCAGATATCCCAGCAGTAGCTACCAGTGTGGACTCCACAAACATTGCAACCAACTCCGATGGAGTAACAGCAGAAGGTGGTAGAGAAACAATCTCCGGTGCTGACATCTGTACCATAGAAGGGGCTATACCAGATAGTGCAGATACGGCCACCGTTGGTACAGTTGAGGTTACTGGCAATGGATCAGACGACGACGTAGGTAACATAGACATACCCGATAACGATGGTGGGGAAAGTGGACAACACTTGAACTCTCTCCAGCTCTGGCCCTCTTTGATCTACGTACAAGTCGATACATATCATCCTCAAAATCGGACTCACTATCATCAGAATCCTTCTTTCGTTTTTCTTGGATTCTTTCTTGGACAACAAGAACACGATGTGCTTCCACAGCGTCATCGGTGGAAGAATCAGATAAAGTTTCCTATGAGTCCTCCACGGAGGCAATAGACGGACCTACAGATGGACCAACTGTAGAAGCATGCATAGCAGTAACATCACTCGCTGAGGCTTGAATTTCAGCAGGATCAACCCTATCCATATCAAAGAAACCTTGCCCTCCAAAGGCAACCTCAAGATCAACCTGTTCTGCTGGAGCTGCAACAGGATCAACAATAGGAATTTCTTGAATAACCGATGGTGGTGGAACCAAAGGAGGTGGTTGAGGAATATCAACTTGTTGCGGAGCCAGATCATTGAACTCATCCTCTGGCGGAGCAACGTAAGCAGGGTTTACAAGAAACCCAAATAAGGCAGTGTGCCTTGGACGAAGTTTAGGTTTGCTACGAGCACTAGATGACCTACACTGTGCAAAAATTTTCTTGTTGATGCTTTCCACAAAGGAGATAGGCCGACGTTGTGGCTGATTGGGAGCAACATAATTGAGAATCATCTGTAAGAATCTTGGGTACATCAAGAACCGTTCCCATGCCACTGCTCATCGCTGACGATCAATCTAATAAAATACCATCTAACTGAAACTATAAGGCTTATTGTAAGTCAATGAAGCCATTGCAGATTGCATCGTCGCATCCATACCATCAGAACCAGCCTTGCGACCAGACATGCACACTATCATCATGTGCATCAAAAAACGCCACTGGTCCAATAGAAACCCCTTTCTCCTTTGATAATAGTCCAACGGACCTGAATACCCCATACGAAGAAACGCTCCAGTCCTGAAAGAAGCTGAAAACTCAGTAGGATCCTGAGTGGTTTCAACCCCGAACTGTAAAGCTTCCCTGATCTGATTTGCCGAGAACTGCACCACTTGATTGTTCACAGCAGCACGCATCACTGGTGGTTCAACCCGGCAGTCATATTCCACCTTTCTCCAGAAGTCTTCAATGTTTGGTAAAGATATCGGTAGAGTAGTTGTAATGGCATGAAATATACGTGATTGAATGAGAAACGAGATGATCTCACGAAAGTCATCAGCTCCACGACTATCGGGATCCAAAGTGACATACATGTTGTGACCCGGAAAGAACAGTCTCTTATCACCGTCACCTTCGTCACCACCTGTACCACCAGCACTAGCCACAACAGCCATATTTGAACAACAAAATGAGCTAAGTTAGGTAACTGGTGTATACATTTTAGAACTTCGCTGAATTGACAGGGGCGAAGTTGTGGCATTGGCGAAGTTGTTATCTTCGCTGGGGATAGATCTTTGCTTGTATGCAACACATCATAATAGGCAGGTAACAGATAATAAACTTATTATGGCCTCACAACATAAGCATAGTAGCGAAGATAGACTAAAGGGCAGGTGACCATGCAGCGAAGTTGTCTTAAGGGCAAAGTTATGGTGAACTTCGCCAGACCTAACTTCGCTGCTTAAACAGCTTAAATCCAGACCCTGTTTGATGAAAACATGGACAATCAAACATTGATCGCTTTTATAGGATAATGCGATACAAGTTCCGAACATCCATTTATCCTCAAAACAATCTTTAATCAATCAGAAATAGTGTAAATAGGGTTTGTTAATAAGACTGATTGAAACATGACATTGTGGAACAGATTAAGAACCAAAAGATATGAATTATGACACAACAGAGGCCGATGAACCTTAATATCAGACGAGAAACTGATAAAAAGTAGTTTGAATCAAAGGGTAAGTTAGCCGAGGGTTTAAGAAATAATGGTTTGACCGATTTGACCATATGTTCACCTTTTATAGTTTTTGAAAAAACCTAGTGGCGAAGTTAAGTTAACTTCGCCCTATTGCTAAGTTCGCTAGGGATATAAGTTCGCTAGAAAGACAACTTCGCCACAGCGAAGTTAGTTAAGTCGATCAAAACGAGTAACCATGATTTTTATGAGAAAAACCATAAGACAAACTACAAAACAAAGGTTAAATAAAAGAACGGGATCAAATTTCAGTATTGCAGAAACCCAACATGTTTTTAGAAAAGATCCGAACAAGAATCATACGGATTAAGAGGCTGTCACACAGATCCATGTTCAGCGTTATTATGACATAGAGAAACAGGTTGTAGGCAGGTATAAAACTTAGTATGGTTTTCTGTTGGTGCATGATGTCAGTAGTTCAGTATCTAGTGTCTGTAATCGTGTTAGTTTGAATTGTATTAAGGTTTTAGTTAACTTGTTTCACAAGTTCGCCCATCATAAGCGAACTTGTGGTTTAAGCGAAGTTATTGACAACTTCGCCTAGTCTGTTAGGCGAAGTTGTCGAAGTGTATTTAAGTTAGGCTACGGCTTGTATTTGAGATACAATTCGAGTACGTGTAATTGTGATCGGTGAATCACGTGTTAAGGTTGCAATACAACGTGTCTTTTGAGTATTGTAACGTGTGCTTGTGTTTGGTATTAAAGTATATCGTCTCCTACGCTCGTATCGTCTTACGTAGGGATTCCGCACCTACGTACTATGAGATACTTCCGTGTAGATCCGGCTGGGAACCTACAATTGTTATCAGAGCATTTGCTCGTGATTGTGTGGTTCGTGATTATCACACGAGTGTAGAAATCGTTCCGTTCGACTATTCGCGGGACGAATTTGCGTTGAAATACCGAGTTTTTTTTGTGTCCTACTCAACTCCCACCATAAAAAATAACCCATTACACCTTCGCATACCTCACAATACGTCAAAATCAAACCTGCAAAAACCTTGTGTTCATCAGGCGAAGTTGCCACCACTGTTTGTAGGGTTTAGGCGAAGATATAAGATTAAGCGAAGTTATTCACAACTTCGCCCTTTTCCTAACTTCGCCTACACATAATCAAGCATAACTTCGCTCATGGTAACAGGCGAAGTTGTGATCTGCTTTGACGATTCTCTAACTTAGACCGTTTGTGATACAGATATGGTAGCTGTTGCAGGAGCCGGTGGTGCTGGTGGTGACGAAGGAGGAGATAACCATCGTCAGTTTTTCCCGGGGCATAATATGTACATCACTTTGGACCCGGATGCGAGCGGCGTTGATGATTATCGCGAGATCATCTCTTTTCTTATCCGCTCGCGTGTCTTCCACGCTATTACTACCACTCTGCCCATCTCTTTACCAAACATAGAAGATTTCTGGCAGACGGTTGAGTATGACTGCAGAGTCGAGCCCCCAGTTATGCGTGCAACGGTTAACAATCAGGAAGTGCAGTTCTCGTCAGAACAGATACGGGTTGCTTTAAAGTTTGGGGATGAAACAAGAGATGACCCTATCGACTTCGTGGCTCCATTCAGAGATGGTGTTTTTTTAAGAATGGGCTATTCTCGTCCATTGGGGGATACTCAGAGACGCAAGGGATTTTTATTAGACCAATGGCGCTTTCTCATGCACGTGATGATCATGTGCATGTCAGGTAGAAAGGCTGGTACGGATGGAATGGGTGCGACCATGCAGTCGGCAATGACAGCACTGACTTACAACAAGCGTAATAGCTTCAGTCAGATGGTGTTCTATGAGATAGACCGTCAAAGACGAGCGGTGGCGCGTGAGAGATTCTTGATGTATCCAAGATTCCTACAAATGATCTTGAATCACGTAGCTCCCAAGTTACCTCAACGCCGTCCGATTCGGTATGTGGAGAGTGTCAGCAAGAGAATCTTCGCCCAATGTAGATCATCAAGTGCGAGAAGTAAACCAGAGCTCCGTCCTCGACATACTCTGTTATTTGGGTACTTGATCAACCCGGAGTATGTTGCAGCTCGTGGGGACGAGTTTCGGGATCCGGCACCGCAACAGGCTGGAGCACCTCAACCACCACCTGTGGTACAGCAATCTCTTCCTGCTGCTCCTGTTGTGGCACCGGAGGAACACGTCGACCTTGAAGCTGCTTTCGGTGGTTAAGGATTTTTCGATATGGAACGTGTTGATCCAGAGGAAGAGGTACAGGTCTCGGCTGCACAGGTTTCAAGTGTGGATGTGTCGATGGCAGCTACGACTGTGGCTGATTCTGAAAGAACTGATTCTGATTCCTCAGATGATGATGTTGTTGAAGCAAGACAGATTCTGATTACTCAAGAAAGAATTCATGGAAAGAGAAAGAAAGACACAGATGACAGTGAATCAGATTTTGACAAGGATTTACATCGGTTGGTTCGTCGAGCGAGAAGGGCAAGAATGGGTGAAGGATCGGGAGCTGGTGAGAGCTCAAGGGTGGTTCGTTTTTCTCCACCCGCACTGTCTGGTATGACTATGGTCCCTAAAATCGTTGACAGTTACAGGACCGATCACCTCGGGTGTTCCCGTGTTGACTACTTCATCCTCCTTTGGCATACCACCCACTACATTTCAACTCTCGGCTCCAGAGATTGTGTCCTTGCCATCTCCAACTCTTACTCCATCGGAGGTCGTTGCAAGATTTGTTGAGTCGACGGTTGTTGCCACGGCGGGATTATCTGTTACGTACCACCTGCGGTTACGTTTCCCCTATTTCTGATGTTCCGATTACCTTGGGAATCCCTCCTCCGTACGCTCAAGACATTTCACATATGAGGTTTGATTTTGGTGCAACCTTATCTGACTCGGAAAGAATAGCAGCTCTTGAGAGGATCGTGGCAGAACAGTCAAGAATAAATCTGATCCAGACTCACGCTATTCAATGCCTTGTTGCAGAGAATCAAATACAGTCGTCTCTCATGATTGAGCACGGTAAACTTTTTGATGCCTTGAAACAGTTCTTGGCATCTCAGGGGGAGACGAGCTGTAAGGGTGATGAGCTGAGGACGAAGAAGAATAACGATCGAGACGATGATCCCAATGCATCTAAAGGTGCAGGTGGTGAGTTGCCAAGAACTGAACAAGCTCTTGGGACTACCACATCTCAGGGGGAGTCGACGGGTGCAACTGGCGAATCGGGGGGTGATGATATGGTGGTAGTGGATGTTGAGGAGGTGTTAAATGATGATGTTACAGGTGATGACGATGTGTTACCTGTTCAAGAGATTTAGAGGATAGGGGCCGAGATTGTGATTGACAGTGAAGTCGAAGAGGGAGAGATTGTTTAGGATAATATTGAGCATGAAATTCCAGCAGTTGAAAAGTCAAATTTGGGTCTAGATACGGAATGTGATGAGACTGAATGGGAAGAGCAGCCAAGATGGAAAGAAGGCTACGCTCAGTGGTTCGTAAAGACAAAGAAACCGGCGGGTACCTACTATGTTCAAGAAAAGTTACAACATCAAAGGGTATGCTAAATCAAAAAAGGGGATTATTTGCTGGTTATATGATAATCAGTTGAGGCTCTTTGTGATTAAACTTTATGATGGGGTTCAGTACTTCAAGAGATTGTTGAGATCATTGAATACCTTGCCGGAGTGTGAGGTGAAGGACTTAGCCAAGCTGTGGTTGATAAACAGGAGTGATGATAATACGGCTAGGATTATTGGAAAGATCGTGTGGAAAGAAAGCATAAAAGAGAAAAAGTTCAAGTTATTAAAGCCACAGAAAGGGAAGCTCGTTGAAGATAAAGACAGAGGCATGAGAGCTGATGGCAAGCCTTGGATGATAATGAAGTATAAGCCAATCCGTTGCTTAAAAGAAGTGCCGATGAAACAAATGCCCAAGGATGTGCTAACGGATATGAAATGGTGGTATGTTGATAGTGAAACGGCTGAAGCAGTGATGGAAGATGAGGATGAACAAGAGTTGCTGAGAGTGTATGACCCTATGCACTTGGTGAATTTGTCTCAAGCAGACTTGCAGGTGCTGAACGAGAAAAAGATATTTTATATTCCTGCCTGGAAACAAGAAGCCAAAAAATATCAGAGAGTAGTTTCGGTTTGTGTCAGAGAAGGAGTACATGCTTAAAGATGGGTGACTCGAGTTTTGGGATTACAAGACACGTGATTCAAGATTGAGATATGAAGCTACTGCCAAGGGGTAGTCTGTTGGTGCATGATGTCAGTAGTTCAGTATCTAGTGTCTGTAATCGTGTTAGTTTGAATTGTATTAAGGTTTTAGTTAACTTGTTTCACAAGTTCGCCCATCATAAGCGAACTTGTGGTTTAAGCGAAGTTATTGATAACTCCGCCTAGTCTGTTAGGCGAAGTTGTCGATGTGTATTTAAGTTAGGCTACGGCTTGTATTTGAGATACAATTCGAGTACGTGTAATTGTGATCGGTGAATCACGTGTTAAGGTTGCAATACAACGTGTCTTTTGAGTATTGTAACGTGTGCTTGTGTTTGGTATTAACGTATATCGTCTCCTACGCTCGTATCGTCTTACGTAGGGATTCCGCACCTACGTACTACGAGATACTTCCGTGTAGATCCGGCTGGGAACCTACAGTTTTCATTGCTTCTGTGATACGGATTAAGTTCAATTAAGCTCAAAATTTAAATGGACATCACTTGAGAAATTGTGATGCCTCCTATCTATTCTCAAGGCGTATTTGGCTTTCCCCAGATCACCCCGAGTTGACTTTGACCCGTAGCATCTAATCAATCAATATTCAAGTGTCGACTTTCTGATACTTTGAATATGCTTTCCCTATACTCAGTCGACGCCTCTTCCTTGATATTTGTGAATAGATAATCTTCATAAGACTTAACGATATTAGTTTTTTTTTATCATAACAGACGACTGCAAGTCCCGAATCTGGATCACTGCAGGAAACTAACACAATCTTCGCGGGGAATCAAGACACTCACGGGCTCATGTATGACTGGGTAATCACTTTTCTGCCTATCATTCGGAGAGATATATGTGGAGACATGCACATTTCAAAATGATTCTCCACAGTAAATCGAGTAGTTTTAGTTTGTATCACTTCTACTTTTACGCACCATAGAAAGCTACCATAACATACAATGACTGTTCTAGAGTCTTTTAGGCCTAACAACTTCACCGGTTAGGAACCCAAAATCAGTTTATTTATCACTTTCCAAGGTTGGATCAATTTTCACATTTAACATCAAATTTGAAACTTCATGCGAAGTTGTAGACTGAAAAAGTATATCATTTCCCAAAGAAAAATTTTATATTCAGACGCCCCAATCAATTCGAAGTCTTTAGGTAAAGGGCTATCCTAAAGATCCAGTGGATCAGCAGGACCAACCACATACGAATATGTGTCCCTCTGACTAAGTATAATCGACATAATTTTCAGCGAACGAATAAAAACTCATCATAACCGCCCCGGTTGCTTTCAGTTATTAGGTTCATGGCTATCCTTATAGTCTACAAGTAGATGTAAGGACCAAACATATTCAAGAATATGTCCTTCAAACTTAAGCTACCGACATAATTTTCAGCAATAGCGATGTTCTTTTTTTAACACAGGAAAAACAAGGTTACTCGGGATTGATCATCCCATTAAGCTCAACAAAGTTTTGAAAACGGGATCGGTCAAACGCTTTTGTAAAAAGATCGGAAAAATTATCCAGTGAATCACCCTTTTCTAGCACAATTAATTTCTTCTCAGCAAAATCCCGTATAAAATGATGACGAATGTCAATATGTTTAGTTTTACTATGTTTAACGAGATTGTTAGTTACTGAGATTGCAGCAGTGTTATCAATGCAAATAGGAGTTTGAGTGAAATTCATACCATAATCGCGCATTTTTTGTTGTATCCATAAAACCTGGGAGCAACAGTTCGATGCTGCCATGTATGCTGCTTCGCAGGTGGATATGGCTACTGAGGTCTGCTTCTTGCACTGCCATGACACCAATCTTCCTCCAAGAAACTGACATCCACCTATTGTTGATTTCCTGTTCTGATTGCATCCTCCATAGTCCGAGTCGGTGTATGCTACCAGATCCAGATCTCCTCCTTTTGGGTACCAGAGACCCAACTTGGGTTTTCCTTTAATACACCTCAAAATCCTCTTCACTCCCTTCATGTGTGATTCCTTGGGGTTGGCCTGAAAACGAGCACAAAGACAAACACAAACTGCAAACATAATATCAGGTCTAGACGCAGTTAAATACATTAAAGAACCTATAATTGCTCGATACCGAGTAGGATCCACATCTTCATCACTTTCTGAATCAGCAGCCAGTTTGTAATTGACACAGATTGTAATTTCAAACGGGGTGGAGTCGTCCATCTTAAAACGCTTGAGGACATCGTGAACATATTTAGTTTGATGAATGAACATGCCATCCTTCTTCTGATCTACCTGTAAACCCAAAAAGAAAGTTAATTCCCCCATGGCGCTCATCTCAAACCTTTTCTTCATGACTGTTTCAAACTCCTGACACATAGAGATTTTTGAGGCAGCAAATATGATGTCGTCCACATAGACCTGGACAAGAAGAAAGTCACTCCCATTCCTCTTTACAAACAATGTGCTATCGATCTTTCCTCTCTCAAACCCATTTTCCAGCAAATAATCTGTCAAAGTTGCGTACCAAGCTTGTGGAGCCTGATGTAGGCCATATAATGCTTTACTGAGCTTGTACACATGATCAGGGAAGTCTGGGTCAGGAAAACCCGGAGGTTGCTCGACATACACCACTTCATCGACTTTTCCATTTAGAAACGCACTTTTAACATCCAACTGAAACACTTTCATCTCTTTGTGTGCAGCAAAGGCCAGGAACAGTCGGATTGCCTCCAATCTTGCCACATGAGCAAATACTTCATTGTAGTCTATCCCTTCCTGCTGGTTAAACACTTTGACAACTTATCTTGCCTTGTTACAAATGATTACCCCTTTCTCATCTCTTTTGCATTTGAAAACCCACATAGTACCAATTGCAGTCACATCTCGTGGTTTTTCAACCTACCGCCATACTTCCATTTTGTCAAACTGTGCCAGTTCTTCTTGCATGGCTTCTACCCACGAGCTATCCTTTAATGCCATATGATAGTTCTTTGGTTCAATCTGACTGATGAAGCAGGCATACAAGCATACATTCTTAATACCAGTGTCTCTAATGCTTGCATACACACAGATGTTTTCCTCCACACTTCTTCTGGTTCGCACACCATCAGAGGGGTTACCGATCACATTCTCCAGGGGATGATTCTTATGGATATGTGACGACCTTATTATAAGTCCATCACGATACGCGACGAGACCAGAAATCAGCTATAAAAGGGACAAAAAACAGTCTTCATTTCTCGCTCACAAATCATTTATCTCTCACACATCTTCTTATATATTGGTATAATACCCACGATTAGTAGTAACGATACCCTCTCCGATCGATAGAAACATTTATACACGAATCCGAAAGCTCTGCCTGTACAAGGTAAGACATTGTATTATCATGTAAAGTTTATAATCTCGTTATTATCGGTATAATTATTGGGTATATACTAATATAAATATGCTACATTGTGTTTAACCTAGGCGTTTAATATCCGAAAGCGCTCGTTAATTATAAACATAAAAGGTTAGACATTTGAGTTTTTGTACAACTCACATTTGCGTGAAACAACTGGTTTTCTAGTACTATCATGATGAATTTTAAATATATTAAACTCAGATAATCTAAATGTTTTCAAAGTATTTTCAAACTGTTTTAAATTACATTACAGTGATTAAGCCTCCGTAGACTTACGCGATGGTTACTATTGGTATTGTGGGATTTGGTATACAAGGCTTGCCTACTGGGCTATTACACGTTACTTATTGGTCAAGTGTTAGCTAATAAGTAAGATAACCACAATCACATATACGATCGAGTAACAAGTACCTTTCGGTAATTTGTAAACAGGCAGATGTAAAAACATCTTAATGTTATAACTGTAAAATGTGTCATTTATATGTGAATGCTCTCACCAGTATTTCTTGTTGATCAAATATTTTAAACATATTTCAGGTGACTTGTTAGAGACAAATGGATGATGACTGCGAGCTTCCAGCTTAAATAAGTGTCTTGTCACCATAATAAAGAAACATGTTTTGTAAATTATGGTTTATCTTTATAAAACGTATGTTTGTATAAAAATGGGTTTTATTACAGTTTATGGAATAAGAATCATGGTGTTTTTATAACTCTGATCATTCTCCTAACTACGATATGATGAAATATTCTGCTGCAAATATATTTCAATAAACACCGATACCACCACTCGATATTCATGGCTCCCCTCCCTGGGTATAGGGGTTGGGGGCTGTGACAAACACACCACAAAATCTTGACCCCGCAACTTCATTTCCATGTAAAATCATAGGTAGAGGTGTCGTAAAAGGTAACTCATCGTCGACGACAACAATTGTTTGTTGTCGGAAAAGGTAACTCCACCTGTCTCCGGAAATATAACTCCAAATGTCACCAGAAAAGTAACTCCACATCTCGTCGGAAAAGGAAACTCCACATTTCGCTAGCAAAGAGAACATGGTGAAAGTCATCGGAGGCGCCATTTTTTGGAGGACATATTTCTAATACAAATTGAAGGTAATGGTCCAAAATGTATCGGGAACGCCGGATTTTGGACACGTGGTTGATTTTCATTGGCTTTCAAAACTCGTCCTCCATTTGGCAAACTCGTCGCCGATGACAAATTTCAAGGGGACAATCTGATGAGTTTTAAAAGGTAAGGACTCGTTTAGAAGCTTCTCTTCTAAATTGGGTTATTATGAAAATTTTCCTTGAAAAAACATTAGAAGACTAAAATGACACAATTTTCAAAAGCCTATTTTTAATATATATTATGATTACGTATTTAAAGTTTATAGCAAATGACTTTTAATTTTTACTATAAAATCTAAACACATACATATAAAATGAGTAGGTTAGTGGTTCGAGTCCTGAAAGAGGAATTTTGTAAGTATCCTTACAAGATAAAAAGTGTTGGTTGTTAAAATAAAATAAAATGGATTCTTTTATTGTTATATATTTTCTTTTAATTATAAAACTTTAAACCAATTGGAATCAAAATCAAGTACACATAAATATATGAAAAATTGAAGTTTTTTTTACCTTAGGACGCAATAATCGGCGCTATGAATAATCAACATGTTATGACAGATCCCGATTGACTACAAACATATCAGTTTATAGTATGAAAAATGAATAAATTTTAACATTGAAAACGGGTAGATCAATTTAAAATATTTACATTGATAGATTAAGGGTTGTTGCAATTAGTCAAAGTGAAAATGTAACAACTCGAACTTTTTAACAATTAATATTTTTATTAAAACCCGACCCATTTCGATGTTCGGGAAATTTTACCGCATTATCAAGTAAATTAAATATTTTTATATTATTATTTAATTAATTATATAATATGTATTCATATGTTTTCGTGTGTGTGTGTATTTTATTGATGATTAATTTTGTGTGTAGGTTATATGTTTTCTTATTCTCAGAACAAGTGTAGGCTATATATTTTTGTGTAGGTTGTATTTTTTTTGTTGATATTTAATGTTAACACATGTAAAATAGTTTTTTGTATTATTTATAACAATGTAACTACGTGTTGATGGATATTTATATATTGAGTTGGAAGAAATTTGGATAGAAAAGAAATTTTAACGTATGAATAATTTGTACTTGTGTGTAAATAAGTAACGAATTAGGTTTAACGAATCAGTAATAAAAGTTAACGAATTATGGTCTAATTCGTTATAAATAACGAATGAAAGTCTGATTCGTTATAATGTATGATTCGTTCTTCTGATTCGTGTGATTTGTATAACGAATTGGACTCGAAGAGTTCAAATTCGTTAAACAATAACGAATGGCCAATTAAGCTTAATGTTTGACTAAACAGGTCAGGTCAAAATTACCAAGAACATGAAAAGTCAAATCTTTATAACTGAATTCAATACAATCATAATCAACGATATAAGACGAAATCAATGATCACAAGGATCTCGGAATCACATCGCGTGTATAATGGTATTGATTTTAGGTACCAAATCGTAGTACAAAATGGTTAAATTAAGGTTTATCAAAAACTCAAAAACCCGATAACTTAATCAACAAATTAACCCATCAAATCGTCATTAAATGTGATGAAAATCATTACGCCTTGATCGTATATACCTTACGATTCAGAATATATGAACACAACACGATATAACGATGATCGATTTTTTCAGAGAAAATTTTGCCAGAGTAACAGTAGGAAAAGGAAGAAGAAAATGAATAGTGTAGATGAAACGTCTTCACGAATCTCTATATATGTCTGACATTACACATTAACTAATGAAACAAATCAGTTGATTCGTTTGAATTTTAAAATAACGAATCAGGTGATTCGTTATCTTAAATTAACACGTAGCTTAATGAATTAGAGTCAAATCATTATGTTTAAGACGAAAAATTTACGAATTAACTTTAATTCGTGTTCAATTCGTGTAATTATGCTTAACGAATTAGAAGTCATTCGTAACAGAGTGACGGAAGCGAATTAGGATAACGAATTAGAATGTAATTCATTAAGAATAAC
The DNA here is from genome assembly GCF_021521415.1 of Bidens hawaiensis. Lineage (NCBI taxonomy): Eukaryota > Viridiplantae > Streptophyta > Magnoliopsida > Asterales > Asteraceae > Bidens > Bidens hawaiensis. Next base: position 2,801,056 of record NW_027491017.1, read on the forward strand.
CTAATTCGTTATACATAAATAACGAATTACATTTATTTAATTTTAAATTATATAATTAAATTAATTAAATCAATTAAATTAAATATTAATTAAATAATGAAACCAATTAACTTAAATAAATCAACGAGAACCCATATCTCGATGATCGAATACCTTAATGTGTTTTACGTTTTGAAACACTTAACTTAAATAAAAATTAAATAATATGTAAAAGAAAACTAAAATATTTTTGGTATTTTAAATTTTTGAAGTAAAATATTTATAAAAGAAATATCCGAAAATAAAAACAAAGAATAGAAAATGTTTTTGTGTTTTTGTATGGTTTTTCAAAATCAGTACATATTTTTGCATTTTTTGTGAGTTTATATTGACCAAATTGCCCTTCCATCACAGTTTTATATTTCAGCTATATTAAGACTTGTGTTAAGTCGGTCATTGATATTGTCATCCACTTAAATCTTATAACAAACTTTCAAGCGTTTTTGCGATATGATTAATGGTTCAATTTAGAGCACAGAATATCAGAAACTATCAGCCTCTAATCTCGGTTCAAACTTAATTTGATTTTTACCATATCACCCCAACTTGATTTAAACCATTATATTGCTGATCAAAATTTAAATTCTATAGAAATTTATGAGTCAATGCATTGAGTTTCGTTTACTATGAGTGAATATGCACGAGTCCATTTGTCGGCTTACATACACTGTATCCCTTGGGGTCCGTTTCTTAATGGTATTGAGATGAGCGCAAGGGAGGAACAAATGTATGACTAACATCGGATTTTGATCAAGTCAGTAATTTAGATTGTACGACGTACAACAGTGATCAAGTTTAATGACTTTGGGTTTGCTCTAAAAGCGAATAAAATATTCATGCATATGAATACCCGGATGATTAAGCCGCATAAAGACTCACAGTGTCTAGAACCTCAACGCTTGTTATTTGCTTTATTTTATTTTTGGGTGATCAAACAAATATAAGGCTTGAGTATGACAGGTTATTACATTTCTGTCATCCTCATCAAGATTTTTGCTATAGACTAACACCTCTTTCAATTTGGAATTTCTTTATGTTTATATCACATACTTAACTCTAATGGATTGTTTAAGGCCTACCAATGCACAATGCAATTAAGCACTCTGTTTTTTAAGCTTATTTCTTACTGGATTTGGGGTCAAAATAATCAATGTACTATCATTTTCTCTTGTTGCTTCAAAACTCAAAAATTTTTGAGGAGCATAACACAAAATGAATTTAATCTCCCCAGTTACATTAAGTCTATAAATTAATGGCTATTATATCAATTCACAAGTGAATAACAGGACCAAGACATGCAAGCATGTTCCACAAACTTAAATAACCGACATAATTTTCAGCGAGAAAATAAAGTAAAACGCATAACAAACGTCCCAACTACTTTCCATTGTCAGGTAAATGGCTATCCTGAACTTTGTGAGTAAACCTCAGGACCAAACATATACAAGTATATGTCCTTCAAATATGAGTAATTGACATACTTTTCAGCGAACGTATGCAAAAATCTTTTTGATTTTTATCTTTACATACTTAAAACACAATCTTTTTGTCTTTTCAATTTTCTTATAAGCAAAATAAAACTTCACAATATTTTTGGATATTCGGATTTTTCTATACAAACTGAAAACACAATATTTTTGGTTTTTCAATATTAGAAACTGTTTTTGGATTTTCAAAATATTTTAAAGACATTAAAAACAAGAAAACACAATATTTTTTTTTTTAAATTTTAAATTGTTTTTGGATTTTCAAAATATTTTAAAGACAATAAAAACAAGAAAACACAATATTTTTGTTTATTTAAAATTTTTCAATGTTTTTGGGTTTTATCTATACAAACAAAAAGCACAATATTTTTGCATTTTCTATTTTTCACCCCATAAAAACCAAAACAAAAATAAAATTTAAAAGGAAAAATTAAACAAAAAATAAAGATAGTTATCCTTGTTTCAGGATATCTGCAAGGGTCTTCAATCTATTTAAACCAAGCAAAAATTGAAATCAAGTTTTGTCAAAGGCTTTGGTAAATATATCGGCTTTTTGAAAATTGGTATGTACTTTCTCAAGGTCGATTAATTTCTTTTCAAAACAATCCCGTATGAAATGATATCGAATTTTGATATGTTTCGTTTTAGAATGTTGTACGGGATTTTAGGTGATGTTAATGGCAGCAGAGTTATCAACTAAAATTGGAGTAGTAAGAAACTTCAAATCGTAGTTGCGCAGATGTTGTTGGATCCACAAAACCTGGGAACAGGAACTCGAGGCTGCAAAATATTCTAGCTCAGCGGTTGAAGTAGAGGCTGTCGTTTGTTTCTTACATTGCCAGGAAACAAGCCGGCTTCCTAAGAATTGACACCATGCTGTAGTCGATTTGAAGTTAATCTTGCATCCTCCGTAGTCTGAGTCTGAAAAGGCGGTAAGTTCAAAGTTATCGTCCTTAGGGTACCATAACCCATTGTCTGGATTGTCCCTCAGATATTGAAGAATACGCTTGACCACTGCTAGGTGAGCCACTCGGGGACTAGCTTGATACCTAGCACAAAGACAAACTACAAACATAATGTCAGGCGAGAAGCAGTTAGATACATTAAAGATCCAATCATAGCACGATAGAGGGTAGGATCAACGGTGTCCTCCAATTCATCCAATGATAAATTGTGACCCACGGGGAGAGGAGTTGAAGGGATTTTTCCGGCAAATATCTTGAATCGGCTCAAAACATCGTTCACATATTTGGTCTGGTGAATAAAGATTCCTTTCGCAGACTGGTGAACTTGCAACCCTAAGAAAAAGTTCATCTCTCCAATCGAGCTCATCTCAAACTTTGTTTGCATTGACTTCTCGAAATCCTTACATAACATCTCGTTTGTAGACCCAAAGATAATGTCGTCGACATAAATCTAAACGAGGAGAAGATCATCACCAATATTCTTATAAAATAAAATGTAGTCGACAGTCCCTCGCTTGATGCCGTTATCAGTCAGATGGTCGGCAAGCGTGCTATACCAAGCTCTCGGGGCTTGATGTAAACCATACAGGGCCTTGTTTAATCGGTAAACTCGGTCCGGATAATCAGGATCTTCAAAGCCAGGAGGCTGTAAAACAAACACTTCCACGTGTAATTCACCATTGAGAAAAGCACTTTTAACATCCATTTGATAGACTTTTATATTCTTGTAAGCTGCATACGTCAGAAAGATTCGTATAGACTCCAATCTTGCAACCGGAGCATATACTTCAGTGTAGTCTATACCCTCTTGCTGATGGAAACCTTGCACCACTAATCGTGCCTTGTTTCTCACGATCACACCACGATCGTCTTTTTTACATTTAAATACCCACTTAGTCAGAATAGGCTTCTTGACTCGAGCGGGTTTGTCGATAAGATCCAAAACACCCAAAGGTGCAAACTACTGCAATTCCTCTTGCATGGCTTCTACCCAAGAAGGATCTTCCAGTGCCTTATGAGTCGTCGTCGGCTCAACTTGGGATAGAAAACAAGTGAATTTGGCAAGATTTACAATTCTAGATGAATGTAAATCCGCATAAGCACACAATACGTTATTTTCATTCGACGAGGCAACTTGATGACGTGTTTGAACGCCCACATCAAGTTCTCCAATGATTTTTTCCTTTGGATGATAATTATGAATCCTAAGAGTGGTATTCTCAGGAACAACATTTTCGAATAAATTAGTGTAATGTTCTCCCAGCTGATATGAGTCATCACTTTCAACTGCATCAGCAACATTAGGAGTATCTTCAGAAGAAGTAGAAACATTATCAGAAGAAGATGGAGGATCATCACATGGATCTTCAGTTGGAGCAACAGTTGGAGCTTCAACATCATTAGAACTTGAAAATCATGGAATGACCAATTGATCTTCAAAATACGCACGAACAAGGTCTTCATCTGGTTGCTCAGTTGATGGAGTAAACGAGTTAAATAAACCATCATACTCAAACATCCAGTCAGGACCTTTTCCTTTAGGAGGTTTGGTATACTTTTGATAGTCCACATCGTACCATCCCTCCACACAACCAGAAGTAACGTTAAATACCCATTTCTTTGGAGAAGCATAACCCAAAAAATAACCCTCAGCGGCTTTTTCTTCAAATTTACCCACATCTCTTTTTAACATCGTACAGGGACACCCAAATGGTTCCAAGTACTTTAAGTTAGGCTTTCGGTTGTTTAAAAGCTCATAACATGTCTTCTTGAGTCTCTTAACAGTTAGAACCCGATTAAGCGTATAACAAGCTGTGTTCACCGCCTCATTCCAAAATTGGACAGGAAGCTTAGAATCGGCAAGCATAATTCTAGCAGCTTCAATCAAAGTTCTGTTTTTTCTTTCAGCAACGCCGTTCTGTTGCGATACATAAGGTGCACTATATTCTCGGTGAATTCCTTTTGAATGCAAAAGAAATCCAATACAGTGTTCTTAAATTCAGTACCATTATCACTTCGAATTCTCCTCACTTTTTGCTTGTATAGTGATTCGATCTTAGTGATTAAGTTTTGCACCAGAACAGGTGTTTGATCTTTTGAACTCATAAATAAAACCCATGAGTATCTTGAATAATCATCGATAACAACAAGACAATACCAATCTTCATAGATACTAGCACGATTCACATGACCAAAAAGATCCATATGAAGTCGTTCAAGAGGAGTATCAATGGAATTCATTAACTTAGCTGGATATGACTTTTTCTTCTGTTTGCCTTTCTTACAATCAATACAGTGATCAAATAATTTAAAATTCTTCAAAGAAACCCCTTCGACCAAATCATTCGCCATTAAATAATTCATTTTCCTCACATGAATATGACCCATCCTACGATGCCATAGAATAGAGTCTTTTTTAGTTGCTTTTGAAATAAAACATGTTTCCACGGAAGTTGACGCCTTAGAAAACATATTCAAGACTTAAATATCATTCGATCGAGGTGATCGCATGACAACCATGTCCTTGGGAATGACGTATCCTGGTTTTAAAATCTGACATTTTTTATCAGTAAATATAGTTGTGTACTTCTTGTCACAGATTTGCGACACACTCAATAAATTATGGTCCACCTTGTCACAATAGTTGACTTTCTCAATTGTAATATGACCATTTGAAACTTCACCCTCTTGTGTTATCATACCCCCAGAATTCCCAGCAAAAGCCACATAACCCCCTTGAATATTTCTCACATTTATTAAGAGGTCGAGATTTCCAGTAATATGAAGAGAACATCCACTATCCATTATCCAGTTTTCACCAGACACGGTCTTGGATGTACCCTACACACAAAGTAAAAGTGATTAGTTCAAAAAGGCAGCCCATGCCTCAGTCTTGGGCACCTTTTGAGTTTCTCTTGGAAGATTAACTTTAACAGAATTCAACTGTTGTTCAGCAACTTGAGAATAAGTTACAGGCCTTTTAGACTTTCGTCTTAGATAAGCAGCTTGAACGACATTTGAGTTCACGTTCTTGCAGATTGGCTCAGTTGGAACAAACTTTGTTTTTACTTGACGATATGTTTCGTTCACATGAATTACCTTATGTGGGTTCACGTTTGAAAACATAATGTGAGTATCATCATTAAACGACAAAGGTAGTTTTAGAATCTCCTTTATCACAAGATCCAGTTTCGATTGGTCCTTGACAAACGGATGAAGATTCTGAGATTTCTTCTGTCCACAGTTTCTTACCACATGAGCTTGTTGTCCACACAGAAAACAACTTCTCATGTTCACACGATCATGTTGAGAATTGGTAAAAACATATGCAATAGAAGGTTGATGACTCACATTCTTAGTAAAACTCTTAGCCAAACCATCTGACAACACAGACTTCTTTTTCATATAGAAATCGAGATTAGAACAGTTGGAAAAACTTTGCAATGTGTCAGTTCTAGTTGATTTCACAAAATGAACCTTTTTAGCAGTTTTTAACAATTGCTTAGTTTTAATCAATGGGTCTGATGTGTTTGATGTTCTGGCACTAGCATATCGACGTTCAAGATCTTGTATCTTGGAAGTTTCATTGTGAAAGACACTTTCGATCAGTTCTGGTTTGATAATGCTAATCGGAATGTCTTTCTCAATGAACATCGTGTCTATTCCTTTCAACTTAAACACACGACCAATTGATGGCTTAGAAACAGTAGGATTGATAAAACGCATCAAATCCTCATCGGAAACTTTGGGTTTTTTCTGATTTCTTTGCCTTCACCAGTTTAACCTTAACTTGTTCTTCCTTTTTCACTTGAGTTGTGTGTGAACCATACACAGCCTCCTGAAATTCATGAGGTTCACATAAAATGTGATTAGAACTTGGAATGTTCTGGTTTTGGTGTGTAACCATAGGTTCAAACACATCCTCAATGATCACCTTCTCAACATTTTCTACAAATACTTTATTGCTTTCGACATGATGTTTTTGAGTTGGTGGTTGGGCATTGACATTTTCATATTTAACTTGTTTAGGTTTGTCAGAAATAACGGGTTCTTTCACAAGCACTTCTTCTTCTTTCCTAACAAAAGGATTTGCTCTATAATCGTTTTGAAAAGGTGGTGATATTCAACAAAACCTATACCCTTTTTCGAATCTTTTTGTTTACCAGATACTTCGATTATTTCATTTAGAAAAAACGAAGAGTTTCTAAACTTGCCCAACTTGTTCTTCAACTCAAGAACCTCATTTTCAATCTCGGTTATCTTCGAACGATGTTTCAAAATTTCTTGAAACTTTTGGTCGTTGATAGTCATTTGAACAGATAAATCAGCTTTGAGATCATGATTACTTGTCGACAATGCTTCAATCTTTTCTCTAGATCTCATTTGAGAATCTAAAGATTGTTGATAAGTATCTTTTAGTGAAGCAATTTCTCTTACTAAACTATCATTGTGATTTTTCAAAGACTCTAACTTAGGTTTATTTTTCTCACATTCAACACAAGTTACTTTAGCAGACACGTTAGAAGAGATAGGAACAGAAGAACTAACCTCATTGATCTTAGCCATGCAAGAAAAAGTGGTTGGAAACTTGTCACATGAATCACCAGAATCTGATTCCGTATCATTATCAGAAGACAACTCACTTCCGCTTGCATCTTGACAAACTTCATTTGCCTTGAACATAACCAAATTGGCTTGATTGTCGTTACACAGCAGTCGTTGTGACCAATCAATTCCATCCAAGTTAGTCAGCATAGCTCGTGACCCAGAAGAAGATGATGTGGTTCCAGAAGTCTTAACAGTATCATTCCCATTTTTACTCGATGAACTTCGATCTTGATTTCTAGGACCAGTATACTCCTTCTTCGGTTTATCACATTCTTTTGCAAAATGCCCGAACTCTTGGCCGTTATAACATTTAACCTTTAGTTTATCGAATCCAACCTTCTTGTTCAAAGCAGGAAGATCATTGCCGGTTCGTTGCATAAACCTTTTAACCTTTCGAACAATCATCGCCATGTTCCATTTATATCCATAAGCTCTAACTCATCCGGATCAATTTAATCATAATCTTCATCAGTCAAATCACTAGTAGCAATCTTACTACTAACCAGATTCTCATATGAGGTCATGAAGGCAGACAAAAAAGCAATGTTTTGTTCAGCTTCCTTCATGTTTACATTTGATGAGAATGAACTTGCAGTGGATGAATTTCCAGATCCACTAGATGAACCAGAAGCACCAGGTGACCCAGAACTTCCAGCAGAATAGAAACATGCTCTTGGATAACTATAGATAGTTGTAGCATTCTCACTTGCACTTTGTGTAAGAAATGCAGTGATTGGAGAGATTGTCGAACTCAGAGGCATACTTCCACCATAAAATCTCGGATCTTGACTATCCTTAGAAGATTTCTGACATCTAAGATCATACTTATGAGCTTCGATCTTTTGTATAAATTCAGTTGCGGTCAGATCTTCAATACTGAAGTAGTTGTTTTCTTTCAATACCATTAAAAATGTGGAATAAGAACTCGGTAATTCACTCTTGAGTGTATCAATCTTAGTAGGTTCCAACTTCATCTTGTCCATCTCGGCTATCAGATGATTAAATCTTGTTGTCATCTCCTCGACAATCTCACCCTTAAGTAATTTAAAGTTTCTAAATTGAAACTTTAGCATTACTTTCTTGCTTTCAGCTGTGTTACCCATACTTCTCATACGAATGTGTTGGAATAATGAAGCACAAATCTTAATGCTACCAACTTGGTGAAAGATGTTTTCGGGTAATGCCATAGTAATAGTAGAGTATGCTTTTGTTTCAATCTCTAACGCTTTCTTTTCTTCTTGAGAGTATTGAGAGATGGCTTTAGGTGTGAAGCCGATAGTCTCATCTCCAATCATCGGAACGGTATATACCTCATCAAAGCAATACGAACAATCAGGGTGAACCGACCCTAGATGAGCACGGAAACGGGGTTCCCACTTAGCAAAATCGCTAAATTTCATTAAACGTGGACATTTTGAATGTGAACCGATCTCGATGTCTAGTTGCAACATTTGTTGCATTAACATATTTTGGGAAGCTAAAGCATACATACCAGCCATTTTGAAAAATGACAAGACAATCAAATTTCAAGGGTTAACTTTGAAAATATTTTAACGAACTGTGAACAGTAACGAATCAGGAATAACTTTAACGAATCTGGGAGTTTAACGAATCTGGAACAGTGTCACACGAAATAGGTTATAACGAACCAGGTCAACGAATTGAGTCAAAGTAACGAATTAGATTGACGAAATAGGTTAACGAATCTGGTGGTTCCCTTAACGAATCAAGTCACGAATCAAATAAGTAAAAGCTTAGTGAATTAAGGTAACGAATTGTTGAGTTCCCTTAACGAATCACTAAGTCAAGTTTAACGAATCACAAACTCAACTTAACGAATTAAGATAACGAACTTGCTACAGTTGATAACGAATCAACTATAACAAATCAGGTTGTTATAACGGTTATAACAAACTCTGACAACTATTGCCACGTGGCAAAAGGTTGTAAGAATTATAGTTAACGAAGTGGACACGTGTCTCATGAATTGGAAGACAAGAATGAGAAATTGTAACGAACTGGATCACGAATTAGCGAATTTTATTAACGAACTAGTTGACAATTTAACGAATCTTCAAGCAAAGATGAAGATCTTCAAATCTTCAAACTAAATTTCCAGAAATCTGGAAAACTTCCCAGATTCAAGAACATGAAAACCCAGTCTCAAATTCGTTATACATTCTCAAAACTCAACCAATTCGTCTAAATAATGACTCGAATTATTCGGAATCTCAACGCGAGCCCAAATTAAACCATTTTCACACCAATTAACCTTAACACATAACCAATTTTACCAAAAAAAACCCACCTTATTTTCGGCCAAACCAGATCCAACCAATTTCAATACAGAACCAATCCAATTTCCAATTCCAAACCGCAACACCTTCCCGATACCTTAACTAACACAGATCCAATCCAGATCAATCCATATCCCCATCAATTCACACTAAATCTAGTCAAACACAAACAAAACACAAAATAATACTAAAATGATACGAATCGGTCCTTAATTAACGAATAAATAACCAAACAAGAGCAATCTAATCCCCGAAAACTCTGATACCACTTGTTAAACCCTCAGATCTGAGGTCTAAGGCTTAATTAACCAATAAACGGATCTAGTTCATTGTTTCTCTTATACGTTATATGTATATATTATTAGTTGTATTAGGTGTGTATATTATATATTAGATGGATAAGATTAAGAGAATGAATTTTGGATCGAGGGGAAACTTGCGCAGAGGTTCAATACATTAATTACCAAAACATAAATAAACAGAGGATGAATCCTCTATAAATAGGAAGATGGGTCTAGTTCGTTACACATTCCATAACGAACTAGCCACCCACTTCGTTACAGTACAGTAAATAAACATTCCTAACGAAACACTCCCTGATTCATTAAACATCCTTAACGAGTCAGGAGGAACTTAACTTAAGGTCAAGTTCGTTAAACACCCTTAACGAACTAGACAGTTCCTCTAACGAACTAGCTTAGATTAATAATATCTTTTACATTAAATTAAACGATAAATAAAAAGACTCGAGATGCAAAACCGTGTACTAACATCTCTATCTAATGAACGTGAGAGATTCATTATGATTCAACAATCGATCTGGATTGCATATGCCGTATTGACTCTAGCTCGATTCATTGAAAAATTGGAAGCACAAGAGCTCGAAATCCGAAAGAAGTTGAAAATGAAGAGTATTGCGGTAACTCAAGACATCGGGTTATACTTCAATTCATCACAATATGTGGTGGCACCTAGCCAGAAAATCCAAACTGATTTTGTCACTAATAGTTGTTGTGGTGGTAGTTCACAACCAAGTTCGTTTCAACAAAACAACATACCACACTACACAAGTACCTATACTGGAACCAACTTTGCTCCTAATCAATTCTCAAAACCCACGAGTCCATCATCCGATATTATGAAATGCAACATAGCGGTTAACAACAAGAACATCAATGGACTTACTGCTGAGAATGTTCAAGAACATATGGCTTTTCTAGGATCCGTCCTCGAGTCATATTAATGTTTAATTGTGGGTCGAATTGAGAACTACAACATGACTAAGGAGGATTGTGATCAAATTGATCTTGAAGAGATGGAGATGTTGGATATTCATTGGTGCATGGCTAGTGTTGTCCAAAGAGCTCAAAGATTTAGGAAATTACTGGAAAGAATTGTCTTGATGGGACAATCTCTAAACTGGGATCTGACAAATCAAAGGTCTGATGATTTCGATGCAAAGAGAAAGGGAATTTCTAGAGGGAATGCACGAATCCAGAAGTTGGAGATAATAGTCCTAATACATTTAGTAGGGATTAGAATAGGCAGTCGATTTATCATCAAAGCTCTCATGCACCAGCTGAACCATCAAAGAAGCTTGAGGCCTCGTCATTAAAAGCTTTTCAGGCACAACTAGATGAAGGTTTCAACTGGAATTCTATCGTTCATAGAGAAAATGTTGTTGAGGTAGTGGGTAAGGATCAACAAGCTGGAGAACAGGTACATTTTGTGAATGAAGGTGAAGTTGTGAAAGATGTCGAAAATGATGATGCTATAAAGGATGAGCTCAAAGCAGCTGATGTCACTGATGCTGAAAAGACTGAATGTGATGATCAAGAGGATAATAACATTGAGAAGACAAGTGAACATGAGGAGACAGAATCTCCTAAGAGTTTTGATTCAGTTCCAAATGATATTTTTAAATCATTTTTGCAACCTGATGTGTTTGAAAGTTTTGCAGGTTGGTTTAATGAAGAGGAAGTGCCTCATGGAAAGATTGATTTTGTAGTTGATGATGAAGATGAGATAGAGACAGATGATGAAACTTAAGCTGTAAAGAATGAAGAAATGAATGATGAAACTGTGTCAGCTGAAGATGTTCCAGTGACAGTTGATGAAGTGAGTAATGAAGATGTTGAAGAAGAGTCCATTAATCATGCTTGCATGGCCGGGCAAGAAACATTTTCTACTCATGAGGTTAAACACGTTTGTGAGTCGTGTGTTGAAAAAGATTTTATAATTGATTCATTAACAACCGACTGCAATAATGTGTTTCTTGATTATAAAAGCATTAAAGAAGCATATTACAAGCTTCAAAGGTGTAAGAAAAACTTGTGGGTGAAAATCCCACAATATGAGAAAACGATCTCTATGCTTAAACACACCGTTGATGATAAACAGATTGCTATTAATAGGCATATTGATGAGAAAGCGGAACTTAAAAGAAGCTTCAATTGATTAAAATTGAAATCGAAAGAGTTGAAACTAAACTTAAAAGCTATTCCGCCTCATCATATGTCCTTGATCATATTGTCCCAAAACCATCTGATGATATGTAAAACGGACAAAAGGAAGATAAAAAATATAATGCGGTACCGCCTCCGATTTGGAGCAATTATGTTCCAAAAGAACAAAAAGGGTTCTTCAAGGCGATGAATGTGGTGGCTGGTTCACCACATAATTATATTTCATCATCTCTTTCGTGTGAAGAGTAACCTGTTAAGTCCTTCAACAGCTCTGAATGTGAGAACGACATGGTTAAGCAAGCTGTAGAACATGTGTTGTCTGAAGCTAAACAGAAACTCAATCAAGTGATAAAACTGGTAATCAAAAAATTAAATTTGTTGATAGGAGGAAATGTTTTTGTTGTAATGAGGAAGGACATTTTTTTTACTCGTATCCAAAACGATTCTCTCATTCCCAAGAGAAAAATCATGTGGTAAACAAGAAACAACTTGTGAAAGTTTCATTTGTGAGACCTACTTCTCCACCCATAAAGATTTTAAAACGGGTTGTGGAGAAGGAATTGTTCAAAGACAATTTTAAGGCCGGTAAGTCTTCAAAGGTTAAGAAAACCAATGATGGTTTTTATAAGAAGACAAGTTCTGTTGGGCAGAACTGGGTGGTAAAGGGTAAAACAAATGATAAACCTGACAAACCTAATTCAACTATTGATAAAAATAAAACTTTTAAGTCAAACATTGAAAAAGATGTTAAAACTGAGCCTTCTAATTCTAGTTCGTTTAAAACATGCACATAAGTAGAATCGTTGACTGGTTGTGAGGATGATAATTTTGATTATTGTTTCTATGATAAATTGAAACAACCCAAGACCAAGAAGTCTTGGTTTTCCTTGTTTCACTAATCGCATAATTTTGTAGGGGCTTTCAAGATCCACTGACTCACGTTGGATTATGGATAGTGGAGCCTCTCGACACATGACTGTAACTCTTCATTTGCTAAAGAATGTCAAAACTATTCGAGGAGGATATGTGGGATTTGCGGGGAATCAAGGTGGTCAGATAGTTGGTGAGGGTACTTTGTCAAATGGGAAGGTGACGTTTGAAAATGTGAACTACATCACTAAGTTGGAGAATAATATGTTGAGTATTTCACAAATTTGTGACAAAGGTTTCTCTACTCACTTTACCAGTCAAGAATGTTTGATTCTAAAGCCAGGATTAAATATACCATATGAATGGGTATTGATGAAGATACCACGAGAGACTGATCTTTATGTTCTAAATATGGGTGTAGCATCATCTACTCAAGGCACTGTTCAGTCTTTTGTCACCAAGGTATCAGAAAGGGAATGGTATTATGGCATCAACGGATGGGTCACATCAACATTAGTACGATGAACTATCTTGTTCATAACCAACTTGTTGAATGAGTAAACGTCAAAGGGTTTTATTTGAGTAAAGATTGTTTGAGTTGTATGAAGGGTAAACAAATAAAGAAGTCTCACCCGACGAATTCTGTCAACTCAATCAGCTTACTTTTCGAGAGGCTACACATGGATTTATTTGGTCCCGTGAATGTCAAAAGTATCACCGGGGAACTTTATTATTTGGTGGTCACTGATGATTACTCACGCTTCTCATGGGTGATGTTTCTTGAGTCAAAATATGAGACCTTCGACAACTTAATGGTCATATTAAACAAACTTGAGATGTTATATAATTTGCCAATTAGAAGAATCAGAAGCGACAATGGTACCGAGTTCAGGAACAACCGAATGCTTCAATACTTTTATGAGCGCGGTCTTCTACATGAATTTAGTACTCCTTATACCCCCACAACAGAATGGATTTGTTGAACGAAAGAATACGACTTTGATTGAGACAGCAAGGGCTATGTTGGCTGATTCTAAACTACCATTTATCTTTTGTTCAGAAGCAATTGCCTCAGCTTATTATACTCTCAACCGTGTTCTAACGGTAAAGAAGTACGGCAAAACTTGTTTCGAGTTACTTAACGACGAAAGCCAAACATGAAGTGGCTTGAGCCGTTTGGATAACAATGTACCGTTCTTGATCCTAATGGTAAATTTGGAGGGATTCTTTGTTGGTTATGCTAGTCCATTATGACGAGTATTCTTACCTAGCATTAACCGGATTGTGCAAGTACAACATGTTGATTGTCAACGTTATGCTACTCCAATTCAACTAAAGGGCGATTCGTGGATGTTTGATTATCACAACTTGTGGAGTTGTTTCTCATTTCTTGAAAAGGAAATCACTGATGAAATGGCCACACTGTTATTTTAACAACATTTGGGTGAAGGAATTAGTGAATAAAATACAACACCAGAAGTTCCACTCTTTACTGATGACCTGGCACCAGATGTTGATGATCCTTTTGAAGATACACCAGCTAAACCATCCTTTGATGATGATGGTGAAGATCATGATGTTGTGATTGAATCTTTGGTTTAACTAACACATGTTTCTAATGAAGTGGTTGGAGAAGAAAATGTCACTAATTTTCCAACTGACGTGGTGGTTCATGATGAAGTTATTCCTTGAACATTGTATTATCACCCGGAATAGAATATAATCGGTGAACTTAATACCGGAGTACAAACTCAAATTCAAATAGACTAGAGCCTTCATTTTTATTATTCAAAAGTTACTCTTCTTTTAAATCGGTTCTCTTTAAAATGTTTTATCTCGCAAATCGAATCGAAGACCTATAAACAAGTATTGACAGAAGAACGCTGGGTCAATGTGATGCAAGAAGAATTATTACAGTTTGAAAAACTTGGTGTGTGAAAACTTGTTGAACTACCTGGAGACAAAAGGTGTATAAATACCAAGCGAGTTTTCAAGTGTAAAGGGACGAAAATGGAATCATTGTCATAAGCAAAGCTCAATTGGTGGTTCTTGGACTTAATCAACGGGAAGGAATTGACTACAATGAAGTCTATGCTCCCGTGGCTACGCTTGAAGCAATCAAAATTTTCTTAGCTTTTGCATCTTGGAAAGGATTCAAGGTTTATCAGCTAGATGTGAAGTCTGCTTTCCTTAACGGTAAATTGGGTGAGGAAGTCTATGGTGGACAACCATTGGGATTTGTCGATCCAATCAACAAAGACAAGGTGTATTTGCTTGACAAATCTCTTTACGGATTACATCAAGCCCCGAGAGCTTGGTATGAAACATTGTCTCAACACCTATTAGGCAATAGCTTTATTAGTGGCACTGTCGATGGTAAACTATTCACAAAGAAAGTAGATGGTCATTTACTGATAGTCCAGGTCTACGTTTTTAGGTCGATAAACGATGTTCTGCGCAAGGAATTTGAGGACGTTATGAAATTGAAGTTTGAGATGAGCGCAATGGGAGAATTGAAGTTTTTCTTTGGTTTGAATGTATGATACCTAATAAGTTTTTCGCCCTCTCATTTGTTCTATTAAAGAGCTCTTTGGTCATCTTTCCCAATAAACAAGATTCACATTCATCAAATGAATCAACATTTGATTTCAAAAGACCATTCTTTCGAAGTGTATGAATACGATTCTTGTTTATGTGACCAAGACGACAATGCCAAAGAAAAGTATTACTCAAATCCATTTTGAGTCTTTTGGTGTTAGCTTGGTACAACGAGTTATCAATGTATGAGTCATCATGAATTAATTCATAAATGCCATTAAACGGCATTGCTTTAAAATAAAAAACATTATCCATGAATAATAAATACCATTATCAACAAACTTAAAGTCATAACCAGATTGTCTTAATACAGAAACAGAGATAATATTCCTAGTCAAACTAGGGGAATATAAAATGTTTTTCAAAATAATTTCCAAACCATTTGGAAGTTTTAAAACATAATCTTCTCGGGCTTGGACGTCAACCTTTGCTCCATTGCCCATGAAAAGACTTATATCTCCTTTCTTCACTCCATTTCTTCTTTTGAACCCCTGCAATGAATTGCATATATGAGTTCCACATCCGGTATCCAATACCCATGTATTAGAAGAAATAATATTAAGATCAATGTGAATCATAAAAGTTGTACCTGAGGTTTGCCCCGCATCCCTCTTAGCTTTCAACTTCTTGAGATAGGTCGGACAGTTTCTCATCCAATGACCTATCTCACCACAACCAAAGCACGGATCCTCAGCGCTAACCTTTAGCTTCTTTGGTTTTGGTTCCGCCTTTGCCTTTCCCTTGAACCCCTTCTTGACTTGCCCCTTGCCAACGGCAACCCTTGCCTTTGGTTCCGGGTGATGCCTTTTCTTTAAGCCACCCTCATTGATTGCAAGAACGGGTAAAACCTTTTTACCCATGCCGGCTTCGGCTGTCTTAAGCATTGCGTGAAGCTCACCAATGCTTTTGTCCCATCCGTTCATGTTGTAGTTCATGACGAATGTCTCAAACCTTTTAGTTAAGCCATTTAGGATCAAATCCGTGGCTAACTCTTTTGAGACGGGACAATTAAGCCGTTCAAGCCGATCAATGTGGCTCTTCATCTTAAGTACATAAGATGAAACAAATTGGGTTTCTTCCATATGACATGCATGAAGCGCTCGAACCGTTTCGAATCGCTCAACCCGAGACTGACTAAGGAACATTTCCTTAAGCTGGGTAATCATGTCATACGCCCCATGATTCTCGAAATCCGTTTGGATCTCGGGAATCATTGTTCCCAACATGAGGCAAGAAACTTGCACCGAATCCTCGTTGTATTTCAGCCAATCCACATAGGCATCCAAGTTGTTGACATCGGGTTCATCGGGAATAGGATCGTCTAATATATAGGAATTCTTTTCTAGCTTGAGAACAATTCTCAAGTTTCGATACCAGTCCATAAAGTTGTTAAAGTTTAGACAATCCTTATCCAGAATGGATCTTAGTGATAGATTATGCACGTGTGGGATAATTGCGTTTGGTGCATTGTTTGCGGCCATCTAAAAGAATTTAACAAAGTTCAAATTAGTATTTTCGATATTAATAAAATTTTAATCTTTAATACCCTATAAATGTCTCCAAGACAATTATTGATTAAAATCTAGAACCCAACGTTTCATTCAAATAGTAGTTAGGTGACCTTTATCCTACTATCCGAATTAACAAGGTAGTCAACGTTTGACGATTGCAACCCTTTGCAACTTCTAGTTTTATGGGATCGGTTAAACATCATATGTTTTGTTGGTATGTTTAATCCCATCAACACCTTTGGATGCCATGTTAAGGTGACCCTATAGTCATGGTTTCCAAATCAAGTTGTCCAACTTACACACACGTGTGAGTTTACTCATACAAGTGGTTAGGTGATCCTAATGCCAAAAGTATTTGTAAAATCACATTAAGATCACAAGTTTTCTTAAAAGTGCTTAGGTGATCCTAACCCACTATCAAGTCTACAAGTGACTAAGTGTCGTATAAAAGGATGGTGTTTAACTTGTTTTTAAAAGGGATTTTAGTTTTCTAAATTCTAGATTGGAAAACTATTTATTGTACCTTTCATTTGCATGCATTCAAATGTATGGTACTTAGTTGAAAAACCCATTTTCAAAATTCCTTTTAATAAAACCCTTTTTATTATGAAATCATTAGCTATTAATAAAACCAATTTTATTTCCTAACGATTTCTAAGGAACCAATTTTATGCAAGTTGATTTTAAGTTATTAAGCAAACCATATTGCAAATAATAAGTAAATCAATCATGCAAGCATAAAATATACACAACCACAAGTTCATAACCATAGCCTCCTAATATTGACCACACTTGTTGACCGAAGACAAGTGTGTCAAAAAGTCTCTCCTAAGGGACCCAAAATAACATGCACTTGTGTCGATGAACTCCCACTTGATTCCGCATCCATATGCTCCAAGTGTTTACTCCCGGTGTTGTGGTCTTCATCATTTTATTTGGGCTTCCATCCATGCATCTTCTTTTACAAAATATATCCTAATACATTTTTCTAGTAAAAGAAATACATCTAATCTACTTATTATTACAAGCCATATGAATGAATAAATAGATTACAAACCCAAATAAATATTACAACCAAATCGAATGAACAAACAACCAACACAATCATTCAACCAAACACAAGGCCATGGCTAGGTTATGAACATCTATTACACATCCAAATATGCAATAATACAAGACCAAAATGGTTCCCCTTTTTGCCTCAAAACTTTCGGCCAAGCTTAAGCAAACCGAAAGTTTCGGGTTTTGTCCAAACAAACTAAACAATCATCCAAATGACTTGGTTTTTCAAGATTACCACATGCATGTAAAGTATAACCTTGAAAAACCATGGGGTAACCAAAACCCCTAAAATTGTCTGCCAAATGGTGAAACCCACCATAAAACCGAAAAATTTTGGGTCTAATGAAGCATGCATTCGTATAAGCGGCTCTTGATGCCATTGTTGGGTTTTAACAAGATTATCAAAGTGATAAAATCCTTATTTTACCATAAACGCAGCGGATATAAGTTTTAAATCTTGTTAGTTTTAGTGTATAGAACCAATTCAATACATGCAAAACCCAAACCCAGATCCAAATACGAATTACACACTATCAAACACATGCATGTCACTATAAGTTCATGCATGTTAAACTACCTTTCAAGTAACCAAAGAAGTGTGAAAAGGATGATGATTGAAAGGCAAGAAATTGAATATGGAAGCTCCTCAAGCTAGTATACCCCAAGCTTCAACAACACACCTTCTTAGCTAGGATTTAAACACTTGATTAACACCTTCTTCCTTGCCTTAGTTTGGCCAAAATCAAGAGAAAGAAAGGAAGAGAGAATTGATGTTTACTTGCATGTATGTTGTGTGTGTTATATGAAAAATGAAAGAGAAAAGTTTGGTTTTATTCAAAGCCATCTTTCTCTCCACCAATCAAACCCTTTGCATGTCTCCACTCAATAATAAAAAATAATATATTTGAAAGAGTTATTATCTTTTTCTTTTATAAAACTTTAAACATATATATATATATATATATATATCCATACATATATACTTTTATAAGTTTATAACTTATAACTTATAAAACCTATTATATGTTTAGAGACATGCTTGGTTATTATTATTCACATATTGTTATTTAACCAAATTAAATAACACTATGTAATGTTCTTTCATACAACATAAATCATCCATATGATTTGTTTATTACACAAGTACATTTTATTAAGAAACCCCTTTCCAAATAACTCAAGTGTTAATATTCATTTGTTATGATCACATCATATATGAATGAATATTATCGGTGTTTGTCTAGCTTGTTATTGGGTATGACCCGACTTGGATCATAACGTACTAGCCACATCAATTTAATATGTCTCTTGGGCAGACCGAGTCCAACAGATATCAATCCAATCCAAAAGTCTCTCACTTGACGTTAGTAAAGCGGATACTTTGGTATCTAAAGGGATGTCCAGTGGACGGTCTTTGGTATTCAAGAAACGATATTTTTGAGCGTCGGTTGTCAATTTTTTGGTAGTAGGTTGGTGACATGGCATTGTAAGAAGCAGATGACTGATCGCTCTCTACCTATGAAGCTGAGTATGTGACTGCATCCATTTGATGTTCTCAGGTTTTATGGATGCAACAACATATGCGCGATTAAGGTTTGAAATTTCTTACTACTCCTATTTTTGTAGATAACACTGCTGTTATCTTCAACGGTGTGTGGTTTTATGACCTTAAATCATGTATTGATTGGATGCATTATGTTTTTGGAACCATTGGGTCTTTATGCGGTTTATCATCAAGGTATATATTCATTTCGGTGAATATTTAAAAATATGCTCAAATGAGCGAACCCTGAAAAGTCATTAAACTTGATCGCTTTGTACTTTGTACAACCTACACTACTTACTTGATCAAAACACGCTGTGAGTAATACATTGTTCCTCCCTTATGTACGTCTTAATACCAACAAAAAACGGACCCCGGGGGATACAATGTCTGCAAGCCGACAGATGAAATCATGCATACTCATCCATGGTAAAGGAAACTTACGGTATTGCTTCATAACGGGGGTATGCCTTGTTATGGAAAACTGTTGCTATGATTGTCAAATTAAAATTTTTTAAAAGTTTTGATCTGCTGGTTCTAAGGTTTAAGTCAAGTTGGGGTGACATGGTAAAAATCAAAATAAGCCTGAATCAAGATTAGAATTTGATAATTGTGTGCTTAATTGAACCTTAATTGTATCACTAATGTCTCTGAATCTTTTGTTTAATAGTTTAAGTGGACAACAATACCCATGACTGAGTTAACATCAGTCAGAATAAAGCTGAAATATAAAACCTTGATGGAATAATAGATCGATCAATATCATTCTGTGCTCAACTCACAAAAGTATGTTTCTTTATGTTCATATATTAGTGTTTTTAAATTGTTTTATTTTAAAAAAAAAATTGATTACAACTTTCGTTTATAAACCAAAAAGATTTTACACTTTTGTATTATTTTATATTATGGTGAATGGTTATTCGGGTTTGGATATCCAAGAATCTGAATGGAGTAGTTGGTTTAGACAGAGATTTTAAAAATTGGGGTTAAAATTTCAAGTGAATTCATCAAGGTCAATAACTTGGACTTGATTGGGCTCGAAAGTGTGAAATTTGTCGGATTTAAATGTTGTTTGAAATGATCAACGTATAAGTTTCCTAGATATACGGCGTATAAGTTGTTATGACTTATACAGCGTATAAGTCCAAGACTTATACGGACATATAAGTAAATGATATATATATGGAAGTTATACGCTTGACATTTCATTATCTACTTATATGTTATTCAGAGGACATATACGGCTATAACTTCTCTTGATCTGGTGCTCGTATATCTTGTTGATTACTCTGTGTTATTGAAATTGTTGACTCTAGTGGTTGATTTGCACACCACTTGAATTATTGAAGGTATAAGTCTTTTCTAATCTGTTGGATCTGGATAAATTTGCAGCGATGAACAGTGTCGGGTTTATTAAACATAATTGGACTTGTACTTGATCATTGGGCATAGGTTTATTATTCTAAAAATGTTATCGATAACACAATGAACCTCTGTGTCCTTCGTGGTAAATCAGTTGTTGTCTGTTTTGTCCAAATTAATTTAACCTAAATTTGTATTGTGAACGCATGTGTTTAGACACTTATACAGCGTATAAGTCTCATTAACTTATATGGCGTATAAGTTCTAAATCTTATACGTTCATAATACTTAACCGTTTATGGAATTACACGTTGACATAGTCTTAGGCGGACAAAGTCACTTACACATTGAACTTACACTTACACGTCCATGGATTTACACGTTGAACTGGCTTATACATTTAAAATCACTTATCCGTTGTAATGACTTACATGTTGTTAATATACATATACGTTTTTACGCTTACATGTTGTATTGGACTTACACGGACCTTTAGACTTAAACGGTGATATCACTTATACGGTCTACATAATTAACATTTTAAATTTTTATAAAAAAATCTAATATGTTGATTGTTTGTTTGTGTGTGCAGATGGTGAAAGAATATAATGTTAATCATAACATTTGTGCATTTTTTGATGGAAAAATGACAAGATGGAACCGTTCATGCCTATATTGCCATTCTTTCAACGTTCGAGAATTCTTATGGCGATTACGGCTAACATCGTTGTGATAAAGGATATTATTGAAGAGTTCTAGAAGAATGCCATGCTTGAAGAAGAATGTATCAAGTATGTGATATAGAAGAAGGAGATTAGTGTTTCTGAACAAGTGCTACGAGATGTTTTGGAGATACGCGATGAGTCAATTAATCCGACTGCTTTGGGCTAAAGGATGGTCAAGGGATGCTTACAGAGGATGGGATACCAAAACTATGTGAACAGGGTTGCTTATCTAAGGATTATCAAGGTCGTTCAAGTTCTGAATTCACGTGATTGTACATTGCTTGGGACATCGCAAATGAGGGTACGAGGAGATATTAAACTACCAGATGTGCATGATGACAGCTCTCTGCTTGAACTTGAAGTATAACTTCTCTAAGGTTATATTCGAGCGTATGAAGATGTACTTTAAGAGAAAATGGTTGATGTACCTGTCTTGGACAAAAATCTGCTAAGGATAATGTATCCAAATCCGTAGTTGTGAGGTATAGTGCTATGCTAACAACAACGATTGTATGAATGAAAATGGAATGAACAACGTGATTTGTTGCGAGGAAAAACCCTTTGATCTTATTTGGATCAAAGGAAAAAAAACCCGGGTGATGAAAACTTGTCAATCACCAATTTATTAATAAAAAAAAGGTTACAAGTGTTTTGGAGATTACGATGGATGTTACAACAAATTCTAGTGTGTAGAGATAATTATGAGTTCTACTCTGAGTGTGTGTGAATACAAGTGTCTTCTAATCGATCATTATCTCAATGTGTATAATGGAAATTACAATTAACAATAATCCCTATCTATCCGCCACTCTTCCACGACTCCTCCAATGTTCATTGACCACGTGCTAGGAGCTTCCAGTAGCGAATTTTAAGGTAGACTCAGTCATGGAGTCGTTACTTTTTGTTGAATATTAACCTACACACATGAAACAATTGTTAATAATACAAACCTCTGAGGATCCTTGATCTTTGACATGGCCCTGGAACTCTTCAAGATGATAACTGATCCAGACACATCTTCAAGTATAACATATGCTCAGTAGTGAAAATATCAGTCCTAACAATTGCCCCCAAAATGGCGAGTGTTTATGCTTTACAGTTGGCATTTTAAAATTTGAATCTTCTGCGAAAACTGAGTGATTAGACGGTTTCCAGAAATATTTACTATCCAGCCCTTGATATAATCATAACCGCCTATATATGTCATCCCTATATCTCTCTTATAACCACATATCCTAGCGACACATCAGGTATCCTTTCTTTTCTCTTTACTTTCTTTGTTTTGATAATAATGTTTGTCGCTTCATCTTCTTCACCTCCCTCTAAGCCGTCCGGCCAATCCTCCGACGACTCCGAGTTGACGGAGATGCGACCACGGAACCTAATCGCTAATCCATCTCTCGAAATCTGCAAATTCACAGACCCCGAAATCGATGAGTTCCGTTCTTTATTTCCGCCAAAAACCATGTTCCGACCGTACGACTCCGGCGTTTGCTGCAACATATATTCACAGGCTTGGGTGTGTTTTCAACATGTCCATTCCCAATTGGCTATCGTTATTCGTTCCCTTCTTTCACACAAAGCTTCTTCGAATCCACCGGCATATCCTACATCCAAGCTATGCCGATGCTTTGGAGAGTGTTAGGCACCATCAAAAGAATTATTGAGGACGAAAAAATCGACTTCGGTCTTCCTTAGTTGTCCTATCTGTATACTCTCACTACCCATGCTCCAGCCTGATTCCTTTTGAAATCCAAACCTCGACAACCCCATCCGATTTTAAAAGTCACTTTGAATTATTCATTCTGGAGAAATCAATTCTTCTTCGTGAAATGTGACCCCATACTCGAAAGGCTGACCTTCCTTCAAATTGGGTCAGAAAGGGGATCCTTAGTAACATAGGATATTTGATGACTAATCTAACTTTGCATCCTCTTTTTGTTTGCAGCTGAGAATTTCACTTCATTGGCTAAGTTACCTGGCACAGAAGAGAAAACAAAATGGTTCCTTGCACTGGATACCGAGGTCAGAACTTTCCAAGCCCGTTTCATCGAAGCTTGTTGTAAGATTTCCTTAGATTCCAACATGTCAAGTAAGTTTAGTGTAATAATTTGAAATAAATAATGATAGATAGAATACTTATCTGTTATTCTATTCTTGTAGGCACCAAGAAGTCTGAGAATGTAGGTTCCCGTACGGATCTTACACGGGATATCGCTATCTACGTAGGTGCGGAATCCCTGCGTAGGTACTTACGAGCGTAGAATACGTAAAACAATCACACGCGATACAAACGAACACGTTATATATTATAACTTGAAACACGTCTATTACAGACTCTCGGCACGTTCACTGAACTCAACTACTGATTCCTCCCTCTATTTTCTAAACAATCCGTCGGCTACAGTATATATAGACACGACAACTTCGCCCGATATGTTCAGGCGAAGTTGTCCATAACTTCGCTCGTTCAACAAGTTCGCCTAGGCGAACTTGTCGACAACTTCTCTTGTTCAACAAGTTCGCCTAAGCGAACTTGTTGACAACTTCGCTTACATACATAAACATAAACTTAAACATAATTACATTACAGACTCAATTACAAACGCTAGACTATGAACTACTGACATTTATGTACCAACAGACTCCCCCTTGGCAGTAGCTTCATATCTTGATCTTCAAAGCTTGTGTCTTGTAATCTCTCGTCTTCTCTCTTCATCTCTTCAAGCATGCACTCCCTGTCTAACACATACAGAAACCAACTTCTGGTACTTCTTAGCTTCCTCTTTCCAAGCAGGAATGTAGAAAATCTTCTTAGCATGTAGTACCTGCAAGTCAGCTTGAGACAGATTGACTAAGTGCATAGGATCATACACTCTCATGATCTCTTGCTCATCTTCATCCTCCATGACCGCTTCAGCAGTTTCACAATCCACGTACCACCACTTCAAGTCTTTCAAGAAGTTCTTGGGCATCACCTTCATCGGCACTTCTTTTAAATGACGGACTGGTTTATACTTCATAACCATCCATGGTTTGCCGTCTGCCCTCATCCCTCTATCTTTGTCTTCTACTAACTTCCCTTTCTGAGGCTTCAGAAGTTCAAACTTTTTATCTTTAATGGCCTCCTTCCAAACAATTTTCCCAATTACTCTCGCCATGTTATCATCACTTCTGTTTATCAGCCCCAGTCTTGCTAAGTCTTTCACCTCACACTCTGGTAAGGTATTCAGGGATCTTAACATCTTCTTGAAGTACTGAATGCCGTCGTAACGTTTGATCACAAATAGTTTCAACTCTTCATCGTACAACCAGCATATGATTCCCTTCTTTGATTCTGCATATCCCTTTATATTATACGACTTTTTGAACATCGTCGGTACTGCTGGCTTCTTCGTCTTTACAACCAGCATATGATTCCCTTCCAGTTTGGCTGATCTTCCCACTCAGTGTTGTCAACCGCAGCATCTTCACATATAGTCGACTGTTCAACCACAGGGATCTCATGCTCTACATTTTCTTCAACAATCTCTCCTTCTTCTATCACATTCTCAACCACAATTTCTGCACCAATCTTTTCGATCTCATCCGTTGGCAGAACATCATCTTCATTTATCAACTCATCATCCTCTAACATATCGACTATCTCTTTCAGCGCATCAATCATATCATCAACAATCTCAACATCTTCAACCACATCCACATCATCACCAACAGCAACCACATCATCACCAGCGGCAGACTCCCCCTCAGCTGTGGAAGCCCTAAGAGCTATAGTAGTTCTTGGCAACTCACCACCTGCACCTTCCGGTGCATTGGGATCATCGTCTTGATCATTTCTTCTTTTCGTCCTCAGCTCGTCGCCTCTACAGCTCATCTCCCCCTGAGATGCCAAGAACACCTTCAAGGCATCTATAACTTTCCCGTGCTCAACCAGGAGGGATGCCTGCAGTTGATTTGCTTCCACTAGGCGTTGAATAGTCTTGGACTGCTCAGCAACGATCCGCTCTAGTGAAGCTATTCGTTCCGAGTCTGAAGTGGGCGTAACCGCAGGTGGTACACTTGGTAACCCTGCAGTGGTAGCAACAACTGTCGACTCTTTGAATTGTGCAACAACCTCCGACGTAGTGAGCGTTAGAGGCGGCAATGATACGATCTCCGGAGCCGAGAGTTGTGCTGTGGTGGATGGGATGCTAACAGATGCAGTAGTTGCCACCACAGGAACAACTGTAGCGCTTAAGCTTGTAGTCTGTGCTGTAGAAGGGACCAAAAACATTCCAGACAAGGCAGTTGGAGCAAAACGTACCAACCGTGAAGTCTCTCCAGCTCCTACACCCATACCTATCCTTTCCCTTCGTGAACGCTTTCTCACCAGCTGCACAGCTTCTTCTTCATCATCTTCCTCGTCGTCGTCGTCAACAGTTCTCTTTTGTTTCCCAACTGTTCTCTCATGCGTTACCATCATCCGTCTAGCCTCTTCCATCACATCATCAAAGTCAGCCTGTGGACCCGAGACTTGAATATTCTCTTGAGGATCAACTCGGTCCATATCAAACATTCCTTGGCCTCCCAACATGGCATCAAGGTCAATCTCTGCAGCTGACACAGCAGCAGATACAGCAGGCGCAGCTGATACAGCCTGGGGTGCTGCCGCCTGTTGTGGTCTTGGGTCTCTGAACTCGTCCCCTGCCGCAGGCACATACTCCGGGTTTATAAGGTACCCAAAGAGCGGAGTATGCCTGGGACGCAGCTCAGGCTTGCTTCATGCGCTGGAAGTGCGACACTGTGCAAAGATACGTTTTGTCACACTTTCCACGTATCGAATAGGGCGTCGTTGAGGCAGCGTCGGAGCCACATGATTTAAAATCATCTGTAGGAATCGTGGATACATTATAAACCGCTCACGCGCCACAGCCCTTCGTTGCCTATCGATCTCGTAAAAGATCATCTGGCTGAAAGAATATCCTTTATTATAAGTCAACGCCGTCATAGCAGACTGCATTGTCGCACCCATACCATCAGTGCCTGCCTTCCGTCCTGACATACATACGATCATGACGTGCATAAGGAAGCGCCACTGATCTAAAAGGAATCCCTTTCTCCGTTGTGTGTCCCCTAAGGGACCAGAATACCCCATCCTGAGGAACGCTCCATCACGGAATGGCGCAACAAACTCCGTTGGGTCATCCCTCGTCTCTTCACCAAACCGCAACGCCACCCGTATTTGTTCAGAAGAAAACTGAACAACTTGACCGTTTACGGTGGCTCGCATAACCGGGGGCTCAACCCGGCAATCGTACTCTACCGTCTGCCAAAAGTCTTCAATATTCGGTAGGGAAATAGGCAGGGTAGTTGTTATTGCGTGATATATCCGTGAGCGCAGGAGAAAAGTAATTATCTCCCTATAGTCCTCCACGCCATTTGCATCTGGGTCAAGTGTTATGAACTGGTTATGAGCTGGGAAGAATTGTCTGTGATCATCACCGTCATCACCTGCACCTCCTGCACTTCCAACAGCAGCCATATCGGCACAAAACGAACCAAGTTAGATAAACGTTAAAGTGTTACACAAGTTCGCTTGATTACTAGGAGCGAAGTTGTGATCAAACCTGTATAGGCGAAGTTAAAGGTGAGGCGAAGTTGGGAACAACTTCGCTTCATCTTTAAGTTCGTCTAATTAATTTTAAGTAAAAAGGTCTAGGCGAAGTTAAAGTTAACTTCGCCTCATCACAACATCGCCTCAGGCGAAGATAAGGGTTAGGCGAAATTAAGCCTCAGGCGAAGTTGCGGATAACTTCGCCTCAGGCGAAATTAATCGTCAGGCGAAGTTGCGGATAACTTCGCCGAAACCCTAACTTCGCCTGAACTGAATCGGCGACTGTTATCATTCCAAACATCCGAAAATCCGATGTTTCGGTAAAATTGACGATGAAGAACTCAATAACACTTGGTATTAAGGTTATGTGGACGAAAAGTTTGTCCATGAACACGTTAAACACAAGTTATAAAAGTCGGTTTTGAGTCCGACGGACCAAGATCTCGAAGCGGTCGAAATAAAGTTTGATAAACAAGAAGAAACACTTATTGTGAGTTTAGGTGGAGATGGAGATGACGATGATAAATATGTACTTTGTTGAGTGATGATATAAGTAGTGTAGTGTAGTGTTTAATTAAGTATGCAATATTATGATTTCTATTTGTATCAGTTTGGCTTGTGGAGTGGGTTTTAGATGCCAAGGGCATAAATTATGGATCATGACTAATGAGTGAGCGAAGTCTTTCTATTTAAAAAAAAAAAAAAAAAAAAAAAAAAAAAAAACATGTAGGTTCCCCCGGGGGCGTCGCCGATCGATACGAGATCCGCACGAGGTCTAGGAGTGCGGAATCCTCCTAGACTCGTTTTATTGGTGTAAAAGATGAAGAACACAAACACGTACACGAACAAATACAAGAACGGGATAATCAAATTTGCAGATTCTTTATAATATAATAATCAAACACGTTACATACCGTAACATAAACAGAAACACGTCCGACCCGAGGTGAGCTCTACCTCGGGTCGTCTCTCACGACACTTCCTCTCTTTTACTCTCTAGACAAATGAACTATATCACAATACTCTTA
This sequence comes from Bidens hawaiensis, assembly GCF_021521415.1. NCBI lineage: Eukaryota > Viridiplantae > Streptophyta > Magnoliopsida > Asterales > Asteraceae > Bidens > Bidens hawaiensis. Next base: position 2,829,212 of record NW_027491017.1, read on the forward strand.
TTTTCTGGATACAAAACCTAAACAAGACACACATATATATAGACAAACCATCTTCTCGGGCTTGGGCTTGGGCCAGTAGGCGAAGTTGTTCATAACTTCGCCTATGGCGAAGTTGTGATAACTTCGCCTAAGGCAGAAGTTGTTACAACTTCGCCGTTGGCGAAGTTGTTCTAACTTCGCCTAAGGCGAAGTTGTGCTAACTTCGCCTGTGGCGTTCCGCTGGTCTGAATTGCATAGCGACGGTCACAAAATGCACCAACAGTCTCCCCTTTGACCGTTGCTCTCAATTCTAACAAACACGAAAGATCATCCGTTACAAAAACATGCACCAACAACAACGCGTTGGAACTGCATAACCAAGTCGTAGTCTTCATTGCGCTCAATCAGAATCTGATTCTTGTGTAGCACATCATTGTCGGTCTCGGTTAAGTTTACCAACCACATTGGATCAATGCTCTTGATCAGTTCAGTTTCCAAACCCATTCCCAACACAATGACGGCTTCGCCGGTTTTGTTGTCATAGTACCAGCGGTTGAAAGATACCATAATGTGTTGGTTCATCAATTTCACCGGCACATGCTTCATAGTCTTTGGTGGTTTTACCTTAAGAACCAACTTCTTCCAACCTGTCCTTGGGTCAATCTCGTTATGACGCTTACGGATTGGAATCTGTGGTTTAAAAAATTTGAAACCGTGGTTCACTTCAAACAGCAAATGTTGGTGAAACCAACTTGCTTGTTTATTCCCACCCCGATTAATAAATGGACGATACGCCAAAGTGCGCACATCCCATCTCGGTAATGAGAGAAGGTCAGACATCCTTTCGTAATACTGGACGCCCTTCTCCCATTTAACAATGCATACTTTTAATTCAGAATCGTAAAGCCAAGAAACGATGTCACCTTGTACTTTTGACACGGCCTTGAAAGTAGTCTTTTGATTGGCTTTGGCACGTGCAATGGCTTCTTGTGATTCTTTATCAACATACCTGTGAGTGTTGATAATCTTTCCAATCCTTTGGTCTTGATGAACAAACCAACTCCGAATATCTTCAAGAGACGGATCAATCTTTGGATTGAATTTGGTATCAACAAAGTCAGCAGCATGTTCACCCTTGGACATCTTCTCGAGATGATCTTTTGCTTCTTTTACAGTCTTCTCATTAAATACAGGAGCACCTTGATCAACATTTGTGTGTTGAAACAAGTCAGGATACTTGATGTGTTGTAAAACACACTTACTTTCCGTATGGTTTTATCATGCTTAATTATTTGATTAATGAGAGTTATGGGTGGTTTTTGCATAATTTTACAAAGATTAAATGTTAATTGTAGGTTATGAAAGTTGATGGAAAAAAGAGTTAAGTTCGAAGATTTTAGGGGCCTATTTGATCAAGTTTAAAGACTACAACTCAAGGCCCGACCCAAGCCACAAGATCCAAGCCTTTCAAGTATCATTATTATATAATATATGAAAAAAAAGCACCCAAGAGGGCAGCCCCTAGTTCCGATCGCAAATCAGCAGGCAGAAAGAAAGAATTAAGTTTTGTTGAGTTTGGTATAGTTTGGTCGGCTAAGAGTTTTGTGATTTGTGTTTCCTTTAAGGAAACACATAATTTGTGTGGTGGGAAGTGTTTCCCACGTGAGAAGCAACAAAAACAACAAACAATCTATAACAAATATAAATCAACATCTTGGGCAGCATATTCCGATCGGGATTTTTGGGCAGCAAGGAGGAAAGAAGAAAAAAAACTTTTTTGCAAGCTTTGTTGATTGTAGCAGCATCAAGGAGACTTGGTACAGCAGCTAGGGTTCGCTTCTCATTATAAATCTCAGCCATAATCCATAATATAACATCCATAAACTTTGTTCTTTTGTTCAAGATACTTAACTTGTTGATTTGATCTTTTACTTTGAATTGTTTTGCAAGTAACTTGAAGATTGACTTGTGCTTGATTGAGATTGATTCTTGAATGATTTTAATTATGTTTATGTTGAGTTATATGATGTTTACTTTGATGTATATCTGCTGTCCAAAATTAATGAGTGGCTAAAGTAGTTAGTTCTACCTAGGTTAGATGATTATTGTTAGGTTTTAGTAAGTAGTTTGGATTGTTGATGATCATGGCTTAAATTGTTAATGTAAAGTTTGGTTTAACATTGAATTAGGTTGTGTTTAGTGGCTGTGAATTTGTTAATTACACTAATAAACCTCTTGCTTTTATTAATTGAATGAGTTTTGATTGATTGTTGCTTGTTAGGACTCTTTACTTAGTGTTTAGGGTTTGTTTGCGGGGTGATCAACCGTAAGGTTTAAGTGAGTGTATTAATTGAATATAATCAGCGGGTAAGCACCTTTTTAGAGACCGACAGGTGATAGGAAGTAGGGTCGTCTCATAGCTTTTACTTGTTAGGATTAGGATCGCGCGAGAGCGGGTTCGGTTCTTGTCGGGTTTGGGTTTGTGAGCGATTAGTTGACCTAGTTTAAGTTAAACTGAATTGTTCCTCTATCCTTGGTTACGTAGTATTCGTCTCCATTAGGGTAGTATGTCGTTGAGACCGAGAGGAGAGTCGGCATTAGAGCACGTTAACAATTCGTCACCCGGTTTGTTCTTAAAATCAATTAAGGGTAGGTTAGAGTTTGTTAGTGAGACCAAGAGGTAATCTAGCTTTCTTGAGTGAACCTTAGTTGTGTCAACCTTAGGAACTGGTGTCGTGAGATTCTACAATCCAATAGCTTACTATACCTTCAATAGGATTCTTACCTTGGTAGACGTTTTTCCCATTGATAAATCGTATTTTCAAATTTTCGTCCAGTTTTCTTAAATTAAGTCTTTTAAGTTAATTAAATTAAGTTAGGTTAAATATTTGATAATATAAAAATCATTTAAAATATATTATTCTTAGGTGAGTCTTATTTAGGTTTAAGTATTAGATACGTTTTCACGTGTCCTTGTGTTCGACACTCGGACTTCCTTAGTGCTATACTATTAGTTATCGGTACACTTGCCGGTTTTGTGTGGCTTCTTTAGGAATTTCGTTTAATAAATTTTAAGCTTAGTTGTGAGAGCATCGTTTTACACACATCAATACTCCTCAGCAATCACATCTTCCACCTCAACTTCCTCATTATCATAAATAAAATACGTATTCATTTGAATTGTCGGATCATTTGTTATTCCTTCCTCATTCACCACCTCGATGTCAGGCTCTATCTCTAACACGGTCAACTGTTCATCATTTAACCCTAGCAGTATTAAAATCTGCTCCCGTGTCAGAGACCTATCAACAAACTCACCAACCTCGATCTCATCCATGTTCACCACACTTCTAACCACCACCGATCCATCTACAAATATCACAGTGTTGGCTTCAATCATTTCAATTGGCTTAACAACAGTTGAATCCTGATACACAATAATTTGTTTACTCGAATCATCACCGCCAATTGTACCAGTACCGGAAGATGAGCCGTGCATTTGTTTAGGCTCACCTCCTGCACCAGACTCGTCAGGATCTTGATCATCATTCTTGAGTTTCTTTAAGGCATCCTCTTTGCAAGTCAACCGCAAAATTAGATCCTCTTGCTCTTTCATTTTCACCCCCCGAGACACAACAATCGCACGTAGCTCTTTAGTCTCCTTTTGACAAAATGAAATATAACTCATCATCCGTCTTTGATTCTCCAATAAACTTTCTTGATTCTGATGGTCAGCAGACATTTGGTTTTCATATGGATGAAGAAGATTTAAAAGCATATCTGTCTGACGATTCGGTGGCATGTTGTACAGGGATGGATGAACTGGTTGGATCGGTCCTTGAGGCCGAGTAATTCTCATAAAAGAGACATCACTAGGAGGAGGAGGAGGCCTCGTGGATGGTGTTGGAGGAACAGTAGATGGTGTAGCAGAAGGCATTGAGATATATCTCAGTTTAGGCCATCTGTGGAATCATACCCAACTGCTCATGAGGTACCATTGTCGTTGTCAATGTAAGCGCCGGAGTGCTAGTAGTAGTTGGCACAACCAGGCGTTGAGGAATTGCAGGACAAGGCGGTGGAACACCAATAATCACACCAGCTCCAGCTGATACTCGTCTCTTTGCCGGAACTTCAGAAGCTGGTGCTTTACCCTTTCGTTTCCTTTCACGTTGAGTTGCAATGGTAGCAGCCAACGTAGCTTCAACAGCAGCCTATTTTTCTCTCAGAGCTGCATCACCATTACCACCATTTCCACCGTCATTACCACCATTATCTCCATCATCACCATCGTTCCCACTTTCTCCTCCCTCATGCTCGGAATCCGAGTCATCATGGATCCAGCGATCCTCAGGAGGACATACATAATTCGGGTTAATTATATGACCAATCATCAGTTTGTCCCATGGCCTCTCCTTACGGTAAATCATCATTCGTCGTACAGTGTCGGCCTTCGTGTGTTCTAGATCAAGAACATCATCCACCAACGTTTGATCAATCACCAGGTTTGGAATAAGGTCTTGAATTATCAATTGTAGAAACCGAGGATACAACAAGAACTTCTTCTTCTGAGTCGTTTGCTGAACTTGTTCTTTCAGATGATCGAAGACTAGCTCAGAATAGTTAAATGGCTTGTTGAGGAAAAGTGCAACAAAAGCCGATTGCACACTGCTTCTGCATTGGTCAAATCCACCACGACGACCACTCAAACGATGAATCAAGACATGTAGAAGATACTTGTATGGTGGGCATAATCCATTCTTGTTTAACACAGATTAATCAATACCCCCACCGTAACGTAAACGAGTAAACAGACCCTTGATCAGCTGCTTGTCAAATTCACTTGGGTTGTCATCATTGTCACCAAAACGAAGTACACGGCGAACCACTTTCACATCAATTGTAATAGCTGTTCGATTTATCGTGGCTCGAATGTGATTCTCCATCTCATCATACTCAGCAGTATCCCAAAACTGCCTAATAATGCTCAAATAAATTTTAGGTCAAGCAGTGATTGCATAATGTATCACTGAACGTCTTAAGAATGTCAACATAGCTCCAAACTCAGCAACATCAGCAACATCTTAATCAACATAAGCACAGATGTTGTGCTTTGTGTCATATGGTAATAAAATAACTTCTTCCTGTTGTGCTTGAGGTGGTTGTTCTTGTGGTGGTTGCTCTTGATGCCTTTGATCAACAGCCGATGGATCTTGATTCAATTGATCAGCAATTTTACTGAATAAAGTTTAAGCGAACATAAGTAATGTGGAGATATAATTTACAGTTAACATTTTATTGATTCAATAGATGTGTTTAATTTTAATATCGTGTGTAATTAATATATTAACGCGTTTAGACGGTTGGAATAATTTATTAATTACAAAGGTTAATTAATTTTAATAATTTAAAAGGAAAATGTCATTCGTTAGATTATCACTCTAATTCGTTACAGGCAAGTAACTAATCAAGTGATTCGCTATCATGTAAATAGGTTAACGAAGTAGACCAAGCGAATTAATTATAAATATTAACGAACTAAATTCCAGTTCGTTCCAAATGATTTGCTGAGCTAATTCGTATGTATCCTTAACAATTGGACACGATGCAGTTCCAAATCGCTAAGGTTAACAAATGGTCACTGAAGACTTGATCTTAGACTCCCATTGTCAAAGTCAAAATTGGATTATGAACACAGAAAGTCAACAATATGAATCCAGTGTCTATAAGTCTATAATCGTTGATGGATAACCGAATTAGCATACGCAATGATCTCGGAAACACATTACGAAGCACATGATGTTGAGATTGTGACTCAAAAGCATGAAATAAATTAAGTATACTCGGAGTTCTTAGCAGAGTCTAAAACCCCGAAAACATAATCATTCAATCGACCTGGAAAACAATAATCAAACATTGATTAAAGTCTACCAAGGGTTTCGGGATCACATTTCGATTACAATGAAACCAAAATAAACAACAATAACATGGTATGACAATGATTAACCAGGGTTCATCAAACCGTAAAACCCTTAGAACAATATCACATAATTAGACTATCAAAACAGTGTCATTTTTGACTTAAAGCATAAAGATGTGATAATCTATACCTTAGCAACACAATGGAATACTCGAAAGTTTGAAATTCGAAGGTCGAAAATTCAGAGAAAAAATTTGAAAAGGGTTTCTTTAGGTATAAGGAAGAAATAGGAAAAGTGAAGGATGATTCGTATTATTTTTGTCCTTTATACACAGTCCTTGCACGTTTTCCAAGACATGAATCAGACCGATTCGTTATGAATTTAAACTAACGAATTAGCTAATTCGTTCTTCAAATTACTCATGTAATGTAGCGAATTAGAATTGATTCGTTGTATGATTCATTAAATATGTATAACGAATTAGAAGTCAAATCGTGTCTTGAGTCGTTAAATATGCATAACGAATTGGATGTATTTCGTTACAGAGTGCGGAAGCGAATTAGAGGCACGAACTAGACTGTAGTTCGTTAAAAGATACCCTAATTCATTATCCATAAATAACGAATTAAACATTATTTAATTTTAAAATAATAAATAACAAATTAAATGAATTAAATAAAATTAATTAAATAATTAATAAATTTAAATTAATTTTAAAAGAGGTACCGAGGACCTTTATCCCGATAATCAAATACTTTAAAACTCTGTTTCACTTTTTGAAACCGATACATTATTGAAATAATATATAAAAACGAAATGAAAATTTTTTTTGATATTTTGTAATATATCAAGAATGTATTTACAAAAGAATCCGAAACAGAGAATATAAAATCTTTTGAATTTTATATGATTTTCAAAAACAGTACGTATTTTTGGTATTTTTGTTGAGTTTAAGCAGAGAATCATATTGACCAAATTGCCCTTCCATCACAGTTTTATATTTCAGCGATATTATGACTGGCGTTAAGTCGGTCATTGGTATTGTTGTCCACTTAAATCTAATAACAAATTTTCAAGTGTTCCTATGATATGATTAATTGGTTCAATTAGAGCACAGAATATCAGAAACTATCAGGCTCTAATCACGGTTCAAGCTTAATTTTATTTTTGCCATATCACCCCAACTTGACTTAAACCATTATATTGTTGATCAAAAATTGTTTTTATAGAAAGTTATGAGCAATGCATTGAATTTCTGTTACTATGAGTAAATATGCACGAGTCCATCTGTCGGCTTACATACATTGTATCCCCTGGGGTCCGTTTCTTAATGGTATTAAGACGCACGCAAGGGAGGAACCATGTATGACTAACATCAGATTTTGATCAAGTCAGTAATTTGGAAATTTGTGCGAAGTACATCAGTGATCAAGTTTAATGACTTTGGGTTTGCTCTAAAAGTGAGTGAAATATTCATGCATATGAATACCCAGATGATTAAGCCGCATAAAGACTCACAGTGTCCAGAACCTCAAAGCTTGTTATTTGCTTTATTTTATTTTTGGTTGATCAAACAAGTATAAGGCTTGAGTATGACAGGTTATTACATTTCTGCCATCCTCACCAAGACTTTTCTAGAGACTAACACCTCTTTCAATTTGGCGTTTCTTTATGTTTATATCACATAATTTACTCTAATTGTTTGTTTTAAGACCTACCAATGTACCAATGCAATTAAGCACACAGTCCTTTAGGCTTACTTCTTGCTGGATTTGGAGTCAAAATAGTCAATGTACTATCATTTTCTCTTTTTTGCTTCAAAAACTCAAAATTTTGAGGAGCATAAAATAAAAATAAAGATAAATTTAATCGCCGCAGTTAACTTAAGTCTTGGCAGTTCTATCAATTCAGCAAATGAATAAGAGGACCAAGACATGCAAGCATGCTTTACAAACTTAAATAACCGACATAGTTTTCAGCGAGAAAACAATCTAAAAACACATAACGAACGTCCCAACGATTTTCCATTATTAGGTGAATGGCTAACCCAATCATTTACAAATAAATATCAGGACCAAACATATACACGTACATGCCCTTCAAATGTAGATAATTGACATAATTTTCAGCGAACCTATGCAAAATCTTTTTGGTTTTTCTCTATACATACTTTAAAAACACAATATTTTTATCTTTTTCAATTTTCTTATAAACAAAATAAACTTCACAGTCTTTTTGGATTTTCGGATTTTTCTAAACAAACTAAAATTACAATCTTTTTGGTTTTTCAAATTTTAAAATGTTTTTGGTTTTTCAAAGAAAATTTTAAAGAGAAAACATTAAAGATAAAAAATCACAATATTTTTATCTTTTTCTAAATTTAGAAATCACAATATTTTTGGTTTTTCTAAATTTTTAATGTTTTTGGATTTTATATATACAAGCGGAAAGCACAATCTTTTTGTATTTTCAAGATTTTCACCCCCTAAAACCAAAATAAATTTTAAATGAAATAACAGGAAATAAAGATAGTTATCCTTGGTTAAGGATATCAGCAAGGGTCTTCAATCCATTTAAACCAAGCAAAAATTAAAAACGCATTTTGTCAAAAGCTTTGGTAAACAGATCGGCTTTCTGAAAGTCAGTATGGACTTTCTAAAGGTCAATCAACTTCTTCTCAAAGCAATCCCGTATAAAGTGATATCGAATTTCGATATGTTTTGCTTTCGAATGTTGTACGGGATTCTTTGTGATAGAAATTGCAGCATAATTATCAATCAAAATAAGAGTAGTAAGAAACTTCAAACCGTAGTCGCGAAGATGTTGTTGTTTCCACAAAACCTGGGAACAACAACTCGACGCTGCAATATACTCAGCTTCGGCGGTAGAAGTGGAGACCGTTGTCTACTTCTTACACAGTCAGGAAACAAGCCGGTTTGCTAAAAATTGGCATCCTGCAGTCGTTGATTTGAAGTTGATCTTGCACCCTCCATAGTCCGAGTCTGAATAAGCAGTAAGATCAAAAGTATCATCCTTGGGGTATCACAACCCGATGTCTGGATTTCCCCTCAAATACTGAAGTATTCTCTTAACCGCAGCTAGGTGAGTCACTCGTGGACTTGATTGAAACCTAGCACAAAGACAAACAATAAACATAATGTCAGGGCGAGAAGCCTAGTTAACTTAAGTCTATGAATAAATGGATGTTCTATCAATTCAGCAAATGAATAATAGGACCAAGACATGCAAGCATGCTTTACCAACTTAAATAACCGACATAGTTTTCAACGAGAAAACAATCTAAAAACGCATAACGAACGCCCCAACTATTTTCCATTATCAGGTGAATGGCTAACCCAATCATTTACAAGTAAATATTAGGACCAAACATATACACGTACATGCCCTTCAAATTTAGATAATTGACATAATTTTCAGCGAACGTATGCAAAAATCTTTTTGGTTTTTCTCTATACATACTTTAAAAACACAATATTTTTATCTTTTTCAATTTTCTTATAAACAAAATAAACTTCACCGTCTTTTTGGATATTCGGATTTTTCTGTTCAAACAGAAATTACAATCTTTTTGGTTTTTCAAATTTTAAAATGTTTTTGGTTTTTCAAAGAAAATTTTAAAGAGAAAACATTAAAGATAAAAAATCACAATATTTTTATCTTTTTTCTAAATTTAGAAATCACAATATTTTTGGTTTTTCTAAATTTTTAATGTTTTTGGATTTTATCTATAAAAGCGGAAAGCACAATTTTTTTGTATTTTCTAGATTTTCACCCCCTAAAACCAAAATAAATTTTAAAAGAAATAACAGGAAATAAAGATAGTTATCCTTGTTTAAGGATATCAGCAAGGATCTTCAATCCATTTAAACCAAGCAAAAATTCAAAACGAGTTTTGTCAAAAGCTTTGTTAAACAGATCGGCTTTCTGAAAGTCAATATGGACTTTCTCAAGGTCAATCAACTTCTTCTCAAAGCAATCTCGTATAAAGTGATATCAATTTCGATATGTTTTGTTTTTGAATGTTGTACGGGATTCTTTATGATAAAAATTGCAGCAGAATTATCAATCAAAATAGGTGTAGTAAGATACTTCAAACCGTAGTCGTGAAGATGTTGTTGTATCCACAAAACCTGGGAACAACAACTCGACGCTGCAACATACTCAGCTTCGGCGGTTGAAGTGGGGACCGTTGTCTGCTTCTTACACTGCCAGGAAACAAGCCGGTTTCCTAAAAATTGGCATCCTGCAATCGTTGATTTGAAGTTGATCTTGCAACCTCCATAGTCCGAGTCTGAATAAGCAGTAAGATCAAAAGTATCATCCTTGGGGTACCACAACCCGATATCTGGATTTCCCCTCAAATACTGAAGTATTCTCTTAACCGTAGCTAGGTGAGTCACTCGTGGATTTGCTTTAAATCTAGCACAAAGACAAACAGAAAACATAATGTCAGGGCGAGAAGCCTAGTTAACTTAAGTCTATAAATAAATGGATGTTCTATCAATTCAGCAAATGAATAATAGGACCAAGACATGCAAGCATGATTTACAAACTTAAATAACCGACATAGTTTTCAGCGAGAAAACAATCTAAAATCGCATAACGAACGCCCCAACTATTTTCCATTATCAGATGAATGGCTAACCCAATCATTTACAAGTAAATATCAGGACCAAATATATACACGTACATGCCCTTCAAATGTAGATAATTGACATAATTTTCAGCGAACGTATGCAAAAATCTTTTTGGTTTTTCTCTATACATACTTTAAAAACACAATATTTTTATCTTTTTCAATTTTCTTATAAACAAAATAAACTTCACAGTATTTTTGGATTTTCGGATTTTTCTGTACAAACTGAAATTACAATCTTTTTGGTTTTTCAAATTTTAAAATGTTTTTGGTTTTTCAAAGAAAATTTTAAAGAGAAAACATTAAAGATAAAAAATCGCAATATTTTTATCTTTTTCTAAATTTAGAAATCACAATATTTTTGGTTTTTCTAAATTTTTAATGTTTTTGGATTTTATCTATACAAGCGGAAAGCACAATCTTTTTGTATTTACTAGATTTTCACCCCCTAAAACCAAAATAAATTTTAAAAGAAATAACAGGAAATAAAGATAGTTATCCTTGTTTAAGGATATCTGCAAGGGTCTTCAATCCATTTAAACTAAGCAAAAATTGAAAACGCGTTTTGTCAAAAGCTTTGGTAAACAGATCGGCTTTCTGAAAGTCAGTATGGACTTTCTCAAGGTCAATCAACTTCTTCTCAAAGCAATCTCGTATAAAGTGATATCGAATTTCGATATGTTTTTTTTCCGAATGTTGTACGGGATTATTTGTGATAGAAATTGCAGCAGAATTATCAATCAAAATAGGAGTAGTAAGAAACTTCAAACCGTAGTAGCGAAGATGTTGTTGTATCCACAAAACCTTGGAACAGCAACTTGAGGCTGCAACATACTCAGCTTCGGTGGTTGAAGTGGAGACCGTTGTCTGCTTCTTACACTGCCAGGAAACAAGCCGGTTTCCTAAAAATTGGCATCCTGCAGTCGTTGATTTGAAGTTGATCTTGCAACCTCCATAGTTCGAGTCTGAATAAGCAGTAAGATCAAAAGTATCATCCTTGGGGTACCACAACCCGATGTCTGGATTTCCCCTCAAATACTGAAGTATTCTCTTAACCGCAGCTAGGTGAGTCACTCGTGGACTTGCTTGAAACCTAGCACAAAGACAAACAACAAACATAATGTCAGGGCGAGAAGCCTAGTTAACTTAAGTCTATAAATAAATGGATGTTCTATCAATTCAGCAAATGAATAATAGGACCAAGACATGCAAGCATGCTTTACAAACTTAAATAACCGACATAGTTTTCAGCGAGAAAACAATCTAAAAACGCATAACGAACGCCCCAACTATTTTCCATTATCAGGTGAATGGCTAACCCAATCATTTACAAGTAAATATCAGGACCAAACATATACACGTATATGCCCTTCAAATGTAGATAATTGACATAATTTTCAGCGAACGTATGCAAAAATCTTTTTGGTTTTTCTCTATACATACATTAAAAACACAATATTTTTATCTTTTTCAATTTTCTTATAAACAAAATAAACTTCACAGTCTTTTTGGATTTTCGGATTTTTCTGTACAAACTGAAATTACAATCTTTTTGGTTTTTCAAATTTTAAAATGTTTTTGGTTTTTCAAAGAAAATTTTAAAGAGAAAACATTAAAGATAAAAAATCGCAATATTTTTATATTTTTCTAAATTTAGAAATCACAATATTTTTGGTTTTTCTAAATTTTTAATGTTTTTGGATTTTATCTATACAAGCGGAAAGCACAATCTTTTTGTATTTACTAGATTTTCACCCCCTAAAACCAAAATAAATTTTAAAAGAAATAACAGGAAATAAAGATAGTTATCCTTGTTTAAGGATATCTGCAAGGGTCTTCAATCCATTTAAACCAAGCAAAAATTGAAAACGCGTTTTGTCAAAAGCTTTGGTAAACAGATCGGCTTTCTGAAAGTCAGTATGGACTTTCTCAAGGTCAATCAACTTCTTCTCAAAGCAATCTCGTATAAAGTGATATCGAATTTCGATATGTTTTTTTTTCGAATGTTGTATGGGATTATTTGTGATAGAAATTGCAGCAGAATTATCAATCAAAATAGGAGTAGTAAGAAACTTCAAACCGTAGTAGCGAAGATGTTGTTGTATCCACAAAACCTGGGAACAGCAACTTGAGGCTGCAACATACTCAGCTTCGGTGGTTGAAGTGGAGACCGTTGTCTGCTTCTTACACTGCCAGGAAACAAGCCGGTTTCCTAAAAATTGGCATCCTCCAGTCGTTGATTTGAAGTTGATCTTGCAACCTCCATAGTTCGAGTCTGAATAAGAAGTAAGATCAAAAGTATCATCCTTGGGGTACCACAACCCGATGTCTGGATTTCCCCTCAAATACTGAAGTATTCTCTTAACCGCAGCTAGGTGAGTCACTCGTGGACTTGCTTGAAACCTAGCACAAAGAAAAAAAACAAACATAATGTCAGGGCGAGCAGCCGTTAGATACATTAAAGAACCGATCATGGCACGATAGAGGGTAGGATCAACGTTATCCTCCAATTCATCAGGTGATAAATTGTGACCCACGGGGAGAGGAGTAGAAGGGGTTTTTCCGGCAAATATCTTGAATCGGCTCAAGATATCGTTCACATACTTTGTCTGATGAATAAAGATTCCGTTAGCAGACTGGTGAACTTGCAACCCTAAGAAGAAATTCATCTCTCCCATCGAACTCATCTCGAACTTTTTTTGCATGGACTTCTCAAACTCCTTACACAACGTGTCGTTTGTAGACACAAAAATAATGTCATCGACATAAATCTGAACTTGGAGAAGATCATCACCAACATTTTTATGAAATAAAGTGCAGTCGACAGTCCCTCGTTTGAAGCCATTATCAGTCAGATGGTCGGCAAGCGTGTCATACCAAGCTCTCGGGGCTTGATGTAGACCATACAGAGCCTTGTTTAATCGGTATACTAGGTCAGGATAATCAGGATCCTCAAAACCAGGAGGCTGTAAAACAAACACTTCCTCGTGTAGTTCACCATTGAGAAAAGCACTTTTAACATCCATTTGATAGACCTTGATTTTCTTGTAAGCAGCATATGCCAGGAAGATTCAAATCGACTTTAATATTGCAACTGGAGCATATACTTCTGTGTAATCAACCAAACGTGCTTTGTTTCTGACAATCACCCCTCGGTCGTCTTTCTTACACTTAAATACACACTTAGTCGGAATAGCTTTCTTGACTCTAGCAGGTTTGTCGATTAAGTCCCAAACACCCAAACGTGCAAATTGCTGTAATTCTTCTTTCATAGCTTCTACCCAAGAAGGATCTTCAAGTTCCTTACGAGCCGTTGTTGGTAAACTTGAGATAGAAAACAAGTGAATTTTGCAAGATTTACAATTCCCGATGAATGTAAATCAGCATATGCACACAATACATTATTATCACTTGACGAAGCAACTTGATGACGTGTACGAACACCTACATCAAGTTCTCCAATGATGTTTTCCTGTGGATGATAACCATGAGTCCGAAGAGTAGGATTCTCAGGAACAACAACATTATCAAATAATTTAGTGTAATGTTCACCAAGCTCGGGAGATGAAACATTATCACTATCAAGTTCAATAACTTGATTATTAACTAGCTCATCATCAGAAGAAGTAGACACATTATCAAATGCAGCTGGAGAAGCAACATGAGGTTCCTCAGTTGGAGCTATAGTTGGAGCTTCAACATCATTAGAACTTGAAAATCTTGGAATGTCCAATTGATCTTCAAAGTATGCTTGAACCAGATCTTCGTCTATGTGTTCGGTCGATGGAGTAAATGAATTAAATAAACTATCGTTGTCAAACATCCAGTCGGGACCTCTCCCTTGAGGAGGAGGAGTTGTGTACTTTTGACAATCCACATGGTACCATTCCTCAACAAAACCAGATGTGAAGTTAAATACCCTTTTCTTTGGAGATGCATATCCCAAGAAATACCCTTCGATAGCTTTTTCTTCAAATTTACCCGCATCCTTCTTCAACATGGTACACGGACACCCAAAAGGTTCCAGGTACTTTAATTTAGGTTTTCGATTATTCAACAACTCATAACTTGTCTTTTTGAGTCTTTTAACAGTTAAAACCCGATTAAGAGTATAGCAAGCAGTATTGACTGCCTCATTCCAGAATTGGACGGGAAGCTTAGAATCGGCGAGCATAGTTCGTGCAGCTTCAATCAAGGTTCGATTCTTTCGTTCAGCAACACCATTTTGTTGAGGTACATAAGGTGCACTGTATTCTCGAAGAATATCTTTTTGAACACAAAAGAAACCTAATACAGTGTTTTTGAATTCATTACCATTATCACTTCGGATTCTCCTAACCTTTTGTTTGTATAGTGATTCGATCTTGGTAATAAGGTTTTGTACAAAAACCGGTGTTTGATCTTTCGAACTCATAAATAACACCCATGAGTATCTTGAATAATCATCAGTCATCACAAGACAATACCAATCCCTAGAAATACTTGCACGATTCATAGGACCAAACAAATCCATATGAAGTCGTTCAAGAGGAGTATTAATGGAGTTTAATAACTTAGAGGGATGTGTCTTCTTCTTCTGCTTGCCCCTTTTGCATGCAACGCAATGATCAGATAATTTAAAAATTCTTCAATGAGGCACCTTCCACTAAATCATTAGCCATTAAATAGTTCATCTTTCTAACATGTATGTGACCCATTCTACGATGCCATAGAACCGAATCTTTCTCGGTTGCTTTCGAGACAAAACATGTTTCGATCGATGTGGATACTTTAGAGCTCATGTTTAAGATATAAATATCATTCGATCGTGGTGATCGCATGACAACCATGTCCTCGGGAATCACATAACCCGGTTTCAAAATAAGACATTCTTTGTCTGTAAATATCATTCTGTACTTCTTATCACAAATTTGTGATACACTTAATAAGTTATGATCTACCTTGTCACAGTAGTTAACTTTCTCAAAAGTAATGTGCCCATTTGAAACTTCACCTTCTTGTGTGATCATGCCCCCAGAATTCCCAGCAAACGCTACATAACCCCCTTGAATATTTCTCACGTTGGTTAATAGGTTGAGATTCCCAGTGATATGACGAGAGCATCCACTATCCATTATCCAGTTTTCACCAGACACATTCTTGGATGAACCCTCATTGGTCTTAGCCATGCAAGCAAACACCGTTGGAGACTTGTCACAAGAGTCGTCAGAAACAGATCCAGAATCATTATCAGAAGATATCTCACCTCCACTTGCATCTTGAAAATCTTTTGTTAGCCCAAACATAGCCAAATTAGCTTGAGTCTCATTACACAACAGTCGTTGTAACCAATCATTTCCATCAGCCATGTTCCACTTTAAATCCATGATTTCCAAATCATCTGGATCAATCTGATCATAATCCTTATCAGTTAGATCACTTGTGGCAATCTTACTGCTTACCAAGTTTTCATATGAAGACATAAAGGCTGTTAGAAAAGCAAAATTTTGTTCTGCTTCCTTCATATTGACACTAGGTGATGAAGCAAATGAATTAGTAGTAGTAGAACTTCCAGAACCACCAGATGATCCAGAATTACCGCCCATGTAAAAACATGATTTTGGATCATTAATGATAGTTGATTCTTTTTCACTTGCAGCTTGGGTAAGAAAAGTGGTTATCAGAGAGATAGTTGAACTTAGAGGCGTACTACCACCATAGAAAGCAGGATCTTGACTTTCCTTGGAAGATTTCTGACATTTAAAATCGTATTCTCTAGCCTCAATCTTTAGTAAGAATTCCATAGCAGTCAAGTCTTCATTCAAGAAATAATCATTCTCTTTCAAAACCATTAGAAATGTTGAGTAAGAACTTGGTAGCACACTTTTAATAGTGTCAATTTTATCAGTCTCAGAAATTTCCAATTTCATTTGTCCATCTCAGCAATTAAGTGATTGAACCTTGTAGTCATTTCTTCAACTGTTTCTCCTTTCAACAAATTAAAGTTCCGAAATTGAAACTTAAGCATCACTTTCTTACTTTCAGCTGTATTTCCCATACTTCTCATACGAAGATGTTGAAATAAAGAAGCACATCTCTTTATGCTACCCACTTGATGAAAGATATTTTCAGGTAAAGCCATAGTAAGAGTAGAATAAGCCTTTATCTCGATCTCTAATGCTTTCTTCTCTTCTTGTGAATATTGAGAAATAGCTTTAGGAGTAAAACCAGCAGTGTCAACACCAATCATTGGTGCCATATAAACCTCATCTAGACAATACGAGCAATCAGGATGAACGGAACCCAAATGAGCACGAAACCGAGGTTCCCATTTAGCAAAATCGCTAAATTTCATCAACCTAGGACATTTCGAATGTGAACCTATCTCGGTATCAAGTTGTAACATTTGTTGCATCAACATGTTTTGAGAAGCTAGTGCATACATGCAGGCCATTTTTGACAAATTTAAAAAATTTAAGGTTTAAATGTAGCGAACTGTGAACAGTTGTAGCGAACTGTGAACAGTAAATTAACGAATCAAATCTTAACGAATCTAAGATTGATTAGGTAGCGAATCAAGATTGATCTTAACGAATCAATCCAACGAATCAGATAGTCAACGAATCAAATTCAACAAAAAGTCAAACTAACAAATTGACTAACGAATTGGCTAGCGAATTGCTAAGTGTAACCTTAACGAATGAGAAGGTTTTCAGTAACGAATCGCTAAGAACGACTTAGAGAAATAGATAACGAACCATCTACAGTTGATAACGAATCAACTAATAGCGAATCAGGTTGTTACAACGGTTTGTAACAAACTCTAACACCGAATGCCACGTTGGCAAATGTTGTTATGACACAAATTCCAAGGTGAACACGTGTAACACGAATTAGTTAACACAAATCACTAAATAAGTGACACGAATCAAATATTGATGTGAACTGGTTAACAAATTAGCTATAACTCATAGCGAATTGACCATATCAGTTAACGAATCAGAGTGAACTTGATATCGAATTAAGAGAAATACTCGGCGAACTAGAATCATATTCAAGTCTTCAAATCTTCAAAGAAGATTTCCAGAAATCTGGAAATGAAGAACATGAAACCCAGAAACTCAAATCCGTAATATGCACTCAAATCTTAACCAAATCTCACAAAACAAGTACCATTCAACTCGTCTTTACCACCCGAAACCAAATCAATTATACTCGTGACCAATTAACCCCGATTACCAGTCCAATTATACCAAAACCAAAACCAAAACCCTGTTTCGGTTAACACTGAATTCACACCAACATCAAACCAAACACATTCCTAACTTCAATTCCAATTCACAATACCTCACCAATACATTAACGACCTCAAAACCAGTCCATTCATTCCATAATTCAATCAATTTTCCTTAAAGTGATCCAAATTTAATCAAAACAGAACAATAGTAATACGTAATACAAATTATCAGTTTAATAATTCAAATAAACACCCAAATCATGTGTAATTGAGCCCCGAAAGCTCTGATACCACTTGTTGGAACCCGATTAATCAATCACTATAACTATAACAGATCTCGGATCTGTGTGTATTTGATTAATCCTTAACTCAGATCTAGCTAATAATTACGTTTGATTATGTGATATTTGTGTATATATTATCAGTATTAGTAGTTGTATAAGTGAATAATATTAAGGTGAAGATCGAGAGCGAGTTGGACAACACTTCGTTAATTACTCTCAAAAACTTATCTTAATCGTGAACAGGGTTCACTATAAATAGGAAGATGGAACTGATTCGTTACACAAGCCATAACGAATCAGCTTCCATTTCGTTACATACACTTAAATGAAATAAATTAGCGAATCGGCTCTTGATTCGTTAAACATTCTTAACGAATCAGAGGGATATAACTTATATCTAGTTCGCTAAACATCCTTAGCGAACTAGGCAACTATATTAGCGAACTACAAGATAAATAATATTTTATTACATTAAACAAAACGACAAATACGTTAAAGATAAATACAAAGACTCGAGACGCAAAACCATTCACTAACAAATTCAAGTCATATTAATAAAACAATCCATTTAGTTCATCAAAACCGAACAATAATCATCTAACCTAGGTAGAACAAAGAGGTTTAGCCAATCATAATCAATGAACAGTTGATAAAATAGATATAAATGATAAACATGTTCATATAAATCTGATTACAAAAGGTTTGAATGATAAAAAGACCAAAAACGAACTCACAAACGTTAAAATTGTCAAAACCGACAACCGAAGGATAAAATATAGAACCGTAAGCTTGTCCTCCTTGGTTTCTCCTCTAGATCAGGTGTGGTGGCTGGAAATATTATGTTCAAATCGTTCATAGGTATAAACCCTTTATATATATATGTTTAAACAACCATTTCCTAATATAAAATAGGTTAAAACAAGCCCACAAGACCCACTAGAAGACAAAATAGATGGGGAAGCTGATTCTTGAACATTCTTGGCAGCCTTTGGGACATATGGGGCATGGCATAGCGTGGGCATGGATGCCTCACCTGGTCGCGTAACTCGGCCAGTCCTGAGTGCTCGTTTCTTCGTTTTCTGACTCGTTTGTCTTCAAACACGCATACCGGCTTCATCCGAATCCCGTTTGAGCTAATTCTTTCTTCATTAAACTCGTTTTTTCGCTCTCTTCAACATGGGACCTATCATATACACAAAAATTTATTTTCATGCAGGAACAAGTTATATTCGTTAACGGTTTATGCACAAAACAACACAAAAACGGGATAAAACGCTATGTGTTTTGCAACACATCAAATATCCCCACACTTGAACCTTTTTCGTCCCTGGAAAATAAATCTACATAGGATCATAACCAAATGAAAAACAACAAACTCCCAGATTATTTAACATTACTAAAGCACAAGAAACAGCTCGACATATTGACCATGATTGCCGATATTGTTGTCCACTGAAACCCAGCCACTAACCAATCAAGCCCCAATTGCATTAAGCGTTTTAAGTAAAAAAAAAAATCAAGGTTACACCTACCCCATCTCAGACAAAGAGAGCTAGAAGAACTAGAGTCGAAACAAACTGGTTCAACAAATCACCATAAGCCAAGGACTCGTTGATGGTACTAATTAGATGCACTCGGTGAAATATGGATGGATGAATGGTCATGTGGAGGTCGTACGAGCTATTCTCAAATATTATTGGACTTTGTCCTATAAATTCCTAATTTGATATTTATTTACTAAGAACCTTTGAGCCCCCAATAGTGTATCCTCAGAGTCACCATCCCCAAGGTAACACGTAAACTCTAAGTCCCGTCTAGTATGTGCATCTTGGCCTCTTTTACTAACTTTAAAGAATGCTTCTTTGGCATCTTACAATACATAAATTTCTTCACAAGCATTTGCTTTTCTTGAACAACTTTTGATAATACATATAACTTTCATAACATACTTCTTTTTTTTTTCTTTTTTTTTCTCTTTTTTTCTTTTTTTTTATATCACCTTAAAGTATATAACTATTTCTAAGCTCGTAAAAAGATGGACATGTGGTGGTGTGCTGGTTTGAGTGAATTTAAGTCTTACCATCTCAAAGTTTTCAGATTATGGTAATCCTCCCTTAGCATCGAAATTCGGTTTCACCGTTTTTCAAATTACTATATATATAAAATCTGCTAAAGAGGACTATTAAAGCTAGTTGGGCCTACCGACACATCCCAAATCAGATATTCAAACCATCTCTTCTTTTATTATTATATTTTATTTTTCAAAAGTTCCTAGAGCTAGTTAACACAACGGTAATAATATCATTTCTTTCTTAACGTAGAAGAAAAACAATTTTCAAGGGACATTTTTCCAAAAAAAATTGTATTTATTTATTTATTTTTAAATATTAACTCCCAAGATTTTCAATATTCTTTTATTTTTCTTAAAAATGAAAATGTCAGTTCCCCATCCCCACACTTAAATTTCACATTGTCCTCAATGTGAGAAAAGGGAAAGACAATACTAAACATAAAGAAAAATAAAGTGGAACAGACTCTCCTGGTATATATGATCATGGAAGTGTGCGGTGAATCATGTTCCTCGCCCTCCTATTCGAACGCAAGCTTAAAACTCCAGTGCTCTCTATCAAGTTATCACTAATGAAGGAAAGCGGCAATCCTTAAGCAAATCGCATCCCACACTTGTTTAAAACTCCAGCTCATCAACCGTCATCAACCAATCAAGGAATAACCTGCAACTAAGAGAAGAAACACCCGGCAAAACTCAGAAATAAAAACAAAAATATAGATGAAAATAAAAAAATAAGGAAAGATATTACCAGGTTGCCTCCCGGGAAGCGCTAAGTTTATTGAATAGTCTTCTACTGGACTCGCTCCCGAAACCTCAATGAGGAGGCTTCTCCTTTATCCTCTTCCCATCAATGCTCCTCAATACTCTCATCTTACAATTGGTTGGGAAGAAACCAATTGAACAACTCTCATGGGCACGACCATATGAATTAAACTTGGTCCACCAACTCTTAGACTCCCCAAAAAAGGAACCCCTAAAGTGAAACGAGAGTGACGAACTCTTCTGCACACCATGATCTCTGAGCCTAGATATCCTCCTTATTCTTTTAGCCAACTTTTTAAACCTCAACACGTCCCGAATGGATATTGAGTACGGTTCATGTTTTGGTTTTTCACACTCAAAGTGCAATGGTGGAAAGACTGATTCACCAACCACCTCATGGCTCTCCTCACAAGGCTCATTCTTGATCCCCGCACTTTTCTCGTTATACAATAGATCCTCAAGCAACTTTAAATCGCCAAGTGGGTCAAACTCTCCTTCATCTGTCATGGTAAAATCCATCAACTCTTCACCAAACTCATCCTTAAATTCTTCCTCCCAAGAAGGAACATACTCCTCTACTCTCTGTTCCTCCATTCCGGTATCTTCAATCTCACTCAGGGTTTCAAACAAAGGTGGATTCAAAGGTGGAATGTATTCCAAATCTTTCTAATGGCAAACAATACATCATCCATTATTGCCTCCAATTCTAGGGTGGGCTCTAATATATTCCCTGACAAATCTTTATACCCTAAGAAGTTCCCCATTTGATCATATGCAAATTGGTATGGAGGAGGCTTTGCCACAAGTGATTCACATGGAGCTTTCCGTGCCTCGACTTCTATATTTCTCATCTCATAAGCATCATGCACCCAGTTATTTCCGCCACAAACTTTGCACCATGGTTCTCCAACTTGTAATCTAAACATTTTTCCTGTAAAGAACACTCAAAAGAAACGGGTCACGGGCACCAGATAAAAATAGATAAAATAATTAAGAATAACAATATAATAATAATAATAAAACTAAACTTAAACCACACTAAACTAAAATAAACTAAACTAATTAAAATAACTAATCTAATCTAAATATAAATATGAAATACGATAGGCAAGTCTCCAACTCAAGTCGTTCTCAATACGCCTCAAACCGTGTCCTCGGCAACGGCGCAAAAAACTTGATGTGTTTTTAAAGGATGTTTCTTTCTATGGAACTCACAATTAAGCTTTAAATTTATAAAACGGATTTTCTTAATAAAATTACACACAACCGGCAAGTGTACCGATCGTAAGAGAACTAAGGAAGTCCGAGTATCGAACATGAGGACACGTGAAAACGTCTATGATCACTAACCCTAGAAAAGACCTTCCTAAGAATAAAACTTATAAATCTAAACTTACTTAACTAACTTAACTAAACTAACGGTGAAACTTAATGAAACACTTAATGAACTTAGAATCAATGGAGAAAAACGACTACCTAGGTAAGAATCATATTGAAGGTCTAACAAGCTAACGGATTAAATGATCTCACGAAACCGGTATCTAAGGATGACACAACTAAGGTTCGCTCAAGAAAGCTAGATCACCTCTCGGTCTCACTGACACAACTTACACTTACTTGATTTTAAGAACAAACCGGGAAACGAATGCTAAGGTGTTCTAATTTCGACTCTCCTCTCGGTCTCACCGACATACGACCCTAATGAAAACGAATACTACGCAACCAAGGATAGAGGAACAATTTGGTTTAACTCAAACTAGACCAACTAATCGCTCACAAACCCGAACCCGACAAGAACCGAACCCGCTCTCGCGCAATTCTAATCCTAACAAGTAAAAGCTATGAGACGACTTTACTTCCTATAACCTCTCGGTCTCTAAGAAGGTGTTCACCCGCTGACTTATATCAATTAACAATCTCAACAAAACCCTACGGTTGTACCTATCGCAAACATACTCTAAACACAAAGTAAAGACTTGTACATGCAACTATTAATCAAAACCAATTCAATTAATCAAATTTTGAGATTATGAGATAAAACAAAATAAAATCACAGCCACTAAACACAACCTAATTCATCATTAAACCAAACTTTCATTAGCAATTCAAGTCATATTAATCAAACAATCCATTTAGTTCATCAAAACCGAACAATAATCATCTAACCTAGGTACAACAAAGAGGTTTAGCCAATCATAATCAATGAACAGTAGATAAAATAGATATAAATGATAAACATGTTCATATAAATCTTATTACAAAAGGTTTGAATGATAAAAAACCAAAAACTAACTCACAAATGTTAAAATTGTCAAAACCGACAACCGAAGGATAAAAGATAGAACCGTAAACTTGTCCTCCTTGGTTTCTACTCTGGAGCAGGTGTGGTGGCTGGAAATAATATGTTCAAATTATTCATAGGGTATAAACCCTTTATATATATGCTTAAACACCCATTTCCTAATATAAAATAGGTTAAAACAAGCCCACAAGGCCCACTAAAAGACAAAAGAGATGGGGTAGCTGATTCCTAAACATTCTTGGTAGCCTTTGGGACATGTGGGGCTTGGAATAGCGTGGGCATGGATGCCTCACCTGGTCGCGTAGCGCAGCCAGGTCCTGGGTGTTCGTTTCTTCGTTTTCTGACTCGTTTATCTTCAAACGCGCATACCGGCTTCATCCGAATCCCGTTTGAGCTGATTCTTTCTTCATTAAACTTGTTTTTTCGCTCTCTTCAACATGGGACCTATCATATACACAAAAATTTAATTTCATGCAAGAATAAGTTATATTCGTTAACGGTTTATGCATAAAATAAAACAAAAACGGGATAAAACGATATGTGTTTTGCAACACATCAATATATATATATATATATATATAATATGTATATTTCAGACCACATTATTGGATAAAAGAAGCTTTAGAAAAATTACAAAAATGTGAGAAAAGTTTATGGAATAGAATTTAATAATATGAGAAAACCATTCTTAAGATGAAACATACTCTGAAAGATAAACAGATTGTTATTAATAGGCACATTGATGAGAATGTCGCTCATAAGCAAGAGTTACAATCTGTAAAGACTGAGACTGAAAGAGTTGGTCAAAAGCTTAAGAGTTATTCGGCCTCATCATATGTTTTTGATCACATAATTCCTTCAAATAATAATGGAGATCAAGAACAAACTTGTTTAGGGTATCATTCAGTTCCGCCTCTGATTTGGAATTCATATATTCCAAAAGAACCGAAAGGTTTTCTCAAGGCTTTGAACTTGGAGATTAATTCTTCAAATAATGATTCTGAAACAATTTTGCCTAATTCAATAGATGTTGAATTAGATAAATCTGTGAACAGTTCTGAGTGTGAAAGTGAAGTTTTTGTTAAAGTTGCTGAACAAGTGTTTAATGAGTCTGTGTCTGATATTAAAACTGAGAATAAGAGGTTTGAAAAAACATGCTTTCATAACAAAACACAAGTCAAACCGTTTAAAAAGATAGTGTTTGTTAAAGCTGGTACAATTGACTCTGAAAAAAAAATTTTTGGAAAGTAAAGTAATGAAGAACTTTTCAAGCAAAAACAACAACGTGATCAAGTTGAAAACCAATCTTCAATGGTTGAATTTGTAGTAGACCGAAGAAGATGTATCATTTTCAATGAGATAGGACATTTGTTTTATGCTTGTCTTAATTGGTTTAAACATGATCATACTCACAAGAAAGAAGTCATGGTGTTTAAGAAAAATGCGAGTCAAACACCGACACAGAAATTTGTTCCAACCAAGATTCTTATAAGAGAAGAAAATTTGGTTAAAAGTGTTAAAAATGTGTTTGTAATTGGAAAAGGTTCTTCAGTAAAAAGGGACATATTTTACATCAAGAAACATACTAAAGGTCAAAATTGGGTTGCAAAAGTTAAAAGTAATGATTTAAAACCTAATTTGTTACCTAATGTGTATAATGATGAGAAGTCTAGTGTTTTTAAGAATTCGGAAGTTGTTTGTGAGATTTCTGATATTTTTAAAACATCTAGTGATTATTCATCATTGGAAAGCGTATATGATGAATTATGTGAAAATAAGTTGTGTGAGAAATTCAAACTACCTAAGACCAAGAAGTCTTGGGTTTCCTTGTTTCACTAATCGGTTACTTGATGTGTAGGGACTTCCAAGATCCGATGATTCACGTTGGATAATGGATAATGGAGCTTCTAGACATATTACTAGTACTTTTCATTTATTGAAAGATGTTAAATCAATTAGAGGAGGCTATGTCGGATTTGCGGGTAATCAAGGAGGACAAATTGTGGGAGAAGGAATACTAATGAATGGTAAAGTATTGTTTGATAAAGTCAACTACATCACTGAATTGGAGAACAACTTATTGAGAATTTCACAAATTTCTGACAAGGGATTCTTCACTCATTTCACTAATAGAGTGTATCATTTTGAAACCGGGATATAAGATACCGGATGATTAGGTTTTAATGAAATCACCTTATGAGAACGATCTCTATGTTCTTAACATGATTGTTGCTAGCACAATCAACAAGACTGCTCAATTCTATGAAGCATCAAAAAAGGAATCGTTTTTATGGCACAGGAGAATGATTCATATTCATGTAAGAAAGATGAACTATTTGGTTCATTATCAACTCGTTGATGGGGTAAATGTGAAAGGATTTCACTTAAGTGATGATTGCTTGAGTTGCAAGATGGGAAAACAGAAAAAGAATTCACATCCATCAAAGGCTTTGAATTCAATAAACTTACCATTTGAGAGAGTTTATATGGATTTATCTGGACCTGCGGATGTCAAGAGTGTCATTGGCGAACTTTATTTCCTAGTGGTCATTGATGATTATTCAAAATTTTCATGGGTGATGTTCTTAGAATCAAAAGATGAAATGTTTGAATTTTATGACTCTATTCAAGAAATTGGAAAATTTGTACAAGTTTCTGATCCGAATAATCAGAAGTGGCAATGGATCCGAGTTCAAGAATAATAAAATGATGGAATATTGTAATGAACATGGTATTCTTCATTAATTCAGTGCACCCTATACTCCGCAACAAAATGGGGTTGCTACAAGGAAGAATAGAACTCTAATTGAAACTGCAAGAGCCATGCTTGCTGACTCAAATTGCCTGTCAATTTTTGGACTGAAGTTGTGGCAGTTGCTTGTTATACTTTGAACCATGTTCTCACTGTTAAAAAGTTTGGAAAAACATGCTTTGAACTCTTGAACCGAAGAAAGCCAAATCTGAAGTGGCTCGAACCTTTTGGGTCACAATGTACGGTTCTGGATCCTAATGGAAAATTTGGTGCAAAATCAGTTGTTGGATTCTTTGTGGGATATGCAAGTCCATTGAGAAGAGTATTTCTTCCAAGCACCAACTAAAATTTTCAAGTACAACATGTTGATTTCCAAAGATATAACATACCTACTCAAAAACCAGGAGATGCATGGTTGTTTGATTATGATGATCTTTAGAAGAGTTACAATCTACAAGAAGATGATTTATCTGATAAAGCTGTTTCATTGTTGTTTCAACAATATTTGAATGACGATTGCACTCAAGAATCTGCATCAACTGAAAATTCCCCAATTTTCAGTGAAGTAATTCATGATGATCTAATCCTGTTGCTATTCCATCAACTCCTTTATTTGATGATGATGGAGAGTCTTATGTTGACTTGATTGAGTCGGTGGCTACTCCGAGTTCAAATGAAGTATTTGGAGAAGAAAATGTGACAAATTCACAAGAAGATGTGAGTCTGTCAACCGACATCATTCCACATACATTGTCATGTCATCCTGAAGAGAATATCATTGGAGATATACATACGGGGGTTCGTACATGAAGTCAAGTTGAACAATGTCTTCAATGTTTCTATACATAAGTGTTACCTCTACGAAATCGGTTTTGGTTCAAGTGTTTTATCGCTTAAATTGAACCGAAGACATACAAAGAAGCTTTAACTGAGGAAAGCTGGGTGAATTCCATGCAAGAGGAACTACAAAAATTTGAGAAGTTAGGAGTGTGGAAGCTTGTTGATTTACCCAATGATAAGAAACGTAATAACACAAAATGGGTGATCAAATTGAAAGCTAGATGAAAATGGAATCATTGTTCGAAACAAAGCTCGGTTAGTCGTTCTCAGATTTAATCAAAGATAAGGAATTGACTACATTGAAGTTTATGCGCCGGTAGAAAGATTTGAAGCGAGTCGAATTTTTCAGGCATTTGCTTCATGGAAAGGATTTAAACTTTATCAATTAGATGTCAAATCTGCTTTCCTGAACGAGAAACTTGGTGAAGAAGTCTACGTGGGACAACCACCGGGGTTTGTTGATCCAATCCATAAAGACAAGGTGTACTTACTCGATAAAGCTTTATACGGTTTACATTATCTGAACATCTATTGGATAATCGCTTTGTTCGAGGAACCATTGATTGTACACTGTTTACCGAGATGGTGGATGGAAACTTATAGATTGTTCAAGTATATATGGATGATATCAGTTTTGGGTCAACAAACGATGATCCGTGTAAAGAATTTGAAGAGGTTATGAAGTCCAAATTCGAGATGAGTGCAATGGGAGAGTTGAAGTTTTTCCTAGGTCCTCGGGTGGAGTAGTTACCCGATGGTATCTTTATTCACCAAACGAAGTATGTCAATGTCATCATAGCGAAATTCAACATGACTGATTCAATGGAGATTAGCACTCCTCTACCTTTGAATCAAGGAATCAGTCCTGATCCCACTTGGGAGAAGGTTGATCAAATGTTTTATCGTTCAATGATTGGCTCTCTCATGTATTTAACTGCTTCTCGGCCAGATATTATGTACCCAACGTGCTTATGTGCATGATATCAGTCCAATCCAAAAGTCTCACACCTCATGATAGTGAAATGGATAATTTTGATTATAGAAGCTGTAAGCTGAACATGAAGTCTACAGCTGCTGGATGTCAACTCTTTATCAATATATTGGTCACGTGGCAATGTAAGAAGCAAACAACCATCTCGTTTTCTACTAGTGAAGCTGAGTATGTAGCTGCATCCAGTTGTTGTTCTCAGGTTTCTAGGATTTTAACAGCAGATGTGCGATTATGGTTTGCATTTTCTGACCAATCCTATTTTTGTAGATAATTCTGCAGCTATTTCCATAACTAAAAACCCAGTAAATCATTCTAAAACTAAACACATTGAAATATGGTATCACTTCATTCGTGATTGCTGCGAGAAGAACTTGATTATTGTAGATAAAATTCACATCGACAAGCAAAAAGCATATCTTTTTACTAAAGCTTTTGATAAAAACAGAGTTTAAAATCTTTTAAAGCTTAACGGTATTAAGAAACTGGGAGGTGGGAAGGAGAATGATCCCGAGGTTATGGACTCTGATCTTGAGTAAACATTCATCTGAGTCAAATTTTGTTTTAAATTTTGTAATAAGTTTTTCATATTGGTTTTTTATTTTAGGGGGGGGGTATTTTTAGAAAATCCAAAAACATTCAAATATTTGAAAAAGACAAAAACATTTAAAAATGTTAAAACTCCAAAAGCATGTGAAAATTTTGCTCCTCGAAAAGAGTTTTTGAAGCAAAATGGAAGATGATAGTACATTGATCGTCTAGTCTCAAATCCAGTAAGAAATTGGCTTAAGAGGATGTGTGCTTAAATATATTAGTGCATTGGTAGGCTTTAAAACAAACAAGTATGGAAGAGTAAGTGATATAAACTTAACTAGCCAAGTTGAAAGGGGGTTAGTTTTTTAACAAAAATCTTGGTAATGAAGGCAGAAATGTAATAGCCTGTCATACTCAAGTCTTATGTTTTAGCATGATCACTAAAATAAAAATTCTTTGTAATGTTTAAAAGAATGATTGGATCATCAATGTTATATAGTTTTATGGCCTTAAATCTTGTATTGATGGGATGCTTCAAAGTTTCGGATACCATTGACTCTTATGCGGTTTATCATCTGGGTATTCACAAAGTGTGAATATTAAATTGTTTTTTAAGCGAACTCTAAGTCATTAAGCTTGATTACTATTGTACTTTATACAAACTCATTGCTAACTTGATTAACCACTTTGTTAAACATACATTGTTCCTCCCATCCGCACATCTTCATACCATTAAGAAACGGACCCCAGGGGATACAATATTTGCAAGCCATATAGATGAAATCGTGCATACTCATTCATGGTTAAGGAAAGTTGGGGTATTTCTTGATAACAAGGGTATACCTTGTTGTGAAGGTTGTTAAAAAATTGAAATGTTTTGATTTGTTGGTCCTAAGGTTTAAGTCAAGTTGGGGTGACATGGTAAAAATCAAAATAAGCCGAATCAAGATAGAGACTGATCATTTCCTGATATTATGTGCTTGAATGAACCTTAATCATATCACTGAAATTTCAGAAAAAAATGTTGTTAATGTTTAAGTCTACAACAATACCAACGACTGATTTAACACTAGTCATAATAATGTTAAAATACAAAACTGTGATGGAAAGGCGGTTTGGTCAATACTTTTCCCTGCTCAAACTCACAAAAATATGTGTGTTAATAGTCTGATTTTTCTTAACTCTTATTAAAGCTAAAAATATTTTACATTTCTGAGTTATCTTCGACTTTGGATGAATTGTTTGCTATATTTTGGGATGAATTGTTGAGAATGTCAAACTGAGTTAGTGTTTCGAAATATATTTTCAAAGGGATAAAATGCATATCAAGGTCATTAAGTTGAACTTGATCTTTTCAAAAAGATTTAAAAGAGGAGAGTTTTTGTCAAAATAGTTTAATCAAGGTCATTAGTTAAGGTCCGTACAAGTCATACCAACGTATAAGACTTATACGCAACGTATAAGTCTTATACGCTAGGAGACTTATACACTACCATAGGGACTTGTATAACGAACCGTACATTATCATATTTGCTAGAGTCCTTGTAATTTCTGAGCAGTCATTGTTATAACAATATATTAAGTTTATGAATGATTGTATTTTGTTATTTCTTTATGATATGATTCCACAATATCATTCAGTATAGTAAATACATTTTAATCGATCCGTATCATAACGTTTTACACGTACATATTGTTATACATGATTCGAAGCAAGAGCTATCAAGTGGTATTAGAGCATTATGCTCGTATTTGCTACTGAATTGAACACATTCTTTGGTTTAAAAATTAAGATTTGAAGATTTCAAAGTCAAAGTCATAGCCGAACATTAACTCTTCAATTATTCATTCGTTTATGGATCAATTTCAAGTTCCTTCGGTGTTTATCGTCGTTTATACCTAATAATCATTTATGCACGAGTGATTTTGTTAAATTCAAACTGATTATCAAGTTTCAAATCATGAAGTTTGAACAGTGAATGCAGCGTATAAGTTGATATCAGTATAAGTTGTCAATATAAGTGTTCATACAACGTATAAGTGATTTTGGCCGTATAAGTTGTTTATACGTATAAGTTGGTTATACTTTGTGGATTTATCCGTATAAGTGAGTTATACAGGCTATACATTGAAAGGATACACATTCATATAAGTTGACTTGACATATACGCCATGTAAGTTGAACAAGACTTATACGCTAGTGAGAACATTATTTATTGATTTTTGTGCAAAAATGGAAGATTTGAATGCTTTTGTGACACACCCGTCACCGATTCTTCAGAATATCAATTTGGAAAACGAAATGGCAACATCTACTAAGCCTCCGAAGCTTTTAAGGATGGAAGATTATCCAAATTGGGCTGATAAGTTCGAGATTTATGTTCGAGCTATGAATTATGATGTGTGGGAAGCTGTTCAGGTGTAATACATCATTCCACTAAATGAGAATGGTACTAGTCATCGACTATCTCAAATTCATGAGGATGACAAAGCAAGATTTCTTCGTGAGAATAAGATGATGAATATGTTTCAACAATCGATCAAGTCTGAAATCTTTCAACTGTTACAACATAATGGATCATGCCACTCTATCTGGGAAGCGTTGTTGAATAAAGATATAGGAAATCCTGAAATGAAAAAATCTAAGATGGGTTTGTTAAAGAAAGAGTTTGATATATTTACTATGGTCAAAGGTGAATTGATTCCTCAATTGATTGAGATATATTGTCATCTTGTGAATGAGATGAAAAGATTGGGAATTGATAAAGAAGAGTATGAATACATTGACAAGCTTGTTGATTCATTATCTGATGACTGCAATACTTTCATTATGATTCAACATTCAAACCCGATTAATTATGCAAGATTGACTTTATCTCGATTCAATAGAACAACAATGGACTGACAGTTGAAAACGTTCAAGAACGTATATCTTTTTTAGGATCCATCCTTGAGTCATATGAGTGTTTGATTGCTGGGCGTATTGGTAACTACAACATGACTAAAGAAGATTATGATCAGATTGATACTAAGGAAATGGAGATGCTAGATATTCATTGGTGTATGGCAAGTGTTGTGAGAAGGGCACAAAGATTCAGAGAGAACATTGGTAAGAACTGCCTTGATGGGAAAACTTCAAAACTCCGATTTGACAAGTCAAAGTTCCGATGTTTTCGATGCAAGGGTCACTTCAAGAAGGAATGCACTAATCCAGAAGTTGGAGATGCTAGTCCTAATCCTTTTGGTAGGGATTATAACCGGCAAGCCATTTATCATCGAACTTCTCCTGCACCTGCTGAATCATCAAAGAAGAATGAAGCATCGTCATCAAAAGCGTGTCATGCATAATTGGATGAGGGTTTCAACTAGAATTCTATTGTTCATCAAGAAAATGTTGTTGAGGTGATTGATGAGGAAGCTGGAGAACATGTATGTGTTTCAAATGCAGGACAAGATGAGAAAGATGTGAAAACTGAAGATATTGTTGTTGATCAAACTAATGTTGTTGAGAACAATACTGAGGTGATTTCAAGTGATCCTGGGGGGACTGAATCTAACAAGAGTTTTGACTCAATTCAGAATGAATTGTTTAAATCATATTTACCTCCTGACGTGTTTGAAAGTTTTGCACGATGGTTCAATGGTGAGAAAGTACCACATGGAAAGATTGCCTTTGGAATTGATGATGAAGAAGATGAGATTGTTGTAACTGATGAAGATCAAGTGGCTGCAAAGATTGAAGTCATGTGTGATGAAACTATTCCAACTGAAGAAGTTCCAGCGACAGATGTTGAAGTAGAGTAAAATTCTCTACTAATGTTGAAAATTTTTGTGAATTATGTGATTAAAAGGATTTTGTGATTAATTCACTTAAAAAAGATTATAACAACATGTTTAAATATTATGAAAGAGCTAAAGAAGCTTTTGATAAACTTCAAAAATGTGAGAAAAGTTTGTGGGTAAAAATCCTACAAGATGAGAAAACAATTTCTATGCTAACTCACACAGTTAAAGATAAACAAATTGCTATAAATAGGCATGTTGATGAGAAAGCTGAATTAGAAAAGGGAACTCCAATTAATTAAAATTGAAACTGAAAGAGTTGACACTAAACATAAAAGCTACCCTGCCTCATCATATGTCATTGATCACATTGTTCCTAAGGATTCAGTCGAAGACAAAAAGGATGATTCAAAATATCATGTTGTTCCACCACCGATCTGGAGCTCTTACGTTCCGAAAGAACCTGAAGTGTTTCTTAAGGCGATGAATGTGCTGTTTGACTATGACAGCTTGTGGAATTGTTTCTCTTTTCCTAAAGAGGAAATCACTGATGAAATGGCCACGTTGTTATTTCAACAATATTTTGGTGAAGGGTTGAATGACGAAATTACAACACAAGATATTCCTATCTTTAATGAGGATCCTGCACCTGATGTTGATGACCATGTTGATGATACTCCGGCTACACCATCATTTGACGATGATGGTGAAGATCACAATGATGTGATTGAGTCTTTGATTCAACCAACACCTACTTCTGATCTTGTGCTTTCTGATGAAGTGGTAATTGATGAGAATGTTATAAATCTCCAATTTGATGTGGTGGTTTCAGATGAAGTTATTACTCGTACTCTGTCATATCACCCAGAAGGGAATATTATTGGGGATCTTAATACTGGAGTACGCACTCGAAGTCAAATTGATCAAAGTCTCAGTTGTTATTATACTCAAGTTGCTCCACTACAAAACCGATTCTCATTCAAATGTTTTGTTTCAAAAATTGAACCGAAGACATATAAACAAGTGTTGACTGAAGAGAGTTGGGTCAATGCGATGCAAGAAGAATTATTGCAATTTGAAAAGCTTGGGGTATGGAAACTTGTTGATCTACCTGATAACAAACGATGCATTAATACTAAGTGGGTTTTCAAGTGCAAAAGGGAAGAAAATGGTATAATTGTCTAAAACAAGGCTCGATTAGTGGTTCTCGATTTCAATCAAAGGGAGGGAATTAATTACAACGAAGTCGATACTCCCGTTGCTAGACTTGAAGCTATTCGGACTTTCTTAGCCTTTTCATATTGGAAAGGATTCAAGGTGTACCGGTTAGATGTTAAGTCTGCTTTCCTGAACGGGAAATTGGGTGAAGAAGTCTTAGTAGGATAACCACAGGGGTTTGTCGATCCAATTCACAAAGACAAGGTGTACCTGCTCGACAAAGCTCTTTATGGTTTACATCAAGCCCCGAGAGCTTGGTATGACACATTGTCTAAACACTTGTTAGACAATAACTTTGTTCGTGGCACCTTGGATTGTACACTCTTCACAAAGGAGGTCGATGGTCAACTGCTGATAGTACAGGTCTATGTGGAAGATATCGTATTTGGGTTAACAAACGATTTTCCGTGCAAAGAATTTGAGGAAGTTATGAAGTCGAAGTTTTAAATGAGCGCTATGGGA
Organism: Bidens hawaiensis; assembly: GCF_021521415.1. NCBI lineage: Eukaryota > Viridiplantae > Streptophyta > Magnoliopsida > Asterales > Asteraceae > Bidens > Bidens hawaiensis. The sequence continues at coordinate 2,862,978 of NW_027491017.1, forward strand.
GAATTTAAGTTTTTCTTAGGTTTGCAAGTCGAACAACTTTCTGATGGAATCTTCATTCATCAGATAAAGTATGTCAAGGATATCCATGAAAAGTTCAATATGGCTGACTCGTCGCCGATCAACACTCCTATCCCGCTAAATCATGGAATTGCAACTGATCCCACCAGGAAAAAGGTTGATGAAACACTATATTGTTCTATGATTGGCTCCCTCGTGTACCTCACTGCTTTAAGGCCAGACATCATGTATCTAACATGTTTGTGTGCCCGTCTCTCACCTAACGTTGGTTAAGCAGATACTGCGGTATCTTAAGGGGTGTCCATGGGTCGGTCTTTGGTATCCTCGAGACGATGTATTTGAGTTGAGAGCGTTTATGATTCTGACTATGGAAGCTGCAAGCTGAACGCCAAATCTACCACTGCCGGTTGTCAATTCTTTGGTAGCAGGTTGGTGACATGGCAATGTAAGAAGCAGACGACTGTGTCGCTATCTATCTGTGAAGGCGAGTATATAGCTGCTTCTAGCTGCTGTTCTCAGGTTTTATGGATACAACAACAAATGCGCGACTATAGTTTGAAATTTCTTACTACTCCTATTTTTGTAGATAATACTGTTGCTATATCCATAACTAATAACCCGGTAAGTCACTCAAAAACTAAACGTATTGACATGCGGTATCACTTCATCCTTGATTGTTATGAGAAGAAGTTGATAACAGTAGACAAAATTCACACCGACGAACAAAAAGCTGATCTTTTTACTAAAGCTTTCGATAAAAACAGATTTTTGTATTTGTTGGGGCTTCGGTATTAAGATCATAGGCGATGGGAAAGTGAGTGATACTGAGGTTATGGATTCCGACCTTTGAGTAACCGTTCACCAGCTCAAATTTTTTTATAAATATTTTATTTAAATGGTTTGGGAAAATAATTAAAACATTTGAAAAAGTATAAAAGCGAAAAACATTGAAAAATGTGTAAAACACAAAAACAATGGAAAAATGCTCCTCAAAATGAGTTTTTGAAGCATAAAAGAAAAATGATAGTACATTGATCATCTTGTTCCAAGTACCGGTAAAATGAGGTATAAAAGTCTATTGATTAATGTCTATGTATTGGTAGGCTTTAAAAACAAACAAGTAAGGGAATAAGTGATATAAAGTTAACTAGACAAACTAAAAGATGGGTTAGCATTCTAGCACTAAAGTCTTGGTGATGATGGCAGACAATTAATAACCTGTCATACTTAAGCCTTATGTTTCAGTAGATCACCAAAGATAAAGTGCTAATAAAGTGTTTTAAGTGTCTAGTACACAATCTACATTTCAACGGTGTATGGTTATATGGCCTTAAATCCTGTATTGATGGGATGCACTAGGTTTCTGGACCATTGAGGTCTTTATGCGGTTTATTATCTGGGTATTCACTTCGGTGAATATTTAAACTCGTGCACAAGAAAGCGAACCCTGAAAAAGTCATTAAACTTTGATCACTTTGTACTTTGTACAACTTTCACTACTGACTTGATCAAAAATGTTGTTAGTCATACATTGTTCCTCCCTTGTGCGTGTCTTAATACCAATAAGAAAAGAACCCCAGGGGATATAATTTCTGCAAGCCGACAGATGAAATCATGCATACTCATCCTTGGTAAAAGAAACTTAGGGTATTGCTTGATAACGGGGGTATGCCTTGTTGTGCAAAACTGTTGCTACGATTTCCAAATTAAAAATTTTAAATGTTTTGAACTGCTGGCTCAAAGGTTTAAGTCAAGTTGGGGTGACATGGTAGAAATCAAATCAAGCCTTAGTCAAGATTAGAATCTAATCATGTTCTGATATTCTGTGCTTAATTGAACCTTAATCGTATCACTTAAGTCTCTGAATATTTTTGTTTTAAAAGTTTAAGTGGACAACAATACCAATGACTGGGCATAACATCAGACATAATAACCAAAATATAAAACCGTGATGGAAGAACGGATTGATCAAATGATTTCTTGCTCAACTCACAAAAATATGTTTCTTTATGTCTGTTATTAGTTCTTATTTTGATATATTTTGTTTTGATTACATATTTTCATTCATAAACCAAAAAGATTTTACATTTTTGCTTTATTTTCAATTATGGTGATTCGGGTCTGGAAATCTGAGAATCGGAATCGAGTGAATGTTTTTGACAAAAATATTCAAAATTTGAGATTTAAATGTTCAAATGAATTGTTTATGGTCATTAAATTGGACTTGATTAAGTTTAAAAATGTGAAATTGATTGTTTAAAATCGAAATTGATTCAAAATTGTGGTCAAAATTCAAGAGGATTCATCAAGGTCATTAATTTGGACTTGACCAAGGTCGTATATGTGAAATTTGTCAAGTTAAACATTGTTGAAAATAACAAACGTATAAGTACTTAATGATGTGTTGTAAAACACACTTACTTTCCGTACATTTTAACCATGTTTGAAGTGTTTAATAGTTTAATAAATAAGAGTTATGGATTGTTTTTGCATGATTATACAAAGATTTATAATTGATTGTAGGTTTTGAGTTTTAATGGTGAAAAGTGTCAAGTTTGAAGACTCTAGGGGCCTTTTTGATCAACTTTGAAGACTACAACTCAAGGCCCGACACAAACCCACAAGATCCAAGCCTTTTAAACCATAATATATGATAATTAAAAGAGAAAAAAAAACCTAACAGCCTATAGCTGGCCGATCGGAACTCAGCAAGAAGAAGGAGGAAGAAAAAGCTTTGTGGAGGCTAGGTGGCGGCTAGGAAAGGAAGAAGAAGGCTAAGGGAGACTTGGTACAGCAGCTTAGGGTCATCAACATCAATAAAATCAGCCATAATATTAAGTATAACTCTCATAAACTTCGTTCTTTTGTTCAAGATTCATAACTTGTTGATTTTGATCTTAAACTTGGATTGTTTTGCATTTGAATTGAAGATTGAGTTGCTATTGATTATCATTGATCATTGAATAAGTTTAATTATGTTTTGGTTGAGTTATATGGTGTTTACTTTGATGTATAGCTGCTGTCCAAATAATATGTTAGGCTAAACTTGTTAGTTCTACCTAGGTTAGATGAATATTGTTAGGTTTTAGTAAGTAAAATGGATTGTTTGATCATCATGACTTGAATTGTTGATGAAAGTTAGGTTTAATATTGAATTAGGTTGTGTTTATTGGCTGTGTTTTTATTAATTATACTCATATACCTCTTGCTTTGATTGATTGAATCTGTTTTGGTTGATTTTGGCTTGTTTGAACTCTTTACTTTGTGTTGAGAGATTGTTTGCGGGAAGTACAACCATAGGGTTTAGTTGGGTATGTTAATTAGTTAAATTCAGCGGGTAGGCACCTTCTTAGAGAACGAGCGGTGATAGGAAGTAAGGTAGTCTCATAGCTTTTGCTTGTTAGGATTAGGATCGCGCGAGAGCGGGTTCGGTTCTAGTCGGGTTTGGGTTTGTGATCGATTAGTTGACCTAGTTTAAGTTAAACTAAATGGTTCCTCTATCCTTGGTTGCGTAGTATTCGTTTCCATTAGGGTCGTGTGTCGGTGAGACTGAAAGGAGAGTCGACATTAGAACACTTTGGCAATTTGTTCCCCGGTTTGTTCTTAAAATCAACTAAGTGTAAGTTAGGGTTTGTTAGTGAGACCGAGAGGTGATCTAGCTTTCTTGAGTGAACCTTAGTTGTGTCATCCTTAGATACCAGTGTTGTTAGATTATTCAATCCATTAGTTTATTAAACCTTTAAAATGATTCTTACATAGGTAGACGTTTTCTCCAATTGCTTAAGTGTCTAAGTTTCATCCAGTGTTTAGTTAAGTTAAGTTAAGTTTAGTTAATTAATTTAGTTAAAGTAAGTTAGGTCAAGTGGTTAATTATTAAATATCATTAAAAAAATATTATTCTTAGGAAGCTCTTGTCTAGGGTTTAGTGATCAAAAATGTTTTCATGTGTCCTTGTGTTCGATACTCGGACTTCCTTAGTTCTATACTATTTAAGATCGGTACACTTGCCGGTTGTGTGTGGTTTCTTTAGGAGTCTTGTTTTATAAATTTAAAGCTTCGTTGTGAGTTATTTAGAAAGAGCATTCATTAGACACACATCACTTAGCATATACGGCGTATAAGTCTAACAGACTTATATGGCGTATAAGTCAATTACTTATACTGGCGTATAAGTATTCCATATAAATAAAGTGTTATACGCTGAGTTTATCATTTTTTTGCTTATACGCTTCTGAGAAGAACATATACGCTATCATTTGTTATTATCAATTGTCCGTATATCTTGTTTAATTTCACGAAGTAATTGATATCTTTCTTTCTCGTGGTTGATCCGCACACCACTTGAGTCGTCAAAGGTATAAATTTGTTCTTTAGTGACAGATCTGTGGTTAATTGATGACGATGAACAGTGTAGTTCAACATTTGGATCTAATTGGTTTTGAACTATGGACATAGGGTTTTTATTAATTTTTGTTTATCGATGTGATTTCGACCCTGTTAGACCAAAAATTATTGTCTATCATTGTCTGAATTGTTCAAATTTTTTCTTGACCTAGTTTTTAAGTATGAACGCATAAGGTTTTGAACTTATACGGCGTATAAGTCTCCTAGTCTTATACGTCGTATAAGCTCTAAAGTATTATACATTGAATTCTTGCATGTGAACTTATCCGTTGATCTGTGTTATACGCTAGACTAGATTTACACGTTGAGCACTTATGCGCTGATATGTACTTATACGTGTTACTTATTCTTATCCGTTGTTGAACTTACACGTTGAATAGGTTATACGGATACATAGTTGTACTTACACAGGTTTGAGCTTATACACTGATATGAACTTACACATGTTGTGATGACAAACACGCTGAAATGAGATTATTCGTTCTTATATTATTACACATTTATGCACACACTTATACGGCATTAGAAGTTTTTCAAATTTTAATAAACTTTTATAAATTTTACTAACATGATGATTTGTTTGTTATGTGTGTGCAGATGGTAAAGGTAAAAGATTTTGATGCTAATCACAATATCTGTGCTTTTTGGACGGATCTGATGACAAGATGGAACCTCTTCGAGTTAGATTATCGTTCTTTGAAATATCAAGGATCTTTAAAGTACGGTGATAATTTAGGAGCTTGCTGAGGAATTTTGGAAAACACCAAACTGGAAGACGAACGTATCAATTCGATGGTAAAGAAGAAAGAGATCATCATATCTAAGAAGGTAATAAGAGATGTGTTGGAGTTTGGTGATAATTCTATAGATCCTACTACTTTCGACGAGAGGATGGTGAAACGATGTTTATTAAGAATGGGCTACAAGAATGATTTGGATAGGGGATTCTTAAAAACTGGTTTATCAAGGCCTTACAAGTTTTTGGTGCACGTGATCATACATTGCTTTGGACATCGTAAAGGGGGATATGAAGAGATTCTTGACTATCACATGTGCATGCCAACTGCTTTATGCTTGAACCTGAAGTATAAGTTTTCTAAAGTTATATTCAAGCATATGAAGCTATACTTTGATAACAAATGGCTTATGTACCCAAGGTTTGTGCAGTTGATTATCGATCATCAATTTCCAAATATAGACAAGTCGGGTGAGGAGATGAAATTGGCACATATGTCTGTCAATGGTTGTGCTAAACTTGAGTCTTACCGGAATAAAACAGAGGAGGAAATTCCTAAGTTTTGAGCCTTATTTGGTCATCTGCTTAATCCTGATTATGTTGCACCATCGAATAATCAGTGGAGGAAGGAGGAAAGTGATTCGGATAGAGAGAATGAGAATGTTCGGTTGCCGAGTTATGTACCTCTTGTTGAAAAGTGGTTTGTGAAAGCTGAGAATGAAGAGGCAGAAGGTTCACAAAAAGCCAAAAAGAAACGTAAACGTGTTATTAAAGCTGAACCTATAACACCTCCTGTTTGTGTGCCTATTCCTAATCCTGTTCCTGCTCCTCAACAACAACCAATAGTTGAACAGTTGTTGATTCATATGTTGATAAAGATGGAGAGGAAACTAAATCATATCCAGAAGTGAATAAGACTATGTGCGGTGATCCTCGTTCTATACTTGTGTGGAAAAATGAATGTACGTCAAAGAAAAAGTTTGATGATAAAGATAAAACATATGTTTCTGAAACTAGTAAGCCTAAAAGGAGAAGAGTAAAGCACATGGTGAAAAGATCTGTGATTGATTCGTTCTTGATTGATGAACCAGAGGATATTGGAGTTACTTAAGAAACATCAGTTGAAAAGACTCCTGAACCAACAAAAGCTGATGTGGTTGTAGAAGCTGAAAAGACACCAACATTTGAAGTGAATCTGAGTGATGCTGTTGATAAGCTAATGAAAATTCCTATAGTTTAAAAGTTTATTCCACATTCTACCCCTGCTATTGATGATCCAGTACAAAATAAAACTCCTAAAGCTGATCAAAAAGTTTTACAACAATCTGGTGAAACGTTTTCTGATGCTTATCTGATTTTGGATGGACCTACTAGAGTTGAATTCAATGACTTGAAAGATAAGATGGAGAATCAAGATTTCAGGATTAAAGGATTAATAGTTTGACTGGAGAGAATGATCGTTTAAGGGTTGAGAATTGTAACAGCCCGGCTAAAGCGGAATACGCTCGGGTGCGACGTACAGATTGCCCAAAACACATGTGACACTATTAAGTGACAGCATTATCATTATTTCATTGATAATTCAAACAACAAGTACTTTTGCAAATAAAAAAAATACAAGGAAATAAATAAGTCAAACACTTTATTATTGATAATCCTATGTCTAGTGTCTTCTCTTGTTTCATCCTCTAATAAGCGTACCTGTAACATATGTATAAAATAATGTCAACTAACTTAATAGTTGGTGAGTTCACACAGTTTTTACATAGTACTTCAAAATCATACAATTCCATGAAACTCGTGAAAAGCAAATAAGGTCCTTTTCAATTGGGATAGTGCACCAATGTACTCGGTTAATGAGGCATTTTTCCACTCATCACAACAAGGTCTTGAGTGCAAAGGGGCGGCGTATGATCATACTATATTGAAGTAATCCATGAGCAAATAATATTGAGCAAGTAACAAGTAAGCACACAAGTCCATGTAACGAATTGTAGTTTGTAAACAAAATCGTAAGCAATTGGGTTTTTGTAGGATACATATGCTACCCCCAAAACAATAAAAGAGTAAAAAAGGGGGGTGTGAGAAACTCACCTTGAGATTGGATGACAACTTGGAAAATAAGGAGAAAGCGCGTTATATGAAACCGAAGGATCGAATCTCAAGAGCTAAAAATAAGAACACGAGAATTACTAATTAATTTAATGGAAATAACATGTCGGTTTTAAGGTTCATGTATTATTATTTTTATATATACTTTTACCCTTTTAAAGAATATTAATATTAAAGTTTAACGAATTTTAAAGATTTATGATTATAATATTATTTATGAGTTTTATATTAAATTTGTATATAATTATTGTTACGGGGTTCTAGTGTTACCGGTATATTTTAGTTTAAAGATTGATGGTTCAAATTTTATAAAGTTACAACAATTTTATATATACATATTTATATATATTTTTTAGGAGTTTTAATAAAGGGTTCGGGTTTTGTAAAAGTTGGTTTCTTGGATCAAAATGCTAAAGAAACCTAAAACACCATTTATTTAACTATAAAAATGATTTTAGTTATTTTATAAAAATTTATAAACATATATTAGATTTATTATAATTAATAAAAAAATGGTTTTGAAAATAAATTATAATTAATAAAAATGGTTTTAAAAATAAATAAATGGGTCTGCTGTGACCCGGGTTCCAACCCGGGTCTCCATGACCACACAACTCAGACACAACCACTGGACCAGACAAGAGTTGTGTTATATGTCCAGAAACAAAAATATATAAATAATACACTTTAAGTTCATCATCTTCATAACAAACCCTAGGTTTTCAATTCCCCAGATTCATTCTATGTTTGATTGATTTATGTAGAGGTTTCGTTAGACAGATCAGACCAATGAAAACCCACTATCAATTACCTCTATTGATGCCGGAAAATGGGTGAACGACGAGTTGGCCGGAGCCGAGATGTTAAGAACAATTCGAGATTTAAAACTGTTTGTTTGTGGGTTATTATGTTCGAATAAGGTTTAGGATATGATTATCATCCTATTTATAGTGTAAATTCGATTAATTCGTATTTAATTCGTGTTAATGGTGGTTTTATTATAATCCGATTAGTGGTTGATTAATACGTGTTAAATGGATCGTAAATGGTGAAATAAATTAGATAATAATGCTTAGGAGATGTGGAGACGTCGTTTGGTATGTTTAACGGATCAAAACGAGTTGTAAATGAGGTATTTAGTGTTTCCGGCGCCGAAATTCCGGCGGCCGAAACCCTTGATCGGAAAAACGGGAGAGAAGAAGGGGGCAGGGGGCGGGTGGTGGTTTTATTTTTTTTATTATAATTTAAATAATTTACATTTTAAGCCCTTGAACTTTGAATATCTTTAATATGTTTTTAAACTTAATTTACACTTTAAACCTTTGACTTTATAACTATACATAATTAGATTAAAACATGTTATATCTTAATATATTTAGATTGTTTAAATTTTATACCCGAATAATTTGAAACTTTGATTATTTTATAGACTTTTATAGCTCGAAGATTCGTTATTTGAACAATACAAAATAGAAAGTGAACCTAAACGAACTTTAAATCATTGAATATGATATAAAATGATAACTTTCAAAAACAAGTACATTGAAATGACAAAACGGGTCGGTCCAACAAAAACAAATACAAATACAAATACGAATATGAAAAATTGACAAGTATCACAGCATTCCCTACTTTTGAGAATTTCGTCCCGAAATTAAGTAGAAGAATCCGTAACAAAAAGATGAGGATACTTTGTTCGTATTTGGTCTTCTCGTTCCCAAGTAAATTCGGCGCCAAGTTTGGATTCCCAACGAACCTTTACCAAAGGTATACGGCTACGTTTAGTTTCCTTGTCTTTGCGACCCATAATTTCCACTTGTTTCTCGACAAAGTGCATTGTTTCATCGATACGCACTACGTCGAGTGGTACATGGAGGTTTCCATCAGAAAGTCATTTCTTGATATTCGAAACATGAAACATCGGATGAACATTAGAAAGTTCTTGAGGAAGTTCGAGGGTGTAAGCAACACTACCAACACGAGCAAGAATCTTGAAAGGTCCAACAAAACGAGGAGATAGTTTGCCTCTCTTGCCAAAACGAACAACACATTTCCAAGGAGATACCTTGAGAAGGACACGGTCACCAACAATAAATTCGAGAGTTCGTCATCGGTTATCGGCGTAACTCTTTTTGCGGCTATGAGCGGTTAAGAGGTTTTGTCGAATTTGAGCGATTCGATATGTAGTTTCTTGAACAAGTTCCGGGCCGGTGATTTGGGTTTCACCAATTTAACTCCAACAAATAGGTGATCGACATTTACGACCATAGAGTGCTTGGAACGGAGCCATGCGGATACTCGAATGATAACTATTATTGTACGAGAACTCAATCAAGTGAAGATGAGAATCCCAGTTTCCACCGAAATCCATGGCACATGACCTAAGCATGTCTTCGAGCGTTTGAATCGTGCGCTCTGATTGCCCATCGGTTTGATGATGATAGGCAGTGCTAAGATCCAATCAAGTTCCCAACGCGTTTTGAAGTGATGACCATAAGTGAGAAGTAAAACGACTATCACGATCGGAAAATGATACGCAAAGGTATACCATGACGACAAACAATACGTTGACCATAAATATGAGCGAGTTGATCAATAACCCAAATACCGTTGATCGGGATGAAATGAGCGGACTTAGTCAAACGGTCGACTATAACCCAAATACCGTCATGACGGTTTCGAGTAGTTGGGAGCTTGAACACAAAATCCATAGAGATATCTTCCCATTTCCAAACAAGGATGTGTGGTTGAACAAGCAAACCAGATGGCCGTTGGTGCTCGGCCTTAACTTTAGCGCAAGTAAGGCATTTTCCCACATACAACGCGATGTCTTTCTTCATACCGGGCCACCAAAATGTGGTACGTAAATCAAAATACATCTTATCCGCACCGAGATGAATGGAATATCGAGACTTATGAGCTTCGTTCATGATGAATGTGCGAAGATCTTCACTATTAGGAACCCACAAACGATTGAGGTAATACAACAAACCATCGCGCTTAGTTTCAAGTTGATTTTCAACACTGCATGAAATTTCATCATACATATCACCCTCGGTGACAGAGACATGTTGGGCTTCAACGATACGAAGTTGGAGATCGGTTTGAACGGTCACACAATGAAGTAAAATTGATTTCACATGGGTCTTTCTACTAAGGGCGTCGGCTACAACATTCGCTTTACCAGAATGATAACGAATTTCGCAGTCGTAGTCGCTAAGTAGTTCGGCCTATCGTCGTTGCCGCATGTTTAGATCTTTTTGGTCGAAAATATGTTGAAGACTCTTGTGGTTGGTGAATACCACACACTTAGTGCCATAGAGATAATGTCTCCAAATTTTCAACGCGAATACAACGGCACCGAGTTCAAGATCGTGCGTTGTATAATTCTTTTCATTAACCTTAACTTGTCGTGAAGCGTAAGTGATAACTTTATCTCGTTGCATAAAGAGACAACCGAGGCCTTGGTTGGAAGCATCGCAATAGACAACAAAATCCTCATTGCCCTCGGGAAGTGCAAGGATCAGTGCATCGCAAAGCATGTGCTTAAGAATATGAAAGGCTTCATCTTGCTTTGGCCCCCATACATAAGGTTTATCCTTATGAGTTAGAGAGGTTCGGGGCTAAGCGATCTTGGAAAAATTAAGAATGAAGCAACGATAGTAACTCGCAAGACCAAGAAATGAACGAACATCGGTAGGAGTGGTTAGAGTTTTCCAATTCTTAACGGATTCGATTTTGGTTGGGTCAACATGGATACCCTTTTCGTTTACTATATGCCCTAAGAACGGAATTTCTTTCAACCAGAACTCGCACTTTGAAAACTTAGCACAGAGTTGTTCCTTCTTTAAAAGATCAATGATGGAATGAAGATGTTTCTCGTGCTCGGCTTTGGACTTGAAATAAATAAGAATATCGTCAATAAAAACAATTACGAATTTATCTAAGTAGGGTTTGTATACGCGTTTCATGAGATCCATAAACACCGCGGGTGCATTGGTTAGCCCAAAAGGCATAACCATAAATTCGTAATGCCCATAACGAGTCCAAAAAGCGGTTTTGGGAATGTCATCTTCATGCACACGTAGTTGATGATAACCCAAACGAAGATCAATCTTTGAGAAGCATGAAGCTCCTTGGAGTTGATCAAAAAGATCGTCAATACGAGGCAAAGGATAGCGATTCTTGATTGTGAGTTTGTTGAGCTCACGATAATCAATTCACATACGGAAAGATCTGTCTTTCTTCTTGACTAAAAGAACGGGTGCGCCCCATGGAGATGAACTAGGGTGAATGAATCCTTTGTCCAAAAGTTCTTGGAGTTGGTTAGACATTTCTTGCATCTCGGAGGGTGCAAGACGATAAGGAGCCCCCGCAATTGGGGTTGCACCAGGTACGAGATCGATTCGAAATTCAATATCATGATTAGGAGGAAGACTAGAAACATCATCGGGAAACACCTCGGGATACTCACGAACAACAGGAATGTCCTTAATTTTTCGTTCTTTCTTTTCCACCACATGGGCTACGAATGCAACATACTTCTTGCTTAGGTACGTTTGGGCTTGTAAACAAGTGATGAAATTTAGGCTCAAGGGAGAAGGCTTTTCACCAGAGAAACGAAGAATTTGACCATCGGCAAGCGGAATACGAATGAACTTCTCGAAAAAATAATTTCAGCATGATGATCAGATAACCAGTCCATGCCTACTATGATGTCAAAACTTCCCAATTGCATAGGAATGAGGTCGATTGAGAACTTGTGGCCATTTAAATCTAACTTGCAATTTCGAATAACCGAGTCAATTGATATAGATTTACCATTAGCTACCTCAACGGAATACGATTTTTTAAGCTTAGATCGGGGTTTAGCAAGTAATGGCTCAAATTCAAAAGACACAAAGCTCATATCGGCACCAGTATCAAATAAAATGGTTGCAAAGTGGTCATTTACAAGGAACGTACCGTTCACCACATCACCGCTTTGCTGAGCTTGATTGGCGTTAATCATGAAAGCACGCCCACGATTTTCTTGAGGAGCTTGAGCAGCTGGAATGGTTGATCAACGTGTGGTGCAGGAGCTTAGATAGCTTGTTGCGGCTGCACTTGAGCTTGGTTACCCAACAACAATGGAACTTGCGGCTGATAAGCATGCTGGGTTTGATAAGTTTGCACTTGGTATAGCAGAGCTGGTACAAGCTGAAGCGAGTTTACAAATGTGAGTCGTGGACATGGGTTGAGAAAGTGGTTAGGATCACCACAATGGTAGCAAGCTCGCACTTGGTTCAATGGTTGGGCATAAGACACAGGACGGTGGTTTGGTTGAGCCAATCTTGGAGGAGCAATGAATTTCTCGGCAAGTGGCACTAAGGTGTCCAAAACGGTTGCAACGATTGCATTGACGACAAACGGAAAAGGCAGGATGGTGTCGTTGGCAGGCGTTGCACAATGGATGGGGTCTATTATACGGCTTTCGAAGATGTGGTGCAAGGTTGGGTTGGGGTTGAGGTGTGGCTTGTTGGGTTAACGCATAATTCTTGCGCTTCTTGCCATGGTGGTGTGAGGAGAAAGCAGACTTGGATGACTTGGGTTTCGATTCTTTGGACTCGATAAAGGGTTTATCAGCAGGTTTCTTTGATTTCTTTGATGTTAAAGTCCCAGCTTTAACTTGATTATCAGTTAAAGTTGCAGCAAGGTTAATCACGTCGCCAAGTTCTTTGGGAGCACTACTCAAAACACTATCTTGAATTTGTCTCGGTATTCCCCGAATGTACTTATCAATGGCAAGCGAAGTTGGGGTAAAAAGGTGAGGTACCGGCACACTGAGTTCATTGAAATGAGTAGTGTTAGCTGTGTGCTCACCACTCTCTTGTTTGAGGTTCCAAAACTCAGCTTCCAAGTTCATAAGCTCACTTGGAGGGCAGAACTGCTTGGTCATTAGTTCTTTCAATTCGATCCATGGCATAGCCATGGCAGCTTCGGCACCACGGGTTGTCTTTTCCTTCACCCACCAGGTAAGTGCCCCTTTTACAAAGACACTTGTAGCAAAACGGGTTTGCTTATCATCGGGACACTCAATGTGGAAGAATTTGCTTTCCATTTGTTCGTACCACTAAAGTAGGGCAGTGGCACCTTCAGTCCCATTAAACTCCGGGGGTTTGGTGCTGGTGAAAGTCTTATATGAACAGTGAGATGGTTTCGGCTTGCTTGAAGTAGAGGCGATACTAGCCGAAAGGTTCTGGTGAATTTGGGTCATCATATCGGGAATGACCGCGGCTAGTTGTTTGGTGATTTGAGCAGTTAACTTGCGTCTAGAGGTTTTGGAAGAACGGCGCTTGTTGAAATGGATAGACATTCTGCGAACAATAGTAACGTAATTCGTGAGACTCGGAATAGGGTGTGGTATAAAAGAAATTCCTTGTTAAAGTTTGATTTAAAGAAATAAATAAATAAGTAAATATTTAAATACATAAATTTAAAAAAAAAATCATAACAATGGTAATAAATCTTTGGTGGACGCTTACAGAATCCAGTTTAAAACACATTGTAAAACATAAAGGAGTGCAACCATATTCTTTTCACAAAGAGAACATGGTCACGGTGAAAACTTAAAGTTGTGATTCATATGGCATTGAAAGTGGTATGCTTTGGACTAATAGGATTCATGCACTTTCCTAACTCTCCAGGTAAGCAACCGGGTCCTGCGTCTGATTGGAATTTATACGTATTGCTTATCCTTAGGTTTCAATAACCTTGGTGTCAAGAGTTTCGGAAAACAAGCACGTCCGCCTTCCAGTTACTACATACCCGCCATGACGAACCATATTTAAGAAGAAGAAATATCGGAACACCATAATAAAAATCGATTATTGAAAGTGTTTGAAAAATATTTGCTTTTAGGCATAAGCCACTGGACCAGACAAGAGTTGTGTTATATGTCCCGGGTTCCAACCCGGGTCTCCATGACCACACAACTCAGACACAACCACTAGACCAGACAAGAGTTGTGTTATATGTCCAGAAACAAAAATATATAAATAATACACTTCAAGTTCATCATCTTCATAACAAACCCTAGGTTTTCAATTCCCCAGATTCATTCTATGTTTGATTGATTTATGTTAGGGGTTTCGTTAGACAAATCAAACCAATGAAAACCCACCTATCAATTACCTCTATTGATGCCGGAAAATGGGTGAACGACGAGTTGGCCGGAGCCGAGATGTTAAGAACAATTTCGAGATTTAAAATTGTTTGTTTGTGGGTTATTATGTTCGAATAAGGTTTAGGAGATGATTATCGTCCTATTTATAGTGTCAATTCGATTAATTCGTGTTTAATTCATGTTAATGGTGGTTTTATTATAATCCGATTAGTGGTTGATTAATACGTGTTAAATGGATCGTAAATGGCGAAATAAATTAAATAATAATGCATATGAGATGTGGAGACGTTGTTTGGTATGTTTAACGAATCAAAACGAGTTGTAAACGAGGTATTTAGTGTTGCCGGCGCCGAAATTCCGGCGGCCAGAACCCTTGATCGGAAAAACGGGAGAGAAGAAGGGGGGAGGCTGGTGATGGTTTTTATTTTTTTTATTATAATTTAAATAATTTACATTTTAAGCCCTTGAACTTTGAATATCTTTATAATATGTTTTTAAACTTAATTTACACTTTAAACCTTGCACTTTATAAGTATACATAATTAGATTAAACATCTTATATCTTAATATATTTAGATTGTTTATATTTTATACCCGAATGATTTGAAACTTTGATTATTTTATAGACTTTTATAGCTCGAAGATTCGTTATTCGAACAGTACAAAATAGAAGTGAACCTAAACGAACTTTAAATCATTGAATATGATATAAAATGATAACTTTCAAAAACAAGTATATTGAAATGACAAAACGGGTCGGTCCAACAAAAATAAATACAAATACGAATACGAAAAATTTACAAATGTCACAAGAATGTAGAGGTAAAGAAACATTTGGATGAAAGTGAGAAAAAAAGGAAAAGATTTGATGATATGCTGGTAGAACACATGAAGTTCTTTGTCATTATTGAGAAGAAGCTCGGAATCAGACTTAATTTCGAAGTAGATAGAGTTGAAGCAAGTGAAATTGTTTTTGAAAGAGTATATGGTGGTGACATTGGGATTGCTGAAGCTACTTTACGTGTTGAATATGATGGTGAAAGGGCAACTGAAAAAGGTAAGTCAAGATCGAAGAGCCTGTCATGGTTGATGATGTAGTTGATGCCTCTGTGCAGGCTGGTGGTTCTAGTGACATGGTGATACAGGTGGATGAGCGTGTGATTGTTAGTGATCCAATGGTTGTAGAACCTATTGATCTTGTTGTTGAAGATAAAAATGAAGATGAGGAAGAAGAGAAAGAAGATGAGAAGAAAATTGATTTTGAAGGTTCAGATAATAATTATGATAATGATGATGAAGATGATGATGATGATGATGATGATGATGATGATGATACTCCACAAGGAGGAGCTGGTGCTTTATCTGGTAAGTCTGAAACAAAGACTGACTTTGTTGGTGGCAATGTTCAACATGATGAACCACAACAGAAGTCAGAATCTAAAACGTGCACTGTCCAATAAACCTTTGGAGGAATTAGAAGATTTAATTACTTCTAATTTTTGTGTATCAAACATGGTTGATGATTTGGAAGAGGGGGAGATTCCTATTGACAAGTCGGAACTGGCAAAAATGTTAGATGTCTCTTTTGAGGATTTAACATTTGATTTTGAAAAGGATATTCCTGAACCCGAAATTAATGAAGACTGGTTAAATAGTGGTGGGTCCATATTTTGTGGTTTGTACTTAGTTACATGTTTATTGTGCTGGGCTACGGGTTAGCTATGTAAACCAAGAACTCTAAAGAGTTCTCGGTGGGCTTGTGATTAATATGGGCCTAGGTGTTTGGTTTCCCTATATATATTACGTAATGTATAGGGTAGAAGTTGTTCACGAGAGCAGAGAGTGAGCAGAACTAGAGAGTTGTTTATTCTTAGTCATTGAGTGATCAAGTATTGTAAGTGCTTAAGCACCCGACGTATTCAATAATATACGTGTGTTTTGAAGCAACTCTGTGGTACTCTTTATTGTTATATCGTGTTCTTGAATCACCGAGTATAGGTATTCCGCACCTATACTTGTATTTTGATATCATAATTGTAGTGATCCAGATTCGGGACTTACAATTGGTATCAGAGCCTTAGACCTTTTCAGGCTCGTTATTGTGATATCAACGGATTCAAAATATAAAGGTTTGGTGGTGTTGTTGATTTTTCCGGCGAGTTGTATTTTTCCGGAGAGTTGTATTTCGGAGAAGAGATAGTGGTATTTTTGGTGAGAGATTAGTGGTGCTTTTGGAAACAAATCAAATCCCATTAATCTTGGGAGTCTGTTACAGTTAATATCCTGCTGATTCTCTAGTTTTCGGCCTATATCATCTTTATATCATCTGTTCTCGGCTAAGTTTCTCAGTTTTCAGCCAAGATTTAAATTGCTGAACAAGTGATCTTCGTTTTCGGCCAAAGACAAGAGTTTTCGGCCATATTTGTTCGTTCTCGGTCAACTGGTTGTTTTCGGTCAACATGTGTTCTCGGTCAATCTTAGTTTTCTGTCAACACATTCTGTTATCTGTCAACTTTTGAGGTTCTCGGTCAACGTTTTCGGTCAAAGGAGTTCTCGGTTGACTTTTGAGGTTCTCAGTCAAAGTTCTTGGTCAAAGGAGTATTGAAGCCAAAAAGAGTTTTTTGGCGGGGAAACTTTTATTGAACGAAATTTTTCCAGAATACTCCTAATAAGTAAAAACTCATTTTTGAAAAATTTTGGCGAAAACATTTTTTTCGGGTGTTTTTCGGCGAAATTTTGGCGGGAAATTCGAAAAAGTTTGTCTTGAACAAAATTTTTCCTGGACGCCTCTTTTGAGCCGGACATCTTTCTTGAGAAATTTTGGCGATCTTATTTTTTTTGAGAAATTTTGGCGGGAAAATTAGTTTAATCTCTTTAATTACTCAACGGATTCTCCACAACTCATCTCAATGTTTGGAAGTACTCTTAATCAGTCTGCTCCCTCACAAGAAGTATATCAAAATTCATCTGAGATAAGTTTTAAACCATGTTCTTTAAATTGTGGTGAAAAAATAGAAATGTATATGCTTCATAACGACAGTCTAAGTAGAGATATGGAGAGAATAAAATCTGAAAATTTTAAACTTAAGAAAAATGAAAAGGGCTTTCTAGACAAAATAGAAGCACATAACAAGGACATTAAAAAGCTTAAGTCTGATTTTAGTATAAAAAGTTGTCACCATCTAGATGCCAAACAAGAAATTGCTGAGTTAACTGCTAAACTGGAAGCCTCCAAGTTAGAGATCTTGAATCTAACTAGTAAGTTTGAAAAGGCTGAACTTGATTTTAAAAAATTTGATGGTTCAAGCAAAGTAGTTAACTCAATGATTGAAAATCAATTATGGTGGAAAGAAAACGAAGGTGAGGGTATAGTAGTCAAGTACCCCCACCATACAATGACAACTATATTAGTCTTCCTCTTACCAAAGAACAGGAGGAAAAGATAAAAGACATGAAGTATGGTAAACATGTTCAATCTGAAACTGTTTGATCAGGATCCCTAGAGGAAATCAAGCCTGCTTTTAAATGTGTGAACAATTTTGATGCTTCTACTTCATGTGCAGATATAGTAAATGATGTTGCTTATGATAGTAAAGGGGTTCAGGCTGGTGAAAATGAATCTCATTCTAACGTGTCATCAAACTCAGATGACACCATAACTCAAAATTGTACTAATAATAATACACAGAGTTGTGGCAACAAAGGGAAGGCACGTAAGAAATCAGCACAACAAGGACAGTCTCGTCCTCATAGATCCTACGGATCTCCATGTGTTGATAAATCAATGGGTGCTTTTTATATCAAGAGACAAGCATGTTACCACTGTGGCACGACAGGACATATAGCCAGAAATTGTGTTCATCGTCTATATGTTCCATACTACAAGCAAAATCAGAAGGCTGTGCCAAGGGGCAAGAAGAATGGAAAAACCTTTCCTAAGAAGGAATTCCAACATGATGCTAGTGCTTACGTTGACATTAGAAGAAGGATGAAAGCGTGTTTCGTCTGCGGGAACGACGGGCATTTGGCAAAGGAGTGTCACTACAGTGTTGTTAATAGACAAGCCCCTCAGGTGAAAGGTAACAAGTTTCAACCGAATCCAGTGGTTAAACAAAATGCTTATTTTAGAAAACCACGAGTATCTGTACAACGGGTCACAGATACTCAAGGATTCAAAGCTAATATGATAGGTTTGCACTCAGATGATTTAGAAACTGTTAAAAGAAAAATAAATTTTCAGAAATCAAAGAGTGTTGAGAGTTCTAAGAATTCGAATTCTAATTGCTCCACTCCAAAGTCTGTTTTTTCAAATTTCACTAAACCAAGACAGACTTGGAAACTTCAACCTCAGCAAACAGAATCTGTAATGACAAATGATTCTGTTAAAGATGGGAAATATATGAGTTGGAAAGAGGTCACATATGTTGATGCTCAAGGGAACCCCAGGACATTTATGACTTGGGTTCCTATGTCCAACTGATCCCGCTATGCGTGTACGAACAACCACAAACTCTTTGTTTA
Source organism: Bidens hawaiensis (assembly GCF_021521415.1). Taxonomy (NCBI): domain Eukaryota; kingdom Viridiplantae; phylum Streptophyta; class Magnoliopsida; order Asterales; family Asteraceae; genus Bidens; species Bidens hawaiensis. The sequence goes on from NW_027491017.1 coordinate 2,881,934, forward strand.
TTATATGGGTTGTTCCAGGCACATGACAAAGCAAATATCCATTGTTTTTAAATCTTTAAACCATGAAATGGATTATTTGTTGCCTGGACGGGAATTTAGGGTGATAGAACATTTTTAATCTGCTCTCTAAGTGTGTAGGAACAAATCAGGGAATACATTGCATATTAAAAAGGTTTGTTCCAGACATTCAACTCGCAAGGATGCAGAATCTCAAAACAAGCTTATTCCTAAGGGGGAGATTCTCACAAATGGGAAAATGATGTCTTGAAGATTAAAGGTAACCGTATCACTTTGGTATGAAAGATTGACCAGTCAAAAAGATTTTAAAATTTTTAATTATTAAAAAAAACATACAAAAATATGTTCACGTATAGTTTTTCAAGTATAGTTTTTTATTTTGATTTATTTAAAAATGAGAAAATGATTTGAACGTACATGAGAAATGATAGTACATCAGTTGGCTGACTATCACACCTTTTTTATTAAATACTTCGTTTTGACGATTGAGTCTTTTTGAGGTTAAATTTGTACATAAAAGTTTTTGCACAAATTTAGGGGGAGAAAATTAAAAAAAATTCAAAAAGAGTGTGTGTGTGCTTTTAATAAAAAATTACTATCTATGTCCTTCAAACTTCACTCTCGCTTAAAATTATGTCGGTTGCTCAAGTTTGAAGAACATATACTTGTCTATGTTTGGTCCGGTGATCTACTTGTAGATTCACAGGATAGCCATTTATCTAAAGACTGAAAGCATCTAGGGCGTTTGTGATGTGTTTTTGTGTTTTGAATTCTTTCACTTAAAATTATGTCAGTAATTCCAAGTTTGAGGTACACGTATTCTCATAGGTGTTTGGTCCTGTTAACCACTAGTGGTCATACGGGATAGCCATTTACCTGAAAACTGAAGAGTGACCGGGGTGACTGAGTTCTTAACATGTGTGTCTTATGTAATTTTATGGGAAGTGATATATTTATTTAGTTAACCGCTTTTCAGAAGCTTCAAAATATTTTCAAGTGAAAATTGATCCAACCTTTGGAAAGTGATAGATAAATTGTTTCTGTGTGCCTAACGGGTGAAGTTATTAAGCATAAAAGGCTCTAGAACAGTCATTAATTTGTATGGTAGCTTTCCATGATGTGTAAAAGTTGAGGTGATATAAACTATAATTGCTAAACTTAATGTGGAGAGTTATTTTGAAGCAATGTGCATGTCTCTAGATACATCTCTCCGAATGATAGGCAGAAAAGCAATTACCCAGTCATACACGAGCCCGTTAGTGTCTTGATCACCAAAATATTATGTTTTTAAGTTTTTGCTAAAAAAGGGAGAAAAACAAAACGAGAGAAAAATATATGATAAAAAAATAAAAAAAAGATTATTGTAAAAAAAAATAAAAATAAAAATTCGTATTTCAAAAGCTTTGTTGGTGCATAATGTCAGTAGTTCAGTATCTCGTGTTTTGTATGTGTCTGTAATCGTGTTAGATTGTCTGTTTTGGTTTTGAATATGGTTTTACACAAGTTCGCTTGTGATGTGGGCGAACTTGGAGATAAGTGAAGTTATGACAACTTCTCCTAGTATGTTAGGCGAAGTTGTCGAGGCTATATAAACCTCACTTTGGCTTATCTCAAAAAGATTTAAAAATGAGACGAACGTGTTGGTGATTATTCATATCACGTGTTGAAGTGTTGCAATCCAATTGTGTTTATTAGTATTGTGACGTGTGTGTGTTTATCGGTTCAACGTATTATCAATCTTACACTCGTATCGTATTACGTGGGGATTCCGCACCCTCGTGTTATGAGATACTCCTGTGTAGATCCGGCTGGGAACCTACAATTGGTATCAGAGCATTTGCTCGTGATTGTGTGGTTCGGGATTATCACACGGGTGTTAAGATCGTTCCGTTCGACTATTCGCGGAACGAGTTTACGTTGAAATACCTAGTTTTTGTGTCTTGCCCATCTCCCACCATCAAATATACCCCAAAACACCTTCGCATACCTCACAACACATTCAATTAAAACCTGCAAAACCTTGTGTTCATCAGGCAAAGTTGCCGTCATATTACGTAGGGTTTAAGCGAACTTATAAGGTTTAAGCGAAGTTAAGAACAATCGAAGTTGAGTACAGCGAAGTTAGGAAGCAGCGAAGTTAAGGTTCAAGCGTAGTTAAGTCCAAGCGAAGTTAAGCAAGCACAAGCGAAGTTAAGCACAAGCGAAGTTATAATAACTTCGCTATCTAATCACTTTTCATTAAAAAAAAACTTTCTTTGTATTTCGAGTCGTGTTTCTTTCAACTATGACCTCAATAAACATTACAGAACTGGTAAAAATGGAGGTTGAAGCCGGTTCAGCAACTAAAGCTCCAAAAATGCTCAAGGGTACCGATTTCGTTGCATGTAAAGATCGGTTTGAACAATATGTGAAGTATCAAGATGCTAAGATGTGGTTTTGCATTCAAGACGGATACATTCAACCAACATCCTTGTTTGAAGGTAGTGAACAAATTAAGAAGTACAGTAAGATGGAAGAGGAGGAAAAGAAAATGTATGAGGCAGAGAGTAAAGCTCATGCAGCAATAACCATGGCTCTTCCACAAGAGATTCTTCATACCTTCAAGAAGTACAAAACTGCTAGAGAGCTATGGGAAGCACTAGAAAATCGATATGAAGGTAATGTGGGGATACGTGCTTCCAAGACAAAGCTGCTAAAAACCCAATTCTCTGTATTCAAGTATTTGAAAAATGAATCACTTGACGATATCATCACAAGATATTATCACTTGATGACCGAACTTCGTAATTACTCCATTGAATACAAATAAGAAGAGATAGTAGAGAAACTTCTTGATGCTCTTCCACCGAAATGGGAAATGTACACGGTTCTGACGAGAGAGGATAAAGACTTTGCCAAGATTGATTTGGAAACAGTGGTCAATAAGCTACGAAATTTTGAACTCAACATGGTTCGGAAGGAGACACCAACTGATCAAGTTCAGGATCCGGGAATGTATGGTGCGAAAGTAACTCCAAGCTCAAGTTCAAAATCAGAATCCTCAGCCTACTACTCAAAGGGAGAATCAAACTCAAACTTAACTCGTGATAGTCATGTGATTCTCAATATGGATGGCGACGTATGTTTCGTAGCTGGAGGTAGTAATCCTTCAAAACCTCAAGCCACAACTGGAAATTTCTCGTCAAATGTTCCAAGCTACAACTATTCACAGATGCCCATTGTTAGTCCCCCCGGGGCGTCGACGATCGATACGAGATCCGCACGAGGTCTAGGAGTGCGGAATCCTCCTAGACTCGTTTATGGTGTACAGACGAAGAACACAAACACGTACACGATCAAATACACAAACAAATACAAGAATGGATAATCAAATCTGCAGATTCATATAATAATAAAACACGTTACATACCGTAACATAAACAGAAACACGACTGACCCGAGGTGAGCTCTACCTCGGGTCGTCTCACACGACTCTCACTCTCTTGCTCTCTCTTGACACTCAAACTGTAACACACACTCTCTGAATTACTGGATTCACTCTTCATAACCTAACACGACACATGTATATATAGACAATCTTCACGGGCTTGGGCTTCAGTAGGCGAAGTTGTTCATAACTTCGCCTAGGGCGAAGTTGTGATAACTTCGCCTAAGGCAGAAGTTGTTACAACTTCGCCGTTGGCGAAGCTGTTATAACTTCGCCTAGGCGAAGTTGTGCTAACTTCGCCTGTGACGATCCGCTGGTCAGAATTGCATAGCGACGGTCACAGAATGCACCAACAGTCTCCCCTTTGACCGTTGCTCTCAATTCTAACAAACACGAAAGATCATCTGTTACAAAACATGCACTAACAGACTCCCTCTTAACTGATGATCTTCTGTTTTGTTCATCAACCAGCCGTGTCTAAATCTGTCCTGTAGCTTCACAAATCTACCAATCACCCAGCGTCTTCCATATCAGATCTCCCCTTCAGTGTAAGCTTCTCCGACTATAACGATTGAGGTCTTTGAAATGCATGCATCCTCGTGCCAATAGATCATCTCAACCAATCACGTGAGTCCATCTGACTTCACCAACACATGAAGTTGGGCTTCCTCCACAACTTCACCAACTCGTCGGCATACGATAAGGTTTAATCTTCAACTACTCAACATCAGGTGATCAATTTCATCACAAAACCACCTTGACAGAATCTAACACATGACCATTAATTAATCCGAAGCATCTTCAATCACCAGGGATAATAATCAAGAACATAGACACTTTAATTCCCGGTTAAATCCAACTTGTTCCAGAATCTTCACTCGTATAAATAAGCATCACGTTTCAGGATCCAATTCTCGAACGCCTTGAAAATAACATAAATAATATGCTCTGACCGCAATCCAGTAATGACGAAAACCTTCAGTTCAATTTGACTTTCTTCGGTTGGTCAACCACGAACAACAACAATTTCATTGCCCACAAACACCCGAATATGTGTCAATATCCAGTTTCAAACAATATCCCATTCACAACCTCAACTCCAAATCCAGAGTTGACACGTATTTGTTCACACGTAAGACCAAGAGATAACAAGATCACTCGTTGACGGAACAACATCTTTGGTCTCACAATAATCGTGTACACCCGGCCATACAGACGAAAACTCCAAACAATTTTTTTTTTTTTTTTTTTTTTTTTTTTTTTTTTTTTTTTTTTTTTTAACTTCACCTGGCCATAACTTCGCCTGGCCATAACTTCGCCTGTTCATAACTTCGCCTGGCCATAACTTCACCTGGCCATAACTTCGCCTGGCCATAACTTCGCCTGGCTGCTAACTTCGCCTAAACCCTAAAATTTAAGCGACAACTTCGCCTGAACCCAATAACTTCGCCTGCGGCGGCTGTTCGGCCGAAAACGCACAGAAACGTGCCAGAAACACCAAAAACGCAGATCTCGAACCATAGCGTAAGAGCCTAAGGCTCTGATACCACTTGTTAGTCCCCCCGGGGCGTCGACGATCGATACGAGATCCGCACGAGGTCTAGGAGTGCGGAATCCTCCTAGACTCGTTTATGGTGTACAGACGAAGAACACAAACACGTACACGATCAAATACACAAACAAATACAAGAATGGATAATCAAATCTGCAGATTCATATAATAATAAAACACGTTACATACCGTAACATAAACAGAAACACGACTGACCCGAGGTGAGCTCTACCTCGGGTCGTCTCACACGACTCTCACTCTCTTGCTCTCTCTTGACACTCAAACTGTAACACACACTCTCTGAATTACTGGATTCACTCTTCATAACCTAACACGACACATGTATATATAGACAATCTTCACGGGCTTGGGCTTCAGTAGGCGAAGTTGTTCATAACTTCGCCTAGGGCGAAGTTGTGATAACTTCGCCTAAGGCAGAAGTTGTTACAACTTCGCCGTTGGCGAAGCTGTTATAACTTCGCCTAGGCGAAGTTGTGCTAACTTCGCCTGTGACGATCCGCTGGTCAGAATTGCATAGCGACGGTCACAGAATGCACCAACACCCATGAGTGTTAAATCAGCCGAACAGCAGTTTGCTCTCTATGCGTCCTTCATTGCATCTTATGAGAACTACATCAAAGGTAAAATAGTCGACCCTGCAACTTTGGATGAAGACTATGATCATATCAATGCTAATGATTTGGAAGAGATGGACCTGCAGTGGCAGATGGCTATGATAGTAAGAAGGGTAAAGAGATTCATGAAGAAAACGGGTAGAAAGTTCGTTGGAGAAAGACCAGGGTTTGATAAATCAAAGGTTCGATGTTACAACTGTCAACAAAATGGTCACTTTGCAAAAGAATGTACAAATGAGAGAGTCGAACGAAGTCAGAACAGGCCTGCACAACAGAATGGGGGAGGTAGTGAGAATAGGGCTATGGTATCTAGATAGAAAGGTGGATACAACTGGAATATACAAGTTGAGGAAGTGTTCGAACAGGCTAATTTGGTAAACATCGAAACTGGAGGAAGTGAGAGGGAGACGGGAGAAAATCAAGCATATATGGCAGAAGTGAACGATCAGCTCTCTGAGGTAAGCTCTGAACTTCATTGTGAAAAATGTGAAACTCTGTCTGAACAATTGAAAACAATAACTGATCAGTTTGTTAGTTTGGACACACAATTTAAAACCTTAAAAGAAGATCATCACTATACTAAAACTAGAGAAAACAGTTACTCTGTAAAAATAAAAGCTAGTGAAAAGGATATCAGAAGTCTTAAAGCCAGTCTAGCTGAAAAAATACAAGTAATTGATCTTAGTTATGAAGTGTTAGAAGAAAAAACCAAACTAATTCCTGAAAAAGATAAACAGATAGCTGATTACCAGGTAAAAGTGGTGGAACTAAACAGAAAAATTGAACAATTTAGAAATTCTTCAGCAATGCTAGATCACATCATAAGTGTTCAACGTTCCCCGGTTAACAAAGGGGGAATTGGATTTTCTGAAGTTCCACCACCGTATAACAATAACTATTCTTATAATCCTAGTAATCAGAAATCTGCTGATGTTGAGATTTGTCACACCCCGACTAGGTAGTTGCGGAAGCGTAATACGGGAATGTAACAGATAACACTGGTATCAACCACATTGTTTATAAAGAAATTCAACAGCTAAATTACATCATATTACATTGGTAGGTACTATGTTTACAAACTAGGTGAAAAACACATAACCGGTTTACGAGCTTCTTATTCAGTATTATATCAGCGTCTATTCACAGCTATTCAACTTTCCTTCTAACACCAAGCATGTAAGCAAATCATTCCACTTTTGCTTTACCTGAAAAGCATGTTAAAACGGGTCAACTACGTCTAGTTGGTGAGTTTCAAGTTTCACGAGTGTCAATGAAATCAGTACACGAGTTCGTAAAGTTTACAGTGTGTATGTATATATGTATGTGTATGATGTATTATACTAAGCCACAAGTGAAACCGAAACGAGCTAAAACACATGGCCTCCACTGCCCATGCACTCCCGTTGGCATTTAACAGCCACTTTGCCCCAAGTATGTACTATGTCTAACACCACATAGCAGTATGTAAAAATATAATGACAATGTGCAACTGGGTTTACATATGTTCCGGCATACCCCTCCGGCTCTGTCAGTTGGGTTTGTCAAACCGATAGTACTATCCACACGTCACCGGCACGAAGTTAATCACTTGTGTTTGTGGGGACTTGTCAAGTGTTAGTACTTAGATAATCCACATCATCACACGTTTTCAAGTATATCAGTATATGTAAACATGCTTTTCACCCCAAAAGTTCGTAAAACAGTTTAGAAAGTGGGGGTCGTGAAACTCACCTTATCGTAGTTCGCACGGAAATTACGTATCAATAAGTCAGATGCCTCGTTTATAGCCTGATTCCTATAAACGGTATCGTATCGTTAATACTAGTACAGTGTTCAAGCTAAGTCGGGCTGTATAGATAATCTGGGTATAGCTGTTAGGCCCAGAACATGACCATAGTCTTAGATTGTGACGTTGTATACTATGAAATGTTTAAAACTGGATTTGGCTCAGTTTCACCGTTTCCAGAGCCTAGCCCAGTTGATCGTTTATACGTTTCGGGATTAGGTAAGATCACATAAACTTAAGTAAATATATTGATTAATAAAATGATTTGATTTATGAAAGAATTTTAAGGTTTCGGTCTCTGGTTTGATCGCAGGGTTCGTTTCCGTTTTCACACGGGTTTGATTATACAGAACGCGCACAATCCACCCGAATTGTCCGGAATTTTCGTAAAAAGTTCATTTTTATCAATATCATTCAAAAATATGATATTTGACCACTTTTGACATTTTGACATACCAGTCAGTCCGTTAAACACAAAACTGCCGGTTTCGTTAAAACAATTATAATTTAAATCTTTGATTAATCATAACTAAATATGTAGTTATATATAAATTATGTAAATTTTTGTAAAAATACATTAAGACATGGAGAATTTTATAAAAATATTTTCAGAAATTTTATGATTATTTATTTATTTATAAAAATTCATTTAATAGGTTATAATCGTGTAATAAATGGCCCGTTTATATCAAACGACCTCCGAAAAATCCGATAATTTTTACAAATGGCCTCAATGTTATTACATAGCCCCTGCAAAATTTCCAGAACCTAACTCTTTTGAAAAAATGCCTTTTTGTGCGTTTTTCGGCTGTTGAAATTAGGTTAAACCATGATTGCACAAACCATACTTAGGCATTTCCAATGATTCCCAAACTTTACCAGTGATCTTACCATCACATATTAAACTCCAAAACCAAGTTTCATAATTTTTCAATATGTTTAGCTATTTTTCCCAAATAAACGCTCATAAACGGAAATAAATTCACCAAATATTCTCCGTTTATCGAAAAATTACCAAATTTGAACAGGGACTCATTTATATTATCCCTAATGTTCCTGCAAGTTTTCACAAGCTAACAACAAGCACGTCACATCCTAATACTAAACAGCCCCTAAACGAGTGTTACGGGTTTACCTTGTCGGTTTTCGATGAATTTTGCTAGCTTAAACGACTCTCCGGGTCTCGGGTTGCAAACTCAGTATATCTACATATCATATAACATCAAACCAAGCATAAATCATCCATGTAACAGCCTTGATAATTAGGGTTTCGGTTTTGGGTTCAAACCGAACTTTCTAACCGTAAAAACGTTGTATTCATGTTCTAATCCGCGTTTTTGACCAAAAAAGTATATGTTCCTAGTTTGTAAACATGTTTAGCATCAAAACATGGTTTTACTTGATTTTTAGGGTTTTTGGATGGTTAAGCATGTTTAAAACTAATCAAGGATTAATTTTTCATGGTTAAACTATGTTAATCATGGTTAAAACTCAAAGAAAATCACTAATTACCTTAGGTTTTTGATGTAACTTTTGAAAGTTTCTGGAGTTCTACTTTGCAGCTGCTTGGACTTCAAATTTTATGAGTTCGAATGAATAATAAAGCTTAAGGTGTAAGTTATATAAAAAAATGTGAAGTATGGTGGGCTGTTCCGATCGGAACCAAGGATGGCCCATAATGGGCTGTTTTGGCCATTAATTCTGATTATACAAGCCCAAAAATGAAAAGCCCACTTCAAATTTAGTTCGGGTTCGGTTTTTCGCAAGAAAATTAATTCGGGTGTGAGAAATAGCGCAAAAACGAGTGTTTTTCAGCTTATTTTTGTAAAATAAGAAAAACGTACTGACTCGTTGTAAAATTCTAAAATATTTTCACGGATTGCTTAGAACATGTCATATAAGTGTTTTATAAATCTTTTTCGGCTTAACGGATGCTACAATGCTTGTTTTGATATTAACGATTGCGTTTAAGCTTATAGCGTATCGATAAACGAAACCTTTTTCGTTTAAAGAGTTTTAAACGTACTGGGGCCTAAATATCAATATGTTAGCCTCTATAACATATATATAACTCGTATATGACCCCTCAGTATGTATACGGGTCATAATTAGTATCGGTCGGTTACTCGTTTAAGCACTACGAATTAACCGATTTATCGTTTACTTGTTACGTAATGAATATAGTGTACCTCGTTTTATCGCGAATGTCACATTCTCCCCCCGTTAAGAAATTTCGTCCTCGAAATTTAATGTGTCATCGGTTTTCTTTTTAGGGAACAGGTGTGGGTATTTCTTTCGGAATTCGTTCTTTCGTTCCCAAGTATATTCGGGTCCTTGTTTTGAATTCCACCGAACTTTTACCAATGAAATTTTGTTGTGTCGTAACTGTTTGGTTTTTCCGTCTACAATTTCTACCGGTTCCTCTACGAAGTTGAGCTTTTCGTTGATCTGAACATCTTCCAGTGGTACTATTGTCGTTTCATCAGTTAAACACTTTTTCAGATTCGATACATGAAACACGTCATGAATAGTGCTCAGTTCTAAGGGTAGTTTTAATCGGTAAGCTACGGGACCAATTTTTGCGATAATCTCAAAAGGTCCGATGTATCTCGGGGCTAGTTTACCAGTCTTTCCAAATCTTATAACACCCTTCCATGGCGATACTTTTAAAAATACCTTATCACCTATTTCAAAAGATAACGGTTTTCTGCGAACATCGGCATAACTCTTTTGTCGGTCGCGGGCAGCTTTCAATTTTTGTTTAACCTGGTGAATCTTATCGGTGGTTTCCTGAATTAAATCGGATCTTGAAATTTGAGTATCACCCACTTCTGTCCAACATAGTGGTGATCTACATTTTCGCCCGTATAGAGCTTCATAAGGTGCTGCTTGTATACTACTGTGATAACTGTTATTGTAAGAGAATTCAATGAGCGGGAGGTGTTGATCCCAATTCCCTTTGAAGTCCAGTACACAAGCACGAAGTAAATCTTCTATGGTTTGGATGGTTCGTTCGGATTGACCATCGGTTTGGGGATGGTAAGCCGTACTTAGGTCTATTCGGGTTCCCAAGGCTTCTTGTACTGCTTGCCAGAAATGTGAAGTAAAGTGACTGTCTCGATCGGAAATAATCGAAAGAGGTACTCCGTGTCGAGATACTATTTCATCGATGTAAATTTGAGCGAGTTTTTCGGTGGTGTAGTTGTTACGGATGGGAATAAAGTGTGCGGATTTGGTTAATCGGTCCACAATTACCCAAATTGCGTTGTGTCCTCGAGAGGTTTTAGGAAGGTGTGTCACAAAGTCCATGGTAATTTGTTCCCATTTCCATTGTGGGATTTCGGGTTGTTGTAACATTCCCGAAGGTTTTTGGTATTCCGCCTTTACCCTTGCACATGTTGCACATTTACTTACATACAGGGCTATATCCTTTTTCATACCAGGCCACCAGTAAAATTCTTTAACATCCTTATACATCTTATCAGTACCTGGATGAATAGAATATTTGGATTTGTGTGCTTCATCAAGAATCAACTTTCGGAGTTTATGAAGTGTTGGAATCCAGACCCGGTTTTTGTAATAATATACTTCATCAATTTTCTTCTCAAAATTCCTTTCATTTCCTTGTAGTTCTTCTTTTTCTAGTTGATCTGCCTTCAAGTCCTCATCTTGTGCAACGCGAACTTGTTCGGTTAGGCTACTTTGAACAATCATTCCGAGTGCTCGTACCCTTAATGGTCTGATTCTGTCTTTTCGGCTTAAAGCATCAGCTACTACGTTGGCCTTACCCGGATGGTATTTAATCTCACAATCATAATCATTTAACAGTTCTACCCATCTCCTTTGTCTCATGTTTAGCTCTTTCTAATCGAATATGTATTGTAAGCTTTTGTGATCAGTATAGATGGTACATTTGGTGCCATACAAGTAATGTCTCCAAATCTTCAATGCAAAGATAACTGCTCCCAATTCCAAATCATGGGTCTTATAATTCTTTTCATGTACTTTTAATTGTCGGGAAGCATATGCTATTACTTTCTTTCTTTGCATCAGTACGCATCCTAAACCTTTACGAGATGCGTCACAATATACCACCAATTCATCAGTTCCATCTGGAAGGCTTAATATTGGAGCCTCACATAACTTCTGTTTTAACGTTTGGAAGGCCATTTCTTGTTCTTCTCCCCATTCATATGCTCGATCTTTTTGAGTTAGGAGGGTTAGAGGTTGTGCAATACTTGAAAAGTTTTCAATGAATCTTCTATAATATCCGGCTAGTCCTAAGAATTGACGAATTTCTCTTGGTAACTTAGGCACTTGCCAATTCTTAATGGCCTCAATTTTACTTGGGTCTACTTGGATCCCTTGATGGTTCACAATGTGTCCCAAAAACTGTACTTCTTGTAGCCAAAACTCACATTTGGACAACTTTGCGTATAACTTCTCTTGCCTCAATAATTTTAAGATTTCCCGCAAATGTTGTTCGTGTTCCTCCTTACTTCTCGAATATATCAAAATGTCATCGATAAACACTATCACGAACTTGTCAAGGTAAGGTTTGCAAACTCGGTTCATGAGGTCCATAAACACTGCAGGTGCATTTGTCAACCCAAACGGCATAACCAAAAATTCATAGTGACCATACCGAGTTCGGAAGGCTATTTTTGGTACGTCTTCTTCCTGAATTCTTACTTGATGATAACCAGATCTAAGATCAATTTTTGAAAAATACTTCGCACCTTGGAGCTGATCAAACAAGTCATCAATTCGAGGTAAGGGGTATCTATTCTTTATAGTCACTTTATTCAATTCCCGGTAATCAATACACATTCGAAAACTCCCATCCTTCTTCTTTACAAACAACACTGGTGCTCCCCACAGTGAGTAACTAGGGCGAATAAAACCCCTGTCCAGTAATTCTTGTAACTGGTTGGACAGTTCTTGCATTTCAGAAGGTGCAAGTCGATAAGGTGCCTTAGCAATGGGTGCTGCTCCCGGTATCAAGTCAATACGGAATTCAACTTGTCGGGTCGGTGGTAAACCAGGCAACTCATCGGGGAATACATCTGAATACTCGTGTACCACTGGGATGTCTTCCATTCGTTTTTCCTCGGGTTCTTTAACTGTTACGCTCGCCAAGTATAAAGTACAACCGTGGCGTAAATATCTCAATGCCTTAAGTTGAGATATGAGAGGCAGTACCGTACCAGATTTCTCACCTTGAACAATCATAGCTTCATCATTCGAAAGAGGTATTCTAACGGTGTTATCCTTACAGACAATTTCAGCTTTATACTTAGATAGCTAGTCCATACCGACTATAACATCAAAACTTCCCAATTCCACTGGGAGTAAATCAATAAGGAATGGGTGGTCGTTTAGGATAAGGGAATAGTCTCGGACTATTCGGTTAACAAGTATAGACTTACCGTTAGCGAGTTCTATAGTATATGGTTTTGTTAGTTCACTAACCGGCATATTTTCTAAAGGTAAGAAGTTAACAGATATGAAACTTCTATCGGCACCTGTATCAAACAAAACTGAAGCATACTGACCCGAAACTAAGAATGTACCTGTCACCACATTCGGATCATGACGCGCTTCACCCGGTCCTAATACAAACGCGCGTCCCCTAGCTGCATTGGAGGTTGATGCTCGTGCTTGGTTCTGCCTTCTCACTGTACCCGGGTTCAAATTGGGGCAGTATCTCCGAAAGTGTTCCGTACTGCCACATTCATAGCAGGCACGGAGGTTCGTGGTAGGTGGGGTTTGTTGGTTGAGTTGTGGGCGGGTTGGTTGAGGTCGAGGGAGTTGAGTTGATTGCGGTGGACGGTTAACAGTGTTGGTGGGGGTTCTACAGTTGGGGGCATAGTGTCCCGTTCTTCCACACTTTTGACAAATGATCGGTTTGCAATCACCCACATGATGAAAGTTACATCTTCTGCACTTTGGTAACGTCCCTTTATAGGTCTCTTGTTTTACATTAGAACTGGTCATGGCATAACTTTGGGTATTCGGACGAGCCCGCTTGTTTTGAGGGTTTCCTTGCATTCTTGTCCCATAATCAGTTCGTTTTAAACTTGTTGTTTCACCTGGCATCCTTATCACTCCACTTCTCATCAGATCAAAAGTAACGACACCCGTTTGAGATACAGCACTTTCTAATGTCGGGTGGGCAACTGAATTCACTATACTTCTCACAGCAGGGGTCAGTCCCCAGATATAACGTTCAATTCGCTTCGCTTCCGGTGTAACTAACCATGGAACTAAGCGGGACAGTTCGTTAAAATGATTTGTGTATCCCACATGGTCTGCTCCTTTCATTTCCAGATTCCATAACTCGTGTTCCAACCTCTGAATCTCGCTTTTAGGACAAAAATGCTCTAGCATGAGGGTTTTTAATTCAGTCCATGACATACGATTAATAGCATCTTGTCCCCTTATTTGGACTACCGTGTTCCACCACATCAGCGCTTGGTCTAGAAACATACTGGTAGCAAATTTGACCACGCGGTTCAGTGGACACTCACTGATATTAATTACTGATTCGGTCTTTTCTATCCATTTGACCAGCCCGCAAGGTCCTTCAATACCCTTAAAATCAACCGGTTTACATGATGTAAATTGTTTGTATGAGTACTCCTGACGCGGGGGTTCTCGGTTATTATTATTATTATTATCGGTATTGGTCCGAGTATTATCATTATTAGTTGTGTTAACAACCGGTACAGGGTTCGGGATATTATCAGGGTGCACAACAGGTTCTGGGTTCCCAGTGACATTCATAGTTGGGAGAGTGTTATTATTATTTATGACATTATCAGTATTCACCGGGGTAGTAACACCCGGGGCTACATTAGTGTCCGGCGGAGGTGTATTAACAGTGGCCGTGGTGGTGCTCGTAGGTTGATTAACAGTATTGTTAGCACGTATGCCTGCAGTGACTTGTGTTACAATTGTTGGTATCACTGCTTGTAGTTGACGAGCAATCATTGCGGCCACTTCCGCCTCAGACAAAGGGTTTGTTTTCTTCGGGGCCATTCTTTAAATTAATCAATTATATAATGTTGGTTCAGTCGGGACCGAGACGATCCGAGCCGGTTCGAGACGGAAGGTTTGATAACCAAAGACGGATAGAAACAAACACGAAACAAACGATTTCATTGATAAAAACGAAAGATTACATGCTTGTTAAACACTGAAATCACGATCTATGGCAGGGGGAGGTCGAGCATGGCCTCCCCCCTCATCCGGACAGCACCTGGGCGCCGGGCACGCAAATCCTTAACAAACCACGCCTGAAAACTGGGTATTTATACCCACTGCTATTCGATCAGGACTCATTCAATCGAATGAGTCCTATTCGATCGAATAGCAGACTCATTCGATCGAATCAGAGACTGGTTCGATCGAATGAGTATCCATTTGAAAATGCTCTTTCGAATGGATGACTTTCGGCGTGGACCACTATCTAGGTGTACAGCATACAACATAAACAATCTAAACTATTCGCCAAGCGACGGCCACAAAACATGCACCAACATATTCCCCCTTGGACGTTGCTTGCGAATTGCTGTAAACACCTCTTGCAATCTTCAGTCAATCTCTGCTCTGGCTTGATAATCACGTGGTAGAATACCATCATTGCAGCAGATTCCCCCTTAGACTGAACTCTCAGTTAATGATGCAAAGTGTTCTCCATTGCTGACATCTTCAGACAAAACAATCTGTTTAAAACCAACCAACTATAGAAATTCCCCCTCAGACGTTGGCGTGTATCCCAATATATAGACGTGTAAGCTCATATCGTCTTCCGCTGATTTAATAATGTATTGGGCAATCTTCGATGAGGCTTCCGATCCACAGCTACTCCCCCTAAACAGATTAGTTTGTATGCAGATTCATCATCGGAGACAAAGACACATCATTAACTTCGTGAATGCGAATCACCATTCTTCAACAGAATTCCCTCCACAAAGCGGAATTCTCACATGCGGAAAATAAATATTTAACATGATTGGCCCATAAATAGTCAGATGCTCCTGACTACCCCACAATAACTCAAACTCAGATTCTCTCCACAAAGCAGAATCTTCAGAATGCGGAAAATAAATTAAACTTGGTTGGCCCATAAATAGTCAGATGCTCCTGACTACCCCACAATAACTCATCAGTAATCACTTTTCTCTGTTCTTCTGTGTTCTTATAACAATCACCACTGTAGAAGCTCAATGAACAAGGGGTTATCCATTAAACTTGTAAACGATAATTCCTTCAGGTGATTGTGCTTTGTTCATTGCCCCAATTTGCCGCTTTAACCATTAAACATTTAAACGCTCTGACTTTGCCGGCAAATATCAGTGAAAATTTCACTGTCACCAAACTTTTTCTGGATTGTAATCAACTTGTATAGGATGTCCAGAAAAATCTTCATCACTGACCCGAAAATTAACCGAAAATTTCCCGGAAATTTTGTCGAAAAAATTTTATTTTTGCCAAACTTTTTCAGAAGACTTCCCGACTGATAAAAATGGCTTGGGCAAATTTTCGTGTAAGCGGGCGTTCCAGATTTTTTTTTTTTTTTTTTTTTTTTGGTCTGGAACATGTTCGATCGAATAGGGCTCATTCGGTCGAATGAAGCACAGATTCGATCGGATGAAGAACTGGTTCGATCAGCTATTTGAATTTGACACTTTGAGCGGGAAAACCAGTTCGATCGAATACAATCTGATTCGATCGAATGAAGTCAATCGAATGGGCGGGAAAACTGGCGTTTGAATTTGACACTTTTGAGCGGGAAGGCCTACTCGATCGAATCAGCCAATCGAATAGGCCTATTCGATCGAATGGCAGATTCGACTCCTTCATCGCCAGCCCAGAAAACGCGAAGAACACGAAGAACACACCAACAGTTTAACGTCCATAACGCATAAAATCAAGAGCTCGGCTTGCTAGATCGGTTGTTAGACCCTTCTAGCGGTAACCGTGGCTCTGATACCAATTGTTGGTTCAGCCGGGACCGAGACGATCCGAGCCGGTTCGAGACGGAAGGTTTGATAACCAAAGACGGATAGAAACAAACACGAAACAAACGATTTCATTGATAAAAACGAAAGATTACATGCTTGTTAAACACTGAAATCACGATCTATGGCAGGGGGAGGTCGAGCATGGCCTCCCCCCTCATCCGGACAGCACCTGGGCGCCGGGCACGCAAATCCTTAACAAACCACGCCTGAAAGCTGGGTATTTATACCCACTGCTATTCGATCAGGACTCATTCGATCGAATGAGTCCTATTCGATCGAATAGCAGACTCATTCGATCGAATCAGAGACTGGTTCGATCGAATGAGTATCCATTTGAAAATGCTCTTTCGAATGGATGACTTTCGGCGTGGACCACTATCTAGGTGTACAGCATACAACATAAACAATCTAAACTATTCGCCAAGCGACGGCCACAAAACATGCACCAACATATAATAATCAATATCGTTTCACTATGATCAACACAACTTTACGATATTACACTTTCACAACACATAACTATGCCAAAGAAAACACGTTTGTATTAATTATAATCATTACTGTACATATGCATCCAAAATTAGCGCATAGGCTTAACCTGGTATAGGCCAGCGCTTGTATATGCGTATCAAAATTTGTCACTAAGTGACATGTAGACTTAACCCGATAAGGGCCAGTGCTTGAAATAGTACTAAACCACAAACAACTCCCAAGTCAGCCCAACACGCTGTAACAAAATGCTGCTTGGGATATCAAAAGACTATATACATAAGGCTAGACTACTATGTCCTATCCATTCTTTGCAACATGGAGCCACAACCAAACAACAGCAGCCACTAGGGCCACATTAACCGCTAAATGTACTCCTAGTAGTATCATTGCCCGATCCTGACACCCGTGGCTGTGAGCACTGGATCTTTGCACAATTCTGATTTCTTGCTGCATATACCTCATGTGATCATGCATATCATGTCTATGCTGGTTTAGGTTATTTATAGAATGTGATTGTTCTAAAAGCTGATCAGTCGCTAAACCAAACCATGCTGAATCAGAATGACGAGGTGGCTCGGGTACCGGGGCGGGTAAACCCTAAGTAGGAATAGGTATCTCAGTGACCTGGACACGTGATGTTTCTCCCCTATGGTATGTAGATCGAGGTGGGGAAGAGGTGTGCTCAAGTGGACGCACTGAAATGCGAGCGGTCTGACGGTTTCTAATAGTGGGTGGGGGTACTGGTGTATGCTGTACAGGTGGAGTAGGGGATCTGGTGCTCTAACAGGTGAATGATAAGCACTAGTAGCTCCCTGTCTTGCAACATTCCTAGGGGATTCCCTAGGGGGGGTAGGTGTCACAACGGTAACCCGATAAGTCGGGTTGATCTGAGGGTACCTCGTGAGGAATTACCGCATCTGCACCTTCTTCCATTTCCTCTGATTCCTCCCCAGTTTCCTCTTCCGGATCCTCCTCCTCCTCCTCAGGCCCTGTTGGTAGGGTATTAGGTAAACGATCAGTAGATCTTGACATATTCCTGCACAATGGTTAGTAATAAGAATAATATCCTTCTATATTAATCATAGTAAAATACATGCAGGTATTTATACACATAAGCACAAATAATCGTTTATATACACAAATATTTATCTATTATTATATTTTATACACATATGTTGCTGTTTTTACCTATTCGATTGTTTATCGACTTCTTCTCGAATTTCCTCGTACAAACAAGTCTGTTATTACGTTCCGGACCATAATAACCCATTTATCCATTCGCTTTCATCACGAGAATCATTCGTGTATATTATTTAATATTATTTTATTCCCAGAGTTAATCGAGCCTACGGTTACCTTAGGGTATCCTAATAGACATCCTAATTCTTTATAACCAATGACTCTGATACCAACTTCTGTCACACCCCGACTAGGTAGTTGCGGAAGCGTAATACGGGAATGTAACAGATAACACTGGTATCAACCACATTGTTTATAAAGAAATTCAACAGCTAAATTACATCATATTACATTGGTAGGTACTATGTTTACAAACTAGGTGAAAAACACATAACCGGTTTACGAGCTTCTTATTCAGTATTATATCAGCGTCTATTCACAGCTATTCAACTTTCCTTCTAACACCAAGCATGTAAGCAAATCATTCCACTTTTGCTTTACCTGAAAAGCATGTTAAAACGGGTCAACTACGTCTAGTTGGTGAGTTTCAAGTTTCACGAGTGTCAATGAAATCAGTACACGAGTTCGTAAAGTTTACAGTGTGTATGTATATATGTATGTGTATGATGTATTATACTAAGCCACAAGTGAAACCGAAACGAGCTAAAACACATGGCCTCCACTGCCCATGCACTCCCGTTGGCATTTAACAGCCACTTTGCCCCAAGTATGTACTATGTCTAACACCACATAGCAGTATGTAAAAATATAATGACAATGTGCAACTGGGTTTACATATGTTCCGGCATACCCCTCCGGCTCTGTCAGTTGGGTTTGTCAAACCGATAGTACTATCCACACGTCACCGGCACGAAGTTAATCACTTGTGTTTGTGGGGACTTGTCAAGTGTTAGTACTTAGATAATCCACATCATCACACGTTTTCAAGTATATCAGTATATGTAAACATGCTTTTCACCCCAAAAGTTCGTAAAACAGTTTAGAAAGTGGGGGTCGTGAAACTCACCTTATCGTAGTTCGCACGGAAATTACGTATCAATAAGTCAGATGCCTCGTTTATAGCCTGATTCCTATAAACGGTATCGTATTGTTATTACTAGTACAGTGTTCAAGCTAAGTCGGGTTGTATAGATAATCTGGGTATAGCTGTTAGGCCCAGAACATGACCATAGTCTTAGATTGTGACGTTGTATACTATGAAATGTTTAAAACTGGATTTGGCTCAGTTTCACCGTTTCCCGAGCCTAGCCCAGTTGATCGTTTATACGTTTCGGGATTAGGTAAGATCACATAAACTTAAGTAAATATATTGATTAATAAAATGATTTGATTTATGAAAGAATTTTAAGGTTTCGGTGTCTGGTTTGATCGCAGGGTTCGTTTCCGTTTTCACACGGGTTTGATTATACAGAACGCGCACAATCCACCCGAATTGTCCGGAATTTTCGTAAAAAGTTCGTTTTTATCAATATCATTCAAAAATATGATATTTGACCACTTTTGACATTTTGACATACCAGTCAGTCCGTTAAACACAAAACTGCCGGTTTCGTTAAAACAATTATAATTTAAATCTTTGATTAATCATAACTAAATATGTACTTATATATAAATTATGTAAATTTTTGTAAAAATACATTAAGACATGGAGAATTTTATAAAAATATTTTCAGAAATTTTATGATTATTTATTTATTTATAAAAATTCATTTAATAGGTTATAATCGTGTAATAAATGGCCCGTTTATATCAAACGACCTCCGAAAAATCCGAAAATTTTTACAAATGGCCTCAATGTTATTACATAGCCCCTGCAAAATTTCCAGAACCTAACTCTTTTGACAAAATGCCTTTTTGTGCGTTTTTCGGCTGTTGAAATTCGGTTAAACCATGATTGCACAAACCATACTTAGGCATTTCCAATGATTCCCAAACTATACCAGTGATCTTACCATCACATATTAAACTCGAAAACCAAGTTTCATAATTTTTCAATATGTTTAGCTATTTTTCCCAAATAAACGCTCATAAACGGAAATAAATTCACCAAATATTCTCCGTTTATCGAAAAATTACCAAATTTGAACAGGGACTCATTTATATGATCCCTAATGTTCCTGCAAGTTTACACAAGCTAACAACAAGCACGTCACATCCTAATACTAAACAGCCCCTAAACGAGTGTTACGGGTTTACCTTGTCGGTTTTCGATGAATTTTGCTAGCTTAAACGACTCTCCGGGTCTCGGGTTGCAAACTCAGTATATCTACATATCATATAACATCAAACCAAGCATAAATCATCCATGTAACAGCCTTGATAATTAGGGTTTCGGTTTTGGGTTCAAACCGAACTTTCTAACCGTAAAAACGTTGTATTCATGTTCTAATCCGTGTTTTTGACCAAAAAAGTATATGTTCCTGGTTTGTAAACATGTTTAGCATCAAAACATGGTTTTACTTGATTTTTAGGGTTTTTGGATGGTTAAGCATGTTTAAAACTAATCAAGGATTAATTTTTCATGGTTAAACTATGTTAATCATGGTTAAAACTCAAAGAAAATCACTAATTACCTTAGGTTTTTGATGTAACTTTTGAAAGTTTCTGGAGTTCTACTTTGCAGCTGCTTGGACTTCAAATTTTATGAGTTAGAATGAATAATAAAGCTTAAGGTGTAAGTTATATAAAAAAATGTGAAGTATGGTGGGCTGTTCCGATCGGAACCAAGGATGGCCCATAATGGGCTGTTTTGGCCATTAATTCTGATTATACAAGCCCAAAAATGAAAAGCCCACTTCAAATTTAGTTCGGGTTCGGTTTTTCGCAAGAAAATTAATTCGGGTGTGAGAAATAGCGCAAAAACGAGTGTTTTTCAGCTTATTTTTGTAAAATAAGAAAAACGTACTGACTCGTTGTAAAATTCCAAAATATTTTCACGGATTGCTTAGAACATGTCATATAAGTGTTTTATAAATCTTTTTCGGCTTAACGGATGCTACAATGCTTGTTTTGATATTAACGATTGCGTTTAAGCTTATAGCGTATCGATAAACGAAACCTTTTTCGTTTAAAGAGTTTTAAACGTACTGGGGCCTAAATATCAATATGTTAGCCTCTATAACATATATATAACTCGTATATGACCCCTCAGTATGTATACGGGTCATAATTAGTATCGGTCGGTTACTCGTTTAAGCACTACGAATTAACCGATTTATCGTTTACTTGTTACGTAATGAATATAGTGTACCTCGTTTTATCGCGAATGTCACAAGATTAGTCAGACAGTTCCAGTCAAAATTTCGACTAAAGAACCTGAAGTTAATAAGAGTGAAACGAGTAAGCCAATTTCTAATGTTGAGATTCTGTTCGTAGCTCTGTCTCATCAAATTCAGACAAGTCATCCGAATCGGGTGAGATAAAAAAAGAGGTAGTGTTACTAAAACGTGGGAAGGAATATAAACCCCGATGAAAAGAATTCTTCCCTAAACCCGTTCGTCCCACCATATGTTAGACAAACGGGTAGTAATGCAACCTCGACTTCTGAAACAGCTGTTGAGACGAAAGTTCAAAACAGAAGTTGTTTCAGATGCAATAAAGTAGGACACCTTATTGCTGATTGTCGTCTA
This sequence comes from Bidens hawaiensis, assembly GCF_021521415.1. Lineage (NCBI taxonomy): Eukaryota > Viridiplantae > Streptophyta > Magnoliopsida > Asterales > Asteraceae > Bidens > Bidens hawaiensis. The sequence goes on from NW_027491017.1 coordinate 2,903,702, forward strand.
AAACAGAGAAAATTTAGAGGTATGAGGCCTCCGAAAACTGAGAATAAAACGAATACTAACTATGATACTGGTAAGAATGCGTACACACCAAATTTCAGTCATTGGACTAATCCAAGATTTCAAAGAAATCAGTCTCATTTTTTCCCAGTTAACAACCAAACCAACCATTATAATTCAGTTAATTCACTAAGGTTTGGATGGCCTCATAGACAGTCCTCTAGAAGGTTTCCTTTCAGAACTTACTGAAACCATCCTCAAACTGACTTTGGGCAACCAAAGTACTGGATGCCGGTCAACAGATTTAATCGACCCAAGACCAGTAGGTCTTGGGTCCCCAGATTTTAATCTATTTCTTTAATCGTGTAGGAACAGTCAAACAGGGCTGTAAACAATCTGTGAGTTGTTGACAGTGGCTGTTCCCGGCACATGACTGGTAACAAGAATTTGTTACGTGACTGGAAATCTGTTCAAGGAGGAAGGGTTAGTTTCGCTGGACAGAGTGGAGGTAGAATCAGTGGCAATGGAACTGTGACTAATGGAAGAATGAAGTTAGAGAAGGTGAATTTTTTGGAAGAGTTGAAGCATAACTTGTTGAGTGTATCTCGGATTTGTGACAAAGAATACACGGTGCATTTTACTAAAAATGAGGCAATCGTCCTTTATCCTGGTTTCAAGATACCAGAGGCCTGGGTGGTGATGAAAGATCCAAGAGAAAAGAACACGTATGTAATGGATATGAGGTCAACTGAGATGACTACAGAAGAGTCATGTCTTCTGTCAAAGGCAACTGAGTCAGAGTCAGAGTTATTGCATCGAAGAATGGGACATATACATCTTCGCAAAATGAATTACATTGTCAAGAATGGGCTGGTGCTTGGAGTTCCCTTGAAGAATTTTAACTTTGAAGATCAATGCTTGTCATGCAAAAAAGGAAAGCAACACAAAAAACCTCATCACTCCAAGAAGGTTAACTCAATTGTCAGTACCATAAACCTACTTCACATGGATCTCTTTGGTCCCGTGAATGTAAAGAGTCTAGGTGGAACATCATACTGCTTGGTTGTAACCGATGATTACTCTTGATACTCGTGGGTATACTTTCTGAAGGCAAAAGATGAGACAGTTCAGTTGGTAATTAACTTGATTACCAAGGTTGAAAATATTGTTGGGAGAAAGATTAAGTACATCAGGAGTGATAATGGTACAGAGTTCAAGAACTATCAGATGAAAATGTTCTGCTTACAAAAAGGGATAGAACATCAGTACAGCGCCCCGTATACTCCGCAACAAAATGGAGTAGCTGAGAGGAAGAATAGAACGCTAATCGAAGGAGCCAGAACCATGCTGGCAGATGCTAAACTTCCCGTGGTGTTCTGGGCTGAAGCTGTTGCCACAGCTTGTTATATCCTTAATCGTGTTTTAACTGTTAAAAGATTAAATAAAACTTGTTATGAACTTATGCATGGTAGAAAGCCAAACTTGAATGGTTTCGAACCTTTCGGGTCCCCATGTTCGATATTAAAGACAAACTCAAAATTTGGTGAGAAAGCCGACGAAGGTATTTTAGTCGGATATGTTGTTGGGACTCCCAACAGAAGAGTCTTTAATCTATCGAACAGCAAAGTTGAGGTGGTATGTAACACTGACCTTACGATTTACAAATCACCAAGGCCTAGCATGGGACCCGCTGAAGCTTTCGACTATGATAAACTATTCAAATCTTTTAATATGCCTTACTTGGATTTTGCAGAAGTTGATGAGAAAATTGCTTCACAGGTTCTGTATGACGAGGAGGAAATATTGTGCAAAGTCCGCGATACGATGAAATTCAACCTTCCTCGTCAAGTGCCGTTGATACTCCTGCTGCCTCTACTGAAGAAGAATTCTACAATCCATTTCACTCTCAACATCAATCACCCGCTGATGAACTCTCTTCGAATTTAGAAAACAATCTGGAAGTCGGTCCGGTTCAGACTACTGGAGTTCACAAAAATCACCCTTTGGAGAACGTGATAGGTAATCTGTCTGACGGTATTCAAACAAGAAGAAGTTTGAATGAATACACATGTGTTTACGCGAGCATTAAAGACACGGGTATCATAAATGAATGCTTATACACCTGCTTCATCAGCCAGATTGAACCGGAGAATTATCAAATGGCTCTAAAGGATAGCTCATGGGTCGAAGCCATGCAAGAAGAATTAACACAGTTTGAGAAGATGGAAGTATGGAAATTAGTTAAAAAACCACAGAATGTAAATGCTATTGGTACAAAGTGGGTCTTTAAATGTAAGAGAGATGAGAAAGGGATAATCATACGGAACAAGGCAAGGCTAGTAGTAAAAGGGTTTAATCAGCAAGAAAGAATCGACTACAACGAAGTGTTTGCTCCTGTGGCAAGATTGGAGGCAATTCGACTATTTTTGGCATTTGCTGCACACAAAGAGATGAAAGTGTTCCAGTTAGATGTGAAAAGTGCCTTCCTTAATGGTAAAGTCGATGAGGTGGTGTATGTTGAACAACCTCCGGGATTCCCTGACCTAGATTTTCCTGATCATGTGTACAAACTGAGTAAAACTTTATATGGGCTACATCAGGCCCCTCGTGCCTGGTACGCAACCTTGTCCGATTACTTGCTTGAGAATGGGTTCGAAAGAGGAAAGATCGATAGCACGCTGTTTGTCAAGAGAAAAGGGGGAGATTTTCTACTCGTTCAAGTCTATGTGGACGACATCATTTTTGTTGCATCAAAAGTCGCCATGTGTCAGGAATTTGAAGCAGTCAAGAAAAGGAGGTTTGAAATGAGCGCTATGGGCGAATTAACTTTCTTTTTGGGATTGCAGGTAGATCAGAAGAAAGATGGGATGTTTATTCATCAAACAAAATATGTCCAGGATGTGCTCAAACGCTTCAAGATGGACGATAGCACCCCATTTGATACTCCAGTTTGCGTCAATCACAAACTGGGTGCTGATTCTGACAGTGATGAAGAGATTGATCCCACCCAATATCGAGCAATCATAGGTTCTTTAATGTATCTAACTGCATCTAGACCTGATATTATGTTTGCAGTTTGTCTTTGTGCTCGTTTTCAGGCAAGCCCGAAGGAATCTCACATGAAGGGAGTGAAGAGAATATTGCGGTATCTCAAAGGCAAGCCTAAGTTGGGATTGTGGTACACGAAAGGGGGAGAACTGGATTTGGTAGCTTACATAGATTCTGACTATGGAGGTTGCAATCAGAACAGGAAGTCAACAACCGGTGGATGTCAGTTTCTGGGAGGAAGATTGGTGTCGTGGCAGTGCAAGAAGCAGACCTCAGTAGCCATTTCCACCTGCGAAGCAGAGTACATGGCAGCATCAAACTTCTGCTCCCAGGTTCTATGGATACAACAGCAATTGCGCGATTACGGTCTGAATTTCACTCAAACTCCTATTTGCATTGATAACACTGCTGCAATTTTAGTAACTAACAATCCCGTCAAACACAGCAAAACTAAACATATTGACATTCGTCATCATTTTATATGGGATTGTGCTGAGAATATATTAATTGTGCTTGATAAGGTTGATTCTTTGGATAATTTCGCCGATATTTTTACTAAAGCGTTTGACCGATCCCGTTTTCAAAATCTTGTTGAGCTTAATGGGATGATCAATCCCGAGTAACCTTGTTTTTCGTTTTTATTTAAAAAAAAACAAAAAAAAAACAAAAAACATCGCTGTTGCTTAGAATTATGTCGGTTGCTTCAGTTTGAAGGCCACATCTTCAGATATGTTTAGTCCTTACTTCTACTAGTAGATTATGAGGATAGCCATTAACCAGATGACTGAAAGTGACCGGGGCGGTTTATGATGGGTTTTTATTCTTTCGCTGAAAAATAGTCGTTCATACATAGTTAGAAGGACACATACTCGTATGTGATCGGTCCAGCTGATCCATTGGATATTCAGGATAGCCGTTTACCTGAAGACTTTGACTTGATCGGGGCGATAGAATTTAAAAAATTTTTTAGGGAGATGATATAATTTTTCAAGTCTATAACTTCGTAAGAAGTTTCAATACAATGTTTAAAAGAAAATTGATCCAACCATGGAATGTGATAGAAAAACTAATTCTGTGTACCTAACTGGTGAAGTTATTAGGCCTAAAAGACTCTAGAACGGCCATTGTATGTTAGGGTAGCTTTTTATGGTGCGTAAAAGTAGAAGTGATACAAACTAAATCTCCTCGATTTAATGTGGAGAATCATTCTGAGTTGTGCATGTCTCCATATACATCTTTCCGAATGATAGGCAGAAAAGTGATTACCCAGTCATACACGAGCCCTTAAGTGTTCTGATTCCCGAGAAGATAGTGTCAAGTACCTGCAGTGATCCAGATTCGGGACTTGCAGTTGTCTATAATTTGAAGCTGTATTAATATCTTTATTAAAAAAAATATATGTTGTTAAGCCTTCGGAAGCTTAGGTTGTTTCAAATATCAATAAAGAGGTAAGAAAGAGAACGGGAAGAAGACTCTAAAGATCGATGTGTGCTTACTGTTTAATCAGACACTACGGGTCGAAGTCAACTCGGGGTGACTTGGGGAAAGCCAAATACGCTTTGAGAATAGATAGGAGGCATCACAAACTCTCATGTGATGTCCATCTAAAGTTTGAGCTTAATTGAACCTAATCCGTATCACATAAGCGATGAAAACCATACTAAGTTTATACCTGCTTACAACCTGTTTCTTTATGTCATAATATCGCTGAACATGGATCTATGTGACAGCCACTTAATTAGTATGATTCCTGTGCGGATCTTATCTAAAGCATGCAGGTCCTCGTCAAGACTGAAATTTGATCCCGTTTATTTAATTACTAAAATTTTCATTGCATATTTTTTTTTATGGTTTAACACTTGGTTACTTGGTTCTTTGATTGTAAAGTTTAAACCTTTAACGGAGGATTATAAAAGACAGTTGCATTTTGATCAAATTTATAAGGTTCTGTTTGTAAATTAAAATAGGCGAACTTACTGGTAAGGTTAAGAGGCGAAGTTGACCACCTGGTTGACCATAAGCGAAGTTATTGGTAAGCTGTTTAGGGACGAAGTTGTTCAGGGGCGAAGTTCATGGTAAGCGAAGTTAACCTTAACTTCGCCCATGTATTTCAAACCTATATAATGGGTCAACTTGGTCAAACTCTTTCCAAACTATCAAACACTCGGCGAACTTATACCCACTTCTAACCCTCGGTGAACTTAAACCTTGAATCGAACCTCATTATTATCTGTTTCTTGTCCGTGTTAAAGGTGTGTAGGATCGGTTTAACCTGTAATTCATGTTAATGGTGTTAATCAGAAGCCTTTGTGGTCCGATTCGTGACATAGTTCATGCAACCCTTTAAACACCCGATAAACTATCTGTTTCTACTGTGTTTGTAACCCATTTAGTCTTCTAGATCTCAATAGAACTATCTTTTCATGTTTTGACGCTCAAATACTTCAAACAAAACCTTGATCGGATCACAGTATTACGCCGTTTCAGTTACAGGCGAAGTTAGGGTTTAGGCGAAGTTGTTCTCAACTTCGCCTTAGGTTTAACTTCGCCTGTTCAAAATTATTTTAATCAGGTGTTCTGGTTTGTTCTTAGGCGAAGTTAGGGTTTAGGCAAAGTTATACTCAACTTCGCCATAGGTTTAACTTCGCTTGCTCCACCTTATTTTATTTATGAGTTCTGGTTTGTTCTCAGGCGAAGTTAGAGTTTAGGGCGAAGTTGTACTCAACTTCGCCATATACTTAACTTCGCCTGCGCATTAGATGTTATCATAACTTCGCTCATGGTAACAGGCGAAGTTATGATTTGCTACGACAATGTTCTAACTTAGACCGTTTGTTGTGCAGATATGGCTGTTGTGGCAGGGGCTGGTGGTGTTGGTGGTGACGAAGGTGGTGACAACAACCGATAGTTCTTTCCGGGTCACAACATGTATATCCCTTTGGATCCGGATGCTAGTGGTATCGACGACTATCGCGAGATCATCTCCTACCTCGTTCGCTCACGTATTTTTCACGCCATTACTACTACTCTCCCCATTTATCTACCAAATATTGAAGACTTTTGGCGAACGGTAGAATATGACTGTAGAGTTGATCCTCCGGTTATGCGCGCTACAGTGAACAATCAAGTGGTGCAGTTCTCGGCAGATCAAATCAGAGTCGCCTTGCAGTTCAGGGCTGAAACTACAGATGATCCAACAGATTTTCCAGCTCCATTCAGAGATGGTGCATTTCTACGTATGGGCTATTCGGGTCCGTTGGGTGACACTCAAAGGAGAAAGGGATTTCTATTAGATCAGTGGCGTTTTCCGATGCACGTGATGATAGTGTGCATGTCTGGTCGTAAAGCTGGTACAGACGGTATGGGGGCAACGATGCAATCTGCAATGACAGCCCTGACTTACAACAAGCCATACAGCTTTAGTCAGATGGTGTTTTATGAAATTGATCGTCAGAGACGCGCGGTCGCTAGGGAAAGATTTTTAATGTACCCGAGATTTTTACAGATGATTTTGAATCATGTAGCCCCTACGCTGCCTCAACGACATCCTATCCGTTATGTTGAGAGTGTAAGTAAGAGAATCTTTGCGCAATGTAGGTCGTCAAGTGCTCGTAGAAAACCAGAGCTTCGTGCGCGGCACACTGCATTGTTTGGTTATTTGGTGAACCCTGCTTATATTGCTCCTCTAGGAGATGAATTTCGTAACCCAGCACCGCAACAGGCTGATGTTCCTCAACCACCTGTACAGCAAGCACTGCCTGCTGATCCTGTTGCAGCTCCGGAAGAACAGGTCGATCTTGAAGCATCCTTTGGTGGCCAAGGGTTCTTTGACATGGAACAAATTGATCCAGCTGCTGAGGTTCGAGCCCCAGTAGCTGAGGCATCTGGTGTGAATGTTTCGATGGTAGCTACGTCTGTAGCAGATTCTGAGAGAACCGACTCTGACTCCTCCACTGATGATATCGCTGAAGCACAACAGATTCTGGTCAGACAAGAAAGAATACATGGCAAGAGAAAGAAAGACTCGGATGACAGTGAATCTGACTACGAGGAGGAGTTAGACAAGTTGATACGAAGATCGAAGAAGGTCAGAGCTGGTGAAAGTTCAGGAGTGGGTGAAAGCTCAAGGGTGGTTCGTTTCTCTCCACCCTCGTTATCTGGTATGACTATGGTTCCTGCTTCGATGACTGTGACAGTGCCGATCACCTCAAGTGTTCCCGTGGTGACAACATCATCATCATTTGGTATTCCACCAACCACGTTTCAGTTTTCTGCTCCGGAGATAGTTTCCTTGCCACCTGCTACTGTTACTCCATCGGAGGTTGTTGCAAGATTTGTTGAGTCAACGTTAGTAGCTACTGCGAGGTTATTGGTCACAATACCACCCGCGGTTACTGTTCAGCCTCCTTTTGATACTCCAGCCAGTTTGGGAATACCTCCACCTTATGCTCAAGACGTTTCTCACATGCGTTTTGATTTTGATGCTTCCTTGTCTGATTTTGAAAGGATAGCTGCTCTTGAACGGATAGTTGCTGAACAGTCAAGAATCAATCTAATCCAGACTCAAGCTACCCAGCGACTTGTAGCAGAAAATCAGATCCAATCGTCCCTCCTTGTTGAGCACGGTAACTATTTGATGCTCTAAAACAGTTCTTAGCATCTCAGGGGGAGACGAGCTGCAAGGGCGACGAGTTGAGAACCAAGAAGAGTCAATATAGAGACGATGATCCCAATGAATCGAAAGGTGCAGGTGGTGAGTTGCCAAGAACCGAACAAACTCTTGGGACTTCCACATCTCAGGGGGAGTCAACTGGTACGGCAGGTGGATCAGGTGGTGAAAATGTCGTGGTTGTTGATGATGAGGACATGTTGGGTGATGATGATGATTTAACCGATGATGTGTTAACTATTGATGAGATTGAAAAGATAGGTGAACTGATTGTGATTGATAGTGAGATAGAAGAAGGTGAGATTGTGGATGAGAGTGTAGAACATGATATTCCAGATGTTGACAAGGTGAATGTGAGTCAAGATATGGATGTGTCTGATGAGTCTGAGTGGGAAGAACAGCTGAGATGGAAAGAAGGCTACGCTCAGTGGTTTGTTAAGACAAAGAAGCCAGCGGTCCCAACGATGTTCAAAAAGAGTTACAATATCAAGGGGTATGTTGAGTCAAAGAAAGGTATTATTTGTTGGCTGTATAATGAGCAGTTAAAGTTATTTGTGATTAAACGCTTTGATGGGATTCAGTATTTTAAGAGGACGTTGAGATCGCTCAATACCTTGCCTGAGTGTGAGGTGAGGGATTTGGCTAAATTAGGATTGATTAATAGGAGTGATGACAATATGACCAGAATAATTGGGAAAATTGTGTGGAAAGAAAGTGTGAAAGAGAAGAAGTTTGAGTTGTTAAAGCCTCAGAAAGGGAAGCTAGTTGAAGATAAGGAAAGAGGAATGCGAGCTGATGGCAAACATTGGATGGTGATGAAATATAAGCCGATTCGGTGTTTGAAAGAAGTGTCGATGAAGACAATGCCCAAGGATGTTTTAAAGAGTCTCAAGTGGTGGTACGTTGATAGCCAAACAGCTGAAGCGGTTATGGAAGATGAAGACGAACAGGAAATTCTGAGAGTGTATGATCCCATGCACTTGGTAAATTTGTCTCAAGCTGATTTGCAGGTACTAAATGATAAAAAGATATTCTACATTCCCGCATGGAAAGATGAAGCCAAGAAGTACCAGAGGGTGGTCTCTGTCTATGTAAGCCAGGGGTTCATGCTTGAAGACGCGTGACACAAGATTTTTGGGTTTACTAGACACGAGAATGAAGATAGAGATATGAAGCTACTGCCAAGGGGGAGTCTGTTGGTGCATAATGTCAGTAGTTCAGTATCTCGTGTTTTGTATGTGTCTGTAATCGTGTTAGATTGTCTGTTTTGGTTTTGAATATGGTTTTACACAAGTTCTCCTGTGATGTAGGCGAACTTGGAGATAAGCGAAGTTATGACAACTTCGCCTAGTATGTTAGGCGAAGTTGTCGAGGCTATATAAACCTCACTTCGGCTTATCTCAAAAAGATTTAAAAATGAGACGAACGTGTTGGTGATTATTCATATCACGTGTTGAAGTGTTGCAATACAATTGTGTTTATTAGTATTGTGACGTGTGTGTGTTTATCGGTTCAACGTATTATCAATCTTACGCTCGTATCGTATTACGTGGGGATTCCGCACCCTCGTGTTACGAGATACTCCTGTGTAGATCCGGCTGGGAACTACAAGCTTAAAGGGTCAAACTAGAACTACAGATATGGGGGCACAAAAGTAAGTCCTGTCATGTCTTGAATAAAAGGCCTGTAAGTCCGGATGGCTTGTAAGTCCAACGTTCAACCTTAAAGCTTAAAATATTGTTTGTTTATCTATAAAAACTTTTGATCAAGCACTAGGGGGTTGGAGTCAAATTGGGGTGATCTGGGGAAAGCCAAATACGCTTTGAGAAGAGATAGGAGGCATCACAGGTCCATGAGTGATGTCCATCTAAGCTTTATGCCGAACTGAACCTAATTCATATCACTAATGCCATGAAAATCATGCTAAGTTCGTTATACCTGCTATCAACCTGTTTCTATATGTCATAATAATGTTGAATATGAATCCTTGTGACAACACCTTAAATAATATGATTCCATGTTCGGATCTTTTCATAAAGGCGGCAGTTTTATCAAGAAAACTGAAATTTGATCCCAAATTTTGCTAAGTTACAAGAAGACCGGGTGATTAAATTTGTCTTATTTGCTGTTTTTGGTTTTATTTTATTTCATTTATTATATTTTTTACTTCTTGATTACTCTTGTTGAAACAAATGTGTTAAGAAATTGTTTGGAAGTTTTTAGCTCATGAAATCTGATATCTATTGTATTATAGTTGGTTTAGCTAGTATGATCTTATTTCAAGTCTTTTCAAGAAAATTAAAAAAAATCAGAAAAATTAAAATTACAAAAATATGTCTGTCTTATTTTGTTTTATCTAAATTGTTTTCAAAAATATGTTGGTTGATCTTTCTATCAAAGTTGATTGTTCTTTCAAAACTGATTTCTTGCAACGGAAGCATATGAAGTATCTGAGACTCAAATTGGATGATGCTATCATGTTCAAGGGGAGATGGTAAAGTATTGGATGCATATGCTGAAGTTGCTGATCATTGAAGTTGCTGATTATGTTCTAGTAAAGATTCTGAAGATCTTGAAAGCATCAGTCTAAGGGCAAGATTGTTGGGTCATAAATTGGTTAGACTGACGCATATCAAAAGGCCACGACATGATCAAGACTAAAGTGGTGTAAACGAAGACGAGTTGAAGAATTGCATTGGTGTAATAGTCTGAAGTAAAATAAACAAGAACGAAGCTACAAACCAAGGGGGAGATTGTTGGGTCCATATTTGGTGGTTTGTACTTAGTTACATGTTTATTGGACCGGGCTACGGGTTAGCTATGTAAACCGAGAACTCTAAAGAGTTCTCGGTGGGCTTGTGATTAATATGAGCCTAGGTGTTTGGTTTTCCTATATATAGTTTACGTAATGTATAGGGTAGAAGTTGTTCGTGAGAGCAGAGAGTGAGCAGAACTAGAAAGTTGTTCATTCCTAGTCATTGAGTGATCAAGTATTGTAAGTGCTTAAGCACCCGACGTATTCAATAATATACTACTCTTTATTGTTATATCGTGTTCTTGAATCACCGAGTATAGGTATTCCGCACCTATACTTGTATATTGATATCATAATTGTAGTGATCCAGATTCGGGACTTACAAATAGGTATGTGGAATTTATTGATAAACCTGAAGCTGTGAAGTATGTTGGTGAAAACGAAGAATTTGATGCTTTTGACGTGGTGTTTGATGAAGAAATCAAGATGGAACCAAATCATTGTAAACAATCAAAAAAATTCAGCAAAGATTAAATAAAGGATTGGTTTCCGTATCGAGTTGATGTTCCTAAACAAGTTTATCTAAATCCTATGAAGTATTATCAGAAAACTCAAAAAGATGTTGCTTTGGGGAAGTGTCTTAGTATTGCTTATCTGAGAAAAATTCGAAAGATTGGGATATGTAGACTATTTGAAGTACAATACTTCAATAGTTTAATGAAGCTGAAGAGTTTTACTTGGTTTGATGTGTATGATATTTGTATTCATTATGATCTTTTGTATAAACCAAAGTGTGGTCCGGTGAACGATATATGGGAGTTTATGGTTAGTGAGGAAAAATGTGGTTTCAAGGAATGGACACCTTAGTTAGCTAAGGTGTTTAAATCAAGAAATCAGAAAAATCCTGAAGGTGAATTGATAAGGACGTTGAGATATACAAGACCGGATTAGCTACGCGTGATACCGTTGTACCCAATGGAACATGATTTTCATCCTTATTTTCTTTGTTGGTATTATTTAGCGTTGACTGGTGAAGCAAGTATTTAATTGGATCGTGGAAAAGAAAAGTATGATGTGATTCGAGTATATGATCCTATATGGTTGGTGAACTGTTCACTGAAAGACATATAGATTTTACATTTGAACAGAATCCAATGTAATGATGATAAAGTCAAGACGCAAGCCAATCAGTTCCAGAAAGTTGTGGATTTGTGCTTTGATAAGAAGATTCATTCTAGAAAGGATTGGGAAACAAACTGGACGGAAGTTAGTGAAGAACAAGAGAGGTTTGAGGCTGAGATATAGGATGAACGTTAGGGTCGTGTTACTCAGGCATCATGAAATCGATTTCAACATATGCCTATTGGAGTATCTCGTCCCACATCACAAAGATCAACAAATTCGTCTTTTGAACAAGCGAGAAAAGAAATCGAAAGAGGGTTTTTGGTATGGATTGAAGATATAAAGACCTAGCAATACCCAAGAGGGGGTTTGTTAGTGCATTAATGTCTAATGCTAGGTCTTGTGGGCTTAATATGTCATATTTGTATAGTTAAAGGGCTAAAATGTCAATATTAGAAAATGTTAAGGTCCGTATAAGTCATACCAATGTATAAGACTTATACGCTACCATAGGGAATTGTATAAGTAGTCGTACATTGTCATATTTTGCAATAGTCCTTGTAATTTCTGAGCAGCCATTGTTATATCAATATATCAAGTTTATGAGTGATTGTGTTTTGTTATTCCTTTATGATATGATTCCGCAATATCATTTTAGTATAGTAAATACATTTTAATCGATCCGTATCATAACGTTTTACACGTACATGATGTTATACATGATTCGGAGCATGGATTATTATTATTTAAAGTTTGCAATATATATTATACTCTGTAGGCGGTATTATATACCCTGCAGATAGGTTTTCTTCATAGAAAAATCAAGAGTTGATTGGAAAATTTGATAGAAACATTTAATCAAGTAGAGATGGTTATAATGCGATTTCAGGTATGTTAATGTTTATTATATGATTTCTGATGCATTATCAAGTATTTTTCTTTTTGTTTGAGATGTTTAAAGTTTTCAAAAGGTCTTTAACAGGTTCAAAATTGAACTGATTGTTTTATCATTATGAAAGTATGGATTGATGAAAAATGATTGATTGATTATTGAGATTTGATTTTGATTGTTATAGTCAGTTTTATTAAATTAACAAATTTTGGAAAAGTCAAAATTAAGGTTTTGGGAAAGTCAAAATTAACGATTTTGTGAGAAATCTTTGCTTATCTTTTCATTGTTATGATCAGATATTCATTGTTTAATTTAGTTATGGTAGATTATGATTGATTCTAAAGATGATGATGGGTCGGATGACGATGAAGATGTGGAAGAAGTTTCAAGGATTTGCAAGGAAAGGACGATAAGGATTGTCACAAGGTTCTATTTTTATTCTAATGCCTGCATGATGGTGGATTAATTCTCATTATATAATATGTCCGAGTATAGGATAGATAATCGGAATCTAAGATGTTTTTCTATTGAAAATTTTGTTCACAAACAATATATTAGATTCGACCAAGGTCAACAGAATGAATCTTCGGATGCCTGGGGTGCTGTCAAGCAGCCATGTGTAATTTGATAGATCCAAGTTTTGAAGTTTATATAACCAAGGTCTATTATATTAACAAGTTGTATAGATACATGGCTAATGTTTTTGGAATGACAGAATGAAGAATTCAAGATCTAGCATCATCCAAGGGGGAGTTTGTTAATGCATAATGTCTAATGCTAGGATCTTGTATTTTGGATTTTGTAATAGGTTTAAATGTAAAATGAACATGTATGCCATATCCTAAGAGGATATGAACTTATACGCGGATATGACATATCCACCGGATAAGTATGTCTATATATGTGTGTGTGTGTGTGTGTGTGTGTGTGTGTGTGTGTGTGTGTGTGTGTGTGTGACATATACGTTCATAATAGAAGTTATTCATTCCAAGTAGTGATTCTTGTACTGATTTGATATGTCATATCCTTTTTACTACTGAAGCTTAAACGTGAAATATAAACTATATTAGAAAGTGGAATATTATTGTGTTCTTTATCTCAAAATGTTTTCCGCACATTGTGTTATATAGTAGATTGGTTACTCGATGTGTCGATCCGTTCAAGTCAAATACACAGGACTTTCAATAGCCCAAATTTTGAATCAATTGGTCGTCGTCTATGATGACCCAAATACATCAAAACTCATCAAAACCAACCAAAACAATAAGAGCAAACACCAGAACTATGCCTTAACCAATCCAAGACCCAACACAAACCCAAGATACCCAAAGTCAACCCAACCAAAAATCCCTACACAGAAACCCAACCTTTGTATAGCTCGATTATGCGTCACCACTCAATCACCTCACAATATCAAAATGCTTCCCACGACCCGTTACTTAGCCATTTAATACACCTTATGTTTTACCATATGCTCACGTTGCGAGCCTACTACCATTGTAGTGACCCAAGCACACCTGCTACGCTCAGGAAAACTTAACTTGTTTCTGTCATGCATTATCTTAAACCTTATTTCATGACCACTTAAAGCCTTTCACCAATACTTAGTCTCTCAATACTCTTGAAACATATTTTTTATGTATACTTTTCCGCATTCACCTTTTTTTTATGAAAACCTTATACTTAAAAATTCAAATCCTCAATTTTTTCTAAGTATTTAATCAAGTGGGTTTTCTTCAAAAGAACTTTCAATCAAATCAAATGGTTTATTATTATTATTATTATTATTATTATTATTATTATTATTATTATTATTATTAATACTACTACTACTGTTACAAGTATTATTATTAACATTATTATAATCATTTTTTTCCAATGTTAAATGAAATCTTTGAAATAAAATAAACCAAAATGTTTTGCTTCAAACAATTGCTTAGCCTTTGAGGCTATTTTTATACAATAAATTATTTTATTTGGCAATCCTCCATTTTTTAGGACGTCACCCAAAAGAAAACATTTATTTTACTTTAAAGTTTCGTAAAGTTTCACAAGTCTTAGTGCCAATTCAGAACTTTCATTCATCATAAAGAAAGTTTAACTTTGAGTTATAAAAACATCACATTTTTGCAACCGATTTTCGCAAATTAAAACAAGTCTCCAAAATCATTTTTTCCCTCTTTATCAACGCCAATGAGTTTCGGTTAAGAACTCATGGCACCGCCCTCACCCAAGCCTTCATCCCACAGACCCACCTACCTTCGAGAAGACAAACATTGCAAATTGCATTTTGTTTTTCTTTCATATTCTATGTATCTAATTTCATTGAAGTTTGTTTATAAAATTTATATTTGAGTTTGGTTAAATATTGATTGTTGAAATATTTTCGTTCATATTTACCCTCAAGAACGAAACACACAAATACATGCATAAATTATAATTCATAGTCACATTGTTGAATTGGTTTACTTTTGGTTATATCAATATCACGGTCTGTGACAGATTTCCCATGAACGTAAACGTTTAGTGGAAAGTGGGACAATGAACATGGATGTTGGCATAGTTATCTAACATAAACCATATTCCTGCATTTGACTATCTATGACCGGTTACCTCTTAATGAATTTGTTTACTTAAAACCAGGGTTATGCTTATAGATATCTAATAGAAGTCACGTGTACATGTTGAGTTTATAAATACTTAACACGAACTGTTTTGGTTATTTATTTGGTTCTTTTCCGCTAATTGTTTCATCAATTTGTCTTATTACTCTTGATCTCAACGTTTAATATATTTTATCCAATATTTTACCTTGTTATTCTCAATCTCGAAGTTTCAGCTATTTACTTTGTTACTCTTAATCTCAATGTTGCCTATGTTCATGATGATATTTTATATAAAGTTTTCATTTGTTTAGCATTTTATTATTTCAAGAAAGTGATCTATTTTGTTATTTTGTTCATCAAAATTTTGTATATCTATCTTATTATTCTTGAATCCAACGCTTTATTAACTTAGTTGGTTATATTTTGTTAGCTCAATTCACCATGTTATTTCCGACCCTAATATTTTATTTATTTAATGCGGTGTTCATGACCTTAACGTTTTCATTCATCATTCTCATTATTTGGTGTTGCTCCGGAATCTAGTTTATATCATCTTAACCTCAATAGCATCACTTATTTTATTTAAACTTTAATAGTTTCATTTATTTATTTTGACCTAATATTTTCGCGTTATCCTTGACCTCAAGGGTTCGTTTATATATTTTTGTTAGTTTTATCTTTATCGTTCATTGTTCTTTCCAAGTTTTCATACTATAGTTTATTTTAGTTATTATTTATATCTTAAAACCCACATAATGGGACATATTATGTGGACCATCCTACGATAAAGGTAATTGCAGGTCGATACGTAATTATCAAAGTCCTCGCATGGAAAACATAGTAAGTACGGTTGTTTGCAATAACTCGAAACTTGGAATGATTTTGAAAAAAAAAACGGGACAAATGCAGTATGATAAGGGCATACTGGATACGTCGCAGATACATCTTATATATAAGTGTCCCTGTTATATTTCTCATTTTTGGTGTCTTTCGGGCCATTCAAAGATCGGCGTTAATTTTTTTATTATTTATTTATCTAATTACGTATATATAAAACTTTTTAAAAATTTTAACAGCTACATGCAGTATGGTTTTTCTTTTTAAAATTTATTTTTATTTTAATTTCGAGATACAATTTCCAAAAGTTGTGAATCCTGTTACATACGTCATTTTTCAAACCCGACCCATTTCAAAATTTTGATACCTTTCGGATCCGCGTTTATTTAATAAATTTTGTATTTATTGAGTATTAATATTTATTATGTCAATATGATGTTATTTATCCTTTCACAAGTCCTATGTAATGAGTATTTATGTATGTTATGTTGTTTAGATATTATGAAATTGTTTACAAGTTAAATTTCAAACCATAATTGCATTTAAACCAAAGTCCAAGGTCCAATTTTATCCAAACTCAAAATTCTGAAAATTTAGTCGCGTCACACATTGCGACAGACACAACTACTCCCGTCGCACAGCACGGAGATCCTGGTTTTCACCTGTTATCAAATTGGGTCGCACTACGCACTCATTTGCCCTTTTACCCGTCACACGATATGCGACAAAGGCGCAGATAAGTCAAATGGAGCTTGTTTCACAACTTGCATTAAGTTTGGCCGGTTTTTCGCTTATTGATTCGTTTTGAACATTATAACATGCATTTAATCCCAATTCTAACTTGTGTGCATGATTCGTAGTCATTATTTTGGTCCAAAGACTCCAATTCCATGATTTTAAGCCTTATGATTAACCACTTTACTAGCCATTAATTTAATTCTTTTTGACCTTGTTTTTAACGATTTTTGGCCTATATATACTAGCCTCTACTTATGAAAATCTTTAGTGTGAATTCCACTCCCAATTGTGTGTTTAGTTCTATAATTTGTGCAAAGTCCAACTTTGACCAAGAAAAATCATACCGCTCAAGTTAAAGTTTTTTTTGTCTTGTGTTCACTCCTTGGGTTAGTATGTTGATTTGTCATCGAGTTTAGTTTGTTTAGGACGCTATGTTATATTAAAAATACTTTTAAACAACATTCGTCCGACCAAAAACAAACTCAACTCGCTTATGTCTTTTTCGGAAAAAAGTTTAGTTATTTCTACATATAATTTTTGAAACATAAACTACTAAATTCTAACCAAAAAATAATATATATTTACAATGACGGAAACGAACCCGACATAAAAATCGGGTTCATGTCCGACTAAAACGAACAACTCGCTGAAACCGTTGTCTTACTTTTTAGGCCCGTTTAAGTTTCTTGAACGACCGAACTCTTAAAAATTGATTAACAAATAACGCAACCCAAATTTTTAATATATTTTACCAAATTGCGTATTTTTAAGTCAAAAAATATAACTAAACCAATTATTGAGTAATATATATATTTTTCGTTATAAACTCTAAAACTCCAAACTTTGAACAAAACATTTCGTCGTCTTTGATATTTTATATCATGGCCTTTATTTTAAATCTAGAATTTATTTTCTAGGGCCTCTTGCCGAACTGAACTTATCCGGTTTAACTCGCTTAAAAGCTTAGTTCGCTTTCACTCGCTTACTTTAACAAGTAAATTTTTCATAACCCCTTTTTTAGCGCTTTACAACACTTTTGAGGCGTAGCATGTCATGAATTTTAACTTGTTAGTTATGCGCTTGTTTACAAACCGATTCACATTTATCTTTAGTGTTAAAATTATTTTCACATCTTGTTTATGATTATACGTGAAATATGTGCAACGTGTTTACTGTTTTTATAGTAGAAGTTACGCAAACGCATACACATTATGGGAGGATCTGATGGGACGTATCTGCGTCGTTTAACGTTATGAATTCAGTTGTTCTTATCGTGGTTCTCATTTCCCCTTTTACTACAGCTTCAACTAAATGAACGGGGGGACGACACTATATCATTTCATTTACATTATGTACGAATATTTATTGCATGGAGATCGTTGAATCGTGTATTTTATTATATATATAGGGGAGAGTTATTCTAAAAATAAGTAGTTTCCTAAGAAGACTAAGAATAAATAATAGCCATTGGATCATATCAATCAATGGTTGAGATTTAAAATTACCAAAAACCGTTATAGTTTCCTAGAATTACTCTTTAACCATTAAAACCGACATAGTTTACTAGAATTATTCTTTCACCATAGGTTTTAGTGCCAAATGTCAAAAATCTATTGGTTCTTACCATTCCTACGAAACAACTTCTCTTTATTTGAACCATTTTATATATATATATATATATGCGCAAATACTAATGAAAACTCACCCACATGTGTTGTTGAGAAATATTTATTTTAAGTGTTATGCAGGTTGATACGATGAAGTGACTGGACAAAAAAACTAGTTATACCTTAGGATTATTTCAATGAACAATATCCGTTTCATTTCGATGTAATGTTATTTGTCTCATTATCAAACTATTTATGTACTTGCGAAATTATGGAATAAAATAAATATATTATCAATATTAATAGTGTTACGAGCTTATGAGTGATCTGTACGTTGCACCCAGGCACATTCCGCTTAAAGCCAAGATGTTACAGAAACCACCCCCCCCCCCCCCGCCCGCCCGCTCTCTGGGCGCTATGTGGGGGGGGGGGGGGCGATTCCCGCATAGCGCCGAAAGGAAGAGGAAGAAATGGAAGGTGATTGGTGGGTTGGTTGGTTGTGTTTAATTATGTCTTTTAATCAAAAACTGAGAAGAGAATTACCATGTAATCATGGAGAAGAATATGGATAATATGGAAAAGGAGGGAGGCAGCTGGAGAAGAGAATTAGGGTTAAACATTAACCAACTTTTTTTATTTATACCAAATATGTTACATTTTTTATCTTTAAATTAATAACTTTTTAAACTTTATCTTTTATAATTTTTTAAGTTTTGTTTCTTATGCTTGTATTTAATGTAATTTTATTTATTTATTTTATTTAATGAAATGTTATTTGTATTATTTTAAATAAAAAATAAAAAATAATTATAATGAGGTAATGATTAGAATGAACTCTATTCACTACACATATTTTAGCCATAAAGCCCCTATAGTGACATGACGTCACATAGCATATAATGTCCCCTTAGGGGCTTCATCCACTACACATGATTTTATGCGCATGAATCATGATCAACAATCTAACCATTCTTTTTTCCTTTTAAAAAAGTACAGATTATAATTTTAGAAAAAAACTAAAGTTGTAAAAACCTTGTTCTTTTTCTTTGTTTAATGACAACTCACATATTCTCGAATGCTACTTTCAAATTACATGTTATTTTATAATGACGAACTTAAAATCCCAACCCCTTAAAAAGATAATGCCTTAACCAACTCTAAAGGTCGCCCTTCTGTGTAAAAAAAACCTTCAAATGAAGAATTAAAGTTGTCTTGAAGTTAGAACATCATAACAAGAAACTAGTCAGGTACCCGGCGATGCAGCGAAAAACAATACGTAAAGGTTGTTAGCAAGCCAAGCCTAGCTCGAGCTCGACTCAAACTTCAATCCGAGCTCAACCTCAATTCCGTCTTGATTATTTTGATATTTATATAATTTAAGTTCTTTTAAAAATATTTTTATAAAACATCAAAAAGAAAAAAAATAAAGTTGAGTAATATTTAGATAATAATAAGTGGTCAAAGTTGTAAGTATTCCTTAAACTTTGAATTGTAATAAGTTTGTTTATCTTTTTTTATAAAAAAAAAAAGATAAAGGGCTATATATGTAATTAAATGAAACATGAGATTGTAAATTTTATCCTTTAGAAATTTGTACATTAATGACTTGTACATTTTAAACCGTCCATCTGTTTTGAAAAAAAAATTATACTTAAATGTCAACAAAAATAAACATGTTTAAATAGGTATGTTTGAAAAATTTTTAATCTTATTTTTGTAAGGCATATATGAAGAAAAACAAAAAAAATAAAGTTGAGTAAAAAGTAGGTAATCATGAGGGATCAAAGTTGTAACTATTTTCTTAATTAACAAAATTTAAGTTAAGTTATGGTACCATACTTGTAATTATTTTGATAAAAATCAAATGAACGTGGGTTTTATATGTGTAAAAGACAAGTGTATTCCTACTTAAAGATGTACACATGCATTGAATGTTATAAATTACTTAAAATAATTGTCTTAATTTGCCCATAAACAATGTATTATATATAGTATAGATATGAAAACAAAAATACGTGGATGTTTATACAACCGTGATGAAAGGCGATCAAGATTGGTAAGATGTTGATAAAACTTAACATGTCTTGTAACAAGATCATATAATATAGCATGACACTGTAATAACATAATTTAACAAAACATAATATCCGGTAATAAAATGATCGTTTTATTAAAAGAAAGTGTTAAAATCATGACATAAAGTTAAATGATTATAAAATATAATACTATTATCTACGTTGAAGCATGGAAAGGCATGTGCAATCCCATGTGAGCATGTGTACAACAACCCATATGAAAAGAAAAAGCTTTTGAAAACGAATTCCATTATACAACCTACCCCTCCCAAAATCCAACACTCCAAAAATCCTTAAATCAACAATTTTCAATAATTCTCGATTTAAAGTGACAGGTAAACAAACAACAAGCCTGTAATCGAATCATGTACGATTGTTTCTTCTTCTGCTTCTCGCCAAAATCAAAACTCAAATGCGAAACCGATCCTCGCAAAATGCCATTGATCATCAAGGGCCTCGATTATGATGGTCCAGCGACTGCAATGGCTTCGGTTGTAGTGTCGTGGCTGCATGGCTGTCGGTTACGGTACTTGATTCTAGCTCTATGTTTGCCGTTACTGATTCCGATTGTGTTGGTGAGTATTCCAGTCGTTTGTTTTTGTTTATGCCGACGGCGTAAGCAGCGTCGGGTGAAGGTGGACGTAGAAGGAGGAGGAGAGGTGGTGGTGGTGGTGGTGATGGAAGTGAATCTGTTGGATAGGTATCTTGATGATCAATTAGGACTTGTTCTTGAATTTGCATGTGAATATGATCGTTGTGGTAACGAAAGTTGTGATTATTTTGGTAATCAGAGTAATTTGTTGTGTTGATTTTTTATTCCGAGTGTAAATAGTTTTGAATTTACTTTGATTGAATTATAGTGAGGATAGGATAATAGGAAATGCAGTTTCGATCGGGTTTAACCGAAAACTGATCGAATATGTAATTCGGTTTAGTTTTATTATAGAATATCAGTTTTATCTTTTTATTTAATCTGGACAGAATTATAGAAATTTTTCTTTATGTTTACATCAAATTTCAGTGGTTGTCCTTTATCTTTTAAAGTAACATAATTTGTACTTTACGTTTCGAAATGTTACACCGTTTGTCCTTTGAGCCTAACTCAGTTAGTTTTTCTCGTTAACTCAGGTCACATGCGTTGCACATGAGGGCAAATTAGTCATTTTACTCATCTTTTTAAAATATACTAATAATTAATTAAAAGATTATATATATACACACACTCTCTCTCTCTCTCTCCTCTCTCTCTCCTACATTCCCACCACCACCATCAACAACCCACCTCCTCCCTATGTTACCAGGTCCACCACCTTACCTACGGCCGCCACAAACCCTAACACCGCCATCTACCTAAATTTCAACAATTTAAGTCTAAATTCATCATTACAGCAGTGAACCTAAACTTAATCAAAATGCAAGTAAAACCCTAATCTGTTCTTGCGTATCAATCTGCTCCACCGGCGACCACAACGAACCCTAAACATGTCTGTCGGAAACCTAATCAGGGTTTCTTCCGTTGGAGCACCGTCGCCGCCGCTAGGGCTTGCAATTAAACAACGGTGGAGCAATTAGGGCTTGCAATCAAATCCCCGTACCGATAGAATCTCGTTGCAATCAAAACACCGGTGGTTTTGACGATATATCCAGAGAGAGATGATGGAGATTGAGGCGGGCCAGGTATGGTGGTGGTGGTTTCCGGCTGTGATGGTGGTTTCCAGCAGGGAGGTGGGTGGAGGTGGAAGATGGTGGTGATGCAGGGGTGAGATGAAGACGGTGATGCAGGGTTGAGACTGTGGCTACGAGAGGTGGGTGGAAGTGACGATGATAATCTGGTTGGATTATGTCTGCAAGAACCGAATCCCGAAACTACTCCCGGTTAGCCGACATCAAAACCCAAGTTCTCTGATGTAGACGGAGTTTGAAGATGTCGATGTGGCGGAATTGTTGGTGGTGGTTTCTGGTGGGAGTGGAGATGGTTTTCGTCGGAGAAGACGGCGGCGCGGCTCGCTGGAGAGAGAGCTCGGTGGCAGGCAAAGGAGGAAGAAGGGGGGACGGGGTGGGTTGGGTCAAATTAATTCTAAGTTATTCAATTTGTTTTTTTGTTTATTAAAAGGTTTAAAATTAAATAGGTAAATTGATGAATTTGCCCTCATGTGCGTTGCACATGACCTAACTTAACGAGAAAAACTAACTGAGTTAGGCCAAAGGACAAACAGTGTAACATTTCAAAACGTAAAGTACAAATTATGTTACTTTGAAAGATAAAGGACAACCACTGAAATTCGGTACAAACATAAAGGACAATTTATGTAATCCTGTCTTTAATCTGTTTGAAACTTAATAGAGTTTGATTTTGTTATAGAATATTTTGAGGAATGAGGATTTTAATATATTTTCTAAAATTTATTTAGAAATAACATTCACGATAGTGTTTTTCTGCTATAATGTTTTTAGTTAACTTTGTATGATACACGAGACAAGATTAAGTACATGTAAAACATAAACATATATGGAAGATGAAGACAACTAAAGGTAGAAAACAGAAGGTATGAGTGTTCGTCGTCCGGTTTTAATGATTTTGTAAGTCAAGCCTTTTTACTAAATCGCTCGATGGTCCAATCCTATGATAAATCATTAAAAAATGGGAAATATGACGTGAAAGATGTGTCATATCAGATAACATGATAAGCGTAATTATAGATACAATCAACTTATAGCAAAATCATATAAAAAGCAAGTCAACGTGTTACTTCATTATCTATAATAAAGTTAAAAACCGAAACACTCAAGTCAGTAGGGATTTTCAACTAATTGAATTTAAAATACTCGAATTAATCGAATTGAATTTGGAAATTTTGAAACTGGATTTAAATTTTATTACCGAATTTGAATTTGATTCAAAATTTTGAAGTTCGATTTAAATTTGATTTCGATTCAAAATTCGATTATTGAATTTCAACCGAATTGAATCAACAAATCAAAATCAAATAACCATTAGACGAAGTAACAAACTCAATGGAACTAGAAATTGAATACATAAACTTAAAGCCGATTACTAGATTATGGATTTAGAATGTTATATGATAATTGCTTATTGGGTTTGATTATTGATTTAGAACCTCTATATGATCCTACCCGTAGGGTATGGATTGGATATGTATTTCAGCATCAAAATTCATAACCGGACACGATTTGTACCCTGTAATACCCAAAAACCGAAACCGTGTTTTTTAATACCCGAAACCGGGATTTATCATATACCCAATCTATAATCGAAATTATCCGAAAAGTACCTAAAATTAGCCGAAAAATATTCCAAAAAAGCATAGCCCTTAAAAACCCAATCTATGCTCAAAAATACCAACCCCCCCCCCCCCCCCACACACACACACACACCCCACCCCGGTTAAATCCCTAAAATAGGGTTTTTTAGAGCATTCCCAACCCATTCCCTACCATATATTCATATATATATCATACTAGTTTTTATCCTCCGTATTACGGGGGTTGTTTTATATTGTTTGTTATAATATTTATTTATTTATTGAATTTATATTGTTTTTATTGTATGAAAGTCAATAATATACTTATGGTTTGATGATAAATTGTTTCACAAATAAATGAGATGTTATAACTCGATTTAAAAGCTATATGGTTTTGATGAGACCCAAGACCCGTTTATTTTTTTTACTATAAAATTGGTTTTTTTAATTATAAATAATATTTATGAAAGTTAATAATATACTTATGGTTTGATGAGACCCAAGACCCGTTTATTATTTTTACTATAAAATTGGTTTTTTAATTTAAATAATATATATCTTTTTTAAAATAAATTAGATATTAATCTTTAGTATATCCTATTTTATAGGATTTTTACATCAATAATTTGGTGAGAATAATTTTTTATTTAATGAGATGTTATAACCCGTTTAAGGAATATCTGGGTTTAGTAAGACTCATACCCATGAATTCGGGTCAAAATGCATGAGAAACCTCCATTTAAAAATCAAGCAAATCTAGTGACTCCAAAAAAAGGGGGAGCGACCACATCGCGACACGTAGGATTTTTATGTTTTCGTTTATATATATTATAGATATTTACATTAAAAATCATTGTATTTTCTCTCTCATGTTTAATTAAATAATATTTTTTATACCTTTATCATTATCTTTTCTCTCTCTTACACTCACAACCACTTTTAGAAAATATTAAAATATTATACGGTATGAACAGTAAAACCACAAATTTAACTTCCCTATATAATATTTTCTCTATCATCTACTCACAACCACTCATAACCATACCATATAATTTACAAAACCCCCTCACATAGATATAGGGAATAAGCTGAGAATGCTCTTAAATACTCGAAAATAAGGTATTCAAATACGCATTTTTAGAATTCCCGATTCTATATCCGACTTCAACCTGATGCATGTGGTATGTTTTCTAGAGACAATACCTAAACCTGAACCCGGCCCGGGTATGAAAAATAATCGATTTTCCACCCGGTCTTACCCGAACCTAGTTCTATACCTAGAACCGGGTATTAGAAAAACCCGATTTGTACACATCTAAGACATACGTTCACTTTTTTATTTTTTATTTTTTATTTTTGACAGCCATACGTTGCCTTTCTTTGAATTTTCGAGTTTTGGAAAATTAAACTCAACGTTATTTTAGATTTTCGTTTTGACTAATATACTAAAACACACTTTTTTTTCCGTGTCACAACTAACTTGAAAAAAAAACTAAGGGTGCGTTTGTTTTACGGACTTTTTTTAAAGGAATTTGAATTGGAATTGGAATTTGAATTGGAATCGGAATGGAATGTTTGAAAATCCATATCATGTGTTTGGTTGGTTAATATATTACTGGAATTAGAATCTTCTCCATTCTATTCATCTTCCTTCAATCTATTAACATATAAATAATAAAACAACAAAAAAAATGATAATTTGAAAAAATATAAAAATATAAATATAAGAAAATTAACTAAAAAATCGAAAAAATTTTAAAAAATCAAACAAAAAATAAATAAAAAAACTAAAAAATATATTAAATACATGTAAAAAAGTTAAAAATAATATAAAAAATTAAAACTAGTATAAAAAATCTAGAATTACTAAAAAAAATTAAGATAATAAAAAAACAAATATATATGTCTTTATGCTTGTCACACAATAACATGTCATAACACCACTATAAACAAACATTTTATACGATTAAGTTCAAAAACTCATATCACCCATCTTCATCATACATGTCTAGACCAATAATAAATTCAACATATTGTTGCATCTACTAATTAGAACATATCATACTAAAACCAATGTTCAAACATACGATTAGAAAGTTCTCAAAATGAAAATAAAAGTCGTTCCAACATATGATGACAAGTTGTAAACACCACTAATAGAAGCACCAAAATACGAACATATGACATAGCCAAACTTTTACTTACACAACAAATACCTCACCCAATCTTCTCTTTCTTCTTCACCCAAATCCCAAAAGGTCGACACCCTGTTATAGTCACTTTTGATTTCTTCAATAGCTTTAAACTTTTCCAATTGAGACAAAGATGTCATTTTTTTAATCTCGAAAGTGATCATTGTTGTTTTCTTTTCTTTCTCAAGTTCATACTTTATCCCTTCACTCAATTCGGCCGACGTTTCCTTAAGACGATCACCAAATAAAACAACCGCATCATTGAAATTTTGAAACAAAGAATTAACTTGGCCTGCACGTTTCCTCTTCTTACCTCGACCACTTGAAGTTTATTCAACTTGAACACTTGCATTAGTCCCTTCATTATGACTAAAGTCATCAAATTCATCATTCATTTGGTCCTCTAGTTCCTCCCTATTCGCTTCTTCTTCCATCTCGGCCATACTTTTGGCTCTATTACCTTGAGCTCGATCATTTCCAAAAATAACACACATTTCTTCATAATGAGAAAGACTTTTAAGTTTCCATTTATCTGCTGTTGGATGATTCTATTGACAAGATAAGATTATAATAAACAAAACACCTATACGTTTTATGATTAACCAAATAGAAAATGTTAATAACATAAAAATTTAACGCATACCTCAACATAAGCTTTCCACACGGGAGTTTCAACAGCGACACAATTATGTTCTTTATCATAACCAAATCAACTAGTTTTTTACATATCTTGAACGATTACCCAATCTTTCTTCATTGTTTTGACTCTTGATTCGATGTGCGGTCTACACAATTTCCTTAAGATGGCTACTTGTTCATCAATGTCCATATTCCTATTTACTTTTAATCCTCCAAATTTTTTAAGCATGTCACACAATTTGATAAAACATGCTCGATTCATCCTAATTTGAGATATAGACATGATGTCACTCTCATAAACATACCTATACAATATTGAATATCGATTTAGTTTTGCTGAAGAGTGTCGAATTCGTGGTTTATTTATTTTGTATTTGACTACCAACATGTAAAGTGAAAGCATAAGCAAAGAAACAATTGTAATAAGTTGGTTCCACCATGCCAAAATCATTGTCGTGTTCCTTTGGTTACGTTTGCGAGTTTGTAAACTAAGTCAAGCCATTTCCTATTTACACGATACCAACACAATGAGTTCAATTTGTTGAAACAACTATATTATGATAATTTATATCTAACAAATTATATCAAAGTATTTCATCAAGCATAAATTTGGTTGAAGCATTTCATTAAACAGTTGGTGTGCAATGGACATTTGTTAAATATAGTTCAAAATTTCAAAAAACTTTTGATAACCCTTTGAAAAGTATCCAAGATTTACCTACACCTAAGTTCAAAAATGAGAATAATAAGAAGGATAATATATGTTTAAACACAAAACAAAAATTAAATTATAACAATAAATAATAATAATAATAATAATATATGTTTATCGATATGAAGACAACAACTATGACTGAGTAGTTGTGTGATAATAATAATAATAATATATAAGAATAATTCATGCTTCATCTTCTCCGTTATTGTCTATAACTAAAGCACACAAACAAAACTCTAACCTGTGGTGGAGGAGAACAGCGATAGAGGTAGACGAGCAGGACGGTGGTTCACGGTGGTAGAGAACGGCGGTGGAGCATGGTGGAACAGAGTCAATGGTAGTGGACTGGTGAAGATGATAATATGAAAGAGCGGCTTGGGTTAGGGTTTAAAACATTCCTTGATATTCCTTTCAAAACTGGTAGGATTTTAAAATCCTATGAAAATGGGATTTGGTGGGATTCTCTTTCCATTCCAGTTCCAGTTAATAATGAAACGAACACAGGAATCTGTGGGATTTAAAATCCCATTCCGTCCAATTCCACTGAATTCCGTAAAACGAACAGGCCATAAGTGTACATTTCATTTTAATACGATAATCCAACAAATTTACAAATAGGTAACACATGTATATGTTTAACCTATAAAAGAGAAGATAGTATTGTGAACCTAGTTAAAATGATGGTGAAGATAGCTACTGACGTGTGATATTAAATTACGAAACCCATTATATATTTTATGGTCAAGTTAAAAATTAAAGTAAATCGAACACCAAATGAGAGCTTCGGTACGCGCGTTTAGCTTCAATGTGGATAAGGCTTCTAGAAGATAGTGTTAGGCTATTAATAGGGGCTTTATGTATTATTGTATGTGTGTTTTTCCATGGTGTAAATCATCCACCAAAGGGGAGCTCACCTTGGGTGGGTCGGTTCTTTATCAATATATCAAATCGTTTAACTGACAACGAGATCGTTCATTTATATCTTATCTATATATTATTTATGTTCGGTCGTTTAATTTACCTCACCCATCTCAAAACATTATCAAGTGCAAAATCTGTTGTGGTCAGTTTGGGACCTATAATTGGTATCATCGCGGGCCGAATCTTATGATTCAACTTTGCTCTTGATATTAAGGTTCTATTTCCGCAATTACCCGAACCGAGACGTTATAGACCCGTTGAAGTTTCAAAATAAAGTTTCCAGATCTAAAAATAAAGTTGGAAATAAGGGTGTTTGAAGCTTCTCCTGGTAGATCTGGATGTTCGGGATCTACAAGTGCTAGATCCGAGTGTTTCAGGAACCGTCCCACCATACGCCAAAAATTCGGCGACCCTATGGTTCTTCCCAGCGACGAGTTTGAAGTTGAAGATGTAAAATATCAAACTCCGATGCACGAGTGTTGGCTATTTCGAATAGTAGCCATTTTTGGATGAAGATTTAACCGACGGGTTTGCCGGTAATTTTAGGCGGTGGTGGATGGTGGTTGGCCGGGTATTAAGTTTGTCGAAAAAGTCGTTCGAAACGAAACGAAATTAAACGAATCGAATGGAACTCGAATCGAATCGATTTGAATCGAACTCGATTCAAATCGAATAGATTTAATTAGATTTGTTTTTCCGGCGATAAATTTTTCTAGCGGCGGTGAACGGAAAACAAAGAAAGAAAGAGAGAAAGAAAGGAAGAAATAAAGAAAGAAATAAAAAAATGGAGGATTAGCCAGATTCGTTTTTCCGGCAAATGGTATGGTGGCAGCGGTGAACGGAGATGATGGCTGGAGCTGGATGGGTGGCCGACCGGAATTGGCAGTGGTTGTGGTAGCCGCGTCTTTCTGGCGGCCGGCCAATGACCGGAAATCGCTTTTTCCGGCAAGGCCACCATGGGTGGCGGCTGTTGGCTGTTTGCGGATAGGGTTGGATGGATATGGTGTCGGTGATGGGTGTTGAAGGATGGAGGGTGGTGGTGGTGGCCGAAATCGTCTTTTCGGCTGCCAGTGACAGGAGCCGTTTTTCTGATGACCGCCCTTCCGACGGCGATGAGAGATGATGTTTGCTGCTCATACAAGATACATTATGCTTTCTTGTGCCCTAAAATTGTAAAAAAAAATGAGTATGGGTTGGGCCTTCTCAAATGGGGCTGCTTTAATATGTGTGTTTGAATTAAAATCAAATGGATTTCATTTTAAGCTACAAGGTTTGGCTTACAAATGGTTGGTGATAGCCCACTGAATTTATCCAATTTATCTAAGCCTTATGGAGCCGATTCAATTCGAGTATGTCGTTTATTTTTCGTGTTTACCAAACTGAAGAAAGTCAAAATTGATCAGGTTTTTTGTCATTGTTGAATCGTGTTCAAAGCATATTATTTCCATATTACTTTCAAGGTGCTTAAAAGAGAGAAATAATAAGTTTTATCATTTGATCGTTTTCCCCGGTAGTTCTTTTGATTTAACTTGCTTAAAGATCCGAGATGGATAAAGAAGCGAGAACTCCTTCATAATTAATTAGGCGGATCATACCTTTAGGGGGTGATTGAAGAGGCTTCGACTTTTATCAGGTTGATTGATATACGTCTATTTATACATCTTGGATCCCTTGTAAAGTTATGTTTATTTAATGTTTTGAGTTCGTTTTAGTTCGTGTTTTGGTTTATCTTTTATTATTTAAGGTTTTGAGTTAAGTTTTATATATTTATCATGTTTTAACTCTTTTGGTATCTTGCATGATTAAACTTAATTCTTTCTATCATTTCATGCGGAGCTTATGTTCGTCAAACGGTTACGTGATTGCTTCACTAATGTTTTGTTATGTTTTTATATATATAGTGGCTTGGAGAAGAAAAGGAAACAAGTTCTAGAAGATTCTTTTCGTTACTTGGAGTTCAAGAATGAATATTATCAAGATTTAACAAGAATAATCAAGAAATAATAAAAAAATCCGGATCTCCTAAAAAAGCAAGCCGCGCCGTGCTAAGGCAAAAGGCCTTTCCCGTCGCGGGGCGCCTAGGCCTTCTGGTCAGCCAAAAATTGCAAGCCCAAGCCCGATTTTCGTTATATATATATCTTTTTGAAAACCTAGCCGAATCTAACAACAAGTGCAGCCGATTTCAAGAGTTTTTCCAGGGATTTGAAGGTGATTTGAAGCTAGGAACTAAGGAGGATCAAGAAAGCTTTCATTCGGGTGTTCGAGGATCAATCGCAAAGGGTTTTATCGCTCTAACTTTCGTTCCTTGTTCATTATTTATCATGTCTTGCCTCTTTGTTTTTAATACTTGTTTAGGATTGTTTTTAATAATGATTCTAGGCTAGACTTCATGTCTACCTAGGTTTGATGAACATGTTTGATGCATGATTCTTACTTTGGACAATTGTTTGATTATGGTTTTGATGTGTTGAATAACACACTTATATTTCCTTACAATTTTATAATGTTTTAATGATTTAATATCAAATTTATGTAAGTTTAGGGGGTTAAGTGCAAAGTTTTACAAAGTTGAAATGTTTTGTGTAGGTTATGGAAAGATGTGAAAAAAAAGGCAAGAAAAAGAGAACTTGGAGGGTTTAAGTGTCAAAGTTTCAAAGTTTAATCAAGGCCCGACTCAAGCCCACATCTTAAAAGCCTTATATTATATTATATTATGATAATAACAAGTATAACCAGCCATTATTCTAAGCCTAATCCCGAAATTCACAAAACCTAAACCCTAACTAAAGATTCCGATCAGAATCTGCAGCCGCAAGAAAGAAAGAAGAAAAAAGAAGAAGCAAGGCGGCTGTGGTGGTCTTGGACGGCTGGAGAAGGAAGAGGAGTCTTGGGGCTGCTGCTAGGGATCTTAAACAAGCAAAGATCTCAGCCATAATACTTAGTAAAACATTCATAAACTTTATTTATTGTTCAAGAACCCTAACTTTGTTAATTTGATCTTTTGATTTGAATTGTTTTGCAATTGATTGATTGTTTGTCTTGTGATTGATATTGTTTGGATCTTGAATGAGTTTTATAATGTTTATGATGATGTTTATGGTGTTTTTCTAGAGTATGCATGGCTGTCCAAAATTAATGAGTAGTTAAACTTGCTTGTTCTACCTAGGATAGATGATTGTTGAGTGGTTTTAACTTGTTTAATGGATTGTTAATGTTCAAGACTTAAATTATTGATGTAAAGTTTAACTAAACCATAAATTAGATTGTGTGTGATGGCTGAGTTTTATTTGTTTTTACTTACAATCCTCTTGCATTAGTTAATTAAATTAGTTTTGATTAATTGATTGCTTGTTAAACTCTTTACTTGGTGTTTTGGGTTTATTTGCGGGAAGTACAACCGTAGGGATAAGTGGGTAATATAATCATCTAAAATCAGTTAAAATAAACCTTCTTTGAGATCGAGAGGTGATAAGAAATAATATTGTCTCGTTGCTTTTACTTGTTAGAATTAAGACCGCGCGAGAGCGGGTTTTTGTCTTGTCAAGTTTGAGTGTTATGTGCAATTAGTTGGTTTAATTTGGGTTAAGTTAAATTGTTCCTCTATCCTTGGTGGCGTAGTATTCGTTTCCATTAGGATAGTGTGTCAATGAGACCGAGAGGTGAGTCGTCATTTGAACACGTTAATAATTGTTTTTTCCGGTTTGTTCTTTAAAATCAATTAAAATAAGTTAGAGTTTGTTAGAGTGACTGAGAGGTAATTTGACTTTCTTAAACAAGTTTTAGTTGTGTCATCTTTTATAACCGTTGTCTTGAATATTTTCAATCCGTTGTCTTGTTATTTCTATCAACATGATTCATTCCTAGGTAGACGTTTTTATCACTGCAGTCAAAGTTTTCTTAAAGAGTTTTGTTAACAGTTTTCTTTTAATTAAGTTAAGTAGTTTAATAAATCTTAAATATTCTAAAATCATTTAAATAATATTTTGGTGAGTCTTAGTTAGAGTTTCGTAATTATAAACGTTTTCACGTGTCTTCGAGTTCGATATCCGGACTTTCCTTATCTATGCTATACACGATCGGTACACTTGCCGGTTTTGTGTGGTTTCTATAGGATTTTCGTTTTTATAAATTTAAAGCTTAATTTCTTTATTTATATTATACATTTTCACACATCAAGTTTTTGGCGCCGTTGCCGGGGACACGGTTTGAAGCGTTTTAAGAACGACTCGAGTTAGGACTTGCCCTATTTACTATTTGTTTTCTTAATTGTTTTGTTTGTTAGTTTAAAATAGTTTAGATAATTATAATTTCTTTTATTTGTTTTAAATAGTTGTATGCGACGTACTCGATCTCTAGGACCACCAGAAGTTGAAGGATTTCCCGAACCAGAGAGAGAGCTTCTTGAGAGACGTCGTACAAAACCGTCTTTTAGTTCATCTACATCCGTCGGTAATACATTCTCTTCTCCTACTTTATCTGAACCCATCGTTAGGGATAGGATTATGGCCGACGCACCACCGAGGAGCACAGTCGCAGACCGGGCCCGTCCGGTCGATGCTGGCGCGAGATCCAGCATTGCTCCACCAGCTATAGGAGTTCAAACGACTTGGCCGATTCCATCGAACGTTCTGAACACCATTTCCCATTCTGCTCAATTTCACGGGTTGCTCCACGAAAACCCGCATTCACATCTCACTCGCATCGCACGTATTTGCGACACGTTTCATCTTGCCAACGTATCCGAAGACGCTATCAAACTCCGCATCTTTCCGTTCTCACTCATTGATCAGGCGAGTCTGTGGCTTGAGTCCCTCACAGAGGGATCCATTTCTACTTGGGCCGCCATGCAGACCCAGTTCCTGGAAAAATACGATCCTCCGGCTAAGGCCGCTCGTTTGCGTAACCAGATTCATTCTTTCCAGATGGAGGACACTGAGAGTTTCTACGAGGCGTGGGAGAGATTCAAAAACCTACTTGCTTTATGTCCGAACCACGGCTTGCAGGACTGGGCGGTTGTTGAAAAGTTCTATAACGGAATGACTTACGCGACTCAGAATATGCTTGACACTGCTGCAGAAGGCAACTTATTGACGACAAAGGATACCGATGAGTGCATTGCCTTATTTAACGGTTTAGCCATGAGTGGATACCAGCGACCACCTTCTAAGAGCACCAAAACCGTCGATGCGTTATCACGAGGCATACATTCAGTCGACACGAGCACCGCCCTTGCGGCACAGGTTGAAACGTTAGCGAAGATTGTGAAGGACCTGCAGGTGAAAAGTAAGTTGTGCGAGATCTGTAGATGAGGGCATGATACCGTTCAGTGCCCTGTAGGTTTCCAGGAGGAGGTTGTAGACTATGTTAACAATCCGAACCGAAACCCTAATTCTTTTAATTCTTATAATTCGGGTTGGAGAGGTAACCAAAATCCTAACTGGAGGAACGGAAATCATTCCGGCTTCCAGCCGCGTCAGAGTCTATTCCAGGATTCCGGTGAAGGAGCGAGTGGTGGGGAGAAGAAGCCCACGCTGGAGGAGATGATGGCACAGCAGACTCAGATGCTGTCGCAGCTTATGACTCGAGAGGATTCCCGTCACAAAGAGACTCAAGAGAAATTTCGGGAACACGAGTCATTCATGAAAAATCAGGGGGCGTCAATTCAAAATCTTGAGAGGCAGATGGGTGAGATAGCGAATCGTCTGAATGAGAGGCCGCCAGGTACACTTCCGAGTAACACTAAGCAGAATCCGAAGGCCTTCGCGAAGGCGGTGACGACGAGGAGCGGTGCAGGGGCACGTAGCAAGATAGTGAATCAAGGGCCTGCGGTAGATGTAGAGGAGCAGGTAGACGAGGAGATTTAGATGGAGTCTCCACCGGCCAAGGTGCATCAGAGGCGAAGCCCAGGAAGTACAGCACAGGCCGAGGACCAGCCATTACCCAGCACACCACCGAGAGTTTACAAACCTAGACTCCCATTTCCCGGGAGAGTCCGCAGGGATAGAGACGAGGAGCAGAACACTAAATTTCTTGATCTCCTGAAGCAACTTCACCTTAACATTCCATTCCTTGAGGCACTAACTCAAATGCCGAAAAATGCAAAGTTCCTTAAGGATATTCTTTCTAATAAGGAGAGTTAGCTGAGGTCTCTTCCATCCCGCTGAGTGCTGGTTGCTCTGCAGTTTTGCAGAGAAAGTTACCGGAAAAGATGTTCGATCCTGGGAGTTTCACGATTCCCTGCATCTTGAGTGATAATACGGTTGTTCATGCACTGGCAAATCTTGGTGCCAGTATTAATCTCATGCCGTATTCCGTGTATCGCAAGTTGGGTTTATGCGAGCCGAGGTCTACCCGTATGAGTATCCTGCTTGCTGATCGTTCTGTGAAATACCCCCGAGGGGTGGTCGAGAACATGCTAGTTCGTGTCGACAAGTTCATCTTCCCGGTGGACTTTGTCATCCTGGACATGAACGATGATGATAGTGTCCCACTTATCTTAGGCCGACCATTCCTTGCCACTGCACAGGCGTTGATAGACGTCTGCGACGGTAAGTTGATTCTGAGAGTTGGGGATGAGAACGTCACCTTTGACGTTCGACAGTCACTGAAACACCCCAAGTCTGCTGATGACTCCTTATACTTCATCGATACCATCATGGAGCATGTCGGGGAGTTTCTCAGCGAAATTTGTGGAGGATCTGCATCCGACACCCAGATTCTCGATAGGGAGATTCCTGAGATTGAGATGGTTGCCATGACCAATCAGTCCTTAGATGACGACACCGAGTCGCATACCCCTGAACCTGGCGTGTCTGCCGAGATCGTACGAGACGATCCGATGGACCGACCTTCGGTCGAGAGCCCTCCTTCTTCCTTAGAGCTTAGGGATCTGCCTGCCCATCTTGAGTACACATTTTTAGATGAAGAGAGGAAGCTTCCAGTTATCATTGCATCTGCTTTGACGGAGGTCGAGAAGGAGAAGTTGTTGAGGGTGCTACGAGAGCACAAAGAGGCAATTGCATGGAAGATTATCGACATCAAGGGTATCAACCCTTCGTTTTGCACTCATAAAATCCTCATGGAGGAAAATTTCAAAACTGTCGTCCAGCCGCAACGGCGGCTCAATTCGAAAATGCAAGAGGTCGTAAAGAAGGATATCATTAAACTCCTTGATGCGGGGATCATTTTCCCCATTTCTGATAGTGCTTGGGTGAGTCCAGTCCAAGTGGTTCCTAAAACGGGTGGTATGACTGTCGTCACCAACGAGAGGAACGAGCTTATTCCCTCGAGGACTGTGACGGGATGGCGAGTCTGCATCGACTATCGCCGACTGAATGATGCCACCAGGAAAGACCACTTTCCTCTCCCATTCATTGATCAAATGTTGGAGCGTTTAGCGGGTCAGCAATACTACTGCTTCTTGGATGGTTTCTCCGGGTATTTCCAGATTCCCATAGCTCCCGATGACCAGGAGAAAACCACTTTCACCTGCCCTTATGGTACGTTTGCCTACAAACGTATGCCGTTCGGACTGTGTAACGCTCCAGCCACATTCCAGAGGTGTATGGTGGCATTTTCCATGATATGATCGAGGACTCCATGGAGGTATTCATGGACGATTTTTCCGTATTTGGGAGTTCCTTCGATCATTGTTTATCTAATCTTGAGAGGATGATGTCCCGTTGCGTTGATACCAACCTAGTCCTTAACTGGGAGAAGTGTCATTTTATGGTTCGTGAGGGCATTGTTCTGGGACATTGGATCTCGAGTGCGGGGATAGAGGTTGACAAAGCGAAGGTCGAGACCATTTCTAATCTTCCCCCACCCACCTCTGTGAGATCCATTCGTAGCTTTCTAGGTCATGCCGGGTTCTACCGCCGGTTCATTAAAGATTTCTCTAAAATCGCGAGACCCATGACCAAACTTTTGGAGAAGGATGCTCCATTTATTTTTTCTGAGAAGTGTATCGAGGCGTTTGATTTTCTAAAAGACAAACTAGTTAACGCCCCGATCATGGTTGCTCCCGACTGGTCGTCACCATTCGAGTTGATGTGTGACGCGAGCGACTTCGCAGTCGGAGCGGTTCTTGGACAACGGAAGGATAAATATTTCCATCCGATCTATTATGCGAGCCGGACCTTAAATAGCGCACAGGAAAGCTATACCACCACCGAAAAGGAGCTTTTAGCTGTGGTGTTCGCTTTCGACAAATTTAGGTCATATCTGGTTTTGTCCAAAACGATTGTTTATACGAATCATGCTGCTATTCGTTATCTCTTCAGCAAGCAGGATGCCAAACCTCGTCTTATCCGTTGGATCCTATTGCTTCAAGTGTTTGATATTGAGATCCGTGATAAAAAGGGGGCCGAGAATGTTGCGGCCGATCATCTTTCACATCTAGAAGGTGCTGAGTTAGGAGATTCGGGGGGCAGGATCAACGACCGTTTTCCGAAGGAAAGTCTCATGTTCGTTAAGGCACAGGAGGAGGGTTTTCCATGGTTCGTTGATTTCGCAAACTATCTTGCTGATGGATACCTCCCAAAGATGTCTTACCAGCAAAAGAAGAAATTCTTTGCTGATGTTAAGTTCTACCTATGGGACGGCCCGTATCTTTTCCGTGTTGGTGCTGATCAGTTAATTAGGAGATGTGTAGATGCAATGGAGGGATGGCAGATTTTGAGCCATTGTCATGTGGGACCGACAGGAGGTCACCACGGTGCGAGTTCGACAGCGAAGAAGGTATTTGATTCCGGATTCTATTGGCTTTCTATTTTCAAAGACGCACATGAGTTTGTTAAAAATTGTGACCGATGTCAACGTGTTGGTAATATCTCATCCCAGAATGAGATGCCCCAAAATGAGATACAGGTATGCGAGGTTTTTGACATTTGGGGTATCGATTTTATGGGCCCGTTCCCGTCGTCTAGAGGGAACAAGTACATTCTTGTGGCTGTTGATTACGTTTCCAAGTGGGTCGAGGCCAAAGCATTGCCCACTAACGACGCCCGAGTTGTAGTGAGATTTTTAAAAGGTTTGTTTTCCCCTTTTAGAGTCCCGAAGGCCTTGATCAGTGATCGAGGTACTCACTTCTGCATTGCGCAGATGGAGAAGGCGTTGCAGCGCTATGGGGTCACCCACCGGCTTGCGACCGCCTACCACCCACAGACCAGTGGGCAAGTAGAAGTGAGTAATCGGGGAATCAAACGTATTCTCGAGAAAACGGTTGGTTCAAGTCGTCGGGATTGGTCCGACAAATTAGATGACGCTCTGTGGGCCTTCCGTACAGCCTACAAGACTCCGACTGGTTCCACACCATTTCGGATGATTTATGGGAAGGCCTGTCATCTTCCTGTTGAATTGGAACACCGCGCTTCATGGGCCTTTCAAAGGGTTAATCTTGATTTACCCGCCGCAGAGGGTAATCGTTTCCATCAGTTGCACGAGTTGGAGGAGCTCTCCGGGATCACGCATATGCACAATCATTTCGGTATAAGGAGCGGACGAAGGAACTGCATGATAGAAAGCTGAAGGGTAATAAGCAGTTCAAGTGTGGGGATAAGGTTTTATTGTATAACTCCCGGTTGAGGTTATTCCCGGGAAAGTTGAAATCCCGATGGTCGGGACCGTTCACGGTCACTGAGGTTTTCCCGTATGGCACCATTGAGATACAAGATCGAAGCAGGAAGTTTAAGGTGAACGGCCATAGACTGAAGCACTACATTGGAGAGCCGATAACTGATCAGACAGTCAAGGTGTTCTACCTTGACTCATTCACCGAGGATTAGTCGTGATGGATGCATCACTCGGGAGACGGCCCGAGTTGTAGAGTTTGTATTATGATTCTTTTTATTATCTGGTTTTTGTTTTGTTTTATTTTTATTTATAAAAGCATAAAAATACAAAAAAAAATAAATATTTAATAAAAATCAAAAAAAATTAAAAAATTCAAAAACACAAAAATATGTTTATTTCATATGTTTTTGTTTTCTGTTTTGTACGCCGCTACATGCGAGCGAGTTTGAGTTGTTACAGGTATTATTATGCGCATGGTAGCTCTGATGGCGTTTTGGAACTGGTTCACCCGAGGTTGCGGCCGCGAATGAAATGCTATACGGTCGTTCGTTTGAGTCATACACAGCTGATGAAGAATCTGCATCTAAACCAGGGGAGTAACCCGTTCTCTATTTTAATTTCTGTTCTTTCAAGTTTTTAGTTTTATGCTTTACGTTTTATTTTTATTTTATTTCTTTTCCTTGTTCTCATCGAGGACGATTTCGTTCTAAGTGTGGGGATGGGAATTTATTTTACCTAGTTGTAGAAAAAATATTAAAAAAAATAATAAAAAAAAATGTCTTCACTTGTTTTTCGTTTTCATACGTTGAATTCTTAAAAAAAATAAAAATAAAAAATAAAAAAAATAATGTCCCTTGTTTCTAGTTTCTTTTGCATTAAAGTGGGAGATGATGATTTTATTCGGAAATCGGTTTTTCAAACTACTAATAATATGAGATAAATAAAAGAAAAAGCACTTAACTTGGGATGTGTCGGTAGGCTCAGCCTTGAAAATGAAAGGGCAAATTCGATAAAACGGTTAAACGGAAATCTTTTGTGGGTAAAGCGTTTTGTCCGTGGAAAATAAGCAATGAAAGGTCGGGCCATACTCAGGCCTCAAATTTTGGTATGAAAAAGTGGAAATATCATGAGTTTTTAAAAAATCTGAATACGTTATCATATGATGCTTGGGTAGGTTTAACGTTAGAGTATGCCGTGTAGCCTGTGATATAAATCTTAAAATGATAGTTTAGTGTTTTACACCTCATCAGCATATGGTTTTATAACCTTAAATCCTGTATTGATGGGATGCTTCGGGTCCGGAGACCATGGGTCTGTATGCAATCTATTTAGCTGGGTATTCACAATTCCTAAGTGGGGTTGTGGATATTTAAAATAAAGCCAAAGAGTAAACCCGTATAATTCTAGAAACATGATCACAACAGTACGAAAGTACAAATACACTACAGACTTCATCATCCACGCTGTTAGCCATGTGGGGTCCCCTTGCTCGCGTCTCATTACCATTAAGAAACGGACCACAAGGGACACGCTACATGTAAGCCCTACAGATAAAATTTTGCATACTCACCTATGGTTATGGATTTGGGGTATTGCTTGA
Source organism: Bidens hawaiensis (assembly GCF_021521415.1). Lineage (NCBI taxonomy): Eukaryota > Viridiplantae > Streptophyta > Magnoliopsida > Asterales > Asteraceae > Bidens > Bidens hawaiensis. The sequence goes on from NW_027491017.1 coordinate 2,942,951, forward strand.
TAACGGGGGTATGTCATGTTGTGGGGAGCACTAGCTATAAATAATTGAACCTTAATCATATCTAATGGCTGCTTGGTAGACTTTGATGCTTAAGCTTAGGTGGATAAACAATACCCTTGATCGTCTTAACTATTCATAAATATGGAGCAACAAAGTTTTAATTCTGCTAATTTTGAGGTTTAAGTCAAGTTGGGGTGGTCTGGTCCGGTAAAAGCAGAAAATAAGCGGGTCTTAATTGTGTAAACCACTAAGTAATATTATTGTCGGATCTTATTTGTCCCGGTAAAGATTAAGGCATGGGTTTAGGTGGACAACAATATCGATGATCGCGGTTTTTGCATTTTTCTAAGCTTTAAAATTAACCTATATGCTTGATTTAACTTTGATTTTCCGATTCTGACCCAACTGCATTAGACTTTTTCAGGGACGAAAAAGGTTTAAGTGTGGGGATGTTTGATGTGTTGAATAACACACTTATATTTTCTTACAATTTTATAATGTTTTAATGATTTAATATCAAATTTATGTAAGTTTAGGGGGTTAAGTGCAAAGTTTTACAAAGTTGAAATGTTTTGTGTAGGTTATGGAAAGATGTGGAAAAAAAGGCAAGAAAAAGAGAACTTGGAGGGTTTAAGTGTCAAAGTTTCAAAGTTTAATCAAGGCCCGACCCAAGCCCACATCTTAAAAGCCTTATATTATATTATATTATGATAATAACAAGTATAACCAGCCATTATTCTAAGCCTAATCCCGAAATTCACAAAACCTAAACCCTAACTAAAGATTCCGATCGGAATCTGCAGCCGCAAGAAAGAAAGAAGAAAAAAGAAGAAGCAAGGCGGCTGTGGTGGTCTTGGACGGCTGGAGAAGGAAGAGGAGTCTTGGGGCTGCTGCTAGGGATCTTAAACAAGCAAAGATCTCAGCCATAATACTTAGTAAAACATTCATAAACTTTATTTATTGTTCAAGAACCCTAACTTTGTTAATTTGATCTTTTGATTTGAATTGTTTTGCAATTGATTGATTGTTTGTCTTGTGATTGATATTGTTTGGATCTTGAATGAGTTTTATAATGTTTATGATGATGTTTATGGTGTTTTTCTTGAGTATGCATGGCTGTCCAAAATTAATGAGTAGCTAAACTTGCTTGTTCTACCTAGGATAGATGATTGTTGAGTGGTTTTAACTTGTTTAATGGATTGTTAATGTTCAAGACTTAAATTATTGATGTAAAGTTTAACTAAACCATAAATTAGATTGTGTGTGATGGCTGAGTTTTATTTGTTATTACTTATAATCCTCTTGCATTAGTTAATTGAATTGGTTTTGATTAATTGATTGCTTTTTAAACTCTTTACTTGGTGTTTTGGGTTTATTTGCGGGAAGTACAACCGTAGGGATAAGTGGGTAATATAATCATCTAAAATCAGTTAAAATACACCTTCTTTGAGATTGAGAGGTGATAAGAAGTAATATTGTCTCGTTGCTTTTACTTGTTAGAATTAAGACCGCGCGAGAGCGGGGTTTTGTCTTGTCAAGTTTGAGTGTTATGTGCAATTAGTTAGTTTAATTTGGGTTAAGTTAAATTGTTCCTCTATCCTTGGTGGCGTAGTATTCGTTTCCATTAGGATAGTGTGTCGGTGAGACCGAGAGGTGAGTCGTCATTTGAACACGTTAATAATTGTTTTTTCTGGTTTGTTCTTTAAAATCAATTAAAATAAGTTAGAGTTTGTTAGAGAGACTGAGAGGTAATTTGACTTTCTTAAACAACTTTTAGTTGTGTCATCTTTTATAACCGGTGTCTTGAATATTTTCAATCCGTTATCTTGTTATTTCTATCAACATGATTCATTCCTAGGTAGACGTTTTTATCACTGCAGTCAAAGTTTTCTTAAAGAGTTTTGTTAACAGTTTTCTTTTAATTAAGTTAAGTAGTTTAATAAATCTTAAATATTCTAAAATCATTTAAATAATATTTTGGTGAGTCTTAGTTAGAGTTTCGTAATTATAAACGTTTTCACGTGTCTTCGAGTTCGATATCCGGACTTTCCTTATCTGTGCTATACGCGATCGGTACACTTGCCGGTTTTGTGTGGTTTCTATAGGATTTTCGTTTTTATAAATTTAAAGCTTAATTTCTTTATTTATATTATACATTTTCACACATTAGGTTTCGTTATATTAATAGTAAAGACTTGATTTTGCTTTCATGATGCTTATGAATGTTTGTTATCTTGATTGATTATTAATCATTGCTTCACATAGATCTTTTATCTCTTGATTGTGTTCTTTAGATTTAGGGTTTATGTTTAATGATTACTTGGTGTTTTGATTATTGTGATTGAATGAGCCCATTAGATCATAGAAGCTTGTTGATAGTTGGTTAGGGTTTTGAATGTTCTGCTAAATTCCAATAGTTGTAAGGTGAGGAGTTATTCATGTGTCTTGGTCAATTGCATGCTAGGATAGATAGTGACAATATTCTTGCTCAGTGTGTTGATCCTTGTTCATGATGTCGTGTTTAGCTTACCAAGTTATCTAGGGTTTAGTGTTTCGTGAGATTACTTGCCTAAGATACTATTAATTAACCATTTTTGATAACTGTGAGGAAATCAATACAACTGATTGCTTAATAATCTAATATTCATTCTTTATGATTTTACTTGATGCGATTGAGGGTCCTTTAGGGTTTGTTAGATGAATACGTTTAGAAATCAGTTTCCATATCATGTTATTTGTCCATTGCTTGATGATTTTTGATGCATGGGATTCTTACCTAGGTAGATTCATTCTCTATTTGATTTCAATTTTGTGATTAATTGCTTGCTATCTAGTTTACTTGTTTATTTGCTTTCTTAGTTAAATCTTAGTTTAAAAACCCCCTTTAAACATTAATAATAAATAGTCGTGTCGTAAGTCGAGTCTAATTAGTTAATTAACGTAATTTATAGAGTCATGTCGGTTCGATATTCCGGACTTACTTAGCTTTAGTACAATTGACCGGTTCACTTGTCGGTGTTTTGTGTAGTTGAGTCTTAAGTCTAGTTTTTATTACTTGTTTAGTTTAGTTAATATTTAATTGACTATTTCCACCACATCATTGATTCATGAATTTGCGAGACACGATTCGACGATATTTTCATGTCATATGTCAAGGGGGTGATTGTAAGGCCAATATTTGTGACTTGCGATATCAAATTATGAAACCCGTTATATATTTTATGGTCAAGTTAATAATTATAGCCGACGAGGAAACTGGACACGAAACAAGAGCTTCAGGACGCGCGTTTAGCTTCAATGGGTATAAGGCTTGTAGAAGATAGTGTTAGGCTATAAATAAGGGCTTTATGTATTATTGTATGTGTGTGTTTTCCATGATATAAATCATCCACCCAAGGGGAGCTCACCATGGTGGGTCGGTTCTTTATCAATATATCTAATCTTTTAACTGACAAAAAGATCGTTCATTTATATCTTATCTTTATATTATTTATGTTCGGTAGTTTGATTTACCACACCTGTCTCGAAACATTATCAAGTTCAAAATCTGTTTGTGGTCGGTTTGGGACCTACAGCCGGGGGCATATTTAGGGTTAAAATAGGGTGGGCCGTGTCACACCCCAAAATTCTTAATCTAGGCAGCGGAAGACTTTGACTAAGTCGCTCGGGTTATGACAGATGCCGATAGCCAATCACAATAAAGTAAAATATTATAACATTCAAAGTTGGACTTTTATTTAAAAGGTTAACATTATTCCATATCAGAGTTTACACGTGTCATAGACATGGTTTTATTACAAGCCCAGTTTTCACTCCTATTCAAATACAACACCAACTCTTTTTCCATGTTGCCACGAAGCCATCACTTACCTTAAAAACATATTAAAAAACAATAGTTCATATATATATATATATATATATAAAATGCTTCAAATAAAAAACAATTGTTTTGTGAAAAGTGTGAGAAGCCTTTAAAATAAAGTACACCAACTAAATAGGACACTATACCATATAAATAGGAAACTATACGACTTTTAGAAACTACCAATCTCAACCACTAGATCCTAGATCCAATAGTCTACATCTATTCTTATGCTTATCACAAAACTATTGTTTTTTACGTTAACCCTACCCTATATATAATTCAATCTTTATACTGAAATAATTAATTTATCATGAAAACATAGCAAACGAACATTTATTTACATAAATCCCATGGTATATGTGACACCCGGCTAAAAATTAGCCTAAATCGCGACTAATATAATCTCGATTAGCGATAAAATTTCATCATTATGAGAAAATTATTCTTTATTAGTGATCTAGACGTTTCAAAATCAACAAAAGAGTGCAAAAATCGCCACGTAACGAGCCTGGTGTGGAATAACCTCGGGTAACGAGTCAAAAAGTAAATAAATCCTTAAAGAGGCTAAATGATCTCGAAAAATTAAAATACATATTAAAGTAGTCGAGACAATGTATAAACTTAATTTTAGAAGGTTCGAATCACAAAAATTGCAAAATAAGTAACCGGAGTGTCGATGGACGACCCGGTAAGGACCAAACTTCAACAATTTCCAAAATTTAGTTTCTTAGGCTTGTATTATCAAGAATCCAATTTTGTTCAAAGTCTGACAAAAATTATTAGAAACGGGATTCGTTTGATTAGCTAAAATTCGTTAGACGTTAAAACGGGAACTTAAGATTATTGTTTAAAAACCCACATTTTTCCACCCTTTCCCCATGGCCGCCCCCCACCCTTAACACCTCATCACCTCACCTCCCAAATGCTCCAATCCCCTTCTTACAACTCCCCACACCAATCATTAGCCCTTCTAGAAGCAAGACACTTGTAATCACATCATCCATCCACCAATCACTCTACTAGCTTACTCACTACTCTACCCACTCTCTCCCTCTCCCTTATAAGCTACGGCCCAAACACCCCTAATCACCCACACCCAAATTCAAATTAATAATAAACACACACATACACATAATCAAGAACATGGAGATTTAAATCAAGATCAAGAAAGGATTAAGCTATTAAAGAGCTATTAGGAAGGAAGCACAATACACCATTCACACATAAACACTATATTCATCTTTCAAAATCTCAAGAATCAAGTAAGTATTATGTTAAGATTAATTGAGTATTGGTTATGGATAAACAAGGATTATTGTTCTTGAGTTGATTGAATGATTGAAAGTTTGAATTATTGAATAAGTATGTGTGTATGTATGTGTCGTGTGTGTGTGTGTGTGTGTAAATGGTGGAAATCAAACTCATTACACATGCACACATTCATCCTTGAAGATCCCATACTTATTGTTAAAGTTTGATTTTAGGTATTGATAATCTTTTGATTTCTTGAACTGAACTTGGATAAACAAAATGTTAGGGTTTGTTATTAGAATGAAGTTTGGGAAAGATTGTTGTTACAAAGGGATAAAATAAGAGTTTGTTCATAATTGAAATTTGGGGATTTTTGGGTTTTGGATTAATTATGGATTTATGAATCAAAAGTGATATGGAATAACTTAACTGAAAGTAAGAGAGGTTATATGCTAGAATTAATAGTTGGAACTTGAAGATTAACAAAGATTGTTAAAATTACTAAATAAGAAAACTTTAATCTAAGAAAAGATAAAAATGAGATTTTAATGTGAATAATTATAATAGAAAAAATTAATAGGTGATTAATAACAACTTAAAACAAAATAGAATGAGTGATTGAAACTTGGATTAGTTAAACTCATTGTTTAAATAAACAACACCTTTCTAAAGATAGAAATTTTGTTAAATAGTGAATTAAAAGAATAAAATAGAATATAAACCTTTTCTTAAAAGTAATATTTTGGAATTATTAGAATCTTAGAAAAGAGGTTAAAGATCTGTATTTTTAAAGATATTTAATGATAATTGTATATATAAATAACAAGCATAACTAGTAGCATTGTTAAGATAATCTAAAATACGAACTAGGAACCGAAAAACTCGATTAAGGCATCTTATGAACATATATAGTCAAAACTGAAATTTATGGTAAGTTATATGTTATTATATGTGTGTGTAATTCATAGGATGATTAGTATAGACTTGTGTAATTTATTTGACTCGTCGGTATCTTAAACGGTCGAAAATCGGCTTTTTTAAACAAAACCGACACAACTATTAGGGACTGTTTTAGAACAGCCCCTAAAGTGTTAAAATACTCATGTATAATATAAGTTAATACATGAGAAAATAACAAGATGATAAAACTTAGTCCTAAACGGTTCGTGTCACAAAAACCGACACGAAAACGTTAAAAATTTGCTATTTTAAGAAAATATTAACAAAAATGAAATTACAAGTTAACTTTTAAAACTTGACTAATTTCTATGTAACAATTATTTTACATAACTTGTAAGTTACATTTTAAACGAAAAACCGAATTAACGCATTTTAAGCATAAAACTGACAAAACCGACAAGTTTTGTGAAAAATAAAATATTAATATTTTCTTGAAAAATTCCAGTAACTGAATCTTAAATTATTTTCTTATATTTTAATTGTTTATTAATTTAATTAATTAATAGCTAACGGAAAATCTGAAATATGTGTACTCGCTTATGTGTTTATGTGATTATGTGAATACTAGAATAAGACCTATAAAATAAAAAGGAGTTTTGTATAAAAACTAAAATCAAGTTTTTATTAACAAAACATGTTCTAATATAGGACACGGGATTTTCTGAAAAGCTACAAGACAGTGAGTTTCTCTATCGAACCCCCTCGATTTTTAACTGGAAATGTTTTTAAAACGATATTCAATTGTGTTTTGGGGGAAAAGCATATTCTTTATTACATATTATTTTCGTTAATATTTTTTTTTTAAAAGGCATTTTGTTTTACAAATTGGTGCATAATGCGGGATGAGTCTAGTTGGCTAAATAACAGTTAACCCTAGAAAGGGGCACATAAATATTAGTTAGATCTATTGGGGTGACGCCCCCCCCCCCCCCCCACTTCCAATCGCGTTGGGTTAAAAGTGGGAATATTTTGAGTATGGTACGTATCGGGTTATCAACTATGATAGTCATACGTAATGTTGTATTCTTAGCTAGTATACAATAGCTCAATTTGTTTAAGAAATAAAATGCCTATTGTTTTGTTATGTAATGGCGGTGGATCATTACACACAGATTTGTGATATAATGGCGGTAGACCATTATACACGGAATATTTGGATATAATTCGGGGTGTAGTGACGATTACACACGAACTGATATAAGATTTAATTATTTAATGGATTGTGTTTTCGATTCATATATATATATATATATATATGGACTATTTTTAATATAAAGGGAAACTCACCAACACATTGTATTGATCGATATTTTAATATGCTTTTTAGTTAAGTGAAGATTTCGATGTGGCATGGAAAGGAGAGCGTGTGGTGTTTGAACAAAGTTGAAGTATTGTAAACCGTGCATTAGCACGTGTAATAAACTCTGATTTTGTAGAATATTTTTCTATAATAAAAGATGATGCTTTTATTATTAATTGTCTATTATTATTAGTTATCGGCATCTGTTATAACCCGAATGGATTAAGTTAAGTCTTCCGCTGTGTTAAGTAAAGATTTTCGGGGTGTGCCAGTATAATGGTTTAGCGACCATTATACATCAATTCGTTACCATAAGCGACGGTAGTATTTATTCATCACCGTTCTTTAACAATGGTAATTAAAAACTTTAAAATCTGCAAATAATCAATGTAGCATGAAAACGTAGCATTTTATCTTTTAAACAAAGTGTATTGTTATAGACGAGCAAAGAATACAAAAAGTGTATGATTATCAAAATTGATAACTCGAAACATACCATACTCAATATATTCCCACATTTAACCCAACGCGATTGGAAGGGGGGGTCACCCCGATAGATCTACCAATATATTTGTGTCATTATTAATTCGGTTAACAGTTATTTAACCAATTTTGACTCATCCCACTTTTAGCACGGTTTGTAAAATAAAATGTTTTAAAAACGTTAATAATATCAGTAGAAAGAATATGATTTCCCCCCAAAAAACATTTATAAAAACATTCCATTTAGGATTTTAAAGCTCACAGTTGAAGCTTTTTGTCCAAAATTGTGTGTCCTATATCAGTACACATTTGTTAATAAAAATTCGGTTTGAATTTAACTTGTTAAAACTTTTATTTATTTAATCTTAGTCTAATGCCCACACAAGCATACAAGAACAAATTCCTACCTAACAATTTAACAAGTAAGTACAATTCGGGTTTCGTTAACTATTTTTTTAATAACTAATTTATTAAATAAAATATAGGTATATAAATAAATAAATGATAAAATAAAATATTAAAGTTTCAGTTGCTGGAAATTTTAAGAAATTTTAATTAAAAATTTATAATTTCCTTTAATTGTTTTATGTCGATTTGTCGGTTTTGCGTTTAAATTCGGACCGGTCGACTTTTCGTATAAAATATTACTTGTAATCTTTGAAAACACTTGTTACATATATATTAGTTAAGTTTTAGGAGTTCTTTTGTAAAAATATTTTATTTTTCATTTTAGTTATTTTTTTTTATTAAAATGACAACTTTTAATGTTTTCGTGTTGGTTTTTGCGACACGCATCGTTTAGGGCCAAGTTTTGCTATCTTGTCCTCTTTTCATATATTAAATTACTAGTTTGAAGCCCGTGTATTACACGGGTAATTGATTAAAATTTTAAATATTAGCTATTAAGTGAAATACAGTCAACAAAATGATCATATATTGTTAATATGATTACAATTCACATTAAAATTACATAACTAAAATTACACAAATATGTTTTAAATAAGTAAAACCTTTCTTGTATACTACATTTGTGATTGTATTGGTCGGTATACATTGTTTATCAAAAATTAAAATTTTTAGTCCATGTTTGCTTGTAACTCTAGATAAGGTAACATACATGTATTATAACTCTTCCATATGACAAATAAGGTTCTTCATGTATATAGCAACCCTAGATAAATGATAATGTAACATGAAACTAACATAAAAAATATTCATGCATATAAAAATATATATTAAAAGGTCAAAACTTTTGTTCAAAAGAAGAAAAAACTTGTTATAGAATCTTGGAGAAAAACATAAAATAACCAACAAATACGAATGTCGTGTTCAGTTCATGTGTACGATATAATTTGGTTTCGAGTCGTGTTCGGGGACCTACCAACCCAAGAACACGAGTACACGAACCGTGAAACAATTAAAAAAACATTTAAAACAATATTTTGTCGGCTATTGAATCTGAATATATATGATAAAGCTTTGGGTCGTCTTTGGGTTAGTTGGGCCTCCCAACCTAGGAACACGAGTGCACGAACCGTGCTGCAATATTTTCTAAAAAACAAAAAAATAAATAAAGAAAGAAAACAAAAGAAATCCAAGTGATACTTTGGTGCCGATTGTATTTTAGTTTTGAGATGTTGATATAGTAAAGTTTCATCAATTACCACCATTTGGTGTTATTTGGTCATTTTTTTGGAACCGTAATACATCTTACGCGGCTATTGAATATAAAAATATATTAAAAAGTCAAAACTTTTGTTCAAAAGAAGCCAAAACTTGTTATAGAATTTTGGTGCAAAACATGAAATAACCAACAAATACGAATATCGTGTTTAGTTCATGTGTACGATATAATTTTGGTTTCGAGTCGTATTCGAGTTAGCTGGACCTACTAACCCAAGAACACGAGTATACGAACCGTTAAACAATTTAAAAAAAACATACAAAATAATATTTTATCGGGTATTGAATCTGAATATATAATAAGGTTTCGGTCATCTTTGGATTAGCTGGACCTACTAACCCAGGAACACGAGTACACTAACCGTGCTGCAATATTTTGTAAAAAAAAAAATAAAGAAAACAAAAGCAATCCAAGTGATATCTTGGTGCCGGTTGTGCTTTAGTTTTGAAATATTGATATAGTAAAGTTGCATTAATTACCACCATCTAGTGCTATTTGGTCATCTTTTCGGAACCATAATACAACTTACGCGGCTATTGAATCTGAAAATATATTAATAAGTCAAACTTTTGTTCAAAAGAAGCCAAAATTTGTTATAGAATCTTGGTGCAAAACAGAAAATAACCAACAAATACGAATGTCGTGTTCAGTTCATGTGTACGATATAACTTGGTTCCGGGTCATGTTTAGGTTAGCTAGAGCTATCAACCCAAGAACACGAGTACACGAACCATAAAACAATTTAAATAAAAACATTCAAAACAATATTTTGCCAGCTATTAATCTGAAAATATAATAAGGTTCGGGTTGTCTTCGGGTTAGCGGGACCTACCAACTCAGAAAGACGAGTACATGAACCGTGCTGCAATATTTTTTAAAAAAAAAAACAAAACAAAAGAAATCCAAGTGATACCATGGTGCAACAATGGACTATGGTTATTACAGCGTGAGCGGTGTGGAAGATATCAACAATGGCAACAATAACTTCATCTGCACCAAACCAAATGCAATTTAGATATGCTACCTGTATGTATAATGTTTATATCAAATGTATAAAATGAAACATACAACATTGTCTTTACCTCCATCGATAACAGAAATATGTAAAAACTTTCCATCGTGCATGTGGTGTAGGGCATCAAAAATAGGTGTATCGATTGTAACACTTTCTGGATTTGGAGTCATTATGTGCATAATAAATCATGAAAAAAATTTAAAAATTAGTTAAAAAATAGTGAATAACCACTTACAAATATAACATCTTACTATTACATTAAAATTGCAATTACAATATAATATATGTTGTTTATCGCTTGGAGCTGTTTATCACTTGATACTATATTAATTAAAAAATGACAGCTATATACAAATTTAATAACAATCAACATCAACCAAACAATTAGAGAACACCACCAAATCAATTTCAAAGGTCCCTTTCTCTTGTTTTAATCCCACCCCATGATTCATGGTAGGCACCAACAGTTTTAAAGCATAGAATTGTAAAATTACCTAAAAGTAAGCGAAAATGGAACGGTCTGAAGCAACAGTGGAGATGAACGATAACAGTGGTGGAGATGAACGATCTCGTATGTTTAATTAGATAAGGGAGAAAGCAAGAAAGTAATGGCAGATTGGCAGCGAGGGAAGAGGCGCCTGATTGAGTGTCTACAACGTAGGTTTTTTTATTTGGAAGGGGGAAACAAATGGATTGAATAATATAAGGATCCACATAACATTAGTTGGGCGGGTTAATATTATTTTAGTGAATATGAGTTAAAAATGGTAAAGAGTGATGAGAGATTGACAAGTGGCAATATATAATAGTCTTTTATTTGAGTAGTAAGATGTTATATATGAGAATTTTACAACTTTAGGGGATGTTCTAAAATAGTCACTAATTGTCGTGTCGGTGCTCGTTAAAAGCCGATTTTTTGACCGTTAAAGTTACCGACAAGTAATTTAAACCAAATAAATCCATAACAAACATATTATGAACCAAATACATGTATATATCTAACTATCTATATAATTGCCTACCATGAAATCCTATGTGTCACTCTCAGGTTGTTCCCCTCATTCTCTATAGCCACCAGATTGCTTGATTTCTAAATGGAGATTTCTCATGCATTTGACCCGAATTCACGGGTATGGGTCTTACCAAACCCGGATAGTCTTTAAATGAGTTATAAAATCTCATATATTTATGAAATTCTTTCATAATCAAACAATAATTTTTGCAGGTCATGGGTCTCACCAAACCTCGATAACTTCTAAACGGGTTATAACATCTTATTTATTTGTGAAATAACCCCTTAATCATCAAATAATACTTTACACGGGTTATGGGTCTTACCAAACCCTAATAACTCTCAAATGTGTTATAAGATCTCATTTATTGGTAAACACTATCATTAAACCCTAATTTAATTTATCTCATTTACATGTTATCTGTTGCTGGTCTATCATCTTCATCGCCGGTTAACTTCCGATACTACCACCATTGTCAACTACATTAACATCCCATTTTTCATTAGACAAATATTTGTGTTTATGTTTGTTCATTTAAAAAATCAACATACTCGTGTCCGTTTATGTTTGTTCTTTAAAAATCTAAAAAATCTACACATCTTAATTGAAAAAACTCAAATGCTAAAAAATATAATAACAAACTAATATATATGTACTAAATTAAAACTAAACTACGTTAAAAAATAAAATAAATCATCACAAAATATCAAAACGATTAAAACAAAAACTTGAATAAACCCCCGTAACACGGGAGGATCAAACTAGTAAAATATATATAAACGAAATCTCAAAAATTCTACATGTCACGCTCTGGTCGCTCCCCATCCTTTTTGGAGCCATCAGATTGCTTGATTTCTAGATGATGAGCTCTGATCGATTTAACCCGGTTTAGACCCGTTTATGTTGGACGGGTCATAACATCTCACATACCGAATAACCTAACCCATTATTTGAAACACCCAACATCACCTATGATCCCACCCCACCGCCCCCTCAACCCTTCTCACCAACGGTTTCGAGTTGGACGAGTGCAACGCCTTCTAGTCATCACCCTCCCAAGTTTCTGAAATACCTTCACTGTCATACGTATTCAATATTTCAGGTGTCAACGATCTTCCAGATTTTTTTTGTTGGTCGGGTCTGTAAGGTAAAGTATCTGAATCACCATCAACCTTTTTGTCACTTCTCAATTTGAGTACACCTGTTATTTATCTTCAATCCTAAATCTGATATTTCAATGAACACTAATTCTTTGATTTGAGTATGACTTGATGGTTCTTCGATTTCTATTTAATGTTAGTTATAAACCCTGGTTGGTTTTCGTATGAATTGTCAGACTGTAATCCATTAAGATGTCTGTTCTCAATTTTGCTGATCTTTATATAATTGTTTGTTTATGGTATTGCAAAATGATTTTGAATACAATTATTTTGATGAATCGTTTAACAGAAGTTTTTTATTGCGACTTTTAAAAAAATGGGTTAGTGTTCTTTCATTCAATTTCGTGGGTTTACTTATGAATAGCCATTGAATCAATTTAGTATGATTGGTATTGTTACAATTGAATGCTTTTGTTGTTGTTATTCTTCGCTAATGAATCAGTTTGATTGAAATAGGTTTACAATTAACATTTTAAGTAGATTTAGGTTCGTATGCACTTTTATCCCGTTATTATGCACATATTTTACTGTTTGCTTGGTGTTTCTTGATTAGTTGCTTCACTAATATTTACTGATCTAGGCATGTTGTTGTTTATCATACATTTATATGGGTTTGAGTTGATGATTAAAATAGTTAATATGGTCGGATCGAATTCATAGGTTTGATGGGCAATTGAGTTGTTTAAATTCAAATCTTTAATAACTTACTGTTTGTTTTAAGTCGATGTTAAGAAATCAATTTAAGTTATCAATTTAAAGATTTCTATGAATTTGGGGCTTTTTAATTTTAGGGTTCTTGAAATAGCAAGTCTAAATAAAAAAAATCTCAATTCATGTTTTTTTTTCAAGTTATGCAAGCATGTATGATTAATTTCCTTAGAATTTTGTGAATATTTGGTGTTTGATCCTGCATTTCAGTTATTTTCATTGTTTTCGATGAGTTTGTGACATTAATTTTGCGTCTGGTTTTGGAGTTTTAGTCTAATTATATATATATATATTAAAAACCAAAGTTTGCCTCTCTCTCATTAATCACTGTTCATGAATATATGGCCTTAAATCTGACGCGTGTAATCTTGGCTTTCACTGAGTTTCTTCATCTCCTTTGATATTTGTTCTGCAAATATTCTTTTCACTCACAAACAAAGACTTTATGGCTGTCGTTAACGGAGGTTGTTCTACGGCGTCCAGGTGACGGCTGCCTTTAGACTCGTCGGATTCCTGTTTTTGGTTTAAGACTAAAGTTGTTGTCGGGTTCTGTTTCGAAACCCTAGGTAGCGGTGGTGGTTGAGTTGACAGAGAGGCGACCCGTAGGTAAGCCGATTTTTTTCTTTTGTCTTTGTCTTTAAGTAGGCTTACCTTATTCATTGTGTTCTTGAATATGACTACTGTGTCTGTTATATGTTATCATTGCCTGCTACGTGTCATATTCCGTGGTTGCTATCTTCATTCGGGTTGTTATCTAAGGTAATAAATGTCTAGATAATTGTTATCTTCTGTTTTATAGTTCAATTACGGCTATTTTTGCATTCTGTTAAAACTTTCAATCTGTTTTTAACTAATGAAATTGCAGTTTGCTGGTGGTATCACGCTACCCATTGGATCTGCTAAGTTGTATACCGGGAGTCAAGACGAGATCGTGCGAGTTTGGGATTGCCAATTTGGACAGGTTGTTAACTGATATATGTTAATCTCTTATTTACATTAATAATTTGTTTCATTTGAATTTGATTATTTTTGGGTTTTTTTTTGTTTGATTGTTTATGTTTTTTTGGGTTTTGCAGTGTGCAAGGTTTATTAAACTGTGATATGAAGTGGGATGTATGTTGAGTGAAGCTCCACGGATGTTTGTGGGTCTGCCTAATTTTAGTCAAAGTAAGCGTTTTGGTGTTGTTGTTTATGCATTATTCCTAATTTTAGTCAAAGTAAGCGATTTGGTGTTGTTGTTTATGCATTATTTATAGTTTTTTATATTATGTTACAATTTGTTATAGGCATGAAATGTTCAAACTTACGCAGAGTTGTAGTTTCTCATTTATCAGGTAAGCTTTTGGGCAAAATCAGATTGGCCTTACTAACGAGGAGGTACTTGATGAAGGTTCTAATTGAATTTCACCATAATTTGATGAAGTGCAGGCTAAGACAAAGTCCTAACGAAAACTTAAAACTGCTACTACCTGCAGCTTAACAAGGAAGGTAAAAAATATTTATATAAAGTTATAGGTGGTAAAATATCATTGTTTGATAGTCATATTTTTATTGTGTGCATGTAGAATACCAAAGTGCATACATGTTTCAATATTTTTGTTTCCTTTACACTCCACCCTGAAGTAATTAACTAGAGGTTGTTGAATGAGTATGCATATCTAACAGATTACGGACATGACAAAAAAAAGACAATGGCATCAACATTTACTATAAGAAAACATCAACCCATGTGTATATAGAAGCTTGCATCTGATGTATATCACTATGGTTTTCCTATGCCATCAGACACAATAAATAGCGCGCCTGCGCATGTGAGCATTTTTGAACTGGTCAAAAAGTTTTTGGTTTTTACTGTCTACGAACATGTTCGTTTTTTTATTGGGTCAAAACGGATTTTACTGAGTCAGAAATAAAAACTAACCAAAAACGACGTGTTTGCTATTTTGAAGAGTGGTCGTTATGGCCATGAGATTTTTAGGATGATATTGCTCCTAACTAGGGATGAGCAAATTCAGTGTTGGTACCTGTACCGATTTGGTAATTGACAGGAAGTTGTGTCCATATAAGGTAATCACTGATGTCTTTTAATCAGGTCATTTTTTATAATGGAAGGGTTGTGGTAAAGGATGATTATTTGTTTATTGTTACCGGTCTTCTCATTGATAATTGAGTTTATTGTTGATGTGCAGTGAGTTGTTGGACTTGTGTTTTGACTGAAGATTCAAATTCCAATTAAGATAGGTCAGTTTGAGTTTCTTTTATTGTTGTTTTGGTTGGTTTCAGGCAAACCCCTATAACTATTAATCATACAATGATTGATTCTTATAACATTTAGGGTGACAGGGGTTGATGTTGATCACAGGGTTACCACGTCATGCGATCTTCGTTTGTATGAGGAATGTAACAACAATCTCTTATGCTGCATATGACTATTTTTGTACCAAGTTATCAGATTTCAACTCCAATAATGTAAGTAAATAGTCAGTATGGGACCCAGAAAAATTTCCTTAAGGGTTGGAAATTTTGGGGTGGGTTAATTATCATTGTATACTAATATTTCTTTTTTTGTTCTAAACCGGGCTTAATTAGGTTCAATATAAACGTTTTTAGTGTCTATTTGAGATTAATTCTCTATGTTAAAATTATATTTGAAAATTTATCAATTTCTGTTATGGTGTTTCTTAGGGGTCGGTTTCGAAATTTTCTACGGGGCGATCGCAAAATTTATGGGGAGCGATCAGGATTTTAGCGAGTATATAACACTAATTTTTTTATCGAGGGTTGTTGCCCATTGCACCTTTTCTTTCTTTCACTATAGATCCACCTGCGTAAATTGTGCGATAATGACTATTTCTTTGTTATTTCATGATTCTTTTAAAAGCTTTTGTCTGCAAACTTACATATTTTTGTAACCAGGGGTCTACGAGTCTGTTGAACACCGAAGATCAAGATCGAATTGAAACTGTGCTTATGTTCCTTGCGGATGGAGACTTGGTTACGGAGCTTGCCTGATATCAAAGAATTCAATATTGGTTTATCCAATTGGCTGTCAAAGTTGAATTGCATCACAAATCCACATTTGTTTGATCAGGTTTGATGTTATCCAAAACTAACACCCATGAAAAATAATTTTTGTTTTTTTTAACGTTTTTGAGCGTTTATAAATTATTATTTAGTAGTAAATAGTTGATGAAGATTAGTGTGACGGATTTAGTTGCACATGGAAATCGTTACATGGCTAGCCAACAAAGTTTAGCAATTAAGTTTTTGTGAAGGTGTTTAAGCATAAGTTGGGCAGAGGATTATACGAGGAGTGTTTGGTATGCTATTCAAAGTTATTTTTTATGTTGGTGTTTAGATTTGCTTTGTTACCCAAGGGGTTAGGATTGATGGGAATTCGAATTTAAGTGATATTATTGACAACTTGGCAAGGAACTCAGCATGAAGTGTGAAGCAGCTAGTTTGAAGTATTTCAAATTTCTTAAAAGTCTTAACCTGTTAATGATCTTTGCATAAAATCCAATGATGATGGGGGCATTGTATGACATGTAACATCATTCCTAGTTGAGCAGTTGTTTATATGCAAAGGGAGAAATCTTATAATGTGCTTGAGTAGAGATAGTTGTACTGATAAATATGTAATTTCAAAGGTATGAAAGTTTACTTGGTTTATATTTATATCCAATAAATGATATTATCTTTTTAATAATTATATTTGTTTTGACTTTCTCAAATGCTTAGTTATATGGTGGAGGTGGTTCTCCATCTTAAATCTCATTTATAATTAGAATGGATATGTATAATCAGTGAATTTCAGATAACTAAAGTTTCTTATGTACTCTAATTGTTCTGCAATTACTGTTATTGTTTTTATTTTTATTTTTTATTTTAGTCTAAAGTATAGCTTAACTAAATCAATTGTTAGATATTAGAAAGTTTTAATATTTTATTATGGTTTTTATACTAATAATTATTTTTCATTTACATCATATGTAAACATCATGATATACTAAAAATATGTAATCACTAATTATCTCTACTACATTTAGAATTGGTAGCAAGCTTATTTTCCAACCTTTTTATAAGAAAAACCTATATTATAAATTACATAAGCTTATAGTTCCCATTTTAAATTGTCTTGTTATGCTTAGAGCAATGTTTTTAAAATAACTTTTACATCCTAATTATATTTTATAGTTATTGAAAATACTTTCATAATATAACATATAATTATTGAAACTGCTTTCACCATTATAATATAACAAATGAATTAAACCTTAGTCAATATAAAAAAATAACCCTTGGAATAAGTGAATAATTGATTAAACATTATAAAGCGTGTCATACTATGACGCCTTTTCATTTTCAAAACACCTTTAAAAAACCAACCCAACAATTCTATCAACCGTTCGTGCCATTTCACCAACACAACTACCTTTTAACCGTCAAATAACCGCCACTATCCTAAACCAATACACCTTCAAATCCCACCATTTCAAATATAAACTTGGTTATGTTTACAAATATAAACTCTATATATTTCCCTCTCTTTGTATGAATCGATTTTTTAATTTGAACTTATTTTTATGAACATTTAATTAATTAATTAATGCAGAGTTTGAATAAGAAGCGACGTTTTTATTTTGATTTTCTTTTGTCAAAGTATTGTTCATTTGTTTCGTTCAACGTTTAATCGTCACAACCACTTCCAACCTTTTCCCCAAAACATATCTAATTACGTGTATCAATAGTGAAATTAATAATGCCCCTATATAACCCTCAACCACCGGCGAATTCATCGTAGTACATTATTTTTCGTTAAAAAAATAATTTAAAAAAAATGGTTAAGACTGATCAATCATGAATGCGATACCTCCGCCGCTACAAGCAAACGGATGTGGATGGAACAATCGAATCGCCACCGGACTTGATGATTCAAGGACCCAAATAGGTTGTATCACGAACATGGTGTGCAAGAGGGTACGATGTTTCCCATATTGATGGTTGGTTTGGCGATGGAGCAAACCCTCCAACAACACTGATGTGTGGATTTATTATTATGATGGACACGTAAATAGACATGTTGACTCAATAGGTTGTATGTGGGACTTTTTAAAGAGTTGCATCGTAATCACACTTATATCAAATTAGCAAATGATGTGTAATTATACATAACAAATTCAAGTCTTTATTAAAATGAGAATGGCTTTAATTTCATCTTTACCTAGAGACAAAGAAACAAGGATGATCTATTTTTTTACCTTTTTTTTGAATGACATCTACTATTTTACATGACGATTGGATTAAATTATATTATATTTAATCTAATTGTTTTGATCCATTTTATATATTTTGCATTTATTTATCTAAGTTATTGTATTAATTGAAATTATTTGTATGCCTTTTCCTAAGTGAAAGTTTAGATTATATAGTACATAGAAGTGTTTTTTCTTTCAACGACATATAGTACATAGAGTTAATGCCATGTATAAATAAAAGCAAATATATGGATTTAAATAACTTTTGAATAAACTTTTACCTAAATCTTGAGATCCCGGCTTATGTTTTGGCTACACTATTTATGTTTTGGTCATAAGAAATCTCACAATCTTATTTATACGTACATTCCAAATCCATTGTTTCATCTTTCGGTTATAAGAGCCCCCCCCCCCCCCTGTCATCATGGTTTTTTTTGGGTGCTATATGAATGTCGATACTATACCAATGAATTGAACTAAGTCGCTACCAACCGGATCCCGCCGCAACGCGCGGGTAATTCTGCTAGTTCATAACAATTAGGAACTAGTTTTATACCCGTCCGATGGACGGGCGTTTAATGTCATTATAACATAACTATTTTTCTTTACATTCGAAACCAAAATAGTATATTTTTAAGATTAGAGCTCAACTCGTTTAAATTATAAGTAAAAAAACTGGCCGACATCATTAAAAGAAACGCAAAGCAATTAATCAACAAAACAATGACTGCTGGAAAAAAAAAACTTAACTATAAGAGGTTGACCAAACTACCATGAACTACAAGTTGCAACATGAATTTCACAAACTACCAACAATAACTGTATTCCTTTTTGGACCTGCAAATATTTAAATGCCGAGAGTACCCCCTGAAGTTTTTTTACAGCAATATGTGATTTCAATAACAATGATCCGTTCATTCACCTGCAAACAGAAAAGGGATTTTATAATAAATCCTTTGTGTAAACATACACACATAAATTATTAGATGAAAATTATAAAATACCCTTTATCAGCATATTTGTGCCCTATAAAATGATCCAAAATCAACAAATAAAGTGTTACCTGCCACAACTGTTACAATCGAACATATGTTACAAGTAAAAAGTTACCTCGCCAGGATATGATTATCTCAATCTTGGGATTTTGGATGTAGGTTTAAAAGAAGGAGAACTGCCATTAGATGTAACCGGCTACGAGAGAAAATAAAGGAAGAGAGTGAAATTGTAAAACCGTTTATAACTCCCCCTTCTAGAAGCATTTTTCTTAGTTTGGATGGATAGGATTAAAAGTTGTAGACTTTAAATGGTCAAAAGATCACTCCAAAAATTGGTTGAGTTAATGGGGAACAATATATTATATAATTGAAGGAGTTGTGTATGTTGTTTTTCATTCTTAATAATATTGAAGAGTTGTAGGGGGTTGCCACAAATTATCGATATTGTATGTGTTCCTCAGTCAAAAATTACAACAATTATGAACCTCCACCTTGACAACACTGTGTTCCCTTTGCAAGGGTGTAACGCATAAATGAAAGAGATTTTGGCCACTACAAGAAACCTGACAGAAAAACATAACTAATAATATGTTGGATATTATATAACAACGCTGCTACTTAAAATGATTCCAATTACCTCCGACTCCTCTAAATGGGTTGCTACAGTTTTCGAATAATAGATAACTCATACTATATTCTATAGTTTAGATCTAGGATTGGTAAAAAAATCTTTTTTAAGAAAACAAAGTGAATGTATATTCATGAAAAAATATTTATAAAATAAGGCTATTGCAAAAAACCTCTATCTTTATGCAAACCAATCCTTAATATACTAGACCAAATCTTAATATAACGTTTTCTTTATAATTAGAAAACCCTAATGAAACTAAAATTGGGGAAGAAAATGAACCCGAAGAAGTTGTCAACATTGATAAAATTAAGAAAGACATGTTATGGTGGTAGTATAGAAAGAGAACAAGAATGAGGGATGGAGGGAGAATGCCAAACTACAAAATTGGTTAATTAACTTGAAAACAAATGTGTCAAAATGTGCCTGTTTTCTAAAATTGTTTACGTCACTTGCTTTAAAAAGTTTCAAGCCATATCGAACGATTTGGTTTACCATTTAGAGTTGGAATCGGAAAAAAAAAACTACGTCGGACCTTAAGATTGATATATTTTATTTAAGATATATTTTATTATTTAGATTTACTTAATTTTTCTCAAACGACAGCTTTCATTAAAATACCTGACACTAGCAAGACAAACGAGAAATTACTCATCTCAATCCAAATATCCCAACTATAATTTTCAACCCCAACCAACAATAAACTTATTAATCTCAACTGAAAAAGGCTCAAACGTTAAAAAATATAATTAACTAACAAACAAATATATGTATTAAATCAAAAGAAAACTCGGTTGAAAAACTGAAACAATTTATTAGAAAAATATAATTGTTAAATGATTAAAAACAAAACCTAAATACACATGCGTGACACGCGGGCTAGAAGCTAATTATAAAATATAATTCACTATTATATCCATATTTGATCACATAATACCATATAGCACATTATAATCAAATTAAGTTCCTAAATTCAGATCTTAAGTTTACTAGTCTTAGCAATATCAAACTTAGACCACCCGTAGTGGCAGCTTTGCCACCCACGTTATGGAGGAAAACGCGGGGGGGGGGGGGGGGGGGTGGGGGGGTACACCGCCCCCCCTGCGTTATGTAATTTTCTTTTTCCCGGGCGTTTTCTACAAAACGCAAGAATGGGCACGCATATCAACAAATCTGACCGTTTTCTACATAGTTGGCTGTCTCCGCTGAAGGTGCCGGATGATTTGGTGAGTGGATTGGAGGTACAGATCTGAGAAGAAGGAGTTACAGATCGGCTATTTTTATGATCGGTGGTGGTGGTGGGTGAGTTGTGGTGGTGGTGATTTATGTTATGATCGGTGGTGGTGGGTGAGTTATGGTGGTGGTGGTTGGGTGGGTGAGTTACAGGGAAGAAGGAAGAAGAAGATAGAGATGCACATAACTATTATTATTTCAATATTATTTATATCAAATATTTATTCTACCTACCATTTTACCAATACCATACTTATACTTATATCAAATATCCATTATAAATATTATAAAAAAAATTGATTGTGAAGTAACAAAAATAAAAAAAACAAAAAAAATTAATAATGATTGGGCGCCACGTGGCGCATAACCCCTGGTAGTGGAGAGTTATGACTACAGCCTGTTTTTGTATAAAACCATAACTCTGACTGGGCGCCACGTGGCGCATAACCCCTGGTAGTGGAGAGTTATGACTACAGCCTGTTTTTGTATAAAACCATAACTCTGACTGGGCGCCACGTGGCGCATAACCCCTGGATGTGGAACTTTATGACTACACATGGTCTTAGCAATTTAAATATGAACAAGCATAATCACAACATCTAAAAGTCCAGATTCTTATCATCATCATGGTTATCACAATATGCAAAACTTGCACTTTTTAAATATATTCTATATAACTTTAGAATGTTCTAACATGCATGCTTAATCGTGTATGTTTATTTCAAATTAAATCATCAAACATCTTTATTTCAATATGATCATTTCGGTTCATCAGATATTCATCAATTCAAACTCATCAAGTATGTACAAGCTCAAGCATCTCATCATTAACTAATCAACTTATGATTTTCTAAGTGTTCAATCAACAAATTTTCTAGTTATAGTAACTTTTCAATTTCAATAATTTCATCTAATCTAAACTTTCAACTATAACCAATTATGATTTATTTATTTATCTCATTCAACTAGTTTGACAATGTTTCATGTAACCCATTGTTCTATTTACATATTGATTTTTCTATTATTAAAGTTACAAAGTTTCTATTTCTAGTAAGTATTTGACAAGTAATTCATACAACAACCCAATAGAAATTTTGATGATGTATTCTATCATAACTCAAGCTAATAATTCACCATCTATCAAGATCTTATAGGTTGAACATTCATATCAAAATAAAAAACTCAACTATGCACCCAACAAAGTTTCTTTTATTATAAATTTAACAATTATCTACAAATCTAACTTTAAGCATTGTCTTTAAACTAATAATTTAGGAATTCTCTAGCATACAACCTATCATCAATATCAATTTCCAATTTCATCAATCATCAACAATCATCAAATTATCCAAGTTATTCAAGTAAATCCCTAAATCGTAAAATTTCCAATTTATAAAAAACTCTTGCCTATTTCCATTTTAATCTTAGGTATTTGATCCTTATCAATAGATTATGATCATATTAACAATCTCATTGATCATTAACTACATAAAATCCATCCTAACATCAAGCTCACTTATCAAATTCATCCATAATTTCACCTTGTTATCCAATTACTCAATTTAATCAATAATAAAATCTTTAATCATTTTCCACAATCCAAGGGTGATCTTCATTGTGAATGTATGCATGTATGTGAGTGTCCAACACTTCCTCACCAGTGCAAGTAACTTTCATTAACCATTAGAACACCGAACAAAAAGTTGACGTAAAAAATGTTGAAGCACAAACGCTCGTTGCGTCGTGCTAACACACAAAAATTAGACTAAAGTGTAATATATAGAAAAAATAACCAAGTCAACTTAATATCTACGCGTTGTGACGGGACTGTTATGGACATAAAACCGATGAACCACACACACACACACACGTAGCAGCGTGTTAATTCGTTAAATTTAGACCGAAATGTTAAACAAAAAAATTGTAAAAGATGAAAAGTATATGAGACCAAAGTTGAAAGTGAAAAAATGTTGGGGGTTAAAACTAAAAAATATTTTGTGACATATTTGTAAACTATGAAAAGCGTTTGTGCCAAAACTATAAAAAAAAAAAAAGAAAAAAAGAAAATTAGATAAAATGAAGTACAAACTTAGAAGCTCAATGTACACACATTTAATGCCAACTCCTCCCAAAATTGTAATTCTATAAATATGGAAATAAAAATCGAGCACACGTACATGCAGATGCAATATTTAGGGAAGTAGGGATTGTTACATTTTTTATTATTTTATTATTTATTTTTGTTTCTTCGTTACTTTCATCCACCGTAAATTCGTGCCCTAAACTGAGTATAATTCTCATTAGGTACCTAACTAATCATATCTTAGTTGTCTACCTGTATTTTACATGAACAGCTATCGCTATGCTTTTTGTATGACTTTGAGATCAGTTTAAGGTATGTTTCTTGGATAACTGATAGACTTTGACTTTTGATTGTCAAATACTTGCTTCAAGTAGAAACTTTTATTGCTTATAAAGGAAAGACCGGTGAGTTGTAATACTGTCCTCTATGGTGGGGGGTATAGAAGCCCCTCCACAGCGCCACGTCAACGTCACGTGAGCACTGGGGACATCGAAGCCGCAACCTATAATGCCCCCTGTGGTTTAAAGCCCCAAGGGCGCCCATTATATATATATATATACATATTTATGTATGTATGTGTGTGAGAGAGATGGAGAGAGAGGGCCCACCTCCACATCCCTTACCACGCCCATCTTTGGAACAGACCTA
Source organism: Bidens hawaiensis (assembly GCF_021521415.1). Taxonomy (NCBI): domain Eukaryota; kingdom Viridiplantae; phylum Streptophyta; class Magnoliopsida; order Asterales; family Asteraceae; genus Bidens; species Bidens hawaiensis. Next base: position 2,967,235 of record NW_027491017.1, read on the forward strand.
GCATCGGCGCCCTACCATCAAGGACGCCCCTTGGTGGTGTTTCAAGCCCACCGGCGCCCCGCCATCCTCTCCAACGGCGCCCACAGCATACCGTCTAAAAAGGTAGAAAACTTTTATCAAAATAGAAATAGAAATTTGAGCTAACGAATTAGACATGCCTATTATTATGTTTCTTAAGTTCAAACAACCATTTTAATACATGAGAGTTTCTCTGGAAGTAGGCACTCTATCGTTATAGATAGAGGTGTCTACATCCTATCATTTGATGACCTTACCAATAACTTTTGTTATTTGTTGAATTTATTGAGTACGATTATTGTTTGTTTGTTATTATTTACGTACATACATACATGTTTTTAATGTTTGTCCTAATCTACCTGTGGTGGTGGGATTTCGGTCGCCCATGGTTATTTGACGTTTCCTGTCCGACTTGAAAAACCCTTGTTGATAACAGTTTCATCATATTTAAAAATAAGTTGTGAAAAATTTGAAGACGTAAAACTAAAAATATGAGCATCAGCAAAAGAACGTCAAATACTAACAAATATGAATCAAGCAAAAGGCATGTTTTAAGCACGAATAATGTATAAATTATGAAAATAATGAACGACATAGAAATATATTTTATGTTATTAATGTCTGATGACTATATCGCATGACTATAAAATGTTTTTCGTCTCACGTTACAATACGAGTATAGCAGTGTATTGCCCGTGTCATACTTTACCAATCTCCTACTGAAAAGTTAAATAGGTTGAAAATTGTCCTGAATTTACAAAAGCTGTTAAGATTATTCATCGTGCAGTTTAGTCATTACACCAAAGAACCTGATTTAAACTAGTTACCTTCAAGTTATAATAACATATACTATAATAGAGATTTCATTGATCAGCCATCTGCAAACAACATTATATTATATACTTAAATCGGTGTTTAAATGACGTTTAACTATACATGCATTAGTCCTATCTTGGTACATGTACTATAAACACGATACAACTTGCTGAAATTGTGACATAGCTTGCCACCCTATGAATTTCTTAATTTCTTCCAATTCAACGACCACGTCCTTCATCTCTGGCCTATTGCTAGGGTCCATGTCCCAACATTGTTGTATTAATAGAGCTAGTGATCTTGGACAATCCTTGGGTATGGTTGGTCTTTCCTGTAATTAATCAGAAAATCAATAAGACAGTAACTTCAATTAATCACAGTTTCCACCAAAGATGTAAATACAAGAGTGTATATACATATACGCATTTGTACCTTGTATACATCGATGGAGTTGTTGCGTGAGTCATATGGATATGCTATGTCGCAACAATACATCTCCCGCAAGCATATCCCAAAGCTATAAACATCACATTTTTGTCCGCATAAGTTTCCGCTTAGAATCTACAATAATCACATCAATCTCTTAAAACTCATGAATCTAAACGAAATGAGTACAAATGAACATTTATAAACAAAATTATACCGGGGAGCCATATATCCACGAGTACCAATTTCACCATTCATCAAGAAGGATCCCTCGGATGGCTTGAACACCGAAACTCCAAAATCAACAAGCTTCAACTTATATTGATTATCGATAAGTATGTTATCTGGCTTCACGTCAAAGTGAATTATTCTCTTAGAATGAAGATAACTCAACCTAAAAATAATAATAATAAGCAACAAAGGGTTGTGAGTATTTGAGTTACGAAATTTGAATATAAAGAATTTAATTCAAAATGTATTAAGGTGTGATTACATACCCTTTAGCAATATCAAGTGCAAATTGGAAGACAATCTTCACGGGCAGCCTCTTGGTTCGGTTCTTCAAAATGTAAGATCTTAATGAGCCTCCTTTGACATATTCAGAAACAATACAAAAGCTACTTTTGATTCTCGATTTCATGCTCTTGTTTCTGGAATTCGTCGTCATGGACATGATTGTTCCAATCATCTTAGATACACAAACCGAGATTAGATTTTTTTAGAACGGCTCACATATTCATTAATCCTACTCCTAAATTTGCACAACTATCTACCATAGGACTTGAACCCTCAACTTCATGGGAGTGGACAACATATACGATGTACCACCTTAATTGTAAGCATGTAGGTTTAGAGTATATATACATGCATGCTTGTATATATATATCTTTAGATATTCTTATATATTATGCATTCATAATACTACCAAACCTAAGTATATAAACATCAAGGATGCGTACCTTAGTTACATTCGGATGATCAAGATTTTTCCATATGTCAACTTCTCTCATCAAACCATTCTTCATGGACTCCATCGAAACTTCCGTAACCTCCTTGTCGCCTAGATCAAAAACTTTGACTGAAACAACAATATAAACCAATCAAAACCTAAAAGAAAATGCATAAAAAATCTTAAAATTGACAAGAAAAAAACATGTCAAAAAGTTGTTGTTGTTTTCGTTTTTTTTTATTATTATTTTTTTTTTATTTTTTTAATTTTATCTATCTTAATTTTTACAATCTTTTTATACGAGGTCATAGAATAATAAAAACCTTTAACATCTCTTAATTACGCTATAGCTAATTAAATAAATAATATACTCTACCTGCAACTGTTTGAGTTCGATATAAGCCCCTGTAAACAACTCCGAAAGCCCCACGACCAATTTCTTCGCCTAGAACAAGCCTCAAAGGATCAATAGTTTCGTGTGAATGTCGTCGATGTCGTTCTTGCCGCTTTGGTTGAATGATGAGTTCTTGAGATTGTTGGTAACTGTTGGATGAATGAACAAAACGGTTGCGAGTGATTTGTTGGTTCATCTCGTAATATACTTTATGTGGGTTCTCTATGATCGCCTTTATAAGGAGGTTAGTTAACGTGGATTGCAAGGTAATTATGAAGTGATTTGATGGTTTAAAGAAGTTATATATACATAATACACATAGATCGACCGTAACTACTTGTAACAAATTAACAACACTAGCCGTCATTCGATATATCTTCAATATCTTCTTTTTTATATTTACTTGCTCACTTAGAGCATTCTCATCCTATTCTCTATAAATATGTGAGGGAAGTTTGTAAATTATAGGGTGGGATGATGAGTGGTTGTGAGTGTAAATTATAGGGTGGAGAGAGAAATGTAGTGATTTTTTGTAAATTTGGGGAAACATTTAGGGAAACATTGTTTTCCCTATTTATTTTTTAATATTTGTTGGATTGGTTGTGAGTAGAGGAGAGAGAAAACTGTAATGATAAATGTATAAAAAATACTATTTAATTAAGCATGAGAGAGAAATGTAGTGTTTTTTAGTGTAATTATAGGGATAGAGATGGGGAACGGATTGAGAATGCTCTTATTATTTTCAAACTTAAGGTAAAATTACTAAAATACACAATTTTTTTACTTCACTTTTCCAAAATAGACATGTTTTTTCAGCCTTCAAGTCCATAGACATTAACATAATTCTTGGCCAATTAAAGACGTGTATTTCGAAGATACCGACTAAATATATTTGCTTAGCGGACGCCTCTGGCTCTGAATTAATCCATGAAATTCCACCAGCTAACGGTTAAATTAGACACTTGTAAAGTTGTAGGCCGAAATAGCTTGCAAGAAGCTAAAGACTGTTATGTCTCGTCAAGGAAACCAATGGCTAAAACACCTGATGTCTTGGAAGCGGCTGAATAAGAGGTCAAAGAAAGTACAATCAGATGACCAGGATTCTGACATTAAGATGTTGATAGGAACTGGGATACCTAGAGAAATTAAAGATCAGTTGATCAAGTTCCTCAAAAGCATAATCTCCACCTTTTCATGGAAACACGAGGATATGACAGGTATTTCTAAAAATACTATTACTCACAAATTGTGTTTGGATAAAAGTTTCGGCCAATTCAACAAAAGAGAAGAAAGTTGGCACCTGAAAGAAATGTCGTAATCAAAGAAGAGGTTGAGAGATTGTTGAAAACAGGGATGATCAGGGAGGTAAAGTTCCCAAGATGGTTGGCTAACGTGGTGGTAGTTCAGAAGAAGAATGGCAAGTGGAGAGTTTGTGTCGACTACACAGATCTCAACAAAGCTTGCCCCAAAGATCCTTTTCTAGTGCGACATATATACTCCATGGTGGATGCAATTGTTGGGCATGAGATGCTGACCTTTATGAACGTCTCTTCGGGATTCCAGCAAATCCAAATGGAAACCTCATACCAAGAAGACACGACATTCATGACTCCAACAAGTATATATTTATACTGAAATGCCTTTTGGTTTGAAAAATGCAGTTGCAACTTATCAAAGATTGGTCAACATGATGTTTAAAGGGAAATTGGGGGACACCATGTGTAAGGCCCCGTTACCGGTAGCCCTACTTTCATGTTGGATTTACTCATAAACGCAGTTCTAAATATCAGAGTTAATTAAAACATTCGCGGAACATTAAAAACTTTCATAAAACATTTCGTAACAATCCAAAACTTGTCTTAAACAAACAACTTGTCTTTAAAAAACAAAGTAATTAAAACATATCATGTCTTGAGCCTTCTGATGTCAGCCTCTTATTCAATGCCACGTGTCTCCTCAAGCGAGCTACCTCATCCTACTCACCTGCGTGCATACTAAAAGTCAGCTACGCTGAGTGAGTTCTAGTTAATCATACATTATACAATACATACAAACTTATATTCTTTCATTCATACTTTCATACTTTCATACTTTCTTTTGTACTAACTTGCTTTCATATCTTACGTTATAAAGAGCATTACGCCCTACATTCCTCGAGTATTATTAGGGTTCGGTACCCTCCTTCCTTGAGTATTATTAGGGCTCGGTACCCTCCTTCCTCGAGTATTAGTAGGGCTCGGTACTATCCTTCCTCGAGTATTATTAGGGCTCGGTACCCTCCTTCCTCGAATATTAGTAGGGTTCGGTTCCCTAGTTCTCGAATATTAGTAGGGTTCGATTCCCTCTTCGTTACCATACAACCATACATCATACCTCGAGTATTATTAGGGCTCGGTACCCTTTTCGTAACCATACAACCATACAACCATCCTTTCCTTCTTTTATTAACTTTATCACGTTCATACACATAAGCATACATATCATACTTACCTTATACATAGCGTTACAACCTGACAGTACGTGCAATATCCGAAAATCGTTCACGTACCATCAAGCAATCATTCATACATTTCACATTATTCACCTAAGGCATACGCTTATCTCTTAGGATAAGCGTATTAACAAACATGTTGAGTATGCACACAGCCCCGAAAACATAACACATAAATGGGGCTAGAAACTCACCTGAATCCTGTTACGCTCTCCGTTAATCGTTATTCCCTTCTTGAGCTGTGCACGGCTAACTGTATAATATTAACATGTATCAATTAACTACTACTACTACTACTCATGTTGTATTTCTATCTTTATATAACCCACAACGAACGGGGGTCCGGGGGCAGCGCCCCTGGCAGCGGGGTCTAGGGGCGGCAACCCCTAGCAGGGTCCAAGGGGCAGAGCCCCTGGCTGGGGTCGAGCTGCCAGGTCAGCTTGGAAAAATTTTATTTCCATTAAATGTCTTAACACATTTTTCATTAGGTTTTTAATTTATTTTCTCATTCGCTAACTCCAGCGAACTTACCATTAAGCGAACTTAACATTAAGCGAACTTAACATTAAGCGAACTTACTGTAAGCGAACTTAGTGTTAAGCGAACTTAACATTAGGCGAAGTTAAGCATTCAGAGAACTTAACTCAGGCGAAGTTAGCATTCAGCGAACTTAACTCAGGCGAAGTTAGCATTCAGCGAACTTATCACCAGGCGAAGTTATGGCTTGGCGAACTTACTCAGCGAACTTATGTACTCGGCGAAGTTGATTAGTTAGGCGAACTTGCTTGCAAGCAAAGTTCGCTTGCAGGCGAAGTTGTTCAGCAGTGGTTACTGTTCGCTCTAAAACCCTTAATCATAATCGTTTAACACGAAATCCAGGAATATGGTATTTAACTAACCCGCGACTATGCCTATAGTCGTTTTTGGTTAAGATTTGACCCGAAAACACGTAAAGTTTGGACCTTTAATTTCAGGAACGTTTAATACAAGATCTACGGTTTATCTTAAACGAACCGTACATGTTTATGGGTTTACTAGGTTCGTCCTAGCATCAAGTTCGCTACTTTACGCTTCGTTTAGATCCGATCTATTATCGTTTCAAGTTTCAAGGCTAAACGTTCAATAAAACGTAAACTTTAAAGGTCAAGAACATACCTTTTGTGCTCGTTCGATCTTGGTTAGCTTGTTTGGGAACTCTAGATCTCGTGTAATAAAGATCTAATTCCAACTAACGTTTAATCTCTCTCAGATCTTGCTCGTTTTTCTCTCTCGGCCGCCAGCCGTATATGGTGGTGTGTGGTGTGTGTGTTTTTGAGTGTGTAGAGATTAAGATGGAAATGAATGAGGGTTTAGGGTTTTAGGTTGGTTTAAGGGATATTTATATCCCTTAAAGCCCATGGACCTAAGGCCCATTCCCATTTAACCCACCTTAATTAATCTAAGTCCATGATCCGTTCTTTACTCGATATTAATTAATTAATAACGCGAAATCACCAAACGTAACTTTCTTTATTTAACATTATAATATTTAGGATGTTATGTAACATCTGCCCTGATCCGACCCGACCCAGGTACCCGTTTCTCTTACCCGATCTCTTTCTTTTATGATTTAATATTTATTTATACTTATATTTTACTAATAATAATAATATACTTTCCTTCCCGCCTCTTTCTCTCTTTTTCCTTCCGCCGTCCCGTCCCTCTCCTTCTCTCTTTCCGCCTTCTTTTCCCTCTTGTCGCCGTCCCGCCCTTACGCCTTGTTTCCCTCTTTTTCTTCTAACTCTTTGCTTGTCCTTTGTTCCTTCCCGCCTAAGGTTGTCTGCGCAGCTCCACGCGCCAGACCCCTTACAAGGAATCCTGCGTGAAGACCACCTGTTTCAGCGATACGCGAGACGAACTCTTCTCGCAGCGCGCTAAGAACGGTAGTTCTTCCCGCGACGCGCTAAGGATTTGTAGTTCTTCTCGCAGCGCGCTAAGAATCGTAGTTCATCCCTCGACGCGCGAAGAATTATAGTTCTTCCCGCGGCGCGCTAGGAATTTTAGTTCCTCCCGCGGCGCGCTAAGAAATGTGATTCTTCCCGCGGCGTGCTTAGAAATGTAGTTCTTTCCGCGACGCGTTAAGGTTAGTTCTGTCTGCCTTCGCGCTCGCGCTCTCTTGACCTTTTGTGTCAGCCTTCTCGCGCTTAACCCTTTGAGTTTTCTTCTGTTTAATCTAGCCGTTTGCTTTTGTGTTGTCTTATCTTTTGTGCTGTTGACCTAATCTGCTTTATGTCTGAAAAGCCACTTTTGGCGCAGCATGCGCACCAACCCCATTGGTTGGCAGAAAAAGTGACTGACATTATCTTTGGAGATCTGCTTTTTCCATGCTTGACCAGTACCTTTATCTGAACCGCCCATGCCTTTTTTACTGTTCCCTGACAGCTTTATCTTGCCTCTGCAGCTGCCATATCTTTCCATATCTTTTGCTTTTGGATTCTTATGCTTTTTGATATCTTTTGCTTGATCCTGTTAAAGATCTTTTCCCCTTTTCTAGGGATTATGTCTCCTAGGGTTTTCCTATAAATAATAATAATGTTTTAACACTACACACACAAAACACTTAATCTCTCCTGTTCTCTTGCTCCTTGCTCTCTCTGCCGTCTTCCTCTCTGCCTCCGTCTTCCTCCCTGTTCTGCCCCGCTTTTCCGGTAATATATATATATATTATATATAATAATTTACTAATTTAATTATGCTAACTTATAATCAAGACCTAAAACAGATCATTAAAACAATAATCTTAATTATAGGTTAACTTGTGCTTGTTTAAAGTTGGTTCTTGCTTTATCTTACACCGCATCGTTTATCAAGTGAGTAATCTCGTACCTAATCCCTTTTTGCTTTTAATGTTTTGGGATGTTCATGTGTTCATACAAACTTAGAGTCTTAAACTTGTTTATGAACTTTAGTCGCGTAGTATCCCATGTGTTGAGGACGTAGACTTGGCTGTTTATTTGTATGTGTGGATCATTAACCGTCTTGTCGGTCTATTCCGCAGTTCTCATGGTACCATTAGATGAACACGGGAGAACTATCGTTTATGATTTTCTCTTTTGTTTACACATGCACAGTTTGTCTTGTTTGTGAGCTCAATTGTGAGCACTGGCAGTCTTATGAATCTTAGAGTTGGTCCCGATCAGATTACACCCTTGTTGAAAACCAGACATACACATGTTGCGCGCAGATTTATGGTTATCTATGTATTGTATTAAACTTGATTTCTCACCAACACGCAAGTGTTTGACGTTTATTTTAACACATGTTCAGGTTTGCAGTAGCTGTTTTGGAGCTTGTGGACACATAGGAAGTTTTCTTTATTTTGGACCTAGATTAAAATGTATCAAGACAAGCTATTGCTGTTCGAATATTTTGATTTATAATATATTGATTTATGATGATTTATGTTGTCTTGTGTTTACCCTGCGCGTGCGCGAATGAATGTATTTATTAAATATTGACACCCAATAGTGTCACGAGTAATGAAACAATATGTGGCGCCCCGATGTATAATCCGCCTTTGGTCGGGGTGTTACAGATTGGTATCAGAGCTCGTTGACTTAGGATAGGTGGTTAGACGTAACGGCCTAGAATACCTAAGAGTCCCCTCTCGCGCATGAGAGAAATCTCATGTTTGCGCGCTTATTGTTAATTACTCGTTATTTATGAATATGCTCGCGCTTGCGCAGTATATGATTTTATGTTTTATTCCGCGATATTTCGATTTTTGTGAATTTCGATTTTTATTGATTTTTCTTACATATTCGTTTGTTGGGTTTGAAAATCCGAAAAGTCATGGTGATACATGAATAGTTGATTTTCAATTTCCATTTACGATTATGTTCTGAGGTTGGAGACTTGAAAAGTCATGGTGATACATGAATTGTCAACCTCCAATACTCATTTTCTTGTATGTTTTATATCGAAGATTGAAAAGTCATGGTGATACATGAATCGTCAATCTCCAATACTCGTTTGCTCGTATATTTTAAATTGGGAATTCGGAAAGTCATGGTGATACATGAATTGTCGATTCTTGATTCGAATTTGTTACCTTTATTAAGTCTGCATTTAGGGTCATTTAATCTACTTTAACTTTTGATAGTATCTAACTCTGCGAAACCAAGCTTTATAAAGTTATACTTTGCGATAAAACCAAGATATTAACTAAAATTAAAACTTTTATAGAATGCCTCCGCTATCTCGCCGATTTCAGAGAAGAGAAGCCTCGCGCATGCGTAGACAGCAACGTTCCCAGGAAATGGCCGCCGCAATAGCCCAAGCTTTGAGCCAAAACAATACCAATACCTCCAGTTATAACATTAAGTCCTTTAACGCGGGTAACCCTCCAAAGTTCACAGGTCTTGAAGGAGCCACCGTGATGCTCCAATGGCTTGAGAAAATAGAAAACACTTTCCTCCATACCCAATGCCCCTCAGACAGACGAACCCTATATGCTTCCAGTGTCCTGGAATCCAGAGCGCTTACATGGTGGAATGGAGTAGCTCATGCGCGTGGCGCAGAGGCTGCTTCTAGCATGACATGGGAGGAATTTAAGGATCTCTTGACGCGAGAATTCTGCCCTCCCAACGAAGTTAAGCGCCTGGAGGAAGAATTCTGGAACTTGAAGCAATACAGCGGTGAAGCGCGCGAGTACGCGACGCGCTTCCACGAGCTAAGCTTACTGGTCCCTCACCTTGTTACCCCTTCACGCCGAGCAATCGAGAAATTCCTTGGGGGTCTCCCCATGGAAATTCAAGATTCTGTATGGGCCAGAAACCCAGTTACCCTCTCTGACGCCATCGAGTTGGCCGCTGTGCTCAGCGACAACCATGTCAGAGCAGGAACCCTGTTCCTGCGGGGAACTGAGAAGACCAAACCCACCAAAACTGTCCATGAACCCGCAGAAACCAAACCTGAACCCTCAAACCATAACCAGAAACGTAGGCGCAGACAAGCTTACGCGCTTACCAACCCGCCCATTGTCCAGCAACCCATTTATCAACCTCCAGTTTACGCGCCTAACCCTCTGTCAGCTTACCCAACACCTCCTGTAGCCCACAACTATGCCTTAACCAGTCCAGCACTCCCTGCCCCGCCAACTAAGAAACCTTACACAGGAAACCATCCCTTTTGCCCAACCTGTAGATTTCACCACCCAACCCAAACCCCGTGTCGACTTTGTAACCGATGTGGCCGTACTGGTCACACTGCTGAAAACTGTAGAGTCCTTCTCGCCAATCCAATTGCGCCAACACCACCAGTCTACCCGCAGAACCCACAACCAACCTACCAAAACCCACGACCCAGATCGTGCTTTAACTGCGGTGATCCCAGTCATTTCCGGAACGCGTGCCCAAGGCTACAAGTGCAAATCACACAAGCGAATCCGGTGAACCAGATTTCGAACCAAGTGACGCGTGGACGAGCTTTTAACATAACCGCGCACCAAGCGCAAGCGAATAATGACGTAGTTAATGGTACATTTTTGCTTAACGGATTTTATGCTTCTGTACTTTTTGATACTGGCGCCGATCGAAGTTTTATCTCTCGCGCCTTCGAGCAGAAGCTTGCGCGACCGCGCAACGATTTAAAAGAAGATTTTTCAGTTGAATTGGCTAATGGCGAAACTGTTTTAATTAACTCTGTGATCAAGGATTGTACACTTAACCTTAACGAAAACGATTTTCTGATCGACCTCATTCCTATGCCTCTTGGAAGCTTTGATGTTATCATTGGTATGGACTGGCTTACGCATAATCGCGCCGAAGTTATTTGCGCCAAGAAGATGATTCGCATACCTCGAGAAAATGGTGATCTTCATATTTACGGCGAGAAACCCTCCCGCGGTCTTAAACTTATGTCTTGCACCGAAGCCCGAAGGCTCATGCGGAAGAAGTGTGTTGCATTCTTAGCCCATGTGGTTAAACCTGCTGAAGAGAAGAAGCTTCGCGATATCCCTGTTGTGCGTGATTTCCCTGAAGTTTTTCCTGATGATCTTCCTGGTATCCCTCCCGCTCGTGAAGTCGAGTTTCGTATTGATCTTGTCCCTGGTGCTTCCCCCGTAGCTAAATCTCCTTATCGTCTTGCACCCGCTGAGATGCAAGAATTGGCCAGCCAACTTCAAGAGTTGACAGCTAAAGAATTCATTCGCCCTAGCTCTTCGCCCTGGGGTGCTCCGGTGTTGTTCGTTAAAAAGAAAGATGGATCGTTTCGCATGTGTATTGATTACCGCGAGTTGAACAAACTCACCATTAAAAACCGGTATCCTTTACCGCGTATTGACGACCTCTTTGATCAACTCCAAGGTGCCTCTTGTTTTTCCAAGATCGATCTCCGCTCTGGCTATCACCAGTTGCGCATCCGCGATGAAGATGTTCCGAAGACTGCTTTTCGAACTCGTTATGGCCATTTTGAATTCTTGGTCATGTCCTTCGGTTTAACCAACGCACCCGCCGTTTTCATGGATCTAATGAATCGGGTGTGTAGGCCTTTCTTGGACCATTTTGTGATCGTGTTTATCGATGATGTTCTGGTGTATTCTAAGACCAAGGCCGAGCATGAGCAACATCTCCGATTGGTATTGCAAAAGCTTCGAACCGAGCAACTCTATGCTAAGCTTTCCAAGTGTGAATTTTGGTCGGATGAAGTACAGTTTCTTGGTCATGTTGTAAACAAGATGGGTATTCATGTCGACCCATCCAAGATTGAAGCAATCAAGAACTGGATCACGCCATCCTCTCCTACCGAGATCCGTTCCTTTCTGGGCTTAGCTGGTTATTACCGGCGCTTCATTTCGAACTTCTCGAAGATCGCTTTGCCTTTAACAGCTCTAACGCACAAAGGTAAACCGTATATTTGGGGCTCGAAGCAAGAAGAAGCCTTTCTAACGCTCAAGCGTCTGTTGTGTGAAGCTCCTGTTCTTGCGTTACCTGAGGGTAATGATGATTTTGTCGTGTACTGCGATGCCTCCAACCAAGGTCTCGGTTGTGTTCTTATGCAACGAGGCAAGGTTATCGCTTACGCATCAAGGCAACTCAAGGTTCATGAAAAGAATTATACAACTCACGACCTCGAACTTGGTGCAGTTGTTTTTGCCTTGAAGATCTGGAGACACTACCTTTATGGTACTAAGTGTATCCTTTACACTGACCATAAAAGCCTTCAGCATATCTTTGATCAAAAGGAACTTAACATGAGGCAACGCCGATGGAACGAACTCATCAGCGATTACGATTGTGAGATCCGGTATCATCCTGGTAAGGCTAATGTGGTAGCCGATGCGCTCAGCCGAAAACCCTGCCAACTTAACTGTATCTTGCCGCGCACCCAGCTTCACTTCGCGCCGATTCAAAACAACCTTGAATCGCGTATTCGTGACGCGCAGCGCGCATCCATCAGTAATGGTAACCTTCGCACCGAGTTAGCGTGTGGCGCGGAAGCGCTCTTTGTCCCTAATCTGAGTGGAATTCTCTGTTATCTTAATCGCATCTGGATTCCCTTTGATGAGATTCTTCGCGCTGATATCCTGAGTGAAGCGCACAAATCTCGGTATTCTATTCATCCTGGCGCTGATAAGATGTACAAGGATTTGCGCATTACTTATTGGTGGCCCGGTATGAAGAAGGATATTGCTGTGTTCGTAGCTAAATGTCTGACTTGTTCTAAAGTAAAAGCTGAACACCAACGCCCATCTGGTTTGCTCGAACAACCTGAAATTCCTACGTGGAAATGGGAATGTGTAGCAATGGACTTTATTACCAAGTTACCTTTGACAGCAAGCAAACATGATAGCATTTGGGTAATAGTGGATCGTTTGACTAAGTCTGCTCACTTCCTGCCCATTCGTGAAAACTACCGTGTTGAGCATCTCGCGCAGCTTTATGTCAAGGAAATTGTCTGCCGCCATGGCACTCCTTTGAGCATCATATCCGATCGCGATGGCCGTTTTATATCTCGCTTTTGGAAATCTCTCCAATCTGCGCTAGGAACTCGCTTGGACATGAGTACGGCATATCATCCCCAGACTGACGGACAGTCTGAGCGAACTATTCAAACTCTTGAGGATATGCTCCGATCTTGTGTTCTTGATTTTGGAGGTAATTGGGATTCGCACCTGCCTTTGATTGAGTTCTCTTATAATAACAGCTATCATTCCAGTATTGGTATGGCCCCATTTGAAGCACTTTACGGTCGTAAATGCCGCTCCCCGATTTGTTGGAGCGAAGTGGGAGAAGCTCAAATCACAGGACCCGAACTTGTTCAAGAGACAACCGATAAAATCGCCAAGATCCGTGATCATCTGCTGACTGCTAGAAGCCGACAGAAGAGTTACGCAGATCGCAGACGAAAGCCTCTCGAATTTCAAGTTGGTGATCTTGTTCTCCTCAAAGTGTCGCCTTGGAAGGGTGTTGTCCGCTTTGGGAAGAAAGGTAAGCTTGCTCCTCGTTATGTTGGACCATTTAAGATTCTCGCGCGTGTGGGAAAAGTTGCCTACAGACTTGACCTGCCGCCCGCGCTCAGTAATGTGCACCCAACGTTCCATGTATCCAATCTCAAGAAGTGTTTAGCTGACGAGAACCTTCACATTCCACTTGATGAAGTTCAAGTTGATTAAACTATGCATTTCGTTGAGAAGCCTGTTGAGATTATGGATCGCGAGGTTAAGCAAACCAAGCGCAGTCGTATCCCTATTGTTAAAGTTCGCTGGGAGTCCAAGCGCGGAGCCGAGTTTACATGGGAAAGGGAAGATCAAATGAAGATCAAGTACCCGCACCTGTTCTCTGCGCAACCTACTTCGAGATAAATTTCGGGATGAAATTTCTTAAAGTAGGGGAGACTGTAACATCTGCCCTGATCCGACCCGACCCAGGTACCCGTTTCTCTTACCCGATCTCTTTCTTTTATGATTTAATATTTATTTATACTTATATTTTACTAATAATAATAATATACTTTCCTTCCCGCCTCTTTCTCTCTTTTTCCTTCCGCCGTCCCGTCCCTCTCCTTCTCTCTTTCCGCCTTCTTTTCCCTCTTGTCGCCGTCCCGCCCTTACGCCTTGTTTCCCTCTTTTTCTTCTAACTCTTTGCTTGTCCTTTGTTCCTTCCCGCCTAAGGTTGTCTGCGCAGCTCCACGCGCCAGACCCCTTACAAGGAATCCTGCGTGAAGACCACCTGTTTCAGCGATACGCGAGACGAACTCTTCTGGCAGCGCGCTAAGAACGGTAGTTCTTCACGCGACGCGCTAAGGATTTGTAGTTCTTCTCGCAGCGCGCTAAGAATCGTAGTTCATCCCTCGACGCGCGAAGAATTATAGTTCTTCCCGCGGCGCGCTAGGAATTTTAGTTCCTCCCGCGGCGCGCTAAGAAATGTGATTCTTCCCGCGGCGTGCTTAGAAATGTAGTTCTTTCCGCGACGCGTTAAGGTTAGTTCTGTCTGCCTTCGCGCTCGCGCTCTCTTGACCTTTTGTGTCAGCCTTCTCGCGCTTAACCCTTTGAGTTTTCTTCTGTTTAATCTAGCCGTTTGCTTTTGTGTTGTCTTATCTTTTGTGCTGTTGACCTAATCTGCTTTATGTCTGAAAAGCCACTTTTGGCGCAGCATGCGCACCAACCCCATTGGTTGGCAGAAAAAGTGACTGACATTATCTTTGGAGATCTGCTTTTTCCATGCTTGACCAGTACCTTTATCTGAACCGCCCATGCCTTTTTTACTGTTCCCTGACAGCTTTATCTTGCCTCTGCAGCTGCCATATCTTTCCATATCTTTTGCTTTTGGATTCTTATGCTTTTTGATATCTTTTGCTTGATCCTGTTAAAGATCTTTTCCCCTTTTCTAGGGATTATGTCTCCTAGGGTTTTCCTATAAATAATAATAATGTTTTAACACTACACACACAAAACACTTAATCTCTCCTGTTCTCTTGCTCCTTGCTCTCTCTGCCGTCTTCCTCTCTGCCTCCGTCTTCCTCCCTGTTCTGCCCCGCTTTTCCGGTAATATATATATATTATATATAATAATTTACTAATTTAATTATGCTAACTTATAATCAAGACCTAAAACAGATCATTAAAACAATAATCTTAATTATAGGTTAACTTGTGCTTGTTTAAAGTTGGTTCTTGCTTTATCTTACACCGCATCGTTTATCAAGTGAGTAATCTCGTACCTAATCCCTTTTTGCTTTTAATGTTTTGGGATGTTCATGTGTTCATACAAACTTAGAGTCTTAAACTTGTTTATGAACTTTAGTCGCGTAGTATCCCATGTGTTGAGGACGTAGACTTGGCTGTTTATTTGTATGTGTGGATCATTAACCGTCTTGTCGGTCTATTCCGCAGTTCTCATGGTACCATTAGATGAACACGGGAGAACTATCGTTTATGATTTTCTCTTTTGTTTACACATGCACAGTTTGTCTTGTTTGTGAGCTCAATTGTGAGCACTGGCAGTCTTATGAATCTTAGAGTTGGTCCCGATCAGATTACACCCTTGTTGAAAACCAGACATACACATGTTGCGCGCAGATTTATGGTTATCTATGTATTGTATTAAACTTGATTTCTCACCAACACGCAAGTGTTTGACGTTTATTTTAACACATGTTCAGGTTTGCAGTAGCTGTTTTGGAGCTTGTGGACACATAGGAAGTTTTCTTTATTTTGGACCTAGATTAAAATGTATCAAGACAAGCTATTGCTGTTCGAATATTTTGATTTATAATATATTGATTTATGATGATTTATGTTGTCTTGTGTTTACCCTGCGCGTGCGCGAATGAATGTATTTATTAAATATTGACACCCAATAGTGTCACGAGTAATGAAACAATATGTGGCGCCCCGATGTATAATCCGCCTTTGGTCGGGGTGTTACATGTTACACCATGGAGGTGTGTATCGATGATATGGTGGTAAAATCGAAGAAATCTAGGGATCACCTCCGGGATCTTCAAGAAGCCTTTGACATTCCTGATAAGTATACATGAAGCTGAACCCCTCCAAATGCCATTTTGGAGTGAGGGCAGGAAAGTTTTTGGGATACATGGTCATAAAAAGGGGATAGAAGCAAGTCCAGAGTAGATCAAAGCCATCGTGAACCTGAAGGCACCAACCAACGTGAAGGATGTCCAAAGGTTAACTGGCAGGATCGCAACCTTGAACAGATTTATCTCAAGATACTCAGAAAAGTGTAAGGATTTATACTATATCCTAAAAAGAACAAGACGTTTGAATGGGGGCAGAAACATGATAAGGCAAGAATCACTCGTCAGCACTTCTGTTAATGAAGCCTGAAGATGGTGAACCACTATTCCTCTATTTGGCAGTAACCTGAGACACGATGAGTGTTGTGCTGGTCAAGAAAGAATCATGAAGGTCAACACCATCCTATCTACTATGTAAGTAAAAGTCTACTTGATGAAGAAACCATGTATTCTCATTTACAAAAGTTGATTTTAGCTTTAGTTATGGCATCTACCAAGTTAAGACATTTTTTTGAGACACATAGTATTTTTGTTAAAACTAACTATCCTACTACAAATGTTTTGAGAAAAATGTCTGGTAGGATGGCTAAGAGGCCTGTTAAATTGAGTGCTTATGATTTAGTTTATGAGCTTAGGACAACAATTAAATCCCAAGATTTAGCCGACTTTGTGGCGGATTTCAGTAGTGATATACAGCAGGAAGCTAACTGGGAAGTTCAAAAACTAGACTAGGATAAGGGTAAGTGGATATTATTTATTGATTGAGCCTCAAATGTCAAGGGGGGCAGGCTTTGGAATCATCCTAAAATCGCCACAGGGGGGCATAATACCCCAAACAATCAGATGTGATTTCCAAGCCACCAATAATGAAGCCGAGTATGAAGCTTTAATTGCTGGACTTGAGTTATCCAAGGACTTAGAAGTTAAGAATATTCATGTGTTTGTGGATTCCTTATTGCTTACTAATCACTTCAATGTCTCTTATGCTGTTAGAAGTGAGAAGCTAACCGAATATCTTCAGATATTCAAAAATTTGGCAGAGAAATTCGATTCTTTTATTATTGAATAGGCACCTAGAGATGAAAACACTGAAGCAGATGCTTTGGCAAATCTTAGATCTGCCTTCAGGATCTCGACGGAACTAAAAATTTCGATCATACATATCCTGAATCTATCCACAGATTTACCTTCCATTGATGAAAAGGAAGTACTAAGTAAAGCTGATTCCCAAGTCAATGAAGTAACGGATTTTGAGAATATTGTTGATAGGATCATCAAGCTAGTCAGGAATCTTGTTTCCAACCTATCAAGAAATATTTTCAACACAACGAGATCCCTAAGGATGAGAATCCTAAAGCATTTCGTATGAATGTATCCAAGTTCATTATCTTAAACGATATTCTCTATAAGAAATATCTTGCAGGTCCATACTTGAGATGCCTGGAAGATCTTGAAATACAAGTTCTAAAAGATATCCATGAAGGCAACTGCGGGAATCACAATGGGGGTCGATCATTGTTCTCCAAAATCGTTACGACTAGTTACTATTGGCCAACCATGAGGAATGATGCAACGGTCAATGCTAAAAAATGTGATGCATGTCAAAGAAATAGCAACATTCTTCATCAACCGCTTGAACCTATCCATCCGATCGTATCTTCTTGGCCTTTCATGAAATGGGGAACGGATATTATGGGTAAACTACTGAAGGATCTAGGAAGAAAAGTTTTCATGTTAGAAATGACATGCTACTTTTCTAAAAGGATTGAAACAGAAGCATTTGCCCAAGTTCGAGAACTAGAAGTGATATCCTTCATCAAGAGAAATATCCTCACACATTTTGGAATCCCAGCCAAGATCATCTACGACAACTGGTCTCAATTCATTGGCAAAATAACTACCGACTTTTGTGCTGCACCACGCTAGTACACCCTTAAGCCAATGTATAAGTGGAATATTTAAACAAGATAATCGTCAACAATTTGAAGAAGAGGTTGGGGACAAAGAAAGAAAAGTGGGCTGTAGGGCTACCATTCATATTATGGGCAGATATAACTACATCAAAGGATACAACAGGAAAAACTCCTTGCTCTTTAGTATTTGGAACTGAAGCAATGATGCCGAATAAGATGGTGATCCCTACTACAAGAACTTTCCTCCAGATTCCTGAAACCAACAATCAGGATCATGCCGATGATCTCGATGTGGTGGATGAACTCAGATCTGCAAGGATTCGTATGTCGGCATACCACCAAAGAATCACCTAGTCATACAACAAGAACGTCAGTGTTAGAAGATTTCAAGGGAGAGGTTAGTACTAAGGAAGGCATTTCAGAACACAATGGATCCCAAAGATGGAAAGTTAGCACCCAAATGGGAAGGACTGTACAAGATCAAGTTTGAAGCAGGAAAAAGAGCATATAAGCTATATGTTATGGATGGCAGGATCCTCCCAAGATTCTGGAATGTTGTTCATCTTAAACTCTATTTCACGTAAGTTAGAATTTTATTTCTAACTTTGTATGGTATGTATTCTGACTTTACTATTTCAATTATTTATTTCCTTTTGTATTGTTTTTTAAATCCCACTACTGACATAAGCATCAGAGGGGTGTTAGACGAGCTAACACCCACCCTCACAAAGGTTTAAGTGTTTTGCAGAATCGAGATCCTGACTAAGAAGTGAATACATTCTTAGGGGTTTCTCTACCTCTCTAAGTTTACGGTATAAATCGTTTCAAAGGTTTAAAGGTTTTCACCTTTCTACGAATTGGGTTTAAACACCTCGCCATGAGCAAACGTTTTCCACATGTAATTCAAGATGGCACGATCAGTTCATCTTAATGGTGACTGACAATTTCGTCGTTGTTGGTTACATGATGGATCCTCAAGTATATTACCAATGTAATAACATAAGCATGTTATACAACTGTGGCTTGTCCCAAGTATTTACATAAGGTTTTGGCATTTTCATGTCACTCACGATTGGCTTGTTCTCAGTATTTACATAAGGTTTTGGCATTTTTATGTCACTCACGATTGGCTTGTCCCATGTATTTAACACTTATGTGTTAACCCAAGTTCAAAGTTATTTTCTGGATTTCCCCAGGATCTTTATGATCAAATCTATTTTGGGATTTTCCCCAGGATCTTTATGATCAAACCTATTTCGGGATTCTTCCTAGGATCTTTATGATTAAACCTATTTTGGGTTTTCCTAGGATCTTTTTGATTAAATCTATATTTGGGATTTTCCCCAGCATCCTCAGGATCACCTAATCATCTCAGCTATTATCTTAACATATCTTGCAGGGTCTTAAGGTTTAACCAAAGATAAAGGTTATAAAATTGATTGTCTTCAAACTTTAAAGAACTCTAGTTCCTATCCATATAGACCTCATCCTATCCAAAATAGGTTTGATTACTATCTACTTACTTTCCTAAGTATGTGGTGAACAAATTGTTTTTCCGCTTACGATTTTATTCAGTGCTAATATAGCTTAACAAAAGTTTTCATCAATACCTTTTGGTATTAATACAAGATAGACATAAGTAAAGCCAAAAGGTTATTATCATATTAATAAAAAATGATATCTCTGACTTCATCCTGAAACCTAGGATCCCTACATCAGAGATACTAAGAAGTTTTTCCTAAGAACAGTTAAGGCTTTGTCTTGAAACTCAGGATCTATCCACCTTAAGTTGTTCATTGTCTTACAAACTGAAATTTAAATTGTTCAAAAGATCATCACCACATAACAAAGAAAAGTAAATCGTTTAGAGTGCAACCATATCGAAAGCTAGCAAATAAAAACCATTAAACAAGGAGGGGCTCGGACCTTGTCTTTGTTATCCTTCATTGCCCCTCTGTAAAGCCTGCAACCATCCTAGCCAGGATGACCTTGTCACTATCGCTAGCTTCACCATCCCCGACCTTGTCCTCAGCCACCTTGCTCGCCTCAGCGGGATCCTACTCGAATCCAAGCCTAATTCAGCTCTTAGCTCTGCTCCCTAACCTTCAGACCCTTGAGATCCCAATATGCCTTATCAAACTTGGGATTCATGGCCTCTTCCATCAATATAACCCGGGAACGGCAAATGAAGTGAGTAGAAAACAATTGAAGATTCATTTTGTAATCCTGCAGCTCCTTGGCATCATCAGCCTTAATCGCCTTGAGATCCTTTCTTCAGCCAGTCACATTGCAGACTTCTTTTCAAGACAAAGGGATTTAGCCTTGTCGATCTTGGAAAGATCTTCCACCTTCTCCCTACATACCTCAAGCTCCTGCACAGTACTGCTGTGGATCCTCATGATCTGATCAAGGCCCTGGGAAAATACAAACATGTTAGTTTTCAAATACAATTCAAGGTAAAACTAGGAATGATGGAAATCCCTACCTGCTAGACAATGGGTTGTATATTTTCAAAGGTCAGAGTTTCAGTAGTATGCCCGACGACTTCAACCCTTTTACTTTTCTTCAATGAGGAGGGCTTGCTTTCGAAGATGGAATGGGTGATTTTGAGAACTCAACGGTGGCTGGCTCCTTCTTCTTGATAATGTTCTCGAGATTCTCCAACATAAAACCTTGTTTGGCTGAATTAAAGGAGATCTGAATTGGCGTGAATTTTTTTTTAAAAAAAGACAGTTCAAAATCCCAAGAGAGATACTTACCAGACATGCTTTCTGATACGTGGCTAGTAGAGGAAGAAGCAGGGATTTCAAGATGAAAGATTCTTTCTATGTCTGGGATCCTCAGAATAGCAGGAATCCTCCTACAAGCCTCTATTGTTGGTGGTGCAAGATCCTCAAACTTCGGTGTTGCAATAAAAAAGAAACAAATAAGTATTCACCTTATTTAATTATTTGTTTGATTTGTATTTTATCCTACCCTTGAAAACCCACTGGAAAGGAAGACTTTTTCCGCCCAGGATGGAATTCCTCCGGGCAAAAAAGAATTTCCTATTCTATTTCCCATCATTTTTGGTTATTTTCAGGATCAGGTGAGTTTGTCCAGAAATGATTTGAAACACAGAACTATAACTTTGTTTTTAGTAAGATCGGGTTTACCATTCAAAAGGGGGTGGTGGTGCAGCTTGTTGCCCACTTATCCATCTCTCTGTTGTAATTGAATCTTTTATTTAATATATGAATATAAAAACACAAATATGCTAGAGCAGTGCGTTCTCAAGCGATAAACAATAGCTAAATTAGAGATGTCGAAATCAAGATTATAGGTAGTGATAATGTTGTTCAACATAGACAATATCCTCCAGGCCATCGACATCATTTGAGCATAACTCAAGCCAGTGATTTTGAAGAACTTGGTGATAAAGGGTGGAAAGGGATAAGATAAACCAAGAGAAAACGGATAATATGTGAAACAACCCTAGGTTTTAGAAATGAGGTTTGAACAGATCTGCTTTTCGAAAGGTCAGAAGATGGTTCCTTTAGGAAAATCTCTTTAGCTTGAAGTCGGGCAATATCGTGATCAGTAAAGCTACATGTTTCTAAATTCAGCAAGGCGAGAAGCTTCTCGTTAAGAAACTCCTTTCCGGAATCTTCAGCCGAAGAGGCGGACGACCTAGTTCTCTTTTACTCCATTAAAACTTATGATTACAAAAGAAAAACCCTAGAAGAATTAGTAGGAAATAGAGAGAAAGATACCATGATTCCGGAGTCAATATGAAGATAAATATACCTTGAATGGAGTAATTATAGGCGCTTATCCCTACATTTAAGATGTGGTGGTTAATTTGCTTGGTAATTTAATCCAAGTCTTTTCACAGCTGTAGGGGTGTGCATGGGTCGGTTTGGGGAGGTTTGAGGCCAAACCCATAACTGTAACCAATATGTCGGTTAGTATATAACCATAATCATAATCGATCCATTATGGCAGTTTTGGTTAATCGGTTTTGAAGGTTATAGCAAGTTGGTTATGGGTCGGTTAATCGTGGCTAAAACATTGTAATTGAGCCTAAAACTTTGGTACTAAATATTACAAAAAAAAATAATAATAAAAAATAAAATGACTTGACATAGTTCAACAAAATATATAATTCTTAATATTAATAATATATACTTAAACAAACGATAAATGGATTAACTTTTTAGTAAAATTAAATCATATAGTAATTAGTGAGAACATTATGTAAGACCCCGTTCCCGGTAACCCTACTTTAGCGTCGGATTTACTCATAAACACAGTTCTTACAAATCAGAGTTTATTTAAAACTTTCGCGGAATATAAAACTTATCCGTTTATTACAAAACATTTAATCTTTTCTTTAAAACCAACTTAAAACATTACTTTTAAAACATCATTTCTTTCATCTTCAGATGCCAGTCATTCAGTCCATAGCCACGTGCCATCCTCATGCTAACTCTTCAGTCTGATCACCTGCGTGCATACTGAAAGTCAGCTACGCTGAGTGAGTTCTAGTTAATCAGGTAATCATACATTACATACATATATCATACATACTTACGTATCCGAAGATACATACTCATACTTAACTAGTTACCCTTCTGTTCTACATACATGCTTACTACCATACATATCTACAATCACAATCCTCAGTCAACCGAGAGTACGTTCATAGTCCGCCGTCTATACCTGTACTCAAGGTCGTGAACATGTAAAAGGTCCGCAGTCCTTACCTATGTTCACCGATTATGGTACGTGCAAGGTCCGCAGTCCTTCCCTATACCATCCTATATTAACAACATGTACAAGGCCCTCCATCCTTCCCTATGTTGCAACCTAACCATAGCACGTACGAAGTCCGCAGTCCACCCCTATGCTACCACAACACAAATACAGCACGTGTAAGGTCCACAGTCCTTTCCTATGCTTCCACAACACAAATATAGCACGTATAAGGTCCACAGTCCTTTCCTGTGCTGACGCCTATCTACAGTAAATATAAGGTCCGCAGTCCTTATCTACGTTTACGTCTATACCTATAACACGTATAAGGCCCACTGTCCCTATCTACGTTTACATCTATCAACTATATCACGTATAAGGCCCACAGTCCTTAACTACGCCATCACCTGCCAAGTCCATGTCCAACGGGAGTTAGAGGGATTTGCCATCCTAACTTGCTACGTCGGACGTAGAACTACCATACCGTTCCTGTACTTGCATACACATTCTTCACATATACAATTTATAGCATAAGAACACCCTAGGCGTTCTTCACATCATTCAATTAACGATCATACTCCTTGTCGGCATGTGCAATATCCGAAGATCGTTCACGCCCCGACAAGCATTTATTCATAACAATCATACATCATCCATATATAATATTTATCTCTTTATTTATAACCTGACAGTACGCGCAATATCCGAAGATCGTTCGCGTACCGACAAGCAATCATTCATATCTATCATATATATCACATATGGCATACACTTATCACTTAGGATAAATGTATTAACAAACACATCGAGTATGCACACAGCCCCGAAAACATAACAAGAAAATGGGGCTAGAAACTCACCTGAACTCGGTTACTTCTTCTGCTAACGGTTACTCCTTCTTGAGTTGTGCGCGTCTAACTGTTTAATAATTACAGTATTAAGTACCGCTCTAGTCATCTCATTGCTACTTAATTAGTCTTACACGTCTAAGCTGTTTTACTTCATTAAATCATTACCTGGTTAGTTAATCGTTACTCATTAACCTTTAAAGGTATCTTTCATAAATTGCCAAACTCCAAGGGCTGTTATGTAATTATATAATCATTTTCTAAGTCCAGGGACCATTCTGTCTTTATATTAAACTCCTAGTTTGTTACTTTGCCCTTAACGAATTGGGTAAAGAATCATCCTCTGATTCGCTAAGCTCCCATAACGAACTAGCTAATGAATCACCCTCTGATTCGCTAAGCTCCCATAACAAACTAGCTAACGAATCACTCTCTGATTCGCTAAGCTCCAATAACGAACTAGCTAACGAATCACCCTCTGATTCGCTAAGCTCCCATAACGAACTAGCTAACGAATCACCCTCTGATTCGCTAAGCTCCCATAACGAACTAGCTAACGAATCACCCTCTGATTCGCTAAGCTCCCATAACGAACTAGCTAACGAATCACCCTCTGATTCGCTAAGCTCCCATAACGAACTAGCTAACGAATCACCCTCTGATTCGCTAAGCTCCCATAACGAACTAGCTAACGAATCACCCTCTGATTCGCTAAGCTCCCATAACGAACTAGCTAACGAATCACCCTCTGATTCGCTAAGCTCCCATAACGAACTAGCTAAAGAATCACCCATAACGAATCACCCATAGTTCTTATCCAGACTTTGACTCAAGGGTCAAAGTCAAAATCGTCAAGAACAGCAAATAGTCAACAGATCTTAGATCTGCAATTAAACCTTCGTTTCTTAACCAAATATCACGATTTTGGTATCAACGGAATCGTCTGACCAGCGCCTACAAACCCCAACCATCAAATCGGCCTAACATCGATGTTTAAGGGGTGCGATTTAGGCATATAGGTTACGAGTTCTTTTAGGTTAACAATTAACCTATCAAATGCTAATCAATTCCAGTAATATTTGTTGTTTTGGGTTCATTTATAACAAACTAACACAGATCTATGATTTCCCAAATCAAACCGAACCTATACGAACGATTTCTAACTATAAACGTACTTTTAACGAGTCGAACTACGAACACAGTTAAGCCTTGATGTTGTTTTGGTCCGTCATGACGTTCCAGCACCAACAAGCTCGGGTTTTCGCCTTCGGATCTTGGTTCGGGTTATAAGATGGTGTTGTGTGTGTTTTCTAAGGTATAGGCTAGTGTGTAGATTAGGATAAAAATGGAAAGGATTAGGGTTTAAGGGGTATTTATACACTCTTAAGCCCATGGACTTAAGGCCCATCTTTCCCTTTTGGTCCATAATTAAGTCCATCTAAAAGCCTACTTATCCTATCATATTTTATTATTATTATTACTACTATTCGAACGAAAAATTGGGATGTTACACATTATTAGTTTATTACCTTCTTTAATTTTCTCCAAATTATCAAAGCGCGTCAAATTATTCTCCATAAAGTTGAGAATCTTGTAAATGGGGCGGTTCGATTATGGCGGTTGAAATTACCTTTAACCAAAACAGCCCCATATTTGGTGGTACTCAAAAACTCATTAAACAGGCCCACTGGTTACGTCGGTTATCAGTTAAAATCGGTTCGTGTATGTCGGTTATGGTTGAGTTAATGGTTATGGCGGTTAATTTGCACACCTCTAATTAGCTGGGCAGACGTCATCAAGATAAGAATTAAGAAAACAAAAATATTACCATTGTAAAGTTGTTTACGGCTGGCATATTTTTTGGGGACAGTTGTTATCGGTCAGTTTCTTGACTAAGATCCTGACTAGTATCTTGGATGATATCCTGACATCCGGATCCTTAGCAGGTTCGGGATCTTGAGCCTTGTTTATTTGAACTAACTAATATGCTTGCAGGTTACTCATTGAATAACAACCTGAAGCGGCTAGTAGACTGAGTCTTGCTGATATTTCAGAGTTCCAGTTGAAGAGCACGTGGGGAAGAAGAATAGGTCTTGCAACGACTATGCAGCTAGGGTTTCCTAGATAATAGGATATTTTGTTTTTTTTTTCTATAGAAGGAGGCTGGTGAGAACACTTAGAACACACAACTTTATGCACGTACTCACTACTCGCACTATTGTACTTAGCATATGTTCTCAATCAGTTCTTGAGCTGTAAACCACTATTCATATTAGTAAATTGAGGCTGGGATAGTTTCCCCCTCCTGAGGTTTTTTCCGAAGATCCTCACCAGGATCCTAGGTTTTTCCTTGCTATATCGATGTGTTCACCTTTACTTTTACCGCATTTTCTTACCTAATTGTTGAAGAAAACTTCACCTCACTTAATGAATTTGTTCAATTATTACTTCTGTAAATTTGACCTAAACAATGTGTAATCATTGATTTGACACATTGAACCGGACATGTCTAGATAAATATTTGAACATGTAACATTAATAATTATGACGATTTTAAATTAATTTTTATCCTAAGTATTCTACTTGGCATCTTTTATTAAAAGAAAAGCATCGTTTTTAACATATTCCAAACACAAATTTCTCTAAAATACTTAGGTGTTGTTTGTTTTTTTAGAGATAAAATATCTGCAGTCTGCGTACCACATCTATAGCAGAATAGATGGACCAAACCTCTGCAGTCTGCAACAAGAAGACTGTTTGTTTTTTAATGTCTGTAGACTTCTAAAATAAACCCTGAAATTTAAATAAACCGAAACTTAAATAAAAAAGGTCTTTAACAATTAATAAAAATATTCATCAAACCTAAACTTTCTACCAACTAATAACAATCTAACCAAATTAACAAAAAAACTTTAACAATTAACAAAAAACTACAAACTTTATTCAAAAACAAACTAATAACAATATTAAACAAACCTAACTTTCTACAAACATTTTTCTATTACAAACTAATAACAATAATTCATCAAACCTAAACTTTCTACAAACTAATAACAATCTAACAAAATTAACAACAAACTTAATTAACAAAAAACTACAAACTAGTAATAATATAACAATTACAATAATGGTGAAGAAATAAACATACCAAGATAGATGGAGATGGTATGGTGGTGGCGGCAGGTATGGCAGCGGTGGTATGGGGTGGTGGCGGAGCAAGGTATGGCGGCGACTGGTATGGTGGTGTATGCGGCTGGTATGGTGGTGGAGGTGGTTGGCTTTGAGAGAGGATAGTAGAGGAGATTAGGGTTTGTGAGAGAATCTGATGAGAATGTGTTAGAAGAGATTTTAGAAGAGCCTAGAAGTGGTTGGACCATGTCCGCACCAGGAAGTTGGCGCGCAGACGTTTTTTAACGAAACGTCTTCGGAAAAACAAACACTCTACAAATGACAATGTCTGCGCGGCGCAGACAGAAGAAGCCAGGAAGTTCTTTTGGGAAAAAACAAACACCACTTTAGTTTCTTAGACTCCCTTCTAATCACAACTATAAATACCCTTCATTTTCATCTTATTTCCTTTGCTCATTCATCTCTTCATCTCTCCCTAAAACATTCCTCCAAGTAAGGTTTTAGTTTATGTTTTCTTTGTTCTCTCTTATTTTTCTTTTTTGTTTATAATGGTTCTAAAACCATCATATAATAATTTCAAGGATCCCACATAATCCGTATACCATGGTGTGTGTTGTGGAGGAGACGAAGAACAAAATGTTGGAAGATAATCTTCAGTGGTCACACATTCACAAGTTCTTGCATTCTTGAAGTTCTTGTTATATTTTATTTATTTTAATTCATGAACCATAATAATTTTGATGATACATGGCCAAACATATTTTTTTTATCATACCAGAAGTGGTTCATAATTTTTCTTTATCAAAATCCGTTACAAAACATCAAAACATTGTTATTTACAATGTTCCAGATTTGACATAAGAATTGTTCGACAAAGGTTGAGCAATAACATGGTCATAACGAACTAGAACGATGCAGGGAAAATTCCTATCATTAAATATATTGAGTTCCCATTTTAAATATTATCTATTTGTATTTCCTTTCTTTCGTAGGTCGTCATAATCGTTATTTTAAAATAAGTGCGCAAATCTATACCTTTTTAGAAGAATGATTGTTTTAGCCAATCTCAGGTCCGAATCTGACCAAAGTTTCTAAATGAAAGTTGTTCCTAACACATTTATTTAGTTTACGGGAGTTATTTATAATTTTTGGGAATCGTAGGATAGCAAGCTATCCAATTCTGTTTTCATTTTTCTTTTCCTTTTTCAAGTACAAGTTATTTTCATCATAACATTATAATCCTTAGTTAATTATTCTTCAAACACAAACTAAAACTAGCCTTATTAATTTTATTTAGGGCTTACACATTAGGTCATTCACACACTTAACCAAGATCTAAATCTTTCAACCCACCAAATTCAATGTTAGTTTACATACCCCATTTTTTTCTTTTATATATCTTGAGGGTAGCATGTATACCTTATGTACTATTCGAGTTTTATTATCACGTCTATTTAAAACATAATTCAATTTATGTTTGTGTGTGCTTATTGCATGCTTTATGATTATTCTTTATGTGCTTAAGAGTTTATTTTATTGTTTGGTGGTTTGGTATCTCCTAGTGTGATCATGTATTTACCCAAGTACATTTATTTTGTATCAACAGGAACGAGTCAACATCTATTTAATTCTTTACATTTTCATAAGAATTGTAATGCTCATCATTGACATATGAATAGTGATTTTATCTATCTATCTATATATATAAACTTAAACTTATGTATTCCCACCAACATTCATGTTGATAAACTCTATTTGTATACATGCTACAGGTTCAAGTATGTGGTGTTATCTAGATCGAAGATAGATAGTTTGGCCTTAGGTTATCTAGTCAAAAAATACAAATGTATGGTGTATTTGATTTGGTTATTGGAATTGTGTACTTTTTTTTAATGTTAATGAATTAAATAATTATTTTCGCTTTAATTAACATTTTTTGAGCTACTGTCCGATCAATACGTAAAGCCCCGACATGTTCTGTCACCTTTGGTCGGGGTGTGACAATTGGTTTGAATCCCGATGAGG
This sequence comes from Bidens hawaiensis, assembly GCF_021521415.1. Classification (NCBI taxonomy): domain Eukaryota; kingdom Viridiplantae; phylum Streptophyta; class Magnoliopsida; order Asterales; family Asteraceae; genus Bidens; species Bidens hawaiensis. The sequence goes on from NW_027491017.1 coordinate 2,995,994, forward strand.
ATCCTACTAAGGTGAGTAAAATTGCTGGAAATAGGGTTGGGGATGCTGAGGTCAATAGTAGTGATGGCGAGAAGGTTGTGTAGGCTGGGATGGCTGCATGTTTTGTGGATGGGCAATGAAGGATATTAAATACAAGGCCCGAGCCCCGGCTTGTCTGATTGTTTTTGTTCGTTGGTATTCGATATGGTTGTAAAAATATTTACTTTTCTGTCTTGTGGTGATGTATTTGTACAACTTCTTTTCATGCTTTCTAGAACAATAGATAAACAAGGTGGAGGGATCCTGGCGAAGTCAAGATTATCCTTTTATTTAATGTTATGATAATCTTTAGCCTTATGTCTATTCTGTTTTATGTAAAAAAGATGATAAAAATATTTGTTGAACTATACTTAGTCGGATTGAATAAAAACACAAGTTTGAAAACATTTTCTCTCCACATACCTAGGAAAGTAAACATGTACACAAACTTGCAAGGATAGGGTTTATGTTGATAGGCGTTACGAACCTCTGAATTTTTAAGATGATCCATAACAACTTCTTGAGTTCATCCTGGAAGTCCTGCAGCATATAGTAAAACAATCTCCTTTGAGGATTCTTAGATAAACTGTGATCCTAAGGATCTTGGGGAAATCCCAAAATAGGTTTGATTGATCATAATGATTTAGGGGAAAATCCCAAAAACTTTGATCATAAAGATCTTGGGGAAAATCCCAAAAACTCATTTGATCATAACGATCCTGGAGAAAATACCGAAAATAACTTTGATTGATCATAAAGATCCTGGGGGAAATCCCAAATATAACTTTGATTGATCATAAAGATCCTAGGGAAAATCCCAATAATAACTTTGATCTTAAGTTAACACCTAAGTGTTAAATAATTACGACAAGCCAATCGTAAGCGACACAAAAATGCCAAAACATTATGTAAATACTTGGGGCAAGCCACGGTTGTATAACATGTTTAATTTATTCCATTGCTAATATACTTGAGGATCCAGCACGTAATCATTAATAGCGAAATAGTCAGCCACTGTTTAGATGAACAAGTCTCGCCATCTTGAATTACATGCGGACAGCGGCGCCCAGACGGAGTGTTTAAACTCAATTCTCAGAAAGGTGAAAATACTTAAACCTTATAAGGGATGAGAACCTTAATCATAGAGAGGTGGCCAAACCCCTAGGAATGCATTTACTTCTTAGTCGGTCCCGATTCTGCAAAACACTTGAACCTTTGTGAGGGTGGGTATTAGCTCGGCTAACACCCATCTGATGCTTAAGTTTGTAATGGGTTTCAAAAATAATATAAATATAAATAAAAATAATATAAATATAAATATATAATTGAAATAGTAAGGTTAGGATACATACCATACCAAATTAGATTTAAGATTCTAAGTTACACAAAGAAAGGTTTGAGATTAACAACATTCTAGGATCTTTACAGGATCCTGCCATCTGTAAAAGACAGTTGATATGCTCATTTTCATGCTACAGCTTCGATCATGTACTGTCCTTCCCATTTGGGTGCTAGTTTTCTGTCTTTGGTATCCATTGTATTCTAACATGCTTTCCTTAATACCTAATCACCTACTTGAACTTAACTAGATCTAACGTTTTTAATGTATGACTTGACAATTCTGTGCTGATACGCTGCTGTTTTGGTCAAAAATTGGTTTAAGGATAATGTAACCAAATGTGATTTTGTGAGGTAGAGTGCTTGTATAATAATAGTTATTATATAAACGAAATAAGGATGAACACATAGATTTTTTACGAGGAAAAGCCCTTGATCGGATGAAGGTCACTGGCACAAAACCCCGGGTGATGACAAATGTCTATCACCACTATATTAATCAAGAAAATAAGGTTACAAGGTTGGAAGCTATGATCAACGAATACAAAGAATACTAAGTGTGTGTATGATTATAGTGATTAATAGTGTGAGTCAAGAATAATGTGTTGTCCCTATCTAGCTGATCATGCCTCGGTATAAATACAAAAAAGTATATTAAATATTTATCCCATAAATCCACCACTACTCCATTATAGCTGTTACTTTGACCACGTGCTAGACCAGTTGGACGACACAATAATAGGATAGACCAAGTCATTAGCCGTTAGACCTGTTTATATAACACCATGCAAAGGAACAATATAATAAGTACGGTAGATCCTTTATCCATATAGAGTCTGGAACATATATCAAGGATAACCGATCCAAAATCATGTAAGAATAACGTACCCTTAGTACAGAATATCAGTGCCCTAACAATTGCCCCCAAAATGGTGGTTGTGAGTAGATCACAGCTGTCATTCTGAAATCAAATCACCTGCAAAAACAGATAGATTGTGACATGTTAGATATAATTGTTTTAGACAAAAATCTGCTAAGGATAATGTATCCAAATATGTAATTGTGAGGTATAGTGCTATGATATTAGCAACGATTGTATGAACGAAATTAAGATGAACACTGTGATTTGTTGCGAGGAAAAACCCCTTGATCTTGTTTAGTTCAAAGGAAAAAAACCCCGGGTGATGACCACTCGTCAATCACCGATTTATTAATCACAAAAAGGTTACAAGTGTTTTGGAGATTACGATCAATGTTACAATGAATGCTAGTGTGTAGAGAGAATTATGAGTTCTGCTCTAGTGTGTGAGAATACAAGTGATGTCTAATTGATCGTTATCTCGATATTATAAAGAAAATACTAACTAACAATATTTCCTAATAATCTGCCACTCTTCCACAACTCCTTCAACGTTCATTGACCACGTGCTGGGAGCTTCCAATAGCGAACTTTGAGGTAGACTCAGTCATATAGTCGTTATAAATAACTAGCACATCACCATTCAAATACAATCATTAGTAAACAAATAATACCGAGGATCCTCGTTCCTTTGCAACTTAATACATATCTCAAGGATAGCTTATCCATAAGACAGTCAAGGATAATGGATCCTCAACATAAAATTCATGCCCTAACAATTGCCCCCAAAATGGTGGGTGATAGTGTAACACAACTGTCATTTTGAAATTCAAATCCCTGCAAATAGGAGACGATTAGACGTGTGTCAGATGGTTATTATCACTAAACTCATAAATATACGCCGCCTATATATGCGATGATTATAACCATTTTATAACCACACATCCAGCCGTCTCTCAGGTATCATTCTTTCTTCTTCTTTTATTTTCTTTGAACATGTCTACTGTTTCTGTATCCTCCTCCTCTTCCGAATATACCGACCTCGACGAACTCTACTCGCAAGGTATCCTTCAAGCCCCATCTTTCGAGATCTGTATGTTCATGGATCCAGAAATTGACGACATCCGATCACATTTTCAGGCCAACACTGTTTTCCGACTTTTCGATTCCTCAACCCGCAGCGACTGCATATCAACAAACTGGGTTTGTTTTTCAGCCCAACCGTTCCTAATAGGCTTCAAATATCCCTTTCCTGATTTCACCCAAAGTTTCTTCACCTTGATGGGAATCAGTTACATCTAGACCATGCCTATGTTATGGAGAGTTCTTCACGTTGTAGAAAGGATAATCGAGGAAGAAGGTGTTGAGTTTGGCTTGTCGGAGTTAGCTTATCTGTACAACTTGGTTACCCACGGCTCCAAACATTTTTTTTTTAAATCGAAACCCCGCCAAGTGATCCCTATTTCCAAGGTTACTATGAATGATACCCTCTGGAGGAATCAATTTTTCTTCGTCAAAAAGGATTCTATTCCGGGTGGACCCGCTCTTCCCAAAAAGTGGATCCGGAAGGGTAGGATCTAGTATTCTTAGGTTGCAACAAAAGGATACTTGATTCTTATGCTAATATTTTTTTCCTTTCTGATGCAGTTGAAAACTTCGCTTCGCTGTCCGAGATTCCTGGAGTTGAAGATAGAGTCAAGAAATTCTTATCACTGGATCCTACAATCAGAACCTTTCAAGCCAAGTTTATCGAAGCTTTTCAGGAGTCAAACTCAGAGTCAAACATGTCAAGTAAGTATAATAAATTTTAATATTGATAAAAGTAATTGTAAACTTATCTGCGAATTACTGTTTATAGGTGCTCAGAAGTCTGGAAAATCTGCATCTAAGTATTCTCTCAAAGACATTGACTGCATGTTCACAAAGAAGGAGTCCCCGAAATCGACTCCAGTGCATGAGCCTCGTCCAGTCATAACCCGAGCCAAGTCAGGAGCAAAGAGGAAGAAGAGCTCCGAACCAGAGAACCCCTTTGACACTGAGAAACAGTTGCTCGAGATGAACCGCCATAAGGCTCTTTTATTCTCTTAACCATTGTTGATAGATTAAGGATTCTTCTGATCTTGTCTTACTCTCTTATACAGGCTGTGAACTCTGCTCGAGGCCACCATGAGAAGATAGTTGGACAATATGAGGAGACCCTTGCTGGGATGAGGTCCATGGCAGCCGCAAAGGATAAGGCTCTCTCCAAAATGACCAAGGAGAAGAAACAGGCAGAGGATCACGCATCCACACTCGCGGTCCAAATGCAGGATGAGATCAACCGGGCTACCAATGAGGAAAAGATCTGGGCAACTAAATCGGTTCTCCAGGCCAGAATCAAGATGGTAACTGAAGCCAATGACCAATCTTTCGATAGATCCTCATGGGACATCATGCGGTGGAAGCAAGCCTTGTCTGACTTGGGTGGAGGTGAGGACGAAGAAGAAGGTGAGATGACCGACGCAGGTGGAGCAGGTGCAAGTTGTGAGTCCCCCGGGGCGTCGCTGATCAATACGAGATCCACACGAGGTCTAGGAGTGCGGAATCCTCCTAGACTCGTTTATGGTGTAGAAGACAAAGAACACGATTACATACAAACAAACACATGAACAAACACACGAACGGGATAACGAATATGCAGATCTTTTTACTAATAACCATAACACGTTACATACCGAACATAAACAAAACACGGCCGACCCGAGGTGAGCTCTACCTCGGGCCGTCCCACACGAATCTCCCTCTCTGTTTCTCTCTAGACAATTGAACTGAAACACAAAACACTCTAACTTTCTAGACACTAAAACCTAAACAAGACACACACATATATATAAAACCAACTTCGCGGGCTTGGGCTTGGGCCAGTAGGCGAAGTTGTTCCACCTTCGCCTATGGCGAAGTTGTTATAACTTCGCCTATGGTGAAGTTGTTCTAACTTCGCCTATGGCGAAGTTGTTCTAACTTCGCCTATGGCGAAGTTGTTCTAACTTCGCCTATGGTGAAGTTGTTCTAACTTCGCCACTTCGTTTCCGCTGGTCAGAATTGCATAGCGACGGTCACAAAATGCACCAACAGAACTCCTCTTTGACCGTTGCTCTCAATTCTAACAAACACAAAAGATCATCTGCTACAAAACATGCACCAACAAAGTGGAGTGAAGGATACAGAGGAGGCTGAAGAAGGAAAGGAAGCAACCGCGGAGGGTGAGGCAGCCGCATAAACAGGCGATGAAGGATATAGAAGACAAGTCCCAATCCCGTTTTCTTTATTTTGTTTAGTGATGTTTTTATGGAAAATGGTTATTGTTTTGGACAAAAATCTGCTAAGGATCAAGTATCCAAATCCGTTATGTGAGGTAAGGTGCTAACTCGATAATGACAAGTGTATAAGCGTAATATTGGTGAACACAAAGGTTTGATCACGAGGGAAAAAGCCCTTAACCAAGATAGTCTTACTTCGGTCAAAACTTATCAAGGTAATCTTTGGTAAAATAACTCCGGTCAAGGATTAATAAGATAATATTTGGTCGAATTACTTTAGTCAATGATCAACAAGGTAACCTTTGGTCGACGAGTATATGATTATCGTGATCTCCGGCACAAAAAAACCCCGGACGGTGAAAACTATCACCGTCGATTATATTGATAACTAAAAGGTGGTTACAAGTGTTGTGGAGTAAATGACCGAGATTACAAAGTATGCTAGTGTGTAGAGAGAATGCTAGTTCCTGCTCTTAATGTGTGTGATAGTACATGTGTTTTTCTACTCGATCATAGCTCAAATAAATAAGAAAATATTACTAACAATATTCCCTAACTATCCGGAAGTCTTCCGCTAGCCGCTCCACGACCTTTGACCACGTGCCAATAGCCGTACAGTAGCGAGATAAGTGGGAGAACGAGTCTTGTAGCCGTTGATATTTGCACGTTCATCTTCACATTGAACTAGAATTCTGAATCCATGCTCCAGCTAGAGAATGCTCTGTGAGGATAATAGATACAAGTACGTCTTAAAGTCGCCACACATGTCTAACAAATCACCATACTAAACGCAATCATTAGTAAACAAGTAATACCGAGGATCGTCGATCCTATATATCCTGACACATATTTCAAGGATAAACTATCCATAAGACAGTTAAAGATAAAGGATCCTCAGTATAAAATTCATGGCCTAACAATTGCCCCCAAAACGGCGGGTGTCAGTGGAATACATATGTCATTTTGAATTTCAAAATCACTGTGAAAACTGATAGATGGGACGGTTTTGCCAGAATATTTACCATTTAACCCCCAAGGTTAATTATAACCGTCTATATATGTCTCTCTATATCTTTTATTATATACACGCTTCCTTCCATCGCATCTGGTATCCTTTCTACCTCTTTCTCTTATTTTCTTTAATCATGTCTGCTGCTTCCTCTTCTTCTTCTCCGGCTGCTTCTAACCCTTCCGAACAAACTTCCGATGACCGAGAGTTGTTGGAAATGGAACCCCAATGCCTCATAGCCAACCCATCTTCTGAGATTTGTAAACTTACAGATCCTGAGATTGACAAATTCCGCCTGTTATTTCCCCCAAAAACCCTATTCCTCCTTTATGATTCCAGTGTTCGTTGAGAGATGTATTCCAAGGTCTGGGCGTGTTTTCCGGTGACTCCCTTTCTTATCGGCTACAAGTACCCTTTTCCGTATTTTACCCAAAGTTTTTTTGATTCTACCGGCATCTCTTACATACAAGCTGTTTTGGACAAAAATCACACAAGGATAATGTATCCAAATTCGTAATTGTGAGGTAAGGTGCTAACACGATAATATTGAGCGTGTAATCGTAATCTGGATGAAAACAATGATTTGATCATGAGGGAAAAAGCCCTCAACCAAAATAATCTTACTTCGGTCAAAACTTATCAAGGCAATCTTTGGTAAAATAACTTCGGTCAAGGATTAATAAGCTAATATTTGGTCGAATTACTTTAGTCAATGATCGACAAGGTAACCTTTGGTCGACGAGTATATGATTATCGTGATCTCCGGCACAAAAAACCCCCGGACGGTGAAAACTATCACCTTCGATTATATTGATAAACAAAAGGTGGTTACAAATGCGTTGGAGTAAATGATCGAGATTACAAAGGGTGCTAATGTAGAGAGAATGCTTGTTTATGCTATAGTGTGTGTGTATATAATGTGTTTCCTAACTGATCATAATCTCCATTATATATAAAAAATAATAACTCAATGGAGTTATTAATATTAAAGACTATTAACTAATAATCCCTAAAAATCCGCCATGTCTTCATTATAATCGTAACAGCCACTTTGACCACGTGCTCCATCACTCAGGCTGCGAAAAAGGGGGTAGACCAGGTCTTGGAGCCGTTATACTTGATAAATATCAGCCTTCATATAAGAAACAACCGTTAACAGCACCGAATACCGAGGATCCATGACCATGACATAGCTCTGGAACTCTTAAGAAGGACAACTGATCCAGACACGTCAATATCTTCTTGACTGCAAGTTAGTGGAAAGACTGAGTCTTCTAACTGTTATACCTGCTAAATATAAGACTACACATGAGAACAACCAATAGTAAATAATAAGTACTGTGGATCCTTGATCCTGACGGGATCTAGAACACACGCTAAGGATAACTGATCCAAAACATATGCCAGGATAACATATCCACAGTGTCAAATTTCTGTGCACTAACAATTGCCCCCAAAATGGCGGTTGTGATAAGATCACAGCTGTCATTTTGCCTTTGAATTCAAACTTCTTTGCAAAATCATATGAGATTTGACAAGTTGGATATAATTGTCATATATCAATGGAGTTTCCAAGGGAACTTCCCTTCCGGCTGTATATCCTTCTCCCTGCAAATCATGAACAACTAGTAACACTTGATTAACCCGGGTGGATGGTTCATTTTTTGAATAGTGAAATCCGGGTTAAGATTTCCGGATAAGTCCAGGTTACTCATGTTTAATAACAATCTAAAAATTTTGACTATTCGCTTGTTACTTGTTATTTTGAAAGTTTGTTTGATATATATTTATACTTGTTGAAAGTTTTGAGAAATATTCTTTAGTAAAAAAGTTTTTAGGATAAAATATCCTTGCAAAAATAAACCAGGATCTTAAATCCTTATAAAAATAGATTGAGAATAATGAATCCTTATATCTATGAAGATATAAACTGAAATCAAATAAGTGTAAACCGATAAACAGAAATCATATCGTAAGGTCTGGTTAGACAAAAGTTACCATAAGTAATGATCCTTCTGTGATCCTGCTAGAAGCAATTTAAGGATTTTGAATCCATAAGTCTTGATCTTCACAATGAACTTAGAAAATTTGTTGCAAACAACTTAAAATATTAACTGGGACTAAACCCAATAAGCTGGGGACAAGCCCATAAAATAAACTGGGGACAAGCCCGTGCATCTGGGGACAAGCCCGTGTAATCTGGGGACAAGCCCGTGTAACTGGGGACAAGCCCAAATACAGATGTTAACTGGTGACATGGCCCTTGAGAAGAGGTGAAAACCCCTTAAACCTTAGGATTAAACTGGCGACAAGGCCCTTGAGAAGAGGTGAAAACCCCTTAAACCTTAGGGAATGGTACATCTACCATTATTCGTAGGATCCTCCACACAGCCGGAGACAACGAAATTGTCAGCCACTAAGCGTGTACTGGTCCCGCTGCCCCGAAATATACGTCGGATAGTGTGCGCAACTGGCGATCGTGAGAAAGGTGAAAACCTTTAAACTGTAGGGGATATGACCATCGGGGGTCATACCCAATCGTGGGCAAGGCCAAGGGAAATAGTAAAGTAACTTATATGAAAAGGAGAGGTGGCCAACCTCTTAGACTTTGAATCTCTTATCGAAATCTGCATTGTTACGATTTTAGGATCCTTGATCCTTTGAGGATAATATATCCTCTCAGGATACTGGATCCTGATTAGAAAAAATACTTCTTTAGGTGGATAACATTCCATGATCTTGGTAGTCTATTGCCTTCCATTGTGAGCAAATGATATGCCCCTTTCCTGCTTCCGACTCAATCTGATAAGGTCCTTCCCATTTGGGCGCTAGTTTCCCATCAGCCGGATTTGTTGTGTTTTGGAAGGCTTTCCTTTACACCAAATCTCCTTCTTGAAATCTTCTGATTTTGATATTTTTGTTGTATGCCCCAGCTACCCTTTGTTGATAAGCTGCCATTCTGATCTTTGCTAGGTCTCTGAGTTCTTCTATAGTATCCAAGTCTTCAAGAAGGATATCCTCATTGGCTTGAGGATCACGGATGCTCGTTCTCGCAGTAGGAACCACCATTTCTGTGGGAATTACTGCTTCGGATCCAAACACCAGTGAAAAGGGTGTTTGACCTGTTGCATTCTTTGGAGTTGTCCTGTCTGCCCAAAGAACGTAAGGAAGTTCTTCAGCCCATTTTCCCTTCTTGGATCCTAGCTTCTTCTTTAGATTGTTGATGATGATCTTGTTACTAGACTCAGCTTGACCATTGGCTTGAGGATGAACTGAAGTGGAAGTAATAATTTTGATGCCCCAACTGTCACAAAAGTTAGTGGTTCTATTCCCGATAAACTGGGAACCATTGTCACAAATAATTTCAGCAGAAATACCAAATCTAGTTATAGTATTTCGTTTAATAAAAGATATTACTTCCCTTTCTCGGACTTGTACAAATGCTTCTGCCTCAATCCATTTGGAGAAGTAGTCAGTCATGGCAAGCATAAAGACTTTTCCACCGGGTGCTTTTGATAACTTGCCTACAATATCCATACCCCATTTCATGAAAAGCCATGAGGAGGATATATGATATAAAGGCTCCGCTTGCTGATGAAGGATGTTTGCATGTCTTTGAAAAGCATCACATTTCCTTGAATACTCCACTGTATCCTTCTTCATTGTTGGCCAGAAGTATACTACAAAAATAGGTATTAGCTACGGCCAAATCCGTAGCAAATCTGTAGCAAACACCCCTTTTGCTACGGAATTGTTATGAATTTGGTTTGTAGGTAGAAGTCTTGTAGCTAATTTATTTGCTATGTTCTTTAGCTACGAAATAATATTTTTGCGACGGTATTTGCTATAGAAAAAGACGTAGCTATTATAGCTACGAATTTTGCTACAACAGTAATTGCTACGGATTTAAAGCTACGGAAATGTTTGCTACGGAAATATTAGCTATAGATTTGGATATGAATTTGGCTAGGATATTTTCTAAATTTTTGCTATGTTATTTGGTACCCAACTTGCCATGGAATTTTACTACATTTTTGCTATGAATCTTGCTACATATTTTGAAAAGTTTTTCGCTACAGATTTAGTTACAAATTATGCATAAAAAAATTTAACAAAATTTCTTTTTCATAATTTCTTTCTATTTCTTTTCTAATAACATTATATGCAAATTTCAATAAATAGAATACAAATAACGCCAAAAAAATATATATATCCCAAACAAATATAATAAAAGTATCCAACTCATCCAATTGTAACAATAAAAATCCAAATTATCCAAAAGCAATACCAAGTATTCAAACTATTGTGTTTGCCAACAAACTCATATAGAAATTTCTCGTTCATTTGAACACACAACCTCATTTTCTTCAATTTCCTCATTCATAGCATGCTCTCTACTTTATCTTGTTCCAATTCCGCTATTTGTCCCTTCAAACGCTGCACCTATAATTAATAAGTTAACAAATCACCCTTAGTGCCACCACATACAATAGGACCTTTTATTACCTGTTTTAACAAATAACAAGGAACTATATTACTCCCTCCGTCCCATTATAAGTGTCCTATTTTGACTTTTTAAGTCTTTATTTTACAACTTTGACCGTAAATATTTTTGTTCGTGTCATATAATACTTGATGAAAATTATATCAATGTAAAATACATTTAAACCCCAATCCATTCATATATTTTACATCAAGTATTATATAACACAAAAAAAAATATTACAGGTCAAAGTTAAACAAGATAAACTTGAAAAATCAAACTATGACACTTAAAATGGGACGGAGGGAGTACATAATAAGCTACTGCATCCAAAATATCAACCATGTATACCCCTTAAAATTTGTCTTATTAAATTTCATAAATAAAAAAAACAGACACACAATACTTACTTTAGCCTTATTTGGAGTACGAAACAAGCATGGCATTGGTCTTAATGTAATGCATAATATATCTATATCATTACAATGAACAAGAATTTAGCAAGGATATTATGAGATGCCACTCAAAGTTTAGGGAAAGTTAACTAAATAAGTTAACTTTAATTGAAGTACCACAAAACTACATCAAAAGTAGATACAGAATAACATAAATGAAACAAATTGCATACAAATAAGATGATTCAATAATTAATGTTTGGTAAATTTTGATTATTTTAAGATATACATGATAAACAAACCCTATAATCAGATAGTTTTGTTGCAGCTACTACTTATACATTTTACTATTTCAGTGAACCCCTAAAAAAAAGATAATCAAGATTAGATTCAATGCACCAAGTACTAACTATTTGTGACTAGAAAACACACCAATCAGATCATCACTTTCAAGATAATGCCAATGCCCGTATGGGCAAATTGTAAGAAGCAAAGGTTTTCTAAGCTAATTTTGTATTAAAACCAACCTGATCATCGCTTCATCCTTAAAGCAATTTGTTGTGCAGCAAGCTTCCAAAGTCCCTATCCAACCACATAAACAAGAGTACAAGACTCACCACCACTCTTAGTGTTTTTCCAAATGATAAAAAATGGGCCCGATATAGAAGACATTCCAGTATGTTGATGGCATTCCGATGTGTGAAATACAATCTGAGAGTAAATAAGATTATTTTATGCTTGACATGAAGAAATTTCTTATTTACTCTCAGAAATTTATGTGTGAGCTTTATTTGCCCAATATTCAGCAAAAAGAGCATCATAAAAAAGAATGAAGTTGAGAATTAAACAAAAAACTGGCAAATGAGATTGAAACAATTCTTTTGACGAAAAAAAACACATACTCAGAGGCCGGATCATATTAAATAATCATGTACTCGAAGATTGTCCGTAATGATTCAGTTCTACAAAAAACCTAACATCACTTGTTACAGTTGTTGGGTTCGTAGGCCTTGTTGGCCCGGTTTATTATATGAAGTCAAAAGAGGAGACGGGTGTGGGCGGTCGGGCCCAAGCCCGGCCCGGTTTAGATTTCTTGCATAATAATTTACTAACCCTAGTTCAGTCTCTATATAAACAACATTATGTACTTGTAATATTTGGTCACTCAATAAAGATATACCTAGTTGCCACCCGTGGACGTAGGTCAGTTTAGACCGAACCACGTTAAATCCTCGTGTTCGTTTACTGCTTTCGTGTGTGTGTTCAGTTTCGTGTGTGCGTTTAATCCTAACAAGTGGTATCTAGAGCTTAGGTTCGGATCACACGAAGAACACGGGAACCAACCTTCCGCCGCCGCCACCCTGCTGCGCTAGGGTTCCGCCGTCATCGTTTTTTCGCCGCGAGAAAACCTTGCTGTTGCTGTCGCAACACCGCTAGAGTCTTACCGACTCAGCCGCAGGGAAGAAAGGGGTGATCTCCGGTAGGGTTCCGCCATACCCAGTCGCCGGAGTTGTTCAGGTTCGGTTTTATTTTTCGAAAGCATTTTACCACCGTGTACCGTTTAGTTGTGGGTCAGACGCCGGAGTTTTTTGTAAGATATTGATTTTGAGGCAGAAGCTTAATCGATATTTTCTCACTAAGAGCGTGTGCTTGGTAGAGAGAGACGTGACCATGGTTAATTATATTTGTTCAAGTTGCAGCATACCTTTTGACCAATAGCCAGATTTGACCAAAATTCTTGATTTTTTTTGTTTTAAAAGATCAATTTTTGTGTGGGCCAAGTTTTCTCTATTTAGGTTCGAAAGTTTTATCGGGCAGTTTAGCCGAGGCACAAGGACAAGATATTTTTAACAGTTTCAACGAGCAAAGAACCAGCGAATCAAGATCCTATTTTATTGAAGAACCGTTGTCAATCGGAAGAAACGTTAAAGAAACCGAGAACCAGTGCCAACCGCGTTTGTCAGGTTTTATTGTTTCAGTTTCTGATTTTCAGTTCGTTATTCCGCTGCACGTTAAATAGGTTGATTGTTTAACAAAGTTCAGTAGAACAGTCGTTAAGTTCAGGCTCGTATTGCTGTGTCTGTCTCTGTTTTTTATCCAGTTTTTCGTTTTAGTCATTGTTATGGCAGAAGACGGAAAGTTTTCGATACAGAAGTTTGACGGACAGAAGTTCGGTTGGTGGAAGATGCAGATTGAGGCACTACTTTGTCAGAAAGACTTGGATGTAGTACTTGAGGATGAAAAACCAGAAAAGTTGTCAGAAGCAGATTGGAAGAAGTTAGACAAGAAAGCTAGGGCTTGTATTACATTGTCGTTGTCGGAAGATGTGGCGTTTAACGTCATGAAAGAAACCACAGCCCGTGGTATGATGGACGCACTATCCAACATGTATGAGAAGCCTTCGGCAGCGAATAAAGTCTATCTTATCCGAGAGCTAGTGACAACAAGAATGAAAGAGGGTGGGTCAGTTACAACTCATATCAATAATCTTAATTCGATCTTGTCCCGCTTAGTGTCAGTTGACATTAAGTTTGATGATGAAGTTCAAGGCCTCTTGTTATTATCCTCTTTGCCCGACAGTTGGTCGCAAACAGTGACTGCAGTTTGTAGTTCGTCTACAAATATTACTTTCGATGGGATTCGAGATCTGATTCTGGGAGAAGATTCAAGACGCAGAAGTTCAGGTGAATCATCAGACAATATGCTAGTCACAGAAGGTAGAGGTAGGGGAAAACAGCGAGGCAGTGGGAGCAGGAAGAGGAGTCAGTCTAAGACTCGTAAGGATATTGAATGTTGGGGTTGTAAAGAGAAAGGACACTTCAGGAATCAGTGTCCGAATGGTAAGAAAGAGGTGAACATTACAGAAGACGACACAGATGACGGGGTCAGTAGTGATGAGGCTTTGGTTTGTAGTGTTGAGAGTAGCGTTGATGCTTGGGTGATGGATTCTGGTGCATCGTTTCATGCCACTCACTGTAGTGAAACGATGAAGAAAATCTTAAATTTGGGGATTTTGGAAAGGTTCGACTAGCGAATGATGATATTTTAGAGGTTACGGGTATGGGAGACGTTGATTTGATAACTTCACCCGGTACTTCTTGGACTTTGAAAGACGTGAGGGTTATTCCAAGTTTGAAGAAACGTTTGATTTCAGTTGGGCAGTTGGATGACCAGGGGCACGATGTTAAGTTCGGGAATGGGCAGTGGAAAGTAGTCAAAGGGAATCTCGTGGTTGCTCGTGGCAAGAAAATGGGTTCGTTGTATATGGTCGATATGTCACCGAAAGGAGTGGATCCAGTTCTGGTGAAAGACAAAGTCCGGTTCACAGAATCTCGTGGGCAGAAGAAGGTTCGTTATGCAAGTAACAAACCCAGAGCCAAAGTGAAGATTCAGGATGAACGAGCTAGGAAGGTTAAATCAGTTGGGGGACATCGTGACAGTGGGAGCACAGGTCGTGTTTCAGTTACAGTTCCAGGTCGACAGTGGATTAAGAAAACCAGTATTCCAGCTGTAAAAGTCTCTCCAGTGAATTACTTGCTGAATATGGAGAGTGTTTGTTCTCAGAGTATCTCGGGATCCGGTAGTTTGTTTCAGTGGGAGCCGGTAGGGACAGAGAACGGGTCAGGGGCAGTTTTAGCCGTGACTGACGTGTTGGAGCTCCGGGGAGCTTCAACGGGCCTTCAGGTTAATTGATGAGAAGGCGGTGGCAACTAGAAGAAGTTTAATGTTCAGATTACAGAAGTACAATCAGGAGTGCAGACGAGAGTACTCAAGGCCTCCGAGTGGGAGATTGTTGGGTTCGTAGGCCTTGTTGGCCCGGTTTATTATATGAAGTCAAAAGAGGAGACGGGTGTGGGCGGTCGGGCCCAAGCCCGGCCCGGTTTAGATTTCTTGCATAATAATTTACTAACCCTAGTTCAGTCTCTATATAAACAACATTATGTACTTGTAATATTTGGTCACTCAATAAAGATATACCTAGTTGCCACCCGTGGACGTAGGTCAGTTTAGACCGAACCACGTTAAATCCTCGTGTTCGTTTACTGCTTTCGTGTGTGTGTTCAGTTTCGTGTGTGCGTTTAATCCTAACAAGTGGTATCTAGAGCTTAGGTTCGGATCACACGAAGAACACGGGAACCAACCTTCCGCCGCCGCCACCCTGCTGCGCTAGGGTTCCGCCGTCATCGTTTTTTCGCCGCGAGAAAACCTTGCTGTTGCTGTCGCAACACCGCTAGAGTCTTACCGACTCAGCCGCAGGGAAGAAAGGGGTGATCTCCGGTAGGGTTCCGCCATACCCAGTCGCCGGAGTTGTTCAGGTTCGGTTTTATTTTTCGAAAGCATTTTACCACCGTGTACCGTTTAGTTGTGGGTCAGACGCCGGAGTTTTTTGTAAGATATTGATTTTGAGGCAGAAGCTTAATCGATATTTTCTCACTAAGAGCGTGTGCTTGGTAGAGAGAGACGTGACCATGGTTAATTATATTTGTTCAAGTTGCAGCATACCTTTTGACCAATAGCCAGATTTGACCAAAATTCTTGATTTTTTTTGTTTTAAAAGATCAATTTTTGTGTGGGCCAAGTTTTCTCTATTTAGGTTCGAAAGTTTTATCGGGCAGTTTAGCCGAGGCACAAGGACAAGATATTTTTAACAGTTTCAACGAGCAAAGAACCAGCGAATCAAGATCCTATTTTATTGAAGAACCGTTGTCAATCGGAAGAAACGTTAAAGAAACCGAGAACCAGTGCCAACCGCGTTTGTCAGGTTTTATTGTTTCAGTTTCTGATTTTCAGTTCGTTATTCCGCTGCACGTTAAATAGGTTGATTGTTTAACAAAGTTCAGTAGAACAGTCGTTAAGTTCAGGCTCGTATTGCTGTGTCTGTCTCTGTTTTTTATCCAGTTTTTCGTTTTAGTCATTGTTATGGCAGAAGACGGAAAGTTTTCGATACAGAAGTTTGACGGACAGAAGTTCGGTTGGTGGAAGATGCAGATTGAGGCACTACTTTGTCAGAAAGACTTGGATGTAGTACTTGAGGATGAAAAACCAGAAAAGTTGTCAGAAGCAGATTGGAAGAAGTTAGACAAGAAAGCTAGGGCTTGTATTACATTGTCGTTGTCGGAAGATGTGGCGTTTAACGTCATGAAAGAAACCACAGCCCGTGGTATGATGGACGCACTATCCAACATGTATGAGAAGCCTTCGGCAGCGAATAAAGTCTATCTTATCCGAGAGCTAGTGACAACAAGAATGAAAGAGGGTGGGTCAGTTACAACTCATATCAATAATCTTAATTCGATCTTGTCCCGCTTAGTGTCAGTTGACATTAAGTTTGATGATGAAGTTCAAGGCCTCTTGTTATTATCCTCTTTGCCCGACAGTTGGTCGCAAACAGTGACTGCAGTTTGTAGTTCGTCTACAAATATTACTTTCGATGGGATTCGAGATCTGATTCTGGGAGAAGATTCAAGACGCAGAAGTTCAGGTGAATCATCAGACAATATGCTAGTCACAGAAGGTAGAGGTAGGGGAAAACAGCGAGGCAGTGGGAGCAGGAAGAGGAGTCAGTCTAAGACTCGTAAGGATATTGAATGTTGGGGTTGTAAAGAGAAAGGACACTTCAGGAATCAGTGTCCGAATGGTAAGAAAGAGGTGAACATTACAGAAGACGACACAGATGACGGGGTCAGTAGTGATGAGGCTTTGGTTTGTAGTGTTGAGAGTAGCGTTGATGCTTGGGTGATGGATTCTGGTGCATCGTTTCATGCCACTCACTGTAGTGAAACGATGAAGAAAATCTTAAATTTGGGGATTTTGGAAAGGTTCGACTAGCGAATGATGATATTTTAGAGGTTACGGGTATGGGAGACGTTGATTTGATAACTTCAGCCGGTACTTCTTGGACTTTGAAAGACGTGAGGGTTATTCCAAGTTTGAAGAAACGTTTGATTTCAGTTGGGCAGTTGGATGACCAGGGGCACGATGTTAAGTTCGGGAATGGGCAGTGGAAAGTAGTCAAAGGGAATCTCGTGGTTGCTCGTGGCAAGAAAATGGGTTCGTTGTATATGGTCGATATGTCACCGAAAGGAGTGGATCCAGTTCTGGTGAAAGACAAAGTCCGGTTCACAGAATCTCGTGGGCAGAAGAAGGTTCGTTTTGCAAGTAACAAACCCAGAGCCAAAGTGAAGATTCAGGATGAACGAGCTAGGAAGGTAAAATCAGTTGGGGGACATCGTGACAGTGGGAGCACAGGTCGTGTTTCAGTTACAGTTCCAGGTCGACAGTGGATTAAGAAAACCAGTATTCCAGCTGTAAAAGTCTCTCCAGTGAATTACTTGCTGAATATGGAGAGTGTTTGTTCTCAGAGTATCTCGGGATCCGGTAGTTTGTTTCAGTGGGAGCCGGTAGGGACAGAGAACGGGTCAGGGGCAGTTTTAGCCGTGACTGACGTGTTGGAGCTCCAGGGAGCTTCAACGGGCCTTCAGGTTAATTGATGAGAAGGCGGTGGCAACTAGAAGAAGTTTAATGTTCAGATTACAGAAGTACAATCAGGAGTGCAGACGAGAGTACTCAAGGCCTCCGAGTGGGAGATTGTTGGGTTCGTAGGCCTTGTTGGCCCGGTTTATTATATGAAGTCAAAAGAGGAGACGGGTGTGGGCGGTCGGGCCCAAGCCCGGCCCGGTTTAGATTTCTTGCATAATAATTTACTAACCCTAGTTCAGTCTCTATATAAACAACATTATGTACTTGTAATATTTGGTCACTCAATAAAGATATACCTAGTTGCCACCCGTGGACGTAGGTCAGTTTAGACCGAACCACGTTAAATCCTCGTGTTCGTTTACTGCTTTCGTGTGTGTGTTCAGTTTCGTGTGTGCGTTTAATCCTAAAAACAGTGACAATCAAACCATAAATATAATAAAGCAAACTCCCAAGTGAAGGTCAGATTAAGTATGATAAATAACATAAATGGGTGTAAATCATGAAATATGGAATCTGCATCGTTCATCAAATCTCATCATCAGGATTCTGTCTTTTACTATATCTATTTCAAATAGGATATTACTTAGGTAAGTGCAATTGCTTTAACATTATTTACCTTTCAATAGATTTTGCTTAAAACATTAAGGGATGAATCTCAATTCCTAGGGGTTTCGTGATGATTGTGTGAATTAATTGTGTGAGCTTTATTTGCCCTTCGGGATATTACCAATTCATATCATTTAACTAATTAAATATGTAATCATACAAACTAGGTTATGTTTACAATTGGGAAATGCTTCCAGTCGATCATACCATTTTATTTCAATACATTATATTCTTTTACCAACTTGATCGGATACATCAAACTCGCTGCTCTTTAATATCGCCAACCGCATAATAAAGGTCACTAAATAAACCCTAATTTGACTGTGCAACCAATACACCTAATCACGAAAATTAAATATATCAAGTTCGTTTACCTTTTTAAGTTGGTAGATCTTCAAGAAACCCTTAATATTTGGGCGATGGTGCTACAACAGAGTGTAGATTGAAGTTCAATTGAATGCAAATTCGGCCATATGCAGTTCCCATGGTCAATCGCTGTGGAAATTATTTCAATAGAAATATGGATTAGAGATATCGAGAGAGAGGGATAAATTGGGCGGCGAAGGGGTTTTGAGAGTCAAATTAGGAGGGAGGTGAATGGGTTGAATTTGGGGAATTCTTTTTTGAAGGAAATAACTTTTATTTTTATTTTATTTTTTATAATTACTCTTCATATATTTTATAAAATGATTCATTTATAATATAGACGTAGATAAACGGGCAACAAGCCGCGTCGCTACCCCTTTTTGAATGACAAACCTGATTCTATTATTTTTGTTTGATAGATATAAATAATACGAGTCTAATAAACTTAAAACTTATATTGTAATAAAATAATATAGAAAAAATTATATAAGTTATACTAAATAAAGAAATAGTTATATCATAGATATAATTTATATAAATTATGCATAACCAAGTATGACTTACATGTGATTTGATGAATTATGTCAAAGTATTAAAAGGCGTGATACCTCTGATCGGGACACAATAGGCATTGTTAGAACATATTAGGTCTTAATGTGTTAGATTGGTTATAATAGTACATACATATCTTAATGGGACGTAAAAATCATGATCTCTCTTGATGGAGCGTTAAGAAGTTATAAAACACCTTAAAATGTCAGAATGACAAAATGGATCTTAATATTAAGTTGCATTGTAAAGGTTCATAACATGCCTCACTGAATCATAATAACAGACCATGTCTTAATATGTCGTATTAGCTCTATTTAACTATCATTGGTGCTGGCTTACCATCATTAGCATTGATCAACGATCACTGACACTGGTGACCTTAATTGACTCTAACTAACAAATAATGACCCTAACTAATCACAATTGACGAATATTGACTATACCTAACCATCATTGATCCTTACCGAAAATCATTGACCCTAACTAACTTTGATTGATCATGATTGACCACTAACGACTTAATTCTCCCATATTTATCATAATTGATCAGTTTATTAACCTTACTTAACCAATTTAGCCCTAACTGACAGTATGCATATATCTGTGTGTATGTGTGTATATACATATAGATGGTTTTTTTTTTTAATTTAAAAATACTGATTACAACAATACAACAAAGCTACTTACAATGACCGACTTAATGCCGAGAATAAAAGAAAATAATGTTTTTTAGTTTTCGTTCATAATCGTCAACTCTTTTGTAGATGGTACACCAAAATAAAAGTATTAAAGGTTGTATCAATAAAACAGTTGTTAAATTACTCTCTCCGTCCCATTATAAGTGTCCTATTTTGACCTTTCAAGTCTTTATTTTGCAACTTTGACCGTAAATATTTTTGTTCGTGTCATATAATACTTGATGAAAATTATATTAATGTAAAATACATTTAAACCCCAATCCATTTATATATTTTACATCAAGTATTATATAACACAAAAAAAAATATTACAGGTCAAAGTTAAACAAGATAAACTTGAAAAATCAAACTATGACTCTTAAAATGGGATAAAATGGGGCGGAGGGAGTATTTGGCAACATCCAACTATATTTTACATTTTTATCTTTTTATTATGAATAGTTCGTAACAATTTTTTAACTATTTTATAAATACTTGCATTGGGTTTTGATACCACTTTCACCAAGAACTTTGTTTGTAATAAAACTTTTTAGCTAAAGCACAGGAAAACATGTTTATGCCAAATCCTTTTTAGCAAAGTTGCTATAGATTTTGTTATGAAAATTACTAAAGTTATTTTGAGGAATTTTTAAATATTTATTTTCATGATTTGCTACAAATATTGCTACGAATAGATTAAAACTACTTTTCAAATATTAAATTTCTCAATTTTGTTACGGATTTTGCTACGGATTTTGTTACATTTTTAAAAAAATTATTGCTTTCACAAATTTGCTACGAATATTGCTATGGTTAGTTATTAACTATTATATGAATATTGATTTTCTTGATTTTGCTACGGATTTTACTACAGATTTTGCTATGCATAAAGTTTGCAATGGAATATTCATAGAAGTTGTAGCAAAATTTTTCCGTAGCTAATTCGTAGAAAAATAGTAGCCAATTTTGCAACAGATTTTTCCATAGCAAAAAATTTGTAGCAAAAGCCTATTTGTGTAGTAGTGCCGGTTCTAAGTATTCTAGAAAATAATGCTCTTCCACCTGTGTGATTGCCGCAATCTCCTTCATGAAAATTCTTGAGTACTTCTTTGATCTCAGGATCCTCGATGCACCTCAAGTATGGACCTGCAAGAGATTTTCTATATAGCATATCATCTAATAAAATATATTGCTATACCTTGAGTCTGAAGGATTTTGGATTCTCTGTAGCTGGAATTTCTCCATATTGGATGTATTTTTTGATTGGGAGGATCCAGGATCCTTGGCTGGCTGAGGATAATGGATCCAAAAGTACAATCTGTTTGTTACTTGTTATCTCCCCAACTTCTTGCTCTCCTATTGCTTGCGAGAGTATGTGAATAATTGGGATCTTTGTATCTTCTGGAATTTTCAAGGACGAGGCTAAATTTGCTAAGGCATCCACCCTGGCATTTTCCTCTCTTGGTACCTGAATAATACTAAACAACTCGAAGGATTTTGCTAATTTCTTCACAACTTCTAAATATTTGATCATTTTCTCACCTTTCACGGCATAAGAACCGTTAAAGTGGTTAGTTATAAGTAAAGAATCCATATAAACTTGAAGATACCTGATCCTCATGCTTTTTGCTAAAAGTAAACCTGCGACGAGTGCTTCGTACGCTGCCTCATTGTTGGTGGCTTGAAATGCGCATGCAATGGACTCGGGTATTATGTCCCCCCTATGGCGATTTCAGTAGTATGCCCAATCCCGTTTCTCTTACGTTGGATGCTCCATCTGTGAAGAGGATCCAAGGATCCTTGGCTTCTTCTAGTTGTTGGACTTCTAAATCAGCCTCCTTTTGCATGTCACTGCTGAAATCAGCCACAAAGTCTGCTAGTGCCTGCGATTTGATAGCTGTTCTAGGCTCATACTGAATGTCATATACACTCAGCTTCACAGCCCATTTGGCCAACCTTCCTGACAATTCCGGTTTTCTAAGCACATTCTTAATAGGATAATTAGTTATCAAAATAATAGTATGAGTCTCAAAATAATGTCTTAATTTAGTGGAAGCCATAATCAAAGCAAGGATTAATTTTTAAGGTGAGAATACTTGGCTTCTGCATCTAATAGACTTTTACTTACATAATATACCCGATGTTATTCACCTTCATGATCCTTGACGAGGACGGCACTTATTGCATTACCTGAAACTGCTAGATACAGATATAAGGATTCTCTATCCACAGGCTTCATCAGAGCTGGAGCTAAGGATAAGTAATCCTTCAAGGCTTTGAGCGCAGCCTCATGCTTTTTTGTCCATTCAAACTTCTTATTCTTTCTAAGAATGTCGTAGAAGTCTTTGCATTTCTCGGAGGATCTTGAGATGAATCTGTTGAGAGCGGCTATTCTTCCCGTGAGCCTTTGGACATCCTTGGCATTTGCAGGCGAATTTAGGTTAATGATGGCTTCAACTGCTCTGGGCTTGCTTCAATTCCTCTTTTAGTCACCATATATCCCAGAAACTTTCCAGCCTTAACACCAAAGTGGCATTTTGACGGATTCAGTTTCATATTGTACTGGTCAAGGATATTGAAAGCTTCTTCGAGATCCCTGAGGTGATCCTTGGCCTTCTTTGATTTCACCACCATGTCATCTATATAGACTTCCATGGTTTTGCCTAACTGATCCTTGAACATCATGTTGACCAGTCTTTGATATGTTGCCCCTGCATTTCTTAGTCCAAATGGCATAGCAATATAACAATATATGCCGATAGGAGTCATGAATGCGGTATCCTCTTGATTAGATGGTTCCATATGAATTTGTTGAATTCCAGAGGAAGCATCCATAAAGGTAAGCATTTCATGTCCTGTCGTTGTATCCACCATGGAGTCTATACGTGGTAACGGGAAAGGATCCTTGAGACATGCTTTGTTTAAATATATAAAATCAACGCATACCCTCCACTTTCCATTCTTTTTTGAAACTACAACCACATTAGCTAACCATCGAGGATACTTAACCTCTCTGATCATACTCCCTTAAGAAGTTTTTCAACTTCTTCTTGTATGATCACGTTCCTCTCAGGAGCGAATTTCCTTCGCTTCTGATGGACGGGTTTAATAGAATGATCAAGGCTCAATTTATGAGTAATTACCTCCTTAGAAACACCTGTCATGTCTGAATGTCTGAAGGAAAACGTGGATTTTCATCGCTTTAGGAAGGATATTATATCCTCCTCGATCTCATCAAGGATACAGGATCCTAGGAACACCTTCATGTCTGGATTTTCAGGATCTAAAGATACTTCTTTTAGGTCTTGCTCTCGAGCTTCCAGTACATTCCTAGGATTTTGCTGTAATTGCTATGCTATCGTCTGTTTAGTTGTCGGCTTCATGGATGAAGAATAGTAATTCTTGGCCTCCACTTGGTCACCATCTTTCCTTACTACTCCCCAAGGAGTTGGTAGTTTGATGCATTGGTGGTAGGTTGAGGCCACAGCCTTCATCCCATGGAGCCAAGGTGTCACACCCGGCCCTGAACGGCGGAAACAGCCGGGCGCGCGCGAGTGGGGGATTGATAATTAAGCACGGGCCATTGCAAACATTCAAAGTAAGATTTTCATTGCGCATGAAATGTTTAATACAAATACATTACATTGTTTAAAAATTTCATAAAAACATCCAAGTATAAAAACTGTTGAAGATTTCCACGCCATATCCCCTTGCGCGGCGGGAACAACCACGCGCATCGAAGGGATAGAACTAAAATCTTCCAAAAAGCTAGTTTTAGATGTTCAGCGTGAGGTGCTCTAAGTGTGACTTCATGCGCTACCTAGTTATCTCCTGAAAGACACGTAAAAAAACATTTGAATCAGTATAAACTGAGTGAGTTCACAAGTTTTAGTAACTTGATAAATCGTATCGCGTCATAGTCTTGATAAAAATCATTCTATACATAATTCTGATAGCATCATTGAAACACATGCTTAGTAAAACATAGTTCTGATAACATAATCTGATAAAATCGTTCCGCGGGTTACGCGCGAACATTTCTGGAAAACGTGCTCGTCCATGCAAAGTGGCGCTGCCACTACGAGCTAAATAATGTAATGCCGTCCCGCGGGTTACGCGTGGACATTTCAGAAAAACCGTGCTCGTCCATGCAAAGAGGCGTTGCCCCTACGAGCTAATCAATAATACCGTCCCGCGGGTTACGCGCGGACGTTGTGCCGGAAAACAAGGCGCTCGTCCATGCAAAGAGGCGCGACCCCTACGAGCGGGCTCAATCCCATAGTACTGCCCCATGACCATACTAGGCACTCGTCCATGCAAAGAGGTGCGACCCCTACGAGTGGGTGGATCAAACCAGCAGTCCCTACCCTTAGAGTTACAATGGTAAAGTGATCACTTACTCGAATTCTAGCGCACATACATCGAAAACCATAGATAACCGTTCGCATTGCTCATCATGAAACATAATTTAAACACATAATCGCTTGCATAGCTTGTAAGTATACCATGATAAAACATTATTTAAGTACGTGTCCCTCGCCCCGAAAACAGTTTAAAAGTAGTGAAAACAGTGAAAATAGGGGCTGTGAGACTCACCTGTGGTTCTTGTTAAGGGATTAATCGAGATTCGGGTTTTCTTGGTGTTGGCCTCGGAATTGAAGGTCTAGAATACGATTAAATAACAAGAAGTATATATATTAAGATCAAGAAATAGGAGAATATAAGGGTTGAAAAGTAGATCTCAAGGTTATATTCTCGGCTTACCTAGTAACAGGATCGGAAATGAAAACAACGGATGCTTGGGAGAGGATTAGTGCAAGTTTGCAGTTCTTTGAAGTGTGTTTTGGGTGATAATTTAGGTTACATATTTATAGGCAAACTCAAGGGAACACAATCCCTTGCTTTAGGGGATTGTAATCTTTTCATACCTAGGTGTAATGATGATAAAGTATGGAAATTATTATTATTTATTTAAAAGTGGAGTAGTGGATAAAAGATTTTGATTTGATTTGGACAGGACATGCAGGTCTGTGGTTGGTGGGAGTAGGGTGGCTGACAGTTGACTTTTCATGTTACAGTGTGCTTTTTCAGGCACTTTTGTCAGTGTACAGTAAAAAGTAGAAATCTCTGAAACACGCTACTGTTTATTTTTGGGCGGGAATAATCTCCTTACATCTGGAGAATAAACCAAGTGTTCTGCGCGTATTACTTTGTGCGCATAGCTTTCTGCGTGAAGGACATTTCTTTGCTGCGGGTAGGTGCGTAACCTTCTCGCAGTCGGGGACATTGAGTTTCATTTGTAGGTTCTCCAGGTGGTCTTGGTATTTCAACATAGTGATCAGTTATGTTGAAGTCAATTCCATCTTGGAGCTTCAGACAAACTAGCTCTCAATGTTCCCGCCATGCGGGGAAGTTAGTTCCCTTTCCGCACGCGCATAAACGATTTGGGATGCACCCGCCTTAGCATCATGCGAGACGGTCAACCCAATAGACAACATTAAGTTATGGATACATAAAACCAATACACTTGCGCATGGCGCATATAACATATGCCCACGCTGGTTCTTATCATGGCGCGCTCGCGTAGGGTGCACATAACATGCCCGCGCTGACTAACATAGCGCGCTCACGCAGGGCGCACATAACAAATGCACGCGCTGATTAACATAGCGCGCTCGCGCAGGGCGCACATAACAAATGCACGCGCTGCTTCTAATATGGCGCGCTCGCGCAAGGCGCATATAACATAATTACCTAATATTTAGGTTGATTACTTGGTTTAAGGGATTGGGAATTTACCGGGTGTCACATTCTCCCCCTGTTAAGCGAATTTCGTCCCGAAATTTAGGAGACGTCGCTGGCAGAAGCCATGTTCTGAAAGAGGTGTGGGTATTTCTTGCGTATTTGATCTTCTCTTTCCCAAGTGAATTCAGGCCCACGCCTTGAGTTCCATTGAACCTTTACTAACTTGATTCGACTTCTGCGCAACTTTTGTTCTTTCCAATCGGTTACGGCTATAGGCTCTTCTACGAAGTGCAGTTGTTTGTCGATGTGAATCTCTTCCAACGGTAAAATCAATGTTTCATCAGATAAACACTTTTTGAGGTTGGACACATGAAACGTATCATGAACTCCACTGAGTTCGGCGGGTAAACGGAGTTTATAAGCAACCGGACCGATCCTTTTCAGGATCTCAAATGGTCCAATATAGCGCGGATTCAACTTTCCTCGTTTGCCGAAACGGGGGACTCCTTTCCATGGAGAGACTTTCAAAAGTACTCTATCCCCAACTTGAAACTCCAATGGTTTCCTTCGCACATCTGCGTAGCTCTTCTGTCTGTCGCGCGCTGTCTTAAGGCGATACCTTATCTGAAAAATCTTGTCTGTTGTTTCTTGGATCAATTCTGGACCAGTCATTTGTTTGTCACCCACTTCAGCCCAGCACAGTGGGGATCTACACTTGCGCCCATACAAAGCTTCAAACGGCGCAGCCTTGAGGCTTGTGTGATAACTGTTGTTGTAAGAAAATTCAACCAATGGGAGATGAGTATCCCAGCTACCTCCGAAATCGATTGCGCACGCGCGCAGCATATCTTCCAACGTCTGGATTGTTCGCTCGCTTTGCCCATCCGTTTGAGGATGATAAGCCGTACTCATGTCAAGGCGAGTACCTAAAGCTCCTTGTAACGATCTCCAAAACCTTGATGTGAACCGACTATCTCTATCAGAAATGATGGACACTGGGACTCCATGTTTTGAAACTACTTCTCGAATATACAATCGGGCTAACTTTTCCATCTTATCGGTTTCCTTGATCGGCAGGAAGTGCGCTGATTTAGTTAGCCGATCTACAATAACCCAGATCGTGTCGTAACCCCCAGGTGTCCTTGGCAGTTTGGTGATGAAGTCCATAGAGATTTGTTCCCACTTCCACATGGGAATTTCTGGCTGCTGAAGCAACCCTGACGGCTTCTGGTATTCAGCCTTAACCTTTGAACACGTCAGGCACTTACTGACATACGTCGCGATGGCGCCTTTAAGATTGGGCCACCAATACAGTGCTTTAACATCTTGGTACATCTTGTCTGCGCCAGGATGTACGGAATACCGTGTCTTGTGAGCCTCGTTTAATACTTGCTCGCGCAATCCTCCCTTGAGAGGGACCCATATGCGGTTAGCGAAATATAGATTGCCGTTCTCTTTAAGTTCCAAACTCTTAATCATACCCCCAAGGGATTCGTTTTTAGCAAACTCTGGTTTCAAGGCTTCTTGCTGAGCGTCTCGGATGCGGGTAGAGAGATCTGCGCGAATGGTCAACCTTAGAGTCTTGACTCGTAGCGTTTTTATTCGCTCCTTCCTACTTAGCGCGTCTGCTACCACATTCGCCTTTCCAGGGTGATACTTTATTTCACAATCATAATCATTCAACAATTCAACCCATCTTCGTTGCCTCATGTTTAAATCCTTTTGATCAAATATATGTTGAAGGCTCTTGTGATCCGTAAAGATTATACACTTTGTACCATAGAGGTAATGGCGTCAAATCTTTAGTGCGAAGACAACCGCTCCAAGTTCCAGATCATGCGTTGTGTAGTTCTTTTCATTGGTCTTGAGTTGGCGCGAGGCATACGCTATGACTTTGTCTCGCTGCATAAGGACACATCCGAGTCCCTTATGTGAAGCGTCGCAGTAAACGACGATGTCATCCGTCCCCTCGGGCAGAGACAAAATTGGCGCACTACATAACTTCTGTTTCAGCATTTGAAACGCTGCTTCCTGATTTTCACCCCAAACAAACTTCTTGTCTTTCTGAGTTAGCGCGGTCAGAGGTAGAGCTATCTTGGAGAAGTTCTCAATGAAGCGTCGATAGTAGCCAGCTAGTCCTAGGAATTGCCTCACCTCAGTTGGGGTTTTTGGCGCTTCCCAGTTTTTGATGGCCTTGACTTTGGAAGGATCAACGTGTATTCCTTTCTCGTTTACAACGTGACCGAGAAAGTGAACTTCTCTAAGCCAAAACTCACACTTGGAAAACTTCGCATACAACATTTCTTTCCTCAACAATTCCAAAATCGATCTCAGGTGTTGCTCATGCTCAGCCTTGGTCCGAGAGTAAATCAGAATATCATCTATAAATACAATCACAAACTTGTCCAAGTATGGTTTGCACACGCGGTTCATCAGATCCATGAATACAGCCGGCGCATTAGTTAGCCCGAAAGGCATCACTAAGAACTCATAATGGCCGTATCTAGTTCGGAAGGCTGTTTTCGGCACATCTTCCTCATGGACCCTAAGTTGGTGGTATCCTGACCGTAGATCTATCTTTGAATAGTAACTGGATCCCCGCAACTGGTCAAATAAGTCGTCAATCCTCGGTAAGGGGTACCGATTCTTGACTGTCAGCTTGTTCAGTTCCCTATAGTCAATACACATTCTGAACGAACCATCCTTCTTCTTAACAAACAGTACTGGAGCTCCCCAAGGTGAAAAGCTTGGGCGTATGAAACCCTTATCCAATAGTTCCTGTAACTGATTGGATAGCTCTTGCATCTCAGATGGAGCTAGTCGATAAGGCGCTCGAGCTACTGGCGCAGCTCCTGGGACTAAATCAATACGAAATTCGACTTGTCGCGGCGGCGGTAATCCGGGCAAATCTTCAGGAAAAACTTCTGGAAATTCGCGCACTACTGGTAAGTCTTCAATTCTTCGCTCATCTCCTTTCTTCTCTACTACATGCGCCAGGAAGGCGTAGCACCCTTTCCTTAAGCACTTGCGCGCCTTTAGGCACGAAATCAGTTTCGTCGCAACTCCCCTTCTTTCCCCTTGAATTACCAAGGTTTCTCCGTTCAACAGTGGGATCCGAACCTGCTTCTCATGGCAAATAACTTCCGCGTGGTTCTCGACTAACCAATCCATACCTATCACAATGTCAAAACTTCCCAAGTCTATTGGCAACAAGTTAATATTGAACCCGTGACCTCCCATGACTATTACACATTGTTCAGTTCTTTCGTTCGCGCATAATTGCCTACCATTGGCTAGTTCTATAGTATAAGGTGTGTCTAGCCTACTGGTTGCTAGGCCTAGGGAGTCTTTAAACTCAGTGGATATAAAACTTAGGTCAGCTCCAGTATCAAATAAGACAGATGCAAAATGGCCGTTAAGCAAAAACGTACCGGTTACCACATTCGGCTCTTCTTTAGCTTCGCCTGCGCCGATCACAAAAGCTCTCCCGCGAGCTTGGTTTCCCTTTTGCGGGCAATCCCGACTAAAATGCCCTGGCTTCCCGCATGCGTAGCAGCTGTCGCTCGCTCCAGTTTCTCTGATACGGCAATTCATCGCCTTGTGTCCTGGTCTGCCACATTTGGCGCATTCGATTCTTGCGCATTCACCCTCGTGGTGATACTTGCATTTGTTGCACCATGGGCGAGGCCCGCTGTATCCTTTCCTTGATGGCTCCGCGGCTTGGATCGCGTAAGCCCTTGCACCCTCCTGCTTCTTGAACGGTGGCTGCTTGGAGTCGGACCCTCGGTGGTGAGAGTTCCATTTCCTCTTGGGATCAGAGGTTCGCTGCTCGATTCCGCGCGTAGTCAACATACCCGCACGGACCGTATCCCTTGTAAGGGTGATGGCCCGTGCTACCGCCTCATCAAAGGTTGGAGGCGCTGCGGCGTTGAGCGGAACCCTAACAACAGGAGGCAACCCAAAGATATACCTCTCGATCTTCTTTTCCTCCGTGTTTGCCATGTCTGGCACCAACTGGCAAAGCTCGTTGAACCGGTTGTTGTAGGCGTCGATATCCGTTCCTACCATGGTGTGGTTCCAGAATTCCTGTTGCAGACTCTGAATTTCTGCGCGAGAGCAGAACTTTCTCATCATCATCTCTTTCAGCTCCTCCCAGGTCCTGTGAAGAGCAACTTCTCGCCCCAAAGTCTTCACTTGAAGCTTCCACCAAGACGAAGCTGCTTCTTGGAACATGCAGGTCGCGTAAAGGACCTTCTGGTTCTCACTACATCGGCTAATGGAGAGAACTGTCTCCATCTTGTCAATCCAGTTGTAGAGCCCAATGGCCCCTTCGGTACCCTTGAATGGCCAAGGCTTACAGGCCATGAATGTCTTGTAGGAGCATCCTTTGTCCAAGGCTCCTGATTCGGGTTCTGGGGTCTCATTCTGACGACCCTGACTTGATTCGGCCTTGCTGGCCTCGTGTGTTGCGATCGCTTGCGCGATTATTTCCGCGAGTTCCTCGGGTGTCATGGTAATTCCCTTGGTTTTAGTTGGAGGCATTCTCGCTTTAAAAGAGTGAAAATATATCAAACTTAGCGCATGTACTCTGAGCACATAATGTTTTTATCTTTATTTACTAGACACTGTGTGACCCGTGTTCCTAAGTGTGTGTATAGTTTCTTTTGAAAATATTTTCTTTGAAAAATATTTCATGCGATTCCCCAACGGTTATAGTCTAGGTTAAAACTTCTTTTCCTAGTTCGCTATAACCAGTGCTCTGATACCAATCTGTCACACCCGGCCCTGAACGGCGGAAACAGCCGGGCGCGCGCGAGTGGGGGATTGATAATTAAGCACGGGCCATTGCAAACATTCAAAGTAAGATTTTCATTGCGCATGAAATGTTTAATACAAATACATTACATTGTTTAAAAATTTCATAAAAACATCCAAGTATAAAAACTGTTGAAGATTTCCACGCCATATCCCCTTGCGCGGCGGGAACAACCACGCGCATCGAAGGGATAGAACTAAAATCTTCCAAAAAGCTAGTTTTAGATGTTCAGCGTGAGGTGCTCTAAGTGTGACTCCATGCGCTACCTAGTTATCTCCTGAAAGACACATAAAAAACATTTGAATCAGTATAAACTGAGTGAGTTCACAAGTTTTAGTAACTTGATAAATCGTATCGCGTCATAGTCTTGATAAAAATCATTCTATACATAATTCTGATAGCATCATTGAAACACATGCTTAGTAAAACATAGTTCTGATAACATAATCTGATAAAATCGTTCCGCGGGTTACGCGCGAACATTTCTGGAAAACGTGCTCGTCCATGCAAAGTGGCGCTGCCACTACGAGCTAAATAATGTAATGCCGTCCCGCGGGTTACGCGTGGACATTTCAGAAAAACCGTGCTCGTCCATGCAAAGAGGCGTTGCCCCTACGAGCTAATCAATAATACCGTCCCGCGGGTTATGCGCGGACGTTGTGCCGGAAAACAAGGCGCTCGTCCATGCAAAGAGGCGCGACCCCTACGAGCGGGCTCAATCCCATAGTACTGCCCCATGACCATACTAGGCACTCGTCCATGCAAAGAGGTGCGACCCCTACGAGTGGGTGGATCAAACCAGCAGTCCCTACCCTTAGAGTTCCAATGGTAAAGTGATCACTTACTCGAATTCTAGCGCACATACATCGAAAACCATAGATAACCGTTCGCATTGCTCATCATGAAACATAATTTAAACACATAATCGCTTGCATAGCTTGTAAGTATACCATGATAAAACATTATTTAAGTACGTGTCCCTCGCCCCGAAAACAGTTTAAAAGTAGTGAAAATAAGGGCTGTGAGACTCACCTGTGGTTCTTGTTAAGGGATTAATCGAGATTCGGGTTTTCTTGGTGTTGGCCTCGGAATTGAAGGTCTAGAATACGATTAAATAACAAGAAGTATATATATTAAGATCAAGAAATAGGAGAATATAAGGGTTGAAAAGTAGATCTCAAGGTTATATTCTCGGCTTACCTAGTAACAGGATCGGAAATGAAAACAACGGATGCTTGGGAGAGGATTAGTGCAAGTTTGCAGTTCTTTGAAGTGTGTTTTGGGTGATAATTTAGGTTACATATTTATAGGCAAACTCAATGGAACACAATCCCTTGCTTTAGGGGATTGTAATCTTTTCATACCTAGGTGTAATGATGATAAAGTATGGAAATTATTATTATTTATTTAAAAGTGGAGTAGTGGATAAAAGATTTTGATTTGATTTGGACAGGACATGCAGGTCTGTGGTTGGTGGGAGTAGGGTGGCTGACAGTTGACTTTTCATGTTACAGTGTGCTTTTTCAGGCACTTTTGTCAGTGTACAGTAAAAAGTAGAAATCTCTGAAACACGCTACTGTTTATTTTTGGGCGGGAATAATCTCCTTACATCTGGAGAATAAACCAAGTGTTCTGCGCGTATTACTTTGTGCGCATAGCTTTCTGCGTGAAGGACATTTCTTTGCTGCGGGTAGGTGCGTAACCTTCTCGCAGTCGGGGACATTGAGTTTCATTTGTAGGTTCTCCAGGTGGTCTTGGTATTTCAACATAGTGATCAGTTATGTTGAAGTCAATTCCATCTTGGAGCTTCAGACAAACTAGCTCTCAATGTTCCCGCCATGCGGGGAAGTTAGTTCCCTTTCCGCACGCGCATAAACGATTTGGGATGCACCCGCCTTAGCATCATGCGAGACGGTCAACCCAATAGACAACATTAAGTTATGGATACATAAAACCAATACACTCGCGCATGGCGCATATAACATATGCCCACGCTGGTTCTTATCATGGCGCGCTCGCGTAGGGTGCACATAACATGCCCGCGCTGACTAACATAGCGCGCTCGCGCAGGGCGCACATAACAAATGCACGCGCTGATTAACATAGCGCGCTCGCGCAGGGCGCACATAACAAATGCACGCGCTGCTTCTAATATGGCGCGCTCGCGCAAGGCGCATATAACATAATTACCTAATATTTAGGTTGATTACTTGGTTTAAGGGATTGGGAATTTACCGGGTGTCACACAAGGCCTAACTAAAATAACATTGCAACAAGAAAGGTTATCAATTACACATAATTTTTGATATGAATTTTACCCTTCAATATAAATTGGAAGGTTGATTTCCCCCAATGTCTTCTTGGTTTCTCCGCTGAAACCGATTAGCACTGATGTTCTAGGGACGATCTCGGAATCTGGAATGTTCATCTTCTTAAGGACATCATGCTGGATGACGTTGACCGAGCTTCCACCGTCCACTCGGATCCTACGTACATAGTGGTTAGCAATAAATAAAGGAATAATTAAATCATCATGGTGAGGATCCTGGATGTTTAGTTTGTCTTCCTCATCAAAGAAGATCCTTTTGTCTGTCGTTAAAGTGGTGGATACTATTGGTCGGTCTCCGTTGCCCAACTTGATCTCTTTGGCGAGCCTTTTTGCTGCTGAGAAGGAAGTTCCACATATGTCGGATCCTCCAGAGATGAAATTGACCATTTGTACATCAAGTTCATCCTGGTGAGGATCCCGGATGCTCGAATCGAAGAATATCCTTTCATCAGTTATTCGAGTAGTGGGGATGAGTGGCCTTCTTTCATCGTCCAACTTGAATTCTTCTTTAGGATAAGATGTTTGAAATATGTCATAGTCTCTAGAGACGAAGTTGATCACGTGAGCATCTGGCGGTGGTGGTGTTGCTTTCTGTGGAAGGTCTTCAGGATCTTGGATCTTGGATTTCTTCCTTCCCAAGAGTTCTTTAAAGTGACCCTTGCTCAGGAGGTAACCAATTTCCCTCCTTAAGCCGATGCATTCGTCTGTTGCGTGGCCAAAATCTTCGTGGAAATCGCACCACTTAGACTTGTCTTTGAAACTGACAACCTTTTCATTTTTTTGGGGCCACCTTGCTTTTTCTCCCAGATCCTTCATGGCACAGATCAAGCCATGAGTATCCACAGAGAAACAATAATAGGAGATGCAAGGATAGTCTTCATCATCATCTCCTTCTTCAACTGCCCGCATATTGTGATTATTGGGCTTGGAGTACGGCTTTGAATTGTTGTTCTTATTCCAGGATCCTTTATTCTTCTCGGGAGTTTCTTGTTTCATTTGTCCTCCACGACGATCCTGGATCCTTTTATCTTCCTTTAATCGGATGTATCTTAATGCCCTGTTTCTGACTTCGTCTAATGTCCTGCACGGGGTCATCACTAAATCATCATAAAAGGGGGAGCTCTTCTGAATTGCCATCATGAATGCTTCAACAGCAGTAGTCATGTCAAGATTTGGGATTTCTAGAGCTTCCTTGCCAAATCTGGTGACGAAATCCCTAAGGGATTCATCACTAGGTTGGACAACACAATATAAATCACTGGTTAACCTCTCAAATTTCCGACTACAGGAAAATTGAGTGTTAAACAAGTTAACTATGTGAGAGAAAGAAGTAATTGAAAAGGGAGGAAGACTTAGCAGCCATTTTAGAGCGGCTCCCATTAGTGTGGATCCAAAACCCTTGCATAGGCAAGCTTCTTTGAGTCTCTCCGGAATAGGATTGATCTCCATCCTTTCCCTATACTGTGCTACATGTTCTTCAAGATCAGTGGTCCCGTCGTAAGTCTTCATATTCGGAGTCT
Organism: Bidens hawaiensis; assembly: GCF_021521415.1. NCBI lineage: Eukaryota > Viridiplantae > Streptophyta > Magnoliopsida > Asterales > Asteraceae > Bidens > Bidens hawaiensis. Next base: position 3,030,486 of record NW_027491017.1, read on the forward strand.
GGAACCGCTTCGGGATTTCAGCATCATAGATAGGCGGAGCGAATATGGATACTCTGTGGCTTCCCTCAGGTATCTCGGGAATTGGTCTTATGACCCCGGGAACACTGGATATCATATCCTTGAGCTTCTGCAGCTCCTTGGCCATAAATTGGTTGATACCTGCATCCTGCATGGAACCACGGTTAGCATCTAAGGATAAAGGATCGTACAAGTTACCTCTTTGCTGAGTGAAGGTTGGCATCTCGGATGAGTAGATGGGATAGGAGGAGTCTGCGATAAGAGTTGGTCCTCCAGAGGCTATAGTCTGCATGGAGATTATGTCTCCTTCATGGACTTCAGAGGATCGTTGATGTTGGACGCCTGAGGATCCTTGATTCGGAAAGAAGGATCCTTGATTCGGGATGACAGAACCTTGAGGTTGGGTACCATAGGATCCTTGTGGAAGGATGACTGATCCTTGCCGATAATATGCGGATCCTTGATTCTGCTGACCCATGGATCCCTGATGTGCTAGAAACAATCAATTAAATATTAACAAAATTAACAAGTAATAAAAACTAGACTTAAGACTCAACTACACAAAACACCGGCAAGTGAACCGGTCAATTGTACTAAAGCTACGTAAATCCGGAATATCGAACCCACAGGACTCTATAAATTACGTTAATTAACTAATTAGACTCGACTTACGACACGACTATTTATTATTGATGTTTAAAGGGGGGTTTTAAACTAAGATTAAACTAAGAAAGCAAATAAACAAGTAAACGAGAAAACAAGCAATTAATCACGAGAACGAAACCAATCAGAGAAGGAATCTACCTAGGTAAGAATCCCATGTATCAACAATCATCAAGCAATGGACAAATAACATGATTATGGAAACTGATTTCTAAACATATTCATCTAACAAAACCCTAAAGACCCTTGACTGAATCAAGCGAAATCCCAAAGAACAATTATTAGATTATTAAGCAATCAGTAATACTGATTTCCGCAAAGTCATCAATTAGGGTTAATTATTAGTATCTAAAGCAAGCAATCTTACGAAACACAAAACTCTAGATAACTTGATAAACTAACATGACATCATGAGCAAGGATCAACGCACTCAGCAAGAATATTGTCACACTCTATCCTAGCATGCAATTGACCAAGACACATGAACAACTCCTCACCTCACAGCTATTGTAATTTAGCAAAACATTTAAAACCCTAACCAACTATAAACAAGCTTCTATGACTTAATAGGCCTATTCAACCATAATAATCAAAAAACCAAGTAAAGATTAAACTTGAACCCTAAGATCTAAAGAACACAATCAATAGAAAGCAAGATCCATGTGAAGCAATAGTTAATAATCAACCAAGATAATAAACACTTATACGCATCATGAAAGCAAAATCAAGTATTTTACTATTAAATCAACGAAACCATAATCAAAACATAATCCACAACAAGAATCAAGTCTCAAACATATTCATCAAACCTAGGTAGACATGAAGTATAACCTAGCATAGTTATAATCAAAGACAAATAACTAAAACCAAGAACAAAGATAGACATCATAAAGTTTAGTGAACAAAGGCAATGAAAAAGAATGAAAGAACCCGTCTTAATCCACCCTCGAACACGTGTATAAAAGCTTGATGATCTTCCTTAATTACTAGCCTCAAAAACACCTCCAAAACCTTGGTTTCCTCTCCAAATTCGGCTGCCAAAAAGCTTCCTACGGCTGGGAATGTAATGATGTTTATATAAACGAGTTATCGGGCTTGGACTTTGCAAAACAGATGAACAGGGGGCCCTAGGCGCCGCGCCTAGGCCTTTTCCCTTCTGCCGTCGCGGGCCGCGGCGACCCTTTTGGGTGGCTACGGATTTTGTTGTTTATTTTATTATATATCTTGCCAAATTTTGATCATCATCCATCTTGAACTCCAAGTAACAATAAGAATCTTCTAGACCTTGCTTCTCCAAGCCACCATACATATGAAAACATAACTAAACATTAGTGAAGCAATCACGTATCCGTTTTGACGAACAAAACTAACATAAGCTTTGCATGAAATGATAGAAAGAATTAGATTTAACATGCAAGTCACCAAAAGACATAAAACATAATAAATGGACAAAACTTGACTCAAAACCTTAAATTAATAAAAGATAAACAAAACACGAACTAAAACGAACTCAAATCATTAAAGAAACACAACTTTACAAGGGATTCGAGATGTATAAATAGATGTATATCAAATATCCCCACACTTACTCTTTTTTCGTCCCTGAAAAAGTCTTATGCAGTTGGATCAGAATCGGAAAATTACAGTCTAACAAACATATAGGTTAATTTTTAAAGCTTAGAAAAACGCAAAAACCGCGCTCACCGATATTGTTGTCCACTTAAACCCATGCCTTAATCTTTACCGGGACAAATATGATCTGACAATTTTTTTACTCAGTGGTTTACACAATTAAGACCCGCTTATTTTCAGCTTTTACCGGACCGGACCACCCCAGCTTGACTTAAACCTCAAAATTAGCAGATTTGATACTTTTGTTGCTCTAACTTTTTTATAAATAGCTAAGACGATCAAGGGTATTGTTTATCCACCTAAGCTTAAGCATCAAAGTCTACCAAGCAGCCATTAGATACGATTAAGGTTCAATTATTTTATAGCTAGTGTTCCCCACAACATGACATACCCCCATTATCAAGCAACACCCCGAACCCATCACCATAGGTGAGTATGCAAAATTTCATCTGTAGGGCTTACATGTAGCGTGTCCCTTGTGGTCCGTTTCTTAATGGTAATGAGACGCGAGCAAGGGGACCACACATGGCTAACAGCGTGGATGATCAAGTCTGTAGTGAATTTTGTACTTTTGTACTCCTGTGATCATGTTTATAGACTTATAAGGGTTTGCTCTTTTTGGCTTAATTTTAAATATTCACAACCCCATTTGGAATTGTGAATACCAAGATGAATAGTCGGCAAACAAACCCATGGTCTCCGGACCCGAAGCATCCCATCAATACAGGATTTGAGGTTATAAAACCATACGCCGATGAGGTGTAAAACACTTAATTAGCAGTTTTAAGTTTTTATCACAGGCTACACGGCATACTCTAACGTTAAACCTACCCAAGCATCATATGATAAAGTATTCAAATTTTTAAAATTTATGATATTTCCACTTTTCATACCAAATATTGAGGCTTGAGTATGGCCCGACCTTTCATTACTTATTTTCCACGGACAAAACGCTTTACCCATAAGAGATTTCCGTTTTAACCATTTTATCAAATTGCCCTTTCATTTTCAAGGCTGAGCCTACTGACACATCCCAAGTTAAGTGCGTTTTCTTTTATTTATCTCATATTATTAGTAATTTGAAAAACCAATTTCCGATAAATATCATCATCTCCCACTTTAATGCAAAAAAAACTAGATTAAAGGGACATTTTTAAACATTTTTCAATTTTTTTTATTTTTTTTATTTTTTTATTTTTTTTAAAGCAAAATTAAACTATGACTCAAATATCCTACCCCCACACTTAAATTATGCATTGTCCTCAATGCAAGGATAAGGACGACTCAAAATAAAAATTAAAATTAAGTCGGACACAAAAACTAAGACTCTAAATAAAAACTAAATAAAAACTTAATATGCTAGATAATGGAAAGACTTAGCTGGTAATATGCGCATGAAACATGATGCTAGAGTCTTCTTCCATGAATGCCCTCCAACTACAAACGTGCTCAACAAATGGTAACTCCTTTTTTCGCGAACGTAAGCGGCAAAACAAAACAAATATATCTAATAATGTATCGTATCAAAATGATAGATATTAAGCAATCAAAGTATTTTACCAACCCAACAAATAAAACATGAATAATTAGCAGCAAATAATAATAAAACATAAAGTATACTGCTCGGCTGCTCCATCCCCACACTTATCTTTTTCAATAATTCTTCCTTGGTGACCATCTCTCTAGCTCAAAATTTTTAAACTAGCAAAACTCAAAACCACAAAACAAAGTCAAACTACAAAAAACTACGTTAGCGACTCAATGACTCGTACAAGACTCGGACAACTAGACTCAAAAACATGACTCGAAAAACCAAACTAAACACAAGGAATCACACCCGAATGATAAAACAGGGAATTGATGAACAATTGTGAAAAATGGTGAAATAATGCAAGAAAAATAAAAAAAAATAATTTCGGATTATGCAGGTGGGGGCGCCGCCGGCCGCGGAGGCAAAATGGCCTTCCCCTTCGCGGGCCGCCTAGGGCGAGCTGGGCAATTTTTTTCCTTTTGTCTTCCTTCGCGTCCGCCAAGGCTAAAAGTTATCCTCGTCGCGCGCGCGACCGGGTGTTTTAACAGAAAGTTTTGAGTGTTGGATGCCTCTTTTTGCCTTAGAAAATATTTTAGAAAATTACCAACTCTTTCCTATGCTCATTTTATGTTATTTCAACGTGTAAAACTTACCTGGCACCTCTTGAATTCTCGTAAATTCCTCCCTCTATGATGGTGATGATTCCTTGGAACGACTCGACGACGCAACGAAACAAAGAAAATAAAAATTAAAGTAAAGGAAAAATCTACAAACTCTACACTTGAGTTTTCACTCAAGAACCCATGCTATGCGAATCACGTGGCGGACCGAGTGGAGCTTCCTCCACCTCGGTAAAACTCCAATGCCCTCAAAGATACCGAATCACAATCCAACCATTCATCAACCTTGATTTTCTTCTTTCTAACTCCACGAACCCTTTCAATCTTTCGCTTTCCACCACCAATATCTCTAACACGCTTTACCATTACCCAAGAACTTGAAACCTTTCGCTCCTTCCCCACACTTAAACTCACCGAACAGACTCGTCAAGACTTGGATCCATGCCCGAAATAGATGATTCTATCAAGTAAACTGGGTGACATGGATCAATGAGACCGTCTTGACCACTCGGATGTCTCATGGACTTAGCCAAATAAGTGGCACTATCATCACCGGCTCTAAGAGTTATCTTGCCTTCAAACACATCGATGATTGCCCTAGTGGTACGTAAGAATGGACGACCCAAAATGATAGGAACTCTCTCGTCAGCCTCCATATCTAAAACAACAAAATCTGCGGGAAAAACCAAATTATCTACCTTAACGAGAAAATTCTCCACGACACCTCTAGGATACTTAACGGAACGATCGGCTAAAGACAACGGCATACGAGTAGGGGTGAGCTCTCCTAGGTCTAACTTTTCATACAAAGAATATGGCATGAGGTTTATGCTAGCTCCAAGATCGGCCAATGCTTGACATGTCGTGTTACTTCCGAAAAGGCATGGAATGGTAAAAATACCGGGGTCGGGTAATTTCTCCGGTACTTTATTAAGAACCACCGCAGAACACTCTCCATTTAGCAGTACAGTCGACAACTCCTCCAACTTATCCTTTCTTTTACGAAGGTCTTTCAAAAATTTGGCGTATTTAGGCATATGTTGAAGGACTTCAATGAACGGGAGGTTGACATTCAATTGGCTAAATATGTTAAGAAAATGCCCGTAATCTTTCGTATATTGTTGATTTTTCAGACGAGCGGGATATGGGACATAGGCAGGGTTAATGATGTGTGTTGGTGGCCGGACTCCAACCGTCTTCTTCTCGGTGTTTTTCTCAACTCGCGGCTCTATAATTGGTGTTGTACTTTGTGACTTACTCGGAGCCTCTATCTCTATCTCCTCATCCAACAACTCATCCTCCCCATCTTTCTCAATTTCTCTAATAACTACTTCCGGACCGAAAACCCTACCACTACGAGTGGAGATGGCCTTCAATTGAGCAACCGGATTAGTTTGAGGAATACCCGAAAACTGACCTAGGGGCCTTTCTTCTAAACGACGAGCAATATCACCAACAGTTCTTTGAATATCGAGAATAGAATATTGTTGATTCTTGAAGAGCAAATCGTGTTCGGCTAACTTTTTCTGTGTAACTTGATCTCTATCCAAGATTAGCTTCATCATCTCTTCCAAACGCCCAAGTCCACCTTTCGAATCCTGCACATTATTTTGAATATTAGTACCATCGGTGTTATTATTATTAAAGTACTGACCTTTTCCTTGATTATAAGAGTTTTGAAATCCGGGTGGTGCACCCGACGGACGCCAGTTGGAATTGTTATGATTCAGGTTTTTGTAGGTGTTCCAATTCTGACTGTTGTTGTTGTAATTGTTGGGAAACCTATTCTGACCAGCAACAAAGTCGACCTGTTGATTCATCACCGGGCACTCCAACGTACCATGTCCACCCCTACAAAACTCACACCTGTCCACCTTGGCCTTAAGTTTCTTAACCTCTCGGGTTAGTGATTCCAAAGCAGCAGCCACACTAGTATCCAGATTAACCTGGTGTACACCTCGAGCGAATAAGGATGTACTGTTGACGGGAGTGGAATTCCCACGATGTGGCTCTTTGGCAAGGTTAGATTGAGCTAAACTTTCAAACAACTCGTTACATTCGTTGACGTTCTTCTTCGCCAGTAAACTTCCTCCCGCCGCCGTGTCAAACCGAACTTGGGTTTCGTAGTTCAACCCATTGTAAAATTTCTCCACAAGAGCCCATGGTGTGAGACCATTCTGTGAGCAACGAGCTAGCATGTTTTGAAAACTCTCCCAAGCATGACAATATTGCTCCCCCGGATCCATGTGAAACGAGTGAATCTGATCGCGAAGAATAGCCGCTTTAGTCGGTGGGAAGTATCTTTTGATAAATGCAGAACGTAGTGCTTCCCAAGTGGTGAACGTTTCAGGCGGCTGAGTGTCGAGCCAAGTAGCTGCTTTTCCTGCAAGTGAAAACGGAAACAGATGTAAGAAAATAGCATCTTCAGTAGCACCTTGCAAATTAAAAGTTTTAAGAACGCGATAAAGTTGTTTAATATGATGTCAGGTCGTTTCGGATCGGATATTAATCAATCATGTCATAACTCACACAAAATTAATCGTGTTGACAAGCGAGTTAATGACGGGTTACTATGTTTAGAAAGATGACCGTTTGTTAAAGGCGGAATCAATAACAAACGTACGGTTGCAATGAATATTCAAAATACGAAGACACACGAAGGATTCACTCAAAAGATTTCCATTTATATAACGTTAATCATACAAAAGGATTGTCGATTAAGGTTTAGAAGGAATCCTAGGACAGCCGTCACACATAAAATATTCTCTTAATTAATGTGTCGGTCTTATCCGTATTGTGCTCTCTTTTTTCGCGGCGTGCCCTAATTATTCTATTTATAGGCCTGCTAACCTAAGACAGCTGTCATTCCTTCTAGAAACCCTATCCGATAGTACATATTCAATTTACATATTCAAAAATATACTAAGTGTAAAACAAGTCTTCCGGGTAGGCTTTTCATTAAACTTCAGTCTCCGAGTACGCAGTGTACTCGGCCTTCCTTCAGACTTGGTAAACATAGAAGTGTACTCGGAATCAGTTTCCGGGTAGACTTTACTTAAAGAATATTTTACCAAGTAAAATATTCACCGAGTAGACTTCAATCTTCTTGGACTTATCAAACTTTGCTCGACAAATCCTTACGAGCAACCTTGTTCTTCTATGATCCTGTTCGGCTCATTGTCAGTTAAACAACTTATTGATAAGGCGTACTCGGGAGTACATACCTTACTTGAGCAGAACCTTACTCGATATAACTTAGATATATTCCATCAACTCATCAAGTTTACTCGGACCATAATTATTAAAGAATACCTTGCCCGGTCTTCAAATTACTTGGCTTCTTGGACTTGGTTGACCAAACCTTACTCGGAAGAGTAAAATACTTGGACTTGAAGAACAACCCTCTTGACAAGGTGAACCTTACTCGGATATGCCAAATTAATGAACCTTACTCGGAAATCACTAAAAAGCATACCTTGCTCGGATATCCACTTAAGAAGACTATTTGAAGTAAACCTTGCCCGGAAGGCAAAATCTCGTACTCGGCTAAGTAAAAGCTTACTCGAAGGTCCAAGGTGTGCTCGGATTCAATACTTAGCAGTTTCTGAGGAGGTTGAGAAGATTCCAATCTTCCATATTCTTCTTTTAGGTCAAATCTCTTCATTTGGGTCAAATTCTTGACCCAACAATCTCCCCTAGATTGGAACACCTCAGCTGACCCAAAACACTCTATGGTTACTTACACTTAGCAAAATACACATCAAATTTGAAAATCAAATTACATAAGTAAAAATTACATAATCAAAGGTTTGTCCGAAGACATTACAAAGCAAAGCCTATTCTATCTATTTTGTCTTTTCCTTTCATTGTAGGCTGCTTGTCTTCTCATCTGGATTACAGATGTTGCTCTTTCTCTGAAGATATTGAGCACTTGGTAGTGAGTGTGTCCTTCTGGAATCACCAAGTCTCTAATATCAGCTAGATCTTCATTGTGCAAGCAAGCAAGATCTGCATCTCTCTTTATCATAACCAGCACCTTTCCATCAGAATTCATCAATGCATATTCTCCATTTTCCTTGTATTCAACTTGAGCAATGATGCCATTCTTCTGTACAGTGTAGTTTGGCCTTTTCATTCTTCTTCTTAAACTTATACACTTACTCATGTTGGACAGTGGTTCTTCATCTCTGACATACATCTTAAAGTTTCTTTCAGCAATATCCATCTTCTTTATCTTTGCAGATCTTCTTGCTTTGTTCATTGAAGCTGCACCTCTGCTTATGTTGTCTTTTAAGAACCTGAACCCATTTCCAGCTTGCTCATACAGATATTTAGATAAGTCATTCATTTGTCTCCCTGCAGATCTGCTTCTGTCCCTGAAATCATAAAGATGAAGTGACTCCATTCTGCTCAGTTGCTCTTCATTGTATTCTCTGAAGTCACTTCTCACAATAATTTCCCTCAACTGCCTACTTTCCATGATCACCTTCAGAGTATCAGTTACTGAATCATAGTAGAGCTCTCTTGGTAGATCCACACCAGATTGTGGTCTTGTTCTTTGTTGTACTGAGCTACTTAATTCTCCTCTTCCTCCTTGGCCTCTTCCTCTTGGGAATCTTTGATGGATTGGAGGTCTGAATGGAATTGATTTCTTGGGCTTCTGAGGTCCCAAGTTGAATGTTTTCACATATATGGCCTCCACCATCTCAGTAGGAAGGTTTGCTATCTCCACAATGTCATGTCCTGCTGCCTCCAGTTCAATTAACATTTTGATCATTCCTGGAGTTCTTGCTAGTCCAGCAGGTACAAATCTGCCATCAACATAGTATCTGGGATTTTCTCCTTCCCTCAATGCCTTTTCCCACTCATCCTTTTGCTGATAGAACAGAGTCTTCAAATCCTCTTTTTCCAAAACATTGAAATCTGCTTCAGTCATCCCTCTCTTGTTTATCACTATGTTTCTTAGGATGCTGATCATTTCCTCATTCTCCCAAGGCATGAATGGTTCAGTTTCTTGTTCAGGTTTGACATCGTCTTGAGGGATTGGAATTTCAACAGGTTTGACTTGCTCCTTTTCCTTCTCCCTTAAGGTCTGAATTCTTCTTTTCTTCTTTGGAGGCTCATCAGGTAGTTCAGTTTGAATTGTGCTCTCAGTATAGACCCTTTTTAACTCTTTCTCTTTTCTTTTGAAATACTGGTCAAATACTGCCTCTTTACTCATATTTCTCACAACCTCAGGCTTCATGCCTTTCTCAATCAAATATCCACACATGCCATCATATTTCTTCTTTAATTCTTCCAGTTCAACCTTATCATCCTGTTTTACAAACTTTTGTGAAACTATCTCTTTCTCACTATTGTAGAGATCTTGAATTTGGTCCATAGTGTATTTTTCCAGGGCAGCTTCAGGATAACCTCTGACTTTCAAATAGTTCTTATAATGCTCAGTATTTTTCTTTCTCTTCTCAACCTTCTTTAAGACTTCCTCTGCATTAATTTCAATGATGCCCCTTTGAATATAAGTCTCTTTAGCTTGAGGGGTCTCAGCAGTGGAGCTTGTACCAACTTTCTCACCTCCTTGATCAGGGTTGTCATCACCCTCTTCATCAGACTCCTCAGAGTCATCCTCCTCATCATCTGATAGATCAATCATAGCATCTATTTTGGGTTCATCAGAGGCAGGATGCTCTGGTTCAGTAACATTAACATCAGGAACATTAACATCAGGGACCCCTGGTAATTTTTCTCCTGGTTTCAGTGTTTGCAAGGGAATTGCCCTGATTGGTTCATCATTAGTCTGCTCAGCAAATCTCTTTCTTCTTTGATAAGTCTTTTCAAATCTTCTTTCTCCCCAGTTACCAGTAGGGTTCTTTTTCATGTCTTCTTTTACTTGTTCAACCCATTTCTTGGCAGCCATAGTTGCAATTGACTCACCAATTTCTTCTTCAGGAATTATATCTGTAGTTGGTTCAGCAGCAGTTTCTGATGTTTGACTTTTAGATTGAAACATGCTGACCACTGTGCCCAAGGAGTTGTCCACTTCCTCAACTCTTTTCATCTTAATCAATACCTCAATAACTTCTTGATCAGCCTCATCTTCAGTCAGTTCTTTTTCAATGTTGGCTTGTCTGATCAGATTTTCTTGCTCTGCTATTTCTTCTGGAGTTAGAGATAGGGCTATTTTCTCCCTCTCCAAAGTTTCTTTGATTATTCTTTCTTGCTCTTCAATAGCAGCAGCAGCAGCAGTATCTACAAAAGATACATCTTTCTCAACATATACAGCAGGTTCATCATCAGTTGCCAAACCTTTTCCTTTCTCTTTTCTTTTTCTCAACTGTTCTTCATCTTCTTCTTTATCAGAAGTTCCAAATTCATCAATTTCTCTAAATAAGTTTTCCAATTCAGAGTCATGCTCTATCCTCTTGGAACTAGCTTCTTGATCATCATTTGGCTCAGTGTGTTCTAGTTCCTCAGTAGCAGCATCCACATTTACATTCTCAACAGTCAGTTCTTCATCCATGATCTCAGTCAGTTCTTCTGTAATCACATTCTCATCATCATTTGACTTTTCATTTTCATTTGTTTCCTCTCCACACACCTTTTCTTCATTTTCATCACTAACATCATAATCATTCATAATCATTTTCAAACCATCAATATTTTCAGCACTTTCAGCATCAGTCACATCATTTTGATCCATATTCTCCCCCTGTTTTGGGGCAGTTGAGGTCTTCTCAACCTCCTGCACCAGGGTTCGAATCATCAATTCAACATCAGCTAACTTTTTCAATAATATTTCATTTTCACTAGTTAGCTCTTCATTCTTTCTTTTCAGATCAACATTCTCATCTCTAACCTCCTCAACTTGTTTTCTCAATTCATCATTTTCAAACATCAACTCAACATTTCTTTGTAACATATCATCATGTGGACTTGTAGGGTTTGATGTAAGAAATGGTTCAAAAGTGGGTTGTTCAGTGATGGATGGGGGTTGTGTGTGTTGTGTGCTAGGTATAAATGGTTCTGATTGGATTTGGCTTATAAGTGGTGAATTATGTGGTTGTGGTGAGTGTTGTGTGGAAGTTTCAGATTGGTCTAAGTTAAAGGATTGAGGTGGTAAGGTTGGTGGTGGTGAGTGTGGTAGTGTTGGGATTGATTGTTCAGGTTCTACTCTTTGCTCCCCCTGTTCAGGTGACATAATTCCCATCTCCAAATCATCTCCACCGTCATTGCCATCAACATCATCATCAGAGTCTCCTTCAGCACTCTCATCATCACTCCCTTCTTCCTCCTCTGAGCTCAGCTCAGGCACAGGCATAACAGCCAGATCATGGTTTAACAACCAATGTAAGATTTGAAACGGAACATTTGCATCAAAGTTATTAGAGACACCTGGGTTCTTTATTCTCTTGTAAGCATCAGGATCTTGCAGTTTATGTGTGTCTCCAATTGTTGGTAAATCTTGTAAGGTGCTGTTGAATATGATCTGCAGGAATCTTGGGTACTGCAAAAATCTCCTTCTCTCTGGTTTCTTTAGATTCCCGACTAGCCCATCAAAAATCATCTTGGAAAAGTTAAAGGGCAGATCAAAGATAGTTCCAACTGTGGCATTTGCTAGATCATTACTCATCAGAGACCATGATCCCTTCCTTGGAGCAAATCCATGAATGATATGATGAATAAGAAATCTGTATAACATAGGAAACAGACCCTTCTGAAACTGTCCCTCATGGACATTTCCTTGATACCCCATCGTTTCTTTGAAAATCTTCAATAGATGCTTTGTATCGAAGTTAATGTGATTATGATCATCGTCGTTCAGCCTTAAACATCTTCTGATCATTCTTTCAGTGATCTGTATTTCCTGTCTGGCCACGGTTGCCTCTATTCGTTTTTCATTACCTTCTTCAACTAGCTCTGCTGATCTCCAGAAATCCAAGGAATGATTTCTGTAAATAGTTGGGCTTTCAGTGAGAGCGAAGCTGATATTTGACCGTGCCATCCATAATATCATCCGAGCCATCGGTTCATTCTCTGGTGTAACTTGTTGTAACGCGCACATATTGTGCTTTGGCTCAAAAACATACTTTGGCTCGTTATCTACCATATCTGTAATACATAAACAAACACATTCAAAGTGAAATTAGACATAAAGTTTAATACTTTAGACAATTTCAAGTTATAGAAATGAAGAAGAAAGAAAGAATTCTTCAAGAACCTGTTCTTCGACAAATTAATAACCTAAACACATAAACAGAGTGTTAGTACTCGAGTACATAATCAAGTTACATTACAATCTAATCGTGATCGGAAAACATAAAATTTTATGCTTACAGAGTCGGAATTAGTGGCTGATAAAATTAGGGCTTGGATTAATCTTGAATTCGATAAGTCGGTTATTTTTCTTAGTAAGAGGTTTTGCAGTGGAAGGAGAGAGATAGAGGGAAATAATGTAGAAAAATTTGCCTAAGTCCCTCTTTTATACATTTTGAAAGTGGGTTTTAAATGCTTTTTGTCTTCTTGTGAATTACTAGCTGTCAACCAGTAATGTTATCCACTTGATATATTAAAAACATTTAATCTCATTTAAGATCATAAGACCTTACTCGAAAAATTAATTTATCCAAAGTCTACTCGGTCTACTTCCACTAACAAACCTTACTCGGTCAAACTTTACTCGAAAAATTTTCATTTTGAATATGAAGTTTGCCCGAATACTTTTATTTTCAAACCATGCTCGATGAAGTAAATTAATTTAAAGTTAAGACATAATGAAGAAAGCTTACCCGAAATACTTGATTTCTTGAGAAATAAATCACAAGACAGATAATCAAATATAGTTATCAAATAAACATTCTTACTAAGAATCAATTAAGATTCTCACAAAGATTTCTCAAATTCAAATTAAAACTTATCTAGCCTGAGCCCTAAAAATCATGATCACATTTTGTCATATTAACTAACATATTCAAACAACATTTTCATTCAAGTATGAATCACTAAACAATTTCATCATACCAACTCACATATTCAATCAATGCATTCATTCAAGTATACTTGTATGAAGATTGTGCTCGAGCACTCTTTCAAATGTAAAGTGTGCTCGGACAACAATCTTATGCAAAGTATACCCGAATAACTTTCATATAGTACAAAGTGTGCTCGAAAAGAAATTCTAGCAGACAGTGTACTCGGAAAGTTAAAGTTTTGAAAATTACCAAGTATATTGAAGGAACACAAGTGTACCCGAAATATAAAGTGTGCTCGGAAAACAAAGTTTGCCCGAAAACACTTGTAATTTCAAAGAAATCATAAACACACATATCAAAGAGCATGCTCGACATGAAATTAAGCACATAAACATTTAAGTGTGCTATAGTCTAAAATTTCATAGAGCTTGCTCGAAAATCCTAAGTTAGCACTAAGCTTGCTAGGATAAACACATTCAATCATCAGGTATGCCCTTCCTCGAGAGAACGTATCATATCAAACCATACCCGAAAAATGACAAACTTAAACAGTCCCATCTAAGCTTGCCCGGAAAGATTAACAAACCTTTCCTAACAACATATTCACACAAAGCTTACTCGGTGCACTCACTTAAGTGCACAAAGTTTGCTTGAAAACACATTCAGCATATAACATGCATAGCTTACTTGAAGCCAACATATAACATGCATAGCTAACTCGAAACAAGAATTTCTTGTTGACAGTTAGCTATTTCATCACATACTCATCTCAAGACTTCAAGCTTACTCGGGATAGTGAGTGCAACAGTGTACTCTACCCGAAAAGTGTAAACACTTCAAAGTATGCTCGAAAATCAGAAGGTTAGTCAGAAATGACTAAGCTTACTCGGAAAGGTTGAAAACTGTCAAACCTTACCTGAGACAACATATTCACACATAGACAACTGTTTTGTACTCGGGAAGGTTAAACCTTACCCGAACATACATATTCAAACAGTTTGTGCTCGAGAAGGTTATAAATCATCAAACCTTACTCGAACATACATATTCAGACATAATCAACTGTTTTGTACTCAGAAAGGTTAAACCTTACCCGAAAATACATATTCAAACAGTTTGTGCTCGAGAAGGTTATAAATCATCAAACCTTACTCGAACTTACATATTCAGCCTTTTTTAGGCAAAATGCAACACTTTTTGACTTAAACCACTTTTCAAAGACATTTATAAGTTATGTATCATTTCAGAGCATAGTTTAAGAGCAAATGGTGCATTAAGAGATCAAATTTCAGTTATACTTCACTTCAAAAAAATTTCTTTTATAAACTGAAAATATCTCAGGAATGGGATCATATTGACTAAGTAGCTTTCTCAATACTTCACTCTCAGCATTATTATGACAACTTAGATAGGTTAACAGCAGGTATAAACTTAGCATGATTTTCATCTCTTTGGTGATATGATTAAGGTTAAATTAAAGCATAATGCATTAATGGTCAACACTGTGCTCTGATGCCTCATATCTCTTCTCAAAGCTTATTTGGCTTTCCCCTGATCACCCCAATTTGACTCCAACCTCCTGTATTTGGTCAAAAATAGTTTTTGTATGACAGAACTTATTGTATTTTTGAACTTTTGATATTCAAACATGCATAGAGGTTGAACGTTGGACTTACAGTTAGTAACATGCCTTTCATTCAAGATGAGACAGATTTTGTCAACATCTTTGTAGTTCTTGTTGTAACCCTCTTGTTTGATAAAATATTTAAAACACTTATCAACTTTTGGTTGATTTATTCATTCTTACCCTTGTTTTTGATATTTTCTCAAATTTTCTTAAGCATGTTCTTTGTCATATTTAAAAAATGTTTCATTTTGGTTGACCAAATAACAACAGGCTCGTGTATGACTGGGTAATCACTTTTCTGCCATATCATTCGAAGAGATCTATCTTGAGACATGCAAAGCAACTATGCATCTCCATATAAAGATTAGCATATTCATTATGTTTATATCACCTTATATTTTACATCATCATGGGAAAGCAACCATACATGTTAATGACTATACTAAGGCCTTTTTAGCCTATTAATTCCATATGATCAGCTAAGTAGTCAATGTACTATCATTTCCCAAATAAACACTTTAATATTCAATCACCCCAATACCTCTACATTGTCAGGTTAATGGCTATCCTGTTTGACCAAAGGTGGTCAACAGGACCAAACAGTTTTCAGTGAAGAAATAAGAAACAAGTCATAATTGCCCCAAATGCATTCAGTTTTCAGGTCAATGGCTATCCTTTGAATCTATAGAGATTTAAGGACCAAACATACACAAGTGCATGTCCTTCCAACTGGGCAGATGACATAATTTTCAGCAAAAATAACTACTTGAGACCTTTCCCTATAAAAATCCTTCTTTTAAGCTTCTTAAAAGCTTGAACTGAATAATCTTATCATATCTCTACACCATTAATCAACTTGCTCATGTTTTGATCAAAATATAGTGTTTATGCAAAATTCATTATAAATTTCATTGAATCACTTAATTTTGACATAAAAACACATTTTGACATAAACAGTTGCATCACATACTCAAATCTTAATCATTCTTTCATCATCAAGAAAAACAGACTGTAATCTCATTCAATGTCTATTCAATCTTAACAACTTCAGAAGATCAGATTAAGAACATATTCAAGTAATCATAAACATGTGATTACTCATGACATTATATAAGCAATTAAGCTCACCTAAACAGATCAAATTACTTATCATAACATCAGATCAGTTAACAAGATAGTCAAGAATTGTCATCAATTTCAAATAAATTGCACAGATAGTTACTTAACCACCTATCAGTTAACTTCAAAACAGTGACATAATCAAAACATATTCAATCAACATTCAGTTGAAACATATTTAATATGTGTAATCTCTAAGAAAATAATCAGTTATCATAGAGACACACACATAGAAAACAGTTAAGTCACATAGCATAGAACATACTCAGTAACATATTTAGCAACATATTCAGCAACATATTCAGCAACATATTCAATGTCACACCCTCAAAATCCACTAACGGAGTTTTACCGTCAGAGGGTGTGAACTAATAGGATCGGAATCATTAGTTATAATCAAACCATAAAAATGTTTAAATGAAAATAAGTGCGGAAGCGTAAAAACCAAAAGACAAAAGTTGCGTCACGCAGGACGACTTAAAACCCAAGTAATAATAGTTAAAAACATGTTTGCATATCAGAATGTTCAAAACCATGCATGATCCTATACCGCGCGCCCGCCTCGGCTACCTGAGAATAACATACTAAAAGTGTCAACACAAGGTTGGTGAGTTCACAAGTTTATATAAAATAAAGTGTTTAGCGTTTTGCGTTTAGCGTTTTGCGTTCAGCGTGTTGCGTTCAACGTTTTGCGTTACCAGATAGTGTTAACTCAATTATATATCGATAGGTAGCTAGCCTATACAACAAGTATTACTAAGTGTTCGACACCGAAGCTGACTGTTTATTAAGTGCCTTGTCACCAGGTCATCCAGACCATGGTACGTGTTAGCCAAAATTACACCCGCTCGTCTTCCAGTCGAGTTTAGCATTGGGTGGGGTTTGTCAAACCCAGTAGTACTACTCAACAGTGACTCGCTATTATCCAAATATTAACCGGTTCGATGTGTAGGACTTCAATTGTTTCGTTTGCCACTTAGCCTTTACAAGTGATATATAATTTACTAACAAAATCTTAAATGCATTTTCAGAGTATGTTATCTCCCCCAAGTGAAAAGCGTTTAAAAACGTTTAAAGGGGTAAGTGAAACTCACTGTTTGCGAAGAATTCCCAAAATAAATCACCAAGTGATGCGCGTCACAGAAAACTCTCTCTAGCGTTCTAAAACAACAAGGAGATTTTCTAAGTATCGGAACTAATATCGAGTCTCTAGACCCGGCACATAATTCCTAATCACAAGATACGTTTCGTGTTTGTTTGTGAATCGTGTGTGACTTAACGAGTACATTTGTGATACGATACGTGTGTGAGCAATTATTTACGTGTCATGTATTAATAACGTACATCACTAGCAATTACTCCCCGTAAGGGCAATTTGGTCACACATAACAATTAACTAGCAATTATTCCCCGCAAGGGCAATTTGGTCAAAACACGACAACTATTTAGCAAGTATTCCCCGCAGGGGCAAATTGGTCAAAACATAACAATTAACTAGCAATTATCATGTTTCATGCATTTTCACAAAATTCAGCAGCTAGTTTCACCGAGACAGAAATTCTACTTGAAATATTGTACTATTCCACCAATCGTAGCATCTCAATTAATTTACCAAAAATCATCACTAAAGCATGCATGTGTTAGGTTTCCAGAACATATTTTATTTTATTTTATTCCACATAGATTTCTCATAATGATCAAAACACTACAGCAAGCTCATAACAGTCAAATTCATGCGCCACAGAATGTTATTTGAAATTCCCGTTAAATGAAAAATCCAACAAATGCAAGACCACTTGGGTTAGGTTCCTAACTCAATAAGTCAACTTACAGAAGTGGAACCAACCCAATTGGTCTTGTAGTTCATGAGATATAATATTTACAAAACAACCTAACAGCAGGTCTAACAACTCAGCTTTGCACAATGTTTTTGTAAAATCATAAAGGTTAACTTTTACACGTCCAAAAATTGAAAATTTATATTCTTTAGAAACTAGACTCAACTTAGTTTACTGTAGTATCAATAATATCAACCAAGTTTTATATTTACACCCAGAGACAGTCAATTGAACATCAACAACACAATCTGTCCAGAAACTGTTTGCAACAAATCTCAACATATTAACCATCTATAGACCATAATCCGTTCATATAACACTCTAAACACCATAATCACTATCCATGCATATCAATTACACATTACATCCATGATTAGGGTTTTACTTGAACTCAAAATCAAGAAACAAACGATTAACATGCAATAACACCAATACTAGCTATCAATTCAACCATCAATACATCTTTCAATCAAAACAAGACACATGAACATAATTACATATAAAAATCGGACCTAGGGTTTATAATTAACCCATTAAAATCGAAATTAAGCATAGAGGATGTATAGGATAGTTGTTTATACCTTCCTAGCACCTTAATCTTCAATCAAACTTGAACAATATTGATTGTATGTGTGTGTATGAGGGCCGATCACAAGGGAGAAGTGGGAGAGGGGCTGCCGTCGGTTTGGGAGAGAAAGGAAGAGGAGAGTTAGGGTTTTAGGTTTATATTAATAATAATAATATAATACACTTTGGTCCCTTAACTTTCAAATGTTACTTTACTAGCTTAATTAACTAATTCTTGCACCTTGAATTAACGTTTATAACAATGTTATCACATAACACATAAGTCTAACACATAATTATCCCATAATTATTGTTTTGACGTTTTTCGTTTATTCACCAATTGTTTGCGTCAACTCGTTTGCGTTTTGGTGCAATTCCCGAAAGACTACACATGTAGTAAGTGTCAAGCGTCATTTAAACTCTAGTTTAAATGTAATGAGGTGTGCGTTATAGGTTCAGTGATCTAAAGTTTGAATTGACGGAGTTGAGTTAACGGAGTTAACCTGGAATTGACGATTGTCACATTCAACATGTGTGACCTCTTCTAAAATATTTAAGTAGCACATAGAGGTACACAACCAAGCACACATCCTTAATCAGATTTCATCAGAGTTGATCATCCCCAGGGCTTTCAAAAGAAAGTTGAACCTGGTTCTATCAAGTGGTTTGGTGAATAGGTCAGCCAGATTATCACTTGTATCAACTCTTTGCATTTCAATCAACCTTTTTCACTGCAATCTCTGATGAAGTGATGTCTGATTTCAATGTGCTTAGTCTTAGAATGTTGCACAGGATTCTTAACAGTAAAATATGCAGCAGTATTATCAATGAGAATATGGGTGTTTAGAAAGTTCAAACCATAGTCCAGCATCTGATTCTGAATCCAGAGAACTTGTGCATAGCAGGCAGATGCAGCAACATATTCAGCTTCTGCAGTGGAGATTGACACTGTGGTCTGTTTCTTGCATTTCCATGACACTAGCCTTTCACCCAAAAACTGGCATCCTCCTGATGTTGACTTTCTACTCATATTGCATCCATCATAATCACTGTCTGTATATGCAATCAGATCAAAGGATTGGTTCTTTGGATACCAAATCCCTAAGTCTGGACTTCCCTTTAAATATCTGAATATTCTTTTCACAGCATTCATGTGGGAGACTTTTGGGTTTGATTGGAACCTAGCACATACACAAACAGCAAACATGATATCTGGTCTTGTTGCAGTCAGATACATCAGAGATCCAATCTTGGCTCTGTATTCATGTTCATCAACTGACTCCCCCTTTTCATCAGCTATCATCTTTTCTTTGGTGTCCATTGGAGTTGAGGTAGCCTTGTAATCATGACAGTTGACCTTATTCAAAATGTCTTGCACATACTTAGCTTGGTGAATGAAGATTCTTTCATCCTTTTGTTGAACTTGCAGTCCCAGAAAGAAATTCATTTCACTCATGGAACTCATGCTGTACTTGGACTTCATCACCTCTTCAAACTCCAAACACATATTTTCATCTGTAGATCCAAAGATGATATCATCAACATAGACTTGTACAAGCAGCAAATCTGACCCTTGTCTTTTGTAGAAGAGTGTCTTGTCAATGGCTCCCCTTGTGAAGCCATTTTCAAGTAAATGAGTTGATAACTCATCATACCATGCTCTAGGAGCCTGATGCAATCCATAAAGGGCTTTGTTTAACTTATACACCCTGTTTGGATACATAGAATCCTCAAAACCTGGTGGTTGAGCCACATACACTTCTTCATCAATCTTTCCATTAAGGAATGCAGATTTTACATCAAGCTGGAATACTTTTATGTTCTTTGAGGCATCATATGCAAGAAAAATCCTTATGGCTTCCAGTCTTGCAACTGGTGCAAACACTTCCTCAAAGTCTATCCCTTCCTTTTGAAGACATCCCAGTGCTACAAGTCTTGCTTTGTTCTTAATCACCAAACCTCTTTCATCCCTTTTGTTTCTGAATACCCATTTGGTTCCCATTGCATATCTGTCATGTGGCTTGTCTACAAGATCCCATACATGTAAATCTCTAAACTGGGCCAATTCCTCTTGCATTGCCTCTACCCAACTATTGTCTTTTAAAGCTTGAGCAATATTCTTTGGTTCTAATTGGGATAGAAAGCAAGAGTACAGACAGATGTTAGCTATCTCAGAATGACTCCTTGTTACTCTTTCATGCAACTCACCAACGATATTTTCAGCAGGATGATTCTTTTCAACAGTAGGAGTTTGTATTATCATATTTGTAGACAAATTTGTGTCAAGATTTGTTTCATTGATTTCAGGTTCTTCAATGATCAAATCAGCTTCTGCATCATGAAACTCTGGTGCTTCATCATTGGTTTGTCCTGAAGTAGATGCACCATTGTTTCCCAGATTCAAACTTTGAAATAAGTCTTGAAATCTTGCTGTTGTTGCAGCTTCTTCATCATTTGTTTTGTTGCCTGTGTCACTCCCATTATGAACATGAGCATTTTGTACATAAGGACTATCTTGACTTGTCATTTCCTGATCTTGTTCAATGTCATTGTTTTCAATTTGTTTATACAATGAATCAACTCAGTATTTGACCATTGTCACTTCTCATCATCTTCACTTTCTTATTCAATTTGTTTTCAATCATTGTAACACAATCCTTAATCAACTCAGCAGTCTCATCTTTGGTACTTAGGAAATAAACTCAAGTATATCTTGAATAGTCATCAATGATCACCAGACAGTATCTTTTTTTTCCAATACTTGGCACACTCACAGGACCAAAAAGATCCATGTGAAGTAACTCAAGTGGTTGATCAATTGAGTTGATGAGCTTTGTCTTATGAGTAGACTTGTTTTGTTTTCCCTTCTGACATGAGTCACAATGATCATCTAACTTAAATTCTCTTGTAGGTAAACCAATCACATGTTCACCCTTGACCAGTCTATTCATATTCTTCAAGTTCACATGACACAACTTCCTATGCCACAATTTAGATTCATTTTCAGTGGCTTTGGAAACAAAACATGCACCACCTCTTGAAATAGCATCTTTCATATTCAACTCATACAAGTTTCCATTTCTTGGTGCCATCATCATAATCATTTCAGGTGGGATCACAAATTCAGGTTTTAAGATGAAACAATGAGAATCATCAAAACTGACTTTGTAACCCTTATCAAACATTTGAGATATACTCAACAAATTGTATTGTAGTCCCTCAACATGAAAGACATTGTAAAAAGACACCTTCCCATTTGTCAATATCCCTTTACCTACAATCTTTCCACCATTTTCATCACTCCCAAAGGCAACTGGACCCTCATACTTCTCTACATAATTCACAAGTGACCTCTTGTCACAAGTCATGTGCCTAGAACAACCACTATCCATATACCATATATCATTCAATGGAGTGGCCTGTTCCTGCACAAAGAGAAATTTGATTAGTTCGGTGATGAGATGCAAGCTTCTTCAACTTGCAACTTATCAGTGTCAATTTTAGTGGCAGCTTGGGAAGTGAGTGTAGTAGGTTCAGGATCTTCATGAGTGATCTCCAAGTTGTCTGAATGGTCAGTTTCATAACCACACTCTCTTGGTGTCTTGACAAGTGAAGCTGAATTGTCAAGCTCAACTGAGGCAGTTCTCTTTTCTTGTAAGACATAGTCCTTAGTTTCTGAGCAGTCTCTTACTTCAGTCACAGCTTCAACTTTAGCTTCAGTTCTAGGTTTCCATGTGAAACCTTGTGGTTCATATCCATGTTTTAACAAGAACTTTTCATCACCAGTGAGTACGGCTTGTTTCTTCTTAATTTCTCATTGCCTGATGATTCTTGTGACTCATCAGACTTGACTGAATGAGTATTTTTGGTAAATTTCAATGACTGGTTCTCTATTATCACCTGCTTTTGCTTCTGAGGTGATTTACTTCTTCTTTCATTCTCAGTCATTTGCATCTTCTTCTTTGTCTCAGCCTTCACTTCAACTCTTGTCTCTATGCTATTCACATTTCCCTTTCCCAAATACATGGCATACTTTTCTTTGTACAAAACAAAGTCTTGACCAAACTTTGTTCCATTTGGGACATGAAATGGCTGAAACTTGAGTCTCTCATTACATGAATCAGTATGGTGTCCATATTCATCACACTTTCTACACCACACCTTTCTTTTGAACATCTCATGTTCTTTTGGTCTCCTGAATCTTTCACTTGGTTTGGGCTCTCTTACACCAATTGTCTTTTTGTTTTTCAGATTGTCAAAATCAATTGAGAATGGAACAAACTCAGCCATTCTGATGTCACTTCTTTCCACATTCCCTCTAACAAAGACAACCTTTTTCAAGTTCAGTGGTTGATCATCTTCATTCTCTCTATATCTTGACTTCCTTCTTTCATATTCCTCAACAGTTTCTACCTCACCCACATCAAAGTCTTCAACACTTGAAAAGATAGGATAAATAGGAGTAATATATTCTATTTCCATTTCTTCCTTATTTACCTTCTTTTTCTTGTTCTTTTCTAATTTTTTCAAAAACTTTTTGCTTGGAGGTTTGACAGCATTGTAACACACATTCTTCTTTTCACCAATGTCAAAAGAAACATGTAACGATTCCGGCGAAATCAGGTATACCCTAACCGGTATATACTATTTATGTGTTATATAATAATGAATATGTGAATTATAATGCGTTTATACGAGTATGTATGATTCATAGTACGAATTATACTCGATTATACAGTTAATCGCATTGGAAATACGATTAACCGATTAACGGTTATTGAAGCCCGAACGAATCGAGGATTACGTTATAGACGGGATATATGATATTTAGTGATGTTACGAAGCATTAAAGCTTCGGGGATAAGTGAATTAAAGCACAGAAAAGAATTTTCGATTTAACGGTACGTCGGTACGTTAAACGAAACCTTTAATACCAAACCGAGCAAGAGACGATCGATCAAGCCGAAAAAGATGCGTAATTATTAATAATATGATGTTTTAAGTTAATGAAAGTCATGGTTTAAGTTTTTAAAGCTTTTAAATTGGTTTTATATAAATTTCATTTTTAAGCCGAAAAACGACCGTTTTAGCCTCGTTTTAAGCCGAATTAAACATTTAACCGAAAAACGAACTGAACCAGATTACCAAAACATTATCCGGATTACGAGAATCTGAATATGTGGCTTAAAATGGAGATGTGGGTCCCACCCCACCCTCCAAGTAGTCCGATCGGCTTTGGGGTAACCCCCCTAGCCTTTCATTTCTTTTTTCACATACACAAATCAACAATCCACCAATTCTCTCAAGATCAAGAACCAAAAACCGAGATTTTTAACAAGAAAAACCGAGGTAAAATTGTGTTATGTACGTGTTTATGTTCGTTTCTTGAGTGTTCTTGCAAGAAAAGGAGGTTTCCAAGTGAAAAAGGGTGAAAACCCGAGATGGAACCGATTCTTGCATGATCAAGTGATGTATACGGGTTATACAAGGGATCTTGGTCCAAGAAAGGAGTTAAACGAACCGAAAACGAATTTTTACGGTTAAATCTTTGTTTTTAAAGCATAACCGAAACCATGAAAGAAATGGCTTGATTGTAACACCCCGACCGATGGCGGATTATACATCGGGGCGCCACGTATTGTTTCATTACTCGCGACACTATTTGGGTGTCAATATTTAATAAATACATTTCATTGCGCACGCGCAGAACATGACATAAAGTAACATAAATCATATTACAACTCAAAATATTCAAATAACATAAACTTGTCTTGTTACATTTTAAACTAGGTCCAAAAGAAAAGAAAACATCCTATGTGTCCTCAAGCTTCCAGAAACAGCTACAGCAAACCTGAACATGTGTTAAAATAAAACGTCAACACTTGCGTGTCGGTGAGAAATCAAGTTTAATAGATATAAATAGATAACAAGATCTGCGCGCATCATGTGTATAACTGGTGTTCAACAAGGGTGTAATCAGATTGTGATCAAGCCTTAGATCATAGCTCATAGTTCAATCCGTGCTCCCAATTGAGCACAAAAACAAGAAAACTGTGCAAGTGTAAACAAAAGAGAAATCATAAATGATAGTTCTCCCGTGTTCATCTAATGGATCCATGAAAACTGCGGAATAGGCCGACAAGACGGTTAATGATCCACACATACAAATAAACAGCCAAGTCTACGTCCATAACACATGGGGTTTTGCGCGACAAAAGTTTATAAACAAGTTTAAGACTCAAGTTTGTACGAACACATGTACATCCCAAAACATTAAAAAAATAAAAAGGGATTAGGTGCGAGATTACTCACATGGTGCGTTGAAAGGTAATGCAAGAACCAACTTTTAAATAAGCACAAGTTAACCTATAAATAAGAGGTTATTGGTTTAATGATTTGTTTTATGCCTTGATTATATGTTAGCATAGTAATATGTATCTTTAACAAATTATTATATATAATATATTACCGGAAATATGGGCAGGACAAGGGAAAAGACGAAAGCAGAGAGAGGAGGCGGCTGAGGAACAACGGCAGAGGGCAAGGAGAAGAGAGCAGAAGAGAGTTTAAGCGTTTGTGTGTGTAGTGTTAAATAACAAGAAAATAGTATTATTTATAGTAAAACCCTAGGGAACACAATCCCTTAAAAAGAGGAAAAAGATCTTATCAAATCAAGCAAAAGATATCAAAAGGCAAAAGATTCCAAAAGCAAAAGATACCAAAAGATATGGCAGCCGGGGAACAGGAAAAAGGGCTGACAGGTTACAGAATAAAGCATGGGAGGAGTCAGGGAAAACACTGTTCAAGACATGCAAAAGAAGATTTCAAAAGATTATGTCGGTCACTTTTTCTGTCAACCAATAGGATTGGTGCGCATGCTGCGCCGAAAGTGGCTTTTCGGACAGACGTCGGAACTGACCTACAGTGCTCAAACAAAAGATAAGATATGATCTCAAAAGAATACAGGCTGACCTAAACAGAAGAAAAGACTTAAGGTCTAGCGCGAGAAGATTCGAGCGCACGCGCGAGGGCGAAGGCAGACAGAGAACAATCCTTAGCGCGCCGCGGGAAGAACTAAAATCCTTAGCGCACCGCGGGAAGAACTACCATTCTTAGCGCGCTGCGAGAAGAACTACAATTCTTAGCGCGTCGCGGGAAGAACTACCGTTCTTAGCGCGCTGCGAGAAGAACTACAATTCTTAGCGCGCTGCGAGAACAGTTCGCCTCGCGTATCGCAGGAACAGCTGGTCTTCGCGCAGGCTTCCTTGTAAGGAGTCTGGCGCGTGGAGCTGCGCAGACATCCTTAGGCGGGAAGAACCAAAGGACAAGCAAAGAGTTAAGAGAAAGGGTTTCAAGGCTCAAGGGTTAAGCAGAGGGACGGGACGGCGACAAGAGAGAAAAAGGGAGGATGGCGACAAGAGAGAAAAGGGCGGGACGGCGACAAGAAAGAGAAAGAGAGGCGGGACGGCGGAGAGAAGAAAGAAAGGGACGGGTCGGCGGAAAAGAAATTATTATAAAAATATATATAATTTATTTAATGTTAATTTACAAAGATTAAATAATCAAATTTTTAAATCATAAAAAAAATCGGATTCGAAAACGGGTACCTGGGTCGGGTCGGATCGGGCAGTTGTCACAGTCTCCCCTACTTTAAGAAATTTCGTCCCGAAATTTATCTCGAAGTAGGTTGCGCAGAGAAAAGGTGCGGGTACTTGATCTTCATCTGATCTTCCCTTTCCCAAGTGAACTCGGCTCCGCGCTTGGACTGCCAACGAACTTTAACAATAGGGATGCGACTGCGCTTGGTTTGCTTTACCTCGCGATCCATAATCTCAACAGGCTTCTCAACGAAATGCATAGACTCATCAACTTGAACTTCATCAAGTGGTATGTGGAGGTTCTCGTCAGCTAAACATTTCTTGAGATTGGATACATGGAACGTTGGATGCACATTGCTGAGCGCGGGCGGTAGGTCAAGCTTGTAGGTAACTTTTCCCACCCTCGCAAGAATCTTGAATGGACCAACATAACGAGGTGCAAGCTTACCTTTCTTCCCAAAGCGAACAACACCCTTCCAGGGCGACACTTTGAGGAGAACAAGATCACCAACTAGAAATTCGAGAGGCTTCCGCCTGCGATCTGCGTAACTCTTCTGTCGGCTTCTGGCAGTCAGCAGATGATCACGGATCTTGGCGATTTTATCGGTTGTCTCTTGAACTAGTTCGGGTCCTGTGATTTGAACTTCACCCACTTCGCTACAACAAATCGGCGAGCGGCACTTTCGACCGTAAAGTGCTTCAAATGGGGCCATACCGATGCTGGAATGATAGCTGTTATTATAAGAGAACTCGATCAGAGGTAGGTGTGAATCCCAATTACCTCCAAAATCAAGAACACAAGATCGAAGCATATCCTCAAGGGTTTGGATGGTTCGCTCAGACTGTCCGTCAGTCTGAGGATGATATGCAGTACTCATGTCCAAACGAGTTCCTAACGCAGATTGGAGAGATTTCCAAAAGCGAGATATAAAACGGCCATCGCGATCGGATATGATGCTCAAAGGAGTACCATGACGGCAGACAATTTCCTTGACATAAAGATGCGCAAGTTGTTCAACACGGTAGGTTTCACGAATGGGCAGAAAGTGGGCAGACTTAGTCAATCGATCCACTATTACCCAAATGCTATCATGTTTGCTTGCGGTCAAGGGTAACTTGGTGATAAAGTCCATTGCTATACTTTCCCATTTCCACGTAGGAATTTCAGGTTGTTCGAGCAAACCAGATGGGCGTTGATGGTCAGCTTTTACCTTAGAACAAGTTAGGCATTTAGCTACGAACACAGCAATATCCTTTTTCATACCAGGTCACCAATAAGAAAGGCGCAAATCTTTGTACATTTTGTCAGCACCAGGATGAACGGAATACCGAGATTTGTGCGCTTCACTCAGTATGACAGAGCGAAGATTCTCATCATTGGGGATTCAGATGCGATTGAGATAGCAGAGAATTTCACTTAGATTAGGGACAAAATGCGCTTCCGCACCACACGCTAACTCGGCGCGAAGGTTGCCATTGCTGATGGATGCGCGCTGCGCGTCACGAATGCGCGATTCAAGATCGTTTTGGATCGGCGCGAAGCGAAGCTGCAGGCGCGGCAAGATACAGTTAAGTTGGCTGGGTTTCCGGCTGAGCGCATCGGCTACCACATTAGCCTTTCCAGGGTGATATCGGATCTCACAATCGTAATCGCTGATGAGTTCGTTCCATCGACGTTGTCTCATGTTAAGTTCCTTTTGATCAAAAATGTGCTGAAGGCTTTTATGGTCGGTGTAAATGATACACTTAGTCCCATAGAGGTAGTGTCTCCAGATTTTTAGGGCAAATACAACTGCACCAAGTTCGAGGTCATGAGTCGTATAATTCTTTTCATGAATCTTAAGTTGCCTAGACGCATAAGCGATAACCTTGCCTCGTTGCATAAGTACACAACCGAGACCTTGGTTGGAGGCATCACAATAAACGACAAAATCATCAGTACCCTCAGGTAACGCTAGAACAGGAGCTTCGCACAACAATCGCTTGAGCGTTTGAAAGGCTTCTTCTTGCTTCGAGCCCCAAATATACGGTTTGCCTTTGTGCGTTAATGCTGTTAAAGGCAAAGCGATCTTTGAGAAGTTCGAAATAAATCGCCGGTAGTAACCAGCTAAGCCCAGAAAGGAACGGATTTCGGTAGGAGTGGATGGCGTAATCCAGTTCTTGATTGCTTCAATCTTGGATGGGTCGACATGAATACCCATCTTGTTTATAACATGACCAAGAAACTGTACTTCATCCGACCAAAACTCGCACTTGGAGAGTTTGGCAAAGAGTTGCTCGGTTCGAAGCTTTTGCAACACCAACTGAAGATGTTGCTCATGCTCGGCCTTGGCTTTGGAATAAACCAGAACGTCATCGATAAACACGATCACGAATCGGTCCAAGAAAGGCCTACACACCCGGTTCATTAGATCCATGAAGACAGCGGGTGCGTTGGTTAAACCGAAGGGCATGACCAAGAATTCAAAATGGCCATAGCGGGTTCGAAAAGCAGTCTTGGGAATATCCTCTTCGCGGATACGCAACTGGTGATAGCCAGAACGGAGATCGATCTTGGAGAAACAAGAGGCACCTTGGAGTTGGTCAAAGAGGTCGTCAATACGCGGTAAGGGATACCGGTTCTTAATGGTGAGCTTGTTCAGCTCGCGGTAATCAATACACATGTGAAACGTACCATCTTTCTTTTTAACGAACAACACCGGAGCACCCCAGGGCGAAGAGCTAGGGCGAATGAATCCTTTATCGGTCAACTCCTGGAGTTGACTTGCCAATTCTTGCATTTCAGCGGGTGCAAGTCGATAAGGAGATTTGGCTACGGGGGATGCACCAGGGACAAGATCAATACGAAACTCGACTTCCCGAGCAGGAGGTAAACCAGAAAGATCATCGGGAAAGACATCAGAAAAGTCACGCATGATGGGGATTTCAGAAAGTTTCTTCTTTCCTTCATCGGGTTTGACCACATGGGCTAAGAATGCAACACATTTCTTCTGCAAAAGTCTTCGGGCTTCAGTGCATGACATTAGTTTAAGACCGTTAGATGGTTTCTCGCCGTAGATATGCAGATCACCATTTTCTCGAGGAATGCGAATCATCTTTTTGGCGCAAATAACTTCGGCGCGATTTTGCGAGAGCCAGTCCATACCGATAATAACATCAAAGCTTCCAAGAGGCATGGGAATGAGGTCGATTAGAAAATCATGTTCGTTAAGGTTAAGCGTGCAATCTTTGATTACGGAGTTTATTAAAATAGTTTCACCATTAGCCAATTCAACTGAAAAGTTTTCGCTTAAGTTTACTCGCGGTCGCGCGAGTTTTTGTTCAAATGCGCGAGAAATAAAGCTTCTATCGGCGCCAGTATCAAAAAGTGTAGATGCATATTGTCCGTTAAGTAAAAATGTACCATTAACCACGTCATTATTCGCTTGCGCTTGGTGCGCGGTTATATTAAAAGCTCAGCCGCGCGTCACTTGGTTCGAAATTTGGTTAACTGGGTTCGCTTGCGTAATCTGAACTTGTAGTCTCGGGCACGCGTTCCGGAAATGACTGGGATCACCGCAGTTATAGCACGACCTGGGTCGTGGATTAGGGTATGTTGGTTGTGGGTTCTGCAGGTAGGTTGGTGGTGTTTGCGCAATTGGGTTGGAGGGAAGGACTCTACAGTTTTCCGCATTGTGACCAGCGCGGCCACATCGGTGACAAAGTCGACACGGGACTTGAGGTGGGTGGTGAAGTCTACAGGTTGGGCAAAAGGGTTGGTTTCCTGTGTAAGGTTTCTTAGTTGACGGGGTAGGGAGTGCTGGATTGGTTAAGGCATAGTTGTGGGCTACAGGAGGTGTTGGGTAGGTTGACAGTGGGTTAGGCGCGTATACTGGAGGTTGGTAGGCGGGTTGCTGGACAACAAGCGGGTTGGTAAGCGCGTAGGCTTTGCGCCTGCGCTTGAGGTTGTTACGGTTAGAGGGTTCTGGCTTGGTTTCTGTTGGTTCTGGGACAGTCTTGGTGGGTTTGGTCTTTTTGGTTCCTCGCAGGAACAGGGTTCCTGCCCTGACATGGTTGTCGCTGAACACAGCGGCCAACTCGATGGCGTCAGAGAGGGTTAGTGGGTTCCTGGCCCATACAGAATCTTGAATTTCCATGGGGAGACCCCCAAGGAACCTCTCGATGGCTCGGCGGGAAGGGGTAACTAGGTGCGGGACAAGCAAGCTTAATTCATGGAAGCGCGTCGCGTACTCGCGCGCTTCGCCACTGTACTGTTTCAGGTTCCAAAACTCTTCCTCCAGGCGCTTTACTTCGTTGGGAGGGCAGAACTCTCGTGTCAAGATTTCCTTGAATTCCTCCCAGAGCATGCTAGAAGCAGCCTCTGCGCCACGCACATGAGCTACTCCGTTCCACCAAGTAAGCGCCCTTGATTCCAGGACACTAGAGGCATATAAGGTTCGTTTGTCTGGAGGGCATTGGGTATGGAGGAAAGTGTTTTCAATTTTCTCGAGCCACTGGAGCATTACGGTGGCTCCTTCAAGTCCGGTGAATTTCGGAGGGTTACCCGCATTGAAGGACTTAATACTGTATCCGGAGGGGTTGGTATTATTTTGGTTTAAGGCTTGGGCTATTGCGGCGGCCATTTCCTGGGAACGTTGCTGCCTACGTCTGCGCGAGGCTTCTCTCCTCTGATGACGGCGAGATAGCGGAGGCATTCTATAAAAGTTTTAATTTTTGTCATGTGGCTTGTCTACAAGATCCCATACATGTAAATCTCTAAACTGGGCCAATTCCTCTTGCATGGCCTCTACCCAACTATTGTCTTTTAAAGCTTGAGCAATATTCTTTGGTTCTAATTGGGATAGAAAGCAAGAGTACAGACAGATGTTAGCTATCTCAGAATGACTCCTTGTTACTCTTTCATGCAACTCACCAACGATATTTTCAGCAGGATGATTCTTTTCAACAGTAGGAGTTTGTATTATCATATTTGTAGACAAATTTGTGTCAAGATTTGTTTCATTGATTTCAGGTTCTTCAATGATCAAATCAGCTTCTGCATCATGAAACTCTGGTGCTTCATCATTGGTTTGTCCTGAAGTAGATGCACCATTGTTTCCCAGATTCAAACTTTGAAATAAGTCTTGAAATCTTGCTGTTGTTGCAGCTTCTTCATCATTTGTTTTGTTGCCTGTGTCACTCCCATTATGAACATGAGCATTTTGTACATAAGGACTATCTTGACTTGTCATTTCCTGATCTTGTTCAATGTCATTGTTTTCAATTTGTTTATACAATGAATCAACTCAGTATTTGACCATTGTCACTTCTCATCATCTTCACTTTCTTATTCAATTTGTTTTCAATCATTGTAACACAATCCTTAATCAACTCAGCAGTCTCATCTTTGGTACTTAGGAAATAAACTCAAGTATATCTTGAATAGTCATCAATGATCACCAGACAATATCTTTTTTTTCCAATACTTGGCACACTCACAGGACCAAAAAGATCCATGTGAAGTAACTCAAGTGGTTGATCAATTGAGTTGATGAGCTTTGTCTTATGAGTAGACTTGTTTTGTTTTCCCTTCTGACATGAGTCACAATGATCATCTAACTTAAATTCTCTTGTAGGTAAACCAATCACATGTTCACCCTTGACCAGTCTATTCATATTCTTCAAGTTCACATGACACAACTTCCTATGCCACAATTTAGATTCATTTTCAGTGGCTTTGGAAACAAAACATGCACCACCTCTTGAAATAGCATCTTTCATATTCAACTCATACAAGTTTCCATTTCTTGGTGCCATCATCATAATCATTTCAGGTGGGATCACAAATTCAGGTTTTAAGATGAAACAATGAGAATCATCAAAACTGACTTTGTAACCCTTATCAAACATTTGAGATATACTCAACAAATTGTATTGTAGTCCCTCAACATGAAAGACATTGTAAAAAGACACCTTCCCATTTGTCAATATCCCTTTACCTACAATCTTTCCACCATTTTCATCACTCCCAAAGGCAACTGGACCCTCATACTTCTCTACATAATTCACAAGTGACCTCTTGTCACAAGTCATGTGCCTAGAACAACCACTATCCATATACCATATATCATTCAATGGAGTGGCCTGTTCCTGCACAAAGAGAAATTTGATTAGTTCGGTGATGAGATGCAAGCTTCTTCAACTTGCAACTTATCAGTGTCAATTTTAGTGGCAGCTTGGGAAGTGAGTGTAGTAGGTTCAGGATCTTCATGAGTGATCTCCAAGTTGTCTGAATGGTCAGTTTCATAACCACACTCTCTTGGTGTCTTGACAAGTGAAGCTGAATTGTCAAGCTCAACTGAGGCAGTTCTCTTTTCTTGTAAGACATAGTCCTTAGTTTCTGAGCAGTCTCTTACTTCAGTCACAGCTTCAACTTTAGCTTCAGTTCTAGGTTTCCATGTGAAACCTTGTGGTTCATATCCATGTTTTAACAAGAACTTTTCATCACCAGTGAGTACAGCTTGTTTCTTTCTTTGATATACAGTTTTTCTTCTTAATTTCTCATTGCCTGATGATTCTTGTGACTCATCAGACTTGACTGAATGAGTATTTTTGGTAAATTTCAATGACTGGTTCTCTATTATCACCTGCTTTTGCTTCTGAGGTGATTTACTTCTTCTTTCATTCTCAGTCATTTGCATCTTCTTCTTTGTCTCAGCCTTCACTTCAACTCTTGTCTCTATGCTATTCACATTTCCCTTTCCCAAATACATGGCATACTTTTCTTTGTACAAAACAAAGTCTTGACCAAACTTTGTTCTATTTGGGACATGAAATGGCTGAAACTTGAGTCTCTCATTACATGAATCAGTATGGTGTCCATATTCATCACACTTTCTACACCACACCTTTCTTTTGAACATCTCATGTTCTTTTGGTCTCCTGAATCTTTCACTTGGTTTGGGCTCTCTTACACCAATTGTCTTTTTGTTTTTCAGATTGTCAAAATCAATTGAGAATGGAACAAACTCAGCCATTCTGATGTCACTTCTTTCCACATTCCCTCTAACAAAGACAACCTTTTTCAAGTTCAGTGGTTGATCATCTTCATTCTCTCTATATCTTGACTTCCTTCTTTCATATTCCTCAACAGTTTCTACCTCACCCACATCAAAGTCTTCAACACTTGAAAAGATAGGATAAATAGGAGTAATATATTCTATTTCCATTTCTTCCTTATTTACCTTCTTTTTCTTGTTCTTTTCTAATTTTTTCAAAAACTTTTTGCTTGGAGGTTTGACAGCATTGTAACACACATTCTTCTTTTCACCAATGTCAAAAGAAACATGTAACGATTCCGGCGAAATCAGGTATACCCTAACCGGTATATACTATTTATGTGTTATATAATAATGAATATGTGAATTATAATGCGTTTATACGAGTATGTATGATTCATAGTACGAATTATACTCGATTATACAGTTAATCGCATTGGAAATACGATTAACCGATTAACGGTTATTGAAGCCCGAACGAATCGAGGATTACGTTATAGACGGGATATATGATATTTAGTGATGTTACGAAGCATTAAAGCTTCGGGGATAAGTGAATTAAAGCACAGAAAAGAATTTTCGATTTAACGGTACGTCGGTACGTTAAACGAAACCTTTAATACCAAACCGAGCAAGAGACGATCGATCAAGCCGAAAAAGATGCGTAATTATTAATAATATGATGTTTTAAGTTAATGAAAGTCATGGTTTAAGTTTTTAAAGCTTTTAAATTGGTTTTATATAAATTTCATTTTTAAGCCGAAAAACGACCGTTTTAGCCTCGTTTTAAGCCGAATTAAACATTTAACCGAAAAACGAACTGAACCAGATTACCAAAACATTATCCGGATTACGAGAATCTGAATATGTGGCTTAAAATGGAGATGTGGGTCCCACCCCACCCTCCAAGTAGTCCGATCGGCTTTGGGGTAACCCCCCTAGCCTTTCATTTCTTTTTTCACATACACAAATCAACAATCCACCAATTCTCTCAAGATCAAGAACCAAAAACCGAGATTTTTAACAAGAAAAACCGAGGTAAAATTGTGTTATGTACGTGTTTATGTTCGTTTCTTGAGTGTTCTTGCAAGAAAAGGAGGTTTCCAAGTGAAAAAGGGTGAAAACCCGAGATGGAACCGATTCTTGCATGATCAAGTGATGTATACGGGTTATACAAGGGATCTTGGTCCAAGAAAGGAGTTAAACGAACCGAAAACGAATTTTTACGGTTAAATCTTTGTTTTTAAAGCATAACCGAAACCATGAAAGAAATGGCTTGATTGTAACACCCCGACCGATGGCGGATTATACATCGGGGCGCCACGTATTGTTTCATTACTCGCGACACTATTTGGGTGTCAATATTTAATAAATACATTTCATTGCGCACGCGCAGAACATGACATAAAGTAACATAAATCATATTACAACTCAAAATATTCAAATAACATAAACTTGTCTTGTTACATTTTAAACTAGGTCCAAAAGAAAAGAAAACATCCTATGTGTCCTCAAGCTTCCAGAAACAGCTACAGCAAACCTGAACATGTGTTAAAATAAAACGTCAACACTTGCGTGTCGGTGAGAAATCAAGTTTAATAGATATAAATAGATAACAAGATCTGCGCGCATCATGTGTATAACTGGTGTTCAACAAGGGTGTAATCAGATTGTGATCAAGCCTTAGATCATAGCTCATAGTTCAATCCGTGCTCCCAATTGAGCACAAAAACAAGAAAACTGTGCAAGTGTAAACAAAAGAGAAATCATAAACGATAGTTCTCCCGTGTTCATCTAATGGATCCATGAAAACTGCGGAATAGGCCGACAAGACGGTTAATGATCCACACATACAAATAAACAGCCAAGTCTACGTCCATAACACATGGGGTTTTGCGCGACAAAAGTTTATAAACAAGTTTAAGACTCAAGTTTGTACGAACACATGTACATCCCAAAACATTAAAAAAATAAAAAGGGATTAGGTGCGAGATTACTCACATGGTGCGTTGAAAGGTAATGCAAGAACCAACTTTTAAATAAGCACAAGTTAACCTATAAATAAGAGGTTATTGGTTTAATGATTTGTTTTATGCCTTGATTATATGTTAGCATAGTAATATGTATCTTTAACAAATTATTATATATAATATATTACCGGAAATCTGGGCAGGACAAGGGAAAAGACGAAAGCAGAGAGAGGAGGCGGCTGAGGAACAATGGCAGAGGGCAAGGAGAAGAGAGCAGAAGAGAGTTTAAGCGTTTGTGTGTGTAGTGTTAAATAACAAGAAAATAGTATTATTTATAGTAAAACCCTAGGGAACACAATCCCTTAAAAAGAGGAAAAAGATCTTATCAAATCAAGCAAAAGATATCAAAAGGCAAAAGATTCCAAAAGCAAAAGATACCAAAAGATATGGCAGCCGGGGAACAGGAAAAAGGGCTGACAGGTTACAGAATAAAGCATGGGAGGAGTCAGGGAAAACACTGTTCAAGACATGCAAAAGAAGATTTAAAAAGATTATGTCGGTCACTTTTTCTGTCAACCAATAGGATTGGTGCGCATGCTGCGCCGAAAGTGGCTTTTCGGAAAGACGTCGGAACTGACCTACAGTGCTCAAACAAAAGATAAGATATGATCTCAAAAGAATACAGGCTGACCTAAACAGAAGAAAAGACTTAAGGTCTAGCGCGAGAAGATTCGAGCGCACGCGCGAGGACGAAGGCAGACAGAGAACAATCCTTAGCGCGCCGCGGGAAGAACTAAAATCCTTAGCGCGCCGCGGGAAGAACTACCATTCTTAGCGCGCTGCGAGAAGAACTACAATTCTTAGCGCGTCGCGGGAAGAACTACCGTTCTTAGCGCGCTGCGAGAAGAACTACAATTCTTAGCGCGCTGCGAGAACAGTTCGCCTCGCGTATCGCAGGAACAGCTGGTCTTCGCGAGGCTTCCTTGTAAGGAGTCTGGCGCGTGGAGCTGCGCAGACATCCTTAGGCGGGAAGAACCAAAGGACAAGCAAAGAGTTAAGAGAAAGGGTTTCAAGGCTCAAGGGTTAAGCAGAGGGACGGGACGGCGACAAGAGAGAAAAATGGAGGATGGCGACAAGAGAGAAAAGGGCGGGACGGCGACAAGAAAGAGAAAGAGAGGCGGGACGGCGGAGAGAAGAAAGAAAGGGACGGGTCGGCGGAAAAGAAATTATTATAAAAATATATATAATTTATTTAATGTTAATTTACAAAGATTAAATAATCAAATTTTTAAATCATAAAAAAAATCGGATTCGAAAACGGGTACCTGGGTCGGGTCGGATCGGGCAGTTGTCACATTGATTGTGGGTGTAACTTGCTTGGTGTGGTGTTATTGTGCTTGTAGGTGTTGTATCTAGTTGCTAGCAAAGGCTAGAAAGCGAGATTCTTGCGATTTGAAGCTAGAAACACAAGGTAGTTCGGTTTTTGTATGGTTTATGAATTTTGGACAGATTGTGATACGTGTAGAGTTGGGTCATGAAATTTTACAGAGGTGTTAGATATATGAAAATATGAGTTCTGTGAATTTTTGGTAATTTTTGGACAAAGGATGAATATTTGGTGAATTTAATGCTCGGTTTTGGCCAAAAATGGTGAAAAATAGTTAAATATCATGAAAAATACTGGAAAATTTCAGATAAGCTTTTTATAACATGTATAAGTCACACACAAAATTTTAGGTCCGTTGGAGAAGTCTAAGTAGGCTTTTCGGTTAAATGAGTTCTAGGGTTTTCTAGCTCGGTTTTACTGAAAACGGCATTTAAAAAGGGATTCTGGTTCTGGAAAAATTACAGGGGACTATGTGGATGGCAGGGGTCATCCAGGAAAAATTTGGGATATTTCTAATATCGTTTGCTATTTACGACATATTTAGTGATTAAATGGTGTTTAAAAATAGATAAATTAATTTTAAATATAAAAATTAATTCTGGAAATATTTTTATAAAATTCGCCACTGTCAAAAAGTGATTTGTGCAAAATTTCAAGATCCGGGATTAACCGGATAATTATTGGTGCAAAAACAAACTTTTAAAGCTTAAAACGCGTAAACCGGTAAAGTTCGTATAAGCGAGCTGACTGGTGTATAAAAACTCTAAAAATGAACTATTTTCATTTAAGTGAGTTAATCAAGTAAAAATAAATCATCCGAAAATAATTCGGATGATTTGAGTAATTTTTAAAAGTTTCCGGTACGCTAAAAACGGAAACGGGTCCCGCGGCCAATCGGGGCGTCTAAACCGAGCCCTAATTTCACAACTTTAGTTAAATTATCAATTAACAACTATTTTCGGGTCGTGTGTGACCAAACTCATTTTTGAAACATAAAAATGGATAACCGTGCTAGGCATGCAAAACGGGAAAAACGACTAATAGTAAATCTGACTAGTGAACTCGAAACGATATCACAATCTGAGTCCGGAGAAGTGTTTCTGGGTTAACATTGCCCCCAGAACGGATACAGTACTGGGTTAACAGTGTCCTCAGATGTACCGGTTAACACGGTTACAGTTATATTAAAAGTGATTATAAAGTAACGAATTTAGGGATCGTATTACAGATCCGGATTAGTAGCTGTGTATTGTGTACTGCTTGCTACGTTAAGGTGAGTTTCACGAGCCCCTTTTTTCTGAATTGTTTTTAAATAATTTCCCGGGGCGGAAAGCATGTTGTTATGGAAATGTTTAAATACATACTGAACGCATGGATTTGCGTGGATTTATATATATTTTATTGTACGGGAATCGTACGGAAATGTACTAAGATGGTAATTGTCTGAGTTGCTAACATTCTAAGGCCCCGGAACACGAGTGATTAACTGAAAGCCGGTAGAGTGTGGATAGTACTATTGGACTGACAAACCCAACTGGTCCGGCATGGATTTGCTGATGTTTCCCAGCCAGTTGCACATGTCTATTTTGTTGTTATTTATTTTGCTATGTAATGTTAGACATAGCGGTTTGGGGCAGTTCCGTGGGCGGGGGATATGCCACGGGGGTTGTGTGTGATAGTCAGAGGTTTCACTTGTGGGCTCAGCATAATTACATCGCTAATATATGATTATTATAATGATTTGTCACTGTTGTTTAAATTAGTGAAACTCACCAACTATTTGTAGTTGACCCGTTTTCTTTGCATGCTTTCTAGGTACTCCCAAGCTGGAATAATTGCTACATGCTTGTTGATGCGTGCTTTTAGTGGAAGCTTAGTGTTCATTTTGTATTAAATATGTTAATGTAAAGTTGGTAAAACTTATGTGCTATCGCCTAGACGGGAACTAAACTTGGGAACAATGTAATATGATGTAAATTAATGTAGTGGTGTTTTCTTTATAAGCAATACTGTTGATATCAGATGTGTCTGTTGCATCCCGTTTACGTTTCCGCTGCGGTTACGGGGTGTTACAAAACATGTTCTCTTTCATATGCTCATTCATTCTGTTCATTTTATGTGTAACTGGAGGATACTTTGGAAGTTGATCAACAGATTCAGGCTTTCTATATTTTCTTCCTTTATCAGCAGCTTGAATTTCTTTTTCAGTAATTTGATCACTCAAATCACTCAGATCATCTTGATCCAACTCATCTGAATCAAAGTCATCTTCAGAGACTTGAACTCCAATTGACTTTTCCTCTTTCATTTCTTTCTTCATAACAAATTCACCATCTTCACTCACCTCAACATTCTTGTACAAATCTGCAACATCTTCTTTGTCTTGAAACACATCTTTGAATTGTTGTAGATAAGCACTTCTCTTTTCTTTGTCAACTTTTGGCATGAAGTTGTTGTTGAATGGTGGTGGAACAGCCTTGTACTTTTCATCTTCTTTTACTTTATTCAGAATTCCACAAATGTTTCCAGTTGAAACTAAGTTCTTTAGGAATTCATTTTCAGTTTGCAGCTTTGTATTCAGCACCTTTTCATCAATCACCATCTTCTTCAACCCACTAATTTCTGTTGTGAATCTTGTCTGAGCTCTATAGCTATTCATACAATCCTCTTCCAAACTTTTCATTCTTTCCTCACTAACAATCTCACTTGCCTCATAAGCATTGATAATGCTTTGCTTCTTAAAACACTCACTTTCCAGCTTACCAATCTTTTCTTTTAATTCATTGACAAGTTTAAGTAAATCAGCATTAGGATCAGAATGTACCTTAGATGAAGATGCAGAGTCTATGGCCATGAATGCCACATTAGCTCTTCTGATATCATCTGCTATATCTTCCTCATGGTTACTCCAGTTAAAGCTTCCCTCATGCTAAGTAGTTACTGCCACATTGCTTTGATTTCTTGATTGATTTTGGTTTGCTGGAATGTTGCTAGTTGCAGGGTTTTGAACAGCTTGATTCTGATTGTTGTTCATTTGATATACTTGATTCTGATTCATACCCTGCTGGTTGTTCATCTGAGGCTGATAGTGGTTGTTGAAATTAGGATTGAAGTTGTTGTTTGGATGGAAGTTGTTGTTGTTGGGATTGAAGCCTTGGTTATTGTTGAAGTTCTGCTGGTTGTTGTTTCTATGCACATTCTGCTGGTATTGTTGTTGGTTTCTAGGCTGTTGGAACTGATTGACTTGAAAGTTCCTTGGCATATTGCACTCTCTTGCAAAGTGTCCAGGCTGTTGACAGTTGTAGCAGATAGCCTTGGACTTGTCAAATCCTATTCTCTCATTTGGACCAGAAACTAGTGATCTACCAGTTCTATTGTACAGTCTCTTGCTTCTTAATGCCAACATTGCAGCTTGCCATTTGAGATCCATGTCTTCAAGGTCATCAGCATCTATTTGTTCCAAATCATCCTGCACTACACTTGTGTGAATCAAGTTTTTGGCCACAAATGCATTGTAGGATTCAGTAAACATAGACATTAGGGCTTGTGCATCACTCCCTTGAACATGCCATGCACCAGCACTTTGAGCATTTCCATTTCCCACAGAGACTGAATCATCATCAATCAATTGAACATTAAACCTCTGTTGACCACCTTGACTGCTTGAACCACCTCCAATGAATGACTTAGCAGTCTCATTGTTGTGATCACTTGGTTCTTCAATGATGGGAATTTGTTGTTTATTCTTTGTTGTAAGATTCCCCATTGGAGCAATTAAAGCATTTGACACATTGAAACTTGGTTTATCTTCCTTGATCATTTCATTCTCAATCATTTCAAGTTCAGCAGCTTGAAGAAAACATACTACATCATCCAATTTCAATTCATTGAAATTTGCTTTTGAAGGATGAATTTGTAAGCAGTATACCATTCTTTTGGCATTGAGTTGAGCAACTTTGTATTCAAATCAAAGTCAGTCATTACATAATCA
Source organism: Bidens hawaiensis (assembly GCF_021521415.1). Lineage (NCBI taxonomy): Eukaryota > Viridiplantae > Streptophyta > Magnoliopsida > Asterales > Asteraceae > Bidens > Bidens hawaiensis. The sequence continues at coordinate 3,071,053 of NW_027491017.1, forward strand.
GTTGTTCTCAACTCATTCACAATACTCAGAAAACGTTCTAGTATTGACTTCAACCTTTCACCATCTCTATACTTGAATCTTTCTAACTGTTGCTTCAGTCTTTGCTTCTTAATGTTCTTCAATTCAGTGTTCCCTTCATACATCTCAAGGATTGCATCATACATTGCCTTAGCACTTTGATGATGTGCAACCTTTGTGAGGATTTCCCAAGACAGACCAAGTTTGAGCATAGCCAATGCTCTGTCATCAACTTTTCTCATTCTCTCTCTGACAGCAGCAATAGCATTTGCATTGGCACCTTCTTCAACGGCAACTTGTGGACCATTCTTGATAGAATTCCACATATCCACATCATTATAACAAACAACAGCCTCAAAAAGCACTTTCCACTTGGTAAAGTTCTCCTGACCATACAATCTAGGTATCTTATTAGTAGACACCTCTTGTTCCTCATATCCAGACATTTTCTTAAAATAAAAGTTAAGTTCTTATCAAAAATAGATTAAAACAATCAGATCTGAGAATAAATTCTTAGATCTGAGGTGTCTGATATGAATAGAGCAAGATTCAACAATAATAATCAAAGCTTTAAGTGAAATAAGGAAAAGAAAACACCTAAAACTTGTAGATCTGAAAGGAAAATGAAGAACAGAGCTTCTGACGTCACAAATCAATCGAACAGTGCACTGCTTACGTCATTCTTCTTCAAAACTTAATCAGCAACAATCTTTCTAAAAATAGCAGCAACAGCTCTGATACCACTTGTCAGGTCGTTTCGGATCGGATATTAATCAATCATGTCATAACTCACACAAAATTAATCGTGTTGACAAGCAAGTTAATGACGGGTTACTATGTTTAGAAAGATGACCGTTTGTTAAAGGCGGAATCAATAACAAACATACGGTTGCAATGAATATTCAAAATACGAAGACACACGAAGGATTCACTCAAAAGATTTCCATTTATATAACGTTAATCATACAAAAGGATAGTCGATTAGGGTTTAGAAGGAATCCTAGGACAGCCGTCACACACAAAATATTCTCTTAATTAATTTGTCGGTCTTATCCGTATTGTGCTCTCTTTTTTCACGGCGTGCCCTAATTATTCTTTTTATAGGCCTGCCAACCTAAGACAGCTGTCATTCCTTCTAGAAACCCTATCCGATAGTACATATTCAATTTACATATTCAAAAATATACTAAGTGTAAAACAAGTCTTCCGGGTAGGCTTTTCATTAAACTTCAGTCTCCGAGTACGCAGTGTACTCGGCCTTCCTTCAGACTTGGTAAACATAGAAGTGTACTCGGAATCAGTTTCCGGGTAGACTTTACTTAAAGAATATTTTACCAAGTAAAATATTCACCGAGTAGACTTTAATCTTCTTGGACTTATCAAACTTTGCTCGACAAATCCTTACGAGCAACCTTGTTCTTCTATGATCCTGTTCGGCTCATTGTCAGTTAAACAACTTATTGATAAGGCGTACTCGGGAGTACATACCTTACTTGAGCAGAACCTTACTCGATATAACTTAGATATATTCCATCAACTCATCAAGTATACTCGGACCATAATTATTAAAGAATACCTTGCCCGGTCTTCCAATTACTTGGCTTCTTGGACTTGGTTGACCAAACCTTACTCGGAAGAGTAAAATACTTGGTCTTGAAGAACAACCCTGCTTGACAAGGTGAACCTTACTCGTATATGCCAAATTAATGAACCTTACTTGGAAATCACTAAAAAGCATACCTTGCTCGGATATCCACTTAAGAAGACTATTTGAAGTAAACCTTGCCCGGAAGGCAAAATCTCATACTCGGCTAAGTAAATCGAAGGTCCAAGGTGTGCTCGGATTCAATACTTAGCAGTTTCTGAGGAGGTTGAGAAGATTCCAATCTTCCATATTCTTCTTTTAGGTCAAATCTCCTCATTTGGGTCAAATTCTTGACCCAACATATGAGCCGGTGCATCCTCGTCATCACGCCCCGTGAACTGATTAGTTTGAACGATGTTGTTCATGACGTATGATGGAATTTTCCGTGAGTTGGGATTGTTGATTGCGGGAACGACGATGCATGACTGGTTTCCGGTTAAGCCATCGAAGGCTTGAACAGCAATTGTTCTGTCGTCGACCATTTGATCTTGATTTCTCGGACTTTCTGGTGGTGAACTGTGCGGTGATGACTTTTGTGACGAACTAGCTTCTGACGGTGGTTTCTCTCCTGACGAGCTAGCTTCGGTTTTCGACGGGGAAAATTCTAGATTCTCCAGTGGTGGTCCTTGCGAACGAAGATGTCGCATAAACCTGAAAAACGCAAAAGACCAAGTGAGTAGACTCGAATACTTAAAAGTAAATTAAAATAAACTAAAACTTAAATTAGACTCCTACGACTCAAACAAAAATAAACAAATAGCACGAATGTAGCAAGTAAATCCAGGTAAAGCTATTAACGCAATCGCCAAGAGTCCCCGGAAACGGCGCCAAAAACTTGATGTGCTAGAAACAGTCAATTAAATATTAACTAAATTAACAAGTAATAAAAACTAGACTTAAGACTCAACTACACAAAACACCGGCAAGTGAACCGGTCAATTTTACTAAAGCTAAGTAAGTCCGGAATATCGAACCCACAGGTCTCTATAAATTACGTTAATTAACTAATTAGACTCGACTTACGACACGACTATTTATTATTGATGTTTAAAGGGGGTTTTTAAACTAAGATTAAACTAAGAAAGCAAATAAACAAGTAAATGAGAAAACAAGCAATTAATCACGAGAACGAAACCAAGCAGAGAAGGAATCTACCTAGGTAAGAATCCCATGTATCAACAATCATCAAGCAATGGACAAATAACATGATTATGGAAACTGATTTCTAAACATATTCATCTAACAAAACCCTAAGGACCCTTGACTGAATCAAGCGAAATCCCAAAGAACAATTATTAGATTATTAAGCAATCAGTAATATTGATTTCCGCAAAGTCATCAATTAGGGTTAATTAATAGTATCGAAAGCAAGCAATCTTACGAAACACAAAACTCTAGATAACTTGATAAACTAACATGACATCATGAGCAAGGATCAACGCACTCAGTAAGAATATTGTCACACTCTATCCTAGCATGCAATTGACCAAGACACACGAACAACTCCTCACCTCACAGCTATTGGAATTTAGCAAAACATTTAAAACCCTAACCAACTATCAACAAGCTTCTATGATCTAATAGGCCTATTCAACCATAATAATCAAAACACCAAGTAAAGATTAAACATGAACCCTAAGATCTAAAGAACACAATCAATAGAAAGCAAGATCCATGTGAAGCAATAGTTAATAATCAACCAAGATAATAAACCCTTATACGCATCATGAAAGCAAAATAAAGTCTTTTACTATTAAATCAACGAAACCATAATCAAAACATAATCCAAAGAAAGAATCAAGTCTCAAACATGTTCATCAAACCTAGGTAGACATGAAGTCTAGCCTAGCATAGTTATAATCAAAGACAAATAACTAAAACCAAAAACAAAGATAGACATCATAAAGTTTAGTGAACAAAGGCAATGAAAAAGAACGAAAGAACCCGTCTTAATCGACCCTCGAACACTTGTATAAAATCTTGATGATCTTCCTTGATTACTAGCCTCAAAAACACCTCCAAAACCTTTGTTTCCTCTCCAAATTCGGCCGCCAAAAAGCTTCCTACGGCCGGGAATGTAATGATGTTTATATAAACGAGTTATCGGGCTTGGACTTTGCAAAACAGTTGAACAGGGGGCCCTAGGCGCCGTGCCTAGGCCTTTTCCCTTCTGCCGTCGCGGGCCGCGGCGCCCCTTTTGGGTGGCTACGGATTTTGTTGTTTATTTTATTATATATGTTGCCAAATTTTGATCATCATCCATCTTGAACTCCAAGTAACAATAAGAATCTTCTAGACCTTGATTCCCTTGCTTCTCCAAGCCACCATACATATAAAAACATAACTAAACATTAGTGAAGCAATCACGTAACCGTTTTGACGAACAAAACTAACATAAGCTTTGCATGAAATGATAGAAAGAATTAGATTTAACATGCAAGACACCAAAAGGCATAAACATAATAAATGGATAAAACTTGACTCAAAACCTTAAATTAATAAAATATAAACAAAACACGAACTAAAACGAACTCAAATCATTAAAGAAACACAACTTTACAAGGGATTCGAGATGTATAAATAGATGTATATCAATCCCTGTTGAAGAATAGATGATCCTAGCTGGAAGTTCGAGGATCCTTTAGTACGCTGACCCACAGACCCTGGTTGAAGGATGAATGATCCTTGTTGGAAGATCGAGGATCCTTGAGTATGCTGACCCACAGACCCTGGTTGAAGGATGGATGATCCTTGTTGGAAGATCGAGGATCCTTGAGTATGTTGAGCCACGGATCCAGGTGTAGAAAATTCCAGCACCCTAGGTATCAAGGGAGTCTGATCCTTCGCTGGCCTCTTTCTTTTCTTGAGATCTTCAATTTCACGTAGGATCCTCGGGTTGGTTTTGTTCTGCTGCTCCATGTATGCCTTAACTTGTGAAAACATAGCAGAAACATCATTGTTAGATTTGACCACCGAAGTGGCAGCAGTGGTTTTTGAGCTCTGGAAGGCTGGAATTTGTGTCTTGTTTCTAGCCGCGGTGGTCCTTGGTGCTCCCATAATTTGAGGAGGCATCGGCGGCAAAGTTCTTGATGAGAGAGAAACCGAGGATGGCATGGTTGATGAAGCAGAGGTTGATTGAGAGGCCATTGATAGTGATATGGGTATGAAAAGGTTGAAAATGATAGGAATAATCTGGATTATAGCACCAATTGCCCCTCGGTGGGTACAAAAATCACACAAGGATAATGTATCCAAATTCGTAATTGTGAGGTAAGGTGCTAACACGATAATATTGAGTGTGTAATCGTAATCTGGATGAACACAATGATTTGATCACGAGGGAAAAAGCCCTTAACCAAAATAATCTTACTTCGGTCAAAACTTATCAAGGCAATATTTGGTAAAATAACTTCGGTCAAGGATTAATAAGCTAATCTTTGGTCGAATTACTTTAGTCAATGATCGACAAGGTAACCTTCGGTCGACGAGTATATGATTATCGTGGTCTCCGGCACAAAAAACCCCCGGACGGAGAAAACTATCACCGTCGATTATATTGATAAACAAAAGGTGGTTACAAGTGCGGTGGAGTATATGATCGAGATTACAAAGTGTGCTAGTGTAGAGAGAATGCTTGTTTCTGCTCTAGTGTGTGTGTATATACTGTGTTTCCTAACTGATCATAATCTCCATTATATATCAAAAATAATAACTCAATGGTGTTATTAATATTAAAGACTATTAACTAATAATCCCTAAAAATCCGCCATGTCTTCATTATAATCGTAACAGCCACTTTGACCACGTGCCCATCACTCAGGCTGCGAAAAAGGGGGTAGACCAGGTCTTGGAGCCGTTATACTTGCTAAATATCAGCCTTCATATAAGAAACAACCGTTAACAGCACCGAATACTGAGGATCCATGATCCTGACATAGCTTTGGAACTCCTAAGAAGGACAACTGATCCAGACATGTCAATATCTTCTTGACTGCAAGTTAGTGGATAGACTGAGTCTTCTAACCGTTATACCTGATAAATATAAGACTACACATGAGAACAACCATTAGTAAATAATAATTATTGTGGATCCTTGATCCTGAAGAGATCTAGAACACACGCAAAGGATAACTGATCCAAAACATATGCCAGGATAACATATCCACAGTGTCAAAATTCTGTGCACTAACACAAGCTATGCCGATGATCTGGAGGGTTCTTATCACCATCAAGAGAATCATTGAAGAGGAAAAAATCGATTTTGGCCTTCCCGAGTTATCATATTTATATACCCTCACTACCCACTGTCCTGCTCGTTTTATCTTCATATCCAAGCCCCGACAGCCTCATCCGATCTCAAAAGCCACGCTAAACGATTCCGTGTGGAGGAATCAGTTCTTCTTCGTAAAACGCGACTCAATACCAGGGGGAATTGATCTTCCTTCAATGTGGGTCACGAAGGGTAGGATCCTGGATCCTTAAGGAATAGCAGGATCCTTTATTCTTCAATTTTAATCCTTATTCTTTTTTGTTGTCTGCAGTTGAGAACTTCGCTTCATTGAGCAAATTACCTGGAACAGAAGAGAAAGCAAAACGGTTCCTAGAGCTGGATACCGAAGTTAGGACCTTTCAAGCTCGATTTGTTGAAGGTTTTTGTGATATACCCTCAAGTTCAATCATGTCAAGTAAGTTAATAATTTTAAAGTAAATAAATAAAATAGAGTACTTATCTGTCGACTTTTCTTCTATAGGAACTAAAAAATCAGGAAAGTCCGCTCTCAAGTTCTACCTAGATGACATCGACTGTATGGTCACTTCTCCTACTGTCAAGAAGGAGGCTTCAAAGGCTGGAACTAGCTCCGAACCCAAGACTGCCACGACGAAGGCCAAGTCCGCAGCTTCCAAGAGGAAAAGATCCTCTGATCCTGAGACCCATTGTGACATCGTCTGCTCTATAAGTATATTGTATCATGTCCTTTCGCAATTTAGGATCCAATATTGTTCCAACCCTGATATGAGATTTATGGATAGGCTGTGACCGCTATGAGGGACCATTATGAAAAAAATTATCCATCAGATGAGCGGGAAAATGTCTGGGATAGGTAAAGCTATGGTTGCTAAGGACAAGGCTATGATCCAACTCTCCAAAGAAAAGAAACAGTTGGAGGATTAGCTATCCTTAGCCGAAGCCCAACGTCAAGAGGCAGTGGAGAAGGCAACCGATGAAGCCAAGGTGTGGGCTGCTAGGTCAATATTCCAGGCATGGACAAGATGGCGACGGAGGCCGGTGATCCTGCTTTTGACAAATCGGCCTGGGGTGTGGAGAAATGGAAGGCTGCTCTTTACGACCTTGGTGGTGAGGATGACGAGGAAATGGTTGAGAACACCGAGGCTGGGACCAGTGGCGTTAAGAAGGTGGTTGAAGTTGGAAAGGGAGAAGGTGATGTTGCGGTTGAGGATGCAGCTTAAGTGGGCAATGAAGGATATCGAAGACAAGGCCCGAGCCCACTTTTTTATTTTGTATTGATGTTTTTCTGAACAATTTTTATGGTCTGTAATAAACAATAGTAACTAGGATAAAGGATCCATGATCCTTAAGACAATCTGCGGGGGTGTCAAAGGTGGAGGGATCCTCTGTTTGTGGGGATGAAGCCTTTGTTTCCCCTGTTTTTTAAATTTCCAGCACTTATAAACTGTTAGTAACGCTTACTTAACCCGGATGGATGGTCCATCTTTTGCATGGTGAAGTCCGGGTTAAGAATTTTGGATATATAAATCTTTTGACTTTTTACTTGTTATTTATTTTCAAAAATTTTGTTAGATATAATCTTAACACTGTTGAGACTTTGACAAATAATTTTAAGCAAAAGATTGTCAGGATAAAAGATCCTTATGAAAATCGTTTAGCATAGAATATCCTTAAGGAAAAAATATTAGGAAAGAATATCCTTAAATAACAAATATTAGGATAAGACATCTTTAAAAGTTGATAAAATTTATACATTAGAATTTCCTTAGAGGGTAAATTTTTGGATAAAGTTTCCTTAAGATAGGCAAAATTTTTAGTATTAAAATAATTTTAAAGGATTAATCCTTTTAAACTGTAAGATCCAAAAATATTGCAATAAATATCATACATAAGTTAATTAGAAGAGATCATACCAGAAGGTCAAGATAGACCTAAGTTACCAGAAGTGTTGAAATCTCAGTTATCTTTGAAGGAATACCTTTAGGATCCGGGATCCTTAGATTTTTGATCTTCACAAAAACTAAGTTAATCTGTTGCATATAATTCACAATGTTAACGGGAATCAAACCCATTATGCTGGGGACAAGCCCAAATAATATACTAGGGACAAGCCCGTGCAACTGGGTACAAGCCCGTGTAATCTGGGGACAAGCCTGTGCAACTGGGAACAAGCCCAAAACTGGGGACAAGCCCAAATACGGATGTTAACTGGGGACTCACCCAAACCGGGATTTAGCCCAAACGTGAGATAACATGAAAGCATTATAAACCGGTGGTATGGTACGTCTACCATAAATCGTAGGATCCTCCATATAGCTGGAAACAATGAAATTGTCAGCCACTAAAAGTGTACTGGTCCCGCCGCCCCGGACTATACATCGGATAGCGTGCGCAAATAGCGATCGTGAGAAAGGTGAAAACCTTTAAACCGTAGGGGATATGACCATCGGGGGTCATATCCTAATGTGGGCTAGGCTAAGGGAAATAAGATAGTACCTCAAATGCAAAGGAGAGGTGGCCAACCTCTTGAACATCAGTTGACTCATTATAATCCTGCATGGTTATTCAATACTTGGAAAAAATAACGTGTTAAGCATATATTATCCTTAAATTAACAGTAATAATTCAAAAAGAATAATTGATCAGAAAGATGTTACCGATTTAAGGATCCTAGAACCTTTATTGGAAAACATATCCTCTCAGGATAGTGGATCCTGATTAGAAAAACTATCTCTTGAGGTGGATGGCATTCCATGCTCTTGGTAACCTGTTACCTTCCATTGTGAGCAAATGATATGCCCCCTTTCCTGCTTCCGACTCAATCTGATAAGGTCCTTCCCATTTGGGCGCTAGTTTCCCATCAGCCGGATTTGTTGTGTTTTGGAAGGCTTTCCTTTACACCAAATCTCCTTCTTGAAATCTTCTGATTTTGATATTTTTGTTGTATGCCCCAGCTACCATTTGTTGATATGCTGCCATCCTGATCTTGGCTAGGTCTCTGAGTTCTTCTATAGTATCCAAATCTTCAAGAAGGATTTCTTTATTGGATTCAGGATCACGTATGCTCGTTCTTGCCGTAGGAACCACCATTCCTGTAGGGATCACAGCTTCTAATCCAAACACCAATGAGAAGGGTGTTTGGCCTGTTGCATTTTTAGGCGTAGTCTTGTCAGCCCAAAGAACATAAGGAAGTTCTTCAACCCATTTTCCCTTCTTGGATCATAGCTTCTTCTTTAGATTGTTGATAATGATCTTGTTGCTAGACTCTGCTTGGCCATTGGCTTGAGGATGAACCGGAGTGGAAGTAATCATTTTGATGCCCCAGCTGTCACAAAAGTTAGTAGTTCTACTCCCGATAAATTGGGAGCCATTGCCACAAACAATTTCGGCAGGAACACCAAATCTAGTTATAATATTTCGTTTAATAAAAGATATCATTTCCCTTTCTCGGACTTGTACGAATTCTTCTGCCTCAATCCATTTGGAGAAGTAGTCAGTCATAGCAAGCATAAAGACCTTTCCACCTGGTGCTTTTGGTAGCTTGCCTACAATATCCATACCCCATTTCATGAAAGGCCATGAGGAGGATATAGGATATAGAGGCTCCGCTGGCTGATGAAGGATGTTTGCATGTCTTTGACAAGCATCACATTTCCTTGAGTACTCCATTGCATCCTTCTTCATTGTTGGCCAGAAATATCCAGTTCTAAGTATCCTGGAAAATAATGCTCTTCCACCTGTGTGACTGCCGCAATCTCTTTCATGAAAATCCTTGACTACTTCTTGGATCTCAAGATCCTCAATGCATCTGAGATATGGACCTGCAAGAGACTTTCTATATACCATATCATTTAACAGAATATATTAGGATACCTTGAGTTTGAAGGATTTGGGATTTTCTGTCACTAGAATCTCTCCAGTCTGAATGTAGTTCTTGATAGGATGAATCCATGGTCCTTTGTTATTTGAGGATGAAGGATCCCAGAGCACGATTTCTTTATCATTTTTTATCTCTCCAACTTCCTGTTCTCCTATCGCTAGCGAGAGAATGTGGATTATTGGGATTTTCAAATCTTTAGGAATCTTCAGAGATGAGGCTAAGTTTTCCAAGGCATCTGCCCCAGCGTTTTCTTCCCTTGGTACCTGTGTAATACTAAATATTTTGAAGGATTTTGATAACTCCTTCACAACGTCTAAATATTTCACTAGTTTCTCACATTTAACGGCATACGAGCCATTAAAGTGGTTAGTTATCAATAAAAAATCTACATAAACCTGAAGATACTTGATCCTCATGCTTTTGGCTAATTGCAAACCTGCGATCAGAGCCTCGTACTCTGCTTCATTGTTTGTTGCTTGGAATTCACAAGCTATGGACTGGGGTAATATGTCCCCCCTGCGGCGATTTCAGTAGGATCCCCAATCCTGTTCCTCTCACATTGGAAACACCATCGGTGAAGAGTATCCAAGGATCCTTGGTCTTTACCAGTTGTTGGACCTCCAAGTCAGCTTCTTTTTGTAGATCACTAGTGAAATCAGCCACAAAGTCTGCTAGTGCTTGAGACTTGATTGCTGTTCTTGGCTCGTATTGGATATCAAATGCACTTAATTTTACAGCCCACTTGGCCATTCTACCTGATAACTCTAGTTTTCTAAGAACATTCTTTACAGGATAATTAGTTCTCAAAATAATAGGATGAGTTTCAAAATAATGTCTCAATTTAGTAGAAGCCATAATAAGTGCAAGAATTAATTTTTCTAAATGAGAATACCTGGCTTCCGCATCTAGAAGACTTTTACTTACATAGTAAACAAGATGTTGTTCACCTTCATGATCCTTTAGCAAGACGGCACTTACTGCGTTTCCTGAGACGACTAAATATAGGTATTAGGATTCTCCATCCACAGGCTTTATTAGTGATGGAGCTGAGGATAAGTAATCCTTCAAGGCTGTAAGCGAAGCCTCATGCGTTTCCGTCCATTCAAAATTATTATTCTTCCTAAGGATGTCATAGAAGTCTTTGCACTTCTTGGAAGATCTTGAGATGAACCTATTGAGGGCAGCTATTCTTCCTGTGAGCCTTTGGACATCCTTTGTGTTTGCAGGAGATTTCAGGTTGAGGATGGCTTCAATTTGTTCGGGGCTCGCTTCAATTCCTCGTTTTGTTACCATGTATCCCATAAATTTTCCTGCCTTAACACCAAAGTGGCATTTTGACGGATTTAATTTCATGTTATATTGGTCGAGGATGTTGAATGCTTCCTCGAGGTCTCTAAGGTGATCCTCAGCTTTCTTTGATTTCACCACCATATCATCTATGTAGACCTCCATAGTCTTACCCAACTGATCCTTGAACATCATGTTGACTAATCTTTGGTATGTTGCCCCTGCATTTCTTAGTCCAAACGGCATAGCAGTATAACAGTATATGCCGGTAGGAGTCATGAATGCTGTATCCTCTTGATCAGATGGTTCCATCTGAATTTGTTGAAATCCAGAGGAAGCATCCATAAAGGTAAGCATTTCATGTCCTGCCGTTGCATCCACCATGGAATATATATGTGGTAATGGGAAAGGATTCTTGGGGCAGACCTTGTTTAAATCAGTGAAATCGACACACACCCTCCACTTTCCATTCTTTTTTGAAACAACAACCACATTAGCTAGCCATCGAGGATACTGAACCTCTCCGATCATATCGGCCTTTAGAAGCTTTCAACTTCTTCTTGTATGATCTTGTTCCTCTCAGGAGCGAATTTCCTTCGCTTCTGATGAATGGGTTTAACAGATAAATCAAGGACGAGTTTATGAGTGATTACCTCTTTTGAAATACCTGTCATGTCCGAGTGCTTGAAGACAAAAGTAGATCTTCTTTGCCCTAAGAAGGATATTATATCCTCCTCAATCTTACTAGGGATACTGGATCCTAAGAACACCTTTATTTTTGGATCTTCGGGGTCCAATGATACTTCTTTAAGGTCTTTCTCCCGAGCTTCCAGCACATCTTTAGGATGTTGCTGTAATTGCTATGCTATGGTTGGCTTGGCTGTTGGCTTCATTGACGATGAATAATAGTTCTTGGCCTCCGCTTGGTCACCTATTATCTTTACAACTCCCCAAGGAGTAGGTAGCTTGATGCACTGATGATAAGTTGAGGCTACAGCCTTCATTCCATGGAGCCATGACCTACCTAAAATAACATTGAAACAGGAAAGGTTATCTATAACACAAAATTTTTGGTAAGAATTTAACCCTTCGATATAAATTGGGAGGTTGATGTCCCCCAGTGTCTTCTTGGTTTCGCCACTGAAACCGACTAGCACCGAAGTTCTAGGAATGATTTCTGAATCCGGGATGTTCATCTTCTTAAGCACATCATGTTGGATAATGTTGACCGAGCTGCCACCGTCTACTAGGATCCTGAGTACATAATGGTTAGCGATAAATAAAGTAATAATCAAACCGTCATGATGAGGATCCTGAATATTCATTTTGTCTTCCTCATCAAAGAAGATTCTCTTGTCTGTTGTTAAGGTGGTTGACACTATTGGTCGATATCAGCTATACATCTTTATCTCTTTAGTGAGTCTTTTTGCGGCATAGAAAGAAGTTCCACATATGTCAGAACCTCCAGAGATGAAATTTATCGTTTGCATATCCAGCTTGTCCTGATGAGGATCCTTGATCCTTGAATTGAAAAAGATTCTCAGATCAGTCACTCGAGTAGTGGGATGAGCGGTCTTCTCTTGTCGTGCAGTTCGAATTCTACTACGGGATCTTCTCTTATGACACAAGAATCTTGAAATAATTCGTAGTCTCTGGAGACAAAGTTGATCACATGAGCATCTGGCGGTGGTGGCGTTGCTTTCTGGGGAAGGTCTTCAGGATCCTAGATCTTGGATTTCTTCCTTCCCAAGAGTTCTTTAAAGTGACCCTTACTCAGGAGGTAACCAATTTCCTTCCTTAAGCCGATGCACTCGTCTGTCGCATGGCCAAAGTCTTTGTGGAAGGTGCACCACTTAGATTTGTCCTTGAAGCCGACAACCTTCTCATTCTTTCGTGGCCACCTCGCTTTTTCTCCCAAATCCTTCATGGCACATATCAAGCCATGAGTGTCCACAGAGAAACAATAATCGGAGATGCAAGGATAGTCTTCATCGTCATCTCCCTCTTCAACTGCCTGTACGTTCTGATTGTTGAACTTGGCATACGGCTTCGAATTGTTATTCCTGTTCCAGGATCCTCTATTCTTTTCGGAGGTTTCCTGTTTTGCTTGTCCACCAAGACGATCTTGGATCCTTTTTTCTTCTTCTAACCGGATGTATCTTAATGCCCTGTTTCTGACTTCATCTAATGTCCTGCATGGAGTAATCACTAAATCATTGTAAAAAGGGGAGCTCTTCTGAATTCCCATCTTGAATGCTTCAACAGCAGTAGTCATGTCAAGATTTTGGATTTCTAGAGCTTCCTTGCCGAATCTGGTGACGAAATCCCTAAGGGATTCATCACTAGGTTGGACAACACGATATAAATCACTGGTTAACCTCTCAAATTTCCGACTACAGGAAAATTGAGTGTTAAATAAGTTAACTAAGTGAGAGAAAGAAGTAAATGAAAACGGAGGGAGACTTAGCAGCCATTTTAGAGCGGCTCCCGTTAGTGTGGATCCAAAGCCCTTGCATAGGCAAGCTTCTTTGAGTATCTTCGGAATAGGATTGATCTCCATCCTTTCCCTATACTGTGCTACATGTTCTTCAGGATCAGTGGTCCCGTCGTAAGTCTTCATATTGGGAGTTTGGAACCGCTTCGGGATTTCAGCATCACAGTTAGGCGGAACGAATCTGGATACTCTATGGTTTCCCTCAAGTATCTAGGAGATTGGTCTTATGACTCCGGGAACACTGGATATCATATCCTTGAGCTTCTGCAGCTCCTTGGCCATAGCTTGGTTGATACCTGCATCCTGCATGGAACCACGGTTAGCATCTAAGGGTAAAGGATCATACAAGTTACCTCTTTTCTGAGTGAAGGTTGGCATCTCGGATGAGTAGATGGGACAAGAGGAGTCTGCGATAAGAGTTGGTCCTCCAGAGCCTATAGTCTGCATGGGGATTATGTCTCCTTCATGGACATCGGAGGATCGTTGATGTTGGACGCCTGAGGATCCTTGATTCGGAAAGAAGGATCCTTGAGGTTGGGTACCATAGGATCCCTGCGGAAGAATGGCTGATCCTTGTCGATAATATGAGGATCCTTGATTCTGAAGCCCCAAGGATCCTTGTTGGAGGTTAGTCGACCTTGGCTGATCTAACGAAAATCCTTGAGCCTGTTGGCCCATGGACCTCTGTTGAAGGATAGATGATCCTGGTTGGATTAGTGAGGATCCTTGAATCTGTTGACCCATGGACCCCTGTTGAAGGATGGATGATCCTGGTTGGAATAGCGAGGATCCTTGAGTGTGTTAACCCATGGACCCCTATTGAAGGATGGATGATCCTTGTTGGAATAGCGAGGATCCTTGAGTGTGTTGACCCATGGACCCCTGTTGAAGGATAGATGATCCTTGAGAGAACTAATCCATGTATTATGGACTGGTGAAATCCAGCATCCCTGGCATCAGGGGGTGAGATCCCTTGCTGGCCTCTTATTCTTCTTGAGATCCTCTATCTCACGGAGGATCCTCTGATTAGTCTTGTTCTGCTGCTCCATGTATGCCTTAACCTGCGAAAACATAGATGAAACATCACTGTTAGTATTAACCACCGGGGCAGCAGCAGCGGTTTTTGAGCTCTGGAAGACTGGTAGTTTCGTCTTGCTCCCAGCAGCAGCAGGCCGTTGGGTTCCCGTGATTGGCGGAGGCATCGGTGGCAAAGTCCTTGATGAGAGAGGAACCGTAGCCGGCATGGTTGATGAAGCAAAGGTTGATTGAGAGGCCACTGATAGTGATATGGGTATGAAAAAGTTGAGAATGATAAGAATAATATGGATTATAGCACCAATTGCCCCACGGTGGGCGCCAAATTGTTTTGGACAAAAATCTGCTAAGGATCAAGTATACAAATCTGTTATGTGAGGTAAGGTGCTAACTCGATAATGACAAGTGTATAAGTGTAATATTGGTGAACACAAAGGTTTGATCACGAGGGAAAAAGCCCTTAACCAAGATAGTCTTATGTTGTTCAAAACTTATCAAGGTAATCTTTGGTAAAATAACTCCGGTCAAGGATTAATAAGATAATCTTTGGTCGAATTACTTTAGTCAATGATCAACAAGGTAACCTTTGGTCGACGAGTATATGATTATCGTGATCTCCGGCACAAAAAACCCCGGACGGTGAAAACTATCACCGTCGATTATATTGATAACCAAAAGGTGGTTACAAGTGTTGTGGAGTAAATGACTGAGATTACAAAGTATGCTAGTGTGTAGAGAGAATGCTAGTTCCTGCTCTTAATGTGTGTGATAGTACATGTGTTTTTCTACTCGATCATAGCTCAAATAAATAAGAAAATATCACTAACAATATTCCCTAACTATCCGGAAGTCTTCCACTAGCCGCTCCACGACCTTTGACCACGTGCCAATAGCCGTACAGTAGCGAGATAAGCGGGAGAACGAGTCTTGTAGCCTTTGTTGATATTTGCACGTTCATCTTCACATGAGTTCATCCATTAACAGCTACATTGAACTAGGATCCTGAATCCATGCTCCAGCTAGAGAATGCTCTGTGAGGATAATAGATACAAGTACATCTTAAAGTCGCCACTCCTGTCTAACACATCACCATACTAAATGCAATCATTGGTAAACAAGTAATACCGAGGATCGTCGATCCTTTATATCCTGACATATATTTCAAGGATAAACTATCCATAAGACAGTTAAGGATAAAGGAACCTCAGTATAAAATTTATGGCCTAACCGTTATGATTTGTAATAGACAGTAGTTACTAGGGTAAATGATCCATGATCCTTAAGATAATTTGCAGGGGTAGCAAAGGTGGATGGATCCTCTTTTTATGGGGATGAAGCCTTTGATACCCATATTTTTATTTTCCTGCACTTATGAACAATTAGTACCACCTACTTAACCCGGGTGGATGGTCCATCTTTTCGAATGGTGAAATCCGGGTTAAGACTTTTGTTAAATCAAGGTGACTTAATAATAATAACAACTTAGCTTTTGTCTATTTGTATGTTGTTTGTTATCTTGAAAGTTTATTTGATGTAATCTTAGTTTTATTAGAAGTTTAAGAAACATTTTAGGATAGAGTATCCTTAAGAAAAATAATTAGAGGAAAATTATTAGGATATAATATTCTTAGAAAAACAATTAAAAGGAAATTTTTAAGATAGAATATCGTTAGGAAAAATTCAAAGATTTTAAATCTTCAACCCAGAAAGATTTATAAGGATCCTAGCTAAATCAATATAAATTTAGAAGTAGAAATCATACCACAAGGTCTAAGTAGACATAAGTTACCATAAATATAGAACCTTCGGTAATCCTTGTAGGAATAAGCTATGGATCGTGATCCTTACGTCTTGATTCTTGTTATTGGACTTAAAATATCTGTTGTAAAAAGCTTATAAGATTAATTGGGGTTAAACCTGTTAAGCTGGGGACAACCACAAATAATAAACTGGGAACAAGCCCGTGCAACTGGGGACAAGCCCGTGAATTGGGGACAAGCCTAAAACTGGGGACAAGCCCAAAAACTGGGGACAAGCCCATAAACTGGGGACAAGCCCAAACTGGGGACTGCCCAATATACGGATGTTAACTGGGGACTCGCCCAACCGGGATTTAGCCCAAACGTGAGATAACATGAAAATGTTATAAACCGGTGGTATGGTACGTCTACCATAAATCTTAGGATCCTCCATATAGCCGAAGATAACGAAATTGTCAGCCACTAAGCGTGTACTGGTCCCGCTGCCGCGAACTATACGTTGGATAGCGTGCGCTACAAGCGAGAGTGTAGAAACTCTAATTCGTAAGAAATGTGAAAACCTTTAAACCTTGGAGGATATGACCATTGGGGGTTATACCCAATCGTGGGATAGGCCAAGGGAAATAGTTTAGTACCTTAAAGATGGAGAGGTGGCCAACCTCTTTAGACATTTGAACATCTTATTATTATCCTGCATTTTTTCTTAATACTTGGAAATAACAAATTTAAGAATATTTTATACTTAAATTAAATAAAAATCTTAAATGAATAAATGATCAGATAGATATTACTGATTTTAGGATCCTTGATCCTAAAAGGATACACGATCCTTAGTGGATACTCGATCCTGATCAGAAAAAGTATTTCTTGAGGTGGATAGCATTCCATGCTCTTGGTAACCTATTGCCTTCCACGGTGAGAAAATGATATGCCCCCTTTCCTGCTTCTGACTCTATCAGATAAGGACCTTCCCACTTGGGTTCTAGCTTCCCATCTGCTGGATTGGTTGTATTCTGGAAGGCTAGACCAAATCTCCTTCTTGGAATCTTCTGATCCTTATACTTTTGTTGTGTGCCCCAGCTACCCTTTGTTGATAAGATGCCATTCTAATCTTGGCTAAGTCTCTGAGTTCTTCAACAGTATCCAAGTCTTCGAGAAGGATTTCTGTATTAACTTCAGGATCACGGATGTTTGTTCTGGCTGTAGGAACCACCAACTCTATAGGGATTACTGCTTCCGAGCCAAACACCAATGAGAAGGGCGTTTAGCCTGTTGCATTCTTGGGTGTTTTCCTATCAGCCCAAAGAACATAAGGTAGTTCTTCAGCCCACTTGCCTTTCTTGGATCCTAGTTTCTTCTTAAAATTGTTGATGATTATCTTGTTACTTGATTCCGCCTGGCCATTAGCTTGAGGATGCACCGGAGTAGATGTAATCATCTTGATTCCCCAACTGCCACAAAAGTTAGTAGTTCTTTTCTCAATAAACTAGGATCCATTATCACAAACAATTTCAGACTGGATACCAAATCTAGTATAATATTTCTTTTTATGAAGGATATGACTTCCCTTTCTCGGACTTGCACGAATGCTTCAATCCATTTGGAGAAGTAGCCTGTCATAGCAAGCATAAAGACCTTTCCAGATGGTGCCTTTGGTATCTTGCCAACAATATCCATTCCCAATTTCATGAAAGGCCATGAAGAGGATATAGGATACATTGGTTCTGTTGGCTGATGAAGGATGTTTGCATGCCTTTGACAAGCATCACACTTCTTTGAATACCCCATTGCATCCTTCTTCATCGTCAGCCAGAAGTACCCAGTCCTAAGTATCACGGAGAATAATGCTCTTCCTCCTGTGTGGTTGCCGGAATCGCCCTTGTGGAAGTCTTGGAGTACCTCTTGTATTTCAGGATCCTTAATGCATCTCAAATAGGGACCTGCAAGAGATTTCCTATACAGAATATCATGTAATAAAATGTAATGTGATACATTGAGTTTAAAGGATTTCGGATTCTCCGTAGCTAGGATTTCTCCATCTTGAATGTATTTTTTGATTGGGCGGATCCAGGATCCTTGACTACTTAAGGATGATGGATCCCAAAGTATAATTTGTTTGTTAGTTGTTATCTCCCCAATTTCTTGTCCTCCTATTGCTGGCGAGAGTATATGGATGATTGGGATCTTTGTATTTTCTGGGATGTTCAAGGATGAGGCTAAATTTGCCAAAGCATTTTCCCCAACATTTCTTCCCTTGGCACCTCTACTATACTAAACAATTCGAAGGATTTTGCTAATTCCTTCACAACATCTAGATATTTGATCATATTGTCACCTTTCACGGTATAAGAGCTGTTAAAGTGGTTAGTTATAAGTAAAGAATCTATATAAACTTAAAGATACTCGATCCTCATCTGTTTAGCTAAAAGTAAACCTGCAATAAGTGCTTCGTATCTGCCTCATTGTTGGTGGCTTGAAATACACATGCAATGGACTGGGGTATTATGTCCCCCTGTGGCGATTTCAGTAGTATGCCCAATCCCGTTCCTCTTACTTTGGATGCTCCATTTGTGAAGAGGATCCAAGGATCCTTGGTTTCTTCTAGTTGATGGACTTCTAAATCAGCTTCCTTTTGCATGTCACTGCTGAAATCAGCCACAAAGTCTGCTAGTGCTTACGATTTGATAGCTGTTCTGCGCTCATACTGAATGTCATATGCACTCAGCTTCACAGCCCACTTAACCATCCTTCCTGACAATTCCGGTTTTCTAAGCACATTCTTAACAGGATAATTAGTTCTCAAATAATAGTATGTGTTTCAAAGTAATGTCTCAATTTAGTGGAAGCCATAATCAAAGCAAGAATTAATTTTTCAATGTGAGAATACCTGACCTCTGCGTCTAAGAGGCTTTTACTTACATAATATACCGGATGCTGTTCACCTTCATGATCCTTAACGAGGACGACACTTACTGCATTACCTGAAACTGCTAGGTATAGATATAAGGATTCTCCACAGGCTTCATCAGAGCAGGTGCTGAGGTTAAGTAATCCTTTAAGGCTTTAAGTGCAGCCTCATGCTTCTCCGTCCACTCTAACCTCTTGTTTTTCCTAAGAATGTCGTAGAAATCTTTGCACTTCTCAGAGGATCTGGAAATGAATATGTTGAGAGCAGCTATTCTTCCTGTCAACCTCTGGACATCCTTAGCATTCACAGGGGATTTCAAGTTGATGATGGCTTTGATTTGCTCGGGGCTTGCCTCGATTCCTCTTTTAGTCACTATGTATCTTATAAACTTTCCAGCCTTAACACCAAAATGGCATTTTGACGGATTAAGTTTCATGTTATACTGGTCGAGGATATTAAATGCTTCTTAAAGATCTCTAAGATGATCCTCAACCCTCTTTGACTTCACCACCATGTCGTCTATGTGGACCTCCATAGTCTTGCCTAACTGATCCTTGAACATCATGTTGACTAATCTTTGATATGTTTCCCCTGCATTTCTTAGTCCGAATGGCATAGCAATTTAACAATATATGCCGGTGGGAGTCATGAATGTTGTATCCTCTTGACCAGATGGTTCCATCTGAATTTGTTGAAATCCAGAGGAAGTATCCATAAAGGTGAGCATCTCATGTCCTGCCGTTGCATCCACCATGGAATTTATATGTGGTAATGGGAAAGGATCCTTGGGGCATGCCTTATTTAAATCAGTAAAACCGACACACACCCTCCTCTTTCCATTCTTTTTAGAAACAACAACCACATTAGCTAACCATCGAGGATACTTAACCCATCTGATCATACCGGCCTTAAGAAGTTTTTCAACTTCTTCTTATATGATCGTGTTCCTCTCAGGAGCGAATTTCCTTCGCTTCTGATGGACGGGTTTGACAGATAAATCAAGGCCTAACTTGTGAGTAATTACCTCCTTAGAAATACCTGTCATGTCTGAATGTTTGAAGGAAAACGTGGATTTTCTTCGCTTTAAGAAGGATATTATATTCTCTTCGATCTCACTATGGATACTGGATCCTAGGAACACCTTCACGCCTAGATCCTCGGGATCTAAGGATACTTCCTTTATGTCTTTCTCCCGAGCTTCCAGCACATCCCTAGGATGTTGCTGTGGTTGCTATGCTATTGTCTGCTTAGCTGCTGGTTTCATTGATGAAGAATAGTAGTTCTTGGCTTCGACTTGGTCACCATCTATCCTTACTACTCCCCAAGGAGTTGGTAGTTTGATGCATTGATGGTAAGTAGAGGCCACTGCCTTCATCCCATGTAGCCAAGGCCTGCCTAAAATAACATTGCCACAAGAAAGGTTATCTATAACACAAAATTTTTGGAAAGAATTTAACCATTTGATGTATATTGGGAGTTTGATGTCCCCCAATGTCTTCTTGGTTTCGCCGCTAAAGCCAACTAACACTGACGTCCTCGGGATGATTTTTGAATCTGGGATGTTCATCTTCTGAAGGACATCATGTTGGATGATGTTAACCGAGCTTCCACCATCAACAAGGATCCTGCGTACATAATGGTTAGCAATAAACAAAGTAACAATCAAATAGTCATGATGAGGATCCTGGATGCTTGATTTATCTTCTTCATCAAAGAAGATCGTTTATTCTGTTGTCAAGGTGGTGGATATAACCGGTCGTTCCCAATATTCAACTTGGTCTCCTTGGCCAACCTCTTAGCTACCAAGAAAAAAGTTCCACATATGTCTGAGCCATCGTAAATGAAGTTGATCACTTGAGCATCTGGTGGGGGCGGAGTTGCTTTTTGGGGAGCCTCTTCAGGATCCTGGATCCTAGACTTCTTTCTTCCCAACAGTTCCTTAAAGTGGCCCTTGCTTAGGAGGTATCCGATTTCCCTCCTCAAACCGATGTAAGCATACATCATGTGGCCAAAATCCTCATGGAAGACACACCATTTGGGTTTGTCTCTGAAGGTGGTTGACTTCTCGTTCTTTCGGGGCCACCTTGCCTTCTACCCTAGATCCTTCATGGCACAAATTAAGCCATGGGTATCTACGAAGAAACAATATTCTGAGATGCTGGGGTAATCCTCATTGTCATCTCCTTCTTCAACAGCTCGAACATTTTGATTGCTAAACTTAGAGTACGACTTAGAATTGTTGTTTCTGTATGAGGATCCTTTATTCTTGTCAGGGGATTCTTGCTTTGTTTGAGCCCCTAATCGTTCCTGGATCCTTTTGTCATCTTCCAGCCGTATGAATCTTAGTGCTCTGTTCCTTACTTCATCCAAAGTCCTGCAAGGAGTCATCACAAGATCATTATAAAAGGGGGAGCTCTTCTGAATTCCCGTCTTGAATGCTTCAACAGCAGTAGCCATGTCAAGATTAGAGATTTCTAGAACTTTACTGCTGAACCTTGTGACAAAATCCCTAAGGGATTTATCACTAGGTTGGATAACGCGGTATAAATCACTAGTTAACTTCTCAAATTTCCTACTACAGGAAAATTGACTGTTGAACAAGTTAACTAAGTGTGAGAATGAAGTAACAGAAAAGGGTGGATGAATTATTAGCCATTTCAAAGCCGATCCTGATAGTGTGGCTCCAAAACCTTTGCATAAACAAGCCTCCTTGAGTCTCTCAGGAATCATGTTGATCTCCATCCTTTCTCTGTATTGAGCTACGTGCTCTTCAGGATCAGTGGTCCCATCATACACTTTCATGTTGGAGGTTTGAAAGCGTTTAGGGATCTCTGCATCACAAATTGGTGGAACAAATCTGGATAATTTGTGACTTCCCTCCGGTATCTCAGGAATTGGACGAATCACCCCCGGTACATTGGATATCATATCCCTGAGTTTCTACAGTTCCTTAGCCATAGCTTGGTTAATACATGCGTCCTGCATGGAACCATGGTTAGCATTTAAGGATATAGGATTATACGTGTTACCTCTTTTTTGTGTAAAGGTCGGCATTCCAGAAGAGTGGCTGAGGTAAGAAGCGTCTGCTACAGGAGTTGGTCCACCGGAAGCTATGGTCTGCATGGGTATTATATCTCCCTCATGGACCTCAGAGGATCATTGATGATGAATCCCTAAGGATCCTTTTTACTGGAAGAAGGATCCTTGATTGGGGATAAAGGATCCCAGTGATTGAGAGTTGAAGGATCCTTGAGGATATGATCCGTAGGATCCTGGTTGAAGGATCAATGATCCTTGCTGAAAGGTTGAGGATCCTCGAGCTAACTGACCCATGGACCCCGGTTGAAGGATGGATGATCCTTGCGGAAAAGTTGAGGATCCCTGAACATGTTGACCCATGGAACCCTGGTTAAGGATGGATGATCCTGGGTGAAAGATCGAGGATCCTTGAGTTTGTTGACCCATGGATCCCTGTTGGAGGATAGATGATCCCTATTGGAATTGAGCCTAGGACCCTGTAGTGGTGAAACCCAACATCCTAGGCACTAAGGGAGTCTGATCCTCTGCTGGTCTCTTTGTATTCTTGAGATCTTCAATCTCCCGAAGGATCCTCTGGTTGGTCTTGTTTTGCTGATCCATGTAAGCCTTAACCTGCGAAAACATAGTGGAAACATCATTGTTAGTATTAACCACCGAAGTGGCAGCAACGGTTTTTGAGCTTTGGAAGACTGGTAGTTGCTTCTTGTTTCCAGCAGCAGCAGCCCGTGGTGCTCCCATGATTGGCAGAGGCATCGGCGACGAGGTTCTTGATGAGAGAGGAACCGAAGATGGCATGGTTAATGAAGCAAAGGTTGATTAAGAGGCCATTTAAAGTTATATGGGTAGAAAATACGAAAATTGATAGAAATAATATGGATTATAGCACCAATTGCCCCACGGTGGGCGCCAAATTGTTTTGGACAAAATATGCTAAGGATAATGTATCCAAATCTGTAATTGTGAGGTAGAGTGCTGTGATATTAACAACGATTGTATGAACGAAATTAATATGAACACCGTGATTTGTTGCGAGGAAAAACCCCTTGATCTTATTTAGATCAAAGGAAAAAAACCCCGGGTGATGACAACTCGTCAATCACCGGTTTATTAATCACAAAAAGGTTACAAGTGTTTTGGAGATTACGATCAATGTTACAATGAATGCTAGTGTGTAGAGAGAATTATGAGTTCTGCTCTAGTGTGTGAGAATACAAGTGATGTCTAATTGATCGTTATCTCGATATTATAAAGAAAATACTAACTAACAATATTTCCTGATAATCCGCCACTCTTCCACAACTCCTTCAACGTTCATTGACCACGTGCTGGGAGCTTCCAGAAATGAACTTTGAGGTAGACTCAGTCATATAGTCGTTATAACTAGCTAACACATCACCATTCAAATACAATCGTAGTAAACAAATAATACCGAGGATCCTTGATCCTTTGAAACTTAAGACATATCTCAAGGATAACTTATCCATAAGACAGTCAAGGATGATGGATCCTCAGCATAAAATTCATGCCCTAACAATAATGATCATATATCTATATATTACATCAGATACTCCCTTCCGCCTGTAAATGCAACCCTTCTCATCCTTTTAT
Organism: Bidens hawaiensis; assembly: GCF_021521415.1. Classification (NCBI taxonomy): domain Eukaryota; kingdom Viridiplantae; phylum Streptophyta; class Magnoliopsida; order Asterales; family Asteraceae; genus Bidens; species Bidens hawaiensis. The sequence goes on from NW_027491017.1 coordinate 3,094,976, forward strand.
AATTACATTTTAGTGGAAAACCAGGTGTCCTTTCTACTATTTCTCTTTCATAAATTTCTTTTGATTATGTCTAATGTTTTCATTTCTTCCTACGAGCAGTCGGAATCGATCAACCGGCACTCTCAACATTTCCTTACCAATCCTTTCTATGAGATCTGTAAGTTCACAGACCCGGAGATCGACGATTTGGCCCCTTTATTTCCGTCCGGCACAGTATTATGTCCTATCAAATCCTCCACAAGAAGTGATTCTTATTCGAAAACCCGGGTGTGTTTTCCGGTGCACTCTTTTCTCATCGGCTACTTGTAACCTTTCCCGGAGTTCACCCAAAACTTCTTTACTCTGAATGACATAAGTTACATCCAGGCGATGCCGATGCTTTGGAGGGTGTTGCATATTGTAGAATGAATCATAGAAGAAGAAAACATTGAGTTCGGACTGTCGGAACAGGCGTACTTATATACCCTAGTTACCCATGGATCCACTAGATTTATCTTGAAATCCAAACCTCATCAGTCAGCTCCTCTCCATAAAACCATCCAAAACGACTCATTCTGGAAAAACCAATTCATTTTCGTTAGAAGAGACTCCATTCCTGGTGAGATTGATTTACCCCTAAGATTAATTAGGAAGGTTAGGATCCGGGATCCTCTGGTAAGTTGTTGAGGATAACTTATCCTTCTTCTGATAAATTTCTTTTTCTTTCTTTTTCAGTGGACAACTTTGCGCTGCTTGTTGAACTCCCCGGCGTGGATGAGAGGGTGAAAAAATCTTTTGCATTGGATCCTGAAATTAGCACATTTAAAGCCAAAACTACAGAAGCTCTTCAAGAATACTTTTTAGAAACATCAAGCGACATGTCAAGTAAGATCTTTTAATATTTTATAATAAAGAAAAATAATAGAAGACTTATCTTTTTCATATGTTTTGCAGGTGCTCAAAATTCCAGCTGATCAGCACATCAGTTCTTTCTGGAGGAAATAGACTGTTTGCTCATGAAGAAAGAAACTCCCAGGTCCATTCCTCTTTATGAACCACGTCCAGTGACTACCCACGCCAAATCTGGAGCCTCCAAGAGGAAGAAAACCATGGAGCATGAGGATCCCTTCGAAGCTGGGAAGCACTTTCTGACCACGGTAAGGATCCTTTATCCTATCTGTCTTTTCCTATGGATCCAGTATTCACTTTAGAAAGTACTTTATCTTGAGCTTACCTCATTTTTACAAGCTGGCCCAAGATTCTTCCAAGAGATATCATGACAAGATCATCAAGGACCTAGAAGACACTCTTTATGGGATGAGGGCCATAGCCGCCGCTAAAGATAGGACCATCTCAAAGCTGATGAAGGAGAAGAAGCAGGAAGAGGATCAAGCATCCAAAGTGGAGGCCCAGTTGCAGGAAGAGGTGACTTGTGCTACCAATGAGTCTAAGATGTGGGCTGCTAAGTCCGTGCTTCAGGCGAGGATCAAGATGGCGATAGAGGCTGGTGATCCTTCGTTTGACAAATCAGCATCGGATGTGGAAAAGTGGAAACATGCTTTGGTGGCTCTCGGAGGTGGCGAAGATGAAGCTGGTAAGAGTATCGACAAACCAGTCGGAGGGAATGAAGTTGAGGGGAAGGAGGTAGGGAAAGGTGTGGCAACGGAGGAGGAAGCTGCAAAGGTGGGCAATGAAGGATGATGAGACTAATCCTGATCCCACTTTTTAATTTGTTTATGTTTTTGAATGTTTGGTGGTTTATAACAAGATAGTAGATAATTAGGATGAAGGATCTGTGATCCTTAGATGATAATGGGGGGTAGAAAAGGTGGATGGATCCTCTTTTTTCGAGTATGAAGCCTTTGATGCCCGTTATTTTATCTTTCCTGCACTTTATGAACTGTTAGTAACGCCTGTTTAACCCGTGTGGATGGTCTATATTTAGATGGTGAAATCCGGGTTAAAGCTTTTGGTAAATCTAGGTGATTTTAATAATAATTTTAATCTTTTGACTATTTGCGGATTATTTATCATTATGAAAGCATAGTTGTTATAGTTTAGTTTTTATGAAAAGTTTTAAAGATAATTTATCCTTTCAAAAATAGATTAAGGGTCTTGAATCCTTGAATATAATGATTTCCAAAGATATAATATGAATGAATATATCTTGATAATTAAAGATCATACCATAAGGTCTTATTATACCTAAGTTACCACAAATACTTCAATGATGCTTGTAGATAGACTTAGGATACCTAATGCAAATATCTTATGATTTTAAGTCAAATAATCATATAAACTTGGGTTAAACCCAAGAAACTGAGGACAAGCCCAACAAAACTGGGGACAAGCCCAACAAACTAGGGACAAGCCCAAAAAACTAGGGACATGCCCAAAACTGGGGACAAACCCAAATATATGGATGTTAAACTGGGGTCTTGCCCAAATCGGGATCTAGCCCAAACGTAGGTGACATGAAAAGCCAAAACCTTAGCTAACATGAAAATGTTAGAAACCTTGTGTATGGTACGTCTACCATTAATTCGTAGGATCCTCCATATAGCCGAAAGCAATGGAATTGTCAGCCACTAAGCGTGTATTGGTCCCATTGCCCCAAACTATACTTTGGATAGCGTGAGCTACAGGCGAGAGTGTCAAAACTCTAATTCGTAAGAAAACTGAAAACCTTTAAACCTTAAAAGGTATAATCATTTATATTATACATTAAACATGTGAGAGAGGTGGCCAACCCCTTAATCGTTGAATTCTCTATTGTAATATGCATAAACTTAAAGCTTGGAAAAAGTAAATGTTAGGAATATTGTTTCCTTTGGTTAGTAATATAATCTGAAATGAATAAATAATAAGATAGATTTTACCAACTTTAGGATCCTTGTTCCTGTTTATATGAAGTATTTCTTAAGATAGATGGCATTCCAGGCTCTTGGTAGTAGATCAACTTCCATTGTAAGTAGGTGGTATGCCCATTTTCCTGCTTCTGATTCAATCAAGTAGGGTCCTTCTCACTTGGGTGCTAGCTTTCCATCTGCAGGATTAGTTGTATTTTGGATAGCCTTCCTTAATACCGAATCTCCTTCTTGAAACCTTCGGATCCTGATGTTCTTGTTGTATGCCCCAACCATCATTTTTTAATACGCAACCATTTTGATCTTTGTTAGGTCTCTGAGCTCATCAATAGTTTCTAGATCCTGGACAAGACTTTCGTTGTTTGTCTGAGGATCACGAATGCTTGTTCTAGCATTAGGAACCACCATTTCTATAGGAATCACAACTTATGCTCCAAACACCAATGAGAAGGGTGTTTGACCCATTGCATTCTTGAGTGTTATTTTATCAGCCCAAAGAACATAATGAAGCTCCTCAGCCCACTTGCCTTTCTTGGATCCTAGCTTCTTCTTTAAGTTGTTGATGATAATTTTGTTTCTTGACTTTGCTTGACCATTGGCTTGAGGAAGAAATGGTGTGGAAGTGATCATCTTGATGGCCCAAATGTCACAAAAGTTAGTAGTTCTTTTCCCAATAAACTGGGATCCATTATCATAGAGAATTTCAGATGCGATACCAATTCTAGTTATAATATTTCTTTTAATAAAGGATATAACTTCCCTTTCATGGACTTGAACAAATGCTTCTTCTTCAATCCATTTTGAGAAGTAATCCGTCATGGCAAGCATGAAGAATTTTCCACCTGGTGCCTTGGGTAACTTGCCTACGATATACATTCCCCATTTCATGAAAGGCCATGATGAAGAGATAGGATACATAGGTTCTGCTGGTTGATGAAGAATGTTGCCATGTCTTTGACAAGCATCACATTTCCTTGAATACTCCATAACATCCTTTTTCATTGCTGGCCAGAAGTATTTCGTCCTAAGTATTCTAGAAAACAGTCATCTGCCCCCCTGCATGGTTACCACAGTCACCTTCGTGGAAGTCTTTAAGCATTTTTTGTATTTATGGATCTTCAATGCATCGCAAGTAGTGTAAGAGATTTTCTATATACTGTATCTTATAAAATAATAAATTGTAATACCTTGATTCTGAAAGCTTTGGGATTTTCACCTTTTGGGATTTCTCCATCTTGGAGGAATTTTATTTATTGGAAGGATCCATGATCCTACTTCTAGACATGATGAGGGATCCTTAAGTTCTTCAGGATAATCCGTTGTTTCCTCCATTTCTTACTGTTTCCCAATAGCTGGAGAAAGTATGTGAATAATGGGTATCTTTAAGTTATCTGGGATCTTCAAAGATGATGCTAGGTTTGCTAAGGTATCTACCCCAGTGTTTTCCTCTCTTGATACCTGAATAATACTAAACATTTCAAAGGATTTTGCAAGTTCTTTCACAATTTCTAAATATTTGATCATATTTTCACCTTTTACAGTGTAAGAACCATTAAAATGGTTAATTATCAATAAAGAGTCTATGTAAATTTTAATATACCTAATCCTCATTTGTTTAGCTTAAAGTAAGCCTGTAATAAGTGCTTCATATTCTGCTTCGTTGTTGGTAGCTTGGAACTCACAGGCTATGGACTGGGGTATTATGTCCCACTGTGGCGATTTTAGTATTATGCCCAATCCTGTTCCTCTTACATTTGATGCACCATCTGTGAAGAGGATCCAAGGATCCTTGGTTTCTTCAAGTTGTCGGACCTCTAGATCAACTTCCTTTTGCATGTCACTACTAAAATCAGCCATTAAGTCTTCAAGTGCTTGTGATTTGATGGTTGTTCTAGGCTCATACTGTATATCATAGGCACTAAGCTTCACAACCCACTTAGCCATCCTACCTGACATTTATGGTTTTCTAAGCACATTCTTAACAGGATAGTTAGTTTTAACAACAATAGTATGAGTTTCAAAATAATGTCTTAACTTAGTTGAGGCCATAATCAAAGCAAGAATTAACTTTTCAAGGTGAGAATACTTGACTTCGTTGTCTAAAAGACTTTTACTTACATAGTATACCGGATTCTATTGTCCTTCATGATCTTTAGCTAGAACAACACTAACCGCATTACCTGAGATAGCTAAATACTTGGATAATAGTTCACCATCCACTGGTTTCACCAAGGCTAGTGCTGAGGATAGAAAATATCCTTCAGAGCTTTCATTGTATCTTCATGTTTCAGAGTCAATTCGAACTTCTAATTCTTCCTCAAGATGTCATGGAAGTCTTTGCACTTCTCTGAAGATCTGGAGATGAATCTATTCAGGGCTGCAATCCTTCCCGTCAGTCTTTGGACATCTTTAGCATTCACTGGAGACTTTAATTTAATGATGAATTCAATTTGCTCAGGATTGGTTCTATTCCTCTTTTAGTTACGATACACCCTAAGAATTTTCCAGCTTTGACACCGAAATGACACTTGAAGAGGTTGAGCTTCATGTTTTATTGATCAAGGATGTTGAATGCTTATTCAAGATTCTTGAGATGATCTTCTGCTTTCTTTGACTTGACCACCATGTCATCTATGTAGACTTCCATGGTCTTTCCTAAGTGATCCTTGAACATCATATTGACCAGTCTTTGATATGTTGCCCCTGCATTTCTTAGTTCAAAAGGCATAGCAATATAACAGTATATGCCAATAGGAGTCATGAATGTTGTATCCTCTTGATCAGATGGTTCCATCTGAATTTGTTAAAATCCAGATGGAGCATCCATAAAGGTAAGCATTTCATGTCTTGCTGTAGCATCCACCATAGAGTCATTGTGTGGTATGGGGAAAGGATCCTTGGGACATGCTTTGTTTAAATAAGTAAAATCAACACATACCCTCCAATTTACATTTTTCTTAGAAACAACTACCACATTGGCTAACCATCTTGGATACTTAACCTCTCTAATCATACTCGCCTTAAGAAGTTTTTTGACTTCTTCTTGGATAATAATATTTCTTTCAGGCGCAAACTTCCTCCGTTTTGGTAGATAGGCCTGATAGAATAATGTCTAACTTATGCATAATAATGTCTTTAGATACCTGTCATGTCGGAATGCTTGAAAGCAAAAATGGACTTCCTTTGTTTGAGGAAGGATGCCAGATCCTCTTCAATATTGCTAAGGATACCGGATCCTATATACACCTTGATATCTGGATCCTCAGGGTCCAAGGATACTTCTTTAAGAACCTTCTCCCTTGCTTCCAGCACCTCTCTGGAATGGTTCTTTAATTTCTATGCGATCGTCTTCATGGTAGTTGGCTTCATGGATGAAGTGTAGTAGTTCCTAGCCTCTGCTTGATTACTGTCAATCTTCACTACTCCCCACGGGGTTAGAAGGTTGATACATTGATGGTACGTTGAGGCTACTGCTTTCATTTCTTGAATCCAAGGCCTGCCAAGAATCACATTACAGCAGGATAGGTTATCAATAACACAAAATTTTTGGAATGAGTTAACTCCCTCAATATAGATAGGAAGCTTGATGTCTCCCAATGTATTCTGGATTTCACCACTGAAGCCAATGAGGACGGAGGATCTTGGAGTTATTTCCGTTTCAGGAATATTCATCTTCTTTAGAAGGTCAGCCTGAATGATGTTCACAGAGCTCCTTCCATATACAAGGATCCTGCGAACTTAATGGTTAGCAATACATAAAGTAATAATTAAATCGTCATGGTGAGGATCCTGGAGGTGCATGCGATCCTCTTCATCTAAAGTTATGACCCTTTAGTCAGTTTAAGTTGTTGTCATGAAGGGCCTTTCTCCATTCTCCAATTTGATCTCTTTAGCATGTCATTTTGCTGAGGAGAATGAGGTTCCACATATATCTGAACCTCCAGAGATGAAGTTGATAATATGCGCGTACGGTGGTGGTGGAGCAGCCTTCTCTGGGATTTCATCAGGATCGTGGATCCTTGACTTCTTTCTACCCATTATCTCTTTGAATTTCCCTTTGCTTAGGAGATACCCAATCTCTCTTCTTAGACCGATACAATTGTCCGTCATGTGGCCAAATTCTTCATGATACACACATCACTTGGACTTATTCTTGTAGGATGTTGACTTTTCATTCTTCCGAGCCACCTTGCTTTCTCCCCCAAATCTCTCATGGCACATATCAGTCTAGGAGTAACAATGAAAAAGCAATACTATGATATTCTTGGATATTCTTCATCATCCTCGTCTTCTTCTACATCATGGCCATTTTGGTTGTTGAAATTTGAGTAGGGTTTGGAGTTCTTGTTCCGGTACGAGGATCCTTGTTTCTTATCGAGTTGCTCCGGTTTTGTTGAAGTACCCAATCTTTCTTGCATCCTTTTGTCGTATTATAGTCTAATAAATCTGAGTGCCCTATTCATGACTTCATAAGTTCCTGCATGGGGTCATAACAAGATCATCATAAAAGGGGGAGTCCTTTTGCAATCCCATCTTGAATGCTTCAACAGCCGTATCCATGTCAAGATTTGGGAACTCCAAGGCCTCCCTTCCGAACTTGGTGATAAAGTCCCTCAAGGATTCATCACGAGGTTGGACAACATGGTATTAATCACTAGTTAATTTTCAAATTTTCTACTATAAGAAAACTGATTATTGAATAAATTAACTAGGTGAGAAAATGAAGTAATACAGTAAGGAGGAAGACTTAGCAGCCATTTGAGAGCAGATCCAATCAATGTGGATCCAAAACCCTTGCACAAGCATGCTTCTTTAAGTCTTTCTAGAATGGGGTTGATCTCCATTCTTTCCCTATATTGAGCTACGTGCTCCCCCGGATCATTCGTGCCACCATAAACCTTCATGTTGGGGGTTTGAAAGCACTTTGGTATTTCAGCATCACAGATGGGCGGAGCAAATATGGACACCTTGTGACTTCCCTCTGGAATTTTAGGAATGGGTGTGACCATCCCTGGAACGCTAGATATCATATCATTTAATTTTTGTAATTCCTTGGCCATGACATGATTAATACATGTATCATGCGTAAAACCAAGAGCAGTGTCTAAGGATACATGATTGTAAATGTTACCTCTTTGTTAACCAAATGATGGTATCCTAGAAGAGTATCCAGGATACGATGCATCAGCCATAACAACTGGTCCACCGGAAGCAATGGTCTGCATAGGGATAAAGTCTCCCTCATGAACTCCGATAACCTTTGATGTTGAACTCCAGAGGATCCTTGATTTTGGATGAAGGATCCCCGAGGCTGATAGTTGGAGGATCCTTGATGAAACAATCCTATGGATCATGGCTGAAGGATGGATGATCTTTGTTGAAAGATCGAGGATCCTTGAGCATGTTGAGCCACGGATCATGGTTGAAGGATGTCTGATCCTTGTTGAAGGATAGGGGATCATGGTTGTAAGATCAAGGATCCTTAAGCATGTTAACCAATGGATCCCAGAGTGATGAAATCCAGCATCCTAGACACCAAGGGAGTCTGATCCTCCTCTAGCCTTTTTCCTTTCTTGAGACCTTCAATCTCACGAAGGATCCTCTGGTTGGTCTTGTTTCTCTGCACCATGTATGCCTTAACTTGTGAATACAAAATAGAAACATCATGGTTACTGGTTACCGCAGGGGTCGCAGTAGAGGATTTTGAGCCTTGGAAGACTGGAGTTTGCATCTTGCTCCCAACAACGTTGTTCCTCTGCACTCCTGCGGGTGGAGGAGGCATCAGAAATGAAGACTTTGATGAGAGAGAAGTTGATGAAGGCATGGTAGTTGTTGCAAAGGTTTGTTGAGAGCCCATTGGTTATGGTGTAGGTTGAAAAAGGTTAAAATTGATGAAAATTCTTCTCGGTTAAAGAACCACTTACCCCACGATGGGCGCCAAGTTGTTTTAGTACAAAATCGGTTTAAGGATAATGTAACCAAATAAGATTTTGTTAGGTAGAGTGCTTGTATAATAATAGTGATTATATAAACGAAATAAGGATGAACATAGAGATTTGTTACGAGGAATAGCATATGATCAGATGATGTTCATCGGCACAAAAACCCCGGGTGGTGACAAATGCCTATCACCACTATATTAATCAAGAAAATAAGGTTACAAGGTTGGAAGCTATGATCAGTGAATACAAAGAATACTAAGTGTGTGTATGACTACAATGATTATCTGTGTGAGTCGTGAATAAAGTGTTGTCTCTATCTAGTTGATCATGCCTCAGTTTAAATACAAAAATTATATTAACTATCCTATAAATCCGCCACTACTCCATTATAGCTGTTGCATGCACTTTGACCACATGCTAGACCACTTGGACGGTGCAATAATAGGATAAACCAAGTCATTAGTTGTTACACCTGTTTATATAACACCATGCAAAGAGAACAACTGTTAGTATATAATAAGTGTAGATGATCCTCTATCCTAATAGAGTCTGGAACATATATCAAGTATAACCGATCCAGAAATCATGCAAGAATAACGTATCCTTAGTACAAAATATCTGTCTGACAGATGCAATGCAAACCCTAGCATAATCCCTAAGTTCATCCACCATGTTTAAGATCATAGGCAAGGTCTTGATTGTTGGTTTCAGGATTCTGGAGGTGGGATCTTGCCAATAGGGATCACCATTTCGGTCTGGATCATGACTTCGACTCCGAACACCAAAGAGAAAGTAGTTTTACTGGTGGAATTCTTAGATGTAGTTCGATTTTCCCACAATACAATAGGTAGCTCTTCTGCCCATTTTCCTTTCTTTGTCCCCGACTTCTTCTTCAAATTGTTGACAATGACTTTTTCAAAGATTCTGCTTGTCCATTGGCTTGAGGGTGTACCGGTGTGGAAGTGATCATTTTTATCCCTCACGCAACACAAAAGTCACTGCTCTCTTGCCAATGAACTGAGACCCATTGTCGCATACTATCTAAGCCGGGATCCAAAACGCGTCTGGATAATCCTCTTGTTGAAGCATATCACTTCTTGTTCTCTAACTTAGGAAAATGCTTCTGCTTCAATCCATTTGGAAAAGTAATCTGTCATTCCTAGCATGAAAACCTTTCCTCCTGGAGCTTTTGGTAAATTTTCCACAATGTCCATTCCTAACTTCATGAAAGGCCACAGAGATACAATCGGATGGATGGGTTCAGGCCGTTGCTGAATAATGTTGTTGTGTGTGTTTGGCAAGTATCACACTTTTGGGCATAGATCATTGCATCATTTCTCATGTTTGGCCAGTAATAACCAGTCCTAAGGATCTTGGAGAATAAGGATCGTCCTCCAGTGTGATTTCCATAGTCACCTTTGTTGGGTGTATATTTTCTATCCTCAGGATGATATGCGATTCAAGGGTTTTGAGCTATCCTGTCAATGCTAATATTCTGAGGAAGGTACTTTGACTTATTCAATTGTCCTATATTATTTTTATTTGTTTTGCAGATAAGATCACGTGTTAAATATGTTAAAACGAACGTGGATTTACAACTTCTAATGCTTAGACTTCGTCAAATGGAATGTGGGCAAGCAACGGATTATGAAGGAAATAGTCTAGGGTTTCCGGTTATTTCGGGATAGCAGGTGTAATCTTTTATTATATATATGAGCTGATAATATCGTTAGGCCACACACGAGTCACTTGCTTAGCTACTAGTAGTCATTGTATCACTTAGCTCACGATCACTTATCAGCTCCACCATTTGTAAACACCATTTTTATTAATATAATTGACAGTGATAGTTTTCACCTTCCGGCGGTTTTTTGTGCCGGTGATCATAATAATCAAGCGTTAGTTCGACCAAAAGTTAAGTTCATAATCTTTAACCGAAGAGATTCGACTAAAGATTACGTTGTAAACTCTTGACCGAAACGAAGATTATCATAATCAAGGGTTTTTTCACTCGTAATCATATCCTTGTGTTCACTCTTATTGTTAACAAGCACTCCACCTCACGCACTAATTTGATCTAAAGTTTCTTTGTCAATTTTTGACCGAAACAACCTTCATGGATATCTTTTAAAACTTCTTGGGTTTCAGGATCCTCCCGACATCTCAAGTATGTACATACAAGAGATTTTTTATAGATGATGTCATTTAAAATTAGAACCGAGATACCTTCATATGAAAGGATTTAGAATTCTCATCCTAAGGAATCTCGTTATATTGCAAATATTTCTTGGTAGTCTGGATCCAGGATTCCTAATTATCTTAAGGATCTTGCTCAGTATCATCTTTTGTGTTCATTACTTCATTAGCTTAAGGGTCTTGCTTAGTAGCGTATTCAATTACTTCCTTTTTACCATGTGAAAGCATATTTGTGGTCGGGTTCATGATATATATGATCAGATTATTTATTTCCGTAGGGATCCTGAAGGCTGATCCAAGATTCGCCAAAGCATCTGCTTCAGCATTTTCCTCCATGGGTACTTGTTCAATAACAACGAAATCAAATTTCTTTGCCATATTTTTAACTATATGGAGATATTCGATTAGTTTCTCACTTCTGATTGCATAGGAGTCGTTGAAGTGATTAGCAAGCAATAGGGAATCCACAAATACATGACTATTTCTAATTTCTAAATCCTTAGACAGTTGGAGGCTAGAAAATAAAACTTCATACTCAGCTTCATTATTGGTGGCTAGGAAATCACATTGATTGTCGAGGGTATTATGTCCCCCCCATGGCAATTTCCTCATGATTTCTAAGCATGTACCCCTTACATTTAAGGCCCCATCAGTAAATAATACCCACATGTCTTTATCCTGGTCTAGTTGTTGAACTTCCCTATCACCTTCCTGCTGGATATCACTACTAAAATCAGCCACAAAGTTAGCTAAATCTTGGGATTTCATTGTTGTCCTAGGTTCATAAACAAGAACATAAGCACTTAGTTTAACAGACCATTTAGCCATCCTACAAGTAAGTAAAAGTGTATTTGTCCTGCCCCCCACTCCAAAGTGGCACTTGGATGGGTTTAGCTTCATGTTGTATTTGTCAACTATATTGTTAGGACACAAATTTTTGTGCTGAGGATATGTTCTTATATGGATTATGGAACATTTATCCTTAAGATATTTTCCAGGTCACTCAGGATTAAGGATCCTCAGTGTAAATTATCTATCAACAATTGTATTCTTTGAACGGTATTGTATTTAACAGGTATAACGGCTAAGAGACCAAGTCAGCCCACTAATTCGCAGTCCTAAGTATCTAGCACGTGGTCAAAGTGGATGCAACGTTCTAGCGGAAGAGGGACGGATTTTTAGGACATTTTGTTAGCTTCAATTTTGTATATATTGAGTTATATTGGTTTAGGTTAAACACACAAGTTTCATGCTCTAGTTTGCAAAGATTTTTCTAGCTACACTACTTACACTTAGCAATTATGGTATTCACCGATCTTTGGCTCCACCATTGTAACCTTACTTTTTTTTTATTAATATAGTGGTGATAGACTATTTGTCATCACCCGAGGTTTTTGTGCTGGCGATCATATCACTATAAAGGGCTTTTCCTCATAACAAATCTCTGTGTTCTTGTCCATTTTTGCTACATATTCATCGTTGTTATACAAGTACAATACCTCACTAAAAAATTTGGTTACATTATCCTTAAACCGATTTTTGACCAAAACAATTTGGCACCCACTGTGGGGCAAGTGGGGCTTTAATCCAGAAGATTTCTCATCAATTTTCAACCTTTTCTACCTATACTATTACCAATGGCCTCTAACAAACCTCTGCTTCAACCACCGTGCCTTTATCACTTTCTCTCTCATCAAAAACGTCATTGACACTACCTCCTCCATCTGTGGGAGTACAAAGGACCAGTGCTGCCAGGAGCAAGATGCAAACTCCCGAATTCCAAGGCTCAAAGTCCACTGGTGCTAATTATGCGGTAACTTCTAAAAATGATGTATCTGCTATGTTTTCCCAGGTTAAGGCGCACATGCAGCAGCCGAACAGATTCAACTAGAAGATCCTACACGAGATAGAGGGTCTCAAGAAGACAAAGAGGTCAGTGGAGGATCAGACTCCCTTGATGCCTAGGATGCTGGATTTCACTACTCCAGGATCCGTGGCTCAACATGCTCAAGGATCCTCCATTCTTCAACCAGGATCCATGGGTCAGCATACACAAGGATCCTCAATCTTCTAGCAAGGATCATCCATCCTTCAACAAGGATCCATGGGTTAGCATACTCAAGGATCCTCGTTCATCAGCAAGGACACCCATCCTCCAACCAGGGTCCATGGGTCAGCAAACTCAAGGATCCTCGTTCCTTCAGTAAGGATCATCCTTCTTTCAGCCAGGATCCTCTGGATTGTATCATCAAGGATCCTTCAACTTTCAACCTCAAGGATCCTTCATACAGAATCAAGGATCCTCGGGACTTCAACATCAAGGATCGTCGGACGTTCATGAGGGAGACTTCATCCCTATGCAGACCATTGCCTCTAGTGGACCAACTAGCATAGCTGATGCTTCTTATCCTGGATGCTCTTCTGGAATGCCAACATGCAGTCAACAAAGAGGTAACCTTTATAATCATACATCTTTAGACACTAACCTTGGTTCTATGCAGGATACATGTATCAACTTATCCATGGCCAGGGAACTAAAGAAACTAAAGAATATGATATCCAGTGTTCCAGGAGTGGTTCGACCCATTCTTGAAATTCCAGAAGGAAGCCATAAGCTGTCAAGGTTTGCTCCACCAATACGTGATGCTGGAATCCTGAAACGCTTCCAAACACCCAACATGAAGGTTTACGATGGCTCAACCGATCCAGAGGAGCAAGTGGCTCAGTTTAGGGAGAGAATAGATTTCAACCCCATTCTGGAAAGGCTTAAAGAAGCCTACCTATGCAAAGGTTTTGGATCCACATTAACTCAATCCGCTCTCAAATGGCTGATAAGTTATCCTCCCTACTATGTTACATCTTTTTCACACTTAGTTAATTTATTTAATAGCCAATTTTCTTATAATAGAAAATCTGAGAAATTAACTAGTGATTTATATCGCGTTATCCAACCTCGTGAAGAATCCTTAAGGGATTTTGTTATCAAGTTTGGAAGGGAGGCCTTTGGAATCCCAAATATTGACATGGCTATGGCCGGTGAGACATTCAAGATGGGGTTACAAAAGGGCTCCCCATTTTATGATGATCATGTTATAACCCCATGCAGGACATTAGATGAAGTCAGGAACAGGGCGCTCAGGTTCATAAGACTGGAGGATGATAAAAGGATCCCGGAAAGGTTGGGAACTCCAACAAAACAGGAGTCACTTGACAAGAAACACGGATCCTCGTACATGAACAACAATCCCAAGCCATATTCAAAGTTCAACAATCAAAATGTTTGTGCAGTCGAAGAATACGATGATGATAAATATTGCTTCTCTATTGATAGTCATGGCTTAATATATGCTATGAGGGATCTTGGAGAAAAAGCAAGATGGCCTTGGAAAAATGAGAAATCAACATCCTTTATGGATAAGTCTAAATGGTGTGCATTCCATGAAGAATTCGGACACATGAAAGATGATTGTATCGTTCTGAGAAGAGAAATTGGATATCTTCTAAGCAAGGGTCACTTCAAGGAGCTGATAGGAAGAAAGAAATCAAGGATCCAGGATCCTGAAGAGATTGCACATAAAGCAGCTCCACCATCACCTGACGCACAAATCATCAATTTTATCTTCGGGGGTTCGGACATTTGTGGAACCTTATTTTCCTCGGCGAAGCGGCACGCCAAGGAAACCAAGTTGGAGAATCGTGAAAGACCCATCCGGACAACAAAGTTAACTAATAAAAGTGTTATAACCTTTGATGAAGAGGATCACATGCACCTTCGAGATCCTCATCTTGACGGTTTGATCATTACTTTATTTATTGCTAATCACTACGTTCGCAGGATCCTCGTTGATGGCCGGAGTTCAGTGAACATAATTCAGGTCAATGTACTGAAGAAAATGAACATTCCTGAACTAGCAATCACACCAAGATCATCAGTCTTTGTTGGTTTCAGCGGAGTAACCAAAAACACATTGGGGGACATCAAGCTACCTATTTATATTGAGGGAGTAAATTCTTTCCAAAAATTTTGTGTTATAGATAACTTATCGTGTTGCAATGTGATTCTCGGCAGGCCCTGGATACCTGAGATTAAAGTAGTAGCTTCCACCTATCATCAATGTATCAAACTCCCAACCCCATGGGGAGTAGTGAAGATAGACAGTGACCAAGCGGAGGCAATGAACTACTATACTTCTTCTATGAAGCCTACTACGAAGAAAACCATCGCATAGCAATCATTACACAATTCAAGAGAGGTGCCGGAGGCCCGGGAAAAAGATTTAAAAGAAGTATCCTTGAACCCCGAGGATACAAATGTAAAGGTATATATAGGATCTAATATCCTTAGCAACATTGAAGAGGATTTGGTATCCTTCCTCAAACAAAGGAACTCCACCTTTGCCTTCAAACACTCTGATATGACAGGTATATCTAAAGATATTATTACAAATAAATTAGGGATAGATACTTCCATCAGGCCAATCCACCAGAAACGGAGGAAATTTACGCTTGAAAGAAATATAATTATCCAGGAAGAAGTTGAAAAACTTCTCAAAGAAGGTATGATACGAGAGGTAAAGTATCCACGATGGTTAGCCAATGTAGTGGTCGTTTCTAAGAAAAATGGAAAGTGGAGGGTATGTGTCAATTTTTTTGATTTGAACAAGGCATGTCCCGAGGATCCTTTCCCCTTACCACACATGGACTCTATGGTGGATGCCACGGTTGGACATGAAATGCTCACTTATATGGATGCTTCCTCTAGATTTCAAAAAATTCAGATGGAACCTACTGATCAAGAGAATACCTCATTCATGACTCCTACGGGGATATATTTTTATATTGCAATGACATTGGACTAAGAAATTCAGGGGATACATACCAAATATTAGTCAACATGATGTTCAAGTATCAGCTAGGGAAGACCATGGAAGTCTACATAGATGACATGGTAGTGAAATCAAAGAAAACCGAGGATCATCTCAAAGATCTTGAGGAAGCATTCAACATCCTGGATCAGTACAATATGAAGCTGAACCCGTCAAAGTGCCATTTTGGTGTTAAGGATGGGAAGTTCCTAGGATATATGGTGACTAAGAGAGGAATAGAAGCAATCCCTGAGCATATTGAAGCCATCATCAATTTGAAGTCTTCTGTGAATGCTAAAGATGTCCAAAGACTAACGGGAAGAAGTCTTCTAGGTCCTTAGAGAAGTGCAAGGACTTCTATGAGGAGGAATAAAAGGTTTGAATGGACTCAAAGGCATGAGGATGCACTGAAGGCTCTTAAGGATAATCTATCCTCAGCACCTGCCTTGAGGAAACCAGTAGTTGGTGAGCCATTGCCCCTATATTTAGCCGTTTCAGGTAACGCAGTCAGTGCTGTTCCAGCCAAGTATCATGAAGGACAACAACACCCGGTATATTATGTAAGTAAAAGCCTCTTAGATGCAAAGGTCAGGTATTCTCACCTTGAAAAATTAATTCTTGCTTTGATTATGGCCTGCACCAAGTTGAGACACTATTTCAAAACACATACTATTATTTTAAGAACTAATTATCCTGTTAAGAATGTGGTTAGAAAACCAGAATTTTCAGGAAGGATGGCCAAGTGGGCCGTGAAGCTGAGTGCATATGATATTTAGTATGAGCCCAAAACAACAATTAAGTCACAAGCGCTTGTAGACATTGTGGCTGATTTCAGTAATGACATGCAAAAGGAAGCAGATTTGGAAGTTCAGCAACTAGAAGATATCGAGGATCCTTGGATCCTCTTTACGGATGGAGCATCCAACGTAAGAGGAATAGGATTAGGTATCCTACTGAAATCGCCAAAGGGGGACATAATACCCCAGTCCATTGCATGTGCATTTCAAGCCACCAACAATGAGGCAGAATACGAAGCACTTATCGCATGTGTACTTTCAGCCAAACAAATGAGGATCATGTATCTTCAAGTTTATATAGACTCTTTACTTATAACTAACCACTATAACGGCTCTTATACCATAAAAGGTGAGAATATGGTCAACTATTTAGAAATTATGAAGGAATTAGCAAAATCCTTCGAGTTGTTTGGTATCATGCAGGTACCATGGGAAGAAAATGTTGGGCCAGATGCCTTAGCAAACATAGCATCATCATTGAAGATCCTGGATGATGTAAATATACCTATAATTCATATATTTTCTTTGGCAATTGGAGAGTAGGAAGCTGTGGAGGTAACAATGGACTGCACAGAAGAACTTAAGGATCCTCCATCCTCACCAAAAGAAGGATCTTGGATCCTTCCAATTAAGAAATTCCTCCAAGAAGGCGAAATCCCTACAGGGGAAAACCCTAAAGCTTTCAAAATGAAGGTATCACAATTCTTTATTTTACAAAATACTGTAAATAGAAATTCTCTTGCAGATCCATACTTGAGATGCATCGAGGATCCTGAAATACAAGAGGTACTCCAAGACTTCCACGAAGGCGACTGCGGCAACCACACAGGGGGGAGAGCATTATTCTCCAGGATAATCAGGATTGGATACTTCTGGCTAACAATGAAGAAGGATGCAATGGAATGCTCAAAGAAGTGTGATGTTTGCCAAAGGCATGGAAACATCCTTCACCAGCCAGCAGAACCAATGTATCCCATATCCTCTTCATGGCCTTTTACCAAAGGCACCAAGGGGAAAGGTCTTTATGCTTGCCATGACAGACTACTTCTTGGACTGAGGCAGAAGCATTCGTTCAGGTCCAAGAAAAGGGAAGTTATATCCTTCATTAAAAGAAACATTATAACTAGATTTGATATCCCATCTGAAATTGTTTGTGATAATGGATCCTAGTTTATTGGGAAAAAAACTACTAACTTTTGTGACAGTTGGAGCATCAAGATGATTACTTCTACACCGGTTCACCCTCAAGCCAATGACCAAGCAGAATCAAGTAACAAGATCATCATCAATAACATGAATAAGAAACTAGGATCCAAGAAAGGCAAGTGGGCTGAGGAACTTCCTTATGTTCTTTGGGCTGATAGAACAACAACAAAGAATGAAATAGGCCAAACGCCCTTCTCTTTGGTGTTTGGATCAGAAGCTGTAATCCCTACAGAGATGGTGGTTCCTACAACCAGAACAAGCATCCGTGATCCTGAAGCCAATAATGAAATCCTTTTCGAAGACTTGGATACTATCGAAGAACTGAGAGATCTTGCCAAAATTAGAATGGCAGCATATCAACAAAAGGTAGCTGGGGCATACAACAAGAGTATAAGGATCAGAAGATTTCAAGAAGGAGATCTGGTCTTGAAGAAAGCCTTCCAAAATACAACCAATACAGCAGATGGAAAGCTAGCACCTAAGTGGGAAGGTCCCTATCTGATCGAGTCAGAGGCAAGAAAGGGGGCATATCATTTGCTCACTATGGAAGGCGACAAGTTACCAAGAGCACGGAATGCTATCCATCTCAAGAAGTACTTTTTCTGATTAGGATCAAGTATCCTCAGAGAATCGAGTATTCTTAAAGGATCAAGGATCCTAAAGTCGTTAATATCTATCTGATAACTTATCCCTTTCAGATTCTTATTAATTTAAGGATAAAATTTCTTTACGTTTGTCTTTTCCAAGTTTTAAATAACCATGCAGGATACTAATAAGAGATTCAATGATCAAGAGGTTGACCACCTCTCCCTCAAGCTTAAAGTACATCACTATTTCCTTTGTCCTAGCCCATGATTAAGGTGTGACCCCCGATGGTCATATCTTATAAGGTGATGTACATAGAAATATACATCTTTTAAGCATCAAATAATCTCTAAAAACTGCAATTTCTATCAAATAACATAACATAAAAGGCTACCTATCATAATAAAATATAATTTCAGGTGAAACCAAGCCCCAAACAAAGAAACAAGCAAAAAGACGAAGAAAAACAGAAGAAAACACAGGAAAGACAAAGAAACACGCCCCCATGCCTCAAGAAACACGACCCCATGCTTCTGAACACAAGAAAAGACAAAATCTTGAGGTAAAAGCAAGGGGCCGTGCCTCTCAACCACGGGGTCGTGGTCAGCTTTCAGAAAAGACAAAACAAATCTGGCACATGTCATAAAAATACACGGGGGCGTGCCCACTTAGCACGGGGCCGTGCTTCACACTCCAGATTGCCTATAAATAGATGCTCTTGTGCAATTTGAAGGGTGTGCCTTGAAAAGAGTTCTATCCGGTTTTCTCTTATAAAAACACACACTAACACTCACATAGAAGATTTAGTGAAGAGTTTGAAGGCTTGGAGGTCATCACCATCAACCATCATCATCATTCATCATCTCCATCATTAAGAAGGAAGATTCGTCTACATTTGGTTAGATCATTACAAGTTTAATCATGTATTGGTTATCATCATTCATCTTAATGTTTATCATCATACTCATTATGAGCTAAACTCCTTTTACCATCTGAAATCTATGAAGAAGCTTTGTTTTACTTGATAATTATATAAAACATGTCTTGTAGTCTAGTAATGTACATGGTTATATTACACTTATCTTTTGATGAGAAATGTTTCACCATCTTAAATCACTAATTCAAAGTTGGTGGTTGTCAATTATATTGGCAATCGTTCATGATCGATTCATGTTTTGAAAGATAGAAATACTTTGATACATTATCGAAACACGGATCCTTATATTGTACTTAGAAATGATGAGATATAAGTTATGATGTATTTCTCTAAATCTTGGTAATCCGAAAATTGGCTTTGCTTAGGATATCAAGCTAGTTAAAGAAATCATATGTGTTAATGGAATGTGTAATCATAACCTACACAAATGTTGGTACATGTGTGTCAGTAGTTCATAGTCTAGCATTTGTAATCGAGTCTGTAATGTAATTATGTTTATGATTATGTTTATGTTTTTGTAACAAGCGAAGTTGTCAACAAGTTCGCTCAGGCGAACTTGTTGAACAAGAGAAGTTATTGACAACTTCGCCTGAGGCGAAGTTGTCGTGTTTATATACTGTTCACCGTAACAGTTTAAGTGGTTGGTTAGGTTTTCGTTTCTGTGTTACGTGTTTGCTAGTCTGTGTCTGTAATAGTGACCTCGAGTCACGTGTTCGGTTATCAATATAACGTGTTCGTTCATTGCTCGTGTGTTTGATTTACATATTCTGCACTCGTATCTAACTACGCAGGGATTCCGCACCTGCGCAGATAGCGACATCCCGTGTACGATCCGTCCAGGAGCCTACAATTGGTATCAGAGCCATCGGCTCGATTGTGAGGTTCGGGATTTCACGCGGGTGTAGAAAACGTCTCGTTTGACCTTTTCGCGGGACGTGTTTTTATTGGGATTGGTTTTTACTCGTGTTTAACAGTCATTTTCAAGCCATAACATCGATCGGAAACTGCTAGATTGGCGAAATCAGATCTGAACAGTTTCCTTGTTCATCGGGCGAAGTTACCGTTCTTCAGGCGAAGTTGCCGTCGCTGGAAGTAGGGTTTCGGCGAAGATATAAGGATTAAGCGAAGTTAACCACAACTTCGCCTACCTCCTAAGTTCGCCTAAGCGAAGTTATCCTCAACTTCGCTTACCATCCAAGTTCGCTTACCTCCTAAGTTCGCTCATCCTAAGCGAAGTTATTCTTAACTTCGCCCAGTCAAGCGAATTTAAGGCCCAGCGAAGTTACACTTTCCAGCGAAGTTAACTTTCAAGCGAAGTTATTCTTAACTTCGCCTACTGTGCTGTTTGGAAGATTTTTTTTAAAAAATTTTCGGGTTTTCGTGTTTTCGCAAAGATGTCGTCAATTAACATCTCCGATTTAGTCAAGATGGAAGTAGAAGCAGGGTCAGCCACTAAGGCCCCGAGGTTAATGAAAGGAACTGACTTCGTGGCATGGAAGGACAGATTCATCCAATACATTAGATACCAGGATGCAAAAATGTGGGTGTGCATCCAGGATGGATATATCCCCCCAACTATGCAATACGAAGGTCGTGATGTGGTTAAGAAGTACAGCAAAATGGAGGACGAAGAAAAGAAAATGTATGAGGCCGAGAGCAAGGCCCATGCTGCTATAACAATGGCACTTCCTCAAGAGGTTCTCCATACGTTCCGAAAGTACACTTCTGCGAGAGAGCTTTGGGATGCTCTGGAAAATAGATTCGAGGGGAACGTGGGTATCCGTGCATCGAAGATCAAACTTTTAAAGACCCAGTTCTCCGTTTTCAAATATTTGAAGAACGAATCACTGGATGATATTATCACCAGATACTATCATCTAATGACAGAGCTTAACAATTATTCGATTGCTTACCGAGAAGAAGAGATCGTTGAAAAGCTTCTCGATGCTCTCCCACCGAAGTGGGAAATGTACACCGTTCTTATGAGGGAAGACAGAGACTTTCCTAATTATGATCTGGAAACGGCAGTAAACAAGCTCAGAACTTATGAGCTTAATATGGTTCGAAAAGAAACACCAACAGATCAGATACAAGACCCTGGTATGTATGGTGCAAAGGTTAACTCAGGCTCAAGTTCGAGGCCTGAATCTGCTGCTTTTTACTCAAAAGGGGAGTCAGGTCCTGACTCTTCTCATGAAGGAAACGTTTCTGTGAACTTGAACGGTGATGTCTGTTTCGTTGCTGGAGGATCAAGTACTTCAAAGCCTCAAGCATCCACAAGTGGTTTCTCTGCAAATGCCTCAAGCAATAATTATTCCAAGATGCCTATGAGTGTAAAATCTGCTGAAGAGCAGTTTGCAGTCTATGCATCATTTATTGCTTCCTATGAAAACTACATCCAGGGGAAGATTGTGGACCCTGCTGTTCTGGATGAGGATTACGACCAGATCGATGCTGATGATCTGGAGGAGATGGATTTGCAATGGCAAATGGCAATGATTGTGAGGCGAGTTAAACGGTTTATGAAGAAAACTGGGAGAAAGTTTGTTGGTGGTAGGCCTGGATTCGACAAATCTAAGGTAAGGTGCTATAATTGTCAACAATACGGGCACTTTGCCAAAGAATGTAGAAATGAGAGGGTTGAACGAGGACAAGGTCGGCCTACACAACACTCTGGAGTTAACAGAGAGATTAATGCCATGTTGACCAGAGAAGCAGGTGAGTACAACTGGAACTTGCATTCAAATGAATCTGGTGAGCAAGCGAACATGGCTGAGGCTGAGGTTGAAGATTGTGAGAAGGTTGATGGAAATGAGAAAGCTACTGAAGGAGAAACAGCTTTCATGGCAGATGACAAGGACAATCGCTCCGAGGTAAGTAATAAGAATATTTGTACTAATTGTGAGAATTTGTCTGAGCAACTAACAACAATAACTGATCAGTACGTCCGTTTAGATGCTGATTTTAAAACTATTAAAGAAGATCACCATTTTACGAAAGCAAGAGAAAACAGTTATAAAATTAAAATAAAAGCATGTGAAAAAGACATTCAAAGCTTAAAAACTAAACTTGCTGAGAAAATTGAAATAATTGATCTTAGTTATGAAGTTTTAGAAGAAAAAACTAAATTGATTGCTGATCGGGATAAACAGATTGCTGACCACCAGGTGAAGGTGGTGGAACTGAACCGCAAACTTGAGCAGTTCAGGAATTCCTCGGCCATCCTTGATCACCTCGTGAGTGATCAAGGTACCTCTGCAAAGAGGGGAGGAATCGGTTATCACGAGGTTCCACCACCCTTTAACCACAACTATACTTATAATCCGAGTGTTCAGAAATCTGTTGATTTCGAGGTTACTCAGACAACTCCCATCAAGGTTACAAATATAGAACCAAGTGTTAGCTGTGGCGAAACGAGTTCGCCTGTTTCAAATGTGAAAGTTTCTGTCTCGAGTCCAGTCTCATCAGAATCGGATAAGTTGTCTGAATCTGGTCAGACAAAAGAGAAGGTAGGGTTACCCACCGGTGGAGATAAGAATAAAATTTCTAAAAAGAGTTCTCCACTCAATCCGTACGTCCCACCTTATGTGAGACGAACGGCTGGTAACACTGCCTCTACATCCAAATCAACATTTGACAAGAAAAAGGAGAGTCGGTGTTGCTTTAGATGTAACAAATTAGGACATCTAGTTGCAGATTGCCCTCTGAAGCCGAGATTCAAAGGTGTGAGGCCAAATAAAACTGAGGATAAGCGTCATTTTGTTACTGCTAAAAATGAAAACTTTTCAAAGTGCCAAAATGTAACTAAATCAAGTTTTTATAAAAACAAACCTCAGTTTTTCAACCAAACCACAAGATATAACACTTTCAATTCATATAGGTTTGGGAGGCATTACACTCAATCTGCAAGGAGATTTCCTAACAGGACTTACAGAAATTATCCTGATGCTAACTTGAGAAAGCCAGGGTACGGGACGTATCGATCCAAGACCAATTGGTCTTGGGTCCCAAGATTCTAACTCTTTGTTTTATTGTGCAGGAACAGTTGAACAGGGCTGCCAACAGTCTTTGGATTGTAGATAGCGGCTGTTCCCGGCACATGACGGGCAACAAACACTTGTTGCACGACTTAAAACCTGTTCAGGGAGCGAGAGTTAGTTTTGCTGGTGAAAGCGGAGGAAGGATTACTGGTAGAGGAACAGTGTCAAATGGAAGGATGACACTTGAGAATGTGAATTTTGTGGAGGAATTAAAGCACAATCTGCTGAGTGTGTTGCAGATTTGTGATAAAGATTACACTGTCCATTTCACGAAGAACGAAGCGATCGTATTAAAGCCTGGTTTTCAGATACCAGACGAATGGATAGTTATGAAAGCTCCACGTGAAACGAATACATATGTGATGGATATGAGGTCTACTGAAATGGCCACCGGAGAATCTTGATTAATGACAAAAGCAAGCGAATCAGAATCAGAATTATGGCACAGGAGAATGGGACACATTCATCTTCGGAAGATGAACTTCATTGTCAAGAATGGGCTTGTGATGGGCGTTCCCTTAAAAAGTTTTAACTTTGAAGACAAATGCATAGCATGCAAGAAGGGAAAACAACACAAGAAATCCCATCTCACCAAGAAGATCAATTCAATTGCCGGTACTCTAGAACTACTTCATATGGATCTCTTCGGTCCCGTGAATGTAAAAAGTCTAGGAGGTACTTCTTACTGCTTGGTGATCACTGATGACTACTCGCGATATTCGTGGGTATATTTTCTGAAATCTAAAGATGAGACGGCTCAAATGGTGAAGAATCTAATTACTAAGGTTGAGAACGTCATGAGTAAATCAGTTAAATACATCAGAAGTGACAATGGGACAGAGTTCAAGAACTTTGAAATGGAAATCTTCTGTCTTCAGAAAGGAATTGAACATCAATACAGCGCTCCGTATACTCCGCAACAGAATGGAGTGGCTGAAAGGAAGAACCGAACGTTAATTGAAGGAGCCAGGACTATGCTGGCAGACTCGAAGCTTCCTGTGATGTTCTGGGCTGAAGCAATTGCTACAGCCTGCTATGTTCTGAATAGGGTGTTAACCGTTAAGAGACTTGGAAAAACATGTTACGAGCTTATGCATGGAAGGAAGCCCAACTTGTGCGGTCTTGAACCATTCGGGTCTCCTTGTTCGATTCTGAAGACTAATTCGAAATTTGGTGAAGTAGCCGATGAGGGAATCCTAGTCGGTTATGTTGTTGGGACTCCCAACAGACGGGTCTTCAATACGTCGACTTGCAAGGTGGAGGTGGTTTGTAACACCGACATTACTAGTTACCAATCGCCAAAACCAAGCAATGGACCTGCTGAGCTTTTCGACTATGTTAAGCTTTTTAAGTCGTTTAACGTACCTGATTTGGAAATTTCTGAAGAAGACGAAAGAGCTGTGACGAAGATGATACTTGATGAGGAAGAGAATCTATTGCAACGACAGCTGATTGAGAAATCTCAACCTTCCACATCAAACACTATCGGTACCCCTACTGCCTCGACTGAAGATGAATTTATTAATCCTTTTCACTCTCAGCCAGAAACAACCATTGATGAGATCTCTTCAAATTTGGAAGATAATTTGCATGTCGGTTCTGTTCCGACCACGAGAATACACAGAGATCACCCTTTGGAGAATATTCTAGGTGATGTGTCCACCGGTGTACAAACCAGAAAAAGCTTGAATGAGCACACCTGTGTTTATACAAGCATTAAGGAAACAGGTATACTGAACGAATGTTTGTACTCCTGCTTTATAAGCCAGATTGAACCAAAGAATTATCAAATGGCTTTAAAGGACAGCTCGTGGGTCGAAGCCATGCAAGAAGAGTTGGCTCAGTTCGAAAAGATGGAAGTTTGGACTTTGGTTGAAAAACCAAAGAATGTGCATGCTATAGGCACAAAATGGGTGTTCAAGTGCAAGAGAGATGATAAGGGGATTATCATAAGAAATAAGGCGAGGCTGGTTGTTAAAGGTTTTAATCAGCAAGAGGGTATTGATTACAATGAGGTGTTCGCTCCTGTCGCCCGGTTGGAGGCGATTAGATTGTTTTTGGCGTTTGCTGCATTTAAAAAGATGAAGGTATTTCAGTTGGACGTGAAGTGCGCGTTCCTAAATGGGAAAGTTGATGAGGTTGTGTATGTTGAGCAACCTCCGGGTTTTCCTGACCCAGACTTTCCTGATCACGTATACAAGTTGAGCAAGGCGCTGTATGGTTTACATCAGGCACCTCGTGCCTGGTATTCAACGTTATCGGACTACTTGCTCGAAAATGGTTTTGAAAGGGGATTGATCGACAGTACGTTGTTTGTGAAGAGAGAAGGATGTGACTTCCTGCTGGTTCAAGTCTACGTGGATGATATCATTTTTGCTGCATCAAGAGTATCCATGTGTCAGGATTTTGAGGCTGTCATGAAGAAACGATTCGAGATGAGTGCTATGGGTGAACTAACTTTCTTTCTAGGATTGCAGGTTGATCAGAAGAAGGACGGGATGTTCATTCATCAGACGAAGTACGTTCATGATGTGCTGAAGAGATTCAAGATGGAGGACAGTTCTCCATATGACACTCCAATCTGCGTCAATCACAAATTGGAGGACAGACTCGATTACAAATGCTAGACTATGAACTACTGACACACAAATTGGGCGCTGAATCAGATGGTGATGCAGATGTGGACCCAACTCTGTATCGGGCAATAATAGGTTCATTAATGTATTTAACTGCTTCTAGGCCTGATATAATGTTTGCTGTTTGTCTTTGTGCTCGTTTTCAGGCAAACCCAAAGGAATCTCACATGAAAGGTGTGAAGAGGATTTTGCGGTATCTCAAAGGCAAGCCGAAGCTAGGGTTGTGGTACCCAAAGGGAGGAGACGTTGAACTGGTGGCATATACAGATTCTGATTATGGAGGATGCAATCAGAGTCGGAAGTCAACAACAAGAGGCTGTCAGTTTCTTGGAGGAAGATTAGTTTCCTGGCAGTGCAAGAAACAGACATCAGTTGCAATTTCAACATGCGAAGCTGAATACATGGCAGCATCCAACTGCTGCTCTCAGGTTTTGTGGATTCAGCAACAATTACGCGACTATGGTCTGAATTTCTTACTCACTCCTATTTTAATTGATAACACTGCCGCCATCTCAGTAATTAACAATCCCGTGAAGCACAGTAAAACTAAGCATATTGACATTCGTCATCACTTCATACGGGATTGTGCTGAGAAGAAACTGATCAAGATCGAAAAGGTTGATACATTGGAAAATTTTGCTGATTTGTTTACAAAAGCGTTTGATAAATCCAGATTTCAAAACCTAATTGAGCTGAACGGGATGATCAATCCCGAGTAACCAAGTCTTTGTGTTTTATTTAAAAAAAAAAAAAAAAAAAAAAGAATTGTCATTATTGCTTAAAAATTAGTCGGTTATCTCAGTTTGATGGACATATCCTCGGATATGTTTTGGTCCTCGTTTCGACTTAGAGAATGAGGATCGCCATTAACCAGAAGACTGAAAGTGATCGGGGCAGTTATGACGTGTGTTCTTTCAGTTGCTGAAAATTAGTCGGTCATTCTTAGTAAGAAGGACACATACTTGTATGTGGTCGGTCCAGTTGATCCATTGGATCTTCAGGATTGCCGTTTACCTGAAGACTTTGACGTGATCGGGGCAATTGAAATCAAAAATTTTATAGGGAAATGAAATTACTTTTCAAGTCTATTACTTCGTATGAAGTAAATGTGCAATGTTTAACAGAAAATTGATCCAACCTTGGAAAATGATATATTTACTGATTGTGTGTACTTAACTAGTGAAGTTATTAGGCTTAAAAGGCTTTAGAACAGTCATTGTATGTCATGGTAATTTTTATGGTGCGTAAAAGTGTATGTGATACTAACTTAAACTACTAGAATTTACGTGGAAACTCCTTAAGAGTTTTGTATGTCTTCATACATATCTTTCCGAAGGATAGGAAGAAAAGCGACTACCCAGTCATACACGAGCCCGTGAGTGTTCTGATTCCCGTGAAGAAAGCATTTCAAGACACTGCAGTGATCCAGATTCGGGACTTGCAGTGGTTTAGTACTCCGAAGTCTATAAGTATGTATAGTTAAAAAAAAAAAAAAAAAAAAAAAAAAAAAACGTACATGTATATTTTCAGTACTTATGAGTCATTGTAACAATCAAGACTTCTCAATTCTGGAGTAAGAAGAGAACGGGAAGCAGACAACGAGTATCTACAAGTTAATCAGACACTATGGGTCGAAGTCAATTCGGGGTGACTTGGGTATAGCCAAATACGCTTTGAGAATAGATAGAAGGCATCATTATCTCTGAGTTGTTGCCCACTTAAATTTTGAGCTTAACTGAACCTTAATCCGTATCACAGAAACGATGAAAACCATTTAAGTTATTTACATGCTTACAACCTGTTTCTCTATGTCATAATACAGCTAAACACGGATCCAAGTGACAGTCACGTAGTTAGTGTGATTCCTGTTAGGATCTTTTCTAAAAACGTAATGGTCCCTGACTAGACTGAAATTTGATCCCTTATTTCGTTAAATTTTTATAAGTTTTTCTATTTTTGTATTTGTATTATTGTATAACTGGTTACTTAGACTTGATCATTTTTGTTTAACTCTTTATGAAAGTTTCTAATGTTAATTGAAAATTGTTCAAACTTTAAGGTTTAATTTTGAAATTTCGGGCGAAGTTGTTGAATTAGGCGAACTTGTGCTTAACTTCGCCTAGGCGAAGTTAAGCGTAACTTCGCCTGACCAACACTGACCCTATATAAGGATTTTTAAACAGTAACAATATCATTATTTTCAACTTTTTCCGGCGAACTTATAATCAGAGAATATTTTCCGGCGATCTTGTTTCCGTTCCGATTTCGATCTTTGATTCCAGTTTCTATTATTCAGTGAGGGTATGTGTTGTCGATATCCTTCATAAACATACTCGTTCTTTATAGTTTTTACCCGGTTCGAGACCTCGGGTCATCGGACCTTCAAAACCTAGTTTTTCAACCTGGTGTTACGTGTTCATGGACGAACTTTTCGTCTTAAAACCATTATTATGTGTTGTTCTTCACTCCTGGATAGTCAAATCGTTGCGAAAACATCGGATCTAGAGACTTTGAATCTGAACAGTCGCCGTTTCAGATTCAGGCGAAGTTAGGGTTTAGGCGAAGTTATCCACAACTTCGCCTGTGGCTTAATTTCGCCTAAGGCGAAGTTATCTTTAACTTCGCCTTGAACTCAAATTCGCCTGAGGCGATGTTGTGATAAGGCGAAGTTATCATCAACTTCGCCTATACCAATTCACTTAACAGTTTTTAGACGAACTTACAGATGAAGCGAAGTTGTTTGCCAACTTCGCCTCACCTTTAAGTTCGCCTGTAAAGGTTTAATCACAACTTCGCTCGTGGTACAAAGCGAACTTGTGAGTTACTTAACCGTTCTCTAACTTGTTTTGTTTTGTGCAGATATGGCTGCTGTTGGCGGTGCTGGTGGTGACGACGGTGATGATCAACGACAGTTCTTTCCGGCCCATAACCAGTACATCACGTTAGATCCAGACGCAAGAGGTGTGGAAGACTACAGGGAGATAATCACGTTTCTCCAGCGCTCAAGGATCTTTCATGCGATCACAAATACCCTGCCCATTTCACTGCCTAACATAGAAGACTTTTGGCAGTCGGTATATTATGATTGCAGGCCTGAGCCCCCGGTGATGCGAGCAACCGTAAATGGTCATGCTATACAGTTTTCTTCTGAAGATATACGGTTGGCTTTGCAGTTTGGAGAAGAGACAAGGGATGACCCAACGGAGTTCGTAGCTCCTTTTCGTGATGGAGCGTACCTGAGGATGGGTTATTCAGGTCCGTTGGGGGACACACAGAGGAGGAAAGGTTTTTTACTAGATCAGTGGCGCTTCCTAATGCATGTCTTGATCGTATGCATGTCCGGGAGGAAGGCAGGAACTGATGGGATGGGCGCGACGATGCAGTCTGCCATGATTGCCCTGACTTACAACCGACGATATCATTTAGTCAGCTGATATTATATATCCTCGGTTCTTACAGATGATCCTCAATCATGTCGCTCCGTCGCTACCGCAGAGACGCCCTATAAGATACGTCGAATGTGTGACGAAACGTATCTTCGCTCAGTGTCGGACTTTGAGCACACGTAGCAAGCCTGAGCTGCGTCCCAGGCATACTCCACTGTTTGGATATCTTATCAACCCGGGGTATGTTCCTGCAGGAGGGGACGAGTTCAGAGACCCACAGCCACATCAGGCGGCAGCACCCCATGCTGTACCAGCTGCGCCTGTTGTATCTACTGTTGCCTCTGCTGCTGTGCCAGCTGCTGCATCTCCTGCTGTGCCTACTAATGAAGAAGTAGATCTTGATGCTGCTTTTAGCGGCCATGGATTGTTTGATATGGATGTCTCAGGTTCTCAGGTCATGGAGGTTACTAGAGCAGTTACTTCGGTAGCTGACTCCGATCTTGACGAAACATTTGCTGAAGCGAGACGACTAATGGTGTCTCGGGAGAGAACGACTGGAAAGAGGCCGAGAACTGTTGACGATGATGATGAGGAAGTTGATGAAGAAGAAGCAGTTCAACTAGTGCTCAGGCGTTCAAGAAGAGAACGGACAGGTATGGGTTCGGGAGCTGGAGAATCTTCAAGGCTGGTACGTTTTGCTCCACCTGCCTTGTCTGGTATGTCTCTTATTCCTTCTACAGCACAGGTTACTGCCGTCGAGACGTCGGCTCCAGCAGTTGTGTCTCTACCACCCCAATCGCTTACTCCACCGGTGGTAGTTGCACGATTTGTTGAGTCGACCGTCACTACTACTGCAGGGTTACCAAGTGTACCACCTGCAGTCACTTCTGCTGCTGATGTCCCGCCAACTCCAACGCCTACTTCTGACTCCGAAAGGATTGCATCGCTAGAGCGGATTGTTGCTGAACAGACAAAGACCATTCAAAGCCTAGTGGAATCCAATCGACTGCAAGCCTCCCTCCTGGTTGAACACGGGAAAGTAATAGATGCCTTCAAGGCATTCTTGGCATCTCAGGGGGAGAAGACTTGTAGGGGAGATGAGTTGCGGACAAAACGGAGAGAAGATCAAGACGATGATCCCAATGCACCGGAAGGTGCAGGTGGTAAGCTGCCAAGAACCTCTCAGGCTCTTGGGGCTTCCACAGCTGAGGGGGAGTCTGCAAGCGCAGCTGGTGACGACGTGGTAGATGTTGATGATGATGCTGATATTGAAGACGTAATCGACGCATTGAAAGAGTTGGATGAGGATGATGATGATTTTATGCTGGAAGAAGATGTGCTGCCGGTTGATGAGATTGAGAAGATCGGTGAGCAAATTACTGTTGAGAATGTGATAGAGGAGGGGGAGATTGTAGATGACTCCGTGGAACACGAGATTCCGGATGTTGAGATGCCAGAGATGGGTGATAAGACTGTTGATGAAGATACTGAATGGGAGGAACAACCGAATTGGAAGAAAGGTTGTGCTCACTGGTTCATAAAGACGAAGAAGCCGGTGATCCCTAAAATGTTCAAAAAGAGTTACAATATTAAGGGATACGCAGAAGCAAAGAAAGGTATTATCTGCTGGATATATGATGAGCAGCTGCGGCTCTTCGTGATCAAAAGATACGATGGAATTCAGTACTTCAGGAGAACGTTGAGATCTTTAAACACACTGCCTGAATGTGAGGTAAAAGATTTAGCCAGATTGGGATTGATAAACCGAAGTGAAGACAACATGGCTAGAATCATTGGGAAGATCGTGTGGAAGGAGTGTATTAAGGAGAAGAAGTTTGAGCTGATGAGACCACAAAAGGGGAAACTTGTCGAAGACAAGGATAGAGGTCTGAGAGCTGATGGAAAGCCTTGGATGATAATGAAGTATAAACCGATCCGGTGCCTTAAAGAAGTACCGATGAAGCTCATGCCCAAGGACGTGCTCAAAGATCTAAAATGGTGGTTCGTGGATTGTGAGACAGCGGAGGCGGTAATGGAAGATGAGGATGAACAAGAAGTGCTTAGGGTTTACGACCCGATGCATCTTGTTAATCTATCGCAGGCTGATCTGAAGGTGCTCAACGAGAAGAAGATCTTCTACATTCCTGCTTGGAAGGATCAAGCTAGGAAATATCAACGGGTGGTGTCGGAGTGTGTTAGAGAGGGAGCTCACGCGTAGAGAAGCAAGATGACAAGACTCAAGATTTAAAGATCAAGATATGAAGCTACTGCCAAGGGGGAGTCTGTTGGTACATGTGTGTCAGTAGTTCATAGTCTAGCATTTGTAATCGAGTCTGTAATGTAATTATGTTTATGATTATGTTTATGTTTTTGTAACAAGCGAAGTTGTCAACAAGTTCGCTCAGGCGAACTTGTTGAACAAGAGAAGTTATTGACAACTTCGCCTGAGGCGAAGTTGTCGTGTTTATATACTGTTCACCGTAATAGTTTAAGTGGTTGGTTAGGTTTTCGTTTCTGTGTTACGTGTTTGCTAGTCTGTGTCTGTAATAGTGACCTTTAGTCACGTGTTCGGTTATCAATATAACGTGTTCGTTCATTGCTCGTGTGTTTGATTTACATATTCTGCACTCGTATCTAACTACGCAGGGATTCCGCACCTGCGCAGATAGCGACATCCCGTGTACGATCCGTCCAGGAGCCTACAACAAATCAACTAAGGGGAGGTTTTATGATGAACTACAACCACCCGAAGTTGTTAGAATTGGTATTTGAGAAATCAAAGTCAATCCTAATCTTTCTACTTTACGAAACTACTTGCCAACAAAAATTGACATCATTAAGATGGCATGACATTTGGAAAGGGTGGACTTTAAAATGCGCATGCTATATCCTTAATGCCAAAGATGCTCACTTAAGGTTTAAGGAGCTATCTATCATATATTACTACGACAAGTTTACCACATGATTAAATATTATTTATCAATGCTAAAATGGAATGTATTCTTGATCTTAGATGGTAACCTTCGCATAATTGAGCAACTCGTTTAGAATCTCTTTTCTTGGTCACCTATAAATTATATATATAAGTATTTATATTTTATAAGAAGTTTGAAGAAAATTAACCCCAAAATGATTAAAACCTCCGATTAATGTAAAACAACGATTTATTATTAGAAACATTTGTGTTTACGGATAGATACTTGGTTCTTACCAATACTATTCTACATATACGATAGGTACACTTGCCTGTTTTGTGTGTGTTTAGTCTTTGTAGAAATCACATTTATAAATTTAAAACACGATCTTGTGCAAAAAGCAAATCATCCAACCTCTTATAATTTTACACGTACGCACGCAAGCACATCAAAGTTTTTGGCGCCGTTGCCGGGGACACGGTACGTTTCTAAGGACGATCCAAGTTTTAATTTAATCATTGTCTATAATTGTATAATTTTTTCTTAACTTTTATTTTTAATTCTTTTTTTATTAACTATTAAACTATATAATTTTACGGTTAGCATAATTTTTACCTTCATTAACCTTACCTTTACTTTAGCTTAATTAATTTAGACCGTAGTTTAGTTTAAAATAGCATAGCTAGCTCGTAGTTTAACTTAGACTAACCTTTAGTACTAACTTTATCTAACTTTCACTTTAGTTTAATTTTGATTTAGTCCCATGTATGTCCTCTACTTTTGAGCCTGAGCTTGTGTTCTAGATAAAAATCAGCTAAGGATAATGTATCCAAATATGTTATGTGAGGTTTAGTGCTAAATTGATAACAATGAATATAAGAACGAAATTGACATGAGCACAGTGATTTGATCACGAGGGAAAAAACCCTTGATTATGATAATCTTACTTCGGTCAAAAACTAGCAAGGTAATCTTTGGTCGAATTGCTTCGGTCAAAGATTAACAATGTAATCCTTGGTCGGATGGTACGTGATTATTATAATCTCCGGCACAAAAAACCCACGGACGGTGAAAACTATCACCGTCAAGTTTATTAATGGTAAAAAGATGATTACGGGTGTTGTGGGGTTTTTGATCAACGAATGCTATGTGTGAGTACAAAATATCTTAGCAGCTAGAATACGTGTGTTTATGTGTGTTCTAATGTTGATCACAACTCGGTATATAAAGAAAAATACATATAGCTAACTTAACAACTATGTCCTATAATCACGCTAGTCTTCCACTCTCTTCCATCGTGCTCTTTGACCACGTGCCAGCAGACGTTTAATGACGAAATAAGCGATAGACTAGGTCTAGGAGCCGTTGTCGTTACTTATACATCAATTCTCCACACGAAATCGTCCATTAATAAATATGTTGAATAAGGATCTTGGATCCATACTCCAGCTAGAGAACACTCCATAAGGATAATTGATGCAAGCACATCTTCAAGAATAACATATCTTGTCTTTTAGTACTCGGCAATTGATCTTATTATTCTGTTACTTCTTGCTTTAGCTTAGTCTTCAATCTTGACCATATGCTACAGATGTCTCGTAGCTGAACGTACAATAGACTGGATCTTAGAGTTGTTATACCTGTCTAACACATCACCATACTAAACGCAATCATTAGTGAACAAATAACGCCAAGGATCATTGATCCTTTATAACCTGCTACATATCTCAAGGATAATCTATCCATAAGATAGTTAAGGATTAAGGATCCTCAGCATAAAATTCATGCCCTAACAGCTTGTTTCTCCAATTTCTGAACCGGAACGACTCTTTCATAGACGAGCACGTAAACGGACTGCATAGACCACCGAAGCAATCAAAGACGAATCAGTAGACGCCACCACATCAGAAGAAAATCAAATCAAAGAATTGATGGCGGCCCAAAACAATGAGCCGAACATGAGCCAGTATGCCAAGCCAACTCTCGAAGGTTATGGCAACGGAGTGGCTCCACCAGATATCACCGAACATTTCGAAATCAAATCAAGCACCATTCAGATGGTGGAAAATTCAGTTCAATTTCACGGTCTCCTCGACGAAGACCCTCTTTCTCACATATCTCGATTCTTACGAATCTGCGGAACTTTTAAAATTCAAAACTCTTCAGAAGATCAAATCAAACTCAAACTCTTTCCTTTCTTTCTAATGGGTCAAGCCTTAGAATGGATAGAATCCCTTTCCTCTAGTTCCATCACCACTTGGGATCCAAATGGTCGAACAGTTTCTCCTCAAATACTTTCCTCTTGATAAAACTTCCAAATACCGAGCCAGCATTACCTGATTCCGGACCGATGATGATGAATCGTTACACGCAGCATGGTAAATAAACAAAAGTCTTCTGAGAATATGCCCACACCATGGACTGAGCGTATGGTTACAAGTACAAACTTTCTTTGACGCACAATCCAGTCAAAACAAACAGGCCATCGACCAAATCGTTGGTGGAGACCTGGGATCCAAATCACCTAACGAAGCATTTGATGTCCTGGAGAAAGCCACAAAGAAGAGTTTCGCTTATAACCCACCAAGATCTACACCTACCCATAAAGGAATACACCACGTTGATTCCAACACTCTTGTCACAGCACAAATTGAAGCCCTTTCTAAAAAATTCAAACGACTTCAAGCCGAGCTATCAAAAACTAGATTCATCTGTGACACTTTTGGAGGAAATCATAAGACGAATGACTGTAAACAAGTCATCATGGCCATGGAAGAAGTCGATTTCATCGCTCGACAAAACAACGCTTTTAGCAACAACTACAATCCAGGATGGAGAAACCACCCGAATTTCAGTTGGAAAGACGGAGGTAACACTCAACCCTTACCCGGATTCGAAAAAAGACCGATGAATCAATCCTTCCAGCCTAAACCTCAACTTCAAGATCAAAGTTCTAGTAGCCATCAAAACCCAAGCTACTCAAAGATTGAAGAAATGTTAATCCAATTCATGACCAAAACAAACGAAGCAGAAAAGAAGGCCGACTCAAGAACTGTTGATATTAGCGGAGTACTACTAAAACATGAAGCCGATCTCAAAAGTCAACAAGCATCACTTCAAAACCTAGAAACTCAAATCTGACAAATTGGCCGACAATTATCTGAAAGACCACCTGGAACTCTTCCAAGCAACACAATCACCAACCCGAATGCGACAGCTACCGCCGTTACACTCAGAAGTGGTACAACCACTGTTGTCTCACCAACTTCAGTAATGGAGAAAAAGTCTCCCGATGAAACACAGGAGAGATGGACCCCAACAAGCACAATACAACCCAAGGAGCCAGTCCGAACCTATATTCCACCCATTCCATACCCTGGAAGACTGAAACAGGAACGATTGGAAGCACAGTACGGAAAGTGTCTAGAACTCTTTAAGCAACTCCATATCAACATCCCTTTTGTCGAAGCCATCTCTCAAATGCAAAAATATGCCAAGTTTCTCAAAGAAGTGCTGACAAACAAAAGGAAGCTGGAGGAGCTCTCGCATGTCACCCTAAGTGAAGAATGCTCAGCAGTCCTCCAAAGCAAGCTACCGGAAAAAATGACCGATCCAGGGAGCTTTACTATCCCTTGTCTTATAGGAAATTTATCTGTTAACAATGCCCTTGCTGACCTAGGAGCTAGTATTAATTTAATGCCATATGCTATTTTTGCAAAACTAGGGATAGGAGAACCAAAGCCCACCCGTATGAGCATTCATTAGCTGACCGATCTGTTAAATATCCTCGGGGCATTGTTGAAAACATGCTTGTCAAGATTGACAAATTTGTTTTTCCTGTAGATTTTGTGATTTTAGACATGGAGGAAGATAAAAGTGTACCTCTGATTTTAGGAAGACCCTTTTTAGCCACCACAAAGGCTATTATTGATGTTTGCACCAGCAAACTCACTCTCAGGGTCAATGAAGAGGGAATCACTTTTGACATAGGAAAATCTATGCAATATCCGAAACAACACGATGACACATTATACTGTGTTGACATCATCGATTCTATCGTGAGTTGCTATGTGCGGAAATCTTCCCTTAATAACTCATTAGAAACACAAATCTTAACTGACACTATTACCAAACCCATTTTAGAAAACGATAATCTCAATACTGTGAATAACTATCAGGAATCATCAGAAGAAGTATATGAGATCAATGAATGCAATGAAAAATCAAAACCATCCATAGAAGAACCACCAACTTAGAATTAAAAGAACTACCAAACCATCTCGAATACGCCTTCCTAGAAAAAGATTCTCAACTCCCAGTAATTATTTCATCTCACCTTTCCAAAGACGAGAAAGACAAACTTCTTAAGGTTCTGAAAAACCATAAGAAGGCCATCGCATGGAAGATCATGGATATCAAGGGCATCAGTCCCTCCTTTTGTACTCACAAAATCCTCATGGAAGAAGAATACAAACCCGTGGTCCAACATCATAGACGTCTCAATCCCAACATGCAAGATGTGGTGAAGAAGAAAGTAATCAAACTCCTTGATGCCGGATTAATCTACCCAATCTCATATTCAACTTGGGTAAGTCCCATTCAAGTAGTACCCAAGAAGGGAGGAATGACGGTCGTAATGAACGAGAAGGACGAGCTGATACCAATGAGAACCATCACAGGATGGCGAGTTTGCATTGATTACCTGAAGCTTAATGACGCCACAAGAAAATATCATTTTCCACTTCCCTTTATCGACCAAATGCTTGAGCGATTATCTGGAAAAATGTTCTACTATTTTCTTGATGTATTTTCTAGGTATTTCCAAATTCCCATTGCTCCTGAAGATAAGGAAAAAACCACCTTTACGTGTCCGTATGGAACCTTCGCCTATCGAAGAATGCCATTTGGGCTATGTAATGCTCCGGCCGCCTTCCAACGTTGCATGGTGGCCATCTTTCATGAAATGATCGAGCACTCTATGGAAGTCTTCATGGACGACTTCTCAGTTTTTGGAGACTCCTTCGATCATTGTCTGAAAAATCTAGACAAAATGTTGACTATGTGTGAAGAAGTGAATTTAGTACTTAACTGGGAAAAATGCAACTCTATGGTCAAAGAAGGCATCGTTCTAGGTCACAAGATATCCCAAGCAGGACTAGAAGTTGATAGGGTAAAAATAGAGGAAAGAGACGAAAGCCCTTGGTATGCCGACTTCGCAAACTATCTAGCTTGTAGAATCCTAAGAAAAGGACTTACTCATCAACAGCGGAAGAAATTCTTCTCTGACCTCAAGTTTTACTTCTGGAAGATCCATAATTATTTAGGATAAGCGTTGATCAGGTTATTCGTAGGTGCGTATCAGGCAAGGAGGCTTTAGACATCCTCAAACACTGCCATGAAGGACCCACTGGTGGACACCACGGTACCGTACTACAGTCAGAAAAGTGTTTGATGCAGGATTTTTCTGGCCCACCATATACAAAGATACACATACTTTGATCCAAGCATGCGATGTTTGTCAAAGAGCCGGGAACATCTCTTCCAAGAATGAGATGGCTCAAAAGGGCATTCAAATTTGTGAGATCTTTGATGGATGGGGAAAAGATTTCATGGGCCCATTTCCTAACTCATTTGGAAATAAATACATCCTTGTAGCAGTCGATTACGTATCTAAATGGGTAGAAGCACAAGCTCTTCCCACTAACGACGCTCTAGTAGTTGTAAGATTTCTGAAAAGATTATTTTCACGATTCGGCACTCCCAAGGCCCTAATCAGCGACAGAGGTACCCACTTCTGTAACAGTCTAATTAACAAGGTCTTAGCACGATATGAAGTTCACCACCAACTGGCAACACCATATCACCCTCAGAGTAGTGGGCAAGTGGGGTCTCAAATCGAGGAATTAAGAGGATTTAAGAAAGAACTGTAGGAATGAATCGCAAAAATTGGGCAGAAAAGTTAGATGACGCTTTGTGGGCCCACAGGACGGCTTACAAAACCCCCATAGGAACAACACCCTTCAAACTCGTTTACGGGAAGACATGTCATCTACCAGTAGAATTAAAACATAAAGCCTACTGGGCCCTCAGAGCAGTAAACTTTGATCTAACATCCGCCGGCATAAACCGGGAAGATTAAATTCTTGATCTCGAGGAACTAAGAACATTGGCCTATGAAAATTCATGGTCCTACAAGGAAAAGACTAAACGCCTACACGACGCCCAATTGAAAGGAGACAAAAAATTTCAAACCGGCGACCGTGTACTGTTACACAACGCTCGTCTACTTCTTTTTCCAGGAAAATTGAAATCTCGATGGACAGGTCCATACATAGTTGAATTAGTTTTTGACTATAGGACAATTGAAATTTCAAATTCGAATGGCCAAAAGTTCAAAGTAAATGGACATCGATTAAAGCCATATATCGATGGTCCATTTGAAGAAATTCTGGAGGTATTAACCCTCCAAATCCCTGAATAGGAAATCAAAGAAAGCAAGGTCTGGCCTAGACCTTCAGAAAACTAGGCTTGTAAATAATTATAAAAAAAATATTTTAAAACCACAGGGGCGTGCTTCCAAAAGCACGGTCCCATGCCAAAAATCGCGGACCGACATCTTTGCTGCAAAAATCTTAGTCAGACTGGTTTGTAACGGACTTGTCAGAACAAAAACACGGGTCGTGCTTCCAAAAGCACGGGGCCGTGCTTTGAATACCGGTTGGCTATAAAAGGCACTTTATGCCATTTCATTCCTTGTACCAACCAAAAACAAACCAAAAGTCTCTAAAAAATCCAACCATGCCGACTGAGATGAGTGAAGCAATCCCCGTTTCCCGACACCCTAGAAACGATGTCTGCCATGTTTCCAAAACCGAGCTTCTCTAGAAACTTCAAGAACTCGTAAAGGAGCTCACCGAAATGAACGTCCTTGCTGAGATGCGCCTCGTTCAACTCACCGAATCGGTGGAAAATATGAAAATGGAACTTCGAGACATCAACGAACAACTCCACTTTCAAGTTATCGGTTTCACGTACTTTCCACCACCTGGACCATTCGGAGGAGGAGAGCCTTTTGGAAACATCTAGGAAACTTAATTTTCTGTTTTTTTTATGTGTAAACAAGTGCATTATGCACAATGTGTTAGGGTTTTGGGCTTAACCCGATTATTTTCTTATTTATTAGGAAAACCGGGCTTATCCTGTAATTGTTTTAGGATTTTTTTTAAGAAAAGTAATTTTTAGATGACCAAACTTCTAAATTATCATTCTAAACGTCATTCTAAGAATTCCAGCTCTCGCGTTTTGCTAAATTTTACAAGAAAACCATCTGTGACAATAAGCACGGGCCGTGCTTCCCTAAGCACGAGGTCGTGATCACCCAGAATCTTTAGCATGATACGCGCTGACTCCGTACAATTCTCTGAATCAGAAACAGTTATTCCCCTACCAGCACGGGGCCGTGTTCAACTTTCCAGTCTCTATATAATTCATGCATAAACTCACTATTCCATTCACACCGAATACAACATTACTGAAATGGAAATCAAAAAGGTTGAATGGAGACCAGTGAGAAAGGGCAAGCAACATGAATCTTCCTCAAATCTTGAGGAAGAGGTCATGAGGCTACAATGCATCATGAGACAACAAGTTGAAAGCAACATTCAAACCGAAGATCGCGTGATCGAGCTAATCAACAAGTCAAACTACTGAGGTTCGAAAACTTCCATGTTGTGATGGCCACCACAAAGATGTGGCCTCCAAGCTTAACTTTCTCAACCAAGAAATCGTTAAGCCCGACAAAAAGCTCTCCGAGCTCTTGGAAGCCAAACGAGCACCACCACACATCCAGGATTTGTTCGGGAATGGTGGTCGTTGAAGTTATGACTTTATCTCATGTTGAAGTTGCTCTCGCTAGTGTTATGTGTTAGAATCAAGAATTGTTGTTGTACTTTTTATTCCGTATGTTTAATTATGTTTTTATCTTTATGTTTTGTGTTTTATGTTTTTAATGAAGTTTAGATTTTTTAATTACTGTCTAAAACTAACCAGAAAATAAAACTAACTAAAAACGAACTAGCTCGAAAAATAAACAAAAATTAAAAGGATACTGTCTGCATTATGCAGCACGGTACCGTGGTTCCAAAAGCACGGTGCCGTGCTTTTGGTTCCAGTGCAGTTACGAGTTTTAAATTATTAAAATAACCTTTCCTAACCACTAACCCAAACATTCACTACGTTTCTGGACCAAAAAAACCGACGACCATCCAATAATTCACTGATTTCTTCATCGAATCTTCAATTCAAAACCTAAGGTATGTTAATTTAACAAATGCATTGTTCAAACTCGTCATTCTAGGTTTAGTTTAACCCTAAAATCTCTCGAATCGATCAAATCGTGTCTAAACTAGAAAAGGATATGGGTTATTTTGCTAGTATAAGATGAATAGATTGTTGAATGTTTGATGGTTAAGGTTTAATTGAAAGGAACAATTCAGGTTTTGGGTCTTAGCATAAACACCCGACAAACCAATAAACCTAATTCTTATAACCGGTCAGAAACAAAGGTTTGAATCTAAATATGATAGTAGTCAGTATTAAAAACATGAGCCGTACCCAAAAACATCACGAACCGTGGTCAACCAAAAGTCAAAATCAAAAGAAACTGAAACAGTGGCAACAACACGGGGCTGTGCCTCTTAAAGCACGCCGCCGTGCTTTGCTCTCTGTTCCAGCAAATTAAAAAATTTTATCAAATTTTGACTAATATGGGTATGATTTACAGATGGCCAAGTATGGGGATGATTTTCATGCATTCTTAGTCTTCTCCGGACGGAGAACAAGGGGTAGACAAGCTAACACAAGACTCACCTACCTAAACAGACGATTCCCGGAACCAAATTTCTACTCTTGTGAAGACAAGTTGCGCCAAGTTAACCAATGGGACCGATACAACACAATTGTTAAGGGGCCATGGAAACGGGTGTTTGAACAAACGGGAGAGGCAATGACAGATCTGACAAAGGAGTTTTTGGCCTCTTTCTACATGAAGAAGAAAAAATTTGACATGTGGGATGAAGACGTGATTGAGTTTAGGTGTGAGGGTGAATGGCACACAACTTCTGTCACCCAACTAGGAATTGATCTGGGAATCTACACGACCGAGGAAACTGACTCAGAAATTTGGTTTGATGTTAAAACAACATTTGCAGATAAAGATGGTGATGAAGAAGCAGAAGTTGGAAATACATAGGTAAGAGCATGGGACCTATTGGGCTTTTGGGATGAAACGAACAGCGTAAACAATTCAAGAAGCACAGCCCTACAAGACCCACTCATGAGATATATACACCGACTGCTGAGCCAAACAGTAACAGCACACAACAAATATAAAGGAGTGGTAAATCTAAGGGATTTGTGGGCACTTTATTGCATAAAGAAAAGAACCGCTTGCAATATTACTTATCTTTTCTTCCAGCTTTTCAGAACAAATGCAGATGCACAAAGCCCGAATACCCCAATCTTTGGCGGTGCATGGATCTATAAGCTTTATGAGGCCTATGGTGTAGACAGAGAAGGAACACGAAGCCCTGAACCGATAGCTCTTGACCTCAACTTGTGTAGCAGAATGCAGATAGCCCGACTTCTAAATGCAAGACCAGAAATCTGGAGGTTCATCGATAATAGGAATCAAGTTTGGCACCGGGAAAGTCAATTAGAAATGGAAATGATGGATGGATGGAGAGACAATATAGCAGCACGGATATAAGCAGAATATGCACGAACAAGGCTTCGTAAACCATTCATCCCAAACACGGATAACTGATGATTGGCAGCACAGGTAGGTTGGGCATGGGCATGGTTTGGTAGTACTTCAAGACATTATTATGTGTTTTTAAACAATTTACTTTCTGTCTTATTTGTGTGTTTGTTTATTTGATGGTTTGGATACACTTTTATGACCATATGCGCCAAGACATTATAGTAGGAACTAATTTAGCCCGATAGGGCAAGGGATGGATGATTCCATACCCAATTTTCAGTAGTTTATGCTTGTGGTTGTTTGCAGTTTTATATTATACAGGTACAAAAACAGGAAAATGGACGATAAACAGGGGACGCTCTGTCAAAATTTCGTTAACCCGTAGGGAAGTAACTCTCCATTTTAACCCATAATACTCAATAGATTTTTTATATTTTCATGAATCTTTTCATATTGAGGACAATGTGAGATTCAAGTGTGGGGAGGGGAATTACTTGACCAATTGTTTGTTCAATTAATTACAAAAATTCTCTAAATCAACAAATGTTTTTGCAGCAAACAAAGATTATTTAAAAACCTAAAGAGAAAACCAAGAAAATGTTTTCGCAAATAACCAATCATTACTAAAAAGTGAAAAAGTAAAAAGAAGTTTTGTAATATTGAGAATAAATTTATGCAAAATAATGCGTTCATTCCCAATTCCTCCGTTACAGTGAGATAAACATCATGCCATATAAATAATTTATCGGAAGCTTTGAGTGAGTCATATGTTTCGTGCGATTTATAACTGTTTCGTGCGATTTAGAACTTGTCACAATTATTCATTTCAAGACCGCACGAAGCGTTGTATAAGGAAGAAGGTAATATTATCACAATTCCATCAAACCATTCACCAAATTGCAAAACCCAAAAACCTAAACCCTACCACTTTATCTATCTCACCGGTAAAATACAACACTGGTCTTTTACCGGCAGACCCTAAAGAACTGCAAATGCATTATTTTGATTTCAATTTCCTTTGCTGCATACACTTCAAAAAACCTAGGTTGCCTCCAGAACATAGGGAGAGAATCTTTTTCTTTAGCAATGAGATGAGGAAAAAGTGGCACCAAGATGAACAAAGGCCACCATTCTGTGGAATTTCCAAAAATGCAATGAAGAGAAGAGCAAAAAGATATGAACGATGCTTAGGTTACGGAAACTGGTCCGACGAAGGAAGATGTAGAAAAAGTCAAAATCAGTCTCAGCATGAATATACGAACTAATGAGGGTGGGGGGCTATTAGGCTCAAAGCCGAACGATCCATTTAGAGTTGGGAGTTATGTTAAGAACAGGATTGAGGAAGAACTGATCCACATCCTCGACAAAACTGGTCTTGACGATCTGACCTTAAAAGAGTCACTAGGTATATAAAAAAATGTGTATTTAATCGGGAGAAAAAGGAGCTAACCAATGAAGACATCTCAAGACTCCCGATAATCAGGAGAAGTTGTATTTACCATCCTAAAATAACTTAAACCCTTGAACCACCAAAAACTCCACATCCATACTCACACAAAAACCAAACCATTTTACCTTCTGACCTATACAACCCTTCAAAAGGGTGGAGATTTGAATTTGTTACAAGCTTATTTATCACAGGTTGCATTTTGACAAAGCGCGTTCACATACATACATCACAGGTATGATCAGATATAAAACCGAGTGTGAGTAAACATTGTGAGAACGTGATTGGTTACTTTGTATAAACGGAAGCTTATGGAAACAAAAGTTCCTTTTTATTTATCACTAACACAAGATTGGTTACTTTGTTTGATCTTCTTGGAGCTCACTTGAGGGATGGTTATAATCTAAACTTGCTGTTTTTATAAGAAGATTTATAAGAAGATTGGTTAAGGACAAGCAATGTTCAAGTGTGGGGATGTTTGATGTACATAGAAATATACATCTTTTAAGCATCAAATAATCTATAAAAACTGCAATTTCTATCAAATAACATAACATAAAAGGCTACTTATCATAATAAAATATAATTTCAGGTTCAACCAAGCTCTAAACGAAGAAACAAGCGAAAAGACGAAGAAAAACGGAAGAAAACACAGGAAAGACAATGAAACACGCCCCCATGCCACAAGAAACACACCCCTATACTTCTGAACACAAGAAAAGACAAAATCTGGAAGCAAAAGCATGGGGCCGTGCCTCTCAACCACGGGGTCGTGGTCACCTTTCAGAAAAGACAAAACAAATCTGGCACATGTCATAAAAATACATGGGGGCGTGCCCACTTAGCACGCGGTCTTGCTTCACACCAGATTGTCTATAAATAGAGGCTCTTGTGCCATTTGAAGGGTGTGCCTTGAAAAGAGTTCTATCCGGTTTTCTCTTATAAAAACACACACTAACGCTCATAGAAGATTTAGTGAAGAGTTTGAAGGCTTAGAGGTCATCACCATCAACCATCATCATCCATCATCTCCATCATTAAGAAGGAAGATTCATCTACATCTGGTTAGATCATTCCAAGTTTAATCATGTATTTGTTATCATCATTCATCTTAATGTTTATCATCATGCTCATTATGAGCTAAACTCCTTTTA
Organism: Bidens hawaiensis; assembly: GCF_021521415.1. Lineage (NCBI taxonomy): Eukaryota > Viridiplantae > Streptophyta > Magnoliopsida > Asterales > Asteraceae > Bidens > Bidens hawaiensis. The sequence continues at coordinate 3,139,688 of NW_027491017.1, forward strand.
CCATCTAAAATCTATGAAGAAGCTTTGTTTTACTTGATAATTATATAAAACATGTGGTGTAGTCTAGTAAGGTACATGGTTAAATTACAATTATCTTTTGATGAGAAATGTTTCACCATCTTAATTCACTAATTCAAAGTTGGTGGTTGTCAATTATATTGCCAATCGTTCATGATCGATTCATGTTCTTGAAAGATAGAAATACTTTGATACATTATCGAAACACGGATCCTTATATTGTACTTAGAAATGATGTGATATAAGTTATGATGTATTTCTCTAAATCTTGGTAATCGAAAAATGTCTTTGCTTAGGATATCAAGCTAGTTAAAGAAATCATATGCTAATGGAATGTGTAATCATAACCTACATAAATAAACCAAGGGGAGGTTGTGTGATGAACTACAACCACCCGAAGTTGTTAGAATTGGTATTTGAGAAATCGAAGTCAATCCTAATCTTTCTACTTTACGAAAATACTTGCCAACTTAAATTGACATCATTAAGATGGCATGACATTAGGAAAGGGTGGACTTTAAAATGCGCATGCTATCTCCTTAGTGCCAAAGATGCTCACTTAAGGTTTAAGGAGCTATCTATCATATATTACTACGGCAAGTTTACCACATGTTTATATATTATTTATCAATGCTAAAATGGAGTGGATTCTTAATCTTAGATGGTAACCTTCGCATAATTGAACAACTCATTTAGAATCTCTTTTCTTGGTCACCTATATATTATATATATAAGTATTTATATTTTATAAGAAGTTTGAAGAAAATTAACCCTAAAATGATTAAAACCTCCGATTAAAGTAAAACAACGATTTGTTATTAGAAAAATTTGTGTCCACGGATCGATACTTGGTTCTTACAAATACTATTCTACATATACGATAGGTACACATGCCTGTTTTGTGTGTGTTTAGTCTTTGTAGAAATCACTTTTATAAATTTAAAACACGATCTTGTGCAAAAGCAAATCATCCAACCTCTTATAATTTTACACGTACGCACGCAAGCACATCATAAGGTTTAAAGGTTTTCACCTTTCTTATAAATTAGAGTTTCTACACTCTCGCCTGAAGTGCACGTTAGCCAACGTGTAGTCCGGGGCAGCGGGACCAGTACACGTGTAGTGGTTGAGAATTTCATTGCTTCCGGCTATATGGAGGATGCTACGATTTATGGTAGACGTACCATACCCCCGGTTTATAACATTTTCATGCTATCCTAAGACTAAGGTTTCTTACATTTTCATGTTAGCTAAAGTTTTGGTGTTTTCACGTCACTTACATTTGGGCTAAATCCCGGTTTGGGCGAATTCCCAGTTTGACATCCGTTTATTTGGGCTTGTCCCCAGTTATTTGGCCTTGTCCCAGTTTGTTTGGGTTGTCCCCAGTTTATTCGGGCTTGTCCCCAGTTCATTGGGTTTAATCCCAGTTAATATTATAAGTTATTTGCATCAGGTATCCTAAGTTCAATAATGAGGATCACAAAAGAATCAACACTTATGGATTCAAGATCTTTAATTTATTCATATAAGGATCGCAGAAGGATCAATACATATGGTAACTTAGATCTAATTAGATCTTTTGGTATGATTTCTACTAATCAATTTATATTTACTTGGCTTAGATCTTTATAAACTCTTTTATATAAGGATATAAGATCCTTAATTTATTTTTGCAAGGATATTTTATCCTAAAAACTTTTTTATTCAAAAATATTTTTCAAAACTTTCAACAAAACTAAGACTATATAACACTTACTTTCAGAGTAACAAATAACATGCAAATAGTCAAAAGTTTTAAGTAATTATTAATCATAAGCCACCTGAACTTACCCAAAATCCTTAACCTGTAACATCCCGTTTTCTGGTTTCGGTTAATAAACGATAGTATGAGTTATTATGAGTCAGGCTAGTATTGGGTTAAATGGAATTGGGATATGGACTTGGGTTATGAAGGAAAGAGGAAAAGACCATGGGCTTAAGACCATGATCTAAAATTATATAAGTCATTAATACCCATTTAATTTCATTTCACACATACTCCATACACCTCCTAAAACACACACTTAAGCTCTCTCTCTAATCTCTCTCTCTAAGCCGAAATCACCAAGGAAACCGATCCCGATCTAAGGTAATGATAGTATGATATTGTATGATGTTAAACCTATTAGATTTAATCACAAAACGATGAGCCGACACCGTTACATCGTTAAAATCACGAGATTCGGGTGGAATAGGGTATAAACCAAACCTAAGATGAGCTTAGGGATCACCCTAGCTCAGATCTCGGTCGAACGGGACGAAAAACGATGAAAAACAGTGTAAAACGGTGAAAATACGTTTTTCCGGTGAGTTTGCGGTATTCCAGCAATGGCGGCGCCGGAAAAGATATGTACGAGGTTAAGGTGTTAGAGAATGTTTCTGACATTCTCTGACCTAACCCTAATTCGTTAACGGAAAAATAACGAACTAGCATGTAGTTCGTTAAGGAAATAAGGACGAACTAGCTCATTCGTTAAGGCCATTCGTTAAGAGAGGGACGAATGAACCCCATTCGTTATTGGGTTCATTCATTGACTAGATCAGTTCGTCTTAGAGTTCAATTCGTTATGTAGATCAGTTCGCTAAATGGGTTAATTCGCTACAATAGTCAGTTCGTTATGGGGGCTAATTCGTTAAGAATCCCCATTCGTTAAGAACTAAATAACGAACTGGATGTTTGGAAGAATGACAGAACAGTCCCTGGCCTATAAAAGAATAATATAATTACACAATAACCCTTGAACTTTTAAGTTAGTAAATTAATTAATGATTTAAAATGTTAATGGAAAATGTGATAAGACGGTTAATAGAAATAAAATTTTCCCAAGCTAACCTGGCAGCTCGACCCCTGCCAGGGGCTCTGCCCCTTGGACCCTGCTAGGGGCTCCCGCCCCTAGACCCCGCTGCCATGGCCCTGCCCCCCGGACCCCCGTTCGTTGAGGGTTATAATTGGACTAGAAATACGATATGGATAGTGATAGTAATTAATATGCGTAATTGTTATACAGTTAGTCGTGCACAGCTAAAGAGGGGAATAACCGAAAATGGTGAACGCAACCGCATTGAGGTGAGTTTCTAGCCCCACTTCCCTGTTATGTTTCCAGGGCTGTGTGCATACTTGATGTGATAGTTAATACACTTACCTTAAGTGGTAAGTGTATGCCTTGTATGATTTATGTATGATGATTGCTTAACGGTGTGTGAATGATCTTCGGATATTGCATGTGCCATCAAGTGGTAGTTAATGGTATGATTGATATGTATGATGTATGAATGATGTATGTATGAATATATATGAAGTATGAATAATGTATGTATGATATGTTGATTGTACAAGAACGCGCTTCGGAGATTGCACGATTGTCAGGGAAAGTATGTAAAGGATAGGTATGTTATAGTAGTACGAATGTAGGGAACCGACCCTAATAATATCGGTGAATGAAGGGAACTGACCCTAATAGTATCGGCGAATTAAGGGAACGTACCCTAATAGTATCGGCTAATGTAGGGAACCAACCCTAATAATATCGGCGAAGTTAATAGGGCGAAATGTTCTTTAAAACATATATGTACGAATGAAAGTATTACGTAAGTATGAAAGTAAAGATGAAAGTACGAATGTATGTAAGCATGTAAGTAAATATGAAGTATGTACCTTCGGGTGCATATGTCAGTATGTGAATGTATGGTATGTCGTTTGATTAACTAGAACTCACTCAGCGTAGCTGACTTTTAGTATGCACGCAGGTGAGTAGAATGAGGCAACTTGCTTGAGGGGAGGCACATGGCATGGATTAGAAGACACTGTCATCTCAGTGAAGTGTTATGTTTTGTTATTTTAAAAGACAACGTTTTAAGATTAAATGATTTGAATGTTCGTTAAAGACAAGAAATGATGGATATGTAATATATTGGTTTGAAGTTTAATATTCCGCGAATGTTTTAATTAACTCTGATATTTAGAACTGTGTTTTATGAGTAAATCTAACGTCCAAATGTGAGGCACTGGTAACGGGGCCTTACATAACCCGGATTTCACGATACGAAAGATGGACCATCCACCCGGGTTAAGAAGGTGTTACTAACTGTTCATAGAGTGTAGGAAAATAAAAACAGGGGCATCAAAGGCTTCATCCCCACAAACAGAGAATCACCTTTGCTACCCCCGCTAATTGTCTTAAGAATCATCGATCCTTTATCCTAGTTACTATTGTTTATTATAGGCCATTATCAAATTTCCTTCAAAACATAACCAAACAAAACAAAAAACAAAGGGCTATGTCCTTGCCTTTATGATCCTTCATTGCCAGCATAAGCAGCTTCTTCACCATCTCCTGCTGCTTCCTTCCCCTCGTCCATCTCATTCACATACTTCGCTCCGCTCGCTGCAACCCTGGTTCCATCAGCTACTTCAGCGTCCTCATCATCCTCGCCTCCGCCCAGGTCTGCCAAAGACTGTTTCCACTGCGCTATGTCTCACAAGGATTTGTCAAAAGCAGGATCGTTAGCCTCACTCACCAATTCGATCCTGGCCTGGAGAACTGACTTGGCCACCTAGATCTTTGCCTCGTTGGTAGCACGGGTTATCTCATCCTGCATTTGAACAGCGACTGTGGATGCATGATCCTCGGCTTGCTTCTTCTCCTTGGTCATCTTAGCGAGTGCCTTGTCCTTCGCAGCGGCTATGGACCTCATTCCAACGAGAGTCTCCTCGTATTCTCCAACAATCTTCTCATGATGGCTTCGAGCAAAGTTGATGGCCTATACAAGAAAACAAGACAATATTATAAGAATACTTGATCTATCAATAAAGGCTATTAGGATAAAGGATTATTACGGGGGTAAGCATCTCGAGAAGCTGTTTCTCGGTGTCAAAGGGGTTCTCAGGTTCCGAGCTTTTCTTTCTTTTTGCTCATGCTTGGCTTGGGTCGTGTCTAGACGTGGCTCGTGAATTGGATTGGACTTCGGAGTCTCTTTCTTCACGAGCATGCAGTCGATGTCTTCAAGGGAGAACTTGAATGCAGATTTTCTGGACTTCTGGGCACCTATAAACAAGGATTCACATATAAGTTTTCAATCTTTTTTTAATTTATATTAAACTCGGTTATAAGGATACTTACTTAACATGTTTGACTATGAGATTGCTAAAGATATCCAAAGACTAACAGGAAGGATAGCTGCACTCAACAAATTCATTTCTAGATCCTCAGAGAAATGCAAAGAGCTCTATGATATCTTGAGGAAGAATAAAAAGTTTGAATGGACTCAAAGGCATGAGGATGCACTGAAGGCTCCTAAGGATTATCTATCCTCAGCACCTGCCTTAATGAAGCCAAAAGATAGTGAGCCATTAGCCCTATACTTAGTCGTTTCATGTAATGCAGTCAGTGTTGTCCTGGCCAAGGATCATGAAGGTCAATAGCACCCGGTATATTATGTAAGTAAAAGACTCTTAGATGGAGAGACCAGGTATTCTCACCTTGAAAAATTAATTCTTGCTTTGATTATGGCCTCAACCAAGTTGAGACACAATTTTGAAATGCATACTATTATTTTAAAGACTAACTATCATGTTAAGAATGTGCTTAGAAAGCCAGAGTTTTCAAGAAGGATGTTCAAGTGGGTTGTCAAGTTGAGTGCATATGATATTCAATACGAGCCAAGAACAACCATTAAGTCACAAGCGCTTGCAGACTTTGTGGCTGATTTCAGTAGTGACATGCAAAAGGAAGCTGATCTAGAGGTCCAACAACTAGAAGAAACCAAGGATCCTTGGATCCTTTTCACAGATGGACCATCCAATGTAAGAGGAACAGGATTGGGCATATTACTGAATCGCCACAGGGGGACATAATACCCTATTCCATTGCATGTGCATTTCAAGCCACGAACAATGAGGCAGAATACGAAGCACTTATCGCATGTTTAATTTTAGCCAAACAATTGAGGATCATGTATCTTCACGTTTATATAACTTCTTTACTTATAAATAACCACTTAACGGTAATTATACCGTGAATGGTGAGAATATGATCAAGTATTTAGAAATTGTGAAGGAATTAGCGAAATCCTTCGAGTTGTTTAGTGTCATGCAGGTACCGAGAGAAGAAAATGTTGGGGTAGATGCCCTAGCAAACTTAGCAACATCCTTGAAGATCCCGGTTGATGTAAAGATATCCATCATTCACATATTGTCTTCGACAATTGGAGAACAGGAAGCTATGGAGGTAACAGAGGATAGCACGGAAGAACTCAAGGATCCTCCATCCTCTATGAAAGTAGGATCTTGGATCCTTCCAATCAAGAAATTCCTCCAAGATGGAGAAATCCCTAGGGGTGAAAACCCTAAAGCTTTTAGAATAAAGGTATCAGAGTTCATTAGGTACCCTTTCGGTATGCGTTGCGAACACTTTCATTTTGAGCGTCTCATCTTCTCTATAGAAGCAAAACTCGAACGGTTAGAAAAGATGGTCCAACTACATAACTTTTTCTTTTTCATTACTTCCCATGGTCGTGCCTCGTGGCACGGCAGCACCCGTACTATTGAAATGGTTCGTCAGTAGAGATGTTCCCACAGGTGCCTCGCGCGCAACCCCGCCCCGTTATGTTATAGAAGAATTGAGCTTCTTGCTGGGCTGGTTATTCAATTTTTGATTTGCCCGTTCCTAGTCGTCATGGGAAAGAAAGGAAGAAAGAAGAAAGAAATTATTCCCTTTTTTCTTGTCCAATACCACCAGTACCAGAAATGCATCTCCTTCGCCCTTCGCGGCTGCTAGTGAAGTGGCAACTGGCCAGTGGGGCGTCTTCTCAAAATCGATACCAAAGTGGTCAGCCCTAGGAGCTTTCAGCAAAGGACAGATTTCTTGGTCCATTGACATCGATCAACGAAATAGACCTCCTTCTTTCACTTTTGTCGTTGTCTTCCAAATTAAAGAGCCCCATTAAGTGAGTGTTCCGCAAGAAAAGAGAGGCTAACATCTTTTCTTATCTATCTATTTTCGTAAATGAAGAAGATAAGTGAGAGCTTACTGACTGCGGCTAGAGAGCGGGGCTATTCTTCTTCCGAGGAGACAAAGTAGTCTCTTGTACTGACCGAACCCTCAGTTCGGAAGTCTTTGTCAACATGTTACGAAGCTCCAGTCTGGCGGTCAACCAAACTAGCTAGGATCGAGGATTCACGCCTTCCCTTCCGCTTACACCATTCATTGTGAAAGAAGTTAGACGACACAGTTCTTTTTACTATGACTTTCAAAAATAGTTTCCTTATCTCGGTAACGGGGTCTGTTGATTCGGAATCGTGGGATGAGTAGATGTAAAAGGCTTTGAGCTCTTTGTCCGAGGACGATCTCCTAATTGCTAGTCCGAATCAAGGGCTAAAGTCCGAACTCACGATTTGACGGAAGCTGTACGATTGAGCAGTGGATCTCCTGACTCGACTAAAAAAGAATGGACGCGCTCTGCCCCCAGCAAAGGACTTCGTTGGCTGGCCGAACAACAAGGAGCACTCAACCACTAGTCTAGTCTAGTAGTCGTTTTTTTCTATTAGTTGCGATGCAAACAGGCCTTTACTTAATTTATGAGATTAGTTGAGTAGGCTTGCCTTAGCTGTCTGCTATAAGATAGCTAGTTTTGGGGCTTTCGACATAAAAAGCCTATCCAGCTTGGCTTCGCTATCGCTCATGACTTCCCGTTCCGACTGAGATCGTCAGAAAGGCTATAGAGCCTTTCCAGCGACGACTCCCCTGTAGCGCTATTGGGGGAGTCGAGAGCGCGAGCCCCCTACCGCATCCAATCCCCGGTCTCGAATTCAATGGTAGAGAACGCTGTAATAATAATTGGGCCATGAGATACTTTTTTAAGTATTGCAAAAGAAAGGGCCTGCTGATAGAGCTGGGCGGGGAGGCGATACTGGGACCAATCGGATCCTTACGTACCAGTAGGTACCAGAGGAGATCGCTATGATCGTTACTGTATTCGTATCGAAGAGATGCGACAAAGTGTTCGGATCATTGTGCAATGCAAGTCCTAAAGCATACCAGCAGTGAAGTGAACCTCTTAATTAAAGTGCTGTTCGATGATCTCGAGCCCTACTAAGCCTACCACCCCCTGCTCTTCTCTTTCAGCCCTTGCTGGTGAAAGTCTTAGAATGAATGTTGGCCTAGATAGAGGAATAAAAGCTAGTTCGACCGGAAGGGAGAGGATAGGCGAATCAGTAACTGAAATGAAAGCTGGAGTCAGACAGTCAGTTGGAGAGCTAGGATGAAGAAGTAGGAAGCGGTATTCGAAAGGCTTTGAGAAGAGGGGCCCCAGATCGTACGCTAAGGTCCCTAAGCAATCACTTAGTGGAAAAGGAAGCAAGAAAACGGATGCGCTAACGTGCAATGGCTTTCCTTTCTCTGATAGGGGCTCGCTTCTTCTATTCAAGTTCAGGATTCTTGAGTAGTCTACTTCCCTTTTAATGATGAATACCTTAATTTTAAGTAATGAAATAGAACCCTATTTCGCCCAAGTTGTTTCAGAACCGGAAAAAAGAAGCGGTTTTTCGCACAGCTTGAGCATAGTGCAGGTCCCACTTGTATATCGTATTTGGCCGAAGAAGCATCGGACAGGTTGGAGTTCTTACCTTCTTGGGATTTCATGGACCAAGATCTACTTTTATTATATGGGCAATACCGATCTACTTTAGTAGATCATATGGATGTAGAAAAAGCTTCTCATTTTGATGAATTGGAAGCCAAGCAAGTTCATATGGATAAAATACGGCAAATCGAGACCATCCAGAAGTTTCATTCCAATGTCACTCATCCGATGCTGTAGTTCACTAGCAATTTTTGACAAAAGATCTTCCTGCTCAGTGAATGATGCATCGGACTCAGAAGCGGAACTACTAGTGTCTTCCTGCGGGCCCCCTTTAGAACTGAGTTCTGATGCCGAGGATTCTGAAAAGGAAATATCCAGCCAGTCGTTGGCGGAATACAGAGCCGGCGCGGTTCCATCTACTTCGGAACCGGACTATAACAGTTCCGATGAACACACACTCACTTTTGACAGTTATACGATTCCAGAAGATGATCTGTTTACAAAATACCATATATAGAAAGTCTCTTGCGGGTCCCTACATGAGATGCATCGAGGATCCTGAAGTACGAGAGGTGTTACAAGATTTCCATGAAGGCTATTGCGGCAATCATACAGGGGGAAGAGCATTATTCTACAGGATACTTAGGACTGGGTACTTCTGGCCAACAATGAAGAAGGATACAATAGAATACTAAAAGAAGTGTGATGCTTTCCAAAGGCATAGAAACATTCTTCACTAGCCAGCAGGACCTATGTATCCTAAATCCTCTTCACGGCCTTTCATGAAATTGGGAATGGATATTATAGGCAAGTGATGTGTTGTAAAACACACTTACTTTCCTTATGATTTTATCATGGTTTTTATGCTTAATTGTTTATTTTATGAAAGTATTGGGGGTTAAGTGCAATAATTTACAAAGTTTAAATGTTAATTGTAGGTTTATGAAAGATGGTGAAAAAAGAGTTAAGTTGGAAGACTCTAGGGTCCTTTTTGGTCAAGTTTCAAAACTACAACTCAAGGCCCGACCCAAGCCCACAAGTTAGAAGCCTTACATGATATTATATTAAGTTAATTAACTTAACTTTCTGCAATATACCAGCCATAAATCACGAAATTCAGCAGCCCCAATTCTGCCCACAACTTGCGATCGGCAGCAGCAAAGGGAGAAAGAAAAAGAGTTTGGCGGCTAGGGTTTGGTGGTTGTGACGGCTGGAGAGGAAGAAGAACACCAAGGAGAGTGTTGTGCAGCTGCTAGGCATCATCTAAACTCATAATCTCAGCCATAAATCATAAGTATTCATTCATAAACTTTATCTCTTGTCCAAGAACCCTAACTAGTTGAACTTGATCTTTTTGTTGGATTGTTTTGCAAGTAACTTAGAGATTGACTTGTGTTTGATTGTTCTTGATCATTGAATGAGTTTTATTGTGTTTATGTTGAGTTATATGATGTTTAATTTGATATATTGCTGCTGTCCAAAATCAATGAGTAGCTAATCTTGTTTGTTCTACCTAGGTTTGATGAATATTGTTAGGTTTTGACTAGTAATATGGATTGTGAATGATCATGGATTAAATTGTTTATGTAAAGTTTGATTTAACAGTAAATTAGATTGTGTTTAGTGGCTGTGTTTTGTTTTATTATACCTAATAACCTTGTGCTTTAATTAATTGAATCGGTTTTGATTAGTTGTTGCATGTTTAAGGATCTTTACTTTGTGTTTAGGGTTTATTTGCGGGAAGTACAACCGTAGGGATAAGTGGGTAAATTAATTAGATAAAATCAGTTGTGAAACACCTTCTTAGAGACCGAGAGGTGATAAGAAGTAAACTCGTCTCATTACTTTTACTTGTTAGAATTAAGATCGCGTGAAAGCGGGTTTTGTTCTTGTCGGGTTTGGGAGTTTGAGCGATTAGTTGGTCTAGTTTAAGTTAAGTTGAATTGTTCCTCTATCCTTGGTTGCGTAGTATTCGTTTCCATTAGGCTAGTGTGTCGGTGAGACCGAGAGGTGAGTCGGTATTAGAACACGTTAATAATTTGTTTTCCCGGTTTGTTCTTAAAATCAACTTAAATAAGTTAGAGTTTGTTAGTGAGACCAAGAGGTGATCTGACCTTATTGAGTAAACCTTAGTTGTGTCATCCTTTAGAACTGGTGTCGTGAGAGTTTTCAATCCATTGTCTTGTCATCTCCTTCAATATGATTCTTACCTAGGTAGACGTTTTTATCACTGCAGTCAAAGTTTCCGAAGTTTTGTCAAAAGTTTTCATTTAGTTAAGTTAAGTAGTTAAATTAAATCTAAAAAAAATCAATTAAATATTTTGGTGAGTCTTGGTTAGAGTTTAGTGATTATAAACGTTTTCACGTGTCTTCGAGTTCGATATCTGGACTTTCCTCATCTGTTCTATACGCGACCGGTACACTTGCCGTTTGTGTGAACTAGGATAGATTGTTTGGTTTTTAAAGCTTAGTTGCGACTTGTGTTTTATTTATATATATATATATTTTCGTACATCAGCAAGCTACCAAAGGCACCAGGTGGAAAGGTCTTTATGCTTGCCATGACATACTACTTCTCTAAATGGATTGAGGCAGAAGCATTCATGCAAGTCCGAGAAAGGGAAGTTATATCCATTATTATAAGAAACAATATAACTAGATTTGGTATCCCATCTGAAATTGTTTGTGATAATGGATCCCAATTTATTGGGAAAAGAACTACTAACTTAGTTGGGGAATCAAGATGATCACTTCTACATCAGTTCATCCTTAAGCCAATGGCCAAGAAGAGAGCAACAAGATTATCATCAACAACTTGAAGAAAAAGTTAGGATTCAAGAAAGACAAGTGGGCTGAGGAACTCCCTTATGTTCTTTGGGCTGGTAGAACAACACCCAAGAATGCAATAGGTCAAACACCCTTCTCGCTAGTGTTTGGAGCAGAAGTTGTGATCCCTAAAGAGATGGTGGTTCCTACTTCTAGAACAAGCATCCGTGATTCTCAGGCCAACGAAGAAAGTCTTATCCAGGATCAGACACTGTTGATGAGCTCAAAGACCTAACAAAGATCAAAATGGTTGCATATTAACATAGGATAGCTGGGGCATACAACAAGAACATCATGATTCAAAGATTTCAAGAAGGAGATTTGGTCCTAAGGAAGGCTTTCCATAATAGAACTAATCCTGCAGATGGAAAGCTTGCACCTAAGTGGGAAGGCCCCTACTTGGTTGAATCAGATTCAGGAAAGGGGGGCATATCATCCACTTACCATGGAAGGTGACCGACTACCAAGAGCATGGAATGCTATCCATATTAAGAAATACTTCTTTTGATCAGGATCAAGGATCCTAAAGTTGATAAAATCTTATCTTATCATTTTATTCATTTCAGATATATATTACTAACTGAAGGAAAATATATTCTTAACAATTATCTTTTCCAAGCTTTAAGTGACAATGCAGATGTTATTAAGAGAATTCGATGGTTAAGAGGTTGGCCACCTCTCCCCCACGTTAAAGGAATATCAATATGTCCCTGGTCTAATCCCACGATTGATGATCACACCTTCTAAGTTTTAGAGGTTTTCACATTTCTCACGAATTAGATTTTCTACACTCTCGCCTCTAGCGCATGCTATCCAAAGTATAGTTTTGGGCAATGGGACCAGTACACGCTTAGTGGCTGAAAATTTCATTGCATTCGGCTATATGGAGGATCTTACGAATTAATGGTAGACATACCATACACAAGCTTTTGGCATTTGCACCTCACTCATGTTTGGGCTAAATCCCGGTTCTGGCGGGTCCCTAGTTTAACATCCGTATATTTGGGCTTGTCCCTAGTTTGTTGGGCTTGTCCCCAGTTTATTTGGGCTTGTACCAAGTTTGTTGGGCTTGTCCCCAGCTTATTTGGGCTTGTCCCCAGTTTGTTGAGTTTAATCCCAATTAATATGATAAGCTATTTGTATCAGGTATCCTAAGTCTAACTACAAGGATCGTGGAAGCATCACATTTGTGGTAACTTAGGTCTAATCAGACCTTATGGTATGATCTTTACTTATTAATTTACATTTATTCAGATGAAATCTTTAATTAATTCAAATATGTAAGGATCCAGGATCCTTAACCTGTTTTTACAAGGATAATTTACCCTAGAAACTTTTCTTAAAACTTTCCTTAAAACCTTTATTAAAACTTTTTATGAATCTAAACTTTAACAACTATCCTTTCGTAATAATAAAACAATAAGCAAATAGTTAAAAGATTTAATTATTATTATTAAAAGTCACATGGGCTTACCAAAAACCTTAACTCGGATTTCACCATACGAAAGATGGACCATCCACCCTGGTTAAGCAGGTGTTACTAACAGTTTTGAAGTGCAGGAAAGATAAAGGAAAGGGGCATCAAAGGCTTCATCCCCAAAAAAAGAGGATCCATCCACCTTTGCTACCCCTTATAATTGTCTTAAGGATAACAGATCCTTTACCCTACTTAACTATTGTCTTAATACAAACCATCAAATGTCCATCAAAACACAAACAAATAAAAAAAGTTGGCTCGGGCCTTGTCTTCATTATCCTTCATTTCCCACTTTAGCAACCTCCTCCTCAGTCGCTGCATCCTTCCCCACTTCAGCCATCTCAGCCTCTTGACCACCAGCCGCAGAATCCGTGCTTTCACCAGCTTCATCATCTCCACCGCCCAACGCTGCCAGAGCCTGCTTCCACTTTGCCAAATCCCATGTGGACTTGTCAAAGGAAGGATAATTACCCTCGGTCACAATCTTGATTCTAGCTTGAAAAACAAACTCGGCGGCCCAAATTTTTAATTCATTGGTAGCACGGGCCACCTCCTCTTGGAGCTGAGCTTCAATTGAGGATACGTGTTCCTCAGCCCGCTTCTTCTTCTTGGTCAGCTTGAAGATAGTATTGTCCTTAGCTGTGGCCACAGACCTCATTCCCGACAGGTACTCTTCATAGTCCTTGATCATCTTGTCATAGTAGTTCTTGGCGGAATCCATGGCCTGTACATTACAAAAAAATAAGTCCAAAAGGATTTTGGATCCACAACAACAAATAAAGAGGATAAAGGATCCTTACAGTGGCGATAAGATACTTTTCAGTCTCAAACCGGTCTTCTGGCTTGGCGGTCTTCATTCTCTTTGAGGCACCGGACTTGACGCGAGTTATTACCGGTCACGGTTCATGGACTAGTGTGGTCTTTGGGGTCTCTCTCTTTACAATAAGACAATCAATATCTTCTAGAGAGAACTGAGACGCGGTACAAAGCACAACATAAAGATAAGTCTTCTCTTACTTTCAATTAATATCAAATAAAGCTATTAAAACTCTTACTTGACATATTGATGATTGATTTTGAAATTGACTCTTGGAAGGCTTCAGTGAACTTGGCTTGAAAGGTTCTAATTTCTGGATCCAGCGAAAGAAATTTCTTCACTCTCTCTTTGACTCTGGGAAGCTCGGCTAGCAAAGCAAAGTTATCAACTGAGAAATAAGATGAAATGGTTAGATAAAGGATATTTTTTTTCTCTCCGCATTATCTAAGGATCTGGGATCCTACTCTTTTCGATCCACCTTTTGGGTAGATCAGGTCCCCCAGGGATAGAATCCTTTTTTTACGAAGAAAAGTTGATTTTTCCCAAAAGCACCGTTTTGGGTGGCTTTGGAAATTGGGGTTGGTTGATGTGGCTTTGATTTCAAGAAAAAATGATTATAGCCGTGGGTGACTAGAGTATAGAGATAAGACAGCTCTGATAACCCAAAATTCGACACCCTCTTCCTCGACGATTCTTTCAATGGTGTGCAACACTCTCCAAAGCATCGGCATTGCTTGAATGTAGCTGATGCCGGTTAAAATAAAAAAACTTTGGGTAAAATATGGAAAGGGATAAGAATAGCAGATTAAAAATGGTGTGCTGGAAAACAAACCCAAGTTTTGGAAACACAGTCGCTTCGGACACTGGAATCGAACGATCAAAAAATGGTACCGGCCGGGAAGAGTGAGCGGAGGTCATCGATCTCAGGGTCGGTAAATTTACAAATATCCGATGAGTGGTTGGAAAGAAAACTTGTGGTCGAATGTCACTAGAGTCCGACTGTTTGGAGGAAACGAGACGGAAATCGCAGACATAATAAAAAGAAAATGAAAAGAAAGGAGATGAAAGGATACCTGTTTGGTCGCCGAAAATGTGATTATAAATGAATAATGGTGATCGCATATATAGGCGGGAGCCATTAAAAGAGGATGGATGATAATTACATCTGACCTATCACGTCTAATCTTATTATTTTACAGGAAATTTGAATTTCAAAATGACATATGTTATCCACTTACAGCCGCCAGTTTAGGGGCAATTGTTAGGGCACATATTTTTGTGCTGAGGATATGTTATACTTATATGGCTTATGGATAATTTATCCTTAAGATATGTTCCAGGTCGCTCAGGATTAAGGTTCCTCAGTGTAAATTATCTATTAACGATTGTATTCTTTGAATGGTATTGTATTTAACAGGTATAACGGCTAAGAGACCAAGTCAGCCCACTAATTCGCAGTCCTAAGTAGTTAGCACTTGGTGAAAGTGTATGCAACGTTCTAGTGGAAGAGTGGCAGATTTTTAGGACATTTAGTTTGCTTCAATTTTGAATATATTGAGCTATATCGGTTTGGGATAAACACACAACTTGCATGCTCTAGTTCGCAGAGATTATTATAGCTACACTACTTACACTCAGCAATTATTGTACTTTCCGATCTTTAGCTCCACCATTGTAACCCTACTTTTTTTGATTAATATAGTGGTGATAGACGATTTGTCATCACTCAGGGTTTTTATACTGGCGATCCTATCACGATCAAGGGCTTTTACTCGCAACAAATCTCTGTGTTCTTGTCCATTTTTGCTACAAATTCATTGTTGTTATACAAGCACTATATCTCACTAAACAACTTTGGTTACATTATCCTTAAACCGATTTTTGACCAAAACAGATATCAAAGGCTTCCTGAAGATCCAGGAGATGATCCTCACCTTTCTTCGACTTCATCACCATATCGTCAATGTAGACCTCCATGCTATCCCAAGTTTCTCTCTTTCGATGTCATGAATGCCGTATCTTCTTGATCCAGTGGATCCATTTGGATATGTTGGAATCGCCAAGAGGAATCAATGAATGTTAGCATTTCGTGTCCTGCAGTTGCATCCACCATCGATTCGATATGCGGGAAGGGGAAAGAATCCTTGGGGCAAGCTATGTTGAGGTTAGTGTAATCCACAGACTCTCCACCTACCATTCTTCTTATGTAGTACCACCACATTAGCCAGCCATCTTGGCAACTTCTTTTCCCTAATCATTCCCGCTTTCAATAATCTTTCAACTTTCTCTTGAATAATAACATTTCTTTCTAATGCGAACTTCTTCCTCTTCTGCTGGATTGGCCTGAAACTTTTGTCCAAACCTGTCATATTCTCATGAGTAATAATATTTTAGAAATACCTGTCATATTCTTATGCTTCCATGCAAAGGTAGGGATTCTGCTTTTAAGAAACATGATCAATTGTTCAATATTTTCGAGAATCCTAGTTTCTATTAACACCTTAATACCGGAATATTGATCATCTAATTGTACTTCATTGACTTCATGTTCTGTTGCTTACAAGACATCATGTGTTTTTTTCCTTTGATTGCTATGTTTGGGCTGGCTTCATCGTTGGTTTCATTGAGGAAGTATAGCAGCCTTTTGCTGTAACAACCCGTGTAAAGCGGATTACGCCCGGGTGTGACGTACAAATTGTTCAAAACACATGTGACACTATTACGTGGCAATAATATCATTAATTCATTCAAATTCTAAGTACACAAGTTTATCAAATGAACAAACACAAAGAAGAAGGAACAAAACAAATGTCTTCTTGTTTATTATTTAAATAACCTAACTTCTAGTATTTTCATCATTTCATCCTCTAATGAAAGTACCTATAGCATGTATATAAAATAAAGTCAACCAACTGAATAGTTGCTAAGTTCACAGAAGTTTCGATATAAGTACATAAAAACCAAAAAATTCCATGAACAAGTGTAAATGAGCAAGTAAGGTCCTTTCCAGTTTGGATTGTGCACATAATCTTTGAGCAAGTAAGCAAATTAACACACAAGTCCGTGTAACGAATTGTAGTTTGTAAAAATAATAAGTAAACGAAGTTGAATTGTTGATAGGATATATATGCTACCTCTAAAATAGTTAAAAAAGGTAAAAAAAGGGTGTGAGAAACTCACCTTTGGGATTGGATGACAACTTGGTAAAGAAACAGAAAATGCGTCATATTAAACCGAAGGATCGAATCTCATGAGTTGAAATAATAAACACTATAATTACTAATTAAAGAATGGAAAACAAAAGGTTGGTTTTTAAAGTTCATGTATTATTGTTTGTATATATAGTTGTATACTTGTGGTGCATTAGCTAAAATGGCAGGATGCAGCTGAACTTAAGCTTGGTTAGCCAATAATGGTGGAACCTGTGGCTGGTAATTTTGTTGGGTTTGGTACGTCTGAACCTGGTACAGCGGAGCTAGAGCAAGCTAAAGTGCGTTCACATGTGCGAGTTGTGGACACGCATTATGAAAGTGGTTAGGATCACCACATTTATAGCAAGCTCACATCTGACTTATGGGATGAACATATGGCATAGGACGGGGGTTGGGTTGAGGAAATCGCTGAGGAGCAGTTGCAACAATTAGGGGTGTTCAAAAATATCCAAATCTAAATTCTTATCGGAATTATCTGAACATCCGAATATGAATTATCCGAAAATTAGGATATCCGAATTTTTGGATTCGGATTCGAAGAGTAAATTTAAATATTTTCGGATATTTCGGATATCCGAATTATCCGAAATATATATATTTTTAAATAATTAAATAATAGTAGAAAAATGTTTATTAGAGGGATGGATATTATATGGATCTCTATTTCCTTTTTTCCAATAATTGCAAAACATCAGATCTCTATTTTCTTCATTTCTCAACTTCTCTCCACCTTTCTGACTTCCGACTACCGCACCGTCTCCCTTCCGACCACCACCGTGCCTCCTCCGATCACTATCAAACCTTAGATCTGGTTGCCCCACACTACAGTCCGCTATACCTTTCCTGAACAGCGGCTACAACCTAGTTATAACGGCACCAGGTCTGGACCACCATTAACTCAGCAGATTCGATCGCCGTACACCAGAAAAACAAAAACGAATGAACATGGAGATGACTGTCTATAATTTGTTTTATGAAACTACAACTCAAGACAGTCATGTATTTTACTCTTTTGTTAATGAATAAAATATCACAAATTGCAAATGACAAATGCAGATTACATGATATTTAATTTAGATGTAGATTGTATTGACCTTTTATAAATGCAAGATATTTTTTTTTTGAATTTCGGATATGCATTTAATTATCCGAACGGATATCCGAAATTTTGGATATCCGAAAGTCGGATATCCAAAATTTCGGAGACGGATTCAGATAGCAATATTAGTAGTCTCACGACAAGGGGTGGTAAGGTGCCCAAAACGGTTGCAACGGGTGCATTGGCGGCAAGCAGCATTGGCATGGTTATGACGTCGGCAAAAGTTGCAATACGGATGGGGTCCGTTGTAGATTTTCTTGGGTGGTGATGCAAGGTTAAGTTGAGGTTGACGTGTGATTTGTTGTATTAATGCATAGTTCTTGCGCTTATTGCAATGGTGGTGTGAGGAGAAAGCATGCTTGGATGACTCAGGTTTTGATTCTTTGGACTCGGATGACTCGTGTTTTCGATCCCTTCAACGTCAAAGTCCTATCATAAGGGTAAGAGTCATTGCCTTCATTCGGTAAATAGATCGAGGGGAGGGGGTGTGAGGCTATTCCCATATCAATCGATGACTCCCGGCTTTAACATTATTATCAGTTAAATTTGAAGAAAGGTTAATCGCGTCACCTAGTTCCTTCGGAGAACTACTCAAAACACTATCTTGAATTTGTCTCGGTAGTCCCCGAATGTACTTATCGATGGCATGCGTAGTTTGGGTAACAAGGTGAGGTACCAGCACACTAAGTTCATTGAAACGAGAAGTGTAAGCTGCATGCTCACCAATCTCTTTTTTGAGGTTCCAAAATTCAGCTTCCATGTTCATAAGCTCACTTGGAAGGCAGAACTGCTTGGTCATCAGTTCTTTCAATTCGTCCTATGGCATCGCCATGGTAGCTTTGGCACCTCGGGTTGTCTTATCCTTCACCCACCAGGTAAGCGCCCCTTTTGCAAAGACACTTGTAGAAAAACGGGTTCGCTTGTCATCGGGACACTCAATGTGGAGGAATTTTCTCTCCATTTGTTCGTACCACTAAAGTAGGGCAGTGGCACCTTCAGTCCCGTCAAACTCTAGGGGTTTAGTACTGGTGAATGTCTTAAACGAATAGTGAGATGATTTAGGCTCGCTTGAAGCAGAGGTGGCATTAGCAGAAAGATTCTGGTGAATTTGAGTCATCATGTCGGGAAGGACCACGGTTAGTTGTTTGGTGATCTGAGCGGTTAATTTGCGGCTAGAGGAACGACGCTTGTTGAAACGGAGAGACATTCTGCGAACATTGGTGACGAAAATCGTGAGACTCGGATTAGGGTGTGGTTTAAAAATCCTTGTTAAAGTTTGCTTTGAAAGAAATAAATAAATAAATAAAATCATAACAATGGTAATAAATCAAAGAAACTCAAATCAAACTGAAAGCTGGGTATTCGTGTACAGACTTTCAGTTAAAACACATTGTAAAACATAGAGCTTTGGAGTCACACGTCGCATGAACCACCATGACTTGCGTGACATCCTGAGGAGTGCATCCATATTCTTTTCAAATAGAGAACATGGTCACGTTTGAAAACTTAAAGATGTGATTCATATGACAATGAAAGTGGTAGGCTTTGGCTTAATAGAGTTCATGCCCTTTCCTAACTCTCTAGGTAATCAACCGGGTCCCGCATCTGATTTGGATTTATACGCATTGCTTATCCTTAGGTTTCAATAAACTTGGTGTCAAGATTTTCGGAAAACAAGCACGTCCCCCTTACAGTTTCCTACATACCCGCCATATAGAACCATCTTTAAGAAGAATAAATATCGGAACACCACAATAAAGATAAATAATTGAAAATGTTGGAATAAAATCTATGTTTTTAGGCATAAGCCTTGGACTTGTGTGTGCTATGTGTAAATGAGGCGTAAATGAATTGACAATAAAATATTAAGTAAGTGCATTGGACATTCTCATAAGCCCCACATAATTTTCTAATCATGCAACCTAAAAAATTAAGCAAATAAACTATAACTAACTAGAACACTGCGTCTAATATCCTATTTTATAGTCAGGGCTCTGATACCAATATGTAACACCCCGCCTAAAGAGGAATACGCTCGGGTGTGACGTACAAATTGTTGAAAACAGATGTGACACTATTACGTGTCAATAATATCAATAATTAATTCAAATCCCAAGTACACAAGTTTATCAAATGAACAAACACAAAGAAAAAGGAACAAAACAAATGTCTTCTTGTTTATTATTTAAATAAACTAACTTCTATTATCTTCATCATTTCATCCTCTAATGAAAGTATCTGTAGCATATATATAAAAAAAGTCAACAAATTTAATAGTTGCTGAGTTCACACAAGTTTCAATATAAGTACATGAACAAGTATAAATGAGCAAGTAAGGTCCTTTAAGTTGGGATTGTGCACCAACGTACTCGGATAATAGCGCAAGTACGTGTCTTTTCCGTTGGTAACAACCAATGTACTCAGATTGGGGGTCCCTATTCCAGTCATAACATCGAGGTCCTGTCTGCAGGGGGGGCATATGATCATACTTATTGAGGAAACCATGAGTAAGTAATCTTTGAGTAAGTAAGCAAATAAACACACAAGTCCATGTAACGAATTGTAGTTTGTAAATAATAAGTAAACGAAATTGAATTGTTGATATGATATATATACTACCCCCAAAATAGTTAAAAAGGGTAAATAGGGGGTGTGAGAAACTCACCTTTGGGATCGGATGACAACTTGGTAACTAAACAGAAAGCGCATTATATGAAACCGAATGATCGAATCTCGCGAGCTAAAATAATGAACACTATAATTACTACCTAAATAATGGAAAATAAAATGGTGGTTTTTAAAGTTCATGTATTATTATTTGTATATATAGTTATATACTTTTACACCTTTTAACATATAATAATGTTTTAGTTTAATGGATTTAACGATTTATTATTATAACATTATTTATGAGTTTACTATAAAATTTGAATATAATAATGTTTACGGGATTTTAGCGTTATTGGTATATTTTAGTATACGTTTGACGGTTTAGATTTTTATAAAGTTACACGATATTATATTATATATATACATAGTTATATATTTATTTTCTGAGTTTTAACAAAAGGTTTGGGTTTGTAAAGGTTGGGTTCTTGGATAAAAATGCTAAAGAAATCTGAAACATCTTTTATTTAACTATAAAAATGATTTCAGTTATTTTATAATAATATATAAACATATATTTGATTTGTTAAAACTATTAAATTGGTTTGTAAAAATAAACTAAATGAATATGCAGTGACCCGGGTCTTCATAACCACAGTGAACATACTTAACCACTGGACCAATCTGACTTTTGTGTTATAAGATAGAAACTAATTATTATATACTAACTTTGAACTTCATCTTCTTCCTCTAACCCTAGATGTTCAATTCGTTTAATCTGTTCCATGTTTACCCAATTTATGTTATGGGTTTTGTTAGACGGCTTGAAACAATACTAATGCATATAAAATTTACCTCTAAAGGTTACGGATTGGTAACGAACTAGACTTGGCCGGAATGTTTCTTGAATGATCAGATTAGAGGTTATAGGTAATCTGTTTGTGTATTTTAAGGTTTGCGGAACATTTGGGCGATGATTAGGGGTTCTTTTTATTGTTTCAATTGTGTCGTTTAATGTTTAATTCATGTTATTATTATTTCGATTAAAATTCGACGGGTGAAGTTTACTAAGTGTTAATTAGGTTATAAAATGACGAAATAAATCACATAATAAAGTTTAGGAGTTGTGGGGACAATGTTTCGAGTTAATAACGGATTAAAACAAAGTGTATAATGTTGTTTCATGCGTCGCCGGCATCGGAATCCAGTCGCCGGACCCGCTAGCTGGAAAATCGAACCGGGGGGGGGGGGCAAGGCTGGGTGTTTATATTAATATTATATTATAATTTAAATGAAATGAAATTTTACATTATGGCCCCTAGAATTTGTAAACTTAAATAAACTAATTTTAACCTTTATTTACTTCTTAACCCTTGAACTTTGTGAATATAATAAACATGATAAAACTTTTTTTATACTTTCATATTTTTGTTTTGTTTACTTTTTATACTTGTATAGTTTTTAAACATTGATTATTATAACCTTTTAAAGCTCGGAGATTCGTTAATTGAACAATGCGAATAGAAAGTGAACATAAAGAACTTTAAATTATTGAACTTGATATAACATGATAATCTCATAAAAACAAATTGTAACGATTAAACGGGCCCATTTAAAAAATACAAATACGAATACAAATACGCAAAATTGACAAATGTCACATTTGCTACTTGTTGATCACTTGAATCTTAACAATCCCCCAAGGCGTCCGCATATTGATACATTGACGATAGGTCGAGGAGATTGCTTTCATAACATGGATCGTCTGCCTAGGATGATATTATAAGAAGTTAATGCATCAATAACACAAAACGTATGGATCGAATTTACTCCCTCGAAATAAACAAGAAGGTTGATTTCTCCCACGGTACTCTTTAATTCACCACTGAATCCCGCTAAGACCGGAGATTTCGTTACAATCTCATATTTGGGAATGTTCATTCTTTTCATCGTTTCTAGTTGGATGAGATTTACTGAACTTCCATTATCCACTAGAATTATGCGTACAAAACAGTTAACAACATAAAGGGTTATAACCAAATCGTTGTTGAGGATCTTGAATGTTATCTTGATCTTTATCGTCAAATAAGATTCTGGATTCTTTGGGTAAGGTCATCATCTTGGTTGGTCAACATGGAATCTCCGATTTAGCTACTTTGGCATTCCCCTTAGTTTCCAAGTAGGATGTACCACATATATCCTAGCCTCCTGATATAACTTCACGATTCGAGCGCCCGAAGGCAGGGATTCCGCCCTTTTAGGATTCTTTTCGAGATCCCTTATTTTGTCCTTCTTTACATGCAATTCCTATAAGTGACCTTTGTTAAGTAGATAATGGATTTACCTGCTTAAGGCAATCCAATCTTCTATTACATGACCAAAAATTTCATGAAAAGCGCACCAAAAATTTGTCCTTCCAAGCAGTTTTTTTTCTCGCTTTTGCGTGGCCATCTTGCCTTTTCACCTAGATCCTGCATAGCACACCTTAATCTTGGAATATCTACTTATAAAAAATAATCATATAAATTAGGATAAGATTCATCATCCTCATCATCATCCACCATATTGACCCTTTCTTTTCTGGAGTATGGATTGGGTTTGTACGGTTTAATTGGTGGGGATTCTTACTTCTTGTTTAGGTTGTTGGAACTGTCCAGCCTTTGTTGAATCATCCTGTCTTCCTCCAGCTTGATGAACCTTAAAGCCATGTTCCTTGCTTCGTCCAGGTTTCTACAAGTATTCATAATGAGAACCACATAGAAAGAGCTATCTTTCTTAAGTCCCATTTTGAAAGCTTGGATCGTCGTTGCTACGTCAAGGTTGTGGATCTCCAAGGCCTCCATGCTGAACTTGCTGACATAACCCCTGAGGAATTCATTACTGCTTTGGGTTACTCTATACAGATCACTGGTTAACCCTCTAAAGCTTCCGCTACAAGAAAACGGTTTATTAAATAAATCAACCAAATGAGAAAAAGATTGAATTGAGAAGGGAGGAACGCTTGGGATCCATTTTAAGGTAGCTCCAGTCAAAGTTTAACCAAGCCTTTGCACAAATAGGCTTCCTTAATATTCTAAGGTATAGGGTTAATCTCCATCATTTCATGGTATTGGGAGACATGCTCTTATGGATCCGAACTTCCATCATACAACTTCATGCTAGGAGTCTAGAATCATTTTGGAATCTTAGCATCATATATGGGGGTGAGAATCTTAACATCTTGTGACTACTTTGATACACTTCTGGGACTGGTTGAACTATCTCAGGAACGTTGGAAATCAACTCCTTAAGCTTTTGCAATCCCTTCTACACTACTAGATTAATACCGGAATCCTGCAAAGCATCAAGTTTAATCACAGTATATTAAAGTTATTATTAAAGTTACCAGTGTCGGGATTCCTGGCTGAGGATCCCGAAACAACAGAAAAATCCCTAGTGACAGCACTCCTTGTATTCTGAACAGGATTAGTTGTTCCAGTTGACGGTTGCATGGGTAGGAAATCATCATAGTGATTCCACTGAGATACTGAAACCTCGAAGTTCAGGTCTCTTGGCTGCAGTGGAGTGAAGGATTCCTCTGTTGGCTTCTTTCCTTGCGCTCGGAGCTCCATCATGACGGAGTTTTTGTTTTTCTTCTGAGTCTCCATATGTTCTTTCATCTACATTAAAATATCAAATATATCATTGTTAGATATGAGAAAAAGTCTTGTGTGGGAAGACCCTGCTCCTTGAGTCGGCACGCCGGTGGAAGGTCTTGTTATTGGAGGAGGCATGCCACTTGAACCTCCAGCTCCTGAGATATTGATGCTAGCATTGGTCATCTTCCTCTGAGTAGCCGGTGGAGGAGGAAGTGGTTGAGAGACTCGAGAAATTGTAGACAACATGGATGAAGATGTTGCCTTGGATTGAGAACCTTTTTTAGTAGAGTTTTGCAAGGTAATGGTTTAGAATGAATTTAAGTATGCATTTTAAGATGAAAAAAAACACTTTCCCCATGGTGGGTGCCAAACTGTATTGATTAAAATTTACTGAAGCAATAATTGAACAAGTTCGCTAAGTGAGGTAGAGTGTTTTTCAACAATATGGAAAATAAATGTGCTAATGTAAAGGGTGAAACAACGATGTAGCGAGGAATAACCTTAGCTCCTGGTGGGAATCTTCAGAAAAACCTCGGGAGGGGAAAACTATCCCCTGCCTCAATTTATTAATGGTGAAAAAGTTATTACAGATCGAGAACTGGTTGCAAACAATCGCTAGAGGACAGAGTGTAGTGTAGTGGGTGAGTATAATGTGTCCTACATCGTTTGCAAAAGCCTCGTTATATAGAAAAAGAAAATAACTAAAAGTCCAAAAAATCTGGGAGCCCTAGCCGCCATGACCATTAGTGGACTCGTTCTTCTTCCACGTGCACTTCAACAGGTTCTTTGAGCTTTCAGGTGAAAATTAGTCATTAAAGTCAGTCTAGCATACTTGAGTTAGCTAGGAATCTCAGCTTCCAGAATACTCGTCGGGGTCATGTTTGAGATAAAATGACCCCATACAGTATTTTATAGTATTTTTTGTAAGTTGAGAGACATGAATGGAGAATAGATTGAGAATGCCCTTACAGGGAAGAACCATAAAAATTATTTTTAGGCAAAATTCAATGATTTCTTGTCAAGATCGATTATTCACTATCAACCTCGTAACAAACAACTAAATATTGACAAGACAGTTACAAAAATGCTTATGTGAAAACCTAATGAACATCAAAGGCGGAATCAATGATATTCAAGGTGTTTCTTGAAGATCACAAATATGACAAAACACACAAGTCACTCAAAAGATTTCCATTGATATTAATTGAAAATACAAAGAAAGTCTCTAGGGTTTCTAGGTGGATTTCAGGTGAATGGCTACTTTCCTTACACAAGTCACATATTCTCTGTGCTCTCCATAAATTTGATATAAACTTTTCTTAAATAGGCACACCTAACACATTCTAGAAACGCTAATGATTGTTGAATAACATATTCAAACGTAATCAAAATGTTACAAGTGTAAATTTGTCTTCGAGCAAACTTTGTCTTTGTCGAGCAGACCTTGTAAACCTTAAGTGTGCTTGAACATTTCCTCGAGCAAGCTTTACTTAGAATATTTTCCTAAGAAAATATTCTTCAAGTAGACTTTAATCTTCATGATAATATCAAACTTTGATCGATAAAATCCTATGAGCAAACCTGTTTTTCTTGATCTCTTCATCCTTTTATCTTATACTTATTCAAACAAACTAAGTGTGTTGGTGACACTGTAGCTTGCTCGAGATTTAACCTTACTCATAGAAGTCCTTAGTGTAATTCCATCAACTTCCTTCAAGTGTGCTTGAGATCACTGTTTATTGAAACCTTGCTTGTTCCACCAAATTACTTGGTTTAAGCTTGGTTAATTCAAGGGTTTGCTCTGAAACAAACCTTGCTCGACTGAAGAATAACCTTGCTTGATGAAGTGTAGTTTGCTTGAACTAACATTTAGAAGAATTCCAGCAGATAACCTTGATCGAAAGTAAGATACCTTGCTTGAATAAGTTCTAGGCTTGCTCGAAGTGCCAAGTTAGCTCGAATTCCATACTTAGCCATTTCTTGAAAAGGTTGAGAAGATTTCAATCTTCCTTAATCAATTCTTGATCCCAACATTTCTTATTAAATAGCAAATTTTCTTACATGGGTTTTGTCTTAAAACAATTGAATACAAAGTTCAAGTTCGTCACAATAACGCCATTTGCATATTGAGTGTGATGTTGAAAGATGGGTGTAAAATTGCATTAATTTACAGTGTTATGAGGTTGAAAGATGAAAGTGTAAGCCCAGTCCCGGTGCCCTACATTGACGTTGGATTTACTCATAAACACAGTTCTAAATATCAAAGTGAATTAAAACTTTTTGCGTAATAATTAAAACATCAATCATTCATACAAAAACATTTGATACTTAAACATGTATTTAAATTTCAAACATCACAAAACATATAACTTCAAATCTTCAGACACCAACTTCTTTAATCTTCAACCATGTGTGCTCCTCAAGCCAGCTGTCTGATTTTATTTGCATGAGTGCATACTAAAAGTCAGCTACGCTGAGTGGGTTCTACTTGATTAGGCAACAAACATTACATTCACATACTTACATATATATGTATCCGAAGATACATATTACTTACTTGACATGTTTACTATTCTTACATACATACATACATACATACATTCATACTCAACACTTACCTTAGTCAACCAAGAGTATGTTCATAGTCCGCCGTCTATACCTATTGATATGACTAAATTATATATAAATATTATAAATATTTCATACATTTTAAGTAGCTTTTGATTTTGTTTTTATTTAATATTAATCTCAGTTGACTCATATTTAAAGTTTAAAGGTTTCATGAGACAACAAGTTTAAAACTAAATAAATGATTGTGTGAATGCACTGTAGGTGTCGAAGTCTTGGACTTAAAATTTTACAAGACATGTGAGCTGGGCTCACCAGAAGATCAAAAGAAACAAAGGAACCCTGAACAAAAAATACACTCATGTGGGCTTTAAGATTTGTTGGAGCTAAATTAAAAAAACCTACACCCAAGAAAAAAAGACCATCAATAAGCAATTTTTTTGGCGGCGTGGAGAAATTGGAAGAATATAATATAATTTGGGGAGATTTGCCATAGAAGAAGATATAACACACAATAAGTGTTGTGCAACTACTGTGCAAAAAAGAAAGGTCAACGAAGAAGAAAAGAATATATTTTAATTTGGAGTTTTTGCCAAGGCCACGTGGTATTGCAGGCGGCTATTGTGGATTAAACGGAAGTCAAAGGGTATTTTACTGGAGCAAGAAAGCCAAGTATATTTTTCATTTTCTTTTAATGAACAATAACTATTCGTATTTTATTTTTATTTTGTAGTTTTATATGAGTAACTAAATACTTTATACTGTCTAGGTTTTCGTTGATTACTAGTTAGATTAATGGTTTGACGAACTATTATTTGATGTTGGTTGATTTGATGTTGTGGTAAAAGTTTTTAATTGGTTTGGTCATGGTATTGTTGAATAATTGAATCTAGTTTATTATTTTAATAATTATTCCACTTGTGTTTAATAGTTTTTGGTGATTGTTAGACACATGATTATGTTGTATACTTTGTATTTTAAACTTGTTTGCGATTTATGGTCGAAATAATCTTAGAAATAATTATTGAAAGCTTATTAGATTTTATTGTTCTAACACTAGTGAGGCCGGAGGCAATTTAGTGTTGTGTTATCTTTGTCTATTGCGAGTTCGGGTAATAATTGCACGGGAGTGAGTTATCCTAGGTCCCTTAGATTATTGTGATACAAGTCGTGTTCAATTTATTTAATAATACCCCTTTTTATATTAATATATTTTGTATTCGAAGAGACCGGTAGGTTTGGATTTTGGGGTACCATAGTATTATTAGGAAATGTGAGACCGGGAGGTGATCCAAACCTTTAACAATTGAGCTTCACATGTCATCAGAGTTCTAGGGTGCCGTTGGTGAGGCCGGGAGACGATCTAGCGTACTTTAGTGGTCTTTAGTGTCATATTTGTAAGATATTGTTTTTCAAACAAGTCAAGTTCGTTAACTATTGATTTAACTAGTAGAATTCCATTACCTAGGTAGTCCTTTCTCGCATATTAGTGAAACCCAATTTTTATAAAGTTTTATTTTTAGTTTAATTATAATTAGTTAAGTTTTATTAGTTTAATTAATATAAAAAATTCTAAAAATCAAAAGAAGTCTACGTTAGTAATCATTAGGTTTAATAATTAGAGTTTACCCATAGGGTCCTAGGTTCGATATCCGTTCTTACTTGATAGCTACATTGTGACCGGTATACTTGCCGATGTGTGTGGTTTTTAAGGTGAATTCGGTAAAAATTGGTTTTTAATATTTTATACACTTTTCATACATCAAGTTTTTGGCACCGTTGCCGGGGACACTGGCAAATTCTTTGTTTAAATCCAGTTGATTATCTGACCTGTTTATTTGTTTATTTGCTTTTTAGTTGTCATTTTCCCTTTAGGTGCCTTTACTTGCTAATTATGCCTTTAGGTTTAGTTTTCCTTAAATAAAAATTAAAATTAATTAAATAATTTGTTGTTTTAGTTTATGCTTAATACCCGTTCTCAAGGCCCACCTTTGTTCTCTGTATCAAAAGAGCATGAGAGAGAGTTTCACGAGAGACTTAAAGAGCCTGTAGATAGCGAGAGCGATTCCCCAACATCCAGGTACACGTATCTACTCCTAGAATAGATATGGGTGACGCTGTTGCACCGCCGAGACAAACCGTTCATGCTAAAGCCAACGATGGCATTGTGGGAGCCTGATCTGCAATTATCCGACCTGCTGCGACTAATAACCAAAACCGGCAAATTCCCTCTCACGTCATGAATTCGATTACCAATTCAGCTCAGTTCCACGGCTTGGATGACGAAGATGCTCCGGGACACCTATCCCGATTCGTGCAAATCTGCGAAACTTTTAACATTAATAATATCTCATCTGACGTTATTCATCTTAAGTTATTCCCATTCTAACTTTCTGGTCGTGCTGTGTCATGGTTCGAATCTCTACCAAACTCCTCAATTGCCACATGGGCCGACTTGCAATCCAAGTTCCTTATGAAGTATTTCCCTCCATCAAAGGTCGGGCGTCTACACGAGCAAATCCGTTCATTTCAGATGGACCCTGATGAGTCCTACTATTCTTTGTAGGAGCATTTCTAAACTCTCATAAACCATTGTCCTCAACATGGCCTAAATGATTGGGCTGTGGTTGAGAAATTCCATAACGGTCTTAATCCCGAAACCCAACAACGGTTCAATACCGCTTTTGGAGGAAACATGATTGATAAACTGACCATATAGGAGGCTGATGAAATGTTCGAGAGCATAGAATTAGGGGATCAGCATACAACGAGTAGAAGGTTCGTCTCTGCTACAAAGGCCGCCGCCATTTCAGAATCACGTGGAGTGCACCATGTTGATCAAAATAAAAGTGTGTCGGCAGATGTGGTGGCACTAAAGAGGGAGCTCAGAGAGCTTAAGTTGCAAGCTCGCAGGTGCGAGATATGTCGTGGAAATCATGAGACAGCCGATTGTCCCATTTTGATTCTCATGAGGAGGTATATTTTCTTGTTAAACAAACCCATTCCTTCAATTCAGGGTGGCGAAACAATAATTCTAACTTTAATTGGCGGGCAGGTAACTCCGGTTATCAGCAACGCTAGAATCTGTTCCAAGAATTCGCCCCCGAACCTTCTCCTGTACCAAATAGTACTTCCAAGATCGAGGAGATGTTGGCTAACCAATCTCAATTGTTAAATAAGCTCTTACAAAATGATGCCAACACCAAATCTACTCTTTTGCAGCATGAGACGTTTATGAAGGGACAACAGGTCGTATTTCAGAATCTCGAGGCCAAGTTTGGTGAGTTATCCGCAAAGATTGATCAACGACCCTCGGGGAGTCTTCCAAGTAACACAGTCCCAAATCCTGGTCCCACCTATTCTAAACCATTTCAAAATGCTCATGCCAAGGCAGTGACCACCCGAAGCAGGCGAGGTGTCGTTAGAGATACACCAAGTGAGGAGGAAGTAGTTGATGAGGAGCTGGAGATAGAGACACCGCCTGAGAAGGTGAACCAGAGGTGAGTCCCAGCAAGTACCACATGGTCAGGTGGTGCGTCAGTTGAGTAGGAGAAGTAGGTTGAGCAGGAACCGGTGTGCGTCTATAAGCCAAAACCGCCATATCCCGGTCGTCTGGTGAAGAAGAATGATTCGAAGTAGTGCTCTAGGTTTCTCGACATGCTTAAGAAGTTCCATGTGATAATTCTGTTTATTGATGTAGGTTCCCAGCCGGATCTACACGGAATATCTCGTTTTACGTAGGTGCGGAATCCATACGTAAGACGTTACGAGCGTAGAAGACGATACGAGTTAACACGATCAAACACACGTTACAATAAACAAAGACATGTTGTATTGCAACCGAAAACACATGATATCAATCACAAACACTGACCAACTCGTTACAACTCGATCAATACTAATTGCTTAATCTTTTTTCTCAGCCGTAACCTAACAGCTTATAAAGCTCGACAACTTCGCCTAGCATGTTTAGGCGAAGTTGTCACTAACTTCGCTTACTCTACAAGTTCGCCTATATAAGCGAACTTGTGAGCTAACTTCGCTTATTACAAAATACTAATCCAACTAACTCGATTACAGACACTATATACTGAACTACTGACATCATGTACCAACAGACTCCCCCTTGGCAGTAGCATCATATCTCTAACTTCAACCACATGTCTGGTAATCTTCAACAATCTTGTATCTTTCATCTTCAAGCATGAACTCCTTCTCGTACACATACCGAAACAACTCTTTGATATTTCTTCGCTTCGTCTTTCCAAGCAGGAATATAAAATATCTTCTTCTCATTCAGCACCTGCAGATCAGCTTGAGACAAGTTCACTAGATGCATCGGATCATATACTCTCAGCAGCTTTTGTTCATCTTCGTCCTCCATTACTGCTTCAGCTGTTTCACAATCTACATACCACC
Organism: Bidens hawaiensis; assembly: GCF_021521415.1. Taxonomy (NCBI): domain Eukaryota; kingdom Viridiplantae; phylum Streptophyta; class Magnoliopsida; order Asterales; family Asteraceae; genus Bidens; species Bidens hawaiensis. The sequence continues at coordinate 3,170,988 of NW_027491017.1, forward strand.
ACTTCAGATCTTTCAGCACATCCTTGGGCATTTGTTTCATCGGCACTTCTTTTAAACACCGGATCGGCTTATACTTCATAATCATCCAAGGCTTGCCATCTGCTCTCAATCCTCTATCTTTGTCTTCAATAAGTTTTCCCTTTTGTGGTTTCAACAGCTCGAACTTCCTCTCTTTTATACTTTCCTTCCAAACAATCTTCCCAATGACTCTAGCCATATTATCATCACTCCTGTTTATTAACCCCAATCTGGCTAAGTCCTTCACATCACACTCAGGCAACGTGTTCAATGATCTCAACATCCGCTTGAAGTACTAAACGCCATCATATCTTTTAATCACAAAGAGCCTCAACTGCTCATCATATATCCAGCAAATAATCCCCTTTCTCGATTCAGCATAACCTCTAATGTTGTAACTCTTCTTGAACATAGTAGGGACCGCTGGTTTCTTCGTTTTTACGAACCACTGAGCGTAGCCTTCTTTCCATCTTGGCTGCTCTTCCCATTCCGTCTCATCACTTCCCATATCTTTACTCATATCTGCCTTATCAACATCCGGAATCTCATGCTCAATATTCTCTTCTATAATCTCTCCCTCTTCAATATCATTATCAATAACAATCTCTGCACCAATCTTCTCTATCTCTTCAACTGGTAATACATCATCATCACCTATAAAATCATCATCCACCTCAGCATCCACGACCACCACATCATCACCTGTACCGCCCGCTGCACTTGTTTACTCCCCCTGAGATGTGGAAGTCCCAAGAGCTTGTTCAGTTCTTGGCAACTCTCCTCCTGCACCTTTCGATGCATTGGGATCATCGTCTAGATCATTTCGCTTCTTAGTCCTCAGCTCATCGCCTTTACAGCTCGTCTCCCCCTGAGATGCCAAGAACACCTTCAAAGCATCAATGATTTTGCCATGTTCGATCAGCAGGGACGATTGTATCTGATTCTCTGCAACGAGGCGCTGAATAGCATGGGTCTGGATAAGATTTACCCATGATTGGTTTGCTACGACCCGTTCAAGCGCTGCTATTCGTTCTGAGTCTGATAAGGTTGCATCGAAATCAAACCTCAGATGTGATATATCTTGAGTGTACTGAGGAGGGATTTCCATTGTAACCGGGACCTCAGAAGTAGGCGTAAACGTAACCGCAGGTGGTATCGTAACTGACAACCCTGCAGTAGCTACAACTGTCGACTCAATAAATCTTGCCACGACCTCCGTTTGAGTAAGAGTTGGAGGCGGCAAGGATACAATCTCCGGAGTCGATAGTTGGAATGTAGTGGGTGGGAGGCCAAATGAGGATGAGGTAGCCACCACTGGAACATCCGTGGTGCTTGGCCTTGTAACTTGTAATGATGAAAGGACCATTGTCATACTGGACAGTGCGGGTGGAGTGAAACGTACCACCCTTGAGCTCTCACCAGCTCCCGAACCTGCACCTGCCCGTTCCCTTCTTGATCTACGAATCAGCTGATGTACTTCTTCCTCAAAATCTGACTCACTGTCATCATCAGCTCTTTTTCTTTTCCCATGAATTCGTTCTTGAGTTACCAAAATTCGTCTTGCTTCATCCACTTCATCATCAGAATCAGAGTCAGCCATCGTTGTAGCTGGCCTAGTCACATTCACACTTGAAACCCTTTCAACCGAGACTTGCACATTTTCTTCAGGATCAACACGATCCATATCAAAGAAACCTTCACCACCAAATGCCACATCAAGGTCTACATTGTCCTCCGGTGACACAACAGAAGCAGCAGGTATTGCTTGAGGTGCTCCAGCCTGTTGTGGTTGAGGGTCCCGAAACTCGTCCCCACAAGCTGGAACATACCCTGGGTTAATCAAGTACCCAAATAGTGGAGTACGTCGAGGACGGAGCTTAGGTTTACTCCTCGCACTGGATGATCTGCACTGGGCGAAGCTCCTTTTACTTACACTTTCCACGTATCGAATCGGGCGCCGCTGAGGTAACGTGGGAGCAACATGATTCAAGATCATTTGGAGGAATCTTGGATACATGAGAAATCTCTCACGCGCCATCGCTCTTCTTTGACCATCAATCTCATAGAATACCATCTGACTAAAGCTGTAATGCTTATTGTAAGTCAGAGCAGTCATCGCCGACTACATGGTCGCGCCCATCCCATCAGTACCAGCCTTTCTCCCTGACATGCACACGATCATCACATGCATGAGAAAGCGCCATTGGTCTAGCAAGAACCCCTTGCGTCTCTGAGTATCTCCCAAGGGACCAGAATATCCCATTCTCAGAAACGCACCATCTCGGAATGGAGCTACAAAGTCTGTCGGGTCGTCCCTCGTTTCATCTCCAAACCGCAAAGCCGCCCGGATCTGTTCAGATGAGAACTGAACTATGTGATTGTTGACTGTTGCTCGCATAACCGGGGGCTCGACACGACAGTCATACTCCACTGTCTGCCAAAAATCCTCAATGTTTGGCAAGGATATCGGCAGTGTTGTGGTAATCGCGTGGAATATACGCGAGCGTAGTAGAAACGTGATGATCTCGCGGAAATCATCAACACCGCTCTCATCCGGGTCCAATGTGATGTACATGTTATGCCCCGGGAAAAACTGTCGGTTGTTGTCACCACCTTCATCACCACCTGCGCCACCTGCTCCAGCTACAGCTGCCATTCTGCAACAAACAGGCTAAGTTAGATAAACGTCAAGGCAAATCACAAGTTCGCCTCTTCCCATGAGCGAAGTTGTGATTTATTCTGTATAGGCGAAGTTAGAGGTGGGGCGAAGTTGGGAACAACTTCGCCTCAACTTGAACTTTGCCGGATAACAGTTAAGTACAAAGGGCCAGGCGAAGTTAATGATAACTTCGCCTAAACACAACATCGCCTCATATACTGTTACATAATTAATTATCAGGCGAAGTTAAACCTCAGGCGAGGTTACGGATAACTTCGCCTAAACTGTAACTTCGCCGAATATGAATCGGCAACAGTTAGGTTAACGAATCGACGTGTAGTTGGTGAATTTGGAGATTGCGGATCTCGTAAAACATGATTTTAAGACGTATTAGACGATTAAGTTGATTACGACCACGTAATAACACGTTTAAAAATTCAGATGTTAAGGTTTCGAAGGTCCGAGGTCACGAAACGGGTCGAAACGACCTTTGATTAACGTTAAGGACAGTGATTAGATGATACTATCGACACTACACACCTATAACTCGGATTAGAAACTGAGAAAGAAAACACAGATTGATCGATGCTATATGTTCGCTTAGGGTTACGATAAGTTCGCCGGGTTACAGGAAGACAATTTCGCTGAGTTTTTGAAATAATGAACAGTTTGACGTTAAAACTTCTTTATATAGGGTCAGAGTTATACCGGCGAAGTTATGGATAACTTCGCCTATTGTAGGCGAAGTTATGCACAAGTTCGCCGATATTATACTTTACAAAACTAACCCCTATAATTTGAAAAATTTGCAATTAAGTATGAAAACATCCTTTAAGGAGTTAAATGATACGATCAAGACCAAGTAACCAGGTATAAAATCAAACAACTACATAAGTAGAAAAATATTTTAACTATAAAGTACACGGGATCAAATTTCAGTCACGACAGGGACTACCATGTTTTAGAAAAGATCCGAACAGGAATCATACTAATTAAGTGACTGTCACACAGATCCGTGTTCAGCTGTATTATGACATAAAGAAACAGGTTGTAAGCAGGTAAATAACTTAAAATGGTTTTCATCGTTTCTGTGATACTGGTTAGGTTCAATTAAGCTCAAAACTTAAATGGGCAACAACTCAGAGATTATGATGCCTCCTATCTATTCTCAAAACGTATTTGGCTTTCCCCAAGTCACCCCGAGTTGACCTCGACCCGTAGTGTCTGATTAACTAGTAAGTACACAACTCTGTAGACTCTTCTTTCCATTCTCTTTCTTACATCTTGATTGAGAAGTATTAACATTATGAACTCTAGAATGTCTCAATAACATAATTTTTTTTTTTTTAAGTATTTACACAACTTCAGAGTAGTAAGCAACTGCAAGTCCCGAATCTGGATCACTGCAGTTTCTTGACACGCTATCTTCACGGGAATCAGAACACTCACGGGCTCGTGTATGACTGGGTAATCGCTTTTCTGCCTATCATTCGGAAAGATATATGCGGAGACATACACAACTCTTAAGGAGTTTCCACGTAAAATTGAGTAGATTTAGTTAGTATCACTTCTACTTTTACGCACCATAAAAAGCTACCATGACATACAATGACTGTTCTAAAGTCTTTTAGGCCTAATAACTTCACTAGTTAAGCATACAGAATCAGTATATCTATCACTTTCCAAGGTTGGATCAATTTTCTGTTAAACATAGTAAAGGAACTTCTTACGAAGTAGAAGACTTGAAAAATAATTTCATCTCCAGAAAAATTTTAGCTTCAATCGCCCCGATCAAATTGAAGTTTTCAGGTAAACGGCTATCCTGAAGATCCAATGGATTAGCTGGACCGACCACAAACAAGTATGTGTCCTTCTAACTAAGTATGATTGACTAATTTTCAACGAAAGAATAAAAACACATCATAAACCGCCCCGGTCACTTTCAGTTATCTGGTTAATGGCTATCCTCATATTCTACAAGTAGAAATGAGGACCAAACATATCCGAAAATATGTCCTTCAAATTGGGGCAACCGACATAATTCTAAGCGATAGTGACGTTTTTTTTTTTTTTTTTTTTTAAACAAAAACACAAAACACGGTCACTCGGGATTGATCATCCCATTCAGCTCAACAAGGTTTTGAAAACGATTTTTGTCAAACGCTTTAGTAAACAAGTCAGCGAAATTATCTAACGTATCAACCTTTTCGAGCACAATCAGTTTCTTCTCAGCACAATCCCGTATAAAATGATGACGGATGTCAATGTGTTTAGTTTTGCTATGCTTTACGGGATTGTTAGTTACTTAGATAGCAGCAGTGTTATCTATGCAAATAGGAGTAAGAGTGAAATTCAGACCATAATCGCGCAATTGGTGTTGTATCTAAAGAACCTGGGAGCAGCAGTTGGATGCTGCCATGTATTCTGCTTCACAGGTTGAAATGGCGACTGAGGTCTGCTTCTTGCATTGCCATGACACTAATCTGCCTCCAAGAAACTGACATCCACCTGTTGTTGACTTCCGACTCTGATTGCATCCTCCATAATCAGAATCCGTGTAGGCGACTAGCTCCAAGTCTCCTCCTCTCGTGTACAACAACCCTAGCTTGGGTTTGCCTTTGAGATACCGCAATATCCTCTTTGCACCCTTCAAGTGAGATTCCTTTGGGTTTGCCTGAAAGCGAGCACAAAGACAAACTGCAAACATAATATCAGGTCTAGAAGCAGTTAAGTACATTAAAGAACCTATTATTGCCCGATATTGGGTTGGGTCCACGTCTACATCACTGTCTGAATCGGCACCCAATTTATGGTTGACGCAGACTGGAGTATCAAATGGAGTGTTGTCCTCCATCTTGAAGCGTTTGAGAACATCATGGACATACTTAGTCTGATGAATGAACATCCCATCTTTCTTCTGATCAACCTGCAGCCCTAAAAAGAAAGTTAGTTCACCCATAGCACTCATTTCAAACCTCTTTTTCATGACGGCCTCAAACTCCTGACACATGGCGACTTTTGATGCAGCAAAGATGATGTCGTCCACATAGACTTGCACCAGAAGAAAGTCGCTTCCTTTTCTCTTAAAGAACAGTGTGCTATCAATATTTCCCCTTTCAAACTCATTCTCAAGCAAGTAATCGGATAAAGTTGAGTACCAGGCACGAGGGGCCTGATGTAGCCCATACAGTGCTTTACTTAGCTTGTACACGTGTTCAGGAAATTCTGGGTCAGGAAAACCCGGAGGTTGCTCAACGTACACAACCTCATCGACTTTACCGTTAAGGAACGCACTCTTCACGTCTAACTGAAATACCTTCATCTCCTTGTGTGCAGCAAATGCCAAAAACAATCGAATGGCTTCCAATCTCGCCACAGGAGCAAACACCTCATTGTAATCGATCCCCTCTTGCTGATTAAAACCTTTTACAACCAGCCTCGCCTTGTTCCTGATGATTATCCCTTTTTCATCTCTCTTGCATTTGAAAACCCATTTGATGCCAATCGCATGCACATTCTTCGGTTTTGCAACCAAATTCCATACCTCCATCTTCTTGAACTGGGCTAACTCTTCTTGCATGGCTTTGACCCACGAGCTGTCCTTGAGAGCCATTTGATAGTTCTTTGGTTCAATCTAGCTGATGAAGCAGGTGTACAAGCATTCGTTGATTATGCCCATATCTTTAATGCTTGGATAAACTCAGGTGTGCTCATTCAAGATTTGTCTTGTTTGTACACCGTCGGACAGATCACCTATCACATTCTCCAAAGGGTGATTTTTGTGAACTCTCGTAGTCAGAACCGAACTGACTTGCAGATTGTCTTCCAGGTTCGAAGGTAGCTCATCAATGGGTGATTGTTGTTGAGAGTGAAACGGATTGAAGAATTCCTCTTCTGTAGAGGCAGCAGGGGTATCGACAGCATTTGACGAGGAAGGCTGACATTCATCGTACAGCGGTCTTTGCACAACATTTTCTTCCTCATCGTAAAGCATCTTCGTAGCTATTCTTTCATCAACTTCTGCAAAATCCATGTAAGGTATATTAAAAGATTTAAAAAGTCTATCATAGTCGAAAACCCCAGCGGGTCCCGTGCTTGGTTTTGGTGATTTGTAACTTGTGATATCAGTGTTACACACCACCTCAACCTTGCTGGTCGATGTATTAAAGACTCGTCTGTTGGGAGTCCCAACAACATATCCGACTAAAATGCCTTCGTCGGCTATTTCACCAAATTTAGAATTTGTCTTTAATATCGAACACGGGGACCCGAATGGTTCGAGACCACTCAAGTTGGGCTTTCTCCCATGCATAAGTTCATAACATGTTTTATTCAGTCTTTTAACAGTTAAAACTCTATTAAGGATATAACAGGTTGTTGCAACAGCTTCAGCCCAGAACACCACAGGAAGTTTCGAATCAGCCAGCATGGTTCTGGCTCGTTCAATTAACGTTCTGTTCTTCCTCTCAGCCACCTCATTTTGTTGCGGAGTATACGGAGCGCTGTACTGGTGTTCTATCCCTTTCTGTAAGCAGAAGATCTCTATCTGATAGTTTTTGAACTCAGTCCCATTGTCACTCCTGATGTATTTAACTCTTTTCCCATAATATTCTCAACTTTGGTAATCAAATTTATTACCATATGAACCGTTTCATCCTTTGACTTCAGGAAATATACCCAAGAGTATCGAGAGAAATCATCAGTGATCACCAAGCAGTATGATGTTCCACCTAGGCTTTTTACATTCACGGGACCGAAGAGATCCATGTGAAGTAGGTCTAGGGTACTGACGATTGAATTAACCTTCTTGGTGTGATGGGATTTCTTGTGTTGCTTTCCCTTTTTGCACGATAAGCATTGGTTTTCAAAGTTGAAATTCTTCAAGGGAACACCCAGCACCAGCCCATTCTTGACAATGTAGTTCATTTTCCGAAGATGAATATGCCCCATTCTTCTATACCATAACTCGGACTCCGATTCAGTTGCTTTTGACAGAAGACACGATTCTTCTGTTGCCATCTCAGTCGACCTCATGTCCATAATATACGTATTCTTTTCTCTTGGAGCCTTCATTACTATCCAATCCTCTGGTATCTTGAAACCAGGATACAGCACGATCGCTTCATTCTTGGTAAAGTGCACGGTGTAATCTTTGTCACAGATCTGCGAGACACTCAGCAGATTATGCTTCAGTTCTTCAACGAAATTTACTTTTCTCTAACGTCATTTTTCCATTAGTCACCGTCCCAATTCCTGTGATCCTTCCACCGCTCTCTCCAGCAAAACTCACTCTTCCTCCCTGAACATGTTTCCATTCGTGTAACAAATTCTTGTTACCCGTCATGTGCCGGGAACAGCCGCTATCCACAACCCATAGATTGTTTGCAGCCCTGTTCAACTGTTCCTGCACGATTAAAGCAGAGGATTAAAATCTGGGGACCCAAGACCTATTGGTCTTGGGTCGATTAAATCTGTTAAAATGCATCCCGTACTTTGGCTGTCCAAAGTTAGTATTAGTATGATATCTGTAACTCCTAAAAGGATACCTTCTTGTAGATTGACTTTGAGGCCATCCAAACCTTCGTGAATTAAATGAATTATTACTTATGGTTTGGTTGTTAGCAGTGAAAAACTGAGATCGTTTTCTTTGAAAACCTGGATTAGTCCAATGTCTGAACTTTGATGAGTTTTCATTTTTACCATTATAGTGATTACCGTTAGTTCTATTCTCAGTTTTTGAAGACCTCATACCTCTGAATCTCTGCTTCAGAGGGCAATCAGCAATTAGGTGTCCTAATTGATTGCATCTGAAAGAACTCTTGTGTTCAACTTTCTTTTCAATAGTTGTTTTAGATGTTGAGGCTGCATTACTGCCCGTTTGTCTCACATATGGTGGGACATACGGGTTTAGTGGAGAATTCTTTTCATTTGATTTATGTTTCTCTCCACTTTTTGGTAACACTGCCTCTTTTTTTGTCTCACTCGATTCGGATGACTTGTCCGAGTTTGATGAGACAGGACTAGGAACAGAAATCTTAACACTCGAAACAGGCTTACTTGTTTCGCCTTTACTAACTTCTGGTTCTTTAATAGTAACCTTAACCGGAACTGTCTGACCAAAATCAATATCAACAGATTTCTGATTAGTAGGATCATAAGTATAGTTATGATTGTAAGGTGGTGGAACTTCATGATATCCAATTCCTCCTCTTTTAACTGGGGAACTTTGATCACTAACGAGGTAATCAAGTATAGCGGAGGAATTTCTAAATTGCTCAAGCTTTCTGTTAAGTTCCACCACTTTCACCTGGTGATCAGCTATCTGTTTATCCCTTTCAGCTATTAGTTTGGTTTTCTCTTCTAACACTTCATAGCTAAGATCAATTACTTGAATTTTTTCAGCTAGATTTGCTTTAAGACTTCTAATATCTTTCTCACTAGCTTTTATTTTTATCTTATAATTGTTTTCTCTAGCTTTAGTGAAATGATGATCTTCTTTTAATATTTTAAATTGAGCATCCAAACTAACAAACTGATCAGTTATAGTTGTCAATTCTGCCATGTAAGCTTCATTTTCGCATTTCGTACAAGGGAGTTTAGTACTTACCTCGGAGAGCTGGTCTGTCACTTCTGCCATGTAAGCTTCATTTTCGCCAGTCACTTTCTCACTTCCTGCAGTTTCGATGGTCACTAAATTGGCCTGTTCGAATACTTCCTCAACATGCAGATTCCAGTTGTACTCCCCGTCTTGTCTGGATATCATAGCCCTATTCTCACTACTTCCACCACTCTGTTGTGTAGACCTGTTCTGACTGCGTTATACACGTTCATTTGTGCACTCCTTCGCAAAGTGTCCATTTTGTTGACAGTTATAACATCGCACCTTTGACTTGTCAAAACCTGGTCTTTCACCAACAAACTTTCTACCTGTCTTTTTCATAAACCTCTTAACTCTTCTCACAATCATCGCCATCTGCCACTGCAGATCCATCTCTTCCAGATCATCAGCATCGATCTGATCATAGTCTTCGTCCAAAGTTGCAGGATCAACAATCTTACCCTTAATGTAATTTTCATACGAAGCAATGAAAGATGCATAGAGAGCAAACTGCTGTTCAGCAGATTTAACACTCATGGGCATCTTTGAGTAGTTGTTGTTCGAAACACTTGGAGAAAAACTACCCTTGGTTGCTTGAGGTTTAGAAGCATTTGATCCACCAGCTACAAAACACACATCACCATTAATGTTGAGAGATACATGACCTTCATGTGTTGAGTTAGCGCCCGAGTCTCCCTTTGAGTAGTAAGCAGATGATTCAGACTTCGAACTTGAACTTGAGTTAACTTTTGCACCATACATTCCTGGATCTTGAACCTGATCAGTTGGTGTCTCTTTTCGAACCATGTTAAGTTCAAACGTTCGTAGTTTGTTGACTGCTGTTTCCAAATTATAGTCGGAAAACTCTTTGTCTTCTCTCATCAAGACAATGTACATCTCTCATTTCAGTGGGAGAGCATCAAGAAGCTTTTCCACGATCTCATCTTCTTTGTAAGCAATGGAATAATTGCTGAGTTCGGTCATCAGATGATAATATCTCGTGATGATATCATCAAGTGATTCATTCTTCAAGTACTTGAACACCAAGAATTGGGTTTTAAGTAGTTTAATCTTTGATGCACGAATCCCCACATTACCCTCAAATCGGTTTTCAAGCGCTTCCCAAAGTTCTCTAGCAGTTTTATACTTCCTGAAGGTGTGAAGAATCTCTTGTGGAAGAGCCATTGTTATCGCTGCATGAGCTTTGCTTTCAGCCTCATACATTTTCTTTTCTTCTTCTTCCATCTTGTTGTATTTCTTAATATGATCACGACCTTCATACTCAGCAGTTGGTGGAATGTACCCATCTTGAATGCATACCCACATCTTAGCATCTTGGTATTTGACATATTGTTCAAACTGATCCTTCCACGCCACGAAATCGGTTCCCTTAAGCATCTTCGGTGCCTTAGTAGCTGAACCCGCTTCCACTTCCATCTTCACCAGTTCCGTAATGTTTATTGAAGTCATCTTTCATGAAATACAAAGAAACCCGAAAAACAAAGATTTTATTCTTAACAGTACTGTAGGCGAAGTTGAAGTTAACTTCGCTTAAGTCTGAACTTCGCTTGAATTCGTAACTTTGCTCTCTTTTCTAAATTCGCCTGATTTGGCGAAGTTGTGGATAACTTCGCTTAAGTTAAGCGAACTTGTGAGGTAGGCGAAGTTGTGGGTAACTTCGCTTGAGATAAGCGAACTTGTGAGGAAGGCGAAGTTGTGGATAACTTCGCTTAACCTTATATCTTCTCCTAAACCCTACAAACAGTAGCGGCAACTTCGCCTGATGAACACGATGATTTTGCAGGTTTGATTTCTGGATTTTGCGAGGTATGCGAAGGTGTTATGGGTTGTTTTTGATGGTGAGAGGTGAGTAGGACACAAAAACTCGGTAAACGCGTCCCGCGAATAGTCGAACGGAACGATTTCTACACCCGCGTGATAATCCCGAACCACACAATCACGAGCAAAAGCTCTGATACCAATTGTAGGTTCCCAGCCGGATCTACACGGAATATCTCGTTCTACGTAGGTGCAGAATCCCTACGTAAGACGTTACGAGCGTAGAAGACGATACGAGTTAACACGATCAAACACACGTTACAATAAACAAAGACACGTTGTATTGCAACCGAAAACACGTGATATCAGTCACAAACACTGAACTACTCGTTACAACTCGATCAATACTAATTGCTTAATCTTTTTTCTTAGCCGTAACCTAACAGCTTATAAAGCTCGACAACTTCGCCTAGAATGTTTAGGCGAAGTTGTCACTAACTTCGCTTACTCTACAAGTTCGCCTATATAAGCGAACTTGTGAGCAAACATCGCTTATTACAAAATACTAATCCAACTAAATCGATTATAGACACTATATACTGAACTACTGACATCATGTACCAACAATTGAAGCTCACGCGAACATACCAAAACACGCCAAGTTTCTTAAAGATTTGCTCCATAATAAAAAGAAACTTGAGGAGATTTTGACTGTTACTCTTAGTGAGAAGTAATCTGCCACCGTACTGAACAAACTTCCTAGGAAGATGACGATTTCGGGTAGCTTTACCATTCCTTGCTTGATTGGTAATATTCATGTTAGAATTTCTTTGGCCGACCTCGGTGCAAGAATTAACCTCATTCCCTATTCTGTGTTTGCCAAACTTAATGTGGGATAGCTGCTTCCCACCCGAATGAGTATCCAGCCGACGAACCAATCTGTGTAGTTTCCAAGGAGCATTGTGGAGAACATGTTGGTGCAGGTGGGCAAATTCATCTTTTCGGTCGACTTTGTCATTCTCGATATGGATGAGAACTCGAATGTTCCACTCATCCTCGTTCGTCCTTTATTAGCCACCGCGCACGCTCTCATTGATGTTGCCGATGGCAAATTGACTCTTCAAGTTCATGATGACACAGTCACATTCGACGTGCAGAAATCCATGAGGCATACTCAGCAGCACGATGACACTCTCTACTTCATCGACACTTTCATGATGCATGGAGGAAAATATCTTATGAAGGTCTACGAGAGAGATATGTCCAACACTCACATCATCGATGTGGAGAATCAGTCATTTGAGATAACAGAATTTGAATTTAACTTAGAGTAGCAGGAGGAGCAACAGTTACCTAAGACAGGAGGACACGAACCGATCATGAGTACCCAAATCTTTTCTAATGTCCTTGCGGTTGAAGAGCGAGATTTTCCGATCAAAAAACCATCTGTTGAGAACCCCCCATATTTAGAGCTAAAAGATTTACCATCTCACCTTGAGTATGCGTTTTTAGGGGAGGGGTCTCAACTTCTTGTCATTATCTCTTCGAGTTTGGAGAAGGAGGAGAAGGAAAAGTTGATGGTTGTTCTGAAATCCCATAAGCTTGCCATTTCATGGAAACTTATGGATATCAATGGTATAAACCCGTCGTTTTGCACACGTAAACCTGTGGTGCAGCCGCAGAGGAGGCTTAACCTGAACGTGCAGGAGGTTGTCAAGAAGGAGATTATTAAGTTGCTTGATGCTGGTTTAATATTTCCTATCTCCGACTCCGCATGGGTTAGCCCAATCCAGGTGGTCCCTAAAAAGTGCGGTATGACAGTTATCAAGAATGAAAAGAATGAGCTCATACCGACACGGACTGTGATAGGGTGTCGAGTTTGCATTGGCTAACGCATACTTAACGAGGCCACACGAAAGGACCTCTTCCCACTTCCATTCGTCAGTCAGATGTTTGAGTGTTTGTCAGGACATCAGTTCTATTGTTTTCTTGACATCTTTTCCGGTTATTTCCTGATCCACATCGCCCTGGGTGATCATGAGAAATCATGTTTACATATCCCTTTGGCACATTTGCGTACCGACGCATGCCATTTAGATTATGTAATGCTCCGGCCATATTTCAGCTGTGCATGGTGGCCATTTTCCATGAGTTAATCAAGGATTCCATGGAAGTCTTTATGGATGATTTTTCTGTCTTTGGGAATTCCTTCGACGATTTTCTGTGTAATTTAGATCGAGTGCTCGCTAGATGTGAAGAAACGAACCTTATGCTTAATTGGGAGAAATGTCATTTTATGGTTCGTGAGGGTATTGTTTCAGGTCATAGGATTTCTAGTGCGGGGATTGAGGTAGATAGAGCTAAGGTAGACACCATTTCCAAACTTCCACCGCCAACTTCAGTGAAGTCTATTCGTAGTTTTTAGGTCATGCGGGATTCTACCCCTTATTTATTAAAGATTTCATGAAAATCTCTCGTCCGATGACCTAGCTTCTAGAGAAAGATAGGCCTTTCGATTTTAGTGAAGAGTGTTTGAAGGCCTTTGAGTTGATTAAGGAGAGGTAAGTGAATGATCCTATTCTTGTTGCTCCCGATTGGAATTTTCCGTTTGAGATCATGTGTGATGCGAGCGATTTTGCTGTTGGAGCTGTGTTAGGGCAGCGTTGAAAGAAACATTTTCATCCCATCTATTATGCTAGCAAGACCCTTAATGATACTCAGGAGAATTACACCACGGTAGAGAAGAAACTTCTTGCGGTTGTTTTCGCGTGCAATAAATTCCGTTCATATCTCGTGCTTTCTGAGACTATCATTTTCTCTGATCATGCATCTCTACGGTACTTAATTGCTATAAAGAAGCGAAGGCCCGACTCCTTCGTTGGATCCTTTTGTTTCAGGAGTTCGATATTGAAATTAAAGATAAAAGAGGGGCTGAAATGTCGTCGACGACCACTTGTCATGGCTAGAAAATTCTAATATGGACAAGACCCGGGAACAGGGAATTGGTGATGATTTCTTGGGTGAGCCTTTATTTTATTTTAAGGCGAGTGAAGAAGGGTTTCCATGATTTGCTGATCTTGCGAATTATCTATCCTCTGATAAGTTAGTGCCTGGATTGACATATTAGCAAAAGAAAAAGTTATTTGCAGATATAAATTTCTACATTTGGGAGGATCCATACTTATTACGTATTTGCGCGGATCAGTTGATTCGGCAATGTGTTTTTGGTGATGAAGCTCGTAGTATTCTTCGACACTATCATGAGGGCCCGACCGGTGGCCATTTCGGTGCATCTTATACCACCAAACGTGTGTTTGATGCGGGATTCTATTGGCCCGCTAGTTTTCATGATGTGCATCAGTTTGTTCGTTCGTGTGACGCGTGTCAAAGAGCTGGTAACATCTCATCCCGAAAGGAGATGCCCTAAAACCCCATCAAGGTGGTTGAGATCTTCAATATATGGGGCATCGATTTTATGGGTCTTTTTCCTATGTTTAGTGGGAACCGATACATCGTCGTTGTTGTCGATTACATGTCTTAATGGGTTGAGGCTCAGGCCTTACCTAGAAATGACACGCGATTTGTAGTGTGATTCCTTCGAAAACTCTTTGCTCGATTTTGTACTCCTAAGGCCTTGATCAGTATTCGGGGTGTGACGTTTGTCAATTATTAATTTTGTATTCATATTTGTATTTGTATTCGTTAAACCGGCTCGTTGTGTCATTTCAATAAATTCGTTTTGTCGTTTATCATTTAATATTAATTACGATGACTTATAGTTATTACCCGTTCATTGTCTATATGTTTAATTCAAAAAAAAACAAATCTCCAAGCTAAAAAAGTCAATTAAATAATCAAAGTAAATTTATCGGGTATAAAACCTAAAAAATCTAAGGACATTATAAATATAACAAGTTTTATTCAATTATGTATAATTATAAAGTTAAAGGATTAAAGTCTTATAAGTTTAAAAACAATACATAAAATGATTCAAAAATGACGGGCTTATTATGTAATTTGGAATTCAAAATATAATATTATAATATTAATAACCCTACCCAGCCCCCCCCCCCTTCGTTTTTCCGGTACACCGGCCATCAATGTCGGTGTTTCGACGACCCTGAAAAAGCCCATTAAAACTCCGTTTTGATCCGTTAATCCCACCAAACGACTACACCACTAATTATCAACATTAATTTGGGAGTTATTTCCCCATTTAAACAACTAATTAACTTATAATAATCATTAAGCCCGTCGGAAACTCTATGAAATCGCAATAACTCGTAATTAACATCGAATGATTCAATTGAGGCTATAAATAGCACCCTAATCATCTGCTAGAACTACTACAACCATAAAATTACACAAACGAACCACCCACTACTTCAAATCTGTTCTTATTATTCCGATTCCGGCCAAGCACCGTTCATCCACTTTCCGGCACCATCCAAGGTAGTTTTTACATGGTTTTGATTCATTTTGACCCGACTAACAAAACCCCTAACATAAATCAATCAAACAAGGAATGAATCTGGAGAATTGAAAATCTAGGGTTTATGTGAAAAAGATGAAGTTGGACATTTGTTTATAATTATTTTTTTCCATCTCTTAACAACAGAACAGCCTGGTCTAGTGGTTGTGTATTGTTGTTGATGCCATGGAGACCCGGGTTCGAACCCGGGTCACTGCAGATCCACTTTTATTTTTAAAAACCATTTTTATAAGTTAGAATAAATTAAATATATATTTATAAATTATACAAAATAAATAAAAAATAGTTTTATAGTTAAATAAAGGTTGCTTTGTTTTTCGTTAGTATTATTGTTCAAGAATAAACTTTTACAAAACCGAACCGCTCGTTAAAATTCGTAGAATAATTATATAAATAATTTATATAATAATGTTGTAATTTTATAAATCCTAAACCGACAAATGTTCATACTAAAATAAAACATACCGATAACGATAAATTCCAAAAACATGATTCATATCTAATATTAATTTTATAAGTACTATTATGGTAATAATTCATAAAAACCCGTTAACTTAAATATTAATACACTTAAAGATGTGTAACAAAATACTTACAAATTAAAACATATGAATTATAAAACCAACATTTTAGTTCATCAAATTAGTTAGTAATTCTCTTGTTCTTATCATTTCTAGCTAGTGAGATTCGATCGTTTGGTTTCATATAACGTGCTTTGGTTTCATATAACGCGCTTTCGTTTCATTTTCAAGATTGTCATCCCAATTCAAAGGTGAGTTTTCTCACACCCCCTCTTTACCTTTTAAACTATTTTGGGGGTAGCATATATATCCTATTAACAATTCAATTTCGTTTATTTATTATTACTAACTACAATTCATTACATGGACTTGTGTGCTTATTTGCTTACTTGTTCAAAGACTACTTGCTCATGGTTACCTCAATAAGTATGATCATACGCCTCCCTATACACTCAGGACCTCGATGTTATGAGTGGAATAGGGACCCCCTATTCGAGTACATTTGGTTGTTACCAAATGGAAAAGACATTACTTGCGCTATTACTACACCAAGTTTCATGGAATTATATGGTTTTTATGTATTTGTATCAAACTTGTGTGAACTCACCAACTATTCAATTAGTTGGCTTTATTTTATATATATGCTATAGGTACTTACATTATAGGATGAAATGGCGAAAGACACTAGAAGTTAGGTTATTTAAAGAATAAACAAGAAGACGTGTTTTGTTCCTTTTACTTTGTATTTGTTTACTTGATAAACTCGTGTACTTGGGATTTGAATGAATTAATGATATTATTGTCACTTAATAGTGTCACATGTGTTTTGGGCAATCTGTACGTCACACCCTAGCGTATTCCGCTGAAGCCGGGGTGTTACAGATTGGTATTAGAGCCGCGACTATATGATAGGACATTAGATGTAGTATTCTAGTTATAGTTTATTTGCATAATTATTTAGGTTGCATGATTAGAAAATTATGTGGGCCTTATGTGATTGTTCAATGCACTTGCTTAATAGTTTATTATCAATTCATTTACGCCTCATGTACACAAAGCACTCACAAGTCCAAGGCTTATGCCTAAAAGCAAAGATTTTCAAACATTTTTCAATAATCGATTTTTATTATGGTGTTCAGATATTTCTTCTTCTTAAAGATGGTTCGTTATGGCGGGTATGTAGTAACTGGAAGGGGGCGTGCTTGTTTTCTGAAACTCTTGACACCAAGGTTATTGAAACCAAAGGATAAAGAATGCGTATAAATCCCAATCAGACACGGGACCCGGTTGCTTACCTGGAGAGTTAGGAAAGGGCATGAATCCTATTAGGCCAAAGCATACCACTTTCAACGCCATATGAATCACTACTTTAAGTTTTCACCGCGATCATGTTCTCTTTGTGAAAAGAATATGGTTGCACTCCTCTATGTTTTACAATGTGTTTTAACTGGAAGTCTGTACACGAATACCCAGCTTTCGGTTAGATTTGATTTCGAATTTCTTTGATGATTGGAAAATAAGAGTCCATGATGGTTCATGAAAACTCTAAAGTTCCACACAAGATTTCTTACCATTGTTATAAGTTTCATTTATGTATTTATTTTAAAACAAACTTTAACAAGGAATTTCTTTATACCACACCCTATTCCGAGTCTCACGAATTTCGTTACTATTGTTCGCAGAATGTCTATCCATTTCAACAAGCGTCGTTCTTTCAAAACCTCTAGCCGCAAGTTAACTGCTCAAATCACCAAACAACTAGTCGCAGTCATTCCAAATATGATGACCCAAATTCACTAGAACCTTTCTGCTAGTATAGCCTCTGCTTCAAGTGAGCCTAAACCATCTCACTGTTCGTATAAGACTTTCACCAGCACCAAACCCCCGGAGTTTGATGGGATTGAAGGTGCCACTGCCCTACTTCAGTGGTACGAACAAATGGAAAGCAAATTCCTCCACATTGAGTGTCCTGATGATAAGTGAACACGTTTTTCTACAAGTGTCTTTGAAAAAGGGGCACTTACATGGTGGGTGAAGGAAAAGACAACCCATGGTGCCGAAGCTTCCATGGCTATTCCATGGGACGAATTGAAAGAACTTATGACCAAGCCGTTCTTGCCTCCAAGTGAGCTTATGAATTTGGAATCTATGTTTTGGAACTTCAAACGCAGCTTACACTTCTCACTTCAATGAACTCAGTGTGCTGGTACCTCACCTTGTTACCCCAACTTCGCGTGCCATCGATAAGTACATTCGGAGACTACCGAGACAAATCCAAAATAGTGTTTTGACAAGTTCTCCCAAAGAACTTGGTGACGCAATCAACCTTGCTTCAACTTTAACTGATAATCATGTTAAAGTTGGGCCTTTGACATTGAATGGATTGAAGAAACCTGCTGATAAACCCTCTACCGAGTCCAAAGAATCGAAACCTGAGCCATCCAAGCCTGCTTTCTCCTCACACCACCATAACAATAAGCGCAAGAACTATGGGCTAACTCAACAAACCGCACCTCAACCCCAAACTAACCTTGCATCACCACCCAAGAAACTCTACAACAGACCCTATCCGTATTGCAACTTTTGCCGACGTCATCACCCTGCCAATGCTGCTTGCCACCAATGCACCTGTTGTAACCGTTTTGGGCACCTTAGCACCGCTTTTCGTGAGACTGCTATTGTACCAACTGCTCCTCAGCGGTTTGCTCAACCCAACCCTCACCCTGCACCGTATTCTCAACCCATTAACCAAATGCGAGCTTGCTATAATTGTGGTGACCCTAACCACTTTCGCAACGCATGTCCACGACTCGCACATGTGAATACTCTTCAACTTGCTCCAGCTCCGTTGTACCAGGTTCAGACCTATCAAACCCAGCAAACTTATTAGCCACAAATTCCATCATTGTTGGCTAACCAAACTCAAGTTCAGCCGCATCCCGCCATTTTAGCTCCTGCACTACAAGGTGGTCAAATTGTTGAAGCTGCTCAAGCTCCTCAAGAAAATTTTGGGCGTGCTTTTATGATTAATGCCGATCAAGCTCAACAAAATAGAGATGTGGTGAACGGTACGTTTCTCTTGATTGACCACTTTGCAACCATTTTTTTATACCGGTACCGATATGAGCTTTGTGTCTTTTGAATTTGAGCCTTTACTTGCTAAACCTCGATCTAAGCTTAAGAACTCGTATTCCGTTGAAGTAGCTAATGGTAAATCTGTAACAATTAACTCAGTTATTCGAAATTGCAAATTAAATCTAAATGGCCACAAGTTCTCGATCGACCTTATTCCTATGCAATTGGAAAGTTTCGACATCATAGTAGGCATGGACTGGTTATCTGTTCAACATGCTAAAATTGTTTGCTTCGAGAAATTCATTCGTATTCCGCTTGCCGATGGTCAAATTCTTCGTGTCTCTGGTGAAAAGCCTTCTTCCTCGAGCCTAAATTTTATCACTTGTTTTCAAGCCCAAACGTACTTACGCAAGAAGTATGTTGCATTCATAGCCCATGTGGTGGAAAAGAATGAACGAAAAATTGAGGACATTCCTGTTGTTCGCGAGTATCCTGAGGTGATTCCTGATGATGTTTCTGGTCTTCCTCCTATTCATGATGTGGATATTCGAACCGATCTCTTGCCTGATGCAACCCCGATTGCTATGGCTCCTTATCGTCTTGCACCCTCCGAGATGCAAGAATTGTCTAACCAGCTCCAAGAACTTTTGGATAAAGGGTTCATTCGTCCTAGTTCATCTCCTTGGGGCACACCCGTGCTTTTCGTCAAGAAGAAAGATGGATCCTTCTGTATGTGCATCGATTACCGTGAGCTCAACAAACTCACAATCAAGAATCTTTATCCTTTGCCTCGTATCGAAGATCTTTTTGATCAACTCCAAGGAGCTTCATGATTCCCAAAGATTGATCTTCGTTCAGGTTATCATCAACTACGCGTGCATGAAGATGACATACCCAAAACCGCTTTTCGGACTCTTTATGGGCATTACAAATTTATGGTTATGCCTTTTGGGCTACACCCGCGGTGTTTATGGATCTCATGAACCGCGTATGTAAACCTTACTTAGATAAATTCGTAATTGTTTTTTATTGAAGACATTCTTATTTATTCCAAGTCCAAAGCCGAGAACGAGAAACATCTTCATTCCGTCCTTGATCTCTTAAGGAAGGAACAACTCTATGCTAAATTCTCAAAGTGTGAGTTCTGGTTGAAAGAAATTCCGTTGTTAGGGCTTATAGTAAACGAAAAGGGTATCCACGTTGACCCAACCAAAGTCGAAGCCGCTAATAATTGGAAAAATCCAACCACTCCTACTGAAGTTCGTTCATTTCTTGATCTTGCGGGTTACTATCGTCGCTTCATTCTTAATTTTTCCAAGATTGCTTTGCCCCTAACCTCATTAACTCACAAGGAAAAACCTTATGTATGGGAGCCAAGGCAAGATGAAGCTTTTCAAACTCTTAAGGGCATGCTTTGCGATGCACCGATCCTTGCACTTCCCGAGGGTAATGAGGATTTTGTTGTCTATTGTGATGCTTCAAACCAAGGCCTCGGTTGTGTCCTTAGGAAACGAGGTAAAGTTATCGCTTACGCTTCATGACAACTTATGGTTAATGAAAGGAATTATACAATGCACGATCTCGAACTCGGTGTCATTGTATTCGCGTTTGGAGACATTACCTCTATGGAACTAAGTGTGTGGTATTCACCGACCACAAGAGTCTTCAACATATTTTTGACCAAAAAGATCTAAACATGCGGCAACGACGATGGGCCGAACTACTTAGCGACTACGACTGCGAAATTCGTTACCATCATAGTAAAGAGAATGTTGCAGCCGACGCCCTTAGTCGAAAGACCCATGTGAAATCAATTCTGCTTCATTGTGTGACTGTTCAAACCGATCTCCAACTTCGTATCTTCGAAGCTCAACATGTCTCTGTCACCGAGGGTAACATGTAAGATGAAATGTCCTATGGTGTAGAGAATAAACTTGAAACTAAACGCGATGGTTTTTTGTATTACCTTAATCGTTTGTGGGTTCCTAGCCTATCGAGCTCATAAGTCTCGATATTCCATTCATCCCGGTGCGGATAAGATGTATTTTGATCTGCGGACCACATTTTGGTGGCCCGGTATGAAGAAATACATCTCGTTGTATGTGGGAAAATGCCTTACTTGCTAAAGTTAAGGCCGAGCACCAACGATCATCTGGTTTTCTTGTTCAACCACACATCCCTGTTTGGAAATGGGAGGATATATCTATGGATTTGTGTTCAAACTCCCCACTACTCGAAACCGTCACGGAGGATTTGGGTTATAGTTAACCGTTTGACTAAATCTGCTCATTTCATCCCGATCAACGAAAAGTTTTCAGTTGATCAACTCGTTCAAATTTATGTTCAGCGTATTGTTTGTCATCTTGGTATACCTTTGTGTATCATTTCCGATCGTGATAGCCATTTTACTTCTCACTTCTGGTCATCGCTTCAAAAGGCGTTGGGAACTCGATTGGATCTTAGCACCGCCTATCACCCTCAAACCGATGGGCAATCCGAGCGCACGGTTCAAACGCTCGAAGACATGCTTAGGTCATGTGTCATGGATTTTGGTGGAAACTGGGATTCTCATCTTCACTTGATTGAGTTTTCGTACAATAATAATTTTCATTCGATTATCGGTATGTGATGTGTTGTAAAACACACTTACTTTCCTTATTGTTTTATCATGATTTAATTGCTTAATTAGTTTAATTATTAAGATTTATGGCTTGTTTTTGCTTAATTTTACAAAGATTGAATGTTTACTTGTAGGTTATGAAAGTTGATGGAAAAAGAGTTAAATTTGAAGACTTTAGGGGCTTATTTTGTCAAGTTTTAATACTACAAGTCAAGGCCCGACCCAAGCCCACAAGTTCAAGCCTTACATGTCTTGTTATATTAATTAAAAAAAAATATAAAAACCCGAACATCCTAATATTGTCCGATCGGCATTATTGCAAAAGAAAGAAAAGCTTATAATTTTTAGGTAGTGTTGGTCAAAGTTGTACGTATAGAATAAAACACCAACAGTAAATTAATATATTTTCGTTATTAGGGGTTTAGGAACAATTGTAGCAGCAGCACAACATAAAAATATATTATAACTCCCCTATATTGGTCCGATCGGAACCAGCAAGCAAGGGAAAGAAAGAAAAAAGTGTTGTGCAAGTTTGTGGTGGCCAATAAGAAGGAGATCATTAAGGACAACTTGGTACAGCAGCTCGGGGTATTTTTCATCCATAAATTCAGCCATATAACTTAAGTAATCATCCATAAACTTTGTCTTTTGTTCAAGAACCCTAACTTGTTAAGTTTAATCTTTTATGTTGGATTGTTTTGCAAGTAACTTAGAGATTGACTTGTGCTTGATTGTTCTTGATCATTGAATGAGTTTTATTATGTTTATGTTGATGTTTATAATGTTTAAATCCATTGTTAGCTGCTGTCCAAAAATCATGTTAGGCTAAACTAGTTAGTTCTACATAGGTTAGATGGTTATTGTTAGGTTTTAGTAAGTAGTTTGGATTGTTGATAATCATGGCTTGAATTGTTAATGTAAAGTTTGTTTTAAAAATGAATAAGGTTGTATTTAGTGGCTGTGAATTTGTTAATTACACTCAATTGCCTCTTGCTTTGATTAATTGATTGAGTTTTGATTGATTGTTGCTTGTTAGGACTCTTTACTTAGTGTTTAGGGTTTGTTTGGGTTTAAGTGAGTGTATTAATTGAATATAATCAGCGGGTACGCACCTTCTTAGAGACCGAGATGTGATAGGAAGTAAACTCGTCTCATAGATTTTACTTGTTAGGATTAGGATCGCGCGAGAGCGGGTTCGGTTCTTGTCTGGTTTGGGTTTGTGAGCGATTAGTTGACCTAGTTTAAGTTGAAATAAATTGTTCCTCTATCCTTGGTTGCGTAGTATTCGTCTCCATTAGAGTAGTGTGTCGGTGAGACCGAGAGGAGATTCGGCAATAGAGCACGTTAACAATTCGTCACCCGGTTTGTTCTTAAAATCAACTAAGTGTAGGTTAGGGTTTGTTAGTGAGACCGAGAGGTAATCTAGTTTCCTGAGTGAACCTTAGTTGTGTCATCCTTAGGAACCGGTGTCATGAGATTCTACAATCCAATAGCTTATTATACCTTCAATAGGATTCTTACCTAGGTAGACGTTTTTCCCATTGATAAATCGTATTTTCATAGTTTCGTCTAGTTTTCTTAATTTAAGTCTTTTAAGTTAATTTAAGTTAGGTTAAGTATTTAATAATATAAAAATCAATTTAAAAATATATTATTCTTAGGTGAGTCTTATTTAGGGTTAAGTATTAGATACGTTTTCATGTTTCCTTGTGTTCGACACTCGGACTTCCTTAGTGCTAAACTATTAGTGATCAGTACACTTGTCGGTTTTGTGTGGCTTCTGAATTTCGTTTAATAAATTTAAAGCTTAGTTGTGAGAGCATCGTTATACACATATCAGTATGGCTCCGTTCCAGGATCTTATGGTTGTAAATGTCGATCACCTATTTGTTGGAGTGAAATTGGTGAAACCCAGATCACCGGTCCGGAACTTGTTCAAGAGACTACTGATATAATTGCTCAAATCCGACAAAAACTCTTAACCGCTCGTAGCCGTCAAAAGAGTTACGCCGATAACCGACGACGCCCTCTTGAGTTTAATGTTGGTGACCCTGTCCTTCTCAAGGTATCCCCTTGGAAAGGTGTTGTTCGTTTTGGAAAGAAAGGCAAGCTATCTCCTCGATTCATTGGACCTTTCAAGATTCTTGCTCGTGTTGGTAGTGTTGCTTACACACTCGAACATCCTCAAGAACATTCTAACGTTCATCCGAAATTTCATGTCTCAAATTTGAATAAGTGTCTTGCTGATGGAAATCTCCATGTACCACTCGATGAAGTGCGTATCGATGAAACAATGCACTTTGTCGAGAAACCGGTGGAAATCATGGATCGCGAAGACAAGGAAACTAAACGTAGCCGTATACCTTTGGTAAAGGTTCTTTGGGAATCCATGCGTGGAGCTGAACTCACTTGGGAACGAGAAGATCAAATGCGAACAAAGTATCCTCATCTTTTTGTTACGAATTCTTCTACTTAATTTCGGGACGAAATTCTCAAAAGTAGGGAATGCTGTGACATTTGTCAATTTTAATTTTTTTTATTCGTATTTGTATTCGTTAAACCGACCCGTTGTGTCGTTTCAATAAATTCGTTTTGTGGTTTATCATTTAATATTAATTATGATGATTATAGTTATTACCCGTTCATCGTCTATTTGTTTAATTAAAAAAAACAAATCTCCGAGCTATAAAAGTCTATAAAATAATCAAAGTAAATCTATCGGGTATAAAAGGTAAACAATCTAAACATATTATAAATATAACAAGTTTTAATAAATTATGTATAATTATAAAGTTAAAGGGTTAAAGTTTTATAAGTTTAAAAACAATACAAAAAATGATTCAAAGATGAGGGGCTTATAGTGTAAATTGGAACACAAAATAAAATATTATAATATTAACAACCCTACCCAGCCCCCCCCTACCCCCTTCGTTTTTCCAGTACACCGGCCGGCGATAGCGGTGTTTTCCGGCGACCCACAAAACACCCATTAAAACTCCGTTTTGATCCGTTAATCCCACCAAACGACTCCTCCACTAATTATAAACATTAATTCGCGACTTATTTCGTCATTTAAACACCTAATTAACTTATAATAATCATTAAGCCCGTCGGAATTTCTATGAAATCGCAATAACTCGTAATTAACATCGAATGATTCAATTGAGGCTATAAATAGCACCCTAATCATCTGCTAGAACTACTACAACCATAAAATTACACAAACGAACCACCCATAACCTCAAATCTGTTCTTATTATTATGATTCCGGCCAAGCACCGTTAATCCACTTTACGGCACCATCCAAGGTAGTTTTTACATGGTTTTGATTCATTTTGACCCGACTACCAAAACCCCTAACATAAATCAATCAAACATGGAATGAATCTGGAGAATTGAAAATCTAGGGTTTATGTTAAGAAGATGAAGTAGGGAATTTGTTTATAATTATTTGTGTCCATCTCTTAACAACAAAACAGTCTTGTCTAGTGGTTGTGTATTGTTGTTGATGCCAGGGAGACCCGGGTTCGAACCTGGGTCACTGAAGATCCAACTTTTTATTTTTAAAAACCATTTTTATTAGTTAGAACAAATTAAATATATATTTATAAATTATACAAAATAAATAAAAATTAGTTTTATAGCTAAATAAAGGTTGTTTTGTTTTTCGTTAGCATTTTTGTTCTAGAATCAACTTTGACAAACCCGAACCGCTCGTTAAAACTCGTAGAATAATTATATAAATAATATATATAATAATGTTGTAATTTTATAAATCCTAAACCGACACATGTTCATACTAAAATAAAACATACCGATAATGATAAATTTCATAAACATGAGTCAAATCTAATATTAATTTGATAAGTACTATTATGATAATAATTCATAAAAACCCGTTAACTTAAATATTAATACACTTAAAAATGTGTAACAAAATACTTATAAATAAAAACGTATGAACTATAAAACCGACATTTTAGTTCATCAAATTAGTTAGTAATTCTCTTGTTCTTATTATTTCTAGTTCGTGAGATTCGATCGTTTGGTTTCATATAACGCGCTTTCATTTCATTTTCAAGATTGTCATCCCAATTCAAAGGTGAGTTTTCTCACACCCTCTTTTTACCTTTTTAACTATTTTTGCGGTAGCATATATATCCTATTAACAATTCAATTTCATTTATTTATTATTACAAACTACAATTCGTTACACGGACTTGTATGCTTATTTGCTTACTTGCTCACAAACTATTTTCTCATGGTTTTCTCAATAAGTATGATCATACGCCCCCCCATGCACTCAGGACCTCTATGTTATGAGTGGAATAGGGACCCCCGATCCGAGTACATTTGGTTGTTACCAAATGGAAAATACATTACTTACGCTATTACTACACCAAGTTTCATGGAATTGTATGGTTTTTATGTATTTGTATCAAACTTATGTGAACTCACCAACTATTCAATTAGTTGACTTTATTTTATATATATGCTATAGGTACTTACATTAGAGGATGAAATGGCGAAAGACACTAGAAGTTAGGTTATTTAAAGAATAAACAAGAAGACGTGTTTTGTTCCTTTTAGTTTGTATTTGTTTACTTGATAAACTTGTGTACTTTGGATTTGAATGAATTAATGATATTATTGTCACTTAATTGTGTCACATATGTTTTGGGCAATCTGTACGTCACACCCGGGCGTATTCCGCTAAAGCAGGGGTGTTACACGGGGTACCCACTTTTGTAATGCTCAGATAGATAAGATTCTCAAATGTTACGGGGTCACCCATCGACTTTCTACAGCCTACCATCCCCATACTAGTGGTCAGGTGGAATACACCAATTGTGGCATTAAGAGGATCTTAGAGAAAACGGTTGGGAACAGTCGCAGGGACTGGGCTGAAAAGCTAGATGACGCACTCTGGGCCTTCGTACTTCTTTCAAAACGCCTATCGAGACCACTCCCTTTCGGCTAGTTTATGGAAAGGCATGTCATCTCCCTATTGAGTTAGAACATCGTGCGTTTTGGGCTTTGGGAGGCGTAAATCTTGATTTATCTGCAGCGGGAAAGAGTTGTTTTCTTCAGATTCATGAGGTTGAGGAGCTACGGAACGAGGCATATGAAAGAAGTTGGGGGTATAAGGAGCGGACAAAGGAACGTCATGATAAGCATATTAAGGGGCCAAAAGAGTTTAAGTGTGGGGATAAGGTGCTTCTATATAATTCTCGGTTGAATTTGTTTCCGGGTAAACTAAAATCCCGATGGGCTGGTATGTTTATTGTGAAAGAGGCATTTCTTTATAAATTGATTGAGATAGAGGCTGACTATGGACATTCTTGGAAAGTGAATGGGCATAGACTGAAGCATTATGTTGGAGGTCCACTTGGTGATCGCGAGGAGGTGGCGATCTACCTTGATCCGCCTAAAGAGTAGAGCAGGAGAGCACACTCGGGACTTTGCCCAAGTTGTAGAGTTTGTATAAAACTTAGTTACATTATTTTCTTTTATATTTATTCTTCTTTATTTTATTTTTTCTTTGAGTCTGCTTTAGTCCTTAGAGTCTGTATGATGTCTGCTTTGGGTTGTTTTGAGTCTTATTTTGCAGTATTGGATTTTCTCATTTGTACTCAATCTTTATTCGGATGAGAATTTTTCTAAGCCTATCATATTGTAGAGGACACCCTGAAGCTGCGGCCGCGAATGAAATGCTATACAGTCGCCTAGAAATGAGACTTGTGAAGATAACTGCCTTATTACCAGGGGAGTCTGTTCCACTTTATTGTTTTATTTGCTTAATTTTTTTTTGTTTTGTTTTGTTTTTTGTCTGTCTTTTTCTATTCCTACATTGGGGACAATGTATATTTTAAATGTGGGGATGGGAAATGATGTTTTCTTTTGTTGTTAAAAAAAGAAAAAAAATTTTGAAAATTACAAAAAAAAATAATACTAAATTTGAAGAAATAAAAAAAAAGGTTAAAAAAAATCCCAAAAGTATTTACAATAGTTTTGAAATGTCCCTTGAAATTGTTATTATGCATTAAACAGGAGATGATATTATTATCAAATGATTTTGACAACGCCTTTGAACTTTTTTAGAAATTTTAAAAGAAATAGAGTTTTTAAATCAACAAATATAATGGGATATGACTGAACGGGTAGACTCCGTAATTGATGTGTAAGTAGGCTCAGCCCTTTAAGAATGAAAGGACAGTATGATTGTAGACTTTACTGAACTTAAATTGCTTGATTTTAGTGGGATGCTTGTTAGAAAAAAAAATGGTATGAAAGGTCGGGTCATACTCAAGCCATATCTTTAGTTGGATAGTAAAAATTATAATTTAATAGAAATCTGAATAGACTAATCATGCGATGCTTGGGTAGGTTTAACATTAGGGTATGCCTAAGTAGCCTGTGATATAAACATAAATTTCATACTTCTAGTTTAAGTGGTTAACACTTCATACGCATATGGTTTTATAACCTTAAATCCTGTATTGATGGGATGCTTCGGGGTTCGGAGACCATGGGTCTATATGCGGTATATCATCTGGGTATTCATATCTCCTAAGTGGATTTATGAATATTAAAAAGAGCTCAAAGAGCAAACCCGCAGTTTTCAGCCAAACATAAGTCATTAAACTTGATCATCTAGTACTTCAAAGTACAAATACACTACTGACTTGATCATCCACGCTGTTAGTCATATGGGGTCCCCTTGCTCACGTCCTATTACCGTTAAGAAACAGACCACAAGGGACACGTCATATGTAAGCCTACAGATGAATTCTTGCATATTCACCTATGGTTATGGATTTTGGGATATTACTTAATAATGGGGGTATGTCATGTAGTAGGTAACACTTACTAGTTAGTTACTTAATACATACCTTAATCATATCTAATGGCTTCCTGATCGACCTTGATGCTTAAGCTTAGGTGGATAAACAATATCTTTGATCGTCTTTAGCTATTCTTAAAAAAATGGTATAACATGTTTTGATCAACTAGATATAAGGTTTAATTCAAGTTGGGGTGGCTCGGTTCCGGTAAAACCATATAAAATTATTTCAGTTGGGGCCCCACTAGATCATATAAACTAATAAACTTGTCGCATCTTACTTGTCTCGGTAAGTATTAAAGGGAATGAGTTTAGGTGGGCAACAATATTGGCAATCAACCGGATTTATCTTATAAGGCGAATTTGCATAAGTGGACAGCTATGTAGTTGCCAGGGTTTAAAGTGTATACGTATATCGTTAATCGTGATAAATGTGTTTGATAGTTTTTGAATACTGAAAAAAAATTCATGAGTTGTGGGTTTATATTACATATCTCGGCAGTGATCCTGCGCAGATTACTTTTTCAGGGACGAAAAAGTCTTATATGTAAAGTTTAAAGGTTTCATGAGACAACGAGTTTAAAACTAAATAAATGATTGTGTGAATGCACTGTAGGTGTCGAAGTCTTGGACTTCAAATTTTACAAGACATATGAGCTGGGCTCACGAGAAGATCAAAAGAAATTAAGGAACCGTGACCAAAAAATAAACTCATATGGGATTTAAGATTTGTTGGAACTATTAATTTAACTAGTAGGATTCCATTACCTAGGTAGTCGTTTCTCGCATATTAATGATACCCAACTTTTATAGCGTTTTATTTTTAGTTTAATTATAATTAGTTAAGTTTTATTAGTTTAATTAATATAAAAAAAATTCTAAAAATCAAAAGAAAGTCTGGGTTAGTAATCATTAGGTTTAATAATTAGAGTTTACCCAAAGTGTCCTACGTTCGATGTCCGTTCTTACTTGCTAGCTACATTGTGACCGGTACACTTGCCGATTGTGTGTGGTTCTTTTAGATGAATTCGGTAAAACTTGGTTTTTAATATTATATACACTTTTCACACATCACCTATACTCGAGGTTGTGAACACGTACAAGGTCCGCAGTCCTTACCTATGTTCACCATCCATGGTACGTACAAGGTGTTTCCCTATACCACCATACATTAACAGAACGTACAAGGTTCGTCATCCTTCCCTTTGTTGTCACCTATATCATAGCACGTACGAGGTCCGCATTCCTCCCCTATGCCACCACATTACATTTACAGCACGTATAAGGTCCGCAGTCCTTTCTTATGCTGACACATATATCTACAATATGTATAAGGTCCACAATCCTTATCCACGTTAGCGTCTACGCGTATAAGGTATACATTCCTTAACTACGCTATCACATTCCACGTCTATGTCCAACATAATAAAATAAACAATTAATAATAATTTAATAATAACTTGATGGACGCGATGTTTTACTATAAAATTTCAAGAATATCGAAACGGGTCAGGTAAATGACGAAAATATTAATTTTGAAAGTCCGAGTTGTTACGGTATCTCCTACTTTTGGGAATTTCGTCCCGAAATTAAAGAATACTATAACAAAACCATTAAATTTTTAGGAAAGAAAAAAAACTTAAAAGATAATTTAAAATCAATCATAATGCAAAACTTTGAATAGTTGAAGGAACGCTCTAAATGAAAATTCAATAAGGCCACTTATATATAGGATGTACCAGCAGCGTATCCACCATGTCCTTATCATATTTACATTTGTACCATTATCTCAACTATTTACGATTCTATATTATGAAATACAATGTTCGTATTATAATTTCCATGCGAGGACTTGGGTAATTACGTGTCGACCCGTAATTACTTACATCGTCAGATGGTCCACATGACTCATCCCATTGTGTGGGTTACAAAACATTTGAAAACATTATTTTGAGAAAACAAAAGTTTTAGAAAATCATCGATGTATATTTCAAAAGTTGTAGTGGATTACAATAAAGAAAAGAAATTTCTAAGACATGATTTAACGTAAAAGTATAAGTCTAGAAAGTTGTAAAGTAATAACTCATTAATAGTTGAGATTAATAAAATGGGTTGTAATGAATGAGGATAACTAATGTTTTGGTCAAAAATCGTTTAAATGATAAAGTAACCAAAGTAGTAATTGCGGGACTTGGTGTTTGCAATTGTATACGAAATATATCGATGAACACAGAGATTTATAGGAGGAAAAGCCCTTGATCTTTAGAGGATCGCTGGCATAAAAACCTCGGTAATGACAAATCGTCTATTCACCACTTTATTAATCTAAACATGGGTGTTACATGGTTTTGAGAATATGACCAGCAATACAATGAGAGCTATGTATTTGTGTATCGCTAGAGAGAATTATGAGTACCGCAAAGATGTGCTAAGTGACAAGTGAATAACCTAGCTGATCATAATCCCGTTATAAACAAAAAATAATAACTAACAAGAAGTTCTACAAATCCGCCACTCTTCCACTAGCTTCGTCCACTCCTTTTGACCACGTGCTTAACGTGTCTAGTAGCGAGTTAATAGGTATACTAGGTCTTCCAGCCGTTATAACTATCAAATACAAACCTACGCATTAAGAAGGATAATTAATACAGACACATCTTCAAGAATAACATATCCTCAGTACTGATTATTCGTGACCGAATAATTACCCCCAAAATGGCGGTTGCAAGTGGCTAACAACTGGCATTTTGAATTTCAAACTTCCGGAAAAAACCGATGAAAGGACACATATAGGGTTTAAAATGAAAATTGACTAGGGATTAAAGATAAACCCTATTTCCTTCTTATATTCTTCATTCCGGAAATTATTCATCTACTCTCTACCATATATCAGGTAATCCTTTCTCCTTTTCATTCTTTATTTTTCTTTCCTATTTATCCGATGTCTAGCGATAGGCGTCATTCAAACTCAGCCAGCCAGATGGAAGAGGAGATGAAGAGCCAAAATTTGTTGCAAAACCCCTCATCGTAGATCTGTAAATTCATCAACCCCGAAATAGATCAGCTTGTACCCTTGTTTTCCGCGCCATATTCAGACCATATGACTCTTCGACACCAAGCGACATATCATCAAAAATCTGGGTTTGTTTCCCAGCCTACCCTTTCTTGCTTGGTTATTCATATCCATTTCCTGATTTTACCCAACGATTTTTCACCCTCACCGATATCAGTTACATCCAAGCTATGCCAATGATTTGGCGTACCTTAATGACCCTCGAAGAAATCATTGCAGACCAAAACCTAGATTTTGGACTTTCTGAACATTCATACCTTTATTCTCTATATACCCATGGTTCCAGCCAATTCTGTTTAAATCCAAGCTTCACTAACCAATCCCGCTTCACAAAGATACCCAAAACGGCTCTCTTTGGAGAAACCAATTTTTCTTTGTTAGACGAGACTCGATTCCCAACAGGAATATACTTCCATCTAGGTGAATTAGGTGGGGTAGGATTATTGCATTTCTGTTTGCTTCTTGATAAAGGTTGAATCTTTAACACTAATTTGTTTTACTTTTTTGCAGTTGATAACTTCGCACAGTTGGCTGAACTTCCAGGAATCAAGAAGAGGGTGGCTTCTTTCCTTGCACTGAACTCCACTAGTCATACCTTTAAAATCAGGATCCTTGATTATGATTCAGAAAACGATCAGTCAGATCTCTCCCTTCGCAGTAACATGTCAAGTAAGTTATATTATAGAGATAAGTATATTAATTTAGTAAAAAATTGAAAACTTATATGTTTTGTTGTTTTTGTAGACATGCCTAAGACTGCTAACAAGCATGTTGCCCATTTCTCATTTGATGATATCGATCACTTGATCTCTCCAATATCAGCCAAGAAGGAACCTTCTAAGTCTACTCCGACTCCTAGTCATCATACCGTCACTACCAGAGCTAAGGCTTAGTCTGTTAAGAAGAGGAAGTTACCCGAGCCCCAAGCAGAGGTTCAAAGAGTTGAGAAGTAACTCCACGAGGTAGTTTCCAAAGCAGTTACCTAGGTAAGGATCCTTTATCCTGCTTACTATCCTTGCTAAACAATTGTTGTTGATCCCGGGCTTGTGGTTTGTAGGGTGTCCGTGGTCTCTGTTCCTACTATGGATCAATCATTAAGGACCTCGAGGACACTTTTTCAGGGATGAGGACTCTTGTTGCTGCCAAAGATAAGTCGATTGCAAAGCTTACAAAAAAGAAGAAACAAGCTGACTCCCAAATTCTTTCCATGGAAATGAAGATGAAGGATGGGATTACAGTGGCTACTGATGAAGCAAAGATGTCTACGGCCAAGCCAATCCTGCAAGCAAGAATCCAGTTCATGGCTGAAGCAAGCGACCCCTCTTTTGACAAAGCCAACTGGGACATGTAGAAATGGAAGAAATCTCTGGCTAGGTTGGGCGTGGAAGAGGAAGAGGATGATCCTGGCGAGGAGAATAGGGTTGCAGAAGAAGGTGAAGCTGGGACTAGCGGTGCAAAGGATTCAGGTGAGATGGATGAAGGAAAGGAAGCAGCTGTTGAAGAGGAAGCAGCTATGCAGGCAATGAAGGATAAATACAAGGCCCGAGCCCTTTTTTTTCTATTTTCTGATGTTTTATGGATATTCTGGTTGTGTACCTAAGACAATAGTAATTACGGTAAAGGATCTATGATCCTTAAGACAATTTTCAGGGGTAGCAAAGGTGGATGGATCCTCTGTTTATGGGGATGAAGCCTTTGATTCCCCTGTCTTTATTTTCCTGCACTTTTATCAACAATTAGTAGCACCTGCTTAACCCGGGTGGATGGTCCATCTTTTGAATGGTGAAATCCGGGTTAAGGATTTTGGTAACTCCAGGTGAATTTTTAATAACAACTTAGAATTTTTGATTACTTACATGTTATTTATTATTCCGAAAGTATATCTGTTATAGTCTTAGATCTATTAAAAGTTTCAAGGATACACTATCCTTATAAAAACAGGTTAAGAATCATGGATCCTTACATCTATAAAGATATAAAGATTAAAATCAAACAAACATAAATTGATAAGTATATATCATAACATAAGGTCTGATTAGACCTAAATTACCACAAGTGTTGTTATTTCCATGATCCTTGTAGTTAGACTTAGGATAATAGATGCATATTGCTTATCATATTAACTTGGATTAAACCCAACAAACTGGGGACAAGCCCATAAATAAACCGGGGACAAGCCTGTGCAACTTGGGACATGCCCGTGAACTGGGGTCAAACCCGTGTAAATGGGACAAGCCTAAAAACTGGGGACAAGCCCAAATACTAGGGACAAGCCTAAAAACTGGGAACAGGCCCAAATACTGGGGACAAGCCCAAACAGGGTACTGGCACAAAGATACCGATGTTAAATGGGGACTCGCCCAAACCGGGATTTAGCCCAAACTTGAGTGACGTGAAAACGCCAAAACCTTAGGTATGGTACGTCTACCATAAATCGTAGGATCCTCCATATAGCCGAAAGCAACGAAATTGTCAGCCACTAAGCGTGTACTGGTCCCGTTGCCCTGAACTATACGTTGAATAACGTGCACTACAGGCGAGAGTGTAGAAACTCTAAATAGTAAGAAAGGTGAAAACCTTTAAACCTTGGAAGATATGACCATCGGGGGTCCTACCTTAATCGTGAGCTAGGCCAAGGAAATAGTAATGTACCTTGAGTGTGAGGGAGAGGTGGCCAACACCTTAGTCATTGAACCACTTATTGAAATCTGCATTGTTACTTTAAACTTGGAAAAAACAAATTTCAAGGACATACTATCCTTAAGTTAGTAATGTAACTTAAAAATAAATAAATACTGGAATAAAATTTTACCAACTTGACGATCCTTAATCCTTTAAGGAGCTATAATCATGGCTAGAAAAAATACTTCTTAAGATGGGTGGAATTCCATGCCATTGGTAATCTGTCACCTTCCATGGTAAGTAAATGATATACCCCCTTTCTTGCTTCTGATTTGATCAAGTAAGGGTCTTCCCACTTAGGTACTAGCTTTCCATCTACCGGGTTAGTTGTATTTTGGAAAGCTTTTCTTAAGACTAAATCTCCTGCTTGAAATCTTCGAATCCTAATATTCTTGTTATATGCCCTAGCCTTTGTTGGTATGCTGCCATTCTGATCTTGGCTAGGTCTCTGACCTCATCAACAGTATCTAGATCTTGTAGAAGAATTTCGTTGTTGGCCTAAGCATCACGGATGTTTGTTCTAGCAATGGGAACCACCATTTTTGTAGGGATTACAGCTTCTGATCTAAACAACAATGACAAGGGAGTTTGTCCTGTTGCATTCTTTGGTGTTGTTCTATCAGCCCAAAAGACATAAGGAAGCTCTTCAGTCCACTTGCCTTTCTTGGATCCTAGTTTCTTCTTCAATTTTTTGATGATAATCTTGTTACTTGATTCTACTTGACTGTTAGCTTGGGGGTGAACTAGTGTAGAAGTAATCATCTTGACGCCCCAACTGTCACAAAAGTTAGTGGTTCTTTTCCCGATAAACTAGGAACCATTGTCATAAATAATTTCTGAAGGAATACCAAATCTAGTAATAATATTTCTTTTAAAGGATATCACCTCTTTTTCGCGGACTTGTACAAAACCTTCTGCTTCTATCCACTTTGAGAAGTAATCAGTCATGGAAAGCATGAACACTTTTCCTCCTGGAGCTCTAGGTAGCTTACCCACAATATCCATGCCCCACTTTATGAAAGGCCATGATGAGGATATAGGATACATAGGTTCCGCTGGGTGGTGCAAAATGTTGCCATGCCTTTGACAAGCATCACGCTTCTTTGAATATTCCATGACATCTTTCTTCATGGTTGGCCAGAAGTATCATGTTCTTAGAATCCTAGAGAATAGGGCTCTGCGTCTAGTGTGATTACCACAATCAACCTCGTGAAAGTCTTTGAGCACCTCTTGAATTTAAGTTTCTTCGATGCATCTCAAGTATGGACCTGCAAGAGATTTCCTATACAGAATATCATGTAATAGGATGTGTTGTGATACCTTAAGTTTGAAGGTTTTTGGATTTTCTGTGGCGGGAATCTCTCCTTCTTGAATGAAATTCTTGATTAGGAGGATCCAAGATCCTTGATTATTTGATGATAATGGATCCCAAAGCACAATCTCTTTGTTAGTTGTTATCTCCAAAATCTCTTGTTCCCCTATTGCTGCCGAGAGTATATGGATGATCGGAATTTTCGTAGCTTCCGGAACCTTCAAAGATGAATCTAGATTTGCTAAGGCAACTGCCCCAACATTTTCTTCCCTTGGTACCTGTATAATCGAAGAACTTTGACAGTTCTTTCACAATGTCTAGATATTTAATTAGTTTTTCACCTTTAACAGTATATGAGCCATTAAAGTGGTTAGCTATTAATAACGAATCTATATACACCTGAAGATACCTGATCCTCATGTGTTTAGATAGTTGAAAACATGCGATTAAAGATTCATATTCCGCTTCATTATTTGTGGCTTGAAATTCACAGGCTATAGAATGGGGTATTATGTTCTATGTGGCGATTTTAGTAGAACACCTAGACCCGTTCCTCTAATGTTGGATGCCCCATCCATGAATAAGATCCAAGGATCCTTGGTTTCCTCCAACTGTTGGACCTCCAAGTCGGCTTCCTTTTGTAAATCACTATTGGAATCAACCACAAAGTCAGCTAATGCGTGAGACTTTATAGCAGTCCTTGGCTCGTACTGGATATCGTATCCACTTAGCTTTACAGCCCACTTAGCCATCCTACCTGACATCTCTGGTTTTCTAAGAACTCTCTTGATACGATAGTTAGTTTTCACAATTATAGTATGAGTTTCAAAGTAATGCCATAACTTAGTAGAAGCCATAATAAGTGCAAGAATTAATTTTTTCTAAATGAGAATACCTAGCTTGAGCATCTAGAAGACTTTTACTTACATAATAAACAAGATGTTGTGCCCCTTTATGATCCTTTACAAGGACAACACTTACTGCATTTCCCGAGACAGTTAGGTACAAGGATAAGGGTTCTCCATCTATTGGCTTTATTAATGCTGGTGCTGAGGATAAGTAATCCTTCAAGGCTTTGAGTGCAAACTCATGTTTCTCCGTCCACTCGAGCTTTTTATTCTTCCTAAGGATACCATAAAAATCCTTACATTTCTCCGAAGATCGGGAGATGAACCTATTCAAGGCTGCAATTCTCCCAGACAACCTTTGCACTTCTATTGCATTCACAGGGGAATTCAGGTTGATGATGGCCTTTATTTGTTCCGGACTAGCCTCTATACCCCTTTTAGTGACCATATAACCAAGGAAATTTCCCGCTTTAACACCAAAATGGCATTTAGATGGGTTGAGTTTCATGATATACTGGTCGAGGATATTGAAGGCTTCTTCAAAATCCTTAAGATGATCTTTAGCCTTCTTGGATTTGACTACCACGTCGTCTATATATACTTCCATGGTCTTCCCTATTTGATCTTTAAACATCATGTTGACTAAACGTTGATAGGTCGCACCTGCATTTCTTAGTCCAAAAGGCATGGAAATATAGAAATATATTCCAATAGAAGTCATGAATGTTATATCTTTCTGATCAGATGGTTCCATCTGAATTTGTTGAAATATAGAGGAAGCATCCATAAAGTAAGCATCTCATGTCCTGCTGTTATATCCACCATAGAGTCTATATGTGGTAATGGGAAAGGATCCTTGGGACACGCCTTGTTGAAATCGGTGAAATCGACACATACCCTCCACTTTCCATTCTTTTTTTAAACAACCACAACATTAGCCAACCATCGAGGATACTTAACCTCTCGGATTATACCGGCCTTAAGAAGTTTTTCAACTTCTTCTTGTATGATCGCATTCCTCTCAGGAGCGAATTTTCTTCGCTTCTGGTAAATGGGTTTAATAGAATTATCAAGGCCTAGTTTATGAGTAATTACCTCTTTTGAATACCTGTCATGTCGAAATGCTTGAAGGAAAATGTGGATCTTCGTTGCTTGAGGAAGGATACTAGATCCTCTTCAATGTTAGTAGGAAAACTGGATCCTAGGAAAATTTTTACATCTGGATCCTTGGGGTCCGAGGATACTTCTTTTAGGTCCTGTTCTCGAGATTCAGTACATTCCTAGGATTTTGCTGTAGTTTCTATGCTACCGTTTGCTTAGCCGCCAGCTTCATGGACGAGGAGTAATAGTTCTTAGCTTCCACCTGGTCGCCATCTATTCTCACTACCTCCCCCCCCCCAAAGAGTTGGTAGTTTGATATACTGGTGATAAGTAGACGCTACAGCTTACATTCCATGTAGACATGGCCTGCCAAGAATTACATTGCAACAAGACAAATTATTTATAACATAAATTTCTTTGTAAGAGTTCACGCCCTCTATGTATATAGGAAGCTTGATGTCCCCCATTGTTTTCTTAGTTTCACCACTGAAACCAACGAGTACGGATGATCAGGGAACGATTTCTGAATCAGGTTTATTCATCTTCTTGAGCACGTCATATTGAATGATGTTGACCGAACTTCCTCCATCAACTAGGATCCTGTGTACATAATTATTAGCAATAAATAGAGTTATAATCAAACCATCATGATGAGGATCCTGGATGCTCGTTTTGTCCTCTTCATCAAAGAAGATTCTCTTATCAGTTGTTAAGGTAGTGGAGATGATAGGTCGTTCTCCGTATTCCAACTTAGTTTCTTTAGCATGTCTCTTGGCTGAGGAGAAGGAGGTTCCACATATATCTGAACCACCGGATATGAAATTGATGACTTGTGCATCTAGTGGGGGCGGAGCTGCTTTCTGTGGGACATCTTCAGGATCCTGGATCCTTGACTTCTTTCTTCCTAAGAGCTCCTTGAAATGGCCCTTGCTTAGGAGATACAAAATTTTCCTCCTTAAGCCAATAGAATCATCGGTTTGATGGCCAAAATCTTCATGGAATGCACACCACTTTGATTTATCCTCGAAGGATGTTGTTTTCTCATTTTTCCGAGGCCATCTTGATTTTTCTCCAAGATCCTTCATGACACAAATCAAGCTATGAGTATCAATAGAGAAGCAATACTCAGAAATACTTGGATAATCCTCATCATCATCCTCTTCTTCAACTGCCCAGACATTCTGGTTGTTGAATTTTGAATAAGGCTTGAAATTGTTGTTCTTGAATGAGGATCCTTGTTTCTTGTCAGGTGACTCTTGTTTTGTTGGAACTCCTAACCGTTCTTGGATCTTCTTATCATCCTTTAGCCTTATAAACCTGAGTGCCCTGTTTGGTTGAGTATGACTTCATCTAATGTCATGCATGGGGTCATCACAAGATCGTCATAAAAAGGGGAGCCCTTATGTAACCCTATCTTGAATGCCTCAACAGTCGTAGCCATATCAAGATTAGGGATCTCCAGGGCTTCCCTGGCAAACTTTGTAACAAAATCCCTTAAGGATTCATCACGAAGTTCGATAACTCTATATAAATCACTAGTTAACTTTTCAAATTTTCTACTGCAAGAAAATTGGCTATTGAATAAATTAACTAAGTGCGAAAAAGAAGTAACATAGTAGG
Source organism: Bidens hawaiensis (assembly GCF_021521415.1). Lineage (NCBI taxonomy): Eukaryota > Viridiplantae > Streptophyta > Magnoliopsida > Asterales > Asteraceae > Bidens > Bidens hawaiensis. The sequence goes on from NW_027491017.1 coordinate 3,210,230, forward strand.
GAGAGAGACTTAGCAGCCATTTGAGTGTGGATCCTGTTAAAGTGGATCCAAAGCCCTTGCATAGGCAAGCTTCCTTGAGTCTTTCATGAATGGGGTTGATCTCCATCTTCTCCCTATACCGAGCCACATGCTCTTCAATTTTTCTTTTCTTTTCAGTTTATTGTACTGATCCAACACTGATTCTCTAGTTAGGTTCTCAACCATTTCAGGCTTCAAACCTTTTGCCAGCAAATATCCACACATTCCTCCATACTTTTTCTTCAAATCTTCAATCTTTTCAAATTATCATTTTCTCTTACACACTTTTCAATCACTTTTTCTCTTTCACTGTTGTAAAGATCTTGGAGTTTATCATGATTGAAATGGCAAAAAATCTTTTTCAGAATATCCATGTCTTCTCAGATATTCTATGTGTTTCTGAGCATCTCTATTCTTTTGTTGCAAAACTCTTTTGATCTTTTTATTTTCTTCTTCAAGTATCTGATTCAACTCACTTTCATTCATATGAGCCACACTTTCAAAGTTCACACAAGTGCCTTAGCTTCTTAATCAAAGGATTGTTCATTTTATCTTTTAACAGACTCTGCTCAATGTTTGCTCTCTGCTCATCAGTCATTTCTACTTGTGGAGACTCAACATTTGCAGTCTTAGCACTCTTTCCTTGATCATCATCAGGATTATCATTATTATCTGAATCCTCAGATTCATCCTCCTCTTCAGTTAAATCGTTCATAGCATCAATCTTGGGTTCATCAGAGGGTGGATGCTCTGGGTTTGATTCAGTTTGAGCTGGCACATCAGGGACACCTTGAACCTTTTCACCTGGTTGCAAGGTTTGCAGTGGGATTGCCCTGATTGGACTAGTATCATTATCACCATCATTATCAGGAGTTTCAACATAGCATTTGTTCTTTTCATCCCATCTCCCCCTCTTTGTTTTCCTCTCATCATTCCTTATCTGTTCATCAAAATTTCTCTTTCTTATATACACTTGTTCAAATATTTTGGCTCTTTCCATCCTGATTCTTGTGATATTAGCCATCATTTCTTCAACAGATTCACCAGTTGGCCTTTCAGGTTCCTTTTGTGGCATTTCTTCAGATTCACATGCCCTTTCAGGTTCCCTTTCAGGTTGGCTCTCTGTTTGAAACATACTAATCACCATAACCAAGGAATTGTCAACTTCGTCAGTTCTGTTCATCATAATCAGTGTTTTAATTGCTTCTTGATTAGCCACTTCTTCAAAAATTTCTTTAGCAAGATTGGCTTGATTGATCAAAGTTTCCTGCTCTGCCATTTCTTCTGGAGTCAGGGTTTGAGCCAATATCTCCCTATCCCTTATCTCCCTTAAAATATTCTCTTGTTCTCTTAAGGCAGCAGCAGCAGCAATATCATCATCTGTAAACAACACATCTTTCTCTGGATATGCCTTAATAGGCTCTTCTTCATAGACTTTTGTTTTACCTTTCTCAATTCTTGTTCTCAAATCCTCTTCATTTTCAGACTGTTCAGAGTCATCTATTTCTTTCTCAAGTGCTTCCAGTTCTGGGTCATGCTCTACTCTCTTGGAACTTGCTTGTTGATCAGTTTCTGGTTCAGTGTGTATAAGTTCCTCAGTAGCAGCATTCATCAATTATTACTTCAGTCTCTACTTCTGTCTGTACATCAGTCAAGACATCAGTAGCTATGTCAGTTAAAACATCAGTAGCTATATCAGTAGCAGTTAAAACATCAGTAGCTATATCAGTAGCAGCTACATTCTCCTCAACATCTGTCTTTTCAACTCCGTCCCCTGTCCCTTCATCATTCTCATCACTCCAATCAACATGCATTATTTCATCATTATAGTCATAATCTTGTTCTTCAATATCTGATTTGTCACCTTCATACTCATCATCTTCAATTCTTCTCTCCTCACTATCCTCCTCACCATTATCATAAGCATTTAAGATTAGTTTCAAACTGTCTACAGTCTCTACAACTGTTTCAGTTACAGTCTCAACATTCACACCAGAGTCAGTTGGCATTAATTCATTCTCCCCCTGTTTTGGGGCAGCTGAGGTCTTCTCAACCTCCTGCTCCAGGGTTTGAATTCTCACTTTTGCCCTTACCAACTGATCAAATAACATGACATTCTCCATAGTGACCTCCTCATTCCTTCTCTTCAACTCAGCATTTTCTGGTAACAAGGTCAATAAGGCATTGTCAGTGGGTGGTGTTGTAGGTGGTGATGTAGAAAATGGTTCATTTTCAGTTTGTTCTTGGGTTGTGGTGTGAGTTTGGAAAATGGATTGTTGTGGTGATTGTGTATGAGGTGGGCTTGGAATAAATGGATCAGAATGAATTGGGCTAGATGTTGGTGGTGTTTGTGGTGTTGGGGATATATGTGTTGATGTTTCAGGTTGGCTTATGGTTAGGGTTTGTGGTGGGGATTGACTGATTTGATGTGGTGGAGTTTGTGGTGGTGATGGAAAAATGGGTTGGTCAATGTGTAATGGTGATTGCGGTGGTGTTGGAATAGGTTTTTCTTGAACTTCAAGTTGCTCCCCCTGATCAGGTGCATCAACATCCATAGCTACTCCAGCTCCTCCTTCATCTCCATCAATATTATCATCTTCATCATTAGAACCATCATCATCACTATCAACATCATCTCCTCCTTCCCCCTCTGAGCTTAACTCAGGCACTGGCATCACATTCAAGTCATGGTTCAACAACCATGGAAAGATCTCAAATGGAACTTCAGAATTGAATCTATTGGCAACTCCTAGATTCTTAATTCTGTTGTATGTATCAGGGTTCTACAGTAGGTGTGTAATTCCCATAGTGGGTAAATCTTTTAATTCTCTATTAAAGATTATCTGCAGGAACCTTGGGTATTGCAAGAATCTGTCCTTTTCTGCCTTCAAGTTTGCTACCAATCCATCAAATATCATCTTGGCAAAATTGAAGGGTAGATCATACATAATCCCAACAGTGGCATTTGCTAAGTTATGACTCATCAAAGTCCATGACCGTTTTCTTGGAGCAAACCCCTGTATCACATGATAAATGAGAAATCTATACATCATCGGAAACATCCCCTTTTGAAACTGTCCATCATGTATAGTTCCCTGATAAACCATTGTCTCTTCAAATATTCTCATTAGGTGTGATGTATTGAAGTTTATATGATAATGTTTATCATCATTCAACCGCAGACATCTTCTTATCATCCCTTCAGTGATGTGTATTTCTTGTCTTGCAACAGTTACCTCGATTCTCTTTCCATTGATGTCTTCAACAAGTTCTGCAGATCTCCAGAAATCCAGTGAGTGATTTCTGTAGATAACAGGACATTAAGTGAAAGCAAAGTTGACATTTGATCAAGCTATCCATGTAATCATTTGTGCCACCAGCTCGTTGTCAGGTGTGACTTGCAATAGAGCACACATGTTATGCTTCTTTTCAAAAGCATACTTGGGTTGATCCTCTTCTACCATATCTGAACATCACAATGAAACATATTCAAAGTGAAATTAGCATAAAAGTTTAAAACTTTACCCAATTTCAAGTTATAAGTTTGTTGAAGAAAGAGAGAAATTCTATTAAGAACCTGTTCTTCGACAAATTAATAACCTAAAAACAAAAACAGAATATTAGTAATCAAGTACATAACCAAAGCTCATTATAGTCTAATCGTGATCGGAAAACACATTATGAATGCTTACCGAGTCGGAATTAGGGGTTTGATTTAAATTAGGGTTTGGATTAAGAATGAATACGATACGTCAGTTTGGGTTTCTTTGCGAATAAGCAGTTGCAGTGGAAAGAGAGAGAGGGAATTGTAATGTTAAAAATTTTGCCTAACTCCCTCTTATATACCTTTTGAAAGTGGGTTTTAATTGTTTTTTTTTTGTCGTTTTGTGAATTATTAGCTGTCAAACAGTAACATTATCCACTTAATATTTTAAAACAATTTTACTATATATAACTCATTATCATTTTAGACTTAGCAAACCTTACTCGGAAAAGTAATCCTTTGCAAAGTCTACTCGGTATATTTCCACATATACAAAGCAAATTATATTAAACCTTTCTTAACAACATTTTCTTTTAATTTTATAAGGTTTACCCGATCCCTTTTAATCACAAACCTTGCTTGGTCAAGCTAGATAATTTAAAGTCAAGATATTATGAAGAACGATTACCCGAAATACCTGATTTCTTGAGAACTTAATCACAAGTTTAAATAATCAAGTATAAAATATCAAATAACCATTCTTGCTAGGAATCAATTAAGATACCCAAATAAATTTCTTAAATTTAAATTAAAATCTTAATTTAGCATAAACCCTATCAAAAATAAGAATCATATTCAATCAATCACAATAAAAGTATATTCAATCAACTATACTTTAAAAACATAGTGTGCCCGAGCAACCTTCATAATGTTAGTATGCTCGAATAACCTTCTTCTACAAAGTATACCCGAATAATCTTCCTAGAGTACAAAGTGTACCCGGAAAGGACTTCTAGCAGACAATGTACTCGGAAAATCAAATTTTGAAAATTACCAAGTATATTAGGGGAACAAAAGTGTACCCGAAATATAAAGTGTGTTCGGAAAACAAAGTTTGCCCGAAAACACTTGTAATTTTAAAGAAAACATATTCACTCATACAAAACTTACTTGGTGTACTCAAGGAGTTCACAAATTTTGCTTGCAATAACAATTAGCATAAACAAAATGCAAAGCTTGCCCGAAACAATTATCTCTTGTTAAAAGCTAGCTATAACACATAATCATCTCAAGACTTCAAGCTTGCTCGGGAAACTTGTACAATGGTGTACCTTACCCGAAAAGTGTAAACACTTCAAAGCATGCCCGATAATCATAAACTTAGTCAAAAATGACAAAGCTTGCCCGGAAAGGTAATAAATCATCAAACCTTACCCGAAAATACATATTCACACATATTCAACTGTTTTGTACCCGGAAAGGTTTGAGAACATCACACCTTACCCGAAAATACATATTCAAACAGTTTGTGCTTGGGAATGTTTAATAACATCAAACCTTACCCGAACTTACATATTCAACCTATTTTAGGCAAAATGCAACACTTTTTGACTTAAACCACTTGTCAGAACAATTTTATCTTTAAAGATCATAGTTTAAGAACAAATGGTGCATTTAGAGATCAAATTTCAATCATGTTTCATTTCAAAACAATTTCCTTTTGTAAGCTGAAAAGATCTCAGGAATGGGATCATATTGACTAAGTAGCTTTCTCAATACTTCATTCTCAGCATTATTATGACTACTAAGATAGGTCAACAGTAGGTCTAGACTTAACATGATTTTCATCTCTTTGGTGATATGATTAAGTTTCAATTAAGTTGCAGAAAATTTAATGGATAACACATGTTATGTTCTGATGCTCCTTATCTATCCTTAAGGCTTATTTGGCTTTCTCCAGATCACCCCAATTTGACTTTGACCCCCTGGTTTTGGTTAAAACTTTAAATGACAGGACATATTATAAAAATTCAAAAGATATTTCTTTTCAAATCTACAAACATATGGAGGTTGAACGTTGGACTTACATGCCACGCAAGTCGGACTTACAGGCCTTTCATTCAGGATGTTTAAAGGACTTATATGATTGCCTCCACCCTTGTAGCTCTGTTATTAACCCTCATGTTTGTGTTTTTCCAATAAAAATTTGTGAACATATATCAACTTTTGGTTGAATAAACATTTGAGATTAAAGTAGTTCACAACCGTTCTTTGTCATTTCTGTGACAATCGTCAATTTCAGGTTAACTCCGTTAACTCAACTCCGTCAATTCAAACTTAAGATCACTGAATCTATAACGCACACCTCATTACATTTAAACTAGGGTTTAAATGACGCTTAACACTTACTACAAGTGTATTCTTTCGGGAATTGCACCGAAACGCAAACGAGTTGACGCAAACGATTGGTGAATAAACGAAAAACGTCAAAACAGTAATTATGTGATAATTATGTGTTAGACTTATGTGTTGTGTGATAACATCGTTATAAACGTTAACTCAATGTACTAGAACTAGTTAGTTAAGCTAGAAAAGCAACAATCGAATGTTGAGGGGCTTGAGTATAACATAGTATTATTATAAATAATAATAATAATAAACCCTAACTCACTTTTTTTTCTTTCTCTTCCTCTACCCCGATCGGACTTCTCTTCCCCCCCCCCCCCTCACGGCTGCCGCCACTTATATACACACATACAACCAAGTTTTCAAGCCTTTGATTGAAGATTAAGGTGCTAGGAAGGTATAAACGACTATCCTATGCATCCTTTATACTTAATTTCGATGTTTAATGGGTTAATTGAAAAACCCTAGAGGCCGATTTATGTGTGTATGTAGTTTATATGATTGTTGTTGATTTGATGATGATATGATAACTAGAATGGATATTGTTACATGTTAATTTCTTGTGTCTTTGATTTGAGTTCAAACAAAAACCCTAATCATGTATGTAATGTGTAATTGATGTGCATGGATAGTGATTATGGAGTCTAGAGTGTTATATGAATGAATGATGGTCCATAGATAGTTAATATGTTGAGTTTGGATGCAAACAGTTTCTGGACAGATTGTGTTATTGATGTTTAATTAACTGTAACGAAGTGTAAATGTTAAAATTGGTTGAGATTATTGATACTACAGTAAACTAGGTTGAGTCTAGTTTCTAAATAATATAAATTTGCAATTTTTGGACGTGTAAAAGTTAACTTTTATGATTTTAGAAAAACGTTATGCAAAGCTGAGCTGCTAGACCTGCTGTTAGGTTGTTTTGTAAATATTATATCTCATGAACTACAAAGCCAAATGGGTTGGTTCCACTTCTGGAAGTTGACTTGTTGAGTTAGGGACCTAACCCAAGTGGTCTTGCATTTTTTGGATTTTTCATTTAACGGGAATTTCAAATAACATTCTGTTGCGCATGAATTTGACTGTTATGAGCTTGCTGTAGTGTTTTGATCATTATGAGAAATCTAGGTGGAATAAACATAAAATAAAATATGTTCTGGAAACCTAACACATGCATGCTTTAGTGATGATTTTTGGTAAATTAATTGAGATGCTATGATCGGTGGAATAGTACAATCTTTCAAGTAGAATTTCTGTCTCGGTGAAACTAGCTGCTGAATTTTGTGAAAATGCATGAAACATGATAATTGCTAGTTAATTGTTATGTTTTGACCAAATTGCCCCTGTGGGGAATACTTGCTATATAATTATTATGTTTTGACAAAATTGCCCCTGCGGGGAATACTTGCTAAATAGTTTTCGTGTTTTGACCAAATTGCCCTTGCGGGGAATAATTGCTAGTTAATTGTTACGTGTGACCAAATTGCCCTTACGGGGAGAAATTGCTAGTGATGTACATTATTAATACATGACACATAAATAATTGCTCACACACGTATCGTATCACAAATGTATTTGTTAAAGTCACACACGATTCACAACCGAAACACGAAACATGTTATGTGCATAGGTATTATGTGCCGGGTCTAGAGACTCGATAATATTCCGACATTTAGAAAAATCTCTTTATTGTTTTAGAACGCTAGAGAGAGTTTTTCTGTGACGCACATCTTGGTGAATTATTTTGGGAATACTTCGCAAACAGTGAGTTTCACTTTCCCCTGTTAAACTTTTTAAACGCTTTTTACTTGGGGGAGATAACATACTCCGAAACGCATTTAAGATTTTGTTAATATAGATTATATATCACTTGTAAAGACTAAGTGGCAAACGCGTTAACTAAAGTCCTTCATTCACATCGAACCGTTTAATATTGGATAATAGCGAGTCATTGTTGAGTAGTACTACTGGGTTTGACAAACCCCACCCAAGGCTAAACTCAACTGGAGGTCGAGTGGGTGTAATCTTGGCAAAACACATACCATGGTCGGGATAGACCTGGTGGCAAGGCAAATGATAAACAGTCAGCTTCGGTGTCGAACACTTAGTGATACTTGTTTTATAGGCTAGCTACCTATAGATATATAATTGACATAACGCAAAACGCTGTAACGCAAAACGCTGAACGCAAACGCTAAACGCTTTATTTTATATAAACTGTGAACTCACCAACCTTGTGTTGACACTTTTAGTATGTTATTCTCAGGTAGCCGAGGCGGGCGCGCGGTTTAGGATCATGCATTGCTTGAAACACTTTTAATTATGCAAACTTATTTTAAACTGTTATCATTGGTTTTTATGTCGTCCTGCGTGACGCAACATGGGTTTCTATGGTTTTACGCTTCCGCACTTTTTTTCATTTAAACGTTTTTATGGTTTGATTATAACTAATGATTCCGATCCTGTTAGTTCACACCCTCTGACGGTAAAACTCCGTTAGTGGATTTTGTGGGTGTGACAATTTCCTTTTAAAAGATGTTTCATTTTGGGTAATCAAAGACCAACAGGCTTGTGTATGACTGGATAATCACTTTTCTGCCTATCATTTAAAAAGATTTAACTAGGAACATGCATAGACAGCAATGTAACTCCACATAAATCTTAGCATTTTCTTTATGTTTATATCACCTTAAATTTTACATATCATGAGAAAGCAACCATACATGTCAATGACTGTACTAAGAGTCCTTTTAACCTAATAAATCCATATGATTGACTAAGTAGTCAATGTACTATCATTTCCCATTATATTCAGTTTAATATTCAATCACCCCAATGTCTCTTAATTGTCAGGTAAATGGCTATTCTGTTTGACCACAGGTGGTTAACAGGACCAAAAATACATTGTGAGTATATGTCCTTTCAAAGTCAGAGCCATTGACATAGTTTTAAGTGAAGGAATAGAAAACAAGTTATAATTGCCACAAATGCTATCAGTTTTCTCGTTAATGGCTATCCTTTTAATCTTTGCAGATTGCAGGACCAAACATACACAAGTGTATGTCCGTCCAACTGGTCAAATGACATAATTTTCAGCAAGGATAACTACCTGATACTTTTAAAAAAAAAATCCTTCTTTTTAGGCTTCTTTAAAGCTTGAACTGAATAATCTTATCATATCCCTTCACCATTAACAACATGCTCATGTTTTGATCAAAATAAAGTATTTATGCAAAATTCATTAGAAAATTCATTTTATCACTTAATTTTGACATAAAACACATTTTGACACAAGCAGCTGCAACATAATCAAATCTTAATCAAACATGACATCATCAAGACAGGTAGACAATACTCACATTCAATGTCTTATCCTATCTAAATAACATCAGAAGATTAGATAAAGCACATATTCAAGCAATTTAGCAGTGATGTCATATAAGCATTTTAGCAGATAATTCATTACAATACTACTTATCTTAACATCACACATACACATTAACTGATAAACATGCAAACATATTAATCAAGGTACTTATATCATTCTTTGCACACATAATCAGTCAAAGCACATAACAGTCAGCATATTCAGTAACATAAGCAAGCATATTCACTTAACATTCATAAGATGTAACCTCTATCAAAATAATCAGTTAGCACAAAAAGGTACATAACTAGGCACACATCATCAATCAGATCTCATCATAGTTGATCATTCCCAGGGCTTTCAAAAGAAAGTTGAACCTGGTTATATCAAGTGGTTTGGTGAATAGGTCAGCCAAATTGTCACTTGTATCAACTCTTTGCATTTCAATCAAACCTTTTTCACTACAATCTCTAATGAAGTGATGTCTGATTTCAATGTGCTTAGTCTTAGAATGTTGAACTGGATTCTTAACAGTAAAATATGCAGCAGTATTGTCGATAAGAATAGGGGTGTTCAGAAAATTCAAACCATAGTCCAGCATCTGGTTCTGAATCCACAGAACTTGTGCACAGTAGGCAGATGCAGCAACATATTCTGCTTCTACAGTTGAGATTGAGACAGTTGTTTGCTTCTTGCATTGCCATGACACTAGCCTTTCTCCCAAGAATTGAAATCCTCCTGATGTTGACTTTCTGCTCATGTTGCAGCCATCATAATCACTGTCTGTATAGGCAATTAGATCAAATGATTGATTCTTTGGATACCAAATTCCCAAATCTGGTCTTCCCTTCAAATATCTGAATATCCTTTTAACAACATTCATGTGGGAGACTCTTGGACTTGACTGGAATCTTGCACACACACACACAGCAAACATGATATCTGGTCTAGTAGCTGTCAGATACATCAGAGATCCAATTTTGGCTCTGTATTCATGTTCATCTACAGGCTCCCCCTTTTCATCTGCAATCATCTTTTCTTTGGTGTCCATTGGAGTTGATGCAGTTTTGTACTCATGACAGTTGAAATTGTTCAAGATGTCCTGCACATACTTATTTTGGTGAATGAAGATCCCTTCAACTTTTTGTTGAACTTGTAATCCAAGAAAGAAGTTCATTTCTCCCATAGAACTCATGCTGTATTTGAACTTCATTACCCCTTCAAACTCCATACACATTTGTTCATTTGTGGAACCAAAGATGATATCATCAACATACACTTGTAACAGAAGTAACTCTGATTCCTTTCTCTTGTAGAAGAGTGTCTTGTCAATGGCTCCTCTTTTAAAGCCATTTTCAAGAAGATGATTTGACAGCTCATCATACCATGCTCTAGGAGCCTGATGCAATCCATAAAGGGCTTTGTTTTACTTATACACCCTGTTTGGATACAAAGGATCCTCAAAACCTGGAGGTTGAGCTATATACACCTCTTCATCAATCTTCCATTTAGGAATGCATACTTAACATCAAGATGGAACACCTTAATGTTCTTTGAGGCAGCATATGCAAGAAAGATTCTGATAGCTTCAAGTCTTGCTACAGGAGCAAAGACTTCCTCAAAGTCTATTCTTTCCTCTTGAAGGCATCCTAGTGCCACAAGTCTAGCTTTATTCTTAATCACCAAACCCCTCCCATCCCTTTTGTTTCTAAAAACCCATTTGGTTCCTATTGCATATCTAACAAATAGCTTATCAACAACATCCCACACATGTAGATCTCTGACCTGAGCCAGTTCTTCCTGCATTGCTTCTACCCAACTATTGTCTTTTAGTGCTTGAGCAATATTCTTAGGCTCTATTTGGGATAGAAAACATGAGTAAAGACAGATGTTTGCAATTTCTGAGTGACTTCTTATGACTTTTTTATGCAAATCTCCAATGATGTTTTCAGAAGGATGATTCTTTTCCACATAAGGAGTTTGAACAATCATATCTGTAGACATAGTTGTGTCAAGATTTGACTCATTGAGTTCTGGTTCTTCAATGATCAAATCAGTCTCTGCATCATGAAATTCTGGTGCTTCATCATTATGTTGTCCTGAAGTAGATGCACCATTGTTTCCAGTCTTCAAGCTTTCAAACAAATGCTGAAATCTTGCAGTAGATGCAGCTTCTTCTTCACTTGCTTGGTTGCTTGAGTCTTCCTCACTCTGAACTTGATCATTCTGTACATCTTGATTATCTTCTTGAACTTGTTCAACAATATCACTTGAGGAATTCTTCACAAAAGTATATTCCTTTTCTTTTCTAGCAACCTTTTTCCACAATTTTTCTAAATCCAGTGGTTTCTTCTTTTTCTCTTCAATTACACTGGTCTTGTAGAATGAGTCATCAAAATCTTCTGGATAAATCTTGAAAGACCTTATTAACTTTTCATGATCAAACAGCCATGCTGCACCATCAACTGTATTGAATTGATTCTCATTAAAGATGATGTCAGATGATTCTATAACACTCAAATGGTCTTTCACATATACTCTGTAAGCTTTTGAGTGTGTAGAATATCCAACAAAGAAACAATCTAGAGATTTTGTTTGAAACTTGTTCAAATAATCCCTAGTGTTCAAAAGAAAACATTTGCATCCAAAGGGCTTGAAAAACTTGATATAAGGCTTTCTATTGTGGAATATTTCATATGGAGTTTTGTTATGCCTTTTGTTTACAAGCACCCTGTTCTGAACATAGCAAGCAGTGTTTATTGCTTCAGCCCAAAAAGTAACAGGCAGATTAGCATATGCTAACATGGTTCTTGCAGCTTCAATTAAAGTTCTATTTCTTCTTTCTGCAACACCATTTTGTTCAGGAGTTCTAGGAGCTGAGAATTGTTGAAGTATCCCCTTTTCTACACAAAATTCTTGCATAACTCCATTCTTGAACTCAGTACCATTGTCACTTCTCATCACTTTAACCTTCTTATTCAACTTGTTCTCAATCATTGTTACACAACCCTTTATCAACTCTGCAGTTTCATCTTTGGTACTTAGGAAATAAACCCAAGTGTATCTTGAATAGTCATCGATGATCACAAGACAATATCTTTTCTTTCCTATACTTGGCACACTCACAGGACCAAAAAGATCCATGTGAAGTAATTCAAGTATTTGATCAATTGAGTTGATGAGCTTAGGCTTATGAGTATATTTGTGTTGTTTTCCTTTTTGACATGAATTACAATGATCTTCCAATTTGAACTCTCTTGTAGGTAAGCCTATGACATGCTCACCTTTGACAAGTCTATTCATGTTCTTTAAGTTCACATGACACAGTTTCCTATGCCACAATTTTGATTTATTTTCAATGGCTTTGGAAACAAAACATGCACCCCCTCTTGAAACAGCTTCTTTCATATTCAGTTCATACAAGCTCCCCACAATCTTTCCACCATTTTCATCACTCCCAAAGGCTATAGGTCCTTCATACTTTTCTTCATAGTTGACAAGTGATCTTTTGTCACAAGTCATGTGCCTAGAACAACCACTATCCATATACCATATTTCATTCAGAGGAGTGGACTATTCCTGCACAAAAGAAAGAGTTTGATTAGTTGAGTGATGAAGTGCAGGCTTCTACAGCTTGCAATTAATCAATTTCAGTTTCTGTGACAGCTTGGGAAGTGAGTGTTGTTGGTTCTGGATCTTCATGAGTGACTTCTAAGTTGTCTGAATTATCAGTTTCATATCCACACTCTCTTGGGATTTTAACAAGTGAAGTTGAGGTCTGTAATTCAGCTGAGTCAGTGGCATACTCTTTGATCACATAATCTTTCTTTTCAGAGTAGTCTCTCACATCAGCAACTATCTCAACTTTAGTTTAAGTCTTGGGTTTCCAAAGGAAACCTTGTGGTTCATATCCATGTTTTAGCAAAAACTTCTCATCACCGGTGAGTTCTGTTGGTTTCTTTCTAGGATATGCACCTTTTCTTCTTTTCTTCTCACTGCTTGATGATTCTTGAGATTCATCATATTTGACTGATTGAGTATCTTGTTTGATTCTCAATGGCTGATAGTTCTTTTTGGTCAATTTCTCATGCTTCTTAGGAGATTTACTTCTTCTTGCTGATTCAGCCACTTGCTTCTTTGTTTTTACTTCAGCTTTCTTTTCAATCCTTGTCTCCTGAGCATATTTGTTTTCTTCTCTTTTCATGGTTTCATTTCCACACACCTTTCCTTTTCCCAGATATACATCATACTTCTGTTTGTACAGGACAAAGTCTTGACCATACTTTGTTTCATCTGGGACATGAAATGGTTGAAATTTCAATCTCTCATTGCATGAGTCTGTGTGATGACCATATTCATCACACTTCTTGCACCATACCTTGCCTTTAAATTTTCCATGCTCTTTTGGTTTCTTGAAACTTTCACTTGGCTTAGGTGTCTTAACTCCTAGAGTCTTCTGATTCTTTAAACCATCAAAATCAATTGAAAAAGGAACAAATTCCTCAATCTTGATGTCTTGTCTTTCAAGTTTGCTTTTGACAGACAATTTTCTCCATATTCATAGGTTCCTCATCACTGCTTTCTTTAACCCTTGACTGTCTCTTTTCATATTCTTCCATAGTTTCCACTTCTCCAACATCCAATACTTCATGACTAGAAAAGACTGAATAAACTGGGATAAAGTTTTCTGAATCAACTTCTTCAGTTATTTTCTTCTTTTTGTTTTGCGTTATCCTTTCCAACACAGTCTTGCTAGGTGGCCTGACTGCATTGTAGCTTATCTTCTTCTTTTCACAAATGTCAAAAGATACATGTTCTCTTTTCATCTTATCATTTTGTTTCTTCATTCTTGGTGGGACTGGTGGATAATTTGGAAGTTGATCAACAGATTCTGGTTTCTTGTATTTTCTTCCTCTTTCAGCAACTTTGATTTCCTCATCAGTGATTTGATCACTTAAATCACTTAAATCATCTTGATTCAATTCAACAGAGTCAAAGTCGTCTTCAGAGACTTGAACTCCAACTGAGTTGTCTTCTTTTACTTCTTCCTTAATTACAAATTCACCTTCTTCATTCACTTCTACCTTTTTGTACAAATCAACAAATTCTTCTTTGTCTTGAAAGACATCTCTGAATTGCTGCAAGTATGCATCTCTCTTTTCTTTGTCAACTTTTGGCATGAAGTTGTTATTGAATGGAGGTGGAACAGCTTTGTATTTGTCTTGGTCCTTCACTTGGTTCAGAATACCACATATGTTGCCTGTTGAGACCAAATTCTTCAAAAATTCAGTTTCAACCTTCAGTTTTGTGTTCTGCACCTTTTCTTCAACTAACATCTTCTTTAATCCATCTATCTCAGTGATGTATCTGGTTTGAGCTCTATAACTGATCATGCAGTCATCTTCTAGGCTTTTAATCTTTTCTTCACTGATCAGCTCACTAGCCTCATACCCATTGATGATACTTTGTTTCCTAAAACACTCACTTTCCAGCTTGCCTACTTTTGTTTTCAATTCATTGATTATTTCATTTAAATCAACAGTGGGAGCAGAGTGTACCTGAGATGATGATCCTTTTTCTTTCTCAATTATGGCCATGAATGCCACATTTGCTTTCTTGATATCATCTGCAATGTCCTCTTCATGAATGCTCCAATCAAAATTTCCTTCATGTTGTGTAGTCACTGCCACATTTCCTTGATTTCTGATCTGATTTGTGGTTTGCTGGAACAGTGTTGTTTGGAACATTTTGAGCTGCTTGAAGGTTTTGATTGTTGTTCATTTGAAAACCTTGAGTCTGTTGCATACTTTGTTGTTGATTGTTCATTTGAGGCTTAAAGTTGTTGAAGTTGGGGTTGTAATTGTTGTTGGGATTGAAGTTGTTATTGTTGAATCTTGGCTGATTTTGTTGGTATTACTGCTGACCTCTTGGCTGTTGATTTTAAAATTGATTCATCTGAAAATTTCTTGGTTGATTGCATTCTCTTGCAAAATGACCAGGTTGATGACAATTGTAGCAGATTGCTTTTGACTTGTCAAATCCAATCCTGTCATTAGGACCAGAAACCAGAGACCTACCAGTTCTGTTATACAGCCTTTTACTTCTCAAAGCCAACATGGCAGCTTGCCATTTCAAATCCATGTCTTCCAAATCATCTGCATCAATTTGTTCTAAGTCATCTTATACCACACTTGTGTGAATCAAGTTCTTTGCAACAAAGGCATTATATGGCTCAGTGAACATGGAAAGTAAGGCCTGTGTTTCATTGCCTTGACCATTTCCACCACTTGAATGAGGTAAATTCCCACTTGCCATAGAGGCAGAATCAGTGTCTTCAATCAGTTGCACATTGAACCATTGCTGATTTCCTTGATTAATTGTGCTACTTCCAATGAAAGATTTTGGAGTATCAGCATTATGCTCAATTGGTTCTTCAATGATCGGAATTTGCTATTGATTCTTGGTAGTCAAGTTACCCATTGGTGCAATCAATATATTTGAAACATTGAAGCAGGGTCTTTCTTCCTTAATCATTTCATTCTCTATCATTTCAAGTTCTGCAGCCTGAAGGAAGCATACTACATCATCCAATTTCAATTCATTGAAATTATGCTTCTGAAGGATGAGTTTGCAAGCAGTATACCACTCCTTTGGCATTGAGTTGAGTAACTTTTTATTTAAATCAAAGTCAGTCATTACATAATCAGTTGTCCTCAACTCATTCACAATAGCTAGAAAACGTTCTAGTATTGATTTCAACCTTTCTCCTTCCTTATACTTGAGCCTTTCCAACTGTTGCTTCAATCTTTGTTTCTTAATGTTTTTCAGCTCAGTATTCCCTTCATACATCTCAAGGATGGCATCATACATTTGTTTGGAAGTTGTATGATGTGCCACCTTGGTTAAAATCTCCCAAGACAGTCCTAGCTTAATCATAGCTAAGGCCCTGTCATCCACCTTTCTCATTCTTTCTCTTACAGCAGCAGTTCCAGCTGTATTTGCACCTTCTTCAAATGCAGCTTGTGGACCATTCTTGATGGAGTTCGACATATCAACATCATTGTAGCAAACGGCTGCTTCAAAAAGCAATTTCCACTTGGTAAAGTTTTCCTGTCCATACAATCTTAGTATCTTGTTAGTAGACACCTCTTGTTCCTCATATCCAGGCATTTTTTTAAGGACTTAAAACAGTTTCTTGGAAAAAAGCAAAGTTTAAAAATAATTAGATCTGAAGAACAGGTTGTTCAGATCCGATGTGTCTGATATGATTAGAGCAAGATTTAGATATAAAGATTAAAGCTTTAATTGAAATAAGGAAGAGAAAACACCGGTAGATTGTAGATCTGGAATAAAAATGAAGAACAGAGCTGCTTACGTCATAAATCAATGAAACAGTGGTCTGCTTACGTCATCTTTCTTCAAATCTTCAATCAGCAACAAGAATCTTTCCAAAATAGCAGCAACGAGCTCTGATACCACTTGTCAGGTCCCTCGATTTCAGCTAGATCTTACTCAAATCATGTCATAACTCACAAAAATAAATGTGTCGACAAGGGAGTTAATGACGAGTTGCTATACTTAGAAGGTTCAACATTTGTTAAAGGCGGAATCAATAACAAACATACGGTTGCTTAATCAGTATTCAAAGGTAATCAACACAAACAAGATTCACTTAAAAGATTTCCATTTATATAATATCAATCATACAAAGTGGATAATCGATTTAGGGTTTCTTGATAAGGAAGGTTTCCAGCCGTCACACACAATATTCTCTCTTAATTAATGTGTCTGTCTGCCTTGTTGTGTGTACCGTTAGGAGGTGTGCCCTAAATTTTTCTATTTATAGACCTGACACCTCCTTTACAGCTGTCATTCTTTCTAGAAACCCTATCCGATAATACATATTCAAATTACATATTCAGAATTATTTTAAGTGTAAAACAAGTCTTTCGGGTAGGCTTTGCATTAATCTTCATTTTCCGAGTACGTTGTGTACTCTTCCTTCCTTTAGGACTTGAAAACATAGAAGTGTGCTCGGGATCAGTTTCCGGGTAGACTTTACTTGAAGAATATTACCAAGTAAAATACTCATCGTGTAGACTTCAATCTTCTTGGCTTTGACAGACTTTGCCCGACATAACCTTACGAGCAACCTTGTTCTTCAATGGTTCTATCAACTCCTTGCCTGGAATAAGCTTATTAGCAAAGTGTGCTTGGAAGCACTTTACCATGCTTGAGTTGAGCCCTGCCCGATGATACTTTTGATATCTCATTAAACACCAGGAATACCCGGACAATCTTTATTAATGAATACCTTGCCCGATCTCCCAAATACTTGGTTTCCTGAGATTGGTTAGCCTAAAGCTTACTCGGAAGTGAACTTTACTTGGCTATGAAGACAAACCTGCTTGATAAAGTGATCCTTACCCGGTCTTGAATACACTAGTGAACCATACCCGGTAATGCACTAATTTGCAAACTCTGCTCTGAGATTCACTAAAGAAGACTTAGAGAAGATAAACCTGCCCGATAGACAAAATATCGTACCCGGCTAAGTAAAAGCTTGCTCGTAGGTCTAAGGTGTGCCCGGATCCATACTTAGCGAATTCTGAAGAGGTTGAGAAGATTCCAATCTTCCATCTGATCAGTTTTGTGTCAAATGAAGATTGAAACAAAGTGGGTTAAAAGTGCAGTTTAGGGTGAAATTTGTATAAGCTTGAAAGTTATATATATATATATTAACTAAATAATATAAAAAATTAACAATAAAATAATACTAACTCGATCGACGCGATATTTTACTCATAAAATTTTCCAAACATCGAAATAGGTCTGGTAAATGAAAAAATATTAATTTGAAAAATCCGAGTTGTTGCAACATACATCTTTTACACATACCACATATATACTAAATATATATATATATATAACGTACCATCATAAATAATTTAATAAGTGTACACATTCTACGTTCTACATGCCAAATACATTACTAATCAAGCAATATATAATACCAAACAAGCACATCGAGTATGCACACAGCGCCGAAAATGTAAAGAGATAAAGGGGCTAGAAACTCACATGTGTCTTCTTCCTTTCTGAGTTAACGGTAATACCCCTTCTTAGTTGTGTATGGCTAACTGTGTAATAATTATATGTATCAATTAACTACTTCTACTATATCATATGTCTAGGTTAGTGAAGCCCCTAGCTAACGGGGTCCAGGGGCAGCGCTTCTGAGAAGGGTTCTAGGGGCGGCAGCCCCTAGCAGGGTCCAAAGGGCAAAGCCCCTAACTAGGGTTAAGCTGCAGTTCAAACCAAATCTATTCGAACTTATACGTCATATAACATATGTGTCGCATATGTCCAACATGTGCGCCGCATATGTCCAACATGTGCGCCACATATGTTTTCCAACATATGCGCCGCATATGTCCAACATATGCATTGTATATGTTACAAACATATACACCGCAAATACATATACACTCTAAACTGCAGATTTGGTTATTATAACGCGTTTTTTAGAGTTTTTCCACGTTACCAGGGACATTGGCCACCGCATTTGGCCGGAATTTGATTATCTTTTACCCTAGTAGACTCTATTAATCTATATCCAAGCTAAGGTGACCCTTAAGCTCGTTTAATCACCAGATTCGTTCTAGATCTTGATTCAAACAGCTCAAACGACGCCCCAGGGCTGCAGTGTCGGGTTCCATGGCGTTGGTTCAGCTGAGATAAATAATATTCTACCTTTTGTTGATCTCGGTTCAGAAGATTGAGCGGTGTAGAGAGCATTGGCTATGCATCTTAGGCCTATTGACGTGAGGTTGAAGACTCACTAAAAAATAAACCAATTACAACTAAATAGATATAGCATGTGGATGTCGAACACAAAGAGTTTGTTGAATGTATGTCACCAAGTAGCTTTGTAATTTAACTATTTTTAACTAAATGCGGAAAATAACTTCAAAGGTTTGGTTGATTGGTTTAAACAAAAAGATCTATAAACAAATAACAAATTTTAACAGACTTAATAAAAAGAATTCTCTCTCCCGATTTCAGGTTTCCAAGATTTATAATGTTAACTTTTACTTTTGGGATGAACTACATAGACATAGTTCGTGAGTATGTGTTTGATGTGATAAAATAAGACTAAGCACTTGGGTTGTAAAAACGCAAGGTTGTCACTCGATAATCAGTTTTATATAGCCAACCCTAATTCCATTCCAATGAATCCTGATTGCCTATGACACCATGAACTGATAGTCAAGAACACGAATTACATTATATTAACAATTACTAATCAAACTCCCAATCACCATAGCAATATAATCATAAGATCAAATTACTATCACACAAATAACATAAACAATTAACAAACTCTCAATTGAAAATTATACAATTCGGGAGAGAAAACAAAAGAAATTAGCCACATATAATTCGGTTCATCATCACATCAACTAGATTATGCATATCAATCAAAGACACAAAATCAATTATTGGAATCACCAAACTGTTGTTCTTGAACCCAACAATCGCCTCTAGGTCGTCTCCAATGATAGATAGTTGAAAAGACTTGGAAAAACGCAATAAAAACAAATAATTTTCTGCAGTTACAGCCCGAACCGTGGCCCACGGTACCCACCGTCACCATGGGCCACGGTGGCCCAGAACTCATGGTACAGTGCGTTCTGGTCACTTTAGATCAGTTGGACCATGGCACACGGTTCAGAACATGGGCCACGGTGGTCTTCAGCCACCATCTTCATTTTTCTCATCTTTTATCTCTCACGACTCGCCGGTTCCTTCGGTTTCTTCTTAGCATGCCCTAGAAGCTCAGGAACTTCCTTTTAACCTGCAAATAACCCCACACAGTAGTTATCTAGTCCTATGATATTAACAGTTATTGCATAGATTTCAATATCGTTTAAGCTCACTTACGGGTCATACTCCGATACACCCATCACATTCCCACAATTAACCGTTGCTTGCCCCCAATAAACACCTCAAATAACAATTTTTCATTTTTAATTTATAACCACTAAACATACCACAATTCCGGTTTAGTCAATATCCCAAGTAATACCCTATTCCCTCTTTACTATAGGGTTGCACTAGTATACTTGATATTCTATTTAAACCTTAGAATTCTAACCAAAACTAACATACTTTCGGTTTTTACCCATACATAACACACCTTTACACATTAACCCTATTCTTGGTGATCATTCACATATTTTAACATATAACCAATTCTCCTAACATACGCTTGTACAATCATCAAATCTTCGCCTATATAAATGCGTTGACACAAATACAAATCAAGAGGGCTTAAAACGGGTTACAACAGGGCTAGGTGTAAGGGTATGGAGAGGAATATTTAAATTAGATCAAACGATCTGATCCAGCTTATTACAAACAAACTAAGTAAAAAAAGAAATAAACAATTATATACATCACTAACTTCTTTTTTTTTTCACTACATAATACTTTGAACATTGCATCTCTAACACAACTTTTTTTTGGTAGCATAGTAAACATAATGCTTAATACATCCTATTGATGAATACTAAAACAATTACAAATACAAAGAAACCACCTAAGCCGGATCATCTCCCAATTTAACATCGTGGTTGATTGAATAAATAGACTAAGTCCAAATTTGTTTTCTAAGGGAACCAACCCCCCGCCCCTCTCATTATCCACGCTCATATATGTAATGTATGAGGCCCATTCCCCAAAACCCACACTTGCACTCATCCAGACGAGGCTTTACCTAATTGCCTCTATCACTTTTGCACTCATGCCAAGCTAAGGTCTCGAAATGCACTAATTGCACAAGTTCTATCGGAGAATATCAACTTTCTCACCAATCTTTACTTTCTCAATGCGCAAGTGTAAATGAACATGTTATGCAAGTTATTGCACTGAAAGCATGCTAACCTTAATTAGAATACTACATAACCTCCTCTTTTTAAATAAATCAACTAGGCAAAACATGAACTTTAGGGAATTGTGACCATGAAAAGGGACCCGAACCTTACCCCGCCATCTTACCACTTTCCGGTTTTCCATTAACTTTTAAACAAAATTTTATTCTTTTAATTTAATTTAAAAAAAACAAACGAAAAATTTTCCCTCATCCCCACACTTGGGATACATTGTCCTCAATGTATGGTTTTGAGAAAATGAAAACAAAACAAACTACTACTTAAAAACACCCTCTTCATTCATAACCCACAACACTTAATCATAAGTGCTTCATCCTTCTCCCATCCACCTAAAAATAACTAACACAAAAGATAAAAAATTATACAAAAATATACAAAACAGTGCTCACCTGACATAACGAGACTCAATCAGTAGTAATGCGGTTGGGTCGGCTCGAAGATGGACGTCATGAAATCTGTAAATTTCCCCAAAGTTAAACGTCCCGCTGCCGCCGCTACTGCCTTCTCCTGGTTATGGTGGCGGTGGTGCCATTGACTGCATCGAATCAACCACATCGAGTGATGGAGAGGTGGTTCAACATAACACAGCGAACCATCATATGGTGGCAATGTCGTGTAATCCACACTGGTGGATCCGGTACCACTGGTTCACCCGCAAGCCATTGATCATGCGTTCGTCTATTTCTATCATCCAAATACCGCATGTTCATTTCGTGCTCCCGCTCATAAGCATTATCACAGTTCCACATCTCTAATCTATCATGTCACTCATTCTCAGCCCATTAAGCATAAGCCTCCTTGAATGTTTGATGGTCGAATAAGGCATGAGACTCTTCTGATCAATTTCCGTATGTTGAAGGCCTATGCCTTTCTACCACCTCATTCAATGACCCCATATGGGCCCACCTTCTACCATATGAATCATAACCCGAAGAACAATCCCAACCCCCCTGTTGTGAACTACTACCACCACCCGTCTCCATATCCTCCGCTTCACCCATGTCTTCCACTTCTTCATCATCTTCATCCACATCTGCGTCCACATTTTCTCTTAATACCCTCCATCTCAGGTTATCACTTACAAGCTAATGATGTCTATCCCCTAGAGTATATGTCCATCCCGACAGATCCTTCAACTTGAATTCCTTAAACACTTTGGTCATCCCCACAGAATCTTCATGAATTACACCATGAAACTTAAATAGAATGGTGATCAGTCAAAAATGCGGTATTAACTTCCGCTTGTTGCTCTCGCGACTAATCCAAATGTTGTGCATGACCAAATAGCGAAAAGAGATGAGTGGTTTCCCGCACATCAGTGCGTACAAAACGGGAATATCACTCTTCCTCACAATTGAAATGTCCCCCCGACGGGGCACCACATTGGACAAATAAATCGTCATCAACAGCTTTGCTTCAATCTTCAAGTCATTTCTCTAAATATGTGGGTTCATACCCCGACCCCCTTTTAGAAACTTTTCCAACATGTTGTGCCATTGTGGATGTTTGTCGACGTATTTAAACAAATCTTTTACTGATGGGTACACATACGAGTTAGTTGGCTTGCTATCAAAAAGGGCAATTTGATTAAATGTGTCAAAAGAGATCACAACATCACGTCCACCCATCGTTCAGATCAGTTTCATGTCGTAACCTTTCTTATACGTGGGACATCTTAACGTTGACACTCATTCCTCAATCTCCCTATCATACAATGTATTACGCTCTCCATCATAACACTTAAGCGTGCTTCCCAACCTACGCATCAAATTTATCAAAAAACCCAAACGCCTCAAAATCGGGGTCAGTCACCTCTTTTTCACACATAAACTCCCCAATCCTATTGTGTAAAGTGCCCAACTTATCTTTGAATAATTCTGGTTGCCAATCTAATGGGTACTTTGACAACACCCGCCCCTCCAAGTGGGTTTTTCAGTTGGCACATGCACTTGTGCTTCTTCTTCCAGCATTCTCTACCTTTTAGCTTGGGCTTCTCGGCCAATAGAAGATGATGCTTTCCCCTTTCCTTTCTCCGAAATTCTACCCATCTACACACATAAATCACCCCAAAAAAACCAAGTTAATTTAACATATTCATCCCCGCACTTGCTTGTTACTATGGTTATGGATATTCAACCCATTATTCAATTCACCACAATCCGACAACTTAATTAAACACTTGATTTTCAATTTTCCAATATAAAAACCATATGTTTAAACACTCATCTACTATCCACAACCATAATGTACAACCATTATACTAATTAACCAAACAAGCAAGTGGGTATAGTTCAAATCAGTTCTACCTTAACAATTTTTTCAATATATACAAGAAAATTGAGACAGAACATACCTTGGTTGTTGAATAAGATGATAACTAATTCATTCTTCACAAATGGTAAAAACCCCCATAATTTCTTAAGAAATTTGTCACCCCAATGCTCACCAATCGCATTAACACTTAGAAATTTGTAGAATTAGACTTGTTATTGTTAATCCTCATGAAAATCCAATCAAAATAGGGTTAAGAATCTTGGAAATTGATGGATATATGAGAAAGTTATGAGATGAGAGTCGACCGCATCGTGGGCCACGGTTCCTATTATTCTGTCCAACTTTCAGAGATGGACTGTGGCCCACGGTCCACACCATGTGCCATGGACATATTGTAAGAAAATGGATAGACCACACCGTACCGTGGTTTAGCCGTCCACCAGGAGGCACGGTTCCATCATCGTGGGCCACGGTCTCCACCGTGGTCCACGGTGACCAAAAGTTTACTTATAAAAAATAAAATTACCCCACCCACCGTGAAAAACCCGAGTTGTCCCCAAAACGGTTGGGAAATTTATAAAAGTTTCCTCACACTTGATTTGGACACACGCCAAAGCGAGAAAGGTAATTTTTAAAACCAAATTTGAACAAAAAGCTAAACTAAATTATACAACAAACTTGGACCTTTACGAAATGGACACATCCGGTGAGCTTAGGAAGAAACTCACCTTGTCATCTTCAAGCATACTAACATATTTACCTTTTAAGTATGGTTTGAGGCGATATCCATTCACAACTTGTTTAACTTGATTTTGCATATCTTCAATCTCAACATCACCAAACCTCTCTACTCTTGTGATGACATAAGAACCCATCCACTTGCTTTTTAACTTCCCGGGATACAATTTAAGTCTCGAGTTGTACAACCACGCCTTTTGCCCAACTTCAAATGTTCTCTTCCTTATCTTAGAATCATGCACCCTTTTTAGTTTTTCTTTATAAGCCGAGCACATTCATATGCTTCATCCCGGATTTCCTCTAGTTCACTCAACTTCAACTTTCCGGCTTCATGATAATACGTATTAACACTCATAATTGCCCATAATGCCCGGCGAGCCAACTCCATTGGCAAATGGCAACCCTTTCCATACACCAACCGATAAGGAGCGGGACCAATGGGTGTCTTGTAAGCGATTCGATATGCCCATAACGCATCATCCAACTTAACTGGCCAATCTTTCCTATCAACCTGAAACATTTTCATCAAAATTTCCTTAATATGGCGATTGGAAACTTCAACTTGGCCACTCGTTTAAGGGTGGTAAGGTGTTGCAATTCGATGATTAACACCATCACGTTTTAACAACTTACCAAACGTGAAGTTCTTGAAGTGCGACACACCATCACTTATAATTACTCTTGGGACACCAAATATTGAGAAAATGTTAGGTTGTATAAACTTACACACCATGAAGTGATCATTAGTTCTTGTTGCAACCGATTCAACCCATTTGGATACGTAATCAACTGCAATAAGAATGTATAAATACCCACACTAGTTCGGAAATGGGCCCATGAAATCTATGCCCCAAACATCAAAATTGTCAACCACCAAAATGGGATGTAAAGGCATTGCATTACTTTTTGATATACCGCCCATTCGTTGACAATTCAAGTAATGTCGGGCATATTCATTAGCATCTTTAAAAAGTGTTGGCCAATAAAACCCGCATGTAAGTACTTTATACCTCGTTTTAGAGCCACTAGAATGGCCCCCACATGCTGACAAATGAGCATGTGTCAAAATCTCTTGCACTTCATTCTCGGACACACATCTTCTAAGAACATGATCTGCTCCAACCTTGAAAAGGTCCAGTTCATCCCAAATGTATTGCTTGTCATGGGCCATGAATTGTTGTCTCCGTTTCTTTGACCAATGTTCCAGAATCGCTCCCGTGGCTAAATAATTAACATAGTGGGCATACCATGGTGCGGTTGAAACGGCGAGCAACTGTTCATCCGGAAACTTTTCATTTATCTCCACCGGATCATCAACACCATCAAGTGGAATCTGAGACAAATGATCCGCCACAACATTCTCACAACCTTTCTTTTCCCGGATTTCAAGATCAAACTCTTGTAACAATAAAACCCATCGAATCAAGCGCGGTTTTGCGTCTTTCTTTTCGATT
This sequence comes from Bidens hawaiensis, assembly GCF_021521415.1. Lineage (NCBI taxonomy): Eukaryota > Viridiplantae > Streptophyta > Magnoliopsida > Asterales > Asteraceae > Bidens > Bidens hawaiensis. The sequence continues at coordinate 3,235,925 of NW_027491017.1, forward strand.
AAATATCGAACCGCGCTATGATCCAAATACACCACAACTTTATTTCCCAAAATATAAGAACGAAATTTGTCCAAGGTGTACACCACCGCAAGTAACTCTTTTTCGGTAGTGGTGTAATTCAATTGTGCCTCGGATAGAGTTTTGCTTGCATAATATGTCACCACCGGCTTTTTATCCACTCTTTGACCTAATACCGCTCCAACCGTGCTATCGCTGGCATCACACATGATTTCAAACTTATTTGACCAATCTGGTGATTGTAAAATGGGTGCTTACACTAACTTTTCCTTCAAACTGTCAAAAGCTTGCAAACATTCATTAGTTAACTCAAAGGGGACATCCTTCAATAACAGATTACATAAAGGTTTTGAAATTGCACTAAAACCTTTAATGAATCTTCTATAGAATCAGGCATGTCACAAAAATGATCTCACCCCTTTGACATTTTTTGGGGGTGGCAAGGATGAAATTACTTTAATTTTTACTTGATTAACTTCCATTCCCCTACTTAAAACCACATGACCCAACACAATGCCCTCTTACACTATGAAGTGACTTTTCTCCCAACTTAACACCAAGTTCGTCTCAACACATCGTTTTAAAAAAATTTTTAAATCATTAAGACAAGACTCGAAAGTTGAGCCAAAATTGGAAAAATCCTCCATAAAGACTTCCATTAAATCCCCGACCATATCTGAGAAGATGCTCATCACACATCTTTGAAAAGTGGTCGGGGCATTACACAATCCAAATGGCATTCGTCTAAAGGCAAAAGTATCATATGGACAAGTGAAGGTGGTCTTTTGTTGGTCATCAGGATGGATTGCAATTTGATTGTAACCCGAATATCCATCCATAAAACAATAATATTTTCTACAAGAAATTTTATCAATTATTTGATCATTGAATGGTAACGGAAAATGGTCTTTTGAGGTTGCATTATTTTATTTTCTGTAATCGATGCACACTCGCCACCCTATTACTGGTCGGGTGGCAATTTGTTCACCGTTATCATCTTTTATTACCTAGATGCCGGCTTTCTTGAGCACTACCTGTGTCGGGCTCACCCATGCTTTATCTAAAATGGGATAAATGATCCACACATCCAACCACTTAATCACCTCCTTTTTCACCACTTCTCCCTTGTTGGTTTAGCCTTCTCATTCGTAATTATTTTATGCATAACAATCGAATGACTAATACCCTTTAAATTAGCAAGTGTGCATCCAATGGCCTCCTTATTTTCTTCCAAAACCTTTACCAATGCCCTCTATTGATATTCCTCCAAGTTAGAAGCAATGATAACCGGGAGGGTTTCATTATCCCCAAAAAATGCATACTTCAAATGGATTGGAAGTTCCTTCAAGTCAACCTTTGGTGGGAACTCCAAGGATGGCTTTGTGTCCGAGTTGATCTCCGTTGGCAAGCTCTCAAATTGATGTGTCCATGGTGGTCTTCCCTCTTGCATAGCTAAAGCATCTTGTTTTTGTTTTTCCATCCGCAAAGCACACACATGTACCTGTTTAAAATCATCACAAATACAAGCTTCCACACAATCTTCATCATATTCATGAGGAACACAATGATCCACCACATCTGCCATAAAACATTCTTCACCACTCAAAGAATTAGCAACGTTAGTAAAAACATTAAGGCCAATTTTTCGATTACTAAATGCCATGTCAACGATACCAAATTTACAATCAATGATTGCATGGGCAGTGTTCAAAAATGGTCGACCCAAGATAAAATTTTGTAGTTGACTTGGGTCACCCGATGAATAATCTAACACCAAAAACTCCACAGGATATTAAAAATTCTCCACTTTCTCAATTACATATCGCATGATCCCACGAGGAAGTTTATAGGACAAATCCGCAAATACAATCGTGGTCTCAACATGTTTCAAAGAACCAAAGTCATACTAGCCATATAAACCCCCCGGGAGAATGCTTACACCGGCCCCAAGATCTAGTAACGCCCTAGACATTTGAAAATCGCAGACTTGAATATTAACTAAGGGCGTTCGCAGATCTTGAAGCTTACGAGGAAGATCTCCCTTTAAACCCGCACTTACCCGCTTTGTTAAAATTTGCTCGTTTAGGCACTTTTTATTGCCTCTTTTGAGTGCATAATTCTTTTAAAAAATTAGCATACGCGGGCACTTGTTTGATTTCCTCAAGTAGAGGTAAATTGACTTTTACCTGTTTAAACATCTCCCACATTTCCTCCTTTGGAGGACCCCATTTAACAATTACATTTATATTACCCCGGTCAAGCAAACCAAAGGAAATGGAACCACATTTGGTCGACTTCCTTGCTTTTATCTTTTGAATTTGAAGCTTGACCCGAAGTTTGTAACGGTTTTTCAAAAGTGACATGTTTAGTAGGTTTATTAATTTCAATCTCATCATCACTTTCATTACCCGTAATGTCCTCAACTTCCCCAACGACCAAACCCGGTGATAAATCAGTTTTATATTCCTTACCCCCAATCGTGTTGAAAATGGAGTCATACGACTCCAAGAGAAAATAAGGCTCTTCCGTTGCTAGACCCGTATACTTTGGAGTGAATTGGTTCTCACCTCAAATGTTCTTCCAAGTTTATTTTGAGGAATAACTGTTGGAATTGATTTGCCCAAGACACATATTGAGTTGATGTGGCTAGTATGTTATGATCCAAGTCGGGTCATACCCAATATCAAGCTAGACAAACACCACGATATTTATTATTAGATATGATCTAACTAATAGTAATCAACACTTATGATATTTGGGAAAATGGTTTCCTAAATATTTGCACTTGTGTGATAAATAAATTATGTGGATAATTTATATATGAGAGATGTTGTTTATTTGGATAAATAACTTATGTGTCTAAGGAAAACATAAAAAATGGATTTTGGGTTTTGGTGGGAAAAGGCCCACTTTGGCCGGCCCTCTCTCTCTCTCTCTCTCCTTTTATAATTTCCAAGATATGCATGTGTTGTGGTTGGTTGGATCACTTTTATCTTGAACAACAACAAAACAACTTTCTCTCTCACACATAAACTCTCTCTTCTCTCTTTCTCTCGGCCGAACAAGAGGAAGAACATAAGGCAGATTTGTAAGAGTGTAAATCCTAGCAACTAGGTGTTTGTTGGAAGGCTTGAACGGGTATACAAGCTTGAGGTTTTCTCTTTTGAAGGCTTGTCATTCACAATATCATCTCCTTCAAATTTCTGGAAATTTTAAGGTATGTATCCAAACACACTATGGTTGTTATTTGATAGCATGCAAATCGTATATATATCGTGGATTGGGTTTTATATAAAACGGGTTTTATAGACTTTGGAAACAAGATTTAAAACTAATATTTCCGCTGCGTTTTTTTACATAAAAATGGGTTTATATGTTTTTGATAATCTTGCGAAAACCCAACAATGGCATCAGGGCCGCTTATACGATTACATGCTTCAAAAGGGATCTAAAGTATTCGGGTTTTACGGTGTTTTTTTACCATATTGGCTGAAAACTTTAGGCATTTGGTTGCCCCTTGGTTTTTCAAGATTGTACCACACATGCATGTGGAAATATGAAAAATTGAATCATTTGGATGATGAATTTTGTTTGGACAAAATCTGTTTTTTTAGCTCTGGCCGAAAACTCTTGGCTGGAAACCAAGGTTTTCAGTCTGGCCGAAAACAGCTCAAACCCGTTTTCGGTTTGGCCGAGAACTCATGGTTGGAAACCATAGTTCTCGGTTGACCGAAAACATGTTCTCAGTTGGCTGAAAACTCGTTCTCGGTCTGACCGAGAACTCATGGTTGGAAACCATGGTTCTCGGTTGTTAGCCGAGAACTCCATGTTCTCGGTCTTGGCCGAGAACTCCAGGTTCTCGGCTAACCGAAATCTTCGGGCTGAAAACTATAAAGCTTTGGTCTTCTGGCCAAGAACTTAAAGGGATAAAGGGGAACCATTCTGGTCAAGGGTTGACCTGCTTGTTTGGATGTTGTGAGGCTTATGTCAAGAAAAACACCCAAAACAAACTTAAAATCCGATCCACTAAGTGTATCTTTGTAGGATATCCTAAAGATTCTTTGGGATATTATTTCTACAATCAAAACGAGCAAAAGGTGTTTGTTGCTCGAAAGGCTGAGTTCTTGGAAAGAAAGTTTCTTATGGAAGGAACTAGCAGAACTGTGGAACCCAAGGAGGATCGAGAACCACAAGCCCATACACGTTTGGTTGATACTAGCAATCAACAAGAGGTTGTTGAGAATGATCAAATGGTTGATCAAGACACACAAAATATTCGCAAATCTGGTCGAATTAGCACCCCACCGGAAAGATATGGTTTTTTTCATGGATGGATGCTATGTGGTAGATTTGGATGAGCCCATCACGTACCACGGTGCAATGTCAAAATCTGATTGTGATAAATGGCTGGAAGCCATGAACGATGAGATGCAATCCATGCATGACAACTAAGTTTGGGACTTGGTTGCACCACCTCTTAATTTCAAACTGGTTGGAAGTAAGTGGGTTTTCAAGAAGAAAACTTATATGCATGGAAACCTGGATACTTATAAAGCTAGACTTGTCACAAAAGGTTTCACTCAAACTCAAGGGGTTGATTATGATGAAACTTTTTCACCTGTGGCTATGCTAAAGTCTATTAGGATATTGTTTGCCATAGCCGCATATTATGACTATGAGATTTGGCAAATGGATGTCAAAACCGCTTTTCTAAATGGGCATCTTAAGGAAGATGTCTATATGGTTCAGCCTGAAGGTTTTGTCGATCCACAACATCCTAATAAAGTATGTAAGTTAAAGAAGTCAATCTATGGATTAAAACAAGCATCTAGAAGATGGAATCACCGTTCTGATGATGAAGTTAAGAAATTTGGATTCATCAAAAACGCTGATGAAGCTTGTGTGTATAAGAAAGCTAGTGGGAGCATCATTACCTTTTTGGTGTTATATGTCGATGACATACTACTATTTGGAAATGACATTCCAACCGTGGAAGGTGTAAAAGTCTGGCTTGGAAGTTGTTTTTCCATCAAAGATCTTGGTGAACCCCCTATATTCTGGGAATAAGGATCTATAAGGATAGATCAATGCGATTGATAGGTTTAAATCAAAGTGCATACATTGACAAAATCTTGAGAAAGTTCAAGATGTACAACTCTAAGAAAGGTTTGGTACCTATTCAAAGAGGAACAATATTGAGGGCATCTCAATGTCCAAGCTCAAAGGATGAACAAGATAAAATGAATGGAATCCCATATGCATCTGCTATACCATCATGTATGCCATGATATGCACTAGACCGGATGTGTCATGCATTTTGAGCATGACGAGTATATACCAACAAAATCCGGGAACTAGCCATTGGATGGTGGTTAAGAGCATATAGAAATACCTTAGGAGGACTAAGGACATGTTTCTAATATATGGCTATGGTGAGGAGGAACTCATTGTAAAGGGTTACACCTATGCGAGTTTCCAAACTGATCGAGATAATTCTCAATCACAATCAGGATATGTTTTCGTTTTAAATGGTGGGGCTGTATCTTGGAAGAGCGCAAAACAAGATGTGGTAGCATTGTCCACCACTGAATCGAAATACATCGCTGCCTCATTGGCAGCTCAAGAAGCTACATGGGTTAGAAACTTGGTGGCTGATCTAGGGGTAGTTCGTACCATTCTGGACCCTCTAGAAATCTTTTGTGACAACGAGGGTGCGATTGCTCAAATCAAGGAACCCCGTGCACATCAAAAGACAAGGCACATTGAGCCTTCAACTACATAAGGGACGAAGTTGAAAAAGGAAAGATATGTATTCTCAAAGTTCACACTGATCAAAACATTGCGGATCCACTCACGAAGCTTCTAGAAAGGCCAAAGCATGAAGGTCATACCTGTGCCTTAAGACTTCGATATTCTAGTGATTGGATTTGATCTAATTTTGTATTTGGATATCGGAACAATTGTTATTTTGACTCAATCATATGATTATGGTTTATGATTATGACTTTTGAGTTATGCTTCATTTTAGCATGTTTAAATCGATGAATAATTTAATTATTCTAAACGTCCATAGTCAATCATATTTCTGGGAACAAATGTGAAGTAAGACTATTATGAACTTGGATTGGTAGATATTCATAAGGTATGAATACAGCAAGGGTTTGCTGCCAAGGTTCATAGATATTTATGGGATAAATATTGGACTGACCCGCCCTCAAATTTTACTGCATGAAATCCTTGTGATTTGTGGTCATAAGTAAATTTGAGTAAAGGTGAATATCATAGTATCCTCCGACCTGAGATACATATTTGGTCTTGATATTCACCAAATATTATATTTTAACTTAGTTATTCGCTGCTCTGAAATATGTCAGTACATAAGGCTAAGCCAAGTATAGTACGAGGAGATAGTGAGAGACGTATGGAGTCAATAAGGGATTTGTCCCTCTTATTCGTTGAGAGTTAAATGTCTAAGGCCTGATAAGTTAAATCACCAGAGAATGATCACTCTGTCTCTAGATTTAACATGACATTTGTGGCAAAAGGATAAATGATAGTTTCACCTAAATCATTTTCAAGTAAGGGACTTGAAGGGGATGATGTTATTGAATGGAACTACGTCATGCGTATTAGGGGAAGTAAACCGTTGTTAGGCGGTATTTGCTACTTGCATCAATCTTTATGTATCTTGTGCAAGTGGGAGATTGTTGGAACCGATCTGCCCAAGACACATATTTGAGTTAATGTGGCTAGTACGTTATGATCCAAGTCGGGTCATACCCAATAACAAGCTAGAAAAACACCACGATATTTATTATTAGATATGATCTAACTAATAATTATCAACACTTATGATATTTGGGAGATGTTATTATGTGGATAATTTATATATGAGAGATGTTATTTATTTGGATAAATAACTTATGTGTCTAAGGAAAACATAAAAATATATTTTGGGTTTTCGTGGGAAAAGGCCCACTTTGGCCGGTCCCCTCTTTCTCTCTCTCTCTCTCTCTCCTATTATAATTTCCAAGATATGCATGTGTTGTGGTTGGTTGGATCACTTTTTCTTGAACAACAACAAAACAACTTTCTCTCTCACACACAAACTCTCTCTTCTCTCTTTATCTCGGCCGAACAAGAGGAAGAGCACAAGGGAGATTTGCAATAGTGTAAATCCTAGCAACTAGGTGTTTGTTGGAAGGCTTGAACGGATATACAAGCTTGAGGTTTTCTCTTTTGAAGGCTTGTCATTCACAATATCATCTCCTTCTAATTTCTAGAAATCTGAAGGTATGTATCCAAACACATTATGGTTGTTATTTTATAGCATGCAAATCATATGGATCCTGGATTGGGTTTTATATAAAACGGGTTTTATATACTTTGGAAACAAGATTTAAAACTAATATTTCCTCTACGTTTTTTACATATAAATAGGTTTATATGTTCTTGATAATCCTGTGAAAACCCAACAATAACCACTGGAGATGGGTTATTAGTGATGACCGATCGAAAGTGAGCTTCAATTCCCCTTACCATCTCTCTTGCATGCCTTCTTGGTACCCCCATTGGTACTCTTGGTTGAACCATTTGCCTATAAATGGGCCTTGTTGAAATTGTGGTTGGGGCATTTGTTGTTGAAATTGTTGCCCTTGTGGATGAACTTGATGTGGAGCTTGTTGTTCTTGAATAACCGATGGCGGTTGAACTTGTTGTTGTGCAACCGATGGTGGTTGTCTATTAAGTTCATGTACCATTTCCGTTTGTTGCCCTTGAGCATATGCAAAGTTCCCTTGATTCACCCTTTTACTTCCATCACCCCCTCCCCCCCCCCCCCCCCCGTGTAGTAACCTTCCACTTCATACCCCTCAAACTCCCTGTCAAACCCATCACCATAACCATCACCTTGTGTTCTTGAATATTACATGAAAGGTGGTGGTTGATATTGGTAGCTTGATTGTGGTTGTTGAAAGGTTGGTTGTTGGTTTTGTTGAGATGATGATGCACCAAAGGTAGGAAAAAATTTGGAAATAGGTGGCAATGTTGATGATATTGAGTAAGTGAGTTGAGTGTTCATAGGCCCGGTTGTGCAAGTTGGATTTACTTCACTCGATGAAGTAGGTATGGTAGTAGTAATCGGTGAAGGTGGATTTGGTGGAGGTGTGGCTGGCAATGCTTTCCCCAAAATAGAGACAGGTGAAACCATGGTGTTGTTTGATGTGGTTGGAGAACCAAGAAACTTGTTCTCCCTAAGTAGGACTCGGTTTATTCGAAGTATTCGTTTAATCTCAGGATCAAAAACTAGTGACGATGACCTTTAAGAGCCTCTAGTATGCATACACCTATAAGTACCTGCACACTAACACAACCAGCGTAAACCAAAAAATAACAAACAAAACTACAAAAGCTAACACACATCACGCACTACTCCTTGGCAACGGCCCCAAAATTTGACGTGAGGTCGAAAACTCACTCAAAAATAAACCAATTACAACTAAATAGATAGTAGCAAGTAGGTGTCGAACACAAAGAGTTTATGGAATGTATGTTACTAAGTAGATTTGTAATTTAACTATATTAAACTAAATGCATAAAATAACTTCAAAGGTTTGGTTGATTGGTTTAAACAAAAATATCTAAAAACAAATAACGAATTTTAACTGATTCAATAAAAAGAATGCTCTCTCCCGATTTCAGGTTTCCAAGATTGATAATGTTAACTTTTACTTTTGGGATGAACTACATAGACATAGTTCGTGAGTATGTTTTTGATTGTGATAAAAGATGACTAAGTACTTGGGTTGTAAAAACGCAAGGTTGTCACTCGATAATCAGTTTTATATAGCCAACCCTAATTCCCTTCCAATAAATCTCGATTGCCTATGTCACCAAGAACTGATAGTCAAGAACACGAATTACACTGTATTAACAACTACTAATAAAACTCACAATCACCATAGAAATATAATCATAATATCAAATTACTATCCCACAAATAACATAAACAATTAACAAACATTCAATTGAAAACCTTACAATTCGGGAGAGAACATAAAAGAAATTAGCCACACATAATTCGGTTCATCATCACTTGTAACATCCCGGATATTCAATGAATAATATTTAAATATATTATTTATTTATGGCTTAAAAGAAAATTTCTCGGCATAATAGAAAATTATAATATTAAATAAAGAAAGATTTCGCTAAGTTGTCGACTTGTCGTGTGTAAAATAATTAATTAGAATTGAAGAAAGAAAGGATCATAGACTTGGAATAACTAAGGTGGGTTAAAGGGTAATGGGCTTTAGGTCCATGGGCTTTGAGGAGTATAAATATCTCCTTAAACCATCCTAAAACCCTAACTTTCATTTCCATCTTCCCCCATAATCTCTACATACACTCAAGAACACACACACACCTCCATTGCTATATATAAACGCAAGAGAAAGAAGGAGATCCGGGACCAAATCAAGCTAGCTATTATTAGATCTTCTATATATAAGATAGATCCAAGGATTTAAGTTCATAACCAAGCCAAACGACAACAAACGAACACAAAAGGTATGTTTTTTATATTAAAGTTTACGTTTTTATAAGCGTTTAGCTTTGAAACTTGAAACAATAGTAGATCAGGTCTAAACGGAACGTAAAGTAACGAACTTGATGTTAAAAATGAACCTAACGAACCCATGAACATAAACGGCTCATTTAAAATGAACTAGATCTAGTCTTGAACATTTTAAGCTTAAAAGATCCACACTTTATGATTTTTTTTCCGAGTCAAGTCTTACCCTGGAATGGTCACGAGGGCGCTTAAGGGGTAAGTGGAATCATGTTAAAGTTTTATATGCTAAATTATAATAATAATAATAATAATAATAATAATAATAATAATAATAATAATAATGAAATAGCAGTGAGTTGAAAGGAACCCAGAATCATCATCGCATACAATACATACAAACTCGCACACACGGCCAGTCGATTACAACCGAGTTCGATTACAACTGAGCCTTTCACAAACCTGATTACAATATGTATATACATAATCGCATACAATACAACTCGATTACAATGATGGATCAATTACAAATCAACCCCGATGCTAGTGACGATCGCTTACACACACAACTCGATTACATTGTAATCGAGTCCTATATGAGCTCGACTAAGATGATCGCAGACCAATTACACCAGATCAGTCACTTTACCCCAAATCGCATACAACCATCTGTGTAGGCGCATAAAACTGATTACAATGTTATCATAGATTACTTATCAATTGACATGAGATTCGATTACATAAAGGTACTCACATACAACTGAATCACTTTGTTAACTCGCATACAAGTTAATTGATTATCGATTACAAGAGAAGACTTGGTTACAAATGATCGATTACATGGTGAATTTGTTTACAATAGAACCCGATTACAACCCCACTTCGATTACTCTGATTCAACCACATACCCAATTACCTGGTCGCATACAAGCCCTAAGCCATTTACCTGGTGACCGCTTGCTGATGATAACAAAACAAATTGCAATGGGCTTGAAAATAAGGTCCTAGTTTATGGGTTCATAAGCCCATTTTAGCCAGCACTTGTATTGTCCTTGAAAGAGTGGGCCAGAAGGGGGCACAAGATGGGTTGGATCGTTTGGGCTTGGGAAGTGAGCTGCCAACTTCATAGATTCCGTTGTTTTTTTTAAAACACGAACTAGCCGACAAATGGAATCAAAAATATGATGACTGAAACAAATATAATAATTAAAGAGTGTGAACGTTACACATAAGCAATATAAAGAACTAAATAACGACTTTCGTAAAAGGACGTAACCCTGATAGATCCGTTTAACTAAACAAGCAAGTCTAACTTAGCAAGTACGTTAGTTAGCTAAATTACCAACTTAATTAGTTACACGGTTACTTAACATATATATATGTTAACAGTTAGCCGAGCTCAGTTAAAGAGAGGAATAACAATAAACGGAGAAAGAAACAGGATCCAGTGAGTTTCTAGCCCCATTTCTTGTTGTGTTTTCAGGGCTGTGTGCATACTCGATGTGACAGTTAATACACTTACTTTAAATGGTAAGTGTATGCCATGTATGATATACGTGATAGATACGATTAATTGTCTGTCATTACGTGAACGATCTTCGGATATTGCACGTACTGTCAGGTTATGAATAAAGATATGAATATTGTATGTAATGTAAGAATGATGTATGAACGTTATGAAAGAAAGCTTGTCGGTATGTGAACGATCTTCGGATATTGCACGTATTGCCAAGGGAACAAATTAGTTCCTTACATGGATATTAAATGATAGCTTATATATGGTGTTCCTTCTATGGATAATATATAGAGTTCCTTCTATGGATAATGTATAATGCTCCTTCTATGGATAGTATAGTGTTTCTTCTATGGATAGTGTAGTGTTCCTTCTATGGAAAGCATAGTGTTCCTTCTATGGATAGCATAGTGTTCCTTCTATGGAAAGTATATAGAGTGTTCCTCTTATGGAGAATATATATATATATAGTATGGGTAAAAGTAGTGGTTCTTTTATTACATATTACGTGACGTTCCTCCTATAGATATTTATACAAGGTTAAGGTAGTAATACGTGTCTTCGGATACGGGAAGAATGTATGAGAATGAATTGTTTGTTACGTGATTAACTAGAACTCACTCAGCGTAGCTGACTTTTAGTATGCACGCGGGTGAGTAGGATGAGGCAGCTCGCTTGAGGGGAACATGTGGCATTGAATAAGAGGCTGGCATCGGATGACTCGAGACGTTTATCAGTTTTTGTTTAATGTTTTGTGTATTTTAAAACACAAAGATGTTTGTTTAAGACAAGTTATGTAACGTTTTATGAAAGTTTTTATTTTCCGCGAATGTTTTTATTAACTCTGATATTTAGAACTATGTTAATGAGTAAATCCAACGTCCAAATGTGAGGTACCGGTAACGGGGCCTTACATCACATCAATTACATTATGCATATGAATCAAAAACACAAAATCAACGATTGTAATCACCAAACTATTGTTCTTGAACCCACAAATCTCCTCTAGATCATCTCCAAATGATAGATAGTTGAAAAGACTTGGAAAAACGCAATAATAACAAATAATTTTCGGCAGTTATTGCCCGAATCGTGGCCCACGGTGCCCACCATTGGCCACGATGGTCTTCACGGTGGGCCAGAACTCACGATACGGTGAGTTATGGTCACTTTAGATCAGTTGGACCGTGGCCCACGGTGGTCTTCAGCTACCATCTTCATTTTTCTCATCTTTTATCTCTCACGACTCGCCGGTTCCTTCGGTTTCTTCTTTGCACTCCATAGAAGCTCCGGAACCTTTTTTTAACCGGCAAATAACCCCACAACAGTAGTTATCTAGTCCCATGAAATTGACACTTATTTGTAGATTTTTATATTGTTTAAGATCACTTACGGGTCATACTCCGATGCACCCGTCACCTATTATCTCACAAGTCCATGGTTTATTCTAAGTCCATGTCCATTAATAATAATCCTTAAATAACCATAACAACAACGACGACAACAACAACAACAACAACAACAATAATAATAATAACAATAATGATAATAATAATAATAATCCTTTATTATTGTTTATTAATTTTAGAATGTTATAGTAAGGTTATTGTACACATGTCCTTGATGAGCACTTCAATGGTATTGTGTCATAACAAAATCTTGTTTTCTAATTGAAGACCTACTACTCGAAATAACAAACCCATAATCTGAGTCCACCACTGCAAGCTTTCTAGCAATGCTTCGTCAATATCAATTTGGGCACTATTCAAGGTGAGTATTATATCAATTGACTTGTCTCTTCATTCAAAACGGGTTAGGTTCTAGGGTTAGGATGTGAGGATCGTCGTAATCGACCTCCTTATCTCATTGGCTAACCCCTCTCCCACTTTGTTAGAACACTAGTGTCTAATGATAGGTCTTATGGGCTTAATCTATCATTATTGTATTGTATAGGGGCTGAAAATGTCAAATGTAGAAAACTGTTACGATCCATATAACTTAGCCAACGTATAAAACTTATACGTGGCTTATAATTCTTATACACCAGGAAACTTATGCGGACCATAAGCGTTTGTATAAATAGTTCTTTCATGTTAGATTTTCAAAATAGTTTTAAGAGAATCTGATCAGAGAGAATTATTAAGTGTACTTTGAATGTTATATCATTCTAATGATGATTATGAGTGAATGTGTTAGCAATTCCTTTATTATATAATTCCGCAATATGATATAGTATAGTAAACACAATATTATCGATCCGTATCCTATCGTTTTACACATATATGATGATGTATATGATCCGGAACAAGGTCTTTCAGGGGTATCAGAGCTTTTGCCTCGTGTTTGCTACTGAATTGAGCATAATTACTTGAAGATTTGAATAACACAATTACTATATCTTTAATAACTCACTCATTTACGGACAAATTTCAGATTCCTTCGGTGATTATGATCGTTTATACTTGTTAATCAGTTATGCACGAGTGGAATCATCAAATTCAAGCAAATTATCCATTTCAAGTTTCAGATCTTGAAATATGAACAGAACGTGCAGCGTATATGTTTCTGTGATCAACGTATAAGTTGTTTCTTTCGCCGTATAAGCTCATTCCCGTATAAGGTGATTTATCTGTGTAAGGTTGTTATACGCTAAGGGGTTACAAGCTTGTATACGTTTCTCTAACTTATACGCCGTGTAATTTTGTCAATACTTATACGCTCCTTCAAGACTTATATGCTAGGTTAAGTTGTTTTCTTGATTTTCGTGCAGCAATGGAATATTTGAAGGCTTTTGTGACACACCCATCGCTGGTACTTTAGAATATCAATTTGGAGAATGAAATGGGAATGTCTACAAAGCCCCTGAAGCTTTTAAGGATGGAAGATTAACCAAGTTGGGCTGATAATTTCGATACCTATGTTCAAGCTGTGAATTATGAGGCTTGGGAAGCAGTTGAGGTGGAATGCATTATTCAACAAAACGAGAATGGTACTAGTCAACGGCTATCTCAAATTCCTGAGGCTGATAAAGCAAGATTTATTCGTGAAAAGAATACGATGAATTTGTTTTAACAATCGATCAAGTCCGAGATATTCCAATTGTTACAACATAGTGGATCATGCCACTCAATCTGGGAAGCGTTGCTTAATAAAGACAAAGGAAATCCTAACATGAGAAAATCTAAGATGGCTCTGTTGAAGAAAGAGTTTGACATATGTACCATGGTCAAAGGTGAATCGATGCCCCCAATTGATTGAGAGATATTGTCATCTTGTGAATGAGATGAAGAGATTGGGAATTGATAAGGAAGAGTATGAATACATTGACAAGCTTGATGATTCTTTATCTGATTATTGGGAAACTTTCATTATGATACAACAATCAAACCCAATTACTTATGCAAGATTGACTTTAGCCCGATTCATTGAAAAGTTGGAAGCACATGAATTTGAGATCCACAAGAAACAGAAGATGAAGAATACATCAGTAATTCAAGACATCGGATTATACTTTTAACTCATTACAATCGGTGATTGCTCATAGCCTAAAGATTCAAACTGATTTTGTCATGAGTAGTGGTGGTGGTGGTGGAAGTTCACAAGTAAATCAGTATCATCCATCTAACATACCACATTACACAAACACCTACATTGGAACTAATTCTGCTCCTGAACAATCCTCAAAACCTGCAAGTCCATCATTTGATGTTGTTCAATGCAACATTATTGTTAATATCGAGAACAACAATGGACTAAAAGTCAAAAATTATCAAGAACATATGGCTTTTCTAGGATCAGTTCTTGAGTCATATGAGTGTTTGATCACTGGATGTTTTGGGAATTACAACATGACAAAAGAGGATTATGATCAGATTGATCCTGAGAAAATGGAGATCTAGATATTCTTTGGTATATGGCGAGTGTTGTGAGAAGGGCTCAATGGATTATGGAGATTACTAGTAAGAACTGCTTTGATGAGACAACTTCAAAACTCGGATTTGACAAGTCAAATGTCTGATGTTTACGATGCAAAGAAAAAGGTCACTTCAAGAGAGAATGCAGAAATCATGAAGTTGGAGATACTAGTCCTAATCCTTTTGGTAGGGAATGCAACCGGCAATCCATCTATCATCAAAGCTCTCCTGCATCAGCTGAACCATCAAAGAAGAATGAAGCATCGTCATCAAAAGTGTGTCCTGCACAACTAGATGAGGGTTTCAACTGGAATTCTATTATTCACCGAGCTAATGTTGCTGAAGTGATTGATGAGGAAGCTGGAAAAGAGGCATGTGTTGAAAATGCAGGTGAAGCTGAGAAAGAGATGGCAACTGAAGATATTATTGCTTATCTGACTGATGCTAACAAGACTAAGCGTGATGATCAACAATAGAACAACATTGAGGAGGTTACGAGTGATCCGGAGGGGACTGAATCTCCAAAGAGCTTTGATTTGAATACAAATGAATTCTTTAAATCATTTTTTCCACCTGATGTGTTTGAAAGTTTTGCAGGTTGGTTCAATGGCGAGGAAGTGCCTCATGGAAATATTGACTTTGGAACTGATGATGAAGAAGATGAGATTGCAGAAACTGATGAAGTTCATGTAGCTGCAAAGATAGAAGAAATGAGTGATGAAACTGTGCCAGCTGAAGGTGTTCCAGCGACAGTTTATATTGAAGATGTTCAAGAAGAATCCATTCATCATGCTTGCACGGCTAGACAGGTAAAATTTTCTACTCTAAAACATGTTTGTGAGTCATGTGTTGAAAAGGATTTTATTATTGATTCACTAAAACCGACTACAATAATGTTTTTCTTGAATATAAGAGTATTAAAGAAGCTTATGACAAGCTTCAAAAATGTGAGAAAAGCTTGTGGGTGAAAATCCTACAATATGAGAAAACAATTTCCATGTTAACACACAAAGTTAAAGATAAACAAATTGCTATTAATAGACATGTTGATGAGAAAGCGGAACGTAAAAAAGAACTTCAATTGATTAAAATTGAAACTGAAAGAGTTGACACTAAACTTAAAAGCTATTGCGCCTCATCATATGTTCTTTATCACAATGTCCCAAAGCCGTCTGTTGATATATCTAAGGAAAAAAAGGATGATCTGAAATATCATGCCGTACCGCCACCTATTTGGAGCTCCTATGTTCCAAAAGAACCTGAAGGGTTTCTTAAGGTGATGAATGTGGTTACTGGTTCACCACATCATGATGTTTCATCATCTCTTGCGTGTGATGAGCAACCTGTTAAGTCTTTCAATAGCTCTGAATGTGAGAACGAAGTGGGTAAGAAAGTTGCTGAATTTGTGTTTTCTGAGGTAAAATCTAAAACAAGTGATAAATCTGGTAATCAAAATGTTAAAAGTTGATATGAAACTTAATCATGTACTAAAACTGGTAATCATAACTCTAAATTTGCTCAACCCAGTTTTTACTATGAAAGAAACGGTATTGGGTTCAAAGAGGGAAACAAAGAGTCTGTAAAACCAAATGTTGGTTTTCAAAAGATTACTTATATTAAAGGTGAGACCTCTGAGGAAGAAAAATAGGCTATCTTTAGAAAGCAATCTAATGATGAGTTTTATAGACTCAAGGCAGAAAATGAGAGAGAAGAGAATCAAGTTCCACCTATTAACAAATTTGTTGATAGCAGGAAATGTTTCTGTTGCCATGAGGAAGGACATTTGTTTTACCCATGCCCTAAACGATTCTCTCAAGAGAATTGGAATGTGGTGAACAAAAAACCACACGTGAAAGTTCCATTTGTGAGATATACATCTCCACCTATTAAGATATTAAAAAGAGGTGTGGATAAAGAACTTGTCAAAAAGATTTTTTGAAGTAGGTGAGTCTTCAAAAGTTAAGAAAAATGATGGTTTTTATAAAAAGACAATTTATGTTGGGTAGAACTGAGTGGTTAAGGTTAAAATCAAATATAAACATTTTAATTCAACTACTGAGAATGAAGTTGATTCTTCTAAAATTGAGAAAGACGAGGGAGTTGAGTCTTTAAAATCTGAGCCTTCAAATTCTAATTCGTTTAAATCATGCTCATCGGTTGAATCTTTGACTGATTATGAGGATGATAGTATTGATATTGTTTCTATGAGTAATTGAAACAACCCAAGACCAAGAAGGCTTGGGTTTCCTTGTTTCACTAATCGCATACTTTTGTAGGGGCTTTCAAGATCTAATGACTCACGTTGAATTATGGATAGTGGAGCCTCTCGACACATGACTGGAACTCTTCATTTGCTAAAGAATGTTAAATCTATTCGACGAGGATATGTGGGGTTTACAGGAAATAAAGGAGGACAGATTATTATTGAGGGTACTTTATCGAACGGGAAGGTGATGTTCGAGAATGTGAATTACATTACTGAGCTAGAGAATAATTTTCTAAGTATCTCCCAAATTTGTGACAAAGGCTTTTCAACTCACTTTACAAGTCAAGACTGTTTAAGTCTGAAGCTAGGGTTCAAGATTCTGGAATTCTAGAAGATTAGATATTGATAAAAGCTTGAAGGGAGAATGATCTTTATGTTCTTAATATGAGTGTTGCATCATCGAATCAAGGCACTGTTCAGTGCTTTGTCACCAAAGCATCGGAAAAGGAGTCGGTGTTATGGCATCGTCGAATGGGTCACATCAATGTTCGCAAGATGAACTATCTTGTTCACAATCAACTAGTTGAAGGGGGTAGACGTCAAGATTTTTCATTTGAAAATTGATTGCTTGAGTTGTGAGAAGGGAAAACAACAGAAGAAGTCTCACCCGACGAAGTCTCTCAACTCAATCAACTTACCTTTCGAGAGGGTACACATGGATTTGTTTGGTCCCGTGAATGTCAAAAGTATCACCAAGGAACTTTATTATTTGGTGGTCACTGATGATTACTCACGCTTCTCGTGGGTGATGTTTCTTGAGTTGAAAGATGATACCTTCAACAACTTGATGATCTTATTCAAGAAGCTTGAGATGTTATATAATCTGCCAATCCGAAGAATCAGAAGCGATAATGGTACCGAGTTCAGGAACAACCGAATGCTTCAATACTGTAATGTGCGTGGTATTCTTCATGAATTTAGTGCTCCTTATACTCTACAACAGAATGGAGTTGTTGTATGAAAGAATAGGACTTTGATTGAAACAACTAGGGCTATGTTGGCTGATTCGAAACTACATGTTAGCTTTTGGTCAGAAGCTATTGACTCAGCTTGTTACACTCTTAACCGTGTTTTAATGGTAAAGAAGTTTGGCAAAACCTGTTTCGAACACTTAATCGACGAAAGCTGAACTTGAAGTGTCTTGAGGCGTTTGGATCACAATATATTGTGCTTGATCCTGATGGTAAATTTGGTGCTAAGTCTGTGGAAGGTTACTTTGTGGGTTATGCTAGTTCTTTACGACGTATATTCTTACCTAGCATCAACCGAATTGTGCAGGTATAACATGTTGACTGTCAAAGATTGTTACTCCTATTCAACTAAAGGGCGATTCATGGATGTTCGATTATGATAGCTTGTGGAGTTGTTTCTCATTACCTGAAGAGGAAATCACTGATGAAATGGCCACACTGTAATTTTAACAACATTTGGGTGAAGGGTTTCATGAATAAAATACAACACAAGATGTTCCAATCTTTAACGTTGATTCGACACCTGATGTTGATGAACCTGTTGATGATACGCCAGCTACACCATCCTTTGGCGATGATGGTGAAGATCACGATGATGTGATTGAGACTTTAGTTCAACCGATACTGAATTATGATGAAATGATTCCTGATGAAGTGGTTAGTGAAGAGAATGTCACGAATCTTCCAAATGACGTAATGGTTCCAGATGAAGTTATACCTCGAACATTATCATATCACACGGAAGAGAATATTATTGATGATCTTAATACTGGAGTATGAACTCGAAGTTAAATTGACCATAGTCTCAGTTGTTATTATACTCAAGTTGCTCCTCTTCAAATGTTTTATTTCACAAATGTTATATTATACTCAAGTTGCTCCTCTGCAAATGTTTTAGTTCTCGTTCAAATGTTTTATTTCACAAATTGAACCGAAGACATATAAACAAGCGTTGACAGAAGAAAGTTTGGTCAATGCAATGCAAGAAGAAAATTGTTGCAATTTGAAAAGCTTGGGGTATAGAAACTTGTTGATCTACCTGATAACAAACGATGCATTAATACCAAGTGGGTTATCAAGTGCAAAAGGGACGCAAATAGTATAATTTTCATAAACAAAGCTCGATTGGTGGTCCTTGGTTTCAATCAAAGGGAAGGAATCGATTACAACGAAGTCTATGCTCCCATTGCTAGACTTGAAGCTATCAGGATTATCTTAGCTTTTGCATCTTGGAAAGGATTCAAGGTCTATCAGTTAGATGTGAAGTCTTCTTTCCTTAACGGAAAATTGGGCGAAGAAGTCTTTGTAGGACAACCACCGGGGTTTGTCGATCCGATTCACAAAGACAAAATGTACCTGCTCGACAAAGCTCTTTACGGATTACATCAAGACACGAAAGCTTGGTATGAAACATTGTCTCAACACATGTTAGACAATAGCTTTGTTTGTGGCACCGTTTATTGTACACTCTTCACAAAGGAAGTAGATGGTCATTTGCTTATAGTCCAGGTCTATGTGGACGATATCATCTTTGGGTCGATAAATGATGTTATGTGCAAAGAATTTGAGGAAGTTATGAAGTCGAAGTTTGTGATGAGCGCTATGAGATAATTGAAGTTTTTCTTGGGTTTGCAAGTCGAACAGATGTCTGACGGTATATTTATTCACTAGACAAAGTATGTTAATGATATCCTTGAAAAGTTCAGTATAGTTGACTCAACGCCGATCAGCACTCCTATCCCGCTAAATCATGGAATTGGTCCTGATCCCATCGGGGAGAAGGTTGACGAAACACTCTACCATTCTATGATTAGTTCCCTCGTGTACCTCACTACTTCAAGGCCAGACATCATGTATCCGACGTGTTTGTGCGCCCGATATCAATCTAGTCCAAGGGTCTCTCACTTATCGTTAGTGAAGCGGATACTTCGGTATATTAAGGGGTGTCCAGGGGTCGGTCTTTTGTATCCTCGAGAAGATGTATATAAGCTGAGAGCGTATTCTGATTCTGACTATGAAAGTTGCAAGCTGAACTCCAAATCTACCACCGCCGGCTGTCAATTCTTTGGTAGCAGGTTGGTGACATAGCAGTTTAAGAAGCAGACGACTGTGTCCCTATCTACATGTGAAGCCGAGTATATAGCTGCTTCCAGCTGCTGTTCTCAGGTTGTAAGGATACAACAACATATGCGTGACTATGGTTTGAAATTTCTTACTACTCCTATTTTTGTAGATAATACTGCTGATATATCCATAACTAACCTGGTAAGTCACTCTAAAACTAAACATATTGACATACGGTATCACTTCATCCGTGATTGCTACAAGAAGAAGTTGATTACCGTAGCCAAAATTCACACCAACGAACAAAAAGCTGATCTATTTACTAAAGCTTTCGATAAAAACATATTTTTGTATTTGTAGGGGCTTATCGGTATTAAGAACATGGGAGGAGGGAAAGTGAGTGATCCCGAGGTTATGGATTCCGATCTTCGAGTAACCGTTCACCAGGTCAAATTTCTTTTTAAATATTTTTCTTTAAATGGTTTTTGATTTTAGGGGGAAAATGATTTGGGAAAAGACAAAAATATTTGAAAAAATCTTAAAATCCAAAAACATTGAAAAACGTGAAAAATACAAAAACAATAGAAAAGCTCCTCAAAATGAGTTTTGAAGCATAAAAGGAAAATGATAGTACATTGATCATCTTGTTCCAAGTACCGGAAATACTAAGTATAAAAGTCTATTGCTTAATGTTCGGTGCATTGGTAGGCTTTTAAACAAACAAGTAAGGGAATAAGTGATATAAACCTAATTAGCCTAATTGAAATATTGGTTAGCATTCTAGAAAAAGTCTTGGTAATGAAGGTAGAAATGTAATAGCATGTCATACTCAAGCCTTATGTTTCAGTATATCACAAAAATAAAGTGTTTTAAGCGTCTACTGCATAGTCTACATTTCAACGATGTATGGTTTTATGGCCTTAAATCCTGTATTGATGGGATGCACTAGGTTTCTGGAGCCATTGAAGTCTTTATGTGGTTTATCATCTAGGTATTCATTTCGGTGAATATTTAAAATCGTGCTCAAAAGAGCAAATCCCGAAAAGTCATTAAACTTTGATCACTTTGTACTTGGTACAACTTTCACTACTGACTTGATTAAAAAACGATGTTAGTCATATATTGTTCCTCCCTTGCACACGTCTTAATACGAATAAGAAACAGACCCCAGGGGATACAATGTCTGCAATCCGATAGATGAAATCGTGCATACTCATCCTTGGTAAAAGAAACTTAGGGTATTGCTTGATAAGGGGGGGTATGCCTTGTTGTGAAAAACTGTTGCTATGATTGCCAAATTAAAAATTTTAAATGCTTTGATCTACTGGTTCTTAGGTTTAAGTCAAGTTGGGGTGACATGGTAAAAATCAAAATAAGCCTGAATCAATATTAGAATCTAATCATGTTCTGATATTGTGTGCTTAATTGAACCTTAATCTTATCACTGATGTGTCTAAATCTTTTGTCATAAAAATTTAAGTGGACAACAATACCAATGATCGTTTTAACATCATATATAATAAAGCTGAACTATAAAACCATGATGGAAGAACAGATCGATCAATATGATTCCTTTCTCAACTCACAAAAATATGTTTCTTTATGTTCTTTGTTTTTAATATTTTTGTTTTGATTCCAACTTTTCGTTCAAAAACCAAAAATATTTTACATTTTTGTATTATTTTCGATTTTGGTGAATGGTTAATCGGGTTTGGATATCCGAGAATCTGAATCGAGTGATTGTTTTTTACAAAATTATTCAAAATTGGGATTTAAAATTTCAAGAGGATTCATCAAGGTCATTAATTTGGACTTGATTGGGATCAAAAGTGTGAAATTTGTCATGTTTAAACATTGTTTAAAAGTTTTAACGTATAAGTATTTAACTTATGCGGCGTATAAGTCAAATAGTTATACGTGACGTATAAGTCAAATAGTTCTACGGACGTATAAGTAGTATACTTATACGGAGATATTATGTTTAATAATATAATATCAGTTAGATGGTTCTAGTGAGTTTACTGTAGACGTGAGTCTCGAGAAGTGCCGAGGAACAGGTAGATTGTGTATTAATACTCTGATATGAATATTTGATGCAACTCATATTTTATATATCTTCTACACCTTGATCAATCTTTAAATAAACTTCATATCGATTTCTATTTCAAGTTAACATCTTCACTGAACTGTCTATATCGAGGTATGTATATCCGATGCATTAATCATATATTACATTGCATGCGTGTTAAATTATTGAAATGGGTCTTTCGAAAGTTGGAATGTGAGGTGTTAAATCTGTAATTGTTGATGTATTGTTGTTCTTGTTGATGATATTGTTGAAAATAATTGTTTGATCATATATTCAACAGCTTGTGTATTAGTCAAAATAGGGTGAAATTTTTCTTTCTCAACAGTGTAAAGGTAAAATTCAGTTACTTATTGTGTTTGTTTGGAACTGTAGATAGCTATTGATGATTCAAATGATGATGATGAAGATATGTTTACTCAAGGGTTTGCAAGGAAAGGACGAAAGGATGGTTACTAGAATCCATTTCAAGTCTAATATCCGCAAGATGGTGGAATACTTCTCATAATATCATCTGTCCGAGTATTGGATAGATAGTCTGAATCTATGATGGTGTTTTCTTCAAAATTTCATTCACCATCATTACTATAGATTTGACCAAGATCAACCGAGTGAATCTTCGGGTGCCTGGGGTGCTGTCAAGCAGCCATGGGTAATTTGATAGATCTAAAATTTGAAGTTGATATGATCGAAGTCTACTATATATATACAAATTGGAAATAAAGTTTTTGAATTACATATTACAATTTTCAAAGATCTAGCATTATCTGGGTGGGGGGGTTGTTAGAGCATTAGTGTCTAATGCTAGGTCTTATGGCCTTAATATGTCATTATTGTATTATTAGGGGCTGAAAATGTCAATTGTAGAAAACTGTTAAGATCCGTATAAGTTAGCCATCGTATACGACTTATACGCGACGTATAAGTTTTATACGCCAGGAAACTTATGCGAACCATAGGCGTTTGTATAAATAGTGATTTTCAAAATAGTTTTGAGAGAATATGATCAGAGAGAATTATTGAGTGTACTTTGAATGTTATATCAATCTAATGATGATTATGAGTGAATGTGTTAGCAATTCCTTTATTATATAATTCCGCAATATGATATAGTATAGTAAACGCAATATTATCGATCCGTATCGCATCATTTTACACATATATGATGATGTATGTGATCCGGAACAAGGTCTTTCACACTTTGTTTTTCCGGAAACATTTTATTTAAATAGAAAAAAATATTTAGAATAGAAGTTTCCAGCACTTAAAATAAAAACAAAAGCAATACCATAAAAACCAAGGTAACAAAACATATCATGGAGCCACACGTTCACTAACAACAACATAGGATAATGGAAGCAGCAGCTCTGTTGAGCTCCACCACAACCATCAGACTCCGACCACCACATTCTGTCTCTGCATTATCCACACCCACACCCACACTCACCATCAAAACACCTTATCCATTCACCCACCAAAACTCAAAACCCAACAACAGGCTCTCATTACGGGTGTCGAAGTCTTCAACTGGAACAAAGGTGGACTCTTATTCTTCTTCTTCTTCAAGTGTGCCTTCTGAAATGAAGGCTTGGGTCTACGACGAGTACGGTGGCGTGGACGTCTTGAAGTTTGCTTCGGATGTGACGGTGCCTGCTGTGAATGATGACCAGGTGCTGCTCAAAGTAATTGCTGCCGCTCTTAATCCTGTCGATTTCAAGAGGAGGTTAGGGAAGTTTCAGCCCACCGATTCGCCTTTGCCGGTAAGTCTTTCGCTTGCTTAATTTGTCATTTGTAACACTAGTAAAAATTGATACAGTGTTTGTTACTGTTAACAGACTGTTCCAGGATATGATGTTGCTGGTGTGGTGGTCAAAGTAGGAAGTCAAGTAACCGCTCTGAAAGTAGGAGATGAAGTATACGGAAACATAAGTGAGAAAGCGCTTGACGGCCCAAAACAGTCGGGCTCGTTAGCCGAGTACACCGCAGTTGAAGAGAAACTGCTGGCTGTAAAACCAAAAAACTTAGATTTCATACAAGCTGCCAGTCTCCCACTTGCGATTGAGACCGCATATGAAGGTCTGGAACGAGCCGCTTTCTCAGAAGGCAAGTCAATCCTTATCTTAAACGGTGCTGGCGGAGTCGGGTCGCTCACGATTCAGGTATAACAAAATTGAAATATGCCAATGCAGATAATATATTAATATGAATGTTATATGTTTATCGACAAGATTTGTTTATGCAGCTTGCAAAGCAAGTCTTTGGGGCTTCAAAAGTTGCAGCCACATCCAGTACTTCAAAACTCGAGTTGTTGAAAAGTTTAGGTGCTGATTTGGCAATCGATTACACAAAAGAAGACTTTGAACAATTTCCGGACAAATACGATGTTGTTTTTGATGCAATCGGTAAGTCGTTCTGTTATTTGTTTCCTAAGTAAACGTGTTAATTACTGAAAAAGAAGATTCACTTGGGTTACAAAAAAATGAAATAAACCAAAACTGCAAAAATTAGGGATACATAGTGGAATTTGATAGGAGTTTTACAATTATGTTTTAACTTTATGATTTATTTTCTAGTAATATATGTCATGTATAATTAATTTTTAGTAATTTTTAAATTGAGCGCCTCACATACGTGAAGCTCTCGCTTCGCGCCTAGCGCTTAGCGCTTTGGATTTTTGAACCAAAACGCCTCGCCTCGCCTTACGCTTTTTTAAACCAAGGTAATGATTAATTAATATTATACATTTGGGATAAAATATTTGGGTTACATTATCTATTAAACTCTTATAAATTACTTAGCATTCAAATCAGAAATGAAAATCCATTAATTTGGTTCAGTTAAGTTTTTTCGGTTTAAGTTACATGCAAAATCGAAACCGAACCGGTAATTTAACTTTTACGAAAACATAAAACCAGACGTCGAGGTTTTCTGCTTATCCAGCTTTATGGGCACCCCTAAAATTTGGCCTAACAGTTGTGACAAACCGATCAGGCGTGTCAAGACATTCATGTCCATTACTTATGGGTCATGTAACTCCAAACGTAGCCCAATTTATGCCCGATTTTAGTTGGGCCCAAATTTACCTTGTTTGTGTGAATTGTGTCTATCAAGCTATAATCCAAGTATGAGACTGTTAGCTCTGGGATCAGCTGCTTATCAGAATAAACAATAATGCACACAAATACACAGTTACATTATAAGTAATAAGTGTACTTATTGATCATAACTAGGGGTGTAAATGAGCTCGGCCCATTTTATCTTACGAGAGCTCGAGCTCTAGCTCAGCTCGTTTGGAGCTATTTTTCTAAAGCTCAAGCTCAGGTCGTGAGTCGTTTTTCAAGCTCGAGCTCGGCTTGATTATTATATATTTAATTAAATTAAATTATATGCATTTTTAGTTATTTTTGTATATTATGAGAAACACCTTAACGGGCCTAAGCTCAGCTTGAGCTCATGTGCAGCACCTTAAACGTGCCAATGATGGGCTGTGCATCGTATAATCATACATAGAAATTGAAAAGAGTTAAAACTCAAAACTACGCTAGGCTCGTTTCAGCCCCTTGTTGTGCATTCGATGTCTAGTAGCTTGTGAGCCGCTCGACTCGTTTGCGCCCCTGATCATAACATAGTTTTTGAGGGTTGAAAATTGTGGTTTGGTTGCAGGGCAAGGTGAGAAGGCGGCGAAGGTGGTTAAGGAAGGTGGCAGTGTAGTAGTTCTAACCGGTGCAGTGACACCACCAGGGTTCAGGTTTGTTGTGACCTCTACGGGTTCAACATTGACAAAGCTGAAGCCGTACTTGGAGAGTGGGAAGGTGAAGGCGGTTATTGACCCGAACAGCCCGTTTCCGTTTGACCGGGTAAAAGAAGCCTTTTCTTACCTTGAAACTAATAGAGCTGTTGGGAAGGTGGTTGTATATCCTATTTCTGAAGAGTATATTTTGGAAAAGTTGTGAAAATAAATAAATGTGGTGTGTGTTATTGATATTATACTTCATAATTAATTTAAGGTTAGTTTCAATCTCTTCTGTTCATGTTTTGTATGCATATGACTCAGACTCAACGATTATGTATTGCTTGTTTGTGTTACGCTTGACAAATCAATTCTTTCAAGGTAATTTTTGTTTGCTTAGCTTGATTGGTTGATTTTGTCTTAAACAGTACCTATCCTGAAATATAGAGGTTGCGCTTGTTGACACCCCTGCCTCCAAAACCTACCTTTTTATGTAAAGTATTGTTTCCAAATAATATAAAGTTTAACACAGCGAGAAAAAAAAGTACTAAAAATAACAGCAGAAACTACTAATGACATAAAATGGTTTGAAAACTATAGTATTGATACATTGAAGAGCAGAGACACATGAATAAGGTAGCATGAAACCCCTTGAATAAACGAGTTGAGAGAGAAAGAAACTTTCTATTCTGTTCTATTCAATTGGATGATGAACGTACAAGCTAATAACGAACCCTAACAACACATTTACAATCAGACCCTCTCAACTAAGTAACAACTAGCACAATTGTCTGTGTATACTTCATATTTTGTATGGTGATAAACTGATAATGATAGGTTGTGATAGCTTTTCATAAGTTAAAAAGGCTTTAAACGTCTTATGGTTCATGGAGCTTTTTAATGGTTAAGTTGTTATATAGATATAAATTTAAATACTACCTCCTAATCAGTCATACATCTTAATGATCTTGCACAAAATTACCAAACAGCCCCTTAGACCATGTGTAGTCATAAAGCTCGGGTTATGCGTCACGTGGCGCCCAGTCAGAGTTATGGTTTTGTACAAAAACAGGCTGTAGTCATAACTCTCCACATCCAGGCGTTATGCGCCACGTGGCGCCCAGTTACTATTTTTTGTTTTGTTTTTATTTCATTAAATAATTAAATATAAAATTAAAAAACTACATTAAAAAAAGAAAAATACAAAAATAATAATAAGACTCTCGGGTTGTATTGCTTTTAGAGATTGAACTCTCGGTCGTCTTTAGATAGCTCATTTATTATTGTTATTATTATTATTATTATTATTAATTTCTTCTTCTTGCATTCCATATTTCCATTCCATAAAATAAAGAAAGGAACCCCTTTTCTCTCACTCACTCACTCACTTTGTTAGATACATAGATACACAGCCATGAGTAGCAGCAAAGCTAAATCGAATTGGAAGAAGGTCGCTAGACTCAATGAGCAGCAGCCACTCGATCACTCTTCTTCACCTCCTTCAACACCTCCAAATGGTACTTTCACCTTTAATATATAGGAAATATTTTTTTTTATTCTCCGACGGTCAAAAAGCAACGGTCCATCTTTGATTAGTGTGCCATTCTCCGCGTTTTGTATACAACGCACAAAAAAAAAGCTTCAACATAACGCGGGGGGGGGGGGGGGGGGGGTGCAGTGTACCCCCGCGTTTTCCATGTTAAAGCAACCCAAAACGCGCCCAGTACGGGTGGTCTTAATGTCTCGTTGACTTGCTAACTCTCCAACACTTAGTCTTGTTCATTATGTTTAAGTTACTTGAGTCTCTTAATGAGTGAAGAGGTAGGTCCCAACAAAGCCATGTTGGACCCGCAAGACTCACCTTGAAAAGGGACGTCTGCGCAAAGACCAACTGGATCCGCAGGACCCACCATGCTCAGAGATGAAGACCTTACACGCAGTAAGCCAACTGTTCCCGCAGGAAAGCCTCCCTTGGTAAAGTACCCTGCCTGTTCCCGCAGCTGCAGATACAAGCCAAGGAGGAGGGCTACCCGCACTAACAGTAAAGCTACACGCATAATGCACTAACTCTTATACTTCAGTAATGTCACCTGAAAAAGGAATGAGCAGGGCGGGAATATTCCCGCCCAAAATAGCCAGTCCGTACGCTTCTAGAAGATCTTTTGTACTATACCTACCAAGGTATGGACAAATAGACAAGATCTGGTAAAAGCAACCCATAAACCAATCACAGGGTGACAGCTCACCAACAATAGTACGAGGAGCAGCACGCTCCAGTACAAAAGGTCACTATCAGCCGCTGCATACCCACCAACTCCCATCGTGGCACGAACATAGCCCGTAGTTGGTGGAAAAGGAATATTATACAGCTGGCCGTACCTGCTTGGAAACCTACCTTCGGCTATAAATACTCCAACACCTTGGAACGGTATCATCTTATCTTATCTTCTCTAGCTATTTCTCTCTATATACACTTATATTCAGAGCAATCTAGTCTGATTCTCACGCCGGAGGGTGGTCACAAAGAGGAACCCCCCCCCCTCTCAGTGACGAGCTCACGGTGTCTGTTTTGCAGGTCGAGAAGAATAACCATCTTTGCCGGACCTAACCCTCGTGGGAAACATCTACTTAACCCCCAGATTATCCTTAATCTGCCGGGGACTTCTAGTGTTTCTTCACTGGCGCCATCCGTGCATTAAGCTAGAACTAATTCTTTTTCTCAGTTTTTTCAAACTTCTGAAAAAATGGTTAAGGTTACTCCAACGCCAAGGCCACCGAGTGACCAAGAAACTCCGGTAACCACAACCCCAGCTACTGGGGGAAACACCGGTGAATACACGATTTTTACGAACACTACCCCGGTTACCCAAGCGGGGGCAAGTGCATTAAACAATCCTCCCATGGGATTCATTGATACACAGTTGGAGAAACAACAGACGAGGCTTCCCCGCCAAACACTAGAACAAGTTAAAGCTTGGGCGGAAACACGTCAGAAAGAATTCCAAGCCGAGTTGGATGAACGTTTACGTTCACTCCAACAGGCCAATGACGAATTCGGAAGCATTCGACAACAGCTCAACATGAGCAATGGTTGCGAGTATGTGGATGATGAAGATTGGGAAGAATCTGACAGTGACGCAAACCCTCGTCATAAGGCGAAAGGGAAGCGTAAACAAGACTTCCACTCGAAGAGAAATTTCAAGGAAACCTTCAAACCAAAGAACACGGGGGGAAACCCACGTGACTTCTCCAAAACTTTCAGACCAACTGTTGCGAATGCGGGAACTTCCAAATTCGCAAGGGACATTGCGGAAGCAATCGCTCCAAAGAGTGCCAAACAGATGTCCAACATAGGCACTTACGATGGCATATCTGACCCGGACGATCACCTGAATAGATTTATAGTGGGGGGCAACCGTCAGTAATTGGACGGAACCCACATGGTGTTACATGTTCCAAATGACGCTCGTCGGGGCAGCCAGAGCGTGGTTTGATCGTTTACCGGTCCACCACATCTATGATTGGGCAGACTTCCAGCACAAGTTCAGCCAGCACTTCAGTCAACAAAGGAAATATACTGAAGAGCAGTGGACGATCCTCAACTGCGTCCGAGAGGAAGACGAATCTTTGCTAGACTTCATCACTCGCTTCAACTTGAAGAAGCTAAGTCTAGGCACCATTAGCGAAGATCTTGTTCGCGCCGCTTTCATCCAGGGCGCTGAGTACCCAGAGCTCATCCGCACATTGACGGGTAAAGATGGCATGCCATCCACGTGGGATGCCATCATGACAGCAGCTAAACGCTTCGCCGAGACGGAGAAGCAACTGGGTAGAAATCTTCCTCAGAGCACAAACCTCTACACGCAGAGAACAAGAGAAAATAACGTCCGTACCACCCGACAAAATAAGAAGAGGAAGCTTGGTATTTGGCAGTCAAGGATAAACTTCGACACCTCATCCAGCTCTCGCCCTCTCTTAGGCGGAAGGGACAACACGCACCCGTCGAACCGGAATCCCAGATGGACGCCACTCACCAAAAGCGTCACCGAGATATTTGCCACCGAGAAACTCCCATGGCCAAAGGCTCCAATAATCCGACAGCGTCATAACGCTGATCAGAGCAAATCCTGTGACTTCCACGGGACCAAAGGCCACACCACGAAAGAATGCACATCTTTGAAGGATATCGTCGAAACATTAGTCAAAGATGGGAAACTCACACACCTCGTGGCGTCAATCAAGAACGGAGGGAGGAATGACAATCGGTACAAAGGCAATGGACGAAAGCCCGTCGACATCAGCATTCACATGGTTCATGGCAACGTCAGAGGAAGAAAACGACGAACAACAGAGCCAAGTGCGTGGAAGGAAGCTGAAGTGCGCTTCCCGCGTGTGCCAGGAGGGGCCAACAAAGAAGGCCCCATAGTCATCAAAAGCCAGCTGGGGCACTACATCACCTCCCGCACTCTTGCTGATAACGGCGCTTCGTCAACGGTCATGTACAGGCAGTTCTTCGACAAGCTAGACGACGAAGACAAAGAACGCCTAGAAACAGTTTACGCCTCGATGGAAGGGTTCGATGGCAGCACAAACACCCCCTTGGGTATCCTATCCTTCCCCGTCACTCTCACGGACGGGAAGTACTCCCGCACAGAAGACGTGGACTTCGTTGTAATGAGGAAGCCACACCACACATACGACATTCTCTTCGAGAGAGATGTGATGGCAAGATTTAATGCCGTGGTGTCTTCAGTCCATGGGATGATGGGATGGCCAACAGCTGATGGTGTCGCGATGATCACGGGCATTCTCCAGGTATGCATCGCATCTGTCTCATCTAAACCCAAACCAAAGATGGCTAAACCAACCATTACCGAGCCGGAAGAATGGGCCTTTAATGGCAAGCACCCTGACCAGGCCGTTACCATTGGCCCAACGATCACTAATCCCACGCGCACCTTACTCAAACGCTTACTGCAAAAAAATGCTGACATCTTCGCGTGGACCCCAGCTAACATGACTGGTGTACCCCGAAGTAAGGCGGAGCATAAGCTCAAGTGTGACCCGGCTTTTACGCCGGTCATACAAAAGCGTCGCGTAATGGGTACGGAACAGGCTAACGCGTGTAGAACCCAAGTCAAGGAACTCCTTGACGCAGGCATCGTACGCGTTAGTAAATATCAAACATGGGTTGCAAATCCCGTCATGGTACCGAAATCCAACAAACAATGGCGCATGTGCGTAGATTTTAAAGACCTAAACAAAGCATGCCCCAAGGATTGTTACCCGTTACCCGAAATTGACCTTAAGGTAGATTCGTTAGCACCGTTTCGCCTTAAATGCTTCCTTGATGCGTATAAGGGATACCATCAAATCCGCATGGCCGTTGACGATCAGGACAAAACCGCATTTCGGACGCCCGATGGCACATTTTGTTACCAAATGATGCCATTCGGACTTAAGAATGCTGGGTCCACGTACCAACGCCTGATGGACAAAGAGTTCCATGCCCAAATCAGGAGGAACTTAGAAGTTTACATGGATGACCTGGTCATCAAAAGCCTTGAGCCAGAGACGATGTTGACAGACATCGAAGAAACTTTCAACACGCTCAGAAAAATAAACATGAAGCTCAACCCGAGCAAGTGTTCCTTTGGGATGGAAGAAGGGAAGTTCTTAGGAGTCATCGTTACCAAAAATGGCTTCAGAGCGAACCCTGAAAAGGTCGAAGCCATTATGAAAATGGAATCACCTACTACCATCAAACAGGCTCAGACACTGAATGGACGACTAGTCGCACTTAACCGCTTTTTGGCAAACCATGCGGATAGGTCGTTCCTATTCGTGTCAACATTGAGAAATTGCTTGAAGAAAACGCACTTCCGCTGGACACCAGAAGCGGAAGCAGCTTTTCAAGAGATTCGGTCACGCTTGATCGAACTCCCAACGCTCACAGCACCAGAAATGGGGGAGGAATTAATTCTCTACCTCTCCGCCACAGACAGAGCAACCGGGGCAGTCTTACTAGTAGAACGAAAAAGCATCCAGATGCCCATCTACTATGTAAGCCGCGTCTTAACGGACGTGGAAACCCGGTACTCTACCCTGGAAAAATTAGTCTTAGCACTTGTACAGGCTTCACGCAGGCTAAGACGATATTTCCAAGGTCACCCAATCACCATTCTCACCAACTTCAAACTTGCAAACGTTCTAGGCAAACCCGAGTTGTCGGGACGCCTAGCCAAATGGGCAATTGAGTTGGGGGAATACGCGATAAAGTACAAGCCAAGACCAGCCATAAAAGGCCAGGTCTTGGCCGACTTTATTGCGGAAGTCCCCGCATCACGGGAAAAAGAATGCCAGGAAGAGGCTCAACCCTCTTCCGGACAAGACATTAACGATGTCTGGCGACTCTATACTGATGGAGCAGCCAACAATGAAGGTTCAGGTGCAGGGTTGAAACTAACTAACCCGGCAGCCAAGAATACACTTACGCTATTCCGCTTGATTTCCCAAGTACGAACAATGAAGCAGAGTACGAAGCATTCTTGGCCGGATTAAGAATTGCGCGTAAGATGGGAGTGAAAAACTTGGAAGCCCACGTGGACTCCATGCTAGTAGCCAACCAGATAAACGGGACGTACACGGCCGTGAATGACATAATAGCCCTGTACCTTGCACAAGCCAAAACCCTTATGCGCGATTTTAACGATTGCAAAGTGGTGCACATCAAGCGAAGCGAAAACAAATCTGCGGATGCGTTAAGCAAGCTTGCATCGTTAGCCTTCACCCACTTGGGAAAGGACATCCGCGTTGAACTTCTTGGAGCACCATCAGTCCCGCACAAGGAAATTTGTGTCATCCAAACCGGCACGGAAACATGGATGACACCAATCATAAATTACCTTGCAGCGGGTATACTACCAGAGTCGAAGACACAGGCAAGAAAGATACGCTGTAAATCACTGAACTATCAACTTGTCGATGACATACTTTACAGGCGTAACTTTCTTGGCCCACTCCTCAGATGCGTTGACGACCAAGATGCCAACTACCTCCAAAGGGAAGTACACGAGGGCATCTGTGGAGTACACGCAGGTCCACGCGCAGTTGTAGCTAAGCTAAACAACGCGGGATACTTTTGGCCGGGGATGCACACGGATGCGCTGGCCCACATCAGAAAATGTAGGTCCTGCCAGCTCTACGCACCCAACACGCATCGCCCGAAGAACGAACTTGTTCCAGTCACTTCTTCATGGCCATTCCAGAAGTGGGCCATCGATGTGACAGGCCCATTTCCCACAGCAGCAGGAAACGTTCAGTTCCTAGTGGTAGCCATTGACTACTTCACCAAGTGGATAGAAGCAAAACCCCTAGCCCAAACAACCGCAAAACATATCAAAAAATTTATTTGGGAATTTATTATTTGTCGTTTTGGACTTCCACAGAATTTGGTGAGCGATAATGGCACCAACTTTGCTGACCAGAAGCTACAAAAGTGGCTAAAAGAGCTTCAAATCACCCACACCTTTACCTCAGTGGCACACCCGCAGGGTAATGGTGAGGTGGAAAGAGCAAACAAGAGCATCGTCGACGGCATAAAGAAAAGACTCTTGGAGCATAGATCCGGCTGGGTGGACGAAGTTCTGCATGTCCTTTGGGTAAACAGAACGCTGAAAAAAGCAAGCACGGGCGATACTCCGTTCAGCCTCACCTATGGCACTGAAGCCATGGTTCCAGTCGAGATTGGTCTACCCTCACCAAGAGTCATAACTCAACCAGAAGACAATGATGCGGAAAGACGGTTAGACCTTATGCTAACCGAAGAGCGCAGAGACCTAGCCGCAGCGCGTGAAGAGAACTACAAGCGACAAATGCAAAAGTACTACAACACGCGGGTGAAACTCTGCAACTTCAATGTCGGAGACTACATACTGCGTAACAACGAGGCTTCGAACCAAGAGCGCCCAGGAAAGCTGGCCCCGGACTGGAAAGGGCCATACATTATTAAAGAAGTTTCGGGAAAGGGCGCATACCGGCTCGAAAGGCTCGATGGCACCCCCATCCCAAGAACATGGAATGGAGCTCAATTACGCAGATGTTACATGTAGATCAATTCCAAACTTGTAAAGAGAAGGCCTATAGCCACTTCTAATGGAAGTGATTCTCCTTATCACATTGTGTTGATAGCCTTACCTTTATACTTATGAACTGACCACACTGATATGCCGGTATTCACCGCACAAATAAGTGAGGGAGGAAGTAAGTCGTTGCGTGTGGAAAGCGGCACAACCCGCATAAACACAAAAACAGTAAATATTTCTAAGGGGAAGATGAGGAAAACCTTCACGCAGGTCAGATATAGATAAAGTTTGGTCATCCTACTAAGTGAAAGTGACGGTCCTACCCGCACAATCATGATAGAGGAAACAGAACATTAACCTATTATCTAACACGCGTCGAAAGGTTAACTTATTCAAAACACTTAGAAAATTGCTAAGTTAAACCAAAATATGCATGAGCAAATCATATAATGTTTACAAGGCAAGGCGTCAACAAAACATTTATATTCACAGTAAAAGTTGTTCAAACATTACAAAATGGCTAGGTATCTACCCGCCTACAAAAATACAAATCTAACGGTTGGAAGGAATCTCAAGATTCAAGCTTCGGGACCACTTCCTCTAAACCCACTTGAACCCGCACCATCAGTCGGCTGCGGCGGTTTCTAGGAAAGCTCTGAGAACAGCTAGCCCGTCATCAGCACCAGCAACTTCATTCACCTTCTCCACAACCGGATGCGGGAAGGCAGCATACTAGTTCACAGCTTGGTCATAGGCAGCTTCAGTATCAACATCGTGTAAAGGAAAATTGGAAGGCGGGATGCCTTTCTCTGTAAATCCTAGACCAAGCAAGAAACCAGCCTTCTCCCCATCCACATGAGAAGCGTTGAGGGCTGCGCTCATGGCATCATCATAGGATGTGTTCGCGAATATCCGATGCACAATCTACAATAAAAAATATATATATAAAACTTTTCTAAGTATAAAGAAAAGCGCAAAGCAATGAAATTATGGAGCTATGCGTACCTGCGG
Source organism: Bidens hawaiensis (assembly GCF_021521415.1). Taxonomy (NCBI): domain Eukaryota; kingdom Viridiplantae; phylum Streptophyta; class Magnoliopsida; order Asterales; family Asteraceae; genus Bidens; species Bidens hawaiensis. Next base: position 3,271,150 of record NW_027491017.1, read on the forward strand.
CAACGCTTCTCGTAGAAGCCAATCCTTATTAGATAGAGCTTCTTGAAGGGTAGCTTGAGCTTGATCGCGGGCGCGTTCAGCTTCATTCTTGTTGAGGTTGGCAAGCAACACGTCCTTAGCAGCAGCCTCTTCAACGCCTTTAAGCTTGCGCTCAGTGCGATCAAGCACAGCCCTCTGATCCAAGAGCTCCTGTAGCTTCTTGGCATCCTCTAAAGCCAAAGCCTCATGAGCCTGCTAAAGCTTCTCCAGTTTGGCTTTAAGCTCTTAATTCTCAGCGCGCAGACGCTCAACAACGGCTTCAGCTTTGGTGGCCCTTTCGGTCGCATTACGCGCAGTTTCCTTGGCTAACCTAAGCTGTTCGTTAACAGCTTGAGTAGCCTTGGAACGGGCCTCATGCCTGGCTTGGATCTCGGCCTCAAGGTCCTTGAAGGCCTTTTCTTTTTCAGCAGCGGTGGCGGCAAGCTTCTTGTTCTCCTCCCGCAGCGATCGCACCTGAGCCACCTCCAGGCTACGCGCAGTCTTTAACTTGTCGTTTTCACGACAAAGTAACTCGACACGCGGCTGCATCCGGGCAAGAAGAATTCGAAGCTCGTTGGACAACCTGCCCTCCTGGTAGCTAGCCATAGCCTCCCCCAGTGCACCGCTTGGAGCGGCATGGCGCGCCCAGTCGACGCAGTCTGCAGACGTCCTGAGAGTCGTGCCTCGGCGGATATTCCACCTTGGCGCATAGACCTCATTGGAATCTGAAACTGCAACAAAAAACAGTTAAGAAAAAATGAATCAGGAGGAATAACAGGCCAAAGTAACCCCACGCACCTGTAGGGTCGATAACAGGCCGATAGCCGCTAAACCCATCACCTGAACCTAAAGGATATCCATCCAAGAGGTCAAGGAGATGGGAAGGAGGCAAAGGATGGACTCCCTCATCAACAGAGGTAAGTCTAGAGGTCCCAACTCTAAACATACCTGAAGAACTGGCCCCAACAGAGGCAGTCGCTGACGCCGAATGTGACAATGCAGAAGCCATTGAGGTAGAGACCATCGAAGATGAACTCATTTGAGATGAACTCATAACCGTGGTAGCCGCCGCAGACGAGCTCGCGGAAAAAGTCACCGCCGGTCCGGTGAAGGATGTAGTAAAGATGGCACTGACGGCCGGCGGAGATGACGTCATAACTGGAACAGTTGCTTCAACAGTATGAGCAACTGAACCAGCAACAGAAACAGGCGCGGCCGCCTGGGTCATCGCCTCGGATAGGTTGACCAAACCTATCGTTGTGGGTCCTGAACCGCTTCCTCCCGCACCGCTCTCGAAAGCGGATAAGCCCACTCCTGCATGAAGAATAAGATATTAAAAACAAAGGCGGAAGGAAATGCGGAAAAGGTACACAAAAAATATACTTACTGGCTTTCTTGATCTTGAAAGACCGGACAGGCGGAGATAGACCCGATGAAACTGGCCTCTTCGTGCCAGTCACCTTCGCAGCGCTTGGTGGCTCGGAAGTAACAGCCGTTGTCTCAACCTCTGAGACAATGGTCTCGTCACCACCACCAAGATTCCCCACCGCCTCCTCACTTTCAGTCTCGAAATCAGACTGATTCCCCAGGTCGACGACGGAAGCAACCTTCGCCTTGCCCTTCACGCCAGCAGCCTTCTTCTTCCTCACAAAGAAAGGCCCATCTGCGGATCCCTCATCAGAAGATGACAAAATCAGAGGAACTCCAGCAGAAGTTTGAGCATGGAGAGGACGAGAATTAAAGAACTCCTTACCTGGCCGAGTGGCGCTTAAAATTTCGTGGCCCGGCGGGTAGACCTCTACGAATCTATCCGCCGTCTGCTCCAAAATGGGCAACTCGTTCTCATCGAGATCATGAGTACCCAACCGTGCGGGACCACCAGTCTCCCGCGGATGCAAGAGCGACTGTAAGTCGTTCCCCTCTAAAAAAAAAAAAAGAACAATGTTAGAAGAAAAACACTAAACCAACACAAAAGACAGAGCATACCGTAAGGGATATAGTTCAAACCGTATTCAAGGAGGATGGGTATTTGCGGCGTCCCAGACCCGGCATCCTTCCACACGCGGCTCATCCCAAGCATCACCATCTCAGACTCCGCGAAGCGATAAACCGGAGTCTGAATCTGGGAGATCTTGGTGAACCATTCCGTCTCCTGGTAATTGGAGGCGTGAAGGTTAGGAAGTGCCCTCCCGTTCTTGAACGTCATCGCGATGGGGACGACGGGAGCGGAGATGTAGAAAAACTCCCGCTTCCAAGAACGAAGGCTGTGCTCAGTAGCGCAGATTTTCAACCCCTTGATCCGAGTAACAAGGGTATACCAACCCTGGATGCACCTCCAGGTGTAGAAGGTCATCAGACGGTCGACACGGGGCTCGATGTCTAAAATACGGCACACCCATTCGAAATGGCGAACTTTAGCAATCGCCATTGGGTGCACCTCCGATAAATGCACACCGTGTTTCTCCAAAACACAGTATACGAACTTCGTTAATGGGAATCTTAGATTCCCATATATGAAGAACGAGGCGTAAACCCCTATCTTGCCCTTAGGGGCATCGTACACCGTCTGGTTGGGCTCCGGAAACTCTGGCTCATACGGCTCCAGCATGAACTTCTTGACGATGTAATGGTATACATCGACAGAAAGAGTACACTGGCACTCGCCAGCAGTACTCTTATCGTCCTTATCGGACGTAGACGTCGAGTTCTCGAGGTAAACGTCAGACTCCTCGACATTAACCTCAGGATCATGAGTAGAAGAAGACATTTTTTAAAATGTTAAAGAAAGCGGTTTCAGGAGAATGCTCGCCGGAAAAGATGAGTATTCGCCGGAAATCGCTTAAAAGGAAAAGAAGAATGAAGTGAAGGTATGGGATGAGATACACCCTCTCCCCCCTTATATACTCATCGCAATGAATGCGATGAATTTAATGCGGAGAGAGAGAACGCAGGTGCAATGAAACGGCGACACGTGTGGATAAAGCAAGCTGGCAACAGGTGTCGGAATGGCGCGTGACATGAAACTCGCGCCCACGCGCCTGAAAAAACGTCCTGATTGACCACATGCTGTCACGTCGTCATAACTTCCTGCACGTCCTGAAACCGTCAGAAGACGCCAACGTCCCTTCAACCGTTTGGACTGTCCTTATCATTTCACCAACTCTCCGAATTCCAAAAAGATTCAAAAAGATTCAACTATAAGAGGGAATATACCCCCCTTACCTTGGAAAACAAGAAACCGTAAGACAAGTGCGGGTACAGTGTCAAGGCGAAACCCTTCACATACTTAGCACCTGCAGGGAATTGAAACCAAGAATGATCTTATGGACCATGCTTGCGGAAAGAGAAATAGCACCCCCGCATGGCGGGAACGTTGAGAACTAGATTGTTTGAAGCTTCAAGGTGGAATTGGTTGTTTAACATAACTGATCACTATGTCAAACTACTAAAACCTCGTGTAGAATCTACACAAGTGAAACTCAACGCTCCCGACTTGCGAGGAGGTTACACACCTACCCGCATCATACCCAAAGATCAGGCAGAAAAGTCGGGAATTTCTGCAAGTGACATTAGGAAAACTGCGGGAAGAATCCCCACGGAAAACCTTAAAAAACGAAAAACCCTTTTCAAAACCCCTTGCTTAAAGTCCAAAAGTTCCCCTCATTAACGATTCATGAGAAGAACAATGGACTGGGGGGACTTGAAGAGGTAGGTCCCAGCAAAGCCATGTTGGACCCGCAAGACTCACCTTGAAGAGGGACGTCTGCGCAAAGACCAACTGGATCCGCAGGAACCACCATGCTCAGAGATGAAGACCTTACACGCAGTAAGCCAGCTGTTCCCGCAGGAAAGCCTCCCTTGGTAAAGTACCCTGCCTGTTCCCGCAGCTGCAGATACAAGCCAAGGAGGAGGGCTACCCGCACTAACAGTAAGGCTACACGCATAAGGCACTAACTCTTATACTTTAGTAATGTCACCTGAAGAAGGAACGAGCAGGGCGGGAATATTCCCGCCCAAAAGAGCCAGTCCGTACGCTTCTAGAAGATCTGGCAAAAGCAACCCATGAACCAATCTCAGGGTGACAGCTCACCGACAATAGTACGAGGAGCAGCACGCTCCAGTAAAAAGGTCACTATCAGCCGCTGCCTACCCACCAACTCCCATCGTGGCACGAACATAGCCCGTAGTTGGTGGAAAAGGAATATTATACAGCTGGCCGTACCTGCTTGGAAACCTACCTTCGGCTATAAATACTCCAACACCTTGGAACGGTATCATCTTATCTTATCTTCTCTAGCTATTTCTCTCTATATACACTTATATTCAGAGCAATCTAGTCTGATTCTCACGCCGGATGGTGGTCACAAGGAGGAACCCCCCCCCCCCTTCTCAGTGATGAGCTCACGGTGTCTGTTTTGCAGGTCGAGAAGAATAACCATCTTTGCCGGACCTAACCCTCGTGGGAAACATCTACTTAACCCCCAGATTATCCTTAATCTGTCGGGGACTTCTAGTGTTTCAAAATCGTGTTCATTGTATTCTACAAGCTTTTTGTCAACGCTTGTCTCCAATGGTTCAAAATCAAGTGTACTCAGGACTTGACAACTATCTTCAACACTTAAGAAAATACTTTAAGCTCTTAGGGTATGTTTGGTTGGAAGAAATGGAATGAAGAATGAATGGAATGAACAAGGGAATGAAATGGATCATTTCCATTCGTTTGTCTTGTTTGGTTAACCTATGGGAATGAGATGAATAATTAATTTATGTTGTTTGGTATCCAAAAAAAATTGTATGAATGAAATAGAAATAATAAAAACATTCCTATCTCAAAATATATTTATTTTTTTACAAAAAAAAAAAAAACTGAAATGGCGAACGATGGTGGTAGCTCTGGCGACGAAAATGGTGGTGGTGGTGGCGGTGGGGTGGTGATGGTGCTGGCGGTGGGGTGGCGGTGGTAGCATTGGTAGTGATGGCGATGGTAGGGTGGCGACGACGAAGGTGGTGGTTAGGCAGCAACAGTGGTGGTGGCGGTTATGGTCAGGTGGCGGTGGTAGCGCTGGTGGTAAGGTGGTGGTGGTGGCGATGGTAGTGGTGGTGGTTGTTGTTAGCTGGTGGTGGTGTTGAGAAAGTAGGGTGAGGGAGGAATGGAATGAAAAAAAGAAGGGGGGGGGGGTGGGAAGGAATGGTTTTGATGGAATGGGATTCCATGTGTAATGGATGATTCCATTTTATTGAGCAACCAAACACCACTTTATTCTTTCTTATGTAATGAATCATTACATTCCTTCTGTCATTCTTACATACCAAACGCTACCTTAGTATAACCTAAGTCTTTAAAATCTTTTATTGAATGAACAAACACATTTTTTTAGTTAAAAAGTTATTATATATAACTGAAACCAAGCTACATCTGCATAATGGGTAAGCAAGCAACAAGCTGCGCCGCTATCCCTTTTTGAATCGCAAAGCCTATTCTACTAAATATAAATCCTTGGTTCCTCGGGCTTTGCGAGTCACTGTGGACTACCTTCTGCACCCGCTCCATAAAGCGAACCGCCTCGGGAGCTAGGGATCCAAATGTGTCGAAGGCAAATGGAATGAACACGTGCTGATTCTCCAAACACGTTGCATCATGCTTAGAAACCTTCTTAGATTCCGCTCTCAAAACCGTCTGTCCCGGTACGAAGCCACTGTCTCTCAGCCCCACCAACGGGGACACCCTAGTGAGGTCAACACACGCATGCTTACCCCCTGCCCAGCCAAACACAAGAACGTCCGCAGGACGCAGGGTAGATCTTCCCTCTCGCGGATCAGTCAAAAAGTTAACGGGTGCCTCTTTCTTGGCTGAGATCCCGGCACGCCTAAGCACATCCCATAATACATCTCTAACCCAGTCATGACGATACTTGAATCCCGGCAATTCCTTATAGTGGAGGGCATGCTCACCAAATCTATCCAAACAAGCTTTTTTACAAATGGGGCATGATTCATCTGGAGGGAAAAGAGGAATCATAAGCCGGTATTCAAAGATGACTCTGTATTCAACTGCCGACATCCGTTGCCCAAGACCTTCAATGGGCACAAGAGTCAAAAAATCCTGGGCATGAGCCCTCTTGAGACAAGCTAAAACTGCCTTTTTGTCTCGGGGTCATATCGAATCACTCCTCCAAATCCTGTACGTGTTTACCATAAAGAGCACTCGCCAAGGTTTGTTGAGGTTTCTTGGGGGCGGTCTCCTTATCAGTAAAACCGCCTGGATCAAGGTCCGGGAGATTTGTTCCAATATTACCAAGTGCAAAGAGTAGTCAGGATCTACCCCTATAACACCAGCGTTTCGCAGGATGTGGTCCTGCAATTTCCACGACTGGGACCTGGAAGCCACAAAGGCATATGCGGAGACATCCTCAGCCGAGAAAATTCCTAAGCCTCCGCAATGCATAGGGAAGGAAGCCAACCTCCACTGGAGGTCCCCAAAATGCGTTCCTCCACACACAAAAATATCTTCAATTGCCCCCGCAGGCCCCGCATCAAAGATTGACACAGCCTCTTTGACATGTTCAGGTTGACAGCTCCGGAGCCCAAACACTAACTTATCAACCCCCATGCACGAGCGCAACAAAAGGAGCTCACTTTGGGGGTCTCTCAGGTCCGGCAGGCGTTTCATAAGTTCAACCGCCCTTAAAGCTCTTTTAGTTGTCAAAGACCGAATAAACCCTGCATCCCGACTAACCGCTCCCCCCCAGGAGTTTAACTCCCGTCACAGGCCTGCTAATCTCGCTAGGGAATAAACCTAACACTTTCTTCGAATCATCACATAACGGCCAAAAAATCTCTGTTTTTCGAATATTAAGCCTAAGCCCTAGAGACGCCCCCTCTGAGCGAATAATGCTCAACGCTCTAGCAACCTCCTTAGTCTTACCAACGATAGTACCATCGTCTAAATACCACGTATGGAAGGGCAAGGAACTAGTCCCCTGCACCCTAAGGATGAGCGGATGAAGGACCAATGCAAAAAGAAGAGGGCCAAGAGGGTCCCCTTGCTGCACCCCAGTAAAAGCCCCAATATGAGTATCCCCCACATATAAACGGGCGGGGCGGGCATATAAAAACTAGACCCATGGGAAGATGGTTGGACATATGCAGCTAACTTCCCTGAGAAGGGTCGTCCGATCCACCTCGTTGAAAGCGTTAGAAAAATCAACAGTGAGCATAGTCAGGGACCCGTCAGAATGAAATGCGCTCAAATATCTGTTAGCACTATGCAATACCGCTTCTTCCCCATTAGGGATCCCAACCCCGAATTGGAAATCCACTAGATAAGCAGCCACCTTTTTCCCTATTTTATGCATAGCGACTTTTACACCAATCTTCTCCAAATGGCCCCCACTGCAATGGGTCTAATCCCATTGCCAAGCTTCAACAGGGGGGTCAACGATGCCGAAGTAATGAACTCCGCTAGAACTTAAGGACAAAGCCCCCCAGGCCACAAGTTGAAAACATTAGTGATGGCCTTTAAGAGCCCGGAGGCGGTTGGAGACCCCTGGCCACAGAAAGCGTCTAAAATATGTTGCGCCCGCAAAACCATCCCCCCCAAAAGATGTACCTTTCGGGAAGGTTTTAATACATTCCAGCAAACAATCACCGTCCACTTGCAAGGCTGGTTCCGATGGCACGACGGAGGGCATGGTCGGGAGGTCCACCACAGGATGTTTATCTATCAATGCTCTCAATGTATCTCCCCCCCCCCCCCCCCCGCAGGCGCGACCCCGGATGAACACAGGACTTTGATCTCCGCTGCGTAATGGCCATCCGGTTCAAGGAGCGGTAGCAACAAGTCTTCAAAACCTGCCTCATCTTTCCAAACAGCCAAAGCCCGCATGATGTAGCTACATTGAAGCGATTTCCTGTTACCGGACCTTCGTTCCTGCCTAGTAGCCGGTTTGACAACACGTAACGTGCAACAAGGTAACAACAAAAGTTTAACTCAAGCCTCAATAGACCCTGGGGCATCCACCACTTTACGGAGCCCCCCTGACAAAGCCTGGGCAAAATCCATGCGACACGCGGGCGTGATACTCTTGACAGTAGCAATAGGAATGGCGAGGATGCGCTCAAGGAGAGCGACATCTAACACAAAACGTCTCAGACAGACCACTCCCAAGTTCCACCTGCGAATCGCGGGGTTGAGGGATCCCCACAATAAAATTAAACTCACCTCCTGCACGTGGGGTGCATTTAACCACTTCTTTTCCGTACAGACAATGCCTATTCAAGGCATGCAAGGCCATGCACTCCACGCATAACCAGTTCTTAAGCAAGCGCAAGGTTTCGACAACGTCATTGTAGAGTTCCAAGTCCGAAGCAAGACGCTCCTTTAACTGATCTCTCCTTTCCTTTAAATTGAAATGATCCCGCTGGAAATGCATGAGTAACCTAGAGTACCCATTGTATCCCGGGATACCATCTTTGCAAAAATGAAAATTTTTAAAGGGGTGATGCCAAATCCCCGTGCCCGATCTAGGACCCGGCTCTCCACTACAGGCCCTCATTAATCACTTAAGAAATTAAAAACTTTTTTGGGAACAAAGGAAATTAAAATAAAATTTGGTGTTGGCATTTAATCAAACATATGGTGTGCATTACTAGCGAAACCTCCAAACTAATGTCATTCAAAACAAATCGCCCAGAAAATGAAATGCTAGAAGACCAAATAAGCAAAAACCGAGAATGGGTGATGACGGTGGCAAAATAAGGGTGGAGCAGTGAGGTGGAGATGGGAAGGGAGGGTTACGGTGGTGGGATACGGTGGAGCTGTGAGGCGGAGACGGAGGTGGTGGGTTAGGGTGGTGGTGGAGTGAAGGGTTAAATCAATGCCAAAAAAAAAAAAGAAAACATCAGTTCAACCGTAAAGGAGAGTATCAACCGTAAAGGACTTACCATTTCCTTTAATTTGATACTACCAAAACCTAATACTAACATATTCAACCAGATATTTTATGAAGTTTAGAAAGATAGTAACTACAAGATCTTCATTCACATTTTGAATGAGAATATTTAGCAAATCAACATGATCTCTTTGAGGCAATTTTCAAAGTTCTTCAAAGGTGTATAAAGTGATGGCAGCTAATCTTCTCCTAACCAATAACATTCTAGTAGTTCAACTGAAGATGCACCAACAATCTGATCATATACCGAAATAGGAGTTTGGTTTAGTATCTATGGTTCAGGAATAGTTTTGGGAGGTGACTCAGGCTTTGATTTCTACTTAGACACATATTATGAATCTCCTTTAAAAACATTGATCATAAGTTATTTCCGTTCAACTGTTTCTTGATCTCTAATCATCCCAATCTCCAGAAGTCTTCTAAGAATGGGCACATAGTACTACATCACCTCAAGAAGAGCTAAGACAACTTCCCGGTCTCTAGAAGCCGAATGTATTAATTCTCTAAATAGTGTGGAGGGAGTTGTTCACTCCATCCCAGTCCATCTTTCGCCTCCTCTCCTCCATGTAATCACCATGTCAGCTTTCCACCGTTTTCGTGCCTATTTATCTTTCAAGGGGAATTTGGTATTAATCTATCTTTCACCATTAAACAATTGAAAAAATAAAAAACTAAATTAACATTATTTTATATAGATTAAAAATCATAAATATATTCAAAACTATAACATTATATTAAAAAACAATTACATGATTTATAAATAATATTGAATATAAACTACTTTCCGAGGTGGGTTGTCACATCCCAACATACGACGGAAATACCGGGGCGCGAACTGTTAATTCACAGCTCACAAGACACTAACATGCAAAATTTATATGACAATATCTAGTATATTTATTTAATTTCAATTTTCAACCAAGTACACAAGTCTCAATCAATTACAAATTTAACCAGAAACAAATAATGCAATATCAACTTATCTTTTTATTTATAACCTAGAGTTTTTTCTAAATAATCTTCAACATTCACTTCAAATTCAGTTTCGTTTCGGCTTTTTTGTTTCGTTTTGGTCGGTTCGATGTTTTTGTTTTGTTTTGGTCAGCTTTTCAGTTGAATTTCGCTTTTTTGTTTAGTTTTGGTCGTTTTTCTATTTCAATTCAGTTTTGTTTCGGTTTGGTCGATTCGGTGTTTTTGTTTAGTTTTGGTTAGCTTTTCAGTTTCATTTCGTTTTGGTCACTTTTTCGGTTTCATTTCGGGTTTTTTTTTTGTTTTTGTCTTTTTTTTAGTTTTGTTTCGTTTTGATCAATAGTTTTGGTCGTTTTTCTATTTCGGTTCAGTTCCGTTTTTGTTTTTTGTTTCGTTTTAGTCGGTTCGGGGTTTTTGTTTCGTTTTGATCGTTTTTTGGGTTTCGGATGAGTTTTATTTCGCACGTGATAATTTGGGTATTTTTAATTAGATAAATTTTGGATAACTTGGGTATTTTGTTTTGACCTATTTTAACCTATAAATAAAACTCACTTGTATATTTTCAACCCATCCTGACCTCCTTGAATAATTTTTTTGATCCATCCTAACCCATTTTACTTTTAAAGTTTATCCATCTTGACCCAGATCAATCCATATGGGTTGGGTTTGCCACGGTTAGGATATACCGTCAAGGATTCCTAGTTAAATAATGGTAATAAGATTAATTATAAAGATATAACATGATTTAAAAAATTAAGATTTAATGGGATTTGAGTTATGATTGGGATTAAAATATTACTGAATTGAACGATTGATTTTTATAGTTGGAATCATTAGTCTTATTAATTATAAATTCACTATAAGGCCCCGTCTCCGGTGCCCTACATTGGACGTTGGATTTACTCATAAACACAGTTCTAAATATTAGAGTTAATTAAAACTTTACACAGAATATAAAACTTTCATAAATATTATACCATAATTCATAACTTTTCTTAAAACATAACTGGAAACATGTCTTTCTGTTCAAACATTAACAAATAAATCTTCATATGCCAGCTTCTTTATTCATCTGCTATGTGTCTCCCATCAAGCCAGCTGTCTCATCCTACTCACCTGCGTGCATACTTAAAGTCAGCTACACTGAGTGAGTTCTAGTTAATCATACAACATACAATCAGTTCACATACTTGCACACATGCCCGAAGGTGTGTACATCATTCATACTTTACTTTACATACATAACTATCCATACCACGCAAAGAGCCTTCCGCCCTATAACCTCATAGATATTATAAGGGTCTGGTCCCCAACATCACAGATATTATTAGGGTCTGGTCCCTACCCTCACAGATATTATTTGGGTCTGGTCCATATCCTCATAGATATTTTTAGGGTCTGGTCTCTATCCTCACAGATATTACTAGGGCCTGGTCCCTATCCTCACAGATATTATTAGGATCTGTTCCCTTTGTTTCGTGCCACTGTACCATACCTGTCTTTGCATACTATCCTTGACGATACGTGCAATATCCGAAGATCGTTCACGTACAGTCAACATATCTTACATACATAATTCATACATCATATATAAATATCACACATACGTCATTCATACATCATACATACATCATGCATACGTCATTCATACATCATATATATCAATCACATCTTTAACTACTACCTGGCAGTACATGCAATATCCGAAGATCGTTCACGCACTGTCAAGCAATCATCATACGAGGCATACACTTACCACTTAAGGTAAGTGTATTAACTATCACATCGAGTATGCACACAGCCCCGAAAACATAACAAGGAAGTGGGGCTAGAAACTCACCTGAACTCGATTACGTTCATCGTTAACTATTATTCCCTTCCTTAGCTGTGCTCGACTAAGTGTATAACAATTACACATATCAATTAACTATCAATACTCACATCGCGTTTCTAGTCTAGTTGTAACCCTCAATGAACGGGGGTCCGGGGGTAGCACCCCTGGCAGCGGGGTCTAGGGGCGGCAGCCCCTAGCAGCGGGGTCAAGGGTTTCTTTGTAATTAAATCATTTTTTTTTCAAGTATAGGGACTTTTCTGTCATTTTGTTAAACTTCTAGTTCATTACATTGTTCTTAATGAATTGGGTTATCATAACGAACTGGTCCTTGTAACGAATTGGACCCTCTAACGAACTGGTCCTTTGACGAATCAGTTCATGTAGCGAATCAGTCCATGTAACGAATTGGACCTTCCAATTCGCTATCCCCTTTAACGAATGACTATAATGAATCAAGGGTGATTCATTATCTTTTCCCTTAACGAATTGAACACGAACTAAAGCTAGTTCGTTATGCTTTCTTTAACGAATTACTTGGCGAATCACCCCTAGTTCGTTAACTTCCCGTTAACGAATTAGGGTTAGGTCAGAGAATGTCAGAAACATTCTCTGACATTCCTTTATCCTCGTACCATTTTCGGCGCCGTCGCTGGAAAAACGCGGTTTCGCCGGAAAAACGAGTTTTGACTCGTTTTTCACCGTTTTTTGCCTCGTTCGATCCAGATCTGAGCTAGGGTGACCCCTAAGCTCATCATAGGTTCGGTTTATACCCGATTCTACCCGGATCTCATGACTTAAATGGTTTAACAGTGTCGGCTCGTCATTTCGTGACCATATCTAACGGGTTTAAGCTCATACAACATCATACTATCATTACATTAGGTCAGGATCGGTTCTTCTTCTATGTTTCGGCTAGAGAGAATTAGAGAAAGAGAGAGAGAGAGAGAGAGAGAGAGAGAGAGAGAGAGAGAGAGAGCTTAAGTGTGTGTTTTGATGTTTTATGGAGTATGTGTGAAATGAAATTAAATGGGTAATTATGACTTATATAATTATGGATCATGGGCTTAAGCCCATGGTATTTCCTTCCTTCCTTCCCAAGTCCATAACCCATATCTATTTAACCCAACACTAACCCGACTCATAATAACTCGTATTTTATTTATTAACTAAAACTCGAAAAACGGGATGTTACATTCACCAATAATTATTCTTGATAAAGTGTATAATTAAATATATAAATCATTTAGATAATATAAGATATGCTTGAAATAATAGAATCTAAATAAATAAATGATTAAATATAAAAGTTAAATAAAATAATTTAATTAAGAGTGAGATACACTTTTAATTATTTGAATAAATAAAATACTAATATATAAATAAATATATAATGTGTAATTATTTAAATGTAATATGTAGTAAGATGTAAATAAACATTTTGTTTAAATCTTTTTAAAAGAAACTATTTAATACGTTTATTGAATATATAATATACATATATAAAGATAATATAAACAAATTTATAAAGACATTCAACGACGAGAAAACACCAACAATTTTATACTTGATAAAACAATTAAATAATTTAAATAATAAATTATTTAAATAAATAAATATGGTTTAAAATATAATAAATAAATTATAATAATAATGAGTAAATATAAATATATTTGAATCGTTAACAAAGTTTTAATAATAAAGTTATATTTAACGTGTTTAATATGTTTGCTATATTTTCCCTAAAAAAATTAATACATATATATACACACACACACAAAAAAAAACAACTTGTAACAAGATTTAATTGAAGAGGAACGTAACTCAAAGAGATCGGTTTAATAAAATAATATTTATTTTTAGCTAATATAAATTTATCATTTATTAAATTTAATTATAATTATTAACAAAATCTTTAAAAAAAAATAAAACCTTAAAACCGGGTGGTCGAGCCCGAACCCGCGACCACCAGGTTTTTTTTGTTTAACAAACACCCCAAACCATCTGCTCCAGCATGTCAGTTGGGTATTAGATGAAAACAATTTATTATATACAATCTCCCAAATTGATATAAACCCTAGATCTCAAATCGCTCAATCCATTGCTTGATTGTTTAATTAATGTTAGGGATTTTGATCAAGGATTAAATACGAAACTAATACATGTATTAATTATCAGAAACAACGATGAATTGATGATGAACGATGACGGCGACGTTGCGGCCCAAAATCGACCTCATATTCATACCATTAGGCTTTTAGTTTGTAAACCCACTTAGGGTCTGATTCACAAGATGCAGATGAACATGTATACCATTTTAATTTGGTTATTATTGATTCTACATAGTCTAACCCCATTTTGTAATGACGGGTTGGTTATATTTTACAATTCATATCTTTGTGATCTTGTTTTCCTAATTAATAATGTCGGTATAATACGTAAAACACATGTAAACGATCTCAGGGAATCAATTTCGATTATAGTACGAGAATTAAGGATCAGGAAATCAATATGGGTTACGGGTATGAACTGGATACGGGTCAAGGATCTAGGTAAACGAATGCCGATTTGGATATATTATAAATTTTACATTATGGTCCTTATACTTAAATGGTGGAGACAATTCGAACTAAAACCATGTTTAGGGTGGATTTTGTATATAACTCTTAAGTTTAATAATGAATAAAAAATAAGAAAAAAAATATATTGTAATAATTTAAATATTTCATTTGATTAAAATTACCCGAAAACGAGAGCGGGTCGGGTATGGTTAAAAATATAATAAAGGAAAAAACCCAAGTTGTTACATAATATATTGTGATGGACCTCTCTAAATGCGATAAAATAAACAAGTAAGGAAATAAGCAAGTAACATTCAATCGTTCAACACAACAAGTTATGACATTAGTAGTTTAAATGAAATAAATGAATTGATATAATAATACGTTTAATATCATATGGCACGCATAAATTCCCCAAAACGGTTTTGAAATCAGTAAAATAAGGGAGTGGTTACTCACCTTAATGATTGGTGAGCTAAACACTAAAATAAATATAATAAACGAATCCCGAGCCTTTAACGTGCTGACTGATAAGACACAAACTGACCTGGAACTTTGAGACATGAAACTAGATGTAAAAACCAAGAACATAGCCGCTGTAATTAGGCTAATTGGATATGTTGATATAATGCTAAATATATATGTTTCCCTTGTTTATTTTATTTAATATTTTAATTTTTTTTGTTCTTTTTTAGTCAAGATTTGTATACTACTAACGTTTTAGTGTGTCGTAGGTTCCGGGATTTGATCATGATTAAAAGGGGAGAAAAACGAGCTGAAACGAGCCGAAACGGAGATCCGGAACGCGTCAGGAAGGGTCAGAACAGAGAACCGGTCTGACCGGACCCAAGCACGCCGCGCCGCGCGAAGAGGGAAGGCTAAACCCGGCCGCGCGGCACCTAGGCAACACTGGCTAGATTTATTTCGTTTTTGCTTCTTGTCGGGCCTTGTTTTGGGTATTTAAACACCTTTAACTTAAACATGACATAACCTGGAAACCCTTGGCCGATGTTGGAGAGTTCTTGGAGCCATTTTACTAGTTTCTTGGTGATTTTGAAGGCAAGAGGACATCCGGTGAAGAGCTACACGTTCACGTTCGAGTTTACGGGTTTTATCATCTTCGATTCCCCGTTTCTTATATTTTCACCATGTTTTCGTTATTATTCGTTTTGTTTGATTTAGACTTTATGATGCTAGGCTAAATTCCATAAACTACCTAGGTCGTGATGAACCCTTAGTTCGGTTTGATTTTATTTGGTTTCGTTTCGTTATGGATTTTATGTTCTAAGTAAACGGTTGAGTTTGATTTAATTAATGCGTATGATTGCTTGGTTTTGTTTACTTGAATTTATTGTTTCACATTGCCCTTGTTGATTGTTTCATAGGATAGGGTTTTGTTAGGTCATTTACTGTGTGTTATTGGCTAGTTTGTGATTAATATGCATTAAAATCATAGAAACAATAAAATCAAGTAAATAGATAAAAGTGAACTGCCAGCCTAGAAAGCTGTAAGGTGATAGGTTGTTGATAGATCTTTGATTGTCGGGATTACTAGATTTAGTTCTTTGTAAGGAGTCCGTCTATGTTTGATTGTCAGCTTAGTCTATTAAATTAATTGGGTTTGCTTTGCTATCTTTTGAATTCCGCGCTGTAAGGTAGGTTTTCGTAATAAAAGATACTTAGACATAAGCAATTAAATAACCGTAAGGAAGTTTAATATAAAATTGGTGAGTCCTAAAACTTGTTAGAAATCCATAGGCGTCTTCTTGAAATTCAAGGGTTCTGTTCGGGTTTTCTGTCAATGGTCTATTTTATGATCCTAGTTCCATAACTTGAGTTTTCCATTTAATTAATAACCGTAACTTTGCGGATTCTAGCCTAGGTAGTTATCTTCATCATCTGAATTAATCAAAGTTTTCTAAATTGTTTATTAGTTTAAAGTAATTAGGGTTAAAGGTTTATTAATTAATTAATTAAGTTTAAGGTAATGATTATGTTTTATTATTATATTAATTAGGGTTTGGTTTTAATTAGTTTATTATTAGTTTAATAGTTAAGTAATCATTAGTTAATCATTAGTAAGTTTTAATTATTAGTTAATTAGTATTTAGAGTTTTAATTAATTAGTAAAATAAATCCCCCTCAAATATTATTAATAAATAGTCGTGTCTTGTAGTTGAGTCCAATTTAGCTAGTTTACGTAATTAAAAGAGTCTCGTGGGTTCGATATCCGGACTTACTTAGCTGTACTAGAGTCGACCGGTTCACTTTCCGGTTAGTAGTTTAAGTTATGTTCAAGGGTCTAGAGTATTACTTAGTGTCTAGATTAGTATAATTTTAGTTAATAATTATTTGACTACTTTTAGCACATCATATGTAAAACTCAAGTTATGAGAGTTTTAATATTTAAGCAAGCTGGTATTATTCATAATTCAAACTTCGAGTCAGGAGTTTGATTATTTTGAATTGCTAGAACTTTCGAGTTTTCCTACATAATTAAACGGTGAATCGTTAGTTATCATTGTGATCGGTATTCAAATTTTAAATGAGTTATATTTTTGTCACCTGAATTTTCTTTTCCACCATTCATTAGAACAATTAAGTTGCTTGGTACTTTCATTCCAGCCTAGACCCGTATATCCGTTCTTAAGTGACTTCCAAAGGTTGTATTCTTTTCTCATATGGTCATATTTGTTCTTCATAGCTTTGCCACTGACGAATTTATGATTTATAACCTTTTCAAACCCTGGCTGAAAAGAAACCCATTTGAATAAGGAAGTTCGACCATGCTTCGTTATATATCTGTATAGATGGTCTTTAAGCATTGAAGCCCCCAATGAGTCTCAATGCTTAAAGACCATCTATACAAATATATAATGAAGAGAAAACCCTCCAATAAAAGGAATCAACCATGGTTCTCAAAGTAGGAAGAATGGATGCTTACCACTAGACAATTGCACTAAATTAAACAAATAATGAATGGAAATCAAACCTAATCAAAAAGTTTCCTAGTAAATTAAGTTCTAATCACTAAAGTATAACTCTTCATTAGGCAAGATGTTATAGGATGAGCTATTATATATATACTAATTCTCAACTTTTGGTTATATCACACTTTGCTACTATTCATTAATTTAAATTATTTTAATCATGCCATTGCAATTCTTTACTTATCACGTGTACAAACAACACTAATTCCAATGATGGCAGTTACTAAAGGTTCTCAAACTTTCTAGCATAAATCACAAATTTACAATTTTAGACTCCAGTCCGGCCAAGAGCACTGCCGGCAACGTACGATCACCGTTCAGGTTTGACTGAATAAAATCAAATCTGGAGATTTTTATATTCTATTATGGGTTCAATTGGTTATTAGCTGAAGCAATAACACAAAATCAACACTCTCCTATAATTTCTATTAGGGGAAATTTTGGCACTTTACACATTTAATTACTTACAGAGCATGTAGTTCAACTTATTTTTACAGATTCGCAAATTCATGTAGGGTTTATTTTTTTTTCTATCTACAATTTGTGTCATTATTAACTAACGATCTTCACATTGTTGGTCTTTTACATTTGTTATTACATTTTTATGCTTTCTTATTGTGCATTATTTGATTTCTGTTGGGTCTTCAATGTGCAGGTATTTTCAATTATTGCGTTGGACTTCATTATTTGTATGGTTGAAGGTAGGTAATTTCTGGTCACAAGCTTCAAAAGTTATTGAAAATTGGACATACTATATTTTTGATAGTTTGACTTCTTATAAGTCAAACTGAAAGTAGTGGCCCAAACTATCATTTGGGAAAAAATATTTTAATGTTTTAGTTTTGACAACTTCAAACCTTTTTATGTTTTTTAACTGTCTATTGAGAAAAACCAAACATCAGATCATTAATAAGATAAACGTAAGAATACGTGGGATTTGAAATAGTTGATCTAATTTCTACAAAAGAGGAACGCATTTGATGGATACAGATGCACAAGGAAAGGAAGTTTGTATTCAGAGTTGGAGGATTAAACAGCAGGCTGATGCATTCCAAGAAAGAATCTCATACACTTACGCAAGTTGAGCTGGGATAATCCACTGCAAGAAAGTGACTCCGACTTGGCATAGAACATACTATTGTATTATTGGATAATGATTCTTTTATTGTAAAGATAACATAAACTTTATATTATTTTGTATTTATTTAATAAGCTATGTTTGAGGAACTTTCTAACGAACATGTAATGAAAAATTGACACGCTTCATGGTTTAACGTGCTGCAGCGCAACGCGCGCGGGTCACAATACTAGTTTAACCTATCAAGCATTATATGTTCTAACGAGCCGAAGCGGACTGCAGGTTCAGGTCAGACTTGAGCTTCAAAAGATGTAATTTTGATAACGGATCAACTTTCAGTTTTTCATGTTACTGGTCAGTTTGTTTTTTGTTATGGGTCAATAGTATTTAAGAATATTTGCAGGAGGATTGATTTACTGTATCTTTTTTTAAAGATTTGCAACTTAAAAGGGCGGGCAACGCTAATTTCGGGAAAAAATTCAAAGTTTTGGTCAAAATAGGCGTTTCAGATAGATTTGTTTTATTTATAAACGAGATAGATTTGGCGGGTTATTTTGATAACTCAATTCGGGCTTGTTTGCTTAACAGGTTGCATACAAGGGCAATTTGGGAATTTTTACATTGCATGTCACCCAACTACAATAAAAATATATATCAGTTAAATTTTGCATGGGTTGTAGTTTGTTGAACCAAAAATTGTTTCCTTAATGTTGAATATTCTAATAACTTCAAAAGGAAAAGTTAGGTTCTATGATCAACTTTTTGTTTCCTGAATGTTGAATATTCTAATCACTTAAGAAGTTATATAAGTTTGAAAATTAATGTGAGTATATTGATGCAAAATAAGTGAGTAAAAGTTTGGTTCGGTACGGGTTCTGCTCACAGCGGGCCATGATTATCAAATGTTGAGAATCTTATTTCATTCCTTTAGCTCATGGAACTAAGTTGTCAAAAATAATACAAGCAAGTTGATTATCAGTCATACCAGACTTAGGGGTGTAAACGAGCCGAGCCGCTCGTGTAACATCCCCATGATTTTGATCTAAATTTGACAACTTAATAAAGTTGAAGGATCAAAAATATTCCAAAGATAAGTAATGGGAATATTTAAATAAGGAAAATAAAAAGAAAATAAGGAAATAAAAATATTCCATAAAAGAAATCCATTCAATTTAAAGAAAATGAGACGAAGAATCCATCCCATATGGAAAGATGGAAGAAAGTGGAAGCATTCCACATGGGTATAGATAAGGAAGAAAAAACTCATACCACATGGAAAGTAAGAAAGAAATGGAAGCTCTTTATAAGAAAGAAAGTTTCCATAGTAATATTCTTTTATGCTTAGCATGCACCTAGTGGTCCTAGAGGAGGGTGCGAAGCACCTAAAGCACACGGGCTCGGGCGAGGACGACGGCAACAGCGGTGGGCGCAATGTGGCACTTTGATGGCGCACTTCGCACGCTCGCATCGCCGCGATCCGCTTGAGAGCCGCCTTAGTATTTTTGGATATTACGAGTAGGACCCAGGCATGACAAGTTATAAAAATAAAGGGATTTAAAATGAAAATTCCGATATCTTAACCCATTACGTATCACAATGGGCATAGCCAAGGAGCCATCACGATACCTGATGGACTTCTCACCAAATCCCAGAAAGGGCGGTGTCGCGATACGCGACAGTTCAAGACTTCAAGCCATCGCGATACGCGATGACGAGGTCTGATGAATCATGCTGCATGTCCACCACGTGGTGATACGTGGCACTCGCTGATCTA
Organism: Bidens hawaiensis; assembly: GCF_021521415.1. NCBI lineage: Eukaryota > Viridiplantae > Streptophyta > Magnoliopsida > Asterales > Asteraceae > Bidens > Bidens hawaiensis. Next base: position 3,291,322 of record NW_027491017.1, read on the forward strand.
TATGAGTTATCGCGATACACGATGACCATTAGAAAGGTCCATCGCGTATCGCAATGGAGCCCGAAATCATCTATAAATAGAGGGGTTCACGACACTTCACAAACCATACTAAAACTAATCTCTCTCTAGAATTACTTTCTCTCTCTTCCTCAGTTTTTCGTGCCCCGACCCGAAAAATCGTAACCTCGTAATCCATGCCAAATACTCGATGTTTCCTCGAAGTACGTGCCGACAAGTCCCAACGACCGGTGCATCGTTTTTCTTGTCGACCTCGTAATACGTGCCAAGCTTCGAAGTTCCACCAATTAAAGTCTTAGTACGCGACATAAAGTAGAAGTGCCGCTCGTACAAGTTTAGGCATATAAACTCTGTATACCCACGTAAGGTAAGGGTTCTGCCTAAGTTATTATTTTATTATATTTCAAGGATAAGACCCTAAGTAAGGCTTCGATCCTGGTGCCCTACTTTAGCGTCGGATTTACTCATAAACATAGTTCTCAAAAATCAGAGTTAATTAAAACTTTTCGCGGAAACGTTAACTTCAACTATTCGTTACAAATTTCAATCTTTTCTTTAAAACCATAGCATAAAACATCATATTTATAACATCATTTCTTCCATATTCAGATGTCATCCGTTCAATCCATGCCATGTGTCATCCTCATGCTAGCTCTTTAATCTGCTTACCTGCGTGTATACTAAAAGTCAGCTACGCTGAGTGAGTTGTAGTTAATCAAGCAACTTACCATACAACCATTACATGCATTATATATGTATCCGAAGACACATAGTCCACTGTCTAACCTGTTCACCTTACCGCTTAACCACTAAACTGCCCCTTACGTCTTAGCCACTTGTTTTATAGAAGCACATGGAGGCTAGCCCTCACACGCACTCACGTTATGCTACTTTAATAGCGAAGGCACGTATAGGCTTACCCTACCATGCACTCACGTTATGCCACTTTAATAACGAAGGCACGTGTAACATCCCTTTTTCTAGTTTCGGTTAATAAACGAAAGTATGAGTTATTATGAGTCGGGCTAGTGTTAGGTTAAATGGATATGGGTTATGGACTTGGGTTATGAAGGAAAGAGGAAAAGACCATGGGCTTAAACCCATGATCCATAATTATATAAACCTTAATTACCCATTTTCCATTCATTTACGCATATTCCATACACCACCAAAACGCACACTTAGCTCTCTCTCTCTCTCTCTCTAGCCGAAATCACCAAGGAAAACCGATCTCGATCCAAGGTAATGATAGTATGTTATTGTATGAGCTCAAACCCGTTAGATCTAGTTGCGAAACGAAGAGCCGATACCTTTAAACCGTTAAAATCACGAGATCCGGGTGGAATTGGGTATAAACCGAACCTAGGATGAGCTTAGGGATCACCCTAGCTCAGATCTGGATCGAACGGGACGAAAAATGGTGAAAAATGGTGAAAAATGAGTTAAAACTCGTTTTTCCGGCGAATCCGCGATTTTCCGGCGACGGCGCCATAAAGGCGAAGCCGGAAAAGGTTATACGAGGTAAGGGGATGTCAGAGAATGTTCTAACATTCTCTGACCTAACCCTAATTCGCTAACGGGAAGTTAACGAATTAGAGATAATTCGTTAACGGGGAGTTCACGAATTAGGAGCATTTCTTCAAGCGATTTGTTAAGGATAAGTTTACGAACTAGCTCCCGATACGTGTTGACCATTCGTTAAAAGAAATAACGAATTAGAAGATTTCAATTCGCTACATGGACTGGTTCGTTATATGGACTGATTCGTTAAGGGTTCAATTCGTTACAAGAACCAGTTCGTTATGGTAACCCAATTCGTTAAGAATAAGTAACGAACTAGAAGTTAAGAAAATGGCAAGAACAGTCCCTGGAGTTAGAAAAGAATGAGATAATTACACAATAACCCTTGGACTTTGATAATTTATGAAAGATACCATTAGAGGTTAGTGTCACACCCCGACTTAGGGCCTAGGCGTGTGACCACAAGTTGGTACATGTTTTGTAAATATATCAGAGTATTGGGTTGATTTTAGTGGAAGACTTTAGGTTTGAATAGAATATCAATTTACATTGAAAATTTACTCGGGAATTTAACACCCGAGTATTAGTTTACAAAACATACGTTCATATTACAAGGATTATTAGTTATCAAAAACGGATCCATCTTGTACGCGCTTCTATCTTTATTAAGACTCCAATCTTTGTTAATGCTACTTATGCTTAATTACCTGCAATGGGTTGGAAAAACAAGTCAGCTATATGCTGGTGAACACGTATGACTCAATAAAACATTTTGAATGACATTACAATACAAATATAGTTTTCTCTACAAGCTCAGCAGAAGCATTTCTACTTCTGGTCTATGTACCACTGCCCTACACACAAAATTGTTCCCGAGCCACGTAGCCCTTACTGGGAGACTAGTTATGACCATTAGCCCGCGGCCACGTATCCTTTGAACGATTAGGCTGAACGGTAATGTTTGGATCCAGACACATGTTTATTCGGTCTGAGTTGATTTTATTCTCTACTTTGTATTATAACGTTTTAGAGATCACATAATCTCATGTAAACATTGACGGACTCGTTAAGACAAACACCCGTTCATATTATTGAGTATAAATATGTTTTGACTGATTGAAAAGGTTAACTTATTCACCTGTACCATCGATGTTGAAAACCTTGACTGATTGATTGACTGTGAATGATACTTAACATAAATAGGTTCGTATGAATGTTTTGAATGATGTTAATCTATGATTGTAAGCTTAACCTTGAAATCGTTTATCTTTGATTGTGAATGAAAAAACTTGTTTTATGTGACGTTTGATATGACATGCTTTGGCCTAATAGGTTCTATCACGTTGGTAAGTTTCTCCAGGTAAGTAAACGGGTCCCTCGGTTGATTGGGATTTATACGAATTACTTTTCCTTAGGCAAGAAACTTACTACTAGTGATATCTCCCTTCCAGTTACTACATGCCTGTCAAATATATCTTTTGTTTAACATTACTTAATCATGAAATAACATATATGAAAACTTGTTTGTGAATGAATGTTTGTAAAATACGATCAAGGTTAAAGGCCATAGCCTCGATTGATAATCTAAGCTATAATTCAAATAACTTAAACATAACTCCCACCTTAATTCAAATGCTTAGATTGATAACAAGAAAAAGGCAGGATCTTGATCTACTCACTTAAGTGATTGCTACTTGATTATAACTTCGTTTCTTGCACGAAATACAAGAAAACAGCACGTCGGCTTGTTACGGAAACGGGGCACGTTTTCCAATGTTATGTGTGTGTAATTAGAGGTGTGTTTGGGATGAATGGAGCTTATGTCTGTCACCCCCCTTTTATAGCCGAAATTGGACCCCGTCGCGGTACGCGATGGGTTTCTTGGGACCTGTCGCGTACCGCGGTGCCGCACTTTTACGCCGCATTATGCGGTGATGACACGTGGCCTGTCACATTGCGCCACGTGTTGACACGGTGTTGGACAAGTGTCCAGTGACTCACCAAGCCCGTCGCGCTACGCGATGGGTTGAGTGTTACCCCGTCGCGTACCGCGATGGGACAATATTTTCAGAATTTACACCTTTGGTCCCTATACTTTCTAAGTTAGTACATTTAGGCTTAAATTAAAGAGGGTAAAAGACGCAGTGTTACATCCTCCCCACCTTTTGAATAATCTCATCCTCTAGATTTATTGGAATAGATTGGGATACTTTTTATTTCCGACTCGAGTTCCCATGTATACTCGGGTCCTCGTTTTGAATCCCATTTGACTTTCAAGATCTTGAGGCGTTTGTGCTTGAGAAACATGATCATGCTATCTTCTATTTGAATAGGTTGTTCCACAAACTTAAGCTTCTCGTTGATCTTAACATCTTTCAATAGCATAGCAAGGGTTTCGTCGGCTAAACACTTGCGCAGATTAGATACGTGAAACACATCGTGAATACCCTTCATCTCATCGGGTAACTCTAGCCGATAAGCAACTGGTCCAATTCTTTCGAGTATCTTGAATGGTCCAACGAATCTTGGACTCAGTTTTCCTTTCTTCCCAAATCGGACGACACCTTTCCAAGGTGATACTTTCAATAATACTTTATCGCCTTCATTAAACTCTAATAGCTTGCGACGAACGTCCGCATAGCTCTTTTGTCTATCTCTTACTGCCTTTAATCGTTCTCGGATTTGTATAACTTGATCAGTGGTTCTTTGAACAATTTCAGGTCCTGACAACTGACTATCACTTGTTTCTGACCAACATACAGGTGTTCTACACTTACGCCCATACAATGCTTCGAATGGTGCTGCTTGGATACTCATATGATAACTGTTATTGTACGAGAATTCCATCAGTGCAAGATGAGTGTCCCAACTTCCTCCTAAGTCGATAACATATGCTTGAAGCATATCTTCCAAGGTTTGAATTGTACATTCACTTTGGCCATCAGTTTGGGGATGATATGCAATACTTAAGTTTAGTCGAGTCCCCATAGCGTTTTGAAAGCTTGACCAAAAATTTGAAGTGAAATGACTATCTCTATCAGAAATGATGGATAGCGGCACACCATGTAATGATACTATGTTTTCGACATATAAGTGTGCTAACTTATCCATACTAAACGTCTCTTGAATTGGAATGAAATGGGCAGACTTGGTAAGTCTATCGACAATAACCCAGATCGCATCATTTTGACGAGAAGTTTTAGGTAACTTCATGATGAAATCCATAGTTATCATATCCCATTTCCATATCGGGATTTCCGGTTGTTGTAGTAATCCTAACGGCTTTTGATGTTCAGCTTTCACTTTAGAACACGCCAGGCATTTGGCTACATATAGAGCAATGTCTTTCTTCATCCCGATCCACCAATAATCATCTTTTAAATTGTGATACATCTTGTCACTTCCCGGATGCATCATATACTTTGACTTGTGTGCTTCTTCTAAAATCTTATCTCTTATACTTCCGACCATTGGTACCCAAAACCTAGTACCGAGTCTAAGTATTTCATCACTACCTTTGACTAATTGGTCAATTGTACCATTCTCTTTTTCAGCTTTAATGTTTCCTTCTTCCAGTGCCAATTCCTGAGCTTCTTTGATCTGACTATCTAAATCAACTTTAAGTTCCAATCTGAGAGCTCGAACTCTCTTTGGTTTCTCATGTTCTTTTCTACTTAAGGAGTCAGCCACAACATTCGCCTTTCCTTCATGATATATGATCTCACAGTCAAAATCATTAAGCGTTTCCATCCAACGCCTTTGTCTCATGTTCAAATCTTTTTGATCAAATATATGCTTCAATCTTTTGTGATCAGTATATACAATGAACTTAACACCATACAAGTAATGTCGCCATAATTTCAACGCGAAGATTATAAAACCTAATTCAAGATCATGTGTGGTGTAATTCTTTTCATGGACTTTTAACTGTCTCGAAGCATAAGTAATCACTTTCTTCCCTTTCATGAAAACACATCCCATTCCTGTGTGCGAGGCATCACAGTGAATGGTAAAGTTTTCTAGCCCATCTGGCAAAGCCAGAATCGGTGCATTGGTTAACTTTTGTTTTAGTGTTTCAAATGCTTCCTCTTGTTTCGGTCCCCATTCAAACTTAACTGCCTTTCTTGTGAGTGAAGTTAATGGAACAGCTATTCGAGAGAAGTCTTGAATAAATCTTTTGTAGTATCCGGCTAAGCCTAGAAAACTTCGGACTTGAGTCGGTGTCTTGGGTTTCTCCCATTTGGTTATAGCCTCAATCTTTGCTAGGTCTACTTGAATACCCTTCTCATTTATAACATGACCAAGAAATTGTACTTTGGACAACCAAAATTCACATTTCGAGAATTTGGCGTATAATTTCTCGTTCCTTAGGGTTTCAAGTATGATTAAGATGAACTTGATGATCGTTTTTGGATTTTGAATAAACAAGAATGTCATCGATGAAAACAATAACAAACTTGTCCAAATATGGCTTACAAATCCGATTCATCATGTCCATAAAAGCTGTCGGAGCATTAGTGAGTCCAAAAGGCATCACGGTGAACTCATTATGTCCGTATCGGGTTCTAAATGATGTCTTTGGTGTATCTTCATCTTGTACCTTCAATTGATGATAACCCGATCTTAGGTCAATATTGGAAAAACAACTTGCTCCTTGAAGCTGATCGAACAAGTCGTCAATTCTTGGTAATGGATACTTATTCTTGATTGTAACCTTGTTCAGTTCTCGGTAATCTATACACATCCTCATCGATCCGTCCTTCTTCTTTACGAACAAAATTGGGGCTCCCCACGGTGAGGAACTCGCTCGTATAAATCCTTTCTCCAAAAGTTCATCTAACAGTTTCTTTAGTTCTTTCATTTCCGTTGGTGCTAGACGATAAGGTGATTTGGCAATTGGTGATGTTCCTGGCACGGTGTCGATTTTAAATTCTACTTCTCTATCAGGCGGGGCTCCTGGTAGCTCATTAGGAAATACATCTTGAAATTCGGACACGATTGGCACTTCCTCCATCTTCTTTGGTTCGGGTTCTTTGGTTACATAGGCTATGAATGCGAGGCATCCTTTACCTATGAAATGACTTGCTTTGATCTTGGAAATGATTCCTACTTTTCCTCCTTCTTTATCTCCGGTTATACGAATGGTTTTGTTATTGGGTGTTCGAATGTCGATGGCTTTATCGTTACATAGGATACGGGCTTGATTAAACGATAACCAGTCCAACCTAAAACTACATCAAAACCTGCTAATGTCATGGGTAACAATCGGACAGGTATGACGTGATTGGCTAGAGAAATTGTGGTATTATCTAAAACTTCAGTTATTCTACTTATATTTCCATCAGCAGTATCAAATTCGTAATGTTTATCTAATTTAACTAAGGGCTCATTTAATAGACTACAAAATTTATAATCTATAAAGAGTTGGTTTGCACCCGAGTCAAATAGAACTCTAGCATAAACATTATTTATAGGAAATGTACCGGTGATCACGTCCGGTATATCAGCTGCTTTCTGGGTGTCTAGCATAAAGACACGAGCGTTTCCTTTCTTGGTGTAACATTCATTAATTTTCAAACCCGAAAACCCGGACCTATTTTAAATTTTCGATTTTGTTCTACTTAAATTTATGTATTTTTATAATATTATTAATTAATCTCAATTTTCGTTTCATTTATTTTATGTGATCATTTCTATGCAAATATACTTTTTACCACCCTTGTAGTATTGCATACTCATTTAAAACATTCATAATCAAGATAATTTATTCATGAACTTTTCCCATGTAAATCATTAAATAAATCTTGGATTATTATTATTACCATCTTTTTCATATTATGTTTTTTAATTAACTAATAAAAATAAAGCAATGAATGTTTTAATTAAATAAAATTTATTAAAAGAGTTAAACACTTTGAAAACCTTTTAAACCATTTTAATTTTTGTTTTTAATTATATTAAATATGATTAATTTTCATGAATTCCATAAGTCATAACAACTCCATATTTTCACTATAAAAGGAGGACAAATCCTTCATTATTTTCACACCACAATCCACTATTTTCTTAAGATTGAAATCACTAACAAGTAAGTTTTATGATTTCATGCATTTTATAGTTTTTGTTTTGATTTAATGTTGAATGTTCATAATTTGTTCTTCATGATCATGTTACTTTTATCATAAAAATATTATATTTTGGTTTTAAGAATCATTATGATCATGGATATCCAAGATAAACACTTTGAGTTTTCTAAATTTTGGATCAAACCTAGTTATTTTGCAAGAACAAGCATGAATATATATATATATATATATATATATATATATATATATATATATGTAAATCTTATGATTTGCTGATCATCATAAACTTATAAACTTTCTTTCAAATAAGATGATTATAAAAATATCCTTTATTTAAAATATTTTACAATAGATATAACATATTTCATATCTTTAAATTAATAATTGAGTAAGTTAATTATTGTTTATCTTATTTCAACATAAACTAATATTTATAATTTCTTTAAAAGAATTCAAGCAAAACATTTAAGTTAATTAATTAGTAAATTAATTAATTATGTTACTAGAATAAAATAAAATATTTAATCATTAATTGTTATTAATATTGATATTAAATCTTATATTAACAAGTTATAATTATTTATTTACAAATCATCTTCAACTAATAAACATTAAATGATTTATAAAAACTTCATTCATTTTTGTTAAACTCATTAAAAATCCCCAAGTCCTCATTTTCCGTAAGTTAATGAAATAGATATTTCAATAATGCAAAATTTCTAAAACTAATATTATTTAACTTTTATAATCCCGATAGTTAGTCTTTAAATTTTGTATTTCCTTTTTAATTATAGTTTGTGAGGTTCGATCGTTTCAATTTTCTTAAATGCGCTTTTGGTTATTATTTCAAGTTGTCTTCAATATCAAAGGTGAGTTTCTCACACCCCTTTTTACCCTTTTTAACTATTTTGGGGGTAGCATATATATCCTATCCAAATTTCAATTTCGTTTATTCATTATTTACAAACTATAATTCGCTACATGGACTTGTGTGTTTATTTTCTTACTTGCTTAAAGATTACGTGCTCATGGTTTCCTCATTAAGTATGATCATACGCCCCCTATGCACTCAGGACCTCGATGTTATGAGTGGAATAGGGACCCCCGATCCGAGTACGTTGGTTGTTACCAACATAAAAGACACTTACTTGCGCTATTATCCGAGTACGTTGGTGCACAATCCCAACTGGAAAGGACCTTACTTGCTCATTTACGCTTGTTCATGGAATTGTAGATTTTTATGTATTTATATCAAAACTTGTGTGAACTCACCAACTATTCATTTAGTTGACATTATTTTATATATATGCTACAGGTACCTTATTTAGAGAACGCTGCAATGACGAAGACATTAGTACTTAGATTATATTAATAAATGGACAAATTGTTAATTGTTCTTTTATTTTCCTTGTATTTATTGTTACAAACTTGTGTACAGGATGTTTAAATAAACTAATGATAATATCGTCACTTAATAGTGTCACATGTGTTTTGAGCAATCTGTACGTCACACTCGGGCGTATTCCGCTTTAGCCGGGGTTTTACAGATTGGTATCAGAGCCGTTACTATAAGATAGGACATTAGACGTAGTGTTCTAGTAGGTTATAGTTTATTTGCTTAATTGTTTAGGTTGCATGATTAGAAATTATGTGAGCCTTATTTGATTGTTCAATGCACATTATTTGTTTATTATTAATTTGTTTATACCTCATGTACGCAAATACTATTATACTGATGATTCAATTACTTCAATTACACAAGCACACACAAGTCCAAGGCTTATGCCTAAAAATAAAGAGTTTTTCCAACATTTTCAATTATTGATATTTATTGTGGTGTTCCGATATTTATTCTTCTTAAAGATGGTTCTATATGCCGGGTATGTAGTAACTGTAAGGGGGACGTGCCTATTTTCCGAAACTCTTGACAGCAAGGTTATTGAAACCTAAGGATAAGCAATGCGTATAAATCCCAATCAGACGCGGGACCCAGTTGCTTACCTGGAGAGTTAGGAAAGAGCATGAACTCTATTAAGCCAAAGCACACCACTTTCAATGCCATATGAATCACAACTTTAAGTTTTCAAACGCGACCATGTTCTCTTTGTGAAAAGAATATGGTTGCACTCCTCTATGTTTTACAATGTGTTTTAACTGGAAGTTTGTACACGAATACCCAGCTTTCGGTTCGATTTAATTACGCATTTTTTTATGAGAATAGTTAAGTTTTTCTAAAAAAAGTTTGTGACACGTTTTCTTTATTTATAAGCTCATTTACGGCTTAAACTTTTGAAAGTTTGCAAAGTAATAACCGAATTTCAAACGATTCCATTGTTATTTTACTAATATGTTTTATAATTGAAAATTCAAAAAGTTATGGTGATATATAAATGGTTGAATTTCAATTTGATTACAATATTATTTTATTCGTTTACTACTACGTTTTATAATTGAAAATTCGAAAGGTCATGGTGATATATGAATGGTCGAATTTCAATTTGATTACCTTATTGTTATATTCATTTACACTTATGTTTTAGAATTGAAAATTTAGAAAGTTATGGTGGTACATAAACACTCGATTTACAATTCGTTTCTACAATTTATTGATAAGTTTAATATTTATTCCATATGATTATTCAATAATTTATGAGATTTTCGTTTACTGAAATGTGAAAACTCATGACGTCTCACGGGAATTCCAATTTCGATTTTGAATTTTGTTTCAGGAAATTTCATTTATTTACTTATTCTTATGATTTATCTCGATGTATCTATTGGTCGTTTCATACTTACGTCCAAAGTCACACAAATTCTTCACGTTTCGTATCATGCCTTCTCGTTTTCCTATTTGACGCACTCAACTCGCAAAATGACAACCCAAGATATCAAGCAAATGACCTCCGCGATCCCGATCACCCCACGTTTAACCACACCCACATTCATCGCTAAAGTAAATTCAACTCAAACCGAGCACCATTCTTGGAAACTCAAACTAAACCCCACCGAAAAGCCTCGCACAGAAACACGCCCTTTGTATAGTATGTGTAAATCCCACCACTTTATTTCCCCGAAACTTTGATATACTTCAATTTGTGGTAGATTCAATTATCACTTATTGCTAAAACTTACCCAAACACAACGCCACTCGCCCAAATGCAAGACTCGTACTTAACCATTTGTCCTGATCAAATGCTTGACCACATGTTTCAAGTGTGCTATCATTAGGGTAACCCAAGCACACCCGCCATACTTGGAAGACCTAACTTGTTTCCGCCATGCAATACCTTTTCATCCCTTGTTTATTCTATTCGATTTCTCGATTTCAATACTTAGGTTTTACAAACTCATCAAATTCGTCTATATTTTCTTTTGCATGTTTTACTTTTTTTACTAACACCTCGCGCCTAATCCCAAATCCTCAGTTATTTTTAACTTTCAGTCAAATGGATTTTCTTTCAAAAGAATTTATTATTATTATTATTATTATTATTATTATTATTATTATTATTATTATTATTATTATTATTATTATCACTACTAATATTACTACTACCATTGTTTTTAGTACCATCACCATCAACATTATTATTACTATTACTATTATATGAATTATCAATATTATTATTATTATTAAAATTTTTAGTATTATTATGATTACTAATATTATTATTACTAGTATTATCGTCACCACTAATAATAATGTAATTATTCTTTCAAATAATATTTAAAGTAAAATATTTGATTCAAACAAGTTTTGAGCCTGTTGATACTATTTTTCATTCAACAAGTCAAGTAATCTGACAATTATTATTATTATTATTTTCTTTCCTATGTCGCAGGCCAAAATAAAACATCTGCTTTTACGATTAAAATTTTCATAAAATTGCAAGTCTTTGCGATAGTTAAAAACTTTTTGTCTAAATAAATTCTATTTTCCCAGTAGATTTAAAAGCATCACGATTTACAACCGATTTTTGTAAAATTAAAATATATGTTGTATCCCTTCCTTTCTTTCCCCTTCATTAACGCCAATGAGTTTCGGCTAAGAAATCATGGCACCACCTCCCACGTCAACCTCTCATACCCCAAATGAATCGACATTCGAGAATACAAGCGTCGCAAGTTACATTTACTTTTATTTATTTTCTCTTTCACGTATGTTTCGAACTTACCCCAAAGTGATTTTTATCCACTTCTTTAGAATATTGTTAAGAAGTTCATTGATCCATGGTCCATATTCGTTTGTATTTTTACGAAATGTAAATTGGTACATCATTCTTATTCGTCTTATTAAATCGGTTTACGCTTGTTATTTCAAATCCGTGGTCCATGACCAATTTTTCCATAAAAGTACCCGTTAAGTGGAAATTGGGACTATGAACATGTATGTGTACATAGCTACCTAATAGAAACCGTATTTTCATATTATTTCTACGTTTGCATATCTGTGACCGACTCTCTCGTAATAAATTCATTTACTTAGAACCGGAACTGTGTCCCATGTACATGTTGAGTTTATGTTATGTTATTTATCACACAAATTGTTTTGGATTATTCGTTTACTTCTATTCCACGCAATGTTTTATTTGAACCATTTGTTTGTTCGTGATTTCATCAATCTGAGACAAATGCGTTATTTTGCTTTCGAAAAATTCAATTGTTTACTTTGATAAAATCAAGGTTATTATTGGAAATTTTCTTTTTATAGACCTATCTGGTTTTGATATTAAAATTTCGTTCACCCATTTCACTTTATTATAAATTTACATGTTTGTAAGATGTAATTGTTTATTCATTTCAATGTTGCCGCAAGTTACGTTGAATATTATTCAGAGATTTACATTCATTAAACTTTTTGATATTTTGATATATTACAGTTTCGTTTATCCAATCTATTCTCGAACCCAATGTGTTATCAAATTTACATGTTCATATTTCGTTGGTTAAATGCTACGTTTACCTGCCACGTCATTCTCAACCCCATTATTTCAATTACATGTTACGATATTCATAATTCAAATGTTTCATTCTTTAACTTCATTACCTCGTTTATTTGGTGTTCGAAAACGATTACTTACTTTAGACATGATGAATTTATTTACTTGACTTAGTGTTTTCGCGTTGCCCTTGGCTTGAATGATCTGACAATGTGTTTTGTAATGTTTTTACCATTTTAATTCATTATTTTTGATTTTCAATGTTCTATATGAGTATTTTATTTAATGATTTAAAGGCTATGCCTTAAAACCGCACAATAGAGCAAGTTATATGGACCATCCGACGATAGAGGTAATTATGGGTCGACACGTAATTATCAAAGTCCTCGCATGGAAAATATAATAAGTCCGGTTGTGTGAAATAACTCGAAATTTTGAATGATTTTGGGGAACGGGACAAATACAATATGATAAGGGCATGGTGGATACGCCGCTGGTACATCCTATATATAAGTGTACTTGTCATATTTCTCATTTGCGGCGTTTTTTGATTCATTCAAAGATCGGCGTTATTTTTTTTATTTAAATATGTATATATAAAAATGTTTAAACTTTTAACAACTACATGTATTAGTTGTTACCTTTTTAAATTTATTTTTAGTTTAATTTCGGGACGAAATTTCTAAAAGTAGTGAAACCTGTAATATTCGTTAATTTTCAAACCCGAGGACCCGGACCCATTTTAGATTTTCGGTTTTGTTCTACTTAAATTTATATATTTTTATAATATTATTAATTAATCTCAATTTTCGTTTCATGTATTTTATGTGATCATTTCTATGCAAATATACTTTTTACCACCCTTGTAGTATTGCATACTCATTTAAAACATTCATAATCAAGATAATTTATTCATGAACTTTTCCCATGCAAATCATTAAATAAATCATTTTAATTTTTCTTTTTAATTATATTAAATATGATTAATTTTCATGAATTCCATAAGTCATAACAACTCCATATTTTCACTATAAAAGGAGGACAAATCCTTCATTATTTTCACACCACAATCCACTATTTTCTTAAGATTGAAATCACTAACAAGTAAGTTTTATGATTTCATGCATTTTATAGTTTTTGTTTTGATTTAATGTTGAATGTTCATAATTTGTTCTTCATGATCATGTTACTTTTATCATAAAAATATTATATTTTGGTTTTAAGAATCATTATGATCATGGATATCCAAGATAAACACTTTGAGTTTTCTAAATTTTGGATCAAACCTATTTATTTTGCAAGAACAAGCATGAATATATATATATATATATATATATATATATATATATGTAAATCTTATGATTTGTTGATCATCATAAACTTATAAACTTTCTTTCAAATAAGATGATTTATAAAAATTTCCTTTATTTAAAATACTTTACAATAGATATAACATATTTCATATATTTAAATTAATAATTGAGTAAGTTAATTATTGGTTATCTTATTTCAACATAAACTAATATTTATAATTTCTTTACAAGAATTCATGCAAAACATTTAAGTTAATTAATTAGTAAATTAATTAATTATGTTACTAGAATAAAATAAAACATTTAATCATTAATTTTTATTAATATTGATATTAAATCTTATATTAACAAGTTATAATTATTTATCTACAAATCATCTTCAACTAATAAACATCAAATGATTTATAAAAACTTTATTCATTTTTGTTAAACTCATTAAAAATCCCCAAGTCCTCATTTTCCATAAATTAATGAAATAGATATTTCAATAATGCATAATTTCTAAAACTAATATTATTTAACTTTTATAATCCCGATAGTTAGTCTTTAAATTTTGTATTTCATTTTTAATTATAGTTATTGAGGTTCGATCGTTTCAATTTCCTTAAACAAGCTTTTGGTTATTATTTCAAGTTGTCTTCAATCTCAAAGGTGAGTTTCTCACACCCCCTTTTACCCTTTTTAACTATTTTGGGGGTAGCATATATATCCTATCCAAATTTCAATTTCGTTTATTCATTATTTACAAACTACAATTCGCTACATGGACTTGTGTGTTTATTTGCTTACTTGCTCAAAGATTACGTGCTCATGGTTTCCTCATTAAGTATGATCATACGCCCCCTATGCACTCAGGACCTCGATGTTATGAGTGGAATAGGGATCCCCGATCCGAGTACGTTGGTTGTTACCAACATAAAAGACACTTACTTGCGCTATTATCCAAGTGCGTTGGTGCACAATCCCAACTGGAAAGGACCTTACTTGCTCATTTACGCTTGTTCATGGAATTGTAGATTTTTATGTATTTATATCAAAACTTGTGTGAACTCACCAACTATTCATTTAGTTGACATTATTTTATATATATGCTACAGGTACCTTATTTAGAGAACGCTGCAATGACGAAGACATTAGTACTTAGATTATATTAATAAATGGACAAATTGTTAATTGTTCTTTTATTTTCCTTGTATTTATTGTTACAAACTTGTGTACAGGATGTTTAAATAAACTAATGATAATATTGTCACTTAATAGTGTCACATGTGTTTTGAGCAATCTGTACGTCACACTCGGGCGTAGTCCGCTTTAGCCAGGGTGTTACGCTTGGCATCGGTTTTCACACAGCTGCCACTTGCACCAACCGTCATCGTTGTTGGTTTCTTCTTCGGACACTCATTACAATAATGTCCCTTCTCTCCACATACGAAACATTCCACTGTTTTTCTTGCGCAATTTGCTTCCACATGACCCGGTCTCTTGCAAAAATTACATGTAACCGAGTTGTTTGGTCGAAGATATCTTCCAAAGTGTCTCCTACCACATGTCTTGCAAATGGGGCGACTATACACAAATCCCCCTTCTATTTTCTCCTCCGTTTTCTTCATCTTTCCACCCACACTCGTCTTTCCATCATCCTTCTTCCTCTCATCACGGTTCCTAAGCATCCTATCTATCAGGTATCCGGCCAACTCCATAGCAGATTCCGTCGTGGATGGCATATGTGAACGAACTAAATCACGGATTTCTATTGGCAACCCGTAAATATAGCGCGTCACTTTATTGATTTCAGGAGTGACCAAGTGAGGTACGATTCTACAATACTCAAGAAACTTGGTGTTATATTCCTTGAGATTGGTTCCCACAACTTTGTGATTCCAAAGTTTAGTCTGAATCTGATACATTTCATTGATTGGACATAATTTCTTCAATATCATGGCCCAGTACAGATTGTATAAGCTTTCTCTACCCTTGATTCCAATCAGGGTATTCCACCACTCTAATGCCTCCCCCTTGAACATCTGGGAGGTATATTGCACCTTCTCATTCTCCGTACACTTGCTGATCAGCACAATCGATTCCATTTCCTCCAACCATCGGAGGGTATGTATCGCTCCCTTATCCCTATGGAACTCTTTGGGGTTATAAACTTTGAACACCTTGAAATCACAACCTTCGTGTATCTTTAACTTCTTCGTTTTCTCATGGAGGTTGTTTTCAGCAGTGGAGCTTTCATCACTAGTTTCTTTCTTTTTCGGTTCTTTCTCTTTCTTACTTTATTTCTTTTCCGATTCCTTTTTCGATTCTTTCTTTGATTCTCTTTTCGAAGTAGCAGATTCGCTTTTACTTCGACTTGTTCTTTTGTTAGAATGCGAGGCGGTACGACTTTGATCATTTTTCAATATTTCATAGATTGGATTCACAGCCTCTTTTATTAGATCACGGATACCAAGCATATAATTTTGTGGTATGGCTTGTATGTTTTCCGCAGTTGCTTTTTCTTGCATGATTTCCTCGATAGTCTTTCCTTTATTATTTACTTGTGTTTCTTGATTACTATTTGCTTTAGACATGCTGTTACATGAATAAAACAAAATTTCAGAAAAGACACACTTTATATTACATTATTTATCTTACAAGAAAAAGATCATAACAACAACAACAGTATATAGTTACGATTTCTAATCCTTAATCCATTTTGTAACAAGACTTTTCATATTGTCACATTTCTTGGCAATCTTTCTCCATATTTTCTTTTTGTCTACTTTCTCATTTCTCAGCTCTTCCATCACCGAATTTGGCGGGTTCGGATATCCCGTTAGTGCGGATGCGGCTGGAAAGAGATAAGCGTTCTCTTGTGGATAGAGATGTGGGTTAGCAACGTATGCATACATTTCTTCATCGGGGATATTATTGGTGTAAAACTCCTCGATAAGATTTGCTTCCTCCCGAATCTCTTTTGCTTGTTGGGAGATTGAAGGTCTTGGTCCTAAATATGGAGGAAAATCAGGATTCTCGTCCTCCTCTTCCTCGGGATCTTCCTCGGATTCATAAGGATTCTTGATTGGTGATTGAACTAATCTCTTTTTGTATGGTAAAATGACCCTCATCTTTGACTTACGACTTGGTGAAACAATGGTCGGTGGGATCTGGTATTATTAACCCAGTGGTGGTGATCTGAATTGCCATCTCCTTTGATCAGAGTGCAAATTCATCCAGCTTAATGATTCCGATTCAGTTTCTTGCTTGATTTTACTCTGCACCTCCTGTTCCTCGGAAGGATAGTATGTTGGGATGTCGGAGGGGTAATACTGGGGAACGTTGTCCTCGGTATTGTCAGAGATTTCGATTGGACATTGTTGACTGCCTGGAAGATACACGGGTTGGCTCCCATACGGTAACACCGGATTGATTGGTTGGTCGTGATTGAAAAAGCTAGTGTAGTAACTATTGCTACTTTCCATATCGGATGGTTCGTGAATGATTGTCGGTTTTGATCGAATGGCTACTCGGTGTTTACGACCAAAGTAGTTAGTATAAGACATCTGCACTTTAGTTAGATTAGGGATAGGAGGTTTACCAATCCTATCTTATCCCTACGAATAATAATGATAATAATAATGGTTAAATCCTAGGTACTAATATTTAATACCTAATTCGGTGAAACCGATGGCTCTGATACCAACCTGTCACACCCCGACTTAGGGCCTAGGCGTGTGACCACAAGTTGGTACCTGTTTTGTAAATATATCATAGTGGGTTGATTTTAGCGGAAGACTTTAGGTTTGAATAGAATATTAATTTACATTGAAAATTTACTCGGGAATATAACACCCGAGTATTAGTTTACAAAATATACGTTCATATTACAAGGATTATTAGTTATAAAAAACAGAGCCATCTTGTACGCGCTTCTATCTGCATTAAGACTCCAATCCTTGTTAATGCTACTTTTGCTTAATTACCTGCAATGGGTTGGAAAAATACGTCTGCTATATGCTGGTGAACACGTATGACTCAATAAAACATTTTTAATGACATGACAATACAAATATAGTTTTCTCTACAAGCTCAGCAGAAGCATTTCTGCTTCTGGTCTATGTACCACTGCCCTACACACGTCGGCTTGTTACGGCAACGGGGCACGCTTTCCAATGTTATGTGTGTGTAATTAGAGGTGTGTTTGGGATGAATGGAGCTTATGCCCGTCACCCCCCTTTTATAGCCGAAATTGGACCCCGTCGCGGTACGCGATGGGTTTCTTGGGACCTGTCGCGTACCGCGGCACTGCACTTTTACGCCGCCTTATGCGGTGATGACATGTGGCCTGTCACATTGCGCCACGTGTTGACACGGTGTTGGACACGTTTCCGGTGACTCACCAAGCCCGTCGCGCTACGCGATGGGTTGAGTGTTACCTCGTCGCGTACCGCGATGGGACAATATTTTCAGAATTTACACTTTTGGTCCCTATACTTTCTAAGTTAGTATATTTAGGCTTAAATTAAAGAGGGTAAAAGACGCGGTGTTACAGTTAGCGCGTAACGATTAACTAATCGATAATGGTCCAATGAAGTAAAACTGACTTAGATACGTGAGACTAATTAAGTAGATGATAAGAAGAGATAGAACCGTATTTAATATATGTATGATTATGCAGTTAGTCGTGCTCAGCTCAAGAAAGGATTAACTATAAACGGTGAACGTAATCGCATTCAGGTGAGTTTCTAGCCCCACTTCCTTGTTATGTTTTCGGGGCTGTGTGCATACTCGATGTGATAGTTAATACACTTACCTTAAGTGGTAAGTGTATGCCTTATATGAATTATGTATGATGATTGCTAGACGGTGCATGAACGATCTTCGGATATTGCATGGACCGTCAGGTGGTAGCTAAAGATATGAATGATATACATGATGTATGATTGATGTATGAATGAAATATGTATGATGTATGAATGATATATGTATGGTATGTAAATAATACGTGAACGATCTTCGGATATTGCACGTATTATTATGGCAAGTATGTAAAGGACAGGTATGTTACAGTACCACAATATAAAGGGACCAGAACCTAATAATATCTGTGAGGATAGGGACCAGACCCTAATAATATCTGTGAGGATAGGGACCAGACCCTTATAATATCTGTGATGGTAGGGACCAGACCCTAATAATATCTGTGATGTTGGGGACCAGACCCTTATAGTATCTGTGAGGTTATAGGGCGGAAGGCTCTTTATATAGTATGGATAGTTATGCAAGTAAAATAAAGTATGAATAATGTACACACCTTCGGGCACGTGTGCAAGTATGAGAACAAATTGTATGTCGTATTATTAACTAGAAATCACTCAGCGTAGCTGACTTTTAGTATGCACGGAGGTGAGTAGATTGAGGCAGCTTGCATAAGGGGAAGCACATGGCATGAACTGGAAGAAGCTGGCATCTCAAGAAATGTTATGTTATTTTAAAGACAATATTTTATGTTTAAATGATTTGAATGCCCGTTAAGACAAGTATGGATGGTTATGTAAGATTATGGTTTGAATGATTTAATATTCCGCGAATGTTTTTATTAACTCTGATATTATGAACTGCGTTTATAAGTAAATCCAACGTCCAAAGTAGGGCACCGGTAACGGGGCCTTACAACACGTATAGGCTTACCCTACCATGCACTCACGTTATGCCACTTTAATAATGAAGGCATGTATAGGCTTACCCTACCACGTACTATCGTCATGCCACGAACACCCTTACTAGACCCTTGCCATTTCTATCACACTCTACCTCTACTTGTCTACAACACACTTTTTATCATTACATCATTTACATAATAACCAAGTTACATCATAACATTTACACACACTAATAACCACTTGGAGATCATTCCCATTGGCGGTATGCACAATATCCGAAGATCGTTCACGCACCGACTAACATTACCTTCCCTGTCTACACGTGCAATATCCGAAGATCTTTCACGCATCGACAGGCGTCCATTCGCAACATCTATATATATCATATAAAACATTATAGCATACACTTACCACTTAAGGTAAGTGTATTCACACTTCACATCGAGTATGCACACAGCCCCGAAAACATAACAAGGAAGTGGGGCTATAAACTCACCTGAATGCGGTTACGTTCACCATTAATAGTTATTCCCTTCTTTAGCTGTGCGCGACTAACTGTATAGAAATTACACATATCAATTAACTATCACTACCCATATCGCGTTTCTAGTCTAATTATAACCCTCAACGAACGGGGTTCGAGGGCAGCGCCCCTGGCAGCGGAGTCTAGGGGCTTCTAGGGGTGGCAGCCCCTAGCAGGGTCCAAGGGGAAGAGCCCCTAGCTGGGGTCGAGCTGCCAGGTTAGCTTGGAAAAATTTTATTTTCATTAACTGCCTTAACAAATTTTCCATTAGAATTCTTAATTATTATCTACTACGCCCACTTTTTCGCTATAACGAATTAAGCCTAATTCGTTATCTGAGCATAGCCTGATTCGTGGTCTAATTCGTTATCAGAACTTAGCGAATTGGTGAGTGACGAATCACCTGATTCGTTATCTGATTCGTCATCTTACCTTATCTGATTCGTTAGATTAGTTCGTTAGCTAATTCATGATTTGATTCGTTATCATAACGAGCTAGGTGAGTAACGAATCACTTGATTCGTTATCTTATCATAACGAACTTGGGAATTGATTCGTTATCTTGCCATAATGAATTGGTTAACTAATTCGTTACCTTATCATAACGAATTGCATCAATCTTATCCAAACTTTGACTCAGAGGTCAAAGTCAAAATCGATATGAACAATAAACAGTCAACAGTCATAGGATTTCCAATTAATCCTCATTTCTTGATGAAATATCACGAATTTGGTATCAATGGACTCGCCATACCAGCGCCAACAAACCCCAACCATCCAATCAGTCCAACATTTACGTTTAAAGGGTGCGATTGCTTATTTATAACCCGATTATTCATTTCACAGATCAACCTATCAATTGCTAACGAATTTCAGTAAGGTTTGTTGTGTTGGATTCGTTTTTATCATTCTCATATAGATCTAAGATTCCCCAAACAAATCCGAACCTAATGAACGATTTCTAATTATAAGCGTACCTTAAACGAGTCGGTTTACAAACACGGTCTAGTCTTGATGTCATTTTGGTTCGTCACGGCGATCTAGCACCAACAAACTCGGGTATTCACCTTCGGATCTCGGCTCGGGATATAGGATAGTGTTTGTGTGTGTTTTTCAAGGTGTAGGCTATGGTGTAGAGATAAAAATGGAAAGGATTAGGGTTTAAGGGGTATTTATACTCCCTTGAGCCCATGGACCTAAGACCCATATTTCCTTTTTGGTCCATACTTATTCTCATTTAATTAGCCTATTTGACCTTTCATCTTTACTATTTTATCAGTTCTCTACTGATTCAGGTAAACTTTTCCTTCATAAATAAATAATATACAAAATATTATTATTGGAAATTTCGGGATGTTACACCCTAGTCAGGAATATAGCCTAGACCTTGATAAATATTTATAAATACAAAGGTTAAGATAAAATAATATTTCTTTAAACTAAGAAATATAATATACATGAGGGTATAGTCAAGATAAGAAACATAAGATTTTATATATCAAGGTTAAAGACAAATAACGTTTCTTCTTGAAGAAGAAACATATCATAGACATTTCTTCTTGAAGAAGAAACATAGCACATGCTTAGCAAATAAAGGGAAAGATTTCAGATCTAAATATTTTATTCAAACAAAAGATCAATCAAGGTTTAAAGCTATCAAAACCAGACTAAAGGTCTGTAGCCGGATCAAGAGACGATCCAAGTATTTATATAAACCTATTTTATTCTAGGTCAATCATTCATTCATTCACAAAGGTTTTCAAACGAGGTCACCACATCATTCAGAACAAATAATCACAGATGAATACGTTAAACCTTTTCAATCAGTCAAAATAAACGGTTTGTTTATCTTAAGCACAGACAGTCAAATTTTTATGAGATTACGTGATCTCTAAACAAAAAGATTTAAGGGATTACGTGATCCCTAATTTTACAAGTTAGAAAATAAAAGCAACTCAGACCGAGTACACATGTGTCTGGATCCAAACATAATTTGTCTAGTCTTTCAATCAAGGCTACGTGGCCGCATACTCTAGAGATCATAATAAAAGTTCTCTAATGGGCGTCAGTTCCCGGAGAACCAGAATTGTGTGTGTATGGCAGTGGCATAAATCCCAGAAATAAGAGACGTTTCAGCTGAGATTGTTCAAGAAAACTATCTTGTCAATCAAAGAAAGATTTATAAAATGTTTTTAGAGTCAACGATTCACCAGCATATCGCTGACGTATTTTTCCCCATATTTCAGGGAAACATGTTAGTACAGGTAGCAAGGAATTAGAGCCATTCAAGAAGATAGATGTTCGCAAGGTAGAGATGGCTCAGTTTTAAATCACTAAAATATTATAAAACGATATTTAAACATGATTTGTAAAATCAAACAAGGTTTATAAATCAAACATTCAGATATTTATTATCCGAGAAATTTTCCAAATAAATTAAATATTATATTATAAATAAAGGTTTCAAAATATATTAATATTCTATTATAAAATAAAGACTTCCGCTAAATAAACTGCAAACTCTGATATATTTACAAAACAGGTACCAACTATTGGGCATGCGCCAAGGCCCGAAGTAGGAGTGTGACAGCTCGCGAGCTACTCGAGATCGTCTCGTGTAAAACCTCGATCAAGCCTGAGCTTGAGTCTAAAAGTAAGTTCGTTTAATAACCGAGCCCGAGCTTCACTTATCGAGCTCGAGCCGGCTTGCGAGCCTAAACGATTTCAAGTTAGTATTAAATATATAATTAGTTCTCCATATTTTCTTTAACAATTTGTTATATTTTGCCCTATATACTACTGTTGATAGTCCCTACAAATGAAATTCCTAGCATTAATTTTAGATTTCTAAATATATACATCAGTTTCACGAAATATACATAAACATGATTATCAAGTAAAGAGCTTCAAATTCTAATACTTTTGTCATATCAAAACATATAAGTAGTTTGACATTCAAGACAGAAGATATGATTTATTATAATATCATCTACAACCTAATTTTGTATTCATCATTATAGATTACATAGAAACTGAGCCAAAATTCTGCAGAATTTAGTTTAATAAGGATAATAATCAAAAGCAGTTGAAGATCTAAATCATCAATTAAAATCAAATTCATCGATGCACACAGTTACGTATTATCAATAATCATCAATCAAATCGTAACAACATATATCATGTGTAATCAATTAAATAAAAAGCAAGTAATAATCGAAGATTATATTTCATACCTTTAAGCTTGCTTGAAGAAACGTGAAGGAGCGTATAGAATCAGAAAAGCTGTTAGTTTGGATTGATAATTGATAAAGACGTGAAGGAAGGTGGGATAGAATAAAATATATACAGGGAGGCTATTTAGGTAATTATATCCCTAAAAGCTTGTAGACTTTTATAACCGCTACTATCAGGAGCATTTCAACATGAAGCTTTTTCTCCTAATATAAAAGCTTCAAGCTCCTCTAACTAGACTCTAACCAAACAATACTTTTTATTGAATAAGAGCATTATCTTAAAAGCTTGTAGCTAGAAGCTCCTAAAAGCTCTTTGCCAAACATACCCAAAGTATCTCATCATAAGCGTTAAGAACAACCCCATGTACTAGCTAGCGTACTATAAAAGTGAACTTCTATATGGCGAAAATTCCTTTCTCGATCTAGCATCATATTGCTGTTTAAAATACTCAAAGTTTGTATCCATGTCAACAATATATTGTAATAATAGTTCACTCGACATCCAAAATCTTCAGCGTTAAATTTTGAAACTTCGACAAAGAATTTCTCATTATATGTTCATGTGCGGCTTTATGATCTCTTTATCGTAACTCTTGGCTTTGGTGTCTTTTAAAGCTCCCGATCTAACGCCTCTTGTGCACCTACACAAAGAAAGTTTATGGTATCTAGTTCTGTACCATTAGACGATGAACTCTCAGAACTAGATGATAAAGACAAGCTAGAGGATTGAATTTTAAAAAGATCCATCCTAGGTTTGTTTGAAAGAATGATATAAAATTGACGTGTAAAACTTTTAAAGTGGGTTTGATATATAGTGTTGAGGGTTTGGATAAAATACAAATGACTTTTATTGTGATAAGTGTACAAATAATTAGAGTAATTATGTTAACACTAGAGTAATTATTATTACACAATAACTTTTGAACTAGAGTTACTATTATTACACTATATTATTTTTTATAACATAATAACTTTAGTTCAAAACTGTAATTACATTAGTTATTTATATGATTAGTATGTTAATTTTATTTGTATCGGATCCCACCCATAGTGTTGAAACTTAATTTATCTTTTTTTTTAAATTGACCGTTGCAAACGGATGATTGAAGAAGATCGGGATAGCTACTTACCCACGCTATTCAGGTTGCTTTTTTTTCCTTGGTACCAACAACCACATGATGACCCATAAGGGTGGTGGGGTGGTCTCGGGTAAAGGCTACATGTATCCCTGTCTAGTTATCAAATACGGGTTATAGAAACTGATAGTTTAGGAAGAGTGTAGTTGGTTGATAGATGTTGGCATTTAATATATATATATATATATATATATATATATATATATATGGACAAAATCCAATACAATAATAGCTTATCGTACAATAGGTACGTGAATTCCCTTTTTTCACGAAATCGATCCATGAAATCACATCCCAGCATCTCAGAATCGTCAATACATATCCAATTAATCACTGGTTCACCGAAAAAAACAGTTTTGGATCGTTAATCGATCAATTTTTTACTTTTTTTCACGAAAACCGTTTTTTAGCGTTTTAGGTTTTTGGTTGAGTGTTTTTTTTGAGAGCTTTAGGTTTTACATTTGAGTGTCTCGCGTACCTATCATACGTTAAGACATTATTTTATAGTATCTCGACCCTATATATATATATATATATAATTGTGATCATGTAAGAACTATTTTGAAATTGAGAACTTTGAAAACAATTTTGAAACATAAAAAACCCAAAAATAAAAAAAATCAGAAAAAAAAGAAAAATAAAAAATAAACAAAATTCTTATGTATTATCCCGGTTTCACAAAAAAAAAAACAGTCTCGTTTTAGCTAAATTATACATATATGTATAATATGTACATGCATGTTTTTTTATTATACACATATGTACAATTTAAGGTAAATGATAATGTAAATATGTGTACATTACGTAATTATAGATTAAATGAAATTATACACATTTTGAACCACAAAAAAACCCTCTAAATATATTTAAAAAAATTATAAAACAAAAATTTTTAAAAAGTAAAAAACCAAAATTCTTATAATTCATTCTGGTTTCATTAAAAAAACAAAAAAAAAAACTTTGTATTATGCACATGTGTATAATTTCATCTAATCTCTAGTTACGCAATGTACACATATGTACATTATTATTTATCTTAAATTGTACATATGTGTATAAAAAACATGTATGTACATATATGTACATATTATACATATATGTATAATTTAGTTAAACCGAGACATTTTTTTATGAAACCGGGATAAAATAAGAAGTTTAGTATTTTTTTTAATTTTTTTATTTTTGTGTTTTTTTATTTTATGATTTGTTTTTTAAAATTTTTGGGTTTTTTTGGTCTAAAATGATTTTCAAAGTTCTCAATTTCAAAATAGTTCTCACATTATCCTAATCCTATATATATATATATATATATATATATATATATGTTTTTCATTAATGAAAAGTGAATTTATTATTTTATTGTAGGCATGTGATAAAAAGAATTAGGCAAATTTATTCTTTTGTTTTTATGTAAGTGTGGATCACATAATACATATTTATTTAGTTGTTTACTCGGAATTTATCGATATATTTCTCGAAACAAACGAAAAGGAAACGAAAGATGAAACCTAAATCATGGATCAACTAAGCCCTTTCGGGGACTTTATTAAGAATAAGAAAAAAGAACCTCATGTAAATACCATGGAATATAATAACTTTTTTTCTTAAAATAAAGAAGAACAATGTATAATTTAACTAAATGTATATATATAAATTTAATTAAATGCTTAGTTTATAATTTATTTTTAATTAAAAAATTAATTACTAAATGTATAGTTTACTTTTTGTTAGAAAAAAAAAGATATTAAATGACTGGAATCAATGACATCACCCTTAAGGTAGTACACGCTAATTCATAGTGTTTTAAAAACTGGTTCGTATCGATCGGTTAAACTGGTGATACCGGTTTTCACATACTAGGCTGGTATTTTGTGCTCGATATTTAAGGATGATTTGCTAGAACATTGAAACGACAGTTTTTTTTTCTAAAATACCGGTTTTGAGTCTAAGAGATTTTTGATATTTTACGGCCCTAAAAATTACTTTTCACCTAGCGATTTTAACATTGAAAACTTTTAGGTTATTTTTTTGAAAATCGAGTATTTTTTTATTATCTTTTATAATAATGGAAATATTTTATATTGGAATCATATAATTTTAAGTTAATTTTTGAGTTAAAGTTGCATTTATATGAAATCATATAACTATTTAACACGATTAAACCTCCTTCTTATATCAATTTTTAGCCTAATCTTCTGGTGTGAGTAAAAAACCAATTTTTAAAACATGGGTAATTCAGGTAAAGTCTTGGTAGAGATTGATAGGTTAATTAAAAAAGTTTATGAAAGACACCACATATATAATAATAAAAAGGTAAAAAAAATAGAAAGAAAAGAAATGGTACAGATGGTGTTGTGTCTTCTGTATATATATATATATATATTATAAAGAGTATGTAACAGAAGAAGTTTGATTATGGTTGTTGTTGGTGAGGGCATACCACCGATACGAATGACTCATAATAAGAAAAGAATGGATCCGGAAGGCGGAGGAGGAGAGTCTTTGCTATTGGATCCGAATTCAACCGAGTCGGGAGGAACAGGCTGCCTTTATCAAGGAGCTTGACACTTTTCACAAGCAGAGGTTTTTGGACTTTAAGCCTCCGAACCATTGAATTGCCTCAAGTCAGTCACTCACCCTACCCTCTCTTTTCTTCTTCTTTTTTTATTGATTTTGTTTCCCAGGTTATGATGGAGATCAGTCATCAGGAATGGTGGCTATGACCAGGTTCTTTTTTTTCTTAATAAATTTATAGATGATGATGATGCCTGTTTATCATATTAGCATTTAGGGCTGCTCGCAAATTGGGTACCTGTTTACACTACAATACAATTTTATACTTTTTTTATAAAAAAATAATTTAAATTAAGAGGCTAGGGTTCATTAATCATTATTTGACCTTTCTGATACATATAACTGTCACCATCAAACCACCAAAGCCAAGTTTTAAACGAGCCTTTTTCATGTTTGATGGTGTTAATCGCGTCGTTTTAAACATGGGTATAATAATAGTTAATGGTTTAAGCAAGTATATTGGTTTACTTAAGCGTGTATGTTAAAATACGAGGCTTAAGAGTATGACTGTGTATACATTTGGTTAACTGGTTTAATTGAAGAATGTATGATGGTCGCTTTCGTTCATCAGGGCCGGCTCAACCCTTTTTGAGGTCTGAAATGAAACGACCATTCGGGCCGGCCCTGTCGTTCATTACCTATATTCCCATGCTTACTCTGTATATGTTTCTTATTGTTTATGCATAATGAGTTAACCTAATAACCTTAAATGTTTCATTTTTGAATCTTACCGTATCTTTCTTTTTTTGGATGCTTTTTTATGTAATTAAAGGAGACGTTAAAATCTAATGGTTTGAAGGAAAACCTCATATTTATGATGGTGGCTATCATTCATGACCTATATTTCCATGCTCACTCTATATGGTTCTTCTTGCTTAATCATAATGAGTTGACCTAATAACATTGGATACTTCGTTTTTTAATCGTACCATATCTTTCTTTTTTTGGATGGTTTCTGATGTAATTAATAGAGACGTTAAAGTAGAATATTTTGGCATTAATTTGTATGATTCGAAGGAAAATTTTTGTTTTTCGTTTAGAGTAAGGAAATATTTCTTAGTATGAAGATATCATGTTTCAACCATCTTTATGTAATTATATGTTTTCTTGCACTTGTAGGTGACCGCAGGCAAGGTGTGGCGATACATTGGAGAGTCATTTAATCCCCCAAAGTAAGCATCAAATGCTCATGTTTGGCTTTTTTTTTTACTTGATAACTCATCTTAATTGATTTAGGAGTCTCACTAAGAAAACCTTGTTTTGCATGACTAAAGTCATAGTTTAGTTGTTAGAATTTCACGAAGCAAGTACATGCCAAACTTGCGTGTTACTTTAGTCACTCGCTCTTATATGCTAATGCATAATAATTTTCATTGATTATGGTTCTCGGGCATCTAACTTTAATACACCTATACATGTATCTTTCGTTACTCGTGTATTTTTGTCTTTTATGTTACCTACTACGTAGTCTGCATTGATGTAACTGCAACCAGCTTTCCATTTAGTGACCATCTTATTGAAGTCTTTTATTTTCTAGCGGCTACCAGCATTTAAACCAGCCTCTCTTGTGGCATCTCATTTTAGCTAAGTTGATTATATTAAAACTGTAAGAACTTCTTTTTTCTTCGTATAGGTCATGATTATGTTAAAGAGCATTATCATCAACATGTAATGGTACAAATTGTTTATATTTATATCAAGATGTGTTTTGTTGTCATGAATGCCAACAGTAAACAGGTTTGTGTATATCTAAAAAAAAGTGGAGAATTGTAATTGTTTCTGGATAATGTTTTACAAGACAAGTCATATAATGGTATCGATAGGTAGTGTTGTAGAACTCGCTAGGCGCTAGTCGGCCGGTGGGGTGGGGACTAGCATTAATTGGATTGGAATTTTTATATGTAATTTTCAGTCTTATATACACACACGCATTTTTTAATATGTAAGTTTTAGTTATACACACACGGTCACACACACATTTTCTATATGTAGTTTACAAAGGTTGGCCGGAAAGTGTTCGGAAATTGGTCAGCGATCTAGCCCAAGCAGGACCGTCTTGGTCCGACTAGATCTGACTAAGGGGCGGGCGATTTGGCTGATTACTAATTTCTAGTCGGTCATAGGCAGAACCCAAAGATGTTAGTTAATTAAAAATTACGGTCATAAAACATTCGTGTTGCAACAATTTGCATTTCATTCTCTTTACTTTAGTTTAACTCACTCAATAAAGGAAAATCTTTGCATTAAAGAATAATGGGTGAATGTTCCCGTTTTTAGCTCTCAAAATGTTTATTTGTGATGTCTGATTATTTCCATAAGTTTTTACTTGTATACTAATCTTAGCGTTGACATTTATGATTCATTTTGGACAGGACCTGTACTACTGTATCATGGACGTTCCGATGTTTCTATGAGAAGGTTGTTTCTTAACTAGAGATTTTTATTTATCTATTTATATACCCTATAGTGTTGAAAGTCAACTGTTATGCTTTGACTTTGCATCTCATGTTATTGCTAAAGTTATCTTTTAGGTTCATAATTCTAGTGATAGCCATTACACGGATTTACATAGAATGTCCATTGTATGGTGCCTCTGAACGACTGAACCTAGAGGAAACATGCTATTTTTTTTTTATTTGAGTTTTTGTAGTTTTATTAGAGGGGGCAATCCTAACCTGAAGTCCAAACCCTTCACTTTGGACTGTTATTAGAACTATACGAGTTGGTTTGGGTAAGGCATTTAAACTAAGACCATTCACATCCCCAACCTGATGGTGGGTGGCATTAAGAAAAATAAAAATTAATTTTTTTATAGTTGAGGTTCACGAACTGTTCTCCATAACAACCTGGGTTGCAACCCATTTTTATGGCAAGTGTCAGCCAATCAGTAGTCCATATTTCTTTTTCCTTTTCCCTTTTTTCTGTTAACAGTTAATTTAATATTCAATTTTTAAAAACTTAAATTATTAACTTTTAAAAAAAGTCTTAAGAACACGGCCACGTTTATGATTTTTTTTCTGAACACTTCGATATAATTTTTAATAAAAACGAGGTTCTTTCAGAAATATGTATTTTTTTTCTTATTAGTTTTCCGATATGATATTATTGGTTCGTAAACTTATTATTTAAAGTTTTATTTTTCTATATATTTTAAATAATCATAAACTATATTTATTTAGCAAAAAAGCTTGTTTGGTTTGGGTTGTGAATGAGAGTGAAAATTTGGATTGGGTTGGATTGTGTATCTTGATGAAAGATAAAATATTTTTTTGTTGAAAGATCGGGTTGGGTTGGTATGTGAATGTGGATAGTCTAAAAGGGTCAAAGTAGGTCATTTAAAAATCCTCAATATTGTCCACGGGTCCAAGTGGGCCGAAAAGTTATTGAAGGGGGCTAGTAGGGTTATTCTGTTACTACTAGTTAATAAACTACTGGTCAGTCTATCATTCATCGACACTCATCCCTCATTCACTCATCCCCAATCCAATCACCGTTTTCTCCATGGACGAACGTCTTTGCCAGCGTCGCTGCTGTGATGATCGTCCGTCAACTCCTTCGTTAGTTCAGGTATCTTATCGATCCTGCAAGTCTTGTCATCATACACTTTAATCTTTTGATTCCGAAATTTGTGTTAGGGCTTGATGTGTTAATAGGTCTTAAATTGAATTTGATTTATTACTTGATCTGCATTTGATAGGGACAATTTGACCGCATCTCGTATTGAAACTGTAAACGGTTGCATATATTCAATTTAGGTTTCCTACTATAATTGCAAATTCACAATTGAAAATTGAAATTATTTTCTGTAGATTTTGATTCAGTCTCGTATCAATGTTACAAATTTACACTGTGTCGGTATGCGCAGCCTGACATCCGACGTTTTAATCCGGCATCTGTCGCATAACCGGTACGGTACGCGCATAACGTGGCATCGGATGTGTAACCGATTCTGGATGTGCGTAACCGGCATTTAACACGCGTAACAGATGCTGCACAACGCTTATCCGGTGCCGGAATGTGTGTAATCGGCACCGGAATTTGCGTAGCCGACGTTGTGCGAAACCGGTGCTTGGTACTGTGCGGAGGCAATTACGCGTTAGGAGCCATGTTAAACGCATACCTGGCGCTGGTTACGGTTGCCTCCCCTAGTAGTTAGGCATTTAATCTGAATCCATGAAGTAAAGTTCTCACAAAGATGAAAGATGTTATGCATTGATTTTGTTCATCTATTAGTTGATGGAAGCTGCTGATACATAAAAGAAAATTGAGATTAAACCCAAAAGCTTCTCAACTAGCACTGATACACTCATTCAGCTGCAAAATTCCATTTTTTTAGTAAATTATCTTTTTAAGAATTGCTGCAAAAATATATGAAGAAAAAGACCCAACCCGTTCTGACACGAAACCTGTTTTGACCTGCTCCGACCTCGGCCCGTTCCGACCCAAACCCGTTCCAACCCTAACCTGCCCAACCCAACCCATTTGCCAGTCCTAGTTTGTATTATTGTTTTGTGGGCCTAAGAAAGATTATTCCATATATATATGATTCACTTTTTAGATTGCTTTCTATTATATTTTAGTTGTTAGTGAGATGCCTACATTTTAGGTATGAAGTCTTGGGTATCATACACTTTATAAAATGATTATTTGTTACAAGCCAAACAGAAGAACTCAACCCAAAAGACTAGTCTGATGAGTGAGGGAACCCATTTGGCTTGTAAAAAACACATCAATTGCCCATACAACCGATGTGGGACAAGGCCCATACCTTACAATGGTTTCAGTCCGTAACATTATCATATCCATCATGCTTGATCACCCCAATATTATGTTGCATCTGCACTTTCACATGCAAATGAGAGTATTGTTAGCTGACATAAAATTTTGCAGGCGTTGCTTGAATACGAAAAATATAAGATGAGCATTGGGGATCTTCTATTCAATGTTTCTTCTTCTGCAGAACCTGCTTCCAATGCAAAACAGGTACCTCATATTTTACTCATTTCTTCATTAATTGTGACTAATCATAAACATTCTTGCTGTTTGTAGGTCAATGTTATTCAAACCCCTGGAACAGGACGTGTCAGGCGAGATGCAGCAGCTCGAGCTATGCAGGGTTGGCACTGTCAACGCCTTTTTAGTAATGGGGAGGTCGGAGATCCAATCATTAAGGTATATTTTTTGTTTTTTTATTTTTAATCCATAAAATTTTAGAAATTTGTCTAACTTTTGTAATTTTATTAACCGGCATAATCAACTTTGTTTTGTAGGATAAGACATCAAATATGATTGCGAGTCGAGAAAAGCAAAGCATTGGTACAGTTTGCATCGAGTTTAAACATAAAACATTTTTCAATGCTTATACTTTTCTTTGACTTTTTCCTTCGACTCTATAGGTTTGCTGAAGCGTAAAAAGCCGTCTCCGGTTGAACGTGGTGCCAAATATGGTCCCATGAAAGTATCAAAACCACAGTGAGATGTCTTGCTTTCTTAGTTTATGAATTGTGCTGTTTTCAAGTCTTAATCTTTCTTTGAAATATTAACTGTTCACTGTTAAGGAGAATAACCATATTAAGGATCATAAGATTCCTTAAAAATCTTTTCCATTGACTTGCACATGTTGCTATAATGTAATTTGCAGATTGGACTCAGCAATTGTGGATGTTGGCCTCCCTGCTGATTGGGTGAAGATCAATGTGCATAGAACTGTAAGTTTGTTTGTTTGTTTGTTTGTTAATTTTTAATTATTTCTTTAACTGATTGAATTACTTTAGTTAATTTACTTTAATTCAAGCTAAACCTTTCTTAGTCTTTTGATTTATTACCTGTTTTTGTCAATTCATTGTACAGAAGGATTGCTTTGAGGTGCATGCTTTGGTTCCTGGTCTTTTGCGTGAAGAGGTAATATACATACATATATATACATACTTATATACATACATATGTACACACAGGCATCATTTCAGAACTTTCAAATAATGCAAGAGCTGTAACAACTCTTAACAACCAATCATTCTTTTTACTTTTTTTATATATATAATGTTTATTTAAAGCGGTGCTTTAAAAATTGATTCGTACCAGCCGGTTGAACCAGTTATACCGGATTCTGAACAGGCTGCCAGTATTTAGAGCCTGGTATATTGGGCGATTTGCTAGAGCATATTTTTAAAAAATACCGGTTTAAACCGGCTAACCGGTTTTAAGCCCAATGGATTTTTGATACTTTTTGCGGCCCATATTTTTTAAAAATGACTTTTAACCTGGTAGATAAAATTGAAACGAGTAAACCAGTAAACGATGTCATAAACCCATCACACACTTTTATTTTATAAAAACTTTGTTTGAAAATCAAGTGCTTTTGAATTATTTTTTTTATGGATTACATTTGGATTACTTTTAATTTTTTATTATTGAATCATGTGCTTTTGGGTTATTTTATGAGTTGAAGGCGCATTTATATGAAATTTACATGGTAAACTATTCAACACGGTTGAACCTCCTGGTAAACCCGGTTCAAGTGGCTGTACCATTTTTAGTGCAATCCGGTACGACTAAATAACCGTTTATTAAAAACATTGATCTTAAGTGTATTTTTGTCATTTGTTATACATAATTTTATGATTACATGAATGTAAACTGGTTATGGCACATATCTAAACTTGTGATTACATATATGTAATAAAAAAATCACAAATTACCCTAAAATAGTACTAAATATATAAGTTAAATAAATAAAATGATTGGTTGTTAGGAGTTCTTGAAGTTCTTAAATGTCTTGAAGTTCTGAAGAAATCGAAACCCTATGCACACACGCAGATATATATAGGGAAGAAATCACGAGAAGCCCACATCTAAACAAGATTTTTTTTAGTTTTTTTTGTTCTCGTTTTTTTTTCGTCTTATTATTCTCTGCTAAAAAAATTTTTTGCAGGTGCGGGTACAGTCTGATCCAGCGGGTCGGTTGGTTATATCCGGTGAACCCGAGCAGCTCGACAATCCATGGGGCGTTTCTCCTTTTAAAAAGGTCCGTCTACAAAATCTGATAACCTGAATTGATAATAGAATAATACGCAACTTGCATAATAATTGATTTGAAACTTTTTGTGATCAAGGTTGTGAGCTTACCGTCTAGAATCGACCCTCAGCAAACCTCAGCGGTTGTGACCCTGCAAGGCCAGTTGTTTGTGAGGGTGCCATTTGAGCAGCCAAGTTTGTAAAACCATAGGTTAAGTGGTTAACAGCAGGTGCAGGAGGTTGTAGTTGTAGCTGTAGCTGTAGCTGTAGCTGTGCAATTGATGGTCTGCGTACCGGGTTTAGGGAGGTTTAAAATGTTATAGTTTGTGTAGCTATGTATGTTTCATAGCTGTGTTGTGTCTGTGGCGGCTTTGTATGTGATCTAGACACTTGTGAAGCCTTTTGTCACAAATATTTTAGGACAAAAATACATGGATCCCAATCGGATAAACTTGGTTTTTCAAACAATCTTATGTAGAACATCATAAAGGACACCATTGTTTTTCATAAGCAGCGGTTACTGAAAATGAAAACGGGCCAGTCTTACTGGTTGCTGGTTGGTTTAAGTACACACCACCGAACTTGTTATGTATCTTGTTCCAATATGGCCATGGCGCTCAGAGAGCCCCGAACGTAAAGTTTGGCATGGTACATAGGTAAAAAAGGAATTGTTGGCGACGGTTCTACCATTTTTATTAAGATTGATTGTGTTTCTTAAGTTTTTCTGAGTCAATTTAGGGCATGTTTGGGTTGAGTTTGAAAGAAACTTATTAGCTTTTTTTAAAAAGCTAGGATTTGTCGTTTTTAGAAAACAAATTTTTAACCGTTAAAATAAAAAGGATTTTTGTGATTTTTGAAAACCCAGTAAATCAATAAGTTTTCAAACTCTATCTCAAAAATGCTCTTAACTGGATTATAAGCATAGCATAACCAGACGATTTTAAAAAGTGAGTTTACATGTTAATTATTATTTTTTTGAACTACCAACAAAATATCATATATTAAAAAACGACGCCGGTGAAGCAGTATGCTAGCCACATGACATCAAGTCATCAACCAAACAAATGACAAGCCCAAAAACGAAAACTGAAACTCTTACAAACCCTGTCAAACCTCCCAGGTCAAAGAAGGTAGCTTCAGCCTCTTCCCATCCCAAACATAACCTAATGCTTTAATCTCCCCCACGTCGTTCAGCTGGACCAGTTTGCGGTTAAAAACCGCTTTCCGTAAATGAAAAGTTGTATAGTACTTCCAACAACATATACGACAGGCATAAAAAGGAGCCTTTACATTGTTGGGAAATCACTTGCCACTTTGTTTGGGCAAGTCCGCACAACACAAGAAGATGCTATCCTGTTCACCGCTTATCGACAAGAACACACCGACAAAGTAAGTTTTCTATT
Source organism: Bidens hawaiensis (assembly GCF_021521415.1). Taxonomy (NCBI): domain Eukaryota; kingdom Viridiplantae; phylum Streptophyta; class Magnoliopsida; order Asterales; family Asteraceae; genus Bidens; species Bidens hawaiensis. The sequence goes on from NW_027491017.1 coordinate 3,326,731, forward strand.
TCACTTTATTTTATGCAAATTCTTTAATCACTAGTTTTCTTACCAGCGCGTTGCGGCACACATATTTAATTGTTTTTTGATACATGTTGAGTATCCTTTTACACTATATTGGTTAATAACAACACTTGGTGACAGTATAAGCTAGGTGACATGCCTATACACACACAAAAAAAAAAAAAGAAAAGTGTAGCCTAGTTACAAAAGATGCATGTATCATCGGTTCCTTATGATTAATCATATACAAAAGATTAGACTTAGCCGAACGTCTCATAGCGAGGCGCTTCGAGTTAGGGAAGCATTGTAGTAGGACCCAAACCTTACTAAGAAGGCCTATAACGCTTAGCCAAGGACACTCCACCTTATCTATGGAACGAATTCGCTCCTAATTGGTTTGGTAATGGCTTACCTGTGATGGGAAACTATCACGTTAAGTTAAGTTTGGAGAGACAGAGGACGTTATATCACCATTGGTACCGTGTTTTAATCGAACACGAACATGGCTAAACACGTTTATTATGGAGAAAATTCACAAAACTTAATTACAATCATTAACCCTAACGGTATCTAATTAGTATTTGTTTACTTGGTGATGGTGAGCATGCATGGGAAGAACTAGAAGACGTCGAGATCCGATTAAAATGAACACAATTATTATTAGCCTATTTTTGGATTTGTGTTCGATCCATTTAAATAAATGGACTCAACTAGATTAGATCCAAGTGATTCGTGGTTTAGAAAAATTCAAACCGAGTCATTTATTTGTATCAACTGTCAAGAAATCTAATATTCATGTATTTGAATCACAAGTGTGACGATAGAACATGTTTATATTTGTGGTACAAAACTATCATTATCGTTGTAATATGTTTTGATTCTTGTAGTTATAACCGTGTTGTGAAAAAAGCTACTAGAAGAATATATCTAACTGTCACAGGATTGATTTATAATCAACTATTAAAACTAAATTTTAATTTAACAAGGATCCATTAAGATTATTTGTTGCAGCGAGGGTTAGTTAATCAAAAAGTGAAGTCATGTCAGTAACTAATCCAAAATACAAGTGTTATAGAGGTAGCTTAGTTAACCAATATTTAAAAAATATATATTGGTTGAAATGGGGACCCTGCCTGTTTTAGCCCTCTTAGGCGTTACCCAGTTGGCGACATAGAAAGAGGAAGGCATCGCCATCAGTGTGTTATGGATTTTAAGGTTGAAGGTTGGATGAGGAGCCAAGTAGTGGCGTGCCCCACCCCACAAGAATAGCTGGTCTGAAAAAGAAGGATTTTATAAAAAAAACGTGTAAAAATATGGTTTACTGATGACACTAATTAATTAGTTAAATTAAAACGATGTGTATGATTAATTAAAAATTAAGGTATTGTTTGGTATGCATGATTAGGAAGCAGAATAGAATGAACAATTATAAAGAAATGAAAAAAAAAAGTGCTCAGTAGATTAAGGGAATAGAATCACCTATTACCTTATCCATTACATTCTTTTTAATGCACCTCAAATGCATTTCATCTACAACCTTAAATTTTTTTTATTCCAACTCATCTTTCACTCTACATCACCTCTACCACCCTCCCACCACCGTCGTCGCCCACCACCACCATCAACGCCACCACCCACCACCGCCACCTGCTGTCACCCACCACCACTATCACTACCGCCAACCGATCGCCACCACCACCATTGTAACGCCTCAGATTTTCAAACTAATATTTTATCCGAACCGTTTTTATATTCGAGAAATCTTATCAATAAAATTATCACGTCTATCGAGTATTTATTATTTTAAAAATAATGTGTTTATTTTATTTATTTAATATAATAAACAACTTTGACTTATATTCAATTTGTATCCTAAACTTAAACTTTTACCCAATTATGTTTTCACCTTCAACTCCCATGGACTAAAGTGCAAAATCAACATTTATAACCATATTATCTTTAACCCGGATACTCATTATCCAAACCATACCCGTGACCCGATTAACATTCTTGGACCTCAATCTTCACATCTAACATGGTAATGGAATCTTTGGACTGGTTACACTTGCCATAACAATCTCACCGACGTAACCAATTAAGAAACAACATCGTTATTATATGTATTGCGTGTATAGTTAAGTCGTCCTTAATTGAATTTGGGATTATAACTATAATGATCACTATATTTCAATTAATCACACTGAAACCATCCTTATAGCCTCCTCAACAAAACCCCTATAACGAATTACATTATAATCAATCCTGTCTGCTGTCCCTGATCTTTGTATTGACCGATTTCTGTTACGACAATTAATCCTTGATTAAACATCTTTCAAGGACATTCCGTTGATTCATCTCGACGAGCGTGACGTCTATCATACCATCATTCTTATCGCTTACTTTTACTCTCGCTTATTTACTAAAGTGAGTATTACATTACCCCTTTTTAGCTCAATTTTTTTTTACTGTTTTGGGGATATTCGCGTTCTAATTATTTTATTATTATTTAATACTCAACTGCAACTGTTAATCATGTGTGTATACCAATTTATGCCTAACGTGTTATATGCTTATTTGCTTATTTGGTTGGATCGTCGTAATAGCTATCGCCTAGTTCATCTGGCATCGCGCTTATCGACAAGTTTGTTTACTTGCTTATTTGGTTGGACCATCGTAATAGCCATCGCCCAGTTCATCTGGCATCATGCTTATCGACAACTTATTTACTTGCTTATTTGTTGGACCGTCGTATTAGCCATCGCCCAGTTCATCTGGCATCGCACTTATCGACAACTTATTTACTTTCTTATTGGTTAAATTGTTTATCTCACTTGATACAGTTTGCACTTTTTCTATACGTACTATATATTCACTTATCTGGTGTTTTACTCACTCAACCTAGTGTTGGCAAAGTTATTGTATTTTTAACGCATATGCAGGTTACCGTATGATATGATAATCAAGATTTGTTTAAAGAAACTTAGGGTTGCATGTTAGAGAAGAAGACACAAGAACTAAATTTTGGATCTTGTTTTACTTGTTTTATTTCTAAATCATGTACTTTGTTTACTTTGATTATTTAATTAAATTTAATAGATATTGTCACCTTTAATATTGTATGATAGTAGCTTGAGAGCTGTGAGCAATCAACTCACGCCCCGACATTTACGCCTTAGGTTGGGGTGTGACAGATTGGTATCAAATCCGAAGGTTTAAGATCACGTTCGTTAGTGGTGCCTTAGTAACATACTTAGGAGCCTCATACGTGCTTATTTATTTGCCTTATGTGTTCAAATTATTTGTTTACAGCTTTCTTAGACAATTATTTAGTTAATTATTTATTTTTATTGTCATGCACACACAACTCCGAAGTTATGCTTCACATTCAAAATATTTTTATAACTCCGAGACTATGTCTCACTCTCAAAATATTTTATGACTCCTTTCAAAATATTTTTATTGCTTTTTATTGGGAAATTCCTTGAGAATCTCCTATCCTTGTTTTTGCTCTTTTTCACTTAAAACTAGGGAGTGTGAGTGACAAGATTCCCTGCCATAGTGGAAATTGTCATGTAACCGACACTTTAAGTGTTTAATGTAATCGGCTAAACGGTTACACTCTTTGTTGTGTTTTATTGTTTTAAAATGTCTAGTCAGATGGAAAAACCATGGGACGCCATGGACACGCCAATTGTACATTTGCACAATTCGTTATATTTGCGATATTTTGTTGGAACATTATCATACGTGTGATACACGGATGTTTCAACTACTTATGCTTGAATGCTTGAGTTTGTTCATTCGTTATTTAGTTTGATCGGTTAAATCGCCATGTAATGCTCATGGTCCGACAAACTCAATTGATTCGTTTATATATAATAATTTTTTTACAAAGAGATTACAATAAAGTGGCAGGCAAACAGGCAACAAGCTGCGCCGCAACCCCCTTTTGAATAGGAAAACCAATCCTACTAAAAACGAAGCTTTGGGACCTAGGAGCTGAAGAACATCCATGTACGACACGCTGAACCCTACTAAAAAAATTCACAGCCTCTAGGGCCAGAAAACCAAATGTATCAAAAGAAAATGGGAGAAAGACATGTTGATTCTCTAAACAAGCTTTCTCGTGTTTAACAACTTTGCCCGATTCAGACTTCAGTGCAGCCTGACCCACAACAAACCCACGGTCCCTGAGCCCAACAAGAGGAGACACTCCTGTAAGATCCACACAAGCGTGTTTTCCCCTGTCCACCCGAACATAAGAATATCAGCTGGTTGTAAAGTAGACCCCCCTTCAAGAGGATCCGTGAGAAAGTTAACATGGGTGTGACATTCGTCAATTTTAGATAACTTGTTTGTACGATTAAACTGTAACCAACCTGATTTGTAACATGGATCTTTCGATAATATAAAATAATGGGTTTTTATGTTACATAATCATCTCATACTTGTCGAATTTTGAAAACACCTTTTTACGGCCTTTAAAACACTTAAAAACGCTTAAAACGCCTCGAAACGAAGTGTAGGGACCAAACCTGACCCCCTAGAAAGCCGCGCCGCGCGGCGCCTACTAGTAGCTGCAGATTCATTTTTTGGTTGTTTGTTTGTATTATTTGACTTGTTTAACCAATTAAAACATATCCAAGTCTTGAGATAAAACATGGAAATAAACTTGACCATTACCCTATATAAACAAGCTTATCTTCTTCATTTCAATCTTGCTCATTCACTTCTTTTCTCTCCCAAACAATGAACACAACTTCATCTCTTCAAGGTTTCTTAATAATCAAACAAGAACCATTCTTTAATTTTTGTTCTGTTACTTAGTAATTGAAGCTTATGGTACAACATATATATGATATGCACCCCTTGTTTCCTTCGGCTTTCACATTCTCCGGACATGGTCGGTTGAGGTGATACGCTATAAGGCAAGGCTACATGGAGGACTCATTATAGTCCTTGATTATACTATATTTCCTTTAATGCTTACTAGTCTTGTTTAAATTATAAGTAGTTTAGTTTCTAATTCATGTTTAATGAGTTCCATGTTACTGGGTATGTGGTCACTAGCCTCGGTTTTATCCCGATTTGAGAACCGAACCAAAACCGAACTCTAGTTTCCTAGTTTTGTTTTAAATAGTAAAATAAACATGTTTATGTAAGATTTAGATATTATAACTCCTAAAATCGTTTTATAGTTCTTTGGTATTTGGGTATGTGGAAACCATCCTCGGTATTATTTCGAGTCAAGGACCGAACCAAAACCGAACTAAACCGAGTTCACTCGCTTAAGACACACAAGTGTGTTTTAGGCCACCGAAACTCATCTTTTATTCAAGAATGTATTTAAACTAGTTTTAAATTATTTTCTCAACACTCAACATACTTGGTGTGTGTCGGAATCCAACTTGATCTTATAACAAGTTTGGACCGGTTAAACCAAATACTCGCTTAACGGACGTTAAGGTTCTTCGCAATAGAACTATATACTTGGTTAAGTCTTTTGATTTTTATTGAGTTATCTCATAACATTTATGACTTTGGAAAGTTGACTTTGAGTTTAGTTAATTATCAAAACTCGAATAGACAAATCTGAACACTCGATTAAAATCTTGTTTTGGTATTTATATAACAAAGAGTCTTGCCATTGTGCATAATAACCCACATAATTACTTCACATAGGTTGATTAATATTTATGAATGGAATACCAAGATCCGGTTTCGGGTAAACTTATTTTTCAAGAAACATTTCTTTAATTTCTCAAATATTTACATTTTAGACCATAAACTTCATTTATTTACTTTACTTGTCATATATTTTACTTTAAACTCTATCAAGACTACCTACTAACTTAAGACCCGTTTAATCTAGGTCTTGCTCGTTAAACCGATCTTCGATTATTCACGAATCAATCTTTCAAGTTACTTAGTTAACATGAGTACTTTTTCATCCCCCGTTTTTCATATTATGTTTTAGGGGTGGCATTGCATACTTATTCAAACTCAAATGATTTATACTTGTGTATCAAACCACAAACTCTTTAGTATATGTTACTTAAATAAATGCTCGATTTGGTGTTATATGCTTTACATGATTACATACTGTATGTTTATTGCTTTAGGCGGGTTGGCCTCTACGAAACTATTAAGTATGATCATACGCACTCCTAACTACTTAGCCTCGTGCTAGTAGCATAGGGCAACTATTATCCGAGTATATTTGGTTGCTATCATATAGAAAGGTGTCTCAAACTATTTACTATTTGCATATCTAAATTGTTGCTATTATTTATTGTTCCATATACGAGTTGTGGATATCATCTATTATATACTTATTGTTCAAAACTATGAAAATTGCTCACCAACATTTGTGTTGACAATGTTTATTTTATACAATGTTACAGGTTTGTTACTTGGTTGATTTGGAGAATTAAAGAACTATTATCTTGTGACCGTTTAGGTTATTAGATATAAATGAACAATTTATTTGTTTGGCTATTTATTCGGTTATTTGTATGAACAAGTTTGTGTTATTTGGATGATGTAATGAAATGAATGGGATGTTTAAATATTGTCACTTTAGTAGTGTATTATGTTCATGGGCACTTCGTTGCACCCCGGCATCATCCGCCGCCTTTGGTCGGGGTGTGACAGATTGGTATCAGAGCCAAGGCTATAGGATAGGCGGTTAGACGTAACGGCTTAATATAGTTTTGCTTTAAGGTCCTTATACATGTTGCTTATACGTGTTACCCTACTTGATTGTTAATTTACATTTATATGTTATTTGCTTATTTATTTCATTAATCTCCAAAATATACACATGCACACACTCTCATAATATTCCAAGGTATCCTTACCTTAAACGCAAAAACAATAAATTTATATATTGTGTTTTATGGATCACATACTTAATTTGGATCCCGTTATTTAAGATCCCTTAAAGGTTGCATATATAACGGGTTTGTAGCCATCATAGAGGGTGAAGCACTATGAAACGATCATTTGACAAAAAGATTCCAAGAATCGAAGGTGATTTACTTACCTGGGATGGTTGAATTGTGGTGTTCGTTTTCTTGGCCACCGAACCGTGTTATACATGTCAATACTTTAAGTTGTCGAATGCAAGCGTTCCGGTTGCCTCTTTATATTTTGGTGTTTGAAACACAAAAGCCACAGTGATACGTGGACAAGTGTTTTTAACATCTCGTTGTATCTCCATTTTTATTATATGTTATTATCGTGATTTGAGCCAATAACATGAAAGACTCGGTGATACGTGCACATGTTCGACTCCGTCTATTATTTTATACAGTTTTATTGGTCGGGATATCAAATCATGGTGGTTCATGTACGATTTTCCCGACTATATACATATACATATATATATATATATATATATATATATATATATGAATTTCTATATCTCAAAACCTTCAATTTTCGAATGTCAAAAGTATGAAACTTATATATATACATACATTTTATCTTTTGATTCAAGTATAAAATAGTTTTTTTTACTAACATTCTCATCCTCATAACTCTAGGACTCACAATCATTAAAACCCCATATTTACTCATTTCCCTCATACTTATATCGAACTTATACCATTTCTCTTTTATTTTAGAATGCCTCCTCTTCATCGCCAAACACGCAAGCCGAGCTACGGTTCGTCGGATGCCGCCATGGTTGCTAAAGAAATCGCCGCTGTTATTCCCGGACTAATAACTCAAATCCAAACCACCCAACCCACCGTTACTCAAACCACACCCAACCCCGCACCTTTTGCCTTGAAAAATTTTACCGGTGCCAACCCATCTCAATTTTTTGGCTCGAACTGTGCCACTACCTTGTTGCAGTGGTTCGAGAAGATGGAAAGCGTTTTTACTCTTTGTGAATGCCCCGAACCCAAGAAAACCACGTATGCCTCAAGCATGTTGGAGGATACCGCACACACTTAGTGGAATAGCAAAATTTTCACCAATAGGGCGGAAGTAGCTATAGCCTACTCATGGACCAAGCTCAAGGAAGTCATGATGAAAAAGTTTTGCCTAAAGCATGAACTCCAAAAACTCGAAGCCGAATTTTGGGAACTTAAGCAAGAGAGTGGTGACAACTCTGCCTACTCCAACCGCTTTCACGAGCTTAGCCTCTTGGTTCCCCACTTGGTCACTCCCCTCTAACGGGCGATCAACTAGTATGTTAGTGGTTTGCCTATGCAAATCCGTGACTCGGTGATGAGTAGCAAACCGCAAACCCTTCATGAAGCTATTACCTTAGCCGGTGCTCTTTCCGAAAAACCATGTCAAAGCCGGTACCCTCACCATCAAAAGTTCCAAGAAACCCAATGACAAAAGTAAGCCCGAACCGACCCCTCAAGCTAAAGTCGACCCACAACCTCAAGCCATCAATTACTCCAACTCATCCCATCAAGCCAAAAAGAAACAAAGACCCAATCATCGAAATTATGTTGTTACTCACCCACAACAAACTCAAAAAACAACCTCAAGCTCCTCCAAACCGAAAGCCCTACATCGGTACTCACCCATTGTGTAACACTTGTCAACTTCACCACCCATCTCACATGGCTTGTCGCTACTGCACAAACTGCAACCGTTATGGTTACCTCAATACCACTTGTCGACCAACACCTCGTGGACATCCTGCTCCACCAAAAACCATACCGCAAAACCCGCAAAACCGCAACATGCCTTACGCTCAAAACCCGCAACAACCCCAGACCTGCTTCAATTGTGGAGACCCGAGCCATTTTCACAACGCTTGTCCCCGACTTGCGTATGCGAACCAAGCTCAAGCCATCATCGTGCCCTACTACCAACCCAAGCTTATCAAGTCCAAACCTACCAACCCCAAATCCCACAACTCAATGCCCCTCTCATCCAACCAATGCAAGCCATTCAAGCACCTCCTCCTCCCCCCAAGTACCTCAAGGAAATCCCTGTAAACAAGGACGTGCCTTCATGATAAACGCTAATCAAGCTCAAGTTGCAAACGACGTTGTGAACGGTATGTTTCTAGTAAACGAACATTTGGCTTAAATTTTATTTGATACGGGTGTCGATAGGAGTTTTATCTCATTAAAATTTGAATCTACACTTGCCATACCTCGCACTAAACTCTCTCGACCTTTTCCATCGAAGTCGCCAATGGTAGCTCTATCACAATTGACTCGGTCATTCGAAATTGTATTCTTACTCTTTGAAAGGGCAAATTTTCCATCGATCTCATCCCAATGCAAATGGGAAGCTTCGACATCATAGTAGGCATGGATTGGTTAGCTTTGCACCGTGCTGAAGTTGTTTGTTATAACAAATTCATTCGAATCCCACTCGTCAATGGCAAAACCCTCATAGTCTTTGGCAAAATGATTCCCAAGAAACTCAACCTCATGTCTGGCTCTCGATCTCGTAAATATTTGCGCCAAAAGTATGTTCCGTCCCTAGACTAAGTGGTGGTAAAAGACCACAAGGAAAGAAAAATCCATGAAATCTCCATTGTTTGTGACTTCCTCGATGTCTTTCCCGAAAACGTCACCAGTCTTCCACCCATCCGCCCGTTCGAATTCCGAATCGATCTTGTGCCCGGAGCAATACCCGTAGCCATATATCCTTACCGTTTAGCCCCATTGGAAATGCAAGAATTATCAAATCAACTCGAAGAACTTTCCGATAAAGGTTTCATTCGTCTAAGCTCTTCTCCTTGGGGCGCTCACGTCCTCTTCGTGAAAAAGAAAGATGGCTCGTTTCTTATGTGTATCGACTACCGAGAACTTAAGAAATTCACTATTAAAAATCATTATCCTTTGCCACGAATCGACGACTTCTTCGATCAACTTCAAGGCGCAACGTGTTTCTCTAAAATCGATCTTCGATCGGGATATCACCAATTGCGCGTTCGCAAAGAAGACATTCCCAAAACCGCTTTTTGTACTCAATATAGACATTTCAAATATTTGGTCATGCCCTTTGGGTTAACCAACGCACCCTCAGTATTTATGGATCTCATGAACCGTGTTTGCAAACCATTTCTAGATAAATTCGTCATTGTCTTTATTGATGACATCCTCATCTTTTCTAAAACCAAAGCCGAAAATGAGTATCACTTACGTTCCATTCTCGAACTCCTAAGAAATGAACGACCTTACGCTAAATTCTCGAAATGTGAATTTTGGCTAGAGGAAGTTCAATTTTTGGGACACATCGTCAACGACAAGGGTATCATGTTAATCCTGCTAAAATAGAGGCCTTCAAAGATTGGAAAACTCCATCCACCCCCACAAAAATTCGATCTTTCCTCGGTTTGGCCGGATACTATCGGCGTTTCATCCAAAATTTTTCCAAAATTTCCTTACCCCCACTTCCCTAACCCACAAAGGAAAACCATACGGATGGGGATCAAAACAAGAAGAAGCCTTCAGCACACTCAAGCATATGTTTTGCAATGCTCCCGTTCTAACCCTTCCCGTCGGAAACGACGACTTGTAGTATTTCGCGATGCATCTCATCAAGGTCTTGGTTGCGTTCTCATGCAACGAGGTCAAGTCATCGCTAATGCTTCAAGACAACTCAAGGTCAATGAAAAGAATTACGCAACTCATTATCTTGAACTTGGTGCCGTCATCTTCGCTCTCAAAATCTGGACACATTATCTTTACGGTACAAAATGTGTTGTTTTCACCGATCACAAAAGTCTCCAACACATTTTTGACCAAAAACATCTCAACATGAGACAACGAATATGGGCCGAACTACTTAGGGATTAAGATTGCGAGATTCGCTTCCTTCCCGATAAAGCGAATGTCGTGCCTAATGCCCTTAGTCGAAAGGCTAACGTCAAATCCGTTCTGCTTCATAGCATAATCATTCAAACCGATCTCCAAGACCGCATCTATCGAGCCCAACGTACCTCCGTGGATGAAAGCAATATGTACGACGAAATGTCGTGTGGTGCCGAACTTCAACTTGAAACCAAACCCGATGGCTTATTGTATTTTCACAATCACTTATGGGTTCCCGATCGTGATGAACTTCGTACTCTCATTCTCGACGAAGCTCATATGTTGCGATATTTCGTACATCCCGGTGCGGATAAGATGTACTTCGATTTTCGATCTATCTATTGGTGGCCGGGTATGAAAAATGTCGTAGCACTTTATGTCTCAAAATGTCTTACTTGCTCAAAGGTTAAAACCGAACATCAAAAACATTTTGCCTTACTCTAACAACCTCCTATTCCCGTTTGGAAATGGGAAGACATTGCTATTGACTTTATCACCAAATTACCCCCCACTCAAAAGCAAAATGATAGCATTTGGGTAATCATTGATCGATTAACCAAATCGGCTCACTTCATCCCGATCCGCGAGAAGTACTCGGTTGAACAACTCGCTCAAATCTATGTTCGTGAAATTGTATGCTGCCATGGTATTCTGTTAACCATTATTTCCGATCGTGATGCTCGTTTCACCACCCGTTTTTGGAAATCGCTTCAAGAAGCTTTTGGCACTTGCCTTGATCATAGCACCGCTTATCACCCTCAAACCTATGGCCAATCCGAGCGTACAATCCAAACCCTTGAAGATATGCTTCCATCTTGCGTTCTTAATTTTGGTGGAAATTGGGATTCTCACCTCCCGCTCATCGAATTCTCTTACAACAATAGTTATCATTCTAGCATTGATATGGCTCCTTTCCAAGCCCTTTATGGTCGTAAGTGTCCTTCTCCGATTTGTTGCAACGAAATTGGTGAAGCCCAAATCACCGGTCCCGAGATGGTCCAAGACACCACTGATCGTATCGATCAAATCCGTAAAAATCTCCTCGTTGCTAGAAGTCGTCAAAAGAGCTATGCCAACAAACGGTGAAAACCCCTCGAGTTCAATGTTGGCGACTTTATCCTTCTCAAAGTATCCCCTTGGAAGGGGGTAGTCTGTTTTGGAAAGAAAGGAAAACTAGCACACCGTTTTGTAGGCACATTCAAAATCCTCGAAAGGATTGGAAAAGTGGCTTATAAGCTTGATTTACCGCAATAACTTACCGGTGTTCATCCAATATTTCAAGTCTCAAACCTTAAAAAGTGGTTAGCCAAAGGTAATCTCCATATACCTCTCAACGAAGTGCATATCGATGAAACAATGATCATGGTCGAAAAACCCTTTGAAATCATGGACCGCAACGAAAAGAAAACCAAACGTAGCGATTAAATCGCCATGTAACGCTCATGGTCCGACAAACTCAATTGGTTCGTTTATATATAATAATATTTTTTACAAAGCGATTACAATAATGTGGAAGGCAAACGAGCAACAAGCTGTGCCGCAACCCCCTTTTGAATAGGAAAGCCAATCCTACTAAAAACAAAGCTTTGGGACCTAGGAGCTGAAGAGGTTCCTTGAACGACACGCTGAACCCTACTAAAAAAATTCACAACCTCTTGAGCCAGAAAACCAAATGTATCAAAAGAAAATGTGAGAAAGACATGTTGATTCTCTAAACAAGCTTTCTCATATTTAACAACTTTGCCCGATTCAGCCTTCAGGCAGCCTGACCACAATGAACCCACAATCCTTGAGCCCAGCAAGAGGAGACACTCCTGTATGATCCACACAGGCGTGTTTTTCCCCCTGCCACCCGAACATAAGAATATCAGCTGGTCGTAGAGTAGACCCCCCTTCAATAGGATCCGTGAGAAAGTTAACATGGGTGTGACATTCGTCAGTTTTAGATAACTTGTTTATACGATTAAACTGTAACCAACCTGATTTGTAACCCGGATCTTTCGATAATATAAAATAATGGGTTTTTATGTTACATAATCATCTCATACTTTTCGGATTTCGAAAACACTTTTTACGGCCTTTAAAACACTTAAAAACGCTTAAAACGCCTCGAAACGAACTGCAGGGACCAAATCAGCCAAACAACCAAACCTGACCCCCCCCCTAGCAAGCCGCGCCGCGCGACGCCTACTGGTAGCTACAGATTCGTTTTTTGGTTGTTTGTTTGTATTATTTGACTTGTTTAACCAATTAAAACACATGCAAGTCTTGAGATAAAACATGGAAATAAACTTGTCCATTACCCTATATAAACAATCTTATCTTCTTCATTTCAACCTTGCTCATTCACTTCTTTTCTCTCCCAATCAAAGAACACAACTTCATCTCTTCAAGGTTTCTTAATAATCAAACAAGAACCATTCTTTAATTTTTGTTTTGTTACTTAGTAATTGAAGCTTATGGTACAACATATATATGATATGCACCCCTTGTTTCCTTCGGCTTTCACCTTCTCCGGACATGGTCAGTTGAGGTGATACGCTACAAGGCAAGGATACATGGAGGACTCATTATAGTCCTTGATTATACTATATTTCCTTTAATGCTTACTAGTCTTGTTTAAATTATAAGTAGTTTAGTTTCTAATTCATGTTTAATGAGTTCCATGGTATTGGGTATGTGGTCACTAGCCTCGGTTTTATCCCGAGTTGAGAACCGAACCAAAACCGAACTCTTGTTTACTAGTTATGTTTTAAATAGTCAAATAAACATGTTTATGTAAGATTTGGATATTATAACTCCTAAAATCATTTTTATAGTTCTAAGGTATTTGAGTATTTGGCAACCATCCTCGGTATTATTCCGAGTCAAGGACCGAACCAAAACCGAACTAAACTGAGTTCACTCGCTTAAGACAAACAAGTGTGTTTTGGGCCACCGACACTCATCATTCCTTCAAGAATATATTTTAAACTCTTTTTTAATTATTTTCTCAACATACTTGGTGTGTCAGAACCCAACTTGATTTTATAACAAGTTTGGACCGATAAAACCAAATACTTGCTTAACGGACGTTAAGGTTCTTCGCAATAGAACTATATACTTGGTTAAGTCTTTTGATTTTTATTGAGTTATCTCATAACATTTATCACTTTGGAAAGTTGAATTTGAGTTTAGTTAATTATCAAAACTCGAATCGACAAATCCGAACACTCGATTAAAACCTCGTTTTGGTATTTATAAAACAAAGGGTCTTGCAATAGTGCATTATAACCCACATAATTACTTGACATAGGTTGAGTAATATTTATTAATGGAATACCAAGACCCGGTTTCGGGTAAACTTATTTTTCCAGAAACATGACTTTAATTTCTCAAACATTTACATTTTAAACCATAAACTTCATTTATATACTTTACTTGTCATATATTTTACTTTAAACCCTCTCAAGTTTACCTACTAACTTAAGACCCGTTTAATCTAGGTCTTGCTCGTTAAACCGATCTCTGACTATTCACGAATCAATCTTTCAAGTTACTTAGTTAACGTGAGTACTTTTTCATCCCCCGTTTTCCATATTATGTTTTGGTGGCGGCATTGCATAGTTATTCAAACTCAAATGATTTATACTTGTGTCTCAAACCACAAACTCTTTAGTATATGTTACTTAAATAAATGCTCGATTTGGTGTTTTATGCTTTACATGATTACATGTTATATGTTTATTGCTTTAGGCGGGTTGGCCTCTATGAAACTATTAAGTATGATCATACGCACCCCTAACTACTAAGCCTCGTGCTAGTAGCATAGGGAAACTATTATCCGAGTATATTTGGTTGTTACCATATAGAAAGGTGTCTAAACTATTTACTATTTGCATATCTAAATTGTTGCTATTATTTATTGTTCCATTTACTAGTAGTGGATTTCATCTATTATATACTTATTTTTCAAAACTATGAAAATTGCTCACAAACATTCGTGTTGACAAAGTTTATTTTATGCAATGTTACAGGTTTATTACTTGGTTGATTTGGAGACTTGAAGAACTATTATCTTGTGACCGTTTAGGTTATTAGATATAAATGAACAATTTATTTTCTTGACTATTTATTCGGTTATTTTTATGAACAAGTTTGTGTTATTTGGATGATGTAATGAAATGAATGAGTTGTTTAATTATTGTCACTTAAATAGTGTCTTGTGTTCATGGGCAATCCGTTGCACCCCAGCATGTTCTTCCGCCTTTGGTCGGGGTGTGACAATGGGCTTCCTTTTTAGCAGAAATCCCTGCCTGTTTAAGAACATCACACAGAACATCCCTAACCAAATCATGTCTGTATTTAAATCCAGTTTATTCTTTGCAATGCATCGCATGGTCTCCAAAAGAATCCAAACAGTCCTTGCGAAAAATTGGGCAAGGCTCATCAGTCGGGAACATATGGATCATTAACCGGTACTTAAGGATAGCCCGATACTCCAAACCCGACATATGTTGGCCCAATCCTTCACTGAGATAGCTTTTAGAAAATCCTGAGCCCGAGGAGCCCGAAGGCATTCAAAGACCGCCTTTTGGCGAGGGGATAGATCAAACTTCACTTCTAAACTCTGGGCAATTCCACTAAATAAGGCACTCGCCACCACAAGTTGGGCTTTAGGGGGAGCGATGTCCTTATTAGAGAACCCGCTAACATCAAAATCTGGAAGTGAAGTACCTAAACGATCCATCTCACACCCATAATCAGAGTCCAACCCATAAATTTCACAACCCCGGCGAATATGGTCTTGCAAACACCGCGATTGTGCTCTCGAAGCCACAAAAGCATATGTAGATACACCCTCTTCCGAACATAGACCCAACCACCCAAAACGGGTAGGTAATGATACAAACCTCCATTGGAGATCCCCGAAGAACGGACCCCCACAAACCATGATGTCCTTAATTGCCCTTCGAAGACCATTGTCAAATATAGAAACAGCTTCCCCCACATACATAGGTTGGCACGTTCTCAAACTGAACAAAAGCTTTGCGACTCCCATATATGAGCGAAGCAAAAGAAACTCGCATTGAGGATCCCGAAGTCTTAGGAGACAGCTCATCAGTTCCACTACGCTAGACGCCCTTTTCATAGCCAAACTGCTGATAAACCCCGCATCCCAGCTTACAGCACCACCAAGGAGTTTCACACCCAACCTCGACCTTCCAATCCCGTAAGGTAACAACCCCTCCTGCAACCCCTTTGCATGTTGGCCAAAATAACTCTGTTTTTCTTAACGTTTAATTCAAGACCCAAACGAGGCCCCTTGGACCTGATAATATCTAATGCTTTGGCCAACTCTCTAGTGTCCCCGATAATCGTACCATCATCCAAGTACCAAGCATGAAAGATAAGCTTGCACCGATCTTTGATTTAGTGAACAAGTGGGTGCAAAACTAAGGCAAAAAGGAGAGGCCCAAGAGGGTCCCCCTGTTGAACCCCAATGATGGATTTAATGTAAGTATCACCCACATGTAGAAGGGTCATCCTATCGACTAACTTGAAGGCATTAGAGTGTTGGTGCATGTTTTGTAACAGATTTTCTTTTGTGTTTGTTAGAATTGAGAGAAACGGTCAAGGGGGATTCTGTTAGTGCATTTTGTGACCGTCGCTATGCAATTCCGACTAGTTTGGTGAAGTTGTGGAGGGAGCCAACTTCACGTGTTGGTGAAGTTAGGACAACTTCACGTGTTGGTGAAGTTAATACAACTTCACGTGTTGGTGAAGTTAGGAATAACCTCACCTGTTGGTGAAGTTAGGAATAACTTCACCTTGAGGCCCAAGCCCAAGCCCAAGCCCGCGAAGATATTTATCTATATATATATATGTGTTATGTTTAGGGTTAAAGAGTTGATCAGAAAAAGTGTGAGTATTTTGTGTTCAGTTAAATTGTTTAGAGAGAGTAAAAGAGAGGGCGAGTCTAGTGGGCAGACCCGAGGTAGAGCTCACCTCGGGTCGGCGGTCATTTGGTTTCGTGTTCGGTATGTAATGTGTTATGATTATTATATAAAGGATATGCATATTCGTTTAATCCCATTCGTGTGTTTGTTCGTGTGTAATCGTGTTCTTTGTCTCCAAACATCATAAACGAGTCTAGGAGGATTCCACACTCCTAGACATCGTGCGGATCTCGTATCGATCACCGACGCCCCCGGGGGACGTACAAGTGGTATCAGAGCCTTAGGCTCTTATGCTATGGTTCGAGATCTGTGTTTTGGTGTTACAGGCCGTTTCTGATGTGTTTTTGGCGGAACAACCGTTTCGGAGAAGTTGTTGCTAAAATTTTAGGGTTTTGGCGACTTTGACTTTTTTGGCGAAGTTGACTTTTTGGCGAGTTGACTTTTTGGCGAAGTTACAAAAAAATTCCAAAAGAAAAAAAAACATTGGTGATAATATTTTTGTTTGGAGTTTCCGTCCGAATGGTCAGGTTAACACGATTATTCTGAGACCGAAAATGTTGTTCCAACAAAGAGAGACAATTGGTATCTCTTGGTATTACATGTGAACAAATACGGGTCAACTGTGGATATGTAGTTGAAGTTGCGAATGGGATATTGATTGAAACTGGATATTGACACATATTTGGTTATTTGGGTGATTTTGGGCAAAGAAATATTTATTGTTCTAGGTTGACCAACTGAAGAAAGTCAAATTTTGTTCGGGTTTTCGTCATTATTGGATCGTGGTCAAAGCATATTATTTATGTTATTTTCAAGGCGTTCGAGACTTGGATCCTGAAAACGTGGGATACAAGCATCCAGGATGCTTATTTATTAAGGTGATAATTTTTGAACAAGTTGGATTTAATAAGGAATTAAATTGTTTAAGCTCTCAACCTGAAAACGTGGGATACGAGTATCTGGGATACTTATTTATTAGGGGTGAGCTACTTAAATAATTTCTTTCTCGGAAATAATAAGAAAGTAATTTGATCGTTATCCCTGGTGATTGAAGATGCTCTGTTATATATTTATGGTCATGTGTGTTAGATTCTGTCAAGGTGGTTTTGTGATGAAACTGATCACTTGCTGTTGAGTAGTTGAAGATTAAACCTTATCTTACTATCCGAATGGTTGAGATGATCGATTAGGCACTGGGATGCAGGTCAAAGATCTCGATCGATATAGTTCGGAGGAGCTTACACTGAAGGGGAGATCTGATATGGAAGACACCGGGTGATTGGTAGATTTGTGAAGCTTTCAGACACTGCTGGTTGAAGACAGGATTGCTGTTGCATGTGTATGTGAAGTTCAAGTTTGAAGATCATTAGTTAAGGGGGAGTCTGTTGGTGCATGTTTTGTAACAGATGATCTTTTGTGTTTGTTAGAATTGAGAGCAACGGTCAAGGGGGAGTTTGTTGGTGCAATTTGTGACCGTCGCTATGCAATTCCGAGTAGTTGGGTGAAGTTGTGGAGGGAGCCAACTTCACGTGTTGGTGAAGTTAGGACAACTTCACGTGTTGGTGAAGTTAATACAACTTCACGTGTTGGTGAAGTTAGGAATAACCTCACCTGTTGGTGAAGTTAGGAATAACTTCACCTTGAGGCCCAAGCCCAAGCCCGCGAAGATATGTATCTATATATATGTGTGTTATGTTTAGGGTTAAAGAGTTGATCAGAAAAAGTGTGAGTATTTTGTGTTCAATTAAATTGTTTAGAGAGAGTAAGAGAGAGGGAGAGTCTAGTGGGCAGACCCGAGGTAGAGATCACCTCGGGTCGGCCGTCATTTGGTTTCGTGTTTGGTATGTAATGTGTTATGATTATTATATAAAGGATCTGCAGATTCGTTTTATCCCATTCGTGTGTTTGTCCGTGTGTAATTGTGTTCTTTGTCTCCAAACATCATAAACAAGTCTAGGAGGATTCCGCACTCCTAGACATCATGCGGATCTCGTATCGATCACCGACGCCCTCGGGGGACTTACATAGAGAAATCAACAATAAGCATAGTCAATGACCCATCAGAATGAAACTAATTTAGAAACCTATTCGCACTATGGAGCACGGCCTCTGCCCCACTAGGGACTCCCATCCCAAATTGAAAGTCACCGAGGTATATAGCCATCTCCTTCCCGACACCCCTCATAGCCACCTTAGAGACCAACCGCCTCCAAATATCCCCAACAGCAATAGGTATAATCCCATTATTAGATTTAAGCAGCGGCGTAAGGGGGGTAGACGCAACAAACTTTGCCAACACCTTAGGACTTCTTCCCCCCATAAATAAATTAGCCACCACCAAAATAGCCTTGAGCAAACCATCCGCAATCGGAGACCCCTCTCCGCACAATGCATCTAAAATGTGTTGGGATCGTAATCCGTCTCGCCCACACGAAGACCCTTTAGGGAATGATTAAATGCACCCAAGCACACTATCAACGTCCGCAACAAGGGGAGGCTTAGATAGAAAAGAAGCACGCATAATCGGAGGGGCCATGATGGGATGCTTAGACAATAATGCGTTCTAAGTATCATTACCGAAAGGTGCGACCCGTGTGGAGCATAAAACTTTGACCGCAGCAGTGAAATGCATGTCCGCAACTTTCCGCAAACGTTGTTTAACATTGGCGTACAACCCGGAGTTATCAGACTAGGGGACAAACGCATCACCGCCCGGGGCATCCCCAAAGGGTTGGTCAAAAAGCGATAGAAGAAGCTCAAAGAAACCATCTCTTTCACCCCACGCTGATAGCGCCCGTTGAATACTTCGGCATTGCAGAGACTTTCTATTGCTAGACCTGCGTTGTTGATAATTAGAAGGTCTGAACACTCATAATGTGCAACGTGGTAATAAAAAAAGTTTTACCCATGCCTCAACAGACTCTGGCATAGCCGCCACCATACCCAAAGCATCCACTAAGGCTTGGGAAAAAGCCATACGATAACCATGAGGACTGTTTATAACAGTCGTAATAAGAAGATTGAAGACACGCTCAAGAAGAGCTACATCCACCTACACCCTTCCCACCGCGACAACTTCCCTCTCAACATGAGGATTCGCAATGCCCACTAAAAACTTCTCCACATCTCCCGTGATACGCTTGTACCAGACGACCCGTCATCATGATGGCACCCCCGACTGAGAGCATGTGATTCAATACACGCCCAACACATCCACTTATGCGAAACCTTTAATGTAAGGCCTCGTTACCGGTGCCCTTCATTGGATGTTGGATTTACTCATAAACACAGTTCTAAACACAGTTCTAAATATCAGAGTTAATTAATAATAATAGTCAACCGATCAATACAAACATTCGTATCTTGTCTTTTGAAAACAAAAGATAAACATAGTATCAAAACATTATGACAAATCTTCAGATGTCAGCCTCTTCAATCTTGCCATGTGTCCCGCTCAAACCAGCTTTCTCAGTCGATTAACCTGCGTGCATACTAAAAGTCAGCTACGCTGAGTGAGTTCTAGTTAATCAGACGACATACAATACATTCACAGACTTACATATGCACCCGAAGGTACATACCTTCATATTTACTTGCATACTTACATACACACGTACTTTCATTCTTTCATCCATACTTACATACATACTTTCATTCACACACATGCGTTTTAAAGAGTTATCCGTCCTATAACCTTCGCCGATATTATTAGGGTCGGTCCCCTACATTCGCCGGTATTATTAGGGTCGGTACCCTACATTCGCCGATATTATTAGGGTCGGTTCCCTACATTCGCCGATATTATTAGGGTCGGTTCCCTGCATTCGCCGATATTATTAGGGTCGGTTCCCTTCATTCGCTGACATTATTAGGGTCGGTTTCCTTTTCTAACTATACCTTCCATACATTTCTACACATTCATAATTATAAATTCCATATGTTCATACATCATTTTATACATCATATATATATATATATATATATATCAATCATATCATTAAACTATACCTTGATGGTACATGCAATATCCGAAGATCGTTCATGCATCGTCAAGCATTCATTCATACATAAGTCTTATAAGACATACACTTACCACTTAAGGTAAGTGTATTAACTAATCACATCGAGTATGCACACAGCGCCGAAAACATAACAAGGAATGGGGCTAGAAACTCACCTGAATGTGGTTACGTTCACCGTTTACGGTTATTCCGTTCTTTAGCTGTGCACGACTAACTGTATAACAATTACACGTATCAATTAACTATCACTACCCATGTCGTGTTTCTAGTTTAGTTATAACCCTCAATGAACGGGGGTCCGGGGGCAGCTCCCCTGGCAGCAGGGTCTAGGTGCGGCAGTCCCTAGCAGGGTCCAAGGGGCAGAGCCCCTGGCTAGGGTCAAGCTGCCTTAACACATTTTTCATTAGAATTCTAATTTATTATTTTATTTGTTAATTCATAAAGTTCGAGGGCTTCTTTGTAATTATTCCATTTTATCCTAAGTCCAGGGACCTTTTGTTCATTATTTCAAACTCTAATTCGTTATCCTTTTTTTTATCGAATTGAGGTTCATTCGTTACTTCTGTCCTTCATAACAAATTGACTAATTCGTTACTTCATAACGAATTGACCTTCAGAGCGAATTGTCCTTCATAACGAATTGGCCTTTAAGACGAAATGACCCTTATAACGAATCGGTCCTTATAACGAATAACCCCTTTTATAACGAACGGACCTTCTAACGAATGAGGGTTCACTCGTCATTCCCCCATAACGAACAGCTCAACGAATTGCTTAACGAATGAAGCTAATTCGTTATTCTTCTTTAACAAATTACTTGCTAGTTCGTCATTTCCTCGTTAACGAATTAGGGTTAGGTCAGAATGTCAGGATATTCTCTGACATCCTCGTACATGCTTTTCCGGCTCCGCCTTTTCAGCGCCATCATCGCCTGAAAACCGGGATCACGCCGGAAAAACGAAATCTCAGTTATTTTCCACCGTTTTTCATCCCGTTCGATCCAGATCTGAGCTAGGGTGACCCCTGAGCTCATATTTTGACCAGTTTATACCCGATTCCACCTGAATCTCGTGACTTTAATGGTTTAAGGGTGTCGGCTCGTCGTTTCGTGACTAAATCTAACGGGTCTGGGACCATACAATATCATACTATCATTACCTCGGGTCGGGATCGATTCTTCTTGGTTTCGGTCTAGAGAAAGAGAGGAAGAGAGAAAGAACTTAAGTGTGTGCTTAGGGTGGTGTATGGTATGGATGAGAATGAATTAATTAATGGTGATTATGATACTTATATCATGGGTCATGGGCTTAAGCCCATGGGCTTAAGCCCATGGTCTTTTCCTCCTTTCCTTGTTAACCCAAGTCCATTACTCATATTACTTAACCCAACACAAGCCCGACTCATACTAACTCATCTTTTATTTTATAAACCGAAACGAGAAAATGGGATGTTACATTTAAAGCCTCACCAATTGAAATAAACAAATCCAAATTCTTCGAGATTGCCTCCCGTAAGGTCTCTTTCTTGTCATCAGATGACAAATGAAGCCGCTTAATATTTGCGGCCAATCGAACCCCCTTGGACCCCGGTAATCCATCCGGGCAACCGTGGAAGCCTCTAAATGGACACGGCCAAACGCCCTCATCATTAACCCCGGTCATACCACCCTCATCCAACAAAACACCCCGGTATCTGCGAACCACACCAAGGAAAAAAACAAAAAAATAAACAAAACTTGAGTGGAGTTTGAGGAATGAACGCCCGAACGTAATAAGAAAGAGGAGAGCAACCACCCGTTGCCCTCCCTACTTCAAACATAAAAAACTATGATTATTTCATTGAGGCATTTTGTCAAACATCTGAAGGGCAAACCATTTTCTTCAAAAAAGTTAGGTTATGTTGATTCCTTTTTGAATGTATCAAGTGAGATAAAGGGGATGATAAGAAATCAGTAGCAACAGTGAATGATTCTAAACAGTGAATGATTCTAATCAGTAGCAAAAATTTAGCTTTAATTTTGTTTATGCTTATCAATATTGTTTAGTCCTTACTTACTTTTAGTTTCCAAATCATTTTAATAGTTCAATGGTATTGGGTATGTGGCCACCATTTTCGGTTTCATCCCGAGTCAAAAGCCGAACAAAACCGAACTTTTGTTTAATACTTTATTGTCAACATACTGTATGAAAGATTTGAGTATTATTATTTTTAAGTTTATCTTAATGAGTTCTATGGTATTGGATATATGGCAACCATCCTCAGTTTTATTTCGAGTCAAGGACCGAACCAAAACCGAACTCTTGTTTAAATGATTTATATTTAAAATGATTTATTAATATGTTACAAGCAAGATTTGTGTATTATAATTTATAAGTTCATTTTAATAAGTTCTATGGTATTGGGTATGTGACAACCATCCTCGGTCTTATTCCGAGTCAAGGAACGAACCAAGACCGAACTAATCCGAGTTCACTCGCTTAAGACACACTAGTGTGTTTTGAGCCACTGAATCTCATACTATCTCTAAAACTATTTTATAAACAAATTTTAAATTGTTTTCTTAAAGTACTTGGTATATCGGATCCAACTTGATCTTATAACAAGTTTGGACCGATAAAAACTGAACACTCGCTTAACGATGATGTATAGAGTTTCTCCTTTAATAGAACTTCTAACATTAGTTAAGTGTTTGTTTTAAATAATTGATCTCATGATATTTATCACTTTGGAATGTCGGTCCGTACTTGACTATTTATCAAGACCCGAACCGACTAATCGATCACTCGTTAAAATCCCGTTTTGGTATATCTAACAAGGGGTCGTGCATTAATGCATTAAACCAATCCCCACATAATTGCTTAACAAAGGTTAAGTAAAACTAATGAGTATACCGAGGCCCGATTTCGAGCAAACTTACTTTTCAAAAACCGTTACTTCAAGTTCTTAAATATTTACGTTTTAAGCCTCAAACTTTGATTAATTATTTAACTTGTCATTTTATTTTTACTTTAAAGTCTTTCAATACCATCTTCTAAACCGAAACCCTTTTAACCTAGACCTCACTAGTTGAACTTATTATCCCGGTTTTTCACAACAACCCTTCAAGTTATTTATTTCACGTGAGTACTTTTTCATCCCCCGTTTTTCATATTTACGTTTTTTGGGTGGCATTGTATACATATTCAAACAAAAGTGATTTATATATTGTGTCTCAAACCACAAAACTCTATAGTATATGTTCACTTAAATAAATGCTCAATTTGGTGTTATATGCTCTATATGATTACTTGCTAACGTGTTTATCGCTTTCGGTTGGTTTGCCTCAATAAGTATGATCATATGCTCCTCTAACTATTCTAGCTTAAGTGCTAATAGACTAGGGCGTCATTTTCCGAGTATATTTGGTTGTTACCATATAGAAAGGTGCCTCATTTCTCCGAGTACGATTGGTTGTTACCGATTCAAAAAGATTCACATCAATTTATTTTCAAATTGTTTATCCAAGTTGTGTGCTTTTATTTATTGTTGCATATACGAGTTTGTGGATTTCATTCTATATTTATTATACTCAAAATCTATGAAAATTTCTCACCAACATTCGTGTTGACAAAGTTTATTTTATGCAATGTTACAGGTTTGATAATTGCTTAAACGAATAATTGAGGAACGTAGCTTGTTTTGAGACCACTAAGTAATTAGTCGAATAAACAATATATATTTGTTTACTTTTATTCAATTTGTTTTGTACGAACAAGATGTGTTGGTTATTGATTTATTAAATTAATGAGTTGATTAAATATTGTCACTTAATAGTGTCACAATGTTCTTGAGCAATCCGTTGCATCCCGGCATGTCCGCCACCTTTGGTCGATGTGTGACAGATTGGTATCAGAGCCATGACTATAGGATATGTGGTTAGACGTAACGACCTAGTATAGTTTATACTTTAGGGTCCTTATACGTGTTACCTATACGTGTATACCCTACTCGATTGTTTATTATACTTATTTATTTATATACTTATTTATTTCATCAAAATCGTAAATATACACATACACATACTCTTATAATAATCTAAGTTATCCTTACCTTACCGCAAAAACATTAGTTTTTTTTCTATTGTGTTTTATGGATCACGAGCTTAACTTGGATCCCGTTGTTTCTAATCTCCTTAAAGATTGTCTCATATGGAACGACCACTTTAAGTTGTCGAATGCAAGCGTTCCGTTTGCCTCCTTATTTTTTATATTAAGACATAAAAGCCACGGTGATACGTGAACTAGTGTTTTTAACATCTCGTTGTATCTCAAATTTTATTGGTTGTTATTATCGTGATTTGAGTCGCAAACATGAAAGACGCGGTGATACGTGCACATGTTCGACTCCACACTTTATCTCATTTTTATTTAAGATTTATCGTCGGGACGTCAAGTCATGGTGGTTCATGCACGATTTTTCCGTCTTTAAATCTTAAGACATTATTTACAAATTTCAAGGATTTATAAAATTTTTCCTTTTATTTTGTCATATTAATTCTCATCACAAGTTCTAATTTATAAATTTTATTTTTCATTGTGAATAATTCTTTTATATCTTGATTTCACATGGTAAAGTTTCTACACAAATTTTCTCGTTTTGATTTCACACCACAATTTTTATTACAAAGTTTCGTTTATTGTGATCTCTTCAATATAAGTTAAAAATATTTTGAACTATTCATAATGATTTTTTTTATATACCATATTTTTTCATTAAGACTTTTTATAAACAAAATTCTATCACATAAATTTCATCATATTAAAAAAAAAATATGATAAATTTTACCTTGATTTTTCAAGTACATTCCCATTACATAAATTTTAAATTGTTTTTTTTAAAGTCCTCATACAAGATTTCATAAAATAAAAAAAAAGTTATAACAATCTCGTTTATTTTGAACTATCATTTGCCAATATTGATTATTTAAATTTCTCACGATATTTTAATTACACTATATTAAATAATACACATGGTAAAAGTTTCATCACCAAAAATTTATTCTCATAACAACTTTCATTATACAATTTTTTTTTGTTCATTATAACTTTTCACAAATAAAATTTGCATTATACGATTCAACTCATTTTAAATTTCTTATGATAGTTTTGCCTTGATTTTTCAAGAAATTCACAAATTTATAGCTTGTAATTGTCTTGAAATCCTCATGCAAAATCTCATAAATTTCTATTTTTAAAGACAAAAATCATTTATTTCGATTTCTCGATTCACAATGTCGGTCATTTTGACTTACTATGATATTTTCGTTACACGATATTAAATAACGAACATGGTAAAACTTTTCATTACTCAAATTTTTATTCCCAAAACAACTTTCATCATTCATATTGATACATCATAACAAATTTCGACATTCAATTCACTTATTTTAATTTCCTCATAAGCAAAATTTTATTTTGATCTTTATAGAAATTTATTTTGCTTCTTCATGACAATCGGCTTTTATTTGTACAATAAACTTCAAAATACAAACCTTATTATCTTAGTTTTCCATGATATTTTCCATTACTTAATTTTAAACACTTCAAGAACGATTTACGTTATGCGGGTTGGTTTATTTCAAATTTTCTCGCAACTTTGTCTATAATTTAAGCCCGACACGACGTATCGTAACCACTCTCATTTATCGGAAAATTTTTAGCAAAGAAATGGTTGCAATTCACAAACTTAAATCTCAATATTTTTATAAAACCGTTACGTTTCGAACATTTGTTAGAACCCTTTAAATAACTTTTTCTAACTATTATATCAACCTTTTCACGAACGTGAATTTGCTAAAATGCAAAAAATCCGTGGTGGTTCACGAAAGTTTCGTTTTCGAGCAAAATTTTAACTTGTGATTTTATTAGTAAACGTTTCATGAATATTTCAACCATTATTTATAAATTATGATATTTTCAATTTAAAACTTATTATTGGTCAAAATTTCTTTAAACGCGACCGCAAGTTTCTAAACACTCGTACTCAATCTCAAGCTATCACCTCAAACAACCCCTTCCTTCCACTTCAAAGGTTTCGCACACAATCAAATCTTCCCGCAAAAGAAGCGAAACCTAACATAGCAAAGTTATTCCCTCACCAACTCAAACCCCATGCAAATCCAAGATGTACAAACCAACCCAACAAAAAGGCCTTAAATACCGACGATTATAGCCTAGAAAAACCTATCAAACTCACTATCCTAATACTTCAAAGACACCAACAAACATATCAACTAATACCTTTAACACATACAAACCAAAATTTATAAACCTATGGCTCAATCTTTCGACACATGTTATGTCGAATCACCAACCATGTCGTCACACCAATACCATCCAACCTTAGAGTTAGATATCAAATAATAACCCAAAAACTCCTTGCAAAATACATGCATAAACTAAATCTCAACCCAAACTAGTCAAGGTCGAGTTATCCAACCCATCAACTTAACCCGAACTCAAATAAGCAAACCTCATCCAAATAGCCCAACCACTACTCACACAAGTCATCTAAGCCTAACCCACTCAAACGACCTAAACTCAAAAATCCCCATCAATCCAACACAAGAAAACCCAACTACGCAAGACACTCGAAACACACTCACTCTTCACCAAATTCCAAGCTATTCACCATTCGAAGCCAAAAACCTCCCCATACACACGCAAGCTTCATTTTTTCCTTAAATTTGTTTTACATATATACATACAACTAGTGTATTTATAACGATCTCATGTGCTCAAATATTCATTTTTAAATTATAAACTCTTTCAAGGAAAACGATTTACGTATTATTCTCATATTTATAAATCATCTTTGTAGAATATAATATTGTCATGACAACTAAATTCTATTATGAGGATTTATTTTCAAAGATTATTAAACAATTATATACGTGTTTTCAAGATTATAAATATTGTCACCTAAGGTGATAATCTCATAATAACTTTACAAATACGAGGTTTCATTTTAAATGTTGAATTCGAGATTTATTCAATAACAAATTACAACTTTCATTATTTTGCATAAACTCAATGATCATGGCTTTACAAATCCTTTTTGGGACACATTCATAAACGCTTCATACACTAGATATTGTAACATGAATTTTTTTCAATAACAATTTATGTGAATTAATACTTCTTATTATCGCAAACATCATTTCTTTCATGATTTATTATCATCACGACAGCTTTACGTATGCAAAATTTCTTTAACAATTTAATTTACAAGATTTTCGTTTGACAGCAATTTAGATGTTTCTCTAACTGCATGTTACCATGATGCTTTGTTATTATATACATTTTCTTGGAAACGATAGAACAACTTTACTTGACACTTCATTTTCGATTTTTATTTTTATATTTTCAAAAGAGTATACGATACGTGATTTACATATTTCGTCATTACTCCGAGTCTCACTATTATTACGATTTTCTTTTCAATTGATGAGATGTTTCGATTGTAATTTTACGTACATGAGGTTTCATTTTGTGGTTTGATTATTCATGACCGAATTCAAGTTATTCAATAACAATTTGTGTACTACTTTCAAAACCTCATTTTCGCTAAAAAATTCATTTACATTTTAAACGATATTTTCATGACTATGTTATTCATGTTTGAGTATTATGGTTTTAAAGCAAAACACAATTCTATGTATTTTTTTCCACATCATTTCATTTACTCAATCGATGGCCTATGTGTGGTTGTCCACAAGTTTTGGCGCTATTGGAAACCGTTAAAATAATCATGATTATGTAAATGGTTTCACAATAGATTCCGTGTTCATATTTTATCACATTTCATCGATTGTTTTGTCAAGTTATTCAAATTTTTGTTTTTTTTATGTTTGATACATGTATACGTCACCCCAAAGGACTCATCCCATCCTCACGATATTAATCGTATTTCACGCAATCATATTCTCAAATACTTATAACCTCAAGTTTGTTCACGTATGAAACTCATCGTACAATGTTATTGTTAATGGTATCGTTGTTTATTGCAACCTCATGTACTCAGTTATTGGATTTTTCTCACTTACACTTATCGGATTTCTCATTTTCACTTATTAGATTTCTCGTTTCCACTTATCGGAGTGCTCATTATCAGGTTTCATTTATCGTTTTTATTTAGTACCGTGATTTATAGACATTGGCATTTATCTTGATGACTTTTGACTTCAAATATCATTTCATATTGTTTACCCTAAATTTTTTTTATTTATTCGATTGTCTTTACTTATTTAAATCAAATTGTTATTTTCACCTTGGTTTATATCTTAAGATTTTAGTTGTTTCAATTATTTATCCCATTTTTCCTACTTATTTAAAAGCCAACCTCAAAATTTTCAACCGCTAGTATTGGGTTGTCAGTATTGTTAAAATTCAACAGATTTTGTGTACGTTTCTAATGTTTAAGATAACAAAATAAATATGCCTTTTAAACCACACAATAGGACGAACCATGTGGACCATACGACGATCTAAATAATTATAGGTGCACACTTAATTATCGACATCCTCGCATGGAAGCCATAGTAATGACACTTGTGTGCGATAACTCGGACCCAAGAATTATAGCAGAAAAACGATATAAATGCAAGAAGATAAAGGCATGGTGAATACTCCGCAAGAACAAAATAAGTTCCTTTATTATGTTTCTCATTTGTGACGTTTTTCGAGTCATGCAAGGATTTAACGTTATTCTTTTGCTTAAAATTTTTCTTACAATTGCTTTACTAAAAAAGACATTCGTTAGTAATATCTCTTTTCCTTAAGTTTATTTTAATTTCGGGATGAAATTTTCTAAAGTAGGGAAGACTTAGACATTCGTCATTTTCCGATTCGATTTGTTTTTGCCTTCGTATTGTAAACTGACCCGATTTGTATCCGAACCCTTCGATATTATTAAAATGATAGATTTTATGTTTCATAATCATCCCACGCTTATCGGATCGCAAAAACACCTCTTTATGACTAAAAACGACTTAAAACGAACTTCGGGGTCCTAAATAGTCAATTCTCAAAAGCTGAAACCAAACCGCCCCCACCCTCATAAAGGCGCCACGTCGCGCCACCCCTTTCCCATAATAGGCCACGCGGCGCCTAGCCATACCTGCAGTCACAAGTTCGTTTTTGTTTGTTGTTTTGTGCATTCTTGACCATTTTAACCTATCACATGCAATTTTACCTCTTATGAATGAACCATATTTATACCAGTGTAAAAGCAACGTCCCATGCACCATTTTGGTGGCTCTTCTTCTCCAAAATCTCTCTCAATATAAGATCCAAGTGTTCATCTTCAACCTCTTGTTAGTTTGACTACTTAAGGTCAAACAAATGTTAACCTTGTTTCTAACAAATTCTTATTACTTAAAGCTTGATGTTGCAACATATATATAATATACACCCATTGTTTCCTTCGGCTTTCACTTCTCCGGTCACGGTCGGTTGAAGTGTTGTGCTACAAGGAAATGCTACATGTAGGACTATTATAGTCCTTGATTTATGCTTTAATTCATACTTTAGTTATGCTTTAATTTTGTTTATGCTTATAAATATTGTTTAGTCCTTACTTACTTTTAGTTTCCAAATCATTTTAATAGTTCAATGGTATTGGGTATGTGGCCACCATTTTCAGTTTCATCCCGAGTCAAGAGCCGAACAAAACCGAACTTTTGTTTAATACTTTATTGTCAACATACTATATGAAAGATTTGAGTATAATTATTTTTAAGTTTATCTTAATGAGTTCTATGGTATTGGATATATGGCAACCATCCTCGGTTTTATTTCGAGTCAAGGACCGAACCAAAACCGAACTCTTGTTTAAATGCTTTATATTTAAAATGATTTATTAATATGTTACAAGCAAGATTTGTGTATTATAATTTATAAGTTCATTTTAATAAGTTCTATGGTATTGGGTATGTGACAACCATCCTCGGTCTTATTCCGAGTCAAGGAACGAACCAAGACCGAACTAATCCGAGTTCACTCGCTTAAGACACACTAGTGTGTTTTGAGCCACTGAATCTCATACTTTCTCTAAAAATATTTTATAAACAAATTTTAAATTGTTTTCTTAAAGTACTTGGTATATCGGATCCAACTTGATCTTATAACAAGTTTGGACCGATAAAAACCAAACACTCGCTTAACGATGATTTTTAGAGTTTCTCCTTTAATAGAACCTATAACATTAGTTAAGTCTTTGTTTTAAATAATTTATCTCATGATATTTATCACTTTGGAATGTCGTTCCGGACTTGACTATTTATCAAGACCTGAACCAACTTACCGATCACTCGTTAAAATCCCGTTTTGGTATATCTAACAAGGGGTCGTGCACTAATGCATTAAAACAATCCCCACATAATTACTTAACAAGGGTTAAGTAAAACTAATGAATAGAATACCGAGACTCGATTTTGAGCAAACTTACTTTTCAAAAACCGTTACTTCAAGTTCTTAGATATATACGTTTTAAGCCTCAAACTTTGATTGATTATCAACCTTGTCATTTTATTTTTACTTTAAAGTCTTTCTAGACCATATTCTAACCCGAAACACTTTTAAACTAGACCTCACTCGTTGAACTTTGATGTGCGAAAAAAAAAAAAATATATATATATATATATATATATATATATATATATAACACGAATCGTAACTAAGCTTTAAAAACCAAACAATCTATCCTAGTTCACACAAACGGCAAGTGTACCGGTCGCGTATAGCAAAGATGAGGAAAGTCCGGATATCGAACTCGAAGACACGTGAGAACGGCTCAGAATATAAACCCTAATCGAAGTCCTACCTTAAAAGATTTATAATTGATTTTATTATTTTTTTATTTTATTTTAATTTAACTAACTTATTTAACTTAACGAAACTAACAAGAAAACTCAACGGAACTTAACAAGGTTTTAACAAATATAGAGGAACGGCTACCTAGGCAAGAATCCTACTAACAGTTCAATGGCTAACAGAATTAACTAATCACACGACACCGGGATCTTAAAATAATCAACTAAAGCTCATTAAAGTTCACTAGATTACCTCTCGGTCTCACCAACTAACCCTCACAAATCTAAGAAGATTGAATAAATGCACCGTGAAAAAGATTACTAAGGTACCCTAATGATGCACCTCCTCTCGGACCCAACGGCACAAAACCCGCTTAAAATTGGTACTAGCAATTCTAGGGATAAAGGGGTAACAATATCTAACCCAATCTAAGACACATATTTGCACGCAAAACTAAACCGGATAAGACCAAAACTCGCTCTCGCGCAATTCTAACCTAACCGAATAAAGCCGCGAGACAAACCGACTTCCTATTACCTCTCGGTCGCAAGGAATGTGAACCTATTGAATTTTAATTAGTAAACGTACTCAAGATTTGTAACACCGCGTCTTTTACCCTATAAATTTAAGCCTAAATATACTAACTTATAAAGTATAGGGACCAATCTTGTAAAATCTGAAAATCTTCATCCATCGCGAAACGCGATGGGGCAGGCATTAATCCCATCGCGTAGCGTGATGGCCTTGCACACAAACCCAGAAATGGGCGGCATAGCGATACGTTACGGCCCAATCACAACGGTTATCGTGTATCGTGATGACCCTGATGAGTCACTGGACACGTGTCCAACAACGTGTCAACACATGGCACGATATGACAGGCCACGTGTCACGAGCAGATAAGGCGACGTCTTTTTGCGGCGTCGCGATACGCGACGGGTCATCAGGAACCCATCGCGTATCGTGATGGGATCCAAAAACGGCTATAAAAGGGGAGGACGGGTATGAGCTCCATTCATCCCAAACTCACCTTAATTTTCACACACATAGCCTACGGAAGCGTGCCCAGTAGCCGTGACGAGCCGACGTGCCATTTTCTCGTAGTTCGTACAAGGAACGAAGTTATAATCAAGCTAGCAATCATATAATCGAGTAGATCAAGATCCTGCCTTTTTCTTATTATCAATCTATGTATCCAATCTAAGGTAGGAGTTATGTTTAAGTTATTTGATTTATAGCTTAGAACGATCAATCAAGGCTATGGCCTTTAACCTTGAAAGGTTTTATAAACATTCATAAACAAGTTTTCATAAACATTACTTCATAATTAAGTAATGTCAATCAAAGATATATTTTGACAGGCATGTAGTAACTGTAAGGGTGATATCATTAGTAGTAAGTTTCTTGCATAAGGAAAAGTAATTCGTACAAATCCCAATCAACCGAGGGACCCGTTTACTTACCTGGAGAAACTTATCAACGTGTTATGACCTATAAGCCAAAGCATGCTACATCAAACGTCACATAAAAATTAAGTGTTTTTCATTCACAAATCAAAGATAAATGATTTCAAGGTTAAGCTTACAATCATAGCTTAATCATTCAAAACATTCATACGAACCTATTTATGTATAGGTTAAATATCATTCACAATCAATCAACCAGTCAAGGTTTCCAACACCGACGGTACAGGTGAATACGTTAAAACCTTTTATAACGTGAATACGTTAACCTTTTTAATCAATCAAAATATATTTATACTCGATAAGATAAACGGGTGTTTGTCTTAACGAGTCAGTCAAAATTTACACGAGATTATGTGATCTCTAAAACGTTATAACAGAAGATAGAAAATAAAAGTAACTCAGACCGAATACACATGTGTCTGGATCCAAACATAACCGTTCAGCCTAATCATTCAAAGGCTACGTGGCTGCGAGCTAATGGTCATAACTAGCTTCCCATTAAGGGCTACGTGGCTCGGGAATAATTGTGTGTGTAGGGTAGTGGTACATAGACCAGAAGTAGAAATGTTTCTGCTGAGCTTATAGAGAAAACTATTTTTGTATTGTAATGTCATTCAAATGTTTTATAGAGTCATACGTGTTCACCAACAATATGCTGACGTATTTTTCCAACCCATTGCAGGTAATTAAGCATAAGTAGCATTAACAAGGATTGGAGTCTTAATGAAGATAGAAGCGCGTACAAGATAGCTCCGTTTTTTATAACTAAAAATCCTTGTAAATATGAAATGTATCTTTTGTAAACTAATACTCGGGTATTTAATTCCTGAGTAAATTTTCAATGTAAATTAATATTATATTCAAACCTAAAGTCTTCCGCTAAAATTAACCCATAAACTCTGATATATTTACAAAACAGGTACCAACTTGTGGTCACACGCCTAGGCCCTAAGTCGGGGTGTGACCAGATTCTTATGGCCGCGCTAACCACAAAAAGATCAATAACACCAAGTCTAAGACCTAAACGTAGAACTCTAACCAAACGAGACACAATCAATCAATCAGAGTAATACGCTGAATCACAAGCAATAATTATATAAATACAATATTTTAACACATCAATGATTAAATTATATAAAGCCTTTCAATAATAATACGTCATGTAGTTAATTAAAACCAAATAAACCGTCAAACAATGTCAATATTCATCTCAACCTAGGTAGTACAAATATTTAGCTACTCATAATAATATTAGATAACAAAAAGTTAATAAGTTTAAAAACTAAATTCATAATTAAAGGAAACAGAAAATCAAACCAATAAACTTTGATGAACAGCCTTCTATTTCCCTTGATCACAAACCTTCAAGAACAATATTAATTTACTTCCCTTGTTGCTGCCATACGTAAACAACTAATAAACTTGGAGTTGATTATTTACTTTTTGTTCTTTCTTGTACGTATTCCTTCCTGGCCAACAAACAAATTACCAAACATTTCTTCCTTCCTTCTTGTTGTTGTACTACCACACAAGATATATTTGTGTTTCCTTAAAGGAGACACCCCACCAAGACCCCTCCTAGCCGACCAAGTCCTTAGACACAAAATTATTTTCTTCCTCTTTGATATATTTTCCGATCGGCCAGATGTAATAGTTGTTAGGGTTTTTTATTTTTTTTAAGTTATGATATATAATAACATGTAAGGATTTCTACTAGTGGGCTTGGGTCGGGCTTCAACTTGGATCTTCAATATTTGATCAAAAAGCCCTTTAAGTCTTGCAAAAACTCGGTCATTTTCTCTTTTAAAACTCGTCACCTACACAAAATAATAAACTTTGTAAGACCAAATTAAAACGAGTAAAACTCATTAATTATTATAAAATTAAGTACTTAGAAGATGATAAAAAAGGTGCGGAAAATAGGTGTGTTTTACAACACATCAAACTTATTATCCCAGTTTATCACAACAACCCTTCAAGTTAGTTATTTCATGTGAGTACTTTTTTATCTCCCGTTTTCATCTTTACGTTTTGGGGGTGGCATTGCATACGTATTCAAACAAAAGTGATTTATACATTGTGTGTCAAACCACAAAACTTTATAATGTATGTTCACTTAAATAAATGCTCGATTTGGTTTTATATGCTCTATTTGATTACTTGCTAACGTGTTTATCAATTTTGGTTGGTTTGTGTCACACCCCGACCAAAGGCGGCGGAACATTCCGGGGTGCAACAGATTGCTCACGAACACAAGACACTATTTAAAGTGACAATATTTAATCAACTCGTTTAAGTTCATAAAATCAGAAAAAGTCACATAACATGTTCATACAATAACCGAATTCGAACATAGCTAATAATATATTGTTCGTCTTGCTAATAACCTAAGAGTCTTGATTACGTTTTTCTTCAAGCCTCGAGTCAACCCAAAGTCAAACCTGTAACATTGCATAAAATAGAATTTGTCAACACAAAGGTTGGTGAGCAATTTCATAGTTTTGAACAATATGTATATAACAGGAAATCCCACAACTTGTATACAAAACAACAAATAATAGCAACAATTTAGATAATGAAATCGTTAATAAGAATACATTAACGACACCTTGCTATAAGGGGATGGAAAAATAGACTAGGATTTATATATCGGGTTTATGAATCAACCAACCAAAAGCGGTAAACACATTAGCATATAAGCATGTAAGCAAATAACACCAAATCGAGCATTTATTTAAGTAAAGTATACAATAAAGTTTGTGGTTTAAGACTCAAGTATAAAAATTTAGTTTGAATAAGTATGCAATATCACCACCAAAACGAAAGATGGAAAACGGGAAATGAATGTACTCACATTCAAGAAATAAAATTGAAAGATTTGGTGATTAGGAGATTAACCGGATCGACGAGTTTAACGAACAAAACCTAAAAGAAAAGAAGTCTTTATTAGAAAAGTTGTCTTGGAAGTCTTTAAATAAATATAAATGATGAGAAATGTAAAAAATTAAAGTTTAAGGTTTAAAATGTAAATGCTTAAGAAATTATAACAATAGTCTTTTAAAAATATAAGTTCACTCGGAAGCGGGTTAAAGTATCTAGCCTTAATATTTAATCAACCTGTGTAAGTAATAAGGTGGGTAAAAATGCAAGAATGAAAGTCCGTTTATAATATAGATACTAAAATGGGTTTTTAGCGCGTGTTCGGGTTGTTGGTTCGGGTCTTGATAATTAGTCAAACCCAAAGTCAACTTTCCAAAATAATGAATGTTATGAGATAACTCAATAAAATTTAATAAGGCTTAACTAAGTATGTAGTTCTATTGTTTTAGAACTAACAACGTTCGTTAAGCGAGTGTTTGGTATCTTTGGTCCAAAACTTTGTTATAAGTTCAAGTTTCAACTTTCCAAGTACTTTAAGAAAATAATTAAAATCAGTTTATAAAATATTTTTAAACATTTATACAAGTCTTGTTAGCTAAAAACACACTTATGTGTCTTAAGCGAGTGAAGTCGGTTTAGTTCGGCTTGGTTCGGTTTCCAACTTGGAATTAGATAAAGAATGGTTACCACATGCCCAAACATCAAATAACTTGTATAATAATTTATAAATGATGATACTTAAGTTTTACAACCAAAAAGTCAACAACAAAGTCTTTAAATGAAAGTTCGGTTTTCGGTTCGGATCTTGGTTCGGGTTAAGACCGAGGTTAGATTCTACAAACCCATAACCATGGAACTTATAAAAATGATTTTAGAAACTCAAGTTTAACATAAAGCATGTTTATACAATAATTTAACAAAACTAGTAAACAAAGTTTGGTTTATGGTTTGGAGATATTTACGGTTGTAACGAGGCTAGTCTCTTCAAACCCATAACCATAGAACTTCATATATATATATATCAAGAACCACGAAAGTCCTCCATGAAACCTTGCTTCACGAGGCCCGACACTCCACCGACTAAGACCAGAGAAGTGACCACCAAAGGCAACAAGGGGTGTATTATATATATATATATATATATATATATTGTACCACAAGTTATAAGTATTAATGTGTTAGTTAGAATCAAGTATTATGGTCAGTTTGACTTTTGAAAGTCAAACTTCCAAAAACAATGAAAAACAACCTTAAGAAGCTTGAATTTTAGAGAGAAGATGAAGTATGAGCATGGATTTATGAGGAGGCGGGTCTTGTATATATAGGATAAGATTTAAGAGGGTTATGCAAGTGATCTAATGTATAAAACTAGGATTGGATAATAGGGTGTAAGTTTTAAACAACAAAACAAGAGGCTACTACACCTGATGGGGATCACGCTACGCGATGGGTCTTGGCCACCCCCATTTAACCACGCTATGGGGTGGGCGCCAACATTTTCAAACTTTTCAGATATGGCAGTTATGGCCCTCGGAGTTGGTTTTAAGCGTTTTTAAGGCATTTTAAGGACCGAAAAGGATGTTTTCGAGACCCGACAAGTTTAAAACAATAATGTAACATAAAATCCATCATTTTGATTACATTGAAAGTTTCGGTTTACAAAACAGGTCGGGTTACATGTTAAACGAATATAAAAAGGACCCGAAATTGACGAATGTCACAGTATCCCCTACTTTAAAAAATTTTGTCCTGAAATTAAGATGAAGATGATGATTCAAACAAGTGTGGATACTTCTCCTTAATTGTGTCTTCTCGTTCCCAATTGAACTCCGTGCCGCGTCGTGATTCCCATCGAACTTTGACTAACCGAATACGACTACGCTTGGTTTTACTCTCGTTGCGATCCATGATCTCAACGGGTCGTTCAACCATAATCATCGACTCATCGACTTGTACTTCGTCTAGAGGTATATGGAGATTACCCTCGGCTAAGCACTTTTTAAGATTTGAAACACGAAAAGTCGGATGAACACCTGTAAGATCCGCTGGTAGTTCGAGTCAATAAGCTACTTTCCCAACCTTTTCGAGGATCTTGAAAGGTCCTACGAAACGAGGAGCTAGTTTTCCCTTCTTTGCAAAACGGACTACCCCTTTCCAAGGAGATACTTTTAGAACGAAAAGATCGTCAACATTAAATTCGATCGGTTTTCGTCGTTTGTCGGCGTAACTCTTTTGACGACTTCTAGCGGCTAGGAGGTTCTTAAGGATTTGATTGATAACGCCGGTGGCTTCTTGGACCATTTCAGGTCCCGTGATTTGATCTTCACCGATTTCGTTTCAACTAATCGGAGAACGACATTTACGACCGTAAAGAGCTTCGAAAGGAGCTCTACCGATGCTAGAATGGAAACTGTTATTATAAGAAAACTCAATGAAAGGAATGTGGGAATCCCAATTCCCACCGAAATCAAGAACACACGCTCGTAGCATATCCTCGTGAGTTTGAATTGTACGTTCGGATTGTCCGTCCGTTTGAGGATAGTAAGCGGTGCTAAGATCGAGACGTGTTCCCAAGGCTTCTTGAAGTAATCGCCAAAAATGAGAAGTAAGACGAGCATCGCGGTTGGAGATGATAGTCAATGGTAAACCGTGTCGGCACACAATTTCCAGAACATAGATTTGAGCAAGTTGCTCGATAGAAAACTTCTCGCAGATCGGAATGAAACGAGCAGACTTGGTTAAACGATCGATGATCACCCAAATACTATCGTTTCCTTTTCGGGTTTTGGGTAGTTTAGTGATAAAGTCCATAGCAATGTCTTCCTATTTCCAAACGGGAATCGGTGGTTGCTAAAGTAAACCAAAAGGTCTTTGATGTTCGGCTTTGACTTTTGAGCAAGTAAGACATTTAGATACACACAAGGCTACGTCCTTTTTCATACCCAGCCACCAAAAGGTAGCATGAAGATTGAAATACATTTTATCCGCACCGGGATGAACGGAATACCGCGACTTGTGAGCTTCGTCGAGTATACAAGTACCAAGGTCATCGCGATCAGGAATCCACAAACGATTAAGAAAATACAAAAGACCATCGGGTTTAGTTTCGAGTTGAAGCTCAGCTCCACATGACATTTCGTCGTACATGTTACCTTCTTCAACGGAGGTACAGTGACCTTGGAATATACGGATCTGAAAATCGGTTTGAAAAACAACGCTTAAAAGCATAACAGATTCATATTAACCTTTAGGGCGTCGGCGATAATATTCACTTTACCGGGATGGTAGCGAATCTCGTAATCGTAATCACTAAGTAATTCATCCCATCGTCGTTGTCTCATGTTGAGATCTTTTTGGTCAAAAATATGTTGAAGGCTTTTATAGTCGGTAAACCCAACTCATTTTGTACCGTAAAGGTAATGTCTCCAGATTTTGAGAGCAAAAACGACGGCACCAAGTTCGAGATCATGAATCGTATAATTCTTCTCGTTGACCGTAAGTTTCCTTGATGCGTAAGAGATTATTTGACCTCGTTGCATGAGAACACAACCGAGACCTTCATGAGATGCATCGCAAAATACAACAAAATCGTCGTTTCCATCGGGAAGGGTTAGAACGGGAGCAGTGCAAAGCATGTCCTTGAGAGTAAGAAAGGTTTCCTCTTGTTTTGATCCCCAATCAAACGGTTTCCATTTATGAGTGAGGGATGTGAGGGGTAAAGAGATTTTGGAAAAGTTTCGAATGAATCGCCGATAATATCCGGCCAAACCGAGAAAGAATCGAATTTCCGTAGGAGTCATTGGAGTTTTCCAATCCATAACGGCCTCAATTTTAGCGGGATCAACATGAATACCTTTTTCGTTTATGATATGTCCCAAAAATTGAACTTCTTCTAGCCAAAATTCACACTTGGAGAATTTGGCGTAGAGTCGTTAGTTTCTAAGGAGCCCGAGAATTGAACGCAAATGGTGCTCATGTTTGGCTTTTGTCTTGGAAAAGATAAGGATGTCATCAATAAAGACAACAACGAATTTATCAAGTAATGGTTAGCAAACGCGGTTCATGAGATCCATAAACACCGCGGGTGCATTGGTTAACCCGAAGGGCATGACCAAAAATTCGAAATGTCCATATCGTGTACGGAAAGCGGTTTTTGGAATGTCTTCTTCGTGAACACGCAACTGATGATAACCCGATCGAATATCAATTCTTGAGAAACAAGTTGCGCCTTGAAGTTGGTCGAAGAGATCATCGATTCGTGGCAAAGGATAAGGATTTTTAATAGGGAGTTTGTTAAGTTCTCGATAATCAATGCACATGTGAAACGAGCCATCTTTCTTTTTCACAAGAGGACGGGAGCGCCCCAAGGAGAAGAGCTTCGACGAATGAAACCTTTATCGGAAAGTTCTTCGAGTTGGTTTGACAATTCTTGCCTTTCAGATAGGGCTAAACGATAAGGAGCCTTGGCCACGGGCATTGCGCTGGGCACAAGATCGATTCGAAATTCAACAGGACGAACGGGTGGAAAACCGGTGACATCATCGGGAGAGACGTCGAGGAAATTACAAACGATGGAGATATCTTGGATTTTTCTTTCCTTTTTGTCTTTTACCACCGCATGGGCTAGGAATGGAACATATTTTTGGGGTAAGTATTTTTGCGTTTGAGAGCACGACATAAGATGTAGCCTTCTAGAAGTTGTTTTGCCAAAGACTTTGAGAACTTTATTGTTGACGAGCGGAATTCGAATTTATCGAAGCAAACGACTTCAGCACGGTGCAAAGATAACCAATTCATGCCTACTATGACATCGAAGCTTCCCATTTGCATCAGGATGAGATCGATGGAGAATTTATGATTAGAGAGAATGAGAGTACAATCGCGGACGACAGAGTTGATAGTAATGGAACTTCCATTGGCGACATCAACGAAAAACGGTTGAGAAAGCTTGGTTCGAGACACGGCAAGTTTAGACTCAAATTTCAAAGAAATAAAACTTCTATCGGCACCCGTATCAAATAAAATAGAAGCCAAATGTTGGTTCACTAAAAACATAGCGTTCACAACATCGTTTGCCAATTGAGCTTGATTAGCATTCATCATAAAAGCTTGTCCTTGATTACCGGGGTTTCCTTGAGGTACTTGAGGGGGGAGGAGGAGGTGGTGGTGCTTGGATAGCTTGCATGGGTTGGATGAGTGGTGCATTTAGTTGGGGGAGTTGAGGTTGGTAGGCTTGGGTTTGATAGTAGGGTACGGCTAAGGTTTGGGCTTGGTTAGCATAAGCAAGGTAAGGGCAATTGTTGCGGAAATGAGTAGGATCGCCACAGTTAAAGCAAGCTCGGGGTTGTTGAGGAGGGTTTTGTGGATATGATACAAAACAGTTATGGGAATTTTGTGGAGTGGTTCTTGCTTGAATGGGTTGAGTACGTCGTGCGTATCGACATGTGGTGTTTAGGTGACCATAACGGTTGCAAAGAGTGCAATGGCGACAAGGAAAGTGAGACGGGTGATGAAGTTGACAATTGTTGCATAGTGGGAAAGTACCGGTATAGGATTTACGATTTTGTGGGGGAGCTTGGGGTTTTTGTTGAGGTTGCGGTTGGGTAACGGCATAGTTTCGGTGATTGGCTTTGGGTTTCTTTTTATTGTTGTGGCGGGAAGAGTTTGAGTAGTTGATGGCTTGAGGTGGTGGGCCAACTTTGGCTTGTGGTGCGGGTTCGGTTTTGCTTGTATCACTTTTCTTCTTGAGGGTTAGGGTACCCGCCTTGACATGGTTCTCGGATAGCGCACCGGCTAGGGTAATAGCGTCCTCAAGGTTCGCGGGTTTGCTACTCATTAATGAGTCTCGGATTTTCATAGGTAAACCCCCAATGTATTTGTCAAATTCTCGTTCCGACGGGGTAACCAAATGAGGAAAGAGGATGCTCAATTCATGAAAATAGAGCGAGTTGGTGGCATTATCACCACTTTCTTGTTTCAAGTTCCAGAATTCCTCTTCGAGCTTTTGGAGCTTGTATTTGGGACAGAACTTCTTCATCATGAGTGGTTTGAGTTGGGACCATGGAAGCGCCATAGCCGTTTCCGTCCCTTGAAGGTGCATAACACTACCCCACCATGTAAGAGCCGTTTTCTTAAACCATTGCAACAAGGTAGTCGCACAGTTTGTACTAACGAACTCGGTTGGGGTAGCACTAGTAAATTGTTTATAACAGTAGGATGCGGGTTTGGGTTCAACGAGTGCGACAACGTG
Source organism: Bidens hawaiensis (assembly GCF_021521415.1). Classification (NCBI taxonomy): domain Eukaryota; kingdom Viridiplantae; phylum Streptophyta; class Magnoliopsida; order Asterales; family Asteraceae; genus Bidens; species Bidens hawaiensis. The sequence goes on from NW_027491017.1 coordinate 3,368,931, forward strand.
TTGAGTAGCTTGTATTTGGGTTAAAAGTTCGGGAATCACTGCGGCCATTCATTTGACTATGAAAACAGCCATGCGTCGGGTTGAGTTCCTGCGAATTTGTCGGCATTCTATAAATTATAAAGAAATGAAATGAGTTTTAGGTAAATAGAAATGAATATGAGGGTGTATAAAAATAAAATTTCAAGTTTGATTGTGATTTCCTAAAGTTGTAAGGAGGAGATGTTAGTGTTAAAAATATAAAACTTTGTATATAAATAACAATTCGTAAACAAAAACGTAAATGATTTTGGGAGGTTGTAGCTTAAAAAATTTTAAGATTTTGAGATTTGTAGTGTCGGGAAATCGTACATAAACCACCATGATTTGATATTCCGACATTAAAAATATTTTCTTTACAAAATACCATGTTGGAGTCTAAACATGCGCACGTACCACCGCGTATTTTTCATGTTTTCGACTCAAATAACGATAATAATATATAATAAAAACGGAGATACAACGAGATGTTAAAAACACTTCTCCACGAACCACCGTGGCTTTTGCGTTTTCAACATTAAATATAGGGATGGCGACTGGAACGCTCGCATTCGACAACTTAAAGTATTGACATGTATAACACGGTTCGTTGGCCAAGAAAACGATCACTACAATTTAACCATCCCAGGTAAGTAAATCACCTTTGATTCTTGGAATCTTTTTGTCAAATGGTCGTTTCATAGTGTTTCGTTCTCTATGATGACTACCAACCTAATATAAATGCAACCTTTAAGGGATCTTAAATAATGGGATCCAAATTAAGTTTGTGATCCATAATACACAATATAAAAACTAATGTTTTTGCGTTTAAGCTAAGGGTACCTTGGAATACTATGAGAGTGTGTGCATGTGTATACTTTTGATGAAAAAATGAAATAAATAAGCAATTAAATATATGAGTGTAATGAATAATCAAGTAGGGCAACACGTATACGCAACACGTATAGGCACCCTAAAGCAAACTAAACTAGGTCGTTACGTCTAACCACCTATCCTATAGTCATGGCTCTGATACTAATCTGTCACACCCCGACCAAAGGCGGCGGAACATGCCAGGGTGCAACGGATTGCTCAAGAACACAAGACACTATTTAAAGTGACAATATCTAATCAACTCATTTAAATTCATAAAATCATAAAAATTCACATAACATGTTCATACAATAACCGAATTCGAACATAACTAATAATATATTGTTCGTTTTGCTAATAACCTAATAGTCTTTATTACGTTTTTCTTCAAGCCTCGAGTCAACCTAAAGTCAAACCTGTAACATTGCATAAAATAGAATTTGTTAACACAAAGGTTAGTGAGCAATTTCATAGTTTGGAAAAATATTATAATAGGAAATCCCACAACTTGTATACAAAACAATAAATAATAGCAACAATTTAGATAATGAAATCGTTAATAAGAATAAATTACCAACACCTTGCTATAAGGGGATGCCAAATAGATTAGGATTTATATGAAATCATTAATAAGAATACATTAACGACACATTTCTATAAGGGATGCCAAATATACTTGAACTTATGAATCAACCAACCAAAAGCGGTAAACACATTAGCATGTAAGCATATAACAGAGCATTTATTTAAGTAAAGTATACAATAAAGTTTGTGGGTTAAGACTCAAGTATAAAACATTTAGTTTGAATAAGTATGCAATATCACCCCCCAAAACGAAAGATGGAAAACGGGGAATGAAAGTACTCACATTCAAGTAATAAACTTGAAAGATTTGGTGATTTGGAGATTAATCGGAACGACGAGTTTAACGAACAAAGCCTAAAAGAAAAGATGTCTTATATTAGAAAAGTTGTCTTGGAAGTCTTTAAATAAAAATAAATTATGAGAAATGTTAACAATTAAAATTTAAGGTTTAAAACGTAAATGCTTAAGAAATTATAACAATAGTCTTTTAAAAATATAAGTTTACTCGGAACCGGGTTAAAGTAACTAGTCTTAATATTTACTCAACCTATGTTAAGTAATAAGGTGGGTAAAAATGCAAGAATGAAAGTCCCTTTATAATATAGATACTAAAATGGGTTTTTAACGAGTGTTCGGGTTGTTGGTTCGGGTCTTGATAATTGGTCAAACCCAAAGTCAAATTTCCAAAATAATGAATATTATGAGATAATTCAATAAAATTTAATAAGACTTAACCAAGTATGTAGTTCTATTGTTTTAGAACTAACAACGTCCGTTAAGCGAGTGTTTGGTTTCGTTGGTCCAAACTTTGTTATAAGTTCAAGTTGGATTCAACTTTCCAAGTACTTTAAGAAAATAATTAAAATCAGTTTATAAAATATTTTTAAACATTTATACAAGTCTTGATAGATAAAAACACACTTGTGTGTCTTAAGTGAGTGAAATCGGTTTAGTTCGGTTTGGTTCGGTTTACAACTTTGAATAAGATCAAGAATGGTTACCACATGCCCAAACATCAAAGAACTTGTATAATAATTTATAAACGATGATACTTAAGTTTTACAACCAAAAAGTCAACAATAAAGTTTTTAAACGAAAGTTCGGTTTTTGGTTCGGATCTTGGTTCGGGTTAAGACCGAGGTTAGATTCTACAAACCATAACCATGGAAATTATAAAAATGATTTTAGAAACTCAAATCTAACATAAAGCATGTTTATACAATTATTTAACAAAACTAGTACACAAAGTTCGGTTTACGGTTTGGAGCTATTTACGGTTAAACCGAGGCTAGTCTCTTCAAACCCATAACCATAGAACTTCATAAATATAATATACAAACTTAAATGACCAGAAGTTAGACATGGTTAGTAAGCATAAACAAGTTATATAATTATATATATATATATATATATATATATATATATATATATATATCAAGGACCACGAAAGTCCTCCATGAAGCCTTGCCTTACGAGGCCCGACACTCCACCGACCGAGACCGGAGAAGTGACCACCAAAGGTAACAAGGGTGTATATTATATATATGTTGTACCACAAGTTATAAGTATTAATATGTTAGTTAGAATCAAGTATTATGGTCAGTTTGACTTTTGAAAGTCGAACTTCCAAGAACAATGAAAAACAACCTTAAGAAGCTTGAATTTGAGAGAGAGGATGAAGTATGAGCAAGGATTTATTAAGAGGATGGTCTTGTATATATAGGATAAGATTTAAGGGGTTTATGCAAGTGATCTAATGTATAAAACTCGAATTGGATAATAGGGTGTAAGGTATAAACAACAAAACAAGAGGCTACTGCACCTGATGGGGATCGCGCTACGCGTTGGGGCTTGGCCACCCCCATCGCGCCACGCTATGGAGTGGGCGCCGGCATTTTCAAACTTTTCAAATATGGCAGTTTTGGCCCCCGGAAGTTGGTTTTAAGTATTTTTAAGGCATTTTAAAGACCGAAAAGGATGTTTTCGAGACCTGACAAGTATAAAACAATATGGTAACATAAAATCCATCATTTTGATTATATTGAAAGTTTCGGTTTACAAAACGGGTCAGATTACATGTTAAACGAATACAAAAAGGACCCGAAATTGACGAATGTCACAGATTGCCTCAATAAATATGATCATACGCTCCCCTAACTATTCTAGCTTAAATGCTAATAGAATATGGCCTCATTTTCAGAGTATATTTGGTTGTTACCATATAGAATTGTGCCTCATTTCTCCGAGTACGATTGGTTGTTACCGATTCGAAAAGAGCCACATCAATTTATTTTCAAGTTGTTTATCCAAGTTGTGTGCTTTTATTTATTGTTGGATATACGAGTTTGTGGATTTCATTCTATATTTATTATACTCAAAATCTATGAAAATTGCTCACCAACATTCGTGTTGACAAAGTTTATTTTATGCAATGTTACAGGTTTGATAATTGCTTGAACGAATAATTGAGGAACGTAGCTTGTTTTGAGACCACTAAGTAATTAGTCGAATAAACAATATATATTTGTTACTTGTATTCAATTTGTTTTGTTCGAACAAGATGTGTTGTTTATTTATTTATGAAATTAATGAGTTGATTAAATATTGTCACTTAATAGTGTCATAGTGTTCTTGATCAATCTGTTACACCCTGGCATGTTCCGCTGCCTTTGGTTGGGGTGTGGCAATTACCCTAAGGTATTGTTTGATATACAGGATTAATAAATTATTGTGAGGAAATAAAATAAATTAAATAAAAAGAAGATGATTAGTTGATCAAATGAATAAAACCAACAATTAAACAAGAAATCTCATGTCACTAAAATTAAAGTTAGTCCTTCGGACCCCCTTCATATTTTTATTTAATTTCTCTTTCGTCATACTTTCATGACATCACCACCACCACTGTTGCTATCTACATCACCACCTGGCCACCATGACAGTTGCAGTCGTCGCCACAGCCACCTTCAACATTGTCAAATTTTTATCTTGTTAATATTTTTTTTATTTTGATGTAGGGAATATTGTCATTTGTATCTCATTTTCGCGTCTTTTTATGCATAACAAACAACATAAAGTAATGATTTATTTCATTTCAAAAAGACCATCCGTAATTGCTCCAAGTTATGGCGTTTTGGGGCTGAAAATATCAGGGAACACCGCCCCTAGGCTTTTTGGGATTGGCGTTTCCTACAAAACGCTATTATGACGCGCGTTTTGATAAAAATGTGTGTGGGGAGGGAAGAGAGAGAGGAATATATGTAATTATTGAAGGAGAGTTGTGACATTTTGTTCACTACGTCACTTTTAAAAAACTCTCAATTGATGACGGGATGACACATGGCGCAAAATGCCTAAAAGTGGGGCGTTTTGACTACATATGGTCTAAGTTAACAAACAAGACAAATTATTAATAATGATCAATTTCATTCTTTTGTGTATTTAATTTCTTTGTTCATTTCGTTACCTATTAAGAGTATTCTCAACTCATTCCCTACCATGTTCATATCATTACAATAAAAATCGTTATTTTTCATTTTTTTTTACTTAAATAATATTTTTTATACTTTTATTATTATTTTTTCTATATTTTTCACTCACGGCCATTTTCGAAAAATATTAAGAAATTATACAATGTGAACTCAAATTTACCTAACTTTCCAGCATAATTTTTTCTTCTTTTCATATACTCAACAACCCACTCAACCACAAATAGACCTAAACATATATTTAATGAAAGCACAAATGTCATTCTTGAACTCTTTTTTACGTTTCCCACCTTAAGCAGCTATTTTATTATACTTATTATATCGGCCCCGCCCCAACACATAAAAATATAAATAATAATGAACGAGATGCAAGAAAGTAAATAAGGCCGAACGTAATTGACGACAAATTTGATGGTTTTGGGGCGACGATAAAGGTTGTGGAACCCCCCTCCCCCCTCGGGGGCCTACAAATAGGCGATTTGTTGGGGGGGCGAGAAGCAGTTGTCACCCCTCGGGGGGCCTACAAATAGGCGATTTGTTTTGGTGGGGGGGCGAGAAGCAGTTGTCACCCTTTCTTCCTTTTCTTTTATTATTATTATATTCAAATGTTATATATATATATATATATATGGGCTACAACATCATTACACCTCTAAAACAAAACCCACATTTTACTGACTGGACGTCACATGACATAAAACGTCTCATTTTCTAGCTCCTTCACTACACACAGCCTAACATTTGTTTGTAGTATTTACATTCATTATACATAATTCCAAGTATATGTGACTAAACTGGATCCCACATTCCTCCCCTTGTTTATTCATCTCAATTGACATTCATTCGCGACACCATGAGCTCCATGTTCCACAACCCCAAATCTCTCCAAATTTCTAATGATACCGCAACCGCAACCATCCGTCGTCGTATCTCCTCATTCGATTTCCAAAAATACTCGATATCTTCCACCACCAAATCCGTATCGGTCAAAACCTGGTGGAACATATTCTTTATAAGATCCGAAAGCTTCTTGGACCGGATCAACTAGGACTGACTTCCTCAAACTACTCGTCCGCCTTTTCAGCTTTACTGTTTACACCATAGTATTTGTATTTGTATTTGTATTATTTTGTTTTTTGTATAAGCAAGCATCCATTAATTGAAAGATTGAATCTATTGATTTACAAATTATATTTGTTATGATAATTTCCTCAATTGGCAAAATTATTTTTCTTTACATAATCACTATTCAATGCAAGGTTGCAAAAGTCGCTAGGCGGACCTTAGGCGGCCGACTGGAAAGTTGGGTGTACTCGGAGTACTCGGACATTGTAAATATAAAGAAAATTAATTTTTGGATATTATATATATATATATCAAATATCATAAATTTACTAATATTTGTAACAAAATAGATAAAGATCAATATAAATAAGAGAAATACATTTTTAAATAATTAATTATTTTAAAAATTGTTAGTCACTAAGTAAAGAAAATGATATTTTTTCTTTAATGTTAAATAAATAAGATTCTGTTTTATTTTTTTAAGTCAAAATCGGCCCAACTTCACTGACTAGATGCAATTCTGACTAAGGTTTACCACATTTAGTCAATCCTTAGTAACTAAGCAGGATTAAAGAAACTCGACTCGACTACATACCTTATAGCGAGTAATCAGAGAGTACTCGGTCTTGAAAACCTACATTTACAACATTGATTCAATGTAAATTTATATTGCTATTCACCATTTAGGCTAGCTTCTTCAAATTCATTTGGTTTCAAATTTTTGCTATTCAATAATAATAATATTGTGAATCTTGGTTTAAAACATCACATTACAAAACTATAAACAACTTAAGCCTTTATTCTTCTTTTAACTTTTTAAATATAATTTTGTTAACATTCCAAGTACGCCGTTTATTTTTTCTATGTCACGATATGAAGTTTACTCAGTTTAACACAACCGATGTACATGTCACGATCCAAGCACATATGTAACAACGTGCGAGTTCTCATAACTTATTCTTTTTAAACAACAATTTTTTCCAACAAAAAAATCCTCTTGTACAAATTTGAACTCAGCAATCTTAGTTCCACGTAACTAATAGGTGGAATCTATTGAAAAACAATTTATGTATACGTTTATTTTTGTTGTTCTTTTTATTTTATTATTACAAAATGATTAGAGTATATAAAATAAGTGGTGGAGAGAATTTACAGAGGAATAGAAGCCGCAACCCATGTTACTTTTTCCTTCCAGCTTTAAACAATTCAGATTCTAGGTTTACAATTTAATAATAAGAAGAATAAGGTTCCTCTTCATGCTAATAATATTCACACTATTCCTCATCGTTCGTCTACCAATTCCTGCATTTCCTTTCGTCATCATTCGCCTTAATCCATCCTGAAATGTGAAAATCAATCACAGCTTTGATATTATTTGAATGGAGTGGAAAGAATACAGAATCCTTAATAAGAATTATAATTAACAGCTACTGTGAGGATTTGAACTCACGTTATCTTGATCAACTTCTTTGATAATATCCTCCACAAGAAAATCAGTCATGTTATGATCCGTACACGCTTGTTGCAGCTCCTCAACTGTAATATAACCGCTTCCATCTTTATCAAAATACTTAAATGCAGCCACCAAATGTTCCTCGCGTTCCAGTTTATTCAAATGGATGTCCACGTCAGCCTGCAAACGAACGCGATTAGCTGTTTTTTCCCATAGTTTTGGGGTTGGTTAATAATAAAAGAATAATAATCATACCGCATCCATAAGATCGCGTATTTCTACATCCTTTAATGTAGAACCAAACTTTCGTAAACCGGCTTTTAGTTCATCAAATGTGATTGCACCACTATTATCGGTATCCATCGCCTTTAAACATTTCCCTTAAACCAGCAATCTCTTCTTCTGACAAGCTCTCAGCTATAACCTAAATTCACGAAAACCAAAAATTGATTATTGCCGCTAACGGGCCTGAGTTTGGGCCAACTCTAATGGCCCGACCGGAGATAGGTCGTCTTCTTATGAATAGATGAAATTGTTCCATATGAATAAATGAAATATCTATGAGTTTCCTTAATAAAATCATTTATCATTCACATAATAATATATATGGAGAATTCTTATATCACATATATATGGAAAGATTTTATATTTTTCACTATCCGGTTCATCACTAAATCGCGGGTATAGTTCAAATTTAATATTTTTAATCCACACACCCGCAAAGCCATCTTCTTTAACTTATTCATTGCTGAAAACTGCTTCAAACGAGAAAGAACCGCCGGATCCAGTTCTCTGTAGGGAGCAACTCCATTTTCACATATCCAAGGATGACCTACACAATGCTTATAAGCTATAACCACAAATAATTCCAATATGACATAGCGGGTAAGAGATCATACATAGAAAGTTATGAGCAGTTAACCGCTCAGAAGGCCGTGTACATATCATCTTCCTAATAAGATCTTTTGCACTTTCCGATATAAGTGGCCACGGGTCTGAATCAAAGTCAAGATGTCCTTTCAAAACCGCATCAAATATTCCCTGTTGTGTTTCTACATAAATATTACAATGAGAATTCACAAAACTTATTAGAATTGAATTAAATGCATCTATTTTGTTGTTTACAACACATACCGGCCCAGAACGGAGGCACGCCGCTTAGAAGTATGTACAGTATCACCCCGGCTGTCCATACATCGGCTTCCGGCCCGTAATGTTTCAACAAAACCTCAGGGGCAACATAATATGGGCTTCCAACCACATCCGTGAATATTTGACCTATTTACAAATACAAACAAAATCCAATAACAAGTTTTTTTTTAAATAAAAGGTAACTTTGCATAGTAACCAAGTTTCCTAACCATTCCACTAAAGTCACTTAACTTTCATTATGTGTTCCAATCTCGCGTAATTTTTTCACAAATGTTACAACGTAAAGGAATCCTTATTACTCTTTAGTGATTATTATGTTCCACTTCGACTTACATTGAATAATTATGGAACCAGGTTGTTATTTAATGAATTCGTTTTCGTCACTATAACCTCATACTTCAAGTTAATCGTAAAAAATAATTACTAAATAGAAATCAAAATTCATATATTTCAAAAACTTCCAAAATTTATAGAAAAATACACAAGAATGTAACACCTAATGAAAGTTGATACCAAGATTACCTGGTTTGAAGAAAACTGAGAGCCCAAAATCAATCGCCTTAAGCGAAAAATCATCATCCTTATTAACCAGCAAGAAATTTTCAGGCTTTAAATCGCGATGCATAACCCCAACGAATGACACGCTTGAACAACGCCAACAATGATCTTGATCAGTTCAGCCGCTTTCCGCTCACTATAGTTCCCCTTCTGAATAATCCTATCAAACAACTCTCCACCATTACAAACCTCCATAACAATATGAACATACAACGGATCCTCATACGCGCCTTTAATAGTGACAATATTGTTGTGACCCGCCAAATGATGCATGATTTGAATCTCCCTCTTCACATCCTCCACATCTTCTTTAGATATTAGTTTTCTTTTCGCAATCGATTTACACGCATAATCTATACCGGTCGAATTCTCGGTGCATAAATAAGTTGTCCCAAATTGACCCTGGCCTAACTTTTGACCCAATGTGTAATGATCCCGAATGTTATCGGTCTTATGCCCGATCACGTAAAAACCTTGGTTTGCGCTGCGGCTCATGGTGTCGTTGGGCTTGGAATCAAGATATAAATTCTTGGATGGGTTTTGAGATGTTATAAAGTTTTGAGGGTTTGAGTTATTAACCCGGTCACCGGAAGACGGGTGTTTTCGGGTACTTGATCGGGATTTGGATTTGGATTGATTAAATGTTTTAATATCTTTGCCTCCAAATGATCCACGGCATGAATTTCCCATAAACACAATCAAGATTTATTTAAAGTAAATAACCTATTACCTAAAAACCCTTTTTTCTTAATTAAACAAATTATGTGTTTTTATGGCGATCAAGATGAAACCCATATGGTAAATTATACATGGGGAATATTAAATGAAGATAAAAAAAGAAATAACCTTTTTGGTGAATAAATACATTAGCCAGGTGGAATGAAGATGAAACTGATGATGATATGGTATGAATATGATGAAGATGATTATTATTGTGTTTTCTGATTAATTTTTGGGTCTGAAAATTGGATAGGATGACGGGGTTGACCCACCTGGGGGTAACCCACTTTGACTTTCTCCCATTATTATTATTTTATATTTTATTCTTTATTCTATTTCAGATTTTCTTATTAAGAATTTATTAAAAGCTACTCAAAAACGAGGGGTGCTGTAATTATAATCTATGTATTTGATGACGGCCCAAGTATTGACGAATATGCCATGTTATATTTGGAGGCTCATGATCGTGTCTCCAAATATGGCCCATGAAAACGGGCATAACTTGGCCTACGAAGCTCCGTTTCAGGCTATTACCAGTCAAATCGAAGCTTGAGATGAGGAGCACATTGTGGCGGTTTGGCCCCTGTCCGAAGCCCAAAAACGACTCCTAAATAAAGTTATGGGTCTTTTATTGTTTTTTCAGCAGTTTTTATATTTTTGTTTTTGGGTTTGTGTTTAGCCCATGGCCCGTTTTAGGCTCATTTCGTATTAGAACACTTATTTATATGTTGGTTATGTAAGATGGAAGATCGGACTTGAATTTTATAATAATTACTATTACTCTTCATTTTTCCTGACCTTTAGGTGGGATTTTTGAGGTTTTGAAAGTTCATCACGGGTATTCGTTGAATCAATGTGATTCGATCTTCATTTTTGTTTTACCGCGGCATCAGTATTGGCTGATGATAATTCATATTTACGGTTTGACTAACCATTCTCCTAACTCACTTTGGTTGTCAAAAGCAATTCTTATAGAATACTCGTCATCAGATCTTTATAGTTGATTTCTACTTAATTTCTCTTATAATGATGATTTATATACGAAATGGAGAAACATACAAGCAAAATCGAGTATAATTTAAGTGCAGACAAAGTGTAAATCTATGATAATTATGCTATCGGGATTGTCTTTGCCAACAAAAGTTATGAATATCATTGTTCAAATTGATAGCATGGATCGAATCAAAGTTTGGATTATTAAAATCAAATTTTCATTAACATAACAAACGAGCTCACACTCGAGACTCGACCTTGACTAGACTAACCAATTTAATTGACTTCGCTACTTCTATAAATATATAATTTTAATGTATAAATAAATAATATATATACCGATGAAGCCGAATCTTTGTTTAAATCGAATTGATGAAATCGAAAGAGCCTCTGTTGAATTTGATCGATAATGAGGTTAGGGTTGGGAAGACGTTTAATATACTGATATATGTTTTGTATATAAAGAGAAATAGAGATAATAAGGGAGATAATTAAGGGATTCTAATAAGTTATCTAAGTGTCAAAATTACCTGATTAACCTTTTAAATTTAAAATAAAAAATTTTAATAGAAAAATTTTGATTGGTTAAAAATGGTTTTCATAGTTTTTACAAAAGATAAGGGTTCTTATTTGAACCCTCCCATATATATATATATATACATGTAACATCATTAAATATTCAGATAAAATGCCAAGTTTTCAAAGTTCAAAGACTAAAATGAAAATTCTGATTTTCTAGTTGATCGCGATACGCGACGACCCAAACCATTACGTCATCGCGTATTACGATGACGTGGTCTGACAACGAGACATGTGTCCCGCCACGTGGCACTGCGTCAGCCACGTGGCAAAGCTACTGGGTGATTCATCAAGCCTAGTCGCGATACGCGACGGCCTTCCTTTGGGCCCATCGTGTATCGCGATCGATTAAAATATTGATTAAGGATCCTTTAACCCATCGCTATACGTGATGGATCCTTAACAAGATCCATTGCGTATCGCGACGGGTCAGCTGATCAGCGCCAATAAATAGGGGCCATCAGCCCTCATTCTCAACACAACTCAAACATACAACACATCCTTTCTCTAAAAACTTTCCCTCTCTACCTCGATAAACGTGCCACCAACCTTCCTCAAAATCCATGCCCAAAATCAACGTTACCTCGAAGTTTGTGCCACACACCAACGATGTTATTTTGAAGTACGTGTCACCCCGAGACCACCCGATGTTCCGCCTCGGAGTGCATACCGACAAGAGTTGAAGACCGACGTACATTGGTTTGTGTGCCAAAGAGAAGTTGATCAAGAATCTAAAGAAAACGTAAAGGCGTCGAAGTGTTGCTCAAGTGTCTAGGGTATAATAAGCCAACCAAGGTACGGATAATGCCCGAATAAAATATCAATAAAATATTAAAGGCTTAGACTTTAGTCAATGGTATATTCAATACCTAGAAAATAAACAAAAAGAAAGTATAACAAAGAAGAATATAAATAAGAAATTTGTGATGTACAAATATATCTTTATTATTGATATTATTATTACTATTTGACTTTCTTAAATAATAAGTAAAGAATTAAGGTATACGTTTTTTCTTGAAGAAGAAACATAGTGTTTAGGAAAAATAAACGAGTAAAATTAAAGGTTTTACTTGTAAAAGAAATAAAAGTATTTTGAACTAGAGGTTCATAAGAAAAATATAATAGAGGTAAAGATTATACAAAAATAGACCAAAGGTCTTAAGTCGGATTAAAGATCTGATAATAACAAAAATGTTATACTCTTAAATAATAAGTAAAGAATTAAAGTATATGTTTCTTCTTGAAGAAGAAACGTAGCGTTTAAGAAAAATAAAAGAGTAAAACTAAAGGTTTAATTTGTAAAATAAAGAAAAGTATTTTGAACTAAAGGTTCATAAGGAAAATATAATCAAGTTAAAGATTACACAAAAACAGACTAAAGTTCTTAAGCCGGATTAAAGATCTGGTAATAACAAAAGGTTATAGATCCGAGATAAAAAGAAAGACAACCTGATCAGTGAAGTGAAGTTGGTCATTTGAAAAGGTGAATACGCCCAATTTTTATAAACTTGTATTAATCGAGTCAAACAAATTGATTACATGAGATTACGTATCTCTAAAACATTATGAACAAAAGTAATTGTTGGCCCACAGGCTGTCGTGTACGTTTGTTTGGATCCTTACTTATGTGGTAGACGGTGGGCACAACGCACCTGGTTATATGCCTCCGCCACGATGGGTCGGACCTAATTTACGTCTGAGAGAGGGTAATCATGTGTATACTGATGGTAGCTAAGTAATCTCGAACGCTGCGGTGTTTGCTGAGCGGTTTCGAGTAGAGCTTAAGTTTATAATTGTGTTTTGTTTTTAACTTGATTATTCCTAAGCCACGATGGGCCGGACCTAGGTTATGTCTGGAGGGGTAATTAAGTAAATAAAATATTTTATGCGTCAGCTTATTCACCAGCATGTGTTGCTGACGTATTTTCAAACTGTTTTACAGGTAATAAAGATTAGGCGCTTGAAGAATAGAAGTGACATCTAGGCGATCTGATGGCTCAGATCCTGTTGTTAAACTTTAAAATATGTAATGGTGGTTTATGTAAACAATGAATATTTTGTAAACATTAAAACGGGTATTTTATAATCCCATCTTTTGATATGTAAATATTAATTTTTAATCCACGCTAATATATTTCCGCATTAAACCCGCAACTCTAATTTGTTTACAAAAGTGGTACCAATTGTTGGTCGCTCGCCCAGGCCGTAGAATGGGGTGTGACAAGAGTTGGTATCAGAGTAATGGATCTTAGATAATTATGTATTAATTGATAATACCTAAGCTTCGATCCAAGTGAATAAGAAAATTTCTATTACTATTACTTGTTTAATTTAAATAAAGATAAGATAGGCTGGTAAACTTTTCTATCACTCCTCAATCTAAACCACCCATGGATGTCATTCAAGAGGATAATAGACGGTATCATGCGTGACGCAAGGAAAGCTGGATGCCCCAAATCAATTCTGAAGGACAATATGAGTGAAGACTATTATGAAGCTTTCTTTAACCAAGATCAACCAATTGAACGACCCACACTGATTTAATTTCCCGAAACTAAACAACAACCATTCAACTTACCTGTTGATCCACCGATGCAAAGGTACGATCCTCCAAGAACATCAAGTTACCATCCGTCAAGCATCCCGGTGTATCACCCGTCTGACATTCCGACGTATCACTCGTCTGACATCCCGATGTATCACCCATCCAACCCCCATCCGTCTTATGCATTTCTAGCCAATAAACAAATCAAGGTGGAACCCGATTCTAACTCTTCCGACTGGATGCAATGCCACTCCGATCAAAGGCAATGATATACTGGAACCTCTGCTTACAATTCTGTTGATTCTCACCCCTATGCTTACAACGGACCTTCTCAAAGGCCAAAGATGAGAGTCACTCAACCGTACGAAAGGTACCACATGGACCCTACGGTGACAAAAACAACAATGTAGGAAGATGATCCATAAGAGGAAGAAGACCCGGAAGAGGAAGAAGAAATTTCCAAAGAAGTAACCACACCAAGTGAGACACCGTCAAGAAACCCTAGATGTGACTGCCCATCAGATAAAAGATGCATGCACCCGTTTTTCCACATGAGTTCGTGTTATGATCCCAAAGATCCATATATACAAAGCATTCAAGGAGTCCAGATCAGATTCCCACTAGATTTCCCACCATTTCAAGGCAAAATCCCTTCGATTGCAGAACAAGCGGATGAGATCCGTCAACAAGTTCGTAATGTTTAATATTTTATTTATTTATTTATTTTATCGGATGTACAAAATTACCCCCTTAACTAAATTTAATATACTTTTAAACCACCAACCATAGATCAAGGACCAAACTGCAAATATTATTCAAATTTTCTCCTTCTCCTTCCTCACCCACCACCGACGACGCAACACCCCCCTATCTTGGACCATAATTTTCGGACTAATTTAGGCGTAATTGATCATGCCCATATTATTCCTTACCTTAATTCGATTCCACCGACACTCTATTCATGGTAAACGTTAACGAATTGACAGCTAACATACCAAAGCGAACCGCGGCTAACAAACCTCTAAAACCCTATATAAACCTGTTTATATTTCAATTAAATCACACCACACCATCTTGGCACCATAAAGAACCCAAACCCTGACTTATTTTCACTAAACAAAGCCTCCAAGAATCTGTTAAAGATCAATTAGAGCCGCACCTGCTTGTTCTTCGTCCCCCGTCAAATCATCACCATAATAGGTAATTAAACAATGCATTGAGATCGGTTTTAACCCAGAAACGATAATCCTAAACCAATTTTAACAAACATTAAACATTTGAATCGATTTAAGATCTAGGGTTTGTTTGTTGAATGAGGGTTCTGGGAGTAATTGGTTATGTTTAAACGAACTGATACAAACTAACAAGTTAACACACCATCCCAATGGCTGGTGCGTAGGTTGTTAAGACACTAGAACAGATCCAGGCGCGGGTTCGAGCCCCCTGGACCCGGTTTTGTTATTTAATTTTTTTAACACAGTTAAATAACTTTCTTTTATATTAATTTATGTTTATAACATTTAATAAACGAAGACTGGTTAAACCGGGCCTCTAGTCTCGTTGTTTTCCCCGTCTTTGAACCTTAATTTTTCTCCATAAAAGCCTTGACACACACACGCACACACACACATATATATATATATATACACACACATATGAATATATGTGTGATGAAAACTCGCTTAATAAACTATAAATACTCGTTCTCGTCTTAGTTTTTTTTACAACTTCTAAATCACTCTATAAAATACTTTTTTTATAAAGGAATAAAACATAATAACAATAATAATAATAATAATAACAAAAACATTTATAAATATACTAATAACCTTTATAATTAACGATAATGTGACTTTTAATATTTTTAACCACACCGAAACCCGTCATAAACCTTAATATTTCGTTTTGACTACATTCAACTCTCTTTATCGTTAACAATTAGGATTAATTGTTAGCAAATCTCGAGGAGCTTGATCGTTTTCCATCATAGCCTTTTCTTTTATTATCTCATCCTCGTTTATCCGTCATTTAAGGTAAGTAAATTCACATCCCCTCGTTTTACCGTTTTAAGTTTTGAGGGCGTTATGCGTTCACAATCAAACATGTTATAGATTTTCACTACAGTTCCAATATATGCGATTATTGAAATTGCTCGATTAGTTGATATGTGTAAATGTGACTATGTGTTTACTTTTGTTGTGGTGGTTGGTATCTCATCCTCATCCTCATCCTCATTAGTATGATCATACGCGTCTAATTAGCTCGTTATCAATATGATTCGAGTGAAAAGACAATTTTTATTTATTGTTATACTAGTTGTAGTGATTTACAATTATCGGATGGAATTGTTTTTTTTATTATTATATATATTCAAAAACTGTGGTTTACTTGCTCAACTTTATGTTGACAAAAATATATATTTTCACGCATGACACAGGTAGCTTTATCAGATGAATCAAGTATTGTAAGTTAGATGAGACCTTAGGTTGCTTGATGAATGAAGAACACTTTAATTTTAAGTTATTTATGTTTAGAATATTTGAATGTAACAGTATTTCTTTTGAAACAATGTTTGTGCTTTTAAATCTTGATATATGAATGAACAATTTAGATATTGACACGTGTTTTTTACTTAGTGTCTTCTGAGCTATGATACAATCAATGTCGCGCCCCGACATGTTCCGCCGTAGGTTGGGGTGTGACAATATATATAATACCAAATATGGGCAAATTAAGACGTTTTAGTTTTAAGTAATTTACAACATAATCAACACATGGTACAACTACAAAGCATAATAAAGAAGGGCAAAATACACATGGAACGAATCTCCGTGAGTACAACACCAAATCCACGAGTACTGTCGACTCGTGCCCCAGCTAGTAACTCCTGAATCCAGCAAAGTTACTCGATACATTTGGGGACTACAGCAAGAAATTTGCGATATGGTGAGGTCTCACTTGCCTTAGACCGCTGATTCCGCCATGGAATTGGCTGGATACTTAATGAACGGACTAATCTGTAACAAGGAAGAGGACAAGAAGGTAGCACCATCTCACGATCACAAGAAGACTGGAGGCGCCCGATTCAAGGGCAAGGGTGTGGAGCTACGGAAAGCTGGATCCAATTCTAACTACACCCAATGTAAAATCTGCAAAAAGTACCACAAAGGCATATGCCACTTTGCTCTGTCTACAACTGTTTGCGACTCGTGTCACAAACCTAGCCACGCAACGACCGATTGTTGGAAAAATACGTTGACTTGCTACAATTGCAAGGAAATTGGTCACCTTAGCTTTGAGTGCCCAAGAACAAACCCGTTGCTGGAGGTGAGGGTGGAAGTGGTCAAAAAAACGAAACGAAGAAGGGGAATGCAAGAGACTTTATTTCTTGATACTAAGAAAGCGATCGACATGCCGGAAACCATCACTGGTACGTTCTTAGTTAATGACACGTATGCTAGAGTTCTATTCGATTCAGGTGCCAACTTAAGTTTTATATATTATAGTTTTTGTAGTCTATTAAACGAACCTCTAACAAAATTAAATAAAACTCTAAGCGTCGAGACCGCTAGTGGTGAAACTGTTAAAATCTCCGAAGCCTTAGAAAATGGAAAAATCTTATTAGCTGGTTATGTTCTACCCATTCAATTGTTACCTATGAGTCTTGCTAGTTTTAATATAGTACTTGGTATGGACTGGTTATCCAACAATCGTGCCCGTATCATTTGCAATAACAAAACCGTTGAACTTCAAGCCCTGATAAACGAAACATTCTAATTTAAGGGGACAAAGACGTTGGACAAGTTAGCACAATATCCATGATTAGGGCTAATAAATGTTTAAATCAAGGATGCCTAGCATTCATGGCCTATTTCACCGAAGAATCCAAACCAAAGGAGATAAAGGACGTACCTATTATCTCTGAATTTTCCGACGTCTTTCCCAACGAACTTCCAGGTATTCCTCCCGATCGAGAAGTCTAATTTTGGATAGATCTTATGCCTGGAAACTCACCAATCGCCAAAGCCCCACATCGTTTGGCTCCAACCGAAATGAAGGAACTGAAGAAACAACTAGACGAACTACTCCAGAAAGGTTTCATCTGTCCAAGTTCATCACCGTGGGGAGCAGCAATTCTCTTTGTCAAAAAGAAGGATAGATCAATGCGTATGTGTATCGACTACCGTGACTTAAACAAAGTAATCATCAAGAATCGATACCCCCTGCCTCGAATTGATGATCTGTACAACCAACTGCAAGGCGCAAGCTAATTCTCTAAGATATATCTTCGTTCTGGATATCACCAACTTAAAGTTCAATCCGAAGATATTACGAAAACCGTATTCCGAACAAGGTATGGACATTATGAGTTCACGATCATGCTGTCTGGTATCACTAATGCCCCAGCCGTGTTCATGGACATGATGAATCGTATTTGTTAACCTTACTTAGATAAATTTGTTATCGTATTCATCGACGACATACTTATTTATTCTAAGTCAAAGGAAGATCATGTTTAGCATCTCCTAATCTTACTTGAATTACTTAGGAACGAGAAGTTGCACATTAAGTTCTCGAAATGCGAATTTTGGTTTCACGAAGTACAATTCTTGGTCATATCATAAACATGAATGGAATTCAAGTGGATCCCACAAAGATTGAAGGTATCTCTAAGTGAGAGATTCCTAAGTCGCCAACCAAAATCCGAATTTCTTAGGTTTGGCCGGCTATTTATGTGCAAAACGGTCTATTAATAAAACTAAACTAATCTAGACACTCTAGTTTTAAATTTATAAATCTAGACTATTCTAGTGCTAGACCACTAGACAGGCAAGTGTACCTATCGACTGTAGTAAATCCTAATGAAGTCCGGATATCGAACCCAAAAGACACTAGCGACACCTAAACTAGACTCTGACTAATAACTTAATTAAATTGATTTTATTGATTTTTTGTCTTTTTTAATTATTAAATATAAAATAAATAATGCTTACTCTAAAACTGACACGAACAAATAGGTTTAGAACTCAAATAGGGAGAACAACTACCTAGGCAAGGAATCCTACTAGTCAACTTGTAAACTCTCGGTAATGGATTAATGAATGGTACCGTATTCTAAAAATATGAAATTTAAGGAATAACTATAGTAAGCTAGATCACCTCCCGGTCTCACCAACAATACCTAAGAACCCTAAATATCATGTAAAGCTCAATGGTTTAATGGCTCGGATCACCTCCCGGTCTTACCTTACCTAACTATGCTAAGGTACCCAAAGACTAAATTACCTCCCGGTCTCTCTAATCACAAAACACTTTACAGCGTAAAGGGGTATTTTCAATGAATTCGGTTATAATTCGGATCTGTAAGAATCTAAAGAAGTCTAGGGTAACTCACTCCCGTGCAATCACTACCAAACCCGCAAAAGACCAAAACAGACGACACTTAATTACCTCCCGGTCTCTCAAGTGGCATAATACTAGAATTACCATTCCTATGGAATAAGTCGACTATAAACCATAAACTAGTTGTAAACACACAGTAAACAACCTAATAAGCATCCATACATGAAAGACATTCACAAAAACGCATATGGAATAATAAATTGATCATAAACTAACACCAAATACGCATATGCATCACAACCAAATACAATAAAAACATTACCAAAGCATGAACCAATCAATAATAAACCCAAAACCAAAAATAACTAGTCTACAAAGTATTCATCTAAACCCAGTCAGTCTAATAGTTTAGCCAATCATAATTACGAATGAAACAAAGATAAATTATATATTACGGTTCATCGTAAAAAGAAATAAATATGATTGAGCTACTAGCTTGTGAGCTTAAATTATTGAGCTGTGTGCCTGGTAGCTTAAATTAATTCACGTGCCTGGTTGCCTTCTTGATTTTTAATTCCAGCCGTGAAATATTAGACCAGCTTGGGTGCTTGCTTCACAATTCTTTTCTTTTTTCTTTTGGCTCTCGAACTGTTTTGTTCTTTTGTTTTGTGGTAGCTGCCAACAGGGGGCAGCCCCTTGTGTTCACGTGTCCAATTCAACTCCCCCTCTTTCATTCTTCCGGCTAATATTATATAAAAATAATAAACCCTAAACTCCTGGTGGTGGACCCTAGCCTTCTGACTTCATTGATGGGCTGCATTATACTAAAATTCGAGCTCATGACCATCTAATTCCAAAATTATGGATGGCCCACAAAGTCCGTCATTTCCTTTGTTATGTTTCATCAAACGTTCTTTTTAGTATATGTATTATTTCTTTTACTCATAGACCTGAAACATAATTTAAATAAATTCATAATTAGTAAATGTAATATAATAAACTTTAAAACGTAATAGCAACATCATTACGTAATATGTCAAAGACATATCTTTTTAATTCTTTTATATGTTCATTATTATTGATTATTTAAATCATTTAAGCTCATTGTCTCTTAACACATTTAATTCAAATATGAACCAAGATAGGGTAATATTTAATAAAACATCAACTTTAAATCCACTCAAAAGTGTGAGAATTAGTTATAATATTTATATATAATTTAGCTCACATTAAATATCCTCACATTTAAACCTTTTTCGTCCCTGAAAAAGTATTTTGCAATTGAATCAGAATTCAAGACTGATCTTTGAAACATATAGGCTAATTTTTAAGCATAGATAAACGTAAAAACCGCGATTGCCGATATTGTTGTCCACTTAAACCCAGCCACCAGCCTATCAAGCTCCCAATTGCATTAAGCGCTTTAAGTACAAAAACCACGGCTACATCTACCCCATCTCAGACAAAGAGAGCTAGAAAAAATAGAGTTAAAGTAGACTGGTTTGAAAAATCACCATAAGCCAAGGACTCGTTGATGGTACTAAGTAGATGCACTCGGTGAAATTTGATGGATGAATGGTCATGTGGAGGGCGTACGAGCATACCCTAAATATTATTGGACTTTGTCCTATATATTCCCTAAAAAAATATTTATTGACTAAAAACCTTCGAGCCCCAATAGTGTATCATCAGAGTCACCATCCCCTTGGTAACACGTAAACTCTCAGTCCCGTCTAGGATGTGCACTTTGGCCTCTTTTTCTATTTTTGAGAATGCTTCTTTGGAATTTTACAATACATAACTTTTTCTCTCTTTTGTTTTTTGGACCAACTTTTGGAATACTTATAACTTTCATAACATATTTTTTTTCTTTTTCTCTTTTTTTTTATTTTTTTTATATCACCCTAAATTATATAACTATTTTCTAAGCTCGTAAAAAGATGGATATGTGGTTGTGTGCTGGTTTAAGTGCATCTAAGTCTTAGCATCTCAAAGTTTTTAGATTATGGTAATCCTCCCTAAGCATCGAAATTCGGTTTCACCGTTTTTCAAATTATTAGATATATAATTTATGCTAAATAGGATTATTAAAGCTAGTTGAGCCTACTGACACATCCCAAGTTTAGTGCGTTATCTTTTATTTAATCTCATATATAATAATAGTTTTAAAAACTAATCTCAAATTTTTCTATCATTTTCCATTATTTGCAAAAAAAAAATTCGGTAAGTATTCGGGACAATTTTTTTTGAATATTTTTTTTTACTTTTTATTATTATTATTATTATATTTTTAATATTTTTGAATTTTTTTTATATAAAAACGTCAGTTTCCCATCCCCACACTTAAATGTCACATTGTCCTCAATGAGACAAGAAAAAGACAAAAATTAAAACACATTCAAATATAAGTAAAGTGGGGCAGACTCCCCCCTGGTAAATATGACGGCCTCGCGAGTCGTGTCTCATGCCCTCCAATTCGAACGAAAGCCTCACACTGATCAAGCTGTCACTTACGAACGAAAGCGACAATCTATAAGCAAATAGTCTCCCCACACTTGAATTAAACCATGTATCATCAATCATCCAATAGCATCTCTGAAGCAACCTGAAAGCAAACCAAGAAACAACCAGCACAAGAAAGCAAGAAACCCCAAAAATAAAAATAAAAGTAAAACAAAACATATTGTCGGGTTGCCTCCCGAGAAACGCTAAGTTTACAGAAGAGTCTTCAGCCGGACTCGCTCCCGAAATCTCAATCAGAAGACTTTTCTTTTATCCAACCCCGGTCTAACCCATTTAATTCCACCTGTCCAACATATTCAAACAAATAGCACATAGTGAAACTAAAAAGCATTTTAAAACATTCAACGGGTCGGACCATCAATACTTAAACTTACATGGACCAAACCTAATACGTGACATATAATGAGGAAAATGGTTATTCTTACATCTTAGTGTTGTCCTATAACTCTTAATGTACCATTTATGAACCCTCAAAATGTGCCGATCCAAGCATTTTCTCACCCTCTATTGTGGCTTTGTCGATTTCGGTGGCGATCCACTATCTAGTTCCTCCACAGACCTGCTAACCTTCATAGGATGTAACGACTCAACTAACTCTAATGACTTCTCATCCTCTGTTACCACTTTCTCTTATTTTTCGTTTGGTGCACACTTAATCTCCATTGCTGGCTTCCCCATAATTAGTGTTTCTAAATAGATAAGATCGCCAACAGGGTCAAATTCTTCATTTTCTTCAAAAACTGATAAACCCACCAACTCATCACCAAACTCATCCTCCCAAGATGGTGCATGCTCCTTCTCTTCGTCATCTTCCATCTGGTCAAGTGGCTCCACAACGACATCTTCACTCGGATTCGTGTAATCAGGTAGCTCCAACTCCAACTCTTCTATCACGCCCTCATCATCATCATTCCAGAAGTCGTCATCCGTTTCATAGATGGTTTCCTGCTCCTTGTAAGAAAAACTCTCATTTTGAATTCTAGCACTTATCTCGTCTAACCTAGCTTCGAGTTCCTCTATCTTACGGAGTCTTTCTCTATCGCAACTTATCAAGCCTGACTTCCAATTCTTTAATCTTTTGGAATCTTTCACATTCCTCTTGTTCGGCTCTTTCCAACATCTTCGATATAAAATACTCCTAAACTGACTCGATCTATTAAACATATTAATTAGACTCGATAAAATAAAACACAAACTAAATTATCCTAAACACGACTAGACACGCTAAATCTAAGACACGGACTCACAAGACACACCACAACTCAAGACACAAAAAGACCAATTAATCAATTAAGTTCAACCAAAGCTAGTTCGCTATCGCCTAAGTATCCCCGGCAACGGCGCCAAAAACTTTATGTGCAAAACGATCTAATAATAAAACTAAACTAATCTAGACACTCTAGTTTTAAATTTATAAATCTAGACTATTCTAATGCTAGACCACTAGACAGGCAAGTGTACCTATCGACTGTAGTAAAGCCTAATGAAGTCTGGATATCGAACCCAAAGGACATTAGCGACACCTAAACTAGACTCTGACTAATAACTTAATTAAATTGATTTTATTGATTTTTTGTCTTTTTTAATTATTAAATATAAAATAAATAATGCTTACTCTAAAACTGAAACGAACAAATCGGTTTAGAACTCAAATAGGGAGAACAACTACCTAGGAAAGGAATCCTACTAGTCAACTCGTAAACTCTCGGTAATGGATTAATGAATGGTACCGTATTCTAAAATATGAAATTTAAGGAATAACTATAGTAAGCTAGATCACCTCCCGGTCTCACCAACAATACCTAAGAACCCTAAATATCATGTAAAGCTCAACAGTTTAATGGCTCGGATCACCTCCCGGTCTCACTTTACCTAACTATGCTAAGGTACCCAAAGACTAAATTACCTCCCGGTCTCTCTAATCACAAAACACTTTATGGAGTAAAGGGGTATTTTCAATGAATTCGGTTATAATTCGGATCTGCAAGAATCTAAAGAAGTCTAGGGTAACTCACTCCCGTGCAATCACTACCCAAACCCACAAAAGACCAAAACAAACGACACTTAATTACCTCCCGGTCTCTCAAGTGGCATAATACTAGGTATCTCTAAACTCTCAATTACCGTTCCTATAGAATAAGTCGACTATAAACCATAAACTAGTTGTAAACACACAGTAAACAACCTAATAAGCATCCATACATGAAAGACATTCACAAAAACGCATATGAAACAATAAATTGATCATAAATTAACACCAAATACGCATATGCATCACAACCAAATACAATAAAATTATTACTAAAGCATGAACCAATCAATAATAAACCCATAACCAAAAATAAAACTAGTCTACAAAGTATTCATTCAAACCCAGGCAGTCTAATAGTTTAGCCGATCATAATTACGAATGAAACAAAGATAAAATATATATTACGGTTCATCGTAAAAAGAAACAAATATGATTGAGCTACTAGCCTGTGAGCTTAAATTATTGAGTTGTGTGCCTGTTAGCTTAAATTAATTCATCTGCCTGGTTGCCTTTTTGATTTTTAATTCCAGTCGTGGAATATTAGACCAGCTTGGGTGCTTGCTTCACAATTCCTTTCTTTTTTCTTTTGGCTCTCGAACTGTTTTGTTCTTTTGTTTTGTGGTAGCTACCAACAGGGGGCAGCCCCTTGTGTTCACGTGTCCAATTCAACTTCCCACTCTTTCATTCTTCCGGCTAATATTATATAAAAATAATAAACCCTAAACTCCTGGTGGACCCTAGCCTTCTGACTTCATTGATGGGCTGCGTTATACTAAAATTCGAGCTCATGACCATCTAATTCCAAAATCATTAATGGCCCACAAAGTCCGTCATTTCCTTTGTTATGTTTCATCAAACGTTCTTTTTAGTATATGTATTATTTCTTTTACTCATAGACCTGAAACATAATTTAAATAAATTCATAATTAGTAAATGAAATATAATAAACTTTATAACGTAATAGCAATATCATTACGTAATAACTTATTTTGTTAAAGGCATATCTTTTTAATTCTTTTAAATGTTCATTATTATTGATTATTTTAATCATTTAAGCTCATTATCTCTTGACACATGTAATTCAAATATGAACCAAGTTAGGGTAATATTTAATAAACCACCAACTTTAAAGCCACTCAAAAGCGTGAGAAATAGTTATAATATTTATATATAGTTTAGCTCATATAAGCTATTATCATAGATTCATTGAAAACTTCTCCCGAATTGATGTTCCTCTAACCTCGTTAACTCGTAAGAATATCAAATATGAATGGGGAACTAAAAAACAAGAGGTGTTTGACATACTCAAACAAAAACTCACCAATGCACCTATACTGGCCTTGCCAGAAGGTACCGAGGACTTTGTTGTCTTTAGTGTCGCGTCTCATTTCGATTTGGGATGCGTATTAATGCAACAAAATAAAGTAATCGCTTACACCTCTCATTAACTCAAAGTGCACGAAAAGAACTATACAACTCACAATCTAGAATTATGCACCATAATCTTTGCCTTAAAGATATGGAGGCACTATCTCTATGGAGTCAAATTTATCGTGTATACACTGATCATAAAAGTCTAAAACATATTTTTGAACAGAAGGAACTCAACATGCGTCAAAGATGCTGGATGGAAAGATTGAATGACTACGACTATGAAATCGTCTATCACGAACGTAAATCCAACGTTATGGCCGACGCATTGAGTCGTAAGAAACATGAGAAACCAAAAAGAGTTCGAGCGCTACGATTAGAACTCCAAGTAGATCTGATCGAGCAAATCAAATCCGCCCAACTCCAAGAGATCAATGAAAACAAGGTCTCCAAGGAAAAACGTAACGGCACCATTTAATCGCTAGTCAAAGGTGACGATGGTATACTTAGACTTGGAAACAGGATTTGGGTACTGATTGTTGGAGACTTTCGTGAAAAGATCTTG
This sequence comes from Bidens hawaiensis, assembly GCF_021521415.1. NCBI lineage: Eukaryota > Viridiplantae > Streptophyta > Magnoliopsida > Asterales > Asteraceae > Bidens > Bidens hawaiensis. Next base: position 3,394,791 of record NW_027491017.1, read on the forward strand.
AGCGAAGCTCACAAGTTCAAGTACATGATGCACCCCGGTATTGACAAAATGTATCAAAATCTTAAGCCGAACTACTGGTGGAATGGAATGAAGAAAGATATCGCTTTGCATGTTTGTAAGGCCCCGTAGCCGGTAGCCCTACTTTAACGTCAGATTTACTCATAAACTCAGTTCTTATAATCAGAGTTAATTAAAACTTTCGCAGAAAAGTTATTATTTAATCATTTAATATAAAACATTAATCTTTTCTTTAAAAAACCATAACATAAAACATTATATTTAAAACATCGTTTCTTCCATCTTCAGATGCCAGCCGTTCAATCCATGCCATGTGTCATCCTCATGCTAGGTCTTTAATCTGCTCACCTGCGTGCATACTAAAAGTCAACTATGGTGAGTGAGTTCTAGTTAATCAAGCAACTTATCATACAACCACTACATGCATTATATACGTATCCGAAGACACATAGTCCACTATCTAACCTGCACACCTTACCACTTAACCTCTTATTTACCCCTACAGCTTAGCCACTTTAATAACGAATTACGTTATACCACTTTGCCACTTTAATAACGATTAACATTATGCCACTTTGCCACTTTAATAACGATTAACTTTATGCCACTTTAATAACGATTAATGTTATGTCACTTTGCCACTTTAACACTCTTACTAGACCCCTAACCACTTTTATCTCGCTCTACCTCTGCTTGTCTATAACCCACTTCCTATCAGTACATTATTTACATAGTAAACAAGTCACATCATAGCAATCATACACACTAATAACCACTAGACAATCACTATCCTTGACGATACGTGCAATATCCGAAGATCGTTCACGCACCAACAAACATTATATAATAGCTACCTCGTATATCATCTATAGCATACTCTTACCACTTAAAGTATGTGTATTCACACTTCACATCAAGTATGCACACAGCCCCGAAAACATAACAAGGAGAAATGGGGCTAGAAACTCACCTGATCTCCGATAGTTGTTAATCCCTTCTTTAACTGAGCTCGGCTAAATGTATATGAGTTACACGTATCAATACTCATATGAGCTAATCTAATGGCCTAGTATTAGCTTACTTTTACTTAGCATTTTTATGGTTTTCCTTTAATTTAACCTTATCTCTTATGTCCTTACAAGGTATACCATCACGCGTGTACACCTGTATGTATACATATACTAGTCGCCATGTATCCGGGTCTTAATGTAAGCGAACTTGAATGTAAGCGAACTTATATATATAAGCGAACTTATTGATGAGCGAACTTAGATATATAAGCGAACTTATTGATAAGCGAACTTAGATATATAAACGAACTTACATATCAGGCGAACTTATATGTGGCGAAGTTTACAGTAGGCGAACTTTTATACATGCGAACTTAGATAAGGCGAACTTAACAACCCGCGAACTTAGATTAAGGCGAAGTTTCAGCAGCAGCTACGGGTTCTTTCTCAACCCCCATAATCATCTTCATTTTAACGTGTAACCCCTTGATATGATATTAACCAAACCCGTGAACATTCCCTTGATCATTTTCGGGTAAAACTCGGCCCGGAAAAGTATGAAGTTTGGACCTTTAAGCTAAAAACATTCAATATTAGATCTAAGGTTTATTTTAAACGAGACATATGCAGCCGTAAGTTCGTTAAGTTCGTTTCTAACATCAAGTTTGTTACTTTAATACTCATTTATACCCGATCTACTCTAGGTTCAAGTTTCAAGGCTAACCGTTCATAAAAACATAATCTTTAACGATAAAGAACGTACATTTACCCGTTTTTAGGTCACAGTTTAGCTTGGCTATGAACTACAATCTTGTATCTTGATTGTATATCAAAGATTTAGGCTAGAATCGATCTCAGATCTTCTTCTTCTTCTCACGGCCGTAGGGAGGCTTGTGTGTGTGTTTTTGAGTGTGTAGAGAATAAGATGCATAAGATGGATGGAAATGGAAAGGATTAGGGTTTAAGGGGTATTTATACTCCCTTAAGCCCAAAGACCTAAGGCCCATCTTTCCTTTTTGGTCCATACTTAACTCCATCTAATTAGCCTACTTGAACCATCATTATTATTTTATTACATCTCTACTAACTCAAGTAAACTTTTCCTTCATAAATAAATAATATTTTACAATCATTTTTCTAGAAATTTCGGGATGTTACAATGTTGCAAAATGCTTAACGTGTTTGAAAGTCAAGGCTAAACATCAAACGCCCTCGGGATTGCTTCAACAACTTGAACTCCCCGTTTGGAAATGGGAAATGATAACAATGGATTTCATCACTAAACTCCCGAAAACTACTCGACAACATAATGCAATTTGGGTTATCGTTGATAGGTTAACAAAATTCGCTCACTTTATACCCGTCAAGGAGACATACTCAATGGATATACTAGCGCGAATCTATGTAAACAACATCGTTGCTTTACATGGAGTACCACTGTCTATCATCTCTTATCGAGACAGTCTCTTTACATCTCATTTTTGGAAAAGCTTCCAACAAGCGTTAGGGACCAAGTTAAACCTTAGCACTGCCTATCATCCTCAAACCGATGGGCAAAACAAAAGGACAATTCAAACGCTTGAGGATATGTTCCGAGCTTGTGTGATTGACTTAGGTGGAAGTTGGGACGACCATCTTTCCCTAACAGAATTTTCGTATAACAATAGTTATCACACAAGTATTCAAGCCGCATCGTTCAAAGCGTTATACGGTCGAAAATGTAGAACGCTGGTATGCTGGTCTGAAACCGGAGATAATCAATTATCTGGACCCGAGATAGTCCAAGAAACCACTGACAAGGTGTTACAAATCCGTGAACGACTTAAGACGGTGCGAGACCGATAAAAGAGTTACGCCGATGTCCGTGTAAGCCGTTAGAATTCAAATATATGCGATAGATTCTGATTGAAAGATTCACCTTGGAAGGGTGTCGTTCGCTTCGGAAAGAAAGGAAAGTTAAGTCCACGTTTCGTTGGACCTTTTGAAATACTCGAGCGAATCGAAACTGTCGCTTACCGTCTGCGACTACCCGAAGAAATGAAAGGGATACATGATGTATTCCACGTCTCTAATCTGCGTAGATGTCTAGCCGATGAATCTTTGTCGATGCCCTTAAAAGATGTTGAAATAAACGAAAATCTTAAACTCGTAGAAAGACCCATGCAAATCGAAGATTCTAAAACTAAGAAACTTAAGAGACGAACATTAAAATTGGTCAAAGTAAAGTGGGACTCACGAAGATGCCCCAAATATACTTAGGAGCTTGAATCCGAAATGAAGAAAAAGTGCCCCCACTTGTTGTAAGAAGCAAATCTCGTGGACGAGTTTCATTCCAAAGTGGGGAGAATGTAACATCATGAAATTTTCGGATAAAAAATGCCAAGTTTTCAAAGTTCAAAGACTAAAATGAAATTCTGGTTTTCTAGTCGATCGCGATACACGACGAACCAAACCATAACATCATCGCGTATCGCGATGACGTGGTCTGATAACGAGACATGTGTCCCGCCACGTGTCCCCACGTGGCACTGCGTCAAGCCACATCGCACCACGTGGCACTGCGTCAGACACGTGGCACACGTGGCAAAGCTACTAGGTGATTCATCAAGCATAGTCATGATACGCGACGGCCTTCCTTTGGGCCCATCGAGTATCGCGATCGATTAAAATATTGATTAAGGATCCGTTAACCCATCGCTATACGCGATAGATCCTTAACAAGACCCATCGCGTATCGCGACGGGTCAGCTGATAAGCGCCTATAAATAGGGCCAAAAACCCTCATTCTCAACACAACTCAAACATACAACACATCCTCTCTCTAAAAACTTTCCCTCTTTACCTCGATAAACGTGCCACCGACCTTCCTCGAAATCCGTGCCCAAAATCAGCGTTACCTCGAATTTTGTGCCACACGCCAACGATGTTATTTTGAAGTACGTGTCACCCCGAGACCACCCGACATTCCACCTCGAAGTGTGTACGGACAAGAGTTGAAAACCAACATTCATTGGTTTGTGTGCCAAAGTGAAGTTGATCAAGAATCTCAAGAAAACGTAAAGGTGTTGAAGTGTTGTTCAAGTGTCTAGGGTATAATAAGTCAACCAAGGTAGGGATAATGCCCAAATAAAATATTAAAGGCTTATACCCTAGCCGAGGGTATATTCGATACCTCGAAAATAAACAAAAAGAAAGTATAACAAAGAAGAATATGAATAAGGAATATGTGATGTAAAAATATATCTTTGTTATTGATATTATTGTTCTTATTTGAGTTTCTTAAATAATAAGTAAATAATTAAAGTATATGTTTAAGAAAAATAAACGTGTAAAACTAAAGGTTTAACTTGTAAAGAAAGAAAGGTATTTTGAACTAAAGGTTCATAAGGAAAATATAATCGAGGTAATATTATAGAAAAATAGACTAAAGGTCTTAAGCCAGATTAAAGATTTGGTAATAAAAAATGGTTATACTCTTATATAATAAGTAAAGAATTAAAGTATGTTTCTTCTTGAAGAAGAAACGTAGTGTTTAAGAAAAATAAACGAGTAAAACTAAAGGTTTAATTTGTAAAAGAAAGAAAAGTATTTTGAACTAAAGGTTCATAAGGAAAATATAAACGAGGTAAAGATTATATAAAAATAGACTAATGGTCTTAAGCCGGATTAAAGATCTGGTAATAACAAAATGTTATAGGTTCGAGATAACGAGAAAGACAACCCTATCAGTGAAGTGAAGCTGGTCATTTGAAAAGGTGAATACACCCAACTTTTATAAACTTGTATTAATCGAGTCAAACAAATTGATTACATGAGATTACTTATCTCTAGAACATTATGAACAAAAGTAATACCTGGCCCTCAAGGTGTCGTGTACGTTTGTTTGGATCCTTACTTATGTGGTAGGCGGTGGGCACACCGCGCCACACCTGGTTATATGCCTCCGCCACGATGGGTCGGACCTAAGTTACGTCCGAGAGAGGGTAATCATATGTATACTGATGGTAGCTAAGTAATCTCGAACGCTGCGGTGTTTGTTGAGCAGTTTCGAGTAGAGCTTAAGTTTATAATTGTGTTTTGTTTTTAAATTGATTATTCCTAAGCCACGATGGGCCGGACCTAAGTTATGTCTTGAGGGGTAATTAAGTGGATAAAATATTTTATTCGTCAGCTTATTCACCAGCATGTGTTGCTGACGTATTTTCAAACTGTTTTACAGGTAATGAAGATTAGGCGCTTGAAGAATAGAAGTGACATCTAGGCGATCTGATGGCTTAGATCCTGTTGTTAAACTTTAAAATATGTAATGGTGGTTTATAAAAACAATGAATATTTTGTAAACATTAAAACGGGTATTTTATAATCCCGTCTTTTGATATGTAAATATTAATATTTTAATCAACGCTAATATATTTCCGCATTAAACCCGCAACTCTGATTAATTTACAAAAGTGTTACCAACTGTTGGTCGCACGCATAGGCCGTAGAATGGGGTGTGACAATATTATATATATATATGTAATAAATTTAATGTATAAATAAAATATTTACTTAAACAAGCTGACTCGAACTTAAAAAGATTGTTAATGAGTCGATTTAAGTATTCAAAACACTCGAAACGACTATCGTGAGTTTTATGGAATTTGAAATTTAGAATATTTAATGTAAACAAATAGCATCTCTTGAGATCTAAGAGCATTACCGGCCCATTCCATAAATATTTTCCTATAATATAGCTAAAACACCATTTTATAAATTTATCTATCATTTTTTAAAGTTCTTCCACATTTTATTCCCTATTCATATCCATAAATTAATTCTTTATTATTTTTTTTCTCTTTTGTCTTGTTATATAATAAATGGTGATTGGGGGATAGGTGATATATTATATGGTATGGATCAAAAGTGAGTCTTATATTTAGGTTTTTTACTTTAGTTGCCATATAACTCATTCACATAATAGGGAATGAATTGGAAAGATGATTTTGATGGTTTTTTTAAAATTTACTCTAAATTATATGGGTTTGACAACTTTAAAGAATAGATTGAGAATGCTCTAATAAATGAAAAGTTTTTTATTTGATATGTAGACCGGGTATATTAAGTATCTCTCTTAATTTCCAGTAAAAGACGTTTTTGTCATATCCTCAATCCATGCCCTTAAAAAAACTGACGAGGTTAAGTTTCAGTTAGTATAGGATACAATACAAATAAGTCATGTGATAGTGTAAATACTAAGGGGGTGTTTGGTAGAGGGATTTGATTGGGGAGAAATGGAATTAGAAATATTTCTTTTGTTTGTTTTCCACTTTTCATTTCTATTTCTCTTTCTATTTCTCTAAAACTAGAGAATTCCATTTCTCTTTAAAACAAAGAGAAATCCATTTCTCAGCAGCCTCCTCATAGCATGTCACCACCCCGTCTCCGGCCACCACCCCGTCTCCGGCCACCACCCCGTCTCCGGCCGCCACCTCGTCTCCAAGTCTGCAACCGCCACCCCGTCTCCGCCGTTCGCAGTGGTGAACACAGAGATGGTAACCGGTTGTAGGTTGCAGGTGGTACGGGTGAACGGAGATTAGGGTTTCAAGTGGTGGTTCGTGGTAGGTTAGGGTTTACAGATGGTCGGGTGATTGTGGTCGCAGGTGGGTGACAGTGGTGGTGGAAATCGGCGGTGGTTGCAGGTGGCTTCTGATTATCATCATCATCATCGCAACCACAACCACCACCACAAAATCTCCAAAGAGGCAGTGATGACAGATCTGAGCCTCCTTTTTCTATATCTTATGTTCCAAAAATTTGAATCTTTTTAATTTCTTGTGTACTGTGGTTGAAGAAGGGGGTTTGGTGGCGACAGCCGGTGGTGGTGGGCTGTGGTTGAAGAAAGGGCTGTGGTGGTGGTGCTGGTGGTGTGGGGCTGTGGTGGTGGGGCTGGTGGTGTGGGGCTGTGGTGGTGGGGCTGGTGGTGGTGGTGGGGCTGTGGTGGTGGTGCTGTGGTGGTGGTGCTGGTGGTGGTGGGGCTGTGGTGGTGGGGCTGCGGTGGTGAGTGGTGTCAGGTTGGGTGGAGGTGGGGTTGGGTATGGTAGAGTTCTCTGTTTATTTTCTCGTGTACCAAACAAGAGAAATGATTCTCATTCTCCATACCAATTCTCTTTCTCTACAATTCCATTTCCATTTCTGTTTTCTCTCCATTTCCATTCTCTGTACCAAACACCCCCTAAATACCGATGAGCACCACCAATCAAGCAATAGTTCTCCACATCTCAAAATAGATGAAAGAAAATAATATCATTTTCCTTATCAGATTCCACTATATCCAGATAGACTAAACCTTTCTCCTTTGACCTTTCTCTAGATCTAATCATCTCAACTCAACTACATGCTATACATAAACCATCTAAACCAGATACTAAATACTATATCTTTTTCATTGCAAATTGTCATTTTATTCAATAGCAGCGACCATCGAATCCGTGTCATCCAAGATACTATCTTGATATGATATACAGCCGCTGTCCACTTATTAACAGTCATAACTTGCTTCAATCACCTCTGTTATGCCCTCCACTCGCAGGCCTACGAACAAAACACAAAATTTCAGTACAACAGGCTATTGGTGGGTCCCATAAGTTTTCCTAATAGATTCTCAAAGTTCCCACAAAAAACGTTCACAAAGAACACGATACATACAACCCATTAAGCACTTTAATGGAATCATAGAAAAACCATTGCAGTGTCACGACCGGGCCCACAAGTGCAACCCGAATCGGAAGACTTCTAGTGAACAAATTCACCAACCCAATATTCTTTGCAGCCTGAAAACATCACTCGCATTAGAGGCTTGAATACCAAATAACCTATATGTTTAACAAGAAATCTACCTGCAACACTGTGTTGGCCTTTTTGTTATATAGAGACGAAACAATATTATCCGCTGGATTTGAAACAATGGTCCCCACAGCGCCAGCTGTATACCCTGCTGCACAAGTCACCCCTAACTGTTGAGCCCTTGAGCATTCTTCTTTTCTTCTTTGAACAATTTTTTGATAAATAAAGTCAACCGAATGCTCAAATGTTGTAAACATGATCATTGAAACTGCCAAAAGCCCATAAATTTTATGCATACGTTTACTGGATTTGAATTAAAATAATATCAAAATATGAAAAAACGAAGTATAAATGTATTTTACATGGAAGATTACGCCCCCAAAGCGGGAGGAGTCCTTTGTAAAACCTGCAATCATTTATACACAAAGTTGTTTACATCTTATAAAAATAAACATGTATAGTTGTAGTGGTGTAAACAGCTGAGCCCGAGCTTGCTCGTTTAACTTAAGAGAATAGCTTTTTCAAGCTCAAGCTCGGCTCGTGAGTAGTTTTATCAAGCTCAACTCGGGCTCAGATATTATTTATCAACTAGTTTATACACAACTTTAATTAATTCTAATATATTAATAAGTTTATATAGAGTTCCTTCAAGTTCTTAAATAATTTAAGAGTTCTATAATGATATTTTCATCCTATCATTTTCATATAAATTGTTAAATTAAGTTTTTTCACATTTATTATGTAACAGTAGGTATTATATAAGTATATACTAGACATATCGTATAAAGATTATATAAATGATATGCTCGTTTAGGCTCGCGAGCCAGCCCAAGCTCGATAACTTAAGCACGGGCTCGGGCTTATTTATTTAACAAGCTTATTTTTAAGCTTGAGGTTTTGAATACTTAAATCCTTGGCAAAATTGGGATTTTGCCAAGGGCTTGTCTGTTCGAGCTTTCAACGAGTTGATCTCGAGTGGCTCACTGCTCACGAGCATCTTGTCTCGTTTACACCCCAATGTACAAGTTCTTAGAATGATAACATGCATACCCCGATATTCCTTCTCGTGCATATAGTTTTGGGAAGCCATCAGACAAGCCCTTGGCAAAATTGGGCTGCGTTTGGACACGGACTTTGACTGCTTCAAACGGGCAAAGAGCCACGTCGGCGAATACTTGCGCAGACGCGCTGCTGAGGAAGAACACGACACTCTGGCTTTCATTTGTGAGCATATTTGTGTATTGAGTTTTATAGAATTCATAAAGACCAAACTTGAATCCACCTTGAACACCATAGCCGAATAACTTCCCGGACCAACCTCTCCACAAAGAAGAGGGGCCTTCTTGTTTCCAAAGAATAGTCAAACCAGATGCGATACTGTGAAACTTTAATGGATTCACCTGAATGAAATGATCTTTTATGAACAAGATTCTAAGTTGTATTGTCATATTATTATTGAAAAAAAGGGTTTGTTGGCAACACAAAGACCTACCTGCATATTGACTTTTAAGACATCAAGAGGAGTGAAGGCGAGATGGGTGGCGCCGGCGCTGAGCATTCCGCCGGCGGTGCATATTCCGTAATAATAAAACCCACCTCCTCCTCCTTCAACACCCAATTTGCTGCTTCTAAATTCACTCATTTTGATTGATAATTTAAACAAGAAAAAAACCCATGTCTGTCTGTCTGTCTGTGATTGTATAAAGATGAAAGCTTTTTTATTAAGGAAGGGGGGGTTTTGGTTAGAATATTGTTAAGGATGGAAGAAGATCCACGTTAGTCGTCACAAATGCAAGGCCAATAAAGAGACAAGAGACACGTGAAACTCCAATTTCCTGGGAATCTGATGCTAATTCTACAAAGTGGAAACATAGAAAATAACAATCCAACCCAACTCATCCTTTATTTATTATTATTACTAGGTAAGTTAGAGAATAAGTAATTTTTTAAATAATAATATAATGTGAAATACAAAAACAAAATGTATCATATACATAAAGATATATTATAAAGTAAAAAAATTACATATTACGCAATTTAGAAATAAAATGTTGTTATAAAATTCATAAATCATACATTATTTCTTTGTTTTTTTTCTATATCAAAACTTAGTTGTAAATGACAACTTTTGTAAACCAACCCGTGGATTAAAACTCATTCTAATCTTAAAGTGTTTTGACATGAACAATGTTTGATACTTTAATTGGTTAAAGAAACTCACTCGTTTCATATTGGTTACTTATAAAAATCTAATATTAATAACTAATGCAATACATTTTATATTAGACAAATTAACATATTTATGATGGTATTAATTCTTTTAAATCATGATGGAATTATTAAAAATTGAAAATGAAATATTAAAAAGAGAGATGTAGTTAACGTGAGAGAGATGAGAGAAAACTATTGAACTAAAACCACATATTTCGACAAACCATAGGGACGAAAACGTAATTCACTCAATAATAATATATTTAAAAGAAAAAAAAAGATAAAATATAAAACTATTAATAAGAAAAAGAAATATATATTTAACATGAGAGAAATGGGAAAATTTTGTATGGGTCACTCATGTGTAATGACATATGACATTAAGACCTGTGTAGAACACGAGTTAGAATAAATAAATTTATTTAGATAATAATACAATGTAATATGCCAAATGATATAAAGATATAATATATGGTAGAATACATTACATATTACACAATACGGAAATAAAAAGTTGTTGAAATTAACAAATCTTTAAATATTTTTTTGTATACAATATTTGTAATTTTAACCTACATATCAAAATTAGTAGTTTCGTTTTATTTTTTATTTCAACTTTAGATAACAAAACACATCACTTACCATGCGTTAAAACATGTTGTCTCAAAAACAAATCTAACTATCTATAGTGATTGACTTTAGATTTTATTAATCTTAATTGCAAAACAAATATAAAGTTAAAATTTCTTTATTTGAAATTAATTATTTTATCTAAATCAACGTGAAAATGTGTTACTTATAAAAGCTTAATATTAATAACTAATACAACATATTTATATAAAACTAAATAATATATTTATGTTTGTCTTAAATTTTAAAATTAACAAATAATTATTAAAAAGAGAAGATAATTGATTAAGAAGGAAAAAATAGTTAAATATAAAACTATTAATAAAAAAGGAAATGCATTTAATAAGTGAGAGATGTGGGAAAATTTTGTAAGAAACTATCTTATGTGATCCCATGTGGCATTAAGAACCTTTATTTATTATATAATATTGATTATTTTTTTCGTCATAAAATTGTTTTTTAATTATAAATAATATATATTTTTTTAAAAATTAAATATTAATTTCTAACATATCCCTATTTTATATGATTACTATATCAAATATTTAATGAGTTTAAGTTTTAATTTATTGATATGTTATAACTTGTTTAAAGAATATCTGGGTTTGGTGAGACCCATACCAGTGAATTCGGGTCAAAAGATTGAGAAACCTTTATTTACAAATAATGTAATTTGGTGGTTTGAGAATAAATATATGGAGCAACTATAGAGCTTTTAAAAGTTTCATTTACAATTTTTATTTCCAGTATTACGGGGGTTATTTTATATTATTTGTTTCTAACATTTATTTATTTTTTGAATTTTTATTTTTTTTTATTGTATGAAAATTGATAATATACTTATTGTTTGATGATAAATTGTTTCACAAATAAATGAGATGTTATAACTGGTTTAAAAGCTTTATGGGTTTCATGAGACTCAAGACCCGTTTATTTTTTACTATAAAATTGGTTTTTTAATTATAAATAGTATATATCTTCTTTTAGATATAATGAGATGTTGTAATCCGTTTTAAGAAATATCCGGGTTTGATAATACCCATACTCGTGAATTCGTGTCAAATAAATGAGAAGTCTCTATTTAAAAATCAAACAAATCCGCTGACTCCAAAAAAAGGGGAGCGACCACATCGCGACACGTAGGATTTTTATAATTTCGTTTATATATATTATAGATATATATTACGTAGGATTTTTATAATTTCGTTTATATATACTATAGATATATATTATAGATGTATGTATAGCATAAAATTATCAATCTCGGTCACAATTTTGTTTAAAAAAATATAAAATCATGTTTGTATGCGTCATTTACCCGTTAATCAATGTCCGGCCTATGTAAGTGTATCCGGCTACAACTTAGTTACGTTTTTTTTATAAAGAGTATATTATGATGACAAGAACTAGCAAAAAAAAAATGTATTGAGAGCGACTAAATTGAATTCGTTGGATTCTAGAAAGTGGAAAGAAAAGGCATGGTTATGTGTTTTGTCCTCTTTTGGAACCAATTTGCATTTATATTCAAACTAGCATTCATACCCGCCGCAACTGAAGATGTGTTGAGCTCGGTTTCGACAACTTGTACATTGGTATAAACCCAAAAAATTCACTTTGAACTAATTCCGCCAAGTATGAATGATCTTGAATAGAATATATGTGGTTTATAGTAGTGGTTTATACATATTGTGTCTCCATGTAGCATGTACATATAACACATATACGATATAGCCTAAACCTCATGAAATCCATATACAAAGCAATATACATCAGATTGTGAACTTTAAACTTTATGATATACCAGCTAGGAACAAAACTTTATTCCATTCTGATTTTGAAATCAAAGAATATAAAATGTAAATGACCAAGTACACATAGGCAAAAAAAAAAGCAGATAAAGTAATAAATATAACAAATTAAAAAAAAACCCAAACCTATTTGTGACCAAAGAGAAAATAATGAAGGCTCCATGTTATGAAGACTTGAAATTAATCAACTCAGTTTATCAAACAAAAGACCAAAAGACAACTGCTAAACACCAACAAAAAACCAATTATAGAATTCTTGATCCCATTTTGAAACAGTCACAACCTTATATCTACCAACGACCAATGTAGGGTTCGATATCACGCATCAACAACCTTAAAACAAACAGAAGCATTAATGATTTTATATGAATAACAAATCGAAGCACCTCTCGGATGATCATACACTCATCGTTATCGAACCAACAACATAAACCAAATAAGAAGCTCAGGTTAAGTAAAAGAATTATGTAAAAATATCGCAGAAGGAGACTCATATAATATCATAATAGACTATCAGCATCATGGCCTTAAACATACTCGTTCTATATCATCACTACTATAACATATAGAAACAACAACTATGGAGGCTCAGATAAGGTTGAGCTCATCGTCGTAACCTTTAGCACCCACATGTAGATTCAAATCATCGCCCGTAATGACCTTGGTGTAATATGCTTTTATCACTCTGTTCACGGAACTGCAACGGCCATGAAAAAGAAGAACGGTGGTCGATAGTCGCCGAGCTAACCACCTCTGTGGTCTAGAGTTCCTAAATGGAACTCGGCAACAGCCACAACATCATAATATACAATCAGATGAAACAGTGAAGTGATGAAAGTCGTCGTCTGCTGCCATAGACGGCTGGATCTTTGTTATGTTACGATGGAAGAGAGAGAGAGAGAGAGAGAAGTGAATTTCTTTGGGTTGAGAATGAATATGGTGATTATACAGTAAAGAAGATGAAAGTGGGTCTGACATCCAAGATGTTGTTGTGGGTGAGAAAGTGATACATTTGGTAATATGAGAGACACAAACATAAACACGTGGAGCACAACCAGTACAATAGAAAATGTACCATTTTCACAGCATCATTTACAACATATGAAGCCCAATTTCAAAGAAACAGTAAATCTAAAAGTGATCAGCATGTTGCAAAATATAATATATATATATATATATAATTGTTGTCTTGTGCATAGCACAAAATATTTGACGGTGGTATCAGTATCACTCACATGTTTTATTATAAAACCATGTTTGTACAAGTTGTTTTATGTTGTTTACCCGTTACTCAAAATCTAACTTATATAAGTATATTTGTTTATAATCATGTATGGTTGAAAGTTAGCTACTAAAATGTCATTTCTTGAAATTTGATCTTGTATACACATCAACAATCGGACTGATTTGAAATACTAAATATGTGGCTATATTTCTAACCGTTTGCTATATATTTCTATGTGGAGGTTCATTAAGCACCTGAAAAAGATGGGGAACGGAGAGAATCGGCTCAAACGAACTTCGATTTAACTCATTCTAGCGGCGTTGAAATCTGCTCATCGAACCATAAGCATTACTATGTGTGTGTATTGGTATTTTTAGGTGTAGCATTGTTAGTTTGCTACCCTATGCAAACTTCGGTACATACACAAGTTCAAGCAAACTGTCCATTAGCCCAAACACATGTGACCAGGCCCACTTGAACCTTAAAGCTCACGTAGACTGCCCCATGTCACCAAGCCCAAGTAAAGTAAACAGCCCATAAAAATCCATGAGAGAGGAAATATTATTATTAGTTCCCATGGGCGTCATCTCATGCAATGCTTGACCCAAGTAACTCAAAAATCAATACTTAAGCTTTTAAGGGTTTATCTTTAGCTTTTAATCTTTGTATATAGTTTTTTTGGATTTATTGTTTTACATTTTAGCGTTCAACTTAGCGTTTAGGAGTTGAGTTTGGGGTTTAGCTTTACGTTGGGCTTAAGGTTTCTGTTAGGTTTCGATGAGCAAGTTACAAAGCCACTGAAATGAGTTAGTTATAGGTCGTCTGAGTCGGTTTCCTCCGGCTCCTTATTTTTTTTGAAGTTCACATGTATGGAACCCACCGCTATAGTTTTAAGTATATAGTATATGCTGGTTAAAGGGTTTGATAAGTAGATGAAATCGCCTAATCTCATATCCGTTTCAAATGCCTATCTGATACTCGAATACCCAACCATAATGACTATCATTGCCAAACCAAAAATTTCCGATACATATTAAGGATTTTAACTGAACCATTGAAATTTTAGATAAAATTACATGTGATATATACATATTTCCTTATATTGTTGATTTAAATGGATGATAATACATTTTTTTTGAACGGCCAACAAAAATATATTAATAATAAAACAAGCTAGCAAGGAGCTAGAAAACACCCAAACAACCACCGAAACAAGCAAACAAAAAACCCTACCCGAACCGCCTGAAATGGACGATAATACATGATTCTAGTACTTAAGATATCAAATATACAATTTTTATTTTATTTTATTAGAAAAAATTACCATATTCTATTTTACTCTTATTTTTCTTATATATTTAAAATTTCATATTTAACTTATTATAGTATATATTTACTTCCGAGAGCAACAACATAAACTACGATCATATTGATTAGAAGAGTATAAGAACCAATCTTGATGATTTAGGGCGCACCCGGTACGCTAAGCTCCGGCGTTTGTACAGGATCCAAGACACAGATGACTTAGGGTTAGTTGGAATATAAAACCAATCTTGACACAGGATCCAAGACACAGACGACTTAGGGTTAGTTGGAATATAAAACCAATCTTGACACATATAGTTGTAGGTCCCAAAACGACCACTGAACGGTTTTGCTCTTGATAAAGTGTCAAGACGGATGCGGTAAATCAAACGACCGAACCAAAATATAAAGATAATATGGATAGTGAACGATCTCGTTATCGATAAAAGATTAATGCATTAAACGAACCGACCCCACCCAAGGTGAGCTCTCCTTGGATGGGAGATTTACACCTTACAACACACACATAAAACTAACAACTAAAGTCCTATTTATAACAAACAACTAACATTTTAGAAGATCTTCTCCTCATTGAAGCTAAACGCGTGCACCGAAGCTCTCGTCTCGTATCCGAATTTCTTTCCGACATTAATTATTACTTGACTATAATATATTTAACGAGTTTCGTAATTTGATATCGCAAGCAGTGGCGGATCCAGGAATTTTTTTTAGGTGGTGCACAACTTTTAGATTCTTCAATTTAATAGAGTCGAGTATAAAAAAATCCGGGTCGGTTTGAGATTCGGGTCGGTTCGATGGATCGGGCAAAGTTCATTACGTAATAAAAATACGATAAAATAATAAAAGGGACACCGTCATTAAAGTTCATCTATGTCATCTCATTATACTTTTAGTGGGCTAAATTTAATTGAAATCCGTGGATAATTTGAAATGATTTCATACACTATGACACTGAATTTATATATTTGATTAATAACATTATTGCTCCCTTTGTTGTTGAATTAGTCTATTCCATCAACATAACTTTTCAATCTGACACGTTTTTAAAATATCTCAACATAATGTTTACATACTACTTGGAACTTTGATGATGATGTATTATATGGATATTGTAAAAGTAAGGGAAGAGAGCGGTTGCAGGTTCAAGGCTTGATGATGATTGTCAACTTCTACCAAACTGTATGTCCTAATGTTACTAGGCTTTTCAACATAAGTATATTTTTTTTCTAATACTTCCATTGCGTTATCTACAACTTGTGGTACGGGTAAAAGAGCTCATGGTATGACTAGATTACCATTGCACTATCTAACACCTATGACCCCCTGTGTGTTGCGTGCGCGGGTAAAGAAACTTGTTAACAAACTAAAAACTAAGAAACTAACAAAAACTAACAAATTAAAACCAACAATCTAACAAACTAAAACTAAATTTAATAAATAACTTAGCAATTAAGTAGTTAACAATCAAGAACAATTAACATTTAACAATGAATGTAAACTTACCTTTAAAGTGGGAGGATTCGAGCAATCGAGCTTCGAGGAAGAGTAGAAGGCATGATGAGTGTATTGATCGGCTGGAAAAGTGGCGGCGGTGCCGCGGTGGTCGGAGAACGGCTGAATGGGGACGGCTAGTAGGTTTGAAGAGGGTCAGGGAGGGAGGCGTTGTTGTTTTGTGGTGTCTTTGTATTTTTATTATAAAAGCCTAATTATTATAAGGTTTGAGTTAGTAAAAAAAAAGTCCAAAAATTTAAGCTGGAAACCAGAATTGAACCTGTGACCTCCAGGATTCAAAACCACCTGTTTACCGGCTGGACCAAGGCTTTGATTATAAATTAAGTGGTTCCTTCCTAATTTATAAGGTGGTTCCTTTAATATTTTCTATATATAAATTCACTATTATTTCGAAACTCGAGTGGTTCCGGGGAACCACCCATTAACACTGTAGATCCGCCCCTGATCGCAAGTCACTAAAATTGGCCTTACAATAGTATTGAATATTATGATCGAATTATATTTTGGAAAATTGACTGCTGCTTGTAAATAAATTGAATGCTTAATAAGATGTGAATCACTCAATTAAAATATTCACGTGTTTCACTATGAAAGAAAATAGTTTAAGGCAAGACAAAAATTTAGGAGTAATGATTACGACAAACCACATTTTTGTTGTTTGTCGAATGATTCAACATGTTTAGACATACATCTTCGTCTATTATTTATATATACCCAATCTCTTAATTCATTCCTACTCAATATAACTCCCATTTTTATTATTCTATTACACAAGTGATGCGTTTGTAGGTCACAAAGGTCAAGATGAATAGATGCTGCATCAACTGATCATTATAAGATCCATTTTCTTAACAGAAAAATCAAAGGCGTTGGGTATACTTTCATTGTCGATCGACACAATATAGTGATATTCAAATTTGACTTTGAATCTGTTTGGATCAAGTCAAACAACTTTTAATGTGAGAAACATACAAATAACTAAAGTAAATATACTAATATTAGAGTAATTATTATTACGTTGTTGTCTTTGAACTAGAGTTATTGCGTCTCATATATTATAGTGTAATTAATATATTTGTTTTTACGCTAAATAGATTAATTTCATTTGTATCGGATTCTCACCTAGTAAGCCCATCCTAGCAAGCCCAATCAGGAAGCCAACAAAGTAAGCCCATCCTAGCAAGTCTAGTCAGGAAGCCAACAAGTTGAATGAATCCGTAGGAGCGGAGAAGGAACCATAGCCGGATATAAACTGGATAGACGGGAGTAAGGGGCATGACATATACAATGCATGTGTGCAATCTTCTACGCATCTCTTTTTATTTTTTTTGAACGTACGGTGGATATTATATAACGCACCTACTAGCAAGAAACTAGCCGGGCATAAACAAGAAAGAAAATTACATGAATAAGAGAATAAGAGAGGGTTCTTCGGCCACTCTAACCAATTAACTCTACACTATACTCATCCTATTCGAATACCAAAGAAAAGTGAAGTAACATTATAAATCACACCGTATATTTCATACATGCTTTCAAGAAATCAATAGAATCGCATCTTCATCTTCAACTTGTAATCTCTAATTCCCATCCCCTCTTCTATTTTATTTAATTTAAATTATCATTGTAGTCATTCCATTAAATCAATAGAATCACGTCTATCTTATTACCTAATTTGATTCTCTCTCTTGTAAATGAGTTCAAAACATAACATACTGTTATGAGCTTCTTTCCAACTCAACCAGGCTAATTATCAAATGGCACCATATCTAAAACTTTTCTTTTAATTAAATAGTCACAATAAATAATAAACTAATCAATATAATTCATAATTCTAGCTTGTTGTGTTTTTAAGAGTCACAACAGCCATGTTTAATGCAAGTAAACCATTAAAATAAATTTGAATTCTCCAGCAAATCTAAAAAGTCACATTGCCTATAACTTCCATTTTGGCATACAGTCAGATCCAAGCTTATCTTTTATCCAATAAAGCATTTTTTTCAAAAAATCTAAAATGTATTAAAAAATAAATAAGTTTTATTTTCATTACATATCTAGAGTACTTTGCATAGGAAGCTGACAACCAAGCGGACGTGCAGGCGGACGTGAGGGCAAGTCCTCAACTAAGACATTTGTCAGTTTATTTTTCAAAACCAGTCCTTCAACTTTTGCATTACTACAGTTACAGTCCCTTAACCTGTGGAAAAGTCTTTCCACTTCAACCTCCAAGCATGCTTCTAATAATATGTATATATATCCAACCATTCACTTCTCCATATTCATCTTCATTTATCGATTGCTTAGTCATTCGTGTCGTAGAAGAGGCAGGAAAATGAGTGGAGCTGTGCTTGTGGCCATCGCGGCCTCGGTTGGCAACATGATTCAAGGGTGGGATAATGCATGCATTGCTGGTAACAATCCATTTATCATAAAATGATATTATTTTTATTAATTTATGATTACTGATAATTGATAATTATTGTTGTTGTAAACTTGTTATGCAATATAATATAGGTGCTGTTCTATACATAAAGAAAGAATTCAACTTACAAAGTGAACCAACCATTGAAGGTCTAATCGTAGCCATGTGAAGAAACACTAACCGGACCCCGGACGGATTACTAATAACCTGGGGGTTAGATAGATGTTTCCCACGAGGGGTTAGACCCTTGGAAGATGGTTCTTCTGATAACCTGCAAAACATACACCGTGAGCTCGTCACTAAGAAGGGGGGGGGTTCCTCCTTGTGACCACCCTCCGGCGTGAGAATCAGACTAGATTGCTCTTTAAATATAAAAGTATATTAAGAGATTGCTAGAGCAGATATCAGGTATAATATGATGATATTAGATAATGTCAGATGATCATACCATTGGGGTATTTATAGCCGAAGGTAGGTTTCCAAGGAGGTTTAGCTGGCCGAACACTCCACCAACTGTGGCCTACGCACGTGCCCTGCTGGTGACTGGTGAATAGGTGGCGGCTGACAGTGACCAGGCGTGCTGTTCACTCTTCATTTCCTACCAACTACAGGCTAGGCACGTGGTATGGCAGGAGTTGGTGAGCAGGTGGCAGCTATTGGTCACAGTGCTGTGGCGTGTTGCCATGCTGCTGTCAGTGAGCTGTCGTATCTTTGATCAGATCTTTTGTCCATACCTCGTCAGGTATCCAAAAGATCCTTCATTATACGGACTGGCTCGTTTAGGCGGGAGTTTTCCCCCTCCCGCCTTTATGCGGGAATGTTCCCGACTTTTGCTCATTCCTTCAGGTGACACTGAGTGGAGAGCTAAGTGCCTTATGCGTGTAGCCTTGCTGCGCGGGTGGCCTTTCCTAATGGCTTGTATCCGAGGCTGCGGGAACAGGCGGAGTCCTTCACCACTAGGAGGCATTTCCTGCGGGACCAGCTTGCATACCACGCGTAAGGACGTCACGTCTCTGAGCATGGTTGGTCCTGCGGATCCAGTTGGTTCCTGCGCAGACGTCCTTGTTTAAGGTGAGTCTTGCGGGTCCAACTGGGCTCTGCTGGGACCTACCTCTTCAAGTCCCCCCAGTCCAATGTTCTTCTCATGCGTGTTTAATAAAGTGAGGTGAACTTTTGGACTTAAGCAGAGGGTTTTGAAAAGGGGTTTTTGTAAGGTTTTCCATGGGAATTCTTCCCGCGGAAGTCCTTGTCACTTGCAGAAATTCCCGAGTTTCCTGCTTGGTCTTTGGGTATGATGCGGGTAGGTCTGTAACCTCCTCGCAAGTCAGGAGCGTTGAGTTCCTCTTGTGTGGCCTCTCCATGAGGTTTTGGTTGTTTTGAACATAGTGATCAATTATGTTAAAACCACCAATCCCATTCTGGAGCTTCCAACAACGTAGTTCCCGACGTTCCCGCTATGCGGGGATGTTATTTCCGTTTCCGCAAGCATTGCCCAGAAGATCCTTCTTGGTTTCAATTCCCAGCGGAGCGCTTGGTATGTGAAGGGTTTTGCCTTTACACTGTACCCGCGCTCGTCTTACGGTTACTTTACTTCCAAGGTATTCCTGGCGTCAATTCCTTGCGGGTGCTAGGTATGTGAAGGGTTTTGCTCTTACACTGTACCCGCACCCGTCTTACAGTTACTTGGTTGCCGAGGAATATTTGGCTTCAATTCCCTGCGGGTGCTAGGTATGTGAAGGGTTTTGCCTTTACACTGTACCCGCATCCGTCTTACGGTTACTTGTTTGCCAAGGAATATTTGGCTTCAATTCCCTGCGGGTGCTAGGTATGTGAAGGGTTTTGCCTTTACACTGTATCCGCATCCGTCTTACGGTTACTTGTTTGCCAGGGTAAGGGGTATTTTCCCGCTTACTTTTTAATATTTTTAAATTTTGAATTTTGAAATTCGAAAGGTTGGTGAAAAGATAGGAACAGTCCAAACATCTGAAACGTCGTGCGACGGTTTCTTCTGACTGTGTCAGGATGTGCAGGAAGTTATGGTGACATGACATTATATGGTCATTCCAGACGGATTTCCAGGCGCGTGGGCGCGATTTTTCGGGCGCGTGGCCGCGAAAATACTGGCACACGTCCTTTTGACAGCTGTTGCCAGCTTGCTTTTTGCCACGCGTCACAGTTTCATTGCACCTTTGGTTTCTCTCTCTTCCGCATTAAATTCATCGCATTAATTGCGATCACTATATAAAGGGGAGAGTGCTCTTTGTAATTCATACTTTTTTCACTTCATCTTCTCTAAAGCGATTTCTGACGAATACTCTTTAATTCAATTTGAGCATTCCTCCGAAATCGTTTCTCCTTTTTCTGCACCATGTCTTCCCATGATGCTGAAGCTGTAGCTGATGATCGTTGTACTGCTGGCGAGTGCCAGTGTGCTCTGCCCGGCGATCAGTACCGGTACATCGTCAGGAAGTTCATGCTCGATCATCTCGAGCCTGAGTTTCCTGAGTCTCACCAGACCGTGTACGATGCCCCCAGAGGCAAGATCGGGGTCTATGCTGCGTTCTTCATCTATGGGAATCTTAGATTCCCATTGACGAAGTTCGTTTACCGTGTCCTCGAGAGGCACGGTGTTCATCTGACGGAGCTTCATCCGATGGCGATTGCCAAGATCCGGCACTTCGAGTGGGTGTGCCGGATTTTGGGCATTGAGCCCCATGTGGACCGCCTGATGACCTTCTATACTTGGAGGTGCATCCAGGGCTGGTACACCCTGACGACCCGGATTCGGGGTCTGAAGATATGCGCGACCGAGCGCAGCCTTCGCGCGTGGAAGAGGGAGTTCTTCTACATCTCTGCCCGCGCCGTCCCCCTTGCCATGAAGTTTAAAAATGGCCAAGCCATTCCGAGCCTCTACGCCGTCAACTATCAAGAGGCGGAATGGTTTGCGAAGATATCCCGGATCCAGTCTCCGGTTTTCCGGTTTCCGGAGTCCGGGATGGTGATGATGGGGATGAGCCGGGTATGGAAGGAGGCTGACGCGCAGAAAATCCCAATCGTCCTCGAATACGGTTCGAACTTTCTTCCCTACGGTATGCTCTACTTCCTTTTGTTTAATTCATAATATCTTCTAACTTTTCTTCTTTCAGAGGGGAACGATCTGGGGTCGCTCCTATACCCGCGGGAGGCTGACGGTCCCGCGCGGATGGGTACTCGTGCCTTAGATGAGGGCGAGTTGCCCATCCTTCAACAAACAGCGGACCGGTTTGTGGAGGTCTATCCGCTGGGCCACGAGATCCTGAGCCACCAGCGGCCAGGTAAGGCGATCTTCCACCCTTCATTCCTTAATGCTGTACCTGTTGGAGTTGATCTGTCTTCCTCTGAGGAAACCTCAGATTGTCCTCCGCTGGTGCGGAAGAAGGCTGCTGGCGGGAAGGGGAAGGAGAAGGCTTCCACAGCCGGTCCAGTAGTTCTATCTGACTCCGAGTCAGATAGAGAAGAGGTGGCGGGGAACCCCGGTGGTGAGAAGACCACTGCTCCGGAGGTTACAGCTGTTTCCTCCGGAGAGGCAGCGACGACGGCGGTGACCGGTACCAAGAGGCCGGCTCCATCGGGCTCTTCCCCGCCTGTCCGTACGTTCAGGCTCAAGAAAACCCGTAAGTACCCTTATTTCTGTTTTGTAGATATTACTTAGTAATTTGTCTAACACTTTATTTATGCAGGCGTGGATGTTGACGCATTCCAGGGTGGAGCGCAGACTACTCCGCCAATGACGGTAGGCTTGGTCAGCCTACCTGAGGCGTCGACCCAGGTATCTATGCCTGCATCCGCTGGTTCAGCTGCTCCTGAGCAGCCTGTTCCAGCCGAGATGACGTCTCCGCCGGCCGTGAGTGCTATTTTTACAGCATCTTTCACAGAGCCGGCGGTTGCTGCTGCTGCTTCCGAGGCGGAGACCACCGCGGCGACCACGGCGGCTGCTGCCATGCCCCCGCCACCGGCACCGATGGCCGGACCATCAGGTACGCGCGGGGTCTTTCACCAATCTCTGTCACCTTCCCATCTGCCTGACCTTTTGGACGGATTTCCTTTAGGTTCAGGTGATGGGTTTGGCGGCTATCGGCCCGTTATTGACCCTACAGGTGCGTAGGGTTCTTCTTGGCCCTTATAATTTTTATCATCTTTTCCTAACTGCTTTTGTTTCTTTTGCAGTCTCAGATTCCAATGAAGTGTATGTTCCACGATGGAACATACGCCGAGGAACAACCCTTCGCACCCCTGTGGAGTGCGTGGAATGGGCTCGCCACGCTGCTCCTCATGGTGCGTTGGGGGAAGCCATGGCCAGCTACCAGGAGGGTAGGCTGAGCAATGAGCTTCGGGTTCTCCAAGCCCGGACGCAGCCCCGCGTCGAGCTGCTCTGTCGTGAAAATGACAAGTTAAGAGCAGCTCGCGCCAACGAAATATCTCAAGCGCGGGTTCTCCGGGAGGAGAACCAAAGGTTGACCGCGTATGCTGCGGAGAAGGAGAAGGCCTTCAAGGCCCTCGAGGTTGAAGTTCAGGCGCGACTCGAGGCCCGTTCCAAGGCTGCCCAAGCTGTTAATGAACAGCTTCGGCTAGCTAAGGAGGCTGCGCGAAACGCAACCGAGAGGGCTACCAAGGCTGAAGCTGCTGCTGAGCCTCTTCGTGAGGAGAATGAGCAGCTTAAATGCAAATTAAAGGCTCTTCAGCAGGCTTATGACGCCTTGGCCATGGAAGATGCCAAGAAACTCCAGGAGATCCTGGACCAGAGGAGGGTGCTTGACCACGCCGAGCGGAAGCTTAAGGGCGTCGAAGAGGCTGCTGCAAAGGAAGTTCTACTCGCCAATCTTAACCAGAGCGGAGCCGAACGCGCCTGCAAAGAAGCTCAAGCATCCCTCCAATGGCTTCTTCGAGAAGCGTTGCCTCAGGTAACTTTAGCTTTGTCTTCACGCTTTCCTTTGTAAAGTAGAATTAACACTTGTATATTTTCTTTATAGGTTGTGCGTCGGGTCTTCTCAGAGACCTCCTACGACGATGCAATGAGCGCAGCCCTCAACGCTTCTCACGAGGATGGGGAAAAGGCCGGCTTCCTGCTTGGTCTAGGGTTCGCTGAGAGAGGCTTGCCGCCCTCCAACTTCCCTTTATTCAATGTAAATACCGAAGCTGCGTATGACCAAGCAGTGAACCAATACGCCGCCTTCCCGCATCCGGTGGTGGAGAAAGTGGAAGAAGTAGCTGCTGCTGATGATGGGTTAGCTGTCCTCAGAGCTTTCCTCGCACCACCCCGTTCCTCAGACGGAGCGGGGCCAAGTGGAAGCTGCCCTGAAGCTTGATCCTGAAGATCCCTTCCCACTGCTTAGGATAGCTTTGTATACATAGCTCGTATAGATTTATTCTTTTAGGCGGGTAGTTACCCGGCCATTCTTTGTAATATATCAATGAAATATAAATCTTTTTGCGTATAAGATTGTCATTTCCTTCTTTGGGTTCTTTGCTTTATAAACTTATGACTTGCATACTTAGTTTAGATTAGCAATTTTCCAAGTGTAAGTTAACCTGTGAACGTGGTTGATAAGGGTTAAAGTTTTGCTTCCTCTTTCGTGATTGTGCGGGTGGAACCGTCACTTGCCCTTAGTAGGATGGCTAAACTTTAACCTTTACCTGACCTGCGTGTAGGTTCTTCTCATTCTTGAGATAAGTTAACCTTTGAACGTGGTTGATAATAGGTGTGAAGTTTTGCTTCCTCTTTCGTGATTGTGCGGGTAGACCCGTCACTTGCACTTAGTAGGATGGCAAAACTTTACCCATATCTGACCTGCGTGTAGGTTTCTCTCATCTTTTTAAGTATTGATTAACCATTCAGCGCGTGGTTGTCAATAGATTTGGTTTCCCTTCATGATTTAGTGGGATAGCCAATGTTTACCAATGACTGACCTGCGTGAAGGTTTGTCACGCTTTTGGGTTCGTGCGGGTAGTACCGCCTTCCCACGCAACGGCTTCACGTAATGTGACTGCCGTCACTAGTGTTGCATAGTTTAAACGTTCGACGCGCGGTTATTGATAGGTTATTGTTCAGTTCCCTTATGATTCATGCGGATAGACCGGCACTTTCATTTTTGGGTGTTGAACTTTTTTCCTTCAACTGACCTGCGTGAAGGTTTTTCATTGTTATTGGGTTCGTGCGGGTAGGACCGCCTTCCCACGCAACGACTTCACGTAATTACACGGTGAAAGTCGGCATATTAGTGAAAAGTATAGTGCAAAATTATCTGCTTCAATGTTTTCGAGAGAATCATTTCCATTAGAAGTGGCTCTTGGCCTTTTCTTTACAAATTGGAATTGATTTACATGCAAACTGTGTAAATGAGCTCCCTTCCATGTTGGGATGGGAGTGCCATCGAGCCGATACGCACCTGGTTCGGGATCTCGTTCTTTACGCAGCATGTAGTCTCGATATTGAAGCTGGAAGTTTTATTCGTTTTCCCCGGCTGGGGTTCCATACGCACCCGCCTGCTCAGCTTTTATTGCGCCACGAGGTGCGCGAGCGTCCCATCTCTGACAAATGCTTCGACCATGTCCTTTACGTCTACGCATTCTTCAGTGTTGTGGCCCTTGGTCCTGTGAAAGTCACAGTACTTGCTCCGATCAGCATCGTGACGATGTCGGATTATTGGAGGCTTTGGCCATGGGAGCCCTTCAGTGGCGAATATCTCAGCGACGCTTTTGGTGAGTGGCGTCCATCTGGAGTTCCGGTGCGGCTGTACATTATCCCTTCCGCCCAATCTATGTTGTAAGCCGGATGGGGTGTCAAAGTTGACCCTTGACTCCCAAATGCCCTGCTTGCGCTTTTTATTCAGTCGGGCGGTGAGGACGTTGTCTTCTCTCGTCTTCTGACTGTAGAGGTTTGTGCTTTGTGGGAGATCTCTTCCCAGTTGCCTCTCCGTTTCCGCATAGCGTTTTGCCGCTGTCATGATGGCATCCCACGTGGATGGCATGCCATCTTTACCCGTTAGGGTGCGGATGAGCTCTGGGTCATGCGCGCCCTGAATGAAAGCAGCGCGAACAAGATCTTCACTTATATTGCCCAAACTTAGCTTCTTTGAGTTGAAGCGAGTGATGAAGTTTGGCAGAGATTCATCCTCCTCTCGCATGCATTTGAGGATTGTCCATTGCTCCTCGGTATACTTCCGTTGTTGGCTGAAGTGTTGGCCAAACTTCTGCTGGAAGTCTGCCCAGTCGTAGATGTGGTTGACCGGTAGACGATCAAACCAAGCTCTAGCAGCCCCAACAAGCGTCATTTGGAACATGTAACACCACGTGGGTTCCGTCCAATTGCTGACTGTTGCCCCCGCTATGAACCTGTTCAAATGATCGTCTGGATCAGATATACCGTCATATGTGCCTATGTTAGGCATCTGTTTGGCACTTTTCGGGGCAATTGCTTCCGCAATGTCCCTTGCAAATTTGGACGTTCCTGCATTTGCAATGTTTGGTCTGAATGTTTTGGAGAAGTCTCGTGGACTTCCACCTGTGGTCTTTGGTTTGAAGGCTTGTCCAAAATGCCTTTTCTGTTGGGGTTCCGTTTCCTTACGCTTCCCTTTTGCCCTATGGCGAGGGTTTGCGTCGGAGTCGGATTCCTCCGAGTCATCCAAGTAATCGAATTCGTCGGCCTGTTGTACGGAACGCAAGCGTTCGTCCAACTAAGCCTGGAATTCCTTTTGTCGTGCTTCCGCCCACGCCTTAACTTCTTTGAGAGTTTGGTGGGGGAACCTTCGTTTCTCAATCTGGGTATCGGTGGATCCCAGTAGGCGATCATTTACTCCACTTGCCCCAGCATGAGTAACTGGGGTAGTGTTCGTAAAATTTACTTCACTTGCCCCGGCTTGGGTAACCGGGGTAGTGTTTGTAAAAATCGTGTTGCCGGTACTCCCCCCAGTAGCTGGGGTTGTGGTTACCGGGATTTCTCTAACCATCTTGGAAGTTTGAAAAAACTGGAGAGATAAAGTTCTAGCTTTATGCACGGATGGCGCCAATGAAGAAACACTAACCGGACCCCGGACGGATTACTAATAACCTGGGGGTTAGATAGATGTTTCCCACGAGGGGTTAGACCCTTGGAAGATGGTTCTTCTGATAACCTGCAAAACATACACCGTGAGCTCGTCACTAAGAAGGGGGGGGGGGGGTTCCTCCTTGTGACCACCCTCCGGCGTGAGAATCAGACTAGATTGCTCTTTAAATATAAAAGTATATTAAGAGATTGCTAGAGCAGATATCAGGTATAATATGATGATATTAGATAATGTCAGATGATCATACCATTGGGGTATTTATAGCCGAAGGTAGGTTTCCAAGGAGGTTTAGCTGGCCGAACACTCCACCAACTGTGGCCTACGCACGTGCCCTGCTGGTGACTGGTGAATAGGTGGCGGCTGACAGTGACCAGGCGTGCTGTTCACTCTTCATTTCCTACCAACTACAGGCTAGGCACGTGGTATGGCAGGAGTTGGTGAGCAGGTGGCAGCTATTGGTCACAGTGCTGTGGCGTGTTGCCATGCTGCTGTCAGTGAGCTGTCGTATCTTTGATCAGATCTTTTGTCCATACCTCGTCAGGTATCCAAAAGATCCTTCATTATACGGACTGGCTCGTTTAGGCGGGAGTTTTCCCCCTCCCGCCTTTATGCGGGAATGTTCCCGACTTTTGCTCATTCCTTCAGGTGACACTGAGTGGAGAGCTAAGTGCCTTATGCGTGTAGCCTTGCTGCGCGGGTGGCCTTTCCTAATGGCTTGTATCCGAGGCTGCGGGAACAGGCGGAGTCCTTCACCACTAGAAGGCATTTCCTGCGGGACCAGCTTGCATACCACGCGTAAGGACGTCACGTCTCTGAGCATGGTTGGTCCTGCGGATCCAGTTGGTTCCTGCGCAGACGTCCTTGTTTAAGGTGAGTCTTGCGGGTCCAACTGGGCTCTGCTGGGACCTACCTCTTCACCATGTCACTAATCGGTGCCACATTGGTCACAACATTCTCGGGCCCGGTTTTAGACCGGGTGGGCCGGCGGCCCATGCTACTGATCTCATCTCTTCTTTACTTCATTGGGGGTCTAGTAATGTTATGGTCCCCAAATGTATACATCCTTTTGTTAGGTAGACTGTTAGACGGTTTAGCAATCGGGCTTGCGGTTACTTTGGTACCCGTGTACATATCAGAAACATCACCGCCCGAAATAAGGGGCTCGCTTAATACCCTGCCCCAGTTCATGGGTTCGGGCGGGATGTTTTTGTCTTACTGTATGGTTTTTGGTATGTCGTTGATGGACTCGCCAGACTGGCGGTTAATGCTCGGCGTTCTCTTTATTCCATCGTTATTTTACTTTCTTTTAACCGTCTTTTTTCTCCCCGAGTCTCCAAGATGGCTTGTGAGCAAAGGGAGAATGCTGGAGGCGAGACGTGTGTTACAGAGGCTGCGTGGGAGAGATGATGTGGCAGGTGAGCTGGCGCTGCTCGTTGAAGGGCTTGGAATAGGTGGAGAGACGGTTATAGAAGAGTACATAATTGAAGAAGGCGCGCCTTTATTGGCTTCGGGTCAAGGGAGTGGTAATGGTAATCACCAAAGTGCTCTTTTAGTGGACCCGCTTGTGACGCTTTTTAGCAGTGTACATGGGAGTAAAGGAAGCGCGGTTTTCCCACATTTTGGGAGCGTGTTTAGTGATAAAGGAAATCTAGTTAAACCCAATTGGGATGATGTGAGCGTTGGTGGTGGAGGTGACGGTTATCAGTCTGATGACGCTACTGGAAATGACTCGGATGACGATTTGCATTTACCTTTAATTCAACCCGCGCCTTATGAAATTATTAGAAATAATAATAATATTAATCATGAGGAGAAATTGAGTAGTACTGATATTGGAGGTGGTTGGCAGCTAGGATGGAAATGGTCAACTGGTCAACAGACGACGAAAGATGGGTTTGAAAGAGTGTATTTGAACCAAGAGATTGGTGAGTCCTTGGTTAGCCATCCTGCATTGTATTCTAAGGATCTTATGGACCAGCATCCAGTTGGGCCAGCCATGGTCCACCCAGCCAAAGCGACAAACGGGTCAAGTTGGTCTGATCTTTTTGAGCCAGGGGTCAAGCATGCACTGCTTGTTGGGATTGGTCTTCAGATACTGCAACAGGTAACAAGTTTTGAACTTTTTTGGTAAACTTATTTGGGTCAAGTTGACCTGACGCGTTGGTGATGTTTTCTTGACCAGTTTTCGGGAATCAGTGGAGTTCTTTATTACACGCCGCAGATTCTTGAAGAAGCGGGAGTTGGCGTTCTGTTATCAAATTTGGGAATTAGTTCAACTTCTTCATCTCTTCTTATTAGTAACATTATAACATTGTTGATGCTTCCTTGTATTGCTGTGGCCATGAGACTCATGGATCTTTCTGGAAGAAGGTAATATTCGTGTTAAAAACGAATTTTAACTTTTGTAACGCAGTAAAAAATCGTTAAAGTTTTAGAAGTTTGATCAATAAAAAACCAATTTTTGAGTATAACGGTTGCCTAATAAAATATGACTCGGTGTGTTCATGTAACCAAAATAACAGTGTATTAACTAAACCTAGTAAAAAACTGACGGTTTGGTTTTATGTTTTTTCGAAAACCGATTTTACAGTTCGGTTTTTGGTTTCAACCACAAAGAGAACCCAAAACCGAAAAATCGATTTTAAGTACTTTAAACATAATAATAAATGGTGTAGCCCAAAAATTTTAGGCTCAGATTCAGTAGTTTGGGCCTTTTTTTCTTTCAACCAAAAATTTTGAACCCTAAATGGTAAAACCGAAAACAAACAAAAGCCATTGAGAAAACCAAAAAAGCCGAAAGTGAATGGTTTTCAAAAACTCAAAAACCTAATATTTGGTTTTTGGTTCATTTTAAGCCAAAAACTGACCCATGCACACCCTAGGCTGACAGCTGACGTGTTAGTGGCTTCAACACTTCAATTGTTCAGCTCAAAAGTATATGCATTACCTTATCCAAAAATTCTTGATCTTTTTACATTATTTTGTTCATATAAAACAATTGAAATGACGGTTATACCTTTTTCGTGTTATTGCAGGACACTTCTGCTAACCACGATCCCCGTCTTAATATTAAGCCTCATAGTTTTGGTCATAGGAGGTCTAGTAAACTTTGGTAACGTTGTGAATGCAGCCATCTCAACCACTAGTGTCATCATCTACTTTTGTTGTTTCGTTATGGGCTTCGGCCCAATCCCAAACATCCTATGCTCAGAGATTTTCCCAACGCGTGTTCGTGGGATCTGCATTGCCATTTGTGCCCTCACATTTTGGATTTGTGACATTATTGTCACGTATTCTTTGCCCGTGCTGCTTACTTCTGTTGGTTTGACGGGCGTGTTTGCTTTTTATGCGGTTGTATGCATCGTGTCGTGGGCGTTTGTTTTCTTGAAAGTGCCCGAGACGAAAGGAATGCCTCTAGAAGTGATTACTGAGTTCTTCTCGGTTGGTGCTAAACAGGTTGTTGCAGAAAAGAAGAATTAACTTGAAGTGTGTTTTTGTTATTGTTATGTTGGTGTGTTTTGTGTAAGTTTGAAAGATGGGATTTTGAAATCCTTATGTGGTTGAAATTTTGGTTATTTTCTAACTAGTTTAGTAGTTTGCCATCAACCCGCCATGAAAATAATTAATAGTTTGTTAAATGGGTCAGCTTAAGCCTTAAGGATTGATCAATTTAAAAAATGCGTTAAATCAAATACGATCATTTACCATTTGAAAATGTGTTATATTTAATTATACGGAAAGTTATTGAAGGGTCAAAATTCAAATATTCGATTTCCCATTTCATTAGTCTAAGCGGATTCGGTTTAGTGTTGGATTGAACCCATGAACATGTTTAGCTAAATGGGTGACGTTTGAATCTACCTAATAGGGGGTGTTTGGGATTGCTTATTTTAATCAACTTATGACTTATAACTCATTAAAAAGTTAAAAGAAGATGTTTGAGATTGTTTAATACAAGGGAGAATAGTTTTTTTACTAAGTTACAATTTTATAACTTAGAATTTATCTCAAAAATAAGTTAAAAGAAGGTACAAGTGTAGAATCCCAAGAATGTATACATGAGATGAAAACAAAATCTAAAAAATACATGCACTAAAGTAAACTAATCGTGGGAATATACCTTAAACGGGAGAAATGACGGTACATAATTAGCTGAATATTTTAAAACTGAATGGACCGGAGTCACCGTCACCCAAATTTAAGCCATGACCTATTATTAATTAATTAACTTTGGCGCGTTAGTTTCACATGATTCGTGGGAATTCAAAGGAATTGGAATTAAAATCCAATGACATGAAGTGTTCGTTTCGTTGGAATTGGAATCTTAATTCCATTTTGGTGTGTTCGGTTGACAAGGAATTGGAATTGGAATTGGAATTGGAATTCAATTCCTTCAAATTCCTTTAAACAAAGGGATTCTAAATCCTTCCATCATGTGAAGGAATTCAAGTAAATTTGATGGAATCTTCAATTGGGCAACTAACATGGTCGCGTTCGGGTCGACATTTCAGGGGTGTTCACATTCAGGTCGACGCTTCGAGTCTTAGCGCTTTCAGCTCAATGCTCCGGGCCGGGTCGCGTTTGGGTCAACGCCCCGGGTCAGCTCGCTTCGGTTCGGCACCCCGCGTCAGTTTGTGTTCGGTTTGACGCAAGGGTCAGTTCGGCTCAACCCGACCCGGTCTGCCGACGCCCCAGCCATTTCATGGACCAAAACGAAACAAAGAATAGAAACCGAAATGAAACGAAACTGAACTAACCAAAACGAAACAGAAAAAAAACATAAACCGAACAAAAAAAACTAACCAAAATAAAAGTTAAACCGAACCGAGTAAACCGACTGAAATGAAACAAAAAAAGGGAAACAAACAAAACGAAACAAAAAATTAAACCCGAACGGAAACGAAACAAAAAAAAATGACATAAACGAACCAAAAAAACCAAAACGGGCCGAAACAAAAAAAAAGTGAATAAAATAAGCAAAAAATGAACTTGAACCAGATATAAACCCAAAAAAAAACATCATAAACGAACCAAAAAAACCAAAACGGGCCGAAACCCAAGAAAATGAACAAAATAAGCAAAAAACGAACTTGAACCAACACAGAAACCGATAAAACAGCATAAACGAATCAAAAAAACCGAAACGGGCCGAAACCCAAAAAAATGAACAAAATAAGCAAAAAAACGAACTTGAACCAAACAAAAACCGAAAAAACGAACCAAAAACACGAAACGGGCCGAAACCCAAAAAACTGAACAAAATAAGCAAAAAAAAAAAACGAACTCGAAGAAAACAGAAAACGAAAAACCAACCTAAACGAACCCAAAAAATCGAAACCGAGCCTGAACAAAACCCAATAAACTAACCAACTGAAGCAAAAAAAAAACGAACTGAAATGAAACTGAAAAAAATAACGAAACAAAGAAAAAACGAAAGCGGGCCGGGTGGAAGCGGTTTGGATCACCAGCGGAAAACGTTATGGGTCATTAGTAGAGTGGGTCAAAGTGATTGCCTTCGACTCATTGGCCAACCAAACACGTTAGATGGAATTGGAAATTCCATCAAATTCCATTCCTATGAGAATGTTCCAATTCCAATTCCAATTCATTTAAATTCCAATTCCTATACAAATTTCAATTCCGATTCCATTCCATTACGTCCGTGAAACGAACACGCCTTAGCTTTAAAGTTATGTTTCACATTTCGGTTTGTATCCCAGCCAAAGCCGAATAAAAGTAAAAATCTTACTAACCCATAAGCGTTGACCCGCAAGAAGAGTCTTAAAAACCCAGGCGAATGAATTCATATTTTAGTTTGATCCAATAAAAATGGGAAGATGGTCCTGCTTTGATTTGAGATATCTGCTGCTGATACTCGTTGCACTTGCATTCATCTACACACAGGTCTCTCTCTTTCTTTCACCTAATTCTTAATTATTATTATTATTATCTTTCAATGAATACCCAATTTTCAGTTTTCTCATATTTATACTTCAGTTTCTAGTTTGTTTGATTAGATTATTAATACATTATTAGGTGAAGCTGTTTTCCACACAATCTCAGTATGCAGATACACTTGCAGCTGCTGTAAGTATACATATACATATACACTTGCTGCCCAACACCACACCGCACACACTTTGGGGCTTTTAATTATGATATTGTTCTACAAGATTGTGATAATAATTGGGTTATTGTTTATGGGGATTAAGTGATTTTGTGAATGATTGAATCTTATGTTCATAACAGGTGGAAGCTGAAAATCATTGCAGGAATCAGATGCGGTTACTAATCGGTCAAATTGGCACTCATCAGGAAAATGCTGTCGGCTTGGAAGGTACTGGATCATAAACGAACCAAACAAATACAAACAGGGCATGTTGGTTTAACTTTAGTTGAACAAGCGATCGAACACAAGCATTTTAACGAACTAGGTTTTCTTGATCATGTAGTTCATTAAGAAAACGAGTCATGTTCGTTTGCTAATAGTATAAATGAACGGTTCACAAGCGAATGAAGCTGAACATAGAGGAACAAACTTAACTTAATTGTGCGGACGCCAATGACAATTAAACGTGAATCAATCTTTTGGGCCTATAAAACTCATAAAACTAGATTTAGTCGTAATGAGTGATATTTAATTTAGAGTGAATTGTAATTGGTGGTATCCTATTTTTATAAAAATAAGATTAAATTGTAGTGGGCCTGTAAAGAATTAAAATGAATATATAAACAAACGTAAACGCACGAACTAAAAAAATGTAAACTGACGAATATAAATGAACATAAATGAATGAATGAGACTTGTGTTCATGTTCTTTAACCAAATGTACAAAAAGGTTTGTTCTTGTTCGATTGCCTGTTAAGTAAACTTAAATAAACGAACTTCCTGCCGAACGAATGTTCATTTCATTTACATGCATAGTGGTATTTTGTCTTATTTACTGATGTTTCAGAGAAAATAAAACGTCAAGAAAACGCGTGTGAACAACTGAAGGCTGTTCAAGATCTTGAAAGTAAGCTCATCTCATCATCATGATCATCTATTTTATAAAGTTCTCATCTTGGAATAATAAAAGGCTTCTTTTTTATTAATCGTTAGAGAAAGGCGATAGAAGTTTGATACGGAATGCACAGGTTTGGATTAAAATATCAATACTTTATTTTAATTTCTTGATTTTTATTATACATGAATATACTTCATCGTTCTAGGTGCCAGTGGCAGCTGTTGTGATTATGGCCTGCAATCGTGCTGATTATCTTGAACGGACCATTAAATCTATCTTAAAGTATGTTGTATGTAAATATCATCCTACTTTTTATTTTTATAATAAGTTAACTAAACTTCATAAACTAACTATATCTCCATTCTTTGTGATTTTTAGATATCATAGCTCTGTTGCGTTAAAGTTTCCGATGTTTGTGTCACAGGTATATATAACAGTCTTAATACACTCGCTGTTCAAACATTAGTTAAGGATAATATGTGAATATTAATATTATTATTTTCAGGACGGGTCAAATGCGGATGTTAGAACAAAGGCTATGGGTTATGATCAGCTGACCTACATGCAGGTTATTTTTTCAGAACTGGGCTGGATTATATTTGACCTCAAATGGGTCAAATGTGTAAACGGGTTGAAAGTGGCCCAAAGTGTATTTATATGCTTTACAATGTCTTTTTTTTTATTAAAAAGCTAGTATTTAATAATAAAGTCCTCATAATCATATCTAGTATTTATAATACTAAAAAAGGGGCGAAAAAGTGTGGTCCAACCCGACCCAACCCACTTTAAAATGCCCATTTTGACCCGAACCATTTGCCACCTCTAGTTTTAATGTGCTGAAATCTATCTTCTTATTCTTGCAGCACTTGGATTATGAACCTGTAATTTCTGAAAGGCCCGGGGAGCTAATTGCATATTACAAGATAGCCCGTTAGTAAAAAATTTAATTAAACTTTTTTGGATGGAATACCAATTTACGGCCGTATTACCAGGTCACTACAAGTGGGCACTCGATCAGTTGTTTTACAAACATAATTTTGATCGGGTTATCATACTTGAAGGTATGGGCTTTAAAGTATATCACTTTGTTTAACATATTTTTTCTTAAAATATGAAAACAAAATGCTGATAATGGTTACTTGTTGGATGCAGATGATATGGAGATTGCCCCTGACTTTTTTGATTATTTTGAGGCTGGAGCGGATCTACTTGATAAAGATAAGTAAGTCTTCTGCATAAACTATGAGCCAAACGGTCAGTGAGCCGTATGGCGGGAAGTTCATTTAATTATATAATCGAACGAACATGAACAGACTTTTTGTATATTTAGTTAATAAACGAACAATGCATGTATTGTTCGTTCATTTATGTTCGTTTGATTATGTTCGTTAGTTTAAGTTCATTCGTTTATGTTTTTAATATGTTCAATTTTAATTGTTAATTGTTTATTTCCGGGTCATGAGTATCGGTCATCAGTTCATCTCATTTGAAGGGGTTGTAAGCGGAAACTGATCAAAGGTTGAACAATCACAAAAGCAAATAAAAGGAGCATTCAAGGTTGTTTGTTGTTAGCTAGTCAAGAAAAACTGCGCAGGTGTAAACATTGTGGCGTTGGAAGTTCAAACCAAGATCACTTTGGATGTGGCCGGGAAGAGATCGTGGTTCTGTGAAGAGTCGAGATGGTAATGAGTGTTTTCGGGATAAAAGCCACGTGAAATATTATAAGTGTGGTGAATTTGGTCACTACTACTATGAGCGTGAAATTGAAAAATCAAGAAGCGAATTGAAAAGGAACCAATTTTGGGTCTCGGTTAATAATAGCCATTTGAATGAATGGAATGAATAAATGATTAAGGAGGTGATTGCTGGGTTAATCGTTTATTTACCGGGTCATGACTCACGAGTATGGGTCGTCAGTTGGTATTTTATATCATTTTTAGTTTAAAGGCTCGCTTACCGTGTACGTTGGTGGTGCACGTAAGGTAGAAGATTGGGTCATACGTAGTACCGACTCTCTAGGTTTTATTTGCTATTTTCATGTTAGCACATTGCTGTTATGCGTGGCTATATATGGCCTCTTTTGTTTAATGAATAAAGTTGCACTGTTCACCTTTTACTTTTTGGCCTTCATTCTAAGATAATTATACATCTTTCTCCTGCACTTTCATCTCGATCAAGTGCTTCTGTTCTTTTTATTGAGGCCTGATAACCAACACATGGTAGTTGGTATCAGAGCTTCGTTCGTTTGAAGGGGTTGTAAGTTGGATCTGATCCAGCTTGAAGTTGCTCTGTTACCAAGTGATGGTTATCGGGCCTCAATAAAAAGAACAAACGCACTTTGGTCGATATGAAAGTGCAGGAGAAAGATGTATAATTATTTTAGAGTGAATTCAGAAAGTAAAAGGTGGACAACGCAGCTTTATTCATCAAACAGAAGAGGCGATATATTAGCCGTACACAACAGCAACGTGCTAACAAGAAAATAGCAAATAAAATACTACCTATAAAACCGGTACTAGGTATGGCGTAATCTTGTACCTGATGTGCACCACCAACGTACACTTCCATATGAGTCCGTGAAACCCAAATACCAAGCCTAACTAATTCAATAAACCAAAATATAAAATAATAATGCTTAATTTAAGGTTCTAGCATGTGATCCATGTGAACCTTTAGCTTAATTCATATACCTTTAAACTAGAAATGATATTAAATACCAACTGATGACCCATACTTGTGACTCGGTATATAACGATTAACCAACGATCACCTCCTTAATCATTTATTAATTCACATGGCTAATTTAACCAGGGACCCAAAATCGGTTCCTCTTCAATTAAATTCGCTTCTTGATTCAGTTTTGGACACTCGTTGTAGTGATCAAATTCACCACACTTATAACATTTCACGTGGCTTTTATCCCGGAAACACTCATTACCGTCTCGGCTCTTCACGTACCCACGACTTCTTCGGTTCTTCCCCAACCACATCCAAAGTCATCTCGGTTTAAACTTCCAACACCACAATGTTTACACCCGTGCGGATTTTCTTGATAGGTAACAGCAAACCACCTTGAATGTCATCCATTTCCTGGCTCCTCATATGCTTTCAATCTTCCAACACTTTCGTCAAAGAGCATCGTATCCAATTCGAAACATTGTTTAACTGACACAACAATTTGAAGAAATGGCCTAGGCATGGAATCGAGTAGCCTTTTTACCAAATCCGCTCCTTCAAGCTCAAAACATTGGTTCTATTTCGGTTATGCTCGTTTGTCTATGTTAAGTTATACTCGTTCATTTATATTTTTGATGAACGAACATACACGAGCTTACTCATTTTCTTGTCGAATGAACACTAACAAGAAATACCCATTCGTTTAGTTGTTCATTTTCAATCTTTTGTTTGGTTAAAATTGAAATAATGAACACGAACATGCTTGGTTCGTGTTCACTCGGTACATTTACAGACCTAGTTATGATAACGTATGCTATACTCTGTATTTATGAAATCTGTTAGATTTAAATAATTATTAATATTGCAATCCGTATTGTTAAAACCGTGATAGGTCAATCATGGCTATCTCTTCGTGGAATGACAACGGGCAAAAACAATTTGTGCATGATCCTTGTAAGTCTTACTTCTGCTTACTTTAAACAGTGAAACGCATTATCTTCCTTTTGTTAATTCTCCAAACACGAACTGCGTGTCTGCTTAAACGCCACATCTTACAGATGCGTTATATCGGTCTGATTTTTTCCCTGGTCTTGGATGGATGCTAACTAAACCTACATGGGATGAGCTTTCTCCAAAATGGCCAAAAGCATATCCTTTAAAAGATGCAATCATTTCTTATGTTTATTTATATTTTTATTTCAAGTGAGAATTTTCTTTGACATGATAGTACTTACTGGGATGATTGGTTAAGATTAAAAGAAAATCACAAAGGGCGGCAATTTATTCGTCCAGAAGTATGCAGAACTTACAATTTTGGGGAGCATGTAGGTATCTTCTATTAGAATTTTTGTTTAAACATGAATTAGTTTCATATTTTATGCCAGAAAAAAGCATAAAATCGTCAAAAATGTTAATTTAAGGTGACCAACTTTCAAGAATTTCAGTTTAAGCTAATCTGACCTGGTAACTGGTAAAAAATGAAAGCGCGTCACCTCTGATCATGTTGACTTTTTTCCTTGACACGCACTGGAAAATGTTTGTCATAAGTAATTAAATAAATTATTTTTTTCTGGCCTAAAATAAGTTGGTTACTTTTTTATGAATTTTCAGAAATACTTGATTAATTTTTTTTTTCCAGGGCTCTAGTTTAGGACAGTTCTTCGAACAATATCTAAAACCTATCAAACTGAACAATGTTAAGGTATGTAACAACTTATATTTTACATATATAATGTGGGTTCTTTGGTATTTTGTCATTTCATTAATTATTATTGTTTATTAAGGTTGATTGGAAGTCAACCAACTTGAGCTACCTAATGGAGGTACATATTTCACAATTAAAATTCGTTTAATTGACATTTTGAATATGACTTATGGTTAGTTCTTTGTTTGCAGGATAAGTTTGTGAAGCATTTTGCTGACCTCTTGAAAAATGCAAAGCCTACATATGGAAATGATCTTGTTTTGAAAACGAATAATGTCAATGGAGACGTGCGTATTCATTATACCGATCAATCACATTTTGAAAACATTGCCCGACAATTTGGCATTTTTGAAGAGTGGAAGGTATCACATTTCCATGTTAATGACCTTTTAATTTATTTCACTATCTTATTGAAAACAAGCTATGTAATAAATAATAACTCGTGTTTTATATGGTATATTTAGGATGGTGTACCAAGGACTGCGTATAAGGGCGTTGTTGTTTTCCGACACCAGTTGTTAAAGCGTGTATTTCTTGTTGGACCAAAATCTCTTCAACAGTTGGGAATAAAAAATTCTTGATATAGGTAACTTTTTAAATGGTACCAGAAGTTCATCTAAGAACTAGGTAGCCGTAGATACATGTAGTTTTGTGAGTCTTATTTTGGATTTTATTGTATAAAACAAACCACACAAATTTTCATACAGCCACAAGAGATGTCATATATATATATATTCATCAAACTTATTCTTGAATCAAAAACCCTAAGCTCTTTGGCTTTGTGGTGGTGCTAACCATGTAACATGGTCTTTCATGTTGCTCAGACCTGCAAAAGGTTCGAATCTAGCATTCACTGGTTTTCTACCCTTAACCCTCTGAAGGTCATATGTCCTGGGAAAGCTGCATTTTACTTGATCTCATTAGTTAGCTAGTTGTCGGTGGTCCAATATAGGTTTGAGCTTGTCTCAATTCAAGCTTGTTTAAACTTGTCTAGATACGAGCTTTGAACAAGATAGTCCATGAACTTCTCAGCCGTTTAAGAACCATATACACACAATAAACATATGTATGATAAGAAAGTAGTTTGGTTAAAGATTTGCTGAATACATTGATAGTATATATATATGATGAATGAAATCGAAATGGTAAAAACATATAAAATAACGATTTTTCATGTTATTGGATTACCTGATTTGCATCTCCTTAAGGCGCGCGGCCATCTGGAGGCTTCCTTGATCCTCAAGTTACCTAGGAAGTATGTCTAGTTCGATGTGTTTGTAAACGACGGAGATAACAAAGTCAAATCGACTCGATTCAAATTGCCGATGGTCGAGCTTCGTCGTTCACAAGCACATCAATCTGGATGTACTTCTATAAACACAACTCAAAATATTCATCCAAGAAGATGGGGAGGAATCATGTTATAGGTTCCAACATTGTACTGTACATGTACTTGCTCCTTGTACTACACTAAACTAATGTCCAATAATCAATCAGAAGCCAACAAAACATGGCATCAGTTTTGTTTTCATTTATGGGCAGTTTTTGTTTGGGACTGTGTTTCAATTTAAAAATAGCAAGGTCTAGTAGAGAAAATTATTGTAGCGGTAACACCTAAGACAACCCGATCAAACCTACGCTCCGTCCAAGAACCTTCCTACGCACGAGTGTCTAATAGAATAAAGGAGGATTGCAGAAGAGTTAACATATGATGAATATGACTTGTGAAAATGTCTTTACGGGCTAGACGTTCTCGTCACAAGCATCCATATCTCATGTTCTCTTCTTCCGCTTTGATTGTTAAATTGGTACACATTAGTGGTCCCAGAGTCAGTTCACAAGCGTCCATATCTCATGCTCTCTTCTTCCGCGTAGGAAGCCTTGGCATGACATATTGACATAATCAACACCATTTGACAACCTGTGTTAGCCGAGGTTCGAGCTCACTAACTTTCGTTTCTGATCTGGGCTAACCATAGCCACTATTAGATGAACTTTGTAACTTTATTTATATAAGTTGTTCGATAATTTTTTTATAAAAAAATAAATAAAATCATCTTAGCAAAAGTACTTGTTTTATCTCAGATAAATGTTGACATGGTTTACATGCTATCAAATATTCAAGATCATAACGATTTAGGGTGCCTAACATGTACAAATTACAAATATAAAACAGGATTCATTATAACGACTTAGGGTGAGATAATCTGATTTAAGATAATAATGGGCCTTGGAAGGTTTTCGGTGAGTTGGCCCAAATCCAATTACCTTCTTTTTAGATCTATGATATGAGAATTTAATGATATTTATTAGGGGTGTTTGAAGACTTATGAATAAAAATTTAAAAATTAATAAATTAAAAAAAGGAATATTATGATTGTTTGATGGCTCATTTTTTCTCTCTCTCACTCTCTTTTCCTCTCTATCGGTTTCACTAAGCCGAAACTCAACCCAATTTAAATCGAAATAGGGTTGGCGGAGGTGTTGCCGACCAAAGTGACCCACGGATACCCTTATAAACAATATTAATATTTGAAAATTTACTTGACTAATGAAAGTTGTGATCACTTGATTTCATTTATTAATTGGATATTGTGTGCCTTGAAGGTTAATTTCTTCGCGTGTCATTTGTTATTTATCATGATCCCTATATGCATGCTTGCCCCTCTAGTAAGTGAGTTGTACATGATGTGAATTATGCTAATTTTCTCTCTTGTAAGATTGCTTCACATTTTGGAGTGGCATCATGTATCTCATCGTTCCTTTGAGTGAAAATTACAAAAGAGATTTAAGTTGCACTCTTTTAATTTGTTTTAGGATAATTATTAATTAGTGCAATATGCAACTCTTTACTCGGAATAACATTAATCTCAAAAGAAACGACAAACTTTAATTTATAAAGTATTTCTGGGACCCACAAAATGTGACAAAAATCACAACACAACCCAACCATCATCGTACTCAATTTAAGCAGATTCACACGTGCTTCATCCACACATCTGTCACATTAATCTTCAAATACATATTCTTCTTCTCCCTACAAAATATCACATTCCGTTCGAAAATATCCCCATTTTCATTCAGCAACAATCATAATTGAATGCAACCTTCAATC
Organism: Bidens hawaiensis; assembly: GCF_021521415.1. NCBI lineage: Eukaryota > Viridiplantae > Streptophyta > Magnoliopsida > Asterales > Asteraceae > Bidens > Bidens hawaiensis. The sequence goes on from NW_027491017.1 coordinate 3,436,365, forward strand.
AAATTCAATCAACATGGTGTTTGATACCCAAAGCAGCAACATCACTTCATCCTCCAACGTTACCCGACCGGTTCCTAGTGAAGACTCCCCTCTCCTCGGGTTCTCCGATTCGTTGTCGTCGACACCGAAGACCTTCGCCAACGTCTTCATCGCCATCGTGGGCGCGGGTGTTCTCGGCCTCCCCTACACCTTCATGCGGACCGGTTGGATCACCGGAGTGGTCATGATCTTTGCTGTCGCGGGCCTTGTATACCGCGGCATGATGCTGCTAGTTGAAACCCGAAGAAAGTTCGAATCCCCGATGAATTACTCCAAGATTAATTCTTTTGGTGATCTCGGGTTCGTTGTTTGCGGCCCGGTCGGTCGGTTTGCCGTGGATGTTATGATCATAGCATCCCAAGCTGGATTCTGTGTTGGATATTTGATATTCATTGGTAACACGTTAGCCAATTTGTTGAATTCTAGTGGTGATTATATCTTGGGGATGCATGTTAAAACATTTTACATATGGAGTTGTTTTCCATTCCAATTATGTTTAAACGCAATTCCAACATTGACACTTTTAGCCCCTTTGAGTATCTTCGCGGATATCGTTGATATCTGCGCGATGGGCGTTGTAATGGTCCAAGACGTCGTCGTCTCCACAAAAACGACGGTAAATGTTAGGGCGTTCGGGTCGTTTCCCATGTTTTGTTATGGGCTTGGGGTGGCTTTGTTTTCGTTCGAAGGAATTGGGATGGCGTTGCCGTTGGAATCAGAAGCGCGTGACAAGAAACGGTTCGGGTCGGTTTTGGGGTGGGCTATGTTTTTCATTGCGGGTATGTATGGGTTGTTTGGAGTGTTGGGCTACTTTGCTTTTGGTGAAGATACAAGGGATATTATTACAGAGAATATGGGTCATGGTGTTGTTAGTTCTCTAGTGCAATTTGGGCTTTGTGTGAATCTTTTCTTTACATTCCCTTTAATGATGCATCCGGTTTATGAAGTTATGGAGAGAAGGTATTGGGATGGGATGTATTGTTTGTGGATGAGATGGGTGGTGGTTATGGCGGTGAGTTTGGTGGCTCTTTTCGTGCCGAATTTCGCAGACTTTTTATCGCTTGTTGGGAGTAGTACTTGTTGCATACTCGGGTTGGTGTTACCGGCTTTGTTTCATTATATTGTGTTTAAGAATGAGTTGAAGAGTGAAGAACTTATGTGGGATTTGGGGATGATTGTTTTGGGTGTGATTCTTGGTGTGTTGGGAACTTGGTTTTCTTTGATGGAAATATTGTTTTGAGTCTATGGGTTAGGGTTTGAGTTTGATTTGATCATCAAGTGTGTGTCAATCATCACATCAAAGTCTTAAATGGTTGTGAAAGAAGAGAGCCCTCAATATTCAAACAACGAGGAAGGATGGATTGTTTGTTTTGGTCCTTTGATGGCAATGAGTGTTGTTCAACATTAGTGGTTGTAGGCGCAAGTGTTGTTGTGAGGTTGGACCTACTCTTGAGTGTGAAAAATAAGCATTATTCTTTTGGTGGTGAAGAACTTTGCGGTTTATTTTCATGTTTGAGGAGGATTGAATGTTAGTGTAAAAGCCAAAGGAATTTATATAGAGTTTGATAGTGTTGTTATATTGAGCCCTTTAATGCAATTTGGTATTGTTATATGCTATCGTTAGTAGGTATATGAATCGATTGAACTGCATTTATCAATTAGGTACTTGTACTTAGAAGCTTTCATTGCAGTAGTACAAGCCGGTATCGGTACCATCTCGAGTTCATCCCGAGTTCATCCCTACTCACAAGCTAAATTTAGAAGCTTTTATTGCACGTGATATATTTCAGGTCCCTTCTTTTAGAGTATTTATAAAAGTACAAAATAACTCTTATGGTATACTTTTAATTTTAGTAAATCAGGTGCTCTATCGTGGTTGATTTTTCTTACATAAATTGACAAATATTATCGACGTCCTCGCTATAATGTGCGAGTTTACATAGAAGATTTTTTTTATATATAAACTTTCAAAGTCGTTGAACTATTTTGCAGTTTAACGCGTAAAATTTGTATTCGTTTAGCTATAACGTACGAGTCCTATTTAATGTGTCATAAAGAGAAATTAATGGGGTATATTTCACTATTAATTTGGATTCTTTATATTTGAAATTACAAATTGTTTGAAAACACTTAGGTGTTATTTGTTTTTTTGAAAAAGGTCTGCGCAGCCTCTTTTGTCCGCGCCTTGCAGATCACGCTCAGATATTGCTATCTGCAGATTGTTTCTCCAATACGTTTTGTTAAAAAACGTCTCCGCAAGCTCTTCTTGGTGCAGACTTGACTCATCCACTTCTGAGATTTTATAACGTCCGCAGAAGGTTAAAACACCATACCCTACCAACACCCATTGTCCACCATCACCACCACCGCCACCCACTATTCGCCACCACTACCGCCCACCCCACCACCCACCATCTGCCACCGCCATCGTCCACCACCCACCACCACCGTCCACCACCACCTCCACTGTCCACCACCACCACCCACCACCACCACCACCACCACCAAATACCACCGCCACCATCCACCACCACCCACCATACCACTATCACCATCCAGCACCACCACTGTCCACCGCCACCACCGTCTATCATCGTCCACCACCCATCACTGCCTTCTACCAACACCACCACCACCCACCGTGCATCACCAGTACCACCACTACCACCACCACCATTAACTCCATCCAGCACCACCTTCACCCACCACCAGTTTATTTTAGCAATTTACAAATGTTAGCATTTATTTTAGCAATCTACTGATGTGTTCTCTCCATATTACAGATAGTCATGTATGTTTTTGCTAAATAAATAATGTTATGAGATTTGACGAGAATGAACCTGTAAGTATAAGATTGGGCATTTAGGCATTAAAATAGGATGAACTTGGCTTGAGTTTTGTTGACATCTAATAATCTTTTTGTCACACCCCGACCAAAGGCGGCGGAACATGCCGGGATGCAACGGATTGCTCAAGAACACAAGACACTATTAAAGTGACAATATTTAAAAAACTCATTAATTTCATTCACTCATCAAAAGTAACTCATCTTGTTCATACAAAATACTACCAAATATAAGATTTAATTGTTCATTCTTCTAATAATCTAAACGGTCTCAAAATAAGATAGCATCTTCAAACTCCAATCAACCAATAATCAAACCTGTAACAATGCATAAAATAATATTTGTCAACACGAATGTTGATGAACAATTTCATAGTTTTGAGTATATATAATATGAGGCAAAATCCACAACTCGTATATGAAACTATAAAAAAGCAACTATTGCGGTATAAAAATCATAAATAAATAATGATCCTTTCTAATCGGTAACAACTGACATACTCGTATAATGAGGCCATATTCTACTAGCACAAGGCTAAAGTAGTTAGGGGTGCGTATGATCATACTTATTGTAACATCCAAAATTTTAAATAGTAATATTTAAAATTATATATTTGTTATGATGGAAAAGTTACTCGAGTTAATAAATGAATAATAAAATTATAAAGGAAAGATAAGTAGGCTAATTAAAGGGTTTAAATTATGGACCAAAAAAGAAAGATGAGCTTTAGGTCCATGGGCTTAAGGGAGTAAAAATACCCCTTAAATTCTAATCCTTTTCATTTATATCTATTCTACACCTTTGCCTACACCATAAACCACACACATACTCCCATACTTACGGACGCAAGAGAGGAACGAGATCCGAGACCGAAACAAAGATAAATATTGATAGATCTTGGATATTTAGGCAAGATACAAGATTTATATTTGCATATCAAACTAGCCATAACCTAGAAAACACATAAAGGTATGTTCTTTACTTCTAAAGGTTACGTTTTTATGAACGAGTCTCCGTGAAACTCAACCCTAGAGTAGATCGGGTATAGAGGTCTCATAAAAATACAAACTTGATGTTTAAAATGGACTAGATAAACTCAATGGAATGTACGGCTCGTAAATAAACCCTGGATCTAGTCTATAACACCTTAAATCTATAAAGGTTTAAGCTTTATTACTAAAACGGGTTAGATCTAGATGATGTGATAATAACGGGTGTAAAACGGTTAAGAATAGTAGGAAGGGGTGGTTAAAATAAATGATAAGGACCATTAGTAGTTACCAGAGCTGAGAAAGCTATGAAAAGATAGAAATATAAGCTGAAAGCACCTGACATGGAGTTCTCGGTCAATATGAGTTCTCGGCTACGTAGAGTTCTCGGTCACGTAGATTTCTCGGTCACCTTGAGTTCTTGGTCACCCATTGGGTTCTCGGTGACAAGAGTTCTTGTTTAGCTGGATACTATAGGAGATTCATCGAAGGTTTCTCCAAGATAGCCACACCGTTGACCGGTATGACCCGAAAGTCGATAGTATTCAGTTGGGGAAAGTTCCAAGATGAAGCGTTTGAGGAATTAAAGAAGAGACTCACGCAAGATCCAATCCTTGCTTTACCTGATGGTGACGAGGATCTGGTTGTTTGTACTGACGCTTCATACCGTGGGTTGGGTTGCGTGTTGATGCAACGAGGGAAAGTAATAGCTTATGCGTCTAGACAGCTGAAGGTCCGTGGGAGTACCTATCCGACACATGATTTAGAGTTAGCAGCAGTAGTGCATGCTCTCAAGATATGTAGGCATTATCTATATGGTACTAAGTGTACCATTTACACAGATCACAAGAGTTTAAAGTACTTCTTCGAGCAGAAAGAACTAAACATGAGACAGAGAAGATGGTTGGAGTTGATTAAGGATTACGACTGTGACATTAAGTACTATCCTGGTAAAGCTAATGTGGTCCACGACGCGCTAAGTCGTAAGAACGAGGAAGTCATTGCAACAGTGAAGTCATATCCGTGGATTATGAACTCAAGCCTATTTGAAGAAATCATCAATGTGCAGGCATAAGTGATGATAAAAGAAGGGCTAGTTAAGAAAGAAAGGATTTTCGGTCAGCAAGATGAGTTGATAGAGAACACGCATGGTGTGAAGACAAGGTTTGACCGTATATGGATCCCACATCATGGAGATCTTAGGGTCGAATCTTAGATGCAGCTCACTAGTCAAGATACTCAATTTATCCAGGAACTACAAAGATGTACCAAGATTTGAAAAGAGATTACTGGTGGCCTGGAATGAAAAATGATGTGGTGGATTATGTTAGTAAGTGATTAACTTGCTTACAAGTCAAATCCGAACATTAGAAGCCTTATGGGAAAATGCAACCGCTTGAGATACCTGAGTGGAAATGGGAACACATCACCATGGATTTCATAACTAAGCTACCTCGTACAGCTAAGCATCATGATACCATCTGGGTGATTGTGGACCGTTTGACCAAAAGTGCTCACTTTCTGCCTATACGAGAGGCTATCTCGTCAGAAATGTTAGCAAGCTTGTTCATAAAAGAGGTTGTGACTAAGCTAGGAGTACCGCCGTCGATCGTGTCTGACAGAGATACTCGTTTTACTTCGAGGTTTTGGAAGAAGTTCCATGAAGCTATGGGAACGAGATTGAACATCAGTACAGCGTATCATCCTTAAACAGACGGACAGTCTGAAAGGACGATCCAAACCCTTGAGCATATGCTACGTGCTTGTGTTCTAGACTTCGGAAGAAGTTGGGATGATCACCTGCATCTGGCAGAGTTCTCCTATAAGAATAGCTACCATTCAAGTATTGGTATGCTGCCATTTGAAATGCTTTATGGTAGACGATGTAGAACCCAGGTATGTTGTTTGGAAGTGGTGCAAGAAACTTCTTCAAAGTTCGATCAGATTATGGCTAAAATGAAAGCTGCTCAAGACATGCAAAAGTCGTATGCTGATAAGAGGCGGCGACCGATTGAGTTTAACATTGTTGACAATGTGATGCTCAAGGTCTCTCCTTGGAAAGGGGTTATTCATTTCAGAAAAAAGGGGAAAGTTGAGTCCGAGGTACATTGGACCATTTAACATTATGGATCGTGTGGGTGAAGTAGCTTACAAAGTGGATTTACCCGATGAATTAGAAGGAATTCATTCAACCTCCCATGTTTCTCACCTGAGAAAATGTCTGGCTGATGACACGTCTCATGTGCCATTAATGGACATTGAGGATGATGAACAGTTAAACTATATTGAACAACCGATAGGAATTGTGGATCGGAAGGAGAAGAAACTTCGTCATAAAGTTATTCCCTTAGTGAAGGTGACATGGAAGCATCGTAAAGGATCGGATGCAACTTGGGAAGTTGAAAAAGAAAAGCGCAAGTTTTACCCAGCATTGTTTAAGTAAGAGTTAGGTTTCGGGGACGAAACCTCTTTAAGGGGGGAAGACTTGTAACATCCCGAAATTTAAATAGTAATATTTACAATTATATATTTGTGATGACGAAAAAGTTACTCGAGTTAATAAATGAATAATAAAATGATAAAGGAAAGATAAGTAAGCTAATTAGAGAGAATTAATTATGGACCAAAAAGGAAAGATGGGCTTTAGGTCCATGGGCTTAAGGGAGTATAAATACCCTTTAAACCCTAATCCTTTCCATTTCTATCCATTCTACACCTTGGCCTACACCATAAAACACACACATACTCCCATACTTACGGCCGCAAGAGAAGACCGAGATCCGAGACCGAAACAAAGATTAATATTGATAGATCGTGGATATTTAGGCAAGATACAAGATTTATATTTGCATATCAAACTAGCCGTAACCTAGAAAACACATAAAGGTATGTTCTTTACTTCTAAAGGTTACATTTTTATGAACGGGTCTCCGTGAAACTCAACCCTAGACTAGATCGGGTCTAGAGGTTTCATAAAAATACAAACTTGATGTTTAAAATGGACTAGATAAACTCAATGGAATGTACGGCTCGTAAATAAACCCTTGACTAGCCTATAACACCTTAAATCTATAAAGGTTTAAGCTTTATACCTAAAACGGGTTAGATCTAGATGATGTGATAATAACAGGTGTAAAACGGTTAAGAATAGTAGGAAGGGGTGGTTAAAATCAATGATAAGGACCATTAGTAGTCACCAGAGCTGAGAAAGATATGAGAAGATAGAAATATGAGCTGAAAGCACCTGACATGGAGTTCTTGGATATGAGTTCTCGGCTACATAGAGTTCTCGGTCACGTAGATTTCTCAGTCATGTAGATTTCTCGGTCAGCTTGAGTTCTCGGTCACCCATTAGGTTCTCGGTGACAAGAGTTCTAGGTTGTCTTGAGTTCTCGGTCATGAGTTGGGTTCTCTTCCAAGAGTACTAGGCTGGCCAGTTTCTGTTTGGTTTGGGCCTGAACCCAGTTGGCCCCAGATGCCATAATGGACAATTGGGCATGATCTAACTAAATCCACAAGTTGTTAAGCCCATATCATATCTAAAACAAACTAGTCCGTCATCATGAACTAACCAAACAAGCCCAAATTAGACACTACGTTGGTTAACTAAAATGCCGACTTAATTAATTATACAGTTAATTAACATATATATATATATATATATATATATATATATATTTATTTAACAGTTAGCAGTGCCCAATTAAAGAAAGGGATAACGATTAACGGAGAGTGAAACAGAATCCAGGTGAGTTTCTAGCCCCACTTCCTTGTTATGTTTTCGAGCCTGTGTGCATACTCAATGTGAATGTTAATACACTTACCTTAAATGGTAAGTGTATGCCTTAATGATGAATGTGGTATATTAATGAAATGTGATGAATGAATGCTTAACAGTACGTGAACGACCTTCGGGTATTGCACGTATCGTTAAGGGAGGTATATGTAGTAAGTATGGAATGAGTATGTGAGATAAAGTATGCATGGATAATGATCTGTATGTAAATATGTATGAATATAAAATGATGTATGGTTGTATGGAAACGAAGAGGGAACCGAGCCCTAATAATACTCGAGGCAAGAGGGAACCGAACCCTAATTATATTAGGCAAGAGGGAACCGGGCCCTAAAAATACTCGAGGCCAGAGGGAACCGAACCTTAATAATATTCGAGGCAAGAGGGAACTGGGCCCTAATAATACTCGAGGCAAGAGGGAACCGAACCCTAATAATATTCTAGGTAAGAGGGAACCGGGCTGATGTGGTAAAAACAGTCAATTAAATATTAATTAAACTAAACAAGTAATAAAAACTAGACTTAAGACTCAACTACACAAAACACCGGCAAGTGAACCGGTCAATTGTACTAAAGCTAAGTAAGTCCGGAATATCGACCCCATAGGACTCTGTAAATTACGTTAATTAGCTAATTAGACTCGACTTACGACATGACTATTTATTATTAAGATTAAACTAAGAAATTAAATAAACAAGTAAACGAGAAATAAACAATTAAACACAAGATCGAAACCAATCAGAGAAGGAATCTACCTAGGTAAGAATCCCATGTATCAACAATCATCAAGCAATGGATAAATAACATGATTATGATAAATAATTTCTAAACGTATTCATCTAACAAACCCTAAAGGACCCTTTACTGAATCAAACGACATCCCAAAGAATGAATATTAGATTATTAAGCAATCAGTTATATTGACTTCCTTACGGTTATCAAATAGGGTTAATTAATAGTATCTAAAGCAAGCAATCTTACGAAACACAAAACTCTAGATAACTTGATAAACTAACATGACATCATGAACAAGGATCAACACAATAAGCGAGAATAGTGTCACTACTATCCTAGCATGCAATTGACCAAGACACATGAACAACTCCTCACCTTACATCTATTGGAATTTAGCATAACATTCAAAACCCTAACCAACTATCAACAAACTTCTATGATCTAATGGGCCCATTCAATCACAATAATCAAAACACCAAGTAATGATTAAACATAAACCCTAAATCTAAAGAACACAATCAAGAGATATAAGATCTATGTGAAGCTATACTTAACAATCAATCAAGATAATAAACATTCACATGCATCATGAATGCAAAAACAAGTCTTTTACTATAAATATAATGAAACCATAATTAAATCATTAGTCCAAAGCAAGAATCAAATCAACACATGTTCATCAAACCTAGGTAGACATGAAGTCTAGCCTAGAATCATTATTGAAAAAAATCCTAAACAAGTATTAAAAACAAAGAGGAAAGACATGATAAATAATGAACAAGGAACAAAAATTAGAGCGATAAAACCCTTTGCGATTGATCCTTGAACACCCAGATGAAAGCTTGATGATCCTCCTTGATTCCTAGCCTCAAAACCTTCACAAACCCTTGGAAAATCGGCTCCAAGAATGCTTCACTCGGCTAGGTTTGCAAGAGATGTTTATAAAAGCGAGTAACGGGCTTGGACTTGCAAAGATGGCTGACCAGAAGGCCTAGCCCCCCCGCGAAGGCATATTGCCTTCTGCCTTAGCTCGGCGCGGCGCCCTCCTGGGGTGGGATTTCGGATTTTTCTTTTTTTTTTTCTTGTTTAATCTTGTTAAATCTTGATAATTATCTTCCTTAAACTCCAAGTAACGCTTAGAACCTTCTAGAACTTGCTTCCCTTGTTTCTCCAAGCCACCACATATATGAAAACATAACAAAACATTAGTGAAGTAATCATATAATCATTAACGAGCAAAATGAACTCAAACATATTATGAAATGATAGAAAGAATTGGATTTAACATTCAAGACACCAAAAGATTAAAAACACGATAAATATCAAATAAACTTGACTCAAGACCTTAAATAATAAAATATTAACGAAACATGAATCAAACCGAACTCAAAACATTAAGTAAACATAACTTTTCAAGGGAATCGAGATGTATAAATAGACGTATATCAAATATCCCCACACTTACTCTTTTTTTGTCCCTGAAAAAGTCTTATGCAGTTGGATCAGAATTGGAAAATTACAGTCTAACAAACAAATAAGTTAATTTTTTAAATCTTAGAAAAACGCAAAAACCGCGATCACCGATATTGTTGTCCACTTAAACCCATTCCTTAATCTTTACTGGGACAAATAAGATCTAACAATTTTTTACTCAGTGGTTTACACAATTAAGACCCGCTTATTTTCAGCTTTTACCGGACCAGACAACCCCAACTTGACTTAAACCTCAAAATTAGAAGAATTAAAACTTTTGTTGCTCTATTTTTTTCATGAATAGTTAAGACGATCAAGGGTATTGTTTATCCACCTAAGCTTAAGCATCAAAGTCTACCAAGCAGCCATTAGATATTATTAAGGTTCAATTAATTCATAGCTAGTGTTCCTCACAAAATGACATACCCCCGTTATCAAGCAATACCCCGAACCCATCACCGTAGATGAGTATGCAAATTTCATCTGTAGGGCTTACATGTAGCGTGTCCCTTGTGGTCCGTTTCTTAATGGCAATGAGACGCGAGCAAGGGGACCCCACATGGCTAACAACGTGGATGATCAAGTCTGTAGTGAATTTGTACTTTTGTACTTTTGTGATCATGTTTATAGACTTATAAGGGTTTGCTCTTTTTGGCTTAATTTTAAATATCCACAACCCCACTTAGGAATTGTGAATACCCAGATGAATAGATTACATACAGACACATGGTATCCAGACCCGAAGCATCCCATCAATACAAGATTTAAGGTTATAAACCATACGCCAATGAGGTGTAAAATACTAAACTAGTAGTTTAAGATTTATATCACAGGCTACACGGCATACTCTAACGTTAAACCTACCCAAGCATCATATGATAACGTATTCAGATTTTAAAACTTAAAATATTTCCACTTTTCATACAAAAATTGAGGCTTGAGTATGGCCCGACCTTTCATTAATTATCTTCCACGAAAAAAACGCTTTACCCACAAAAGATTTCCGTTTTAACCATTTATCAAATTTGCCCTTTCATTTTCAAGGCTGAGCCTACCGACACATCCCAAGTTAAGTGCGCTTTCTTTTATTTATCTCATATTATTAGTAGTTTGAAAAACCAATTTCCGATAAATATCATCATCTCCCACTTTAACGCAAAAAACTAGAATCAAGGGACATTTTTAAAACATTTTTCAATTTTTAAAAGTTTTTATTTTTTTTCTTTTTTAAATTTAAACATAAACTTGATCTAAACTACGACTCAAATATCCTATCCCCACACTTAAATTTTGCATTGTCCTCAATGCAAGGATAAGGGAGACTTAAAACAAAAATAAAATAAAATTAAAGACGGACTACAAAAACTAAGACTCTAAAAATTATAAAAACAAAATAAAAAGTTAATATGCTAGATAATGGAAAAGACTTAGCTGGTAATATGCGAATGGAACATGATGCCAAAGTCTTCTTCCATGAATGCCCTCCAACTACGAACGTGCTCAGCAAATGGTAACTCCTTTTCTCACGAACGTAAGCGGCAAAACAAAACAAACATGTCTAAAAATGTATCTTATCATAACGATAGATATTAAACAACTAAGCATTTCACCAATAAATATATAAAATATAATAATCAGGAGCAAATAAATAAACATGAAGTATACGGCTCCACTGTTACTTCATCCCCACACTTGTCTTTTTCATTAAAGTCCTCCTTGGGGGATCTTCTCTCTAGCTCGCTCAATCTTTCTTTTACCTAGCAAAACTCAAAAACACCAAAACAAAGAAAAACTACAAAAGACTACGTTAACGACTCGATGACTCAACGAAAATAAGAAAATAAAAACTAAAATAAAGGAAAATCTACAAACTCTACACTTGAGTTTTCACTCAAGAACCTATGTTTATGCGAATCACGTGGCGGACCGAGTGGAGCTTCCTCCACCTCTGTAGAACTCCAATGCCCTTAAAGATACCGAATCACGATCCGACCAGTCGTCAATCTTGGTCTTCTTCTTTCTAACACCACGAACTTTCTCAAACTTACCACCAACTCTTTCTCCAACATGCTTAACCATTTCCCGAGAGCTCGAAACCGCTCGCCCCTTCCCCACATTTAAACTTATAGAACGAGAATCGTCAAGATTAGGGCCCATGTTCGAGATAACTGATTCTATTGAGTAAACTGGGTGACATGGATCGATAAGACCGTCTGACCACTCGGATGTCTCATGGACTTAGCTAAATAGGTGGCACTATCATCACCGGCTCTAAGAGTAATCTTACCTTCAAACACATCAATGACCACCCTAGCAGTACGTAGGAATGGACGACCTAAAATAATAGGAACTCTCTCGTCGGCCTCCATATCTAAAACAACGAAATCTATGGGGAAAACCAAATTATCTACCTTAACGAGCAAATTCTCCACGAAACCCATCGGATACTTAACGGAACGATCAGCTAAAGACAACGTCATACGAGTAGGGGTGAGCTCTCCTAGGTCTAGCTTTTCATACAAAGAATATGGCATAAGGTTTATACTAGCTCCTAGATCGGCTAATGATTGACATGTCGTATCACTTCCGAAAAGGCATGGAATGGTAAAAACACCGGGATCGGGTAGTTTCTTCGAAACTTTATTGAGAACTACTGCAGAACACTCTCCATTTAGGGGCACAGTCGACAGCTCCTCCAACTTATCCTTTCTTTTAAGAAGGTCTTTCAAAAATTTGGCGTACTTAGGCATATGCTGAAGGACTTCGACGAATGGAAGGTTGACATTCGATTGGCTAAACATATTAAGAAAATGTCCGTAATCTTTTGTATACTTTTGATTCTTTAGACGATCGGGATATGGGACATAGGCTAGGTCAATGGTGTGTGGTGGTGGCCGGGCTCCAACCAGCTTCTTATCGGTGTTTTTCTTAACTTACGGCTCTATGATTGGTGTTGTACTATGTGACTTACCTGGAGCCTCTACCTCTATCTCCTCATCTATCAACTCATCATCCCTATCTTCCCTAATTTCTCTACTAACTACCTCCGGACTTAAAACCCTACCACTACGAGTGCAGATGGCGTTCAATTGAGCAGCCGGATTTGTTTGAGGGATACCCGAAAACTGACCTGGGGGCCTTTCTTCTAAACGACGAGCAATATCACCAACAGTCCTTTGAATATCGAGAATGAAAGATTGTTGATTCTTGAAGAGCAAATCGTGGTCGGCTAACTTTTTCTGTGTAACTTGATCTCTCTCCAAGATTAGCTTCATCATCTCTTCCAAACGTCCCATTCCACCGTTCGAATCCTGCACATTAGTTTGAATATTAGTACCATCGGTGTTATTATTATTATAATACTGACCTTGTCCTTGATTATAAGAGTTTTGAAATCCGGGTGGTGCACCCGACGGAAGTCAATTAGCATTATTCTGATTCGGGTTCTTGTATTTGTTCCAACTCTGATTGTTGTTGTTGTAATTGTTGGGAAACCTAGTCTGAGCAACGAAATCGACCTGTTGATTCATCACCGAGCACTCCAATGTACCATGTCCACCTCTACAAAACTCACACCTGTCCACCTTGGCCTTCAGCTCCTTAACCTCTCGGGTCAGTGATTCCAAAACAGCAGCCACACTAGTATCCAGATTAACCTGGTGTACACCTCGAGCGGATGAGGATGTACTGCTAACGGGAGTGGAATTCCCGTGATGTGGCTCTTTGGCAAGGTCCGATTGAGCAAAGCTCTCAAACATCTCATTACATTCTGCGACATTCTTCCTAGCCAGTAGACTTCCTCCCGCGGCCATGTCAAACCGAACTTGGGTTTCGTAGTTCAACCCATTGTAAAATTTTTCCGCGAGAGCCCATGGTGTGAGACCATTCTGTGAGCATCGAGACAGCAAGCTCTTAAAACTCTCCCAAGCATGACAATATTGCTCCCCCGGTTCCATGTGAAACGAGTGGATCTGATCGCGAAAAATAGCTGCTTTAGCCGGTGGGAAGTATCTCTTGATAAATGCAGAACGTAGTGCTTCCCAAGTGGTGAACTTGCCAGGTGGCTGCGTGTCAAGCCAAGTAGCTGCTTTTCCTGCAAGTGAAAACGAAAACAGATGTAAGAAAATAGCATCTTCGGTAGCACCTTGTAAATTAAAAGTTTTAAGAACGTGGTAAAGTCGGTTAATGTGAGCTGGTGCATCCTCGTCATCACGCCCCGTGAACTGATTAGTTTGACGATGTGGTTCATGACGTAAGACGGAATTTGCCATGAGTTGGGATTGTTGATTGCGGGAACGACGATGCATGACTGGTTTCCGGTTAAGCCATCGAAGGCTTGAGCAGCAATTGTTCTGTCGTCGGCCATTTGAAAGTCTAGTTGACTTCTCGGAGTTTCTGCTGGTGAACTGTGCGGTGACGATTTTCGTGAAGAAGTAGCTTCCGACGGTGGTCCTTGCGAACGAAGATGTGGCATAAACCTTAAGGACGCAACGGACTAAGTGAGTAGATTAAAAATAAAAACTAAAACTAAATTAAACTAGAATTTAAGTGGACTCCTACGACTCAAACAAAAATAAAACAAATAGCACGTATATAGCAAATAAGTCCAATTAAAACTAAATAACGCAATTGCCAAGAGTCCCCGGCAACGGCGCCAAAAAAACTTGATGTGGTAAAAACAGTCAATTAAATATTAATTAAACTAAACAAGTAATAAAAACTAGACTTAAGACTCAACTACACAAAACACCGGCAAGTGAACCGGTCAATTGTACTAAAGCTAAGTAAGTCCGGAATATCGAACCCACAGGACTCTATAAATTACGTTAATTATCTAATTAGACTCGACTTACGACACGACTATTTATTATTAATGTTTAACGGGGGTTTTTAAACTAAGATTAAACTAAGAAATTAAATAAACAAGTAAACGAGAAATAAACAATTAAACACAAGATCGAAACCAATCAGAGAAGGAATCTACCTAGGTAAGAATCCCATGTATCAACAATCATCAAGCAATGGATAAATAACATGATTATGGTAAATAATTTCTAAACGTATTCATCTAACAAACCCTAAAGGACCCTTTACTGAATCAAACGACATCCCAAAGAATGAATATTAGATTATTAAGCAATCAGTTATATTGACTTCCTTACGGTTATCAAATAGGGTTAATTAATAGTATCTAAAGCAAGCAATCTTACGAAACACAAAACTCTAGATAACTTGATAAACTAACATGACATCATGAACAAGGATCAACACAATAAGCGAGAATATTGTCACTATTATCCTAGCATGCAATTGACCAAGACACATGAACAACTCCTCACCTTACATCTATTGGAATTTAGCACAACATTCAAAACCCTAACCAACTATCAACAAACTTCTATGATCTAATGGGCCCATTCAATCACAATAATCAAAACACCAAGTAATGATTAAACATAAACCCTAAATCTAAAGAACACAATCAAGAGATATAAGATCTATGTGAAGCTATACTTAACAATCAATTAAGATAATAAACATTCATATTCATCATGAAAGCAAAAACAAGTGTTTTACTATTATAACAAAACCATAATTAAATCATTAGTCCAAAGCAAGAATCAAATCAACACATGTTCATCAAACCTAGGTAGACATGAAGTCTAGCCTAGAATCATTATTAAAAACAATCCTAAACAAGTATTAAAAACAAAGTGGAAAGACATGATAAATAATGAACAAGGAACAAAACTTAGATCGATAAAACCATTCGAGATTGATCCTTGAACACCCGGATGAAAGCCTGATGATCCTCCTTGATTCCTAGCCTCAAAACCTTCACAAACCCTTGGAAAACCGGCTACAAGAATGCTTCACTCGGCTAGGTTTACAAGAGATGTTTATATAAGCGAGTAACGGGCTTGGACTTTCAAAGATGGCTGACCAGAAGGCCTAGGCGCCCCGCGAAGGCATATTGCCTTCTGCCTTAGCGCAGCGCGGCGCCCTCCTGGGGTGGGATTTCGGATTTTTCTTTTTTTTTTCTTGTTTAATCTTGTTAAATCTTGATAATTATCTTCCTTAAACTCCAAGTAACGCTTAGAACCTTCTAGAACTTGCTTCCTTTGTTTCTCCAAGCCACCACATATATGAAAACATAACAAATCATTAGTGAAGTAATCATATAATCATTAACGAGCAAAATGAACTCAAACATATTATGAAATGATAGAAAGAATTGGATTTAACATTCAAGACACCAAAAGATTAAAAACATGATAAATATCAAATAAACTTGACTCAAGACCTTAAATAATAAAATATTTACGAAGCATGAATCAAACCGAACTAAAAATATTAAGTAAACATAACTTTACAATGGAATCGAGATGTATAAATAGACGTATATCACGGGCCCTAATAATACTCGAGGAAAGTAGGGCGTAATGCTCTTTATAACGTAAGTTAAGAAGGTAAGTAAGTGTATGATAAAAGTATGATAGTATGTATGAAGGTATGTAATTATGAATATGTTGTATGTTATATGATTAACTAGAACTCACTCAGCGTAGCTGACTTTTAGTATGGACGCAGGTGAGAAGGATGAAACAGTTGGCTTGAAGGGGGACACATGGCAAGTTAAATAAAGAGGTTGGCATCCGAAGACTCAGTTGTTTATGCTTGAATTAAAAAGACATGTTTTATATTATTTTAAATGGTGACTTATGTAATGAATGGATGACTTTATATTATTCAGCGAAAGTTTTTATTAACTCTAATATTTAGAACTATGTTTATGTGTAAATCCTACATCCAATGTAGGGAACCGGTAACGGGGTCTTACAAGTTGGTATCAGAGCAAAGCTAGAAAAATTTAAGCATCCTACATGCTTAGACTTGAACAGAGAATGGGATATAAGTAAGAAAAGAAAGAAGATGCCATTTCAAGAATGCCATATGTCACTCAAGCAAGCCCAGTAAAGGTAAATGTATGATTGAATAATGTATGTGAATGTTAGAGATAGGATTAATTGATTATTTGATTGAATAACTGTTTAAAGTAGAACTAGCACAAGTGGACTCACAAAGGGAAGTGTATAGGATACGGAGAGTAACATGATCAGCTAATCACAGCTGGCCATTGTTATTACCTGTTAGCCTTACTATCCTTGTACTAGATAGTTCCTTGAGTGATGACGTTTGTGTTTTCCCTTTTAGGATATGATGGCTGGACCAAGAGAGATTGTTGGCACTGGAGGTCGCACTGGACCTCGAGGCAAGCCACGTACTGTCCGACCACCTTCTTTAGAGACAACTTCCAACACAGGAGATGAAGGAAGCGCAGTTGGACGAAACCCAAGCAACAAAGAAGGGGTTCAACTGGATCCCGCAATTCAAGCGGCTATTTTTCAAGTTGTAGTCACTGCTTCGAAGAACTTGACTCCTGAAGGGTCTGCTAGAATCCGTGAAAGAACTGTTAAAGGTTCGGGTGGAGATGTTAAGAAGGATGATGAAAGAGAGAGGGAGGCCTCGAGTGTGGTTAAGTCTGTGAAAGTCGATGATAGGAGAAAGGGCCGAGGTGGGTGCAATTACAAGTCATTTAAGGGTTGTGACTCGCCGAAGCTGACTGGTTTGGGAGACGCAGTCGCTACTCTCCAATGGATAACCACTATGGACAAGGTTATCCGCATTAGCGAGTGCCGTCCCGATCAAGCTGTCGGTTATGCCACCCAATCTTTTGGTGATGAGGCAATGTACTGGTGGGAATCGATCGAACAGATGAAGAGTCAGGAAGAGATTAAGGAAATGAAGTGGGAGGATCTGAAAGAGCTGGGGATGAAAATGTTTTGTGCTGACGCTGAAGTTGAGAGGGAAAAAATGAAAATCCTGAACTTTAAAGAAGGAAAGATGACACACCGTGAGTATACCACATAATTCAACCGAATGTCTAGGTTGATGCCCGATATGGTTAACACTGAGGCTAAAAGAATCAAGTGCTACGTGAGAGGATTGCCACAGAATGTTCTCATACTAGTCAGGGCGAATAAACCTGGTACTTTTGACTCTGCTGTTGAACTCGCAGAGATGGTTTATGAGGACCTGGCTGTGGATGATGTTGTGGTGGGAGAAGCGAATAAAGATAAGAAGTGGGTCGCCCCTGTTGAACGACCTAGTACTCAGTTGTGGAACCCTATAGACAAGAAGCAGAGGGTATGGGAGAAGAAGTCGTGTAAGACTTGTGGTAAGATGCACGGTGGAGAGTGTAGGTGGGGTATTGGTTCTGATATGTGTCATAAGTGCGTGAAGATGCATGCTGGGGAGTGTAGAGTTGGATTAAATGTTTGCTACAAGTGTGGAAAAGCAAGCCATTATGCTCATGAATGTAGCGCAAAGCCCGCATATTACAAGTGCGGAAAGACAGGTCATTTTGCTAGGGAATGCACCGATGGTGGAGCAGGGGGAAGCGGGAAGAAGGATGTTGAGCAAGCAAGCCCAAAGACCCGAGCTTACATGTTGACTCAAGAGCAAGCCAAGCAGATTCCAGATGTTGTGACAGGTACGTTTCTAGTAAATGGTATTTCCACTTCAGTATTATTTGATTCGGGTGCGAACAAAAGCTTCGTAGCCACGCCATTTAGAAAACTAGCAAACATGAAATGTTGCCGAGTGTCTGAAACTTTTATAGTAGAAACCGCTAGTGACACTTCAGTTAAAATAATGAAAATGGTTAAGGACTGTAATATAGAGTTAGAGGGACATGAGTTCCCTGTTACTTTGTATGTTTTGACTTTAGGAGGGTTTGATGTGGTTTTGGGAATGGATTGGTTGTCTGAGTATGAAGCTCAAATAGTATGTAAGAGTAGGATGATAAGGTTAAAGTCCTCGGATGGTAGTCTGGTGACGGTGTATGGTGATAAGGAAAGTTCTGGGCTTAATGTCATCACGATGTTAAAAGCCGAGGGTTTGTTAAGGCGAGGGTGCGGTGCCTACTTGGCATATGTTGTCAACGCTACGGCCGAGACGAAAGAAATGAAAGATGTTCCTATCGTGGGCGACTACCTAGAAGTATTCCCTGAGGATCTTCCGGGGTTGCCACTGGAGCGAGAGATGGAATTCCAGATAGATTTAGTACCAGGAGCCCAACCCGTCGCAAAAGCACCTTACCGTCTAGCGCCGTCCGAGATGAAAGAAGTGATGTCACAGCTACAAGAACTCCTCGACAAAGGTTTTATTAGACCAAGTGTTTCCCCGTTGGGAGAACCAGTGTTATTCGTGAAAAAGAAGGATAGAAGCATGAGAATGTGCATAGACTATCATGAGTTGAACAAGCTTACGGTAAAAAATAGATATCCTTTTCCAAGGATTGATGATCTGTTTGACCAACTTCAATGATCAAGTTGGTTCTCACGGATAGATCTCAGATCAGTCTATCATCAACTGAAGGTGAAAGAGGCAAACATCTCTAAAACAGCGTTTCGGACGCGGTATGGACACTACGAGTTCCTCGTGATGTCATTCGGTCTAACAAATGCCCCTGCCGTATTTATGGATATGATGAATAGGGTGTGTCATCCGATGTTGGATAAGTCAGTTACCGTTTTTATCGACGATATATTGATTTATTCAAAGAGTGGGTCTGATCATGCCGAGCATCTGATAGAGGTGTTGGAGACTCTAAAGAAAGAAAAGTTGTATGCTAAGTTTTTGAAATGCGCGTTCTGGTTGCGAGAAGTGCAATTCTTAGGTCACGTGATAAATCCTGAAGGGATTACCGTGGACCCAACTAAAATTGAGGCGATAACAAATTGGAAGACTCAACAAAATCCGACTGACATACGAAGCTTCTTTGGGTTAGCTGGCTACAATAGGAGATTCATCGAAGGTTTCTCCAAGATAGCGGCACCGTTGACCGGTATGACCCGATAGTCGGTAGTATTCAGTTGGGGAAATTTCCAAGAGGAAGCTTTTGAGGAATTAAAGAAGAGACTCACGCAAGCTTCAATTCTTGCTTTACCTGATGCTGACGAGGATCTGGTTGTTTGTACTGACGCTTCATACCGTGGGTTGGGTTGCGTGTTGATGCAACGAGGGAAAGTAATAGCTAAGGCATCTAGACAGTTGAATGTCCATGATAGTACCTATCCGACGCATGATTTAGAGTTAGCAGCAGTAGTGCATGCTCTCAAGATATGGAGGCATTATCTATATGTCACGAAGTGTACCATTTACACAGATCACAAGAGTTTAAAGTACTTCTTCAAGCGGAAAGAACTGAACATGAGACAAAGAAGATGGTTGGAGTTGATTAAGGATTACGACTGCGACATTAAATACTATCCTGGTAAAGCTAATGTGGTCACCGGCGCGCTAAGTCGTAAGAATGAGTAAGTCATTGCAACAGTGAAGTCATATCAGTGGATTATGAACTCAAGCCTATTTTAAGAAATCATCAAAGTGCAGGCAGAAGTGCTGATAAATGAAGGGCTAGTTAAGAAATAAAGGATTTTCGATCAACAAGATGAGTTGATAGAGAACACGCATGGTGTGAAGACTAGGTTTGACTGTATGTAGATCCCACGTCATGGAGATCTTAGAGGTCGAATCTTAGATGAGCTCACAAGTCAAGATACTCAATTCATCCAGGAACTACAAATATGTACCAAGATTTGAAAAGAGATTACTGGTGGCCTGGATTGAAAAATGATGTGGTGGATTATGTTAGTAAGTGCTTAACTTGCTTACAAGTCAAAGCCGAACATCAAAAGCCTTATGGGAAAATGCAACCGCTGGAGATACCTGAGTGGAAATGAGAACACATCACCATGGATTTCATAACTAAGCAACCTCATACAGAGCATCATGATACCATCTAGGTGATTGTGGACCGTTTGACCAAGAGTGCTCACTTTCTGCCTATACGAGGAGCTATCTCGTCAGAAACGTTAGCAAGCTTGTTCATAAAAGAGGTTATGACTAAGCATGGAGTACCGCTGTCGATCGTGTCTGACAGAGATACTCGTTTTACTTCGAGGTTTTAGAAGAAGTTCCATGAAGCTATGTGAACGAGATTGAACATCAGTATGGTGTATCATCCTCAGATAGACGGACAGTCTGAAAGGACGATCCGAACCCTTGAGGATATGATACGTGCTTGTGTTATAGACTTTGGAGGAAGTTGGGATGATCACCAGCATCTGGCAGAGTTCTCCTATAAGAACATCTACCATTCAAGTATTTGTATGCCGCTCTTTGAAATGCTTTATGGTAGACAATGTAGAACCCCGGTATGTTGGGGAGAGATCGGTCAGAGAGAGATGGGAAGTTTGGAAGTGGTGCAAGAAACTTCTTCAAAGTTCGATCAGATTAAGGCTAGAATGAAAGCTGCTCAAGACATGCAGAAGTCGTATGCTGATAAGCGGCGACGACCGATTGAGTTTAACATTGTTGACAATGTGATGCTCAAGGTCTCGCCTTGGAAAGGGGTTATTCATTTCAGAAAAAGGGGAAAGTTGAGTCCGAGGTACATTGGACCATTTAACATTATGGATTGTGTGGGTGAAGTAGCTTACAAAGTGGGTTTACCCGATGAATTAGAAGGAATTCATTCAACCTTCCATGTTTCTCACCTGAGAAAATGTCTGGCTGATGACACGTCTCATGTGCCATTAATGGACATTGAGGTTGATGAACGGTTAAACTATATTGAACAACCGATGGGAATTGTGGATCGCAAGGAGAATAAACTTCGTCATAAAGTTTTTCCCTTAGTGAAGGTGATATGGAAGCATTGTAAAGGATCGGATGCTACTTGGGAAGGTGAAGAAGAAAGGCGCAAGTTTTACCCAGCATTGTTTAAGTAAGAGTTAGATTTCGGGGACGAAACCTCTTTAAGGGGGGAAGACTTGTAACATCCCGAAATTTAAATAGTAATATTTACAATTATATATTTGTTATGATGGAAAAGTTACTCGAGTTAATAAATGAATAATAAAATGATAAAGGAAAGATAAGTACGCTAATTAGAGGGAATTAATTTGGACCAAAAAGGAAAGATGGGATTTAGGTCCATGGGCTTAAAGGATTATAAATACCCCTTAAACCCTAATCCTTTCCATTTCTATCCATTCTACACCTTGGCCTACACCATAAAACACACACATACTCCCATACTTACGGCCGCAAGAGAAGACCGAGATCCGAGACCGAAACAAAGATAAATATTGATAGATCTTGGATATTTAGGCAAGATACAAGATTTATATTTGCATATCAAACTAGCCGTAACCTAGAAAACACATAAAGGTATGTTCTTTACTTCTAAAGGTCACATTTTTATGAATGGGTCTTTCTGAAACTCAACCCTAGAGTAGATCAGGTCTAGAGGTTTCATAAAAATACAAACTTGATGTTTAAAATGGACTAGGTAAACTCAATGGAATGTACGGCTTGTAAATAAACCCTGGATCTAGCCTATAACACCTTAAATCTATAAAGGTTTAAGCTTTATACCTAAAACGGGTTTCTAGATGATGTGATAATAACAGGTGTAAAACGGTTAAGAATAGTAGGAAGGGGTGGATAAAATCAATGATAAGGACCATTAGTAGTCACCAGAGCTGAGAAAGATATGAGAAGATAGAAATATGAGATGAAAGCACCTGACATGGAGTTGTACTTACGCTTCATAACGTGGGCTGGGTTGCGTGTTGATGCTGCGAGGGAAAGTAATAGCTAAGGCATCTAGACAGTTGAAGGTCCATGAGAGTACCTATCCGACGCATGATTTAGAGCTACAGCAGTAGTGCATGCTCTCAAGATATGGAGGCATTATCTATATGCTACGAAGTGTACCATTTACACAGATCACAAGAGTTTAAAGTACTTCTTCGAGCGGAAAGAACTGAACATGAGACAGATAAGATGGTTGGAGTTTATTAAGGATTACGACTGCGATATTAAATACTATCCTGGTAAACCTAATGTGGTCACCGACGCGCTAAGTCGTAAGAACGAGGAAGTCATTGCAACAGTGAAGTCATATCAGTGGATTATGAACTCAAGCCTATTTTAAGAAATCATCAAAGTGCAGGCAGAAGTGCTAATAAATGAAGGGCTAGTTAAGAAATAAAGGATTTTCGGTCAACAAGATGAGTTGATAGAGAACACGCATGGTGTGAAGACTAGGTTTGACCGTATGTGGATCCCACGTCATGGGGATCTTAGAGGTCGAATCTTAGATGAGCTCACAAGTCAAGATACTCAATTCATACAGGAACTACAAATATGTACCAAGATTTGAAAAGAGATTACTGGTGGCCTTGAATGAAAAATGATGTGGTGGATTATGTTAGTAAGTGCTTAACTTGCTTACAAGTCAAAGCCGAACATCAAAAGCCTTATGGGAAAATGCAACCGCTGGGGATACCTGAGTGGAAATGGGAACACATCACCATAGATTTCATAACTAAGCTACCTCGTACAGCTAAGCATCATGATACCATCTGGGTGATTATGGACCGTTTGACCAAGAGTGATCACTTTCTGCCTATACGAGGAGCTATCTCGTCAGAAACGTTAGCAAGCTTGTTCATAAAAGAGGTTGTGACTAAGCATGGAGTACTGTTGTCGATCGTGTCTGACAGAGATACTCGTTTTACTTCGAGGTTTTAGAAAAAGTTCCATGAAGCTATGGGAACGAGATTGAACATACGTATGGCCCCTCTGACAGACGGACAGTCTGAAAGGACGATCCAAACCCTTGAGGATATGCTACGTGCTTGTTATAGACTTTGGAGGAAGTTGGGATGATCACCTGTATCTGGCAGAGTTCTCCTATAACAACAGCTACCATTCTAAAATAATAAAAGAGAAATGACATAAGTTTGCGGTAACTGATATAAGTATGAGGATGATATGTAAAAATAGAGTGTTAATGATTGTGAGTCCTAGAGTTATGAGGATGAAGATGTTAGAAAATTTTTTTTCTTTTGTTAGTAAATCAAGTAGATAGATGAAATATTAAATAATTTCAATCTTTGAGATTGGAATATAGTGTGGTAGGATTTAAAAGCGGTAAAACTTGCATGAACCACCATGACTAGTTGTCCCAACATTAAATCTTAAAAGTCATGGTAAAATGGGGAGTTGAACATGTGCACAAAATCACCGTGTTTTACACGTTTTATCCCAAATATCGTAATAATAACAATAACAAGTAAACAATGAGGTAATCGAGATGTTGAAAACATTAGTCACGTATCACCGTGGCTCTTATGCTTCCAACAAAAATATAAGGAGGCAACTGGAACGCTTGTATTCGACAACTTAAAGTGGTTGACATGTATAACATGGTTCGTTGGCCTAGATGAAGAACACCACAATTCAACCATCCCAGGTAGGTAAATCACCTTCGATTCTTGGAATCTTTTTGTCAAATGATCGTTCATAGTGTTTCGCCCCCCCTAATGTGGCTACAACTCGTTATAGAGTCAAGCTTTAAGGAGATTATAAATAACGGGATCCAAATTAAGTTTGTAATCCATAATAATGATACAAAAAACCTACTTTTTGCGGTAAGGTAAGGATACATTGGAATACTATGGGAGTGTAACATCCAAAATTTATAATAATAAATAGAAGAAGTCTATGGATTCAAAATGTGTGTTAACATTTAATTAATATCAAATAAAGAAAGAGGTATGGATTTGGATAATAAAGATGGAATAAAACGATGAGATGGGCCTTAGGTCCACGGCTTAAGAGAGTATAAATATTCCCTTAAACCCCCCTAAAACCCTAAGTCCTCATTCTATCCATCTTATTCTCTACACACACTCAAAAACACACACACACGTATTACTATATACGGCCGAGAGGGAGAAGAGGGAAGAGCGAGATTAAACAAACGTTAGTTTTGATAGATCCTTACTACACAAGCTATACGCAAGATCTAAAGTCCATAACCTAGTTACCCATAACCAAACAAACACAAAAAGGTACGTTCTTGATCTTAAAGCTTATGTTTTTATTAACGGTTGGCCTTGAAACTTAAAACTATTGTTGATCCAGTATAAACGAAACATAAAGTTGTGAACTTGATGTTAAAATGGACTTAACGAACCTATGGTTAAGGACAACTCGCTTAAAATGAACCCTAGATCTAGTTTGAATGTTTAAAGCCTAAAGGTTCAAACTTTATGCTTTCCCGGGCCTAATCTTAGCCGGGAATGGTCATGGGAACACTTGCGGGGTAGGTAATGACACGATAAAGGCTTAAAGGGTTGAAACGTGGAATAATAATGGACTTAATATCCAACCCGAAGCTACAGTTCACCTAAGGAACATGCAACCCATCGATTACAAGGTTAAAACTGATTACAATGGAAAGTCGCTCACAATGGAAGTCGATTACATTGACTCGCATACAACATACTCGATTACATTGCATTATAGTCGATTACAATTATACTCTCTTGCAATGAGTCGCATACAATGTTAAGTCGATCACATTAGACTCGGTTTCACTGAGAGGTCGCTTACATTAGTATTCGATTACAAGGATACTCGATCACGTTGACATGTTCGATTACATTGTAAGCATTTGAATACACTGCCCATACCCGATTACTATGGGCATTCGAATACAACTCTTCATTCGATTACATGGTCTACTCAATTACAAGGCCTATGTTCGCATACAATGTCCAAGTGCGATTACATGCAAGGGTTCGAATACAATGGATGTATGCGAGTGCAATGGTAGGCTCGGATACATATACCTGACTCATGCTCTATTCGATTACACTTACTTGGTTCGATTACATGTCATGAATACGAATACAAGGGTAACTCGCTTACGTCTATATGCTCGAATACAATGAGCTTCGCTTACAACTTATAAAATCAATCACACTAGTACACTCACATACAACACCGAAACCCGAGTACACTATGTATACTCGCATACATAGAGGCTCGATTACACCCTAGAATCGATTACAAGCAATACCCGAGCTCTAAATGCATATTATCATGCAATGACGACCCGAACAGTTAGAAACACTCAACCACCATTGTAATCCAATGAACTAATAAAAGAGTAAATGGATAGGATAGCTTCTTAAGGATAAAATATCTAAGTAAAATGTAATCCAATAACAACCAAACTTATGTTACTAAAGGAAATGAAAGAGAAAGAATATTAAAATAATCCAAAGTCTTATGCATTAGGGTTAATAATAAAATACTTTAGAAAGAGAAAATAATAATAATAATAATAAAATAATGCAAATACACTATATTCAAATACCTCAGGGTTTAGAATAAAATCTAAGTATAAAGTAATCTAAAACAAGGCCAATAGATCAGACTAGACTTAGCAATTTCGGGCTGAGATACAAATAGGATAAGTCAATACTTGTCCTATTTGTATCTCAGCCCGAAATGGCTAAGTCTAATGTATGAATGATATGTACGTATGATATGAATGAATGTAAGAGATAGCTAGGTACAGAAGAAAGGGACTGAGCCCTAATAATACTCAAGGTAGAAAGGGACCAGACCCTAATAATATCCGAGGCAGAAAAAGGGACCGAACCCTTATAAATCTCGAGGAAGAAAGGGACTGAGCTCTACTCAAGGTAGAAAAGGACCGGGCCCTAATAATATCCGAGGCAGAAAAAGGGACCGGACTCTAATAATATCCGAGGCAGAAAAAGGGACCGGACCCTAATAATATCTGAGGCAGAATAGAATAATGTAAAGTAGAGTTTTAAATAAAGTATGAAGGTAAGTATGTATATTATGAACGAAGTATGAAAGTATGAAGTACGTATGCAAGTACGTAGTTATGAATGTTTTGTATGATGTATGATTAACTAGAACTCACTCAACGTAGCTGACTTTTAGTATAAAGGCAGGTGAGTAGGATAAGGCAACTCGCTTGAGAGGAACACATGGCACATGAATAAGAGACTGGCATCTGAAGACTCAAGACGTTTTTATAATTAATGTTTTTAATTTGAAAGACAATATATTCGATAAGACAAAGTTATGGATTATTATGTAAGGTTTATGGAAGTTTTTATGTTCCACGTAATGTTTTTATAAACTATGATCTTTAGAACTATGTTTATGATTAAATCCAACGTCCAATGTAGGACACCGGTAACGGGGCCTTACAAGTTGGTATCAAAGCAAAGTTCGAGAGATTTAAGCATCCTACATGCTTAGACTCGAACAGAGAATGGGATTTAAGTAAGAAAAGAAAGAAGATGCCAGTTCAAGAATGCCATGTGTCACTCAAGCAAGCTCAGTAAAGGTAAGGGTATGATTGAATAATGTATGTGAATATTAGAGATAGGATTGATTGACTATTTGATTGATTAACTATTTGGAAGTAGAACTTAACACAAATGGACTAATAAAGGGAAGTGTATAGGACACGGAAAGTAACGTGATCAGCTAATCACAGCTGGCCACTGTTATTACCTGTTAGCCTTACTATCCTAGTACTAAATAGTTCCTTGAGTGATGACGTTTGTGTTTTCCCTTTTAGAATACGATGGCTGGAGCTGGAGAAGTTGTGAGGGCAGGAGGTCGCACTGGACGTCGTGGCAGGCCACGTACTATCCGACCACCTTCTGTGGAGACAACTTCCAACACGGGATATGAAGGAAGCGTTGCCGGACGAAAATCGAGCAACAACGAAGTGGTTTTGCTGGCTCCCGCAATTCAAGCAGCTATTGTTCAAGCTGTAGCTACTGCTGTGAAGAACATGACTCCTGAAGGGTCTGCTCGAAGCCGGGAAAGAACTGCAGAAAGTGCAGGTGGAGATGGTAAGAAAAATGATGACATGGATAGGTAGGCCTCGAGTGTGGTTAAATATGTGAAAGTTGATGATAGGAGGAAGGGCCGAGGTGGGTGCAACTACAAGTCATTTAAGGGTTGTGATCCACCGAAGCTGACTGGTTTGGGAGACGCAATCGCTACTCTCCAATGGATAACCACTATAGACAAGGTTATCTGTATTAGCGAGTGCTGTCCCGACCAAGCTGTCGGTTATGACACCCAATCGTTTGGTGATGAGGCAATGTATTGGTGGGAGTCGATCGAACAGAGGAAGAGTCAGAAAGAGATTAAGGCAATGAAGTGGGAGGATCTGAAAGAACTGGTGATGAAGAGGTTCTGTGCTGACGTAGAAGTTGAGAGGGCAAAGATGAAATTCCTGAACTTGAAAGCAGTAAAGATGACACAACGTGAGTATACCACATAATTCAACTGAATATCTAGGTTGGTGCCCGATATGGTTAACACTGAGGCTAAAAGAATCAAGTGCTCTGTGATAGGATTGCCATAGAATGTTCGCATACTAGTCAGGGCGAATAAACCTGGTACTTTTGACTCTGCTGTTGAACTCGCAGAGATGGTTTATGAGGACCTGGCTATAGATGATGTTGTGGTAGGAGAAGAGAAGAAAGATAAGAAGTGAGTCGCCCCAGTTAAATGGCCCGGTACTCAGTTATGGAACCCTAGGGACAAGAAGCAGAGGGTATGGGAGAGGAAGTCGTGCAAGACTTGTGGCAAGGCACACGATGGTGAGTGCAGGTGGAGTAAAGGTTCAGACGTTTGTTATAAGTGTGGGAAGATTCAAGATGGTGAGTGCAAGTTTGGTACAAATGCTTGTTACAAGTGCAGGAAAGTGGGACATTATGCTCCAGATTGTACTGCAAAGTCCGCATGTTATAAATACGGTAAGACGGGTCACTTTGTTAGGGAATGCACAGAGGGTGAAGCTGGAGGAAGCAGAAAGAAGGATGCTGAACCATCAAGGCCAAAGGCTAGAGCCTACACGCTGACTCAAGAACAAGCCAAGCAGATCCACGATGTCGTCACAGGTACATTTCTAGTAAACGGTATTTTCGCTTCAGTATTATTTGATTCGGGTGCGAACAAAAGTTTCGTAGCCACCCCATTTAGTGAATTAGCTAGAATGAAATGTTGCCGAGTGTCCAAAACCTTTGTAGTAGAAACTGCTAGTGACACTTCGGTTAAAATAATGTAAATGGTTAAGGACTGTAAGATAGAGTTAATGGGACATGAGTTCCCTGTTACTTTGTATGTTATGACTTTAGGAGGGTTCGATGTAGTTTTGGGAATGGACTGGATGTCTTAGTATGAAGATCAGATTGTGTGTAAGAGTAGGATAATAAGGTTAAAGTCCTTGGATGGTAATGTGGCGACGATTTATGGTGATAAGGAAAGTTTTGGGCTTAATGTCATTTCAATGATAAAAGCCGAGGGTTTGTTAAGGCGAGGGTGTGGTGCCTACCTGGCGTATGTTGTCAACGCTACGGCTGAGACGAAAGAAATGAAAGATGTTCCTATCATGCGTGACTACCCAGAAGTATTCCCTGAGGATCTTCCGGGGTTGCCACCGGAGCGAGAGATAGAATTCCAGATAGATTTAGTACCAGGAGCCCAACCTGTCGCGAAAGAGCCTTACCGTCTAGCACCGTCTGAGATGAAAGAATTGATGTCCCAACTGCAAGAACTCCTCGACAAAGGTTTTATAAGTTCGAGTGTTTCTCAGTAGGGCTCACCGATGTTGTTTGTGAAGAAGAAGGATGGGAGTATGAGAATGTGCATAGATTATCGCGAGCTGAATAAGCTTATGGTAAAGAATAGATATCCTTTGCCAATGATTGATGATATGTTTGACCAACTGCAAGGATCAAGTTGGTTCTCACGGATAGATCTCAGATCAGGCTATCATCAAGTGAAGGTGAAAGAGGCAAACATCCCTAAAACAACGTTTCGGAGGCGGTATGGACACTACGAGTTCCTCGTGATGTCATTCGGTCTAACAAATGCTCCCACAACATTTATGGACATGATGAACAGGGTGTGTCGACCGATGCGGGATAAGTCGAGGAAGAAAGGGACTGAGCTCTACTCAAGGTAGAAAGGGACCGGACCCTAATAATATTCGAGGCAGAAAAAGGGACCAGACCCTAATAATATCCGAGGCAGAATAGAATAATGTAAAGTGGAGTTTTAAATAAAGTATGAAGGTAAGTATGTATATTATGAATGAAGTATGAAAGTCTGAAGTACGTATGCAAGTACATAGTTATGAATGTATTGTATTATGTATGATTTACTAGAACTCACTCAGCGTAGCTGACTTTTAGTATGCAGGCAGGTGAGTAGGATGAGGCAGCTCGCTTGCGGGGAACACGTGGCACATGAATAAGAGACTGCCATCTGAAGACTCAAGACGTTTTTATAATTAATGTTTTTGATTTGAAAGAAAATATGTTTTGGTAAGACAAAGTTATGGATTATAATGTAACGTTTATGGAAGTTTTTATGTTTCGCGTAATATTTTTATAAACTCTAATATTTAGAACTATGTTTATGAGTAAATCCAACGCCAATGTAGGGCACCGGTAACAGGGCCTTATAGAGAACGTGTGCATGTGTATAGTTTTGGGATTAAATGAAATAAATAATCAAATAAATATATAAGTGTAATGAACAATAAAGTAGGGTAACACATATAAGGACCCTAAAGCAAAACTATACTAGGCCGTTACGTCTAACCGCGTATCCTATAGTCTTGGCTTTGATACCAATCTGTAACACCCCGACCAAAGGCGGTGGAACATGCCGGGATGTAACAGATTGCTCAAGAACACAATACACTATTAAAGTGACAATATTTAAATAACTCATTAATTTCATTCAATCATCAAAAATAACACATCTTGTTCATACAAAATAACACCAAGTATAAGAATATAATTGTTCATTCTTCTAATAATCTAAACGGTCTCAAAATAAGACAGCATCTTAAAAATCCAATCAACCAATAATGTTGGTGAGTAATTTCATAGTTTTGAGTATATATAATATGTGGCAAAATCCACAACTCGTATATGAAACTATAAATAAAAGCAACAATTGTGATATATAAATCATGAATAAATGAGGATCCTTTCTAATCGGTAACAACCAACCTACTCGGATAATGAGGCCCTATTATACTAGAACAACGCTAAAGTAGTTAGGGGTGCGTATGATCATACTTATTGAGGCTCAACAACAACATAAAAATAAACACCTGTGCACGTAAAGCATACGAGACATATAACACACAATAGAGCAAGTATTCTAGTATCATACACCCTCAAGTTTGTGGTTTGAGGATCGAGTATTATAAATCATTCTTCCTTTGAATAAATATGCATGTTGCCCCCAAAGGATAAAAGTGAAAAACGGGGGATGAAATGTACTCACATGAAATAAGTAACTAGAAGGATTAGTTTGCGATAAAACGGAAAGGTAAGTTCAACGAGCAAGACCTAGATTAAAAAGGGTCTTGAGTTAGTAGATGGACTTAAAAGTTTTAAATTAAAATAACATGAAAAGTAAGATAAATAATTAAAGTTTGAGGGTTTACGTGTAAATATGTAGGAATTAAAGTAATGGTTTTAAAAAAGTAAGTTTACTCAAAATCGGGTCTCGGTATTCTATTCATTAGTTTTACTTAACCTTTGTTAAGTAAATGTTTGGGTATAATTTATGCCCTCGCAAGACCCTTTGTTAAATAGATACTAAGACAAGATTTTACGAGTGTTCGGATTTTTCGGTTCGAGTCTTGATAATTGATCAAGCCCGAAGTCGAGATTGCAAAGTGATAAATGTTATGAGATAACTCAATGAAATCAAAAGAAACTTAACCAAGTGTATAGTTCTATTAGGAAGAACCTTAACGTCTGTTAAGCGAGTATTTAGCTTTGTTGGTCCAAACTTGTTATAAGATCAAGTTGGATCCGACATACCAAGTATTTTGAGAAAACAATTTAAATGTTTATAAAATAGTTTTAAGTAAAATATGAGATTTGGTGGCCCAAAACACACTAGTGTGTCTTAAGCGAGTGAACTCGGTTTAGTTCGGTCTTGGTTCGGTCCCTGACTCGAAATAAGACCGAGGATGGTTACCACATACTCAATACCATAGAACTTTATTAAAATAACTTAGAAATGACAATACTCAAGTCTTATATACAACATGTTAAAATAAAGTCTTTAAACAAGAGTTCGATTTTGGTTCGGTCCTTGACTCGGATTGAGACCGAGGATGGTTGTCACATACCCAATTCCATTGAATTCATTAAAATGATTTGGAAAATAAAGTTATTAGAAACTAAACAACATTAGTAAGCTTGCATAATTTAGAGCATAAATTAAAGTGTTTAATCAAGGACTATAATAGTCCTCTATGAAGCTTGCCTAGCAATACACCTAAACCAAAATGGCCGGAGAAGGGAAAGCCAAGGAAACAAGGGGAGTATGTTTTAAACATGTTATAATAACAAGCTTTTGTTAACAAGAATTAGTTACAAACAAAGATTAGAAGTAGTTTGACCTTGAGAACCAAACAATACCTTAGACTATCTACATTTTATCTCTTAAAGAAAAATGAACGTAGAGGACGTGGAAGAGAGTAACACAGACACGTGTTAAATAATCTGTTTAAAGGGTACGCCTGTGAGACGACGCAAACGGGGAGGAGAGGGATCAAGTGGAGAAAGAGTGTGTCGTTTGTAAACTAAAGAGAAGGAAAGAGAAGGCAGGCCAACACTGCAATGATGACATGGAATACTGTAGGTTCCCGCGGGGCGTCGCTGATCGATACGAGATCCACACGAGGTCTAGGAGTGCGGAATCCACCTAGACTCGTTTATGGTGTAGAAGACGAAGAACACGATTACACACAAACAAACACACGAACAAACACACGAACGAGATAAACAAATCTGCAGATCTTTTATAATAATCAAAACCACGTTACATACCGAACATAAACAGAAACACGGCCGACCCGAGGTGAGCTCTACCTCGGGTCATCCCACACGACTCTCCCTCTCTGTTTCTCTCTAGACAATTGAACTGTAACACAAAACTCTCTAACTTTCTGGATACACAAACCTAAACAAGACACACATATATATAGACAAAACAACTTCGCGGGCTTGGGCTTGGGCCAGTAGGCGATGTTGTTATAACTTCGCCTATGGCGAAGTTGTTATAACTTTGCCTACGGGGAAGTTGTTCTAACTTCGCCTATGGCGAAGTTGTTCTAACTTTGCCTATGGCATCTCCGCTGGTCAGAATTGCATAGCGACAGTCACAAAATGCACCAACAGACTCCCCTTTGACCGTTGCTCTCAATTCTAACAAACAAACACAAAAGATCATCTGTTACAAAACATGCACCAACAGACTCCCTCTTAAATGATGATCTTCTGTTTGCTCCTTCTTGTAGGACTCGATTGCACTGTGATCTTCAAACTTGAACTTCACACATACATGCAACATCCATCCTGTCTTCAACCAGCTGTGTCTGAAACTGTCTTGTAGCTTCACAAATCTACCAATCACCCGGCGTCTTCCATATCAGATCTCCCCTTCAGTGTAAGCTTCTTCAACTACAATGATTGAGGTCTTTGACATGCATGCATCCCCGTGCCTAATTGATCATCTCAACCAATCACGTGAAGTCCTTCTGACTTCACCAACACGTGAAGTTCTACTAACTTCACCAACACGTAAAGTTGGGCTCCCTCCACAACTTCACCAACACGTCGGAATTGTATAGTAAGATAAGGTTCAATCTTCAACTACTCAACATCAAGTGATCAATTTCATCACAAAACCACCTTAACAGAATCTAACACACATGACCATTAATTAAAATCCGAAGCATCTTCAATCACCATGGATAACGATCAAGAACATAAACACTTTAATTCCTGATTAAATTCAACTTGCTCCAAAATTTTCACTTTAATAAATAAGCATCACGTTTCAGGATCCAATTCTCGAACGCCTTGAAAATAACATAAATAATATGCTCTGACCGCAATCCAGTAATGACGAAAATCTTCGGTTCAATTTGACTTTCTTCAGTTGGTCAACCTCGAACAACAACAATTTCTTTGCCCACAATCACCCAAATATGTGTCAATATCCAGTTTCAATCAACATCCCATTCACAACTTCAACTCCAATCCAGAGTTGACCCGTATTTGTTCACACGTAAGACCAAGAGATACCAAGTTTCACTCGTTGAGAGAACAACGTCTTCGGTCTCACAATAACCGTGTACACCTGGCCATACAGACGAAGACTCCAAACAATTTTTTTTTTAACTTCGCCTAAAGTCAACTTCGCCCAAAAGTCAACTTCGCCCAAAAGTCAACTTCGCCTAAAAGTCAACTTCGCCCCTCATTAACTTCGCCTGTCCATAACTTCGCCTGTCCATAACTTCGCCCGGCTGCTAACTTCGCCTAAACCCTAAAATTTAAGCGACAACTTCGCCTGAACCCCAATAACTTCGCCTACGGCGACTGTTCGGCCAAAAACGCATCAGAAACGTGCCAGAAACACCAAAGCGCAGATCTCGAACCATAGCATAAGAGCCTATGGCTCTGATACCACTTGTAGGTTCCCGCGGGGCGTCGCTGATCGATACGAGATCCACACGAGGTCTAGGAGTGCGGAATCCACCTAGACTCGTTTATGGTGTAGAAGACGAAGAACACGATTACACACAAACAAACACACGAACAAACACACGAACGGGATAAACAAATCTGCAGATATTTTATAATAATCAAAACCACGTTACATACCGAACATAAACAGAAACACGGCCGACCCGAGGTGAGCTCTACCTCGGGTCGTCCCACACGACTCTCCCTCTCTGTTTCTCTCTAGACAATTGAACTGTAACACAAAACTCTCTAACTTTCTGGAAACACAAACCTAAACAAGACACACATATATATAGACAAAACAACTTCGCGGGCTTGGGCTTGGGCCAGTAGGCGAAGTTGTTATAACTTCGCCTATGGCGAAGTTGTTATAACTTTGCCTACGGGGAAGTTGTTCTAACTTCGCCTATGGCGAAGTTGTTCTAACTTTGCCTATGGCATCTCCGCTGGTCAGAATTGCATAGCGACAGTCACAAAATGCACCAACAGACTCCCCTTTGACCGTTGCTCTCAATTCTAACAAACAAACACAAAAGATCATCTGTTACAAAACATGCACCAACAGACTCCCTCTTAAATGATGATCTTCTGTTTGCTCCTTCTTGTAGGACTCGATTGCACTGTGATCTTCAAACTTGAACTTCACACATACATGCAACATCCATCCTGTCTTCAACCAGCTGTGTCTGAAACTGTCTTGTAGCTTCACAAATCTACCAATCACCCGGCGTCTTCCATATCAGATCTCCCCTTCAGTGTAAGCTTCTTCGACTACAATGATTGAGGTCTTTGACATGCATGCATCCCCGTGCCTAATTGATCATCTCAACCAATCACGTGAAGTCCTTCTGACTTCACCAACACGTGAAGTTCTACTAACTTCACCAACACGTAAAGTTGGGCTCCCTCCACAACTTCACCAACACGTCGGAATTGTATAGTAAGATAAGGTTCAATCTTCAACTACTCAACATCAAGTGATCAATTTCATCACAAAACCACCTTAACAGAATCTAACACACATGACCATTAATTAAAATCCGAAGCATCTTCAATCACCATGGATAACGATCAAGAACATAAACACTTTAATTCCTGATTAAATTCAACTTGCTCCAAAATTTTCACTTTAATAAATAAGCATCACGTTTCAGGATCCAATTCTCGAACGCCTTGAAAATAACATAAATAATATGCTCTGACCGCAATCCAGTAATGACGAAAATCTTCGGTTCAATTAGACTTTCTTCAGTTGTTCAACCTCGAACAACAACAATTTCTTTGCCCACAATCACCCAAATATGTGTCAATATCCAGTTTCAATCAACATCCCATTCACAACTTCAACTCCAATCCAGAGTTGACCCGTATTTGTTCACACGTAAGACCAAGAGATACCAAGTTTCACTCGTTGAGAGAACAACGTCTTCGGTCTCACAATAACCGTGTACACCTGGCCATACAGACGAAGACTCCAAACAATTTTTTTTTTAACTTCGCCTAAAGTCAACTTCGCCCAAAAGTCAACTTCGCCCAAAAGTCAACTTCGCCTAAAAGTCAACTTCGCCCCTCATTAACTTCGCCTGTCCATAACTTCGCCTGTCCATAACTTCGCCCGGCTGCTAACTTCGCCTAAACCCTAAAATTTAAGCGACAACTTCGCCTGAACCCCAATAACTTCGCCTACGGCGACTGTTCGGCCAAACCGCATCAGAAACGTGCCAGAAACACCAAAGCGCAGATCTCGAACCATAGCATAAGAGCCTATGGCTCTGATACCACTTGTAGGTTCCCGCGGGGCGTCGCTGATCGATACGAGATCCACACGAGGTCTAGGAGTGCGGAATCCACCTAGACTCGTTTATGGTGTAGAAGACGAAGAACACGATTACACACAAACAAACACACGAACAAACACACGAACGGGATAAACAAATCTGCAGATATTTTATAATAATCAAAACCACGTTACATACCGAACATAAACAGAAACACGGCCGACCCGAGGTGAGCTCTACCTCGGGTCGTCCCACACGACTCTCCCTCTCTGTTTCTCTCTAGACAATTGAACTGTAACACAAAACTCTCTAACTTTCTGGAAACACAAACCTAAACAAGACACACATATATATAGACAAAACAACTTCGCGGGCTTGGGCTTGGGCCAGTAGGCGATGTTGTTATAACTTCGCCTATGGCGAAGTTGTTATAACTTTGCCTACGGGGAAGTTGTTCTAACTTCGCCTATGGCGAAGTTGTTCTAACTTTGCCTATGGCATCTCCGCTGGTCAGAATTGCATAGCGACAGTCACAAAATGCACCAACAGACTCCCCTTTGACCGTTGCTCTCAATTCTAACAAACAAACACAAAAGATCATCTGTTACAAAACATGCACCAACAGACTCCCTCTTAAATGATGATCTTCTGTTTGCTCCTTCTTGTAGGACTCGATTGCACTGTGATCTTCAAACTTGAACTTCACACATACATGCAACATCCATCCTGTCTTCAACCAGCTGTGTCTGAAACTGTCTTGTAGCTTCACAAATCTACCAATCACCCGGCGTCTTCCATATCAGATCTCCCCTTCAGTGTAAGCTTCTTCGACTACAATGATTGAGGTCTTTGACATGCATGCATCCCCGTGCCTAATTGATCATCTCAACCAATCACGTGAAGTCCTTCTGACTTCACCAACACGTGAAGTTCTACTAACTTCACCAACACGTAAAGTTGGGCTCCCTCCACAACTTCACCAACACGTCGGAATTGTATAGTAAGATAAGGTTCAATCTTCAACTACTCAACATCAAGTGATCAATTTCATCACAAAACCACCTTAACAGAATCTAACACACATGACCATTAATTAAAATCCGAAGCATCTTCAATCACCATGGATAACGATCAAGAACATAAACACTTTAATTCCTGATTAAATTCAACTTGCTCCAAAATTTTCACTTTAATAAATAAGCATCACGTTTCAGGATCCAATTCTCGAACGCCTTGAAAATAACATAAATAATATGCTCTGACCGCAATCCAGTAATGACGAAAATCTTCGGTTCAATTAGACTTTCTTCAGTTGTTCAACCTCGAACAACAACAATTTCTTTGCCCACAATCACCCAAATATGTGTCAATATCCAGTTTCAATCAACATCCCATTCACAACTTCAACTCCAATCCAGAGTTGACCCGTATTTGTTCACACGTAAGACCAAGAGATACCAAGTTTCACTCGTTGAGAGAACAACGTCTTCGGTCTCACAATAACCGTGTACACCTGGCCATACAGACGAAGACTCCAAACAATTTTTTTTTTAACTTCGCCTAAAGTCAACTTCGCCCAAAAGTCAACTTCGCCTAAAAGTCAACTTCGCCCCTTATTAACTTCGCCTGTCCATAACTTCGCCTGTCCATAACTTCGCCCGGCTGCTAACTTCGCCTAAACCCTAAAATTTAAGCGACAACTTCGCCTGAACCCCAATAACTTCGCCTACGGCGACTGTTCGGCCAAAAACGCATCAGAAACGTGCCAGAAACACCAAAGCGCAGATCTCGAACCATAGCATAAGAGCCTATGGCTCTGATACCACTTGTAGGTTCCCGCGGGGCGTCGCTGATCGATACGAGATCCACACGAGGTCTAGGAGTGCGGAATCCACCTAGACTCGTTTATGGTGTAGAAGACGAAGAACACGATTACACACAAACAAACACACGAACAAACACACGAACGGGATAAACAAATCTGCAGATATTTTATAATAATCAAAACCACGTTACATACCGAACATAAACAGAAACACGGCCGACCCGAGGTGAGCTCTACCTCGGGTCGTCCCACACGACTCTCCCTCTCTGTTTCTCTCTAGACAATTGAACTGTAACACAAAACTCTCTAACTTTCTGGAAACACAAACCTAAACAAAACACATATATATAGACAAAACAACTTCGCGGGCTTGGGCTTGGCCAGTAGGCGAAGTTGTTATAACTTCGCCTACGGGGAAGTTGTTCTAACTTTGCCTATGGCGAAGTTGTTCTAACTTCGCCTATGGCAAAGTTGTTCTAACTTCACCTATGGCATCTCCGCTGGTCAGAATTGCATAGCGACGGTCAAACAAGGTTATTATCCATACGTCGTTAAATAATAATTTGAATTAAAAACGTTCATGATAATCTTGATTATAAGTATTTAGGTTATCATGTGCATCTAAAAGTCTACATCATATGAGTTATATTGGTGATCATTGAAGGATTACCGGGTCAAACATCAGTCTGTCCGACACATACGAATGTTGGTGAGAAAAACAATTAATACTAGGAGAGTATTAAACAAAAAGCATAAGATATGAATTATATGTTATTAAATATTTTTTATACAAAACTAAAAATAATAGTTACGTTCAAAATACATAATTTTTATTTTATTCGTAAAAAAAATTAATTAGACCGACATACTTAATTTATAAACGAGGACTAGCAGTTATTTTATACTCTAGATAGTGCTTGTTTATTTTATTACATCGGATTAAAATAAAAGCTGACTCATATAAATATACATGTGAGCACTCGATAAAAACCGATTGTTTAAACCGACACTACTCGCCACCACCCGAAACCCACTTTTACTCTATATCTCGATGCTTCCTATCTCTCTCCAAGAACTGATATCCTCACCATCTCTAAGCCAAGCCCTTGCACGCTTCAAGTGTTCTACATTCTTGTTCATCACACGCTCTTGGTTTAGTACGATCCTTCTACCCAAGCCTTAATTACTTATTTATTTATTCTTTTACTTTGTTAAGTTGGCTATGAGCACACATCACCCAACATAAACTACACCCACTCTTAGAATCTAACATATAAACAAATTGTTTATAAATTTGATCCGATTACACACAAACACACACACACACACACACATATATATATGTGTGTGTGTGTATTTGTGTGTGTGTGCGCGTGCGCAGTGACGGACCCATGATTTTTGTTCAATGAGGTCCTATTTTTTAGGTGTTCAGATTTTTCGTATCAGTCGTTATTCGGGTCAACATAATAAAAAATAATATCATAATAAAAAAGTATGATCATTACTCGTTAGTAAATGCACAAAATATGATGTCATTAGAAACGTGAAAAAAAACATTACAAATTTTTAAAGTTTTTTTTACGAGTTTTCATTTTTGAAAATAAACCATTACATCTTCGACCGAAACGTTGCCAGAAATTCTCTTTGAAGATAAAAAATGTAAACATCGTTCATATAATAATCGCACGACATCAAATAATGCAAATCCATTAAATTAACAAAAACTCCTGTAGTTAGCATGCAATCATGTTTACACATTAGGCCCCATAAAGATAAGCAACATCTGAATCTGTTGGTGCACGGTTTTGCATCTCGAGTCTTTGTATTTATCTTTTGTATTAATTAATGAAAGAAACATTATTATATTAAGCTAGTTCGTTAAGAGAGTCTAGTTCTTTAAGGATGTTTAACGAACTAGAAATTAAGTTAAGGTTCCTCCCAATTCGTTAAGGATGTTTAACGAATTGGGAGAGTTTGTTTCATTAAGTTTATTTGTTTGTTTTGTAATGTAACGAAGTGGAAGGCTAGTTCGTTACGGAATGTGTAACGAACTAGACCCATCTTCCTACATATAGAGGTTCATCCTCTATTTAATTATAGTATTGATTGTTAACGTATTGAACCTCTGGCAATTTGTTCTCTCGATCAATCCTTCAACGAATTAATCTATTACATAATATATACACATATTACAACTAATACTAATAACATATAATCTAATCTATAACATATAAGAGTAATCTATGAACTAGATCCGTGTTAATCATATTTGGATCTTAGATCTGAGATCCGAGACGATCTCAAGTGGTATCAGAGCTTTCAGGGTTCGATTGCTCTTGATCTAGTGTGTTAATTCGTTAATTGAAGGTTTATAAGTATAAGTTTGGGTTTATTTAGGTTCGGTTTGAATTTTATCTAATTAAGTGTTGATTTGATTGATTATGGACTGATTTGAATGTGAATTGTGCTTGGTAAGGTGTTGGTAGTGTGTGGTTGATTGGAATTTGGAATTGGTTTGAATTGGTTGAGTTTTGGATTTGGATATGATACTGACCGAAACAGAGGGTTGATTTTGGTTCAATTGAATTCGGTATTGATCGAATTGGTGTATAAGTTGTTGCGATTTGGTTTTGCGATGGGTTTACGAGTAATTTGAGATATTATATGAACGATTTGGTGTAGTATCGAAGGAGTATTACGGATTTGATAGCCTGTTTGTGTGTTCTTCATTTTCCAGATTTTTGGAAAAATGATGATGAAGATTTGAAGATCTTCATCATCTATTGAAGATTCATCATCGTTATTCAATTCGTTCAATTTAAGTAATTCGTTACCTAATTCGTCACTCAATTTGTCATCATTTTAATTCGTGTTTAACTGATTCATCAGACACGTGGTCTGATTCGTTAATCTCATATCTAACAAACTTTTGCCACGTGGGAAAAGTTGCAGAGTTTGTTATAACCGTTATAACAACCCGATTCGTTATAGTTGATTCGCTATCAACTGTAGCTAATTCGTTATCTTAATTCGTTACCTTGAATCAGAGTTTCGTTACCTGATTCGTTAAGTTGACACTCTGATTCGTTACTTTGATTTGTTAAAGTAACTTTGTGATTCGTCACTCTGATTAGTTAAGTGAATTAAGAGATTCGTTACCTTGGTTCGTTACTTTAAATTTGGATTTGTTAACCTAATTCGTCAAACTGATTCGTCAATTTGACCTGATTCGTTGACTCAATTCATTTGTTAATTCGTTATACCTAATTCGTGTGACACTGCTCCTGGTTCGTTACTCAGATAACGTTCAATTCGTTATAATTGATTTGTTATTTTAGATCGTTACAAACACTGTTCACAGTTCGTTATACAAATGTTCCTTGAAGGTTGATTGTTTGTTACTTATCAAGATGGCTGGTTTGTACGCATTAGCTTCTCAAAATTTACTTATGAAGCAAATGTTACAATTGGACGCGGAAATTGGATCTCATTCCAAATGTCCACGGCTAATAAAATTTAGTGATTTTGCTAAATGGGAACCTCGTTTCTGTGCGCATCTGGGTTCTGTTCACCCTGATTGTTCTTATTGTATTAATGAAGTGTATATTGTTCCATTGATTGGAGATGAAACAATTGGATTCACACCTAAAGCCATCTTACAATACTCTTAGGAAGAAAAGAAGGCTTTGGAGATTGAAACGAAAGCATAATCAACTCTTACAATGGCGTTACCTGAAAACATATTTCATCAAGTCGGTAGCATCAAGATTTGTACTTCGTTGTTTCAAAACATTCGTATGAGGAGTATGGGTAATACTGCTGAAAGCAAGAAGGTGATGTTAAAGTTTCAATTTAGAAATTTTAACTTACTTAAAGGTGAGACTGTCGAAGATATGACAACACGGTTTAACCATCTGATAGCTGAAATGGACAAGATGAAGATGGAACCTTCTGAAAGTGATAAGTTAGATACAATCAAGGGTGCTTTATTGAGTTCTTACTCGACTTTCTTAATGGTGTTGAAAGAAAATAATTATTTCAGTAATGAAGATCTGACTGTGTCTAAGTTCATACAAAAGATCGAAGCTCGTGAATATGATCTTAGGTGTCAAAAGTCTTCTAAGGAAAGTCAAGATCCAACCTTTTATAGTGGAAGTATGCCTCTGAGTTCAACAATTTCTACGATTACTGCATTACTCGCCAAAATGCAAGTGAAAATGCTACAACTATCTATAGTGATCCACGTGCATGCTTCTTCACCGCTGGAAGTTCTGGGTCACCTAGTGCTTCTGGTTTTTCTGGAGGGTCTGGAAATTCACATACTGCAAATAAATTCTCTACACGACCAAATGTAAACATGAAGGAGGCTGAACAAAACTTTGCCTTCTTGTCTGCCTTCATGACTTCCTATGAGAATCTGGTGAGTAGTAAAATAGCAACGAGCGAGTTGACTTATGAAGACTATGATCAAATTGATCTTGATGTGTTAAAGCTCATGGATTTTAAATGGAATATGGCAATTATCGTCAGAAAGGTGAAATAGTTTATGCAAAGGACTGGCAAAGATCTTCCATCACTAAACAAGAAGGTTGGGTTTGATAAACTGAAAGTTAAATGTTATAATTGCCAAGAATTTGGACATTTTGCTAAGGAGTGTGACAAACCGAAGGAGTACACTGGTTCTTGAAATCAAGTTCAAAGTTCTTCTGTGAAACGGGGTAATGATGCTGATACGTCTTCTGGAAAGAAACCACCAACATCTGGAACATAAGCTTTGCTGACGAAACTGATTGGTCACAACGATTGCTGTGCAATGAAAATCAAGCAAACCTAGCCATGTTTGAATCAAATGAGAATATTCAAGATGCAAGTGGGAGTGAGCTATCTTCTGACAATGATACTGAGTCTGATTCTGATGATTCATGTGAAAAGCTTCCAACCACTTTTGCTTGCATGGCTAAAATTAATGAGGTTAGTTCTTCTGTTCCTATCTCTGTTAATTTGTCTGCAATAATAAATAAATGACTTTTTTTTTATTTAATTACATGTATCTATTTGTCGTCAATTAAATAATAAAATAATATAAAGGATGGTAGACTTAAAATAAGATGGACCTAGAATAAATATGGACTTAGTGTGCTAATGGGCCTAAGGTCCATGGGCTTAGGGTTTATATATGCCTTAAACTCTAGCCATTTTCCATATTCACCAACACACTTAAAATACACACATCTCTTAAATCTAAGAATTTTTGCAAGAACAAGTCCAACCCGATTCAAGAAACAAGATAGACGTTCAAGGTCTAAAACCGATTCTAGGCACGTTTCAAGATCCAAACTCGTTCATTTATTTTGGCTCGTTTATGCTTTTTAGATCTAGATAAAACGGGGTATTAAGAACCAAGATAAAAATCGAGTTCTTTCATGATCCAAGATAAACAATTTGAACTCAGAACCAACTAAGTTGAATTTATGGTTATAATATAAAAACTAACAATAATAATAATGAAAGCCAATGTACCTATACTACTTAAGCAATAAAGTTTTTGTTCACATGGCCTCTCTTATTGGTCCAACCCTATTTCTTCCATATATAACAAGTACTTCTTTGATTTTCTTCATAGTTAAATAATTCAAAAAGCAAAAATAAGATATCAAGCCTTCCTAGATTTTCTTCTCATTTAAATAATTATAATTTCATACTGAGTGTCAACTTATAACATATGACAATTAGACATATTTTTAAATCATAGTCAATACATTAACTATCTTTAAATAAGAGTAAATGTATTAACTTGTAACATCCTGCTTTCGGTTATAATAGTAAAAGAGAATTTCGTTTATGAAATAATGTGTCATGTATCGATTTAGATAATAAATTCTAAGAGGATGGACTTGGACTTTAGAAGATGGAATAAGAGATGGAATGGGCCTTAGGTCCATGGGCTTAAGGGAGTATAAATACCCCTTAAACCCTAATCCTTTCTATTTTTATCCATCTCTACACCATAGCCTACACCATCAAAAAACACACACAAACACTATCCTATTACCCGGGCCAAGATCCGAAGGTGAAAACCCGAACCCGTTGGTGCTAGAACGTTGTGATGAACTAAAAACCACATCAAGACTAGACCGTGTTCGTAAACCGACTCGTTTATGGTACGTTTATATCGAGAACTTGTTCGTTTAGGTTCGGATTACGTCTAGAAATCATAGATCTGTGTGAGTCTGTTAAAAACGAATCCAACACAACAAATCCTATTGAAATATGTTAACAATTGTTAGGTTAATTTGTCAAATGAATAATCGGGTCAATAATAGAACAAATCACACCCTTTAAACGTGAATGTTTGGCTGATTGGATGATTAGGGTTTGTTAGCGGTGTGATTCCGAGTTCAATGGTACCAATTTCATGATGTTTCATTAAGAATCGAA
Source organism: Bidens hawaiensis (assembly GCF_021521415.1). Lineage (NCBI taxonomy): Eukaryota > Viridiplantae > Streptophyta > Magnoliopsida > Asterales > Asteraceae > Bidens > Bidens hawaiensis. The sequence goes on from NW_027491017.1 coordinate 3,480,844, forward strand.
GGTTTAATTGCAGATCTGGTATATGTTGACCATTTCGTGTTCTTGACGATTTTGACATTGACCCCGAGTCAAAGTCCGGACAAGAACTGTGGATAATTCGTTATGACTAGTCATTCGTTACGCCGTCATAACGAATGGGACTCATTCGTGCGACTTGATAACGAATGAACCTATAATTCGTTATCTATCCATTCGTTATATTAAGATAACGAATCAAGTCACGTCAAGATAACAAATTAGGCTAATGAACTAGGATAACAAATCAGGTAATTCGATACTCACCAATTCGCTAAGTTAAGATAACGAATCAGGCCATGTTATGATAACGAATTAGGCCATGAATCAGGCTATGTTCAGATAACGAATTAGGCTTAATTCGTTATAGCGAACAAGTGGGCAAAGTAGATAATATTTTAAAATCCTAATGCAAAATGTGTTAAGATAGTTAATGAAAATAAAATGTGTTAAGTCAGCTTAACCCCAGCCAGGGGCTCTGCCCCTTGGACCCGGCTAGGGGCTGTCGCCCCTAGAACCTTGCTTCCAGGGGCGCTGCCCACGGACCCTGTTCGTTAAGGGTTATAACTAAACTAGAAATACGATATGGGTAGTGATAGTTGATTGATACGTGTAATTGTTATACAGTTAGTCGCGCACAACTAAAGAAAGGGATTACCATTAACGGTGAACGTAACCGAGTTCAGGTGAGTTTCTAGACCCATTCCTTGTTATGTTTTCAGGGCTGTGTGCATACTCGATGTGATTAGTTAATACACTTACCTTATGTGGTAAGTGTATGCCATATATGTTTATGTGAAAGATATGAATGATGGATTGTTGGCACATGAATGATCTTCGGATATTACATGTATTGTCAGGTCTATAATTAAAGATATGAATGTTATAAATAATGTATGGATGATATATGTATGTTATGAACAAATATAAGGTACAAAAGAAAGGGACCGAGCCCTGATAATACTCGAGGTAGAAATGGGACCAGAACTTAATAATATTCGAGGCAGAAAAGGGACCGGACCCTAATAATATTCAAGGCAGAAAAGGGACCGAGCCCTAATAATACTCGAGGTATAAAGGGACCGGACCCTAACAATATTCGAGGTAGAAAAGGAACCGAGCCTTAATAATAATACTCGAGGAAGTAGGGCCTAATGCTTTTTAAAACATATAGGTATGTAAAGTATGAATAGATGTAAAGTATGTAAAGAAAGAATGAAAGAAATGGATAAGGTATATACTCTTGTATGTATGAAAGTAAGATAAGCAGGTTAAGTATACAATATGCATCTACGGATGCAGATGTATAAGTATGTGAAAGTATTGTATGTCATTTGATAACTAGAACTCACTCAACGTAGCTGACTTTTAGTATGCACGCAAGTGAGTAGGATGAGGCAGTTAGAATGAGGAGGACACATACTGGAAGAATATGAAGCTGACATCTGAAGACCTGTGATGTTTTATTAAAAGATGTTTATGTTTAAAAGATAAAATATGTTAAATGAGACAAGTTTTTGTAATGACTTGAAATGTTCATTGAAGTCTTAATATTTCACGAAAGTTTTATTTAACTATAATATTTAGAACTGTGTTTATGAGTAAATCCAACGTCCAATGTAGGGCAACGGTAACGTGTCCTTACATAACTATCTTTAGTTACATTATTATGACCAATAAATTAGAGCATCAGTTTTAATATGTTTGTTATGAATTTTTTTAATGCTTAATTAATTTATGAATTTCTTTTTGTTTAACTAATACAATATATTAAATTACAAAATAATATATTCCAAAATTGAGAAGTCAATCAATTAATTTTCCTTAATCAATTGTTCAGGTACTGTTTTTATTTCTCTCTCTCACTCTCTCTTGCGGTTTAGCTAAATTAAAGGCACTGGCCAAATTACCTTCTTCATACTATATAGTGCTTAACATTACATACCCTATAATTCATTTCTATTTCTCTCTCTCTCTCTCTATATATATATATATATCTTGCGGTTTAGTTATTTCTTCCGACCTTCTCTTCCATATTTTCGGTAAAGTATTTATTCTACGCAAATGGTCGATTCTCATGTATTATTCGTTATTGTCATTGTCATTGTCATTTCATTTTCTTTGCACTTTGTTGTTTGTATTGTTTTTAATTGTAATCTTATTTTCATATAATCTATTTAGGTTCTACTTCAAACTCCAAGATTCAATGGACATGTTGAAGTTTCTCTAAATGCTCTATCTTCCATACAATGAATGGTTATTTAGGTTGTGATCAACTTTTTTCTAATAGCATCTATCCGCTATTGGTAATTCTTACTAAACCAAAATATATGTTATTATTTTAGTTTAGCCAGAATAATATCTTATGTAACATTAATTTAATTTTAATCGTTTCAACTTATGACGGCCCAACTTGTAGAATAACTAATTGTCTGGTAGGAGTATTTTGCTGGAAAAATGGTTTTGTTTTTGTACAACAATGGATATCAAATTACGATTATTTATATATTTATGTAGGTTACACAGTTCATGTATAATAAATCATTTTTATCACTCTTTATTTTGACTGTTAACGTGTGAATCTTATCATGAAATTTCTATCAATTGTTAATATGTGAATCTTATCTTGTAATTTCTATCAATTATTAACATGTAAATCTTATCTTTAAACTCATTTTAAATACGAAATTTGACCAATCTTGCAATAAACCTTTAAAGTTTTCCATACTCTTTAATCTCATCAAGGTTTTAATTTTTTATATTTGACCATCATTTAATTATCCCTAAATGTCAAAATTAATTTATAAAATAATTCCCTAATGTTAATGTTTCAAAAATCAGAAACCTTATTTTTGGAAGTATTCTATATAACCGACTTGATTTTAAATTTTTTAATTATGTCTAAATTATTTACTAAAAATTTCTCAAACTGTATAGCTAAAAAATTTGTGACTTGAGTCAATATGTGGAGTTTATGACTGAGCTACTATCGTGTTATTATTTCTATTTTGTTTTCAGGTCTTAAAATTTTTTATTGTATTTTAGTTATTTTTTTGAATGGTCAACAAGTTATATTGCAGTTTTTAAGCCTTCAGTCAATTTATTCAAAGTATTACCATAATTAAATAGTTATTTATGGGTATATAGATGTATAATTAAGATTATTATGACAAACATTTGATAATTGATTTGACTAATAATAATAATGATTTCCTTAATTACATATCAATATCAGTATTTTAATAACTGTCTTTCAATATGTTCATATAATGTTATGGTTACGTGATTTTGATACTTTCATACAAATTAAAATTAATCAAATTATTAAGTCATTTTAAGATTTCTCAAATTTTGACATATATATATATATATATTATTTCTAATTTATTTTTTACTTTGTGGTTGATATTTTTCTTTTTATGTTAACAGTGTCACCAAGTGGATTCATAAAAATTCAATTAACTTTCTTTGTATTATATTCCGCGATAGTATTTGAATGTGATAGGCTAAAACAATAAGAGTTTAAGGATCATAACAATGTTTACATTCTTATTTGATCATTCTTAAAGAAAGTTTAATGAATAATTTAGTAAATGAAATAGTCTCAGAATATTATAATTATTAGGTATGACTTTTTACGCATTCAATTTTTTGATACATTTTAAAAACATAATATTTATATAACATTATTCGTTCATAAAAATACAAAATTTACAATATATTTCATTATATTAACATATAATTATAATTGACTTTTTATTTTATATGATTTTCTCCCGTGTAGTACACGGATCACTAACCTACAACCTATTAAAGCATATATTTTAGAACGTTTTTCTTAATGTTACATAGTTTTTGGGCATGCAACATATGAATTAAACAGATTTTGCATGTTTTTCTTCATGAATTTTTTTGATTCATGATTTAAGTTATAAAGATGATTGAACTTGTAATTTTACTCTTATAAATACCTTATAATTCATATAGAATTATATTTTTTTTAGAAATACAACTTTTTACAATTCCTTATAGTGTATAACATATACATATATATTTTCCACCTATGTGGTAAACGGTTATGTGATTTACTAACCCGTGTTGAACATTTCTCTTATTATTTTAAGATAATTTATTTTTTACAACCAAATTTAGTCTTTGTAAATTTATATTTTAAATTTGTTTGTAGTATCCCAGCCGGATTTACACAGGAGTATCTCATACACGAAGGGTGAGGAATCCCCTAAGTATGCAATTACGAGTGTATAAACGAGATAACGGAATGAACACGTAACAAACACGAACACGTAAAACAAGGGCTTAATTGTTATTATCTTCAAGAGCTCTTAACCGATAAGCCAGCCGTCCACAAACATGACCAGAAGACTTACAAAACAAAAGGCCGAAGTTAGGTTATATAGACCTGCGGCAACTTCGCCAAACACCCTTGGCGAAGTTGTCCTTAACTTCGCCTATATACTAAGTTCGCCACTAACATAATGCAAACCATTAAGTTCACCAAAACGTAACAAACAATGTAAAGATTACAGACACGATAAACTAAAGACGAATGAACTACTGGCACATTGCACCAACAGTCCCCCCCTTGGCAGTATCTTCATTTCTCTTATAGCTTCGTCTCGTCATGTTATCCCAAAATCCGTATTAACGATCTTCAAGCGTGCACACCGTGCCTCACACAAACTGAGACCACCCTTTGATATTTCTTTGCCTCATCTTCCCAAGCAGGAATATAGAAGATCTTCTTTTCATTGAGTACCTGCAAATCAGCTTGAGCCAAGTTAACTAGGTGCATAGGATCATACACCCTTAAGATCTCCTGTTCATCTTGATCTTCCATCACAGCTTCAGCAGTCTGGCAATCAACATACCACCATTTCAGGTCTTTCATCACATCTTGAGGCATTGTCTTCATCGGAACCTCTTTCAGACATCGAACTGGTTTATACTTCATCACCATCCAAGGTTTACTATCTGCTCGTAATCCCTCTCTTAGTATCCTCAATTAGCTTTCCCTTATGAGGTTTTAACAACTCAAACTTTTTCTCCTTTACTACTTCCTTCCACACAATCTTACCAACCCAGCCAACAACCATATCCTCACTCCTATTAATCAACCTCAGACGTGCCAAATCCTTCACCTCACATTCAGGCAATGTGTTGAGCGATCTCAGTTTCTTTGCAAAGTACTGAATCCCATCATACCTCTTAACCACAAACAACTTGAGTTGATCATCATAAAGCCAACAGATGATTCCCTTCTTGGACTCAGCACATCCTTTGATATTGTAACTCCTCTTGAAAATAGAAGGTACCACAGGCTTCTTTGTCTTGATAAACCAATGAGCATATTCTTCCTTCCACCTTGGTTGTTTCTCCCACTCAGAATCACCCGACACTTTCATCTTGACCCAACTGTTCTTGACCATCGCTGGGAATATCATGTTCAACACTATCATCAGGTGTCTCACCTTCTTCTAAACCACTGTCAATCTTAATCTGTTCGCTAGTCTTTTCAATCTCATTGAAAGATAACACATCATCAGCCATGTCGTCCTCATCATCCACAACGATGGTTTCACCACCCGCACTGCTAGACGGAGCAGAAGACCCCGCCCTGAGATGTGGAAGCCCTAAGAGATTGTAAAGTTCTTGGCAGCTCACCACCTGCATCTTTCGATGCCTTGGGATCATCATCTCTATCCTCCCTTTTCTTCGATCTCAGCTCATCCCCCTTGAAACTACTCTCCCCTAAGATGCTAAGCACTTCTTTAAGATATCAAAAAGTTTACCGTGTTCACCTAGGAGGGATGTCTGAAGTTGATTTTCAGCCACCAGACGTTGGATAGCCTGAGTTTGAATAACATTTACCCTTGACTTCTCAGCAACAACCCGTTCCAGAGCCGCAATCCGCTCGGAATCCGACAAAGTAGTGTCAAAAGCAAATGACATGTGAGAGGTATCCTGAGCATATGGAAGTGGAATGCCCAAACTTACTGGAATCTCAGATGTAGGTGGACTGGTAACTGGAGGTGGAACTGAGACAGAGGATCCAGCAGTAGCCACCAATGTGGACTCAACAACCATAGCAACCACCTCAGATGGAGTAACAAAAGGGGGTGGTAAAGAAACAATCTTTGGTGCAAGCACATCTACCGTAGAAGGCATAATAGACGGTGCTAACAAAGCCACCGTGAAAACACCAGAATTCACTGCCAAGGGAGCCGGTGAAGATGAAACAAGTGTAGACAAACTCGATAAATATGGAGGAGCAAAGTGAACTACACGCGAAGTTTTCACCACCCTTAGCCTTCTTAGATCTCCGAACTAGAGCATACAACTCCTTCTCATTATTAGACTCACTGTCATCATCAGAATCTTTCTTTCGTTTCCCCTATATCTTTTCCTGAGTGGCTAGAACCCGTTGTGCCTCAACAATATCAAGTTTCCTCAGAATCCTCAATTGAGGTAATTGATGGACCCACATAAGTAGCAACCAACGGAGCATGAAATTCAGACACATCAACCAACGAAACTTGATCTTCAGGCGTATCATCCGCAGACATATCGAAAAATCCTTACCCCCAAAGGCAGCATCAAGATCTACCTCCTTGGCGGAAGATACAATAGGATCAATAACTTGTGCATCCTGAACCGTAACATCTTGAACTGGAGCCTCTTGAACCGCAGGAGGTGGTTGTGGAATATCAGTTGGTGTCGGAGCAGGATCTGCAAACCCATCACCTGGCGGAGCAAAATAAGCAGGACTCACAAGATATCCAAACAAAGCAGTATGTCTCGGAAGACGTTCATCATTGATCCGTGCACTCGATGTCCGACACTAAGCAAAAAATCCTCTTGTTCACATTTTCCACGAATGAGATAGGACGACGTTGTGGGAGGTTCGAAGCAACATGATTAAGAATCATCTGCAAGAATCTGGGATACATCAAGAATCGTTCCCTAGCCACTGCTCTGCGTTGACGATAGATCTCATAAAACACCATCTGACCAAAGCTAAACGGTTTATTGTATGTCAATGCGGTCATTCTCTGCTCTACGAGTATCTGGGTCTAAGGTCACATACATGTTGTGTCCCGGAAAGAAGTGTCTCTTATCCCCATTTCCTCCATCACCACCAGTACCACCAGCACCCGCAACCTCAGCCATATATGCAATTTAAAACGATCCAAGTTAGATAATGGCGCAAACAGGTGTTAACTTCACCTGAAAAGATAATGGCGAAGTTAGATGGAACCAAGGATAATCTGTGATAATAAAGGAGGCGAAGTTAGTGACTAGGCGAAGTTAAGATAACTTCGCCCATAGGGAACTTCGCTGTATGAACAACGAAGAATCAAGCACCCCCTTTTTCCGTTCAAAAATCACATTCGGATGATCATCGCTGCATATCTAGGTGCCGATTAAGGTAACCAGTAACATTATTCATTATAATCAACAACGATGAAGGAGAAGAAAGGGCCGTTTGTTGATTTCAAGTAAAAATCACTAATACATTCAGTTTAAAAGAAATAACGTAACTAGGTATACAGTTATGAGTCAGCAAGAGGTTATAAACCTTATAAGAAGAGCAAAAGCATATTTGAACAAGATTGATTCTAATGATAAGTTCGCCGAGGGTTTAAGAAATTTTGTTTTGACCTAGTTTGACCAATGTGGCATTTATATAGTTTCAGAAAACCCTGGGGGCGAAGTTAGGGAAACTTTGCCCATATTAACAACTTTGCCATAGCGAAGTTACACTATAGTTATCATTTTGACAAAGCATAGATCAAGAACGAGTAAAACGTGATTTTGTAAGAAGAACTATTTCAAAAACAAAGTAAATTAAGGTTGGCGGGATCAAATTTCAGTCTTTGACAGCACCCAGTGTATTTATGAAAAGATCCGAACATGGAATCATATTGATTATGGTGCTGTCACAAGGATTCATGTTTTGCGTTATTATGACATAGAGAAACAAGTTGAAGGCAGGTATATGAAACTTAGCATGATTTTCATTGCTTCCGTGATACGATTTAGGTTCAATTAGGCACATAATTTAGATGAACATCACTTATGGACCTATGATGCCTCCTATCTATTCTCAAGGCGTATTTGGCTTTCCCCATATCACCCCAATTTGACTTCAACCCGTAGTGCTTGATCAATAGATGTACATGATATTCGGCTTTACATTCCTTTCATTAAGTGCGTACAAGACTCATTTAAGTGCCTTATCCATGTAGTATTAGGCTTTTGAATTGCAAAGGCAACAACTTCGTCTTTTTTTATAATAATAATAACAAACACCTGCAAGTCCTGAATCTGGATCACTACAGTAAGATAACACAATATTTTTGGTGATCAAGACACTAACGGGCTCGTGTATGACTGGGTAATCACTTTTCTGCTTATCATACGGAGAGATATATGTGGAGACAAGCACATTTCTTCAAAATGACTCTCCACAGTAAATCTAGCAGATTTAGTTTGTATCACTTCAACTTTTACGCACCATGGAAAGCTACCTTGCCGAACAATGACTGTTCTAAAGTCTTTTAAGCTTAATAACTCCACCCGTTAGGCACACAAAATCAATATATCTATCATTTTCCAAAGGTTGAATCAATTTTCATTTAAAAACCAACTTTGAAGCTTCTTGAAAAGCTACAGACTGAAAAATTATATCACTTCCCTAGAAAAAAAACAGTAAAATATTTTAAATTCAATCGCCCTGGTCACTTCTTAGTTCTTAGGTAAATGGCTATCCTGTAAGTCCAGTTGGTTAACAGGACCAAACACATATAAATATGTGTCCCTCAAACTTAGAGCTACCGGCGTAGTTTTCAGCGAAGGAACAAAACCAATCACAATCACCCCAGATGCTTTCAGTTTACAGGTGAATGGCTATCCTATTGAATCTACAAGTAGATCAGAGGACTAAACATATACAAGTATATGTACATTAAACTTGAGCAACATAATTCTCAGTAAGAGTGAATTTTTTTTAAACATAAATACAAGAAAATAGGACACGGTTACTCGGGATTGATCATCCCATTTAACTCAAGAAGGTTTTGAAAGCGAGACCGGTCAAAAGATTTTGTAAAAATATCGGCAAAATTATTACGAGAATCAACCTTCTCAAGCACGATTAATTTCTTCTTTAGCACAATCCCGTATAAAATGATGACGAATGTCAATATGTTTAGTTTTACTATTCTTTACGAGATTGTTAGTTACTGAGATTATAACAATATTATCAATGAAAATAAGAGTATGAATGAAATTCATACCATAATATCTCATTTGTTGTTGTATCCACAAAACCTGGGAGCAGCAGTTTCATGCTGCCATATACTCTGCTTCACATGTGGATATTGCCACTAAGGTCTGCTTTTTGCATTGCCACAACACCAATCTCCCTCCAAGAAACTGACAACCACCGGTAGTGGACTTCCTGTTCTGGTTACAACCTTCATAGTCAGAATTGGTGTATGCCACTAGATCCAGTTCTCCTCCTTTTGGATACCAGAGGCCCAACTTGGGTTTTCGCTTAAAATACCGAAGTATCCTCTTTATGCCCTTCATGTGAGACTCCTTTGGATTTGCCTAAAAATGTGCACAAATACAAACTGCAAACATAATGTCAGGTCTAGAGGCAGTTAGATACATTAAAGAACTTATTATTGCACGATATTGAGTGAGATCCATATCTTCTCACTGTCAGAGTCAGCACCCAGTTTGTGGTTGACACAGATTGGAGTATCATATGAAGTACTTTCTTCCATCTTAAATCGTCTAAGAACATCATGGGGCTCATCTCAAATCTTTTCTTCATGGCCGCTTCAATTTCCTGACACATAGAAATCCTTGAGGCCCCGAAGATGATATCATCCACATAGACCTGAACAAGAAGAAAGTCCTTCCCGTTCCATTTCACAAACAGTGTACTGTCAATCTTTCCTCTCACAAAGCCTTTCTCCAACAAGTAATCAGATAAAGTTGCGTACCAAGCTCTTGGAGCTTGATGTAGACCATATAATGCTTTACTTTGCTTGTACACATGATCTGGAAAATCTGGATCAGGAAAGCCTGGAGGTTGCTCGACATATACCACTTCGTCGACCTTGCCATTTAGAAAAGCACTCTTAACATCTAGCTGAAACACCTTCATCTCTTTGTGAGCCGCGAAGGCGAAGAAAATTCGAATTGCCTCCAGTTTAGCCATAGGAGAAAACACCTCATTGTTGTCGATCCCTTCTTGTTGATTAAATCCCTTAACTACCAGTCTTGCCTTATTCCAAATGATTACTCCGATTAAATGCACATCTTGTGGCTTCTCAACCAACTGCCATACCTCCATTTTGTTAAACTGAGCTAGTTCTTCCTACATGGCTTCGACCCAAGAGCTATCCTTTAACGCCATCTGATAATTTTTCGGTTCTTTTTGACTGATAAAGCAGGCATACAAGCATTCATTCCTAATACCAGAGTCTTTAATGCTCACATACACACATGTATTTTCTTCCAAGCTAGTTCTGGTTGGTACTCCGTCGGAAGGATTACCAATCACATTCTCCAAGGGATGATTCTTGTGGATTCTTGTGGTTTGGACAGGAGCAACTTCCAAGTCTTCACCTAGATTAGGAGTAAGCTCATCTGAATTATGTTGGGTGTGAAACGGATTTCTGAAGTCATCATCACTTGAGACAGCAGGTGTTTCTACAGTACTGGACACGCCAAATTTTTTATCTTCAAACTTTGGACAATGCAAGATGGCCTCTTCTTCATCAATTAGCATTTGAGTGTCCATCCTTTCTTCTATATCTGCAAATTCAGTAGATGGTAAATTAAAAGACTTAAACAATTTATCATAATCAAAAGCCTCCTTTGGTCCCATGCTAGGCTTTGGTGACTTGTAACTGGTAATGTCAGTGTTACAAACCACCTCAACCTTATTGTTCGATAAATTAAAGACTCTTCTGTTGGGAGACCCAACTACGTAGCCAAGAAGAATACCTTCATCGGCTTTCTCACTAAATTTTGAATTAGTCTTTAAGATCGAACATGGGAACCCAAAAGGTTCGAGACCTTTTAGATTAGACTTTCGACCATGCATTAATTCATAAGAAGTTTTTTTTAATCTTTTAACAGTCAAAACACGATTAAGGATATAGCAGGCTGTGGCGACAGCCTCAGCCCAGAACACCACGGGAAGTTTAACATCTACCAGCATAGTCCTGGCACCCTCGATTAGTGTTCTATTCTTCCTTTCAGCTACTCCATTATGTTGCGGAGTATATGGTGCGCTAAACTGGTTCTCTATCCCTTTACGCAGACAAAACATCGTCATTTGATAGTTCTTGAACTCTGTGCCATTATCGCTTCTGATGAATTTGACCTTTCCACCAACAATGTTTTCCACTTTGGTAATAAAATTAATTACTAACTGCTCTGTTTCATCCTTATCTTTCAGAAAATACACCCACGAGTATCGTGAGTAGTCATCAGTCACAACTAAGCAATAAGACGTTCCACCCAAACTTTTAACGTTTATGGGACCAAATTGATTCATGTGCAGCAAATCTAGGGGCGTGACAATTGAGTTAATCAGCTTGGAGTGATGTGGTTTCTTGTGCTTCTTTCCTTTTTTGCATGACAGACATTGATCATCAAAGTTGAAATTCTTCAATGGAACCCCTAGAACCAAACCATTCTTGACTATGTAATTCATTTTACGTAGATGGATATGTCCCATTCTGTGGTGCCACAATTCTGACTCAGACTCTGTTTCTTTAGGCAAAAGGCATGATTCTTCTATTGCAATCTTGTTGGACCTCATGTCCATTACATATGTATTCTTCTCACTTGGAGCTTTCATGACTACCCAATTTTCAGGGATCTTGAAACCAGGATAAAGCATGAGTGCTTCATCCTTTGTAAAGTGAATGGTGTATTCTCTGTCACAGATCTGAGAAACACTCAGAAGATTGTGTTTCAATTCTTCCACAAAATTAACTTTCTCCAACTTGATCCTTCCGTTAGTAACGGTACCGATGCCTGAGATTTTTCCTCCACTTTCTCCTACAAAACTAACTCTTACTCCTTGTACAACTTTCTAATCACACAACAATTTCGTATAACCCGTCATGTGCCGGGAACAACCACTTTCGACAACCCACATGCTGTTCACAGTCCTTTCTGACTGTTCCTGCATAGTTAAAGAAATGAATTAAAAGCGGGGGACCCAAGAGCTCCTGGTATTGGGCTGTTCAAACCTGTTATCCGGCATCCAACTCGTTGGTTGCCTAAAATTCCTTTGAGGAAAGTTGCCATTGGCTCTGACAGGATGATTTCTAAAGAAACGATTATGAGACCAGCCAAAAATCCTTGAGTTTATAGCATTAAAGGTTTCGGATGACTCAATATTACACATTCTATCATTTACTGAGAAAAAAACGAGGTTGATTTCTTTGGAATCTTAGATTTGCCCAATGTTTGCTGTTAGTAGATTTGACATTTTTATCAACACTAGTTTTTGGTTTTGTTTATTCTCAGTTTTGGTTGGCCTCATACCCTTAGATTTCTTTCTTTTCATGGGACAAGTACTGACAACATGTCATTTGTTATGACATCTAAAAAAACTTTTGTACGAATTATTTGTGTTCATCTGAGCATTCTTTTCAGAAGTAGTCGCAGAAGATGAGGTTGGTTTATTGATGTTTTGTTTCACATAGGGGGGAACAAATGGATTTAAAGAAGATTTCTTTTCATGAAAAGTATCATTCTCCCCCCTTTTTAGTAACACAACTTCATCATCCATTCGACTGGAGTCGACAGACTCCCTAGAGTTTGAATCTTGATTTGTGACTGGAGAAATTGCTTGAAACAATTCGTTAATATCCTTATCAACCTTCTCATGATTGGTAATATTAACGTCGGTGTTGCTTGCTTGGACCTTAACGGGTAAAGTGTTGAATTTTAAGTTGCCCTTTACAGTCTGATCAGTCTCAACACATACAGATGGCCGGTTACAAGGATTATAAGTATAATTACTATTAAAAGGTGGTGGAACTTCTATGAATCCAATTCCCCCTTTGTTGATAGGAGAACATTGAACACTTAGGACATGGTTAAACATCATGGAGGAGTTCCTAAATTGTTCAAGTTTTCTATTTAGTTCCACCACTTTTACTTTATAATCAGCTATCTGTTTATCCTTTTCAGCTATAAGTTTGGTCTTTTCTTCCACTACTTCATAACTTAGATCAATGACTTGTATTTTTTCAGCTAGAGTGGCCTTAAGGCATCTTATGTCTTTTTCACCAGCTTTTATTTTTACCGAATAACTATTTTCCTTTTGTTTAGAATAGTGATGTTCCTCTTTTAAAATTGTTAATTCCTTTCCCAAACTTATATACTGATAAGTTAAAGCATTCAATTGTTCAGACAATTTCTCACATTGTTCACACTGAGGATCAGAACATACCTCTGAGAGCTGATCATTCACTTCTGCCATGTACGCTTAATCCTCCACTGGTTCCTTTTCACACCTTCCAGTCATGATATTCACCAGATTAGCTTGTTCAATCACCTCCTCCACTTTGATGTTCCAATTATACCCACCATTCTGTTGAGACACCATGGCTTTTGTCTCAGCAGCATTTCCATTCCCATTCTGATGATTTGTCCTATTCTGACTCCTTTCAACTCTTTCATTAGTGCACTCTCTTGCAAAGTGCCCATTTTGTTGACAGTTGTAACAACGGACTTTGGACTTGTCAAATCCCGGTCTCTCTCCCACGAAATTTCTTCCTGTCTTCTTCATAAACCTTTTCACCCTTCTTACTATCATAGCCATTTGCCACTGCAGATCCATCTCTTCCATGTCATCAGCATCTATCTGATCATAATCCTTATCCAAGGTTGCAGGGTCAACTATCCTTCCTTTGATGTAGTTCTCTTAAGAAGCAATGAAAGAGGCATAAAGTGCAAATTGTTGTTCAGCAGATTTTACACTCATAGGTATCTTTGAGTAAGTTACATTTGAAGAACTTGCGGTAGAGTTACCAACTGAAGATTGAGGTTTTGAGGAAGTACTTCCACCCGAAACAAAGCATATATCACCATCCATGTTCATTACCACGTGACCATCTTGAGTAGAGTTTGGTTTGCCGCCTGAGTAATAAGCGGTTGATTCTGTTCTATAGCTTGAGTTAGGAGAGCCTTTTCCACAATACATTCCCAGATCCTAAACCTGATCAGTAGGCGTCTCTTTCCTTATCATATTGAGGTCATAGTTACATAACTTGTTGACCACCTTTTCCATATCAAAGCTTTTAAACTCTTTATCTTCTCGCATTAAAACTGTATACATCTCCCATTTTGGTGGAAGTGCATCAAGAAGTTTTTCTACAATTTCACTTTCAGTATACTTTATGGATTAATTATTCAACTTGGTCATCAAATGTTAGTATCTTGTGATGATGTCATCAAGTGATTCATTTTTAAAGTACTTGAACACTGAGAATTGAGTTTTCAACAATTTTGTCTTTGAGTTTTGAATTTCGACATTTCCTTCATAACGGTTTTCCAATGCTTCCCATAATTCTGTTACAGACTTGTACTTCCTGAACATATGAAGAATCTCTTGAGGCAGTGCCATGGTTATTGCTGCTAATGCTTTCCTTTCTGCTTCATACATTTTCTTCTCATCATCCTCTATCTTATTATACTTCTTTAGTTGCTCACGACCTTCAAACTCAGTTGTTGGAGGAATATAGCCATCTTGAATACATACGCACATCTTTGCATCTTGGTATTTCACGTACTGCTCAAACCTGTCTTTCCAAGCAACAAAATCAGTCCCTTTAAGTAACTTTGGAGCTTTAGTCGCCGACCCAACTTCTACCTCCATCTTTACCAGTTCAGTGATATTTATTGAAGTCATATTAAACCGAAATGAGAGCTGAAACTTTACCAACTTTATTCTGTGAACAGTATATATGCGAAGTTAAATTAACTTCGCCAACACAATAACTTCGCTTAGGGCGAAGTTAGATTGTATTAACTAAGTTCGGTGTGTGTTAACTTCACCAATAACTTCGCTGTCTCTTAACTTCGCCAGATTATATATCTTCGCCAAAAACCCAGTTACGATTGATGGCAACTTCGCTGGTCAATCTGCTATGATTATTTGATTGTTTCTTGGATTTCGAAGGGTTTGAGGGTAACAGTGTGTGCGACTTGGGAGGTATAGTAAAGAAATGTACTGACTGAACGGTGTTTTACGTGAAACGATTCCGCGAAAAGTCTAGCAGAACAATTTTAACACTTGTGTGATAATCCCGAACCATACAATCACGAGAAAATGCTCTGATACCAATTGTAGGTTCCAGCCGGATCTACATAGGAATATCTCGTACACGAAGGGTGCGGAATCCCCTAAGTATGCGATTACGAGTGTATAAACGAGATAACAGAATGAACACGTAACAAACACAAACCCGTAAAACAAAGGCTTAATTGTTATTAGCTTCAAGAGCCCTTAACCGATAAGCCAGCCGTCCACAAACAAATGACAAGAAGACTTACAAACCAAAAGGCCTAAGTTAGGTTATATAAACATGCGACAACTTCGCCAAACACCCTTGGCGAATTTGTCCCTAACTTCGCCTATATACTAAGTTCACCACTAACATAACACAAACCATTAAGTTCATCAAAACGTAACAAACAATGTCACGATTACAGACACGATAAACTAAAGACAAATGAACTACTGGCACATTGCACCAACACCGTGACAAAATTTTTTTTCTAAATATCATTTTTATACAAACAAAATGTAATATAATAATATCGATACAAATGTTTTATTTTTAAAATAAATCACACAAATTTTGATTTGCCATTTAGAACTAATAATGCATAAATATATCAAAAACTTATTAAAAAGTCATAAATAAAGATTATTATATGAAATAAACTAAATTTACGTATTACATATCATAATTGTGACGACTCAAGGTGGATCTTTAAAACATCATTTATTATTTTTAATATTTTTTTATGAACAATCTAAATATAAATAATTTAATTAAATTATTTTTAAATCATAACTAATGTACACAAAATTATACATCTTTTATACATCAAATATGCTCCAATATTTGATATTTCATTGGAATTTTAGTTAGAAATGATACTTAACTTTTAATTTAAATTTACAAGGATAAACGAGCTAATAAAAGAGAGACAAAGAGTTTTCTAGAAGAAATGGCAATGATATAAACTTCCAGACATTAAGCATGCCCTATGCCCAGGAAGATACAAACCGTGTCTAGTCAGGCACAACCATGTGCTCATTTAGGCACAACCTGGTGTTTACCATAACAAAAGAAAAGTACAACTTGTCATCTATCGAGGTCCAGCACACCCAATGCCTAGGAAGACACAACCAATATCTTGTTGTAACATCCCAAAATTTCATATTTCTATGAAAAAATTACAAATTTTGTCCTTTTGAATTACATAGATTATGGAATGGGTTCTATATCAAAAATAGTTTCACTCGTTGTCCTTTATTTGGATGTTTGGCATGGTTTTTGTCCTTTAAGCAAACACCCTTTAACTTTTCTCGTTAAACAGTCCCATGTGCATAAAATATGATGGGCATAATCGTCTTTTTCCCTACCCCTTCTCTTTCCTCCTTCTCACCCATTAAACAACCCCATGAATAATTACAGAACCTTTCACCTCATTATCAACCCTAGTACCTTCAACAATCACAAGCATGTCTACACGGTGGTATCCATCTTGTCCACATCTGGAAAGGTTCAAAAGATCTAAACAACGTGGAACAAACTAATTAAGTTTAAGGTTAATAAGCCAGCTCAATCAACTGAATATCCCAAACCCTAACATTCCTACAATCAAAAAACCCAACCAGTCTTGGCCGACAATACTCATCGCCGTCACACGCACCGGTCCGATTCCAACTCACCATCACATTCTTCTTCTCATCAAACCTCACCACAGATTCCAACCCTTGGCCATTAATCTCACCACCACCTGTTATCCCCACATACTCTGCCACCACCACGTACCACTGCTCTCTCTCTCTCTCCTCATGATAATCCTCCAGCCTCGTCCCGCTGTACACCATCGCCTTCTTCTGCACCACCAACACAATGCCAGACTTCAACCACACCGTCGTTGTTAAGTACTTCCCCGGCATAGTCATCCATGGCTTCAAATCACACAGAATCTTCGGGAATAATTTGGGAATTAGGGTTTTTAAATTATAAAGGGTTTTAATTATTTTAAGTGTGTTGAAGTTTAATAGGTAAGGAGGAGGAAAGAGAAGGGGTAGGGGAAAAGACGATTATGCCCATCATGTTTTATGAACATGGGCCTGTATAACGGGAAAAGTTAACGGGTGTTAGCTTAAAGGACAAAAACCATGACAAACATCCAAATAAAGAACAAAGAGTGAAACTATTTTTGATAAAGGACCCATTCCATAATCTATGTAATTCAAAAGGAGAAAATTTGTAATTTTTTCTATTTCTATTTTATAATTAAATAGATTTTGGGAAATAAAATATAGAAGTCTTGAAAACTGTTTCAACAAATAAATATTTAAATAACATAAATATGCATATATACAAGTACTTTTACAATTTGTTATATTTCATAAAATTCATGAGTATTGTATGTTAAATTCTTTATATGTAAGTTATAAAGGTTGTGTTTTATTATATCGGAAGTCCAAGACCTAGAGAAGTAAACTTTGTTGTAGAAATAAATGCATCACTTCTTGAGATAACGAACTTGATACACAAAAACCACTCTCTTAACATCATTATTCCAGAAGATTGAAGGCAAGAAGAAGCTCTTGAAGATCTATACAACATCAAGGAGTTCTAAGTATTCACATAACCATCTAGCTTCGTTCTTGCGTTAGATTATCTTAAATTTAATTATGAATGCTATGTTATTCTATTTTGATGTATATTTCATTATTATCATGAGCTAAACTCTTCATATCACCTTAACTTATGATGAAACTTGATAAATTTTGATTGTTTGAAATAATATATGATAATTTTATGTTGAAATAATGACTAATTCTTGGTTATTCTTTGATAAAATATTGTGTTTAAACAATTGAGTTAGTATACAAGAATTATAAATGATACGTCTTGTTATGTTGAAAGACACTTTATCATTTATTTATAAATGTTATTCATGCAACTTTATTACTTTTAATCTAGAAATAGTTAAAATAATTCATGTATGTTAACATGAAAATTGCTCAAACACATATCCTCATGTTTAGATTTGAAAAGATTGAACATTTGTTATGAATTGATATTCTTGTAAAGTAATATTATTAATATTTTGTTAACACAACTATTTTGATATCACACTTGGGTTGAAATTCATAAATCAAAGGAATACTTGAAATTTTTCTAATTTAATCAACCATAGGTGAATTAGGTGTTTTTCATTTGATCTTTCCGACCGGGTGTTAGATTTGAGTTTCATAATTGAATGATAATCTATATCCTTACATTTCAACATAAAGGTTCACTTACAATTATGATTTGAGGTGATTAGTTTGTATAATTTATACTAGTTTTTTCAAAAAATAAAGGGTATTGTTATCTATAACTAGTAACTACTCTTTTTTATAAAAAATAAAATAGTGAATTTATCACATATTTGATTTTACCATCATTAGAAGTCAAGTGAATTCTAAAGTTAAGGTGATAGCTTTTAAATCTTGAATATTTTCATTATCATTTTTTACTTGTTTAAATTATTGTTATAATTTACTTTAAAAAAAACTTTTAAAAACTAAAACTTTTAAGATAATTTCTTATGGTTATTTCAATGCAAAGATTTAATATTGAAATTTACGTGTCCGCGGATAGATACTCGGTTCTTACCGCGACTATGTTACTTACACGATCGGTACACTTGCCATTTGTGTGTGTTTTATTAAGTTTAGGTGAAAACCCATTTTTAACACCCGATTTCGTGTAAAAAATAATAAAATATTTATATATACACCGCACACACATCAAGGTTTTTGCGCCGTTGCCGGGGACATGGTAAAATTTTAATAACAATCCAAGTTCTTATTTTAATTGTTGTTTATATTTGTTAAAAAAAATCTTAGTTAACTTAAAAAAAATGTTTAATTTATTTCCGCTTTACTTTTAGTTCATTTTTACTTGTTTAGTTTGTTTATATAATTTCTTAAGTAATGAATGTCCACCACGCCCGCACTGAACTTGTTTCACCACTTTCGGAACACGAACGTCGCCTTCCCCAAAGGTTATGCAACCGTTCTCATTTAGTAGCTGAGACAATCGAAAACAAGGCATTTGCTCACGTAACAACCGAAGAAACCACAACGGAACAAAACATGGCGGCACCAAATGGGACAGAAAACAAACCTAACATGAACCAATACGGAAAACCGACCCTCGAAGGTTATGGAAATGGCGTGGCACCACTGGAATCACTGAAAAATTTGAAATCAAATCCAGCACCATTAATATGGCGAAAAATTCTGTTCAATTCCATGGGCTTCTTGATGAAGACCCCTTATCTCATATCTCTCGATTTTTTAGAATCTACGGTACTTTTAAAATCCAAAACTGCTCTAAGGACAAAATTAGGCTGAAGCTCTTTCCCTTCTCCCTTCGAGGTTATGCCTTGGATTGGCTAGAGTTAATGCCATCTGGAACTATTATCAGTTGGGACCAGATGGTAGAGTAGTTTCTCCTTAAATACTTTCCACCAGACAAAACCACAAAGTACCGAGCCAGTATCACGAGATTCAAAATCTACGAAGACGAATCGCTGTACGCAGCCTAGGAGAGGTACACGAACTTGCTAAGACGATGTTCACACCATGAGATAAACAAATGGCTCCAAGTCCAAACATTCTTCGACGCCCAATCAAGCCAAAACAAGCAGGAAATCGACCAAATTGCTGGTGGGGATATTGGAACCAAATCTCCAAACGAAGCATTCAAAATTCTAGAGAAAGCAGCCAAGAAAAGCTTCGCTTACAACCCACCAAGATCCGCACCATCACACAAGGGTATGCACCAAGTCGACTCCAACACTCTTGTCACTTCACAACTCGAAGCATTCTCGAAGAAACTTGAGAAACTACAAACAGAGTTGGTATAAGCAAAGTCCAAGTGCGACACTTGTGGGGGCAAACACAACACGAACTAGTGCCCACAGAGCATAATGGTTGGAGAAGTCGTTTTCGTAAGCCGAAAAAAAAAACTCCTTCGAGAATACATGCAACCCTTGTTGAAGGAATCATCCAAATTTCAGCTAGAGGGATGGAGAAAACGACCAAGAACCACCTGGGTTTGATAAACATCCTTTCAACCAAACCCAAACCTCCGAACCCAAGACTCAATACCATTTCAAAGAGCCAAATGCCAGTCAACAAACAACCAACGAAACCACAACAAATAGTCTTCTAACACAATTGTTAGCCAACACTGAAACTGCAAACAAGCTAGATTAGCAAAGGAACAGACTAACCAAAGAGAGATTCCAAAAAGAATTAGATAGAGCTAAGGAATTAGAAGACACACTTGCAAAACATTGAAACTCAAGTGGGTCAACTCGCTTAACTGTTCTCTGAGAGACAACCAGGTGGCCTTCCAAGAAACACAGTGAACAACCCGAACGCAGCTGTAAATGCAGTCACCTTGAGGAGTGGTACAACCACTATGGTTACCGAACCAACCTCAGAACCAACAACCATAGAAAAGGAGACTGAGATTCCTGAAGGGGTGCAAGAGAGGCTAGTCCCAACAAGTACCGCACGAACAAAGGAACCAATCCGAACCTATGTTCCTTCAATTCTTTATCCAACGTGTTTGAAGAAAGAAAGGTTGAGGCTCAATATAAAAAATTCCTCGAGCTATTCAAGCAACTCCACATCAGCATCCCATTCGTTGAAGCACTTTCGCAAATGCCAAAATATGCCAAATTTTTGAAAGATGTTCTCACCAACAAGAGGAAGTTGGGGGAGCTATCCCATGTCACATTGAGCGAAGAATGTTCAGCCATTCTAAAAAAAAGCTTCAAGAAAAAATGTCTGATCCAAGGAGTTTTACTATTCCTTGCCTTTAGTTTGTCTGTTACCAATGCCCTGGCCGACGTATGAGCTAATATCAATTTGATGCCTTAGGCGGTTTTTCGAAAATTAGGGATAGGTGAACCAAAACCCACCCGCATGAGTATCCAGTTAGCTGACCCTTCCATAAAATACCCTCGGGGCGTTGTTGAGAACATGTTAGTTAAGATTGACAAATTCGTGTTCCCAATAGATTTTGTGATCCTCTACATGGATGAGGACAAGAATTTACCCCTCATCTTAGGGAGACCCTTCCTAGACATGGCGAGAGCACTCATAGATGTTTGCACGTGCGAACTAACTCTTAGAGTAAATGATGAGAAATGTTACATTCGACATAGGTAGATCCATGCAGTACCCATAACACCATGATGATTCACTTTATTGCATTGATGTTATTGATTCCATTGGGAGTTTCCATGTGAGGGATTCCGCCATACCGAATGCTCTTGATACATAAATTCCTTATAAAAGCTATCTCTGAACCCATACAGGCGTATCACATCATGGAATAAGTCATCGAACTGGAGAACCAAGAAACATCTTCACCATAAGAAGTTTTCGAAGTTGTCGATCTCAAACATGAAACCAAAGTTAAACCATCCACCGAGGAACCACCAGCCTTGGACTTAAATACTTGCCAACTCACTTGGAGTACGCTTTCTTGGAAAGTGAATCTCAACTCCCTGTAATCATCTCGGCCAGATTGTTGATTGACGAGAAGAAAAAATTTCTCGAGGTTCTTAAACTTCATAAGAAATCCATTGCATGGAAGATTATGGATATAAAGGGCATTAGCCCTACGTTCTGCACTCATAAAGTTCCTCATGGAGGAAGACTACAAACCTGTAGTTCAACATCAAAGGCTTATGAATCCCAACATGTAGGATGTCGCGAAGAAAGAAGTATGCAGGGTTAATCTATCCTATTTCTGATTCACCTTGGGAGCCCAGCTCAAGTTGTACCCAAGAAGGAAGGAATGATTGTGGTAATGAACAAGAAAGATAGCTTATACGAATGAGAACTGTCACAGGCTGGAGGGTATGCATTGACTACCGCAAGCTTAATGTCTCCACAAGGAAGGATCATTTTACACTCCCTTTCATTGATCAAATGCTTGAACACTTGTCTGGGAAAATGTTCTATTGCTTCCTTGATGGGTTTTCTGGTTATTTTCAAATTCCCATTGCTCCTGAAGATCAGGAAAAGACTACATTCACATGACCTTATGGCACATTTTTCTACCGGAGATTGCCCTTTGGGTTGTGCAATGAACCTGCTACCTTTGAGCGTTTCATGGTAGCATTTTCCATGAGATGATCGAGCACTCAATGGAAATCTTTCATGGACAATTTTTCTGTTTTTGGAGACTCTTTTGATCGTTGTCTTAAGAACTTGGAGAAAATGTTGACAGTATGTTAAGAAGTAAATATTGTTATTAATTGGGAAAAATGTCATTTCATGGTTCATGAAGGCATTTTTCTCGTTCACAAGATTTCCCAAGCTGGACTTGAAGTTGACAGAGCAAAAATGAAACAATTTCCAAACTCCCACCTCCAACAAATGTCAAAGCAATCAGGAGTTTTCTTGGTCATGAGGGTTTTTACCGCCGCTTCATTAAAGATTTTTCAAAAATCGCTCGACCAATGACCCAACTCCTTGAAAAAGATGCACCATTTATTTTTCTAAAGAGTGTTTGAAAGCATTCAATATTTTGAAAGACAAACTTGTCAATGCTCCGATTATGGTTTTTCCAGATTGGACATTACCATTCGAAATCATGTGTGATGCAAGAGATTTTGCTGTGGGAACGCTTCTAGGCCAAAGGAAAGATAAGCATTTTCACCCAATCTACTACGCCAGCAAGACTCTTAACGATGCACAAGAAAATTACACAACCAATGAAAAGGAGTTGTTGGCCGTGGTGTTTGCATTCGACAAATTCATATCTTATCTTATTCTTTCGAAAACTATCGTTTACACCGACCATGCAACCATTCGCTATCTTTTCAACAAGCAAGATGCAAAGCCTCGAATAATTCGTTGGATCTTGCTGCTTCAAGAATTTGAAATCGAAATTCAAGACAATAGAGGTGCAGAAAATGTCGTTGCCGATCATATTTCGCGTTTGGAGTGCTCAGCTTCACACAAATCACTGGGTTCTCACATAAATGACAATTTCCCCCATGAGGTTCTTATGCATATTCAAATGATTTTGAAAGAAGATAAATATGAGTGCCCTTGGTTTGCCAATTATGCAAACTATTTAGCATGTGGTATCATGCGAAAAGGTTTAACACACCAACAACGTAAATTTTTTTTTCTGATCTTAAGTATTATTTTTGGGAAGATCCATACTTGTTAAAAGTGGGGCAAATCAGATTATACGCAGGTGTATTTTCGGAAACGAAGCCATGAAAATTCTTAAAAAATTTCCGTGAAGGACCCACTGGAGGACACCATAGTGTAATCCTCGCAGGTAAAAGGGTGTTTGATTCAGGATTCTTTTGTCCCACAGTGTTCAAAGATGCCCATTCCTTGATTCAATCTTGCGATGCTTGTCAAAAAATTGGGAATATTTAATCTTGAAACGAAATGCCCCAAAATAGCATTCAAGTTTGTGAAATCTTTGATGTTTGGCGAATTGACTTCATGGGACCATTTCCAAGTTCCTTTGAAAATTGATACATTCTAGTAGCAGTTGACTACGTTTCTAAGTGGGTTGAGACATAATCCCTCCCCACTAATGATGCTAGGGTTGTTGCCAAATTCCTTAAAACGTTGTTTTTACGATTCGATACTCCGAAAGCTTTAATCAGTGATCGAGGGACCCAATTTTGCAATGCCCAAACAGAAAAAGCCTTGTCTCGATATGGAGTGCACCATCGATTCTCAACACCATATCATCCACAAACTAGTGGACAAGTTTAAGTCACAAACATAGGCATCAAAAGAATTCTCGAGAAAACAATTGGCTTGAACCGCAAGAATTGGGATGAAAAGCTTGACGATACTCTTTGGGCTCTTCACACTGTTTACAAAACACCCATTAGCACAACACCATCTAAACTTGTGTATGGGAAAGTGTTCTATCTACCCATTGAGCTTGAACATAAAGCTTATTGGGCTTTAAAAATTGTGAATCTCGACTTTGCTTGTGCAAGTGAAAACAGATTTGTTCAAATCCATGAACTCGAAGAGTTAAGGAACCAACCCTGTGAAAATTCATCACTTTACAAGGAAAGGACAAAAAGGTTGCACGATGCTCGCATGAATGACCACAAGCAATTCCAAGTAGGCAATCGTGTATTGTTATACAACTCCCTCCTTCGTCTATTTCTTGGAAAACTTAAATCTCGTTGGTTAGGCCCATACTTGGTAAAGATGGTTTTTGATTACGGGACCGTGGAAATCAAAAATGGAGATGGTCCGTCATTTAAAGTCAATGGTCATCATTTAAAACTCTACGTCGAAGGACAAATTGGAACCGTCTCGGAGGTAATGTTCGTCCATTCCAAGAACCCTTGAAAGAAAGTCTTGGGTCTAGCCAGGACCCTTAACCAAAATCTTGGCACTTGCACATAGTTTTTGCTTTAAAAAAAACTCTTTTTCAGAAAATGTCTAGACAGTTTTTCAGCATATTTGGGTACTAGTTGTCCATCTATGTTTCCACCAACATTCTTCAGGGGCTAGAATTTAAATTATATTAGAAACCTTTTCACCCATTTCATCAATACCCGACCCGTTAAACCAAACCGTGTTCGCAAACCCGATTACAATTGGGTTGTCTTGGACCTCAATTCTCGTCACTTTTATAAAAATTGGATCAATGTATAATTGTACTTACCATCTTCGGCCTAAGCGACAACTTAATTAAGTTAATATGATCAAAATTGATTCACTTTTCGAATTGGACTCGGCCGACACTAAGTGGACGTGTTATACAATATATAGATAGTTATAATTCAATTAAATCTCCAATTACAATCTCCTAACCCTAGTCGTCCTTAACCTCAACTTAATTTGATTTTCGTTGTTGTTTGATAGTCTGTTCATCATCACTTATCGCCGACCAAAGTTTCCGTAAATTAGCCTCTATTAACATCGGTTAAAGGTAATTACATTATAAGGTTTTGTTCGTCTGGTTTCAATTAACCCTAACCCTAACCTAAAATATATTAACAACAACAAATTTATTCAGTTGTGATGTTAGGGTTTATATTGAATTGGGTTTTCTGTTCTGTTAATTTATAAATTATCAGTTTGATGTATTAACCAGGTTAGACACCGGCCTAATTGGATGGTTCACCCTTGGTTAAGTTGGTGTATGGCAAGTCGCGGGTTCGAGACCAACCACCCCCCTTTTTTATTTTTGGTAAATTGATTTTAATAATCTATTTTAATTAATAATAGTTATAAAAATTAGTAAAATAAATTATGTTTTTATAAAAATGACCATGTTCTTGTGTTTTTCCCACATCTTCATTAAAATTATATCCATGTGTGTGTATATATATATATATATAATAGAAACTGGTAAAATTTCTTAAGATTTATATAAATAAAAAATTATTAAATATATTTAAATAGGTTACATTTACTTTTATAATTACCAAAAATATACATTATATATATATATATATATAAAAGAATCAACTAACTAATTTATTTTTATAAAGATGTATTTTATAACTTTTTTTAATATTTATATATATTAAACAAGTAACATTACATAATAAAATATATTATTGAATAAAAAAACTGAAAGATCTATAAACTAAATAAGTTTAAATAATCTATAACAAAATAATAATTAACCATCACACTCTCAAACCCTATCCTATCCGAAAATTTTGTATATTGATTTCCACATTAAATCTTTACTAGGCTATATCGTCAACGATTGAATCGCCGATCTTCATTCTTATTATCTTGTTATTCGCGTTTGCTCATCTGATAAGGTGAGTATCACATTCTCCCTTTTTAACTCATATTTACTGTTTTGGGGATGTATGCGTTACTACATATTTTATTATTATTTAATACACAAATTGCAACTGTTAGTCAAGTGTGTTTAACAATTTATGCCTAAAGTGTTATATGCTTGTATGCTCTATTTGTTTCTCATTCGGAGAGCTCCGTCATAATCTCATAATAGTATGATCATACGACCGTCGTGGTAGCCATCGTTCAGTCCAACTGGCATCGCGCTTACCGGAAACTTATTTATTTGCTCATTGGTTAAATTACTTATCTCACTTGATATAGTTTGCACTTTTATTTATCATAATATATTCACAAAATCTAGTTTTTTACTCACTTAACCTAGTGTTGATAAAATTATTGTATTTTTAACGCATATGCAGGTCACCGTGTGATATGATTATCAAGTTTGTTTGAAGAAACTTAGGATTGCATGCTAGAGAGAAGGAACAAGAACTTAAATTTTTATTTTTTCATTACTTATTTTATTCATGGTTTATGTAATTTGGTATTTGAAATGTGTTGGATTATTTAAATTGGAATAATAGATATTATAATTTTAAATATTGCATGATAGTACATTGAGAGCTGTGAGCAATCAGCTCATGCCCCGACATTTTCGTCATAGGCTGGGGTGTGACACTACTGTTCATTACATTAAAGGATGAAATACATTAATTATGGTGGTAAGTTATGTTAATAAATTAAGCACGGATCTCTACTCATCAATGAATAGGATCTGCCTATTTATAGGCACAGACCCCATTTGATAACATCACTAACGAATGGGGTGATCCCATTCACGAATGAGCTCTTATTCGTTATATCTCTATAACGAATGAGCTCACATTTGTTATATCTCCATAACGAATGGGCTCCTTACTTAACTAATAGGCTAGTCTATATAGAATTAACCCATTCTCTATATAATCTATAGCGAATGGCAATATTAAATTAAACATAAAGACTAGACTATCTCTAACTTATTTGATCGGCTACGGACAACAAATCATGAACTAACAGACTCCCCCTTTTCCATAGCTGTCGAATGCTTTAACTTTGAACTGTAAATCATCAGTAAAACTCCCCACTGACAGTTGATTCTCGGGCTTGTGCAAACAGACAAACTTTAAATTTTTTGAGCAAACCAATAACTCGTAGCTTCTCGTATCAGATCTCCCCCTCAAGTAAGCATCTCCAGGCGATCATCTTGATCATCCAACTGACATATGATATGGTTCAATCTTGCAACAATCAGTAAAAAGTCATCAGGTATCCATCAACACCGGTAAAGAAAACATATCTTTACGTTTAACCTCGTCACAGATCTTCATGAAGAACCCAATCATTCGAAATATTTTACTTCGGTTTTCCTTTTCTTGATAACGTCCATCTCAAATTAACTCTTTGAAGCTCTTCTACATCCCATTCGCTTAGATGCACTAATGTTTTGAGCATATGATACAGAGATCCAACCTCCACTAATCAATCCTATATGATCTGATTCTTCAATCTAATGACAAGACTGTATTGCATTTTTCAACAAAAATCAACCCGTTCTAGAATTGTCACCCTCAACAGAAGTAATCCGCCGAATACTAGTAGCCAACATAGTCAGGATCAAAGTCTCTCAGAAAGAAGTAAACGAACAGACACTCGTATCCCACAAAGTCAGTTTTCACTCTTGAGCAAATCAATCAATAATCGAAGAACAATTACAGTCTTGAACCCAGTCAAACATAGCTTTGCAACCATGAATTACCACCCAAATTGTAGTAATTTTGCAAGAAACCATTGCAAACGTAGGAAGACATAAGCCAAATTAACTCATATGAAATTTCTATGTCCCTTTTTCTTGACAAATTCGACAAGGTCTTGAACAACCTTCAGAAATCTTAAACAAACTTCTCTTTAAATTAATCGTGGTCTCTCCATCAGCCAGTAGAAACGCGCAAAAAGTCGGCCAAAAAATATGTCACCAAAATTTTCATGAAGAGTGCCCTACATATTAGAAATATCCTAGAAAAATTTCGTTTAAGAAAATTTTTCTAAAATACTCTCTTTTTTATTTATATTTTTTTAACTTAAACCAATAACGAATGAGTTTCAAAGAACAAATGAGGCTGCATTTGTTATCCCCATACGTTAATCTGATCACATTCGTTGATCAGACTCTCATTCGTTAAAAACAGTTTCCTCATACGTTAAGCTTGTCTTCATTTGTTAACAAGTCCAAATACGTTAACAACCCTCATTCGTTAAACCCATTAATGAATGAGCTTATACATTGACTAGCCCACATTCGTTACACATTGAACAGATGGAAACTACATTCGTTATTAATAACCATTCCCATTCGTTATAACCATACTCATTCGTTAGAACAGTTAGAAGAATGATGCCATACGCTAAGAAAATCCAAATCCGTTAATTCCAATAATGAATGAGTTGTTGGAACAGTTACTGTAGCGCCGGAAAAGCGCAAATCACCAGAAAATACGGTTACATCGCTAGAAAATACAGTTATATAATCGAAAAATACATTTACCATCGTCGGAATATGAAAATCCAAGCTCCATCCATGGAAGATTCATCAAATCTTCATAACTAACCATGAAAATTAACACGAACACTTGGATTTTCATCACAATCATGAATCAATCATCAATATAACTTAACAACCACTGAATCATCATTAATATGATCAAACAATTGATAAACATCAATGGCGGAGTCTTTAGTTCACCATAATTAAGTCACCAAAAATATACAGGGGACTTCGTATTTCATCTATAAACACGAATCAGTATTTAATTCTATCAATAATACATTAACTTGATCCAAATATAATAAAACAGTAAGCTTGCTTAAAGAACATGAACAAACACGTTTTTGATCAGGTTAATCAAAGAATTGACGTACCACGAGAAACCTTCTGCTCCGATACCAGTTGAGAATGCGTTAAATCATGAAGAGACAAGATCT
Source organism: Bidens hawaiensis (assembly GCF_021521415.1). Taxonomy (NCBI): domain Eukaryota; kingdom Viridiplantae; phylum Streptophyta; class Magnoliopsida; order Asterales; family Asteraceae; genus Bidens; species Bidens hawaiensis. The sequence continues at coordinate 3,510,035 of NW_027491017.1, forward strand.
AGCCGCTAACACGATACATCAATACGTTAAATGATGAAATAAATTAAATGATGAAATACATCAATACACTAACACGAATACTTTACTATTCTTTACATTAAAGGATGAAATACATTATGGTGGATAAGTTATGGAGAGAATCCGACATGGTAACAGCGTTTTGATAAATTAAACACGTATGTCAACTCATCAATGAATAGGATCTGCATATTTATAAGCACAGACCCCATTCGTTAACATCACTTACGAATGGGGTGATCCCATTCACGAATGAGCTCCCATCCATTATATCTCCGTAACGAATGGGCTCCTTACTTAAAGAATATCCTAGTTTATAACGAATGGACCCATTCACTATAAAATCCATAGCGAATGACCATATTACATTAAACATAAAGACTATACTATCTCTAACTTATTCGGTCGGCTACGGACAATAAATCACGCACTAACAAATAATAATAATAATAATAATAATAATAATAACAACAACAACAATAACGTTAATAATAATGATAGTATGAAGAAAGAAGAAATGAGGAAAAGAGGGAAAAGGTTAGAGGAGTTTAGCTGGGATACTATAAGAATGAGTGAAACTAGATCTAAACATAGATATGAGGTAGTGCAGTTGGTTAACGCTTTGCACTAGGGAGCCGGTGTTCGAGGGTTCGATTCTCGAACCCAACAAACGTTTTTTTAAAAACAAGGAGCAATGAACAGGAGCATCCAGAAGTCCGAACACCAAAACCGAAACCTGAATCCAGTTCACCAAAATCCGAACCCATAAACCCAAACCTCAAACCTAGACCATCGAACCCCGAAGTACCCAAACCCGAACCACCATAGCCCGAACCCCGAAGCCAGATACCCAAGCGCAATACTGTTCAAGCCAATCAGGTAGGTAAGGAAGACTGGGTCAGAAGCATGTTGGGTTTGGTCCTTGGCATAAGTTAGCCAAATTGGTTACTCGTGGGTTTGGTTCAAATTAACAAAGTTGATCCAAGGCAAAACAAACCAAATTAACCGAACTAACCACCCAAACCTGAACCACCATAGCCTGAACCCTGAACCCATATACCCAAGCCCAATACTGCTCAAACCCATCAGGTAGGCAAGGAAGACTGGGCCAGAAGCATGTTGGGTCTAGTTCTTGGGCTAAGTTAGCCAAATTGGCTATTCTTTGGCTTGATTCAAATTAAGAAAGTTGAACCAAGGCAAAACAAACCGAACTAACCAAGCTCGTCTATCCCCTTAAGTCCCATTAACTTTTTAGATTATGAGTTAGCCGATAACTAAAAGAAACACACACACACATATATATATGTATATAATCAAATGAAAAGGGAAACATACTTAATAAATTAAAATAATATATATCAATTTATAATCAAAGGAAGGAACAAAATGATAAACTAAAGATATAAATCAAGAACGCCAAAAATAGAACGAAATCAGTATCCCATTATAGCCGTTAAACTAAACAAGCGAGCTTAGCTTATCTAGTACAATAATTAACTAAAACACATACTTAATTAGTTCTGTTAGATAGTTACATGGTTAATTAACAAATATATGTAACACCCCGTAACCGCAGCGGAAACGTAACCAAGGCGCCACAGACACCTTTGATATCAACCACATTGTTTATAAAGAAAACTGAATACATTAATATACTTCAAATTACATTATCTCATATTTCATTACCGTCTAGGTGATACACACATCATACAATACGATACATAATTCTATTTAATATAATGTATCCTAACATCCTGCACGCAAATCTTACACACATCAAGCACTTAGCACGTAAGCAATCCCTTCATCTTAATCGTACCTGAAAAGCATGTGAGAAAACGGGTCAACTACGAATAGTTGGTGAGTTTCACAATTTGAGTAAACCATGATAAATCATTATCATAATATAATATTATCGATGTAATTATGCTGAGCCCACAAGTGAAACCTCTGTTAACCCAGTACTGTACCCGTTCCAGGGGCAATGTTAACCCAGAAACACTTCTAGGGACATCTGGGGACACTGTTAACCCAGTACAGTACCCATTCCGGGGGCAATGTTAACCCAGAAACACTTCTAGGGACATCTGGGGACACTGTTAACCCAGTACTGTACCCATTCCGGGGGCAATGTTAACCCAGAAACACTTCTAGGGACATCTGGGGACACTGTTAACCCAGTACTGTACCCATTCCGTACAATTCCCGTACAATCAAATATTTATAAATACACGCAAATCCATGCGTTCAGTATGTACTTAAACATTTCAATAGTAACATGCTTTCTGCCCCGGGAAAATATTTAAAAACAATTCAGAAAAAGGGGCTCGTGAAACTCACCTTAGCACATGCAAGCAAGTAACAACAATCATTATCAGTTAACACGTCCAATCTGTAATATGATCCCTACGATCGTTATTATACAATTATTGTTTATATAATCTTTAACCGTATCAACCGGTACATCTGGGGACACTGTTAACCCAGTACTGTACCCGTTCCGGGGGCAATGTTAACCCAAAACTGTACCCGTTCCGGGGGCAATGTTAACCCAGAACACATCTCCGGACTCAGATTGTGATATCGTTTAGAGTTCAGTAGTCAATATTACTGTTAGTTTATTTTCCCCGTTTTGCGTGCCTAGCACAGTTATCCGTTTTTACGTTTCAAAAATGAGTTTGGTCACACACGACCCGAAAATAGTGGTTGACTGATAATTTAATTAAAGTTGTGAAATTAGAGCTCGGTTTAGACGCCCCGATTGGCCGCGGGACCCGTTTCCGTCTTTAGTGCACCGGAAACTGTTAAATCGTTTAAAATTACCCAAATCATCCGAATTATTTTCGGATGATTTATTTTTACTTGTTTAACTCAGTTATATGAAAATAGTTCATTTTTAGGGTTTTTATACACCAGTCAGCTCGTCTACCCGAACTTTGCTGGTTTACGCGTTTTATATTATAAAAGTTCACTTTTATTCCAAATAAATATCCGTTCATCCTCGGATCTTGAGATTTTGCAAAAATAACATTTTGACAGTGGGTAAATTTATAAAAATATTTTCAGAATTAATTTTTATATTTATAATTTATTTATCTATTTTTAAACACCATTTAAACACTAAATATGTCGTAAATACCAAACGACCTTAGAAAAACCCCAAATTTTTCCTGGATGACCCCTGCCATCTCCATAGTCCCCTGTAATTTTTCCAGAACCAAAATCTCTTTTTACATGCCATTTTCACTAAAACCAAGCTAGAAAACCCTAGAACTCGTTTAACCGAAAAGCCTACTTAGACTTCTCCAACTGACCTAATATTTTGTGTGTGACTTATACATGTTATAAAAAGGTTATTTGGAATTTTCCAGAATTTATCATGATATTTAAGTATTTTTCACCATTTTTAGCCAAAACCGAGCATTAAATTCACCAAATATTCATCCTTTATCCAAAAATTACCAGAATTTCACAGAACTCTTATTTTCATGTGTAGATCATCCCTGTGAAATTTCGTAGCCTAACTCTAAACATACCACAATCTGTCCAAAAATCCATAACCGAACATAAACCGAATATACCTTTTGTTTTTCGCCACTATAAGCTACACACTCGTCTTTCCGCCTTATCTACCACTAAATACAGAACCTACAACCATAATACCACAATACCAAGCAAGTTACACTCACAATCAAGCCTCTTACACTATAGTTTCGGTTATTGTTTCAAAACTAAAGTTTAAACCGTAAAAATTCGTTTTTGGTCCGTTTAACTCCTTTCTTGGACCAAGATCCCTTGTATAACCCGTATACATCACTTGATCATGCAAGAATCGGTTTTCATCTCCGGTTTTCACCCTTTTTCACTTGAAACCTCATTTTTCTTGCAAATAAACTCAAGAAACGAAGATGGAAACGTAAATAACTCGACTTTTTACCTCGGTTTTCTTGCTAAAAACTCGGGTTTTTAGATGATATTGTGGAGAGAATTGAAGAAGGAGATTGAATGCTTGTAAAAAAAATATAAAAGTGGCAAAGGAGGCTGCCGATCGGAATGTATGAGGGGGGTGGGTGGGACCCACCTCTCCATTTCTAGCCACATGTTTAGATTCTCGAAATCCGGATAACGTTTTGGATAATCTGGTTCAGTTTGTTTTTTGGTTAAATGTCTAATTCGGCTTAAAACGAGGTTAAAACGGTCGTTTTCGGCTTAAAAATGAAATTTATATAAAACCGATTTAAAAACTTTAAAAACTTAAACCATGACATTTATTAACTTAAAACATCATATTATTAATTATTGCGCATCTTTTTCCGCTTGATTGATTGTCTCTTGCTCGGTTTAGTATTAAAGGTTTTGTTTAACGTACCGACGTACCATTAAATCGAAATTATTTTTCTGTGCCGTACTTTACTTATCCCGAAGCATTAATGCTTCATAAAATCACTAAATATTATAGATATCGTCTATAATTGAACCCTCGATTCGTTCGGGTTTCAATAACTATCGATCGATTAATCGCATATTCAATACGATGAATTATATATTCACGTACAATCAATACAGTGAACCATGTATTCTCGTATAATTACTATGGTAATTCATGTACCCGACGTTAAATATAACGTAACTATTGTTTACCGGTTAGGGTATACTTGGTTTCGTCGGAATCGTTACATTCTCCCCCCGTTAAGAAATTTCGTCCTCGAAATTTTTACACGCCCACTATCCCCTTCCGAGAGAAAGGTGGGGGTTTTTCCTTCAGAATTCATCCTCGCGTTACCAGGTATAATCTGGTCCTCGCAGTGAATTCCACTTAATCTTAATCAATAAAGCTTGGAATGTCCAAACTGTTTAGTTTTCCCGTCTACTATCTCTACGGAATTATTTATGATATCAAGCATGTTTTCTATGAGTACCTCCATTACTAGTACTTTCGTTGCTTCATCGCTTAGGTACTTTTCAATCCGTATACACGGCAAAACATCATGTATAGTACTTAGCCCCTGGAGTACTTTAATCGATAAACTAAATGACCAATCATGGAGATAGTCTCATGAGGTCCAATATATTAAGGAGCTATTTTCGGTTTTGCCAAACCTCATATCACCTCTCTAAGGTGATGCCTTGAAAATGCCTTGTCACCTCTTTCTAGTGACAATGGTTTCCTTTGAATGTTGGCATAAATCCTTTGCCAATCTCGCGCTGCTTTCAACTTATCTTAAATATTATAAATCCGATTGGTTGTTTCTCGAATCAATTCAAATCTTATGGCTTGATTGACGCCCATTTTCAATTTAACAAATTGGTGATAATTACTTCACCCATAGAAAGCTTCAAGCTCTCGATGCTTCCTTCCCCGCCTTCCAATAATGGAAGTAGGATAACTATTTCGATCTGAGATAATTGAAAATGGTACTCCACGAAGAGATACCATTTCACCATCAAGAATTTGGGCGAGAATTCATTGTGGTAATCGTCATGGATTGGAATGAAATGCGAGGATTGGTTAATCGATCCGCGATTACCCAATTTACCCCATGCCTTTGATATATCTTGGGAATTTGCGTCCCGAAATCCATTGTAATTTATTCCCACTATCATTGGCAAATTTTCTGTCGTTGTGGCGTTCCCTAGGGTTTTCGGTGTGCAGCCTTATCTCTTGCACAAGTCGTACACTTACCGACATACGTGGCTATATTCTTTTTCATACCCGGCCACCAGTAGAACTCCTTCACATCCTTGTACATCTTATCCGATCCCGGATGTATGGAATATTTCGATCTATGCGCTTCGTCCATGATTAAATCACGAAGGTCATGGAGGGTCGGGATCCAAACCCGATTTTTGAAGTAGAGAATTTCGTCCACGCGTTGTTCGAAATTCTTCTCATTGCCGTAAAGTCCCTCCTTTTCCAATTGTTCCTCTTTCAACGCCTCACGTTGAGCGACTCGAATCGGGTCTGAAAGGTTCGACTGGACTATCACCCCTAGCGCTCGCACTCGCAATGGCTTAACCCGATCTTTCCTACTCAAGGCATCGGTTACGACGTTAGCCTTGCCGGGGTGATAACGGAGGTCACAGTCATAATCGCTTAACAACTCGACCCATCTTCGTTGCCTCATATTCAGTTCTTTCTGATCGAATATGTGCTGCAAACTTTTATGATCGGTGAAGATGGTGCACTTCGTACCGTATAGATAATGTCTCCAGATTTTAAGTGCGAAGATAACCGCTCCCAGTTCTAAGTCGTGAGTAGTGTAATTTTTTTCGTGTACTTTTAGCTGTCGGGAAGCATAGACTATAACCTTATTATTCCGCGTCAACACGCATTCTAACCCTCTACGCGATGCGTCACAATACGCGACAAAACCATCGTCTCCATCGGGGAGACTTAAAATCTACGCTTGGCACAATTTTTGCTTTACTGTTTGAAACGCCGTTTCCTGCTCTTCTCCCCATTCATACTTTCGATCCTTTTGAGTCAGGAGAGTTAAAGGTTGGGCGATGCTGGAAAAGTTTTCTATAAATCGATGATAATATCCAGCTAAGTCTAAGAATTGGCGGATTTCCTTTGGCGATTTAGGTGCTTGCCATTTCTTAATTACTTCAACCTTACTCGGATCAACGTGTATTCCCTGATGGTTTACAAAATGACTGAGGAATTGCACTTCTTGTAACCAGAAGTTACACTTGGAGAATTTTGCATACGAATTTTCCTGATTTAGAAGCTCTAAAATTATTCTTAAGTGTTGCTCGTGCTCTTCTTTACTTTTCGAGTAGATCAAAATATCGTCAATAAACACGATGACGAATTTGTCGAGGTAGGGTTTACAGACTCGATTCATGAGGTCCATGAACACTGCCTGCGCATTTGTTAGTCCGAAAGGCATAACTAAGAACTCGTAATGGCCGTAGCGAGTCCGAAACGTTGTTGTTGCAACGTCCGCCTCTTGGATTTTTCATTTGGTGATAACTATATCTAAGATCAATTTTCTAAAAATAAATCGCCCCTTGCAGTTGGTTAAACAGATCATTTACTTCGAAGAAGTGAATACCTATTCTTGATCGTCACTTTATTCCATTCTCCCTAATCAATACATATCCTAACACTTCCGTCCTTCATTTCCCAAATAACACTGGTGCACCCCATGGTGACTAACTAGGTCGTATAAAACCTTATCCAATAATTCTTGCATTTCAGTTGGTGCAAGTCGGTAAGATACTTTGGCAATAGGATATGCTCCTGGTATTAGATTGATACGAATTTCAACTTGGGAAAACTTCTGGATATTTACGTATCACCGGAACATCTTCTATATGTTTTCTTTTAAGTTGTATACTTTTTTCTGTATCTAATCGCTTCATCGTCCGAAAGAGAGCTTCTAATCATCTTCTTTTCATATTTGATTTCAGCTTCATGTCGAGTTAGCCAATCCATGTTAACTATTACGTCAAAACTTCTTAAATTTACTGGTCGTAGGTCAATAAGGAAAGGTTAATCGTTCAGAATAATAGGACAATTCCGAACAATTTAGTTAACCATTAGGGGTTTACCGTTAGCGATTCTACAGTATAGGGTTCTATAGTTTCACTAATCGGTATCTTTCCAAATGATAGGAGGTTAACAGGAACTAACTTCTATCGGCGACCGTAAAAATACCACTGAAGCCTATTGATTTAAAACTACAACATACTTAATACCACCTTTTGATCATGACGTGCTTTATTCGAATTCTCGGCTCCTTGCTTGATCAGAGGTTGATGCTTGTCATGAGGTTCGTCTTCCAATGACACCTTGGTTCAACTTTGGGCAATTTCTCTTGAAACGTTCTGTACTGCCACATTCATAGCAAGTACAACTGTTTGGCATAATTTGATTTCTTTGGATGGATTGTTATTGAAGCTGTTGGGTTCGGAGTGGTTGTACACGAATGGGTTGGGGTTGCCGGTTCACATGGCTTCAATTGGTTCTACAATTGGGGCATTACGTCCATCTTTACCACACATGTGGCCTACTATCACTCGACATTCTTCTTCCTTTATCATTTCTCTTCTTTAACACTCGACGTCTCACCTAACGTCCTTCCAGTCCGCTTCCCATAGAGTCAAATATATCAATGCTGGCTTGTGACACAACCCTTCCAAAGGTTGTATATTTTACAGGATTGACTATACTCCTTATCGATGGAGTTAGTCCCCAATATAGCGCTCACTTCACTTAGTTTCAGGAGTAATTAGCCATGTTACCAGACATGACAATTCCTTCAAACGATTAGCGGTTCTAAGTGATCAACACACAACATTTCTATCTTCCATAGCTCAGTTTCCAACCTCTGAACTTAATTACTCGAATAAAAGTGTTCTAGCCCAAGAATTTTAAATTCCGACCATATCATCTGAGTAATAATTTTCTAACTATAATTTTGTACCATCGTGTTCCATCACGATACAACATAATCTAACAACATATCTGTAGAATATTCCACTACACAATGTTCTAGACTCTTACCAATATCCTTAACCATTTCGATCTTTTCTATCCACTCGCTAATCTATTCCTCCCTTTACCATCAGTAAACTATTAATAATTTCCTTAACACAACCAACAAACATATCCTTCATACCGGATCTAATTCATTACGACTACTATTCATGTTTAGTTTATAACTAATACTTGTAGTCATAATAGTATTCGGTGGGACATTATCACTCTTAGTAATACCACTAAGAGTTGAAATATTCATAATCATGTGATTGCTCGATCTATAATCCTGCGATCACATTTGCATCAACACTAGCAGTGATCTGTGATACGACATTCGGTATCATCATCTGCTATCTTTGAGCAATCAACTGAATCATATCAATCTCCATCATTGGAGTTACTCTTTTTATGTCATTCTGCCGTACTCATCCCGTACGCAGTAATCAATACTAATATCACCGTATAACTCGTTACCAACTCAATCATAACAGCAGGTACACATACACACCAAATATTATCATACATATTACACATACCAGTATCTAGTATATATGTCCCACAAATATAATAACATATGGACTTAACCTGACGTCGGTTAACGTTTAAATATGTTTCATAACCCTTGTCACCAACTGACATATAGATCTTTCTCAACAAAGATTAATGTTTAATATGCTTGATTTCAATATCCTTCTGCATGTCAGCATAACCGATACATGCTCACCGTGAGCACCAACGATTCCCTACCATGGAGTTATAATATCCGTGTCTATTTGTATATCCGGCATACACGGTATACCACCTACGAACGAACAACCAACTATGCTATAATGATTCCAACACCTCTTTGTGTATGGGTAATCGTTCTATTTGAGTATACATGGGTATAGGCATCTAACGGGTGTAAGGATAACATAGGGAGTTGCAAGGTTCAAGGTAATCGCGCAACCCATGTTGCCTTCAAATATTATCAATTACTATTATGGGAAACTCTATCACTTGCTCAGTCAATATCCTCAGGCGTTCTAGGTTCGCTAAAATCGGTAATTCTCGATCTGGAGGTGGTATGTCTCATATGTTTGAGAAATACACATATATATTTCTATATATTATTTTTATCTGCTCATTTATTATCAAATTTATTTTTTTAATTTATTTTTTTTTACCTTAATGGAATAAGAATGGGTTCAGGTACGGGTCCGTCCGTACGTGAGGGTCGGCGGTTCGGGTGAACATAGGGGGTTATTAGGATATACGGTACCGGTGTTGGTAGGGTAAGGGATTTATCAATCTTGGTTGGGAGTGACGGTTACTAGATATTTCTAGTTAATGTCAAACGGGAGATCTAACTTGGTACTATCATAACTATGGCCCGATAAGTCAGACGTATCATCAACCGATGCTCTAGAAATTTCAGCATCCTTGGTACTTTTATTATTTCATCCCCCGGTTCCTTATCCAGGTCCTATTTCTCAATACATGTACCCACAAGATACGTACAGATATATATATACACATTAGCACGCATAAATAATATTATATACTTTACACATATGTTGCCATTTTTACCTATTAATATACCCAGTGACTTCCCCTGAATTCCCTCATGCAGACAAGTCTGTTATTATGTTCCGGACCATAAAAACTCACTTGTCCGACCGAGTTCATCCCGATACTCGTCACCATATATTATGAGTTGATATTCAGATCCTATAATACTTGAGCTACTGGTTATATTTTAGGTATCTTTTAAAGACATCCTAAATCTTTATAACCAATGCCTCTGATACCAACTTCTGTAACACCCTGTAACCGCAGCGGAAACGTAACCTGGGCGCCACAGACACCTCTGATATCAACCACATTATTTATAAAGAAACCTGAATACATTAATATACTTCAAATTACATTATCTCATATTTCATTACCGTCTAGATGATACACACATCATACAATACGATACATAATTCTATTTAATATAATGTATCCTAACATCCTGGACGCAAATCTTACACACATCAAGCACTTAGCACGTAAGCAATCACTTCATCTTAATCGTACCTGAAAAGCATGTGAGAAAACGGGTCAACTACGAATAGTTGGTGAGTTTCACAATTTGAGTAAACCATGATAAATCATTATCATAATATAATATTATCGATGTAATTATGCTGAGCCCACAAGTGAAACCTCTGTTAACCCAGTACTGTACCCGTTCCGGGGGCAATGTTAACCCAGAAACACTTCTAGGGACATCTGGGGACACTGTTAACCCAGTACAGTACCCATTCCGGGGGCAATGTTAACCCAGAAACACTTCTAGGGACATCTGGGGACACTGTTAACCCAGTACTGTACCCATTCCGGGGGCAATGTTAACCCAGAACTGTACCCGTTTCGGGGGCAATGTTAGCCCAGAACATATCTCCGGACTCAGATTGTGATATCGTTTAGAGTTCAGTAGTCAACATTACTGTTAGTTTGTTTTCCCCGTTTTGCGTGCCTAGCACAGTTATCCGTTTTTACGTTTCAAAAATGAGTTTGGTCACACACGACCCGAAAATAGTGGTTGACTGATAATTTAATTAAAGTTGTGAAATTAGAGCTCGGTTAAGACGCCCCGATCGGCCGCGGGACCCGTTTCCGTCTTTAGTGCACCGGAAACTGTTAAATCGTTTAAAATTACCCAAATCATCCGAATTATTTTCGGATGATTTATTTTTACTTGTTTAACTCAGTTATATGAAAATAGTTCATTTTTAGGGTTTTTATACACCAGTCAGCTCGTCTACCCGAACTTTGCTGGTTTACGCGTTTTATGTTATAAAAGTTCACTTTTATTCCAAATAAATATCCGTTCATCCTCGGATCTTGAGATTTTGCACAAATAACATTTTGACAGTGGGGAAATTTATAAAAATATTTCGAGAATTAATTTTTATATTTAAAATTTATTTATCTATTTTTAAACACCATTTAAACACTAAATATGTCGTAAATACAAAACGACCTTAGAAAAACCCCAAATTTTTCCTGGATACCCCTGTCATCTCCATAGTCCCCTGTAATTTTTCCAGAACCAAAATCTCTTTTTACATGCCATTATCACTAAAACCGAGCTAGAAAACCCTAGAACTCGTTTAACCGAAAAGCCTACTTAGACTTCTCCAACTGACCTAAAATTTTGTGTGTGACTTATACATGTTATAAAAAGATTATCTGGAATTTTCCAGAATTTATCATGATATTTATGTATTTTTCACCATTTTTAGCAAAAACCGAGCATTAAATTCACCAAATATTCATCCTTTATCCAAAAATTACCAAAATTTCACAGAACTCTTATTTTCATGTGTTTATTATCCCTGTGAAATTTCGTAGACTAACTCTAAACGTACCACAATCAGTCCAAAAATCCATAACCGAACATAAAACGAATATACCTTTTGTTTTCCGCCACTACAAGCTACACACTCGTCTTTCCGCCTTATCTACCACTAAATACAGAACCTACAACCAACATACCACAATACCAAGCAATTTACACTCACAATCAAGCCTCTTACACTATAGTTTCGGTTATTGTTTCAAAACTAAAGTTTAAACCGTAAAAATTCGTTTTTGGTCCGTTTAACTCCTTTCTTGGACCAAGATCCCTTGTATAACCTGTATACATCACTTGATCATGCAAGAATCGATTTTCATCTCGGGTTTTCACCCTTTTTCACTTGAAACCTCATTTTCTTGCAAATAAACTCAAGAAACGAATATGGAAACGTAAATAACTAGACTTTTTACCTCAGTTTTCTTGCTAAAAACTCGGTTTCTAGATGATATTGTGGAGAGATTTGAAGAAGGAGATTGAATGCTTGTAAAAAAAAAATAAAAGTGGCAAAGGGGGCTGCCGATCGGAATGTATGAGGGGGGTGGGGTGGGACCCACCTCTCCATTTCTAGCCACATGTTCAGATTCTCGAAATCCGGATAATGTTTGGATAATCTGGTTCAGTTCGTTTTTCGGTTAAATGTCTAATTCGACTTAAAACGAGGTTAAAACAGTCGTTTTCGGCTTAAAAATGAAATTTATATAAAACCGATTTAAAAACTTTAAAAACTTAAACCATGACATTTATTAACTTAAAACATCATATTATTAATTATTGCGCATCTTTTTCGGCTTGATTGATTGTCTCTTGCTCGGTTTGGTATTATAGATTTCGTTTAACGTACCGACGAACCATTAAATCGAAATTATTTTTCTGTGCCGTACTTTACTTATCCCGAAGCATTAATGCTTCGTAAAATCACTAAATATTATAGATATCGTCTATAATTGAACCCTCGATTCATTCGGGTTTCAATAACTATCGATCGATTAATCGCATATTCAATACGATGAATTATATATTCACGTACAATCAATACAGTGAACCATGTATTCTCGTATAATTACTATGGTAATTCATGTACCCGACGTTAAATATAACGTAACTATTGTTTACCGGTTAGGGTATACTTGGTTTCGTCGGAATCGTTACATATACATGTTAAACAGTTAGCCATGCACAACTAAAAAATGGGATTACTGCTAGCTCAAAACAAAACGGGATCCATTTGAGTTTCTAGCCCTTTTTTGCTGTTATGTTTTTCGGGGCTGTGTGCATACTCTATGTGATAGTATACACTTACTTTAAATAGTAAGTGTATGACATGTGAATGTGTATGAATATAGTAAAGTATATAAGTATATGGTTATTCGTTGCAAGGAATGTTTCTTTTGTTGTATGGTTGTATGGAAGGTAGGGACCTGTAACATCCTAAATTTCAGATATTAAATAAATAAAGTTTATGTTTTGAAACGTGTGTTAATATTTAACTAAGATTAAATAAAAGAAAGAAGAATGAACTTGGATAATTAAAGATGGAATAAAGAATGGGATGGGCCTTAGGTCTATGTGCTTAAGAGGGTATAAATACTCCCTTAAACCTCCCTAAAACCCCAAATCCTCATTCTTTCCATCTTATTCTCTACACACTCAAAACACACACACACAACCTTGCCATTTACGGCCGTGCGAGGGAGGAGAGAAAAGAGGTCAAACGAACGTTGATTCTTGATAGATATTTGATATACAAGATAGAAACAAGATAAAGGTTCATAACCAAGTTAAACCGTAACCTAAAAACGTTCAAGGGTACGTTCTTGATCTTTAAAGTTTACTTTTTTATGAACGGTTAGCCTTGAAACTTAAAACTAGAGTAGAACGGGTATAAACGGACCATAAAGTAGCAAACTTGATGCTAAAATGAACTTAACTAACCTACGGCTATGTACGGCTCATTTAAAGAAATCCTAGATCTAGTTTTGAACATATTAGCCTTAAAGATCCAAGCTTTACGTTCGTTCGGGTCAAGTTTGGACCACAAACGGTCAAGGGAACGTTTGTGGCTAAGGCCGAGCCATAATAAGGGAATTAAGGTCACGAAACGTGCGTTTTGGACGATAAAGTGAACCTTTGGCAGCAGCCGTTCGCTTACAGCAAGTTCGCTTACATACAAGTTCGCTTATATGCAAGTTCGCTTACATGCAAGTTCGCTTACATGCAAGTTCGCTTACAATTATGTTTGCTTACATTTAAGTTCGCTTACATTTAAGTTCGCTTACAAATCCAAGATTCGATTACATTAAGGCTCGATTAGTTGGGATTACCTTGATGGTTCGAATGCAAGGGGAATGAAAGAAAGATATAAATGTAAATGAAAACCATAAATTCAAGTATGCTAGGGTTTAGGAATAAAATCTAAGTAAAAGGAAATCAGATACAATAACACAAGTATTGATACCCGTAACTCAAATACAGTTAGCAAAGCTCAATTAAAGAAGGGATTAACAATTGATGGAGAAAGAAACAGGATACAGATGAGTTTCTAGCCCCACTTCCTTGTTATGTTTTCGGGGCTGTGTGCATACTCGATGTGAATGTAGTTATGAAAGTGTGGTATGTTGTATGATTAACTAGAACTCACTCATAGCTGACTTTTACTATGCACGCAGGTGAGTGGAATGAGACAGCTGGCTTGAGCGGGGGCACATGGTAGAAGAACAAGTGGCTGGCATCTGAGGACTCAAGTTGTTTTTATGTACTGATGTTTAAATTGAAAGACAAGAATATTTGATTAAGACAAGTGTATGAAATATTATGAATGTTAACTGAAATTTTTATATTCCGCATGAAGTTTTAATTAAATCTGATTTGTAGAACTTTGTTTATGAGTAAATCCAAAGTCCAACATAATGCACCGGTAACGGGGCCTTACAAGTTGGTATCAGAGCATAAGTTCGAGAGAATTATATATTCACGTACAATCAATACAGTGAACCATGTATTCTCGTATAATTACTAGGGTAATTCATGTACCCGACATTAAATATAACATAACTATTGTTTACCGGTTAGGGTATACTTGGTTTCGTCGGAATCGTTACATATATATGTTAAACAGTTAGCCATGCACAACTAAAAAATGGGATTACTGCTAGCTCAAAACAAAACGGGATCCATTTGAGTTTCTAGCCCTTTTTTGCTGTTATGTTTTTCGGGGCTGTGTGCATACTCTATGTGATAGTATACACTTACTTTAAATAGTAAGTGTATGACATGTGAATATGTATGAATATAGTAAAGTATATAAGTATATGGTTATTCGTTGCAAGGAATGTTTCTTTTGTTGTATGGTTGTATGGAAGGTAGGGACCTGTAACATACTAAATTTCAGATATTAAATAAATAAAGTTTATGTTTTGAAACGTGTGTTAATATTTAACTAAGATTAAATAAAAGAAAGAAGAATGAACTTGGATAATTAAAGATGGAATAAAGAATGGGATGGGCCTTAGGTCTATGGGCTTAAGAGGGTATAAATACTCCCTTAAACCTCCCTAAAACCCCAAATCCTCATTCTTTCCATCTTATTCTCTACACACTCAAAACACACACACACAACCTTGCCATTTACGGCCGTGCGAGGGAGGAGAGAAAAGAGGTCAAACGAACGTTGATTCTTGATAGATATTTGATATACAAGATAGAAACAAGATAAAGGTTCATAACCAAGTTAAACCGTAACCTAAAAACGTTCAAGGGTACGTTCTTGATCTTTAAAGTTTACTTTTTTATTAACGGTTAGCCTTGAAACTTAAAACTAGAGTAGAACGGGTATAAACGGACCATAAAGTAGCAAACTTGATGCTAAAATGAACTTAACTAACCTACGGCTATGTACGGCTCGTTTAAAGAAATCCTAGATCTAGTTTTGAACATATTAGCCTTAAAGATCCAAGCTTTACGTTCGTTCGGGTCAAGTATGGACCACAAACGGTCAAGGGAACGTTTGTGGCTAAGGCCGAGCCATAATAAGGGAATTAAGGTCACGAAACGTGCGTTTTGGACGATAAAGTGAACCTTTGGCAGCAGCCGTTCGCTTACAGCAAGTTCGCTTACATACAAGTTCGCTTATATGCAAGTTCGCTTACATGCAAGTTCGCTTACAATTATGTTTGCTTGCATTTAAGTTCGCTTACATTTAAGTTCGCTTACAAATCCAAGATTCGATTACATTAAGGCTCGATTAGTTGGGATTACCTTGATGGTTCGAATGCAAGGGGAATGAAAGAAAGATATAAATGTAAATGAAAACCATAAATTCAAATATGCTAGGGTTTAGGAATAAAATCTAAGTAAAAGGAAATCAGATACAATTACACAAGTATTGATACCCGTAACTCAAATACAGTTAGCAAAGCTCAATTAAAGAAGGGATTAACAATTGATGGAGAAAGAAACAGGATCCAGATGAGTTTCTAGCCCCACTTTCTTGTTATGTTTTCGGGGCTGTGTGCATACTCGATGTGAATGTAGTTATGAAAGTGTGGTATGTTGTATGATTAACTAGAACTCACTCATAGCTGACTTTTACTATGCACGCAGGTGAGTGGAATGAGACAGCTGGCTTGAGCGGGGGCACATGGTAGAAGAACAAGTGGCTGGCATCTGAGGACTCAAGTTGTTTTTATGAACTGATGTTTAAATTGAAAGACAAGAATATTTGATTAAGACAAGTTTATGAAATATTATGAATGTTTACTGAAATTTTTATATTCCGCATGAAGTTTTAATTAAATCTGATTTGTAGAACTATGTTTATGAGTAAATCCAAAGTCCAATATAATGCACCGGTGACGGGGCCTTACAAGTTGGTATCAGAGCATAAGTTTGAGAGAATTAAGCATCCTACATGCTTAGACTCCAACAAATAATGGATTTATGTAAGAAAAGTACGAAGATTCCAGTTCAAGAAAACCATGTGTCACTCAAGCAAGCTAAGTAAAGGTAAAGTATGTGATTAATTTCACATGTAAAGTAGAATGTATGAATGTCAGCTTAATTGCTAGGGATAGGAGTATATGATGATATGAACTGTTTGATTGTCTAACTATTATAAGTAGAACTAGCACACGTGGAATCACAAAGGGAAGTGTATAGGACACAGAGAGTAACGTGATCATCTAATCATAGCTGGCCACTGTTATTACCTGTTATCCTTACTATCCTTGTACTAAATATTTCCTTGAGTGATGACGTTTGAGTTTTCATTCCAGAATTCGATGGCTGAAGCTAGGGCGGTTGTTGGAATAGGAGGTCGCACTGGACGTCGTGGCAGGCCACGTAATGTCCGACCACCGTCTGTAGAAACCGCTTCCAACACGGAATACGAAGGAAGCGCCGCTGGACGAAATCCAAGCAACAACGAAGGGTATAAACTTGACCCTGCAGTTCAAGCAGCCATTGTTCAAGTTGTAGCCACTGCTGTGAAGAACTTGATGAAGGGTCTGCTAGAAGCCAGGGACGAGCTGGGAAATCTTGGGAGAAAAGTAAGAAGGATGATGAGAAAGAGAAGGAAGAATCAAGTGCGGTTAAGTCTGTGAAGGTTGATGATAGGAAAAGAGGCCGAGGTGGGTGCAACTATAAGTCCTTCAAGGGATGTGACCCTCCAAAGCTAACCGGTTTGGGAGACGCAATCGCTACTCTTCAATGGATAACCGCTATGGACAAGGTTATCCGAATTACCGAGTGTCGTTCCGACCAAGCAGTAGGTTATGCCACTCAGTCATTTGGTGAGGAATCTATGTATTGGTGGGAAAGTGTGGAGCAAAGAAAGAGTCGGGAAGATATTAAGGCAATGAAGTGGGATGTTCTGAAAGAGTTGGTGATGAAAAGGTTCTATGCTGACGCCAAAGTTGAGAAAGCGGAGATGAAGTTCCTGAACTTGAAAGCGGGAAGGATGACACACTAGGAGTATACCACAGAGTTCAACCGAATGTCTAGGTTTGGTGCCCGATATGGTCATCACTGAAGTTAAAAGAATCAAGTGCTATGTGAGAGGACTGCCACAGAATGTTCGCATACTAGTCAGGGCGAATAAACCTGGTACTTTTGAATCTGCTGTCGAGCTCGCGGAGATGGTTTATGAAGACCTGGCTGTGGATGATGTTGTGGTGGGAGAAGAGAAGAAGGATAAGAAATGGGTTGCTCCTGTTAAATGACTCGGTACTCAATTGTGGAACCCTAAGAACAAGCAGCCGAGAGTTTGGGAGAAGAGGTCGTGTAAGACCTGCGAGAAGATGCACGGTGGTGAGTGCAAGTGGGGTAAAGGATCTGATGTCTGTTACAAATGTGGAAAGGCGCATGTAGGAGAGTGCAAAGTAGGTTCAAACGCCTGTTATTAGTGTGGAAAGGTGGGGCACTATGCTCATGAGTGTAGCGACAAGCCGGCATGTTTCTGGTTTGGTAAGACGGGCCACATGGCCAGAGAGTGTACTGAGGCTGGAGGAAGCGGAAAGAAAGATGCTGAACCGTCAAGGCCAAAGACTAGAGCCTACATGTTGACCCAAGAGCAAGCCAAGCAGATTCTAGATGTCGTGACAGGAACAGTTCTAGTAAACGGTGTTTCCTCTTCAGTATTATTTGATTCAGGTGCGAACAAAAATTTCGTAGCCACACCATTTAGTAAATTAGCTAAACTGAAATGTTTCCGAGTGTCTGAAACTTTCTTAGTAGAAACCGCTAGTGACACCTTGATGAAAATATTGAAAATGGTTAAGAATTATAAGATATAATTAGAGGGACATGAGTTCCCTGTTACTTTGTATGTTATGACCTTCAGAGGGTTCGATGTGGTTTTGGGAATGGATTGGTTATCTGAGTATGAAGCTCAGATAGTGTGTAAAAGTAGGATAATAAGGTTAAATTCCTTGGATAGTAGTGTGGTGATGGTTTATGGTGATAAGGAAAGTTCTAGCCTTAATGTCATTTCGATGATAAAAGTCGAGGGTTTGTTAAGGAGAGGGTGCGGTGCCTACCTGGCGTATGTTGTCAACGCTTCGGCCGAGATGAAATAAATGAAAGATGTTCCTATTGTGTGCGACTACCCAGAAGTATTCCCTGAGGATCTTCCGGGGTGGCCACCAGAGCGTGAGATAGAATTCCAGATAGACTTAATACCAGGAGCCCAACCCGTCACGAAAGCTACTTAACATCTAGTGCCGTCCGAGATGAAAAAGTTGATGTCCCAATTGCATGAACTCCTCGAAAATGGTTTTATCAGACCAAGTATGTCCTCGTGGGGCGCACCGGTGTTATTTGTTAAGAAGAAGGATGGAAATATGAGAATGTGCATTGACTATCGCGAGTTGAACAAACTTACGGTGAAGAATAGATATCCATTGCCACGGATTGATGATCTGTTCGACCAACTGCAAGGTTCTAGTTGGTTCTCACGAATAGATCTCAGATCATGCTATCATCAGCTGAAGGGGAAAGAGGTAGGCATCCTTAAGACAACGTTTCGGACGCGGTATGGACACTACGAATTCCTCGTGATGTCATTCGGTCTAACAAATGCTGTTGCAACATTTATAGACATAATGAATAGGGTGTGTCGGCCGATGTTGGATAAGTCAGTTATTGTTTTCACCGACGATATATTGATTTATTCAAAGAGTGAGCCCGAACATGCCGAGCATCTGAGGGAAGTGTTGGAAGTTCTGAAGGAAGAAAAGTTGTATGCTAAGTTTTCGAAATACGCGTTTTGGTTGCGAGAAGTGCAATTCCTAGGTCACGTGATCAATCATGAAGGAATTACCGTGGACCCAGCTAAGATTGAGGCAATAACAAATTGGAAGACTCCACGGAACCCGACTGACATACGAAGCTTCTTAGGGTTAGCTGGCTATTATAGTAGATTCATTGAAGGTTTCTCCAAGATAGCCGCACTGTTGACCGGTATGACCCAAAAGTCGGTAGTATTCAGTTGGGGTGAGTTTTAAAAAGAAGCTTTTGAGGAATTAAAGAAGAGACTCATGCAAGCTCCAATCCTTGCGTTACCCGATGGTGACGAGGATCTAGTTGTTTGTACTGATGCTTCGCATCGTGGGTTAGGTTGCGTGTTGATGCGACGAGGTAAAGTGATAGCTTACGCGTCTAGACAGTAGAAAAAGTCCATGAGAGCACTTATCCTACGCATGATTTATAGATAGCGGCAGTAGTGCATGCTCTTAAGATATGGAGGCATTATCTGTATGGTACTAAGTGTACCATTTACATATATCATAAGAGTTTAAAGTACTTCTTCGAGCAGAAAAAGCTGAACATTAGACCGAGAAGATGGTTGGAGTTGATTAAGGATTACGATTGTGACATTAAGTACTATACCGGTAAAGCTAATGTGGTCGCCGATGCACTAAGTCATAAGAATTAGGAAGTCATTGAAACAGTGAAGTCATACCAGTTGATTATGAACTCAAGTCTATTTGAGGAGATCATCAAGGTGTAGTCAAAAGTGCTGGTAGAAGAAGGGCTAATAAAGAAAGAAAGGATTTACGGTCAACAAGACAAGTTGATGGAAAACACTCATGTTGAAAAGACAAGGTTTGACCTCATGTGGATCCCACGCCATGGATTTCTTAGAGGTCGAATCTAGATGAAGCTCATAAGTCAAGATACTCAATTCATCCAAGAACTACAAAGATGTACCAAGATCTAAAAAGAGATTACTGGTGGCCAGGAAGGAAGAATGATATGGTAGATTATGTTAGCAAGTGCTTAACTTGTTTACAAGTCAAAGCCGAACATCAGAAGCCTTATGGGAAAATGAAACCGCTTGAGGTATCTGAATGGAAATGGGAGCACATCACCATTGATTTCATAACTAAGCTATCTCGTACAGCTAAGCATCGTGATACCATTTGGGTGATAGTGGATCGTTTGACCAAGAGTGCTCACTTTCTGCCTATACGAGAGGCTATCTCGTCAGAAACGTTTGCAAGATTGTTTATAAAAGGATTTGTGTCTAAGCATGGATTACCATTATTGATCGTGTCTGATAGGGATACTCGGTTTACTTCGAGGTTCTAGAAGGAGTTCTATGAAGCTATGGGAACGAGATTGAACATCAGCACAGCGTATCATCGTCAAACAGATGGACAGTCTGATAGGACGATCCAAACCCTTGAGGATATGCTACGTGCTTGTGTTTTAGACTTTGGAGGAAGCTGGGATGATCATCTGCATCTGGCAGAGTTCTCCTATAACAATAGCTACCATTGAAGTATTGGTATGCCGCCATTTAAGATGCTTTACGGTAGACGATGTAGAACCCCGGTATGTTGGGGAGAGATTGGTCAGAAAGAGATGGGAAGTTTGGAAGTTGTGCCAGAAACATCTTCAAAGTTCGATTAGATTAAGGCAAGAATGAAAGCTGCTCAAGACAGACAAAATACGTATGCTGATAAGCGGTGACGACCGATTGAGTTTAACGTTGGTGACAATGTGATGCTCAAGGTCTCGCCATGGAAAGCTATCATTCGTTTTAAGAAGAGGGGAAAGTTGAGTCCGAGGTACAATGTACCGTTTAAGATTATGGATCGTGTGGGTGAAGTTGCTTATAAGATAGATTTACCCGAGGAGCTAGAAGGAATTCATTCAACCTTCCATGTCTCTCATCTGAAAAAATGTCTGACTGATGACACATCTCATGTGCCATTGGTGGATATTGAGGTTGATGAACAGTTAAACTACATTGAGCAACCCATGGAGATAGTTGATCGCAAGGAGAAGCAACTTCGTCATAAGGGCATACCCTTAGTGAAAGTGATATGGAAACATCGCAAAGGATCAGATGCTACTTAGGAAGCTGAGGATGAGATGCGCAAGTTTTAACCTAATCTGTTTAAGTAATAATTAGGTTTCGGGGCGAAACCTCTTTAAGGAGGGAAGACTTGTAACATCCTAACTTTTATAATATTAAATAAAGAAAGTTTATGTTTTGAAACGTGTGTTTATATTTAATTAAGATTAAATAAAAGAAAGAAGTATGGACTTGGATAATTAAAGATGGGATAAAGAATGGGATGGGCCTTAGGTCCATGGGCTTAAGAGGGTATAAATACTCCCTTAAACCTCCCTAAAACCCTAAGTTCTCATTCTTTCCATCTTATTCTCTACACACTCAAAACACACACACACAACCCTGCCATTTACGGCCGTGAGAGGGAGGAGAGAAACGAGGTCAAAAGAACGTTGATTCTTGATAGATCTTTGATATACAAGATAGAAACAAGATAAAGGTTCATAACCAAG
This sequence comes from Bidens hawaiensis, assembly GCF_021521415.1. Lineage (NCBI taxonomy): Eukaryota > Viridiplantae > Streptophyta > Magnoliopsida > Asterales > Asteraceae > Bidens > Bidens hawaiensis. The sequence goes on from NW_027491017.1 coordinate 3,532,237, forward strand.
TTAAACCGTAAACTAAAAACGTTCAAAGGTACGTTATTGATCTTTAAGGTTTACGTTTTTATGAACGGTTAGCCTTGAAACTTAAAACTTGAGTAGATCGGGTATAAACGAACCATAAAGTAGCAAACTTGATGCAAAAATGAACTTAAAAAACCTACGGATATGTACGTCTCGTTTAAAGAAACCCTAGATCTAGTTTTGAACATCTTAGCCTTAAAGATCCAAGCTTTACGTTCGTTCGGGTCAAGTTTGGACCACAAACGGTCAAGGGAACGTTTGTGGCTTAGGCCTAGCCATTAAAAGGGAATTAAGGTCACAAAACGTGCGTTTTGGACGATAAAACGAACCTTTGACAGCAGTCGTTCGCTTACAGCAAGTTCGCTTACATCCAAGTTTTCTTACATGCAAGTTCGCTTACATTCAAGTTCGCTTACATGCAAGTTCGCTTACATGCACGTTCGCTTACATGCAAGTTCGCTTAATGCAAGTTCGCTTACAATTATGTTCGCTTATACATAAGTTCTCTTACATTTAAGTTCTCTTACAAATCCAAGATTCGATTACATTAAGGCTCGATTACTTGGGATTACCTTGATGGTTCGAATGCAAGTGGAATGAAAGAAAGATATTAAAGTAAATGAAAACCATAAATTCAAATTTGCTAGGGTTTAAGAATAAATCTAAGTAAAAAGAAATCTGATACAATAGGACAAGTATTGATATGTGTAACTCAAATACAGTTTGCAAAGCTCAATTAAAGAAGGGATTAACAATTAACGGGGAAAGAAACAGGATCATGGTGAGTTTCTATCCCCACTTCCTTATTATGTTTTCGGGGTTGTGTGCATACTCGATGTGAATGTTAACACACTCACCTTAAATGGTAAGTGTATGTCTTAATGATGAATATGATAGTTATGTTTATATTATGAATGCATGTTTGACAGTACGTGAACGATCTTCACGTATTGTTAAGGAATGTATAGTGTAGTATGTATGATATGAGCATGTAAATAAGGAAGTATGCGTGGATATGATATATATGATATTATTAAAGGTATGTATGAATGTGAATATGATAATGATACTGAAAACTAATGTAAGGTTAAAGGGTTGCATACCCTAATAATATAAGAGAAGTTTAAAGGGTTGCATACCCTAATAATATATGAGAAGGTTAAAGGGTTGCATACCCTAATAATATATGCGAGGGTTAAAGGGTTGCGTACCCTAATAATGCATGCGAAGGTTAAAAGGGTTTCATACCCTAATAATATATGCGAAGGTTAAAGGGTTGCATACCCTAATAATATATGCGAAGGTTAAAGGGTTGCATACCCTAATAATGTATGTGAAGGTTATAGGGCGTAATGCTCTTTAAAATGTAAGGTATGAATATGAAAGAAAGAAGGTATGAAGGTAAGTAAGTATATTAAAAACAAAAGTATAAAAGTATAAAGCATGTACGAAAGTATATAGTTATGAAAGTGTGGTATGTTGTATGATTAACTAGAACTCACTCAGTGTAGCTGACTTTTAGTATGCACGTAGGTGAGTAGAATGAGACAGCTGGCTTGAGCGGGGGCACATGGTAGAAGAATAAGAGGCTGGTATCTAAGGACTCAAGTTGTTTTTATGAATTGATGTTTAAATTGAAAGACAAGAATGTTTGATTAAGACAAGTTTATGAAATAATATGAATGTTTAATGAAAGTTTTATATTCCGCGTGAAGTTTTAATTAACTCTGATTTGTAGAACATGTTTATGAGTAAATCCAACATCCAACGTAAGGCACCGGTGACGGGGCCTTATTGGACCATACCCTAATAATATCTGAGATGGTAGGGACCAGACTCCGATAATATCTGCGATGGCAGGGACCAAATTCTAATAATATCTGAGATGGCAGAGATAGTTATGTATGTTGCTTGAAGGTATGAAAGAATGACTTATAGCATGTATGTATGAACGACATGTAAACATGTTAAGTATGTAAGACGTATCTTCGAATACGTATATGTAAGCATGTGAACTTAATGCATGTTGCCCGATTAACTAGAACTCACTCAGCGTAACTAACTTTTAGTGTGCAAGCATGCAAATAGAATGAGGTAGCTGGCTTGAGGAGCACACATGGTTGAAGTATAAAGAAGCTGACATATGAAGATTTGAAGTTATTATGTGTTGTGATGTTTGAACTTAAAAGACACGTTTGAATGATTGTTTAAATTTTAAACTTATGTAACAAATAGTTGATGTTATTTATAAGAGTTAAGTGTCATTTTAGTACCCGTGGTTTAGCCAACTACGCAACTTTTGTAACTAAACTTTATTTTGTGCAACTGGCTACCTCAGTTTCAAAAAAGTTGCCATTTTAGTATTTTTGGCTAACTCCATTAATTTTTTCTCGTTAAGTCAAGGGTAAACTTGTAATTTCAATTATTTTATTAATTCATTTAAGAGTTAACCCTAGGGACCGATGGTGTCAAATCCTAAACTAAACAGCCCCCACCCCCTTTCTCTTTCATTTTCCGGCTCATGTCCCCATCTCAATACAGGCGGGATTCCGGCCATCTTAGCTATGGCCAACTGGTTAATTTTCATTTTGAATACAAACCCAAAACGTTTACGACAATTCACAAATACAGGAATTCAACAAACAACAACCGATTCTCCTACTCAATGTCTCGTTCAACTTGCACGCTAGTAATCGGTTCTTCTTCCATCAAAACTCATCGCCCGTCTTCAACAACAATAATCTTAAGCATTAATGCAATTTAAAATCACGTACCAGGATCCACAATACCGATTAACCTCATCCATCAAATCAATCGTAATCTGCTACACAATATGTGTAGTACATTGACCTGATTAAGCAGGGATTTAACAGCTCTGATTGACGAAATCGAGGGCGGAATTGGGCCCGATTGTGTTTGTGTAACTCGTTGCATTATCCGTTGTGACCAGTTTTGACATTTCTATGGTTTATGAGGATTTAGGGGTCTTTCAAACTTAACTATAAAATTATTCAGAACCGGCTTATGAACAAGTCAGTCACTTGTCCTACTGGCTAGTGCATTCCTCGTTAAAACTTGGTAAAAACCATATGCGCGAGTTCGAGTCCCTGTCACCACATATTTTTTTGAGTTTATGCTAAAATAATTGAAATTACAAGTTTACCCCTGACTTAACGAGAAAAAATTAACGGGGTTAGCAAAAAGTACTAAAATGGCAAGTTTTTTGAAGCTGAGGTAGCTAGTTGCACAAAATAAAGTTTAGGTACTAAAGTTGCATAGTTGGCCAAACCACAGGTACTAAAGTGGCACTTAACTCTATTTATAATTTGCAAAAGGTTTCAATTCACTTTCATATTTAAATTGTGTTTATGAGTAAATTTAATGTCCAACATAAGGCACCGGTCTCGGGGCCTTGCACAAAAATCGGTTATAAATATGTATATAATTACACATACATTATTTTGTTTATAAGAAACTTTCACATTTTACTTTCTTTAATTAACTTTGACATTTACAAAGTCAAAGGAATATATCTTGTTTATTTCTTATAAAACGTACGGATATAGATCTTACATACAAAGTTTAAAAAGCCCTAAAAGAGTTATGGTAATAATAAATATGTTATATATATATATATATATATATATATATAATACAACTAGCTTTAGAACCCGTATAACGCACGAGATACTTAAAAGAAATACAATTAATCTGCAAAATTTAAATTAAAAAAAACTATATTTTATCAAATTAAATGGTTCTATAAGTTCATATTACATTTCTAATGGAGGGTCATGTTATTCTACAAAGGGAGGGGCTAAAATAATAAGTATGAGAACGATTCGTAGCCACAATAAAACCCAAAAAATTAATGAAAAAATAATACAAAAAATCACTACTCAAAATTTATTAAAAAAACAAAAATGTCTTCATTGTCTTACTCGTTCTAAAAAAACCCTCGAAAAAGAAACAATGTTTAGAAAAAAGATCATTGTGTTTTTGTATTTATCATTGTGTTTTTTTGTTTATTTTCGTGATTGATTGTGTCTTTTTTCCTTCATATTGTGTCTTTTTTTTCTTGATATTATGTTATACTGGGTTTATGACATGTGTACAACACATGTGAAAATATAGAAATCGTCAAGCACACGCATATATAACTTCAAACGACAATATGTATTTGAATATGTTTTTTGAGATGGCTACGAAGAATATTTTTTTGGAAGGTTCGGATGAAAAGGTAAAAGTAAACTGGGCTGCGTGGGAGCAAGTGTCAGCTCCAGTGGGGTATGGGGGTCTCGGCCTTGGATTTTTAAGAGACGCCAACATCTCGTTGTTGGCGGTTCAAAAACGAGAGAGATAAGTCCCGGTGGAAGGCGATATGGGTAACATTTTGGATTTTTTTATATTATTAAAATCTTGTATTTTATGTTGTTTAATTCATTTTATATCTTCATGTTTCTCAAACTCATCAAATACCTGTTAAAAACCTTAAAATAGCTAAAAATCACATTTGTTTGACACTACGTGGACTAAAAGTGACAAAATGAAACTTGTTGACGAATACCTCAAGTCGCTCCACGCGGGGAACCACCTTATCTAGTCCGCGCGACTCGAGAAGCATGCTGGTCAGTTCAGGATCGTTTAATGTCTTCGTTGCTATAAAAAACGAATTTGGAATTTTATTTCATTCAATTTCTTCATTAAACGCTTATTCTATTACCTAATCGAGTTATTTGACTAAAATTAACGTTTTTGACTTTTACCACATAAACTAAACTATCAAAACCCTAAAATTCTTCTTCAAAACTCAGTCTCCACCTCTAAAAAATTCGTGCATGGTATTTTCTTGGTGCTAGCTTGATTTCTTTTTCTAGACTTGATTCCCAGTTTGACTTTGGTGCTTCAAAAGCCTTTGTCTCGAATTTCTCATCATTCTAACCATGATTTAGGTAAGTTGTCTAATGTGATTTTTTTTTTGTTTTTGTTCATTAAACAAAAGCCCCACGTTTCGGGTAAGTTGTCTTATGTGAGTTTGTTTGTTTTTGTTTATTAAACAAAAGCCCTTAATCAATTTTCAGTGATTGAGGGAGTTTCGTGGGTCAATTTAATCCCGACCCGTTTAGGGTTATAAAAGTCAATTCTAGTGTTTAATCGATTACTACTACTTGTGGTCAAAATCAACTTTCCGGCTAGAAAACTTTTATGTTTGTCTTGACATTTTGAGTGTATTGACCAGAACCCGACTCCAGATTCGAATTGTGTATTCTGAACGGTACCAGCTCACTTAAACATTAAATATTTCATATCTTGAGTTTCATATTTATTTTTACTTTCTCAATGAAAAGACGGCGTGCTAGTGACGACTAGGATCGATATAACAATCTAGAACTATCTACTCTTCAGCATTATGTGCGGAATTCATAATAAGATGGAATAACACAAGTTATACTTTCAATCTCTTCACTTATATTAATCAACAAACAGTTCACTAAAATATGGATATTACAATTTGTCAGCTCAAGTACTCTGTATAGAACAACTATCAGATGAAACGCATAAGTCTATTCTTTGTAGACTTCAATAGCATATATACGAATGATATGTCATATACCACGCATAAGTTATGCACCATATAAGTAAAGCATTTGGTCTTATGCTCTATGGCATAAAAAAACACATTCCAAACTGTTTACAATCAAAACAGACAAAGACCCTAGCATTAGACATCAATGTATTAACAAACTCCCCTTTGAATATTGCTAGGTCTTGAGCTTCAATCCTTCTTTCCAAATACTCAAAACTACATCCAGATGGCTTCAACATCTTTTTGAGCCTTTGCTTCCCCGTAGCCACCTGAAGATTGGTCAGATAATCTTTAAACAGTCTTTGGATCTATCAAATTACCCATGTAGTCTTGACAACACCCCATCCATTTGAAGATTCATTATGTTTACCTTGATCGGATGTAATATTTATATTGTGAACAAAACTTTTAAAAGATCACCACCATCGTATTCGATTGTATATATGATCATACAATCATACAATCATTAGGTTATAATGAATCAAGACATTGTCTTGATTGTATACTTTTCATCCTTTCCTTGTAAGTCCTTGAATTGTCATCTTCTTCATCTCCATCCTCTTCCAAATCATCCTCATCCATTTCACAAGTCATCAAAATCTTGATTTGATTAGCAAACAAACATATTAAGATCTTGATATTTTGAATAAACCCGATATGAAAATAATGAACACAGATGGTGTTATAATAACCTACAGGAGTTATGACAGATATTGAAGTCTAAAACAACTCAATATTCGATTCACCGGTATCTACGCCAATCACCATAGTGTTCCCATTAGATGATCTGGGTCACACTGTTCCCCGTTTATGATTTGATCCACTGATATGTTTGATTAGCGTATAAGTTTTGGTCAATGTATATGTTTAATCACCATATAAGTCACTGACCAGTGGATAAGTTTATTCAACGTTTAAGTCAAAGATCTGGACACATACTTCGTATAAGTAAAATTTACTTATCCAGCGTATAAGTGTATATACCACCGAATAAGTCATAACACATGACTTATCCAGCGTATATGTATCCATAGTGACTCAAACGTCAAATCGGTCACAATCAAAGATTTACTATAATTAGAACTTATCATTATGAACTATAATCATCGAGTAACCATTATTGAACTTAAATTTTAACTTTTGAACTCATTTTGACCCAAAACGACCAGTGTGGTGATCTATTTATAGAATTGACATATTTAAGATTCAATTAACCCATTTAATCCTAATACTATGAATGGAAAGATTCAATAAAGCCTTGACACCAATAAAATAGTAAAAGCCTCTTGATTTGAACTTGATTTTAGTCCTTCATGATATCCGTTGAAGAACCCTGTTTTTTAATCAAACAATTAGAAGATGTAACAATCAGTACCTTGAATGATTAACTTAGTGTGTAAATTACCAAGTCAATATAACTTTAACAAGAAAGACTGCTTGAATATTGAAAATTAGTTGTGAACTTTATAAACAACGTGTATCTTTGAAATGTAGAGGATACAATCTTGAACTTTCTACTCTTTCAAAAGACGTCATGCTAGTGAAGAGTAGGATCAATATAACAATCTCGAACTTTCTACTCTTTTAACATTATGTGCAGAATTCATAATGAGATGGAATTAACAAAATTTAAACTTTTAATCTCTTCACTTATATTAATCAGCAAACAGTTCAGTATAATATGGATATGACAATTTGACACCTCAAGTACTCTTGAATGAACAACTACCAAATGAAACGCATAAGTCTAGTATTTATAGACTTCCATAACACATATACATCGGATATGTTATGCGTTGTGTAAGTACATATGCGCTACATATGGACTTATGTGCTATAACATAGCAAAACACATTCCAAACTGTTTACAACTCAAAATAAACCAAGACCCTAGCATTAGACATCTATGTACTAACACTCAAAGTTTCCAGTCTGTTCGTATCAGATCAACCAGAGCGTTAAAAGCCTAGGATTCATTTATTTTTCGTAGTTTATTATTTATCTCGCTTATTCATAAAGGTTAGTTTATCACTATCCCCATTTTCACTTATCACTTTTGGGGGTTTATGTCTACCAACTTAAATGTTTATTCATATCAAATCTCAAATCACGAATCATTATTTGCTTGTTGCGTTGGACGCAATTTGATGTTATATGCAATATGCTTTATCTGTGTTATTTTATCGCATTCGGAGAGGTCCATCATAGTTTATCACATTAAGTAAGATCATACGCTATCTTAGTAGCCATAGATTATGTTCCATGGATCATCGCCAAACGACATCTCTATTTTTTATATACGTCGTCTTAGTAGCCATAGATCGTACTCGACGGATTATGGCCAAACGACCTCTCTATTTGTCATTTAAACCATCTTAGTAGCTGATATAACACAAAGTGTACATCTTTTAGCATTGATTTATCCTCGTATTTATGTCAAACTCCATGCAGATTCATTATATTTGGTACTAATTTGAGTTATTTGTGAATTTGCAAGTTCGTTCGCCCTCCCAATGAAAAAATGATGAAAATATGGCACTTCTAGGACAAAAATCAATAATATGCCAGATGTGCATGACCGTGCACTTCCGAAGATGAGCCAGCTCACGCCAGTGCGAGACCAAAAAGACCATGCATGACCAAGCACTTTATGTTCATGACCGTGCACTTCCGAGAAGTTGGACCAGTGCACTGGCGGGTGCCGAGACAAGACCGTGCACTTCTCGGGCATGACCCTGCACCTCTCCGAGAACAAGATAGGTCAAGCATGATGGTGCACCAAATAGTGCCAGCCACGCACGACCGTGCACTATTTATGGAAACTACAAATCCAGACAGTAGAAAATGAAACATTAACTTACTAAATCAGTGCACGACCATCCACTTTATATGCATGACCGTACACTATGTCCAGACAATTTATAAACATTCATTTCTTCTCATTTTTTGGGTATGGAGCCTTGCTAATTCTCTGTCAACTCTTGAAAAATATAATGTGTGATTCCTTGAGAGTTTTAAGGCTTCCACCATCCTCAAGATCCGTCATTCTATTCTTCGATCCTTGCTTGATCTTAGTTTACTTTCACTTATTCTTCAACATGATTTGTAAGCTTAGTTCTATTTTAATTGTAGTTTTATTAAGCCTTATGTGCTTACTACTTTTGCTATCAAGAACATGTTGAAGCTGTTGCTAATATGATATATTATCTATGCATGATTTTAGCAAATTGGTGTTCTTTCAAGTATATGGTTGAATTTATAAGTTGATATTGATGGTGTTCATACTTGTTAGAATTGCATAACCTTGTTAGTTTTTCAAATGTTTAGGCATTTGTATTGGAAAACTATGTTCTAGATGTTGGTAAACTTTGAATGCTCATGATTTCTTTGTTTACACTACTAAGTTAGGAATGACTAGTAAAGATTAACTTGGTTGTATATTATTGATGAGCATGGAACCCTACACTTAATATTAGAAAATTGATGAGTGTTATGATTCTTGACATGATGACTTGCTTGTTAATGATTCATAAGTTGATATTAATTTCATATGTTTGGCTAATTTATTTTAATTTTAGGTGGTTAGAATGTTTTTCATGCTAGCTTTCCTTTAATTATGAGACTTTGTTTTTTTACAAACAAGTTAGTGTTTGATTATATCTTGATTGAAAACCAGTCATGATGATTATTTTGCTAGTATTAGGTTGTTTGATTGTAATCTTGTACTTATGTTTAGATTAATGATTAGTTGCCATATCATTGCTATTTTATCATGTTAGTAGAGTGGATTCATGTCTAGGTAGTTTATTGGATTGATTTTTTCCTATGTTTTTTCTTGCTTGTTGTCATCGTATGCTATTTTAGTTATATAAAGTTCAAATTAAGATTTAGTAGTTCAGTTGATCATTTACAAAGATTTAGTACTAGATAGATGCCGTGTCCATGGATTAACACTCGGTTCTTACCGTCACTTTATTACAAATGATAGGTACACTTGCCTTTCCTGTGTGAGTTAGTTGTACGTGAAAACCTATTTTAAACCCGATTTATATGGAACTTATATATATATATATAGGGTGTGGTTAAAGTATGAAGTGGAGTGTGTCTAAGAAGTGTATGAAGTAATCTGGTACGTTAGGTATGTTGATCTGATGGTGGATATTGAAAGTGTGTTTATTGTGTGATGTGTTTTATTAGATATAATGGTGAAAACACACTTTCTACACTTCTTAAGAAAAATCTACTTATTATAACCTTTCTCTCTCTCTCTCTCTCTCTCTCTATATATATATATATATATATCCACTCACGTCAAGTTTGTGGCATCGTTGTCGGGGACACGATGATTTTTATAGAACGATCTGAGTCTTTCATTAGCCTTGTTGATAAATTTGATATATTTTATTTTATTTCATTTTTATTCATCTTATTTTATTTTTATTTTTAGTTAGTTTTCATGTCTTAGTTCGTTTTCCGTTCCACGTTCTTCCGGGTAATGAATGTCCACATGCCTGGTCATGAGCTTGTTTCACCCCTTTCTGAGCCCGAGCGACATCTTTGAGAATGTTTGATAAAGAGACCACACGAAGTTGCCGAGTTGATTAAAACTGAAGTTGTGGAAGATACCGACACCCCTGAGGTAGAATTAAGAAGAAATGGCAAACCCGAACGTTCAAGGTCACATGGATGACTTTGCCACACCATCCCTTGACGGGAATGGAAGCAATGTCACGCAGCCCGAGATTGCAGTGAGTTTCGAGATTAAGTCGAGCATCAGTAATATGGTTGAAAATTCTCTTTCTTTTCATGGTCTCCAAAACGAGGACCATCATGCTCATGTTTCACATTTCCTTCGAATATGTGCGACACTTAAAATTAATAATTGTTTTGATTATGCCGTGAGACTTAGACTTTTTCCATTCTCACTTCACGTGTGTACTCTGGAGTGGTTAGAGGCACTCCCTTCTAGTTCCATCACCACATGGAATCAATTGGTTAAGCAGTTTCTTCTTCAATATCTCACACCCGATAAAACTGCAAAATAAAGTGAAAACATCACTGGCTTTTGTGTCGATGATGATGAGTCACTTCATGAAGTATGGGAGATGACAAGGGCTTGTTGAGAAAATGCCCTCATCACGGTTTGGGTCACGGGCTTTAGTGCTGTAAATTCTTGTGGCTTTATCCGGGGCACAAAAGCAGGTCGTCGATCAGGTTGCGGGAAGAGATTTTGGTAGGTGTACCCCAAATAAGCACTTAATTTCAAATGCCCCGGGTTTTAACAGAAGCAAAATTTTCAAAGTAAAACCCACATTCAATCTTACCAGCAAAAGCCTTAATTTCATGGCTCCAACAGTGGTAATCAGTCAGGTTAGGGGGGGGGGGGGTTAGTGTTGAAAGTCTTTTATCCCAGCTTTTAGCTAAGAACGAGATCTCAAACAAATTGGCTGAACAAAGGAACCTAAAGATTGATAAGACTCTCCAAAAGCAAGATCTTGAGTTGAGGAATCAGAAAGCCTCCATGTAGACCATCGAAAATCAAGTTGGACAGATTGCTTAACTCCTCTCTAAGAGACAGTAGGGTATCCTTCCTAGTAACACCGAAAGGAATCCAAATGCTGAAGCTAAGGCTATTACCCTGAGGAGTGGTAGGACTACCATTCCAATTGATGCATCGGTTTCCACACCAAAACTGATTGATGATGAGATTAAGACTGAGACTCCTGGTGAGGTTCTTAGAACTTTTTAAGCAGTTGTAGAGCAGTACGGGAAATTCTTAGAACTTTTTAAGCAGTTGCACATTAATCTTTCATTCCTTGATGCATTGAAAGAAATGTCTAAGTATGATAAGTTCTTGAAGGAGGTCCTCTCGAATAAGAAGAAGTTGGAGGAGCTTTCATATGTTAATTTGAATGAGGAGTGTTCTACACTCCTTCAAAATAAACTGCCCAAAAAAATGACCGATACGGCCAGTTTCAACATTCCTTGTTTGATCAGTAGTTTGTCGGTTAGTAATGCTTTAGCTGAACTGCGTGCTAGCATAAACTTGATGCCTATTCTGTTTTTTGCAAACTAGACCTAGGTGAACCTAAGCCTACTCGCATGAGAATCCAACTTGTCAACCGTTCTGTGAAATACCCTCAAGTCATAGTTGAGAATATGCTTGTGAAAATCGATACATTCATGTTTCTTGTTGATTTTTTGATCTTATACATGGATGAGGATGACAATGTACTACTTATCCTAGGTCTTCCCTTCTTAGCCACTACTAGAGCTCTCATTGATGTCTGCACCAGTAGACTCACTCTTAGAGTTGGAGACGTGGAGGTGACCTTTGATATTAGAAGATCCATGCGACACCCACAGGATCAGAATGGCGTGCTATACATTGATACCATTGATTCTTGTGTGTGAGAGCACTTTCAAGACACGTGTGAGAAGAGTTATTTGGATACACAGTTGATCGAGAGAGCTTTCTGACTTTGTCATCGAGCCTTTACTTGAGGAGTTGGTCTATGGTTTAGATCATGAGCCTCCTGATTGTTTGGAAAAAGAATTGATGATGTTGATCGCATTGTCGAGCCTAAGTCAAAACCTTCTGTTGAGGATCCACCTTCCATTGATCTTAAGGAACTCCCATCCCATTTGAAGTATGACTTTTTGGAGGATTTTGTCCCGTTTTCCTGTTATAATTTCTTCGAGTTTGTCGAGTAAGGAAAAAGTTAAATTGCTCATGGTTCTCAAAAGGCAGAAACATGCGATCTCTTGGAAGATCATGGATATAAAAGAGATTAGTCCATCCTTTTGTACCCGTAATATCTTGATGGAAGAAGAGTACAAACCTGCGGTGTAGCATGAAAGTCTTCTGAACCCTAATATGCAAGACGTTGTGAAGAAAGAGGTCATAAAGCTACTCGATGTTGGATTGATTTATCCGATCTCTGATTCCCACGGGTGAGTCATGTTCAGGTTGTCCTGAAGAAAGGCGGTATGACAATTGTTATGAATGAGAAAAACAAGTGAATTTCTACTCGTACCGTCCCGAGATGGAGAGTTTGCATTGACTATCGCAAACTCAATGACCCCACGAGAAAGGATCATTTTCCCATCCCCTTAATTGATCAGATGCTAGAATGACTGTCGGGAAGGATGTTCTATTATTTTCTCGATGGCTTCTTAGGATATTTTTAGATCCCCGTATCTCTTGAGGGTCAGAAGAACTCGAGATTCACATGTCCCTATGGCATATTCACCTACCGGCGGATGCCCTTGGGACTGCGTAATGCCCCAACCACGATTCTGAGATGTATGGTGGCGATGTTTCATGATATGAACGAGGACTCAATGGAGGTTTTGATGGATGCTTTTCTATTATTGGGAGTTCTTTTTGTTTGAGAAATTTGGAGAAAATGTTGGCTAGGTGCGAAAAGGCCAACCATGTTCTTAATTGGGAGAAATTCCACTTCATGGTGAAGGAGGGCATTGTGTTAAGGCATAAGATTTCACATGCGAGGCTTGCGGTCGACCAAGCCAAAATTGATACCACTCCTAAGCTTCCGCCACCGAATTCAGTGAAGTCTATTAGGAGTTTTCTTGGTCACATGGGTTTTTATCGGCGAATCATAAAGGACTTTTTCCAAATCGCGCGTCCGACGACTAAGCTCTTCGAGAAGTATGACCCGTTTTTTCCTCTTTCTAGTGCCTTCATGCATTTGTGTAGATGAAGGAGGAATTGGTGAACGCCCTTATCATGGTAGCCCCCGATCGGACTCTACCTTTTAAGTTGATATGTTATGATAGCGATTTTGCAATAAGAGTGGTTTTAGATCAAAGATGGGATAATAACTTTCAATCGATTTACTATGCGATTAGGACTCTAAATGACGCAGATGAGCATTACACGACTACCGAGAAAGAGCTCCTTGCGGTTGTCTTCTCATTCGATAAATTCTGGTCTTATCTTGTCCTTTCTAAGACCATCATGTTCACGGATCATGCAGCCCTTCGTTATCCATCAAGTAAACAAGATGTGAAGTCGAGACTTATTCGTTGGATTTTATTGCTGCAAGAGTTTGACAATAAGATTCGTGAAACAAAGGGCGCTGAGAATGTCGTGGCCGATCATCTTTCTCATATTTAGTGCTCAGCTTCATCGGAACAAGTGGGGGTGAGCATAAATGACAATTTCCCCCACGAGTTCCTCATGCATTTCGAGACGCGAGATCATGATCATCCTTGGTTTGCAGACCTCACGAATTTTCTTGTGAGTAGGATCGTTTTGAAAGGTCTTACTCACCAGCAAAAGAAGAAATTCTTTTATGATGTTAAGCATTTTTTTGGGAGGATCCCTATTTGTTTCGTGTCGGGGCTGATCAGCTCATGCGTAAGTGCGTGTAAGTGGATGAAGCACGCAAAATCCTAAGTCACTGCCATGAGGGACCGACCGGAGAACACCATGGAGGCACATCCACCACGAAAAAGGTATTTGATGTCGGTTTCTTTTGGCGAACCATCTTTTGTTATGCTCATGACATGGTGTAGTCTTATCATTCATGCAGAGGACGAGCAACATCTTTTCACGAGATGAGATGCCCCAACAACCGATTTAGGTTTGTGAGGTTTTTGATGTTTGGCGCATCAATTTCATCGGACATTTCCCGACTTCTTTAAGCCACCGTTACATTCTATTAGCCGTTGACTATGTTTTAAAGTGGGCCAAGGCACAAGCCTTGACCATAAATAACGCTAGATCGGTGGAGAAATTCTTGAAGAAGTTGGATTTTCGCCTTTGTGCCACCAAATTATTGATCAGTGACCCTGTGTCACATTTTTGTAATGCTCGGTTGGAAAAGGCATTGTCACGATATGGTGATCATCATCGCTTCTCTTCACCATATCATCGGCAGAAGAGCGGGCAGGTTGAGGTAACCAATCAGGGTATCAAGAGAATCCTTGAAAAGACAGTGAGTCAGAACTGTAAGGATTCGTCTGAAAATTTGGATGACGTGTTGTGTGTTTTCTGTACCGCCTACAAGAAACCGATTGGTGCAACACCGTTAAAATTTGGTGTACGAGAAAGCATGTCATCTCCCTGTAGAGCTCGAGCATAAGGCCTATTAGACTTTGAAAAGTGCTAATCTTGACCTCGCATGCGCATGCAAAAAAAGGTTTGGTCTGATTAATAAGCTAAAAAAATGAGAGGCCAAGCTTTTGAAAATTAGAGAATTTACAAGGAGAGAACCAAAAGGCTCCATGGCGCCCGCTTGAAGGACCACCAACAATTCTAAGTGGGCAATCATGTGTTGCTTTACAATTCTCGCCTTCCTTTGTTCCCCGGGAAATTAAAATACCAATGGTTCAGACTCTTTAGTGTAAAGAAAGTGTTTGACTACGGTACCGTTGAGATCGGCCATGAGGATGGACACATCTTCAAGGTGAAATGTCACCGTTTAAAAGACTATTTGGGTGAGCCGGTAGAGGTTGCATTGGAGGTTCTTGCCCTCCACCCCAAGAAATAAGTGTGGGGAGTGTGAGTCTAGCTATCGACTCTTTCAAAATTTAGTGTGTTTAGGAATTTGTAGATTTGTGTCTTTTTGTTCGTTTCTCGCTTATTTTCGGAATCGAGGAGTCAGATTCTATGCTTTTGTTATTTGTCGGGGTTCATGTGTTAAGTTCTTGGCTTGATCTTTTGGTTTAGAGCTTATAATGGTCAAAATCAGGGGTTAAAATGGTGTATGGAATCCAAAATTTGGAAACTGCCAGAATGGCATGTAAGCACTTAAACTGTAAGGTCATGCTAGACTGTTTAGGTGTGCATTTTGATGTGCAGTGTCATGAACCTGATCAACATGGTTATGCACTTTTGAACTGAATCTAACACCCGATTTCATACTCTATCCTTCAGCATCTTGCAATTCCTCCCCGAATCTAACATTCAAGGTGTGTTTTACCTCACCTGTCGTTTTCCTATTTCTGTGTTTTAGTTGATTTTAGGGTTTGTTCTTGTGTATATTGGGCTTCTTAGATCTAACCCGTTAATGGTTCAATTTGTGGTATTTTCTCGCATTAAGGGTTGTATTCGTCCTTATTCAGTTCGGTTGTGCTTGATTTGGTCTATTTGGTTGTCTGGTATTAAATTCAGCCAACTTTGTCCCGTTTTTCTAGCGCCTGTGCAAAATTCACACCATGAATTACAAGTACATGGTCGTGCACTGTTGTTTCAAAACCAGCTCATCGATGAGATTGCCTAGCACGGTCATGGGCGTGGTTATGTTGATCGTGCATAGGCTCGGCCTGACTGTGCACCTTGACCAGACTAGCCCATTGATCAGATTGTCGATCACGGTCAAGTTGGCTATACACGACCGTGCACTGGCTCGGCATAACCGCGCATCTTGACCCGGCCAACCACCAATGATCAGTTGCCGAGCATGGTCATGCGCATGGTCATACCAGCAGTGCAAGACCGTGCACTGGCATGGCATGGCCGTGCACTTTGGTTTGAAAGCCCATTTTCTTTGTTTTTCGTGTTTTTTTGTACTAATTCCTCCATATTTTGTTCAGATGTTAGGCCTTGACCAACCGTTTGTAAGGCCCCGAACCCGGTAGCCCTACCTTAGCGTCGGATTTACTCATAAACACAGTTCTTTAAATCAGAGTTTATTAAAACTTTTCGCGGAATATAAAACATCAATCATTTGTTACAAAATATTAAATCTTTTCTTTGATACCATAACACAAAACTTTATATTTAAAACATCTTTACTTCTTTCTTCAGATGCCAGCTGTTCAATCCATGCCGTGTGTCATCCTCATGCTAACTCTATAATCAGCTCACCTGCGTGCATACTAAAAGTCAGCTACGCTGAGTGAGTTCTAGATAATCACATAATCATACCATTCACATAACATTATACTCTTTCATTCATACTTTCTTACTTTCTTACTTTCATACTTTCTTACTTTCTTTTGTATTAATATCTTACGTTATAAAGAGCATTACGCCCTACATTCCTCGAGTATTATTAGGGCTCGGTACCCTCTTTCCTCGAGTATTATTAGGGCTCGGTACCCTCTTTCCATAGAAGGAACTCTATACTTTCCATAAAAGGAACCCTATACTTCCCATAAAAGGAACCCTATACTTCCCATAAAAGGAACATTATACTTTCCATAAAAGGAACTCTATATATTTCCATAAAAGGAAGTCTATACTTTAAGTTATTATTTAACATCCATGTAAGGAACTAATCACTTCCCTTGACGATACGTGCAATATCCGAAGATCGTTCACGTATCTTCATGCAATCAATCATATCTATCACATATATCATACACGGCATACACTTACCATTTAAAGTAAGTGTATTAACTATCACATTGAGTATGAACACAGCCCCGAAAACATAACAAGGAAATGGGGCTAGAAACTCACCTGAACGCTGCTCTTTCTTCTGGTAGCTGTAAACCCCTTCTTTAACTGTGCTCGGCCGACTGTACAAGTTACACGTATCAATACTGGCTTAATCTAATCTGGTGGTCTAGAATTAGCTTACTTTAACTTATCGCTTATAATTTATTTTCTAAGCGAACTTCACTTCAGGCGAAGTTAAACCTTAGGCGAACTTGGCTTTAGGCGAAGTTAATCCTCAGGCGAACTTAGCTTTAGGTGAAGTTATCCTTAGGCGAACCTGGCTTCAGGCGAAGTTATCCTTAGGCGAACTTGGCTTCATGCGAAGTTAAACCTTAGGCGAACTTGGCTTCAGGCGAAGTTATCCTTAGGCTAACTTGGCCGTAGGCGAAGTTATCCTTAGGCGAAGTTACGCTTGAAGGCGAAGTTATGCTTGAAGGCGAAGTTCATCAGGCGAACTTAATCTTGCAGGCGAAGTTAACGCGCTGCAGATCTGTTTGCCCATAAATCCTTCGTTTCTTAGCCAAATAACTCGATTTTGGTACCCACGGAATCGTATGATCGGCGCCTACAAATCCCAACCATCAAATCGGCCTAAAATCGACGTTTTAGGGGTCCGATTTGGGCAGTTTGGGTTTCGGGTCCGGTTAACCCATCCAATCCTAACCATTTTCAGTAATATTAGCTTTGTTGGATTTGTTCTTACCTTACCAACTCAGATCTATCAACAAAATCTCGGGTCTCGGCTTCGAATCTTGATCGGTTAGAATGTGTGTGTTTTGAGTGTGTGAAGAAAGAAGGTGGAAATGAAAGATTGGGTTTGGGATGGGATATTTATATCCCTCTAAGCCCACGGACCCGAGGCCCATTCTCATTTAACCCATCTTACGCAAACTAAGTCCAAGACCCACATCCATTACCCAACACTAGCCCGACCCATACCAACTCCTATTCTATTATCTATTTCCTGACAACCCGAGTAAACTTTCCCTCTATTACTAAGCAATATAATTAATATTACTTGGAAATTTCGGGATGTTACAAGTCTTCCCTCCTTAAAGAGGTTTCGTCCCCGAAACCTAACTTATTCCTTATAAAAGGAAAACTTCTTATATCTACACGCTTTATTGAATCACCTTCGTTTTCTGAGTTACCCTTCTTACTTCCGACTTTGCAGTCATCGAATGGTGGTCATGTGTATTAGCTATTTAAGGTAGCTTGTCCATGAGGCCCTCAATGTACCAAGTCTCGTTTCGATCTTCAAGAGGCTTTGTCTTATATCATATTAATGCTAAAGCCTAAGTCGACACTCTATCACAAACAAAACAATTTATCATGACTAACATGCATTCAGACAATTCGTACCATAATTAATAAACACCAGTCTAAACTTCAACATAAAACAACACGCATCGAGTCATCAATAAGTTACACATAGATTTAATACTTATGGCTAGCATCTAGCCTTCTTGAATGGCTTCTCTAAGCATACGGAGGAATCTGTTAAACCTCAAGCACTCTTCTCTCCTTCATGTCCTCCCTTTGGCTTCTTGCAATCCCTTGCTAGGTGCCCACGTCCTCCACAGTTGTGACACCTATGGTAATCATTACATTCCCAAGAGGAATGTCCTGCTCTTCCACACCTATAGCAAACACCTAATCCCATTCTGCACTCTCCGGAGTGTCTCTTCCCACATTTTTCACAAGCAGTGAACCCCTTCTGCCTTGCCTTCTTCTTGCGTGGATCCACCTCATTGGCTTCCTTTGGTTCTGGGGTTGGGTTCCTTTTCTTCGGTTCCATCTTCTCCTCTTCACAGCTGGCAAGGTCCTCATAAATCATCTCGGCCAATTCCACGGCCGAGTCAAATGTTGCGGGCTTAGTAGACTTAACCAAAGTGCGAACATTCCGTGAAAGTCCCCTTACGTAACACTTGATCCTTTTAGCTTCGGTGTTCACCATGTCAGGTACCAACCTAGACATGCGGTTGAATTCAGTAGTATACTCCCGTTGTGTCATCTCTCCCGCTTTCAAGTTCAGAAACTTCATCTCCACTCTTTCAACTTCTGTATCAGCGCAGAACCTCTTCATCACCATGTCCTTTAGGTCATTCCATCTCATCGCCTTGATCTCTTCACGGGTCTTCCTCTGCTCCACACTCTCCCACCAATACATAGCCTCATCTTCAAATGATTGGGTGGCATAACCGACAGCTTGGTCAGGACGGCACTCGCTAATGCGGATAATTTTATCCATGGAGGTTATCCATTTAAGAGTGGCAATTGCGTCTCCTAAACCAGTCAGCTTAGGCGGGTCACAACCTTTGAAGGACTTATAGTTGAAACTGCCTCGGCCCCTCTTCCTATCATCAACCTTCACAGACCTTACCTCGCTTGAATCACCCTTTTCCCTCTCATCATCTTTCCTACCATTACCACCTGCCCCCTCAACAGTTATTTCATGGCTTCCAGCAGACCCTTCCGGATTAATATTCTTCACAGTAGTGGCTACAGCTTGAACAATAGCTGCTTGAATTGCGGGATCCAGTTGAACCCCTTCGTTGTTGATCGGACCTCCTCCGGCTGCACTCCCCTCGTCTCCGGTGTTGGAAGCTGTCTCAACCGAAGGTTGCTGGACGCGACGAGGCCTGCCGCGTCGTCCAGTGCGACCTCCAGCTCCAGCCATCGTATTCTGATAGGGAAAACACAAACATCATCACTACAGGAACCGTTTAGTACAAGGATAGTAAGGCTAACAGGTAATCACAGTGGCCGGCTGTGATTAGCTGATCACGTTACTTTCCGTGTCCTATACACTTCCCTTTATGAGTCTATTTGTGCTGGTTCTACTTAAGCAGTTAGTCAAATCAAACAATCAATTATTCCTATCCCTACCATTCACATATCTTTTCTTTCTCATTAACATATATCATTTAATCATACACTTTACCTTTACTCATCTTGCTTGAGCGACACATGGCATTCTAGAACTGGCATCTTCTTTCTTTTTCTTACTTAAATCCCATTCTCTGTTCGAGTCTAAGCATGTGAGATGCTTAAATCTCTCGAACTTATGCTCTGATACCAACTTGTAAGGCCCCGAACCCGGTAGCCCTACCTTAGCGTCGGATTTACTCATAAACACAGTTCTTTAAATCAGAGTTTATTAAAACTTTTCGCGGAATATAAAACATCAATCATTTGTTACAAAATATTAAATCTTTTATTTGATACCATAACACAAAACTTTATATTTAAAACATCTTTACTTCTTTCTTCAGATGCCAGCCGTTCAATCCATGCCGTGTGTCATCCTCATGCTAACTCTATAATCAGCTCACCTGCGTGCATACTAAAAGTCAGCTACGCTGAGTGAGTTCTAGATAATCACATAATCATACCATTCACATAACATTATACTCTTTCATTCATACTTTCATACTTTCTTACTTTCTTACTTTCATACTTTCTTACTTTCTTTTGTATTAATATCTTACGTCATAAAGAGCATTACGCCCTACATTCCTCGAGTATTATTAGGGCTCGGTACCCTCTTTCCTCGAGTATTATTAGGGCTCGGTACCCTCTTTCCATAGAAGGAACCCTATACTTTCCATAAAAGGAACCCTATACTTCCCATAAAAGGAACACTATACTTTCCATAAAAGGAACATTATACTTTCCATAAAAGGAACTCTATATATTTCCATAAAAGGAACACTATACTTTAAGTTATTATTTAACATCCATGTAAGGAACTAATCACTTCCCTTGACGATACGTGCAATATCCGAAGATCGTTCACGTATCGTCATGCAATCAATCATATCTATCACATATATCATACACGGCATACACTTACCATTTAAGGTAAGTGTATTAACTATCACATTGAGTATGCACACAGCCCCGAAAACATAACAAGGAAATGGGGCTAGAAACTCACCTGAACGCTGCTCTTTCTTTTGGTAGCTGTAAACCCCTTCTTTAACTGTGCTCGGCCGACTGTACAAGTTACACGTATCAATACTGGCTTAATCTAATCTGGTGGTCTAGAATTAGCTTACTTTAACTTATCGCTTATAATTTATTTTCTAAGCGAACTTCACTTCAGGCGAAGTTAAACCTTAGGCGAACTTGGCTTAAGGCGAAGTTAATCCTCAGGCGAACTTAGCTTTAGGCGAAGTTATCCTTAGGCGAACTTGGCTTCAGGCGAAGTTATCCTTAGGCGAACTTGGCTTCAGGCGAAGTTAAACCTTAGGCGAACTTGGCTTCAGGCGAAGTTATCCTTAGGCGAACTTGGCCGTAGGCGAAGTTATCCTTAGGCGAAGTTACGCTTGAAGGCGAAGTTATGCTTGAAGGCGAAGTTCATCAGGCGAACTTAATCTTGCAGGCGAAGTTAACGTGCTGCAGATCTGTTTGCCCATAAATCCTTCGTTTCTTAGCCAAATAACTAGATTTTGGTACCCATGGAATCGTATGATCGGCGCCTACAAATCCCAACCATCAAATCGGCCTAAAATCGACGTTTTAGAGGTCCGATTTGGGCAGTTTGGGTTTCGGGTCCGGTTAACCCATCCAATCCTAACCATTTTCAGTAATATTAGCTTTGTTGGATTTGTTCTTACCTTACCAACTCAGATCTATCAACAAAATCTCGGGTCTCGGCTTCGAATCTTGATCGGTTAGAATGTGTGTGTTTTGAGTGTGTGAAGAAAGAAGGTGGAAATGAAAGATTGGGTTTGGGATGGGATATTTATATCCCTCTAAGCCCACGGACCCGAGGCCCATTCTCATTTAACCCATCTTACGCAAACTAAGTCCAAGACCCACATCCATTACCCAACACTAGCCCGACCCATACCAACTCCTATTCTATTATCTATTTCCTGACAACCCGAGTAAACTTTCCCTCTATTACTAAGCAATATAATTAATATTACTTGGAAATTTCGGGATGTTACGCCGTTCCTACAATTCAACGATCAGAGCGCCAAAAGTCAAGCCGCAAGGATAAAGTTGGCCGAGTTGTGGGCCCGGAGTGATTGCATTAGCACATGTCAGTTCATTTGTTACGACTCACTCAAGAACATTAACCAACGCACCCGGTTCGAGGATATTCCCACTGAGCCATGGAAGAAGCTAATCAACATCAGGCAGCCCGTGTATGTTGAGTTGACCCTCTAGTTCATTTCTTCTTTTCAGTTCATGTCCCCTGCTATTGATGTGTATGATAAGAAGGGTGTGCACTTCCGTTTGGGGGGACGTGGCACACATGGTCCCCTGCCAGCCTCGCCAGTAGACTCGGGTTGTAGACGGATGAGGAACATGAGACCGAGTTGTTCAATGGGTTGCGTAATTTTCCGAACTCTGCTGAAAAGCATGCGATTTGGGTTTGCATCATAGGTGAGTACATGATCAATGGTCGGTCCTCAAAGGCCAAGATGCTCATGGACCCCCTGCACCTCATATTGCACCACACTATCCTCCATTTCATATGAGGTTTGAGTGATAGCGTTGGGAATGTTGTGAATCAGGATTTGTTCCATTGTGAATCAAGATGCTCATGGACCCCCTGCACCTCATATTGTAGGAAATTCTTTGTGATAGAAATTGCAACAGAATTATCAATCAAAATAGGAGTAGTAAGAAACTTCAAACCGTAGTCGCGAAGATGTTGTTGTATTCACAAAACCTGGGAACAGCAACTCGAGGATGCAACATACTCAGCTTCGGCGGTTGAAGTGGAGACTGTTGTCTGCTTCTTACACTGCCAGGAAACAAGCCGGTTCCCTAAAAATTGACATCCTGCAGTTGTTGATTTGAAGTTGATCTTGCAACCTCCATAGTCCGAGTCTGAATAAGCAGTAAGATCAAAAGTATCATCCTTGGGGTACCACAACCCGATGTCTGGATTTCCCCTCAAATACTGAAGTATTCTCTTAACCGCAGCTAGGTGAGTCACTCGTGGACTTGCTTGTAACCTAGCACAAAGACAAACAACAAACATAATGTCAGGGCGAGAAGCCATTAGATACATTAAAGAACCGATCATGGCCCGATAGAAGGTAGGATTAACGGTATCCTTCAATTCATCCGGTGATAAATTGTAACCCACGGGGAGAGGAGTAGAAGGGATTTTTCCGGCAGATATCATGAATCGGCTCAAGACATCGTTCACATACTTTGTCTGATGAATAAATATTCCGTTAGCAGACTAGTGAACTTGCAACCCTAAGAAGAAATTCATCTCTCCCATAGAACTCATCTCGAAATTTGTTTGCATGGACTTCTCGAACTCCTTACACAACGTGTCGTTTGTATACCCAAAAATAATATCTTCGGCATAAATCTGAACTAGGAGAAGATCGACACCAACAATTTTATGAAATAAAGTGTAGTCGACAGTCCCTCGTTTGAAGCCGTTATCAGTCAGATGGTCGGCGAGCGTGCCATACCAAGCTCTCGGGGCTTGATGTAGACCATACAAGGCCTTGTTTAATCGGTAAACTCAGTCAGGATAATCAGGATCTTCAAAACCAGGAGGCTGTAGAACAAACACTTCCTCGTGTAGTTCACCATTAAGAAAAGCACTTTTAACATCCATTTGATAGACCTTGATATTCTTATAAACAGCATATGCCAGAAAGATTCGAATCGACTCTAATCTTGCAACTAGAGAATATACATCTGTGTAATCAACACCCTCTTGCTGATGAAAACCTTGCACCACTAGACGTGCTTTGTTTATGACAATCACCCCTCGATCATATGTCTTACATTTAAATACCCACTTAGTCGGAATAGCTTTCTTGACTCTAGCAGGTTTGTCGATTAAGTCCCAAACACCCAAACGTGAAAATTGCTGTAATTCATCGAGACACCCTCCACTAAATCATTAGCCATTAAATAGTTCATCTTATGAACATGTATGTGACCCATTCTACGATGCCATAGAATCGAATCTTTCTCGGTTGCTTTCGAGACAAAACATGTTTCGATCGATGTGGATACTTTAGAGCTCATGTTTAAGACATAAATATCATTTGATCATGGTGATCGCATGACAACCATGTCCTCGGGAATCACATAACCTGGTTTCAAGATAAGACATTATTTATCAGTAAATATCGTAGTGTACTTTTTATCACAAATCTGTGATACACTTAATAGGTTATGATCCATCTTGTCACAATAATTTACTTTTTCAAAAGTAATGTGACCATTTGAAACTTCACCTTCTTGTGTGATCATGCCCCCAGAATTCCCAGCAAACGCTACATAACCCCCTTGAATATTTCTCACGTTGGTTAAAAGGTCGAGATTCCCAGTGATATGACGAGAACATCCACTATCCATTATCCAGTTTTCACCAGACACAGTCTTGGATGCACCCTACACACAAAGTAAAGATGATTAGTTCAAAAAGGCAGCCCATGCCTCAGTCTTGGGCACCTTTTGGTTGTCTCTTTGATCATTAAATTTAACAGACTTCAACTGTTGTTCAGCCACTTGTGAATAAGTTACCGGCTTTTTAGACTCTCGTCTTAAGTAAGCTGCTTGAACCACATTTGAATTCTCATTCTTGCATAACGGTGCAGTTGGAATAAACTTGGGTTTCACTTGACCAAGAGTCTCATTAACATGAATCACCTTTCGAGGATTCACATTAGAGAACATAATATGAGTATCATCAGCATACGACACATGTCGTTTCAGAATCTCTTTTACCAAAGGAACCGGTTTGGAATGGTCTTTGATAAAAGGATGAATATTCTGATAGCTCTTCTGACTACAATTTCTCACAACATGACCATGCTGACCAAAAAGAAAACAGCTTCGCATGTCCACATGATGGTGTTGATAATTAGTTGGAGCAAATGATGCAGAAGAGTGATGATGGCTCACATTTTTGGTCATGCTCTTAGAAAACTCATCAGATAACTCAGATTTCTTTTTCAAGTAAAATTCTAAATTAGAGCTATTTGATTAAATTTTCAGATTATTTGTTCCAGTTGACTTTACAAAGTTAATCCTTTTAGCATGTGCTAACACTTGCTTGGCTTTAGTCAATGGATTAGAAGAAACTGATGTTTTTGCTTGAGCATAAAGACGTTCAAGTTCTTGAACCTGTGATTTTTCATTGTGAAATACACTCTCAATCAGTTCTGGTTTAATGATACTAATTGGAATGTCTTTCTCAGTAAACATTGTGTCAATTCCTTTCAACTTGAAAGCTCTAACAGATGATGGTTTATAACTAGGAAGATTAATAAAACGCATTAAAACCTCATCAAAATCTTAGGTTTATCTGACTTCTTTGCCTTCATTAGTTTAGGTTTCACAGTTTCTTCCATTTTCACTTGAGACTTGAATGAATCATACACAGCTTCCTCAAATTCTTGAGGCTCGCAAAGAATATGATTAGAACTTGGGATGTTCTTATTCTTGTGTATTACCTCAGGTTCAAACATGTCCTTGATAATCACTTTGTCAACATTCTCAACAAAAACTTTGTTGCTTTAAACAAGAGGTTTTTGAGGAGCAACTTGGGTTTTAACAGTTTCTGTTTTAACCGGTTTGGATTTTTCAGAAATCACAGATTCTTTTTCAATCAAATCTTCTTCTTTTCTAGCAAAAGGATTAATTTTATAATCATTGTGAAAAGGTGACGGAATTTCAACAAAACCGGTGCCTTTCTTTGAATCCTTTTGTTTTACAGACACTTCAATAATTTCATTCAACAGAAAAGAAGAATTTCTAAATTTACCCAGTTTGTTCTTCAACTCAAGAACCTCATTCTCAAGCTCGGTTATCTTTGAACGATGTTTCAGGATTTCTTGAAAATTTTGGTCATTAATTGTCATTTTCACAGATAACTCAGCCTTGAGATCGTGGTTACTTGTCGACAATGCCTCAATCTTTTCTCGAGATCGCATTTGAGATTCAAGAGATTGTCGATAAGTATCCTTCAGAGAAGCAATTTCTCTTACTAGATTATCATTATGAGTTTTCAAAGCTTCTAACTTAGGTTTGTTAGAATTACAGTCAACACATGATACTTTAACAGATGAAGTAGCAGAGATAGAATGACTAACCTCATTGATCTTAGCCATGCAAGCAAACACCGTTGGAGGCTTGTCACAAGAGTCGTCAGAATCAGATCCAGAATCGTTGTCAGAAGACATCTCACTTCCACTTGCATCTTGAAATTATTTTGTTAGCCCAAACATAGCCAAATTAGGTTGAGTATCATTACACAACAGTCGTTGTGACCTATCATTTCCATTAGCTAACATTGCCTATGACCCAGAAGTAGATGGCTTCTTTTCAGCATCACTACCTTGTGGTGTAGAAGAATTTTCATGTTGACCACGAGGACCAGTATACTCTTTCTTTGGTTTGTCACACTCCTTTGCAAAATATCCAAACTCTTGACAATTATAGCACTTTACTTTCAACTTGTCAAATCCCAATTTCTTGTTTTAGGACGGAAGATCTTTTCCAGTCCTCTGCATGAACCTTTTAACTTTACGGACGATCATAGCCATGTTCCACTTTAAATCCATGATTTCCAAATCATCTGGATCAATATGATCATAATCCTCATTAGTTAGATCACTTGTGGCAATCTTACTACTAACCAAGTTTTCATATGAAGACATAAAGGCTGTTAGAAAAGCAAAATTTTGTTCTGCTTCCTTCATATTGACACTAGGTGATGAAGCAAATGGATTAGTAGTAGTAGAACTTACAGAACCACCAGATGATCCAGAATTACCACCAGTGTAAAAACATGTTTTTTTGATCATTAAGGATAGTTGATTCTTTTTCACTTGCAGCTTGGGTAAGAAATGCCGTTATTGGAGATATAGTTGAACTTAGAGGCATACTACCACCATAGAAACAGGATCTTGACTTTCCTTTGAAGATTTCTGACATTTAAGATCGTATTCTCTTGCCTCAATCTTTTGTAAGAATTCCATAGCAGTCAAGTTTTCATTCAAGAAATAATCATTCTCTTTCAAAACCATTAGAAATGTTGAGCAAGAACTTGGTAGCACACTTTTAATAGTGTCAATTTTATCAGTCTTAGAAATTTCCAGTTTCATTTTGTCCATCTCAGCAATTAAGTGATTGAACCTTGTAGTCATTTCTTCAACTGTTTCTCCTTTCAACAAATTAAAGTTCCGAAATTGAAACTTAAGCATCACTTTCTTACTTTCAGCTGTATTTCTCATACTTCTCATATGACGATGTTGAAATAAAGAAGCACATCTCTTTATCCTACCCACTTGATGAAAGATATTTTCGGGTAAAGCCATAGTAAGAGTAGAATAAGCCTTAATCTCGATCTCTAATGCTTTCTTCTCTACTTGTGAATATTGAGAAATAGCTTTCGGAGTAAAACCAGTAGTGTCATCACTAATCATTGGTGCCATATATACCTCATCTAGGCAATACGAACAGTCAAGGGTGAACGGAACCCAAATGAGCACGAAAACGAGGTTCCCATTTAGCAAAATCGCTAAATTTCATCAACCTAGGACATTTCGAATGTGAACCTATCTCGGTATCAAGTTGCAACATTTGTTGCATCAACATGTTTTGAGAAGCTAGTGCATACATACCAGCCATTTTTGTAAAATTTGAAACTTTAAGGATTAAAATTAAAAGATTTTAACGAACTGTAAACTATATAACGAACTGTGAACAGTTGTAACGAATTAAACCTTAACGAAGTTGAGGTTTATCAGGTAACGAATCAGAATTAAAATTTAACAAATTAATGTAACGAATATGATGGTTAACGAATCAGATAGTCAACGAATGAGTCAACGAATCAGTCAAACTAACGAATTGACTAAGCAAAGTACGAAGTACAAGCTTAGTGAATTAAAGAGTATTATGTAACGAATCACTAAGAAAAACGTAGCGAATAAGATGACGAACCAGCTACAGTTGATAGCGAATCAACCTATAGCGAATCAGGTACATGTTGTTACAACCGTTTGTAACAAACTCTGACACCTAATGCCACGTGGCAAAGGTTGTTATAACACAAATTCCAAGATGACCACGTGTCACACGAATTTGTGAACACGAATCAGATAGATTAACGAATTGAATACACGAATCAACTATAGTTCATAGCGAATGGATAACGAATCAACTAGAACTCATAGCGAACTGTGTGAAATATGGTAACGAATCAATGAACATATGGTAACGAATCAATACCGTATTCAAATCCTCAAATCTTCAACGAAGATTTTCAGAAATCTGGAAATGAAGAACACAAACCCAGAAACCCAGATTCGTAATACACGTTCAATTCTCAACCAAATAACACAAATCAACTACCAAATTACTCGTTATCACCACACGAAACCAAATCGCCAATCCTCGTAACCAATTAACACATCTCGTGAATCCAATTATACCAATATTAATCCCCTGTTTCATATAACACTAGATCCACACCAATATCATCTGAACACAATTCAAAACACAATTCCAATTCACAATACCTCACCAATACCTTACCGAAACCATATCGAATCCAATTCAATCCATAACAACTCCAGTTAACACTTAATTGTTCTAAATCAAACCGAAAACACCACAATAACAATTGAACGTCAATAATAACAAATTAACTATCAAATTCAAGAGTAAAAGAGCACCGAAAGCTCTGATCCCAATTGAGAGAACGTCATACGGACCAAGATCTAGCCGCTAATACGATACATCAACAAGAAATTGAAACTTTAAATATATGCTTTATTGATAAATATGGAGTAAATACATTATGGTGGAGATAAGTTATGGAGAGAATAACTTATATCTATGTACAAGTTCTCTACTAAATTATGAGCATGAGCTCCCCATTTATATGCTATTTTACAATATACATTAAATACAAAGACTAAACCTCCTATAACTTTTTCGATCGCTACGGACACCGAAACCTTGCACTAACACATACAATGCTTTTGTGGCTAAGAATCTGATTCGTACTAGTATGGTTCAAGAGGATCTTGAACAAATTGATGTTGATGATTTGGAAGATATGAATCTGAAGTGGCAGGCTGCAATGTTAGCCTTGAGAAGTAAGAGGATGTACAATAGAACTAGAAGATCTTTGGTGCCTGGTCCAAATGACATAATAGATTTTGACAAGTCAAAAGCAATCTGATATAACTGTCAACAACCAGGACACTTTGCTAGAGAATGCAATCAGCCAAGGTAGTTTTAGAACAACAATCAACAAAGAAATCAGTTTTAATACCAAAACCATAATCAAGGGTAACCAAGACAGTTTGTCAACAACAACAACTTTCAACGGCAAAATCATCAACATGTGATGCCATAACAGAAACCATATCAGATAAACCAACAAATCCCTCCACAAGCTCCAGTTAATCAGAACATAAACAATGCAAATCAACCAAGAAATCAAGGGAATGTTGCATTAGCTCAACCAAAGCAAGAATGAGTATTTGATTGGAGCTACCATGCTGATGATATTGAAAAATCCAATGTAGCATTCATGGAAAAGATAGGGGATGAATCAGAGTCCTCTTCATCTCAGGTACATTCAAATCTCATAAATATTGAATTACTTGAAATGAATGATTCATTGAAAAAGAAAATTGGTAATTTGCAAAGTGAATGTTTTATGAAACAGGGCATCATTAATGTGTATGAAATGAGTGAAGTTAATTATGACAATCAAATCAAAAGTTTGGAACAAGATTGTATGGACAGTTACATCATTCAGTCAAGATATGTTACTGAAATTGTGTTCACAACAAGTTTTAAAATCTAAGCTTCCGTTGCGTTTTCATGTTAAATATGGTTAACTTGAACTTTGATAATCTTGTATAAAACCAACAATGGCATCAAGAGCCGGTTACAAGGACTTATGCTTCTTACATGTTCATAGATTTCGGGTTTTTCATGGGTGAAAAAGGGGTCCGAAATTTGGGTGGATTTTACCCCTCATGGATTTGTAAGATCTTGACATGCATGAAAGATCTTAGGAAACCATTAATAACATTTGGATGTTGAAAATAAAAAAAAAATAATAATAATAATTTGGGCCGTAGCCTCTTGGGGGGGGGGGCCGATTTTATTTGGTGATTTTGGGCATTGGTTGCTTAGGTTGCATGCTTAGAACATTTGGTATGTTTGGATGTGTCATAACCGAAACCTAGACCTTGGATGTGTTGATTGTTGTTTGTGTATGTTGATTATGTTTATTATTCAATATGGTTGTAATAATTCATAATCTTAGGCTTGTGTAATCTATTTATTCATAAGTTGGTTTGTAATAAATAGATTAGTTGCATTTTCTTTTTTTTTAGAAAAATATGTATTAGGATACATTTTGTAAAAATTGAAGATGCAAGAATTGGTGGATTTGGGCCTTGGACCGAAATTTTGGGCTTGTTGGGCCTCACCGGCCCATCATGGGATTCAAGCCCATTAGGCCCATAAATTTCACTCTTGGGCCCAAGAAGACTTTTGGAAGTTTGGAGCCCATTAACAAGCCCAACAAGAACACAACAACTTGGAAAGGATACTTGAAGCATTTGGATGCAAGGTCAAGTGGGAGTCAACATTCCATCCTTGTGTCATGTTTTGTCCCTTAGGTGTGACTTATGACCTATACTTGTTTCGGCTAACAAGTATGGTCAAACTTAGCGGTTCTCGGTTATGACTATATTTTGCATGTGTTTGCTTGGTTGTTTGTTTTACTTATTGTAATGTGTGGTTGATAGATATTAGGATATCCAAACCGTCACATAGGAACGACAACAAGCATAAAACGGGTTCTAATATATATTTGGTAATATCGCGTCAATTAGTTTAATTAAATGGGTTTATTAAAACTAAGCGATTACTCACATATAATAAAATTGGTTTTATTATAACTTGAACCTTGAAAATTGGTTTTCAAAATCGCCATATTACTAAATGCATGTTAGGATATGGCATAATGTTTTTCAAACTAGAATATTGGAAAACTTAAAATCCCTTTTTCATAATTACCAAGGAAACAAGTCTTACACCATCCTTTTGTATGACACTTAACGTATTAGGGAGCTTTAAATGGGATAAAGGTCACCTAACCATTTTGAGCAAACTAATATACTTAGGGTAATATTAACATATTTGTGGGATAAAGGTCACCTAACCACTTGTATGTTAATCTTACATGTTTATACAAGTAGGACGACTTGAATTGGAAACCATGTGATAAAGGTCACCTAAGCATGGGGATCCAATGGTGTTGATGGGATAAACATGCCAACACGAAATAAGGATTTCGAATGGTCCCATACCTCTAGAAGTTGCAAAGGGTTGCAATTGTCAAGATTGACTACCTTGTTAAATCAAATAACGGGATAAAGGTCACCTAACCGAAATTTGATTTATCGTTGGATTCTAGAATTTAATTATTATTTTAAAATTTGGAATAAAAGGGTATTAATAATTAAATTGTTTGTAATACTAAAATAAAACTTTGTTAAATTTTGTAGATGGCCGCTAACAATGCAAACACCTCTACCCATAACACCCGTAACCTATCCTTAAGAACCATCCTTGAAAAGGATCGTCTAAACCATAATAACTTTATGGATTGGTATCGCAACTTGAGAATAGTTCTCAAACAAGAAGAGATATCATATGTCTTAGACGATCCCATTCCCGACGAGCCTAACGTGGAAGATGAGGAGGCGTATAACGATTGGGTCAAGTACACCAAAGATTCGGTGCAAGCCTCTTGCCTCATGTTAGGGACTATGATTCCCGAAATCCAAAAGGATTTCGAGCATCATGGGGCATACGACATGATAACTCAATTGAAGGAAATGTTCCTTCAACAAGCTAGAGCGGAACGTTTCGAAACGGTTCGAGCGTTTCATGCATGTCGTATGGAGGAAACCCAAAGCGTCTCATCTTATGTCCTAAAAATGAAAAGCTACATTGAAAAGCTTCGTAGGTTGAATTGTCCCGTATCTAATGAGTTGGCTACGGATTTGATCCTCAACTCTTTGACCAAAAGGTTTGAAACCTTTGTCATGAATTATAACATGAATGGATGGGACAAAAGCATTGGTGAGCTTCACGCAATGCTAAGAACGGCCGAAGCGGGAATGGGTAAAAGGGTTTTACCCGTTCTAACAATCAATGAAGGAAAAAGGGGACATAACTCCAACCCCAAAGCAAGTGTTGCTAAGGGCAAGGGCCACGTCCAAGGAAAGGGAAAGAGGAAAGCCATCACGCCCACCAAACCGAAGGAAAAGAAGCAAAAGGTTGCGGCGCAAGATCCATGCTTTGAGTGTGGAGAGATAGGTC
Organism: Bidens hawaiensis; assembly: GCF_021521415.1. NCBI lineage: Eukaryota > Viridiplantae > Streptophyta > Magnoliopsida > Asterales > Asteraceae > Bidens > Bidens hawaiensis. The sequence continues at coordinate 3,564,618 of NW_027491017.1, forward strand.
ATTGGAAAAGGAATTGTCCGACCTATCTCAATGCGTTAAAAGATAAGAGGGATGCGGGGCATACCTCAGGTATTATCTTTACTATACATATTGAACTAAATGTTATTTCTTCAAATACATGGGTACTTGATACCGGATGTGGAACTCACATTTGCAATTTGTTGCAGGGGTTCAAAAGAAGTAAACAACTCAACAAAGGGGACATTAGTCTCTTTATGGGCAATGGAGCAAGAGTTGAAGTCCAAGCCCAAGGAGACTACTTGTTAAAGCTTCCAAGTGGTTTGGAAGTAATTTTGAAGAATGTTTTGTATGCTCCTAAGTTAAGGAGAAACATTATTTCCGTGTCCCTTTTAAAACAATGTGGCTTTGATCTTAAATTTATAAATTGTGATATTCATGTTTTGATGAATGGCATGTTTTATTTTAAAGCTATACCCATGAATGGTATATATGAAATAGATCAAAGTGGTATGTCACATAGTAGTTCAATGTACAATGTCAACACCAAGAAACTCAAGAAGGACTTGGGTGATTCCTATCTTTGGCATTGTCGCCTTGGACATATAAGTAAGAATCGCATGCAAACTCTTCGCAAGAGTGGTATTCTAGAAACAAATGAGTATGATTCATTTGATGTATGTGAATCTTGTTTACAAGGCAAAATGACAAAGCAACCCTTTAATAAAACTTTTGAAAGGTCAAAAGAATTATTGGGTATCATACATTCGGATGTATGTGGTCCTTTTAGACCAATGACTAGGAATGGTGAAAGATACTTCATTACCTTTATTGACGATTATAGTCGATATGGTTATGTGTACTTAATGAAACACAAAGATGAAGCTTTTGAAATGTTCAAAGACTTCAAAACTGAAGTAGAAAGACAACTCAAGACCACAATCAAAATACTTCGTAGTGATAGAGGAGGTGAATACCTAAGTGGTGTTTTTCAAGATCATCTTAAGAGTTGTGGAATTATTTCACAACTTACTCCACCTGGAACACCACAACATAATGGTGTGTCTGAAAGGAGAAATCGTACCCTATTAGATATGGTTCGATCGATGATGGCTAGAAGCACTTTACCTCTATCATTTTGGGGCTATGCTTTACTTTCCGCTGTTCGCATATTGAATATGGCTCCAACCAAGAAAGTGGAGAAGACACCTTTTGAAGTATGGCATGGAAAGGCTCCATCGCTATCATTCTTAAGAGTTTGGGGTTGTGAAGCTTATGTAAAGCAATACACCCCAAACAAATTAGAAGTCCGATCCACTAAGTGTATCTTTATAGGTTATCCTAAAGATGATTTAGGATATTACTTTTACGATCCTAGTGAGCAAAATGTTATTATTGCTCGAAAGGGTAAGTTCTTGGAAACTAAGTTCCTTGAGGAAGGAACTAATAGTAAAACAGTGAAATTTGATGAGGATCAAGAATCACAAGATGATACACAATTGGTTGATACTAGCACTCAACAAGAGGTTGTTGAAAGTGATCAAGTGGTTGATCAAAACACACAAAACGTTCGCAGATCTGGTAGAATTAGCAATCCACCTGAAAAATATGGATTTTTTGTAGAAGGTTGCTACGTGGTAGATTCGGATGAACCGACCACATACCGTGATGCAATGTCCAAGAATGATTGTGACAAATGGCTTGAAGCCATGAACGTTGAGATGCAATCCATGTATGACAACCAAGTTTGGGAATTGGTTGAACCACCACTCAACTCCAAAGCTGTTGGAAGTAAGTGGGTTTTCAAAAGGAAAACTGATATGCATGGAAACTTGGATACTTATAAAGCAAGACTTGTAGCTAAGGGTTTCACTCAAACTCAAGGGGTTGATTATGATGAAACTTTTTCGCCTGTGGCAATGCTTAAGTCTATTAGGATATTATTTGCCATAGCTGCACATTATGATTATGAAATTTGGCAAATGGATGTCAAGACCGCTTTCCTAAATGGATATCTTGAGGAAGATGTCTATATGGTTCAGCCTGAAGGTTTTGTCGATCCAAAACATCCTAATAAAGTATGCAAGTTAAAGAAATCAATCTATGGATTGAAACAAGCATCTAGAACTTGGAATCATCGTTTTGATGAAGAAATCAAAAGTTTTGGATTCATCAAGAACGCTGATGAGGCTTGTGTATATAAGAAAGCTAGTGGGAGTATAATTACCTTCTTAGTATTGTATGTCGATGACATTCTACTATTTGGAAATGACATTCCAACCATGGAAAGCGTTAAGGCTTGGCTTGGAAGTAGATTTTCCATCAAGGATCTTGGTGAAGCTGCCTATATTCTGGGAATAAAGATCTATAGGGATAGGTCAAGGCGCTTGATAGGTTTGAACCAAAGTACATACATTGATAAGATCTTGAAAAGGTTCAAGATGGAAAACTCCAAGAAAGGTTTTGTACCTATTCAAAGAGGGACTATATTGAGTTCAGCTCAATGTGCAAGCTCAAAGGATGAGCAAGAGATGATGAAACAAATCCCATATGCTTCTGCTATAGGATCCATCATGTATGCGATGATATGTACTAGACCGGATGTGTCATGCGCTTTGAGCATGACAAGCAGATACCAACAGAATCCAGGAAACAGTCATTGGATGGCTGTTAAGAACATATTGAAATACCTTAGGAGAACTAAGGATATGTTTCTAATATATGGATCTGGTGAGGAGGAACTCGCTATAAAAGGTTACACGGATGCGAGCTTCCAAACTGATCGAGATGATTCTCGATCACAATCTGGGTATGTGTTCACACTTAATGGAGGAGCTGTCTCTTGGAAGAGCTCAAAACAGGAAGTGGTAGCATTGTCCACTACAGAATCAGAATACATCGCCGCTTCATTGGCAGCTCAGGAAGCTGCATGGTTGAAGAAATTCATTACTGATCTAGGGGTGGTCTCTTCCATTCAAGACCCTCTAGAAATCTTTTGTGACAACGAGGGTGCGATTGCACAAATCAAGGAACCTCGTTCGCACCAAAAGACTAGACACATAGAGCGGAGATTCAACTACATAAGGGATGAAGTTGAAAAGGGAAAGATATGTATTCGCAAAGTTGGAACTGATCAAAATCTTGCGGATCCATTCACGAAGCTCCTAGAAAGACCGAAACATGAGCGTCATGCGAGTGGCTTAGGACTTCGATATTCTAGTAATTGGATTTGATCTATTTTGTATTTACGTTTAAAAGACTTTTGTAATTTAACTCTTTTATATGATTATGGAATCTTGAGTTAAATTCTAATTTTGCATGTTTAATCCATGAATAAGTTATCTTATTCTAAAAGTCCGTAGTCGATCACATTTGTGGGAACAAATATGAAGCAAGACTATTATGAACTAGGATTGGTGGATATTCATAAGGAATGAATATGGAGCATAGGTTTGCTGCCAAGGTTCATAGATATTTGTGGGATACAAATATTGGAATGACCCGCTCTCAATATTACTACATGGAGTCGATGGACCTGATCATTAGTAATTTTGAGTAAAGGAGAATTTCATATTATCCTTAGACCTGAGATGTATACTGGGCCTTGATTTTCACCGAGTATTACACTTTGACTCTCCCCTTCGCTATTCGTAAAAGATGGTACATAAGGATGAGCTCGGGTGGAGTATAAAGTGATAGTGAGAGGCGTATACAGTCAAGATGGAATTTGTTCCTCTTATGTGTTGAGAGTTTAGATGTCTAAGGCCTGATAAAGTTGAATTGTAAAGAGAATGATCACCTATGTCTCTTAGATCCAACATGACATCTAGTAACAAAGAGATATAATGATAGATTCACCTAAATCATATCAAGTAAGGGACTTGAAGGGATGATGTTATTGAATGGCACTTCGTCAAACACGTTAGGGGTGATGAACTGTTGTTAGGCGGTATTCACCACTTGCATTAATTTTCTATGTATCTCGTGCAAGTGGGAGATTGTTGGAATTACGTATGCCCGAGACACATACTTATATTAATGTGGCTAACTGTGTTTGATCCAAGTCGGGTCATACCCAATAACAAGCTAGACGACACCAATTGTATTCTTTTAATGATTTGATCATTTAAACGAATACCGAACACTATGTGTTTAGAAAATTGGTTTTCTAAACAAACACACTTGATAATTTAAATAAATTATCTGGATAATTTATTTATATAAATTAATTATTTAATTGGTTAAATAATTAAGATAGCATGCATGATTTATAAAATTAGTTTTATAAAGTATAAGATGGAGATGGAGATGTTTTAATTGTTAAAACAAAACAAAAAAAAAAAAAAATAAATAAATAACAATCAAAAACCGGCCACCCATGTGGGGTGGTGGTTTTACCCAATCAAATGGCCTTGTCTCCATGTGATGACCATTTAATATATCTCCACATCCAAGACATGCAAAAGGTATCTTTCATTTTGTTTTTTTTTCAAGTGTTGAATCAAGTTCACTCTCTCTCACTCCCTCTCAAACCTCACGGCCCATTTTGGGCAGAAATTGGGAGTCTTTGGGAGCTCATATAGTGTTCATAAATCCTAGCAATCACTTGGTGTTGTCACAAATAGCTTGGGGTATCACACTCTTGAGGTCTTCTTCTTTGGAGGCTTGTCATTCATCCACCATCTCCTTCAACAAATCACTTGTTCTTCTAAAGGTAGAAGAAGGTACAATTTACATTTGTGAGCATTTTGTTCTTGTAATATTGATCCTTGTTCTTTGGGTTTTAGTTTTAACATAATGGTATGTTCACAACAAGTTTTAAAATCTAAGCTTCCGTTGCGTTTTCATGTTAAATATGGTTAACTTGAACTTTGATAATCTTGTATAAAACCAACAAATTGAAGAACTGAAGAAAATGTATCTTGATGAGAAGTTGAAGAATACTCAACTTCAAGTTGAGGTAGACTTTCTGAAAAACTTGGTGTCAACTGGAAACATTTGTGGTAAGTTGAAAAAGATAAAGGAATAGGATAATTATAAATGTGTTCCTCCACATTTTAACGATAATTACTCGTTGAAAGTGGACAAGGAAAAGATAAATGCTTACCTTAAACAGTTTAGAGAAGTGTTTGATGATAGAAAGGAGTTTGTTGAAAATTACAAGTTGGTTGAGGTTGATGACAAAGGTGAGTTTGTAATGAAAGCTGCTGAAACAAATGTTGAGAATTTTGTTGGTGTGCAAGTCTCAGAAGATGACTTTGATGATGATTTATTGGATAGAGATGACTTGAGTAATTCAAGTGACAAAAGTTCAAGCAACGAAAGTTTAAAAGAAGAAAACAATGGCAAACAGAAACCAAAGAACAAGATTCCTTTGCTACCAAAGATAACTCTCATGAACAAATGAGAAGGGAACACAAATCTTTTGATATTTGTGGTGGTTCCAAGGCAAAGAATAACAATGAAAAATCTTCATACATAGTGCCACAAATAAGGGAAAGTGTCAAAGAGAGCAAGAAAACAGAAGAAACAAAGAAGAATGAAGACCTATTTATTCCTGTTTATCCTGTCTTTTCTAACCAAGAATTGTTTGATATTGGAGAGGTAGAAAGCATGGAAGAATATGAAAGAAGACAGTCAAGATTTAGAAGCAACAAAAATGACAAACCAATCAAGATGGAAAAAATAATCTATTTCAAAAGTTCTATTGAGAGACAAGACATAAAGATTGATGAGTTTGTACCTTTCTCAATGAACTATGATGATCTCATTACTCAAAAGACCATTGGAGTTGATCCTCCAAGACCAAGTGAGAGGTTTAAAAAGGGAAACTCAAGTGAAAGTTTCAAAGGTCAAGTTTGGTGTAAAATCTGTGATGTGTATGGACATCAATTGAATTTTTGTAATGATAGGTTTAGCTTCAAACCAATTCCTGTCCCAGACACAACAAAATTTGGACAAGACTTTGGTTTGTACAAGAAAAGGTACAATGAATATTTGGGAAAGGGTAAAAAGATGGTTGATGAACAAGTAAATAGTGTTGCAGAGGCAAGTAAGAAGAGAAATGAAGTTGTTCACAAGAAAGAAAAGAAGAAGGATTTGATTGAAAAGAAGAAAGCACCAATAAACAGAAAACCCATTAAAATTAATCCTGATGTGGATTCTAAATCAGTAAAATCTGTTGAGTATGAAAAGTCACCAGGATTTGAAGAGAAAATTAAGAAGAATGTGTTCAAGAAGAAGAAGTTAAAAGAACTAAATTTTGATGAGAAACTTAAACATGGGTTTGAGCCACATGGATGTTTGTGGAAACCAAGGGTTCAAACAGAAGTGTTAGTTGAGAAAAAGAAAATTTGTCATTGAAGAATGCACAAGCATAGTTTCCTTTGTTGGAAATTTGATTGACTATGGATATTAATCTGATGATTCATGTGAGATTGTTTATGAGGAACCCAGACTAAATGCAACAAGTGCTAATGTTGCTTATGATTTGCAAGCTGAGTCAGCTTATATTTCATCACTTACCGGATTCCTCTCTCTTTGATTTGTGCAGGAACAGTCCATACCAGTGAATGATGTATGTTATATGGACAGTGAATGTTCCTGGCACATGACCTGTGACAGAAGGTCACTGGTGAATTATAAAGAAAAGTTTGAAGGACCAGTTGCATTTGGGAGTGATGAAAATGGAGGGAAAATTGTGGGGAAAGGCATTCTCACTAATGGAAAAGTGTCTTTTGATAATGTGTTCTATGTGGAAGGATTACAATATAACCTATTGAGCATATCACAGATGTGTGATAAAGGTTATAAGGTTGGTTTTGATGATTCTCACTGTTTCATCCTCAAACCTGAATTTGTAATTCCTCCTGATATGATTTTGGTGATGGCTCCTAGAAATGGGAACTTATATGAACTTAGAATGAAAGATGCCATTTCTAGAGGTGGAACTTATTTTGTGTCAAAAGCCACTGAAATGAAACAAAGTTGTGGCACAAAAAACTTTGTCATGTCAATTTAAAGAACATGAACAAACTTGTTAAAGGTGAACATGTAATTGGTTTACCAACAAGAGAGTTCAAATTGGATGACAAGTGTATTCATGTCAAAAGGGAAAACAACACAAATCATCACACAAAGCAAAGCTTATAAACTCATTTGAACAAGTACTGGAAATGCTTCATATGATCTTTTTGGTCCTGTAAGTGTTCCTGGTGTTGGGAAGAAAAGATATTGCTTAGTAATCATTGATGATTTTTCAAGATATGCTTGGGTTTATTTTATGAATTCCAATGATGAAGCTGCTGAATTAATCAAAGGTGTGTGACAAGAATTGAGAATCAATTGGATTTAAGGTTGAAGGTAATGAGAAGTGACAACGGGACAGAGTTCAAAAATGGGGTGATGGATGAATTTTGCAAGTCTAATGGAATATTTCATAAATTCAGTGCCCCTAGAACACCTAAACAGAATGGAGTTGTTGAAAGAAGAAACAGAAAACTATTAGAAGCAACAAGAACCATGTTAGCATATGCTTACTTGCCTGTTACTTTTTGGGCAAAAGTTATAAACACTATGTTCAGAATAGGGTCCTTCTTAACAAAAGTCAAAACAAAACTCCTTATGAGATTTTGTTCAATGGAAAACCCTACATCAAGTTTCTCAAACCTTTTTGCTGCAAATACTCATTTTGAATACTAAGGACTACTTAAATAAGTTTCAATCAAAATCTTTAGATTGTTCTTTGTTGGATACTCCACACACTCAAAGGCATATAGAGTCTATGTGAAAGATAATTTTGAGTGTGATTGAATCTTCATATGTGGTTTTTAATGAAAATCAATTCAACACTGTTGATGGAGAAACATGGTTGTTTGATCTAGAAAAGTTAATCAAATCTTTCAAGCTTTACCATGAAGATTTTGATGATACTTTGCATAGAACAAGTATCCCTGAAGAAACATCAAAACAAAATGTTGACTTGGACAAATTATGTCAAAGGTTGCTGAGAAGAACAATGAATATTCTTTTACTGTGAAGGTAACCAATCGTGAGTCTAAAGATGAGATTGATCAAACTGAGAGTCTTGGTCAACCACAAGATCAAGAGCCTTTGGTCAACAATGAAGTGCAAAATGAAGATCAACAAGATCAACACATTGGAAATGACAGATGACCAAATTTTGAAACCTTGTTTCAAAATTTTAACATTGGAAATGATATTGCTTCAACATCTCAACAGATTGTTGAAGACATTACTGATTTAAACCAAACTGAATCAGATTTGATCACTGATGAACCTGATTTTAATGACTCAAATCGTGATTCAACTATTTCTTCAAATCAAATTATGCAAACTTCCTATATTGAAAGAAACCATCCTGCTGAAAACATCATTGGGAACATTCATGAAAGAGTTACAAGAAGTGCATCTAAAACTGCAATAATTTGTTTGTACTCCTGCTTCCTATCCCAAATTGAACCCAAGAACATAATTCAAGCTTTAAAAAACAACAGTTGGATAGAAGCGATGTAAGAGGAGTTGGCTCAGTTTAAGAATCTGTAAGTGTGCGAACTTGTGTACAAGCCAAAGGGAAGTATGCAATTGCCACCAAATGGGTTTTTAATGAAGAACAAAGCAAGACTAGTTGCACTAGGATGCTTATAAGAAGAAGGAATTAATTTTGAGGAAGTGTTTGCACCAGTTGCAAGGCTAGAAGCAATCAGAATATTCCTAGCCTATGCTGCTTCCAAGAACATCAGAGTATTTTAACTGGATGTTAAAGCTGCTTTCTTAAATAAAAAAATAGAATAGGAGGTTTATGTCACTCAACCTCCAAGTTTTGCTGATCCTGAGTATCCTCATAAAGTATACAAACTGAACAAGGCTCTATATGGACTACATCAAGCTCCCAGAGCTTGGTAGGATGAGTTGTCAAACCACCTACTTGTTAAAAGATTTCATAGGGGAGCCATAGATAAGACCCTCTTCTACAAGAAAAGAGGAAGAGATTTACTTATGCTTCAAGTTTATGTTGATGATACATCTTTGGATCTACAAATGAAAAAATGTGTTTGGAGTTTGAGGAATGAAGCTAAAATATTGCATGAGCTCAATGGGATAAATGAATTTCTTTCTTGGTTTGCAAGTTCAACAAAAGAAGGATGGCATATTCATTTGTCAACCAAAGTGTGTGTAAGACATTTTGAGCAAGTTCAAATTTCAAGACTTGAAGACTGCTTCTACTCCAATGGACAGCCATGAGAAGATGATAGCTGACAAAAAGGGGGACTCTGTTGATGAACATATATACAGAGCCAAAACTAGATCATTGATGTACCTGACTGCTTCAAGGCCTGACATTATGTTTGATGTTTGTGTGTGTGCAAGATTCCAATCAAGTCCAAAACTGTCTCACATAACTGCTCTCAAGAGGATTTTTAGATATTTGAAAGGAAAACTTGATTTAGGGATATGGTATCCAAAGAACCATGCCTTTGATATAATTGCTTACACTGATAGTGACTATAATGGATACAACATGAGTAGGAAGTCTACATCCAAGGATGTCAATTCTTAAGAGACAGGATAGTGTCATAACAATGAAAGAAGCAAACTACTGTGCCAATCTCTACTGCTGAAGCTGAGTACATTGTTGCATCTGACTGTTGTGCACAAGTCCTCTGGATTCAAAATCAACTGTTGGACTATGGTTTGAATTACTTGAACACTTCTATTTTCATTGATAATACTGCTGATTTGTTTATTGTTAAGAACAATGTCCAACACTCAAAGACCAAGCACATTGAATTCAGACACCATTTCATTAGAGACTAGTGAAAACTTGGCTGATTTGTTCACCAAGCCACTAGATAGAACTAGATTTCACTTTCTTTTGAAAGCATTAGGAATAATCAACTCTAATGAAGTCTGATTGAATATTAGTTAACTTTTTTTCTTTTCTAAGTATAATCGAGTTAGGTTAGTGAGAATAAGTTATCGAGTAAAGTTGACAATTAGAAATATCTCTAAGTTATTATTTTTAGATTTTTTATTGATTCCGAGTAAGATTGCCTATTTGATGAATTATACTTGATTATTTAACTTGTGATTTAGTTGTCGAGCAATATTCTATATTCGAGTAAGCTTCCTTCATCTTATCCACTTAATTTATTTTTAATTACTTTAAAATATCTAAACAAACTATGGGATGAGCAAGCTTTGGAAATGTGCTTTAACAAGAAAGCTTTATGCTAGTACATTTAAAATTGGATTTTTGGCAGTATTCATGTGCAAAATGACAAAAATTTATTTAAAACCCACTTTCAAATGTGTACAGCACACACTATATAAGGGGGACTTAGAAAAATTTTTCATTTCACCTTTTTCCCTCTTTCTTCTTTGCTTTATTGCCGACTTGCTCACTACCCAGAATCCCAATCGTTTGTTCTTAATCCTAACATAAATTGGTCATCCAACCTAATCCGACTAGTTAAGCTTCAATTAAATGATTTTCGATACTCATTATATGGGTTTAGAGCTTTAATTTCATGTTCAGTGATATCCCTGTTTTATGTGTTGGTTATCAATTTTTTGAAGAACAGGTTCTTAAAGACTATCTCTCATTTCTTCTTCAAATTATAACTTAATGCATGTTAAAGCTGTGAACTTTAATAACTAATCGTTTCTTTGAATGTGTTCTTATCTGTGTTTGTACAGAAATGACGTATCCGTTCGAGAAAAAGCATAACGTGTGTGCTCTTCTCCGGGTCACTGACGATAATAGACCTGTCAAGTTGATGATTAGATGGATGTTGCAGTCTAATCTTCACTTTTCATTGTTTGAAAGCCCCATAATATACATAAATCACCAATTGGATTTCTGGAATTCTGCTGAACAAGAGGACGATGAACTTGGTAGGAGAATAAAGGCTACTGCAGCTGGAAATGAGGTGATTATTATTGGAAATCTGATAACAGTAAGTCTCCAGTTGCATGATAATGTGGATGCTCCCATACATTTTTCTACCAACAGAATGTTAAGAATCTTTCAAGAAATAAAGGGGTATCAGGGAGATGTCCATGAGGGATAATATAAAAAGGAGATGTTTCCCAACGTGTACAGATTCTTGATACATCACATCATACAGGAATTCACACAATGGCGGATCCAAGATTTTTAGTCAATGGAGGGGGGGAAAAATGGGTCGGGTCAGGTAAATAAAATACTAATTTTATTATCCGACGTCTAGTAATGTAATTTAAGACGGGTAACACATTAATTGGTGACTTTTTTGTTAATACGTAAATAAGAATTTATTTTATTTTATTTGTAGTTAACGAAAATATGTAAATCAAAAAAAGAGGGCATGTTTTTCCTATTTAAAAAAAAGGTTAAATGATTAAATGGATAAAGAGTTATATGAAAAGTTAAACAATATAATAAATGTTAATATTATAACTTTTCACAAATTAAAACAGTAAATGTTGTTAATATTATAACTTTTACTTATACTAATAGCATGATTAATATTTAAAACAAAATCATATTTTAATAAGTGGACTTGTTTAATAATTAATAGAATATCTTTTTCTTTCTAACTAAAAAAGTACACTTAAATATTATTGTTTTTTCATTTTTTTTCTCATTCCTATAGTATCTTCTTCTTACCCACTTTCTCTTTCTTTCCTACACTTCTTCCTTAATCTCTGATCCTCTGCAACTCTTTTTCTTCTTCTTTTAAATATTTTTCATAAGTACTAAATACAAAGAAGGGGATCTTTTATTTATTTAAAATTTTGTCATGATAAATGAACTTTCTACACTATTGCTAATGCCACTGTTGCTATCATCTACAAGTAGCCGTTTATTTTTCAAGACTTATCTTTGAAGGCTTGGTGACAAATTTGAGGAAAAATAGGGATGATAGATTTTTATTCTATCACAGATTCTTACAAATTATTTTCAATATTGTGAGCCCCGATTTACCAACCTTTGGAACAGCACATGTTTTACATGATCCAAATGTATACAGGAGAATAGCAAGGTTGGCGGCTACAAGTAACTTCAATCCTGAAGTTGAATTTGACATTCTTCCATTTTTAGTAAACAATGATTGGAGAATATGGAGTTGCCAGAGTCACTTAGGGTGACTTTTGAGGAGGATGAAAGTGAGGATGATGAAGAGTTCGATTCTGATTCTAATAACGATGATGGAGGCAATGATGATGATGGTGATCATGTGGTTGTGGAGGAGGAAAACATTGAAGAAGTACATGTTGCGGCTCAGGGGGAGACATCAACCCAACCTATTCCTACACCACCCACCACAGCCCAATTACCATTCACCACCACAATACCAAGCCATTGGCCCATATATTCCATCCTCACTAACTTCAACACAAACCCAAACCTTAACTCAAAACCAATCACCAACCCAAACCTTTACCCAAACCCAAACCTTAAACCAACCTTTAACCCAAAACCCAGACCATCCTGAACATGAACCATACATCCCTGAATACGTGCCAGCCCATTTTATAAACCAGCCCAGCACACTATATTATTGGTGCAGTGTGCCATTAGTTCATTAGTCTTTATTTTATCGTGTATGTAATCAGTATATTGTTTGTGAACTTAATGTTTAGGTTTTGGTAATGGGCAGCGGAGAAGTTAGGGACAACTTCGCCAAGCATGTTTGGCGAAGTTGTCGCAGGTTATTTAAACCTAACTTCCATCGTGGTTTTGTAAGTTTTTGGTCATAACATTGTGCAGCCGTCTTGCTTATTGGTTAAGAACTCTGAGTAGCTAATAACAATTAAGTGTTTGGTTTACGTGTTTGTTCTTGTTACGTATTCTTTTTGTTACCTCGTCCATACACTCGTAATCATATACCCAGGGGATTCTGCACCCTACGTATACGAGATACTCCTGTGTAGATCCGGCTGGGAACCTACAATTGGTATCAGAGCATTTGCTCTTGATTGTGTGGTTCAGGATTATCACACGAGTATTTAAAACCTTTCCGCAAAATTTTTTGTGGATTATTTCACGTAAACAATCACCGTACAGTCCATCCTTATACCCTACATTCATTTAGGTCCACACTACCACCTTCGACCATTCCAAAATCGTAAAAACTGTGCTCGAAATCAGATTCAAAAATTCAGATTCAACAAGCGAAGTTTACGTCATTGCATATTAGGGTTTTGGCGAAAATATAACCTGCGAAGGTGTTATTTGGCGAAATTGTTGTTTAACGAATTTGAGAATTAGCGAAGTTAAAACACTTGATTTTAATTAACTTCGCCCTAAGCGAAGTTAATTTTGAGGTGAAGTTAAACTAACTTCGCCCTACACTGTTCACAAAACAAAGTTGGAAAAATTTTAGTTCTCGTTCGTTTAAACATGACTTCGATAAACATCTCTGATCTGGTAAAGATGGAGGTTGAGGCTGGTTCTGCGACTAAGGCTCCAAAGTTACTTAAAGGTACTGACTTTGCTGCTTGGAAAGACGGATTTGAGCAATATGTGAAGTACCAAGATGCAATCATGTGGGTATGTATTCAGGATGGTTATATTCTTCCAACTACAGAATTTGTAGGTGGTGAGCAACTAAAGAAGTATAATAAAATGCAGGATGATGAGAAGAAAATGTATGAAGCAGAAAGTAAAGCCCTAGCAGCTATAACTATGGCGCTACCTCAAGAGATCTTACATAGATTCAGAAAGTATAATTCTGCTCGAGAGTTTTGGGAAGCATTAGAAAATCATTTTGAAGGAAATGTAGGCATTTGAAACTCAAAGTAAAAGTTGCTAAAAACTCAATTCTCTGTATTCAAGCACTTTCAAAATGAATCGCTTGATGAAATACAAGGTACTACCATTTGATGACCGAGTTGACCAACTACTCCATTAAGTATACTGAGATTGAAATAGTCGAAAAGCTTCTAGATGCTCTTCCATAAAAATGGGAAGTGGATACTGTGTTGATGAAAGACGACAAAGAGTATGAAAACTTTGACCAAGAAACGGCAGTCAACAAGTTACGTACCTATGAGCTAAATATGAAAAGAAAGGTGACATTTACTTATTAGGTTCAGGATCCGGGAATGTATGGTGCAAAGGGTTCTCCAAATTCAAGTTCTAAAGTAGGATCCAATGCCTACTACTCTAATGGAAAAACTAATTCAACTCAAGATGGTAAAGTGATAATTAACATGAATGGAGACTTATGCTTTGTCGCTACTGATAGCTCTTCTTCAAAACCACAATCTGCTGCTGGCAGCTCTACTGCAAATTCTTCAAGTATGAATTATTCAAGGATGCCTATGAGTGTGAAATCTGCTAAATAACAATTTTCCCTCTATGCCTCCTTCATTGCCTCATATGAGAACTACATAAAGGGGAAAATAGTAGACCCAACCACTTTAGATGAGGAATACGATCAAATTGATGCTGATGATATGGAAGAGATGGATCTTCAATAGCAGATGGCCATGATCGTGAGGAGGGTGAAAAGGTTCATGAAGAAGACAAAAAGAAAGTTTGTGGGGGAGAAACCAGCATTCGAAAAGTCCAAAGTCCAATGTTACAACGGCCAACAAAATGGACACTTTGCAAGAGAATGTAATAATGAAAGGGTTGAGAGGAGTCAGAACAGGTCGACTTCTCATAATGGAAATGGAGCTGAGATGAAGGCTATGGTTTCTCAACATGAAGGTGGATATAATTGGAACATTCAGGTAGAAGAGGTCAGTGAACAGGCAAATTTGGTGAACATTGTGTCAGGAAGAGATGAAAGAGACGCCGTGTAGGACCAAGCCTACATGGCTGAGATGAATGATCAACTCTCAGAGGTATGCTCTGAACCCCAATGTGAACAATGCGAGAAATTGTCTGAACAATTAATTTCTTTAACTGATCAAAAATTAAGTTTGGAAAAAGAATTAAATTGTTTAAAATAAGAACACCACTATTCTAAACAAAAGGAAAACAGTTACTCGGTTAAAATAAAAGCTAGTGAAAAAGACATTAGAAGCCTTAAGGCCACTTTAGCATAGAAAATACAAGTAATTGATTTGAGTTATGAAATTGTGGAAGAAAAGACCAAACTTAGGGCTGAAAGTGTTGGAACTGAATAGAAAACTTAAACATTTTAGGAATTCTTCTATAATGCTAAATCATGACCTAAGCGTTCAACTTTCCCGAATCAGTAAAGTTGGAATTGGATTCTCTGAGGTTCCACCACCTTATAATAACAACTATACTTAAAATCCTAGTAATCAGCAACATGTTTACGTTTAAACTGATCAAACCATACCGGGTTCTATAAGCATGGACATAGCACCCGATAAGGTTCATTTAAGCAAAACCTCCGTTAATCCTGTCAACCTTGAAGAGGCAGACAAGACAGTTAACGAACCGGTTCAGACAAATTCCTTTGTTACCGATCAAGAGTCCCAGTCTAGTAGTAAGTCTGTCAACACTAATAAAGTGGATGATGAAGTTGTTTAAATAAAAAGGGGTCGAATGTCACCTTTGGCGAAAAGAAATCCTCTTTAAACCCATTCGTTCCCCTCTATGTCGAACTAAATGTAAGTAAACCAACCTCATCTTCTGAAGCTACTTCTGAAATGGGTGTTCAGTTGAACACAAGAATCTTGAATAACAGTTTCTTTAGATTTTATAACAAGGGACATGTTTCTAGTATATGTCCCATGAGAAGAGAGAAAACTAAGAATACGATAGCAAACAATACTGAGAATAAAACAAGACCTAAAACTGGTGTTCGAACTAGAGTCAATTCCACTAACACCAAACCTTGGATTAATCCAAGATTTCATAGAAATCTACCTCGTTTTTTCCCAGTTAACCATAAAACCCGTAACTTTGAATCACCATAAACTTTTAATACTACAAATTCAGAGCTTTTTGGTTGATCTCATAATCATTTCTCTAGAAATCCTCGTTTCAGACCAAATGGCAGGTTTCCGTAAAGGAACTTTAGACAACCAGCTGGTTGGATGTCGTTTAACGGGTTTGAACACCCCAAGACCGGAAGGTATTAGGTCCCCCGCTTTTAACTATTTTCTTTAAATGTGCAAGAACAGTCTGAAAGGACTGTGAACAACATGTAAGTTGTCGACAGTGGCTGTTCCCGGCACATGACAGGTACCAAGAAATTGTTACTTGACAGGAAGGCTGTACAAGGAGGTAGAGTAAGTTTTGCAGGAGGAAGTGGAGGAAGGATTTCAGGCATTGGCACAGTTACTAACGGAAGGATCAGATTGAAAAAAGTAAAATTTATGAAAGAATTGAAGCACAATCTTCTGATTGTTTCTCAGATTTGTGACAAAGAATACACTATGCACTTTACCAAGGACGAAGCCTTAGTGCTTTATCCTGGTTTCAAGATTCCAGAAAGTTGGATTGTCATGAAAGCTCCAAGAGAGAGGAATACCTATGTGATGGACATGAGGTCCACCAAGATAGCAACAGAAGAATCATGTATTTTGTCCAAAGCAACATAAATGAATCTGAGTTGTGGCACCGAAGAATGGGACACATCCATCTACGTAAAATGAATTACATTGTCAAGAATGGGTTTGTACTAGGGGTTCCATTGAAGAATTTCAACTTTGAAGATAAATTTCTGTCATGCAAGAAAGGAAAACAGTACAAGAATCCACATCACTCCAAGCTGATTAATTCGATTGCCACACCTCTAGACCTACTCCACATGGATCTCTTTGGTCCCATAAATGTTAGAAGTTTGGGTAGGACGTCTTATTGTTAAGTAGTGACCGATGACTACTCACGATACTCGTGGGTTTATATTCTGAAAGATAAGGATGAGACAGTGCAGTTGGTGATTAACTTGATTACCAAGGTGGAGAACATCATCGGAGGAAAAGTCAAATTCATCAGAAGTGATAACGGGTCGGAGTTCAAGAATTATCAAATGGAGATGTTTTGTCTGCAAAAAGGGATAAAGCATCAGTTCAGTGCACCATACACTCCACAACAGGATGGAGTAGCTGAGAGAAAGAATAGGACGCTAATAGAAGGTGCCAGGACTATGCTGGCAGATGCTAAGCTTCTAGTGGTGTTCTGGGCTGAGGCTGTCGCTACAGCCTGCTATATCCTTAATCGTGTTTTGATTGTTAAAAGATTAAACAAAACTTATTATGAATTAATGCATGGTCGAAAGCCTAATATGTCTGGTCTTGAACCTTTTGGTTCTCCTTGTTCGATATTAAAGACTATTTCAAAATTTGGTGACAAAGCTGACGAAGGTATTCTCGTTGGTTACGTGGTTGGTTCTGCCAATAGAAAAGTCTTTAATCTATCGAGCAACAAGGTTGAGGTGGTCTGTAACACTGACATTACCAGTTACAAGGCTCCAAAGCCCAGCACGGGACCAGATGAGGTTTTTGATTATAATAAATTGTTTAAGTCTTTTAATCTACCTTTTTTATGAATCTACAGATATGGAAGAAAGGATGGCCACTAAGATGCTAATTGACGAAGAAGAGAGCTTAACGAATAACTCAAAGGTTGAAGATAAAAGACAAACCATTAATAGTACTGAAGAAAGGCCTGCTGTCTCAGATGAAGAAGAGTTCATAAATCTGTTTCATAATCAACATAATTATGATGAACTCACTCCTAATCTGGGCGAAGACTTGGTAGTTGCTCAGGTCCAAACAACAAGAATTCATAAGGATCACCCTCTGGAGAATGTGATCGGCAATCCTTCTGATGGAGTGTGAACCAGAAGTAGCTTGGAAGAGAACACATGTGTGTATGTGAGCATTAAATATACTGGTATTATGAACGAATGTCTGTATGCTTGCTATATCAGTCAAATAGAACCGAAAAACTATCGTATGGCATTAAAGGATAGCTCGTGGGTTGAAGCCATACAGGAAGAATTGGCTCAGTTTAATAAGATGGAAGTATGGAGTTTGGTTGAAAAGCCACATGATGTGCACGAAATCGGTACTAAGTGGGTATTTAAGTGCAAAAGATATGAGAAATGTGTAATCGTTCGAAACAAGGCGAGACTGGTAGTTAAGGGATTTATTCAACAAGAAGGAATCGACTACAATAAGGTGTTTGCTCCTGTAGCTAGGCTGGAGGCAATTCGGCTTTTCTTGGCATTCTCCGCTCAGAAAGAAATGAAGGTGTTTCAATTAGATGTAAAAAGTGCATTTCTGAATGGAAAGGTAGACGAAGTGGTATATGTCGAACAACCTCAAGGTTTTCGAGATCCAGACTTTCCAGATTATGCGTATAAACTCAGCAAAGCATTATATGGTCTACATCAAGCTCCACGGGCTTGGTATGCGACCTTATCTGATTACCTGCTGGAAAATGGTTTTGTGAGGGGAAATATTGACAGCACGTTGTTTGTGAATTGGAGTGGAAAAGATTTTCTTCTTGTCCTAGTCTATGTGGACGATATTATCTTCAGAGCCTCAAAGATTTCTATGTGTCAAGAATTCGAAGCGTTCATGAAGAAAAGATTCGAGACGAGTGCCATGGGTGAACTAACCTTCTTTTTGGAATTATAAGTAGATTCGAAGAAGGACGGTATGTTTGTTCATCAAACTAAATATGTTCACGACGTGCTCAAAAGATTCAAGATGGAAGAAAGTACACCGTATGATACTCCAATCTATGTCAACCACAAACTGGGTGCTGACTCTGACAGTGATGAAGATGTGGATCCCACTCAATATAACGCAATAATAGGTTTTTTAATGTATCTAACGGCTTCTAGACCTGACATTATGTTTGCAGTTTGTGTTTGTGGATGTCTTCAGGCTAATCCAAAGGAGTCACGCATGAAAGGCGTGAAAATGATACTGCGGTATCTCAAAGGAAAACCTAAGTTGGGTCTCTGGTATCCAAAGGGAGGTGAACTGGATTTAGTGGCATACACCGATTATGACTATGGAGGCTGTAACCAGAATAGGAAGTCAACTACCGGTGGCTGTCAGTTTCTTGGTGGAAGATTGGTGTCTTGGCAGTGCAAGAAGCAGACCTCGGTTGCAATATCCACCTGTGAAGCAGAGTATATGGCTGCATCGAATTGCTGTTCCCAGGTTTTGTGGATACAACAACAAATGCGAGATTTTGGTATGAATTTCACTTATACTCCTATTTGCATTGATAATATTGTTGCTATCTCAGTAACTAACAGTCCCGTAAAGCATAGTAAAACTAAACATATTGACATTCGTCATCATTTTATACGGGATTGTGCTGAGAAGAAATTAATCGTGCTTGAAAAGGTTGATTCTCTGGATAATTTTTACCGATCTTTTTTCAAAAGCTTTTGACCGATCTCGTTTTCAAAATCTTATTGAGTTAAATGGGATGATCAATTCCGAGTAACCGTGTCTTGTGTTTGGTTAAAAAAAACTTCACTCTTTCTTAGAAATATGTCGGTTACTCAAGTTTGAAGGACATATAGTTGTATATGTTTGCTCCTCTAATCTACTTGTAGATCCAAAGGATAGAAATTCACCTGAAAACTGAAAGCATCTGGGGTGATTGTGATGTGTTTAGTTTTAATTCCTTCGCTGAAAATTATGTCGGTAGCTCTAAGTTTGAGGGACACATATTTATATGTGTTTAGTCCTGTTAACCAACTGGACATACAGGATGGGCATTTACCTAAGAACGAAGAAGAGACCGGGGCGATTTAATTTAAACTGATTTTTTGTTTTCTGTGGGAAGTGATAATCATTCAGTCTATAGGTTTTTAAGAAGCTTCAAAGTTTGTTTTAAATTGAAAATTGATTTAAACTTTGGAAAATGATAGGTAAATTGTTTTTGTGTGCCTAATGGGTGAAGTTATTAAGCTTAAAGGGCTCTACAATAGTCATTGATTGGCATGGTAGCTTTCCATGATGCGTAAAAGTTGAAGTGATACAAACAAAATCTGCTAGAATTACTGTGGAGAGTCATTTTGAAGAAATGTGCATGTCTCCACATATATGTCTCTAAATTATAGGCAGAAAAGTGATTACCCAGTCATACACGAGCCCGTTAGTGTCTTGATCACCAAAAATATTTTGTTTCTTTACTTTGTCTATAAAAAAATGTGTGTGTGTAATATTAAGTTGTTGCTTTTACTTTTTGAAAGCTTAAAGGGTCAAACTATAACTACAAGTGTGGGGCATTCAAATAAGTCCTAAACACTATGAATGAAAGGCATGTAAGTCCGAATGGCTTGTAAGTCCAACGTTCAACCTTAAAGCTTTAAATCTTTTCTTTTAAGTTATAGGAAAATTGGTTTTTATTGGTTCCAACTATTTCCTTTTGGTCATTGCCGGTCCCAACTAACGAATTGGTCCCAACTTTTAATGTATTTGTTCCTAAAGGTCCGCGGCTAACAGAATGCTAACAACGTTAGTTTCAGATCGCCGAAAAAACGTTTTTGGCCGGGAAAGTCAATTTTTTGCCGGAAAGCACCACCTAAACACCGCCACCACCACCAATTAACTCACCGCAAACCAACAACCATCACATAAGCACCATCAACTGATTCCGACGATGGTTCTAGGGTTCCGGCGACCTCAATAATTTGGGCTTTTACTAGAAAAATGTCCCTAAAGGTACGATACAAAGTTACCATGATGTTTGAAACAAAATTTTTGAGTTTTTGGGAAAAAGAATGTGTGTTTTCGGGCCAAAATGTTTTTCCGGCGACCTGAAACTAACGGCGTTAGAATTCTTTTAGTCACAGACCGTTAGGAACAAATACATTAAAAGTTGGGACCGTCAGCAGCCAATTCGTTAGTTGGGACCGGCAATGACAAAAAGACGATAGTTGAGATTAATAAAAACCAATTTTCCTAAGTTATAAAAATCTTTTGATTAAGCGCTAGCGGGTTGGAGTCAAATTGGGGTAATCTGGGGAAAACCAAATACGTTTTGAGAAGAGATAGGATGCATCACAGGTCCATAAGTGATGTCCATCTAAATTCTATGCATAATTGAACCTAACTCGTATCACGGACACAATGAAAATCATGCTAAGTTTCATATACTTGCTTTCAACCTGTTTCTCTATGTCATAATCACGCTGAACATGAATCCTCGTGACAGCATCTTAATCAATATGAATCCATGATCTTTTCATGAACGCGATGGTTTTTCTCAAAGACTGAAATTTAATGCCGCATTCTTTTTAAATACTTCATTTTATCTGCTTTCATTAAATCACGGATTACTCGCCATTGGTTTTATTTTAAAAATTTTTAAGAACCTTATCTTCTTTAACTTCGCCATGCCGAAGTTAGCCTAACCTCGCCTCCAGGGTTTTCCAAAAGGTTTATAAACGAGTTCTTAGTCAAAATAAGTCAAACTTCACCTCTTAAAACCCTCGGCGAACTTAATCTCAGAATCAACCTCGTTCAAATCAGCTTTTGTTCACCTATTAAGGATCCTCTTCTCATAACGATTCACAATTTACTACCGGTTATTGTTAATTCATTCTATACAGTTTGTTTTGATTGATTTTCTCGGATAGTAACTAAAGGTCATTAACACTCCTTCGTTGTTAATGTTTACGGGCTATCGATTATTTGTTGAAATTAATCGGACTTTACTTGACCTGCGATGGCCTTCTGATCGTTTTTGTTTGCAACAGAAAAAGTATTAATTCTAATCAGTTCTTGGAGTGAAGTTACCTTTATGGCAAAGTTGTTCTCAACTTTTCCTGGACTTTATCTTCGCTTCCTATATTGTGTTGAGCTTATGTTCGCTGGAACCATAACTTCGCCATTATCAGGCTAGGCAAAGTTACTAACTGGTTATAAATTTTTCTAACCTAGCTCATTTTATATTTCAGATATGGCTGAGGTTGCGGGTGTTGGTGGCACAGGTGGTGATGGAGGTGACGGTGACAAAAGACAATTTTTCTCGGGTCACAACATGTACGTAACCCTAGTTCCCGATACTCGTGGAGCTGAGGATTATGTTGAGATTTTTAAGTACCTTATGATTTCACGGATCTTTCATTCACTCTCCACCACTCTTCCGATTTCCTTGCCGAATATCGAGGATTTTTGTAGAACGGTAGAGTATGATTGTCGCGTGGAACCTCCAGTTATGCATGCTACTGTCAATAAGCAAGTTGCGAAGTTTTCGACTGATCAGATACGGGCAGCTTTGCAGTTTGGGTCTATTGCTGAGGATGAGGGTCTTACTGAGTATCCAACAACGTTTTGGAATGGTGCTTTTCTTCGCATGGGTTACTCAGGTCCTTTGGAAGACTCTCAACGTCGCAAAGGGTTCCTACTTGATCAATGGCGTTTTTTTATGCATGTGTTGATTGTTTGCATGTCTGGTCGTAAAGCTGGTCTGATTGTATGGGTGTAACTATGCAATATGCAATGACCGCGTTGACATACAATAAAGCATTCAGTTTTGGTCAGATGGTATTTTATGAGATTGATCGTCAATGGAGGGCGGTGGCTAGGGAACGGTTCTTGATGTATCCCAGATTTCTGCAGATGATCCTTAACCATGTAGCTCCAAATCTTCCACAACGTAGTCCTATTTCATTTGTGGACAGTGTGAACAAGAGGATTTTTGCTCAGTATCGGACATCGAGCACAAGAATCAATGTTGAGCGTCGTCCGAGACACACTGCTTTGTTTTGTTTGGTTATCTAGTAATACCAGCTTATGTTGCTCCGCCAAATGATGGCTTTGCTGATCCAGTTCCGGCACCAGCTGATATTCCTCAACCACCTCATGTGGTTCAAGATGCTCCAGTTCAAGTTGCTCCAGTTAATGATTCTATTCTATATGCCGCAGAAGAGGTAGATCTCTATGCTGCTTTTGGAGGACATAGATTGTTTGATATGTCCTCAGTTGATGCTTCTGAGATTCAGGTGTCATTGGTTGACGTGACTGGGGTTCATGTTTCCTCGGTTGCGGCTTCAATGGGTCTGTCACTCCCCATAGTTGAGGATTCTTAGGAGACTTTATACGAATCATCCTCAGATGAGATTGATGAGACTCAGAGAGTTTTGGCACTTCAAGAGAAGATTCAAGGGAAATGCAAGAAGGGTTCTGATGATGACAGTGAGTCGGATTTCGAGGATGAGTTGTTTGAGTTGGTTCGTAGATCCAACAAGGCTAAGGGTAGTGAAAGCTCAAGGGTAGTTCACTTTTCTCCCTCGCAGTTATCTGGTACTGTGGCCTCTAGCTTGTCAACGGTGGCTTTATCAGTACCTGAGATTGTGACTTCTACGGTGGCTTTGACAGCACCAGAGATTGTTTCCTTACCACCTCAATCTGTTACTCCATATGAGGTGGTTGCTATTTTTGTTGAGTCTACTTTGGTAGCTACTACTGGTTCCTCAGTTACAGTTCCACCTCCTGTTACTATTCCACCTACATCTGAGATTCCTGTAAGTTTGGGAATCCCTCTTCCTTATGCTCAGGATATTTCTCATATGTCGTTTGCATTTGATACTTCTCTGACGGATTCTGAGCGGATCATGGCTCTAGAACGTGTTGTTGTCGAGCAATCAAGGATCAATGTTATTCAGACTCAGATCAACGTAGTCCTATTTCATTTGTGGACAGTGTGAACAAGAGGATTTTTGCTCAGTATCGGACATCGAGCACAAGAATCAATGTTGAGCGTCGTCCGAGACACACTGCTTTGTTTTGTTTGGTTATCTAGTAATACCAACTTATGTTGCTCCGCCAAATGATGGCTTTGCTGATCCAGTTCCGGCACCAGCTGATATTCCTCAACCACCTCATGTGGTTCAAGATGCTCCAGTTCAAGTTGCTCCAGTTAATGATTCTATTCTATATGCCGCAGAAGAGGTAGATCTCTATGCTGCTTTTGGAGGACATAGATTGTTTGATATGTCCTCAGTTGATGCTTCTGAGATTCAGGTGTCATTGGTTGACGTGACTGGGGTTCATGTTTCCTCGGTTGCGGCTTCAATGGGTCTGTCACTCCCCATAGTTGAGGATTCTTAGGAGACTTTATACGAATCATCCTCAGATGAGATTGATGAGACTCAGAGAGTTTTGGCACTTCAAGAGAAGATTCAAGGGAAATGCAAGAAGGGTTCTGATGATGACAGTGAGTCGGATTTCGAGGATGAGTTGTTTGAGTTGGTTCGTAGATCCAAGAAGGCTAAGGGTAGTGAAAGCTCAAGGGTAGTTCACTTTTCTCCCTCGCAGTTATCTGGTACTGTGGCCTCTAGCTTGTCAACGGTGGCTTTATCAGTACCTGAGATTGTGACTTCTACGGTGGCTTTGACAGCACCAGAGATTGTTTCCTTACCACCTCAATCTGTTACTCCATATGAGGTGGTTGCTATTTTTGTTGAGTCTACTTTGGTAGCTACTACTGGTTCCTCAGTTACAGTTCCACCTCCTGTTACTATTCCACCTACATCTGAGATTCCTGTAAGTTTGGGAATCCCTCTTCCTTATGCTCAGGATATTTCTCATATGTCGTTTGCATTTGATACTTCTCTGACGGATTCTGAGCGGATCATGGCTCTAGAACGTGTTGTTGTCGAGCAATCAAGGATCAATGTTATTCAGACTCAGGTCATCCAATGCCTGGTGGCTGAAAATCAACTTCAGACAGCTCTCCTTGAGGAACAAGGTAAACTTTTTAATACTTTAAAGAAGTTCTTAGCATCTCAGGGGAGAGCAGTTGCAAGGGAGATGATTTGAGATCAAAATGAAGGGAAGACAGAGATGATGATCCCAATGCACCGAAAGATGCAGGTGGTGAGCTGCTAAGAACTTCACAACCTCTTGGTGCTTCAATATCTCAGGGGGAGTCTACTGCTCCGTCTGGAAGTGCAGGTGGTGAGACTATTGTTGTGGATGATGACGTTGATATAGTTGACGATTTGTTACCGTATAGAGAGATTGAAAATTTGGGTGAACAAATTGAGATTGACAGTGGGTTGGAAGCTGGGGAGATACCGAAAGATGAGGTTGAACATGATATTCCGGGTAGTGGTCAAGAACAGGTGATTCAAGATGATAATGTAAGTGGTGATTCTGAGTGGGAAGAACAACCTAGGTGGAAGGAGGAATGTGTTCATTGGTTTATTAAAACAAAGAAACCAGAGGTGCCTCCGATGTTCAAAAGGAGTTATAATATCAAAGGGTATAATGAATCAAAGAAAGGTATTATATGTTGGCTCTATGATGATCAGCTCAAGGTGTTTGTGGTTAAGAGATATGATGGGATTCAATATTTTGCAAAGAAGCTAAGATCGTTCAACACATTGCCCGAGTGTGAGGTAAAATATTTGTCTCGTTTGAAATTGATTAACAGGAGTGGTGATATGTATGTTGGTTGGATTGCAAAGATAGTGTGGAATGAAGTGGTCAAGGAGAAGAAGTTCGAGTTGTTGAAACCGTAGAAGGGTAAGTTGATTGAGGATGCTAAAAGGGGGATGCGAGCAGATGGTAAACCATGGATGATTATGGAGTACAATCCCATTCGATATATGACAGAGATTCCGATGAAGATCATGCCTCAGGGTGTGCTGAAAGACATGAAGTGGTGGTATGCTGATTGTAAGACTGCTGAAGCTGTGATGGAAGATCAAGATGATCAAGAAATCTTGAGGATGTAAGATCATATACACCTGGTTAACTTGTCCCAAGATGATCTGCAGGTACTAAATAAAAACAAGATCTTTTATATTCCAGCTTGAAAAGATGAAGCAAAGAAGTATCAAAGAGTGGTCTCGGTTTGTGTGAGACAAGGTGTGCATGCTTGAAGATCGTTGGTACAGTTTTTTTTGGATTACGTGACAAGAAGAAGCTATAAGAGAAATGAAGCTACTGCCAAGGGGGAGTCTGTTGGTGCAGTGTGTCAGTAGCTCATTAGTCTTTAGTTTATCTTGTTTGCAATCAGTATATTGTTTGTTACGTGTTGGTGAACTTAATGTTTAGGGTTTGGTAATGAGCGAAGTTACCCCAACGACGAAGTTAGGGACACCTTCGCCAAGCATGTTTGGCGAAGTTGTCGCAGTTTATTTAAACCTAACTCTGCCGTGGTTTTGTAAGTTTTTGGTCATAACTTTGTGCAGACGTCTTGCTTATTGGTTAAGAGCTCTGAGTAGCTAATAACAATTAAGTGTTTGGTTTACGTGTTTGTTCTTGTTACGTATTCGTTTTGTTACCTCGTCCATACACTCATAATCGTATACCCAGGGGATTCCGCACCCAATGTGTATGAGATACTCCTGTGTAGATCCGCCTAGGAAGCTACACATGCCAATCCTGACAAAACCCCAGCCCCGGTGCGGAAGCGTGAATATTCATTATTAACGGAGGAGCTCGAATCTGGGTTAGGATCGAATCGAACTCGAATTCACTCTTGAATGATATTTGGACGGATGAGATTTATTGGGAGAGAGCCTAATTCGATTAACTATAATCAAGAAAGTAGGATGAACACATATATATAATCGAAACACAAACAAGATAGAAATGGTAGTATGATATCATTAGTCGAATGATTCTCATAAAGATGAACCACTCATACATACATCCATACATACATAAGAAATATCATCCACCCATGAGACCTCATCCCGGGGAGGAGACTCTTTCATAGGGATAAAACCCTAGATCTCAATCAATACAATACACTCAATCATTCTAGACAAATGAATAAAACATCTATTTATACTAGTCTAGCATTACTTGGTCTTCAAGCCATCCACCATTGGTTGAGACCAAATAATATATTTTTCACCCACATATAAATTCGATGCGTCGGTCTAAAATATAAGACCCAACAATCTCCCCCTTAGGCCGATGCCATCGAATTTTCTTCCATGATTACTTCATAACCCATTGTCTTTCATTTAAATTCTCCCCCTAACTTTAAGCGGCTTTGAACTTCAGTGATCAACATCAAGTAACAAGGTTATCATATAAGGAAAAACATTCAATGTGATCATCAAATAATCTTCAATTTTTCCCGTTTGTGGTGTGGATATTGAGACGGCAGAGCCCATCTGATTACGTCATCAAGTTCCTCCACATCTTTGAAAATTTTGGATTATTTATCTTGATCAACTTTTCCTTAACTTGAGTCTTTTACTTGATTTGAAGCAACCAAATTGCAATGAAATTCAAAGAATTAACTCCCTTAATTTCGTTGCAATTATCTTTAACAAACTTGTCTTCAAATCAAGTGCGGGTGAAAACATGAGACTCCTCATTTTCAAAAATCTTTGACTTGGTCAACTCGTGAAATGATCCGAAAAATCAACCATCTTGATCTTGTAAAGCTCTTGATGAAATCGTGAATTTTTGGTTAATTTTGCCCAATTGTTTTGCTCAAACATCTTCACAAATAACCAAAATACCCCTCATTGACCCGACACAGTCACTAGCCGAGTCGACCGGAAAAATTTCCAAACAGTCAATGATACTTGGGCAAACATATTTCATTTAGAGTACATGGTCAAGAAGTCAACGGATAAACGAATATTAAATCTTTTCTCCATCTTGGCCCGTTTGACTATAGAGAGTCAAGTGCATCAAATATCTCAAACGTTTCTTCAAAACATTGACATGTTTCACAAACACAAACTTTCTGTTCACGAGCACACATATTTCCCTTCATTGGCATGTTAGACCATAGTCATGCTTGTGAGTAAGAAGTTTGCTCGAGAGTAAAACGATATGCAGTGATTTGTCATGAAGGTTATCTATACGAGCACCAAGCATGCTCGTGAGCAAAAAGTGTGCTCGAGTCACAAACTTGATATTTCCCTTCACGAGCATGTATGCTTAGAATATTTTCATGCAAGAGATATGCTCGAGACAAAGTGTGCTCGAAAAGATATGCTCGAATAAAATCAAGATGTACTCGAGACCAAAAATTATATGTTCGGGGTTTAAAAACTTATCTTTTCTGCATAACATACTTGTACTAGCTGCTAAATTGCATGAATGTCTCTACCAAACTTGTTTAATCAGCAACAATAATTGTCCAGGATCTGCATGTGTACCCGTGATAATTTTACCCAGCAGCATCACATTTGTTCAGAAACACGCATATCAGAAGAAAACTAACCAGCAAATTTTTTCCTAAACTACCCCTACTGCATTCCCAATCTGCATCTGCTTTTAACATTGCAAAATCACCGAAAATCTGTTACATAGTGAAGCAAAAAACGTGCAGCAGCATCTTTTCATATCAGCAGCACAAACTGCTCGTTAATAACACTTTTTAACAGCAATTTCAACACTAATATCAGCAACTTCAGCAATAAAATCAGCCGTGTAATCAGCTCGTTAACAACACCCTTTATAACACCAATTTCAGCAGTAGATCAGCAGCATTAGCAATAAAATCTGCAGCATCAGCAGCTCGTTAATGACATGTTATAATCAGCAATAATGAGCTCATTAACATCAAATAATCAGCTCGTTCACGACAGTTTTTAACAACACTTTCAGCATATTAATAGCACGTTTTAACAACAAAAATCAGCCCCAAACTGCCCTTATAAATCATGCAGCAGCAAACGCATATTGCAACAGAAATAAGCATATCAGCAGAAATTTATATGTGTGAATTAGCTAGCTCGAACACTTTTATCAACATCATTTAACTGCTGAATATTTCTGAAATCAGCAAAAAAAAAATAACCAGCAGCAGTGAGTAGACACACTTTCATCAACTAAGTTGACTGTTCGGACTCAGTACGTAGCCATCGGATTATGTGTTCGTGAATTTTCATGTACTCGTGACAGAAATTAGCAGCAACAATTACGAGAATGCCCTTTTTAAAATGAATCAACAACATATGTTTGAACACATAATCCAACAATTATGTACTCGATGACTAGATCTTCACATCAGATTAATTACTCGTTACATGAAATTGAATCTGCAAATTAACTTGTGTTTATCTATTCAAAAATTGTTCGAGTATAACTCCTTAACTGGTTGAAACATAACCATAGCAGCAGCTACAAAATATCAGATCAACCAACATCTTGAATACTTATGCAGGAGAAACATCTCACTCCATATGTAAACATGTTCGAACATAGAATAACCTTTTCCCCTAAAATTTTCAACATACAAACCCTAACTTCTTATATTCGAAATTAAACACTTGATACATGAAATTAATCATTACAATCTCATCAATCATCACGAAATCAACATTCTATCACCAGTCTAACCTCAATTTCATCAAACAATCAAGTCTAGAACATCAAATACAAACGAGTTTGACCAAAAACGAACCGAAAACAGTAAATCTGAGCGAAACTGAACCTATAAACATGAAATTGTTGTTGAATCTCCGAACTAATCATCAACTCAAGCATAAATTCACATAAATCATCTTCAAATCATCAAATTTCAACAAAATACTTGCAAAATCCATGAAAACTTCAACAAACATTAAGTTTAACGTCCATGGCGGATTCAAGAGCGAATGGAATCAAATTATGCGGTTAGTCTGAACGATTTAGTAACCCGCTCTAATACCAATTGACAAAACCCAAGCCCCGGTGCGGAAGCGTAAATGTTCATTATTAACGGAGGAGCTCGAATCTGGGTTAGGATCGAATCGCACTTGTATTCACTCTTGAATGATATTTGGACGGATGAGATATGTTGGGAGAGAGCCTAATTCGATTAACTATAATCAATAAAGTAGGATGAATACATATATATATAATTGAAACACAAACAAGATAGAAATGGTAGTACGATATCATTATTTGAATGATTCTCATAAAGCTGAACCACTCATACATACTAATGTGCGAAAATATATATAAATAAAACACAAGTCGCAACGAAGCTTTAAAAACCAAACAATCTATCCTAGTTCACACAAACGGCAAGTGTACCGGTCACGTATAGCACAGATGAGGAAAGTCCGGATATCGAACTCGAAGACACGTGAAAACGTTTATAATCACTAAACTCTAACCAAGACTCACCAAAATATTTAATTGATTTTTTTTTTAGATTTAATTTAACTACTTAACTTAACTAAATGAAAACTTTTGACAAAACTTCAAAAACTTTTGACTGCAGTGATAAAAACGTCTACCTATGTAAGGATCATATTGAAGGAGATGACAAGACAATGGATTGAAAACTCTCACGACACCGGTTCTAAAGGATGACACAACTAAGGTTCGCTCAAGAAGATCAGATCACCTCTCGGTCTCACTAACAAACTCTAACTTATCTTAGTTGATTTTAAGAACAATTCGGGAAAACAAATTATTAACGTGTTCTAATACCGACTCACCTCTCGGTCTCACCGACACACTAGCCTAATGGAAACGAATACTACGCAACCAAGGATAGAGGAACAATTCAACTTAACTTAAACTAGACCAACTAATTGCTCAAACACCCAAACCCGAAAAGAACAAAACCCGCTCTCGCGCGATCTTAATTCTAACAAGTAAAAGTAATGAGACGAGTTTACTTCTTATCACCTCTCGGTCTCTAAGAAGGTGTTTCACAACTGATTTTATTTTAATTAATTTACCCACTTATCCCTACGGTTGTACACCCCGCAAACAAACCCTAAACACAAAGTAAAGAGCCTTAAACATGCAACAACTAATCAAAACCGATTCAATTAATTAAAGCACGAGGTTATTAGGTATAATCAAACAAAACACAGCCACCAAACACAATCTAATTTACTATTAAATCAAACTTTACATTAACAGTTTAAGCCATGATCATTAACAATCCATATTACTAGTCAAAACCTAACAATATTCATCAAACCTAGGTAGAACAAACAAGATTAGCTACTCATTAATTTTGGACAGCCATTAACATTCAAGTAAAACATCATAAACATCATCATAAACATAATCAAACTCATTCAAGATCCAAGAATAACTAAATCAAAGTCAAACAATCAATTACTCGCAAAACAATCCAAAGAAAAAGATCAATTCAACAAGTTAGGGTTCTTGAACAATAAACAAAGTTTAAAGATGATTACTTAAGGTTATAGGGCTGAGATTATGGATGTATTTGATGCCTAGCAGCTGCACAAGAGTCTCCTTGGTGTTCCTCTTCCTCTCCAGCCGTCACAATAGCCACAGCCGCCAACTTCTTCTTTTTTTTTTCTCCTTTTTGCCTGCTGCCGATCGGAACTCTTGAAAGAGTTATGGTTCTTTTATTTTCGGGATTAGGGATGGATTAATGGCTGAAAACTCAATTAATTATCTTAATATAATATTATACAAGGCTTCTAACTTGTGGGCTTGGGTTGGGCCTTGAGTTGTAGCTTTAAAACTTGACCAACAAGGCCTCTAGAATCTTCCAAATTAACTCTTTTTTCACCATCTTTCATAAACCTACAATTAACATTTAAACTTTGTAAATTATTGCACTTAACCCCCAATACTTTCATAAAATAAACAATTAAGCATAAAAACCATGATAAAATCATAAGGAAAGTAAGTGTGTTTTACTACACATCAAACATCCCCACACTTAAGACTTTTTCGTCCCTGAAAAAAATTTGACTGCAGTTGGATCAGAATCGGAAAATCAAAGTTAAATCAAACATATAGGTTAGATTTTAAAGCTCAGAAAAACGCAAAAACCGCGATCATCGATATTGTTGTCCACCTAAACCCATGCCTTAATCTTTACCGGGACAAATAAGATCCGACAATAATATTACTTAGTGGTTTACACAATTAAGACCCGCTTATTTTCTGCTTTTACCGGACCAGACCACCCCAACTTGACTTAAACCTCAAAATTAGCAGAATTAAAACTTTGTTACTCAATATTTATGAATAGTTAAGACGATCAAGGGTATTGTTTATCCACCTAAGCTTAAGCATCAAAGTCTACCAAGCAGCCATTAGATACGATTAAGGTTCAATTTATTAATAGCTAGTGTTCCCCACAACATGACATACCCCCGTTATCAAGCAATACCCCAAATCCATCACCATAGGTGAGTATGCAAAATTTCATCTGTAGGGCTTACATGTAGCGTGTCCCTTGTGGTCCGTTTCTTAATGGTAATGAGACGCGAGTAAGGGGACCCCACATAGCTAACAGCGTGGATGATCAAGTCTGTAGTGTATTTGTACTTTTGTACTTTTTGTGATCATGTTTATAGACTTATAAGGGTTTGCTCTTTGGCTTTATTTTAAATATCCACAACCCCACTTAGGAATTGTGAATACCCAGATAAATAGATTGCATACAGACCCATGATCTCCGGACCCGAAGCATCCCATCAATATAGGATTTAAGGTTATAAAACCATACGCCAATGAGGTGTAAAACACTAAACTAGCAGTTTAAGATTTATATCACAGGCTACACGGCATACTCTAACGTTAAACCTACCCAAGCATCATATGATAACGGATTCAATTTTTTTTAAAACTCATGATATTTCCACTTTTTCATACCAAAATTTGAGGCTTGAATATGGCCCGACCTTTCATTGCTTATTTTCCACGGAAAAAACGCTTTACCCACAAAAGATTTCCGTTTAACCGTTTTATCAAATTTGCCCTTTCATTTTCAAGGCTGAGCCTACCGACACATCCCAAGTTAAGTGCGTTTTCTTTTATTTATCTCATATTATTAGTAGTTTGAAAAACCGATTTCCAATAAATATCATCATCTCCCACTTTAATGCAAAAGAAACTAAAAACAAGAGACAATTTTTAATTTTTTTTAAACATAATCAACGTACGAAAACGAAAAACAAGTGAAAACTTTTTATTTTTTTTATTATTTTTTTTTAATTTTTTTTTACAACTAAGTAAAATAAATTCCCATCCCCACACTTATAACGAAATCGTCCTCGATGAGAACAAGGAAAAGAAATAAAATAAAAATAAAACGTAAAGCATAAAACTAAAACTTGAAAGAACATAAATTAAAATAGAGAACGGGTTACTCCCCTGGTTTAGATGCAGATTCTTCATCAGCTGTGTATGACTCGAACGAACGACCGTATAGCATTTCATTCGCGGCCGCAACCTCGGGTGAACCAGTTCCAAAACGCCATCAGAGCAACCATGCGCATAATAATACCTGTAACAACTCAAACTCGCTCGCATGTAGCGGCGTACAAAACAGAAAACAGAAACATAAGAAATAAACATATTTTTGTGTTTTTGAATTTTTTAATTTTTATGATTTTTATTAAATATTTATTTTTTTGTATTTTTATGTTTTTATAAATATAAATAAAAATAAACCAAATAAAAACAGATAATAAAGAGAATCATAATACAAACTCTACACCTCGGGCTGTCTCCCGAGTGATGCATCCATCACGACTATTCCTCGGTGAATGAGTCAAGGTAGAACACATCGACTGTCTGATCAGTTATCAGCCCTCCTATGTAGTGCTTCAATCTATGGGCGTTCACCTTAAACTTCCCGCTTCGATCTTGTATCTCAATCGTGCCATAAGGGAAAACCTAAGTGACCGTGAACGGTCCCGACCATCGGGATTTCAACTTTCCCGGGAATAACCTCAACCGTGAGTTATACAGTAAAACCTTATCCCCACACTTGAACTGCTTATTACCCTTAAATTTCCTGTCATGCAGTTCCTTCGTATGCTCCTTAAACCGAAATGATTGTGCATATGCGTGATCCCGGAGCTCCTCTAATTCGTGTAATTGATGGAAACGATTACCCTCTGCGGCGGGTAAATCAAGATTAACCCTTTGAAGGGCCCATGACGCGCGGTGTTCCAATTTAACAAGAAGATGACAGGCCTTCCCATAAATCATCCGAAATGGTGTGGAACCAGTCGGAGTTTTGTAGGCTGTACGGAAGGCCCACAGAGCGTCATCTAATTTGTCGGACCAATCCCGACGATTTGAACCAACCGTTTTCTCGAGAATACGTTTGATTCCCAGATTACTCACTTCCACTTGCCCACTAGTCTGTGGGTGGTAGGCGGCCGCAAGCCGATGGGTGACCCCATAACGCTTCAACGCCTTATCCATCTGCGAGTTGCAGAAGTGAGTACCTCGATCACTGATCAAGGCTTTCAGGACTCCAAAACGAGCAAATAGACTTTTTAGAAAACGGACTACCACTCGGGCATCATTGGTGGGTAGAGATTTGGCCTCAACCCACTTAGACACGTAATCGACGGCCACGAGTATGTACTTGTTTCCACGCGAAAATGGAAACGGTCCCATGAAATCAATACCCCAAATATCAAAAACCTCACAAACTTGAATGGCATTCTGGGGCATTTCGTTTCGCGAAGAAATGTTGCCGACACGCAGGCAACGATCACAACTCTTAACGAACAGATGAGCATCCTTAAAGATAGACGGCCAGTAAAAACCAGAATCAAAGACTTTCTTTGCCGTAGAACTCACACCGTGGTGACCTCCAGTCGGTCCCACATGACAATGGCTCAAAATTTGTCATCCTTCCTTAACATCTACACACCTTCTAATAAGCTTATCAGCACCAATGCGAAAAAGATATGGATCGTCCCAAAGGTAAAATTTGATGTCAGCAAAGAATTTCTTCTTTTGCTGGTAAGGTATCTTTGGGAGGTATCCGTCAGCGAGATAGTTCGCGAAATCAGCAAACCATGGAAAACCTTCCTCTTGTGCAGTAACAAACATCAGACTCTCCGTCGGAAAACGATCGTCGATCCTAACTCCCGAATCTCCTAAATCAACTCCCTCTAGACGTGAAAGGTGATCAGCCGCCACATTCTCGGCCCCCTTTTTATCACGGATCTCTATATCGAACTCTTGAAGCAACAGGATCCATCGGATAAGACGAGGCTTAGCATCCTGCTTGCTGATAAGATATCTAATAGCAACATGATCCGTATAAACAATCGTTTTGGACAAAACCAGATAGGACCTAAATTTGTCGAAAGCGAACACCACAGCTAAAAGCTCTTTTTTGGTGGTGGTATAGCTTTCCTGTGCGCCATTTAAGGTCCGGCTTGCATAGTAGATCGGATGGAAATGTTTATCCTTCCGTTGTCCAAGAACCGCTCTGACTGTGAAGTCGCTCGCGTCACACATCAACTCGAACGGTAATGACCAGTCGGGAGCAACCATGATTGGGGCGTTAACTAGTTTGTCTTTTAGAAGATCAAACGCCTCGATACACTGCTCAAAAAAAACAAATGGAGCATCCTTCTCCAAAAGTTTGGTCATGGGTCTCGCGATTTTAGAAAAATCTTTGATGAACCGGCGGTAGAACCCGGCATGACCTAGAAAGCTACGAATTGATATCACATAAGTAGGCGGGGGAAGATTAGAAATGGTCTCGACCTTTGCCCGATAAACCTCTATCCCCGCACTTGAGATTCGATGACCTAGAACAATGCCCTCGCGAACCATGAAATGACATTTTTCCCAGTTAAGGACTAGGTTGGTGTCAACGCAGCGGGACATCATCCTCTCGAGATTTGATAAACAATGATCGAAGGAACTCCCAAATACAAAAAAATCGTCCATGAACACCTCCATGGAGTCCTCGATCATTTCATGGAAAATGGCCACCATACACCTCTGGAATGTGGCCGGAGCGTTACAAAGTCCGAACGGCATACGTTTGTAAGCAAACGTTCCGTAAGGGCAAGTGAAAGAGGTTTTCTCCTGGTCGTCGGGAGCTATCGGAACCTGGAAGTACCCGGAGAAACCATCTAGGAAGCAGTAGTACTGCTGACCTGCTAAACGCTCTAACATCTGATCAATGAATGGGAGAGGAAAGTGGTCTTTCCTGGTGGCCTCATTCAATCGGCGATAGTCAATGCAGACTCGCCATCCCGTCATAGTCCTCGTGAGAATAAGCTCGTTCCTGTCGTTGGTGACGACAGTCATGCCACCGTTTTTAGGAACCACTTGGACTGGACTCACCCAAGCACTATTAGAAATGGGGAAAATGATCCCCGCATCAAGGAGTTTAATGATCTCCTTCTTTACGACCTCTTGCATTTTCGGATTAAGCTGTAACACCCCGACCAAAGGCGGATTATACATCGGGGCGCCACATATTGTTTCATTACCCGTGACACTAATTTGTGTCAATATTTATAAATACACATTCATACGCACACGCGCAGCTAACACATAGATAACATAAATCAACTTAAAACAATATATATTAAATTATAATATTCGAACAACATATACTTGTCTTGATACATTTTAAACTAGGTCCAAAATAAAAGAAACTTCCTACGTGTCCACAAGCTCCAAAACAGCTACTGCAAACCTGAACATGTGTTAAAATAAACGTCAAACACTTGCGTGTTGGTGAGAAATCAAGTTTAATAAATAATAATAGATAACAGTAAATCTGCGCGCAACATGTGTGTGTCTGGTTTTCAACAAGGGTGTAATCTGATCGGGACCAAATCTAAGATTCAAAGACTGCCGGTGCTCACAATTGAGCTCACAAACCAAACAACTATGCATGAGTAAAAGAGAAAACATAAACGATAGTTCTCCCGTGTCTACAATGGATCCATGAGAGCTTCGGAATAGACCGAACACAGCGGTTAATGATCCACACATACAAATAAACAGCCAAGTCTACGTCCTCAACACATGGGATACTGCGCGACTAAAGTTCATAAACAAGTTTAAGACTCTAAGTTTGTATGAACACATGAACATCCCAAAGCATAAAAAAATAAAAAGGGATTAGGTACGAGATAACTCACTTGATAAACTATGCGGTGTAAGATAAGGCAAGAACCAATCTTTAAACAAGTACAAGTTACCCTATAAATAAGATTATTGTTTTATCGATTTAAGTCTTGATTATAAGTTAGCATAATTAAATTATTATATATAATATATATATTACCGGAAAAGCAGGGCAGAACAGGGAGGAAAACGGAGGCAGAGAGGGAGGCGGCAGAGAGAGCAAGGAGAACAGGAGAGATTAAGTGTTTTGTGTGTGTAGTGTTAGGAAAAATAATACTATTATTTATAGATAAACCCTAGGGAACACAATCCCTAGAAAAAGGGGAAAAAGATCTCAAAAAGCAAAAGATTCCAAAAGCAAAAGATATCAAGAGATACGGCAGCAGGGAGAAAGAGAAAAAGGGCTGACAGGGAACAGTAAAAAGGCATGGGCGGTTCAGAAAAAGGTACTGGTCAAGCATGGAAAAAGCAGATCTCAAAAGATAATGTCAGTCACTTTTTCTGCCAACCAATGGGGTTGGTGCGCATGCAGCGCCGAAAGTGGCTTCAGACATAAAGCAGGATAGGTCAACAGCACAAAAGATAAGACAACACAAAAGCAAACGGCTAGATTAAACAGAAGAAAACTCAAAGGGTTCAGCGCGAGAAAGCTCGAGCGCGAAGGCAGACACAGAAGGTCAAGAGAGCGCGAGCGCGAAGGCAGACAGAACCAACCTTAACGCGTCGCGGAAAGAACTACATCCCTAAGCGCGCCGCGGGAAGAATCACATTTCTTAGCGCGCCGCGGGAAGAACTATAATTCTTCGCGCGTCGAGGGATGAACTACGATTCTTAGCGCGCTGCGGGAACTACAAATCCTTAGCGCGTCGCGGGAAGAACTACCGTTCTTAGCGCGCTGCGAGAAGAATTACAATTCTTAGCGTGCTGTGAGAAGAGTTCGTCTCGCGTATCGCTGAAACAGGTGGTCTTCACGCAGGATTCCTTGTAAGGGGTCTGGCGCGTGGAGCTGCGCAGACAACCTTAGGCGGGAAGGAACAAAGGACAAGCAAAGAGTTAGAAGAAAAAGAGGGAAACAAGGCGGAAAAGAAAATATATATTATTATTAAAAGTAAAATATAAGTATAAATATTAAATTATAAAAGAGAGATCGGATCGGAGAAACGGGTACCTGGGTCGGATTCGGGGCAGATGTCACAGTCTCCCCTACTTTAAGAAATTTCGTCCCGAAATTTATCTCGAAGTAGGTTGCGCAGAGAACAGGTGCGGGTACTTGATCTTCATTTGATCTTCCCTTTCCCAAGTAAACTCGGCTCCGCGCTTGGACTCCCAGCGAACTTTCACGATAGGAATACGACTGCGCTTGGTTCGCTTAACCTCGCGATCCATAATCTCAACAGGCTTCTCAATAAAGTGCATAGATTCATCAACTTGAACTTCATCAAGTGGGATGTGAAGGTTCTCGTCAGCTAAACACCTCTTGAGATTGGATACATGGAACGTTGGATGCACATTGCTGAGCGCGGGCGGCAGGTCAAGTTTGTAAGCAACTTTTCCCACACGCGCAAGAATCTTGAATGGTCCAACATAACGAGGAGCAAGCTTACCTTTCTTCCCAAAGCGGACAACACCTTTCCAAGGCGATACTTTGAGGAGAACAAGATCACCAACTTGAAATTCGAGAGGCTTTCGCCTGCGATCAGCATAACTCTTCTGTCGGCTTCTGGCAGTCAGCAGATGATCACGGATCTTGGCGATTTTATCGGTTGTCTCTTGAACAAGTTCGGGTCCTGTGATTTGTACATCACCCACTTCGCTCCAACAAATCGGAGAACGGCACTTCCGACCGTAGAGTGCTTCGAATGGGGCCACACCAATACTGGAATGATAGCTGTTGTTATAAGAGAACTCGATCAAAGGCAGATGTGAATCCCAATTACCTCCGAAATCAAGAACACAAGATCGGAGCATATCTTCAAGAGTTTGAATAGTTCGCTCAGACTGACCGTCAGTCTGAGGATGATATGCAGTACTCATGTCCAAGCGAGTTCCTAACGCAGATTGGAGAGATTTCCAAAAGCGTGATATAAAACAGCCATCGCGATCGGATATGATGCTCAAAGGAGTACCATGGCGGCAGACAATCTCCTTGACATACAGATGCGCGAGATGCTCAACACGGTGAGTCTCACGAATGGGCAGAAAGTGAGCAGACTTGGTTAATCGGTCCACTATTACCCAAATGCTATCATGTTTGCTCGCTGTCAAGGGTAACTTGGTGATAAAGTCCATCGCGATACATTCCCATTTCCAAGAAGGAATTTCTAGTTGTTCGAGCAAACCAGATGGGCGCTGGTGTTCAGCCTTTACCTTTGAACAAGTCAGACACTTAGCGACGAACACAGCAATATCCTTTTTCATACCAGGCCACCAATAAGTCATGCGCAAATCCTTGTACATCTTATCGGCACCGGGATGAATAGAATATCGAGATTTATGCGCTTCACACAAGATATCAGCGCGAAGATTTGCATCACAAGGAATCCAGATGCGATTGAGATAGCAAAGGATGCCACTCAGATTAGGGACAAAATGCGCTTCCGCGCCACAAGCTAACTCGGCGCGAAGGTTGCCACTGCTGATGGATGCGCGCTGCGCGTCACGAATGCGCGACTCAAGATTGTTCTGAATCGGCGCGAAGTGAAGCTGCGTACGCGGCAAGATACAGTTAAGCTGGCAGGGTCTTCGGCTGAGCGCATCGGCTACCACATTAGCTTTACCAGGATGATACCGGATCTCACAATCGTAATCGCTGATGAGTTCGTTCCATCGGCGTTGCCTCATGTTAAGTTCCTTCTGATCAAAGATATGCTGAAGGCTTTTATGGTCAGTGTAGAGGATACATTTGGTACCATAAAGGTAGTGTCTCCAGATCTTCAAGGCAAATACAACTGCGCCTAGTTCGAGGTCGTGAGTTGTATAATTCTTCTCGTGAACCTTAAGTTGCCTTGATGCGTAAGCGATAACCTTGCCTCGTTGCATAAGAACACATCCGAGACCTTGGTTGGATGCATCGCAATACACAACAAAATCTTCATTACCTTCGGGTAGCGCAAGAACAGGGGCTTCACACAAAAATCGCTTGAGCGTCAGAAAGGCTTCTTCTTGCTTCGAGCTCCAAAAGTACGGCTTACCTTTGTGTGTTAGAGCTGTTAAAGGCAAAGCGATCTTTGAGAAGTTCGAAATGAAACGCCGGTAATAACCAGCTAAGCCTAGAAAAGAACGGATCTCGGTAGGAGAAGACGGCGTGATCCAGTTCTTGATTGCTTCAATCTTGGATGGGTCAACATGGATACCCATCTTGTTTACAACATGACCAAGAAACTGTACTTCATCCGACCAAAATTCACACTTGGAAAGCTTAGCATAAAGCTGCTCGGTTCGAAGCCTATGCAACACTAATCGAAGATGTTGCTCATGCTCGGCCTTGGTCTTAGAATACACCAGAACATCATCGATAAATACAATCACGAATTTATCCAAGAAAGGCCTACACACCCGATTCATAAGATCCATGAAAACGGCGGGGGCGTTGGTTAAACCGAAGGACATGACCAAGAATTCAAAATGGCCATAGCGAGTACGAAAAGCAGTCTTCGGAACATCTTCATCGCGGATGCGCAACTGGTGATAACCAGAGCGGAGATCAATCTTAGAAAAACAAGAGGCACCTTGGAGTTGATCAAAGAGGTCGTCAATGCGTGGTAAGGGATACCGGTTCTTAATGGTGAGTTTATTCAACTCGCGGTAATCAATACACATGCGAAACGATCCATCTTTCTTTTTAACGAACAACACCGGAGCACCCCAGGGCGAAGAGCTAGGGCGAATGAATCCTTTGGCAGTCAACTCTTGAAGTTGGCTGGCCAATTCTTGCATTTCAGCAGGTGCAAGACGGTAAGGAGATTTAGCTACGGGGGAAGCACCAGGAACAAGATCAATACGAAACTCGACTTCACGAGCGGGAGGGATACCAGGAAGATCATCAGGAAAAACTTCGGGGAAATCACGCACAACAGGGATATCGCGAAGCTTCCTTTCTTCAGCAGGCTCGACCACATGTGCTAAGAATGCAACACATTTCTTCCGCATGAGTCTTTGGGCTTCGGCGCAAGACATAAGCTTAAGACCGCGGGAGGGTTTTTCGCCATAGATGTGAAGATCACCATTTTCTCGAGGAATGCGAATCATCTTCTTGGCACAAATAACTTCGGCACGGTTACGCGAGAGCCAGTCCATACCAATAATAACATCAAAGCTTCCAAGAGGCATGGGGATGAGGTCGATCAGAAAATCGTTTTCGTTAAGGTTAAGCGTGCAATCTTTAATCACAGAGTTAATTAAAACAGTTTCGCCATTAGCCAATTCAACTGAAAATCCTTCTTTTAAGTTATCGCGCGGTCGCGCAAGCTTCTTCTCAAACGCGCGAGAGATAAAACTTCGATCGGCGCCAGTATCAAAAAGTATAGAAGCATAAAATCCGTTAAGCAAAAATGTACCATTAACTACGTCATTATTCGCTTGCGCTTGGTGCGCGGTTATGTTAAAAGCTCGTCCGCGCGTCACTTGGTTAGAGATCTGGTTCACCGGATTCGCTTGCGTGATTTGTACTTGTAGCCTTGGGCATGCGTTCCGGAAATGACTGGGATCACCGCAGTTAAAGCATGATCTGGGTCGTGGGTTTTGGTAAGTTGGTTGTGGGTTCTGCGGGTAGACTGGTGGTGTGGGCGCAATTGGGTTGGCAGGTAGGACTCTACAGTTCTCGGCGGAGTGACCAGCGCGGCCACATCGGTTACAAAGTCGACACGGAACTTGAGGCGGGTGGTGAAGTCTACAGGCTGGGCAAAAGGGATGGTTTCCTGTGTAGGGTTTCTTAGTTAGCGGGGCAGGGAGTGCTGGATTGGTTAAGGCATAGCTATGGACTACAGGAGGGGTTGGGTAGGTCGACAATGGGTTGGGCGCGTGAGCAGGGGGTTGATAGGAGGGTTGCTGGACAATGGGCGGGTTGGTAAGCGCGTAAGCTTTGCGCCTACGTTTCTGGTTATGGTTTGAGGATTCTGGTTTGGTT
This sequence comes from Bidens hawaiensis, assembly GCF_021521415.1. Classification (NCBI taxonomy): domain Eukaryota; kingdom Viridiplantae; phylum Streptophyta; class Magnoliopsida; order Asterales; family Asteraceae; genus Bidens; species Bidens hawaiensis. The sequence goes on from NW_027491017.1 coordinate 3,606,433, forward strand.
TCTGCGGGTTCAGGGACAGTTTTGGTGGGTTTGGTCTTCTCAGCTCCCCGCAGGAACAGAGTTCCTGCTCTGACATGGTTGTCGCTGAGCACAGCGGCCAACTCGATGGCGTCAGAGAGGGTTGCTGGGTTTCTGGCCCATACAGAATCTTGAATTTCCATGGGGAGGCCCCCAAGGAATTTCTCTATGGCTCGGCGGGAAGGGGTAACAAGGTGAGGGACAAGCAGGCTTAGTTCATGGAAGCGCGTCGCGTACTCGCGCGCTTCACCGCTGTGCTGCTTAAGATTCCAAAATTCCTCCTCCAGGCGCTTAACTTCGTTGGGAGGGCAGAATTCTCGCGTCAAGATTTCCTTGAATTCCCCCCATGTCATGCTAGAAGCAGCTTCTGCGCCACGCGCATGAGCTACTCCATTCCACCATGTAAGCGCTCTGGATTCCAGGACGCTGGAGGCATATAGGGTTCGTTTGTCTGGAGGGCATTGGGTATGGAGGAAAGTATTTTCAATTTTCTCAAGCCACTGGAGCATCACGGTGGCTCCTTCAAGACCTGTGAACTTTGGAGGGTTACCCGCATTGAAAGACTTAATGTTATAACTGGAGGTGTTGGCATTGTTTTGGCTCAAAGCTTGGGCTATTGCGGCGGCCATTTCCTGGGAACGTTGCTGCCTACGCCTGCGCGAGGCTTCTCTTCTCTGATAACGTGCTGATAGCGGAGGCATTCTATAAAAGTTTTAAATTTTAGTTAATATCTTGGTTTTAGCGCAAGGTATAACCTCGAAAAGCTTGGTTTCACGGAGTTAGTTACTGTCAAAAGTTTAAGTAAAATAAATGACTCCAATGCAGACTTAATAAAGGTAACAACTTCGAATCAAGAATCGACAATTCATGTATCACCATGACTTTCCGAATTCCCAATTTAAAATATACGAGCAAACAAGTATTGGAGATTGACGATTCATGCATCACCATGACTTTTCAATCCTCAATATAAAATATACAAGAAAATGAGTATTGGAGGTTGACAATTCATGTATCACCATGACTTTTCAAGTCTCCAATCCTCAAAACATAATTGTAAATGGAAATTGAAAACCAACTATTCATGTATCACCATGACTTTTCGGATTTTCAAATTCAACAAACGAATATGTAAAAATCAATAAAAAAAAATCGAAATTCAACAAAAATCGAAATATCGCGAAATAAACATAAAATCATATACTGCGCAGGTGCGAGCATATTCATAAATAACGAGTAATTAACAATAAGCGCGTAAACATGAGATTTCTCTCATGCGCGAGAAGGGACTCTTAGGTATTCTAGGCCGTTACGTCTAACCACCTATCCTAAAGTCACGAGCTCTGATACCAATCTGTAACACCCCGACCAAAGGCGGATTATACATCGGGGCGCCACATATTGTTTCATTACCCGTGACACTAATTTGTGTCAATATTTATAAATACACATTCATACGCACACGCGCAGCTAACACATAGATAACATAAATCAACTTAAAACAATATATATTAAATTATAATATTCGAACAACATATACTTGTCTTGATACATTTTAAACTAGGTCCAAAATAAAAGAAACTTCCTACGTGTCCACAAGCTCCAAAACAGCTACTGCAAACCTGAACATGTGTTAAAATAAACGTCAAACACTTGCGTGTTGGTGAGAAATCAAGTTTAATAAATAATAATAGATAACAGTAAATCTGAGCGCAACATGTGTGTGTCTGGTTTTCAACAAGGGTGTAATCTGATCGGGACCAAATCTAAGATTCAAAGACTGCCGGTGCTCACAATTGAGCTCACAAACCAAACAACTATGCATGAGTAAAAGAGAAAACATAAACGATAGTTCTCCCGTGTCTACAATGGATCCATGAGAGCTTCGGAATAGACCGAACACAGCGGTTTATGATCCACACATACAAATAAACAGCCAAGTCTACGTCCTCAACACATGGGATACTGCGCGACTAAAGTTCATAAACAAGTTTAAGACTCTAAGTTTGTATGAACACATGAACATCCCAAAGCATAAAAAAATAAAAAGGGATTAGGTACGAGATAACTCACTTGATAAACTATGCGGTGTAAGATAAGGCAAGAACCAATCTTTAAACAAGTACAAGTTACCCTATAAATAAGATTATTGTTTTATCGATTTAAGTCTTGATTATAAGTTAGCATAATTAAATTATTATATATAATATATATATTACCGGAAAAGCAGGGCAGAACAGGGAGGAAAACGGAGGCAGAGAGGGAGGCGGCAGAGAGAGCAAGGAGAACAGGAGAGATTAAGTGTTTTGTGTGTGTAGTGTTAGGAAAAATAATACTATTATTTATAGATAAACCCTAGGGAACACAATCCCTAGAAAAAGGGGAAAAAGATCTCAAAAAGCAAAAGATTCCAAAAGCAAAAGATATCAAGAGATACGGCAGCAGGGAGAAAGAGAAAAAGGGCTGACAGGGAACAGTAAAAAGGCATGGGCGGTTCAGAAAAAGGTACTGGTCAAGCATGGAAAAAGCAGATCTCAAAAGATAATGTCAGTCACTTTTTCTGCCAACCAATGGGGTTGGTGCGCATGCAGCGCCGAAAGTGGCTTCAGACATAAAGCAGGATAGGTCAACAGTACAAAAGATAAGACAACACAAAAGCAAACGGCTAGATTAAACAGAAGAAAACTCAAAGGGTTCAGCGCGAGAAAGCTCGAGCGCGAAGGCAGACACAGAAGGTCAAGAGAGCGCGAGCGCGAAGGCAGACAGAACCAACCTTAACGCGTCGCGGAAAGAACTACATCCCTAAGCGCGCCGCGGGAAGAATCACATTTCTTAGCGCGCCGCGGGAAGAACTATAATTCTTCGCGCGTCGAGGGATGAACTACGATTCTTAGCGCGCTGCGGGAACTACAAATCCTTAGCGCGTCGCGGGAAGAACTACCGTTCTTAGCGCGCTGCGAGAAGAATTACAATTCTTAGCGTGCTGTGAGAAGAGTTCGTCTCGCGTATCGCTGAAACAGGTGGTCTTCACGCAGGATTCCTTGTAAGGGGTCTGGCGCGTGGAGCTGCGCAGACAACCTTAGGCGGGAAGGAACAAAGGACAAGCAAAGAGTTAGAAGAAAAAGAGGGAAACAAGGCGGAAAAGAAAATATATATTATTATTAAAAGTAAAATATAAGTATAAATATTAAATTATAAAAGAGAGATCGGATCGGAGAAACGGGTACCTGGGTCGGATTCGGGGCAGATGTCACATAAGCCGCCGTTGCGGCTGGACGACAGTTTTGAAATTTTCCTCCATGAGGATTTTATGAGTGCAGAACGAAGGGTTGATACCCTTGATGTCGATAATCTTCCAAGCAATAGCCTCCTTGTGCTCTCGTAGCACCCTCAACAACTTCTCCTTCTCGACCTCGGTCAACGCAGATGCAATGATAACCGGAAGCGTCCTTTCTTCATCTAAAAATGCATACTCAAGGTGGGAAGGTAAATCCTTAAGCTCTAAGGAAAGAGGAGGACTCTCGACCGAAGGTCGGTCCATCGGATCATCTCGTACGATCTCAGCAGACACGCCTGATTCAGGGGTATGCGACTCGGTGTCGTCATTTAAGGACTGATTGGTTACGGCAACCATTTCAATCTCCGGAATCTCCCTATCAAGAATCTGGGTGTCGGAGGCAGATCCTCCACAAATTTCACTGAGAAACTCCCCGACATGCTCCATGATGGTATCAATGAAGTATAAGGAGTCATCAGCAGACTTGGGGTGTTTCAGTGACTGTCGAACGTCAAAGGTGACGTTCTCATCCCCAACTTTTAAGATTAATTTACCCTCGCATACATCGATCAATGCCTGTGCAATGGCAAGGAATGGTCGGCCTAAGATGAGTGGGACACTATCGTCGTCGTTCATGTCCAGGATGACAAAGTCCACCGGGAAGATGAACTTGTCGACACGAACAAGCATGTTCTCGACCACCCCTCGGGGTTATTTCACAGAACGATCAGCAAGCTGGATACTCATACGGGTAGGCCTCGGTTCGCGTAGACCCAACTTGCGATACACGGAATACGTCATAAGATTAATACTGGCACCAATATCTGCCAGCGCATGGATGACCGTATTATCACTCAAGATGCAGGGAATTGTGAAACTCCCAGGATCGGACATCTTTTCTGGTAACTTTCTCTGCAAGACTGCAGAGCAACCAGCACTCAGAGGAATGGAAGAGACTTCGGCTAACTTCTCTTTGTTCGAAAGAATATCCTTAAGAAACTTTGCATATTTGGGCATTTGCGTGAGTGCCTCAAGGAAAGGAATATTAAGATGAAGTTGCTTCAGAAGATCAAGAAATTTCCAGTTCTGCTCCTCGTCTCTATCCCTACGGACTCTCCCGGGAAATGGGAGTCTAGGTTTGTAGACTCTCGATGGTGTGCAGGGTAGTGGTTGGTTCTCGGCCTGTGCTGAACTTCCGGGGCTGTGCCTTTGATGCACCTTGGCCGGTGGAGACTCCAACTGAATCTCCTCGTCTACCTGCTCCTCTACATCTACCGCAGGCTCGTTAACGACTCCTCTCGTCGCCTCTTGAATCACGGGCTCGTTACGTGCCCCTGCACCGCTCCTTGTTGTCACAGCATTTGCAAACGCCTTCGGATTTTGTTCAGTGTTACTTGGAAGTGTACCTAGCGACCTCTCATTCAGACGACTTGCTATCTCTCCCATCTGACGCTCAAGATTTTGAATTGACGCTCCTTGATTTCTCATGAATGACTCGTGCTCCTGGAATTTCTCTTGAGTTTCTTTGTGACGGGAGTCCTCTCGAGTCATGAGTTGTGACAACATCTGTGTCTGCTGTGCCATCATCTCCTCTAACGTGGGCTTCTTCTCCCCACTACTCGGTCCCTCACCGGAATCCTGGAATAGGCTCTGACGTTGCTGGAAGCCGGACTAATTTCCGTTCCTCCAGTTGGAATTTTGGTTACCTTTCCACCCCGAATTATAAGAATTGAAAGAATGTTGATTTCGGTTTGGATTATTAACGAAGTCGACTGCCTCCTCCTGGAAACCTACGGGGCACTGAACAATATCATGTCCCCCTCTACAGATCTCGCATAACTTACTTTTCATCTGCAAGTCCTTCACGATCTTTGCTAACGCTTCAACTTGTGCCGCAAGTGCGGTGCTCGTGTCGACCGAATGCATGCCGCGTGATAGGGAATCGACGGTTTTGGTACTCTTAACTGGTGCTCGCTGGTATCCACTCATGGCAAAACCGTTAAACAAGGCAATGCACTCATCCGTATCCTTTGTTGTCAGTAGGTTACCTTCTGCAGCTGTGTCGAGCATACTCTGAGTTGCGTACGTCACTCCGTTGTAGAACTTTTCAACAACCGCCCAGTCTTGTAGGCCGTGGTTTAGACATAACGCAAGTAGATTTTTGAACCTTTCCCACGCCTCGTAGAAGCTCTCGGTATCCTCCATCTGGAAAGAATGAATTTGGTTACGCAAACGAGCGGCCTTAGCCGGAGGATCGTATTTTTCAAGAAATTGGTCTGCATGGCAGCCCAAGTAGCAATGGATCCCTGTGGGAGGGACTCAAGCCACAAACTCGCATGATCAACGAGTGAGAACGGAAAGATTCGGAGTTTGATGGCGTCTTCGGATACGTCGGCAAGATGAAACGTATCGCAAATTCGTGTGATGCGAGTGATATGAGCATGTGGGTTCTCATGGAGTAACCCGTGAAATTGAGCAGAATGAGCAATCGTGTTCAGAACATTAGATGGAATCTGCCAAGTCGTTTGAACTCCTATAGTTGGTGGAGCAATGCTGGATCTCGCGCCAGCATCGACCGGACGGGCCCGATCTGCAACTGTCCTCGGTGGTGGATTCGCGTCGCCCATAGTCCTATCCCTAATGACGGGTTCAGAAAAAGTACGAGAAGAGAACGTATTACCGACGGATGTAGATGAACTGGAAGACGGTTTTGTACGACGTCTCTCAAAAAGCTCTCTCTCTGGTTCGGGAAATCCTTCAACTTCTGGTGGTCCTAGAGATCGAGTACGTCGCATACAACTATTAAAATAAATAAAAGAAATTATAATTAGCTAAACTATTTTAAAGTAACAAACAAAACAAATAAGAAAGACAAGTAGTAAACAAGGCAAGTCCTAACTCGAGTCGTTCTTAATAAGCCTCAAACCGTGTCCCCGGCAACGGCGCCAAAAACTTGATGTGCGAAAATATATATAAATAAAACACAAGTCGCAACGAAGCTTTAAAAACCAAACAATCTATCCTAGTTCACACAAACGGCAAGTGTACCGGTCACGTATAGCACAGATGAGGAAAGTCCGGATATCGAACTCGAAGACACGTGAAAACGTTTATAATCACTAAAATCAAACCAAGACTCACCAAAATATTTAATTGATTTCTTTTTTAGAATTAATTTAACTACTTAACTTAACTAAATGAAAACTTTTGACAAAACTTCGGAAACTTTTGACTGCAGTGATAAAAATGTCTACCTAGGTAAGAATCATATTGAAAGAGATGACAAGACAACGGATTGAAAACTCTCACGTCACCGGTTCTAAAGGATGACACAACTAAGGTTCGCTCAAGAAGATCAGATCACCTCTCGGTCTCACTAACAAACTCTAACTTATCTTAGTTGATTTTAAGAACAATTCGGGAAAACAAATTATTAACGTGTTCTAATACCGACTCACCTCTCGGTCTCACCGACACACTAGCCTAATGGAAACAAATACTACGCAACCAAGGATAGAGGAACAATTCAACTTAACTTAAACTAGACCAACTAATCGCTCAAACACCCAAACCCGACAAGAACAAAACCCGCTCTCGCGCGATCTTAATTCTAACAAGTAAAAGTAATGAGACGAGTTTACTTCTTATCACCTCTCGGTCTCTAAGAAGGTGTTTCACAACTGATTTTATTTTAATTAATTTACCCACTTATCCCTACGGTTGTACACCCCGCAAACAAACCCTAAACACAAAGTAAAGAGCCTTAAACATGCAACAACTAATCAAAACCGATTCAATTAATTAAAGCACGAGGTTATTAAGTATAATCAAACAAAACACAGGCACCAAACACAATCTAATTTACTATTAAATCAAACTTTACATTAACAGTTTAAGCCATGATCATTAACAATCCATATTACTAGTCAAAACCTAACAATATTCATCAAACCTAGGTAGAACAAACAAGATTAGCTACTCATTAATTTTGGACAGCCATTAACATTCAAGTAAAACATCATAAACATCATCATAAACATAATCAAACTCATTCAAGATCCAAGAATAACTAAATCAAAGTCAAACAATCAATTACTCGCAAAACATTCCAAAGAAAAAGATCAATTCAACTAGTTAGGGTTCTTGAACAATAAACAAAGTTTAAAGATGATTACTTAAGGTTATAGGGCTGAGATTATGGATGTATTTGATGACTAGCAGCTGCACAAGAGTCTCCTTGGTGTTCCTCTTCCTCTCCAGCCGTCACAATAGCCACAGCCGCCAACTTCTTCTTTTTTTTTCTCCTTTTTGCCTGCTGCCGATCGGAACTCTTGAAAGAGTTAGGGTTCTTTTATTTTCGGGATTAGGGATGGATTAATGGCTGAAAACTCAATTAATTATCTTAATATAATATTATACAAGGCTTCTAACTTGTGGGCTTGGGTGGGGCCTTGAGTTTGAACAAATTGGGCATGTGAGAAGACCAGCTCCTAAAAGGAAATATGCTCCAAGGTCTTCCACTGTAAGTGTCCCAATTCCAACTACCAGAGCCACGCATCAACGACAAAAAGGCCACCAACTGATGTGGACCTACCTAAAAGACTGTATCTTGATGTCAAGAAAAAATCACTGAAAGTTATCATGACCAGTGGTGAGTTGAGGCATATTATTTTTAAAGATGATTTTTAGGAGTTCAAGATAGAACAGTTGGAAGAGATGGCGACAATGAACTTATATGACTATCAAGCTAGACAAAACTTTGCTAGGAAACAAAGGAATTTGCTTTCCAAATACTTTAAAGATCAATCTAGGAAAGGATTTCCTTTGTTGAACAAGAAGAGGAAGTTGGAACTCTCAAATTTTGAAAGGAACAAGAGGCAGAGGAGGATGACTAATAATCTATTGACTGAAGTTTCTTACAAAAAAAAGATCAAATATTCCAATCCTCTGGACAATATGAAACAATGTTTAAGTATGAGGCGACAGATGGCCCGGCCAAATTATGAGGTCCAGAATAACAGCAGGATTTCTAAGATTGTATTTGAACCAAAAGATCAATCTTTCATCTTAAAAAATTCTAATGGACTGGCCCTGGGCATCATTGAACTCGACACAGATCTGAAAATTTCTTCATGTAGAGGGTTTGGATGATACAATCAGATGGAATCTGCCCTCTCAACACCCACACCATAGGGAGATCTTATTCAAAGAGAAAGTTGTTGCAGTCAAACATGACAGAAGAAAAGAAGCTACAAGTTCAAGATAAGATACTTAAGACACTTTTCTTTCTATTTTAATTTTTTTGTAATGTCCTTGTTACAGAATTCTCATATGTAAATTTTTCATTAAGTTATGCAATTTTTCTTTATGAAAATTTGATTTGTATTTTGAAAAGTGTATGTAACTAATAGGTATTTTGGTGCAGCTGAGTGTGTTCCAATCTTAAGGGAGATTGTTGGGATGAGAAAAGGCGTAAGAAAAATTGGAATCTTCTCAACCTCCTTGTAAAATGGCTAAGTATGGAAACCGAGTACATTTAGGCCTCCCAGCAGGATTAAACTTAGTCAAGCAAGGTATTTTGCTCTTCGAGCAAAGTTATCTTCTAGAATTCTTCTTAAGTGTTAGTTTGAGCAATCTACACTTCATCAAGTAAGGTTTATCTTCAAGTCAAGCAAGGTTTGTTTCAGAGCAAACTTTTGACTAAACCAAGCTAAAACCAAGTATTTTGGTGGATCAAGCAAGGTTAATTTACAATAAACAGTGGTCCCGACAAGCTTGAAGAAAGTTGATGAAGAAATTACTAAGGACTTTTATCGAGCAAGTTTCAACCCCGATCAAGCTACAGTGTCACCAGCACACTTGGATTTGTTCAAATAAGTTAAGTCACAAAACGTTGAAGGGATCTCTAAAGAACAAGTTTGCTCGTAGGATATATATCGAGCAAAGTTTGATACTATCAGGAAGGTTGAAGCCTGCTTGATGAATATTTTTGAAGGAAAATATTCTACGTAAAGCTTACTCGGAGAACTATTCCCCAGCACACTTAATGGTTACTAGGTCTGCTCGCTAAAGACAAAAGCTGCAAAGCTTACTCGAAAACCTGTATACACTTAGAATATTTTGTAATACGTTTGAATATGTTTAGTATCAATCATTAGGGTTTCTAAAGGGAATGTTAGGTGTCATGGAAGGCCTATAAAAGGGAAATTTAGGGCACGCTTATGAAAACAACGAACACTGAGCGAATATTATGATTTGACGGCTGTCTTTATCTTGTACGGAAAGGCTGCGAAGAATACAAACATTCCACATAGAAATTCTAACTGATTTTCATTGTATCCTTCACAATATAAATGGAAATCATTTGAGTTACTTTGTGTGTTTGTTATTTTTCTGTCCGTTGAGCAATATTAAGAGTATTATTGATTCCGCCTTTATATTCTTTGGTTATTCATAAAAGCAGTATGTCGTAACCTTCTTTTCGACAAGTTTGTGTGGGTTACGATAGTGAGTTAGTGAGTGATTAAGTGAGTTATACGGGACCGACATCTAATGTATTAAAGTAACGTTACCATATCGGATTCTCTCTAGGCTTAACGTATGTAATGTAAGAACAATATCATAATCAATAAAGTATTTTATCATAATCATATTGTGTATGTATCAGGTTATGCGATTAAATTCTGCAGGATGATTAAACGGTTTCCTAAATTGGTATCAGAGCTGGAACTGCTCTTGATACATACAAATTTCGTGGTGATTTTGATCCGAGATGATTTTCTTCGTCTTCTTCAAGCTTAAGTTACTTTTTTATTAGATTTTGGAAGATTCAATGGATGATTGATGAAATTGATTTTTAACTCATGTTTCTGATGTCAATCTTAGGCTTCGCAAAGTATTTTGGTAGATCAACCGGTTGTTTGATCAGATCCACCATGGACAACCATGGATAAATCTTGAAGCTACTGTTTAATTTAATTGATGATGATTAAGTGTGTTCTTTATGAAACTGATGATTAAATCAAATTCGTAATGTACCTTCTATGCTTCGTTGAAGATCTGAAATGTTAAATTGAAGATCTAATGAAGATTTGAAGTTTTCAACGAGCTTAACCATTTTTCCGGCCACTATAACTCATTTTTTCGGCTAAATGCACTTTTCTAGTAGCTACAATAACCGTTCCAACGGCTCATTCATTAAATCACTGTAAACATTCGTCATAGGTTCTTAATGTATGAAGTTCATTCGTTAACGGGTTTAACGAATGAAGAATGGTTTAACATAAGTGTTAATTCGCTTGTTTGTGTAGCGAATGAGGGTATCTACAGCGAACGAGTCCCATTTGTTCATGTGTAACGAATGTGGACTGATTATAACGTATGTTCTCATTCGTTCAATGGGTAATGTATAAAGAAAAGTTTAGAGAGTGAAAATATTGTTTTAGCGAATGAGAGTCTGGTTAACGAATATGATCAGGTTAACGTATGTGGATAACGAATGAAACCTCATTTGTTCATGGTTAACATATGTAAAAAAGTATTTTAGAAAACTTTTATTCAACGATGTTTTTTCTGGGATATTTCTAATACATGGGGCACTTTTAAAATGTGGCCCATTCTTTATGAGATTTAACGAATAGGAGCTCATTCATTAATGAGATACACCCCATTGGTTAGTGATGTTAACGAATGGGGTCTGAGCGTATAAATAGGACAATCCTATTCACATGAGCTAAGTGATCCGTGTCTAATGTATTAAAGTAATGTTACTATGCCGGATTCTCTCTAGGCATAACGTATGTAATGTAAAACAGTAGCGTAATCAATAAAATATTGTTAAGGTAATCATCTCGTGTACGTATCATGTTATGTGATTAAATTCTGCAAGAGGATTAAACGGTTTTCTCATATCTTCTCCCCATAGTACTCTTTGTGGCAGCCAGCTTATTTCTGAGTTGGCCCACCAGTTGAAGATATTTAGATTTGATGATGCTCAGAACTTGACTAGGCTTGGTGTTGGACTCCTTATTAACACCAATCAGTTAAATTATGTGAGTATGGCCCGAACCGTTAATAATGTTCCTCGTTTGGTCGAAAAACGCGGCCAGATTTGGAACCCACTTACGCCACCCGAGGATGAGGACATGCCCGATCTGGAAGACCCCCGTTTTGGCGATTTGTCGCACACTTATGATGACCTTTGGTGCTGATTTGACTAGCTTTAGATATCCTAGCAGGAATTTCATACTGAGCAAATCCATCAGGGGTGTCGGATTGATCGACATGGGGAGGTGATTGATTATACTTCTGATTATACGTTTTGAGTGGATGAACTCATCCGAGCAGGCACATTCCTCCCACCATGGCTACACTCTTTCCACCACTCCTCCATGGAACTTTGGGGCTCCTTGTCTAGACGGGATGTCCCATCACAGCAGTAGTAGTTCGGCACCCACTCTGCTCCTTTTAGCAGCACCCATCCCCATATGCTCATTCAATCGAGTCAGTTTAACTTGTTGAGTCTCGATATGGGTAGTTCATTATTTTCAAATCAGGATCAGGCTCCTTCTAGATCTGCATTTGATAATGTGGAGGAGTAGCACTGATGTTTGTGTTTTATGTGTTTGTGTTTATTTGTTTAGTACTTTTTTAATTGTAAGCTTTGTGTCATGGATTGGATTAGTCTTCGATGTGATTCTTTGTGGGACATGGTTATGATATGTATTATGAGACTTGATGTGTTTATTGAGTTTGTTAGTGGCATATTTTGGTTTGTTTTGCTTCTTTGTCAGGCTGTTGGATGCACACGGTCGCGTTTACGGGTCCTTGGGTACACACTTGTTTTCAGGTCTTGGAGGCACGCATTTGGAAGCTTTCTAGATTTTAGGGAAGTTTTTTGTTCTCTCTAATGCGCTTAACTTTTATAGTTTTATTGTTGTACAGCGAGGGTATTGTACAATTCAAGTGTGGGGAGGGAATTTGAACTTTGTTTGTCTAAATTTATTTATTTTTTTGCAAAACTCCAAAATAATTTTTTGCAACAAATAATAACCATTAAGCAATTTTTAATTCAAACTTTAATTGCATTGCCTTGAAGCACAAATCTTTAAGATACTCAAGTCGAAAATCTTTGAAAAGAAATACCTTTAAACATGACAAAAATTTTCACATTCTTACAATGCAAAAATTACCCATTGATGTGTGAAAAGTGTATATAATATTAATAACCAAGTTTTACCGAATTCACCTAAACAACCACACACAATCGGCAAGTGTACCGGTCGTAATGTAACTAGCAAGTAAGAACGCATATCGAACCTAGGACACTATGGGTAAACTCTAATTATTAAACCTAATGATTACCAACCTAGACTTTCTTTTGATTTTTATAATTTTTTTATATTACTTAAACTAATAATACTTAACTAATTAAAAATTAACTATAAATAAAAATTTATAAAAAATCGGGTTTTACTAATATGCAAGAAACGACTACCTAGGTAATTGAATCCTACTAGTTAAATTAATAGTTAACAAACTTGACTTGATCGAAAAACAATATCTTAAAAATATTGCACTAAAGACCACTAAAGTATGCTAGATCGCCTTCCGGCCTCACCAACGACACCCTAGAACTCTAATGACATGTGAAGCTCAATTGTTAAAGGTTTGAATCACCTCTCGGTCTCACATTACCTAATAATACTATGGTACCCCAAAATCCAAATCACCTCCCGGTCTCTTCGAATACAATATATATTAATATAAAGAAGGTATTTTTTAATAGTTTGAACATAACTAGTATCACAATAATCTAAGGGACCTAGGATAACCCACTCCCGTGCAAATATTACCCAAACCCGCAAAAGACAAATATGACACAACACTAAACTGCCTCTCGGCCTCTCTAGAGATAGAACAATAAAATCTAATCCGCTCTCAATAATTATTCCTACGATTATTACGACCAAAAACCGCAAACAAGTTGAAATCACAAAGTAGACAACCTAATCATGCGTCTAATAATCACCAAAAACTACTAAACACAAGTGGAATAATTATTAAAATAATAAACAAGATTCAATTACTCAACAATACCATGAACAAACCAATTAAAAACTTTTACCATAATACTAAATCAACCAACGTCAAATAATAGTTCGTCAAACCATTAATATAACATAGTACTCAACCAAAACCTAGGCAGTATAAAATATTTAGCTACTCATAATAAAGTATGAAACAAAACGTAAAATATTAAAGTTCATCGAATTATTAAATAAAGTTGACCTTGTTTGCACCAAAAACTCCCAACTCACGAAAATAATAATAATATATATACTTCTTCTGTTTGACTTCTGTTCCCTCTAGCCACACAAACCAATAAAAATTATATTCTCTTCTGCTCGTCCCTCTCTCTTTGTTATATTCTGTTCTTCTTTTGACTTGTGTCAATCAAGCACAGTAGTCCACCCAATTACACTTCACGTGACCTTGTGTACTGTTGGCTGTCGTTTCTCTCTAGAGAAGCAATAATATCTTGTAGGGTTTTATATATATATATATAAATCCCTGAACTTGAAAAATACTACACCGACATATTTCTTTTACTTGGATGTGCCCTACAATAATATATTTAACAATTAATATTAATGGGCTTCCGGTCTTCATAAAAACAAATTTGTGAATAATAAGAATCAACTAATATTTAGATATTAAGTAGTCACCAACTTTGACTCTTTTATTTGAAGTTCATATATATAATTCATAGGTGAACTTTTAATCAATTGAATATAATTAAGTTTAGACAACACATGTTAACTAGTTAATCTAAACTTTGGTAACACACTCTATTTTAGCTCGTTGTCTCTTATAACCAATAAAATGTATATATAAACCAATTTCGCAAATTATTTTATAAACACATTACAAAATTACTCAAAGTGTATGAAATATTAATATAAAAATATGTATAATAAACCATATCAAATATCCCCAAACTTAAATCTTTTTCGTCCCTGAAAAAGTAGTCTACACATTAATCACGATTACCGAACACTCATCCACTTTAAACCCTGACAACCAAATAGTTGTCCCCTTACCGAAATTCGCTTAATAAGATAAATCCGGTTGACTGCCAGTATTGTTGTCCACCTAAACCCATGTCCTTTAATACTTACCTAGACAAGTAAGATGCGACAAGTTTATTAGTTTATATGATCTAGTCGGACCCCAACTGAAATAATTTTATATGGTTTTACCAGAACCAAGCCACCTCAACTTGAATTAATCCTTATATGTAGTTAATCACGATTACCGAACACTTATCCACTTTAAACCCTGACAACCAAATAGTTGTCCACTTACCGAAATTCGCTTAATAATATAAATCTGGTTAACTGCCAGTATTGTTGTCCACCTAAACCCATGCCCTTTAATAATTACCTAGACAAGTAAGATGCGACAAGTTTATTAGTTTATTTGATCTAGTGGGACCCCAACTGAAACAATTTTATATGGTTTTATCGGAATCTAGCCACCCCAACTTCAATTAAACCTTATATGTAGTTGATCAAAACATGTTATAACATTTTTTTACTAATAGCTAAAGACGATCAAGGATACTGTTTATCCAAATAAGCTTAAGAATCAAGGTCTACCAGGCAACCATTAGATATGATAAAGGTATGTATTCGTAAAAAAATGGTATAACATATGATTAGATATGATCAAGGATATTGTTTATCCACCTAAGCTTAAGAATCAAGGTTTACCAGGCAGCCATTAGATATGATTAAGGTATGTATTAAGTAACTAATTAGTAAGTGTTTCCCACTACATGACATACCCCCGTTATCAAGAAATACCCCAAAGTCCATCACCATAGGTGAATATGCATGAATTCATCTGTAGGCTTACATATGGCGTGTCCCTTGTTGTACGTTTCTTAATGGTAATTGGATGCGAGCAAGGGGACTCCATATGGCTAACAGCGTGGATGATCAAGTCAGTAGTGTATTTTGTACTTTGAAGTACTAGATGATCAAGTTTAATGACTTTTGTTTGGCAGAAAAACTACGGGTTTGCTCTCTGAGTTCTTTTTAATATTCATAAATCCACTTAGGAAATATGAATACCCAGAAGATATACCGCATATATACCCATGGTCTACGGACCCTGGAGCATCCCATCAATACATGATTTAAGGTTATAAAACCATACGACTATGAAGTGTTAACCATTAAAACTAGAATTATGAAATTTATGAATACCTAGAAGGTATACCGCATATAGACCCATGGTCTCCGGACCCTAGAGCATCCCATCAATACAAGATTTAAGGTTATAAAACCATACGCCTATGAAATGTTAACCATTAAAACAAGAAGTATGAAATTTATGTTTATATCACAGGCTACTTAAGCGTACCGTAATGTTAAACCTACCCAAGCATCGTATGATTAGTCTACTCAGATTTCTGTAAAATTTTAATTTTTACGATCAAACTAAACATAAGGCTTTAGTATGACCCGACCTTTCATCCCATTTTTTTAACATATATCCCACTAAAATCAAGTAATTTAAGTTCAATTAAGTCTACAATCATACTGTCCTTTCATTCTTAAGGGGTTGAGCCTACTGACACATCAATTGCGGAGTCTACCCGTTCAGTCACATCCCAATAATAGTGTTGATTAAAAAAACTACTTTTCTTTTAAAATTTCCAAAAATTTTCAACAGTGTTGTCAAAATCATCGGTAATAATATCATCTCTTGTTTACTGCAGAATAACAATTACAAGGGACATTTCAAAATTTTTGTAAATATTTTTGGGATTTTTTTAACCTTTTTTTCTATAATTTTATTTTTATCTATTTTTATTTTTTTTTTTTTTGAAAATTTTGATACTTATTTTTTTTTTCATTTTTTTTACCAAAAGAAAACGTTAGTTCTCATCCCCACACTTAAAATCTACAGTGTCCCCAATGTAAGAATAGAAAAGGATAGAAAATAAAGTACAATCAAAATTTAAAGCAAATAAAACAATAAAGTGGAACATACTCCCCTGGTAATAATACAGTTATCTTCACAAGTCTCGCTCCAAGGCGACCGTATATCATTTCATTCCCGGCCGCAGCTTCTGGGTGTCCTCTACAATATGATAGGCTTAGAAAAATCCTCGTTCGAATGGAGATTGAGTACGAACGAGAAAATCCAATCCTTCAAAATAAAACTCAAAACAACCCAAAGCAGACATCAAGCAGACTCTAAGCACTAAAACAAACTCAAAGAAAAATAAAATAATGCTTCCAACATAATGCTTCAATCTATGCCCATTCACTTTCCATGAATGTCCATTGTGAGCCTCTATCTCAACCGCTCCATAAGAAAATGCCACTTTCACAACGAACGGACCAACCCATTGTGATTTTAATTTACCCGGAAACAACTTCAACCAGGAATTGTACAAAAGAACCTTATCCCCACACTTAAAATCTTTGGACCCTTTAAGATGTTTATCATGACATTCCATCATCTGCTCCTTATACCCCCAGCTCCTTTCATACGCCTCGTTCCGTAGCTCCTTAACCTCATGAATTTGAAGAAACCGACTCTTTCCTGCCGTAGATAAATAAATATTTACGGTTCTTAAAGCCCAATATGCACGATGTTCTAACTCAACAGGAAGATGACACGTCTTTCCATAAACTATTCGAAAGGGGGTGGTCTCGATAGGCGTTTTGAATGCAGTACGAAAGGCCCAGAGTGCGTCATCTAGCTTTTCAGGCCAGCCCCCGCGACTGTTCCCAACTGTATTCTCTAAGATCCTCTTAATTCCATGATTGGTGTTTTCCACTTGACCGCTATTTTGAGGATGGTACGCCGTAAAAAGTCGATGGGTGACCCCATAACGTAATAGAACCTTATCCATCTTACCATTACAAAAGTGAGTACCCCAATCACTGATCAAGGCCTTAGGAGTACCGAATTGAGCAAAGAGTTTTTGGAGGAATCCCACTAAAACTCGTGCGTCATTTCTAGGTAAGGCTTGAGCCTCCACCTATTTGGATGCGTAGTCGACAGCAACGAGGATGTATCTGTTCCCTCTAGACATAGGAAACGGACCCATAAAATCAATGCCCCATATATCGAAGATCTCAACCACCTGGATGGGGTTTTGGGGCATCTCATTCTGGTATGAGATGTTACAAGCTCTCTGACATGCGTCACACTAATGAACAAACTCATGTGCATCACTAAAAATAATCGACCAGTAGAATCCAACATCAAACACAAGTTTGGCGGTTTAAGTTGCAACAAAATGGCCACTAGTCGGGCCCTCATGACAATGTCATAGAATATTATGAGCTTCATCACCAAAACCACATCGCCGAATCAACTTATCCGCGCCAATACGGAATAAGTACAGATCCTCCAAAATGTAGAACTTGATATCTGCAAAGAACTTCTTCTTTTGTTGATATGCCAGTCCGGGCACTACTCACCAGAGGATAGATAATTCGCAATATTACAAACCATGGAAACCTATCATCACTCGCCTTTACATATAGTAGACTCTCACCTGGGAAATCATCACCAATATCCTGTTCCCGGGTCTTTTCCATGTCAGAATTTTCTAACCATGAAAAGTGTTCGGCGGCGACATTTTCAGCTCCTCTTATATCTTTAATTTCAATATTGAACGCCTGAAGCAAAAGGATCCAATGAAGGAGTCGAGGCTTCGCATCTTTCTTAGCGAACAAGTAACGTAGAGCCGCATGATCAGAGAAAATGATAGTCTTTGAAAGAACGAGATAGGAACGAAATATATCACACGAGAAAACAACCGCAAGAAGCTTCTTCTCTATCGTGGTGTAATTCTCCTGAGCATCGTTAAGGGTTTTGCTAGCATAATAGATGGGATGAAAATGTTCCTCTCGACGCTACTCTAACACGGATCCAACAGCAAAATCGCTCGCATCACACATGATCTCAAACGTATGAGTCCAATAGAGAGCAACAAGAATAGGAGCACTCACTAACCTCTCCTTAATCAACTCAAAGGCCCTTAAACACTCCTCACTAAAATCGAACAGCCTATCTTTCTCTAGAAGCTGGGTCATCGGACGAGAGATTTTCAAGAAATCTTTAATAAATCGACGGTAGAATCCTGCATGACCTAAGAAACTACGAATAGACTTTCACAGACGTGGGCAGTGGAAGTTTGGAAATGGTATCTACCTTAGCTCTATCTACCTCAATCCTACACTAGAAATCTTATGACCTAGAACAATTCCCTCACGAACCATAAAATGACAGTTCTCCCAATTAAGCATAAGGTTCATCTTCTCACATCTAGCGAGCACTCGATATAAGTTACGCAGACAATCATCGAAGGAATTCCCAAAGACAGAAAAATCATCCATAAAGACTTCCATAGAATCCTCGATTAACGCATGGAAAATGGCCACCATGCACCGTTGAAATGTGGTTGGAGCGTTACATAATTCAAATGGCATACGTCGATACGCGAATGTGCAAAAGGGGCATGTAAATGTGGTCTTCTCCTGATCACACGGGGCGATGGGGATCTGGAAATAACCAGAAAAGCCATCAAAAAATAGTAGAACTGTTATCTTGACAAACACTCAAGCATCTGATCGATGAATGGACGCGGGAAGTGGTCCTTTCATGCGGCCTCGTTAAGTCTGCGGTAGCCGATGCAAACTCGCCACCCTATTACAGTCCGTGTCGGTATGAGCTCATTCTTTTCATTTGTGATAACTGTCAGACCGCTCTTTTTAGGGACCACCTGGACTAACTCATCTTCCATAAAGATTTTATGTGTGCAAAACGACGGGTTTATACCTTTGATATCCATAAGCTTCCATGCGATGGCATGCTTATGAGATTTCAGAACAACCATCAACTTCTCTTCTCTTCCGTCTCCAAACATGAAGAGATGATGACGGGAAGTTGAGACCCCTCCCCTAAAAATGCATACTCAAGGTGAGATGGTAAATATTTTAGCTCTAAATATGGGGGGTTCTCAACTGATGGTTTTTCAATCAGAAACTCCCATTCTTCAAAGCAAGGACATTAGAAAAGATTTGGGAACTCATGATCGGCTCGTGTCATCTTGCTTCAGGTAACTGCTGCTCCTCCTTCTCCTGTAACTCAAAATCAAATTCTATCATCTCGAATGACTGATTTTCCACATAGATGATCTGGGTGTCGGACGTGTCTCTCTTGCATACCTTCTTAAGATAGTCACCTACATGCATCATGAAAGTGTCGATGAAGTAGAGAGTGTCATCATGTTGCTGAGAATGCCTCATGGATTTCTACACGTCGAATGTGACCGTTTCATCATGAACTCGAATAGTCAATTTGCCATCGGCAACATCGATGAGACAACGTGCGGTGGCTAAGAAAGGACGACCGAGTATGAGAGGAACATTCGAGTCCTCATCCATATCGAGAATGACAAATTCGACCGGAAAGATAAATTTGTCCACCTGCACCAACATGTTCTCCACAATGCCTCTTGGGAATTTCACAGATCGGTCTGCCAGCTGGATACTCATCGGGTGGGAAGTAGCTCTCCCATGTTAAGTTTGGAAAACACATAATAGGGCATGAGGTTAATGCTTGCACCGAGGTCGGCCAAAGCATTGCTAACATTAAGATTACCAATCAAGCAAGGAATGGTAAAGTTGCATGGATCTGTCATCTTCCTAGGAAGCTTGTTCTATACGGAAGCAGAACACTCCTCACTAAGAGTAACAGTCGAAAGTTCCTCAAGTTTCTTTTTATTAATGAGCAAATCTTTAAGAAACTTGGCGTGTTTTGGCATATTCGCGAGAGCTTCAATAAATGGAATGTTCACATGGAGCTTCTTAAGCATGTCGAGAAACCTAGAGTACTGCTCTGAATCATTCTTCTTCACCAAACGACCGGGATATGGCGGTTTTGGCTTATAGACGCGCACCGGTTCCTGCTCAACCTGCTTCTCCTTCTCAACTAATGAACCACCTGACCGTGAAGTACTTGCTGGGTCTCGCCTCTGGTTCACCTTATCAGGCAGTGTCTCCAACTCCGGCTCCTCGTCAACTTCCTCCTCCTCTCTTGGGGGACCGCTAACGACACCTTGCCCAATTCGGGTGGTCACTGACTTGGCCTGAGCATTTTGAAATAGTTTAGAATAGGTGGGACTGGGATTAAGGAAGGTGTTACTTGGAAGACTCCCCAAGGGTCATTGGTCAATCTTTGTAGACAACTCACCAAACTTAGCCTCAAGATTCTGAAATGCAACCAGTTGTTCCTTCATAAACGTCTCATGCTGCAAAAGAGTGGATTTGGTGTTGGCATAATTTGTAATAGCTGATGTAACAATTGAGATTGGTTAGCCAACATCTCCTCGATCTTTGAAGTACTATTTGGTACGAGAGCAGGTTCGGGGGTGGGTTCTTGCAACAGATTCTGGCGTTGTTGATAACCGGAGTTTCCTGCCTGCCAATTAGAGTTAGAATTATTGTTTGGCCACCCTGAATTGAAGGAACGGTTTTGATTAGAAAGAAAATCTACCTCTTCCTGAGAATCAACGGGACAATCGGTTGTCTCGTGATTTCCATGACATATCTCACACCGGCGAGCTTGCAACTTAAGATCTCTGAGCTCCCTCTTCAGTTCCTCCACATCTACCAACATACTCATATTTTGATCAACATGATGCACTCCACGTGATGCTTAGATGGTTGTGGCCTTGACAGCTGAGACAGACCTTCTACTCGGTGTATGTTGATCCCCTAATGCTATGCTCTCGAACATTTCATCAGCCTTCTCTATAGTGAGTTTATCAATCATGTTTCCTCCAGCGGCGATATTGAACCGTTGTTGGGTTTCGGGAGTAAGACCGTCATAGAATTTCTCAACCACAGCCCAATCGTTTAGGCCATGTTGAGGACAACGGTTTATGTGGGTTTGGAAACGCTCCCACGCGACATAGTAGGACTCATCAGGGTCCATATGAAATGAACATATTTTCTCACGTAGACGCCCTGCCTTCGATGGAGGGAAATACTTCCTAAGGAACTTGGATTGCAAGTCGACCCATGTGGCGATTGAGGCATTTGGTAGAGATTCGAACCATGATGCAGCATGACCGAAAAGTGAGAATGGGAATAACTTAAGATGAATGACGTCAGACGAGATATTATTAATATTAAAAGTTTCACAGATCCGTAGGAATCGGGACAGGTGTCCCAGAGCATCTTCGTCATCCAAGCCATGGAACTGAGCAGAATTGGTGATAGAATTCTTGACGTGAGAAGAAATTTGCCAGTTTTGGGTATTAGTCGCAACAGGTCGGATAGTTGCAGATCGGGCTACCACGATGCCATCGTTGGCTCTAGCATGAACGGTTTGTCTCAGCGGTGCAACGACGTCGCCCATATCTATTCTAGGAGTAGAGACGTGTACCTGGATGTCAGGTGAATCGCTCTCGCTATCTGTAGGGTCTTTAAGTCGCTTGTGAAACTCTCTCTCAAGCTCTTTTGATGCAGTGAATAAAGGTGGGCCTTGAGAACGGGTATTGTGCATAAACAAAAACAAAAAAAAATTAGATTTATTTTTTTTAAGGAAAGCTAAACCTAAAGGCACAAATAGCAAGTAAAGGCACCTAAAGGAAAAAAGACAACTAAAAAGCAAATAAACAAATAAACAGATCAAATAATCAACTGGGTTTCCAAGATAGCCGCACCGTTAACCGGTATGACCCGAAAGTCGGTAGTATTCAGTTGGGGAAGGTTCCAAGATGAAGCTTTTGAGGAATTAAAGAAAGACTCACGCAAGCTCCAATTCTTGCTTTACATGATGGTACCGAGGATCTGGTTGTTTGTACTGATGCTTCGCATCGTGGGTTAGGTTGCGTGTTGATGCAACGAGTGAAAGTGATAGGTTACGCGTCTAGACAGTTGAAAGTCCACGAGAGTACTTATCCGACGCATGATTTAGAATTAGCAGCAGTGGTGCATGCTCTCAAGATATGGAGGCATTACCTGTATGGCACTAAGTGTACCATTTACACAGATCATAAGAGTTTAAAGTACTTCTTCGAGTAGAAGGAATTGAACATGAGGAAGAGAAGATGGTTGGAGTTGATTAAGGATTATGACTGCGACATTAAATACTATCCTGGTAAAGCTAATGTGGTCATCGAAACGCTAAGTCGTAAGAGCGAGGATGTCATTGCAACAGTGAAGTCATACCAGTTGATTATAAACTCAAGTCAATTTAAAGAAATCATCAAAGTTCAGTCTAAAGTGTTGATAAATGAAGGGATAATAAAGAAAGAAAGGATTTTCGGTCAGTAAGATGAGTTGATAGAAAACACGCATGGTGTAAAGACTAGGTTTGACCGTTTGTGGATCCCACGTCATGGAGTTCTTAGAGGACGAAACTTATATGAAGCTCATAAGTCAAGATAATCAGTTCATCCAGAAACTACAAAGATGTACAAAGATTTGAAAAGAGATTACTGGGGGCCTGGAATGAAAAATGATGTAGTGGATTATGTTAGTAAGTGCTTAACCTGTTTACAAGTCAAAGCCGAATATCAGAAACCTTATAGGAAAATGCAACCGCTTGAGATACCTAAATGGAAATGGGAACACATCACCATGGATTTCATAACTAAGCTACCTCGTACAGCTAAGCATCATAATACCATCTGGGTGATTGTGGACCGTTTGACCAAGAGTGCTCACTTCTGCCTATACGAGAGGCTATCTCGTCAGAAACGTTAGCAACCTTGTTCATAAAAGAGTTTGTGACTAAGCATGGAGTACCGTTATCGACGTGTCTGATAGAGATACTCGGTTTACTTCGAGGTTTTGGAAGAAGTTCCATGAAGCTATGGGAACGATATTGAACATCAGTGCAGCGTATCATCCTCAAACAAGTGGGCAGTCTGAAAGAATGATCCAAACCCTTGAGAATATGCTACGTGCTTGTGTTTTAGATTTTGGTGAAAGTTGGGATGATCATCTGCATCTGGCAGAGTTCTCTTATAACAACAGTTACCATTCAAGTATCGGTATGCCACCGTTTGAGATGATTTATGGTAGACGATGTAGAACCCCGGTGTGTTGGGGAGAGATTGGTCAGAAATAAATGGGAAGCCTAGAAGTTGTTCAAGAGACATCTTCAAAGTTCAATCAGATTAAGGCAAGAATGAAATCTTCTCAAGATAGACAGAAGTCGTATGCTGATAAGCGACGACGACCGATTGAGTTTAACGTTGGTGATAATGTGATGCTTAAGGTCTCGCCTTGGAAAGGAATTATTCATTTCAGGAAGAGGGGGAAGTTGAGTCCGAGGTACATTGGACCGTTTAAGATTATGGATCGTGTGGGTGAGGTAGCTTATAAGCTGGATTTACCCGATGAGTTAGAAGGAATTCATTCAACCTTCCATGTTTCTCATCTGAGAAAATGTCTAGCTGATAACACGTCTGACGTGTCATTGATGGGCATTGAGGTTGATGAACAGCTGAACTACATTGAACAACCGGTAGAGATTGTGATCGCAAGGAGAAGCAGCTTCGTCACAAGGTTATACCTTTGGTAAAGGTGATATGGAAGCATCGCAAGGGATCAGATACCACTTGGGAAGCTGAGGACGAGATACGCAAGTTTTACCCTAGTCTGTTTAAGTAACCTCTTTAAGGAGGGAAGACTTGTAACATCCTTAAATTTTGATAATAAATAAAAGAAGGTCCATGAAATTAGAAACGAGTGTTAATATTTAACTAGTATTAAATATAGAAAAAAAATGGACTTGGATTAATTAAGATGGAATAATGGGTGAGATGGGCCTTACGGCCATGGGCTTTGAGGAGTATAAATATCTCCTTAAACCACCCTAAAACCCTAACTCCTCATTCCACCTTTCCACACTCAAAACACACACACATACCACCATATATGCGGCAGAGAGAGAGACGAGTGAGATTCGAGACCAAACGAACGTTAGTTTGTGTTAGACCCTTATTATACGAGCTATATACAAGATTTAGAGTTCATACACAAGCTAACCAAGACTAATGAAACATGTAAAGGTATGTTCTTGATCTTAAAGTTTACATTTTTATAAACGGTTAGTCTTGAAACATAAACCTGGAGTAGATCGGGTATAAACGAGTACTAAAGTAGCAAACTTGATATTAAAATGAACTTAACGAACCTGCGATTATGAACGGATCATTAAAGAAAAACCCTAGATCTAGTTTAAACGTTTAAAGCCTAAAGGTCCAAAATTTATGCTTTTCCGGGCCGAGTCTTATCCGAAAATGACCACGGAAATGTTCACGGGATTGGTTAGTATCATATCAAAGGGCTACATGTTGAAACAGATATGGTTAAGGGTGTTAAGATTGAACCCATAGCTGCTGCTACAAGTTCACTGATTAAGTTCGCCACTTCAAGTTCGCTCACATATAAGTTCGCGTGTATACAAGTTCGCCTACTGTTAACTTCGCCGTATATAAGTTCGCCTGATATCTAAGTTCGCTTATATATAAGTTCGCTTAATATCTAAGTTCGCTTATATCTAAGTTATCTTAAATTGAGACCCGAATACAAGGTGACCTGTATATGTATACATATATGTGTATACACGTGATGGTATGCATTGTAAGGACCTAAGACATAAAACTCTAGAATGTTAAAATAAAGGAAAACCATAAAAATGCTAAGCTAATACAAGGCCTTTGGATTAGATTAGATGAGTATTGATACATGTAACTTATATACCGTTAGCGAAGCTCAATTAAAGAAGGGGTTAACAATTAACGGAGAAAGGAACATAGTTCAGGTGAGAGTCTAGCCCCAGTTACTGGTTATGTTTTCGGGGCCGTGTGCATACTCGATGTAATAGTTAATACACTTATCTTAAGTGGTAAGTGTATGCCTTGTATGATTCATGTATGAATAAATGCTTGAGGGTGCGTGAACGATCTTCGGATATGGCATGCACTGCCATGTGGTAGTTTGAAGATATGATCGTTATGAATGATGTATGTATGTTATATTATGTATGAATGATTGATAGTACGTGAACGGTCTTCAGATATTGCACGTATTGTTAAGGAAAGTATGTAAAGGAAAGTATGATATGGTTGCACGGAAAAAAAGGACCAGACCCTAATAATATTTGTGAGGATAGGGACCAGACCCTAATAATATCTGTGATGTTGGGGACCAGGCCCTTATAATATATGTGAGGTTATAGGGCGGAAGGCTCTTTAAGTAGTATGAATAGTTATGTATGTACTATGATGGTAAAGAAAGTATGAAGAATGAATGTATGAACGTATGTAAGAAAGTAATATGAACAGTTTAAGTATGAAAGGCGTACACACCTTCAGGCATGTGTGCAAGTATGTGAACTAATTGTATGTTGTATGATTAACTAGAACTCACTCGGCGTAGCTGAATTTAGTATGAACGCAGGTGAGTAGAATGAGACAGCTGGCTTGAAGTGGGACACATGGCAGATGAATAAAGAAGCTGGCATCTGAAGATTTATTTGTAAATGTTGGAACTAAAAGACATGTTTTAAGTTATGTTTTAAAGACAAGTTATGAATGTTTGAAATGACTGTTGATATTTTATGTTATTCCGTGAAAGTTTAAATTAACTCTGATATTTAGAACGGTGTTTATGAGTAAATCCAATGTCCAAAGTAAGGCACAGGTAAAGGTGCCTTACAAGTTGGTATCAGAGCAAAGTTCGAGAGATTTAAGCATCCTACATATTTAGACTCGAACAGAGAATGGGATTTAAGTAAGAAAAGAAAGAAAATGTCAGTTCAAGAATGCCATGTGTCACTTAAGCAAGCTCAGTGAAGTTAAAGTGCATAGTTGAATAATGAATGTTAATGTTAGTTAAATTGCTAAAGAAAGGATAAGTTAATGTTAGAGATAGGATTAACTGATTTCTTGATTAACTGTTTGAAAGTAGAACCAGCACATACAGACTCATAAAGGGAAGTATATATGACACAGAAAGTAACGTGATCAGCTAATCACAGTTGGCCACTGTTATTACCTGTTAGCCTTACTATCCTTGTACTAAATAATTCCTTGGGTGATGATGTTTGTGTTTTTTCCCTTTTAGAATACGATGGCTGGAGCAAGAGAGATTGTTGGCACTGGAGGTCGCACTGGATGTCGAGGCAAGCCACGCACTGCCCGCCCACTTTCTGTAGAAACAACTTCCAACACAGGAGATGAAGGAAGCGCAGCTGGATGAAAACCAAGCAACAACGAAGGGCCCGCAATTCAAGCAGCTATTTTTCAAGCTGTAGCTACTGCTGTGAAGAACTTGACTCCTTTAGGGTCTGCTAGAAGCAATGAAATAACTGCTGAAGGAGCGGGTGAAGATGGTAAGAAGGATGATGAAAGAGAGAGGGAGGCCTCAAGTATGGATAAGTCGGTGAAAGCCGATGATAGGAGGAGGGGCCGAGGTGGGTGCAACTACAAGTCATTTAAAGGTTGTAATCCACCGAAGCTGACTAGTTTGGGAGACGCAATCGCTACTCTCCAATGGATAACTATTATGGACAAGGTTATACGCATTAGCTAGGCCGTCCCGACCAAGCTGTCGGTTATGCCACCCAATCGTTTGGTGATGAGGCAATGCATTGGTGGGAGTCGATCGAACAGAGGAAGAGTCAAGAGGAGATTAAGGCTATGAAGTGTGAGGATCTGAAATATTTGGTGATGAAGAGATTCTGTGTTGATGCAGAGGTTGAAAGGGCGGAGATGAAGTTTCTGAATCTGAAGGCCGGTAAGATGACACACCGTGAGTATACCACTGAATTCAACCGAATGTCTTGGTTGGTGCACGATATGGTTAACAATGAGGCTAAAAAATCAAGTTCTATGTAAGGGGATTGCCACAGAATGTTCGCATACTGGTCAAGGCAAATAAACCTGGTACTTTTGACTATGTTGTTGAACTCGCAGAGATGGTTTATGAGGACCAGGCTGTGGTGATGTTGTAGTGAGAGAAGAAAAGAAAGATAAGAAGTGGGTCGCTGCTGTCAAACGACCAGGTACTCAATTGTGGAACCCTAGAGACAAGAAGCAGAAGGTATGGGAGAAAAAGTCGTGCAAGACTTGTGGTAAAATGCACGGAGGGGAATGCAAGTGGAGTAGGAGTTCAAATGTTTGTCACAAATGTGAGAAGGCTCATGGTGGGGAATGCAGGCTTGGGTCTAATGTGTGTTATAAGTGCTGGAAGGCAGGACATTATGCCAATGAGTGCAGTGCAAAGCTTGCGTGTTACAAATGTGGCAAGACAGGCCATATGGCAAGAGAGTGCACCGATGGTGAGGCTGGAGGAAGTGGAAAGAAAGATGTTGATCAAGCAAGGCTAAGGACTAGAGCCTACATGCTGACCCAGGAACAAGCTAGACAGATCCCTGATGTTGTCACAGGTATGTTTCTAGTTAATGGTATTTCTGCTTCTGTATTGTTCGATTCGGGTGTGAATAGAAGTTTTGTAACTATGAAAGTTAGTAAGTTAGCAAAGATGAAATGTTGCCGTGTGCCTGAACTTTTTAAAGTAGAAACCACTAGTGACACTTCGGTTAAAATAATGAAAATGGTTAAGGACATGAGTTCCCTGTTACTTTGTATGTTATGACCTTAGGAGGGTTCGATGTGGTTTTGTGGATGGATTGGTTGTCTGAGTACGAGGCTCAGATTGTGTGTAAGAGTAGGTTAATAAGGTTAAAGTCCTTGGATGGTAATGTTGTGACGGTTTATGGTGATATGGAAGGTTCTGGGCTTAATGTCATTTCGATGATAAAAGCCGAAGGTTTGTTAAGGCTAGGGTGCGGTGCCTACCTGGCGTATGTTGTCAACGCTACGACCGAGACGAAGGAAATGAAATACGTTCCTATCGTGCGCGACTACCTAGAAGTATTCCCTGAGGATCTTATGGGGTTGCCACTGGAGCGAGAGATACAATTCCAGATAGATTTAATACCAGGAGCCCAGCCCGTCGGGAAAGCGCCTTACCGTCTGGCACCGTCCAAGATGAAAGAATTGATGTCCCAACTACAAGAACTCCTCGACAAAGGTTTTATTAGACCAAGTGTTTCTCCGTGGGGCACACCGGAGTTATTTGTGAAGAAGAAGGATGGAAGTATGAGAATGTGCATAGACTATCTCGAGTTGAATAAGCTTAAGATAAAGAATAGATATCCTTTGCTAAGGATTGACGATCTGCTTGACCAATTGCAAGGATCAAGTTGGTTCTCACGGATAGATCTTAGATCAGACTATCATCAGCTGAAGGTGAAAGAGGCAGACATCCCTAAAACAGCGTTTCAAACGCGGTATGGACACTACCAGTTCCTCGTGATGTCATTCGGTCTAACGAATGCTCCTACAGCATTTATGGACATGATGAATAGAGTGTATCGGCCGATGTTGGATAAGTCAGTTATCGTTTTCATTGATGATATATTGATCTATTCAAGGAGCGAATCTGATCATGCCGAACATCTGAGGGAGGTATCGGAGACTCTGAAGAAAGATAAATTGTATGCTAAATTTTCGAAATGTGTTTTCTGGTTATGAGAAGTGCAATTCTTAGGTCACGTGATAAATCCTGAAGAGATTACCATGGACCCAGCTAAAATTGAGGCGATAAAGAATTGGAAGACTCCACAGAATCCGACTAATATAAGAAGCTTCTTAGGGTTATCGGGCTACTATAGGAGATTCATTGAAGGTTTCTCCAAGATAGCCGCACCGTTGACCGGTATGACCCGAAAGTCGGTAGTATTCAGTTGGGGAAGGTTCCAAGATGAAGCTTTTGAGGAATTAAAGAAAGACTCACGCAAGCTCCAATTCTTTCTTTACATGATGGTAACGAGGATCTGGTTGTTTGTATTGATGCTTCGCATCGTAGGTTAGGTTGCGTGTTGATCCAACGAGGGAAAGTGATAGCTTACGCGTCTAGACAGTTGAAATTCCACGAGAGTACTTATCTGACGCATGATTTAGAATTAGCAGCAGTGGTGCATGCTCTCAAGATATGGAGGCATTATCTGTATGGCACTAAGTATACCATTTACACAGATCATAAGAGTTTAAAGTACTTCTTCGAGCAGATGGAATTGAACATGAGGCAGAGAATATGGTTGGAGTTGATTAAGGATTACGACTGCAACATTAAATACTATCCTGGTAAAGCTAATGTGGTTGCCGACGCGCTAAGTCGTAAGAAAGAGGAAGTCATTGAAACAGTGAAGTCATACCAGTTGATTATGAACTCAAGTCTATTTAAAGAAATCATCAAAGTTCAGTCTGAAGTGTTGATAAATGAAGGGCTAATAAAGAAAGAAAGATTTTCTGTCAACAAGATGAGTTGATAGAAAACACGCATGGTGTAAGACTAGGTTTGACCGTTTGTGGATCCCACGTCATGGAGATCTTAGAGGACGAAACTTATATGAAGCTCATAAGTCAAGATACTCAGTTCATCCAGGAACTAAAAAGATGTACAAAGATTTGAATAGAGATTACTGGTGGCCTGGAATGAAAAATGATTTAGTGGATTATGTTAATAAGTGCTTAACATGTTTACAAGTCAAAGCCGAATATCAGAAACCTTATAGGAAAATGCAACCGCTTGAGATACCTATATGGAAATGGGAACACATCACCATGGATTTCATAACTAAGCTACCTCATACAGCTAAGCATCATAATACCATCTGGGTGATTGTGGACCGTTTGACCAAGAGTGCTCACTTTCTGCCTATACGAGAGGTTATCTCGTCAGAAACGTTAGCAACCTTGTTCATAAAAGAGTTTGTGACTAAGCATGGAGTACCGTTATCGACGTGTCTGATAGAAATACTCGGTTTACTTCGAGGTTTTGGAAGTAGTTCCATGAAGCTATGGGAACGATATTGAACATCAGTGCAGCGTATCATCTTCAAACAGGTGGGCAGTCTGAAAGAACGATCCAAACCATTGAGGATATGCTACGTGCTTGTGTTTTAGATTTTGGTGAAAGTTAGGATGATCATCTGCATCTGGCAGAGTTCTCTTATAACAACAGTTACCATTCAAGTATCGGTATGCCACCGTTTGAGATGATTTATGGTAGACGATGTAGAACCCCGGTGTGTTGGGGAGAGATAGGTCAGAAATAAATGGGAAGCCTAGAAGTTGTTCAAGAGACATCTTCAAAGTTCGATCAGATTAAGGCAAGAATGAAAGCTTCTCAAGACAGACAGAAGTCGTATGCTGATAAGCGACGACGACCGATTGAGTTTAACGTTGGTGATAATGTGATGCTGCTTGGGTTAAGGCAAATCAAGTGACTACCTTCAAGACCGTTTCAAAGGTACATGGTGACATTGTCTCCTGGCTCTATGACTCTGATCTTAAAGTATGTATAGTCAAGTGGGAAAAGGGTGTCCAGTATTACGAGAAGATAATGGATGTTTTAACTCTACCGCGTTGGGATGTACGAACCCTCGCGAGACGTCCATTTATCAATCGTGGGGGTTACCGAACATCTGAGTGGTTTCACCAACACTTACTGTTCGAGGTCAATCATGGCTTCAAATTCTTCAAGCCCCAGGTCCCAAGACGAGGGGGTGTCTGTTAGTACACGGTTTTGCGTCTAGAGTCTTTGTATTTAACGTTAACGATTTTGTTTATGTTTAATGTAATAAATAGTTTATTTATTAATCAGTTCGCTAAGTTAAAGGCTAGTTCGCTAGGGGATGTTAGCGAACTAGCCAATTAATGTATTCCCTCCTGATTCGTTAGGGAAGGTTAACGAATCAGGGGGTGCTTCGCTATGATTATTTATGTAACGAAGGGGAAGCTGGTTCGCTAGGGGATGTTAGCGAACCAGATTACCCTCTATATATAGTGAAGACTATATATAGACTATATGATTATTTATGTAACCCGTAGCTGCTGCTACAAGTTCACTGATTAAGTTCGCCACTTCAAGTTCGCTCACATATAAGTTCGCGTGTATACAAGTTCGCTTGCTGTTAACTTCGCCGTATATAAGTTCGCCTGATATCTAAGTTCGCTTATATCTAAGTTCGCTTATATATAAGTTCGCCTAATATCTAAGTTCGCTTATATCTAAGTTCGCTTAAATTGAGACTCGGATACATGGCGACCTGTATATGTATACATATATGTGTATACACGTGATGGTATGCATTGTAAGGACCTAAGTGATAAAAAGCTAGGATGTTAAAATAAAGGAAAACCATAAAAATTCTAAGCAAATACAAGGCCTTTGGATTAGATTAGATGAATATTGATACACGTAACTTATATATCGTTAGCCGAGCTCAATTAAAGTAGGGATTAACAATTAACGAAGAAAGGAACATAGTTCAGATGAGAGTCTAGCCCCATTTCCTTGTTATGTTTTCGGGGTTGTGTGCATACTCGATGTGATAGTTAATACACTTATCTTAAGTGGTAAGTGTATGCCTTGTATGATTCATGTATGAATAAATGCTTGACGGTGCGTAAACGATCTTCGGATATTGCATGTACCGCTAGGTGGTAGTTTAAAGATATGATCATTATATATGATGTATGAATGATGTATGTATGTTATAAGACCCTAATAATATATGTGAAGATAGGAACTAGACCCTAATAATATCTGTGAAGATAGGAACCAGACCCTAATAATATCTGTGAGGATAGGGACCAGACCCTTATAATATTTGTGGTATTGGGGACCAGACCCTTATAATATCTGTGAGGTTATAGGGCGGAAGGCTCTTTAAGTAGTATGGATAGTTATGTATGTACTATGACGGTAAAGAAAGTATGAAGAATGAATGTATGAACGTATGTAAGAAGGTAATATGAATATGTTAAGTATGAATGGCGTACACACCTTCGGGCATGTGTGCAAGTATGTGAACTAATTGTATGTTGTATAATTAACTAGAACTCACTCAGCATAGCTGACTTTTAGTATTCACGCAGGTGAGTAGAATGAGACAGCTGGCTTGAAAGCGTACACATGGCAGATGAATAAAGAAGCTGGCATATGAAGATTTATTTGTTAATGTTGGAACTAAAAGACATGTTTTAAGTTATGTTTAAAAGACAAGTTATGAATGTTTATAATGACTGTTGATGTTTTATGTTATTCCGCGAAAGTTTTAATTAACTCTGATATTTAGAACAGTGTTTATGAGTAAATCCAACGTCCAAAGTAAGGCACCGGTAACGGGGCCTTACACAATCAAGCACAGTAGTCCACCCAATTATACTTCACGTGACCTTGTTTACTGTTGGTTGTCTTTTCTCTCTAGAGAAGCAATAATATCTTTTAGGGTTTTTTATATTTTATATATACAAAAATCCCTAAACTTGCAAAATACTCCACCGACATATTTCTTTTACTTGGACGGGCCCTACAATTATATATTCAACAATTAATATTAATGGGCTTCCAATCTTCTTAAAAACAAAATTATGAATAATAAATCAACTAATATTTAGATATTAAGTAATCACCAACTTTGACTCTTTTATTTGAAGTTCATATATATAATTAATAAGTGAACTTTTAATCAATTGAATATAACTAAGTTTAGATAACACATGTTAACTCGTTAATCAAAACTTTAGTATACACACTCTATTTTAGCTCATTGTCTCTTACAACCTTTAAAATGTATATATGAACCAATTTGGCAATTTATTTTAAAAACACATCACAAAAAGTACTCAAAGTGTAGGAAATATTAATATAAAAATATGTATAACAAAACCATATCACCCATTCCGCGCGTTTCCATGAGTTAGAATGGACATTTGTTTTTACTCATGTTTTTGCGGGTAATTGAATGAGCTGGGTGATAATTGCAAAGTAGAACTTGTTTTTGGCATTCATTTCAAACCATATACACATACATGGTATAAACCATTTGAGGAATTTAGGATAAACCCCATGTCTAGCCATTTTTCACTTATATTTCCCTTACCCACATTATTCCCCTAGTAGCCATGTTTAGCATTCCCCCGTGTTTGTCTTTTTTGCCCTATTTTTATCGCCCACTTAGCCATAAAGCCTTTTTTCTGTTTCACCCATTTTTTATTAGTAATTCGTTTCGGCTAAGTTAGTTTTTTATTTTTCATTTCATTATTTTTTGTATTTTATCACTTGGGAATATTAGAAGCACAATGATATATCCCAAAGTGTATTGCTAGTTTGTATTTTTTTGTATAGTGTTGGCAAAAAAAAAATTGTTAAAAGAAAGAATAGGAGAAAAAGTATTTTGGTTCATCACATTTAGGTGAAGTTTGATTTCAAAGAGCAATTTTTGGTTTGTAAGCTCTTGGCTCGTTTAAACCACTTGGAATTCTAAAGACAAATCATTATTGATAATCCAAGACCATACATATTGATAGACAGGACTGTTATTTATTTGCTGAATAGACAGATTGATAGAAAAAATCATGACTATACTTATCAATAAAACACTCTGAAAAGTCCACATACGACAAAGACTTTTTGTTGCCGTCGGGAAAAGAAGAAGTCGTAGCCCTATTAACATAGGAACTGATACCTATTGTACCTTCTTGAAATTCTACTAATTCACCCGCCATTACTTCATCAAGACCATGAATACGAGCAATACCATCACCTACTTGAAGTACGGTACCGGTATTTACAATCTTTACTTCTCTATTATATTGCTCAATACGTTCACGGATGATATTACTAATTTCGTCGGCTTGAATGGTTACCATGAGTATTTCTTAATTTATTTATTTTTTTTGAAAAAAAAATCAATCAAAAAAAATCCAAAATAATGCCTAAACTAAAGTAGAAGGACTGGTTATTTGTTTCATCGCCGCCTATAAAGAGTTATAATTGACGAGCTACAGCAATTGAGCCGATACACGCAACTAAAAGCATTATTGAAA
Source organism: Bidens hawaiensis (assembly GCF_021521415.1). Lineage (NCBI taxonomy): Eukaryota > Viridiplantae > Streptophyta > Magnoliopsida > Asterales > Asteraceae > Bidens > Bidens hawaiensis. The sequence continues at coordinate 3,640,746 of NW_027491017.1, forward strand.
TAAATTCAAACAGAAGAAAAAAATATGTTGATAAATGAATCCCAATTTGTTGACTAGTACTTATTAGATCTTGCTCTATAATCTGGTTTGCTTTTGTAGTCCAAATAATCCCGTACCATGACGCATCTGGAATAGAAGTAATCTTTTACTCTGGTAACTTTAACACTTTTTCTTTTGGGGTAGAAGGCAAATAGGGGAAGGATAGAATAAATACACTATGACGACTAACTATACCAAATCTTTTATCATTTTCATTTCTAATTTTAGATATAAATATGAAATAAATGACTTCATTTTGGGCGGATAGTGGGAATCTAACCCGCGTCTTCTCCATGGCAAAGAGAAATTTTACCATTCGACTATATCCGCTTTTTGTTTCGTTCTTGATACACAATATGTCTATAATACACAATATGTCCACACATATATGATATATATGTTTGGAGCATATTTGTGCAGTCAAAACCTTGAAACTTTTTATCCATGAACTTGTTCAGAAATACCATAATGAAAGGAAGATAGGAGTTTTTCGCTAAGTATTTGAGCAAATAAGATCGTCCAGTTCCTATAGAACCTATCACTAAAATACCCCTAGAGAGAGATAAGGCCAAGCGGAGCGAAAAGGTTTTTCCATGATATGGAAAATGAAAATTATTAGCCCCACACGAAGTTTGTGAATAAGTTATTGTCCGATAATGAGCAAGGAATATCCGTCTTTCTGCTAAAGAGGATGTATTGAACTCATAATTCATTATATACTTTTTATGAATGTCATGGTACACATCGGTATTCCAGTGCATTTCGCCCTCTAAGTCAGAATAAATATGTTTTCGAACCTTCTCTTTCAAATTTAAAGTGGATGTTCTCGTGCAAATCTCAGCAATGACTTTTTCTGATTCTACATATTGATCGTTTTGAACTAAAAGAAAACTTTTGGGCGGAATACACACATTGTGTATAATATTTTCACTCTCAATATTTACATACAAGTCTCTAGAACATAGAAAAGCAGGGTGTCCATGAAGTGTATGTGTCAGATGAACCAAATCCTCATTAAATTTGATTTTTCCATTTTAAGGGGCTCGCACATGTTCTGCAGTACCCCCTGTGAATACTCCGCAGTACGAAAAGTTCTTAATGTTAATTGAGTGCCCGGTTCTCCAATATATTGACATACAATAATACCTACAGCTTCTCCCAATTTGACCAGGTCGTCATGAGCCGGATTTCGGCCATAACATTATTGACAAATCCAAGATGTACTCCTACAAGTAAAGGGGGTTCGAATAGATATTGGTTGTCCTCTAAAAGTTATGAATCTATTGACAAGTCCAACCCCAATATCTTTATTTCTAGTAGCAATGCACCACGAACCTATATATATATCATCTGCTAATACACGGCCAATTAATGTTTAGATAAAAATCATGTCCGCCATCATTCCATTTCGAGGACTTACAGAAATACCTCAAACGATGTCACAATCTGTTTGATGTAATGTGTTGCACTACCTCAACAAGTCTGCGCGTGAGATATCTTGCATCTGATGTTCGTATAGCGGTATCCACAACCCCTTTACGGGCTCCGTAGCAAGAAATAATATATTCTGTTAACATCATTTACGTAAGGACAATTCCTCAATAATTTGTTCATTCGCAACAAAATATTTTCTTTGTCCGTCGGTAAAAAAATACATGCTTTTTTGGGGAGAGATACTATTTCAGCAATCGAGTCACAGGTATCTAACATATTCATACCTAAAGCTTTTCCACAAAGTGGTGACGAAACGTATAACTTGTACAAATCTTTCCATTTTCCAACTCGATCCAATCTACCACCTCTGAGAATAGCTCGTAATGTTGCGTCTCTTCCGAGACTGGGACCTTTAATCATGAATTCTGCTCATTGCATACCTTGATCTAATACTGCACAAATAGCCTTTGCCGCTGCAGTTTGAGCAGCAAACGGCGTCCCTCTTCTTGTACCTTTGAAGCCACAAGTACCAGCAGAGGACCAAGAAACCACTCGCCCTCGTACATCTGTAATAGTCACAATGGTATTATTGAAACTTGCTTGAATATGATAACCCCCTTTGGTATTTTACGTATACTCTTAGGTGAACTAGTACGTCCACGTGAACTCTTTTTCTACTTTTCCCAAAAATTCCTCACCCTAACCATCAGCCAAATTAGAACCCTCAAGTACTCGTGTTTTATGCTTTGTATGTGTCGGTTATATTTGAACCTTAAACAAGTCACCGTCTTGGCATCGAGTGTTCTCAACATACAGTATTACATGTATGATCACTAAATATAGCCGAGTGTGTGTGAACATTATGAGGTTTGCAAGGTAGGAATGTGATGGAAACTAATGTAATGTTTTTTAGACTATGTCTTCATCTTTGTTAGGCTTGTTTAGAAACATCAATAGTGCTTTCTTGTAAATCCTTTAAAACATTGTATGATTATTGCTTGCGAGTTATTCTCGTTATTTTGGAGTTTGTTTCATTTGCTTGAGGACAAAAAAGTTCAAGTGTGGGGATGTTTAATGTAACACAAACTGTACATCTTTTAGCATCAAGTTATTCTCGTATTTAGGTAAAAAAATCCTCGCAAATTCATTGTATTTGGTACCCATTTGAGTTATTTTTGAATTTGCATAACCGGGGGAGCGCCCGACGAAGAAATGATGAAAATATGATGTTTCTGGGACATAAATCAAGAATCTTCCAGATGTGCATGACCATGCACTTTATGTGCATGACCGTGCACTTCCGAAGATGAGCTAGTGCACGCCGGTGCACTGCCAGTGCGAGGCCAAAAAGACCATGCATAACTATTCACTTTATTTGCATGATCATGTACTTCTGAGAAGTTGGACTAGTGCACGCCGGTGCACTGCCAGTGCCAAGACAAAAAGGACAATGCACGACCATGCACTTCCTGTGCATGTCCGTACACATCCGAGAAGTTGGATCAGTGCACGCCGGTGCACTAGCTGGTGCTGAGATAAGACCGTGCACTTCTCGGGCATGACCGTTCAACTCTCTGAGAATAATATTGATGAAGCATGATGGTGCATCAGATGTCGGCCATGCACGACCATGCACTCTTTGTGCATGACTGTGCACTATTTATGGAAACTACAAATATGGTTGGCATAAAGTGAAACATTGACATACTAAATAGGTGCACGACTGTGCACTATATCCAGGCAGCTGTTAAATATTTATTTCTTCTCATTTGTTTGGTGTGGAGCCTTGGTCATTCTCTCTCAACTCTTATAAAATATTTTATGTGATTCCTTGAGAGTTTTAAGGCTTCCACCATCCTCAAGATCCTTCATTACACTCTTCAATCTTTGTTGATCTTAGTTTACTTTACCTTGTTCTTGAACATGATTTGTAAGCTTATTTCTATTTTAATTGTAGTTGTATTAAGCCTTATGGGCTAATAAGTTTTTCTATCTAGACAATGTTGAATCTCTTGCTAATGTGATATATAATCTATGCATGATTTTTGCAAAATGGTGTTCTTTCAATAATATAGTTGAATTTATAAGTTGATATTGATAGTGTTCATACTTGTTAGAATTGCATAACCTTGTTAGTTTTACAGATATTTAGGCATTCATGTTGGAAAACTATGTTCTAGATGTTTGTTTGTAAACTATGAATGTTCATGTTTTTTTTTACACTACTAAGTTAGGAATGACTAGTAAAGATTAACTTGGTTGTAATATTATTGATGAGCATGGAACCCTACACTTAATATTGGAAAATTCATGAATGTTGTTATGATTCTTGACTTGGTGATGACTTGCTAGTTAAACTTTCATAAGTTGATATTAATTTCATAAATTTGGTAAATTTATTGTCATTTTTATGCTTAAAATGTTGTTCATGCTAGCTTTTCTTTAATTATGATACTTTGTTGTTTTGATAAGCAAGTTAGTCTATGTTTATATCTTGATTGAAAACCCATCATGATTATTATTTGCTAGTATTAGGTTGATTGATTGTAATCTAGTACTAATGTTTAGATTCATGATGTTTTGCCATATCATTGTTATTTTATCATGTTAGTAGAGTGGATTAATGTTTAGGTAGTTTGTTGGATTGATTGTTTCTTTTATTTTTACTTGCTTGTTGTCATTGTACGCTAGTTTAGTTAATTAAAGTTCACTTGGTCATTTACAAAGATTTAGTACTAGAAATTTTCCGTGTCTATAGATTGATACTCGGTTCTTACCGTCACTTTATTACAAATGATAGGTAAACTTGCCTTCAGTGTGTGGTTTTGTTGTAGGTGAAAACCTTTTTTAAAACCCAATTTGTGTGGAAATTCTATTAATATATATATATATATATATATATATCCATTAATTGTGTTCAATGAATCATGGCCAAATAACACTAATATGTTATATCAATTGTATTACTGACATTAAATCACATGATTTGTATTTTTTTTTTAGTATTATTATATGTAAAATAGTTGGCTTTCTCACTCAACATGTTTGTTGACAACCTATATTAATTTTACGCAGATTTCAAGTGTTTTTACTGGACGATTGTTAGTGGAAGAAGAAACCTAGATGTTGGACTTTAGGATATTTAAATAAATTAACAATTTTGTCCTATATTATTTTATCGGATATATGTTATGTTTGGTTGTTTGAATTGATGTATTAGATTGAATGAAATAGATTATATAGTTATTGGCATTATTATTATTATTATTATTGTTAATGTCTTTGAGCTATATGAGAAATTTGTTCGTGCCCCGACATTTCTGTCATAGGTTGAGGTGTGACAATATGGTATGTACATTACTCGTCGAGATCGGGGTCATTCATCCCCTTAAAAAGTTCTTACTCCAGTCCTTAAAGGCAGATTTTTAAAGTTTCCTCGCAGTTTGAATCGTCAGGAGTTGACTTGGGGAATCTATTTCGGCATATTGTAAAAAGTGGGGAGAGTACCTGGTTCTGGTTAGATAAGTGGATAGATAGATGATTGTCCTTTATGCGTATAAATTCTGAACTTTTTTTTGATCGAGAAATCAAAAATGTTTATGGTGGCAGATCGATTATACATGTTTGATAGGTTGATTTGTTGTAAGTGGGAGTGGCTTAGAGCTTTTGTTGGGCCAGTTACGGGAGGAATTAAGGGGCTTATTGACGGTTTGTCAACAGGTTTTACTTGAGCTCGGTCGGGATAGAGTAACATGGTGTGGAGATCCTTCAGGAGAATTGAGGTGCCAAAGAATTGTCGGTAGAAAACAACTTAGATAGGACTGAACTGGTTTTTGAGTGGAATAATTGGATCCTGAAGATGGTGGGTTTCGTGGCTTGGAGAGCTGTAATCAATAGACTACCTACTTTAGACGCACTGGCGAGAAGAAAAATTTCAGTAATGTCTACGGTTTCCGGAATGTAAAAAGGAAGAGGAGTCAATCAAACATGTTTTTGTTTCATGTGAGTTTGCTCAAACGACATGGTGTTTGATCTCCCAATAGTGTAAGGACCACCGATTTTCGCCTTTTGCATTCGGGATTTGGTTGAGTTGTATAAAATTTCTATGTTTCCTAAAGCAAAACCAAAAGTGTTTCATGCGATTTGTTTAATCATGATTTGGTTCCTTTGGAAGAAACGGAATGCGCTAGTACACAATGGAAAGCCGGTTAACCTTTAATGTTTGATTGAAGAGATTAAAGCTCTTGGTTATCTTTGGATCGAATATATATCTAGAAGGAAAGGTTTAATATAGGAGGATTGGACAAGGTTTCAGTTGTAATAAGTCTTTGTTCTTGCTTTTGTTTTTTAGTGGCAGACTTTGTTGATGTCAAGCTTGGTTTATTCTTGTAATTGTGATTAGGCCTGTTCACGAGCCGAGACGCGCCCGAGCCAAGGCCAGCTCGAGCTCGATAATTATTCGAGCTGGCTCAACTCGAGCTCAAATCTTAATCGAGCCAAAAATAAGAGCTCAAGATCAGCTAGGTTTTAAATCGAGCCGGATCGGCTCGGCTCGATTTGGCTCGATTTTCACAAACTACACCATCATCACCTACCTTCTCCAATAAGATTATTAAGCATGGGTCTCGAAACATTATCTGTACCCGAACTTGGAACAACGCTTTTTGAAAGTATAGGAAGATTGATTGATTGATAACAATAATAACAATAAAGAGGAATTAATTAATTACCGGCTGTTGAGCGGTAGTGGTGACTGTCTGGTGAGAGACTGCCGGCTGGTAGTGGTGAGTGGTTGTTTAACGTTGTTTTTGTTGTTGAGCGGCTGCGGACATTGTTGTAAAAGTAGGTCTACAAGGCCGAGTACTCTCCGAATATTCGCTACAAGGCATGGTGCCGAGGGGATATTCTTTAACTCCGCCTAGTTACTAAAAATTGGTCAAAGGTGATCAACATTAGCCTGAATCACAGCTAGTCAGTTAACTTGGGTCTATTTTGACTTAAAAAATACAACATAATCTGTATTTCTATAATATTAAAGAACAAATATTATTATTTTTAATTAATGATTAACATATTTAGAATAATTTAGTGTTTAAAAATGTATTTCTCTTATTTATATTGATATTCATTTATTTTGTTATAAATATTAGTAAACTTATGATATTTGAAATATATATATTACCCAAAATCTAATTTTCATTATATTTATCATGTCCGAGTACTCCCCGAGTACTCCGAGTACTCCCTCCAAGGGGGTCGGCCGCCTAGCGACTTTTGCAACATTGCCTGCGGCTGGTAGTGGTGACTGGTGAGCGGTTGCGGCTGCGGCTGTTTAAAGTGGTGACTGTGTGGTGAAGACGTGAAGTGGTGAGAGTGAGATTAGGGTTAGAATTATAACCGGTCAATGGTCAATTGGTCATCCATGTTTTGAGACTGGTTATTTTGTATTTTAATTGTATTGGGCTACATGGATATTCAATTAAGAAAGGAAGCCCACATATTATACATTTGGATTTTGGACTAGATAATTATATGCATGTATATATATATAATAAATTAAAATAAAATAGTTCGAGCCTATCGAGCGAGTCTATAGAGCTAGCTCGAGTCGAGCCGGGGCTAGCTCAGGCTCGGCTCGTTTAGAAATCGAGTCGAGCTAGGCTCGGCTCGTTTACAATCGAGCTGATTTCGAGCGAGCTTTCTCCGAGCTATTTTCAAGCGAGTTTCGAGCGAGCTTCGAGCCGTGAGCTTTTTGAACAGCCCTAACTGTGATTAGAGATACTAGCTTCTTTCTAGCATTCTAATATAGTTTTTGTTGGCCTTTCATAAAAAACAAAAAATAAACGTGTCTAAGGTATAGTCGTCGAAATATCTTACGTTGAAACTCCCTATAAACCGAAGCATTAATATCATTATCCCACCTCAAACTCTAATCATTTTTGTTAATTAACATGCTAATTAATTATAAGTTTTTTTTAAAGTTCTTTTAAACAAGTTATACATTTCTGAATTCTTTACCTTTATTTTCAAATTACACAAAATTTAATCTTTCATCATTTTCAAAGACCTTTTAGTAATTATATATATTTATATATATATATATATATATATATATATGGGAGGGTTATTTTGAGAACCATGCTGAGTTTTAAGAACTTTAAGAACTCAATTTTGAACCACAAATTTAAGTAAATGATATGAAATATGTGGCTGAGATTAAATTCAATTAAAAAATAAAGTAGGAGAGAGAATAAGTATTTTTGATAATTACACAAGTTTAAACGTTAGTTACACGTGTGTAAAAAGTCGATTCGGTGTGTAAAAAATACCGTAATTTTTTGTACATCACTTACACTTACGTATTACACATGTGTAAAAAAAATTCGAAAAAAAAATTGTTACATTAAGTTCTTTTGAGTTCTTAAAACTCAAAGTGGTTCTCAAAAGAAATCAATCCTGTATATATATATATATATGACATTTGTTGGTTTGAATTATTAATACAACAAGAAAAACAAATCAATAGTTGAGCTCAATTTGACCATTTGAGAAGAATTTTATAATATTTTATCCTAGGGAAAGTCTTGGGTAAGAGTCATTTAACAAAAATCCGTTAAAATTTATGTTAAAAAAAATAGTGTTTACCTTGCGCGTTGCGTCAGAGAAGTTGGACCTATTTATTTATCTGCCGCATTGTAGTGGTGCACTAATGTGAGTTAATTAGCATGAGTTAAGTTCGTTACTAAATTGAAAAGAAAAGTTAATTTGTCAACACAGGAACACAATACGAACACTCTTATGACTTATAATAAAAAAACATATTAAAAAGGTTCTAATTTTAGTGACTGATTTTCCCACAAGTTTTGCACAGAGATTCAGTTGGTAAAAAATCCGGGTGTTGTAGCGACAAGTCAATGTGGATTTCGTCGGTTCTGGCTACAATCGTTACGATACCGGATTTAAAGCTAATTAATAAATTCATTAAATTAACATATTTAAATTAAAGACGGAATAGGAAAAGACGTCCTTTATGTTTGAACGTTTTTACAATTGACATCCTTTAGCAAAAGAAATGGCAGAAATCATACCTCATGTTTCAAATCTTTCACGTACATCCTTTGATACTAACCCAGTTAAATTTTTTGTTAAATCTGATCATGTGCATTGCACATGAAGGTAGTTTGGTCTTTTTATTCTTTTAGGACTATTTATGTAATTAACAACAAAAACAATATCTATCTTCTCTCTTTTTCACCTCTTTCTCCCCGCCACCATACCAACACCCAGGCACAACCTTCAAGCCACCAACACCTACAGACTACCACCATCACCTTATACCTACTACTCTCTTTCTGGCGGCATACCCCAACCACCACACCATTTAGATCTGAAAACGGAAACCCCAATCGAGATTCAAGTGGATTGAAACTCCAATTCATTATTTTGTAACCGTTGATGCAAAATTGATTTCGAAACCGAAGTGTTAATTGCCAGTTGTGAATCAAATGGATCGGAACTTGGAAGTAGTTGATGCTGGTTTGTTTTTTTATGATTAATTAAGCAACTTACTAAATTACTGCCATTAATTGTTTGACTTATGATTCTGGATTAAGAACTGCTGGCTTCTCGAGGTCACCGGAAAACGAGAGGGTCTGGTGACGGCGACAGGTGCTGGAGGTGGTTGTGTGTGTGTGTTGGTGGCTGGAAAACACGCGAGATGGGGGAGTGGTGGCAGTGTTGCAACGTATTATAAAAAAACCCAGAAAAAAGTAGTGGCACTCGTGTTATGTATTATAAAAAAATATAACATATCTAGAACATTGTTTATTAGGTCACTAAAAGCTAAGCGTTGCAACGACAAGTCAATGCGTATTTGGTATGTATGTTATCGGTGTCGATTACAATATATAAAACAAAATAGCATATAAAAAAATAATATATTTAAAACTGTTGGTGCATTATGTCAGTAGTTCAGTATCTAGTGTCTGTAATCGTGTTAGTTTGTTTTGTTTTGATGTGTATAGGTTGTCTCACAAGTTCGCCTATATAAGCAAACTTGTGGACAAGCGAAGTTATTGACAACTTCGCCTAGTCTGTTAGGCGAAGTTGTCGAAGGCTTTATAAGCCTTGGCTACGGGTTGTTTAAAGGGTGAGATACCAATACGTGTGATGGTGATTGAACGTCACGTGTTGAAAGGTTGCAATACAACGGTCTTTTGAGTATTGTAACGTGTATTTGTGCTTGGTTTTAACGTATATTGCATCCTACGCTCGTATCGTATTACGTAGGGATTCCGCACCTACGTAGTATGAGATACTTCCGTGTAGATCCGGCTGGGAACCTACAATTGGTATCAGAGCATTTTTCTCATGATTGTGTGGTTCGGGATTATCACACGAGTGTAGAAATCGTTCCATTCAACTATTCGCGGGACGAGTTTACGTTGAAATACCGAGTTTTTGTGTCCTACCCATCTCCCACTATCAAATATAACCCATTACACCTTCGCATACCTCACAATACGTCAAATTAAAACCTGCAAAAACCTTGTGTTCATCAGGCGAAGTTGCCGTCACTGTTCGTAGGGTTTAGATGAAGTTATAAGTTTAAGCGAAGTTATAAGTTTAAGCGAAGTTATCAACCAAGTGAAGTTGATCTCAGGCGAAGTTGTCATCAAGCGAAGTTGAGTAGCAAGCGAACTTAAGAGTTTCAGCGAAGTTAGGAAATCAAGCGAAGTTAAGCTTAAGCGAAGTTAAGAATAACTTCGCCTACTGGTCACTGTTCAAATTAAAAAAAATTGTGTTTTCAAGTCGTGTTTCTTTCAGCGATGACTTCGATAAACATTACGGAACTGGTGAAAATGGAAGTTGAAGCCGGTTCAGCAACTAAGGCTCCAAAAATGCTTAAGGGTACCGATTTTGTTGCTTGGAAAGATCGGTTTGAACAGTATGTTAAATATCAAGATGCTAAGATGTGGGTGTGCATTCAAGATGGATACATTCCACCAGCGGTCTTGTTTGAAGGTCGTGAACAGATTAAGAAGTACAATAAGATGGAAGAGGAAGAAAAGAAGATGTATGAGGCAGAAAGTAAAGCTCATGCGGCAATCACCATGGCTCTTCTACAAGAGATTCTTCACACCTTCAGGAAATACAAAACCGCTAGAGAGCTATGGGAAGCGCTAGAAAATTGATATGAAGGTAATGTGGGGATACGTGCATCCACAATTAAGCTACTAAAAACCCAATTCTCAGTGTTCAAATATTTGAAAAATGAATTACTTGATGATATCATCACAAGATATTATAACCTGATGACCGAACTTAGAAACTACTCAATTGACTATAAAGAAGAAGAGATTGTAGAAAAACTTCTTGATGCTCTTCCACCGAAATGGGAAATGTACACGGTTTTGATGAGAGAAGATAAAGAGTTTGCCAATATTGATTTGGAAACAGCAGTCAATAAATTACGAACTTTTGAACTTAACATGGTTCGGAAAGAGACGCCAACTGATCAGGTTCAGGATCCGGGAATGTATGGTGCGAAAGTTACTTCAAGTTCAAGTTCAAAGTCAGAATCCTCTGCTTATTACTCAAAAGGAGACTCAAACTCAAATTCAACTCATGATGGTCATGTGACTCTCAACATGGATGGTGATGTATGTTTCGTAGCTGCAAGAAGTAATTCTTCAAAACCTCAAGCCACAACTGGTTACTATACATCAAATGTTCCAACCAACAACTACTCACAGATGCCCATGAGTGTTAAATCAGCTTAACAGCAGTTTGCTCTCTATGCATCTTTCATTGCATCTTATGAGAATTACATCAAAGGTAAAATAGTCGATCCTGCAACTTTGGACGAAAACTATGATCAAATCGATGCTGATGATCTAGAAGAGATGGATCTGCAGTGGCAGATGGCTATGATAGTAAGAAGGGTTAAAAGATTCATGAAGAAAACATGTAGAAAGTTCGTTGGAGAAAGACCAGGGTTTGATAAGTCAAAGGTTTGATGTTATAACTGTCAACAGAATGGTCATTTTGCTAAGGAATGTACAAATGAGAGAGTCGAACATAATCAGAACAGGTCTGCACAACAGAATGGGGAGGTAGTGAGAACAGGGCTATGGTATCTAGACAGAATGAGGGATACAACTGGAATCTGCAAGTTGAGGAAGTGTTCGAACAGGCTAACTTGGTAAACATCAAAACTGGAGGGAGTGATAAAGAGACGGGAGAAAATCAAGCTTATATGGCAGAAGTGAACGATCATCTCTCTGAGGTAAGTTCTGAACTTCATTGTATACAATGTGAAAATCTGTCTAAACAATTGAAAACAGTAACTGATCAGTTTGTCAGTTTGGACGCTCAATTTAAAACGTTAAAAGAAGATCATCATTACACTAAAACTAGAGAAAATAGTTACTCGGTAAAAATAAAAGCTAGTGAAAAGGATATCAGAAGTCTTAAAGCCAGTCTAGCTGATAAAATACAAGTAATTGATCTCAGTTATGAAGTGTTAGAGGAAAAAACCAAACTAATTGCTGAAAGGGATAAACAAATAGCTGATTACCAGGTAAAAGTGGTGGAATTAAATAGAAAAATCGAACAGTTTAGAAATTCCTCAGCAATGCTTGATCACATCGTAAGCATTCAACGTTCCCCAGTTAACAAAGGGGGAATTGGATTTTCTGAAGTTCCACCACCATATAACCATAACTATACGTATGATCCTAGTAATCAGAAATCTGTTGATGTTGAGATTAGTCAGACAGTTCCTGTCAAAGTTTCGATTAAAGAACCTGAAGTTAGTAAAACCGAAACATGTAAGCCTGTTTCGAATGTTAAGATTTCTGTTCCTAGTTCTGTCTCATCAAATTCGGACAAGACATCCGAATCTAGTGAGATAAAAGAAGGGGTAGTGTTACTAAAACGTGGGGAGGAATATAAGCAAACTGAAAAGAACTCTTCCCTAAACCCGTTTGTCCCACCATATGTTAGACAAACGAATAGTAATGCAACCTCAACATCTGAAACAACTGTTGAGACGAAAGTTGAACACAGGAGTTGTTTCAGATGCAATCAAATAGGACACCTGATTGCAGATTGTCCTCTGAATCAGAGATTCAGAGGTATGAGGCCTCCGAAAACTGAGAATAAAACGAATAGTAATTACTATAATAATAAGAATGCTAACTCACCAAAGTTCAGATATTGGACTAATCCAAGATTTCAAAGAAATAGATCTCAGTTTTTCCCAGTTAACAACCAAACCAACAATTATAACTCATTTAATCCACTAAGGTTTGGATGGCCTCATAGTCAATTTTCAAGAAGGTATCCTTTCAGAACTTACAGAAACCACTCTCAAACTGCCTTTGGGCAATCAAAGTACGGGATGCCGTTTAACAGATTTAATCGACCCAAGACCAGTAGGTCTTGGGTCCCCAGATTTTAATCTTTTCTTTAACTGTGCAGGAACAGTTGAACAGGACTGTAAACAATCTGTGGGTTGTGGATAGTGGTTGTTCCCGGCACATGACTGGTAACAAGAATTTGTTACACGAATGGAAACATGTTCAAGGAGGTAGGGTAAGTTTTGCTGGAGAGAGTGGTGGTAAAATTACTGGTATTGGAACTGTGACAAATGGTAAAATGAAGTTAGAGAAGGTAAATTTTGTTGAGGAGTTGAAGCATAATTTGTTGAGCGTGTCTCAGATTTGTGACAAAGAGTACACAGTACACTTTACTACAAATGAAGCAATTGTTCTGTATCCTGGTCTCAAGATACCAGAGGCATGGGTGGTAATGAGAGCTCCAAGAGAAAAGAACACGTATGTAATGGATATGAGGTCAACTGAGATGACAACTGAAGAATCATGTCTTTTGTCCAAGGCAACTGAATCTGAGTCAGAATTATGGCATCAAAGAATGGGGCATATACATCTTCGCAAAATGAATTACATTGTCAAGAATGGCCTGGTGCTGGGTGTTTCCTTGAAGAATTTTAACTTTGAAGATCAATGCTTGTCGTGCAAGAAGGGAAAGCAACACAAGAAACCTCATCACTCCAAGAAGGTTAACTCAATCGTCAGTACACTAGACCTGCTTCACATGGATTTCTTTGGTCCCGTGAATGTAAAGAGTCTAGGTGGAACGTCATACTGCTTGGTAGTAACCGATGATTACTCTCGATACTCTTGGGTATACTTTCTGAAGGCAAAGGATGAGACGGTTCAGTTGGTAATTAACCTGATTACCAAGGTTGAAAATATTGTGGGGAGAAAGGTTAAGTACATCAGGAGTGATAATGGGACAGAATTCAAGAACTACCAGATGGAGATGTTCTGCTTACAGAAAGGGATAGACCACCAGTACAGCGCCCCGTATACTCCGCAACAAAATGGAGTGGCTGAGAGGAAGAATAGGACGCTAATTGAAGGAGCCAGAACTATGCTGGCTGATGCTAAACTTCCCGTGGTGTTCTGGGCTGAAGCTGTTGCCACAGCCTGTTATATCCTTAATCGTGTTTTAACTGTTAAAAGATTGAATAAAACTTGTTATGAACTTATGCATGGTCGAAAGCCAAACTTGAATGGTCTCGAACCATTTGGGTCCCCATGTACGATATTAAAGACAAACTTTAAATTTGGTGAGAAAGCTGACGAATGTATTTTAGTCGGATATGTTGTTGGGACACCCAACAGAAGGGTCTTTAATTTATCGAACAGCAAGGTTGGAGTGGTATGTAACACCGACATCACGAGTTACAAACCACCAATGCCTAGCACGGGACCCGCTGAAGCTTTTAACTATGATAAACTGTTCAAATCCTTTAATATACCTTACTTGGATTTTGCAGAAGTTGATGAGAAAATTGCTTCACAGATTCTGTATGATGAGGAAGAAAATATTGTGCAACGTCCGCGATACGATGAGTGTCATCCTTCCTCGTCAAGAACTGCTGATATTCCTGCTGCCTCTACTGAGGAAGAATTCTACAATCCTTTTTACTCTCAACATCAATCACCCATTGATGAACTCTCTCCGAACTTGGAAAACAGTCTGGAAGTCAGTACGGTTCCGACTACTGGAGTTCACAAAAATCATCCTTTGGAGAACGTGATAGGTGATCTGTCTGATGGTGTACAAACAAGACGAAGCTTGAATGAGCACACATGGGTTTACGCAAGCATTAAGGAAACGGGTATCATTAATGAGTGCTTGTACACCTGCTTCATCAGCCAGATTGAACCAAAGAACTATCAAATGGCTCTCAAGGATAGCTCGTGGGTCGAAGCCATGCAAGAAGAGTTAGCTCAGTTCGAGAAGATGGAAGTATGGAAATTAGTTGCTAAACCAAAAGATGTACATGCTATTGGAACAAAGTGGGTCTTTAAGTGTAAGAGAGATGAGAAAGGGATAATCATAAGGAATAAGGCGAGGCTGGTAGTAAAAGGGTTTAATCAGCAAGAAGGAATCGACTACAATGAAGTGTTTGCTCCTGTGGCAAGATTAGAGGCAATCCGACTATTTTTGGCATTTGCTGCACACAATCAGATGAAGGTGTTCCAGTTAGATGTAAAAAGTGCCTTTCTGAATGGTAAAGTCGATGAGGTAGTGTAAGTTGAACAGCCTCCGGGTTTCCCTGACCCTGATTTCCTGATCATGTGTACAAGCTGAGTAAAGCGCTATATGGTCTAAATCAGGCCCCTCGTGCCTGGTACTCAACCTTGTCTGATTATCTACTTGAAAATGGGTTCGAAAGAGGAAAGATCGACAGCACGCTGTTTGTCAAGAGAAAAGGGCGAGATTTTCTACTAGTTCAAGTCTACGTGGACGACATCATATTTGCTGCATCAAAAGTCGTCATGTGTCAGGAGTTTGAAGAAGTCATGAAAAAGAGGTTTGAAATGAGAGCAATGGGTGAATTAACTTTCTTTTTAGGATTGTAGGTTGATCAGAAGAAAGATGGGATGTTCATCCACCAAACTAAATATGTCCAAGACGTTCTCAAACGCTTCAAGATGGAGGACAGCACTCCATTTGATACTCCAGTTTGCGTCAATCACAAACTGGGTGCGGATTCTGATAGTGATGAAGACGTGGACCCCACCAAATATCGAGCAATCATAGGTTCTTTAATGTATTTAACTGCGTCTAGACCTGATATTATGTTTGCAGTCTGTCTCTATGCTCGATTTCAGGCAAGTCCAAAGGAATCTCACATGAAGGGAGTGAAGAGAATACTACGGTATCTCAAAGGCAAGCCTAAGCTGGGATTGTGGTACACTAAAGGGGGAGACTTGGATTTGGTCGCTTACACAGATTCTAACTATGGAGGTTGCAATCAGAACAGGAAGTCGACAACCGGTGGATGTCAGTTTCTGGGAGGAAGATTGGTTTCGTGGCAGTGCAAGAAGCATACCTCTGTAGCCATTTCCACCTGCGAAGCAGAGTACATGGCAGCATCGAACTGCTACTCCCAGGTTCTTTGGATACAACAGCAATTGCGCGATTACGGTCTGAATTTCACTCAAACTCCTATTTGCATTGATAACACTGCTGCAATCTCAGTAACTAACAATCCCGTCAAACACAGCAAAACCAAACACATTGACATTCGTCATCATTTTATACGGGATTGTGCTGAGAAGAAATTAATTGTGCTAGAAAAGGATGATTCGTTAGATAATTTCGCCGATCTTTTTACTAAAGCGTTTGACCGAACTCGTTTTCAAAATCTTGTTGAGTTTAATGGGATGATCAATCCCGAGTAACCGTGTTTCTTGTTTCTATTATTAAAAAAAACATCACTATCGCTTAGAATTATGTCGGTTGCTTCAGTTTGAAGGACACATCTTCGGATATGTTTGGTCCTTACTTCTACTAGTAGATTATGAGGATAGCCATTGACCAGATGACTGAAAGTGACCAGGACAGTTTATGATGGGTTTTGTTCTTTCGCTGAAAAAGAGTCGTTCATACTCAGTTAGAAGGACACATACTCGTATGTGGTCGGTCCAGCTGATCCATTGGATCTTCAAGATAGCCGTTTACCTGAAGACTTTGACTTGATCGGGGCGATAGAATGTAAATTTTTTGTTGGGAGATGATATAATTTTTCAAGTCTATAACTTCGTAAGAAGTTTCAATACAATGTTTCTAAGAAAATTGATCCAACCTTGGAAAGTGATAGACAAACTAATTCTGTGTGCTTAACTAGTGAAGTTATTAGGCTCAAAAGACTCTAGAACAGTCATTGTATTTTATGGTAGCTTTTTATGGTGCGTAAAAGTAGAAGTGATACTAACTTCTCGATCTAAAGTGGAGACTCATTCAGAGTTGTGTATGTCTCCATATACATCTTTCCAAATGATAGGCAGAAAAGCGATTACCCAGTCATACACGAGCCCGTGAGTGTTCTGATGTCCGAGAAGATAGTGTGTCAAGTACCTGCAGTGATCCAGATTCGGGACTTGCAGTAGTCTACTGTTTGAAGATATGTAAATCTTTATTAAAAAATAAAAATAAATAAATAAATAATAATAATAATAATAATAATAATAATAACATGTTAAGCCTTTTGAAGCCTATTGTGTTATCATTGTCAATCAAGAGGCAAGAAAGAGAACGGGAAGAAGACCCTAAAGATCAACATGTACTTACCTGTTTGATCAGACACTACAGGTCGAGGTCAACTCGGGGTGACTTGGGGAAAGCCGAATACGCTTTGAGAATAGATAGGAGGCATCACAATCTCTGATGTGTTGTCCGTTTAAACTTTGGCCTTAATTGAACCTAATCCGTATCACAGAAGCAATGAAAACCATACTAAGTTGTTTACCTGCTTACAACCTGTTTCTTTATGTCATAATACCGCTGAACATGGATCTATGTGACAGCCCCTTAATCAGTATGATTCTTGTTCGGATATTTTCTAAAACATGTTGGTACCCATCCAGACTGAAATTTGATCCCGTGTACTTTATTTCTAAAATTTACTTTACATATGTCGTTTTATGGTTTAAAACTTGGTTACTTGGTTCTTTGATCGTAACATTTAAATCCTTAAAGGAAGTTTTAAAAGACAATTGCATAATGTTCAAATGTATAAGGATTGTTGTGTAAATTTTAATACTAAGCAAAGTTGTTTAAGAGGCAAACTTGTTAACAGGCGAAGTTAAGGGGTAAGCGAAGTTAACCCTAACTTCGCCTGTATAATTTAAACCGTATATAAAGAGATTTTCTAGTCAAACACTTTACACTATTCAAAACCCAGCGAAGTTATCATTGGTATCCCTCAGCGAACTTATTAAACCCTCGGTGAAGTTACCTCTCGAATCAAACCTTGTTGTTAATCTCAGTTTCAATCCGTGTTAAAGGTGTGTAGGGTCGGGATGACTTATAATTCATGTCAATGGTGTTAATCAGATGCCGTTTTGGTCCAATTTGAGACCTTGTTCATGCAAACCTTTAAACACCCACTTTTCAAACTCTTTTCAACGTGTCCGTAACCAATGTGATCGTCTTGATCTCTTTAGTAACATGTTTTTTGTTGTCCACAATCGCCAAATTCACCAAACATACCTCGTCTGGCCTTCTGAACATTCGCCGTTTCAGTTCAGGCGAAGTTATAGTTTAGGCGAAGTTGTTCTCAACTTTGCCTTAGGCTTAAGTTCGCCTGCTGCTTTATTCTTTAACTAATCAGGGGCAAAGTTGTTCAAGGGGCGAAGTTATGTTTAGGCGAAGTTATCCTTAACTTCGCCTTATACCTAACTTTGCCTGGTTCTTTATATTATTTAAAAGCTTATCTGTTATCAGGCGAAGTTATAGTAAAGGCGAAGTTGTACTCAACTTCGCCCTATCCCTAACTTCGCCTGTACACCAGAAGCTATCATAACTTCGCTCATGGTAACAGGCGAAGTTGTGATCTGCTTTGACGATTCTCTAACTTAGACCGATTGTTTAGATATGGCAGCTGTAGGAGGAGCGGGTGGTGCTGGTGGTGACGAGGGGGTGATAACAACCGTCAATTCTTTTCGGGTCACAATATGTACATCACGCTGGATCCGGATGCTAGCGGTGTTGATGATTATCGCGAGATCATCTCTTTCCTTATTCGCTCGCGTATCTTCCATGCTATTACTACAACTCTGCCCATTTCTCTACCGAACATTGAAGACTTCTGGCAAACGGTAGAATACGATTGTAGAGTCGAACCCCCCAGTCATGCGCACCACAGTTAACAATCAGGAGGTGCAGTTCTCATCTGAGCAGATAAGGGTCGCCTTGCAGTTCGGGAATGAAAATAGAGATGATCCTACAGACTTTACTGCTCCATTCAGAGATGGTGCATTTTTACGAATGGGCTATTCCGGTCCATTGGGTGACACTCAGAGACGTAAGGGATTTTTGTTGGATCAATGGCGTTTTCTCATGCATGTGATGATCGTGTGCATGTCGGGTCGTAAGGCTGGTACGGACGGGATGGGTGCGACGATGCAATCGGCAATGACAGCACTGACTTACAACAAGCCTTACAGCTTCAGTCAGATGGTGTTTTATGAAATAGACCGTCAGAGACGTGCGGTAGCTCGTGAAAGATTCTTGATGTATCCAAGATTCTTACAAATGATCTTGAATCATGTGGCTCCTACGCTACCTCAGCGCCGTCCCATTTGATATGTAGAGAGTGTCCATAAGAGAATATTCGCACAATGCAGGTCGTCGAGTGCTCGAAGTAAACCAGAGCTTCGTCCTCGGCATACTCCGTTATTTGGGTATTTGTTAAACCCGACGTATGTTGCTCCTCGTGGAGACGAGTTTCGGGATCCGGCACCGCAACAAGCTGTTGTTTCTCAACCACCACCTGTGGTACAGCACGCATTGCCTGCTGCTTCTGTTGTGGCACCGGAGGAACAAGTAGACCTTGAAGCTGCTTTTGGTAGCCAAGGGTTCTTTGATATGGAGCGAGTTGATCCTGAGGCAGAGATTCAGGTATCAGTAGCGGAGGTTTCTGGTGTTGGTGTGTCGATGGTAGCTACGTCTGTAGCTGATTCTGAGAGAACCAACTCTGACTCCTCAGCTGATGAATTGCTGAATATAGACAGATTCTGGTCGCCCAAGAAAGAATTCATGGAAAAAGAAAGAAAGATACAGATGACAGTGAATCTGATTTTGAGGAGGAGTTAGATCGTTTGATTCGTCGATCGAAAAGGGTTAGACGGGTGAAGGCTCGGGAGCTGGTGAAAGCTCGAGGGTGGTTCATTTCTCTCCACCCGCCTTATCTGGTATGTCTATGGTCCCTGCATCGATGACTGTGACAGGACCGATCACCTCGGGTGTTCCCGTGATATCTACATCTTCTTCCTTTGGCATTCCACCCACTACTTTTCAGTTTTCAGCTCCAGAAATTGTTTCATTGCCACCTCCTACTCTTACTTCATCGGAGGTTGTGGCAAGATTTGTTGAGTTGACTTTGGTTGCCATCGCGGATTTATCTGTTACAATACCACCTGTGGTTACTTTTCGGCCTGTTTCTGATGTCCCGGCTACCTTGGGAATCCCTCCACCGTATGCTCAAGACATTTCTCATATGAGATTTGATTTTGATGCAACTTTATCTGACTCAGACAGGATAGCAACTCTTGAAAGGGTCGTGGCAGAACAATCAAGAATCAACCTGATCCAGACTCACGCTATTCAGCGCCTTGTTGCAGAAAATCAGATTCAATCGTCCCTCCTGGTTGAGCACGGTAAACTTTTTGATGCTTTAAAACAGTTCTTAGCATCTTAGGGGGAGACGAGCTGCAAGGGCGATGAGTTGAGGACGAAGAAGAGTAATGATAGAGACGATGATCCCAATGCATCGAAAGGTGCAGATGGTGAGTTTCCAAGAACTGAACAAAGTCTTGGGACTTCCACATCTCAGGGGGAGTCAGCTGGTGCAGCAGGTGGATCAGGGGGTGATGATGTGGTGGTAGTGGATGATGAGGAGATGTTGAATGACGATATTGTAGGTGACGACGATGTGTTACCGGTTGAAGAGATTGAGAAGATAGGAGCCGAGATTGT
Organism: Bidens hawaiensis; assembly: GCF_021521415.1. NCBI lineage: Eukaryota > Viridiplantae > Streptophyta > Magnoliopsida > Asterales > Asteraceae > Bidens > Bidens hawaiensis. The sequence continues at coordinate 3,661,302 of NW_027491017.1, forward strand.
GATTGACAGTGATATTGAAGAGGGAGAGATTGTGGAGGATAATGTAGAACATGAAATTCCAGATGTTGACAAGTCAAATGTGGGTCAAGATATGGGAAGTGATGAGACTGAATGGGAAGAGCAGCCGAGATGGAAAGAAGGCTACGCTCAATGGTTCGTAAAGACAAAGAAGCCAGCGATTCCAACCATGTTTAAAAAGAGTTATAATATCAAAGGGTATGCTGAATCGAAAAAGGGTATTATATGCTGGTTATATGATGAGCAGTTGAGGCTATATGTGATTAAACGTTACGATGGGATTCAGTACTTCAAGAGGTTGTTGAGATCATTGAATACTTTTCCTGAGTGTGAGGTGAAGGATTTGGCCAAGTTGGGGTTGATAAACAGGAGTGATGAGAATATGGCTAGGATTATTGGGAAGATTGTGTGGAAAGAAAGTATAAAAGAGAAAAAGTTCAAGTTGTTAAAGCCGCAGAAAGGGAAGCTTGTTGAAGATAAAGACAGAGGAATGAGAGCTGATGAAAACCTTGGATGGTAATGAAGTATAAGCCTATCCGGTGTTTAAAAGAAGTGCCGATGAAACAAATGCCTAAGGATGTCTTAAAGAATCTAAAATGGTGGTATGTCGATAGTCAGACAGCTGAAGCGGTTATGGAGGATGAAGATGAACAAGAGGTGCTGAGAGTGTATGATCCTATGCACTTGGTAAATTTGTCTCAAGCTGACTTGCAGGTGCTAGACAAGAAAAAGATATTCTATATTCCTGCATGGAAAGATGAAGCCAAGAAATATCGGAGAGTAATTTCCGTTTGTGTCAGAGAAGGCGTTCATGCTTGAAGACGAGTGACTCGAGATTTTTGGGATTACAAGACAAATGATTGAAGATAGAGATATGAAGCTACTGCCAAGGGGGAGTATGTTGGTGCATTATGTCAGTAGTTCAGTATCTAGTGTCTGTAATCGTGTTAGTTTGTTTTGTTTTGATGTGTATAGGTTGTCTCACAAGTTCGCCTATATAAGCGAACTTGTGGACAAGCGAAGTTATTGACAACTTCGCCTAGTCTGTTAGGCGAAGTTGTCGAAGGCTTTATAAGCCTTGGCTACGGGTTGTTTAAAGGGTGAGATACCAGTACGTGTGATGGTGATTGAACGTCACGTGTTGAAAAGTTGCAATACAACGTGTCTTTTGAGTATTGTAACGTGTATTTGTGCTTGGTTTTAACGTATATCACATCCTACGCTCGTATCGTATTACGTAGGGATTCCGCACCTACGTAGTACGAGATACTTCCGTGTAGATCCGGCTGGGAACCTACAAAAACGACTGTTATTCATGTGGTAAAACCCAGGTGTTGCTAAAACCCAAGCATATCGATGACGTTCATTACGGTATTAACAGCGTCGGTAGAACTCAAGACTTATAACCTAAAAAATAAATATGTATGCAAATATATAAAAGTAGTAACATATAAACAAATAAAATATTTAACACCACGTTTATTTAGTCGGTAAACTTAGGCATTGGTAATTCCAAGCGTTGTCGGCCTCAGGCGTTGCAGCAGTGAGTCAATGCGAATTCAATTTCAGTTACATTCGTTGCAAGACTGTATAAACGGCATTGGTAAAACCCAAACGTTTTCGGTCCTGGGCATTTCGGCGGTGAGTCGACGAGAATTCAGTTGGTTTCTGTTACGTTCATTATAATATCGTATAAATAACGATGGTAAACCCCTAAAATAGATTCGTCAAATTAACATATAAAAAAATTAATTATTCAAAACTAAGTTTGTTCGGTTGGTAGAACTCGAGGTTGTCAGTCCCATGCATTGCAACATTAAGTCGATACAAATTCATTACGATACAAAAACCAAAACAAACATAAATTCAAAATGGTGTGGACCAATTTGATGCCAATACCTGACCCAATGGTGGCATGACAGTACCAAAAGTCCCTTTTAGGATAAAGTAATAATATTACAATAATAACCTATAATAATCCATCCTCTTTATATATAGTTTAACTATTACACATAATTTTGTAATTTTATTTTTTATAATACAACATAGCCCCCTTTTCATCGATCCATATTCAATTAGACAATATATTTTTTATCCTCTTTAAATATTTCCTCTTTTTTAATATTGTAAATAGATATGTGAGTGAATTGTGATACATCAAATATGTTCGATGTGTTTACTTTCCCTTAAGAATATAATATGGGGATGGGGATAAGGCGGAGTGAGTTATTAAAGCATTCACAGCAGCCTCCTGTATATTTGTGAATAAGATAATAATAAAGATATAGAAAATTATTATTTAATTGAAATAAAAAAAGAAAACATATAGTGATTTTCAATGTAGCAATAAGAATGAGATGGGGAGGCTACTATGAATGCTCTTAAGGTATTTTGTTAAACATGAAGATGAGGTTGGGAATGTGAGAAAAGTTAGGAATGCTCTTAAGGTATTTTGTTATACATCATCCTCATTCTTATGATCTAACTAAAAAACATCATTTTCTAAATTTGTTTCTCATTTTTCCAAAACCTCACACATCTCATACCCATATCTACTTATGTTTAACTAAACAATACTTTTTAATTCCATTTAAAACTATTTTTTTTTCTTTTTTCCACTCATAATTATAATAAATAAATGGATATGAGATATATCTCATTCAATCCATCATTTTTTACCCGTCTTCAAATTAAAAAAAAATACTAAAAACTCACCCCATTCCCTTCAACATTTCTCCTTAAATTATAAAAAAGATGCTACATCAACATTTTATAAATAAAAAACTACTATCTATCATCCTTCAATAACTATGAGTATATAAAAACTAGAAATATAATAAAATAAATTTTTATAAGTAAGATAAATATAAAAAATAGTGGAGGAAATGTGAGATTTTTTTAAAAGGAAAGATACAATTTGAAAGTATGTTTTTTTTATTAAATTATATATTAAAAATGATGGAAATGATGTGAATATTTTGAGAGATGAAAAGGGGTCACCTTAAATATGGGAAATGAGTTTGATTTTCCATAAAAAAAAACACATGGATTGGAAATGAAATGCAGTGTTTTTTTAACTATTTAGTTAAAATATGGAGATGCGGTTGGTTATGGGGATGGAGTGTGAATGGGCATTCACGGTCTAATCCACGTCTCCATATCTAAGTCCATTCACATCTTCATATCTATAACTATACTAAAAACCATTATATTTTTATCTTTTTTTTAATTAAATAATAATTTTTATACTTTTGTCATTACTTTTTTCTCTTTTCCATTCACAACCAATTTCAAAATACATTAAAAAATTAATGGAAGTCAACAATTTATACTAATAAACAATAATATTTTCCCCATCATCAACTCACAATCACTTTATACAATATACAGTTTACACTCATAAATATATAGCGGATGGGTTGAGAATGCCTCTAAGAGCGTCCATTCACACACAATTTAACTAAAATAATTTGTTGTTTGGCAGATAGTATTGAAGATGGAATTAGGAAAAATTGATGAGCACGAGAAAACATACTGAGGGTATGTTTGGTTGGAGGTAATGGAATGAAGGGGAAATGGAATGGGAGAAGGAATGGAATGAACAAGGAAATGAAATGGATCATTACCATTCATTTGTCATGTTTGGTTAACCTATAAGAATGAAATGAATCATTAGTTAATGTTATTTAGTATCCAAAAAAATTATAGGAATGAAATATAAATAATAAAAACACTTTTTTCTCATAGTAAGTTATTTTACAAAAAAAATGGTGGTAGCGACGGTGGTGGCAGTGGCGGTCAGGCGTCAAGGGCAGCGGTTGTGGTGGTGGGAGGGGTGGCGGTGGTCAAGCGATGGTAGCATTGGTAGTGATGGCGATGGTAGGGTGGTGGTGACGGTGGTTGAGGTCAGGTGGTGGTGGCAGTGGTCAAGCGATTGTAGCATTGGTACTGATGGCGATGGTAGGGTGGTGGCGACGGTGGTTGAGGTCAGGTGGTGGTGGCGGTGATAGTCAGGCGGCGACGGTGACAATGGTTGCGGTGGTTACGGTGGAAATGGTAGTGGTGGTTACGGTGACAATGGTGGCGGCGGCGTGGTGGTGGTGGTGGTGGTGGTGGTAGAGCTAGTGGTAAGGTGGTGGTGGTGGCGGCGACGGTGGCGGTGACCACGGTGGTGGTGGTGGCGTCGGAGGTGGTGGTGGATACGGTGAAGGTGGCGGCAGGTGGTGGTGGCTATGGTAGTGGTGGTGGTTGATGTTGTTAGGTGGTGATGTTGTTAAGAAAGTATGGTGAATGAGGATGGAATGAAAAAAAAGAAGGGGGTGGGAAGGAATGGTTTTGATGGAATGGGATTCCATGTGTAATGGATGATTTCATTCCATTAAGCAACCAAACACCATATTTTTCATTCCCAAACAATGAATCATTCCATTCCCTCTATGATTGTTGCATACCAAACGCTACCTGAGAATCAACACGCCTTTATTCCTTATACTTTTGATACATTTCGGTCCATTCCACCCCCCCCCCCCCCCCCGGAAGTTGTTACGTATTTGAAAAGAGTTCAGCGGGTCATGCAAAAGGGGGTGGCGACGCTGAAGAACTATAACTTTGTTTTCAGTAGAATCAGTTTTTTCATTCAAAATAGGGACGACGGCGCAACTTGTTACTCGCTTACCTGTCTCACTATTGTAATTGATACCTTTTATTCAGTATTAATGAGATTTAATGATTTAAAAAACATTATTCCAAAACCTCTCATATCCCGTATCCCATATCTATTCATATTCAATCAAACCATACTTCTTTATTATTTCTCTAAACTATTTGGTTTCTTTTTCCTTTTTTACTCAAACAATACTTCTTTATTATTTTTTCCTTTCCTAAATTATTCAATCAAACAAATATATATTAATATTTTGCCGTTTAAAATTACGTGTGATTGTTACACGATTTATATATTTCCACTCATGTCGTATATGTGTCAATAGCCTAGTAATAGAAATATATATATAGGAACAGGATCATGTGAGAACTATTTTGAAATTGAGAACTTTGATAACCATTATAGACCATAAAAAACCCAAAAATTAAAAAAAAAATCATAAAACATAAAAAAACGCAAAAATGAAAAATGTAAAAAATCAAAATTCTTATTTATCATCCCACACAAAATTTAACTAAAATAATTTGTTGTTTGGCAGATAGTATTGAAGATGGAATTAGGTAAAATTGATGAGCACGAGAAAGCATACTTAGAAGCAACACGCCTTTATTCCTTATACTTTTGATACATTTTGGTCCATTCCACCCCCCCCCCCCCCGGAAGTTGTTACGTATCTAAAAAGAGTTCAGCGGGTCATGCAAAAGGGGGTGGCGAGCTGAAAAACTATAACTTTGTTTTCAGTAGAATCAGTTTTTTCATTCAGAATGAGGATGGCGGCGCAACTTGTTACTCGCTTACATGTCTCACTATTGTAATTAATACGTTTTGTTCAGTATTAATGAGATTTAATGATTTAAAAAAAATTATTCCAAAACCTCTCATATCCCATATCCCATATCTATTCATATTCAATCAAACAATACTTCCTTATTATTTCTCTAAACTATTTGGTTCCTTTTTCCTTTTCTACTCAAACAATACTTTATTATTTTTTCCTTTTCTAAATTATTCAATCAAACAAATATATATTAATATTTTGTCGTTTAAAATTACGTGTGATTGTTACATGATTTATATATTTCCACTCATGTCGTATATGTGTCAATAGCCTAGTAATAGAAATATATATATATAGGATCAGGATCATGTGAGAACTATTTTGAAATTGAGAACTTTGATAACCATTATAGACCATAAAAAACCCAAAAATTAAAAAAAAATCATAAAACATAAAAAAACGCAAAAATGAAAAATGTAAAAAATCAAAATTCGTATTTATCATCCCACACAAAATTTAACAAAAATAATTTGTTGTTCGGCAGATAGTATTGAAGATGGAATTAAGAAAAATTGATGAGCACGAGAAAGCATACTGAGAATCAACACGTCTTTATTCCTTATACTTTTGATACATTTCGGTCCATTACACCCCCCTCCCCCCCCCCCCCCCCCGAAGTTGTTACGTATCTGAAAAGAGTTCAGCGGGTCATGCAAAAGGGGGTGGCGAGCTGAAGAACTATAACTTTGTTTTCAGTAGAATCGGTTTTTACATTCAAAATGGGGATGGTGGCGCCAACTTGTTACTCGCTTACCTGTCTCACTATTGTAATTGATACCTTTTGTTCAGTATTAATGAGTTTTAATGATTTAAAAAAAAATATTCCAAAACCTCTCATATCCCATATCCCATATCTATTCATATTCAATCAAACAATACTTCTTTATTATTTCTCTAAACTATTTAGTTCCTTTTTCCTTTTCTACTCAAACAATACTTCTTTATTATTTTTTCCTTTTCTAAATTATTCAATCAAACAAATATATATTAATATTTTGTCGTTTAAAATTATGTGTGATTGTTACACGATTTATATATTTCGACTCATGTCGTATATGTGTCAATAGCCTAGTAATAGAAATATATATAGGATCAGGATCATGTGAGAACTATTTTGAAATTGAGAACTTTGATAACCATTTTAGACCATAAAAAACCCAAAAATTAAAAAAAAATCATAATACATAAAAAAACGCAAAAATGAAAAATGTAAAATAACAAAATTCTTATTTATCATCCCGATTTCATAAAAAATAAAAAAAAACGTCTTGGTTTTGCTAAATTATACACATATGTTAATATGTGCATATATGTACATACGTGTTTTTTATACATATATGTACAATTTAAGGTAAATGATAATGTACATATGTGTACATTACGTAACTAGAGATTAAATGAAATTATACATATGTGTATAATTGTAAGGCCCCGTTCCCGGTAGCCCTACTTTAGCGTCGGATTTACTCATAAACACAATTCTACAAATCAGAGTTTATTAAAACTTTCGCGGAATATAAAACTTTAACCGTTTATTACAAAACATTTAATCTTTTCTTTGATACCATAACACAAAACTTTATATTTAAAACATCTTTTCTCATATCTTCATATGCCAGCCGTTCAACCCATGCCATGTGTCATCCTCATGCCTTCTCGATAAACATATGTACCTGCGTGCATACTAAAAGTCAGCTACGCTGAGTGAGTTACAGTTAATCAGGCGACATACAATACATACACATACCTTACATACATACATATCTTAACCCTGTATAATTATCCATAAGAGGACGTCACATAATATCTATTAAAAGAACTATTACTATTACCCTACAATTTATATTCTCCATAGAAGAACACTATATATATATATATATATATATATATATTCTCCATAGAAGGGGCATCCTATTTACTTCCAAAGAAGGAACAGTATGTTTTCCATTAAAGGGACACTAGGCTTTCCAATAAAGGAACACTAGGCTTTCCAATAAAGGAACACGGGGCTTTCCATTAAAGGAACACTATATATATTATCTGTATAGGGAACTCTAAATATAAGTTATCATTTAATATCCATTTAAGGAGACAATCATAGCTGTCCTTGGCAATACATGCAATATCCGAAGATCGTTCACGTATCGACAAGTAATCATCCCTGCATTACACACAATATCCATATCTTTATTTATAACCTAACGATACATGCAATATCCGAAGATTGTTCACGTACCGACAAGTAATCATTCATATTGTACACATATATCACATAGGGCATACACTTATCACTTAGGATAAGTGTATTAACTGATCACATCGAGTATGCACACAGCCCCGAAAACATAACAAGGAAGTGGGGCTAGAAACTCACCTGAACTCGGTTACTTCTTCTGCTAACGGTTACTCCTTCTCGAGCTGTGTGCGTCTAACTGTTTAATAATTGAATATCAAATACTACTATGTCTAAGCCGGTTTTACTTCATTGAATCATTACCGGTTAGTTAATCGTTACTCGTTAACCTTTTAAAGGTATCTTTCATAATTTATCAAAGTCCAAGGGCTAATGTGTAATTATATAATTCTTTTCTAAGTCCAGGGACCATTCTGTCTTTATATTAAACTCCTAGTTCGTTACTTTGCCCTTAACGAATTGGGTAAAGAATCACCCTCTGATTCGCTAAGCTCCCATAACGAACTAGCTAACGAATCGCCCTCTGATTCGCTAAGCTCCCATAACGAACTAGCTAAAGAATCACCCATAACAAATCACCAATAGTTCTTATCCAGACTTTGACTCAAGGGTCAAAGTCAAAATCGTCAATAACAGCGAATAGTCAACAGATCTTAGATCTGCAATTAATCCTTCGTTTCTTAACCAAATATCACGATTTTGGTATCAACGGAATCGTCTGACCAGCGCCTACAAACCCCAACCATCAAATGGGCCTAACATCTAATTTAGCTCATATCAAATATCCCCACACTTAAACCTTTTTCGTCCCTGAAAAAGTATTTTGCAATGGAATCATAATTCGAAACTGATCTTTAAAACATATAGGTTATCTTTTAAGCACAGATAAACGCAAAAACTGCGATTGTCAATATTGTTGTCTACTTAAACCCAGCCACTAGCCTATCAAGCCCCCAATTGCGTTAAGCGTTTTAAGCCCGAAAATCACGGCTACACCTACCCCATCTCAGACAAAGAGAGCTAGAAAAACTAGAGTCAAAACAAACTGGTTTGACAAATCACCATAAGCCAAGGACTCGTTGATGATACTAAGTAGATGCACTCGGTGAAATTTGATGGATGAATGGTCATGTGGAAACCGTACGAGCTATTCCTAAATATTATTGGACTTTGCCCTATATATTCCCGAAAAAAAATATTTATTGACTAAAACCTTCGAGCCCCAATAGTGTATCCTCAGAGTCACTATCCCCTTGGTAACACGTAAACTCTAAGTCTCGTCTATTATGTGCAACTTTGGCCTCTTTTTCTATTTTTGAGAATGCTTCTTTGGCATTTACATTACGTAACTTTCTCATGGTCATTTGCTTTTCGGACTAATTTTTGGAATACTCATAACTTTCATAACATACTTTTTTTTTCTCTTTTTTTTTCTTTCTTTTTTTTTTCTTTTTTTTTCAATATTTTTTTTCTTTTTTTTAAATCACCCTAAAGTATATATCTATTTTTCTAAGCTCGTAAAAAGATGGACATGTGTTGGTGTGCTAGTTTGAGTGCATATAAGTCTTACCATCTCAAAGTTTTCAAATTATGGTAATCCTCCATAAGCATCGAAATTTGGTTTCACCATTTTTCAAATTATTAGATATATAAAATATGCTAAATATGACTATCAAAGCTAGTTGGGCCTACCGACACATCCCAAGCTTAGTGCGTTATCTTTTATTAATCTCATATATAATAGTAGTTTTAAAACCAATCTCAAATTTTTCTATCATTTTCCATTATTTGCAAAAAAAATCGTTAAAAATCGGGACAACTTTTTTTTTTGAATATTTTTAACTTTTTTTTATATATTAAAATTTTTTATTTTTTTTAATATAAAAACGCCAGTTTCTCATCCCCACACTTAAATGTCACATTGTCCTCAATGAGACGGGAAAAAGACAAAAATTAAAGCACATTCAAATATAAATAAAATGGAACATACTCCCCTGGTAAATATGACGATATTGCATCGCGAGTCGTGTTCCCGTGCCCTCCAGTTTGAACGAAAGCCTCATACTCCAGTGCTCTCTACCAAGCTGTCACTTACGAACAAAAGCGGCAGTCAATAAACAAATGACCTCCCCACACTTGAATTAAACCATGCATCATCAATCATCCAATAGCATATCTGAAGCAACCTGAAAGCAAACCAAGAAACAGCCAGCACAAGAAAGCAAGAAAAACCCAAAACAAAAATAAAAGTGAAACAAAAACATTCTACCGGGTTGCCTCCCGAGAAGCGCTAAGTTTACAGAAGAGTCTTCAGCCAGACTCGCTCCCGAAATCTCAATCAGGAGGCTTTTCTTTTATCCAACCCCGGTCTAACCCGTTTAGTTCCACCGTCCAACATATTTAATCAGATAACACATGGTGAAACTAAAAAGTAATCTAAAACATTCAAACGGGTCGGACCACCTATACTTAAACTTACCTAGACCAAACCTAATACGTGGCATATAATGAGGAAAATGGTTATTCTTAAATTTCAGTGTTGTCCTATAACTATTAATGTACTTTTTGAACCCTCAACATGTGTTGATCCAAGCACTTTCGCTCCCTCTTCTATGGTTTTGTTGATTTCGGTGGCGATCCACTATCTAGTTCCTCCACAGACATTCTAACCTTCCTATGATTTGGCGACTCAACCACCACCATATTATGATCCTCCTCCGTTGCCACTTCCTCTTCCTTTTCTTCTTCTAGTGACGTTTTGATCTCCATTGTTGGCTTCCCCATGATTAGTGTTTCTAAATATATAAGATCGCCAACAGGGTCAAATTCTGCATGTTCGTCAAAAACTGGTAAACCCACCAATTCATCACCAAACTCATCCTCCCAAGATGGTACATGCTCCTTCTCTTCGTCATCTTCTATCTGGTCAAGTGGCTCCACAACGACATCTTCGCTCAGATCCATGTAATCAGGTAGCTCCAACTCCATCTCTTCATCACGCCCTCTTCATCATTATTCCAGAAGCCATCATATGTTTCATAGAAGCTTCCTGCTCATTGTAAGAAAAACTCCCATTTTGAATTCTAGCACTTATCTCTTCTAACCTAGCTTCGAGTTCCTCTATCTTACGGATCCTTTCTCTTTCGATCAACTTATCAAGCCTGACTTCCAATTCTTTAATCTTTTGGAATCTTTCACGTTCCTCTTGTTCGGCTCTTTCCAACATCTTCGATATAAAATACTCCTAAACTGACTTGATCTATTAAACATATTAACTAGACTCGATAAAATAAAACAAACACTAAATTATCCTAAAGACGACTAGACACACTTAATCTAAGACACGCCACAAATCAAGACACAAAAAAGACCAATTAATCAATTAAGTTCAATCAAAGCTAGTTTCGCTATCGCCTAAGCATCCCCGGCAACGGCGCCAAAAACTTGATGTGTGAAACGCGGTCTATTAAAAACTTAACCTAACCTAGACACTCTAGTTTTAAATTTATAAATCTAGACTATCCTAATGTTAGACCACTAGACAGACAAGTATACCTATCAACTGTAGTAAAGCCTAATGAAGTCCGGATGTCGAACCCACAGGACACTAGCGACACCTAAACTAGACTCTGACTAATAACTTAAATAAATAGATTTAATTGATTTTTGTGTTTTTTTAATTAATAAATATAAACTAAATAATACTTAAACTAAAACTGACACGAAAACAGGACACGAACAAATAGGACTGGAACTCAAATAGGGTAAATAACTACCTAGGTAAGGAATCCTACTAGTCAACTCGTAAACTTTCGGAATTGGATTTATGATTGGTCCCGTATTCTAAAGATATGAAATTAAGGAATAACTAAAGTATGCTAGATCACCTCCCGGTCTCTCCAACAATACCTAAGAACCCTAAATATCATGTAAACTCAACGGTTTAATGGCTCGGATCACCTCCCAGTCTCACCTAACCTAACTATGCTAAGGTGCCCAAAGATTAAATCACCTCCCGGTCTCTCTAATCACAAAACACCCTAAGGCGAAGGGGTATTCTTATTAAATTCGGTTATAACTCAGATATGTAAGAATCTAAATAAGTCTAGGGTAACTCACTCCTGTGCAATCACTACCCAAACTCGCAAAAGACCAAAACATACGACACTTAATTACCTCCTGGTCTCTCAAGTGGCAGAATATAAGGTATCTCTAAACTGTCAATTACCGTTCCTATGGAATACGTTAACTATAAACCATAAACTAGTTGTAAACACACAGTAAACAACCTAATATGCATCCATACATGAAAGACGTTCACAAAGACGCATATGGAACAAAAACTGATAATAAATTAATACCAAATACGCATACGCATCACAACCAAATAAAATAAAAATTTTACCAAAACATGAACCAATCAATAAATAATCCAAAACCAAAAGTAAAACGAGTCTAAAAAGTAATCATCCAAACCCAGACAATATAACTATTTAGCCAAACATAATAACTGATGAAACAAATATATAATATATATTATGGTTCATGACAAAAGGGATAAAATAATTGAGTAACTTGCCAAGTAGCTTGCTTTCTTTTTTAATTCAATACTGTTTCTGGCTTCACTTATCAGACCAAACCCCTCTTGATCAAATAGGAGCAGCCCCCTGACTTGCCTTGCACCTCTGTCTCTCTCGTCGTAGGGTTTTTTTTCCATTAGTTGTGGAGACCCACTTTTTATATCCCCTACCCTATTCTGCCTTCTCTGTTTGTTTAAATCACGTGGGCCGCAAATTGTATCTTTTTCTTTATGTTGAGCCAATTAAGAATCCTTAGGAATTGACCTAAGAACAACGTTAGTTTATTACTTTAGTATTGTGATCCACAGCTCAAAGCCACTAACGTTATATCTGCATTGAATTATTCATGTAAACATAGTAAAATAAATATTATAATATTATAGTAATGCTCCACGAATATAATGTTGAACATGATTTTCAATTAGAAACATAATTTATTATACAGACGGTTAATTTTAATGATCATATGAAATAAATTTTAAAGATATTTCAAAATCATAACTAAAACTTATTTAAAGTGAGGTTTGTGAGACTCAAGTTTAGTATAAATATGTTGTCTTAGCTTGTTCGCTCTCAAAACCTTTAAATCCAAGCACGAGCCAATTATGTGAATTATTTAATAAAAACAACCTTAAATTCACTCAAAAGTGTAGAAAATAGTTATAATGTTTATATCTAATTTAGCTCATATCATTGAGGAAATCATTTAATAATAAAACATTAATAACTTATAAAAAATTTTCTTTTAGAAGTGGGTTATTTGCTTCGTGTCATGAGGAATAAAAGTTAAAGATTACAAGATAAGGGGTACATTGCGTAGATACTTATTAGATGATGTAGTCAATATGATTAATGTGTGATAATTAATTACATGAGGAGGTGAGGTCAGTTTAAAAGTTAAAATTTATTTTATTGAATTAACTTAACAAACAATTAACGAAACAAAGTTTGTGTGTTGGCCTCTCATGAGCTTTCCATAGCAATTTGAATGGCCCAACGAACTAATGAATAAAAACAACTGAGTTGGACGGCCTATGAGCGTTACATGGCATTTTAACTATCCCAACTAATTAATGAATTATCAATGCAAGAGAGTTGGACGGCCCATGAGCGTTCCATGGCATCTTCGTTTCATACTCTAGAGAAATTTAATGTGATTTTATCGAGCCATGCACTCGGTTAGATGTGATCGTCCGAATTAACGCTCATACACAAAAGAAATAATTCAATTGACAAGATGTTCATTTATGATGAAACCGTTGACAATGTAAACTGGTGCGATTTTTAACAATGAACCAATGTTAAAATTAGACATTAACAACGTGTCTTCAAAACATGTCTAAATTATTTAGAAAACATAACGAAAATTTCATAATACACGTTGTATATTTGTTCAAATGTTGTTATTTTAAAATTAAATTTTATAAAATTGACATTATATGTGTTGTCACATTAACAATGGTGTTTTCAAAACCGGTCTAAATTATTCAGAATAATAAAAAAAATTAATAATAATTGTTGTATATTAGTTCAAATGTAGTTATTTTAATAATTTTGTAAAGTTGACATTATACAACTGTGTTTTTGAAATCGATGTAAATTATTTAGATAAGTAACATAAATTTTATATCTTAAAATTGGTTTCAATAATTGTTTTATGTTTTTTTTTCATTTTTATAAAAAAAATTGTTCATCAAATAATTTTCAAAAGAGGCGGCGGCGCAGCTTATTGCCCGCTTACCTGTTTCTCTATTATAATTGCATTCTTTTTTTAGTTAAATGAAAATAATTTATAAAAATAACATATCAAAAGTTAAACCAAACAGTATACAAAATATTGCACAAATTATATCACAAAAAATCAAGCCATTATTTATTCAACCAAAAATAACAGAAATATTATTTTGACATTACAAAAGTGGCTTATTACACAAAATTTATCGATGTAAATCACATGGGTCCTCCTAATCCAGTTGAGCACGTCCAATGCAAACCTCATCAAACAACTTGATATAAAGAAATGGTGGTCTCGGAACACAAGGATTTCAATATGTATTCATAGACCACCAACTCTATCGTTGTATACGCTACCACCACAACACCGCTTGGTCCTGTGTTGCCGTATGTAGTTTAAACTTATCGAGATCACTAATCCCAACATATTTAACTTGTCTTAGACAATGATATGGTGGTTTTGGAAGAGGATGTAGTAGGATATTATCCCTAATTTATGAGATACACATGTATATCTTAATTTCAAGTAAGTGTGGTAAACCTATGCAAATATGTTCTATTTGTAGTTAATATTTAGCAAGGTTTCAACTAACTCATTTAATTTTTAATTAAATGTAACGGAGTTGGCAGATGACTCACAAAACTTTGTTTATATGTATATATATATATGACATATTACAAATACATTAATGTATGTATGTGTGCATGAATGTATGTATATGTGTGTGTATGTATGTATGTATGTATGTGTGTATGTATGTGTGTATGTATGTAGGTATGTATGTGTGTGTATGTATGTATGTGTGTATGTATGTATGTGTGTATGTATGTATGTATGTATGTATGTATGTATGTATGTATGTATGTGTGTGTATGTATGTATTTGTGTGTGTGTGTATGTATGTATGTATGTATGTGTGTGTATGTGTATGTGTGTGTATGTATGTATTTGTGTGTGTGTGTATGTATGTATGTATGTATGTATGTATGTATGTATATGTATACTTATAATAGTTTGTAAATAAACGGGTTAATAGACCGGTGTAATTGGTGAAAAGCAAGAACAGTTAGCCTGTGTATTGGTTACATTATAGAACGGTCTTATGGACCGTCCTACAAATATACGTTGGGCTTTTTTGAATAACCATTGTAAATTCACTACATTTCACTAGTTTTTTTCCCGCGTTTTGTGAAACTGAAGCGCCAATTCTCCTACAATAAATTTTTATCCAACTTCACACACTTCTCATCGATGTTTCACACAAAAAAAAAAACTAACACCCTTGTTTCAAGACGATGGCTTACAACGGATCTCGACACACTTTTCCGTTAACTCATAATTTGTGAATGAGAAGGAAAACCATGGGAGAATTCAAAGACTTCAAAAATATGATTAAGCTGCTGAGACTGAGTCCAATCGCCTACGCCCTAAATGATCAAGTCGATGTATATCGACAATGGATATAACAATTTTGGGATTATGCATTTATTGAAACCTATACAATAATTGGGCATTTAGAACAAGAAATTCATGGTGTGGCAAATGGTTCAGAAATCGTTGTCGGTTAAGCGGAAATTTGTGTTGCTCTATGATTAAATGATGCTCAAGCCAGATAGTTCTTCTCTTAAGATGATGTGCGCCAGATTTTTGGGACATAGGGTATATCGGAACATTTCTCCATAACAAGGTAAACAAAAAAACACCTCTCTAAAATATGACAATTTTTTGTACACAATTTTGTTTATGTTTTTCACACAAGGTTAGTGAATGAGAGTTTGTGCCACAAGAAGTGCGACAAAAAGTTTATGCTATTGTGAAACAACAACCCTACAACTACTCCAAACATCTGCTACAAGATGCGTGTGACAACACTGACATGAACGAGGGATACTTCTATATATTAGATTCATCATGAAAATCATTTTGTCACAAGTGCCATGTCTAGGATTGTCGGATAACCAAGGAAGAATGAAATTATTAATCAAGATCATGATTTTCTGCTAAGTGCTTTTCCTATTAAACCTGCCTTAGGTTTAGATACACATTTCTCCATCACTCTAATTGAATTGTTAGAAGATTTGGATTAAAATTATTATTCTACTATATATATATATATATTACTTGTAAATATTCTACTCTTTTAATATTATATTAGCATTCATCAATGACGCCAACGATAAGATCAACGATCTTTTTTAGAGGAGAAATCTGACATTATATATCATTACTTACATGGAGATATATATATATATATATATATATATATATATATATATATATATATGAATCTCTAACTTTGAATAACACTTAGATAGCGTTTATCAACACGCTTACACCGATGCATACCTTAGTTGGATATAATTCTCCAACATTAAATAACATTTAGGGATCTCGGGTACGCGTTTTATCAACACGATTACACCAATATATCCCGTTTAACATTTCAAATGTATGTCACTTGGTTTTCAGTCTTAGAGGGTGTTGGGCTAAGCTTAACCTTAAGCTTAAGCTATTTCAAAAGCTTAGCCCAATACCCCCTAAAGTCAAACCTTCGGACACCATTGAAAGCATAAAACTCTAGATCTACTATAGATCCAGGAAAGCATGACTGGTCAACACATTGGATCCACTAATCCAATGTCTATAGCCTTTCATTTCTCATTGCCTGGAATCGATCTAAAGATCAAAAAAGACAAGAGGCCATTCAAAAGGCATTATATTTTCGAGACCACCAATTCCAACAAAAGTTCAAGAACCTACAACGAGGTGGCTTTGGAAGAGGACGTAGCATAATGTTATACATAATTTGGTGAATGGGGGATTTTGACGGATGAAATTATTGGAGAATTTTGGAAGTGACCGGGTAGATTGGAGGAGTACGTTTGCAAGTTGAAATTTTCAAAGTGATCGATCTTCTATTTATTAATATGATTTTGTTATGGTTGCACCTAACTCATTTAATCGATATTAATTATTTTAGTTGGCGAATGTATCACCTACCTTATTAAAAACCATTTATTATAAATGTGTTTCTCTTCTAATTTTAAATCACACATTTGTTTCAACTTATAAATGTGCAACTATTTTAAACTTATAAAACGATTTACATTATAACCAGTGTAAAATTACGTAATTTTTGTAAAACAAAAAAAGGAAAAGGTTTAGTATTTCCAACAGTTTAGTATTATAACCGTTGTTATATGCAAAATGTTATAAGCTTTTGGAACGGATTTTTGTAGAACCGTTTCAGGTAATGAATATATTAACGAAATCTAATGTGCATATATTGACCGTTTTAAAATAATGGTTAAAACCCATTGTTATAGGTTTTGTCTATAAAACAACGCTAGTTTCCTTCTCATTTATAATAGGTTGAGATAAATGTTCAAAATAAAACGGTGTTCTGCATTATATTCAACGGTTGAACCTCACACCGTTGTAAATCATATTCTAGACTGCTATTAATGGATGTTGCTAAACGTACCCCCCTCCCCTCGAGTTTTACTAAATATACCTCATTCTTCAAGTTTCACATTAATACGATTTAAATCCTTTTGTTCTCCTTTTGTCACTTTGTTATATTTTATTATCATTAGTTTAAAAACGTTTTTTTAATTATTTAAAAACAACTAAAATCGTTTTTTTCCTTCTTTAAATTTTTTTCTTTTTCTTTTAAATTTTTTTATAAAGTGTTTTTATAATAACTATAGAGATAGTTTACATTAAAAAAATTATATTAGTTTTTAATAAATTGAAAAGATTAAATAATATATGACTTGATCAAAAAGTTTGGTTCTATTCTCAAGTGTCGTTAATCTCATGTCACGAACCTAGCGAAAAAAAAAATTCAAATTGTTTTGACTTTTTTTTGTGTATGAGGAAAGAAATATGATAAGAAAACATATAAAAATATACAATACATTTTGTATCGGTTTTATAAAAACATTATACCATTATTTTTTAAATATATATTATAAAAAATGAAGAAACTAGCTAGAGAAATATAGTTAAAATGATTTTTAATTTTTTTAAAGAACAATTTTCTTATACTAAATTTTTTTATTTAGTTTTAAGAACATTTTTATATTTTACATAAATATAAAAACTTTATATATGATTTAATATTAAAAAATGTTATAGGGATGTAATTTGTCAAATAATATTATTAAATGAAGTGAAAGTATAAAGGAAATGGTATGACAAATAGAAGACGAGTGTTTGTTCAGTCTGACCCGTTATTAATAGACGCTTTTATAGTAGTAAAAACAACGAAATACATAAAAGTTATTTGAGATTAGATAAAATTTAAATGATAATCTCAATATAATTTTCACTACTGTCATTTCAATCATTTACTTAGAAATCTCAAGATGTGCATGATGATTTTATGTAGTGTTAGACCATAAAAAAAATCTTAGAAATCAAATTTAGAAAAAAAAACGTTTAAGAAAAAATAAAAAAATTTATAAAACCAAAACAAATGCAAAAATAAAAAAGGAAAAAAACCAAAACATTTTATCTAGCATCCCAGTTTCTTAAAAAAATCTCGATTTTACTAAATAATACATATATGTATTATACTTCTAAACACGTATATACATATATGTATATATACATTTTTTTTAACTTTCATATATAACTTTGACATACAAACATGTTATTTTTATACACATATGTACAATTAAGATACATGATTATATATGTGAATATTATGTAACTGAAGATTAAATGATAATATACATATATGTATAATTTAGCAAAACCAATATTTTTTATGAAACCGATATGCTAAATAAACGTTTTGGTTTTTTACCCTTTTACTAAATTTTCGTATTTTTTTGTTTTATAGTTTTTTTAATATTTTTTTGAAGAGGTTTTTTTGTGGTCCAAAATAGTTCTCAGTTTCAAACAATTCTTTTAGAATCCTCACTCATTATATATATATATATATATATATATATATATATATATATATATTCAATGTCGAATTTATGATTAACTACCGAGCGTTCTCATCCCATTCCCTATAATTATGTGAGGGAAGTTTGCAAATTATAGGGTGATGTTGTGAGTGATTGTGAGTGTAAATTATAGAGTGGAGAGAGAAACGTAGTGATTTTTTATAAATTTGGGAAAACATTTGGGAAAACATTGTTTCCCCTATTTATTTTTTAATATTTGTTGGATTGGTTGTGAGTAGAGGAGAGAGAAAATTGTAATGATAAAGGTATAAAAAATATTAATTAATTGAACTGGAGAGAGAAATATAGTGTTTTTTAGTGTAATTATAGAGATAGTGATGGAGAACGTAATGAGAATACTCCTAAGTTTTATTCGTCAAATTAATATTCAAAAGATTGATAAAATTATTATAAAAGAACCCTAACTAACTAAACCCTATGGCCTAAGCCACAAACCCATAAACATATTATGAATACAGATCACCACACAAAGTTCATGCATAAAATCACGATGTAAGACAAGATTTTAGCGATTCGATGTATGTCAAATTTATCTTGAAAAAAGTTGACAAAATATCATAATAATATTGTCGTGTATTGTTTGGAAAACTTTCCTAAAGAAGTTACAACATATCGTGGTTTCTTGTTTATCATCAAATAATAATTAACGTCAAACCGTAGAAAATAAGGTTTCATAACAGACGTTAATTAACCTTTCTAGCATATATGTGACATATCCTAACATAACGTCACAATGCCATTTATTGTCGCGGGGTTAATGGCTAAATGACAAAGACAAAACGTCTTAAATGTTAGGTATTAATCAGAGTTGGTACGCACTACATAAACATAAACGCACAAACGAAAACAATAAATAAGAGACACGAGATTTTGCGTGGTTCGGTCAAGGCGATCTACGTCCACGGGTTGCAACTATGATATTTTTATTAAGCACGGTACAAAAGATTACAATACATGATTATGTATTTATAAATAACAATTGTGTTTAATAGAGTAGGGACCAAGAAAATTCAAGATGATCCATCCTCTATGATTAAACGGGTCACCCCTTTAGTATTCTATTTGTTGACCGACGTGCTCGGCCCAAAGGCCTTTAGTAATCCTAACACCACTGAAGAAACACTAAACGGACCCCGGGGCAGATTACGGGTAATCTGGGGGTTATGAATGATGTTTCCCACGAGGGGTTAGACCCTTGGAAGATGGTTCTTCTGATAACCTGCAAAACAGACACCGTGAGCTCGTCACTAAGAAGGGGGGGTTCCTCCTTATGACCACCCTCCGGCGTGAGAATCAGACTAGATTGCTCTTTAAATATAAAAGTATATTAAGAGATTGCTAGAGCAGATATCAGGTATAATATGATGATATTAGATAATGTAAGATGATCATACCATTGAGGTATTTATAGCCGAAGGTAGGTTTCCAAGGAGGTATGGCCGGCTGCAACAGTGTTACTGTTCTACCAACTGTGGCCTACGCACGTGCCTTGCTGGTAGTTGGTGGGTAGGGAATGGCTGACAGCGACCAGGTCTGCTGTATACTATTCCCTTTCCACCAACTGGCGGCTATGCACGTGGTGTGGCAGGAGTTGGTGAGTAGGCAGCGGCTAATAGTGACACAGTACAGGAGCATGCTGCTCGCCATACTGTGTTAGTGAGCTGTCGTATCTCTGATCAGATCTTTTGCCCATACCTCGTCAGGTATAGTGAAAGATCCTTCAGTATATGGACTGGCTTATTTGGGCGGGAGTATTCCCCCTCCCGCCCTTGTGCGGGATGGTTCCCGGCTTCGCTCATTCCTTCAGGTGACACTGTGATTGAGAGCTAAGTGCCTTGTGCGTGTAGCCTTGCTGCGCGGGTGGCCTTCCCTAATGGCTTGTATCCGAGGCTGCGGGAACAGGCGGAGTCCTTCACCATTAGGAGGCATTTCCTGCGGGACCAGCTTGCGTACCACGCGTAAGGACGTCACGTCTCTGAGCATGGTTGGTCCTGCGGATCCAGTTGGTTCCTGCGCAGACGTCCCTGTTTAAGGTGAGTTCTGCGGGTCCAACTGGGCTCTGCTGGGACCTACCTCTTCAAGTCCCCCCAGTCCAATGTTCTTCTCATGCGTGTTTAATAAAGTGAGGTGAACTTTTGGACTTAAGCAGAGGGTTTTGAAAAAGGGGTTTTTGTAAGGTTTTCCATGGGAATTCTTCCCGCGGAAGTCCTTGTCACTTGCAGAAATTCCCGAGTTTCCTGCTTGGTCTTTGGGTATGATGCGGGTAGGTCTGTATCCTCCTCGCAAGTCAGGAGCGTTGAGTCCCTCTTGTGTGGCCTCTCCATGAGGTTTTGGTTGTTTTGAACATAGTGATCAATTATGTTAAACCACCAATTCCATTCTGGAGCTTCCAACAACGTAGTTCTCGACGTTCCCGCTATGCGGGGATGTTATTTCCGTTTCCGCAAGCATTGCCCAGAAGATCCTTATTGGTTTCAATTCCCAGCGGAGCGCTTGGTATGTGAAGGGTTTTGCCTTTACACTGTACTCGCGCTCGTCTTACGGTTACTTTACTTCCAAGGTATTCCTGGCGTCAATTCCTTGCGGGTGCTAGGTATGTGAAGGGTTTTGCTCTTACACTGTACCCGCACCCGTCTTACAGTTACTTGGTTGCCGAGGAATATTTGGCTTCAATTCCCTGCGGGTGCTAGGTATGTGAAGGGTTTTGCCTTTACACTGTACCCGCATCCGTCTTACAGTTACTTGTTTGCCAAGGAATATTTGGCTTCAATTCCCTGCGGGTGCTAGGTATGTGAAGGGTTTTGCCTTTACACTGTACCCGCATCCGTCTTACGGTTACTTGTTTGCCAAGGAATATTTGGCTTCAATTCCCTGCGGGTGCTAGGTATGTGAAGGGTTTTGCCTTTACACTGTACCCGTATCCGTCTTACGGTTACTTGTTTGCCAGGGTAAGGGGTATTTTCCCGCCTACTTTTAGAATCTTTTTGAATTTTGAAATTCGAAGGGTTGGTGAAAAGATAGGAACAGTCCAAACATCTGAAACGTCGTGCGACGGTTTCTTCTGACTGTGTCAGGATGTGCAGGAAGTTATGGTGACATGACATTATATGGTCATTCCAGACGGATTTCCAGGCGCGTGGGCGCGATTTTTCGGGCGCGTGGCCGCGAAAATACTGGCACACGTCCTTTTGACAGCTGTTGCCAGCTTGTTTTTTGCCACGCGTCACAGTTCCATTGCACCTTTGGTTTCTCTCTCTTCCGCATTAAATTCATCGCATTAATTGCGATTACTATATAAAGGGGGAGAAGGCTGTTTGTAATTCATACCTTTCACTCTTCTCTTCTCTAAAGCGATTTCTGACGAATACTCCTTTATTCAATTTGAGCATTCCTCCGAAATCGTTTCTTCTTTTTCTGCAACATGTCTTCCCATGATGCTGAAGCTGTAGCTGATGATCGGAGTACTGCTGGTGAGTGCCAGTGTGCTCTGCCTGGTGATCAATACCGGTATATCGTCAGGAAGTTCATGCTCGATCATCTCGAGCCTGAGTTTCCTGAATCCCATCAGACCGTGTTCGATGCCCCCAGAGGCAAGATCGGGGTCTATGCATCATTCTTTATCTATGGGAATCTTAGATTCCCATTGACAAAGTTTGTTTACCGTGTCCTCGAGAGGCACGGTGTTCACTTGACTGAGCTTCATCCGATGGCCATTGCCAAGATCCGGCACTTCGAGTGGGTGTGCCGGGTTTTGGGCATTGAGCCCCATGTGGACCGCCTGATGACCTTCTATACTTGGAGGTGCATCCAGGGCTGGTACACCCTGACGACCCGGATTCGGGGTCTGAAGATATGCGCGACCGAGCGCACCCTTCGCGCGTGGAAGAGGGAGTTCTTCTACATCTCCGCCCGCGCCGTCCCCCTTGCCATGAAGTTTAAAAATGGCCAAGCCATTCCGAGCCTCCACGCCGTCAACTATCAAGAGGCGGAATGGTTTGCGAAGATATCCCGGATCCAGTCTCCGGTTTACCGGTTTCCGGAGTCCGGGATGGTTATGCTGGGGATGAGCCGGGTATGGAAGGCGGCTGATGCGCAGAAGATACCCATCGTCCTTGAATACGGTTCGAACTTTATTCCTTACGGTATGCGTTGCTTCTTTTTATTTGATTCTTTATTTCTTCTAACTTGTTTCTTTTCTTTCAGAGGGGAACGACCTAGAGTCACTCCTTTATCCGCGGGAGGCGGATGGTCCCGTGAGGATGGGAACTCGTGCTCTAGACGAGGGCGAGTTGCCCATCCTGGAGCAGACGGCGGATCGGTTCGTGGAGGTCTACCCGCAGGGCCACGAGATCCTGAGCCACCAGCGGCCAGGTAAGGCGATCTTCTATCCCCAATCCCTCAGTGCTGTACCTGTTGCCGGAGTTCCTAACTTATCTTCTGATGAGGAATCCTCAGATGCTCCCCCGTTGGTGCGGAAGAGGAAGGCTGCTGGCGGGAAAGGGAAGGAGAAGGCCTCCACAGCCGATCCGGTAGTTCTATCTGACTCCGAGTCAGATAGAGAAGAGGTGGCGGGGAACCCCGTTGGTGAGAAGACCACCGCTCCGGAGGTTACAGCTGTTTCCTCCGGAGAGGCAGTGACGACGACGGTGACCGGTACCAAGAGGCCGGCTCCATCGGGTTCCTCCCCGCCCGTCCGTACGTTCAGGCTCAAGAAAACCCGTAAGTACCATTAATTTCTGTCTTGTAGATATAACTTGAGTCTTAACACTTTTTTCTTTACGCAGGCGTGGATGTTGACGCATTCCAGGGTGGAGCGCAGAGTGTTCCGCCGATGACGGTAGGCTCGGTCAGCCTACCTGAGGCGTCGACCCAGGTGTCTACACCTGCATCCACTGGTTCAGCTGCTCCTGAGCATGCTGTTCCAGTCGAGATGACGTCGCCGCCGGCCGTGAGTGCTATTTTTACGGCATCCTTCACAGAGCCGGCGGTGACTATTGCTGCTGAGTCTGAGGCGGCGATCCCGGCGACGACGACGGCGACAGCGGCAACTGCCACCATGCCAGCGCAAGCGCCACCGGCACCGATGGCCGGACCATCAGGTACGCGCATGGCTTCCCGCCGATCTTTGCTACCTTCCCGTCTGTCCGACCTATTGGATGGATTTCCTTTAGGTTCAGGTGATGGGTTTGGCGGCTATCGGCCTGTCATTGATCCTACAGGTACGTAGGATTCTTTTGGCTCTTGCACATAGTTTTCATCTTTTCCTAACTGCTTTCTTTCTTTTGCAGTGTCGGATTCCAATGAAGTGTATGTTCCACGATGGAACATACGCCGAGGAACAACCCTTCGTACCCCTGTGGAGTGCGTGGACTGGGTTCGCCACGCTGCTCCTCAGGGTGTGTTGGGGGAAGCCATGGCTAGCTACCAGGAGGGTAGACTAACCAATGAGCTTCGGGTTCTCCAAGCCCGGATGCAGCCGCGCGTCGAGCTGCTCTGTCGTGAAAACGACAAGTTGAGAGCAGCTCGCGCCAAAGACGCATCTGAAACGCGGGCTCTCCGGGAGGAGAACCGACAGCTGGCCGCAGCTGCTGCCGATAAGGAGAAGGCCTTCAAGGCCCTCGAGGTTGAAGTTCAGGCGCGACTCGAGGCCCGCTCCAAGGCTGCCCAAGCTGTTAATGAGCAGCTTCGGCTGGCTAAGGAGACTGCGCGAAACGCGACCGAGAGGGCTGCTAAGGCTGAAGCTGCTGCTGAGCCTCTTCATGAAGAGAATGAGCAGCTTAAATGCAAATTAAAGGCTCTTCAGCAGGCTTATGACGCCTTGGCAATGGAAGATGCCAAAAAGCTCCAGGAGATCCTTGACCAGAGGGGGGCGCTTGACCAAGCCGAGCGGAAGCTTAAGGGCGTCGAAGAGGCTGCCGCAAAGGAAGTGTTACTTGCCGATCTAAACAAAAGCGAAGCCGAACGCGCCCGTGATGAAGCTCAAGCTGCCCTCCAATGGCTGCTTCGAGAAGCGTTGCCTCGGGTACTTTTAACTGTCTTTACGCTTTCTTCTTCGTAACAGTTTTAACACTTGTATATTCTCTTTGTAGGTTGTGCGTCGGGTCTTCTCAGAGACCTCCTATGACGATGCAATGAGCGCAGCCCTCAACGCTTCTCACGAGGATGGGGAAAAGGCCGGCTTCCTGCTTGGTCTAGGGTTCGCTGAGAGAGGCTTGCCGCCCTCCAACTTCCCTTTATTCAATGTAAATACCGAAGCTGCGTATGACCAAGCAGTGAACCAATACGCCGCCTTCCCGCATCCGGTGGTGGAGAAGGTGGAAGAAGTAGCTGCTGCTGATGATGGGTTAGCTGTCCTCAGAGCTTTCCTCGCACCACCCCGTTCCTCAGACGGAGCGGGGCCAAGTGGAAGCTGCCCTGAAGCTTGATCCTGAAGATCCCTTCCCACTGCTTAGGATAGCTTTGTATACATAGCTCGTATAGATTCATTCTTTTAGGCGGGTAGTTACCCGGCCATTCTTTGTAATATATCAATATGAAATATAAATCTCTGTGTATAAGATTGTCATTTCCTTCTTTGGGTTCTTTGCTTTATAAACTTATGACTTGCATACTTAGTTTAGATTAGCAATTTTCCAAGTGTTTAGAATAAGTTAACCTGTGAACGTGGTTGATAAGGGTTAAAGTTTTGCTTCCTCTTTCGTGATTGTGCGGGTGGAGCCGTCACTTGCACTTAGTAGGATGGCTAAACTTTAACCTTTACCTGACCTGCGTGTAGGTTCTTCTCATTCTTGAGATAAGTTAACCTTTGAACGTGGTTGATAATAGGTGTGAAGTTTTGCTTCCTCTTTCGTGATTGTGCGGGTAGACCCGTCACTTGCACTTAGTAGGATGGCAAAACTTTACCCATATCTGACCTGCGTGTAGGTTTCTCTCATCTTTTTAAGTATTGATTAACCATTCAGCGCGTGGTTGTCAATAGGTTTGGTTTCCCTTCATGATTTAGTGGGATAGCCAATGTTTACCAATGACTGACCTGCGTGAAGGTTTGTCACGCTTTTGGGTTCGTTCGGGTAGTACCGCCTTCCCACGCAACGGCTTCACGTAATGTGACTGCCGTCACTAGTGTTGCATAGTTTAAACGTTCGACGCGCGGTTATTGATAGGTTATTGTTCAGTTCCCTTATTATGATTCATGCGGATAGACCGGCACTTTCATTTTTGGGTGTTGAACTTTTTTCCTTCAACTGGCCTGCGTGAAGGTTTTTCATTGTTATTGGGTTCGTGCGGGTAGGACCGCCTTCCCACGCAACGACTTCACGTAATTACACGGTGAAAGTCGGCATATTAGTGAAAAGTATACTGCAAAGTCCTCTGCTTCAATGTTTTCAAGAGAATCATTTCCATTAGAAGTGGCTCTTGGCCTTTTCTTTACAAATTGGAATTGATTTACATGCAAACTGTGTAAATGAGCTCCCTTCCATGTTGGGATGGGAGTGCCATCGAGCCGATACGCACCTGGTTCGGGATCTCGTTCTTTACGCAGCATGTAGTCTCGATATTGAAGCTGGAAGTTTTATTCGTTTTCCCCGGCTGGGGTTCCATACGCACCCGCCTGCTCAGCTTTTATTGCGCCACGAGGTGCGCGAGCGTCCCATCTCTGACAAATGCTTCGACCATGTCCTTTACGTCTACGCATTCTTCAGTGTTGTGGCCCTTGGTCCTGTGAAAGTCACAGTACTTGCTCCGATCAGCATCGTGACGATGTCGGATTATTGGAGGCTTTGGCCATGGGAGCCCTTCAGTGGCGAATATCTCAGCGACGCTTTTGGTGAGTGGCGTCCATCTGGAGTTCCGGTGCGGCTGTACATTATCCCTTCCGCCCAATCTATGTTGTAAGCCGGACGGGGTGTCAAAGTTGACCCTTGACTCCCAAATGCCCTGCTTGCGCTTTTTATTCAGTCGGGCGGTGAGGACGTTGTCTTCTCTCGTCTTCTGACTGTAGAGGTTTGTGCTTTGTGGGAGATCTCTTCCCAGTTGCCTCTCTGTTTCCGCATAGCGTTTTGCCGCTGTCATGATGGCATCCCACGTGGATGGCATGCCATCTTTACCCGTTAGGGTGCGGATGAGCTCTGGGTCATGCGCGCCCTGAATGAAAGCAGCGCGAACAAGATCTTCACTTATATTGCCCAAACTTAGCTTCTTTGAGTTGAAGCGAGTGATGAAGTTTGGCAGAGATTCATCCTCCTCTCGCATGCATTTGAGGATTGTCCATTGCTCCTCGGTATACTTCCGTTGTTGGCTGAAGTGTTGGCCAAACTTCTGCTGGAAGTCTGCCCAGTCGTAAATGTGGTTGACCGGTAGACGATCAAACCAAGCTCTAGCAGCCCCAACAAGCGTCATTTGGAACATGTAACACCACGTGGGTTCCGTCCAATTGCTGACTGTCGCCCCCGCTATGAACCTGTTCAAATGATCGTCTGGATCAGATATACCGTCATATGTGCCTATGTTAGGCATCTGTTTGGCACTTTTCGGGGCAATTGCTTCCGCAATGTCCCTTGCAAATTTGGACGTTCCTGCATTTGTAATGTTTGGTCTGAATGTTTTGGAGAAGTCTCGTGGACTTCCACCTGTGCTCTTTGGTTTGAAGGCTTGTCCAAAATGCCTTTTCTGTTGGGGTTCCGTTTCCTTACGCTTCCCTTTTGCCCTATGGCGAGGGTTTGCGTCGGAGTCGGATTCCTCCGAGTCATCCAAGTAATCGGATTCGTCGGCCTGTTGTACGGAACGCAAGCGTTCGTCCAACTCAGCCTGGAATTCTTTTTGTCGTGCTTCCGCCCACGCCTTAACTTCTTCGAGAGTTTGGTGGGGGAATCTTCGTTTCTCAATCTGGGTATCGGTGGATCCCAGTAGGCGATCATTTACTCCACTTGCCCCAGCATGAGTAACTGGGGTAGTGTTCGTAAAATTTACTTCACTTGCCCCGGCTTGGGTAACCGGGGTAGTGTTTGTAAAAATCGTGTTGCCGGTTGTGACAATCGTCAATTTCAGGTTAACCCCGTTAACTCAACTCCGTCAATTCAAACTTTAAGATCGTTGAATCTATAACGCACACTTCATTACATTTAAACTAGGGTTTAAATGACGCTTAACACTTACTACATGTGTAGTCTTTCGGGATTTGCACCAAAACGCAAACGAGTTGACGCGAACGATTGATAAATAAACGACAAACGTCAAAACACTAATTATGTGATAATTATGTGTTAGGTATATGTGTGTTACTTGATTGTTATGTGGAATGTTAAACAAGAAACAAGAACCAACTAGTTTAGGCTAGAGATGTAACACTTGAAAGATTAGGGACTAGAGTGTAACTTGTATTATTATAAATATATCCTTAACTAAACCCTAACCTATTATTATTCTTTCTTCAAAATCCCTATCGGAACAAGCTCCCACCTCACCCTTGGCTGCCGTCACTTCCATACACACATTCAAGCCTTAATCAAGTGTTTAATCCAAGAACTAGGTGCTAGGAAGGTATAATTGATCATCCTTTATCTTCTTGTTGTTTGATTTTGATGTTTAATGGGTTAATCAAAAAACCCTAGGCAGCCGATTTTCTTATGTATGTATGAGTTAACATGGTGGTTGTTGAATTCATGATGATTGATAACTAGTATTGATGTTGTTGCTTGATTGATTGTTGTCTTTGATTTGAATTAAAACACAAACCCTAATCTTGTATGTATGGTGTAATTGATATGCATGGATAGTAGTTATAGTGTCTAGAGGGTTATATGGATGCATGATAGTTCATAGATTGTTATTATGTTGAGTTTTGATGTGAACAGATTCTGGACAGAATGTATATACGATGTTTAACTGACTGTAACGAAGTGTAAACGTGAAAATTGATTGAGATTGTGGGTACTGCAGTAAACTAGGTTGAGTCTAGTTTCTATAAAGTATAAATTTGTAATTTTTGGATAAGTGGAAGTATACTTTTATGATTTTACAAAAACGTGATGCAAAGCTGAGCTGTTAGACCTGCTGTTAGGTTATGTTGTAAATGTTATATCTCATGAACTACGAGACCAATTGGGTTGGTTCCACTTCTGGAAGTTGACTCATTGAGTTAGGAACCAAACCCAAGTGGTCTTGCATTTATTGGATTTTTCGTTTAATGGGAATTGCAAATAACATTCTGTTGCACATGAATCTGACTGATATGAGTTAGCTGTAATGTTTTGGTCATTATAAGAAAAATATGTGGAATAAAAATAAGATAAAATATGTTCTGGAAACCTAAGATATGTATGCTTCTGTGGTAATTTTTGGTGAATTAATTGAGACGTTATAATCGGTGAACTAGTGCAATCTTTCAAGTAGAAATTCTGTCATAACGAAACTAGCTGCTGAGTTGTATAGGAATGCATGAAATATGATAGTTTTATATAATTGTTGTATTTTGACCAAAATACCCTTGCGGGGAATAGTTGTTAGTTGATTGCCATGAATTGACCAAATTGCCCTTTATGGGGAATAATGGTTAGTTAGTCTTTGTTTGTTGACCAAAATGCCCTTACGGGAATAATTGCTAGTTAATTGTTGTGTGTGACCAAATTGCCCTTACGGGGAGAAATTGCTAGTGATATACATTATTAGTACGTGACACGAAAGTAATTGCTCACTCATGTATCGTATCACAATAGTACTTGTGTAAGTCACACACGACTCACAAACGAAACACGAAATCTGTTACGTGCATAGGAATTATGTGCCGAGTCTAGAGACTCGTTAAACGTACCGATACTTAGAAAATCTCTTTGTTATTTAGAACGCTAGAGAGTTTCTACGACGCGCATCACTTGGTGATCTAGATCGGGATAGTCTTCGCAAACAGTGAGTTTCACTTACCCCGCTCTTTGAACTGTTTTCAAACGTTTTTCACTTGGGGGAGATAACATACTCCGATAAACATATTTTCTGAGATAAACGCATATTTAAGATTTTGTTATAAATTATATATCACTTGTAAAGGCTAAGCGGCAAACGTAACATTTGAAGTCCCACACATCGGACCGGTTAATATTTGGAATAGCGAGTCACTGTTGAGTAGTACTACTGGGTTTGACAAACCCCACCCGACGTTAAGCTCAACTGGAGGTTGAGTGGGTGTAATTTTGGCTAACACTTACCATGGTCTGGATTGACCTGGTGACGGGCACTTGATAAACAGTCAGCTTCGGTCGCGAACCACTTAGCGATACTTGTTGTATAGATTAGCTACCTATCGATATATAATTTGACATAACACTATCTGGTTATGCAACACTTAAACGTCGTAATGAGGTTACGCAACACTTAAACGTCGTAACGAGGTTACGCAACACTTAAACGTCGTAACGGGGTTACGCAACACTGAAACGCCGTAACGAGGTTACGCAAAACGCTAAACGATTTATCTTATTTAACTTGTGAACTCACCAACCTTGTGTTGACACTTTTAGTATGTTATTCTCAGGTAGCCGAGGCAGGCGCGCGGTTTAGGAGCATGCATTAATTGAAAACATCTTTATTCTGCAAACTTAATTTTAACAGTTACATTTGGTTTTAAGTCGTCCTGCGTGACGCAACTTTTGAATTAAGGTTTTACGCTTCCGCACTTACTTACATTTAAATGTTTTTCTTTGGTTTGATTATAACTAATGATTCCGATCCTGCCAGTTCACACCCTTAGACGGTAAAACTCCGTTAGTGGATTTTGAGGGTGTGACAGATTGGTATCAGATCCATTGGTTATAGCGAACTAGAAGCTGCATGCATACTAGACTATAACCGCGACGACCCATTAGTTATAATGATACGCACTGCATAGGTTTGTGTAGTCTTGAAATCTTATTTCTTTACCTCTTTCACTCATACGCGCGCATATACACGGCTTACCTGTAGGAATGTCGACGCCACCCTCATCATCATCCGATTCGATGACGCATGCTCACGGGAAGGAACCGCAGTTACCTACTGCCTCGCCACCCCGTGTAGTCCCGGAACTCGAAGCTCCTGCACCGAAGTGGTACCGCCTATCCGGAGGCCTGTATGAAAACGACGTTAGCTGGGATTGGTACCCCAACATGATCAGACGTATGGTCTACCGTGAACAAGTTCCCCCATTGCCTCACCCGAACCACCCTGCTTACCCTAACACTCTACCACCCATAACCGAACCTGTAGAGAGAGTTCTCGCAGCTGTCGTTTCATGCTTTGAGCGTGACGTGGGTTACATGCGCTATACGAGAGCTAACATTTCCGGACTGTTAAAGGAAGGAACCGAGACTCAGGAGGAGATTGCCCGCATGGCAGCGGCAATGAAAGAAATGCAAGAGACTAGTGAGCAACAAACGAAGGTTATGATGAAGATGCAAGCCGAGGTGATAGACTTGCAAGAGCAACTCCAGGTAGCAAGGACCCGAACTGAGATAGCGTTGGAGGGTTGCGATGTCTTGCAAATGCAACTTGCTCAGAACGCAGCCGGGCCCGAGGCCGAGCCTGAGGCGGAGCCTGAGGCCGAACCTGAAGAATATTTCGAAGATGAGCCTGAGGAGGATCCCGAGGAAGATCCCGAGGAGGAACCCGAAGAAGAACCGGAGAAAGAACCGGCTGAGCCAGAGGCACACTCAGAGGTGTCCCCAGACGATGTGCAGATGTGCAAATTCTTGGATTGGAACTGACTAACGCGATGAACTGGGAGGAGTTCAAGAACATGATGCGAGAGGAGTACTGTCCGAGAGAAGAGATTTCGAAGTTAGAGTCAGAATTTTGGTCGCTGAAGATGGTGGGCTCAGAAATTGAAGCCTACACTACTCGTTCGCACGAGTTGGCTGTGATGTGTCCGCGGATGGTGGATCCGCCGAGCAAGAGGATAGAAATGTACATTGATGGGTTAGCACCACAGATTCAGGGTATGGTGACGTCTTCCAGACCAGCCACGATCCAACAAGCGATCCGTTTGGCTCACAAACTGACGGATCAGGCTGTGACCCAGGGTGCGTTACCACCGAGGGGTTCGACTGTTAAAGCCCATGACAACCAGAGTAACGACAATAGCAACAACAGCAACCCGAACAGCGGGAAGAGAAAGTTTGACAACACCAGATCTTCATCCTCAAACCTCCCACCGCAACACCACTACCGTAAGCCCGAATTTACTCGGAGCTTCAACACTCAGAATCACAACAACAACAACAACAACGGTAGCGGGCAGGTTTCGAGCGGATATGCTGGGAAATATCCAAAGTGCAACAGGTGCAACTTTCATCATGTTGGCCAGTGTGACCGTGTCAAGTGTCAAAGATGCGGAAGGATAGGTCACCAAGCGAAGGAATGTAGAGGAGACCTTGCGGCGAAGGGTGCTCCTAAGCCACCGATGACGACTAAGGGATGTTTTGAATGTGGACAGGAAGGTCATTTCCGGAAGGACTGCCCCAAGCTGAAACAGAATGACAATAATGTGGGTAATGGAAGTGGCAGTAACGGTGGAGGAAATGGCAAAGGAAGAGCGTTTGTGATTGGATCGGGTCAAGCCCGCAACGATCCGCATGTGGTGTCTGGTAAGTTCCCTGTAAACGATTGTTTTGCTTCTGTTTTGTTTGACACTGGAGCTGATAGGAGTTTTGTGTCAAAAGATTTTAGCCAACTTTTAGACCTTACTCCAACCCCGTTAGACGCTAAGTTTCCTGTTGAATTAGCTAACGGTAAAACTGTAATAACAACTCATATACTTGCGGGATGTAAGTTGAAACTGTCAGGTCATGTCTTTGACATCGACCTTATTCCTTTTACGCTTAGTAGTTTCGATGTCGTTGTCGGCATGGACTGGTTATCCGAGAACCGAGCGGAGATTATATGCCATGATAAGATAGTCCATATTACCACCCCTTCCGGCGAGATCATTTCGGTCCGAGGCGAGAGAAGCGGCATGACCACCAGCGTCATTACCCTTTTGAAGGCACAGAAGTATTTACGAAAGGGTCATCCGGCAATTTTGGCGCAGATTGTTGAGAAACCCGCGAAGGAGAAACGAATTGAAGACATACCGGTTGTGCGAGACTTTCCGGAAGTTTTCCCGGAGGATTTGCCCGGACTCCCTCCTATTCGTCAAGTCGAATTTCAAATCGAGTTGACACCCGGTGCAGCACCCATAGCACGAGCCCCGTATCGACTCGCACCGGCGGAACTTCAGGAGTTGTCCACTCAGTTGCAAGATCTGTTGGATAAAGGTTTTATCCGACCTAGCTCATCGCCATGGGGAGCCCATGTCTTGTTTGTCCGAAAGAAAGACGGGACTTTCCGAATGTGCATCGACTACCGGGAGTTGAACAAGGTGACGGTCAAGAACTGTTATCCTTTACCCCGAATTGATGATTTGTTTGACCAGCTTCAGGGATCGAGTTACTACTCGAAGATCGATCTACGATCCGGTTACCACCAGCTGAGAGTGCGCGAAGAAGATATTTCAAAGACGGCTTTCAGAACACGGTATGGTCACTACGAGTTTTCGGTTATGCCTTTTGGCCTAACCAACGCACAAGCCGTATTTATGGATCTCATGAATCGAGTATGCAAGGCGTACCTCGACAAGTTTTTGATTGTTTTCATTGATGATATTCTCGTCTACTCCAAGAACGAGACTGACCACGAAGAGCACTTAAGGATAATTCTGGAACTACTGAAGAAGGAACAACTGTATGCTAAACTCTCGAAATGTGAATTTTGGCTTCGCGAGGTTCACTTTTTAGGACATGTGATCAACGAGAATGGTATCCATGTCGATCCCGGTAAGGTAGAGGCCATCAAAAACTGGGAAGCACCTAAGACTCCGACTGAGGTGCGACAATTCCTAGGACTGGCCGGCTACTACCGGCGTTTCATCGAGGGATTTTCAAAGATTGCTCAACCCCTCACCGCTTTGACTCACAAGGGCACTAAGTACAACTGGGGTGACGCGCAAGAATCCGCTTTTCAACTGTTGAAAACCAAGCTTTGTAGCGCCCCTATTTTAGCCCTCCCCGAGGGAACGGAAAATTTTGAGGTACACTGTGACGCATCTATACAAGGTCTCGGTTGTGTGCTGATGCAACTCGAGAAGGTTATAGCCTACGCCTCTAGACAACTACGGGTTCACGAGAAGAACTACACGACCCATGATTTGGAACTCGGAGCTGTGGTGTTTGCTCTTAAGATATGGAGGCATTACTTGTACGGTACCAAGTTTACCATTTACACCGACCACAAGAGTCTCCAACATATCTACGATCAGAAGGAGCTGAACATGCGACAGCGTCGTTGGGTCGAGCTGCTTAAAGATTATGATTGTGCCATCAAGTACCACCCTGGCAAGGCCAATGTGGTGGCCGACGCCCTCAGCAGAAAAGAAACAGATAAACCAAGACGGGTGAGAGCATTGCAACTCACGATTCATGCCAGCTTACCCGATCAGATTCGCGATGCGCAACTGGAAGCTTTGAAAGGTGATAATTTTCCATCGGAACTCATGCGGGGCAAGAGCAAGCAACTTGAAACCAGATCGGACGGGGTCCGATATTTTGAGAACCGGATTTGGGTTCCACGATACGGAGAGTTGAGAACTCTAGTGATGGATGAAGCTCACAAGTCCCGATATTCTATCCACCCTGGCTCAGATAAAATGTATCATGATTTAAAGGCACTTTACTGGTGGCCGAACATGAAAGCCGACATTGCCACCTACGTGAGCAAATGTTTGACTTGTGCCAGAGTCAAGATAGAATACCAGAAACCATCTGGTCTACTGCAACAACCGGAACTCCCAATGTGGAAATGGGACACATCTCAATGGACTTTATTACGAGTTTGCCTAAGACACCGACGGGATGCGATACCATCTGGGTGATCGTTGACCGGTTGACTAAATCGGCACACTTCCTAGCGATTAAAGAAACAGACAAAATGGAAAGACTGACTCGAGTATACATGAAAGAAGTGGTGTCTAGACACGGAGTGCCTGTCTCGATCATTTCCGATCGAGATTCTCGTTTCACCTCGCACTTTTGGAAGTCGCTGCAAAGCGCACTGGGCACCCGTCTCGATATGAGTACAGCATACCATCCTCAGACGGATGGGCAAAGTGAACGGACTATTCAGACCCTGGAGGATATGTTGCGTGCATGCGTCTTAGATTTCGGAAAAAGTTGGGAACCCCACTTACCCTTGGTAGAGTTTTCGTATAATAACAGCTACCACGCAAGTATTAAGACAGCGCCGTTTGAAGCGCTGTACGGACGAAAGTGTCGATCACCACTCTGCTGGGCAGAGGTGGGTGATAGCCAAATCACTGGTCCGGAACTGGTACTCGAAACCTCGGAAAAGATTGTTCAAATCCGAAATCGCATGGCAGCAGCACGAGATCGCCAAAAGAGTTACGCCGACAAGCGCCGAAAACCTCTCGAATTTCAAGTGAACGATCGGGTGTTACTCAAAGTCTCACCTTGGAAAGGTGTGGTTCGCTTTGGAAAGCGAAACAAACTCAACCCACGGTATGTTGGTCCGTACCGGATAACTGAGCGCATTGGTCCGGTGGCGTACCGACTGGACCTACCAACAGAACTCAGTGGCGTACACGATGTATTCCACGTATCAAATTTGAAGAAATGCCTATCTGATGAAACCCAAGTAGTCCCTTTGGAGGAACTACAAGTTGATGAACAGTTACGGTTCATTGAGGAACCAGTCGAGGTTTTGGATTGGGAAACCAAAACGCTCAAACACAGCAAAATTCCAATCGTTAAGGTTCGTTGGAACTCGAGACGTGGACCGGAGTTCACATGGGAACGCGAGGATCACATGATGAAAAAGTATCCTCACCTTTTTGAAGGACTAACCAAACACCGAAAACCGCGAAACCCGGCAAACCGTCAAACATCACCGGAGGTATGAACTAAATTTCGGGACGAAATTTCTTTCTACTAGGGGATGATATGACAAACTGAAAATTTTTCTTACTTTTTCAGGCTCTCATCACGACTTGACTCAAATTTTCGGGACGAAAATTCTTTAACATGGGAATGATGTGACAATCGTCAATTTCAGGTTAACCCCGTTAACTCAACTCCGTCAATTCAAACTTTAAGATCGTTGAATCTATAACGCACACTTCATTACATTTAAACTAGGGTTTAAATGACGCTTAACACTTACTACATGTGTAGTCTTTCGGGATTTGCACCAAAACGCAAACGAGTTGACGCGAACGATTGATAAATAAACGACAAACGTCAAAACACTAATTATGTGATAATTATGTGTTAGGTATATGTGTGTTACTTGATTGTTATGTGGAATGTTAAACAAGAAACAAGAACCAACTAGTTTAGGCTAGAGATGTAACACTTGAAAGATTAGGGACTAGAGTGTAACTTGTATTATTATAAATATATCCTTAACTAAACCCTAACCTATTATTATTCTTTCTTCAAAATCCCTATCGGAACAAGCTCCCACCTCACCCTTGGCTGCCGTCACTTCCATACACACATTCAAGCCTTAATCAAGTGTTTAATCCAAGAACTAGGTGCTAGGAAGGTATAATTGATCATCCTTTATCTTCTTGTTGTTTGATTTTGATGTTTAATGGGTTAATCAAAAAAACCCTAGGCAGCCGATTTTCTTATGTATGTATGAGTTAACATGGTGGTTGTTGAATTCATGATGATTGATAACTAGTATTGATGTTGTTGCTTGATTGATTGTTGTCTTTGATTTGAATTAAAACACAAACCCTAATCTTGTATGTATGGTGTAATTGATATGCATGGATAGTAGTTATAGTGTCTAGAGGGTTATATGGATGCATGATAGTTCATAGATTGTTATTATGTTGAGTTTTGATGTGAACAGATTCTGGACAGAATGTATATACGATGTTTAACTGACTGTAACGAAGTGTAAACGTGAAAATTGATTGAGATTCTGGGTACTGCAGTAAACTAGGTTGAGTCTAGTTTCTATAAAGTATAAATTTGTAATTTTTGGATAAGTGGAAGTATACTTTTATGATTTTACAAAAACGTGATGCAAAGCTGAGCTGTTAGACCTGCTGTTAGGTTATGTTGTAAATGTTATATCTCATGAACTACGAGACCAATTGGGTTGGTTCCACTTCTGGAAGTTGACTCATTGAGTTAGGAACCAAACCCAAGTGGTCTTGCATTTATTGGATTTTTCGTTTAATGGGAATTGCAAATAACATTCTGTTGCACATGAATCTGACTGATATGAGTTAGCTGTAATGTTTTGGTCATTATAAGAAAAATATGTGGAATAAAAATAAGATAAAATATGTTCTGGAAACCTAAGATATGTATGCTTCTGTGGTAATTTTTGGTGAATTAATTGAGACGTTATAATCGGTGAACTAGTGCAATCTTTCAAGTAGAAATTCTGTCATAACGAAACTAGCTGCTGAGTTGTATAGGAATGCATGAAATATGATAGTTTTATATAATTGTTGTATTTTGACCAAAATACCCTTGCGG
This sequence comes from Bidens hawaiensis, assembly GCF_021521415.1. Taxonomy (NCBI): domain Eukaryota; kingdom Viridiplantae; phylum Streptophyta; class Magnoliopsida; order Asterales; family Asteraceae; genus Bidens; species Bidens hawaiensis. The sequence continues at coordinate 3,698,887 of NW_027491017.1, forward strand.
GGAATAGTTGTTAGTTGATTGCCATGAATTGACCAAATTGCCCTTTATGGGGAATAATGGTTAGTTAGTCTTTGTTTGTTGACCAAAATGCCCTTACGGGAATAATTGCTAGTTAATTGTTGTGTGTGACCAAATTGCCCTTACGGGGAGAAATTGCTAGTGATATACATTATTAGTACGTGACACGAAAGTAATTGCTCACTCATGTATCGTATCACAATAGTACTTGTGTAAGTCACACACGACTCACAAACGAAACACGAAATCTGTTACGTGCATAGGAATTATGTGCCGAGTCTAGAGACTCGTTAAACGTACCGATACTTAGAAAATCTCTTTGTTATTTAGAACGCTAGAGAGTTTCTACGACGCGCATCACTTGGTGATCTAGATCGGGATAGTCTTCGCAAACAGTGAGTTTCACTTACCCCGCTCTTTGAACTGTTTTCAAACGTTTTTCACTTGGGGGAGATAACATACTCCGATAAACATATTTTCTGAGATAAACGCATATTTAAGATTTTGTTATAAATTATATATCACTTGTAAAGGCTAAGCGGCAAACGTAACATTTGAAGTCCCACACATCGGACCGGTTAATATTTGGAATAGCGAGTCACTGTTGAGTAGTACTACTGGGTTTGACAAACCCCACCCGACGTTAAGCTCAACTGGAGGTTGAGTGGGTGTAATTTTGGCTAACACTTACCATGGTCTGGATTGACCTGGTGACGGGCACTTGATAAACAGTCAGCTTCGGTCGCGAACCACTTAGCGATACTTGTTGTATAGATTAGCTACCTATCGATATATAATTTGACATAACACTATCTGGTTATGCAACACTTAAACGTCGTAATGAGGTTACGCAACACTTAAACGTCGTAACGAGGTTACGCAACACTTAAACGTCGTAACGGGGTTACGCAACACTGAAACGCCGTAACGAGGTTACGCAAAACGCTAAACGATTTATCTTATTTAACTTGTGAACTCACCAACCTTGTGTTGACACTTTTAGTATGTTATTCTCAGGTAGCCGAGGCAGGCGCGCGGTTTAGGAGCATGCATTAATTGAAAACATCTTTATTCTGCAAACTTAATTTTAACAGTTACATTTGGTTTTAAGTCGTCCTGCGTGACGCAACTTTTGAATTAAGGTTTTACGCTTCCGCACTTACTTACATTTAAATGTTTTTCTTTGGTTTGATTATAACTAATGATTCCGATCCTGCCAGTTCACACCCTTAGACGGTAAAACTCCGTTAGTGGATTTTGAGGGTGTGACACCGGTACTCCCCCCAGTAGCTGGGGTTGTGGTTACCGGGATTTCTCTAACCATCTTGGAAGTTTGAAAAAACTGGAGAGATAAAGTTCTAGCTTTATGCACGGATGGCGCCAATGAAGAAACACTAAACGGACCCCGGGGCAGATTACGGGTAATCTGGGGGTTATGAATGATGTTTCCCACGAGGGGTTAGACCCTTGGAAGATGGTTCTTCTGATAACCTGCAAAACAGACACCGTGAGCTCGTCACTAAGAAGGGGGGGGTTCCTCCTTATGACCACCCTCCGGCGTGAGAATCAGACTAGATTGCTCTTTAAATATAAAAGTATATTAAGAGATTGCTAGAGCAGATATCAGGTATAATATGATGATATTAGATAATGTAAGATGATCATACCATTGAGGTATTTATAGCCGAAGGTAGGTTTCCAAGGAGGTATGGCCGGCTGCAACAGTGTTACTGTTCTACCAACTGTGGCCTACGCACGTGCCTTGCTGGTAGTTGGTGGGTAGGGAATGGCTGACAGCGACCAGGTCTGCTGTATACTATTCCCTTTCCACCAACTGGCGGCTATGCACGTGGTGTGGCAGGAGTTGGTGAGTAGGCAGCGGCTAATAGTGACACAGTACAGGAGCATGCTGCTCGCCATACTGTGTTAGTGAGCTGTCGTATCTCTGATCAGATCTTTTGCCCATACCTCGTCAGGTATAGTGAAAGATCCTTCAGTATATGGACTGGCTTATTTGGGCGGGAGTATTCCCCCTCCCGCCCTTGTGCGGGATGGTTCCCGGCTTCGCTCATTCCTTCAGGTGACACTGTGATTGAGAGCTAAGTGCCTTGTGCGTGTAGCCTTGCTGCGCGGGTGGCCTTCCCTAATGGCTTGTATCCGAGGCTGCGGGAACAGGCGGAGTCCTTCACCATTAGGAGGCATTTCCTGCGGGACCAGCTTGCGTACCACGCGTAAGGACGTCACGTCTCTGAGCATGGTTGGTCCTGCGGATCCAGTTGGTTCCTGCGCAGACGTCCCTGTTTAAGGTGAGTTCTGCGGGTCCAACTGGGCTCTGCTGGGACCTACCTCTTCAACCACCTAAAGTTCATAGGTTCAAGTACCGTGTAGTAGGACTGCAAAGGAATCAAACAAAGCCTTGTTCATGTTTGTTCATTTAACATTAAATTTGTTCATGAACGGTTCATGATCGCTAACCAAACAAAAATCTTGTTCGTGTTTGTTCGTTAAGGAATTGAACTTGTTCACGAACGCAGACGGACATGCACTATTTAAGAGGGAAAAACAGCATTCTAAATCCAATACATTAGATATAATCTTCATTAAATATAAAGTTAAGTACTTCAGATGATGATAATAATAATAATAATAATAATAATAAACATAATCATCTTTCATCGGCGGTTTTATTCTGATAATATCAGCGAAATACAGGTTAGATTTGTTGCTAGTTAAATGAAAACTTTATAAAACAAACCATTAACGAAACGAACTAAACATAAATAATAAATTTATAGAATTTAAATGTTAGGTTAGTTATTACAAATAAAATATTATAAAAATATAAAACAAACCTTTAACTAACGAACACAAAAAAACAAACGTAGACGAACATAAATGCGAACGTTCACGAACACAAATTAACTAACACAGCGTTTGTTCATTTAACTAAACGAACAAAACTTTTTGTTGGTGTTCGTTAATTAATTAAACGAACAAATGTAAGCGAACTACCCCCGAACGGTCTACGGACTGCTCGCTCAATGCTTGATTCTTTTACGGCCCTACCAGGTGGTATGAAATTTGTCGGGGAAGAAAAAAGTAAATTATGATAGAGGGCTTCTGACTTGGTCATCTTCTCCACCTATAGATGATTTCCACCCACAACTACACTCAATCAACCCCACAACATTACAAGTCTTTTTCCTCCCAAACCAAGTCCTGGTCAACACAGCCTTTGACCTTGAATATATATTCTTTGAAAAATACTTAATTTCACAATGCCATCATACCCTCAACAACCCCTAATAATAGATTATTGGGGCCAAATTAGCAATTTTGATCATGGGTTTATGCAGTTCTTCAACCAACATAGCTCCTAGCACCACTGGCAATCTCAGTTCAGGTATAAAGCTGAAACCTTTACTTGTTTTAAAAAATTATTTGTGGGTTTTGTTGATCAATTTCATCTCAATTTTGTTTCTTGATCATAAAATGTTTGGCCTTTTCTTCTGTGTTTACCGTTGACTTGCCCTATAATGTTTATGATCTTGAATCACACGTAAGGGTGGCAAACCCAACCCAAATGGGTTGTTTTGGGTCAAGATGGATAAACTTTAAAAGTAAAATGGGTTAGGATAGATTATAAAAATTCTACAAGTGGGTCAGGATGGGTTGGAAATATACAAGTGAGTTTCATTTATAGATTAAAATGGGTCAAAACAAAATATCCAAGTTATCCAAAATTTATCTATTTCAAAATACCCAAACTATCATGTGCGAAACAAAACTCATCCGAAACCCAAAAAACGATCAAAACGAAACAAAAACCCTAACTGACTAAAACGAAACAAAAACGAAACTGAACCGAAATAGAAAAACGACCCAAACGAAAAAAAGCGAAATGAAACCGAAAAACTGACCAAATCGAAACAAAAAAAACGAAATGCAACCGAAAAGCTAACCAAAACTAAACAAAAACACCGAATCGACCAAACCGAAACAAAACTGAATCGAAATAGAAAACCGACAAAAACGAAACAAAAAAACCGATATGAAACCGAAAATTTAAACAAAACGAAACAAAAAAAAAGCGAAATGCAACTGAAAAGCGGACCAAAACAAAACAAAAACACCAAATCGACCAAAACGAAACAAAAATACCAAACCGACCAAAACGAAACAAAAATACCGAATCGACCGAAACAAAACAAAAAAACCAAAACGAAACTGAACCGAAATAGAAAAACGACCAAAACGAAACAAAAAAAAGCGAAATGCAACTGAAACCTGACCCAAACAAAACAAAAACACTGAACCGACCAAAGCGAAACAAACAAACCGAAACGAAACTGAACCGAAATAGAAAAACGACCGAAACAAAACAAAAAAGCCGAATTGAAACTGAAAAACTAACCAAAATGAAACATAAAAAAAAACTAAATGCAATTTAAAAACAGGACCAAAACGAATTAAATACACCGAACCGACCAAACGAAACAAAAAACTGAAACGAAACTAAATCGAAATAGAAAAACAACCAAAACGATACAAAAAAACCGACATGAAACCGAAAAACTGACCAAAACGAAACAAAAAAAAAACAAAATGCAATCAAAAAGCTTAGCAAAACGAAACAAAAAAACCGAAACGTAGCCGACCAAAATAAACAAATGAATCGAAACGAAACAAAAAAAACGAAATGAAACCGAAAAAACTGACTAAAACAAAACAACACTGAAACCGAAAAAACCGAGAAATCGAAACCGAAATCATTGAAACCGAGCAGATACTGAAACCGACCGAAATGAAAAAAAAAACAAAACCGAAAAAAAAACCCGAAAAACTCGAAATTGAACCGGTACAAAAAGTTTTTTTTTTATATGAACGAGGATGATGGGGGAAACATTTTAGTTATTTTACATTTTGCGTTTTTTATTTATATTTTGAGTTATTATTTTTTTAATAGTTTTTTTGAATATTTTTTTGAGGAGTTTTTAAAACCCTTTGTATGTCAACCTTTCATTGGGTCAAGATGGGTTAGTATTACCCATCTTGACCCATATCCATCATAACCCTCTATTTTAAAAATCCATCCTGACCCCATATCCATCCTAACCCATACCCATCCTGACCCATCACCCAAATCCAACCTAACCCACTCCCATTGCCACCTCTAAATTCACACATATTGACCTGTTTTTTGAATTAAAACAGTAATTTCAAGAATTGCATGACTGTTTATAATTTTTATTTCATTTTTTTTAGTGATTTAGGGATTTGAATATTTAGTTTAATCAAGATTATGGTAATACCTGTTTCTTGATTTCTATTTCTTTATAATGATTTAGGGATTTGTATATTTAATTTAATCAAGATAATGTTTTTTTATTAAAACTTTTATTAAGAATTTCAGACATGTTTCTATATAGAGACTTAGGAATTTGAATATTTGATTTACTCAAAATTTAGTTAATACAGTTGCAGGTAGTTCACAAACAACCAGCATTACCACAAGTTCATCATCAATAATTAGTAGCAATGTCTCCGGCAACAGCCAGTTTTCATCAGCAAGCAGCGGTGATGATCGTGGGCCCGGTGGCCAACTCTTGCCTCATTGAAATCTCAAAATTTTCACCTTTGCTGAACTCAAATCCGCTACGAAAAACTTCCGACCCGACACTATTTTAGGTGAAGGTGGTTTTGGAAAGGTTTATAAAGGCAGAATCGAAGAAAAGAACGGGTTTAAATATAATAGTAATGCTTCGGTAGTTGCCATCAAGAAGTTGAATTCCGAGAGTATGCAAGGAGTCGAAGAGTGGCAGGTAATTCCAAACATATCCAACTTCTTGAAATATATATTGCACATTTAGATGTTGTTAAGATGTACTTTTTGAGATGATAGTAACAAACAAACAAACATACAAACAAATGTACTCAGTAAAACTCCACTTACAGAGTTGCAACAAAAACTAATGGTAGGGTCATCCGGATGGTGGGATAGAGAGGTGGTTGTTCCCACTGAGACCCTAGCTCTAAAACTCCCTTTTTTGACATGTAAAGTGTACTAAAGAAAAATAAAGTCCTGAGCTTTTTGTAAGCAAAGCAGACACTATTGCTTGGTAATAGGTGTTTAAACAAGCTGAATCGAGCCTGAGCTTGACTAGGCTTGAGCTCGACCATGAGTCATTTTTTCCAGCTCGAGCTCGTTTATTATCTATTAATTAATTTATACAGATTTATATATATATATATATATATATATATTTAATATACTTATATATAGCATAATATGTATATGTATTAGTTACTTATTTTTATCATAACTTTATATATAATAAATACTACATGAATATATATTTATTACATTAAATAAAAGTTATATAAATAAAAGGCTTGTGAGCCAGCTCGAGCTCAATAAATGAAGCTCGGGCTCGAGCTCGTTTATTAAACAAGCTTATTCTAAGGCTCGACCTCTAGCTCGGTTCGAGAGTTTAACGATCCGTTCTTGAGTAGCTCAGCAGCCAGAGTGACTCGTTTACACTCCTAGTTGGTTTAAGCTTATTCTATTTTTTGGTAATTTAATATTAAACTAATATTATGATTCTTTTGTGCAGGCTGAGGTAATCTTTTTAGGGAAGCTTTCGCACCCAAATCTTGTGAAACTTTTGGGATATTGTTACGAGGACGAAGAGCTTCTACTTGTATATGAATTCATGCAAAGAGGCAGCTTGGAGAATCACCTTTTCGGAAGTAATAATAAAAAATAATTACTTATTAATCATGAAACATTTTTGTTATTAACTTAGTTTTGATTATGTGTTGTCTTGATTTTGCAGGATGGTCGACTATTCAACCGCTCCCGTGGGATATACGGATTAAAATTGCAATAGGAGCTGCCCGGGGGCTGTCATTTTTGCACACTTCGGATGAAAAGGTTATTTATAGAGACTTCAAGGCATCAAATATATTGCTTGATGGGGTAAGTTGAGCTTTGTGGGTTGAGCTGTTGTAATAAATGGATTAATCGGGTTGACAGGTCGACTTGTTTAGTTAATCGGGTTAAACAGACTAACATGTACGTGGCCCGTTTAATTAAACACGTTGAATCGGGTCACCTCGAACACGGCCAATTTAACCCATTTATGTAAACGTGCCAAAAGGGCTGGATGGTTGTAATAAATGGGTTTAACGGGTTAGTGGGTCGACTTGTTTGATTAAATGGGTTAACCAGACCAACTTGTACAGTTGTACATTGCCTGTTATATTTAACAATTAACATGTTGAAATAGGTCAACTCGAACACCACTTGTTTAATCCGTTTATCTAAACGGGCCAAATGGGTTGGCAGGTTGTAATAAGCGGGTTAAAGGGTTTAAATGTGTTGACTTGTTTAATTTAACAGGTTAAACAGACCAACCTATACATGGCACGCTTAATTAAACATGTTGAAATGTGTCAACTCAAACCCTACCCGTTTGTTAAACGCAATCCAAAACCTGATTATTTTCGTGTCTTGTCATGAATTGCCACAAGTATATGCTTTACCCGTTAAACGAGTTTTCTGTTCTTGTTTTCGACAGTCGTATAACGCAAAGCTATCGGATTTTGGGCTGGCTAAAATGGCATCCGCTAGTCAATCACATGTGACAACACGTGTCATGGGCACATATGGCTATGCTGCCCCCGAGTACGTGACCACAGGTAACCTAATTGGCTACACAACACATACTGTTAGAGGGACTAAAATGCGTTTGTTCAGGGGTATCTTTGTAATAATTCCAATTTTATTTTTCAGGGCATTTGTATGTGAAGAGTGATGTCTATGGTTTCAGGGTTGTGTTAATTGAGATTCTAACCGGGTTGCGGGCCCTTGACGAGGACCGCCCGACTAACCAACGAAACCTCTTGGAGTGGGTCAAGCCGTATCTGGCTAACCGTAGGCAGTTGAAGAACGTAATGGACTCACGGCTCGAAGGAAGTTACCCTTCTAAAGCCGCAGGCCAGGTTGCCCAGTTAGCCCTCACGTGTCTTGAGCCCGAACCAAAAGACCGCCCATCAATGCAGGAAGTGGTGGCAACGCTAGAACGGCTTAGTGATGTCAAAGAAAGGCCAAAAGTTTGTAGGATACAGAACTCGAGCCCACACTCACCGTATCGATATGGTCAACAACCTTTGCGTCATCGGTCAACGAATCATGTTAAAGATGACGTAAACTGACTCACCAAAAACCTAAAGGTATAATGATTCGTATTGGTATTATCTATATATTTGTTGCCTTGTGGGGATAGATTGATGTATATTGTATATTTTTGTGAAGGTATAATTTTTTAGTTATATAGAATAAATAAGTGATTACATCGAAACATAAGGCAACAAAGACGTGTTAAAAGTTTTTTTGATTTTAAGAGTTTTACTGAATTTTATCCATCTAGTACAATACTTAATGAATAGTATTTTAACATTTGTTAATTAATTAAATTTAATATTTTTAGTTTATCTTTTATTTTAATTATATGCGTGGTATTTAATTTTAAGTATTGCTCGAGTCAGGTCGGGCAGCATGTCGCGTCAGAAGAGGTCACATAAAGATGATTTAGTTTTGGTTCGAGTCTAAATAGTTTCAAGTTGGGTTTTGGTAGAATTATTCTTCTATCAATTGTTAGTTAGCGTTTGGTATGAATAAATAAGAGGGGAAGTGGAATAAACCATTATGATGGAAAGAAAAAAAATTTGTTTGGTTGGTCAATGGAATGGAATCACTCATTTTCATATGTATTCCAATCCTTTTAAAACACCTCAAATTTATTTAATCCACCTTCTTGTTTTTTTTTTTTCATTTCATCCCTCTTTCACACTATATCACCTCCACCACTATTATCCATTGCTCTCTCACCACCCAACTACCACCACCACCCGCCTCCGCTGACCGCCACCACCACCACACTTCCGCGGCCACCACCAACCACCCACCACCACCTACCATCTCCGCCCACCACTAACCATCGCTCCCGACCATCACCACCACCGCCCACCACCCGCCGCTTACCACTGGCACTGCCGCCTGCCACCATCAATAATCGCTCCCGCTCATCACCACCGCCGCCCACAACCCACCACCACCATTACTGCTCGCCGCCCACCACCACCATCCTATCGCCACTCACTACCATTTTTATTTCATTCCGGTTTTTTCTAGCTTACCAAAAAATAAAACTAATAATTCATGGCATTCCGACATGGTAACCAGACATGTCAATGGAATGGTAATGATTCATTCAATTACCTCGTCCATTCTATTCCATCGCTTATTCCATTACCCCATACCAAACAGACGATGTATTTATAGTGATATGAAAAATCTCTTCACGCACACATGTCAATCATGCATGTTAAAACCTTGCAAACCCAGCAACGTAGCGCAGGCTCAATTGCTTGTTTCAGACGATGTGTATAGTTTGGTGATTGTCAAGAATTAAGATGCCACCATCTTATAATTGTCCAACTAACATAATGATAAAAATAATACAATACAATCAATGTCTAATAACTCTTCAACTAACATAAAGATAATAAAAATACCATTAACATAACATACATCGTTTGGTTTGGTTGGGTTGGGTTGCGTGATGAAGAATTGCTTCTGTTTATGCCGAATTGGGGAACATAACATGTGACTGAATGGAACTTCACGGTTGGTGAGCGTAGAAATGGATGAGTCGTACCAATTCATAAAATCGAGTCATCATGTTGTAGATAGGTACATCGAGCACATTACAAGACAACTTTCTCACTAGAAAAGATGATCTCGTCCATTTTGATAGAATCTAACAGAAAAGAGTCATCCCAAGATTCGGGGAATGCAACATGATTTGCATAGTCTTGTAATATCCGTATATGCATTTCATTAGTTTCCCCCAAATGATCATGACAAACAACTCCTACACAACCATTGAGTCTCGTAAGGTAAGGAAAAAGATACTGATTATCATAATACCTAGTTATATCTTCACGAGACACATCATCTAGAGGAACGTTATCAATCGAAACTCCTCTATTGTCAAATAAAAGGCCAAACACCCCATCTAGTAGTGTAAGGACAGCCATAATGACTCAGGCGAATATAAATAGTGACGTATCGATCTCTCTCCGCAAGCAGTTTGACAGAGAGAAAATCATAACAACCTTGATCAACCCACCAAATAATATCCTCAACATCTTATGCTTGTTACGTAACTCGTTGAACCCAAAGAAGTAGTCGACATCCTCGATATGATAACTACGACCCGGATCAGGGATGTTAAAAACGTTAGTGGATTCATCGACTGTTGGAATGAAAAATGAGGTTGTCGTGTGAGTCTATTCTAGTATTCTATAAGTAACTAACCAGGTTATACCAAAGGAATTTTGTTGGCAATGAATTAATCTATTGGTCACGGAGAAATGTTTTTATTTTTAGAGTCTGTGTGGCGCCCGACAGCCACCCAATCCATATGGCTATGATTAGGGTTCACTCATTTCGTCAGGCGAGTGGCAACATCTTGCGACCAACGATGTGTTTGTCGTGCAAGCACAACTAGGCATGTACATGTTTCGGTCAAAAATTAACAAACTAACTTTTGATCAAATTAGTGCGTGAGGCGAGGTGCTTAATGGTAAAAAGATTGAACACGAGGATATGATTACGAGGGAAAAAACCCTTGATTATGATAATCTTCGTTTCGGTCAAGAGTTTACAACGTAATCTTTAATCGAATCTCTTCGGTTAAAGATTATGAACTTTACTTTTGGTCTAATTACGCTTGATTATTATGATCTCCGGCACAAAAAACCCCCGGACGGTGAAAACTATCACCGTCGATATTATTAATAACAAAATCGGTGATTACAAAGGTTGGAGCTGATTAGTAAACGTGAACTAAGTAATACAATGAGTACTAGCAGCTAAACAAGTGAATTGTGTGTGACCTATCGATACTATCAGCTCGAATTTATAATAAGAAGATTACAACTGTTATTCCGATTATTCCGGAAACCCTAGACTATTTCTTCAACAAGCCGTTGCTGCCCACGTTGTTTGTTGACGAAGTTCAAGCAGTATTCCGTTGCAATCCACGTTCTTATAAACATATTTAACACGTGCTCTTATCTGCAAAACAATCAGATAATATAGGACAATTGAATTAGTCAACGTACCTTCCTCAGAATAACAGCTTAAGTCAACATCCTCAAGTTATGCTCAATTCCGAGGATAATAAAATCTACACCCAACAATTGCCCCCAATTTTTACAGATAAGGCGCGACAGCTGTAAAAATTTAAAATTTTGAAAAGTAAAATATCTTCTGTCAACTGAAAGGACGTGCACGCGGATTGAGGAAAGCCTATAATCGCCCTTCCAGGTTATAATTAAACCATTTCCCAATCTCAAATCAATACTTCTTCCATCGATTCAAAGCCAGGTCAGTCTTTCTTCTTTGTCTTCTTTATTTTCTTGAATTTTCCTTCCGACCAAACGATAATGAGAAAGAGAACCCCTCGAGCGCCCAATCCTTTCTGTTTTGCAACCTCAGATGATTTCGTTGACCAAGCTCTCATTCCGGCGACTATCGAAGACCAGCGTCTTTTCAAGGATCTCGACATCAGATTCTTGAAATATTCAGGCTTGCTGCCTTCAGAAGCCATTATTAGACCTTACGACCCCAAAACCAAAGCCGACTTTTCTTCTAAAACCTGGGTGTGTTTCTTTTATTACCCATTTTCGATCGGCCTTTCATATCCATTTTCCCCGCTCATACAAGAATTCTTTGACGTGACCAGATTCTCTTATTCACAAGTCATGCCAATGGTGTGGAGGGTTTTGGCAACAGTAGATCGTCTGAATAAAACCCGTGAGCTATCCATAGGTGTGCCTGAGATTTCCGCAACTTATAACCTCCAAACTCACGGATCCTTTTGTTATTGTCTTCAATCCAAGTCCAACCGTCTTTACATGGTTCCCAAGGTGTCCGGTAGCGACCCTGATTGGAAAAAACATTTCTTTTTCGTTTGTCGGGATTCTATTCCTGATGGGATGAACTTGCCTACTAAATGGGTTCACAAGGGTAGGAAATCTTTAGGATAGAATTTCTCTATGCAAATGATTCATCTTAATATGGTTTGTTTTTTGACAGTTGTGTTTGAAGATTTAGTAAAGCTTAAGAAGGACACGAAGAAAAGGCTCAAGGCGTTGTTCAAGATTCCAGCAGAGGAAAGAGAGTTTTGCTTAGAGGAAGAAACAGGAGAAACGAGTGTGATTGCTGCAAAACCTGCTGAAAGCATGAATTCTGGTAAGTGTTTTGGGGATATTAAGTTTTCTAGGGATTTTGTTATCTTGGAAATAACTCGATAAATCATTGTGTAGGGATGCCGAAGCCAAAGTCTTTTAGCTTAGTAGATTTGGACGATCTTATTGAGGATAGGACTGTGGTGAAGCAAGAACATTCCAAGACACTTTCTCCGTTGGTGAGAGTCCCAACAACTCACCAAAAAAGTGCCGCACAGAAGAAGAGGAAAGCCACCACTTTAGCCGAGACTGAGCCTTTTGCTGACATGACCATTTCTGATGTTGTGGAGAAGCTTCAAGCTCTTGCTAACTTTCTTAGAGCAGTAAGTATTTTTTGCTTATCCTGAAAAATAGTAATCTGCAGAAAAACTAATATTAATTTGGGAATAACAGAAAACCGAAAGTTACAGACAGATATCCCAAGATGCTGAATTGACCAAGAGAGAGGCTGAAGCCAAGCTCGCCGATCTTCTACAAGCTGTTGACACCAAGGACAAGCTACTCAAAAAGAAGGATAAAGAGATTTCGGATCTCAAAGCCTCATTTGAGTTGGAGAAGACCGAGTTCTTAGAGGAAGCCAAGAAGTGTGCAGCCGCCAGCGTTCTGGAGTCGATGATCAAGATGTCAGAGGAAGTACAAGAAAAAGGTCATGTGATGGACTCATTGAATTCCGTGGCTTGGAAGAAGAAGCTCAAGATGCTAAGGTGGGAGAAGCTTGAAGAGGATGAGACGGCTGGAACTTCTGAGGTGATCAAAGATGCTGGAGCTGGCGAGGACGTGAAGGAGACTAAGGCAGGGGAGGCGACGGATTTGGAGAAAAAGGAAGGTGATGATGCTGAAGGTGGAAAAGTTTGAACCTGGTTTACAGGTTGTTTTTATGTTTTTAATGATTGTTTTGAACAATTTCTATTTTGGTTACGTAAAGACAACGTAGTAGGCTCAGGACAATGGTTTGGGTGGAGGGATCCTGGTTCAGGACGAAACCCAAACCGTCTTTTACTTTCTGCATTTAGAACAATTATGATAGTTCGGGTGGATGGGCTCCGTTTTGAGTGAAACCCGGACTATCTTTTCCTACATCATAATATTAGCACAACCTTTTATGACTTATATTGGCATCTTTTACTTCTTCCATTCTTAGAAAAGATCTAAGTTTTACGAACAATCTTTAAGTAATAGTTTAAGTTTTATCAATAAACCAATATCAAGTCATAAACTTTAAATAATATGAAAGATAAAATACTTGCAAATAGTAACTCATACCAGAACCATGTATCAATTAACCTGGAAGTTGTCTGGACCGTCTTATCCTTGCAATAAGATCACTGTTTAGAATATACTTCTAATCCTGGGGATATAAAAATAGAATTGTGACATTAGCATTATCCTGAAAATATTTTTAGAAATTCTGGCGACAAGGCCTAAATAAGTTGGCGACAAGGCCCTTTAGAAGAGATGAAAAATCTCTTAAACCATTAGAAACGAACTTGCGACAAGGCCTTTTAGAAGAGATGTAAATCTCTTAAACCTTAAGAATAAACTGGCGATGAAGCCCTTTAGAAGAGATGTAAATATCTTTAACCTTAGATTATGGTACGTCTACCATAAACTTGTGATTCAAACCAATAGCCGAGGATAACGAGATAACAAGTCACTATATTTCATGTGCTGGCCCCGCCTCTCAAACTAAGGCCGAATAAATCATGCGCTACAGGCGTCTTAAGAAGAGATGAAGATCCCTTAAACCTCAAGATCCAAACCAATAGCTGAGGATAACGAGGTAACAAGTCACTATATTTCATGTGCTGGCCCCGCCTCTCAAACTAAGGCTGAATAAACGTGCTCTACAGGCGACTTAAGAAAAGATGAAGATCCCTTAAACCTTAGAAGAGGTGAAAACCCCTTATACCTTAAGGATAAGCTGGCGACGAAACCTTTAGATACTGGCGACGAAGGCCCAAGTTAACTTCATTCTCTGATGTCTACAAAACAGTCAACTCTAAATGAGGGGTGGGTGTTGGCCTTGCTAACATCCCTCCGATGTTTAAGTCAGTACCACGTTTGAAGAATAATAATATTAAAAAACAAATAAAAGTATAAGTTTGAGTACATACCTTGACTGTTTAGTATAACAGGTGTCCTCGGGATAGAAGTCTTACATGAAATATTTTTTGAGATGTATAGCATTCCAAGCCCTTGGCAGTAAGTCACCATCCAAAGTAGATAATTTGTATGCCCCCTTTCCTGCTTCCGAATCGATCAGGTAAGGACCTTCCCACTTTGGTGCGAGCTTGCCATCCGTAGGATTGGTAGTATTTTGAAAGACTTTTCGGAGAACCAAATCCCCTTGTTGGAACCTTCGAACTCTGATATTCTTGTTGTAGGACTTTGCTATCTTCTGTTGATAAGAAGCCATTCTGATCTTTGCCAAATCCCGGAGTTTTTCTACCGCATCTAGATCTTCAAGTAGACTTCGAGTGTTATCTTCGACTCTGGCCGTCGGGACAACCATTTCTGTGGAGATAACTGCTTTAGCTACAAACACTAATGAGAAAGGAGTCTGACCAGTAGCATTCTTCGAAATGGTTCTATCTGCCCAAAGAACGAAAGGAAGTTCCTCTGCCCATTTCCTTTCTTAGACCCCAACTTTTTCTTCAGGTTATTGATGATGACTTTGTTGCTTGATTCGGCCTGTCCATTAGCCTGAGGGTGGACAGGTGTTGATGTGATCATCTTGATTCCCCAACTGACACAAAAGTTAGTTGTTCTCTTGCCGATAAATTGCGAGCCATTGTCACATACTATCTCTGCCGGGATCCCAAATCTTGTCAGGATATTGTGCTTGATGAGTGAGATAACTTCTTTTTCTCTGACTTGAACAAAGGCTTCTGCTTCGATCCACTTCGAGAAATAATCTGTCATAGCCAACATAAAGACTTTCCCTCCTGGAGCTCTTGGCAGTTTCCCCACGATATCCATTCCCCACTTTATGAAAGGCCAAGGAGATATAATAGGATATAATGGTTCTGCTGGCTGGTGCAAAATGTTGCTATGTCTCTGGCATGCATCACATTTCTGAGAATAATTCATAGCATCCCTCTTCATCGTTGGCCAGAAATACCCCGTCCTCAGGATTTTGGAGAATAGTGCTCTGCCTCCAGTGTGATTCCCACAATCTCCATCATGGATATCTTGAAGAACTTCTTGAGCTTCTGCCTTCTCCAAGCACCTAAGATATGGTCCTGCAAGAGATTTTCTATATAATATATCATTCATTATAGTATATGGGATTACCTTTGTGCGAAAATCTCTTGGGTTTTCATCCTTGGGGATAACCCCATCCTGAATATATTCCTTGATTGGGATAATCCAAGAATTTTCATTATCCTCAGAATTCTTGGCTCCCACATCTTCGTCATCTTTTGATATTTCATTGACACATTGCTCTTCTATTGCTGGGCTCAGGATATGCACGATAGGGATCTTGATACCTTCTGGTATCCTGAAGGATGAAGCTAAATATGCTAGGGCGTCTGCTTCAACATTCTCTTCCCTAGGTACCTGCGAAATATTAAACATTTCGAAACACTTTGCTAGTTTTTTAACTAGCTCTAGATATTTCATTAGTCTTTCTCCTCTAACAGTGTAAGAACCATTAAAATGATTAGTTAATAATAATGAATCAACATGTACTTGAATAAACCTGATTTTCATGTCGATTTCTAGTTGTAATCCTGCTATTAAAGCTTCGTATTATGCCTCATTATTTGTGGCTTGAAATCCGCAGGATATGGATTGAGGTATAAGGTCCCCCTGTGGCGATTTCAGCAGAATCCCGAGGCCTGTTCCTCTAACATTTGAAGCACCATCAGTGTATAGAGTCCACTTTTCTTTGGTTTCTTCAAGTTGTTGGACTTCCAAGTCTGCTTTTTCTTTAAGTTCGCTGATGAAATCAGCCACAAAGTCTGCTAATGCCTGGGATTTGATAGCAGTCCTAGGTTCATATGTTATATCATATGCACTTAGCTTTACTGCCCATTTTGCCATTCTACCCGACATTTCTGGTTTTCTCAAAACAGACTTAATAGGATAATTAGTTCTAACACATATAGGGTGAGTTTCAAAATAATGTCTAAGTTTAGTAGATGCCATAATAAGTGCTAAAATTAATTTCTCAAGATAAGAATACCTGGTTTCAGCATCCAATAGACTCTTATTTACATAATAGATGGGATGTTGTTGGCCTTCGAGATCTTTGGCTAACACAGCACTTAAAGCATTATTTGATACAGCTAGATATAGAGATAGAGGTTCACCTTCTTCGGGTTTTACCAGCAGAGGGGCAGAAGAAAGATAAGCTTTTAAGGACATTAAAGCTTCCTCATGCTTACTGGTCCACTCGAACCTTTTGTTTTTTCTCAGGATATCATAAAATTCCTTGCACTTTTCTGAGGATTTGGATATGAATATGTTGAGTGCTGCTATCCTGCCAGTCAGTCTTTGAACATCTTTAACTGATGCTGGGGATTTCAGGTTTAGGATAGCTTGTATCTGCTCTGGACTCGCCTCTATCCCCCTTTTGGTGACCATGTATCCCAAGAATTTGCCAGCCTTCACTCTGAAATGGCACTTTGCAGGGTTCAGCTTCATATTATATTTGTCGAGGATATCAAATGCAGGCTTGAGATCCTGGAGGTGATCCTTAGCTTTCTTGGACTTCACCACCATATCATCAATATAGACCTCCATTGTGTCCCCCCAGTTGCTCTTTGAACATCATGTTGACTAACCTCTGATAGGTTGCACCTGCATTTCTAAGTCCAAAGGGCATAGCAATATAACAATAAATACCTGTGGGAGTCATGAAGGCTGTGTCTTCTTGATCCGAGGGCTCCATTTGGATTTTCTGAAATCCTGAGGATGCGTCCATAAATGTCAGCATCTCGTGGCCGGCTGTAGCATCTACCATCGAATCGATGTGTGGTAGAGGGAATGGATCTTTAGGACAAGCCTTATTCAAGTCTGTGAAATCCACACAAACTCTCCATTTTCCATTCTTTTTCTGCACAACCACCACATTTGCCAACCATCGGGGATATTGAACTTCCCTGATCATATTTGCCTTCAAAAGTCTTTTAACTTCTTCTTGGATAATTATGTTTCTCTCAGGTGCAAACTTTCTTCTCTTTTGATGGATTGGCCTGAAAGAATTATCAATTCCAAGTTTATGTGTTATAATATCTTTGGAAATACCTGTCATATCTTCATGTTTCCATGCAAATGTTGACAGCCTTGACTTGAGGAAATCGAGCAATTTTGACTCAATATCCTCAGGAATGCTAGTTCCTATCAGCACTTTGACTTCAGGATCCTCGGGATAAAAAGGTACTTCTTTAATTTCTTTCTCCCCGGCCTCCATTACGCCTCGTGCTGGCTTCTGTAACTGCTACGCCTGCTGGGGTTTGGCGGTACACTTCATGGAAGAGGTGTAGCAATTCTTGGCGTCGTGTTGGTCACTGATGTTTTTGATAACTCCCCACGGACTTGGGAGTTTCACACATTGGTGATAAGTAGATGGGACTGCTTTCATCTCGTGTATCCAGGGCCTGCCTAATATAATATTGCAACAAGATAAACAGTCAATAACACAAAATTTTTGCATTTTATTTACCCCTTCGACATATATTAGGAGCTTAATCTCCCCAATAGTGTTCTTAGTTTCTCCATTGAATCCAACCAATACTGAGGAACTGGGGACGATCTCATCCTCAGGAATATTCATCTTTTTCAGCACGTCTAATTGAATAATGTTGACAGAGCTTCTGCCATCTATGAGGATCCTGCGAACATAATGGTTAGCCACATATAAAGTTATTACCAAACTATCATGATGAGGATCTTGAACATCGACTCTATCACTTTCATCAAAGGATATAATCCTCTCTTGAGTGAGAATTGATGTCTTTTTTGACCTGTCAGCCACTTCTAACTTTCTTTGGTCAGCATTTCTCTTTGCAGCAGAATAAGAGGTTCCACAGATGTCGGATCCTCCGGATATGAACATGATTGTTCTTGCATCCGTTGGTGGAGGAGTCGGCTTTTCAGGAATTTTCTCGGGATCCTGTTCTCTTCCCTTCTTCTTGCCAAGTAGCTCTTTCAAGTGGCCCTTGCTGAGAAGATAGCTGATCTCCCTTCTGAGTGCAATGCAATCATCAGTCAAGTGCCCAAAGTCTTCGTGAAAGGCACACCATTTTGATTTATCTTTCCAGGATCCTGGTCTCTCCACTTTCCTTGGCCACCTAGCTTTCTCACCTAAATCCTGCATGGCACACATTAATCCACCAATATCAACAGAAAAACAATATTCAGAGATCTTAGGATATTCTTCATCATTTTCCTCATCTACTGCATTAATCTTGGGGTTATCAGGCTTGTAGTAAGGCTTTGCTCGATATGATTTTCCCGGGGATTCGAATTTCCTGTTCATCTGATCATACTTCGGGATATGGACTTTAGAGTTTTTCTTGTCGTCTTCTAGCCTGATAAACCTTAGAGCTCTGCTTCTTGCTTCGTCTAATGACCTGCATGGAGTCATAACGAGATCATCATAGAAAGAGGAGCCTTTTTCTAACCCCAACTTGAGAGCTTCCACTGCTGAAGCTGGGTTTAGGTTCGGAATTTCCAGCGACTCCTTACTAAACCTGGTAATAAAATCTCTCAAGGATTCCCTAGGATTCTGGGTAAACCTATAAAGATCACCTGTCATTTTCTCAAAAGTTCTACTGCAAAAAAACTTGTTATTAAACATGTTAACTAAATGAGAAAAAGAATTGATAGTGTTAGGAGGAATACTTAGTAGCCATTTCATGGCTGCTCCGATTAAGGTAGACCCAAACCCTTTGCAGAGACATGCTTCTTTGATTTCCATAGGGATTGGATTGATCTCCATACGTTCTCTATATTGTGCGACGTGTTCCTCAGGATCCATTGAGCCATCATACAGTTTCATATTTGGGGTTTGAAACCATTTTGGGATCTACACGTCGCTAATTGATGGCACGAACCGGGATATCCTGTGACTATCAGTGGGAACTTCAGCTATGGGACGGATTACACCGGGGACATTCGATATCATGTCCTTAAGTTTTTGTAATTCTCGGGCTAAACTCGAACTTATGCCTGCATCCTTCAAAAATCCTTGATTAGCATTAAATGGAATCGTATTGAAAGAGTTACCCTGATTAACATTCTGAGGAGCGGTCTGGGCGTTGTAGCTCATATTCCCAAACATAGTATTTCCAGGGTTGGTAAGCGGAGCAGTTGGAGTATTAGCCTGCATCGGGATAAAGTCTCCCTGATGCACATCAGAGGATCCTGAGGGCTGCTGAGCTTGAGCTAATCCTGAAGATACCGCCTGTTGATGAGGACCAGCATGATGGAACAATCCTGAGGATCCAGACTGTTGAAACAATCCTGAGGATCCAGATTGCTGGAACAATCCTGAGGATTCCGACTGTTGGAACAATCCTGAGGATCCAGACTGTTGGAATAATCCGGAGGGTCCTCCCGGTTGCGACAATCCTGAGGATCCTGCATGTTGATTAGGCCCAGCAGATGACGCATACAGGTATCCTTGGGATCCAGGTAAGGGCAATCCTGCATACCCCAAATGTTGGAAAGATGGGGTCCAGGGTTGTACGCCGTGGTCAGCTCTGGATGCACCAATCCTGAGGATCCTGGAGGAGTGAAATCCAGAGATCTCGGGATTAGTGGT
Organism: Bidens hawaiensis; assembly: GCF_021521415.1. Classification (NCBI taxonomy): domain Eukaryota; kingdom Viridiplantae; phylum Streptophyta; class Magnoliopsida; order Asterales; family Asteraceae; genus Bidens; species Bidens hawaiensis. The sequence continues at coordinate 3,719,000 of NW_027491017.1, forward strand.
GTGAATTCTTCCGCCGGCTTCTTGGCTTTCTTGAAATCTTCCAGTTCCCTTACGAGCATCTGGTTGGTCTTGTTCTGGCGATCCATCTGTTCCTGTAGCCGTCTGTACAGAGACAGAAGGTCGTTGTTGGACACCATGACGGGATCCTGGGGAGATGTCCTCGAACCTGAGAAGACGGGAGTAGCAGGTTTCTTCTGAGCATTGTCAGGCTTCTTCGGGATACTACTAGCAGGAGGAAGAGGCATGGGTGGCCTCGCTAAGGATTCTGAGGCTGCGGCAGAAAATGAAACAATCTTGGGCTGTGAAGACATGTTGTGGATATTGAGAGTAGGGTTTTGTTTGAGAATGAATAATGATCAAAGCACCGTTTGCCCCACGGTGGGCGCCAAATTGTTTCGGTCAAAAATTAACAAAGTAACTTTTGATCAAATTAGTGCGTGAGGCGAGGTGCTTAATGGTAAAAAGATTGAACACAAGGATATGATTACGAGGGAAAAAACCCTTGATTATGATAATCTTCGTTTCGGTCAAGAGTTTACAACATAATCTTTAATCGAATCTCTTCGGTTAAAGATTATGAACTTTACTTTTGGTCGAATTACGCTTGATTATTATGATCTCCGGCACAAAAAACCCCCGGACGGTGAAAACTATCACCGTCGATATTATTAATAACAAAATTGGTGATTACAAAGGTTGGAGCTGATTAGTAAACGTGAACTAAGTGATACAATGAGTACTAGCAGCTAAACAAGTGAATTGTGTGTGACCTATCGATACTATCAGCTCGAATTTATAATAAGAAGATTACAACTGTTATTCCGATTATTCCGGAAACCCTAGACTATTTCTTCAACAAGCCGTTGTTGCCCACGTTGTTTGTTGACGAAGTTCAAGCAGTATTCCGTTGCAATCCACGTTCTTATAAACATATTTAACACGTGCTCTTATCTGCAAAACAATCAGATAATATAGGACAATTGAATTAGTCAACATACCTTCCTCAGAATAACAGCTTAAGTCAACATCCTCAAGTTATGCTCAATTCCGAGGATAATAAAATCTACACCCAACAGTACACTACCCTTTTCCCGCTGAAGTCCAGGACTGTTCAGCAGATCCAAGCGTTCTAGCACAAACAACCAAAACGATCATCAAACATCTGGTATGTGACATAGTTCTCCAATAAAGTCTAGCTACTCCAACTCTATGGTGGCGTCGGATATCTCGAATTGTTTAAGTTTTCGTTGGATAAATAATAGATCCCCGTTTAAATATTTGCTATCGAAGGATTGGGATAAGTTTTCGTTTTAGTTGTTGGCTCCAAGTCTTGCGGTGTTTAATGAAAGTTGTTAGAAAAATTAAAAAATAAGTAACCAAGTTTATAAAAAAGAACTAGAAATTAATAGTATAAAAAATAAAACTTTCACACTTTTTACTGACCTTTTTGGGCAGCATGTAACCGGAGACACTGCTTCTCCTGCTGCTGCTATGATCTCCGATGGCCATCCGATTTATTTATCCCTCCGCATGCGTCTCTGGCCATGCAATCTCCATTAACGTCTCTCAGTTCGAATCGAATCAAGTTATGTTTCATTGTTTATGAAAGCATTTTTATTTATTTTGTTTTGTTTGCTACCTTATAAGTAAACTGTTACATATAAACCGCAATAGATTTGTTAGAAAATTCTGCTATTGTATCACATTCAGTCAAAGATTAACTGGAGAGAAAACTTACATAATTTTTACATAACAAATCTACAGTTTTAATACTACGTATTACTCGTATATTTGTTCCAAAAGGACGAACTTCACTTCATTTAATTGATGCAAGCGTCTTGCATATCGACATTTATTGGAGCGTTGTTGAACGCCATAAAAACCAAAAAGTTGAGTACCACCACGTACCACTTTCCTTTTGCGTCGAGGGGAGTTGCATATTGTTAAACGCGCTCTAATAGATCAATGAGTGTCATCTCCACTTCTGAAGTAGCAATCCACAATTTTGCAGCTTTTATACTTAAGTTCAGAAAGGCTAAGAAATCTTCTGCATAAGGGAACAGCCGTCTCCGATAATCCCTTAAAATGCCGGGGCTTGGGACGAGAATAAAAAAAGGTCACTGAAATCGCGTTTTTAATTATGTGATAAATAATTTGACAATTTTGCCAATTGGGTTGTATTTCCAAAGCCCAGAACGAACCAAAGCAAAATAAAAATGAGTAAAATAGCTCATATAAAACACAAAGAAAAGTTTTTTCTATAAATATAACCGATGACCTTTGATTCCATAGATTACCACTCTTTCCGGTGCACAAAGGAATCATTTTGGAGACTTATGCTGTAAAAAATATTATATATAAAATATATATAATTTCTTTTTTTTAACAGTTATAGGGTCTGGGTCCGTCGACCTTCTCGACTTCCCTTTGGGCTAGCTCTGTATAAGGGTTGGTCCCCAATCCAAATATCCAGACAAAAACAGATCTTCCAACCATGTTATTATGCAAATCTTAACAGCTTCATGTTATCATAATATTCGTGTTCCATGTTCAATGCTGACATGTAACAGACTTGTTTTTCGGTTTTTCCTTTGTAAAGAAACTCACTGTAAATAACTCATTTATGTTTGGTATGAACATTATGCAACATGATTCATTCACATAGGGCTAGTGTTAATCTGATTTGATTGAACATAATAGCGGATATGATTACCCAAGTTTAGATGCTTTGATGAAAGTTCATTCTCAAAATCAGTTTTTCTTGCAACTTGCACCCGGTACAAATAACAGAATACATAATTACGCATATTTATATGACCAATAAAGTAAACCTTAAATATCACAATACACATGCTAACGAGAGTTGACACACCACTCCTATACGATTTACACGTCACTGATAGTTCAACTCTCCACTCATACGATTTGCTCGTCACTGATAGTTATACATGACGTCTAACACTTTCCACATATCTTACGCTGCGTATAGCCATATACCACTCGTATGATATGATAAAAGTTTTATACCCGATTATTTGCACATATCAAACGGGACTTATTTATAACTTTTAAACTTAATACAATTTATATGATATGACAGACATGCAGGGATATATAGAATCACTTGATCCTATAAAAATATACACCCACAAAAACACTTGAAATCCTGAACAACACACCTATCTACAAAATTACCAATAAGCAATGACAAGGAGACAGACATCTTGCAAAACGGAGGTATTTCAAAGAAAAGCAATAAACTATGTAATCAGTTGGCACAATAAAAACACCAAAATAGAAAAAGAAAAAGAAAAAAAAATCCAGCTGTCTATAAAGAATACTTTAAAACCGACCATATTACAAGCCCGGTTATATCTCTAGATTGATCAAAAGAAACATCACGGGCCAAAGTTACCCAAAAGCCTCTCGACAGCAGCATGAACATTGCCCGAGGTAGCCTGTAACGCCCTAATATTCTCCTGGGTATCAAAAAACCCCATTTCTTGAAGCTGCGACAGTTGCGTCGCATAACGTTGATCTGGTGGCACTACATTAAAAAATAATCATTTTTATTAAGGCTGTCTGCAACTAATATATTTCATAAATATTTTCAAGATAAAATTAAAGTCTTACCATCGGGCACATTTGGAACATTCAAACCGCCAGCTCCAAGCCCACCAAACATGTTCATTAGCATGTCCAACTCTGAAATTATAAACACGAAACAATATTACACAAAACCAGGAACGTGACAGAATTATTAGAAATAGGATGTTTTTACCTGTAGCAGCACCAGCTGTCTGGGTAGGATCCCTGAAAAAGAAGTGGGGTTTTTAAACGAAAAATAAAAACTAATGATGCTCGTGAAATACGCGAATGAAACTACTTACAAAGCGGATTGCTGCGGGTTAAGCTGAGGAAACAGATGCTGTACAGACATCATTTGCTGTAAAAATGAGGTTAAAGTCAAACTTAACTTTTAACCAATCAAACTGTAAAAAAAACGCATAAAATCACCCGTTGATTACCTGCATCATCTCAGGTGAAGTTAACTGACGAAGTACTTCTGGATTTTGCATCATCTCTCTAAATTGAGGGTTGGAATCGTACAAACTGCGTAGTTGAGGGTGTTGGTTCACAATCTACAAATTCATAAAATTGATTTTTTTTAAAAAGAATTGTAAAAACTAGTTAAAACATTAAATATTTGAATAATCATACATACATACCTGCTGCATATATTGGGGATTGGAAAGCAAGCTTTGCATCATCTGCGATATAGCAGGGTTTTGCAAAAGCTGACTCATATCTGGCATGTTAGACGGACGGTCTAACCCGGGTAGACCAAGTCCACCGAACCCTGACACATTTGCTGCTCGGGTAGCCGCATTTGCTGGCGCCGCACCTAAAATTTCAGCATACAATTCAGCACACAATAATGCATCTTACAATAAAAAAAAATAATAAAAAAAAAATAAAAAACTAGGGCAGTTTGGTCTGCAGAATGTTTCTGGACAACAAATCTGTCAAAAAAGTCGGAATCTTTCAACCGTTTCTTTGTTAGATTTGTTATAATTGATTCAGTTTGTAGATCTGTCCAAGATATTGGAACGCTTTCTTTATTCTATACGATTTGGTTTGTAAATCAGTCAAAGAAATTGGAACGTAATACAGGCCAAGAAATAAAATCTTAAATTCCGTTTCTTGACAAACAGAATCTGCCAAAAAAAGTAGAAACCTTGAATACCAATTCTGCAAGCCAAACATGCTTTAAGATCTTACCTGTAGTACCACCCCACGGGTTGGGAAGCGGGTTAGAATTAGGAGCTGCAGAGCCTGGAGCAGTAGTTTCAGAACCCGTTGCTGAAGGTGTGTTACCAGCAGCACCCTGATTACCAAGTAAAGCTGCAAACGGGTTTGAGCCGGGATCATTCCCGCCCGTTGTGGTGGCATTAAGAAACGGTTCTTGAACATTTTCATACATCCGTCTCAGCATGTTAAACCCCTCGGGGGACGACTCAATATTACTCATAGCACGGTCGGTGTTACGCATCATCTCGCGCATAAGCTCCGGGTTTCTAGCTGCTTCGAGTGTCTGTCTAAGAATTGCGGGGTCGTTCAGAATATGAGCCAGCTCAGGGTTACGGTCAATGATGTCACGCATTTGAGGATTGCTCATTATCATGCTCCGCATGACTTCCGGGTCATTCAGTATGTTTTGAATTGCTGGCATGTTCATCATGTCTCTCATCATGTTTGGGTTTTGAGTTAGTTGTTGCTGGACTTGGTCAAATTCAGGAAGTCCACCCAAACCAATTCCGGGAAACAGAGGTGCACCCGCACCCGCACCGGCACCGGCTATATTGGGAGTAGCACCTTGAGCAGGAGGTGCAGCAGCCGGTGCACTAGGTGGTGCTGCTGCTGGTGCAGAACCGCGCACCATGTGAATTGTGTGATCCGCTTGCAGGCCTACATAAAACTCGCGTTAAGATGTAAACAACTAAATTCACATAAAATATATATTTATATATACTTTTTTGGGAAATTCAATTTTAGTAATCAAAACAATAACCTACCGGCTAATAATTATAATAATCTATACTAGCAATTTGACCAATGACACTCTTAACTTTAACTTTAGCTGCCGCGGGCAATCACGGCAGGATAATCACCATAAATTCACACTTAATTTCCACTCGATTCTAAAGTTTCCTCATTTCGTTCATAAGCTAAACCGGGTGTGAATCAAGTACAAATCTTTAATTATTGCGTTACTGAAATTGCTGTTGCTAGCATGATTGGTCAAATTGCCGGTTAGTTAATAGTTTGGTTAATTAAAATCCAATTCGCGTGTTTATTATTATTATTATTATTATTATTATTATTATTATTTGTGTTTCCCCAAAAGAAGATTTTGGGAATTCGTAGGAAGAATGCACAAAACTTTATAAAGAATGACATAATAGCATAATCATCAACAAATGAGAAATCAAAAACATAAAAAAAGGTAATTACCGTAGGTATCTAGGGTTTGATCATCCTTCAAGATTCTTCCTTTATAAATGAGCCTCTGTTGGTTGGCCGGAACATCGCAATTGTTGGCCAAAAGATCCTTAAAGTCAGCGATGGTTGATCGGAGGGTGGCTTGCACCGAGAACTTGTTGCCGTTGGAGCATCGGATGTTGAGGTTGATCAAATCGCCACCAGCTTGTGTTGTTGATTCACCGTCGACACCCATTGGATAAAAACTAACAAAACAAAGCAGAAAATGGGTTAGGATGGAGAGGATATTGATAGATAGAAGGTGAGTTGCCGATTTGATTATTTTTTTGTAATTAAATGGAAAGAAAAAGGGTCAATATCGGTGAACTCACATTTAAGATTTGGGACAAATCAAAATATAATATAACAGTAAAAAAATTAGGTACCAACGAATAAACCGATTAATCGAACTGATTTTAATATTAAACCGAAACTAAACAGATTGAAACCATAAGTTTGAATATGGTTTGTATTTTCTTTACAAAAACTAGGAAAAAACAAGTCAAAACCTAAACCGATCATAATCTGGTTTTGATTTTTGTTGATCAAACTGAACCAGTTTCAACCGGTATGTGCACCTCTAATAATAATAATAATATGAAGAAACATGAAATGGATTTGGTCAGACCCATGTCAAGGTTCCCCGGTCTTCGAGATGAATGAACCTATGACTTCATCTTCTTTTCCGGTTGCTTAAGATCTGCCATGGAAAAGTGGGAGCGGATGTGACTTGTTAGAGTTTCCTCTTTTTTACAGACACAAAAATATGTTAGAGGCTCGAGAGTCCAAGAGGAGATTCATGACTACCATCATGAAACCCTAACCATATTGGACCATACCCGGATAGAGTTAAGACCCTACCTCCAAATAATAATAATAATAATAATTTTTGTGTGTTTTCCTAAAATGCATTATCTATCTATTACATTTTTGTTGATAAACTATGATTCGAATTTTGATAATTTATGATCTTAACATATTCATATTCAATATCATCTAGTTATAGCATGGTACAAGGTTTCTAAACTTATCATAAATGTAAGATATTGATACACATGTGAAAGTAGAGTTTGAGAACACAAACTTTTAAGGCAATTTGTAGCGGAGATGCTACAAAATGGGACGACTTATAATATATGGTGTTCAGTTAGTAAATGATGAGTTTTTTGTTTTAGGGGTGTAATGGTGTTGTAGCCTCATCTATACTATATTAAAATGTATATAGAAAGGACTAAAAAATCTTAAAATTAAGAGGTACAAGTTATTCAAGCTTACAATACAAGTGTCCTTAGCATTGGAAAGTTCTGCCTTCAAAACACGCGGTCTCTTACCCAAACTTTGAAATTCAAATACAATTTGATACCTAGCAGAGAGAATACGACATGAACCCTAAACCGCGTCCAATTCTGAAACCTTGACAGATTTTCACCTGATATTGATAATGGGCGTAGCAATCTATCAGATGGCTCGGGTTAGATTCAAGAAGTAAGGGGGGAAGAAACGTTGACCTAGGGTTCTGATTGAGACTTTCAGACATATTTTTTTGGGTTATTTTTTAGGGATAATTTTGAGGTTATTGTTATTTGAGTGTTAACTAATGGTTAAAATTCTCATATCAGTCATACTCATGGCACAATTTCGAATCTAAATCACTTAGAAGCTGAAGCTACTGATGTTAATCATCGCCTCTTGGATCTAGCTTCTACTAGCTTATGGTTAGTGGTTCCACAATTGGATTATTATTAGGGTTTGAATTTTTTGTAATGTAAATGCGATTTCAAAGATTGTTATGCATTAATCGTCACCCCTTTTGTGTATGAGCAAATTGAGTTGTTAGATTTTGATATTTAACCTCTCATCCCACGTATGTTGCCTTTTTGAATGCTAATTTTTAGGCTAGACATATTTAAATTGGCCTTTAGATGTTAAAGCTCAGTTAGTTATTTTTTATTGTGGTTTTAAGATTAATTGCTTGATGATCTTGTAGGTTACTGGATGGCTATTGACTGTGCTCGTAAAGCATTGCTAGACAGGATCAAGGATAATAAAGATGATGCAAGTTGTTATTGTTGACATCAGTTATACCGGTTTACTATTTCATGTTGTGATTGTACATTTAAATTAAATTTGTGATCTTTTATTGTGTTTATGCATAAATATCCATGTTAGATTTGATGAGGATTGCTATGACCACTTTGAATTCAAAAATTCTCTTAGTGGCAAGGAACACTTTGCAAAACTGGCTATTGATGAGGATTGTTGTTTCACTTGTGATAGTAACTTAAAAGTTGATTTCTCGTTTTAGTTGACTACCAAAAGAATTTTGGTGATTTGGGGAAAAGCATGCAAGCAGATTCAAGTCAACCGTGGCTTTATTTGTATGAAGCGTTGACCAGATTTCAGGTTTTAGTTATACAAGATACACTAATTATTAACTATTTCGTTTTATAAGTTGATAACATGAACTAAATTATTTTTCCTTTTTGCTTACCTCCGAACTCAGGTCTCTGCACACACAGGAAAGCTGCTGAAAATTTAGAAGCAATTGGATAAAACAAAAGTAATACCTGTAAGTGATTCTGAATTATTTGAAAATGATTGTAAGGGTAGGCTTTAAGTTTTTATTTCATATTGTTATTTCTAGGCGTGTAAACGAACCGACGAACACAAGCGAGAATTTTTCGTGTTCGTGTTTGTTTGTTTAACTTAACCAAAAATATGGGCAGCCACGGACAAATAAACGAATGAGGATTTTTCTTGTTCATGTTTGTTTGTTTTGAAAATGATTGTTTGTTTTGAAAAAACTTGATTGTTCGTGTTCGTTGTTTTGTAAACACACAACGAACATGTGTTGTGTGTTTCTCTTTTTTGTTTATATTAATTTCATTAATAAAATCATTGTTGAAAAGAGTTGAACGAGCTGGCTTGGTTTGTGAACAAACCGATGTTGTGCGAGTTTCAAGTTTTTTTTCAAGCAAGCTTTTAAAATTCGAGTTTCTTGGTTCAAACGAATTCGGTTTGATTTTGGGTCAAAATTATGGGCTGTTTTTAAAAGGTAGTGGTTTGGTTCTTGTCAAACGTGAAGATTTAAAAATGTATTGGTTTGGTTTGTGTCAAAACAGGCCTTTTTAAAAAGGTATTGGTTTGGAATTCAAACTGAAACTGACTACTGATGGTTTCGGTTGCAGTAGGTTGAACCAACACTGTTGAACCTGTTAGTTTTTTACAGTGATGGTTTAATAAAAGAAAATACTCATTATTTGGACAAGTTTTTTACGGTCGGTTGAACTGACTACTGAAGGCGTTCGTCAATTAATTAATGTAAAAAAAGATTAAACCAATTACATCTACATGCATCAGTTTAGAACAACTTTTATATAAATTAATTAACTTAGATTTTAGACCCGTAATCAAAAGCTTACAGTTTTGTTTCGTTTGCAGTTTTCCAAGTTTCTTACAAGATTAATATTTGTTCATGGGGCGGTATTCATATAACCGTACTGTAATTCTTTCACAAAATTCATTCTATAAATCCCTATTCATTTGCTTCATCCAGATACAGTGAGTTTGGTCACTTCTTTTTTTCAATGTTAGAGCATTCACATCCAGTTCCTCATCCCCATCTTTATAATTACATTACAAAACATTACATTTCTCTTTCCTGTTTAATTAAATAATACTTTTATCATTACAGTTTTCTCTCTCCTCTACTCACAACCAATCCAACAAATATTAAAAAATAAATAAGGACAAACAATGTTCCCCAAATATTTCCCAAAATTTACAAAAAATCACTACATTTCTCTCTCCACCCTATAATTTACACTCACAATCATTCAAACCTCACCCTATAATTTACCAATCCCCCTCACATAATTATGGGGGATGGGATGGGAATGCTCTTAAATGAAACTTGAATCTTTAATTTGATTAATTATTTATCATGGCACTCTAGATATGGTACAAGATTAAGTTGCAGACAATGATGAAGAACACCGATCACATTCATGGTAAGCATTACATAACTTGATCTTATATACATTATCTTTTGACTTATTTTAAAAAGTCATGCATTTCTTAAATGAAAGGTTAAAACCAAACTGTAAAAGACCAACTGAAAATATCGAATCGAGAAAACCCAAAAAAAATATAAATCAAAAACTGAAAACCTTTAACCGAAGCGAAACAAAAACTCGAATAAATCGAAACTTAGTTAAAACTTGAAACCGAACCGGATCCAAAAACCGAATATATTGAAACCGAACTGAAACGAAACAATCGAAACCAAACCGAAACCTAAAAAAAACGAAAAACTGAACTGAAAAAAAAACCAGAAACAACTGAACCGAAAACAAAAAAAAAAAACATAAATAACAAATTGAAAATCTTTCACCGAAGCGAGAAAAAAACCGAAAAAATCAAAACTATGTCAAAACGTAATTAAAACTTGAAAACGAATATAAAACCGAATATATTGAAACTGAACTGGCACGAAAAAACCAAAACCAAAAACCCAACAAACTAAAACGAACTAAAATGAAACTAGAAGATGGTAACTGAAACTGAAACTAAAAGAGACTGAACCATAACGAAAATTCCAAATCCAGAAAACTGACAACTGAAAATATCGAACCGAAAACCAGAAATAAAAAACAAAAAACCTTTAACCGAAGCGAGACAAAAAACCAAAAAAAATAGAAACGAAACTAAAACCTGAAACCAACCGAATTTAAAAATTAAATACGTTGAAATCGAACTGAAATGAAACAACCGAACCGAAAACTAAAAAAACATAAATCAAAAACTATAATTAACCAAATGTAATTAACTGGAAGTGTAAGGCCCCGTTACCGGTAGCCCTACTTTGGACGTTGGATTTACTCATAAACGCAGTTCTAAATATCATAGTTAATTAAAAACTTTACGCGGAATATAAAACTTTCATAAAACATTAAATATCAATTCATAATCATGTCTTAAAACATTCTTCTTGTCTTTCAAAATCAAAACATAACTTATAAAAGTTATCAGGTCTTCAGATGCAAGGCTTTATTCTTCTGCCATGTGTCCCGCTCACGCCAACTGTCGCATCGTACTCACCTGCGTGCATACTAAAAGTCAGCTACGCTGAGTGAGTTCTAGTTAATCATATATCATACAGTACATTCACTTACCTTCATTCATGCATCCGAAGATACATAATAATTACTTTACTAATTTACTTTTATATCATACTTTCATACATACGTACATACTTTATTAAGTTCATACTTTATATATTTACCGTCCATTTATCTCAGATATTATCAGGGTTTGATTCCCAGCTAACCGAGTTCACATGGTGGCCGAGAACACCCAGCTCAACTCATTTTCTATCTTATGATAGTGCCTTGCCCAGCTTACTCGTTTCATGGTTCAAATCATGAACTTTTAACCCTTTATCATCATCATTCTTACCCGATTACACCCATCACTATCATGGCTTCAAGATCTATCCCGTTTTAGGCATATAGTTTGGACCTTTATAAGTTCAAAACGTTCTAAGCTAGATCTAGGGTGTATCTTGAGCTGTAAACTATCATTAGATCATTAGGTTCATTTTAAATCTCCAAGTTTGCATTTTTATGAGATATCTAGACCCAATCTACTCTAGGGTCAAGTTTCATAGCAAACCGTCCATAAAAACGTAATCTTTAAGGTCAAGAACATACCTTTATACGTTTGTTAAGTTGCGGCTAGCTTGATTATGGACTTGGATCGTGTATCTAGCTTGAATATCTAGGATCTATAAACAAAAGGTTTGATTTCGGTCTTGGATTCCTCCTCTATCTCTTGCTGCCGATTATGGTAAGTTTGGGTGTGGGTTTTAGGTTTAGAGAGAGAGAATAAGATGGATAAGATAGATGAAAATGGAAAGATTTAGGGTTTAAGGGGTTTTTATACTCCCTTAAGCCCATGGACCCAAGTCCCATATTTTCTTTTTAGTCCATAATTACTCCATCTAATTTACTCACTTATCTTTCTCTCTTAATATTATTTTATTTGCTAACCCAAGTAAATTTTTCCATAATATAATATCAAAATATTATTATTTGAAATTTGGGATGTTACATGTCTTCCCTCCTTAAAGAGGTTTTGGGGACTAAACAAATTCGAGTAAAACTTGCGCATCTCATCCTCAACTTCCCAAGTCGCATCCGATCCCTTGCGGTGCTTCCATATCACCTTTACCAAGGGTATAACCTTATGACGAAGCTTCTTTTCCTTGCGATCAACAATCTCTATGAGTTGCTCAATGTAGTTGTAGTTCAGCTGCTCATCAACCTCGATGTCCGTCAATGGCACGTGAGACGTATCATCAGCTAGACATTTCCTCAAGTGAGAAACATGGAAGGTTGAATGAATTCCCTCTAATTCATTAGGTAAATCCAGCTTATAAGCCACTTCTCCTACACGATCCACGATCAATGGTCCAATGTATCTCGGACTCAACTTTCCCTTCTTTCTAAAGCGAATGATCCCTTTCCAAGGCGAGACCTTGAGCATCACATTGTCGCCAACGTTAAACTCAATCGGTCGTCGCCGCTTGTCAGCATACGACTTCTGCCTGTCTTGAGCAGCTTTCATTCTAGCCTTAATCTGATCGAACTTTGAAGACGTTTCTTAAACAACTTCTAGGCTCCCCATCTTTTCTGACCAATCTCTCCCCAACATACGGGACTTCTACATCGTCTACCATAGAGCATTTCAAATGGTGGCATACCAATACTTGAATGGTAGATGTTGTTATAGGAGAACTCTGCTAGGTGCAGATGATCATCCCAACTTCCGCCAAAGTCTAAAACACAAGCACATAGCATATCCTCAAGAGTTTGGATCGTCCTTTCAGACTGCCCATCTGTTTGAGGATGATACGCCGTACTGTTGTTTAATCTCGTTCCCATAGCTTCGTGGAACTTCTTCCAAAACCTTGAAGTAAACCGAGTATCTCTATCAGACACGATCGATAACGGTACTCCATGCTTAGATACTACCTCTTTAATGAACAAACTTGCTAACGTTTCTGACGAGATAGCCTTTCGTATAGGCAGAAAGTGAGCACTTTTGGTCAAACGGTCCACTATCACCCAGATGGTATCATGATGCTTAGCAGTACGGGGTAGATTAGTTATGAAATCCATGGTGATGTGTTCCCATATCCACTCAGGTATCTCAAGCGGTTGCATTTTCCCATAAGGTTTCTGATGTTCGGCTTTGACTTATAAACAAGTTAAGCACTTACTAACATACTCCACCACATCATTCTTCATTCCAGGCCACCAGTATTCTCTTTTCAGATCTTGATACATCTTTGTAGCTCCAGGATGAATCGAGTATCTTGATTTATGAGCTTCATCTAAGACTCGACCCCAGAGAGCTCCATGGCGTGGAATCCACATACGGTCAAATCTAGTCTTAACACCATGAGTGTTTCCATCAACTCATTCTGCTGGCCGTAAACTCTCTCCTTTTTCACTAACCCTTCATCTACTAACACCTCTGACTGTGCTTTGATGATTTCTTCAAAAAGACTTGAGTTCATATTCTGCTGGTAGGACTTTACTGTTACAATGACTTCCTCATTCTTACGACTTAGCACATCGGTGACCACATTAGCTTTACCAGGGTAGTACTTTATATCACAATCGTAGTCTTTTATCAGCTCTAACCACCTTCTCTGTCTCATATTCAGTTCTTTCTGCTCAAAGAAATATTTTAAGCTCTTATGGTCGGTGTAGATTGTACACTTAGTACCATATAAGTAGTGTCTCCAAATCTTGAGGGCGTGTACAACTGCCGCTAATTCCAAATCATGCGTCGGATAAGTACTCTCATGGACTTTCAACTGTCTAGACGCATAGGCTATTACTTTTCTTCGTTGCATCAACACGCAACCTAACCCACGATGCGAAGCATCGGTGCAAACAACCAGGTCCTCGTCGCCATCGGGTAGAGCAAGGATTGGAGCTTGCGTGAGTCTTTTCTTTAACTCCTGAAAAGCTTCTTCTTGGAACTTTCCCCAACTGAATACTATCGTCTTTCGGGTCATACCGGTCAACGGTGCGGCTATCTTGGAGAAACCTTCGATGAATCTCCTACAGTAGCCAGCTAACCCTAAGAAGCTTCGTATATCAGTCGGATTCTGATGAGTCTTCCAATTCGTTATTGCCTCAATCTTAGCTGGGTCCACGGTAATCCCTTCAGGATTAATCACGTGACCTAGAAATTGCACTTCTCTCAACCAGAATACGCACTTCGAAAACTTAGCATACAACTTCTCTTTCTTCAGAACTTCCAATACTTCCCTCAGATGTTCGGCATGATCAGACTCGCTCTTTGAATAAATTAGAATATCGTCGATGAAAACGATAACTGACTTATCCAACATTGGCCGACACACCCTATTCATCATGTCATAAATGTTGCGGGTGCATTCGTTAGACCGAATGACATTACGAGGAACTCGTAGTATCCATACCGCGTCCGAAACGCTGTCTTAGGGATGTCTGCCTCTTTCACTTTCAATTGATGATAACCTGATCTAAGATATACTCGTGAGAACCAACTTGAACCTTGCAGTTGGTCGAACAGATCATCAATCCTTGGCAAAGGATATCTATTATTTACCGTAAGCTTATTCAGCTCGCGATAATCTATGCACATTCTCATACTCCCATCCTTTTTCTTTACGAATAACACTGGCGCTCCCCACGGGGAAACGCTTGGCCTTATGAAACCCTTATCGAGGAGTTCTTGCAGTTGGGACATCAGTTCTTTCATCTCGGACGGTGCTAGACGGTAAGGCGCTTTCGCAACGGGCTGGGTCCCTGGCACTAAATCTATCTGGAATTCTATCTCTCGCTCCGGTGGCAACTCCGGAATATCCTCTGGGAATACTTCTGGGTAGTCGCGCACAATTGGGACATCTTTCATTTCTTTTGTCTCGGCCGTAGCGTTGACAACATACGCCAGGTAGGCACCGCACCCTCGCCTTAATAAGCCCTCGGCTTTTATCATCGAAATGACGTTAAGCCCAGAACCCTTATCACCATAAACCGTCTCCGCACTACCGGACTTTAACCTTATTATCCTACTCTTACACACTATCTGAGCTTCATACTCAGACAGCCAATCCATTCCCATAACCACATCGAACCCTCCTAAGGTCATAACATAAAAGGTAATATGGAAATCATGTCCCTCTAACTCTATCTTACAGTCCTTAACCATTCTCATTATTTTAACCGAGGTGTCACTAGCGGTTTCTACTATAAAAGTTTCAGACACTCGGCAACATTTCATTTTAGCTAATTTACTAAATGGTGTAGCTACGAAACTTTTGTTCGTACCTGAATCAAATAATACTGAAGCGGAAATACCGTTTACTAAAAACGTACCTGTGACGACATCGGGAATCTGCTTGGCTTGTTCTTGAGTCAGCATGTAGGCTCTAGTCTTTGGCCTTGTTGGTTCAGCATCCTTCTTTCCACTCCCTCCGGCTCCACCATCAGTGCATTCCTTGGCAAAATGGCCCGGCTTACCGCACTTGTAGCATGCGGGTTTTGCAATACAATCGGGAGCATAATGCCCCACCTTTCCACACTTATAACAGGCATTCGATCCCAGCCTACATTCCCCATCATGAGCCTTACCACACTTATAACAAACATCCGATCCTTTTCCCCACTTACACTCACTCCCATGCATCTTTCCACACGTCTTGCACGATCTCTTTTCCCACACTTTCTGCTTCTTATCCTTGGAGTTCTACAACTGAGTACCGGGTCGCTTAGCATGATTGACCCACTTCTTATCTTTCTTCTCTTCTTCCACCACAACATCATCCGTAGCCAGGTCTGCATAAACCATCTCTGCGAGCTCGACAGCAGAGTCAAAGGTAGCAGGTTTACTCGTCCTGACTAGCGTGCGGACTCTCTGTGGCAATCCCCCCACATAGCACTTGATCCTTTTAGCCTCAGTGTTAACAATGCCAGGCACTAACCTAGACATTTGGTTAAACTCGGTGGTATACTCATGATGTGTCATCGTTCCAGCTTTCAAGTTCAGGAACTTCATCTCCGCCTTCTAAACCTCGGCGTCAACACAGAATTTCTTCATAACCAGTTCTTTCAGATCATCCCACTTCATAGCCTTGATTTCCTCTTGACTTTTCCTCTGCTCAATCGATTCCCACCAGTACATTGCCTCATCTTCAAACGATTGGGTGGCATAACCGACAGCTTGATCGGGACGACACTCGCTGATTCGGATAATTTTATCCATAGCGATTATCTATTGAAGAGTAGCGATTGCATCACCCAAACCAGTCAGCTTTGGCGGGTCACATCCTTTAAAGGACTTATAATTGCACCCGCCTCGGCCTCTTTTCCTGTCACCGGCTTTCACAGAATTAACCCCACTCTAGGCCTCCCTCTCTTCCTCCTCATCTCTCCTACCATCACCACCTGCCCCTCCAGTAGTTCTTTCACGGCTTCCAGTAGACCCTCCCGGAGTAATATTCTTCACAGCAGTGGCTATAGCTTGAACAATAGCTGCCTGAATTGCGGGATCCAGTTGAACCCCTTCGTTGTTGACCGGACCTCCTCTAGCTGCACTTCCTTCATCTCTAGTGTGTTGGTGGCTGTCTCAACCGAAGGTTGTTGGGCACGACGAGGCCTACCACGTCGTCCAGTGCGACCTCCCGCTCCCACATTTCCTTCTGTTCCAGCCATTGTATTCTAAAGAGGGAAAACACAAACATCATCACTCAAGGGACTATTTAGTACAAGGATAGTAAGGCTAACAGGTAATAACAGTGGCCAACTGTGATTAGCTGATCAAGTTACTTTACGTGTCCTATATACTTCCCCTTATGAGTCTATTTGTGCTGGTTCTACTTTAAACAATTAGTCAATCAAAGCAATTAATTAATCCTATCCCTAGTATTCACATATCCTTTCATGATCATTTAACATAATCAACTAATCATATATCTTACCTTTGCTGGGCTTGCTTGAGGGACACACGGCATTCTTGAACTGGCATCTTCTTTCTTTTCTTATTTAAATTACATTCTATGTTCGAGTCTAAGCATGTAGGATGCTTAAATCTCTCAAACTTTGCTCTGATACCAACTTGTAAGGCCCCGTTACCGGTAGCCCTACTTTGGACGTTGGATTTACTCATAAACGCAGTTCTAAATATCAGAGTTAATTAAAAACTTTACGTGGAATATAAAACTTTCATAAAACATTAAATATCAATTCATAATCATGTCTTAAAACATTCTTCTTGTCTTTTAAAATCAAAACATAACTTATAAAACATATCAGGTCTTTAGATGCCAGGCTTTATTCTTCTGCCATGTGTCCCGCTCACGCCAGCTGTCGCATCCTACTCACCTGCGTGCATACTAAAAGTCAGCTACGCTGAGTGAGTTCAAGTTAATCATACATCATACAGTACATTCACTTACCTTCATTCATGCATCCGAAGATACATAATAATTACTTTACTAATTTACTTTTATATCATACTTTCATACATACGTACATACTTTATTAAGTTCATACTTTATATATTTACCGTCCATTCTATCTAAGATATTATCAGGGTCTGATTCCTTCCTTTTCTATCTCAGATATTATTAGGGTCTGATCCCTCTTTCTTTTGTCTATCTCAGATATTATTAGGGTCTGATTCCTTTCTTGTCTATCTTAGATATTATTAGGGTCTGATCCCTCTTTCCTTTGTCTATCTCAGATATTATTAGGGTTTGATCCCTTTCTTGTCTATCTCAGATATTATTAGAATCTGATCCCTTTTTACTTCTCTATCTCAGATATTATTAGGGTCTGATCCCTCTTTCTTCATCTTCGATCGTACTATCTTTACATACTCATGCATATACTTTCTTTATTTTTCATTACATACTCATATATCGTACATATATTTATATCATACACATTCATCTTTCATATACATACCTCCCTTGTCAACACGTGCAATATCCGAAGATCGTTCACGTATCGACAAGCTTTCATTCACAATCATATCATAATATCTATCACATAAATCATACATGGCATACACTTACCATTTAAGGTAAGTGTATTAACTATCACATCGAGTATGCACACACCCCCGAAAACATAACAAGAAAATGGGGCTAGAAATTCACCTGGATTCTGCTGCGCTCGCCGTTAATCGTAATTCCTTTCTTTAGTTGGGCATGGCTAACTATTAAATATATATCTTGTTAATTAACCGCATAATTTATTTAATTTGGTATTTTAGTTAACCCAACATCTATCTAAATTGGACTTGTTGGCTAAACTCAAGATAATGGGCTTGGTTTGTTTAAATACGCATGGGCTTGAACTCATGGACTGAGCTAAGTCAGGCTCAACAGCCCATCATAACTGGGTTCAAGCCCAACTGTCCATTCAGCCCAAACCCATCAGAGAGCTGGCCGAGAACTTCTTTGGCAGAAAACTCAGTGTTGATCGAGAACCCTTATGGATTGACCGAGATCCCTTCCTAACCGAAAACCCATGTTTTCGGCCGAGACTCTGACCGAGAACACAAGGTTGCCGAGAACTTGGGTTGACCGAGTTCCCATTTCGGCCGAGAACCCTTGGAATTCTTGCTAACCGAGTTCACATGGTGGCCAAGAACACCCAGCTCAACTCATTTTCTATCTTATGATACTGCCTTGCCCAGCTTACTCATTTCATGGTTCAAATCATGAAATTTTAACCCTTTATCATCATCATTCTTACCCGATTACACCCATTACTATCATGGCTTCAAGATCTATCCCGTTTTAGGCATAAAGTTTAGAACTTTATAAGTTCAAAACGTTCTAGGCTAGATCTAGGGTGTATCTTGAGCCGTAAACTATCATTAGATCATTAGGTTCATTTTAAATCTCCAAGTTTGCATTTTTATGAGATATCTAGACCCAATCTACTCTAGGGTCAAGTTTCATAGCAAACGTCCATAAAAACGTAATCTTTAAGGTCAAGAACTTACCTTTATACGTTTGGTAAGTTGCGGCTAGCTTGATTATGGACTTGAATCGTGTATCTAGCTTGAATATCTAGGATCTATAAACAAAAGGTTTGATTTCGGTCTTGGATTCCTCCTCTATCTCTTGCGGCCGATTATGGTAAGTTTGTGTGTGGGTTTTAGGTTTAGAGAGAGAGAATAAGATGGATGAAAATGGAAAGATTTAGGGTTTAAGGGGTTTTTATACTCCCTTAAGCCCATAGACCCAAGACTCATCTTTCCTTTTTAGTCCATAATTACTCCATCTAATTTACTCACTTGTCTTTCTCTCTTAATATTATTTTATTTACTAACCCAAGTAAACTTTTCCATAATATAATATTCAAAATATTATTATTTGAAATTTGGGATGTTACAGGAAGTGAAACAAAAAACCAGAAAAATCAAAACTAAATCGAAATGAAATTAAAACCTGGAACCGGATTGAATCCGAAAACCGAATATATTGAAACTGAATGGAAACGAAACAACCAAAATCGAACCGAACCTTACTGAATTTAACAAAAGCCATTATTGTAGCATATAAGTTTTTATGTTTCGACTTATGTTTATATATTTGCAGTATAAAAATGAGAGGTCGAATTAGTTGAAGAACACTTGGAAGGTGATGAACTGAAAATACGTAAGAGAAATATACAACAAAGAGTGCTCTTAAAAAGTTGTGTGTTTTTCAATTTTATGTGAACAGTTTTCCTTTTTGGTAAAAAAATAGATGTTCACCTGTTCATTTACAATGTTGCTTTGAAACTTGTTATATCTAATGAGTTTTATTCGTAAAATTTATTTACATTTAAGTTTGTTTCATATTTGAGTGTATACTTTTGTCAGGTGAAATTTGTTTTTGGTTTTGAAGTGAATAAATGGTATTCGTTATTTAATAAAACTCGTTTCTACCATTGACAATTGGTGTTTTATATAGTATCAATTTGGGTTATTAATTTGGTGTTTCTTCATTGGCGCCATCCGTGCATAAAGCTAGAACTTTATTTTTCTCCAGTTTTTTCAAACTTCCAAGATGGTTAGAGAAATCCCGGTAACCACAACCCCAGCTACTGGGGGGAGTACCGGCAACATGATTTTTACAAACACTACCCCGGTTACCCAAGCCGGGGCAAGTGAAGTAAATTTTACGAACACTACCCCAGTTACTCATGCTGGGGCAAGTGGAGTAAATGATCGCCTACTGGGATCCACCGATACCCAGGTTGAGAAACGAAGATTCCGCCACCAAACTCTCAAAGAAGTTAAGGCATGGGCGGAGGCACGACAAAAGGAATTCCAGGCTGAGTTGGACGAACGCTTGCGTTCCGTACAACAGGCCGACGAATTCGAATACTTGGATGATTCGGAGGAATCCGACTCCGACGCGAACCCTCGCCATAGGGCAAAAGGGAAGCGTAAGGAAACGGATTCCCAACAGAAAAGGCATTTTGGACAAGCCTTCAAACCAAAAAGCACAGGTGGAAGTCCACGAGACTTCACCAAAACATTCAGACCAAACATTGCAAATGCAGGAACGTCCAAATTTGCAAGGGACATTGCGGAAGCAATTGCCCCGAAAAGTGCCAAACAGATGCCTAACATAGGCACATACGACGGTATATCTGATCCAGACGATCATTTGAACAGGTTCATAGCGGGGGCAACCGTCAGCAATTGGACGGAACCCACGTGGTGTTACATGTTCCAAATGACGCTTGTTGGGGCTGCGAGAGCTTGGTTTGATCGTCTACCGGTCAATCACATCTATGACTGGGCAGACTTCCAGCAGAAGTTTAGCCAACACTTCAGCCAGCAACGAAAGTATACTGAGGAGCAATGGACAATCCTCAAATGTATACGAGAAGAAGATGAATCTCTGCCAAACTTCATCACTCGTTTCAACTCAAAGAAGCTAAGTTTGGGCAATATCAGCGAAGATCTTGTTCGCGCTGCCTTCATCCAGGGCGCGCATGACCCAGAGCTCATCCGCACCCTAACGGGTAAAGATGGTATGCCATCCACATGGGATGCCATCATGACAGCGGCAAAACGCTACGCGGAAACGGAGAAGCAACTGGGAAGGGATCTCCCACAAAGCACAAACCTCTACACTCAGAGGACGAGAGAAGACAACGTCCTCACCGCCCGACTGAATAAAAAGCGAAAGCAAGGCATTTGGCAGTCAAGGGTAAACTTTGACACCCCATCCGGCTTGCAACATCGATTGGGCGGAAAGGACAATATACAGCCGCACCGGAACTCCAGATGGACGCCACTCACCAAAAGTGTCGCTGAGATATTCGCCACTGAAGGGCTCCCATGGCCAAAGCCTCCAATAATCCGACATCGTCACGATGCTGATCGGAGCAAATACTGTGACTTTCACAGGACCAAAGGCCATAACACTGAAGAATGCACAGACGTGAAGGACATGGTCGAAGCATTCGTCAGAGATGGGACGCTGTCGCACCTCGTGGCGCAATAAAAGCTGAGCAGGCGGGTGCGTATGGAACCCCAGCTGGGGAAAACGAATAAAACTTCCAGCTTCAATGTCGAGACTACATGCTGCGTAAAGAACGAGATCCCGAACCAGGTGCGTATCGGCTCGATGGCACTCCCATCCCAACATGGAAGGGAGCTCATTTACACAGTTTGCATGTAAATCAATTCCAATTTGTATAGAAAAGGCCAAGAGCCACTTCTAATGGAAATGATTCTCTTAAAAACATAGAAGCAGATGACTTTACATTCATAGTTTTTTGAACATTAATATGCCGATTTTCACCACACATTACGTGAAGTCGTTGCGTGGGAAGGCGGTCCTACCCGCACGAACCCAATAACAGGAGAAAACCTTCACGCAGGTCAGTTGAGGGAAAAAAGTTCACCCCAAAATGAAAGTGTCGGTCTATCCGCACGAATCATAATGAGGGAACTGAACAATAACCTATCAACAACCGCGCGTCGAACGTTTAAACTATGCAACACTAGTGACGGCACACATTACGTGAAGTCGTTGCGTGGGAAGGCGGTCCTACCCGCGCGAACCCAAAAGCGTGACAAACCTTCACACAGGTCAGTCATTGGTAAACATTGGCTATCCCACTAAATGAAAGTGCCGGTCTTAATCGCACAAATCATGAAGGGAAACCAAACCTATTGACAACCGCGCGTTGAACGGTTAATCATGAGAAACCTACACGCAGGTCAGATATGGGTAAAGTTTTGCCATCCTACTAAGTGCAAGTGACGGGCCTACCCGCACAATCACGAAAGAGGAAGCGAAACTTCACACTTATCAACCACGTTCAAAGGTTAACTTATCCTCAAGAATGAGAAAGACCTACACGCAGGTCAGATGAAGGTTAAAGTTTAGCCATCCTACTAAGTGCAAGTGACGGTTCCACCCGCACAATCACGAAAGAGGAAGCAATACTTTAACCCTTGTCAACCACGTTCACAGGTTAACTTATTCTAAACACTTGGAAAATTGCTAATATAAACTAAGCATGCAAGTCATAAGTTTATAATGCAAGGAACCCAAAGAAGGAAATAACAATCTTATACGCAAAAAGATTTACATTTCACAATGATATATTACAACAATGGCCGGGTAACTACCCGCCTAAAAAAGAATAAATCTATACAAAGCTATCTATACAAAGCTATCCTAGCAGTGGGAAGGGATCTTAAAGATCAAGCTTCAGGGCCGCTTCCACTTGGACCCGCTCCGTCTGAGGAACGGGATGGTTAAAGAAAAGCTTTGAGGACAGCTAACCCGTCATCAGCAGCGGCTACTTCATTCACCTTCTCCACCACTGGATGCGGGAAGGCGGCGTACTGGTTCACTGCTTGGTCATAAGCAGCTTCGGTATCAACATTGAATAAAGGGAAGTTGGAGGGCGGGAAGCCTCTCTCAACAAACCCTAGACCAAGCAGGAAACCAGCCCTCTCCCCATCCTCATGAGAAGCGTTGAGGGCTGCGCTCATCGCATTGTCGTAAGAGGTCTCTGAAAAGACCCGACGCACAACCTACAAAGAGAATATACAAGTGTTAAAACTGTTACAAAGAAGAAAGCGTAAAGACAGTTAAAAGTACCCGAGGCAACGCTTCTCGAAGCAGCCATTGGAGGGCAGCTTGAGCTTCATCACGGGCGCGTTCGGCTTCGCTTTTGTTTAGATCGGCAAGTAACACTTCCTTTGCGGCAGCCTCTTCGACGCCCTTAAGCTTCCGCTCGGCTTGGTCTAGCGCCCCCCTCTGGTCAAGGATCTCCTGGAGCTTTTTGGCATCTTCCATTGCCAAGGCGTCATAAGCCTGCTGAAGAGCCTTTAATTTGCATTTAAGCTGCTCATTCTCTTCACGAAGAGGCTCAGCAGCAGCTTCAGCCTTAGCAGCCCTCTCGGTTGCGTTTCGCGCAGTCTCCTTAGCCAGCCGAAGCTGTTCATTAACAGCTTGGGCAGCCTTGGAGCGGGCCTCGAGTCGCGCCTGAACTTCAACCTCGAGGGCCTTGAAGGCCTTCTCCTTATCGGCAGCAGCTGCGGCCAGCTGTCGGTTCTCCTCCCGGAGAGCCCGCGTTTCAGATGCGTCTTTGGCGCGAGCTGCTCTCAACTTGTCGTTTTCACGACAGAGCAGCTCGACGCGCGGCTGCATCCGGGCTTGGAGAACCCGAAGCTCATTGGTTAGTCTACCCTCCTGGTAGCTAGCCATGGCTTCCCCCAACGCACCCTGAGGAGCAGCGTGGCGAGCCCAGTCCACGCACTCCACAGGGGTACGAAGGGTTGTTCCTCGGCGTATGTTCCATCGTGGAACATACACTTCATTGGAATCCGACACTGCAAAAGAAAGAAAGCAGTTAGGAAAAGATGAAAACTATGTGCAAGAGCCAAAAGAATCCTACGTACCTGTAGGATCAATGACAGGCCGATAGCCGCCAAACCCATCACCCGAACCTAAAGGAAATCCATCCAATAGGTCGGGCAGACGGGAAGGTAGCAGAGATCGGCGGGAAGCCATGCGCGTACCTGATGGTCCGGCCATCGGTGCCGGTGGCGCTGGCGCTGGCATGGTGGCAGTTGCCGTTGTCGCCGTCGTCGTTGCCGGGATCGCCGCCTCAGACTCAGCAGCAATAGTCACCGCCGGCTCTGTGAAGGATGCTGTAAAAATAGCACTCACGGCCGGCGGCGACGTCATCTCGACTGGAACAGCCTGCTCAGGAGCAGTTGAACCAGCGGATGCAGGCGTAGACACCTGGGTCGACGCCTCAGGTAGGCTGACCGAGCCTACCATCATTGGCGGAACACTCTGCGCTCCACCCTGGAATGCGTCAACATCCACGCCTGCGTAAAGAAGAAAGTGTTAGATAAATTATTATCTACAAGACAAGAATTTATGGTACTTACGGGTTTTCTTGAGCCTGAACGTACGGACGGGCGGGGAGGAACCCGATGGAGCCGGCCTCTTGGTACCGGTCACCGTCGTCGTCGCTGCCTCTCCGGAGGAAACAGCTGTAACCTCCGGAGCAGTGGTCTTCTCACCAACGGGGTTCCCCGCCACCTTTTCTCTATCTGACTCGGAGTCAGATAGAACTACCGGATCGGCTGTGGAGGCCTTCTCCTTCCCTTTCCCGCCGGCAGCCTTCCTCTTCCGCACCAACGGGGGAGCATCTGAGGATTCCTCATCAGAAGACAGGTTAGGAACTCCGGCAGCAGATACAGCATTGAGGGATTGGGGATAGAAGATCGCCTTACCTGGCCGCTGGTGGCTCAGGATCTCATGGCCCTGCGGGTAGACCTCCACAAACCGATCCGCAGTCTGCTCCAGGATGGGCAACTCGCCCTCGTCTAGAGCGCGAGTACCCATCCGCGCGGGACCATCCGCCTTCCGCGGGTACAGAAGCGACCCCAAATCGTTCCCCTCTGAAAGAAGAAAAGTTAGAAGAAATTATAAATCAAACAAAAAGAGGCGAAGCATACCGTAAGGAAGAAAGTTCGAACCGTATTCGAGGACGATTGGGATCTTCTGCGCATCAGCCTCCTTCCATACCCGGCTCATCCCTAACATGACCATCCCGGACTCCGGAAACCGGAAAACCGGAGACTGGATCCGGGATATCCTCGAGAACCATTCCGCCTCCTGGTAATTGACGGCGTGAAGGCTCGAGATTGCTTGGCCATTCTTAAATTTCATGGCAAGGGGGACGGCGCGGGCAGAGATGTAGAAGAACTCCCTCTTCCACGCGCGAAGGCTACGCTCGGTCGCGCATATCTTCAAACCCTTAATACGGGTTGTCAGGGAGTACCACCCCTGGATGCACCTCCAAGTATAGAAGGTCATCAGACGGTCCACATGGGGCTCGATGCCCAAAATCCGGCACACCCACTCGAAGTGGCGAATCTTGGCGATCGCCATGGGGTGCAGCTCGGTCAAATGAACACCGTGCCTCTCGAGGACACGGTAAACAAACTTTGTCAATGGGAATCTAAGATTCCCATAGATAAAGAATGCAGCATAGACCCCGATCTTGCCTCTGGGGGCATCGAACACGGTCTGATGGGATTCAGGAAACTCAGGCTCGAGGTGATCGAGCATGAACTTCCTGACAATATACCGGTATTGATCACCGGGTAGAGCACACTGGCACTCACCAGCAGTACTTCGGTCGCCAGCAACAGCTTCGGCATCATGAGACATCTTGCAGAAAACGATTTCGGGAAAATGCTTGCCTGAAAAGGAAAAGTATTTACCGGAAATCGCTAAGAAGAGAAGAAGAATGAAAGGTGTGAATTACAAACAGCCCTCTCCCCCTTTATATAGTAATCGCAATTAATGCGGTGAATTTAATGCGGAAGAGAGAGAAATCAAAGGTGCAATGAAACTGTGACGCGTGGCAAAAAGCAAGCTGGCAACAGCTGTCAAAAGGACGTGTGCCAGTATTTTCGCGGCCACGCGCCCGAAAAATCGCGCCCACGCGCCTGGAAAACCGTCTGGAATGACCATATAATGTCACGTCGCCATAACTTCCTGCACATCCTGACACAGTCAGAAGAAACCGTCGCACGACGTTTCAGAGGTTTGGACTGTTCCTATCTTTCCACCAACCTTTCGAATTTCAAAATTCAAAATTTAAAAATATTAAAAAGTAAGCGGGAAAATACCCCTTACCCTGGCAAACAAGTAACCGTAAGACGGATGCGGGTACAGTGTAAAGGCAAAACCCTTCACATACCTAGCACCCGCAGGGAATTGAAGCCAAATATTCCTTGGCAAACAAGTAACCGTAAGACGGATGCGGGTACAGTGTAAAGGCAAAACCCTGCACATACCTAGCACCCGCAGGGAATTGAAGCCAACTTTGGCGAACAAATAACCGTAAGACGGACGCGGGTACAGTGTTAAGGCAAAACCCTTCACATACCTAGCACCCGCAGGGAATTGAAGCCAAATGTTCCTCGGCAACCAAGTAACTGTAAGACGGGTGCGGGTACAGTGTAAGAGCAAAACCCTTCACATACCTAGCACCCGTAAGGAATTGACGCCAGGAATACCTTGGAAGTAAAGTAACCGTTAGACGAGCGCGGGTACAGTGTTAAGGCAAAACCCTTCACATACCAAGCGCCCCGCTGGGAATTGAAACCAAGAAGGATCTTCTGGGCAATGCTTGCGGAAACGGAAATAACATCCCCGCATAGCAGGAACGTCGAGAACTACGTTGTTGGAAGCTCCAGGATGGAATTGGTGGTTTTAACATAATTGATCACTATGTTCAAAACAACCAAAACCTCATGGAGAGGCCACACAAGAGGGACTCAATGCTCCTGACTTGCGAGGAGATTACAGACCTACCCGCATCATACCCAAAGACCAAGCAGGAAACTCGGGAATTTCTGCAAGTGACAAGGACTTCCGCGGGAAGAATTCCCATGGAAAACCTTACAAAAACCCTTTTCAAAACCCTTTGCTTAAGTCCAAAAGTTCACCTCACTTTATTAAACACGCATGAGAAGAACATTGGACTGGGGGGACTTGAAGAGGTAGGTCCCAGCAGAGCCCAGTTGGACCCGCAAGACTCACCTTAAACAGGGACGTCTGCGCAGAAACCAACTAGATCCGCAGGACCAACCATGCTCAGAGACGTGACGTCCTTACGCGTGGTACGCAAGCTGGTCCCGCAGGAAATGCCTCCCAATGGTGAAGGACTCCGCCTGTTCCCGCAGCCTCGGATACAAGCCATTAGGGAAGGCCACCCGCGCAGCAAGGCTACACGCACAAGGCACTTAGCTCTCAATCACTCAGTGTCACCTGAAGGAATGAGCGAAGCCGGGAACCATCCCGCATAAGGGCGAGAGGGGGAATACTCCCGCCCAAAGAAGCCAGTCCGTATACTGAAGGATCTTTCACTGTACCTGACGAGGTATGGGCAAAAGATCTGATCAGAGATACGACAGCTCACTGACACAGTATGGCGAGCAGCATGCTCCTGTACTGTCACTATTGGCCGCTGCCTACTCACCAACTCCTGCCACCCCACGTGCATGGCCGCCAGTTGGTGGAAAGGGAATAGTACACAGCAGGCCTGGTCGCTGTCAGCCACTCCCTACCCACCAACTACTAGCAAGGCACGTGCGTAGGCCTCAGTTGGTAGAACAGGAACACTGTTGCAGCCGGCCACACCTCCTTGGAAACCTACCTTCGGCTATAAATACCACAATGGTATGATCTATTATCATCTTATCACATTATAATCATAATATACCTGATATCTGCTCTAGCAATCTCTTAATATACTTTTATATTTAAAGAGCAATCTAGTCTGATTCTCACGCCTGAGGGTGGTCACAAGGAGGAACCCCCCCTTCTCAGTGACGAGCTCACGGTGTCTGTTTTGCAGGTTATCAGAAGAACCATCTTCCAAGGGCCTAACCCCTCGTGGGAAACATCATTCATAACCCCCAGATTACCCGTAATCCGCCCGGGGTTCGTTTAGTGTTTCTTCAGTTTCATATTTGAGTGTATACTTTTGTCAGGTGAAATTTGTTTTTGGTTTTGAAGTGAATAAATGGTATTCGTTATTTAATAAAACTCGTTTCTACCATTGACAATTGGTGTTTTATATAGTATCAATTTGGGTTATATATGACTAGAGGTGCACAAACCGGGTTCAAATGGAAAACCCGAACCGGTTCCAAACCGGTTTTTTCACACCGGGTTGTAAAATGGCACCGGTTCCAATCAAGAACCGGTTCGGTTCCCGACCCGAACCGATGCCCTGATATGCGAACTTTTAAGAACCGGGTAGGGTATGAACCGGAACCGGTTTTTACGTAAAAACCGGTTCCACCGGTTTTTTTTGAAATTTAAATATTAGAGCCGTTAGGAACCGGTTCCAACGGCTATATAGCCGTTTTTGATCGTTGGAACCGGTTTTTTAACTATAAATAGGTATTTTCTTACTATAAATAGCAAGGTTTGTTTGTTTACTTGTTAAACCACTTCCAAAACTATAAAACACACTCCAAACCACAATTAACCTTAAACCGACAACAAATGACAACAAAAACACTCTTCTTAGCCTTGTTGTTAGTTTTTTTGATGGGTGCCATAATAATATTTAGTTGGATGGTCGGGTAAAGGAACGGGTTTGCTAAAGGAGTAGTATTTTAGTTTGTTTTTGAGTTTGGTGGTGAAACAAGTAATGAAAACAAGTTATATATAGGTTTGGGCATCAAAAACCGGTTCCAACGGCTATATTACCGTTGGAACCGGTTCCAACGGCTAATCGGTGTCTAAAAAACCGGTTCCAACGGCTATATTACCGTTGGAACCGGTTCCAACGGCTAGTTTGACTTTTGTTTGACCCTTCAAAAAAACCCGTCGGAACCGGTTTTTCCGGGTACGAACCGAACCGGTTCCAATTAAGAACCGGGTTGGAACTGGTACTGACATACAAATAGGAGAACCGGGTACGATTTTCGGGTACAAAAATACCCAAACCGGGTATTGTTCCAACCGGGTTGGAACTGGAACCGGTTCCGGTTCGGTTCCACCACTTAGGTTCCGGAACCGGTTTTTTTGTGCACGTCTATATATGACCACATTATCGTTTTGCAAGCCGTTTTTGGATTCCGCTGCATCGCGCGGGTTTCCACTAGTATATATGTATACATAAAACCTCGCCCCCACCCTAAGTATATGTAAGATTGGTTTCACTCTGCACACTAGAAAACTGTTTTCCTTGTTATATGGGGTTTATGTTTCTCGTGAAAGCCCTTGTAAGGGTGAGCATAGTGTTGCAAATGCGTATGGAAATGCTTTACCCTAGGTTTTAATGTTGTATTTATAATGTTGCAAATTGTGACCAAACAATATATTTTTCACCCACATGTTAATTCGATGGCGTCGGTCTAAGGGGGAGATTGTTGGGTCTTATATTTTAGACCGACTCATCGAATTAATATGCGGGTGAAAAATATATTGTTTGGTCTCAACCAAAGGTGGATGGCTTGAAGACCAAGTCATACTAGACTAGTATAATAAGATGTTTTTATTCATTTGTCTAGTATGATATAGCGTATTGAGTGAGATCTAGGGTTTAAACCCTATGAGAGAGTCTCCTCCTTGGGATGAGCTCTCTCAGGGTGGATGATATTTCTTGTGTATGTATGAATGTATGCATGAGTGGTTCATCTTTATTAGAATCATTCATATAATGATATCAATATACCATTTCTATCTTGTTAGTGTTTCGATTACATATATGTGTTCATCCTACTTTATTGATTATTGTTAGTCGAATTAGGCTCTCTACCAATACATCTCATCCATCCAAATATCATTCAAGAGTGAATACGAGAGAGACTCGATCCTACCCTAGATTCGATCTCCTCCATTAATACCAATTATTCACGCTTCTGCACAAGGGCTTAGGTTTTGTCAAATTGGGAATGTAAGTATATCAATTGGTGTTGGAGGTGAGTTTTGGGCAATTGGTGGTAATGAAGTGTTGACTACTGGTGGTCGAGGTGGAGTTTTGACAATTGGTGGTGATGAAGTATTGACTACTGTTGTGGTAGTTGGGGTTTTGACAATTGGTGTTGAAATCTTAACTGGTGAAACCAGGAAGACCTGCTTTCTTGATGTATTCTTGGAATACCTAACATGACTTAAGCTAAATGATGGAGAAGTGGCTGCCATAACTGGGATGGGAGGTGCTTAAGGGTCAGTGGGTTGGCCTTCCATGTTAATGGGACGAGCTTGAGGATTATTGGGCTCCGCCGCCTTTGGGTTACTGGTCTTGCCTGACTTTGGTTTGGTTATCCTTTTGATTGGAACATATATGATCAAATGTTCAGATGCAGTTACCAAGGAAGCCATCTCCTGCACGGATGCACTACACTATCAATATTAAACAATTTCACACGTCCATCACCGGGTATCATGGCATACAACCATAAATATTCCTTCTTTTCATATGAACCATAGTCGATTGCATAAACAAGTATCTCAAAAAAGGATAGCTTATCAACATTTAACTCTAATGAAGTAGTATTTACATTACCAGCATACTTTAGCTTCAGAGGTTCGACCTCAAATTACCCACCTATCTTGAAATCGATGATAATGTTATCACCCATTGAAGATCAATGGTGCTAGGGTTTGGAGTGAAAGAAAAGACATGAAGAAATTAGGGCATGGAATGATCATATGATTGAGGTGAGAGTGAGGGTGAGCGATCGATTGAAGAAATTAGGGCTTGATTTAGGTTAACAGATCGATTTATTTCATCCGCTATGCCATTATCCAAGTGGCTTTAATAAAACTTTTTTAATTAATGACAACTTAGCGGCCCATCATCATCCCCATCAGCCGGTTAAGAGACAACTCAGCTGCCACGTCACAAAAACTAACGGCCGGTTAAGTATCCATTAGTTTTTCACCCATATGCGTAGTTGGGATTGTTTTTTGCCGTTTTAATAGCTGAGACTTATTTTGCCAATCGGGCATAGTTTGGATTACACAAAGCCAATATTCCTAAAAGAACATGTAATACGGAAGATAAAAGACAATGCTCTTTTATATATAAAGGAGACCCATGTATGTATATCGATATGCACATCGATGTAAAGTCATTACCCACTCATATGGACTACTAATTAGGTTGTTAATTAACTTGACAAAATAACATTATTTTAAATAAAGAATAGTCAAGATTTTAATTATATTACTTGCCACATGTTATAGTTAAATGTTATTCTTTAAGATTTTAATTATATTACTTGCCACATGTTATAGTTTCCATTAAATGTTAACTAACTGTGTTGTATTTGGTGCGTTGCGTCGGGCATGTTGGTAAAACCTGTGCGGTGATAAAACACAAGCGTTATCAGTCCAAGGCGTTGAAGCGTTAATTTGATGTGAATTCGATCGGTTTCGACTACTCTTTGTAAAGGAGTGTGATGATATGGTAAAATCAACCTCACAAGTATTGAGGGATTATATTCCTTTATTAACAAGATACATAAATCTCTTCACAACCAAAATAAAGAGGAAACAAAACATTATACAAAATTAACAATATTCTCTTAATTATTCTTTTATACCCCCCTCAATCGAAAGTGTGGCGGACCAAGTCGTAGCATGGCACGAAAAGCTTCAAAAGGTGCACGCGGAAGACTTTTTGTAAAGATGTCAGCCACCTGAAGATTAATAGGAACGAAGCGCGTATACAATTAACCCGAAGTAACTAACTCTCGAATGAAATGATAATCCAAGTCAATGTGTTTAGCACGCTTATGAGAAACTGGATTTTGAGTCATGAAGAGAGCGCTTTTATTATCACATAAAATAGTAGGCCGATCCGGAGGCAAAGCATTAAGTTCCTGTAGTAAATGAGTAATCCAAACTAGTTCAGCAACTGTATTTGCCATTGCCCGATATTCAGACTCACAACTTGATCTAGTGACGGTGGGCTGTTTCTTTGCACTCCATGATACTAAGTTACTGATGGTCAGTTAATTTGTATATGTTTTAGTTCGTTTATTATTTAGTTTTAATTGTTTATTCTAGAACTTTCGATACTTTATACGTGTGTTATTGGATTTCAGGTCACAGGTGTTAAAGTACTTAATATGGACCTATTGTGACACGGAATGAAGACCCGGGATGTCCAGCACGCGGAACGATGATTATTATTGAAGATTGCTGGTAACAAGACCGATCACGGTACGTGATGGGCTTGCTGAGGAACCATCGTGTACCACGATGGGTGATTAAGTGATGTTGACTTTCTGGTCAATCGCGTTAAAGAC
This sequence comes from Bidens hawaiensis, assembly GCF_021521415.1. Classification (NCBI taxonomy): domain Eukaryota; kingdom Viridiplantae; phylum Streptophyta; class Magnoliopsida; order Asterales; family Asteraceae; genus Bidens; species Bidens hawaiensis. The sequence goes on from NW_027491017.1 coordinate 3,751,439, forward strand.
TCCATCGCGATACGTGATGTTGACTTTCTAGTCAATCGCGATACGCGATTGACCATTAAAAACCCCATCGCGTATCGCGATGGGGGGGTAGACGGGAAAATTAGGTTATATCATACTATTCACCAACAAAGAACCCTAACTCCATTTTGACGAAGCAAAGGCGATTCTAGCGGTCCATACAGGCGATTTTGACCATCATAGCTTGTGCCAAGACCTTCCGCATGATCCATATCCTCCGTATCGAAGATTTGATGATGTCAAGGGTCGGCTAATCTCCTAGAATCGCACCCGGGATGTATAGTTTGTAATCTTTACAGTTTTTCTCATGTGATTAAGAACACTTGTGTATAATTATTGATGATTGATATATGATTATTGATGTTTGGTATTTCTGTGTGTTCAGACGGTTTAGGTTTACGTTAGTCTGAACGATCTATTAACAGTTGCTAGATAATTAATCATATAGTTGTTTGGTTTGATTGAATACGATAAAACATACAATTGCCCTTAACTGAGTCACACTAGCAAGGACTGTTTGATAACCAGTGCCGTGTGTAAAGTAATTGTTGATGTCTAAGGTTTTGTCTGATTGATCAGTTTTTAGTTAATCGTTAATAATTAATCTGTTAGGTTGCATGAGATAACTGTTGGTTGCTTACTTGAATTCCCGGGTGTGATTTGCTTTGTTAACTGCTTAATACTCGTTTACTTGTTCGTTTCTTAGTTCTCTAAATTCACTTAAATTGCTTGTGTGATCAGCACTAAACACTAGTACTTCATAATATTAAATCTGTACACGAATTGCATTGACCACATACTCCTTGTGATACGATACCCTACTTGCTCTAACTATTTAGTTAAATTAGGTTTTTGATTGACTTAAATGACGGTCATCAGTTACCACCCAAAAATATTGAGTAGCCATAAGTAGATCGACGTGTCTTAAGACAACGAGCCCAATCAACATCAGAGTATCCAACCAAGGATGACTTATGTGGACGACTAAAAGTAAGACCGAATGAGAGAGTGCCCTTCACATAATGAAGAATGCGTTTGACCGAATTGAAATGGTCAACAGTCGGAGCATGTAAAAACTGCGATACCTGATTAACATCATAAGAAAGATCGGGTCGAGTGATTGTTAAATAATGCAAAGCACCAACCAGTGAGCGAAATAGTGTAGGATCAGAATACGGTTCCCTAGTCGAGATAAAAGACTCGTGTGGTGCCAAAGGAGTGGCAATCGGTTTCGCGTCAAATAACCCAGCCCGTTTTAATATATCTGTTGCATATTTGGACTGAGTAAGAAAGATCCCGGTATCTGTATAAGCAACTTCAAGTCCTAGGAAATAATTTAGATCTCCAAGATCTTTGGTAGCAAACTCACGGTCGAGCCGGGAGATGAAAGCTCCAATAAAGGATTCATTATTACCTGTTAAAATCAAATCATCCACATAAACTAACAAATACATGATGTAACCATCTCGACGATAGACGAATAAGGAAGTATCGGCACGGCTAAAGTTAAAACCGTAGGATATGAGAAACGAACTCAAGCGCTGAACCACGCACGCGGAGCCTGCTTTAGACCGTACAATGCCTTAGATAATTTGCACACATGATTAGGAAACTTAGGATTAATGAAACCCGGTGGTTACACCATAAAAGCGGTTTCGTTTAAGTGACCATTTAGAAATGCATTTTTGACATCAAGTTGGTGAAACTTCCATTCATTTAAAATAGCAAGCGAAAGAATGATGTGGACGGTGGAGGCTTTTACAACGGGACTGAACGTATGTGAGTAATTAAGACCCGGTATTTGAGTGAAGCCTTGTGTGACCAAACGTGCTTTGTAGCGCTCAATCGACGCATTGGAATGGTATTTGATACGATAAACCCACTTAGAGCCAAAAACATTTGCGGATTGTGGTTGCGGAACCAAGGTCCAAGTTCTATTGTGATGCAAAGCAGTGAGTTCTTCATTCATTGCTTGTAGCCATTTCGGGTCCTTAGCCGCGGTTTTGAAACCACGGGGTTCGGTGATGGCGGTTAATGCAATATGAAGAGAGTGAGTGGTAAGTGATGCCAAATTAACGATATGTTTGGGTTTAAAAATGCCAGATTTAGATCTAGTGGTCATTAGATGGGTAGATGTGGTAGACTCGGCGGGAGTGTTGATGGAATTATGAAGGACTGACGGAGGTTGGCTGGGATTGGCTGGTGGATCAGATTGGGTCAAGGAAGGTGGGCTTGGTGGGTTCAAGTTAAAGGGTGAAGATGGAATATTTGGTGACTGATCTGGTGGGTTTAAGGATGGGTCTAGAATAGATTTTGAGTTAGGCTCACATAGTGTGTATGGATCGATTGTAGTGAGGTTTATGGGTTGAGTGGAAGATGGTGTAGGTGAGTCTAGTGAATTTTTGAAGGGTAGTGGTGCATCAGTTTGTAAGGTGGGTGAATTTTGGCTAAAGGACCTGAAATTTCATCCAAAAAGTGATGATGTCAAGTTTGGATATGCTAGAAACATCAGTTGCCCCTTTAAATGGAAATACCGTTTCATTAAACCGATCGTGCTGTGTTACATATATACGAGAAGTAGTTGGGTCCAGACACTGGTACCCTTTTTATTGTGAGCTATAGCCAATAAAGATGCACGGTATACTTCGCGGTGCAATTTTGTGTTTTGAGGAGCCCCGCGAATATGGAAAAACTTGGCAACCGAAAACACGAAAATTTGCATATTACGGTTTATGACCGAATAAAACTTGAAATGGAGATTTGTTGTCCAATAATGATGCGGGGAGCCGATTAATAATATAGGTTGCCGATGTAAAAGCTTCTACCCAAAAATGAGCCAGAACGTGTGCATTAAATAGCATGGCAAGGCCTGTCTCAACAATGTACCTATGTTTTCGCTCCGCGCGCCCATTTTGTCGAGGCGTATATGGACACGAAAACCGATGAAGAGTGCCATTATCTTCTAAAATTTTTCGAACTGTGTGATTGACAAATTCTGTGCCACCATCACTTTGAAAAACCTTGGTCTTCCGTGCACATTGTGTTTGAACAAGCTTGATGAATATAGGCAATATCGTAGAGAAACCTGTTTTGGTTTTTAGTGGATAAAACCACATGAACCTGGAATAATCATCAAGAAACACCACATAATACAAATAACCATCTTTAGACCCAATAGGTGATGGTCCCCATAAGTCGCAATGTATAAGATCCAACGGATGCGAAGACCGTTTTAAATTAACATCAAATGAGAGTTTTTGACCCTTTGCAAGTTGACAAGAAACACAAATGTTTGGTTTGGGCAAAACCGAAGTAACATTTATAGCCCCCAACTTATTTAAAATGGAAATACAGTCAAAATAAACGTGTCCTAAACAAGCATGTCAAAGTTCATAAGATGCCTGACTCGAAACTGTAGCAACCAAGGCTTGTAGAATGTCTTTTAACACATAAAGACCATTTTCACAAACTCCTTTAGCTAGCACTCTTTTTGTTATCCGATCCTGAATATGAAAGACAGGTTGAGATAAAAATACATCAACCGGATAATCAGATGTTAACTTGTTAACAGATAAGAGCTTCGTTGTTAAATTCGGAATGACAAAAACATTGTGCAATTTAATATGATCGGAGATAACATATGTACCCGTATGAGTAACGGGAAGAGACTTACCATTGCCAAAAATAACACTTTCATTACCTTGATAAGGAGTAGATTGGTGAAGAGAATCAAAATCCGGAGTCATGTGCGCAGTTGCTCCCGAATCAACATTCCAATCTGGTGTGTTATTAGTAACATGACATTGAGCGTGAAAGGCTTTTGCCAAAGACTCATCAGGAGAAGAGTGTTGCCTAGCATACTTGTGTATATCAGAACAAGTAGTAGCAGAATGACCATAAGTTTTGCAGATTTGACAATGAGGAAGTCTCTTTCCATAAGAACGACCTCGACCATTATTTTACCCCCACGATAAGTGTTCCCTAGATTTGACCGACCACGAGAGGGACGCTGATGCTGAGCAATGAAAGCCGTTGGTGGGGTGGAACTCCCATGAATGGATTGCATAAAGATCTCGTGACTTTCAGCTTGAGTAACAAGATCACGAAATAGCGGGGCTGGTTTAGTAGTCTGTATGGCAACGGAAAAATTCTCAAAGGCTGGTCCAAGTCCACGAAGAAACCAGTGAAACTTGTCCATCTCGAGAACGGGATGTCCAATTGCAGCTAACTGATTGCATATTGCCTTAAATTTTCGACTGTAATCGGTAACTGAAGAAGTACCTTTCATAAGTTGATGGAGAGTGTCCCTTAGTGAATAAATCCGCTCAATAGAAGAATTACTGAAAGCCAATTCAAGTGAAAGCCAGATTTGGCGCGCACCGGAGATGTCAAGAACCTCCGAAGCAACTTCTTCGGTTAAAGAGGCATTCAGAATTATAACAACATTATGGTCTTAAGCTACCCAGAACGAGAGTCCTGGATTCAGAACAATCTTGTTGTCGACGGTGATGATGGATGACGGCTGTGTAGATGTGCCGTCGATATGGCCTAGCAGATTCTGGAACGAAAAGATTGGAAGCATGTGATTCTTCCTAACCAGGTAGTTTGTTGGGGTGAGTTTGAGAGTGACGAGGTGTAAAATAGTGCTCATGGAGAGCGATTCAGAAGAGGAAGAGGAGGATGAGTCTGCCATGAGAAGGAAGAATAGAAAATTAGGGTTTGGAAGGAGAAGGATCGTTAATTAGCTGATACCATGTGATGATATGGTAAAATAAACCTCACAAGTATTGAGGGATTACATTCCTTTAAATATTAACAAGATACATAAATCTCTCCACCATCAAAGGAGAGTCAACCAAAATAAAAATGAAACAAAACATTATACAAAATTAACAATATTCTCTTAATTATTCTTTTATAAGGAGCCCCAAGTTCAAACAATGAATATCGAATCCAGGTTGTTTTTGCCCGCATTTGCCACCCCTCGGTATTCCGCCTCAGCACTAGAGCATAAAACAATGGGTTGTCTTTTAGACGACCATGATAACAAGTTTGGACCTATAAACACACAGTAGCCCGATGCTGATCGACGAGAATCAAGACAACCACCCCAATCAACATCAGAATAAGTAGTCAAAGTAAACATGGAACCCGGGGTAAGTCGAATGCCATAGTCAATGGTAGCACTAAGGTACAGAAGTATGCGTTTCATGAACCCCAAATGCGAATCCCATGGAGCATGCATAAACAAACAAACTTGCTGGACGGCATAAGTAATATCAGGGCGTGTAAATGTAAGGTATTGAAGAGCCCCAGCTAACATGCGATATTCACTTCCATCCGGTAATAAGTTGCCCGCCATAGCACTAAGCTTATTTTATGTGTCTACTGGAGTGTGACACGGTTTACAAATTTTTATTCCAGCACGGACCAGAATATCACGTGCATATGTTGCTTGAGACAGAAACATACCGTTGGCATCCCGGGTGGCAGTTACGCCCAAAAAATGATGCAGAACTCCTAGATCGGTTATAGTAAATTCATGAGATAATGCTACAATAATAGAAGCCAACAAAATGGAGTTCGAAGCCGTGAGAATACTATCATCCACATATAGTAATAAATACAATTTTTGACTACCTTAAGAATAAATAAAAAAAGAATTGTCACAAGTGCTACGCCGAAAATCATGTTTTGAAATGTAATCATAGAATCGCATATACCATGCCCACGGAGCCTGTTTAAGACCGTATAGAGATTTCTTGAGGCGACACGCATGATTAGGTACCCGGTGATCAACAAAAATGGGAGGTTGGTGCATATAAACTATTTCTTGAAGATCACCATGAAGAAACACATTTTTAACATCAAGCTGATGAATTGGCCAGGACCGTGAGATCGCGATACTTAGTACGGTACGAATACTAGCGGGTTTCACAACCGGACTAAATGTGTCAGAACAGTCAATGCCAACTGTTTGTGATTTTCCATTAGCAACTATATTTGCTTTGGGTAGGGTGATGGGGATGGTGACTAGTGAGCCTGCCAGAAAGGCTGCTGATGGTTTGTGTTGGACCATGACGGTTGCTGATGGTTGGGGTTCCATCCACGACCTCGGCCCCTGAAGTTCCTGCCACGACCCCGATAAGTTCTCCGACCTCGATAATACCCGGATCTCGGGTTACCTGTGTTTTGAAACCCTGCATTTGATCGGGTGTCCAAACCACGCCCATATGGTGTATTGTTACGATCAGTGGCTACCATGGTTTGTGTTGAGCATCTTGATGACGTTGTTCAAGATCAAGTTGGGTGCTTGGTCGTCCCATGTAGATGCAGATTGGTTAATGATGGCTGCCACAACTGCATATTCCTTTGGGAGACCATTAACTAATTGAGTGACAAGGCTACCTTCATATACAGTTTGATCCATATCAGCAAGGTGATCAGCGATATTCTTTAGTTTTTGGCAATAGTCATCCATGGATGAACAAGAGACATGACGAAGATTGGTGAAATCTTGCTTCAAAGCTGCTGCCCTAGCACGTTTGTTATTCCAGAAAATTGCTTCAAGCTTAAGCCAAGCCTGATGTGCTGTAATATCATGGTCAATGATACGACCAATATCCGATCAGAGACGGTACAAAAGATCCATTGTAATACCAGCGAGTCGATCTCAGACCATTCCAAGTAATTGTCAGACGTGTTTGCAGAAGTGTCCGTGCCATCTATATGATCCAGAACCTTGTATGCTTTGGCGTGGAGTTTGAAAAGCTTTCTCCACAAAGAGAAGGTAACATCTGTTCCATCTAGTTTACGAATTTTGGTCAGTATATTTGTGACTGAGTAGGCTGGATGCAGGGTAGGAAACTTGGGTTCAGCGGGTGTTGGATCTCCCATTACTGATCGAATCCAGAGAAGAAAAAAATTTGATGGTAAGGTTTAGGGTTTGTGAGAAGCTCTGATCACCATGAAAGAATTGATAATCTTCGATGCTTTTATATTGAATGTATAACCCTTTAAACAGTGAATCACAAGATACAAAGAAACTAGGAAAGCCAATCAATATAATTACAAAACAAATCAATTAAAATTATCTAAAGATATTATGAAATCAATAATATATTTATCTTCTAATAAATATAAGTAAATTACAATTTTGATCCACGTTGTTTAGACCAATTTACTCTTTCTGTACAAAAATAACTTAAACATTTCAACTCTAAATATTTAAATTTTGTAACCATGTAGCCTCTAACACTAACTTTGTTAGGTTGTTTTGTTAAGTGTAGAAGCATTTAAGTCATTTTAATAATAACTTAAGACCGTTTCCGTTTAACAGTTTGGGACCATATTTGTCAAATACTTAAAATAATAGTAAAAAATAATAACATCATAAATAAGCTGTTTTAAAATTTGCCTTGATTTAGTTAATTATAAAAATACATTGTCTTTTAAGAGGTATCTTAATTCTAATGAAAAACACATTTACATTAAAAACACATTTACATTTTAATTGACAGAATTACAAAAATTGTCCTTTATATTTGCACCAAATTTTACTCATTATCCTTTATCTTTAAATTTGATATGTTTTATTCTTTACGTTTCAAAATGTTACAACGTTTTTCCTTTAGCCCTAACCTCATTAACTTTTCTCCATAAATCAGTTGCACATAAGGGCAAATTGGTCATTTCATCCATTCCTTTAAAAAACAGTTTAAAAAATTAAAAGAAAATGTGTGTATAATATATATAGATATAATATATTGATTTTATTATATATCTTCTCTCTCTCTCTCTCTCTCTCCCTCTCTCACCTCTCTTTCTCTCTCTATCTCTACAATCAGCCACATCCGCCCTCACCTTCCACCACCGCCACAACCACCACCACCACCACCACCTATTACCTTCCTGGTTGCCTTTCTAGAGTTTTCGGTAAGAGTGTGGAACTTATTAGGCCAAAGCATATCACACCAAACGTATCCGAATCTAGTACCCTTATTGTATCAAACGTGGTCATGTGACGATCACACTCTTAAATCAACGATGAGATTTTTGTTTAAATTTTCTTTTTATTTTGTTAAGAATGAAATTTGTTTTTCAAATTATCAATTTAATCAACACTCTAAGTTAAGGTTATTAAAATTTTATTTTGTGTTCTCATGAATTTTCACAAAACTCTAAATTTCACTTAGTTATACAATTTTTCTTTTTCCAAAAACATAATAAATTTTTTCACGTGTCGTCATTGTAGCATGTCTTCTTCCCGCCTTATCAACCGTAATTGTCGCACCGGCAACTCTGTCCCGCATTACTAAAGGCATCTTGGAAGCCCTCCCAAAGATCATCTCTCAATTGCAAACTGTGAATGCTTATTCATCATCCACAACCCCGAACCCAATTGCTTACCCCCTCTAACAATTCAAGAGTGCCAACCCGCCCGAATACTTCAGTATCGACGGTGTTACCATTCTCCTCCAATGGTTCGAAGAAATGGAGAGCATATTCCTCCATTGTGAATGTCCTGAGGACAAGAAAAACCATTTACGCCTCGAGCATGCTCAAGAAGAAAGCAGAAAGCCCTCAATTGGTGGAACGGTGAGAAGCGCACGCTTGGCGCTGAGGTTGTCATGGCCTTGCCATGGGATGACCTCAAGAAATTCCTGCTCAAGAAGTTTTGCCCGAAACATTAGCTTCGGGAGTTAGAAGAGGAGTTTTGGAATTTGAAACAAGAAAGTGGAAATGACGCCATCTACAACGATCGTTTCCATGAGCTGAGCCTTCTCATCCCTCACATGGTCACTCCCCTTGAACCCCTTGAACGTTCAATCGATAAGTACATCTCGGGTTTGCCTATGCAAATCCAAGATTCCGTCCTAAGTCATGACCCTCAAACCCTCCATGATGCCATCAACTTAGCCGATACCCTCACCGAAAACCACGTTAAGGCCGGGACCTTGACGCGGAAAAATTCCAAGAAGCCCAATGATAAGCCTGCATCCGATCCCACTAAAGAACCTAAGCCTAAATCTCCCAAACTCGAGTCTTCTAAGCCCGAATCTTTCTAGCACAACAACAACTCTACCCACTACCGCAACAATAAAAGAAAGTCCAATTCCCAAAACTATGTCCTGAACCAATCGCAAACCCAACCCACCAAAAAGCCCTACACAGAACCCCACCCATTATGTGATACGTGTAACTTTCACCATTTGCCTAACCTCAAGTGTTGACAATGCACCTTTGCAATCGATTTGGTTACCTCTTTACCACATGCCATGAACGCAACCAACTCATGATGCAACCATTTACCTCACCTCTTACCCAACCCTTACCTTATGCTCAACCGTTTACTCAATCACCATTAACTATGAGAGCTTGCTACAATTGTGGAGACCCTAACCATTATCGCAATGCATGCCCAAGACTCGCACACATGAACCAAATTCAATCCTACCCAACCCAAACTTCTCAACATCAAGCTTACCAAACCCAAGTAAATCAACTTCATCCAATCCAAGCTCAACCCATCCAAGCAATTCAAGTCCAACCCATTCAACCAATGAAAGTCAACCAAACGTCGATCAACCAATCAACCTCAAGTGAGCAAGCTACTCAAGGACAAGTGTGTTACATCAACGATTCCCAAGTTAAATCCTAACCCTTTATGAAGACATGCTACGCAAAAATAGTTTCTTGTATTTAGTTCTTTTCATTTAAATATAATGTATTAACTTCATTAAATCTCCAATTTTATTATGAATGAGAATTTTGGTTATTTATAATGGTATTCAATCTCTCAAGTATTCCTATTATGTCGTTTAGTGCACTATTTAATGTTACACAATTTATTATCTTGATTTAAGTGGTCTATGACCGGTTATTTACCGGGATTATGTGCATGGTGATGTGCATAGTTATCTAATAGTACCGTATTTGTATCGTAAACTACCTATGACCGATTTTCTACAAACGTTTTGAAAATTGGGACTATGAACATGTGTTGTACATAGTTATCTAATAGGAGTCACATGTACAAATTTTATTTTGATATTTTAATGCATGACTACCCAAACCCTCCAAACTCACCTCATTCTCCCGCCACTCTTTTCTCATTCGATTTTAGAATCTCGATTTCGAGCCTCACATGTTATTATATTTCTCTAATCATGTGATTCTTTTGTTTTGTGAACCTGTCTACGTGAATACTTATTCGTGAATTTTGTTTTCATCCTAAGTATTTCTATTCAAAATCCCCTCGTATCTATTTAGTTATTATTACTTTTGATGATTAACTTAGTAATTTTGATTTATTTTGCAAAGTTGTTACTAGCTATTTATGCTAATCAAATTTCACTAATTTAGTTATTTATTTATTTATTTTTATTTATTGCTCTTGCTCAGATAGTTCCATTTATTTATCGATTAAAATTTTTTTTTTCATTTACCTTGTTTTTTGAACCCGCACAACGGGACGAACTATGTGCATCATGCGACGACCTAAATAATTATGAGTGCACGCATAATTATCAAAGTCCTCGCATGGAACTCATAGTGAATACGGTTGTGTGTCATAACTCAGAACCGAGGGTGATTTTGGGTAACGATACAAATGTCGATCTGATAAGGGCATGGTGGATACGCCGCTGGTACATCCTATATATAAGTGTCCTTATCATGTCTTCCGTTTGTAGCATTATTTGGGTCACTTGAAGATCTGTGTTATATATATATATATATATATATATATATATTTATATATATAAAAAAATCTCTTGGCAATTACCTTCTTTCTTTATGTTATGTTTTTCTTTAATTTCGGGACGAAATTTCCAAAAGTTGTGAAACCTGTAACATTCGTTACTTTTCAAATTCGAAACCCGACCCGTTTATTTTCTTTTGCCTCATTTATTATTCGAACGGTCGTTACTAATAAATTCCCGCCTTCGTTTAAAGAGATATATATATTTCGTTTATTTATTTATTGATAATAACTATGGAAAATATACTATAATACCCCTAACTAACTTATTACCACTTTTGAATCCACACCTATAGAGCAGGGACTAAATTGCAAAATATCCAAACCCATTTTCCCTTCTTCTCTCCTTCCCGTCGTCACCAGCATCCCCCCCCCCCTCATTTCTTGAACCATAATTTACGGTCTAAATGAAGCAAATTGATCTTACAAAAACATCTAACAACCTTAAACGCGTTTAACCGACAGTTTAATTTTGGAAAACACCAATCATTGACAACTAATTCGTTAAAAACGAACCGCGGCCAAAATCGACCCTAAACCACTATAAATACGTAAACATATTTCGATTAAACTTGCCCACACCACCCTCACTACATTGCGACCTAAACCCTTAAGCTAATTGCAGTAAACAAAGCCGTCGAGAACCCGTTTGCCATCAAACTCCAGCCACAAACCCTTGTTCTTCGTTCTGTCAATCCGTCACCATATTAGGTAATTAAAATGTGCATTGAGATCGCTTTTAACCCATGAACATTAACCCTAAACCAATTTTAACAAACAGTTATCAGTTTAATCAATCTAAAGATCTAGGGTTTATGGATAATCTGGATTCTACACATGCTGGTTATATTTTCTTTCTATATGTTTTAATCACAAATTAACATACCAACCTGATGGCTGGTGCGTGTGTGGTTAGTCATCTGGACCCGGTCCAGGAGCGGGTTCGAGCCCCTTGGACCCGGTTTTTGTAATTTATTTTTCTTAATTATTTTTCCTTTATTATAATTAATATCACTTACAAATATCAAGTAATAAATGTTATTTTTTTCAAACCAAACCTCAAAGTCTCACGAAACCTGGATTTATAGTTTTATTTTTTTAAAAACCTTTTTAATCACATTTTTACATTTGCTATATATAATTCAATATTAAATAAACGTTACTTTAATAAACCAAACTATTTTAGATTGTTCAAAACAAATTTTGTTTTAAACCTCCACGTTAATGTATATGTATTACATAATATTTATCTTTTTTATCAAAAATAATTAACAAAAATTGATAGTTAAATACAAATAATAATAATAGTAATAATAATAACATTAACAATCACAACAACTGTATGAATATGATAATAAGACTAATTACATATTAATAACCTCATCGAAATCCAAGACCCGTCACAAGTCTTGTAATACAATATGTTTATAACAATTTTTATATTATCGTTAACAAATAGGGCCTTTCTTCGATGAACCTCGAGGAGCTTGACCGTTTTCCATCATAGCCTTTTCTTTTATTATCTCGTCCTCGTTTACCTTATTCTCTATGGTGAGTTTACATATCCCCCTTTTTCATCTTTTAAATTTTTGGGTGGCATGTATATCCTATTTAAATTGCTCATTTTTATTTATTCATCTATTCATAACACAATTCAATATATGTTTATGTGTGATTATTGCATACTCTATGTGCTTAATTGTTTATTTTATGTTTGGTGGTTGGTATCTCATCCTCATCTATCCTCATCTAGTATGATCATACACTTACCCAAGTACTTTGATTTCGTATCAATAGGAACGGGTCCACATCTATTTAGTTGTTTACATTTTTCATGGGAATTGTGATGCTCAACATTAACATATGAATTGTGGTTTTTATCTATATATGTATCTCAACTAAAACTTATGTATTATCACCAACATTCGTGTTGAAAAACTCTATTTTTATACATGCTACAAGTACAAGTAATTTACATTGATCAAGATTGAAGATATTAGTTTTTACCTTAGGATATTTATCCAAACAATAAATATGATGTAATTGTTTTGATTATTATAATTGTGTACTTGTTTTGATATTAATGAATTAAATAATTATTGTCACTTTAATTAGTGTCTTTTAAGCTATTGTCCAATCAATACGTTACGCCCCGACATGTTCCGCCTTTGGTCGGGGTGTAACACCAACGTCCTGTGCCAAAATCCAAACCCTACAACCAACACAACATAAAACCACCCACCAACCGTCGCCACTGCAACCACCGTCGGCATCTCTCTTGGTTGATTCTCTCTCACTCTACTCTCTCTCTGATCTCCTTCGGGAACAACAAAACAGATCTGCGTTAGTTGTCCGGCGACCACCACCGCCTTATACCGATTAATTGGCTAGAAACATGTGGGATCTAAAAGGTAAAAGAATCGGAAGAATCCAACAGTCTTTATGAGTGGGGTTAAATCCATTCGGAAGCAAGTGATGATGTTTACTAAATTAATTTGAACTTGAGTTTGATTATTAGGTTTAAAGTGGGGTGGATGAAAACGCCCAAATTTAAACCTAAACCTAGATTTGATTGTGATTTGAAGGTTCCGTCGAGTGATAAATAGAAGGTTCCTAATGTGCAGTTTAAGAGGAAGAAGTGTGATTTTGATCGGGTAGGTCTTTTATTAATATTTGGATTTATGATGCCAGAAAACCAGTTGTAGTCGCCAAACTCTGACGATGGTGACAAGGTGGTGTAGTGGCAGGTGGGGTGCTGCTGTAGTTTGTGGTGGGTGGTAGGATCTGGTGGTGGTGGTGGAGAGAGAGAGAGAGAGAGAGTATGCTATTCTTTTTAGTTTATTTATTAAAATGGTTTTTTAATAAATGGGTATAATTACTAAATTGCCCTCATGTGCAAGACACATGACTTGATTTAACGAGAAAAGTTAACGGGGTTAGGCCTAAAGGACAAACGTTGTAGCATTTTGAAATGTGAAGGATAAAACATATCAATTTTGAAGATAAAGAATAACGAGTGAAATTTGGTGCAAACATAAATGATAATTTCTGTAATTTTGTCCATTTTAATTCAAATACATGTAAACCTAAACACTGTATATTAAAATGCAACATGTCTTTAACTAATAGTTATATTTTATATTAATTGTGATGTTATTCATCCTACATAGTCTTTTAGAGTATCTCCAGTGGCTTTGAAATAAGGACTGCCACCTCACCTATTTTCACCTTCTATCTCTTTATTATCTCTCCTCTTCTCTCACCTCTACTACCCCACCTCTCTCACATAGAGTTTCAATAAACCGGTTTGTAAATTCAAAACATTTTGCACTCTCTCTCTTCTCTCTCTTCCACCAAGGATCCATGTAGGATATAGATGGTTTGTAAGAGCCCCATTAGAGATGCCCTTAGTAAAATTAGTTTGCTAAATCATGTATCGTGTAGGTAGTGATGTGTCATAAAATGACACAATATGACACAATATGACCCGACTCTCGCAACTATAAACTTAGACATACTTCAAAGATTTTGACTACTCTATTCTTCTTTTAGTTCAAAATTTTATGATTTTAGTGAAAAAAAAAATTCCAATTCCCCAAATTCAAATCGTGGTTTGCATTAGTTCTTATATATGTTTATTTATTATTTTAACTTGTCGATACCGTTTTCGACATCGCCTTTTATATTTGATATTTTGTCATTGAAGATAATTGTTCATCGTTTTGGTTTATTCATTATATAATTTAGTTAGTTTCGTAAAACATTTGTTAGTTTGAGTGGGTGTTGGGTCGGTTTATTATAATGTAATTGACTTGGGTTGTAGATATAAAGCCCACCTTGCCACCCACACAAAGGGAATTCTACCATGGAAATCCCTAACACTTGTCATTTGTATTATTTTGGTTTTCGGTTCTCATACGAGAAACCGACCGAACCAAAGAAGAAATTGAAGAAGTTATTTTGGTGATTTGCTTGTGTTCATCCATTTCTAGTTCCACTCTTTTCTACTTACTACAAGGTTTTGATTCGTTCATCGTTTCGGGTGATTTTCGCTCACCCGAACACGTTAGATCCGTACACCTTCGTGGACCTTCATAACTAGTGATAAACACCCGCACACTGCTGCGATTCAGTTATCAATAAAGTTCAAATTGAAACATAGGTAATTAACACATCCCAACGATATTAAATGAAGATATGGGCGTTGGGATGACTTTTAGGATTGGTCAAGTGCGTAAAGAGATGTGTATGAGTATATACTATATAGTGGCTCACTTCTAAATTCCGGAACTTCAACAAATAAAAAGAGAGAAAGAGCAAGTTGCGACAGTACTTTCAGAGATCAAATAAAAGTTACTAAAATAGAGTGTTAAGAAACATGAACGTGTATTTTAATAAAAAAAACATATATGCCTTAGCTCGATTTTGAAAAACAAAATTGTGTCAAAATGAAGAAAGTCTCAATTTTGAATGAAACTTATACTGAAATGTAGATAAAAATACACATGTCGCCTCATGTCTAGATGAATGTTGGCTCGGATTTGAACGGAATTTGTACCAAAACGTAGATAAAACTAAAAAATCGAACGGGATACTACAGATTAATTATAAAAAATCGAAGATTGAACTTTTGATTTGAGCACCGCCTTTAGGCATTTTAGTTCCTGGGATCTTATGAAGAAAGGCTAAAGATTGTACTGAACACAACCCTATGATATGAACAAAGGTGAGCCAAGAAAGAACCTGAACTCATAGGGTGAAGGTGAGGAAGCTTGAATTAAGTGGCTCCTAAACAAGAGTTTTGACTAGGTAGATTTGCCATTTTACGGCGTTTTAGTAAGCCCAGGCTCAATCACTGCCTGGAGATTGGAACAAAGCGGATGACAACTAGTTGACTTCGTCCTAACACTCGTATAAACCCATAAGCACTTTCCAAACTCAACCACTGCCCGGAGATTGGAAAACGCTTATTGGCTTATTGGTGTTTTCAAAAAGCCAATAAGTAAAAATGTGTTTGGTAATCACAAAAATCTTTTTTATTTTAGTTATTTGAGAGGGTTAAAAAAAAGTTTTCTAAAACCCCAAATCCTTGCTTTTTGAAAAAGCCAATAAGCCCATAAGCACTTTCTAAACTCAATCCCAAACATTATCTTATTGAAAATATTGCATTAGAAAGGGATAAATTGTGGTTGGCATTTACGGATGACTATGTAACCTGAAACCCGAAATATTCGGGAGGAATAATACCCGCCTTATTAGATTATGCGGCATGTTTGGGATTACTTTTGAAACTTTTCGTGGATTTGGGACGGGTATGAGACACGACCCGATTACCTGATAACATAGCCCTCATATATCCGATTATATACCCGAGTACCGACATGATTAGTTGTGCACGGGAGAAGCTTAATGTAACCCGGGGTCCCCGTCCGGTTTTGAAAACTTTTAGACATATTGAGTCCTTTTAACCAAAGCCAGGCATCCATCATTGATTCGGTGTCCTTAACCATCAAGTAAACGTCTTTGGGCCTTTAATAATTGAGTTGTTTTTAGATACATGCTGTAAAATATTCTGTTTGGATTAATTAAGTTATATAAACATTTATAAAATAAGATGCTATTTTCAATGTTTAATAAATAACTATTGTCAGGCTATTCACATGATTTGCGTGTTTATATTTAATGATATAAGATATGGCTTTTGAAAGCAACCATTACATGAGTATTCACATGACTTGCGAATCTAAAAAATCATATTTGATAGATGTGCCCTTTGGGTTTAGTCTGTTATAAATACAGAATCTTTTTTGTTTGTTGAATGTATATTCAAAGTTGAGAACTTTTCTTGCCCACAAATGGCTGCCAACCATCAGCGATTGATTGTCTTAGAAGAATGCCGTATCTCACCTGCACCTAACACCTTCGGCGAAAGATCACTTTCGCTTACTTTCTTCGATCTGTTATGGCTGCTTATGCATCCTATACATTAGCTTTTCTTCTTCGATTTCCCTCATCCCAAATCCCATTTCGTCGAAACGATAATTCCAAAACTCAAACACTCGTTGTCCATAACCCTGCAACACTTCTCCCCTTTTGCAGGTAACTTAATCGTGTTTCCTGATGATAATCATCCAGGTCCTGCGAGAAAACCTGAAATCCGTTATGTCCATGGAGATTCAGTCGCGTTAACTTTTGGGGAATGCGATCTTGATTTCAATGATCTCAAAGGAAACCATCCACGGGATTGTAACATGTTTCACTCTCTGGTACCTTTACTAGAAAGTCCTTCTAAAGTTTCTGATCTCGTGAAAATCCCAGTTTTTTCTATTCAAGTTACCATATTTCCTAACTTAGGCATGACCATCGGGCTCACGAATCATCACTCGCTTTGTGATGCAAGAACAAGGTATGATTTCTTGATGGCATGGACTTCCACAGCCAAACATGGTACGGACGAGTTGTTCTTAGCTAGTAGGTCGGTTCCGTTTTATGATAGGGTTATAGAATACCCTAACTCTTTGGATGAAGTGTTTTTAAGTTACCCACGACTGCAAACTCTAAATGAAAGTTATAAGGTGCCTCAGCTTGATCCCCAGACTGATAAAGTTCGATCAACATTTGTGTTGACCCGATCACAAATCAATATGCTAAAGAAATGGTTGTTGGTTCAGCTGCCGACGCTACAATATGTATCTTCTTTCGTTGTAGCATGTGGTTATGTATGGAGTTGCATAGCCAAATCACGTGTTTTTGTCAACGAAAACAAGGGTCACTATGAAGTCGAATGTTTTACATGTATCACCGATTGGAGGACTCGTTTGGATCCACCTGTGCCTCAAACTTATTTCGGTAACTGTACGGGATATTGTTTGGCAAAAACAAAAACAAGCTTAATAACAGGAAGCAAAGGGTTTCCCACTGAGGTTGAGTTACTAGGAACGGCTATCATGGAAGGGGTGAAAAGTAAACAAAGGCTGTTTAAAGACATTGAGACATTGTTGGAGAAGGCATCCGCGCCATTTCCCAGGATTGGTGTAGCTGGAACACCAAAATTAAATGTTTACGATGTCGATTTCGGGTGGGGGAAGCCCGAAAAGTACGAGACTATATCATTAGATTACGGTAATTCGATATCTGTTAATGCAAGCAAAGGCTCACAAGAAGATATTGAAATTGATTTATGCCTTCGTGCAAAACAAATGGAAGCTTTTACTACTCTATTTGGAAATGAATCAGAGAACATGCTTTCTCATTGCTTTTGATGTATCGATATGTCATTGTCAAGCTATTTCTTGTGTATTTAAGTTTTATAAAGGCATATTGGTTTTATTTGTCCCTTCTATTTCCTTTTGGTCGTTGTTCCAAACGGTTCGCGACTAACGGAATCTTAACACCGTTAGTTGCAGGTCACCGGAAAAACGTTTTTGGTCAGAAAAGTAACATTTTTTTTCCAGAAAACACTACCCGAACACCACCACCAACCAACCACCACCAACTATTTCCGGCGATGTTTCTAGGCTTCCGCAAATCTCAATAATTGGGTCTTTTTACTAGAAAAAGGTTCCTAAAGGTCCGATACAAAGTTACAAAGATGTTTGGGACAAAAAATGTTGAGTTTACTATAAAAATGTGAGTTTTTCGATCAAAAACGTTTTTCCGGCGACCAACAACTAACGCCGTTAGGATTCCGTTAGTCGCGGACCGTTGGGAACAAATATATTAAAAGTTAGGACCGTCAGCAGCCAATTCGTTAGTTAGGACCGACAACGACCAAAAGGAAATAGTAGGGACCAATAAAAACCAATATACATTTTATAAATAACAAGCTTTTGTACCATTCTTATTAATAAATTACTCATTTTTGAAATTACTAGTGTGAGATGTTGAACTTTTGCAGTGTTAGGTGGTTTGGTAATTATGATTTCTAGATGATTTTGTTAATCTATTGAATAAATAGGTAAGTCGTAACAGGGGTGTGTGATTCTTGACTGATCTTCACGAAACTTGCAATACGAGAAATGCAACTTTCTAAAAGTCGGTCCCAACGATGGTGTTTCAGGCTCACACTGGTAATGAGGTGAGAATCTATTATGTATTAGCACTCCGGATTGAATGCAATAATTCTAACCCGCCAACTAACAATCCCTCACCAAGTAATCGGCTGTAACATCCCGAAATTTCTAAAATAATATTTAATATATTATATGCGTCGGGTGAAATAATTGAGTTAGTGGATTAATAATAATAAATGTAAAAGGATAAGTAGGCTAACTAGAGGGAATTAATTATGGACCAAAAAGAAAAGATGGGCTTTGAGTTCATGGGCTTAAGGGAGTATAAATACCCCTTAAGCCCTAATCCTTTCCATTTCCATCCATATTTTCCATCTTATTCTCTCGACACCTTAAAACACACACACACTCTCTAATACAATCGGCCGTGACCAAATGGTAGATCCAAGACCAAACCGAACGTAGATCTTGGTGAATCCCAACTATACATGCAAGATACGAGCCTAGTACTTCATACCGGAGCTAACCGTGGCCTAAAAAAGTATAAAGGTATGTTCTTTATCCTTAAAGATTACATTTTTATGAACGGTTTGCCCTAGAACTTGACCCTAGAGTAGATTGGGTATGGGTGAATCATAAAGTTGTAGACTTGATGATAAAAATGGACTTAATCAACAAATTAGTTAAAGATCTAGTTAAAAATGGGTTTGAAATAGATAAAGGTTCAAGCTTTATGCCAAGGGCGGGTTAGATCTTGATGATGGAAAGATAATAGGTGAGAAGTGTATAGGAAGGGTAGCTAATGTTATCAAATTAGTGAAAAAGACCATCATCAGCCACCTGGGCTGATTAGGGTTAAAAAGGAATTTGAAAATGAGCTGGAGACATCTGACGAAGGGTACTCGGTGTCAGGTGTTCTCGGTCATGAGAACCCACTGAGTTCTCGGTTACCTGAGTAATCGGTCAACATAAGTTCTCGGTCAACGAGGGTTCTCGGTGACCCGGGATCTCGGTAACCTGGGTTCTCGGTCAAACCTGGGTTCTCGGTCAAACCTGTGTTCTCGATCAACGTTCTCGGTCGTGAGTTGGGTTTCTCTGCCAAGAGTTCTCGGCTGGCCAGTTACTGTTTGGGCATGAACCCAGTTGGGCCCAGATGTCATAATGGACAGTTGGGCTAAGCCCATGTCTAATATAAAGCAAACTGGCCGACTATCTTAGGTTTAGCAAACCAGCCAGGGGCTCTGCCCCTTGGACCCTACTAGGGGCTGCCGCCCCTAGAACCCCGTTGCCAGGGGCGCTTCCCCCGGACCCCCGTGCGTTGAGGGAAATAATTAAACTAGAAAAACGATATGGGTAGTGATAGTTAAATTGATACGTATAATTGTTATACAGTTAGTCATGCACAGCTCAAGGAAGGGATAACCATAAACGGTGAACGTAACCACATTTAGGTGAGTTTCTAGCCCCATTCCTTGTTATGTTTTTCGGGGCTGTGTGCATAATCGATGTGATTAGTTAATACACTTACCTTAAGTGGTAAGTGTATGCCATATATGATATATGTGATAGATATGAATGTTTGATTGTCGGTACGCGAACGATCTTCGGATATTGCGCGTACTGCCAGGTCGTAAATAAATATATGAATGTTATATCTGGATGATGTATGATTATTATGAATTAATGCTTGTCGGGGCGTGAACGATCTTCGGATATTGCACGGACCGACAAGGAGTACGATAAATGAATGCGGTGAAGAACGCCCAGAGTATTCTTATGCTATAATGTAATTATTGTATATGTGAAGTATGTGTATACAGGTAAACGAATGGTATGTGAGTTCTACGTTCGACATAGTAAGTTAGGATGGCAAATCCCTCTAGCTTCTGTTGGACATAGACTTGGCAGGTGATGGCGTAGTTAAGGACTGCGGGCCTTATACGTGATATAGGTGATAGATATAAACGTAGATAGGGATGGTGGGCCTTATACGTGTTACAGATAATAGACGACAACGTAGTTAAGGACTGCGGACCTTATACGTATTATAGATAGGCATCAGCATATGAAAGGACTACGGACCTTATACATGCTGTAATTGTATTGTGGTAGCATAGGGGAGGACTGTGGAGTTAACATGAGGATGGCACGTGGCATGGACTGAACGACTGGCATCTGAAGATGAAAGAAACGATGTTTTAAAAGTAATGTCTTAGGCTATGATTTTAAAGAAAAGATTAATATTCTGTACCGAATGATTAAAGTTAACGTTTCCGCGAAAGTTTTAATTAACTCTGATTTGTAAGAACTGTGTTTATGAGTAAATCCAACGCTAAAGTAAGGCTACCAGGATCGGGGCCTTACATCGGCCCTTTCTTGGAAAATGCCAATGATGTCATACCAAAGGACATACCCTCACCAACTGCCCCGTCTTCAAGAACTTGATGCCACACGTAACCGTACCTTCCTTTATACATAAACCTACAGCCAAAATCACGCCACAAGCTGATGTACATAAAATTATACTTATACATCTTTTCGGCATCAAATAATCTCTAAAAACTGCAATTTCTATCAAAATAACATAGCATAAAAGGCTACTTATCATAATAAAATGTAATTTCAGGTGAAACCAAGCCCCAAACGAAGAAACAAGCGAAACGACGAAGAATAATAGCCGAAAACACAAGAAAAACAAAGAAACACGCCCCCCATGCCTCAAGAAACACGCCCCCATGCTTCTGAACACCAGAAAAGACAAAAATCACAAGAAAAGACAAAAACTGGGAACAAAAGCACGGGGTCGTGCCTCTCAACCACGGGACCATGGTCACCTTTCAGAAACGACAAAATGAAATTGGCACATGTCATAAAAATACACGGGGACGTGCCTGAGGAAGCACGGGGTCGTGGTGAGTCATCATGTACAATCTGACAACACGCAACTGGGACATGTAGACACGAGGCCGTGCTTAATAAAGCACGGGGCCGTGCTTCTATCTCCAGACAGCCTATAAATAGAGGCTCTTGTGCCATTTGAAGGGTGTGCTTTGAAAAGAGTTCTATCCGGTTTTCTCTTATAAAAACACAGACTAACACTCATATTGAAGATCTAGTGAAGAGTTTGAAGGCTTGGAGGTCATCACCATCAACCATCATCATCATCATTAAGAAGGAAGATTCATCTACATTTGGTTAGATTGTTCTAGTTTAATCATGTGTTTCTTATCATCATCCATCCTAATGTTAATCACCATGCTCATTATGAGCTAAACTCCATTTACTATCTAAAATCTATAAAGAAGCTTTGTTTTACTTTATGATTATTTAAAACATGTGGTGTAGTCTAGTAAAGTACATGGTTATCTTACAATTATCTTTTGATGAGAAATGTTTCACCATCTTAAAATACTAATTCAAAGATGGTGATTGTCAATTATATTGGCAATTGTTCATGATCGATTCATGTTATTGAAAGATAGAAATACTTTGATACATTATCGAAACATGGATCCTTATATTGTATTTAGAAATGATGAGATATAAGTTATGATATATTTCTCTAAGTCTTGGTAATCTGAAAAGGCTTTGCTTAGGATATCATGCTAGTTACAGAAATCATATGTTAATGGAATGTGTAAGTATAGCCTATTTAAATCAACCAAGGGGAGGTTGTGTGAGTTAACTACAACCACCCGAAGTTGTTAGAATTGGTATTTGAGAAATCGGAGTCAATCCTAATCTTTCTACTTTACGAAACTACTTGCCAACTTAAATTGACATTCTTGAGGTAGCATGACATTAGGAAAGGATGGACATTTAAATTGCGCATGTTACCTCCTTAGATCCAAAGATGCTAACTTAAGGCTTAAGGAGCTATCTAGCATATATTGCTACGTCAAGTTTATCATATTTGAATATTAATTATCAATGCTAAAATGGAGTGGATTCTTGATCTTAGATGGTAACCTTCACGTAATTGAACTACTCGTTTAGAATCTCTCGTCTTGGTCACGTATATATTATATATAAGTATTTATATTTTATAAAAAGTTCAAAAATTAACCCCAAAATGATTAAAACCTCCGATTAAAGTAAAAAAACGATTTATCATTAGAAACATTTATGTGCACGGATTGATACTTGGTTCTTACCAATACTATTCTACATATACGATAGGTACACTTGCCTATTTTGTGTGTGTCTAGTCTTTATAGAAATCACTTTTATAAATTTAATACACGATCTTGTGCAAAAGCAAATCATCCAACTCTTATATTTTACAAGCTGCACGCACATGCATCAAGTTTTTGGCGCCACTGCCGGGGACACGGTACGTTTCTAAGAACGATCCAAGTTTTAATTTAATCATTGTCTATAATTGTACAAATTTTTCTTAACTTTTATTTTATTTCATATTTTTTTTAACTATTAAACTATATAATTTTACGGTTAGCCTAATTTTAACCTTTATTTACCTTACTTTACTCTAGCTTAATTAATTTAGACCTTAGTCTAGCTTAAAATAGCTTAGCCTAACTCATAATTTAATTTAGACTAACTTTAGCTAATTTTTTTTTACTTTAGTTTTCATTTTGATTTAGTCCCATGTATGTCCTCTACTTTTGAGCCTGAGCTTGTTTCCCCAATTTCTGAACCGAAACGACTCTTTCGTCGACGAACTCGTAAACGGACTACAGAAACTGCCGAAGCAATCAAAGACGAATTAGTAGACGCCACCACATCAGGAGAAAATCAAACCGAAGAAATGATGGCGGCCCAGAACAATGAGCCAAACATGAGCCAGTATGCCAAACCAACCCTCGAAGGCTATGGAAATGGAGTGGCTCCACCCGAAATCACCGAAAATTTCGAAATCAAATCAAGCACCATTCATATGGTGGAAAAATCAGTTCAATTTCATGGTCTCCTCGACGAAGACCCTCTTTCTCACGTATCTCGATTCCTACGAATCTGCGGAACCTTTAAAATTCAAAACTGTTTTGACGATCAAATCAAGCTTAAACTCTTTCCTTTCTCTCTAAAGGGTTAAGCACTAGAATGGATAGAATCCCTTTCCTCTGGTTCCATCACCACTTGGGACCAGATGGTTGAACAGTTTCTCCTCAAATATTTTCCGCCTGATAAAACTACAAAATACCGAGCCAGCATTACCGGATTCAGACCGATGATGATGAATCGCTACACGCAGCATGGGAAAGATACAAAAGTCTTCTTAGAAGATGCCCACACCATGGACTGAGCGTATGGTTACAAGTACAAACTATCTTTGACGCACAATCCAGTCAAAACAAACAGGCCATCGACCAAATCGTTGGTGGAGACCTGGGATCCAAATCACCTAACGAAGCATTTGAAGTCCTGGAGAAAGCCGCAAAGAAGAGTTTTGCTTATAACCCACCAAGATCTACACCTACCCATACAGGAATACACCACGTTGATTCCAACACCTTTTTCACAGCACAGCTTGAAGCCCTTTCTAAAGAATTCGAACAACTTCAAGCCAAGATATCAAAAACTAGACTCACCTGTGGCACTTGTGGAGGGAGTCATAATACAAGTGACTGTAAACAAGTCATTATGGCCATGGAAGAAGTCGATTTCATCGCTCGACAGAACAACGCTTTCAGCAACAACTACAATCCAGGATGGAGAAACCACCCAAATTTCAGCTGGAAAGACGGAGGTAACACTCAACCCTTACCAGGATTCGAATAAAGACTGATAAATCAACCCTTCCAGCCTAAATTTCAAGATCAAAGTTCTAGTAGCCATCAAAACCCAAGCTACTCAAAGATCGAAGAAATTTTAATCCAACTCATGACCAAAACAAATGAAGCAGAAAAGAAGGCCGACTCAAGAGCTGTTGATATCAGCGGAGTGTTGTTAAAACATGAAGCCGATCTCAAAAGTCAACAAGCATCACTTCAGAATCTAGAAACACAAATTGGACAAATTGCCCGACAATTATCCGAAAGACCACCTGGCGCTCTTCCAAGCAACACAATCACCAACCCGAATGCAACAGCTAACGTTGTTACACTCAGAAGCGGTACAACTACTGTTACCTCACCCACTTCTGAACCAGTTACGGAAAAGGAATCCCCTAATGAAATGCAGGGAAGACTGACCCCAACGGGCACCGTATAACCCAAGGAGCCAGTCCTAACTTATGTTCCACCTATTCCATACCCTGGAAGGCTGAAGCAGGAACGATTGGATGCTCAATATGGGAAATTTTTAGAACTCTTCAAACAACTCCATATCAACATCCCTTTTGTCGAAGCCATCGCTAAAATGCCAAAATATGCCAAGTTTCTCAAAGAAGTGCTGACAAACAAAAGAAAGTTGGAGGAACTCTCGCACGTCACCTTGAGTAAAGAATGCTCAGCTGTCCTCCAAAGCAAGCTGCCTCCGAAAATGACCGCATACTGTGTTGACATCATACTGTGTTGACACATTATACTGTTTTGACATCATAGATTCCATCGTAAGTTGCTATATGCGAGATTCCTCCATTAATACACCGCTAGAAACACAAGTCTTAGTCAAAACACTCGAAATACCATAATAGAAAACGAAAATATCAATGGTGATTATCAGGAAGCATGTTCTACTGTTTTCCACTTACTTTTATCGATCAAATGCTTGAGCGATTATCTGGAAAAATGTTCTACTGTTTTCTTGACGGATTTTCTGGATATTTCCAAATTCCTATTGCTCCTGAAGATCAGGAGAAAACCACCTTTACATTTCCGTATGGAACCTTCGCTTATCGAAGAATGCCATTTGGATTATGTAATGCTCCAGCCACCTTCCAACGTTGTATGGTGGTCATCTTTCATGAAATGATCGGAAACTCTATGGAAGTCTTCATGGACGACTTCTCAGTCTTTGGATATTCCTTTGATCATTGTTTAATCAACCTCGACAAAATGTTAGCTAGGTGTGAAGAAGTGAATTTAGTACTCAACTGGGAAAAATGCCACTTTATGGTAAAGGAAGGCATTGTTCTCGGTCACAAGATTTCTCAAGAAGGACTAGAAGTTGACAGAGCCAAAATAGAGACCATATCCAAACTTCCACCGCAAACTTCAGTCAAAGCCATAAGAAGTTTTCTAGGTCACGCAGGCTTCTACCGCAGCTTCATAAAAGACTTCTCCAAAATTGCTAAAACTATGACCAAACTTCTGGAGAAAGACGCTCCATTCGTCTTCTCTGAAGAATGTGTTGAATCATTCAACATATTAAAAAGAAAAACTTGTCAACGCACCAATCATGACTACACCCAATTGGTCTCTTCCATTCGAAATCATGTGCGATGCAAGTGACTTTGCAGTTGGAGCCGTACTCGGATAACGCAAAGAGAAACACTTTCATCCTATCTACTATGCTAGTAAAACTCATAACGATGCACAAGAAAATTACACCACAACAAAAAAAGAGTTGTTAGCAGTAATTTTTGCTTTTGAAAAGTTTAGATCCTACCTAGTTCTTTCCAAAACCATAGTATACACTGACCATGCCGCAATACGTTACCTCTTCAACAAACAAGATGCCAAACCCAGACTTATCCGGTGGATCCTACTACTCCAAGAACTCGACATAGAAGTCAAATACAAAAAGAGAGCAGAGAATGTCGCCGCATACCACCACTCACGTTTAGAATGCCCAGCTTCAGAAGAACTTCACAAGAAAATTATCAACGATTATTTTCCACATGAAATTCTCATGCGCATTCAAGCTGTCATAGAGGAGAAAGATGAAAGTCCTTGGTATGCCGACTTCGCAAACTACCTAGCTTGTAGAATCCTAAGAAAAGGACTTCCTCATCAACAGCGGAAGAAATTCCTTTCCGACCTTAAGTTTTACTTCTGGGAAGATACATACTTGTTTAGGATAGGCGCTGATCAAGTTATTCGTAGGTGCGTAGCAGGCAAGGAAGCCTTATATATTCTCAAACACTGCCATGAAGGACCTACTGGTGGGCACCACGATACCGCCACTACGGTCAGGAAAGTGTTTGGTGCAGGATTTTTCTGGCCTACCATATATAAAGATACAAACACTTTGATCCAAGCATGTGATGCTTGTCAAAGAGCCGGGAACATCTCGTCCAAAAATGAGATGGCTCAAAAGGGCATTCAAATTTGTGAAATCTTTGATGTATGGGGAATAGATTTCATGGGTCCATTTCCTAACTCATTCGGAAATAAATACATCCTTGTAGCAGTCGATTACGTATCTAAATGGGTAAAGGCACAAGCCCTTCCCACTAACGATGCTCGAGTGGTTGTAATATTTCTGAAAATGTTATTTTCACGATTCGGCACTCCAAATGCCCTAATCAGCGACAGAGGTACCAACTTCTGTAACGCTCTGATGAAAAAAGTCTTAGCACGATATGGGGTTCACCACCGACTGGCAACACCATATCACCCTCAGACTAGTGGGCAAGTGGAGGCCTCAAATTAAGAAATTAAAAGGATTTTAAAAAGAACTGTAGGAATGAATCACAAGAATTGGGTAGAAAAATTAGATTACGTTTTGTGGGCTCTCAGGATGGCTTACAAAACTCCCATAGGAACGACACCCTTCAAACTCGTTTACGGGAAAGCATGTCATCTACCAGTAGAATTAAAACACAAAGCCTACTGGGCTCTCAGAGCAGTAAACTTTGATCTAACGTCCGCCGGCGTAACCCGGAAAGATCAAATTCACGAGCTACAGGAACTAAGAACATTAGCCTATGAAAATTCCTGGTCTTACAAGGAAAAGACTAAATGCCTGCACGACGCCCAGTTAAAAGGAAACAAGATATTCCAAGTTGGCGACCGTGTACTGTTATACAACGCTCGTTTACGTCTTTTCCCAGGAAAATTGAAATCTCGATCGACAGGTCCATACATAGTTGAATCAGTTTTTGACTATGGGACATTTGAGATCTCAAATTCAAATGGCCAAAAGTTCAAAGTAAATGGACATCGATTAAAGTCATATATCGATGGACCATTTGAAGAAGTTCTGGAGGTATTGGCCCTCCAACTCCCTGAATAGGAAATCAAGGAAACAAGGTCTGGCCAAGACCTTTACAAAACTAGGCCTTGTAAATACTAAACACTGAAAAAAAAACTAAAACCACGGGGGCGTGCTTCAAAAAGAACGGTCTCGTGCCAAAAATCGCGGACCGGAATCTTCACTACAAAAATCTCAGTCAGTGTGGTTTGTAATAGAATTATCAGAACAAAGACACGGGCCGTGCTTCCAAAAGCATGGGGCCGTGCTTAGGTAACTGGTTGGCTATAAAAGGCATCTTGTGTCATTGCATTCCTTGCACCAACCAAAACCAAACCAATAGTCTCTGAAAATTCAACATGCCGACTGACATGAGTGAAGCAATCCCCGTTTCCCAACACCCGAGAAACGATGCCCGCCGTGTTTCCAAAACCGAGCTTCTCTTGAAAATTCAAGAACTCGTCAAAGAGCTCACCGAAATGAATCTCCTTGATGAGATGCGCCTCGTTCAACTCATCGAAATCAGTGGAAAACATGAAAATGGAACTTCGAAATGTCAACGAACAACTCCGGTTTCAAGTTCTCAGTTTCACGTACTTTCCACCACCAGGACCATTCGGAGGAGGAGAACCTTTCGGGGAAATCTAGGAAACTTAATTTTCTACTGTTATGTGTAGACAAGTGCATTACGCACTACGTGTTAGGATATCGGGCTTAACCCGAATATTTTCTTATTTTTAGGAAAACCGGGCTTATCACGTATTTGTTTTAGGACCTTTTAATGAAAAGTAATTTTTAGATGACCAAACTCCTAAATTATCATACAAAACGTCATTCTAAGAATTCCATCTCTCGCGTCTTGCTGAAAGTTACAAGAAAATTTCCCGTGACAAAAAGCACGGGCCGTGCTTCCCTAAGCACGAGGCCGTGGTCACCCTAGAATCTTCAGCATAATACGCGCTGACTCCGTACAATTCTCTGACTCAGAAACATTTATTCTCCTAGCAGCACGGGGCCGTGCTTCCAAAAGCACGGGGTTGTGTTTAACTTTCCAGTCTCTATATAATGCATGCATAAACTCACTATTCCATTCACACCAAACATAACATTACTGAAATGGAAAGTAAGAAGGTTGAATGGAGGCCAGTGACGAAGGGCAAGCAACATGAATCCTCCTCATACCTTGAGGAGGAGGTCATGAGGCTACAATGCATCATGAGAGATCAAGTTGAAAGCACATTCAAACCGAAGCTCGCGTAGTCAAGTTAATTAACAAAGTCGAACTGCTTAGGTTCGAAAACTTCCATGTTGTGGATGGCCACCACAAAGATGTGGCTTCTAAGGTAAACTTTCCCAACCGAGAAATCATTAAGCTCGACAAAAAGCTTGCCGAGCTCTTGGAAGCAAACGAGCACCACCGCACATTCAAGACTTGTTCGGGAATGGTGGTCGTTGAAGTCCCAACTTTGTTTCGAGTTGAAGTTTCTCCCGCTAGTGTTATGTGTTAGAATCAAGGATTGTCGTTGTACCTTTCATTTCTACTATGTGTAACCGTGCTTTTATGTTTTATGTTTAATGAAATTTTGGACTTTTAATTATTATCTTAAACTAACCAGCAAATAAAATCAACTAAAAACGAACCAGCTCGATAAATAAACAAAATGAAAAGAAATACTGTCTGCACCATGCAGCACGGTACCGTGCTTCCAAAAGCACGGCGCCGTGCTTTTTACCCCAGAACAGTTACGATTTTTAAATCCTAAAAATAACTTTTCCCAAACATCAACCCTAACATCCACTTCGTTTCTGGACGATAAACCACCGACCAAACCTAATTTCACTAATTCCTTCATAAATTCTTCAATTTCGAACCAAAGGTATGTTAATTTAACAATTATATTGTTCAAGTTCATCATTCTAGGTTTAGTTTAACCCTAAAATCTCTCGAATTGACCAAATCGGGTCTAAACCCGAAAATAATATGGGTTATTCTACTAGTATAGGATGAATGGATTGTTGAAAGTTTGATTGTTAAGGTTTAATTGAAAGAAACAATTCGGGTTTTGGATCTTGAGATGAATATCCAACAAACTAATAAAACCCGATTGTTATAACCGGTTAGAAACGAGGGTTCGAGTCTGAATACGGTAGAAATTAGTATTAAAAACACGAGCCGTGCCCGAAACAACACAAATCGTGGTCAACCAAAAGTCAAAATCAAAAGAAACTGAGCAGTAGCAACAGCACAGTACCGTGCTTCTGAAAGCAAGCCGCCATGCTTTGCTCTCTGTTCCAACAAATTGTAAATTTTTTATGAAATTTGGCTAATTTGGGTATTAATTGCAGATGGCCGAGTATGGGGACGATGTTCATGCATTTTTAGTCTTCACCGGGCGTGATACGAGAAACAGACAGGCTAATGCACGACTAAGCTACCTAAACAGACGATTCCCAGAACCCAACTTCTAAGCCTGCAGAGACACGTTACGCGAAGTTAATCAATGGACCCGATACAAGACATTTGTTAAAGGGCCTTGGAGAAGAGTCTTTGAGCAAACGGGTGAGGCAGTGACAGAACTGACAA
Source organism: Bidens hawaiensis (assembly GCF_021521415.1). NCBI lineage: Eukaryota > Viridiplantae > Streptophyta > Magnoliopsida > Asterales > Asteraceae > Bidens > Bidens hawaiensis. The sequence goes on from NW_027491017.1 coordinate 3,781,851, forward strand.
AGGAGTTCTTGGCCTCTTTCCACATAAAGAAGAAGAAATTTGACATGTGGGATGAAGATGCAATCGAGTTTAGATGTGGGGGGTGAATGGCACACAACTTTTGTAACCCAGCTGGGAATTGATCTGGGAATATACAAATCGAGGAAACCGACTCAGACATTTGGTTTAATGCTAAAACAACATTTGCAGATGAAGATGCTGATGATGAAGCTGAAGCAGGAAACACACGTCTAGAGGCATGGGAACAACTAAGCTACGGAACTGATAACTACAATGCAAGTTTTTCAAAGAGCACTGCACTACGTGACCCACTGATTAGAAACATTCACCGCTTGCTCAGTCACAGTGTCACTGCCAGAGGTCAAAGCGAGGGGGTTGTTAATTTAAGGGATCTTTGGGCACTTAACTGCATAAAGAATGATGTCACGTGCAACATCACGATGTTATTCTGCAAGCTGTTCACAACAAATGACAACGCCAAAGGAAACACACCGATCTTTGGCGGGCCATGGATCTACAACCTCTGTGAAGCTCATCGTGTGGATACAGAAGGAACCCGAAGCCCAGATCTGATAGCCCTCAGCCTTGTCTATTGTGAAAGCATGCAGATGATTCAGCTAAGCGGGCAGAACCCAGATGTGTGGAGATTTTGTGACAGATATAACCAGGTTTGGGACCCCGAAGACCTTGCAGAAATGATGCTTCAGGATGTGCACGAGAGGAGATGATCGCCGCCGCACCAACCATCAGCGAGCAAGCCCATCTTCATCAGGGGCCAGCCCCAACTTTGGCGGGCCAACAAATGCCAACGCCAAAGGAAACACAGATGTTATTCTGCAAGCTGTTCACAACAAATGCCAACGCCAAAGGAAACACACCGATCTTTGGCGGGCCATGGATCTATAACCTCTATAAAGCTCATCGTGTGGATACAGAAGGAACCCAAAGCCCAGATCTGATAGCCCTCAGCCTTGTCTATTGTGAAAGCATGCAGATGATTCAGCGAATCGGGCAGAGCTCAGATGTGTGGAGATTTTGTGACAGATATAAACAGGTTTGGGACCCCGAAGACCTTTCAGAAATGATGCTTCAGGATGTGCACGAGAGGAGAGGATCGCCGCCGCACCTACCATCAGCGAGCAGGCCCCTCTTTATCAGGGGCCAGCCCCAACTCGTCACACGACAGCCGATACTCTTTCGAGGGTATATATAGACTCATTGATCAATTCTCAACTAACACTACCGCCTCGTTTAACAGGATTACAGAGCAGATGGCTACCTCAGATGCACAGCGAGCAGCCGAGTATGCAGAAACTAGGCGAGATATTGATCGATTGGGCTATCGCATGGATAGGAAGTGGGGACCATTTGACCCGGACACGGGTAACTGATGACTGCGGCACTTGTAGGTCGGTCATGGGCTTGGGTTGGTAGTACTTTATGACATTATTATTATGTGAGTTTTAAACAATTTACTTTCTGTCGTACTTGTTTGTTTGTTTGTTGGTTTGAATACTTTTATGGCCGTGGGTGCCAAAGACATTATGGTAGGTACTAATTTAGCCCGATAGGGCAAGGGATGGATGATTCCATACCCAATTTTCAGCAGTTTATGCTTGGTTGTTTGTGGTTGTTTGCAGTTTTATACATGTACAAAAATAGGAAAACGGACGATATACAGGGACGCTCTGTCGAAATTTCGTTAACCCGTAGGGAAGTAACTCTCCATTTTAACCCACTATACTCAATTAGAATTTTTATCTTTTCATGAATCTTTCCAAATTGAGGACAATGTGAGATTCAAGTGTCGGGAGGGGAATTACTTGACCAATTGTTTGTCCAAATAATTATAAAAATTCTCTAAATCAACAAATATTTTTGCAGCAAACAAAGATTATTTTTAAAACCTAAAGAGAAATCTAAGAAAATTTTTTCGCAAATAACCAATCATTATTAAAGGAAAGTGAAAAAGAAGTTTTGTAATATTGAGACTAAATTTATGCAAAATATGGCATTAATACCCAATTCCTCCGTTACTATGAGATAAACCTCATGCCATATAAACATTTTTTGGAAGCTTTGAGTGAGTCATATGTTTCGTGTGCTTTAGAACTTGTCGCAATTATTCATTTCAAGACCACACGAAGCATTGTATAAAGAAGAAGGTAACGTTGTCACAATTCCATCAAACCGGTTGCCAAATTACAAAACCCAAAAACCTTAACCAAAACCCTATCACTTTATCCATCTCACCGGTAAAATACAACAGTGGTCTTTTACCGGAAGACCCTAAAGAACTGGAAATGCATTCTTTCGATTTCAATTTCCTTTGCTGCATACACTTCACAAAACCTAGGTTGCCTCCAGAACTTAGGGAGAGAATATTTCTCTTTAGCAATGAGGTGAGGAAAAAGTGGCGCCAAGACGAACAAAGGCCACTATTTTTTGGAATTTCCAAAAACGCAATGAAGAGAAGAGCAAAAAGATACGAACGATGCCTAGGTTGCGGAAACTGGTCCCATGAAGGAAGATGTAGAAAAAGTCAAACTCAGTCTCAGCATGAATATACCGAACTAATGAGGATGGGGGCTATTAGGCTCAAAGCCGAACGATCCATTAGAATTGGAAGTTATGTTCAGAACAGGATTGAGAAAGAACTAATCCACATCCTCGATAAAACTGGTCTTGAAGACCTGACCTTAAAAGAGACACTAGGTTTATAAATAAATAAATAAATAAATATATATATATATATATATATATATATATATATATATATATATATATATATATATATATCGGGATAAAAAGCTAACCATCGAAGACATCTCATAATCCATGATTACCAGAAAAGTTATATTTACCATCCTCAAACAAGAGCCCTTATCCACCACAAAATACCAAAATTCCAACTCACACAAAACCAACCCGTATTACCTTCTGATTTATGAAACCCTTCACAAAGGTGGAGGTTTGAACTTGTTACAAGCTTATTTATCACAGGTTGCATTCTGACTAAGAGTGTTCACATACATACATCACAGGTATGATCAGATATAAAATCGAGTTTGAGTGAACATTGTGAGAACGTGACGTTTTGCATAAACGGAAGCTCATAAAAACAAATTTTTCTTTTTATTTATCACTAATTAAGTTTGGTTATTTTGTTTCCATTTTCTCGGAGCTCGCTCAAGGGATGGCTATAATCCAAGTATGCTGTTTTTAGAGAATATTTATAAAAAAGATTGCTTGAGGACAAGCAATGTTCAAGTGTGGGGATGTTTGATGTACAAAAAATTATACCTCTTTTCGACATCAAATAATCTCTAAAAACTGCAATTTCTATCAAATAACATAGCATAAAATGCTACTTATCATAATAAAATGTAATTTCAGGTGAAACCAAGCCCCAAACGAAGAAACAAGTGAAAAGACGAAGAATAACAGAAGAAAACACAAGAAAAACAAAGAAACACACCCCCTGCCTCAAGAAACACGCCCCCATGCTTCAGAACACCAGAAAAGACAAAAATCTACAATAAAAGACAAAAACTGGGAACAAAAGCACGGGGCCGTGCCTCTCAACCACGGGGAAGTGGTCACCTTTCAGAGACGACAAAATGAAATTGGCATATGTCATAAAAATACAAGGGGCCATGCCTTAGGAAGCACAGGGTCGTGGTAAGTCATCATGTACGAACTGACAACATGCAACTGGGACACGTAGACACGAGGTCGCGCTTAATAAAGCAAGGGGCCGTGCTTCTATCTCCAGACACCCTATAAATAGAGGCTCTTGTGCCATTTGAAGGGTGTGCCTTGAAAACAGTTCTATCCGGTTTTCTCTTATAAAAACACAGACTAACACTCATATTGAAGATCTAGTGAAGAGTTTGAAGGCTTGGAGGTCATCACCATCAACCATCATCATCAACCATCATCATCATCATTAAGAAGGAAGATTCATCTACATTTGGTTAGATTGTTCTAGTTTAATCATGTGTTTGTTATCAACATCCATCCTAATGTTAATCACCATGCTCATTATGAGCTAAACACCATTTACCATCTAAAATATATGAAGAAGCTTTGTTTTACTTGATGATTATTTAAAACATGTGGTGTAGTCTAGTAAAGTACATGGTTATCTTACAATTATCTTTTGATGAGAAATGTTTCACCATCTTAAAATACTAATTCAAAGTTGGTGATTGTCAATTATATTGGCAATCGTTCATGATCGATTCATGTTCTTGAAAGATAGAAATACTTTGATACATTATCGAAACATGGATCCTTATATTGTATTTAGAGATGATGAGATATAAGTTATGATTTATTTCTCTAAGGCTTAGTAATCCGAAAATGGCTTTGCTCAGGATATCATGCTAGTTACAGAAATCATATGTTAATGGAATGTGTAAGTATAACATACTTAAATCAACCAAGGGGAGGTTGTGTGAGTTAACTACAACCACCCGAAGTTGTTAGAATTGGTATTTGAGAAATCGGAGTCAAACCTAATCTTTCTACTTTACGAAACTACTTGCCAACTTAAATTGACTTTCTTGAGGTAGCATGACATTAGGAAAGGATGGACTTTAAAATGCGCATGTTACCTCTTTAGTGCCAAATATTCTTACTTAAGGCTTAAGGAGCTATCTATCATATATTGCTACGTCAAGTTTACCACATGTTTGAATATTAATTATCAATGCTAAAATGGAGTGGATTCTTGATCTTAGATGGTAACCTTCACGTAATTGAACTACTCGTTTAGAATCTCTCGTTTTGGTCACCTACATATTATATATAAGTATTTATATTTTATAAAAAGTTCGAAAATTAACCCCAAAATGATTAAAACCTCCGATTAAAGTAAAACAACGATTTATCATTAGAAACATTTGTGTCCACGGATCGATACTTGGTTCTTACCAACACTATTCTACATATAAGATAGGTACACTTGCCTATTTTGTGTGTGTTTAGTCTTTGTAGAAATCACTTTTATAAATTTAAAACACGATCATGTGCAAAAGCAAATCATCCAACCTCTTATATTTTACAAGATGCATGCACACACACATCACAAGCCAACATGATGACCATGCAATCTAGTCCCACAAAAAAATGGTTAATGGATAGTGGAGCTACACATCATGTTACAAATGACATAAACATGTTGGCCAACTATGCACCATACGATGAAACCGGGGATATTGCAATTGGTGACGTTTTGTCTCTTAAAATTACTCATATTGATTCTCTTTTTATATGCACACAAACTACTACTCTCATACTCAAACATGTCCTTTGCGTTCCCATGTCTTGAAATATTATATCCATATCTCGTCTATGTTATGATAATTATATTTAAATTCAATTTTTTCAATGTACATTTCTTATCAAAGATCCAAGTTCTAATCTCCTACTTCTTAAAGGAAAAGCTAGTCAAGGGATCTATGAACTTATCTCTACATCTCCTCATCCTCCATCTACATTCACAATTCAAAAGAGTAATTCAAAATTATGATATCTTAGGTTGGGGCACCCAAACACTAAGATTCTAAAATCTTTATCTTCTTTTGTCAATTGTATTTCATATTCCAATAATAATTGTAACTCTTGTCACATTCTTGGTTTAAAAAGCCGAGAGGCGAAGAAAAGAGACGGGGTTTAAAACAAAAGCGTGAAGCGCCAGTGAAAAGCAAGAGTTTTTAATACGCGAGGCGAACATATATATATATATATATATATATCAAGGGTATTTGACACCCTGACCCAGCTATATTTAAGCATTATATATGATTTAATATATAAATTGCGTACATATTCAACCTAAAAAGCATATTATACAACATTTTGATACATAAAAACAACATGCGTACAAAAGGCGTGTGCCTCAACTTCGCTTTAGGTCACTTTTTGAATCAAAATCTTGCATCGGGCTCGCCTTCTAAACTTTGCTTGCATTGACTAGCCTAAAGCGAAAGGCCCTCACCTTAGGTCACATCTGGCCTCGGCACACCTCAAGCATGCTTTTTAAAACCAATGTCATATCAACAAGAGTCACAAATTACCCTTTCATAAAACTACTTTATCTTCTAATGCCCATTTACAATTAATATATTCAGACGTTTGGTCTTCACCACTTACTTTAGTCGATGGTTATAAATATTATATTAATTTTGTAGACCATTTTACTACATATGGTTATATCCAATCAAAAATAAATCCGACTTTTTATCACCATTCATTCGTTTTCAGAACCTTGTTGAAAATTATTGCAAAACTATTAAAAAAAAATTTTCCGACAATGACAGTGAATACATTAAACTCTCCTCTCACCTTCAATCTCGAGGTATCTCTCACCAAAATTCACCACCACGTACACTTGAACATAATGGATATGATGAACGTAGACATCGGCATCTCGTTGAAACCGGCTTATCCCTACTTACACGTGTAAAAATGCCCACCACCTATTGGCCTTTTGCCTTGACTATAGCCGCTTATCTCATTAATCGGTTGCCTACACCCAGTCTCCCAAACACCTCACCATATCACAAACTCTTCAACAAACAACCAAATTATGAAAAATGAAGAAGTTTTGGCTGTCTTTATTTTCCTTGGTTACGGCCATACTCCCCTCACAAATTACATCCAAAATCCAAACCATGCACTTTTTTAAGATATTTTTCTTCTCAAAGTGCATATTATACACTTGATCCTACTTCTAATAAAATTTACACTTCTCGACATGTCAATTTTATTGAAAATCAAGTTCTATATAAAAAACTTAGAGAAAATGATTGTTTGCGTCCCTGTGGTTTTAAGGCGGATGCACAATGAGTCCTCAAAAGAAAATTTGAACTGGTTGAGTCCCTGTGATTTTAAAAATGAACCATTTGAGTCCCTGCCAGATCTGAAATTACTAGTTTACCCTTTTTTTATGATCCATATGAGTCCTTGTGGTTAAGTAATTCCTCAGTTTTAGCCCCTCTTTAAAAATTACCTCCAAATTACATAGTTAACCTCCAAACTATAATCAATCAAGCAATAATCAACTAACCAAACATAATCAACCAAAAATAAATGAATCAAACTTTTTTTTAACAAAAATATAAAAAAAAAACTTTAAAAAATGAACTAAACTATTTTTTTTTAACAAAAATAGACAACCAACCCTTTTTAACAGAAATACGAACCGAACTATTTTTTAACAGAAATACGAACCGAACTACATTTGAATAAAAATAAACGAACCAGGATACTTTTAAACAAAAATAAACAATCGAAGTACCTTTTTAGCGAAAATAAATGAACAATTTTTTTACTAATGATTCGGTTAAAAAAAATGATTCTGTTTGTTTAGTTTGCTTAAAAAGTTAGTTTGGTTCGTTTATTTGTATTAAAAAGTAGTTCGGTTCGTTAATTTTTGTTGAAAAGGTGGTTCGTTTGTTTATTTTTGTTAAAAAAAATTAGTCAAGTTTATTTATTTTTGTTAAAAGGTGAAAAGGACTTTAAGTGACCAAGTATGAAAGTTCAAGGACTCAGAGTGACAATGTATATACATAGAAGTGAAATGTCAAATCTACCCTTGAAGCTAACATAGTTAAGTAACAGCAGGGACTTAAATAGTTCATTTTTGAAACCACAGGAACTCAACCAATTCAAATTTATTTTGGGGACTCATTGTGCCTCCTCCCTAAAACCACATGGACGTAAATAGTAATTTTCTCAAAAACTTATAAGTACTCAAGTCTCACCACCAAATGCTATAAATGGCTTCCTAGTTCCCATCACCATACCAATTATTACCACATATACCACTTCTCAAAATTCAAAAACTCAAAATATTATCACGGTTAATTTTGATAAATTTGAACTTGTGCATTTGAATTCAATTACAAGACCAACTGAAACATCTACACCCACAACTAGCCCAACCAAAACACCCACCATCCCCATAAGTTGAAACCTTTAGCCCGATTGTCAAACCCGCCACCATGTCTCGTTCTTTCCTTAGTCGTATCCCAAATTGGAATCTTTGTCAACTTGCTATCAATAACGCTTTTTTACAAGGCACTCTAACTGAAAATGTTTACATGGCTCACCCACTTGGTTTTGTATACCCATCATTTCCATATATATGCAAACTAAATAAAGATATTTATTGTCTTCGCTAAGCATCGCGAGCTTGATACGAAGAATTAAAATTTTACCTCACTCTCAAAGGTTTCCAAGCTACCATATTTGATTCTTCCTTGTTTATACGCTCTTCCGACTCTTCTTCCATTTATATTTCGACCTATTACTTCTCCTTGTTTAAAGCATCAAATATATGGTGTTGTGGACAAGTTGGAGAGGCTAAGAAGGACGTTTTTTTGGGGTTGGTTCAGAAGAAACATTAAAAAGTAATTGGGTTGCTTGGGATAAAGTTGTAACACCCCGACCAAAGGCGGATTATACATCGGGGCGCCACATATTGCTTCATTACTCGCGACACTATTGGTGTCAATATTTATTAATACACATTTTATCGCGCACGCGCAGCGGGGAAAATAAAGAACATAAATCAAACATAAATCAATATATTATAAATTATAACATTCAAACAACATGAACTTGTCTTGATACATTTTAATTCTAGGTCCAAAAGTAAAAACGTCCTACGTGTCCACAAGCTCCAAAACAGCTACTGCAAACCTGAACATGTGTTAAAATAAACGTCAAACACTTGCGTGTTGGTGAGAAATCAAGTTTAATAGATAATCATAGATAATCATAGTAAATCTGCGCGCAACACGTGTATGTCTAGAGTTTAACAAGGGTGTAATCAGATTGTGATCAAGCCTAAGATAGTTCATAGATCATAGTTCAATCCATGCTCCCAATTGAGCATAAAAACGAGAAAACATCTGTGCAAGTGTAAACAAAGAAAACCGTAAACGATAGGTCTCCCGTGTTCAACTAATGGTACCAACGGAACTGCGGAATAGGCCGAACAAAGCGGTTAATGATACACACATACAAATAAACAGCCAAGTAAACGTCCTCAACACATGGGATACTGCGCGACTAAAGTTCATAAACAGTTTTAAGACTCAAGTTTTGTACAAACACATGAACATCCCAAAACATTTAAAAGCAAAAAGGGATTAGGTACGAGATTACTCACATGATAAACGATGCGGTGATAGATAAAGCAAGAACCAACTTTAAACAAGCACAAGTTAACCTATAAATAAGATTATTGTTTTAATGATTTGTTTTAAGTCTTGATTATAAGTTAGCATAATTAATAAGTAAATTATAATATATATTACCGGAAAAGCAGGAAGAACAAGGAGGAAGACGGAGGCAGAGAGGAAGACGGCAGAGAGAGCAAGGAGCAAGAGAACAGGAGAGATTAAGTGTTTTGTGTGTGATGTGTTATGAAGTATTATTATTATTTATAGAAAAACCCTAGGAGACATAATCCCTAGAAAAGGGGAAAAGATCTCAAAAAGCAAAAGATTCCAAAAGCAAAAGATATCAAAAGATATGGCAGCTGCAGGGGGCAAGATAAAGCTGACAGGGAACAGTAACAGGCATGGCGGGTCAGATAAAGGTACTGGTCAAGCATGGCAAAAGCAGATCTCAAAAGATAATGTCAGTCACTTTTTCTACCAACCAATGGGGGTTGGTACGCATGCTGCGCCGAAAGTAACTATTCAGACATTAGATAGGTTAGGTCAACAGCACAGAAGATAAGACAACACAAAAGCATACAGGCTGGAATAAACAGAAGATACAAGGGTTAAGCGCGGGAAGGCTGAGTGCGCGAGCGCGAAGGCTGGCACAACAATCCTTAGCGCACTGCGGGAAGAATCACAAATCCTTAGCGTGCCGCGTGAAGAACTAGAATTCTAAGCGCATCGCGGGAAGAACATACATTCTTAGCGCATTGCGGGAAGAACATGCATTCTTAGCGCGCTGCGAGAAGAGTTCTCTTCACGCATCGCAGGAACAAGATGTCTTCACGCAGGCTTCCATGTAAGGAGTCTGGCGCGTGGAGCTGCAGACATCCTTAGGCGGGAAGAACCAAAGGACAAGCAAAGAGGAGGGAAACAAGGCGTGAGGGCGGGACGGCGACAAGAGGGAAAAGAAGGCGGAAAGAGAGAAGGAAGAGGGACGGGACGGCGGAAAGAAAGAGAGAGAAAGAGGCGGGAAGGAAAATATATATTATTATTAAAAGTAAAATATAAGTATAAATATTAAATAATAAAAGAGAGATCGGGTCAGAGAAACGGGTACCTGGGTCGGGTCGGATCGGGGCAGATGTCACAGTCTCCCCTACTTTAAGAAATTTCGTCCCGAAATTTATCTCGAAGTAGGTTGCGCAGAGAACAGGTGCGGGTACTTGATCTTCATTTGATCTTCCCTTTCCCATGTAAACTCGGCTCCGCGCTTGGACTCCCAGCGAACTTTCACGATAGGGATACGACTGCGCTTGGTTTGCTTAACCTCGCGATCCATAATCTCAACAGGCTTCTCAATGAAATGCATGGATTCATCAACTTGAACTTCATCAAGTGGAATGTGAAGGTTCTCGTCAGCTAAACACTTCTTGAGATTGGAAACATGGAACGTTGGATGCACATTACTGAGCGCGAGCGGCAGGTCAAGTCTGTAGGCAACTTTTCCCACACGCGCGAGAATCTTGAATGGACCAACATAACGAGGAGCAAGCTTACCCTTCTTCCCAAAGCGGACAACACCTTTCCAAGGCGACACTTTGAGGAGAACAAGATCACCAACTTGAAATTCGAGAGGCTTTCGCCTACGATCTGCGTAACTCTTCTGTCGGCTTCTGGCAGTCAGCAAATGATCACGGATCTTGGCGATTTTATCGGTTGTCTCTTGAACAAGTTCGGGTCCTGTGATTTGAGTTTCACCCACTTCGCTCCAACAAATCGGGGAGCGGCATTTACGACCGTAAAGTGCTTCAAATGGGGCCATACCAATACTGGAATGATAGCTGTTATTATAAGAAAACTCGATCAAAGGCAGGTGTGAATCCCAATTACCTCCAAAATCAAGAACACAAGATCGGAGCATATCCTCAAGAGTTTGAATAGTTCGCTCAGACTGACCGTCAGTCTGAGGATGATATGCCGTACTCATGTCCAAGCGAGTTCCTAGCGCAGATTGGAGAGATTTCCAAAAGCGAGATATAAAACGGCCATCGCGATCGGATATGATGCTCAAAGGAGTACCATGGCGGCAGACGATTTCCTTGACATAAAGCTGCGCGAGATGCTCAACACGGTAGTTTTCACGAATGGGCAGAAAGTGAGCAGATTTAGTCAATCGATCCACTATTACCCAAATGCTATCATGTTTGCTTGCTGTCAAAGGTAACTTGGTAATAAAGTCCATCGCTACACATTCCCATTTCCACGTAGGAATTTCTGGTTGTTCGAGCAAACCAGATGGGCGTTGGTGTTCAGCTTTAACTTTAGAACAAGTCAGGCACTTAGCTACGAACACAGCAATATCCTTTTTCATACCAGGCCACCAATAAGTAATGCGCAAATCCTTGTACATCTTATCAGCGCCAGGATGAATAGAATATCGAGATTTGTGCGCTTCACACAGGATATCAGCGCGAAGATTCTCATCAAAGGGAATCCAGATGCGATTAAGATAACAGAGAATTCCACTCAGATTAGGGACAAAGAGTGCTTCCGCGCCACACGCTAACTCGGCGCGAAGGTTACCATTACTGATGGATGCGCGCTGCGCGTCACGAATACGCGATTCAAGGTTGCTTTGAATCGGCGCGAAGTGAAGCTGGGTGCGCGGCAAGATACAGTTAAGTTGGCAGGGTTTTCGGCTGAGCGCATCGGCTACCACATTAGCCTTACCAGGATGATACCGGATCTCACAATCGAAATCGCTGATGAGTTCGTTCCATCGGCGTTGTCTCATGTTAAGTTCCTTTTGATCAAAGATATGCTGAAGGCTTTTATGGTCAGTGTAAAGGATACACTTAGTGCCATAAAGGTAGTGTCTCCAGATCTTCAAGGCAAAAACAACTGCACCAAGTTCGAGATCGTGAGTTGTATAATTCTTTTCATGAACCTTGAGTTGCCTTGATGCGTAAGCGATAACCTTGCCTCGTTGCATAAGAACACAACCGAGACCTTGGTTGGATGCATCGCAATACACGACAAAATCATCATTACCCTCAGGTAGCGCAAGAACAGGAGCTTCACACAACAAACGCTTGAGCGTCAGAAAGGCTTCTTCTTGCTTCGAGCCCCAAATATACGGTTTACCTTTGTGCGTTAGAGCTGTTAAAGGCAAAGCGATCTTTGAGAAGTTTGAAATGAAACGCCGGTAATAACCAGCTAAGCCCAGAAAGGAACGGATCTCAGAAGGAGAGGATGGCGTAATCCAGTTCTTGATTGCTTCAATCTTGGATGGGTCGACATGAATACCCATCTTGTTTACAACATGACCAAGAAACTGTACTTCATCAGACCAAAATTCACACTTGGAAAGCTTAGCATAGAGTTGCTCGGCTCTAAGCTTTTGCAATACCAATCGGAGATGTTGCTCATGCTCGGCCTTGGTCTTAGAATACACCAGAACATCATCGATAAATACGATCACGAATTTATCCAAGAAAGGCCTACACACCCGATTCATTAGATCCATGAAAACGGCGGGTGCGTTGGTTAGACCGAAGGACATGACCAAGAATTCAAAATGGCCATAACGAGTTCGAAAAGCAGTCTTCGGAACATCTTCATCGCGGATACGCAACTGATGATAACCAGAACGGAGATCGATCTTCGAGAAACAGGAGGCACCTTGGAGTTGATCAAAGAGGTCGTCAATACGCGGTAAGGGATACCGGTTTTTAATGGTGAGTTTGTTCAACTCGCGGTAATCAATACACATGCGAAACGATCCATCTTTCTTTTTAACGAACAACACCGGAGCACCCCAGGGCGAAGAGCTAGGGCGAATGAATCCTTTAGCAGTCAACTCTTGAAGTTGGCTGGCCAATTCTTGCATCTCAGCGGGTGCAAGACGGTAAGGAGATTTAGCAACGGGGGAAGCACCAGGGACAAGATCAACACGAAACTCGACTTCACGAGCGGGAGGGATACCAGGAAGATCATCAGGAAAAACTTCAGGAAAATCACGCACAACAGGGATATCGCGAAGCTTCTTTCCTTCATCGGGTTTAACCACATGGGCTAGAAATGCAATACACTTCTTCCGCATGAGTCTTTGGGCTTCGGCGCAAGACATAAGTTTAAGACCACTGGAGGGTTTTTCGCCGTAGATATGAAGATCACCATTTTCTCGAGGTATGCGAATCAATTTCTTGGCGCAAATAACTTCGGCGCGATTCTTCGAGAGCCAGTCCATACCAATGATAACATCAAAGCTTCCAAGAGGCATAGGGATGAGGTCGATCAGAAAATCGTTTTCGTTAAGGTTAAGCGTACAATCTTTAATCACCGAGTTTATTAAAACAGTTTCGCCATTAGCCAATTCAACTGAAAAATCTTCTTTTAAGTTATCGCGCGGTCGCGCAAGCTTCCGCTCAAAGGCGCGAGAGATAAAACTTCGATCGGCGCCAGTATCAAAAAGCATAGATGCATAAAATCCGTTAAGCAAAAATGTACCATTAACTACGTCGTTATTCGCTTGCGCTTGGTGCGCGGTTATGTTAAAAGCTCGGCCACGCGTCACTTGGTTCGAAATTTGGTTCACCGGATTCGCTTGAGTAATCTGAACTTGTAGCCTTGGGCACGCGTTCCGGAAATGACTTGGATCACCGCAGTTAAAGCACGATCTGGGTCGTGGGTTTTGGTAAGTTGGCTGTGGGTTCTGCGGGTAGGCTGGTGGTGTTGGCGCAATCGGATTGGAGGGAGGGGTTCTACAGTACTCAACGGAGTGACCTACGCGGCCACATCGGTTACATTGTCGACACGGGACTTGAGGTGGGTGATGAAGTCTACAGGTTGGGCAAAAGGGTTGGTTTCCTGTGTAAGGTTTCTTAGTTGGCGGGGCAGGAAGTGCTGGATTGGTTAAGGCATAGTTGTGGACTACAGGAGGTGCTGGGTAGGTTGACAGTGGGTTAGGCGCGTAAACTGGTTGATAAATTGGTTGCTGGACAATGGGCGGGTTGGTAAGCGCATAGGCTTGTCTGCGCCTACGTTTCTGGTTATGGTTTGAGGGTTCTGGTTTGGTTTCTGTTGGTTCAGGGACAGTCTTGGTGGGTTTGGTCTTCTCAGTTCCCCGCAGGAACAGGGTTCCTGCTCTGACATGGTTGTCGCTGAGCACAGCGGCCAATTCGATGGCGTCAGAGAGGGTTACTGGGTTTCTGGCCCATACAGAATCTTGAATTTCCATGGGGAGACCCCCAAGAAATTTCTCGATGGCTCGGCGGGAAGGGGTAACAAGGTGAGGGACCAGTAAGCTTAGCTCGTGGAAGCGCGTCGCGTACTCGCGCGCTTCACCGCTGTATTGCTTCAAGTTCCAGAATTCTTCCTCCAGGCGCTTAACTTCGTTGGGAGGGCAGAATTCTCGCGTAAGAGTTTCCTTGAATTCCTCCCATGTCATGCTAGAAGCAGCCTCTGCGCCACGCGCATGAGCTACTCCATTCCACCATGTAAGCGCTCTGGATTCCAGGACACTGGAAGCATATAGGGTTCGTCTTTCTGAGGGGCATTGGGTATGGAGGAAAGTGTTTTCAATCTTTTCGAGCCATTGGAGCATCACGGTGGCTCCTTCAAGACCTGTGAACTTTGGAGGGTTACCCGCATTAAAGGACTTAATGTTATAACTGGTGGTGTTGGTATTGTTTTGGCTCAAAGCTTGGGCTATTGCGGCGGCCATTTCCTGGGAACGTTGCTGTCTACGCATGCGCGAGGCTTCTCTTCTCTGAAATCGGCGAGATAGCGGAGGCATTCTATAAAAGTTTTAATTTTAGTTAATATCTTGGTTTTAGCGCAAAGTTTTAATCTTATAAAGCTTGGTTTCACGGAGTTAGATACTATCAAAAGTTAAAGTAAAATAAATGACTTTAAATGCAGACTTAATAAGGGTAACAAATTCGAATCAAGAACCGACAATTCACGTATCACCGTGACTTTCCGAGTTCTCAATTTAAAATAGCTAGTAAACGAGTATTGGAGATTGACGATTCATGTATCACCATGACTTTCCAATATTCAATATAAAATATACAAGAAAATGAGTATTGGAGGTTGACAATTCATGTATCACCATGACTTTTCGGATTTTCAAACCCAACAAACGAATATGTAAGTAAAATCAATAAAATCGAAATTCAACAAAAATCGAAATATCGCGGAATAAAATCATATACTGCGCAAGCGCGAGCATATTCATAAATAACGAGTAATTAACAATAAGCGCGCAAACATGAGATTTCTCTCATGCGCGAGAAGGGACTCTTAGATATTCTAGGCCGTTACGTCTAACCACCTATCCTAAAGTCAACGAGCTCTGATACCAATCTGTAACACCCCGACCAAAGGCGGATTATACATCGGGGCGCCACATATTGCTTCATTACTCGCGACACTATTGGTGTCAATATTTATTAATACACATTTTATCGCGCACGCGCAGCGGGGAAAATAAAGAACATAAATCAAACATAAATCAATATATTATAAATTATAACATTCAAACAACATGAACTTGTCTTGATACATTTTAATTCTAGGTCCAAAAGTAAAAACGTCCTACGTGTCCACAAGCTCCAAAACAGCTACTGCAAACCTGAACATGTGTTAAAATAAACGTCAAACACTTGCGTGTTGGTGAGAAATCAAGTTTAATAGATAATCATAGATAATCATAGTAAATCTGCGCGCAACACGTGTATGTCTAGAGTTTAACAAGGGTGTAATCAGATTGTGATCAAGCCTAAGATAGTTCATAGATCATAGTTCAATCCATGCTCCCAATTGAGCATAAAAACGAGAAAACATCTGTGCAAGTGTAAACAAAGAAAACCGTAAACGATAGGTCTCCCGTGTTCAACTAATGGTACCAACGGAACTGCGGAATAGGCCAAACAAAGCGGTTAATGATACACACATACAAATAAACAGCCAAGTAAACGTCCTCAACACATGGGATACTGCGCGACTAAAGTTCATAAACAGTTTTAAGACTCAAGTTTTGTACAAACACATGAACATCCCAAAACATTTAAAAGCAAAAAGGGATTAGGTACGAGATTACTCACATGATAAACGATGCGGTGATAGATAAAGCAAGAACCAACTTTAAACAAGCACAAGTTAACCTATAAATAAGATTATTGTTTTAATGATTTGTTTTAAGTCTTGATTATAAGTTAGCATAATTAATAAGTAAATTATAATATATATTACCGGAAAAGCAGGAAGAACAAGGAGGAAGACGGAGGCAGAGAGGAAGACGGCAGAGAGAGCAAGGAGCAAGAGAACAGGAGAGATTAAGTGTTTTGTGTGTGATGTGTTATGAAGTATTATTATTATTTATAGAAAAACCCTAGGAGACATAATCCCTAGAAAAGGGGAAAAGATCTCAAAAAGCAAAAGATTCCAAAAGCAAAAGATATCAAAAGATATGGCAGCTGCAGGGGGCAAGATAAAGCTGACAGGGAACAGTAACAGGCATGGCGGGTCAGATAAAGGTACTGGTCAAGCATGGCAAAAGCAGATCTCAAAAGATAATGTCAGTCACTTTTTCTACCAACCAATGGGGGTTGGTACGCATGCTGCGCCGAAAGTAACTATTCAGACATTAGATAGGTTAGGTCAACAGCACAGAAGATAAGACAACACAAAAGCATACAGGCTGGAATAAACAGAAGATACAAGGGTTAAGCGCGGGAAGGCTGAGTGCGCGAGCGCGAAGGCTGGCACAACAATCCTTAGCGCACTGCGGGAAGAATCACAAATCCTTAGCGTGCCGCGTGAAGAACTAGAATTCTAAGCGCATCGCGGGAAGAACATACATTCTTAGCGCATTGCGGGAAGAACATGCATTCTTAGCGCGCTGCGAGAAGAGTTCTCTTCACGCATCGCAGGAACAAGATGTCTTCACGCAGGCTTCCATGTAAGGAGTCTGGCGCGTGGAGCTGCAGACATCCTTAGGCGGGAAGAACCAAAGGACAAGCAAAGAGGAGGGAAACAAGGCGTGAGGGCGGGACGGCGACAAGAGGGAAAAGAAGGCGGAAAGAGAGAAGGAAGAGGGACGGGACGGCGGAAAGAAAGAGAGAGAAAGAGGCGGGAAGGAAAATATATATTATTATTAAAAGTAAAATATAAGTATAAATATTAAATAATAAAAGAGAGATCGGGTCAGAGAAACGGGTACCTGGGTCGGGTCGGATCGGGGCAGATGTCACAAAAGTGGTATTACATAACAAGTATAGAGGTCTTGGACTCAGTCGATTACGGGAAACAAAGCGGCCTTGTTAGCAAAATGGTGGTGGTGATATAAAAACGAGAAAGGGAGGTTGTGGTGGAAAGTGATTCGGGCTCTTCATCACTCTTCAAGGTCGTGGTCAGCAATTCTGGCAAAGCTCTTGAGCACGGGTCCTTGGTGCCGAATTGCAAAGATAAACTCGCTCTTTAAATGGTCGGGTCTGATTTGAGCATGACCTTTCAAAATCTTGTTGATGGGTGGATTTATAGTCAATGGGATTGGGTTATGGAGTTGCCTGTCAAGTCCCGGATTGATAATCAAACACGAATAACTCTCGTTTATATTAATCAGAAAATATCACTCTAAAAACTGATTACAACTCTCGAACTCTAACTCGGTTTGACTCTTGATGAACCCTAACTCGGTTACATCTTGTTCACCCTTTATAATGCCTAACCATAACTCGGTTTATATAGACTAACCTAACTTGCTAGTCAAGACATTACCAAATATAATAAACCCTAATTGTAACCCCATAAACCCATTACATATTAATAAATCCCACGAGCCCAATAGGTCCAACCGGTCACCTACACGTGACGGGCCTATTAAGTTGGAAATTACTTCCAACAATTACCCCCTAATTTCCTACTTGAAATAAGTGATTCGTCAACTCCGAGCATGTCTTTTCTTCCCCGTTTGATTTGACTCATGAACTTGACCTTCTCGGTTTTCACAACCATCTTGGCCTTCATCTCCCTGGAACTTTTCTTGATCCATAGATGTGTTATTCGGCTCCCCTGAACTCGACTACCTTTGTGACCCTGCCCCGACCATTCACTCGGTCGTAGGAACTCGCATAACCACTCCTTTGGCTGCGATTCCGGTCATCTAATCAAGCGCAACAATCTTCTTGATCTTATTAGTGAGCACCCGGTTCGATCCAACAAATCAAACCCTTAGGTCAAAACATAACTCATTAAAACCGTATAAAAACAAAATTTGAAATAGACACTTGTTCAACCCAAAATAAACTGTCACTTAATGACGGTCAAACTCTACTTATTTAATCAGTAAAGTAAAAAATAACTTTTTTTTCCTTTAATTCTTCGTTTGTGGTGTGCCTTCTCTTGACTATTTTTTCTTTTCCTAACCCTACAAGTCCACAAAAAGAATAAAAACTCCACGGGTCCTTTTCTCTTTCCGAATTGCAAGACCACCACAGAAATTAATTAAACCTAAACATGAGCTTTGACTTGTAACCTAAATGAAAAGGAAAACCACGTTTTCACTTATCTCTGTATATAATAAATGAAAACAGGTTCTGACATGTGTCACCATCACATTCATTTGGGACACACTTTGTATTTGATATTGTGTTCAACAACCACAATATCCACGTCTCCCTCCTTTTAAAGCTTCCTTTAAAAACTTCTTTTTGTTATTACCCTTACATAACTGTTATCTTCTTTCTTTTACTCCTCTAGATCAACATTCAAATTTTGAAACACATACACTTACCCTAAATTTATCATTCTCCAACGTTCATTCATTGGCTTTTATCTCTTTTTCATCTCCACTCTTTGTAAGCCCTAATCATTTTATGAAAAAAAAAATAGGAATGTTTTAAAATCCTAACTCACTGTTGTTGCCCTCTCTTCACAGATCTGCTACAAGATCCGCCTCCACCGTCATCCTCCGTCGCCGCCGTGCTCCACCACCGTCACTCTTCTCCGCCGTCGTGCTCCTCCATATCAGAAAGGTTTGAGTTACGTTTTTCCCCTAAAACGACTTTGATTGCAGCCAAATTTTCACGTATTGTACAGTGTACATACACCCATTTTGCAACCAATTTTAGATTTTTTAAAGAGTTTTATTATTGATCTTTTAATTTATTTTTTTATTGTTTTCTCCGAAAATCTGTTTAATTTAGATTTTTTTATTAGTTTTCGTTTTTTAATTAATTTCTTGACTTATTACTATTTTTTTATTTTATTTTATATTTTGTTGTTATTTTCAAACTTGATGTCTTTAAACGATGGAAGTACTTTTTAAGAGTAATTAGAAGCTTTCTGATTAAAGTAATTAGAAGTAATTCAAATTTTATATTTTATTTTATATCTTTTAATTTTTTTGTTATTTTTTTATTATTTTCAAACTTGATGTCTTTGTACATGTTTTAGTAGTTTTTTGATTAAAGTAATTAGAAGCTTTTTAAGAGCCTGTTTTTTTGTTGTGATATGTGTTTCTATGATGTTATGATGGAAGTAACGTATTATGGATTAATATTAATCTTGGATATATGGCCTAACTGCAATGCATTTTTACAAAAAGTTGTAGTATGTTATCGATATAAGCTAGAAAGATGGATGATTTGATGGTATTAATATGGTACTATTACTTATTTCAATTATTGTGAGTTTTCGCTGCTTTTGTTGAAGGTTTTTAATTCGATTGATTGTTGATAAGTTTGTTCATACATGTGTTGATGAAACATTCTTAAGTAGTTGAGTGTTTTTTAAGGTTGTTGATGAAACTTGTGAACAATTAAAACTACATTTTTTTGGTTTATAAGTTTATTAATGTATCAGGGGCATATGGTTTTGAAGCTTATAAAAACCGTCAAGCCGGCGAAATTCAGGTTTGTTAATCAACAGATCTTGTATTGCTTCTATTATGGTTTTAATTTATGATTTTTCTTTCATTCATTATATTAAAATTGTTTTAAAAAATCATTGGTATGCAAGCGGTTCCAATTTCCGTGAGTCACCCGTTCAACCGGGCATAATTAGACGGTGCATCCTTTAAGCAACATGGAGTTGCAGGTCCATTTATTGGTTCCTTTGTTGCTCGAACGACCTCACCGTGGTATGAATTGTGTTGTTATATAGGGGTGTTCACGGTTCGGTCTTGACGGTTTTATATCAAACGGTCAACCAAACCATTACTAATGGTTTTTAAACAATGTTATATACTTTTATTGTTCTTTAGTATATGTGGATCAATTAATTCTTGATTTTTAAGTCACCAATGTGTAAGATTGTTAAGTGTTTTTTTTATTGTGTACAATTCTTTTGGCATAAAGTCATTTTGGCCACTATAATTGTTAAAATTATAGTGTAAAGATAATATGGTTTCAAACTAACTAACTAAGCTTTTAAAACAATTAGGGATAGTCTGAAGCTAAAGGCGAAAGCAAAATATGCAGAATCAATATCATACCACAATTAGTATATAAGGTTTCTCCATTTTCAATTTTGGTTTGTTCTTGATGTGTAGATTTTGCCATTCTAGTGTGGTTCACGTGAGGATGATGGAAGTACTTTCATTGGAACTGAGAAGAAAGAATAAGATGAATATACACAAATTATTGGTTATGTATCAGAAACAGACACAAAACATGCCAAACAGTAAGCAAATCTTTCGTGTTGTGGTCTTTTTATACATGTCATTATTCATGATTATAGTTGCTCCTGTAATTAGGTTTAATTATACATATAGGAATTTTGAACAAGCTTAAATTTTACAAAATAGCAAGACAAAAATATCAACGTTACTTGGTGGTTTTTTAGAAATTCGTTTATTTTCGGTAATCTCTCCGATCTTCTACTTTGCCCAAATCGGTCTAGCATTTGGAATCTTCTTGGTAAGCATTTGATGTTCGATTGAGTTATTTGGTTCACAACTAACTTTTTCTTTCCTTTGTTTTGTTTTGTATCTTTCGTTTAACAGGATCGTGCCGCAGTTTCTGCTATATGGGAATCGATCTTGCATTTTATTCCACGTCGGTGAGCATTTGTTTTTTAGGAGTAATTTAGATGATGTTTTTATTATTTTAATTTGATTTAATTACCTGAAATAACTTTACTAAAACAAAATTGAGGACTTTTGATATCCAATTGGTGCTCATTAGGTTATCTCATAACCTCATTTTGCTTCAATTCTACATTTAACCACAAGAAAATTACTAATAAACATGATTTTAGTTGACCGAAACTATGTCATATTGTTTGTTTTGTGGTTTATAGCTTTATTGTCTCTTTTTGTTAGTGATGTTTGTGATTAAATCACTTTGATGGTTTGTAGCTTAACTTTTTACTAATCTTTTAGTGACATTTATGATTAATTAGGCGTTTGATAATTAATTTTGTTTCATTTTGAGAGTGTTTTGTTACTGCATTTGTCAGCATGTTTATTAGTTTATTACATCAGCTTGTGTTTTTAACGATGAGTGTTTTTTACAGCACTTGCTCACATAAGATTATGATGCTTTCAATTGGTGGGAAGTTCGTTTATTTTTATTAAAGGGGTGTTTGGGATTGCTTATTTTTACCAACTTATAACTTAAAAACTTTTTGAGAAGCAATAACGTGTTTGAGATTGCTTATATTGTGAGAGGAAAAGTTCCATAAGTTACACTTTTGTAACTTATTAACTTAATGAAAAGTTTTAAGGAAGTAAAATAAGGAATCCCAAACACCCCTTGAATAAACGAACAAAAAAATAGTGTTTGTTTAATCAAACGAACCAACATGAACACATGTTTCGTTCGTTCATTTATGTTCGTGAACGTTCGTTTTTGTCCGCTTATTTATGTTCGTTTATGTCCATTTACATATTAATAAAAAAGTAAATAAATATTATCTATACGAGTCATCTACTTAATGGTTTTATATTTGTTCATTTAAGTATTTTCATTCGTTTAGGTTTGTTTGTGTTCATTTGCATCTGTTCATATATGTTCGTTTATGTTTGTCAACTGTTCATTTAGTTTTTAAACAAACAAACTGAACAAACACGAACATGTTCATTTTTTGAAAAAACAAAACACATTTATCTGTGAAATGTAGAAACAGGTCATTTGCCTACTAGGGTTAATTTGGGAACACTTATATATTTCTGGAAGAGTATTTGATCACACATAATGCATAAATTGATAGTTTTGATCTTAGGGGTATTTTCGGAATTTTGAAAAGTTTATCAAAAATGAATATGTTGCTATTGCAGGTTGTAATTTTGAGAGGCCAAACTTCTGGTGGGAGGTTAGTTGGAATTAAAAATGAGCCATTGTTCGTTTTACCATTATCAAAGATAATAGACGTAAGTTCTAAATCAAAATGTTCTTGTAATTTTTACACTTAAAATTTTGTTGGAATTAGGTAAAAAAATTATGAAAGACAATAGCTTGTAAAGCTTGATATTATTTATTTTCTTACTTATGTAGGATGTGTAGCATTGGTGTCTAATTAATACCCATGGAAATCAAGTGGTCTTACAGACCAGAAGAGTAAGTTCCTGATCTCTTTTTTTATATATCTTTTTATGATAATTTTTGGAATTGGGCTTTTTGTATTTTTTATAAGTGTATAATATAAATAATGATATTAGATATGGAAGGAAAGCGTGTGGAATTATATAACCATGTGAATCTATGTCTACTAACTTATAATTTTCTTGAAATATATGTAAATATTTAAGTTAGCTGTTATTTTAGTTTTCCTTTTGTCTTAGGTTGAGAGTGTGGTTGCTATGTCAATGCTTTGGCACTTTTACTTTTGATAGATTATAGATATTAACTAACAATGGATTTTTAGTTGGTTTGATGCATTTTTATACCTGATTTGAAACCTAGAGTCTTTCCAAGTAAATCTTTTTTTGGTTGTTTGCATTTGGTTTGAACATTCTATTAGGTTTGATAGAGCCTTATTAATTGAAAGTAGAATTTTAGTAGAATATGTGTTGTGTAGTCTTTCATCTGTGTTTTATTGGCTATTTATTTTTGTTATCTTTTGTAATATGTGTTGCATAAGTGTAGTTATTAGTTAAGGTGGTTCAAATTTGATTATGAAGTGAACAGATAATGCATATATATCTGTTGAATAAATATTTGTTATGTGATTCAGGTTTGTTGTGTCGGTCTTCTTTGTTTGTTGTTTGAAGGTGGTGGGGTATTTGCTACGTGTTTTACTAATAGGACAACAGCAACAAACATCGCTGATCAAGAAGGGGTAGCCGATATATAGCTGCAGTTTTGTATTCATTACTTGTATGTATTGTTAAGTTTAGTGACTTTTTGAACTATTTTTAAAACGTATTTTGGGTTGTTCTAATGAAAATTTGTTTATGTATTTTGGTTAGCTATAATGAAAGTTTTGGTCATTCAATACAATTATTAGGAGCTATGACTAAACAGATATATTTCATTTACCACGAAATTGTATAGAGGGTATAATAGTCATTTTGTACAATCATTCAAATGTCCAAACAAACAACACTTTACTGGTTCAGCACTTAGGGGTTGTTTGGTAGTCTCTTAACAGTCATTAAGAGGCTACCTTTTAATGGGTTATAACCTCTGAATGGTTAAGAGGCAACCTTAAGTCTGAATGGTTAAGAGGTTACCTCTTAATGGTTACCTCTTAACCATTCAGATTTAAGTCTACCTCTTAACCATTAAGAGGTTATGACCCATTAAGAGATAGCTTCTTAATAACTGTTAAGAGACTACCAAACTGATTTAGATTCTCTTAATCATTCAGACCTCTTTCTGGTTCAGCACTTAATGGCTCAGCACTTGCCAAACAACCCCTTAATATCATATTCAAAAGTTGTAGATCACTTTGGGAATTCAACTATTTGTTTAGATTTGGGTATCGTTTGTGAATATATGTTTATTGGTTTGTAAAAATTTTGTTTGTTGATCGGTTTGTTAAAACATTTTTAGGTTTCAAATAGAGGTTATTAATATTGATTTTCGTATGCACAATCTTCAGTGTATATTGTCAATTTGGGATGTGTTTCTAGAATCTCTACTAATAGTTTGAAATAAATAAAGAATTTTTGAGTTTGAAATAACTGTGAATCCCTTCACCATTTTAACAAGTTAAGATCTACATATTTATCCTTTAGTAGGTTTATTATTTTGGTCAACTTTCCAAAAGAGTGTATGAACCAAAAAAGGCTTTTGTGAAGTTTTGTCCTTATGCTTTTGTTTTTTTACCTTTTCGTTTGAGCAAGTGTTCTTTTGAGTTCACATTGGACAACAAAATTAAATCACAAAGTTGGGTTATGCACCACATAACTTTCATTTCTATCACTAAGATCAAGTCAAACAATGTCATAAAAGTGATATGTCATAAGAATTGGTAAATTCAGATATCAAATCATGAGTTCATGACATGTCATAAGCATTGGTAAATTCAAATATCAAATCATTAGTTAATCCAACCTATTTATTTATATAACTTTATATTTAGTTTATTAGGTTATTTATATATAAACTTTACATTTAGTTTATTAGTTGATTAAAAAACCATGTTAAAAATATTTTATATAATCTAATATTTCAATTACATAATTAAGTTTATGCACATATTATATAAAACTTGTCATGAGCTTCACATTTTTTTAACAACAAATGTTACACATCTATGCTATTTTACACTCATAAACTATGTCTAGCTTTGCGTTGATTTGTCATTATTCAAAGTATTAAATCTTTACATTTTTATTTGTATGAAAGATATTAATCATATTATTACCTATTTTGCACAAATATTGCATGAAGACTATAATTTGACTCATTTCTAGAAAAAAAGATGATTCATTTTGGCATTTTCAAGTTTCATCTGGCATTCTCTTTCACCATGGGCTTCAAAATTGACAAAAGAATGTTTCTGGGTTGATAGAAAATCAAGAACGAGAAGTACAAAAGGAAGTGGAAGGCACATTGTTTTTGTTCTTATATCTTTAACGTTTAATGTATAGTAGAACCTTTAATGTATTGCAGTTTTAACTTTTTTCTTAGTAGATTCAAAATATTAAAGACATTTTTTATAAACTATATATACCAAAATATCAAATTACTGCTTTTAAATCTGAGACATGGAATTTTGTTTTGGTCAACACCGTAGTAAGTCCTATACATGCTTTACACAATAACAAATTTAACATTGAAGCGAGACGCGTTCAAATCTTTTCATTTCATTTACTTTATTACATCTTATTGTTATGTTTTAATTTCCATACATCATTTTACTTATATGTTTAAAATATTTTTTTTTTCAACTCAAGTGCCACACTACCTTAATATTTGAAAGATTGTGTTTATATAAATCATAAAATGGTAGAAGTAACCTTTTATTTGCTGAATATCGTAGTAATTTGGAACTGGTGTTCTTAAAATAAAAAATTGAAAATGGAACCGACACGTCTTTAATTTTAGTTTAACTTGGTTACATGTTAATTTGATTTTTTAAAAACTCATACATCATATTTATTAATATGTTCACAAATATTTTTACTTTTTTGACCGTAAAGGACAAAAAAGTCTATAAAAATCTCTCTTTTACTTTTTTGACTTTTCAAAATTTGAGTTAGTGGGTCAACTATTGAGACAAATACATATTTTTAAACTTTTTCATCAAACTATTATGCAACACTCTTACCAAGACATATACTTCATGCTTTGTTTGATACATACCTAAAATAAATATATATTAATACTATATTTTGTTTAGTGGATTAATATTTATTTTTAATGTTTGCTAAATTATGAAACATACCTATTAGTAAGTTGGTTACTGAGAATTTATTTAAAAGTCTATTCTCATCTGATTCAAGATTAGCGTTTTTTTTTTAATTTAGTGTTTTCAATGTTTGATCTGACATCCAACTTTAAAGAGGATACAAGTTTTCTGTCAAATCTTCTAGAGAAATATTTATCACAAAGCTTCTAGACTAAGATATGAAAGAAAGGTTTGTAAAGCGGAGACGTGAATTTCTGTTTGGTGAACCTGTGGTGTTGACACAACAACCAGTGGCGGACCCAGGATTTTTTGCCAATGGGGTCCCATATTTTCGGTGTTCAAATTTTTCGGGTCGGTCGTTGTTCAGGTCGGGTCGAGGAGAAGAACATAATAAAAAACAATATCATAATAAAACTTTCTTTTCAATCATCACTACCTGAACGGGTCAAAATGGGTCGGGTTGACACATAAACACTTTGTTTTCCCTTTCTTAAACATTTTTGAGATAGAACCTAGATCCACCCTTTCATAAGCATGTGTTGAAAACCATTAACTTAAACTAGTGAAAAATAAAACTGATATTTTAAAGTGTTTGAATGTTTCTAAAGAAAACCATGCATAAAGTTGAAAACAATGATATGTATTTTAGAGGTGTTTGAATGTTTCCAAAGTTATCATTGCAACATAGCAATCAAATGATTGATTAACACTAAAAATTAACACAAAAAACCAAAAACTGAGCCTTGTAAGACTTGAACCCATGACCTTTCAAAGATAAAACAAGGGACTTTCCATCAGACCACATCAACATTAATAGTATGGGTTCCAAGTATTAAATCTTATGGGGTCCTCAAAAAATTTAATATACCGCTTCTAATAAATTTTTAAAAAACATTGGTGTCCCGGGACCCCGATCCACACTATGTGGGTCCGCCCCTGACAACAACAAATGAAAACCAGAAGCTATAAATGTCCAAGCCTGTTCATTTGAGTTACTTCGTTACATGTTAATTTGATTATAAAATTTCATATATCATACTATTACTATGTTTAAAAATTATTTTTACAAAAAAATTATATACAAAAATATATTATTTATAAACTTGATAGGAAATTTAAATTTAAGCACATATATAACATAAATTAATTTACTATGTTTACTTTATCACAAAAAATATTTCAAGTTAAATAGTTTTCAAATTGTTAACCATAATAATTATGATGTAATTTTGTAAATGATAATATGTTTGAAAATTTTTTGTCACCCGATTCAAAGGTCAAAATAGATTATTCGATGCGAAAAATCTTTAAATACAAACATCAAATTCTCTATAACAAGGTGTTTAGAAATTAGTAAATGGAAACTATAAGCTATATCTCTTAACACAATATATTTTTAATTGAATTTTATGGTTATATGTGAAATTGATTTTTATAAATTGTACTCATTTTATTATATATTGTTATTAATATGTTAAGAGAAGAAATCTTATCAATCCGTGTAGCACACGGGCATATAATCTAGTTTAATCATAAAGCCAATTAACTCACACAAACAATTTTCGATCAATATTGTTTCGCTCCGAACTTTCTTAGCTAGCGGAACACCCTGATCAGAAACCAACTCGGCAACTTGTTTCCAAGTTGTCTCCGTACAAACAACCTACTCGTTGCCTGCCGCTAGTAACCACTTGCAATCCGATCGCCGGCCGATAGATTATCGATTTCTTGAGCTTGGCTCTGATACCAAAACATTACCTATTATAATTACACAATAATTAGGAAATATGCTATAACTATAAAATTACTTCCAACAACCTGGTGCCGATGAGATTGAGTAATTGAGACAACTCCTCCAAAACTGTGAAGGTGAGACATTTGTCCCTTGCAGATGATGGAGTTTCATGTGAAATAAAGAAACTTTTTTTGGTAATTCTTCTCAAACTCTGAGTTACCTTTTGTAATGGAATAGACAAGTCCAGAAGAAGGTTGGTTTTGTGGCTTGGAGGGCGGTTCTTGATTGGCAAGCAACTTTTGATGCTCGGGTAAAATGGAAGATAAGTTTGTCTAGGTGTTCAATTTGTGGGGGAAACGGAGGAATCAATGGGACATTTATTTGTCACGTATGGTTTAGCCCAAATTATGTGGAGTGTGATAGCGCAATGGTGTAACTACATAAATACTCGGCTCTATCTAAGGAGAATGCAACAGTGTTCCAAGTTATTTGTTTAATTACGGCTGGGTGTCTTTGGAAAGAGAGAAACTCGTTAGTACATTCCAACACCCCAATTCATCTTTTGAGTTTGGTGAGGAAGTAAAATTGATGGTTTTTCTTTGGATAACAAATAGAGGTAAATAGAGTCTCTCTTGGGATGATTGTGTTCTTTCCAGTTGTAACAGACACTTGGGCGGTAGAATGCTAGTTGTTTGCTTTTGTTTTGTTGTTTTTTCGGTGTTTGTTTCTTGGGCATTTCTAGTCCTTGCTAGTGTTTTAGTACTAATTATATTTGTTGATCGTTCAATAAAAACCATAAAGCTTCCTATTAAATAGTTCTTTCAAATGCTTAAGTAAGTAAACTCTGAGAAATAAAACATTAAAGACAATTTACCGACAAAAAATATTGTATTTTGAAATAATATTATAAATTATTATTTTAAAAGGTATCATTTATAGTAGCATAATGATGTTGTGACCAAAGTTGAAAGGTTAAAATTTGTAGCAAAAGTTTATGTTATCAAAGTTTGGTGAAAGGAAATTATACTGTTTGGTGAAGTGGAAATTATAAAGTAAAAAATCTAAAGGTTTTTAAAAGATTTGTGGAATAGAACATTGTAAAATGTATGAAAGTTGGATGAAAAATGTTGAAAGGAAATTATACTTTTAAAGTTGAATGGGATATGTAAATGTGTGAGATTTGGTGATAAATGTTCAAAGGAAATTAAAGTTTGAAGGGCTAACTTGTAAAGTTATGATATAATTAGTAATTTCATAACTCTATAAATTGCTTCATAATAATTTCATTGTATATATCAATACAAATAAATGGTATACGTTATACAAGAAAACAATCCCTATTTATCTTCAATGTAGGCATTAGTTTAAATGAAAATTAACCGGCTTTACTTGTTTCAATCTACTCTTAACTTGCATAGCTAAAGAACCCAAAGCAATCATAAGGGCCATTATGATTTGTTGACGATGTTTGCCACCCTTCAGATTTTATGATGTCTTCTAGTTCAACAACCACGTCCTTCATCTCGGGTCTCTTCTTCGGATCTGTGTCCCAACATTGTTCAATTAATTGAGCCAACGATCTTGGACAATTCACGGGTATGGTTGGCCTTATATCCTGTAATTACGATAAAACATTAGTTTATTTTAATATTAAATTCTACCTAAGACGTAAATTGTAACAAAAATATGCATACCTTGTAAATATTTGCTAGGATGTTTTCTAAATCATATGTATACGCCACATCGCAACAATATATCTCCCATAAACAAATCCCAAAGCCATACACGTCACATTTATGTCCATATGGTTTTCTGCTTACAACCTACATCACCACAACATTTTTAGAACTAAGTAGTCAATAATATAAAGACTTGAGTATAAATTTAAGGTTATAAAAGAAATCATACCTCAGGAGCCATATAACCCCAAGTCCCGATCTCACCACTCATGATGAATAACCCTAACGGCTCGTAAACAGATTCTTCAAAATCAGCGAGTTTTATTTTATTGTTATTGTCGATAAGTATATTATCGGGCTTCACATCACGATGGATTATTTTCTTCGAATGTAGGTAACTCAACCTATCAGTTAAAATCAAAATGTTCATGAGCATATCATTTATGAAATTTTAAATTAACTATTAAGAAGTAATGTGTAGATTGCAATATCAAGAGCAAATTGAATAACAGTTTTCATATGCAGATTCTTCTCACGGTTCTTAAACAGGTATGATCTTAACGAGCCTCCTTTTACAAATTCAGATACAATACAACAATTTGTCTTCATTGACATAGTCGCTCCAATCATCTGAAAATTACAAGATGATTAGATGATAAGGAATCATTTAGTTTGTATATGTGTATGCTAGGGTTGCTCACGGTCCGATTTTGACGGGTTTGTAGTTCAAGTCGTAAGCCAAACCGTTAGCAAGGGTTTTTCACTAAAAACCGAAACTGAACCGTTGAAAACTAAAATCGAATTAACGTTTTGGTTCCGGTTTGATTTCATGGTTTAGACAACCCCTTTAAACATGTTTTTAGTGTTACATGAAAATGGAACATAGTCGAACCCTTAAATTAAATACAAACCTTCTTCAAGCATAGTTAAACAAGTCATTCATATTTCAATTCATGGTTCAAAAAATTTGCAAAAATAATACAAGTCATCCGGTTATTCAAACAAATTACTACTATAGTCCTTCTATCTCTAGCTATAACCCAACAAATAAATTCAAGATCATTAACAGAAAATGACATATGCAGAAAGGTAAACATCCATATCTAATAAATAAGACAACAGTAATATAAATACTTAAAAAAATGAAATATACTTAAATAATCTTACGAGAATGGTTAGGTTAAGTTTTTATACTGTTTGAAACTTTGAAAAGGTTTGAAAATTTTGAAACCGACCGACCAAAAAGTTAGTAAAAGAAACCTATCGTAAACCAAACCGGTGACCGCGTTTTATACCGAACCGTAAAACACCCGTGGTGCATGCCAGTAATTATCTTAATATAGTGCATGCTAGTAATTATCTTAATATAGGTTTCATTATACTTTACGTTTAATATATATGCATGTACTATAATTGACTCTCATGTAAGAGATCAGGTCATCAGACATTGTACCTTTGTGACATTAGGATGATCAAGACTTTGCCATAAACAAGCTTCTTTCATGAAATCATTCTTCATGCACTCCATCATGGCTTTTGTAACCCGCGTGTTGCCGAAAT
The DNA here is from genome assembly GCF_021521415.1 of Bidens hawaiensis. NCBI lineage: Eukaryota > Viridiplantae > Streptophyta > Magnoliopsida > Asterales > Asteraceae > Bidens > Bidens hawaiensis. Next base: position 3,812,816 of record NW_027491017.1, read on the forward strand.
CAAGAACTTTCACTAAAAGAACAAGAAAACAGTTAATCAAAACCTTATAAAAACATGACATCAAATCCACAAGAAAATAATAAAAATATTCATGAACTTACCTGCAACTGTCTGGCCTTGATATGAACCCTTGTGAACCACCCCGAAAGATCCACGGCCGATAACTTTGCCGAAAACAAGTTTAAGAGGATCAATAGTGTCCTGCCATTGGTGGTGTTGTTGAGTGATCATGCGATCTTGATCACGAGATAGCACTTGATTGAATTGATTCTGCCAACTGAGAAGACGGTTGTGAGCGATTTGAAGGTTCATCACGTTGACTACTCTCTGGGGTTCCTCCATGATCAATCGGTTGAATGAAGATGTAGGTTAATGAGAGTTGTGATATTATAACCAAGAAGTGATATAACTACATATATATATATAAATCTCCATGCATGCATATATAGTTAGTTAGTTTATAGCCGACATTTAATTAATCTTCTAATTCTTTTGATTTCTTTTATTTGCACGCGTAGCCCTATCCAGACTTAAGTTTAAATCTAGTGCGATTAAAGGGTTAATCAAATTGTTTAAAAACAAAAACGCTATGTATTTTGATTTTTGAATCAAAATTAATATAACTACTAAGTTTCACTTGACTAAGAAAACTTAGCCAAACGGGTATCTATATTACATATAGTTGACTCTGGTCAAATGAAACCTTTTATATAGTTAAATATAATTTGGTTAATTATACAATAGTTTTCTATTAACACAAAGAAAGTTACTTATAGTTGCTTGATAAAACGAATTTTTTGCCTCTTATAGCGATGATATGTTGTCATCCTAACGATGACACAAATGTAAAAGATGTCGTCGCTCTAGGATGGTCTATAGCAACAACATATCATCGTATTTGGGCTCGTCACTTAATTTTCTGCTAAATAAAAACAAATAATTATTAAAAACAATATCGAGTCTATTGCAACGAAATTTCGTCGCAATAAGGTATATGTTAAAATAAATTCCACCCATTAGCAATGATATGTCATCACTAAAAGGTATCTATTAAAAATTATTTAATAAAAATATACCTTGTAGAGATGACATGTTTCGCTAAAAGGTTTTTGATTTTCAATTTTTTATTTTTATATATTTTCATGCTTTTTTACCAAATAAAAGCAAAATTATAAAACTAAAAATTTCCCATATTTAAAAACAAACCATAAATTAAAAAAAGCATTAAAACTAATTACAAAATGTTAAATTAAATAGTTTAGATAATGGCATTACAAAACGTCAAATTATTATAACTAATTACTATCTTCATCCTTATTAATTTCATTAACTTTGGCGCTCAATTGCCTCGGTTGTTCTTGCATGAAGTCCCATTGCGATATCGTGGTTGGGACATACACTCCACATCGGGGGTTCTACTTTTCACCTTTTTCCCAATACCTTGGTCTTAACAATGATACTAACCGAGTGCACCTCTGAGAGACTCAGCCTCGTCAACCCGATCCTATATTAAAAAATATAAAAAAATGTCAATTGGGTAGTTTTCATCAAACCTATATGTCCAAATATGCATATTTACGTATGCATACGTGCACATTTTGGGTCAAACAAGTCAATGCTAGCTAACATATAAACGTATATAGTCAGTCATACATACATACAAACATACATATATACATACATACACACACATGCATACATACAAGCATACACGCACACGCACACGCACACGCACACGCACACGCACACACACATACGCGCATACACACGCATACGCGCACACACGCATACATACATACATACATACACACGTATATACATATACACACAAACACATACATACATACATACACACATACACACACATACATACAAACATGCATGCATACATACATACATACATACATATAAAAATGGCAAACATATATATATATATATAGATTTTTTAAACAAAATTGCCAGCCACATATACATCATATATAGGTTTACACACATTCACATTTTGGGTATGATGGTCAAGTGAGTCGTGTTCGTAATACTAGCTAACACATACATACACACCCACATACGTCACTCATTATCTATCAGTTACATGTGTGTTACTCATTACTCATCGGGTTCGGGGGTGTACCTATGACTATTAGACAACTAGTTGGGGGACTTCAAAGGAGCCCAAAAGTTGATGTGACGTCTCACACTGAAAAGGGTGTGTCTCAAAGGCTTTAACAAGGAAATTATGGGGCTTTAACGTGGCAACGGAGCTTTCAACCACAACGTGGTGTTAAATGAGTCTATTAATTAATGCCTCATTGCCCACGGGGCAATGTCGTTGCGCAAACCCCCCCACCCCCACCCCCTCCAAAAAAAACAAGTAGCCTTATTTTTACTGTTTGGTTTTCTTATGTTACAATTATCAGCCCAACCTAAATCCCCCTCGTTAACTCACCAATATAGCTGATTTGAAATATCAAATACCCGACTAAACTTCTAGCAATTGTATAATTTTAATAATTTACGTTGCTAACATATTTTGCATGTTATTCATTATAACGTATAAGATAATATAATATATTTGGTTTTGATGTGGATAGACAAGTTCGATAATCAGGTGAGCGTCACCTAATATTAGGGTTGGCATATCGTGTATACCGGTACACGATAAGACACGAACAGGATAAGACACGAACACGAAATGTGTATACATGTACACGACACGAAAACCATGAAAACTTATCGTGTACCTGTATCCCAAACACGAACACGAACCTGTTACTACTTGGTATACATGATAAAACACGATAATACACGATAATAGCTCTTTAGAAACACATATTTGACAACATGTTTAATGAAACAATAGCCAGAGAAGGAATGTTCGTGAGTAGTGAGGGCTGAGAAACAATGAGCGAGACTGTTTTAGGAATTTATTGTTTAGAATAACTTATAATTATATATATATATATATATATATATATATATATATATATTTAATTATAAAAATCTAACCAGATACTTAACATGTACTTAACAGGTAAACATGTATTTTACCTGTTTAGACACGAAAATTAACAGGTACATTACGTGTCTACCTGTTTAGTACATGAAACCTGTTAAGGCATTACCTGTTACCTATTAAAGTCGTGTAGGTACGTGTCGGGTATTCGTGTCTCGTGTAGAAATTTCCCTACCTAATATCGTACATGTCCAAAACTTGTGGAATATTTTTAAACTAATTTTAAATAAATATCCCTATTGTTTCGATTTTTCCTGCCCAGTTTGGGTCTTTTGCAATTCCTAGTCACACATGAGAGTTTATAATCAAACAAATGATCAACAATGTTATCATAGAATGCATGCATCTATGAATACTGTGAGTAGTGATAACTGGATTTACCGAGAGTTTTTAAATCTCCACATCTCTTTCTGAGGTCGAAATGGTTCGTGGCACTTTTTGAAGTCTCTTTCAAGCTGCCATGGGTGTAACAACTCAGCCTTTTCATAATTAATATTTTATTTGAATCCGACCGTTTCTATGTTCGAATGATTTTCGTTTACGAAATATCACGTTATCCGAGTTGTTTATTATTATTTTAATATTATTGTTAAATATTTGGTTAATTATTAAAACAACTTTAAGCTATGTATAACTTTAACCTTTATCGTTACTTTAACCTCCTTTTGTATCCATGTCCATAGTTCAGGGACCAAATAGCAAAACTGATATATTTTAATCTATTAACCCATTTACCCAATTACCCATACCCGATGATCCAAATTGATTTCTTGAACCTTAATCCACGCTCTAAACTTGGAAATTGATTAATGCATATTGTCAAACATTCCATTTGCGGCTACCGACACTCGTTAATTATGTTATATCGATCAAACTTATACGTATTCCTTAATTTACTGGGCCGACACCCCTAGTTAACCGATATACAAGATAATGAGCATAATATCACAATCAAACGTACCTGAACGACCTTTGATCGATTCCCCCAGCCCATTTTTGTATTAATCATATTTAAATCATATAAATCAATTTATTCATATATCTAATCAATTGAGTTATATATACATATATTATTCATAAGTTTACATACATGTAAAATTTATGTACTAACAAACTTACATAGGTGTAAAACAAAACATAGATATGTATAAAAATTAATTTTCAAAATTGTAATTGTAGATATAGACATTAAAAATTATAAAACTATTCTCAAAGAACATTAACATACAAAAATATTTATAACAAACGTTAGTTTTCAAGGGTTCTTTCAAGTTCTTAAATAATTTAACAGTTCTGAAATGATACTCATCCTATATATATATATTCGTTTATATTGTTTTGACCAAAGCTCGGGAATTAATCAGTATTTTTATTAAAACTGAGTTATTAACCGACCCTATTTCCCGAGCTTTGGTCAAAACAATATAAACGAATATATATATATATATATATATATATATATATATTATTTGTTAAAGGTTAAATTTAAAAAGGGGTTTTAACTTAATATATTCATACATATAAAATATATATCACGTTAATCTACGTATTTAAAAATATAGTCCAAGTATTTTATAAAAGATTTCAGTTTATTCAAATATTATTATTTATTTACAATACTTATTTAAAAGTTATCTTTATTAGTAATAAACATTAAATGTATTTTTCTTTTAAGTTTGAAATAACTATAATCCATCCAAAAAATATTATAAATATTTATTTAAGTATTTTATATAATTAAATCATATTATAAAACTTTGAGGATAAAATTAATAATAAATCTGTTAATATTTAACTTTCGTAAGAGTATATCGATCATCAAATTCCGAACCCCTACTTAGTTTTTGACTCTTTATTTAATTTGTATTTATTCCGCAACTATTGTTACTTAGGATTTCTCGTCGATTACTTCCAAAGAGCGTAGCTCTTGATTACTAGCGTTCTTACCGCGTTCGTTCATCTCTTGCTTAATTGCTAAGGTGAGTACCACATTCCCCTATTTTACTTGTTTCCACGTTTTGGGGACATATGCGTAAATATATTTCTCTTTTATACTTATACTCAAAACTGCAACTATTGTCTTATGTGTTAACAACTTATACCTTACTTGTTTATGTGCTTATTTGCTTTGTATGCTTCCGCATTCGGAGAGGTCTAACATAATCTCAGTCTAGTATAATCATACGCCAGTTGTTAGCCTTTGTGCTTCTCGACATCTCAGATATACTTTCTCATTTGGTTAATTTGTTATTCTCATATGACTTGTTGCAGCTACGTATTTTGTTATATATACTATTTGTACAACTAAACTGGTGTGTTGCTCACTCAACATGTGTTGTTGATAAAATCCTATTTTATAAGCATATGCAGGTTATCATAGAAAGTTAATGCAGGTTGGTGAAGACTTAGTGAAGAATTTAAATTAGGAATTATACAATCAAGAATTTAATTTGTAATTGTTGTTTGTTTAATAACTTGTATTTTGTACTTGAGTTATTTGAATTATTAAATCGAATTAAATAGATATTTTGTCATCTAAATAGCGTTGCATGATAGTAACCTTTGAAAAGCTGTGAGCAATTAGTTTCCTCCCGGCATTTCCGTCGTAGGTTGGGGTGTGACAGATTGGTATCAGAGCCGAAGGTTTAAGATAGGTCGTTAGAAATTGCCTTAGACACATGTTTAGGAGGCCTATACGTGCCTATCTGTTTACCTTTATGTGTTAAATTTTAAATTGTTTACAGCTTTCTTAGATAATTATTGAGTCATTATTGTATTGTTATGCACACATAAACAAACTCCGAGGATATGCCTCAACATTCAAAGAAAACTTTTCGAAAATTAGATTGCTTTTATTTTCGGGAAATTCCTTAAGAATTCCCACATGTTGTTTTTGCTCGTACATCTTAGGGCTAGGTTATGTGGCATGTTCCTATGATAATTGAAAGAGGAAGAGAAACTGTGAGTTGGGTACTGGCAAAACGGTTCCAAGAACCAAAGGTAAGACGCTATTCCTTACCTGGGTGATAACCTGACCACAACACTCACCACTATGGACCCGAGCGAGACCCACAAATGCCATATGACCGACACCCTAGGTTGTCAACTGTGACCACATTAGTGGTTGCACCCCTAAACCGAATTCACGGTGATACGTGGCTAAACTCGGTTTTCCTTATTATTGTGTTTCGTTATTTAAATGGTTAGTTGGGTGAAAAATCCATGGAACCCATGGGCGCTCCTACTATCCATTTCTTAACTTGTTTTCGTATTTTTGTTGGAGTAATCAAATGTGGTGATTCACAAGATACTCCGACTACCCATATTTATTTCGATAGTTCGTTATTTGGTTTGGTCGGTTAAAACGCCGTGTAACACTCATTGGGCCGACAAACTTTATTGCATTGTTAATTCTTTAATTAGTTGGGACAATCAAATTGTCATGTAACGCTCATGGGCTATCCAACTCAGTTGTTTTTCGTTAGTTCGTTGGGTCATTCAAATTGCCATGGAAAGTTCATGGGAGGCCAACACCCACAATTTATATTTCGTTAGTTTATTGTTAACGTAATAATCTAAATTTTAAACTGACTTAACTCCTCATGTAGTCATCACACATTCATCTTATTGACTACAACAACTAATAACTATTTACGCATTGTGCCCCCCCTCATCTTATAAACTTTTACTTTTAATCCTCATGACGCAATTCCTCTTACTTCTATAAATTATCTAAGTAATTAAACATTTTATTATCCTAATGTTTTCCTCAACTTATCATTCTAATAAATCCTCATTTTTTGTCCCTATAGAATGTCTCATTCAAGAAACCAAAGTTATCCTCGACATCAATCGTTTGATTCTCACAATCACTGTATGGATGCATGTATCGCCAAAGAGATAACTGCTGTGATCCCTAGGATAGTAACCCAAATTCGGAACCCCATGCAACCGATTCAACTTTTCCCACTAATTCCTCTGCTAGTGACTACAAACCATCTACATTCACTCATCCTCACAACAAGAAACGTAAGAACCTTGCTGCAACAAAACCTACCCACTCGCAAGTCTCCTTAAACAAGAAACCTTACCTCGGTCCTTTTCCGTCATGCTCCATTTGTAACTATCATCACTCGGTTAAATCCCTATGCCGTCGTTGCACCCAATGTAACCGTTATGGCCATCTTGCTAACACATGTCGTGTCCCGCCTACTGCATAAGTTGTTCCGTGCTACCATTGTAAGGACCCAAGCCTTCTCCGTAATGCGTGCCCTCAACTTACCCAAGCTCATCAAGCCCAATCTACGACTATACCATACTACCTGACCCATGCTTACCAGACTCAAACCCATCAACCTCATGTCCCTCAAGCTCCTCCTATCAATCAAGGTCAACCTTACTTAACCCAACATTATCAAACCTCTCAACCGCAAGCTCAAGTTTACCGAACATATTTCCACCAAACAACCTTCTTGCAAACTGTTCGAGCTCAAGTTATTCAAGCTATCCCAAGTCAATCTACCTCAACTGCTCCTGCTACTACAACTCCTCATGGTGCCTCAAGTCACGCCAATTAAGCTACTCAACGATCATGAAGACCTTTGTCGTTCCATTTATCTATCTTACCTTATTTTGTTTTTTTCTTAATCACGTATTGTAACGCCTCTTTATAACCTTGAATTATTTCCCCATTTAAACTATTTATCTTCTATCTTATGAATAAAGTTTCTTTTGATTCAATAGATTGTTTATTGAAGCCTACTTCTATCTTATTTCTTTACCTTCATTAACCTTAACTATGTATAAGCTACCATTCTTAGACTTTAAATACTTATATCTTTATGTTTAAAAGTCGTCTTAAAATTTCTTTGTTTTATTAAATTCACTGCAACTTTTGGAATTCTTTTTTTTTTCTAATTAAAACTCCTTAAAATCTATGCTTTCTCAAAATCATGTTTTAATCAAACGTTTTGTAAATCCACACGATGGAACGAATCATGTGGACCATCCGACGATGAAAATAATTATGGTCCGGAACATAATTTTCAAAATCCTCGCATGAAAATCATGATGTGTAAGATTGTGTGTCATAATATAGAATTGAAAGTGGTTGGAATAACGGTGCAAATGTAAAGATGATAAGAACATGGTGGATACGCCGCTGGTACATCCTATATAAGTGCCCTTATCGGATTTACATTTAGAGCGTTATTTTAACTGTTTAAAGTTCGGTGTTATGATAACTTTTTAAATTTCATTTTCCTCAAACTTTAGTGGTTTTGTTATAATATCCTTAATTTCGAGACGAAATTTCCTAAAGTAGGGGAGATTATAACAACTTAGCCTTTTCATAATTAATATTTTATTTGAATCCGACCGTTTCTATGTTCGAATGATTTTCGTTTACGAAATATCACGTTATTCGAGTTGTTTATTATTATTTTAATATTATTGTTAAATATTTGGTTAATTATTAAAACAACTTTAAGCTATGTATAATTTTAACCTTTATCGTTACTTTAACCTCCTTTTGTATCCATGTCCATAGTTCAGGGACCAAATAGCAAAACTGATATATTTTAATCTATTAACCCATTTACCCAATTACCCATACCCATTTACCCATACCCGATGATCCAAATTGATTTCTTGAACCTTAATCCACGCTCTAAACTTGGAAATTGATTAATGCATATTGTCAAACATTCCATTTGCGGCTACTGACACTCGTTAATTATGTTATATCGATCAAACTTATACGTATTCCTTAATTTACCGGGCCGACACCCCTAGTTAACCGATATACAAGATAATGAGCATAATATCACAAGTAATAGTATGTTTGGGATTGAGGTAGGAAATAGCTTATGACTTTTAGAGGATGCAAAAAGTCTAAAAGCCCCTCTAAAAGTACCTAAAAGCACCAAGCTTGATGCTTTTAGGTGCTTTTGAAGGGGTTTTTTAGTCTTTTTTCCTCCTCCAAAAGCCATAAGCACTTTTTCACCTCAATCCCAAACATGTCCTAAACGTACCTGAACGACCTTTATTCCATCGCGAATCGAACCCCTATGTTGTATTATAATATCGTTGTGGTTTTGTACATTTCTTAACCCTGCCATAGCCGCCGTCAGTCTATGCACATTAACGTGCTACTGGTCATCGTTTCAGGTAATTGATCATACTGTTTAAATCGTTTCCGAGCCTAGATCATTAACCCTATGGTTAATTGATCGTTTATAATCTAGATTAAACGATTGAGCCACCTAGGGTTTACAGTCGTCTGGCCATATTTGTCTGCGTTGTTTATAAAATTTTGTTTGTGTGTTTGTAACAACGTGCAAGCCAGATCAGTTGGTTAGTGTTGTATTGTTTAAGACTGGGGTGGCTGGGGGTGCGGGTTCGATTCCCCCAGCCTGTTTTTGTATTAATCATATTTAAATCATATAAATCAATATATTATTATATCTAATCAATTGAGTTATATATATATAGTGAAAAGATCCAATACAATAATCCTTAACATACACGAATCCATTTTTCAGGAATTGATCCATGAAATCACATCCACGCATCTCGGAATCGTTAATACATATCCAATCAATCATTTGTTCTCCGAAAAAAACAGTTTTGGATGATTAATCGATCAAATTTTCACTTTTTTCACGAAGACCGTTTTTTGGGCGTTTGGCTGAGCGTTTAAGGTTTCTGAGCGTTTTAGGTTTCTGCCTTTGTTTTTTGCCTTTGAGCGTCTCGCGTATGTTAATGTACGTTAAGTATTAGCGTACAGTAACTGCACCCTATATATATGGGAAGGTTATCCTAAAAATAAGTAGTTTCTTAAGAAGACTAGGAATAATTCATAGCCATTTGATCATATTAATCAATGGTTGAGATTTAAAATTACCAATAACCGACATTGTTTCCAAGAATTACTCTTTCATCATTATAACCGACATAGTTTCCTATAATTGTTATTTCACCATCATTTGTAATGTTAAATGTCAAAATTTTGTTGGTTCTTAATATTTCTAGGAAACTCCTTATTCTTATTTGAACCCTTATATATATATATATATATATATATATATATATATATATATATATATATATATATATATATATATCAGTATTTTTATTAAAACTGAGTTATTAACCGACCCTATTTCCCGAGCTTTGGTTAAAACAATATAAACGAATACATACATATATATATATATATATATATATATATATATTTGTTATTTGTTAATAGTTTTAATTTATTTAAAAAGGGTTTTAACTTAATATATTCATACATATAAAATATATATCACGTTAATCTACGTATTTAAAAATATAGTCCAAGTATTTTATAAAAGATTTCAGTTTGTTCAAATATTATTATTTATTTACAATACTTATTTAAAAGCTATCTTTATTAGTAATAAACATTAAATGTATTTTTCTTTTAAGTTTGAAATAACTATTTAAAATAAATTCCGTTATATAATTCATCCAAAAAATATTATAAATATTTATTTAAGTATTTTATATAATTAAATCATATTATAAAACTTTGAGAATAAAATTAATAATAAATCTGTTAATATTTAACTTTTCGTAAGAGTATAACGATCATCAAATTCCGAACCCCTACTTAGTTTTAGACTCTTTAAATAATTTGTATTTATTCCGCAACTATTGTTACTTAGGATTTCTCGTCGATAACTTCCAAAGAGCGTAGCTCTTGATTACTAGCGTTCTTACCGCGTTCGTTCATCTCTTGCTTAATTGCTAAGGTGAGCACCACATTCCCCTATTTTACTTGTTTTCCACGTTTTGGGGACATATGCATAAATATATTTCTCAATTATACTTATACTCAAAACTGCAACTATTGGTCTTATGTGTTAACAACTTATACCTTACTTGTTTATGTGCTTATTTGCTTTGTATGCTTCCGCAGTCGGAGATGTCCAACATAATCTCAGTCTAGTATGATCATATGCCAGTCGTTAGCCTTTGTGCTTCTCGACATCTCAGTTATACTTGCGCATTTGGTTAATTTGTTATTCTCATATGACTTTTTGCAGCTATGTATTTTGTTATATATACTATTTGTAAAACTAAACTGGTGTGTTGCTCACTCAACATGTGTTGTTGATAAAATCCTATTTTATAAGCACATGCAGGTTATCGTAGAAAGTTAATGTAAGTTGGTAAAGACTCAGTGAAGAATTTAAATTAGGAATGATACAATCAGGAATTTAATTTGTAATTGTTGTTTGTTTAATAACTTGTATTTTGTACTTGAGTTATTTGAATTATTAAATCGAATTAAATAGATATTTTGTCATCTAAATAGCGTTGTATGATAGTAACCTTTGAAAAGCTGTGAGCAATCAGTTCGCCCCGGCATTTCCGCCGTAGGTTAGGGTGTGACAATGGGTATACGAGATGAGAAGAGATATTGCGTGATGGGATGAATATATGAAGAAATATGATACAATGATTAACCATGTAAAAATATGAGCATGAACCTTATGAGATAAAACGGTCTCTTGGGCTCGTGGCTAGAGGTGCACAAATCGGGTTTTTTAAATACCCGGGTTCGGGTATGACCGGGTACGGGTATGATCTGGTATTGGTAGTAATCGGGTCGGGATCAGGTAGGGTATTGTCTCTAAAAACCATATCCTATGCATCGGGTTCGGGTCGGTTATAGCACCGGGTATTCTAAAACCGGGTATTTGAATACCCTATTATCGGGTATTGAAAAAACCCTATTTACGGGTATTTTTACGGTATTTTTTTGGTATAGATTGGATTTTTTAAAAGTTTACACTTTTTAGGGGTATTATTTGGGTATTTTTAAGGTATTTTCGGGTATACATCGGGTATTTGAAATAGCCGGTTTCGGGTATTGGAAAACCCTGGTTTCGGGTCCGGGTATTACCGGGTACAAATCGGGTTTTCGGGTATTACGGGTACAAATCGGGTTCGGGTTTTAGTGCAAAAATGCATACCCTATCCGTACCCTACGGGTATGGTCGGGTACGGGTTCGGGTATAAAAAACCCGGGTATTAGAAAAACCGGTTCCGGGTATTTATTTCGGGTCCGGTTCCGGGTTCGGGTTTTTTGTGCACCTCTACTCGTGGCTAACCTTTTTGAGTCTTATGGGCCAAGAACCATGGTTCATTAAAACTACCAATATTGGGCTAAGACTTAGCTTTTGGGCCGTAATTGCTCACCCAAATCCAATTAATATGTTATTTTAATATTTTGACTTAATAAATATGATACGTTCACATCAAATTTTTTTTTTTAGAAATATTAATGCTTCAAAATGTGCATCTTATTTCGACATATAAACTATTTTTATTTTGATTTACTATGTTTTGTTAGATTATAGTTTACTTATTATCACTTATCAAACTTTTCATGTTGATATTTTAAATATTATTTTATGTTTAAAGGTAGATATTGTGTGTTTAATCTGGCCGGTCATACCCGAATTTCCAATGAACCAGCCGATCTTGATCGAACGTTACAAAAGTGGTGATAAAGTACAGACTTTTGTCTTCTGCCGACACTAATCAGACGGTTTTCAAGACATGGCTGACTTGGTGAACGGATTTTTAGACTCGGGCCAACACTAATGTGGTATCTTACCTCGACATATAAACTATTTGTGTTTGATTTACTATACTTTTGTTAGATTGTAGCTTACTTACAATTATTAATTGAACCTTTCTGATTGACATTTCAAATATTAAATTTATGTTCAAAGATAAAAAGATAGATCTTGTATGTTTGGTCTGACCGGTTATACATGAATTTCTAATGAACCAGCCGATCTTGACCGTACCTAGCAAAAACAGTGAAAACCATTGATTTTTGCCTTCTTCCTACACCAGTCAGACAGTTTTTAAGACATGGCTTACTTGATGAATATTTTTTCAAACTCGAGCCGGTAGTATATATATAACAAACCCAGCATGTTGTCATAACTTTTCAGTGGTGTTTTGTAACTTTTCTGTTTTGTGCGGAAGTTGTGTCCAATACTGAGACTACTAATCCCGTGAAGAGTCTTGAAAAGGCAAATTGAGAAAATACATATTAATATAAAAATAAAAAACTTTTCTTGCTTTTGGTGCCAAAAGTTGTATTTATCATAAGTTTGGTGCGCCAAACCACAACAAAACTTCAAATGCGTTTTCGATTGGACTTGTCCCTCCCTCTTGGCCCCATATGGAATTGGAAAGCTTTCTTTTTGTAAAATAATAATCATTCAAATAATCCCACTCAATATTCTTCAAAACCCATACATGAAGCTTGTGATTATAAACCGTTTGATTAGTCGGATCGGTCGATTTGTTGGTCATTCTCTATCTATGTTAATATAATTTACTAAACTCACTCACATATTTATATCTCGATCATTATATTTTCTTTTTATTCTACTCACAATAACTTTCAGAAATATTAAAAAATTATACAGTATAACCAGTGTAACCTCGAATTTAACTTTCTTATAAAACATGTCTTTCTCATCTACTCACATGCACTCATAACCATACCATAAAAATTTACTAAACTCACTCACTTAATTATAAGGCATGTGTTGAGAATGCTCTTAACGATTTGAAACTTGACATTAAACCATCTATTTATAGCTATTATTATTATAAAACAACAGGAGAAAAAAATAGATGATTCTAATCGCCATATGCCAATGGCATCCGTAATGATTCCACTAAAGTATGGAAAGCATCCGTGACATAGGTTTTTTCATTAAAAGCACCTACAACAACAAATTTTCAAAGAATATCATATCAGCTCCATATCTTAATCCAAACTCACTTCAAAAACACTCTTTTTTTTCTCATAGGAATAATTTATTCATAAACCGTCACACCATCTTCAAGTTGTACAATTAATTGATATTTAATCAAAAAAAATTATGACATATTACATTTTTATGTGAGTTAATTGCAAATATGGTTCATGTGGTGAAACCTAAAACGTAGGTCCCAACCCCGTGGTGGTCTTTTCGCATATATGGGCCTGTGGTGGTCCTTTTTTCACTTTTGATTTTCCGTTTGTTTGACTGTTAAATCCAGGGGTTAAGTTATCTAACAATAATAATAATAATAATAATAATAATAATAATAATAATCCAGCCCAACCCCTTTCATCATCATCCATCAGATTCAGGGGGTGTTTGGGATTCCTTATTTTAGCTCCTTATAGATTTATAACTTATAGGTTATAAGTTATAAGGTGTTTAGGAAAGTTAGGTTTTGTGAATGTATAAGATATAAGTTACAACTTCGTAACTTATACCTTATGCCTTAAATAAGTTATAAGGAGGTAAAATAAGGAATCCCTAACACCCCCACATTCCCATCCAACCCCATCCACCATCCACCTCCCTCACCCCACCCCACACTGCTTCCACACACCACCGCTACCACATCCACCTCCCTCACCCCACCCCACACTGCTTCCACACACCACCGTTGTACAGGCAGGTCGAAGAAAGGCATACGAGAAAGAAGAAGATGCATAGAAACAGTGAGTCAGATGAGAGAGGGGTGGTGTTGGTGTCGTGCAAGACCGGCGGTGATGATCCTTCCACAAGTAGTACTTACACTAAAAAAGCACTTCTAGAGTACCAAAAGAATTCCAAAACCCTAGGTAGTAGTTCGGCTTAGTATTAGCCACCGGTACCGAAACTAACGGCCTCGGAGCCGATTATTTTGTTAAATAAAAGATGTGATTAAACTTGTTACCGAGGATGGATTAATAATTAACAATGATGAGGGATCATTGATCAGGCGATGATCAAAGCGAATCAGGCGAAACGAGAGGGAGAAAATAGTTTTTCTTTGGTTTAATCCAATTTTAGGTAGTAAATGACTTTGTTAAACTCTTTCCACTACTTAAAAAAAACTAAACAAAAATAAGTAAAGAGATTAGGATAAGAGATGACATAACTAGATTTATAGAGGTTCAAGTGACTGATAACTAATTCGCGTTACGTTATCTTCCCAGTCCACTGATCAAGAGTTTTCTTTAGTAATCGTCTCCCTAACCGATAAGGATCATTAATTCAAATGTCCCACTCTTCAAATGAATTGATTATCTTCTTCACTAAACACACCTAAGTGCTTATCTATACAATTCTTCTTAAGCTCACTATGTCAAGATAGCGAGTCTTCACTAAATCCATAATTAACTTTATATTTAGATAGAGCTCTCAACCCAATACAAAACAACACTACATCAAGATAGTGTGTTCCCCTCTTTAATCATCAACAATATAATGAATCATCACTTGTCAAAATACTAGAACAACCTCTAGTGTTGACCCCCTCAAAATACAAGCAAGAATAAGGTTGGAAATTTAATAAAGCTCTTATTGTTGCTCTAACTTATAATCTCTTCATGAAAACTGAAGTTTGATTTCTCTTGGATTATAGAAGATATTAATCTTTTAAGTATGTGTGTAAAGTTGTTGACTAAATGGGTGAAGACTTAGTTTTAATAAGTCTTCTATTTATAACCAAGCATGTGAGATGCAAGGTTATTGGACTGCATGCCTGTCAGTGGATCCCACAATCGCTCCAACGAACGTGGATGACCAGCCCACTTTGTATTGGTGCTTCACATTTGCAAAAGTCTCCATATCACTTCCGAGTTCTTCATGTAGCAAAACCCAAGTATTTCACTTAATAGGTTAAGAATACTTTAGTTTCTTCAACCAAAGCTTCAACCCTTGTCTTCCATGAGTTTGACTTATCCTTTTGATGTTGGTTAACTCACTAATGTAAGGTTTGAATGAAAGACATTTTCTAAGATGAATGATGCTTTCAAGTATTATTTGAATTTCAAATAATACATATTTAAATTTTAAACCATTGTGTTTATATATATTTTTATAAACTTTTTCTCAATTTATAAAAGTTAACAACTTTATTTAATTCATCTAAGATGAATGATTCTTTCAAGTATTAATTAATCTTCAATAGATTGATCTTGTGATTTTTTGTCTTCAATGTAAAGATCTTCATGTAGCACTTTTCAGATTATGATTTGTTAATTTCTTCATCTTTGATCTTGAGTGTGTAGTCTTCATTAAGTGTTCATATTACTTAATTATAACTAATGATGGTCAATCAAGTGTTAAGAAGCATGTGTGTGACATGTAGCATCAATAATGAACTAATAGTCTTTCATGTCTCGCAAGGTTAATTAAGTCATGATCAAAACATTAAGGTTAATTAAAGTTTAAACCATTGTTTTCCAAATACCTTGGATCCTAACCCAAGTAAGGATATTTAGTTAAAATCTTACATAAACTTCTAAAGGAGTGTTACACGGGTTTTGGGACCCTTGACGTATGACTAACAATTGGAACCTAATACATTATACGCAACCGAAATATTTAAATATATTAATTAAACATCATTTCAAAGAGGATAACATATCCATATCCATTTTTTGTAACAAAACACTAACTAGAATACGCAAGTACATTTATTTCATTTCTAACTCACACAAAGGTTTTCAAATTTTTTTGCTGCAAAGGTTTTATCGGATGACTGAGAGTCAAAATCCCTTCAAAATCTAGTTGTCGTTGCTTATTTGTTCTAACCTTGTGTATAGTCACCTTAAAATACTTTTAAAAGATTACATCAGCGTATGTTAGTGAATAACGTTAATCAACACAAAATATTTTAAATCAATTTAACTCATTAGTAAAATAACTTGTTCATATTTAAGTTAGTAGTCTAAACACTCGGTAGTCCTATTAGCCAAACTTACTTGTGGTTTTACGTATCCCTGCAAGTAAGTCTCTAACTAGCAATGTTACAGTATTTCATCCATAACACATGCATATATGCCTTAATCCAACTGCTTATGGACTTATTTCATGAGCATTGTCACTGTTAAACTACCTTATGCGTCAAGTGGTTTTAATTAGAATCATTAAAATATTTTAAAGACAGAAATCATTTTATAGGTTTTGAAAGGGTTAAACGTACTCACATGGTAGAAAATCTTCAAATGATAGTTGCTCGTGGCAAGTGGTTATTTTTCTTGACCTATTGAAAAACAATAGATTTTGTATCAATCATTTGGATCTTTACATGATCTAGTTTTGTAATTCTAGATATTTACACGGACTAGTTTTATAGATTCAAATATTGTATAAGACATTGGTTTGTTTATGGGTTTAACATCGTTTAACAGGAAAAAAAAATAATAGTAATCGTATAAGGTTTGCGTAGAATTAGATGATTCATTTAACGTCTATACAAACTTGGTTCTAAAGTAACCATTTGACGAATTGCCATAATGTTTAGATGGTTTGACTAATCATCGAGGAAATAAAAAATTTTGTGTAAGGGTGGACCTAGTGTATTAAGAGGGATAGCACCCGCTACCCCCAAAATTTTCCGACGAAGTAGATTTTTTTTTTTTACATTTTATGTATTATATATTTTGTTACCCCCTAAGATTATATTATGTTACCCCACAAATATTTTAAAAGCTCAGTTTTTAACTAAAAGCCCAAGTTAAAAAGAAAAAAAGAAGCCCAAGTTCAATTTCTTATCTTTATTGACTATGCGTAGTGCTGATTCTCCAGACAGGAGCGTTATGCGACACGTGACACCCGCGTCATAATGGGGCTTTATACAAAAAGTGGTGTAACAGTATAACCCCTTGCAATCATTACCCAATAATTAATTACTTCTCATAGTATAAATATTTTATTTGTTGGAGCATATTGGGAAAAACATGATTAGTTAGAGTGATTGTGTCGGGGGGGGGGGGGGTTGCCATATACAAAATGGCCAATCCTATGAAGCCCCATGGGCGGTGTTTAGGGCGTTATGGGGCTTCATGGGCGCCCATAACGCCCCATTTCACATGGCCTTAAGGGTTTTGAACTTTAAACGGTGAAAAAAACACATCAACTACTTGGTAATTGTTGAAACAGTCGACGACCATTGAAGACCATTGTTTATTCGACTTCACTGTGAGCTTGTGAATTATACCTAGTAACTACAATCCAGAGGCGGTTCCTGTGTATTGGGAAGGGTAGCACACAATTAATGAGATGATTGTTTCAATAATAAATAACAAATTTAAGGAATGTTTTTAATTGTATGCATATCAATTAATATTAATAGTTTAAATAATCAAAATTATGATGAAATTGGAGTTTAGGAATTAAGATATGGTTTAGTTTATGATTTTATAGTTGTTATTGTGTATTTGATTATGGTTTGTATGATGTTTCTTTCAAACTTAGGGGACTTGAAACTTGAAAGATGAAACCACATTGTAAATAAGTTCTTATTATCAATCTTTTTAAAAGAAAATTTCATGAAAATGATTATCTTGGTACAAGTCCAAATATTGCCAATGATATGCAAGAAAATAATGATACTAGTCTAAATATTTTTTCGACATCAAATCCTTCAATACAAAATACAATAGATTTGAATGATCTTCCTTCGGGTCCCTCTAATAGACCACTTATTGCTAGTTATCTCCCTAATCAAGATGACACAAGAAGATCGTATTTGATTGAAAAGTTTTTCAACCATAAGGTCATATACTTCTATGGAAAGACTATACTGGTGGTAGCCGAGACGTTTTAATGTAGAAAATTTTGCTTAGGTACACGTTTATTTTTATCTATTATCGTGTTTTTTTAAGTACGTTAAAAAAATTGTGTTACCCCTAATATTATGTTCTAAATCCACTATAATTATGTGGTTTTATGCTTGAAACTGTTAGTTGCATGTTTGACATTTTTATAACACTTTAAACACTCAATTTTCACCATAGATAATGCATTTATCCTACATATGTCATATAATTTTGTGAAAAACTTGTTTTGTGGAGTGGAGTCTACTTTGAATTGTTTTTATTGTTTTCGTAGGTGCGGAGCGGTTGCAAGACGCGTTGTACCCTCATGTGGTGGAGCCTACAGTATCCTCGTTATAGAATCATAATATCTTATTAAACATACCCAACGACGTGTGTGTTTAATTATAATCAACAGAGTGGATTGCTCTAATCACCAAACCTCGTGTGGTTAGACATTAAATAGAGTGGATGTCGAAACAGTGCGACGTCTAGTATTGATACAAACCATTTAGATAAAAAAATCATTTCACCATAATTATTAATAATCATAAGCTAGGAATTAGTTTGTATATATATGAATTCATGTTTTTATAATAAATTTGTTTTCATTAATTATAAGTTCAAATCAAAATACACCCCCCCCCCCTTTTTGAAAACAATCGTATCTGCACTCAAAATAATTTTGGCATGATTAAGTTAATTTGTATCATTGAGAACACGAACCTTATTTATGTTGATACTATTCAGAGTAAGTCTAAGTAGGTTTATTTTATTTGCTGGATTTGACACCCATCAAAAACCACTTTTCTTCTTTTGGTTTCCTTTATGAATGATCTAACATCATCTGTAAACTTTTTTATATATATAGATACATGGTTTAAACAAGATTTATGAGAACCTAATACAATCAAAGTTTCTAAACAAAGAAATTAACAAAAAAAAAATAATAATAATAATAATAATAAATCATAGAAACCTTACCTAAAAGATACCAACAACTATGCTAAGATCCTGGTATGGCTATTTTAACACACTTGAGACATGTGGACAAAACCTCCACTAAAAGTTAAACCTGTTAGGATGAAGAACAAGACTTCAACACCTTCCTTAAAGATGAAGAAACCACAAGAACACCAACTCTCTTAAATTAAAGTATAATGGGGCTAGGAGAGGATTAGGAACCGTTTGTGCATCAAATGGACATGTATGGTACCTCCTTGTATAGCCCCGTAGATTCGGATAAGCTTAAATGATGATTCAACATGTAATCAACGTGCTTTTAAAAATGGCAATGGTGACTCACCCTTTAAGCAGGCTGTGAGAAAATTGCAGACGGGATTAGATGGTCTATCAAATGATGAAAACCGCCAACCCTTATATTATATGGACCATCAATGATTGCTATGTTGGTTACACGATCTGTCTAACCAACAATTTGGGTATTTTCATTTTAACCCCCGGATTGGTACTTTGGTTAATTAAATTTTGACCCCTCAACTTTTAAAAAATTCTTCACGAAAATAGGATATCTTACAAGGAGTTACAAATGATTTTTTGCAAGTATAGAAGTTGCGAGAATTGCTAAATATGACTATAGGTTAAGATTCTTAAAATGTACATCCAAGATAGTCGTGAATTCTATATAAAAATCAGATGCAATGAAAATTTATTCATAAAACTTATTATCTTTCACGCATCATAGTATCATACAGAAATACTTATAAATGAGCAAAAGGACGACAGTAAAGTGAAAATGGTTATGATAAGAGGATTATGAGACATGGCATTGGTCTAGTATTAGTTATACAAGAATTGTGTACAAATCTATGTAAATTAATATAAGTGAACAAGTGAATATTATTTGTAAGGACACTTAAAGATTCTGTTGGAATTACAAGGTAAATTTACAAAGCAGTATATACAAAATATAGCCAAATGTCCAAACGGTTTTCATTATAGTTTACTTGCTAAATGCTATTGAGAAAGATTTATATGCATTAGTGAAACTTTCTTAAAAACGTGATAGATCGGATTCAGTACTTAAAAATGATGTTTAAACTAGTGTGTAACACAATATTATAATTAGAAGATTTATATTATGTTTAAAAACTTTTAGTTAAAATAGATAAAAATATAATACGTGTTTATTATATATTATTGAGAAATTTAGTGACATTAATATTTTGTGAACACAAATTCAAAAAAAAAAATTTGAAAATACATAACCAAATTTAAAACGGTGAATATAAAAAGAAACTTATGTTTCGGGTGTGGAATCTCATAATCAATTGAATCTACTATTAATAATAACAATAAGAAATTAATATGTGATTAATTTAATTTTTGAAATAGAAAGTGACATTAATATTTTATGAAAAGTTGTTATGTTTAATAATATTCACTAAATCATATGTGCCGAATAATATTTATAAATGATGATAAAACGGTTATTAAATTTATGATATATTAAGTATTGATTATTAGAAATTATGTCAATCTGAATAACGTGTTCTAAAATAACGCGGCTATTATTTTAGTATTAGTTAATAATTAATATTCACGTAAATTGAAGTAAGATTACATTACAATTATGGTAAGTATTTTTAGTTTGACAATCAGTTTTTTAAATATTAAAATGATAACTTATTCTAGTTAATGTCAAATCACAAAAATTAAAATCAAATCGGTTTTAATTTACTAATATGACTAATTAATTTAGAAATAATTACAAAAATAAAAATTAAATCGGTTAATTTGAAAACTTCAAAGAGTTATGGAAAGATTTTGAAATGAGTTTAAAATTATGGAGAGTATTAAAACCTTTAAAAATTTGTTGAAAGACTGGTCAATTTCCGAATTTAAAAGGAGTTTAAATATGTTAATTAAAAAGGAGTTTAATTTTTTTAGTTTTAAGTTTGAATTTGGTCTTCTATGTGAAGATAGAAATAATTTGAATTATCTTGATTCATGGGAATAATAATATTAATAAATTATAAAAAGTTGTCATGTTTTATAATATTCACTAAATCATATGTGATGAATAATATTTATAAATGATGATAAAACGGTTATTTAATTTATGATATATTAAGTATTGATTATTAGAAATTATGTCAATTTGAATATTGTTTTCTGAAATAACACGGTTATTATTTTAGTATTAATTAATAGTTAATATTCACGTAAATTAAAGTAAGATTACATTACAATTATGGCAAGAATTTTTGGTTTAACAATCAGTTTTTTGAATATTAAAATGATAATTTATTCTAGTTAATGCCAAATCACAAAAATTAAAATCAAATATGTTTCAATTTTACTAATATGACAAATTAATTTAGAAATAACTACAAATATGAAGATCAAATCAGTTACTTTGAAAACGTAAAAAAATTATGGAAAGATTTTGAAATGAGTTTCAAATTATGGAGAGTATTAAAACCTTTAAAAATTTGTTGAAAGATTGGTCAATTTCTGAATTTAAAAGAAGTTTAAATATCTTGTAATTAACATCATGAAAACTTTATAATTTATTTATTGGGTTTTCCATATATAACGTAATTGGTTATATATAAAAAATATAATGTATCTTACAATAAAATAACATATAATGTTTTAAGTCAAATATATTGAAATATAAAAATGGTAAGGTGTAAATTTTATTATTTCTGTCAAAATAAGATGTAACAACTAATTAGAAAAGATAATGAATTAATAATAACAAAATTACTAAAATTATAATAATTATTATAAATTATAGAGATTATCATTAATAAACAGATAAATATAAGATACAAAAATAAAGTTTTTCTTTAATACATCGGTTCTGATTAAAATATATTAAATGGACAAAACCAACAACTATATATGATTGATTATAGAAAAATCAAATAAATTACATGAATTGTGAAAAATACATGAATAATAACAAAACTATACATCAATATTAAAAAAATAAGATATCTTATCAACAAATCTTCAACCCATGAAATTAGCTATATCAAGTTGGGAACATAACCTAAAATGAGAAAATTAAATATTAACATTCGTTTTACAAATAATAAATTTTAATCGTGGTAATGTTAACCATTATGAAATATTTACCCACTAATTCATAAAATTGAACTTTAATTTAAATTTGGAAATCTATAAATTTTAAATTACATCGTTTTAGAAATAATAAATTTTAGTGATGGTAATTTTAGACATTATGAATGTTTGTTTAATCAACCATTTAAGAAGTTCAACTTAAAGTTAAAATCAACTTTAATGTTTGGCCAGACAATTTAAAAATGTTTGACCAACTTAAACGTTTGACCAGCAATTAAATAAAAAAAAATCAACTTTAATTTAAATTTGAAAATTTAAACTTTTTAAATCAAATAGTTTTAGAAAATAATAAATTGTAATGATGGTAAGTTTAGACGTTATGGAATATTGACCAACCATTTACAAATTTCAACTTTAACTTAAATTTGGAATTTAAAATTCAAAATTGTAATGATTTTAGAAATAAAAAAAAATTAGTCGCGGTGATGCTACATGTTATGGAATGTTAAACCACTGATTTACAATTTATTATTTGCCTTACCGAAAAAAGAATAATGATAATGTCCATGGATGAAGCTTTTTAGTTAGAACCTAGAAGAACAACATGTGAAAGAAAAAAACATGAAAAATATAAAACTTCAAATAAATATAAAACAACCATTGTTATAGGTATAACACATGAACGGAAAAAATTACTGTAAAAACGTAGAAATATTAGCTTCATCGCCGTTTTTTATTTAGAACCTAAACTGATTTTAAAAAAATCAGTTAACAATGAAAACAAAGATAAAAAGGTCAGATCTACAATAACCGGAAAAAAAATATGATGTTGCCGGAAAAAGATAACCTTGTCGGAAAATCATATAACATTGTTGGCCATTAGAGTATAATATATAACCTTACCAGAAAAGATTAATCTCGATCTACATTACCGGAATATAGAAGATGGTGGATGGTGGAGTTACTAAGCCGAGAGAGATAGGGAGAGGGAGAGATAAAGATTAAATACAAACAAAAACGGAAAACAAAAATCTTACCGGAAAACCGTAATAACTTCAAAATATCAATTCAATCTTGGATTTTGATATTCAACCTAAAGAGATTATTACAAAATCATATAACAATTAAAATAAAAATATAAAACAATTTCGGAAAAACTTAGCGGAAAAAGATATTACCTTGCCGGAAAATCATATAACATTGTTGGCCATTAGAGTATAATATATAAACTTACCGGAAAACGTTGACTTTGTGACAAAAATCTTACCGGAAACTTTACATGAAAACCTTACCAAAAAACCGTAATAACTTCAAAATATCAATTCGATCTTGGATTTTGATATACAACCTAAAGAGATTATTACAAAATCATATAACAATTAAAATAAATATAAAACCATATCGGAAAACCTTACCGGAAAAAGTTATCACCTTGCCGGAAAATCAAATAACATTGTTGGCCATTAGAGTATAATATATAACCTTACCGGAAAACGATTAATCCCGATCTACATTACCGGAATATAGAAGATGGTGGATGGTGGAGTTAGTAAGTCGAGAGAGAGAGAGAGAGAGAGAGATTAAAATGATTTTGGTGGAAATATTAAGGTTTAAATAAGTTTTTTGGTGTTTGATCAACATGACACATGGCGGAATATTAGAGCACATGAGAATGGAAATATGGTGACTGGATTGCACACGTGGACAGCCTAGAAGAAGGCCATGTGTCCACATTGTATTTCTTTAATAGTATTTAAAGATATGAATCTTAAATGCTTAAATCATTACCTAATCGAACTACACTGTTAAAGCAAGTTAGATTTTTCCAAATGGTATTATTGGGCTTCTAGATAAGATGCCACATAGATGTCATGTGAGCAATTTTCTATTTTATCAAGCAAATCAATTATGTTATATATGGAAATCTCAATATATAAGTTATAGAAATATCCTAGATGAATGAATATATATACAATTTTGTTAAATATATATAAGTTATAATATCCTATTATCTCCTAATGGCACCGGGGTCACTATCCAATATTGTATTTAAAAGGATTTTTATTGATTTATGAATTGTAAAAAAAATTGCCATTATTTATATCTTATTAATCCATAAGGTAAGTTATTAAGTATATTAATAAATTTAATTTCTTTTTGTTGTATCTTTTTAACCACCCGTACATCATACGGGCTTTATCTTAGTAATATACTAATATAGCATCATATATGTAAAATTATCTGAGAAAAGTTTAGTCAATCATTTGTGTTAAACAAAATTATTTCTGTTAATGAAACCTTTTGAAAAGGTTTATTCCCAATATATAATTGTAGGTTAATGGCTTAATATTAAATCAAGTATATTTGCTTTCTTTATGCATGTGTAGGTTTATTAGTTTAAACAACTTAATAAAATATTTGGAGACGAAAAGACATCCAAAGCTCGTAACATTTAATAAGAGCTTACAATATAAGGAAATATTATTAAAATAGTATGGTTGAAATTCATATTAATAAGACACCCACGTGACTCCGAATGTCGAATGTGACCTCAATTCACATATTTTCTTTTTAAATGTGATTTGGGGTTTGGAATGCTAGAAACTCACAAGGGTTAGTGGGTGATGGGGCCTAAAATAGCCACCCTCAATTAACATATTATTATTCCTTTTAAAGTTGATGAACTATATGAACTACGTATATAAAATGTTAACATATTTTATAGTTATAGTTAACTTATAAATAGTTTAAATTAAGATAACTTAAGTGTTTATAAAATGTTGTCATTTATAATTAATGTTAAAGATTTACGTATATAAGACATTGTTAACATATTTATAATTATAGTTAACTTTATATATATATATATATATATATATATATATATATATATACACACACGTCACATACATGTTATGTTAATAAACATCTGAATAATCATTATAGTCATTAAACAAGTGTGGTTAAGACAACAAATTCTAAATGAAGAATTAACATTAAAGAATAAAGATATTAGAGCAAGTACAAGTCCAACTTATTTTGAATCAAGAGAGTTTTTATCAAATGCTAACTATGGTGTTTAATGAAGTTAGAAAGTTTTATAAAACTCCTTAAGCAAAATGTTTAAATAAATATTTGAAATATTCTCTTGAAAGAATAAATCCACTTAGGAATTGATTTTCATTCAAATTAACCTTGAAAATCCGTCTCTGATTAAAATGGAATGGTAAAATGCATAAAGAGAATGCGTAGTAATTTCGATTTGAGAAACCTTTAAGCGTTTAACCCAGTTAGGTGGAAAACATGGGTACATCGTGCAATGTCAATGGCTAGTGAATAAGACACTTTAAGGCATGTGACAAATTCGCATTTGAAAGTTTAAAGGTAGAAAAGCATATAACAGTAGCCCACAGTCGATGCAGATCAACCGTGGATATCAACAATCGGATCTGCAAATGATATGCAACTTACCCTCATATGTTGGGCTATAAATAGAAGACCTTTGAAACTTTAGTTCTTACCTATTTTATCTACAAAGTACACAGACACATATATTAAATACCTCTCTTGCTTACAAAAATATTTCAAGCATAAAAGAGAAGAGAATAGATCAAGATCAAAGAAGAGCACAAACCACAACTTTCTTCATTCATTATTGTGTCATTAAAGGGCATCACTAAAGGTTGTTATAGTGATTATATCGATTATATGTGATATTCGTCAATTTCGGGTTCTATTTGTATTCGTTTGTGTATTCGTTTAGCACGTAAACCGAACTGATTTATATCCCGAACATTTCAAATATATAAAATATTGGGTTTTATGTTACTAAATCATTCTCATTTGTTTAATTTGAAAAACCTTTTTTACGGATTCGAAAACGCCTTTAAAACGAGCAAATTACATCAAAAACGAACTTCCGGATGCGAAACGAACCACGCTAGACGAGCTGGACCAACCCCACCCCTAATGAGCGCCACGCTGCATGGCCACCCAAGGGACAGGGGCTCGCGGGTGGTGGCTTCAGGTCTGCATATATTCGTTTTTCTTGTTGTTTTGTGTTTTGCTTGTTTGTTTAACCAACCTATTTGCATGTAAACATGAAAGAGAACCTTGCAAAGAAGCTTTGACCCTTACCCTATATACACACACACCCATCTCCTTCATTTTTACACTTGCTACATCTCCAAATTCTCTCTAAATTCTCCATTGATACAAGATTGTTTATTTATGTATTCTTGAAGGTTTGACTTCCAAATGTCAAACCAAGTTTAATCTTTCATTCTAATTAGCTTATGTAGTCTTATTTATACTTGTTTATGGTGGTACAATATATATATATAATACACACCCCTTGTTACCTTTGGTAGTTACTTCTCCGACTCCGGTTGGTTAAGTTTCGGAACTCGTAAGGGAAGGATTCATGGAGGACTTCGTGTTCTTGATATATATACACACACATAACTTATTGCACATATTAATCTTGTTTAACTTATGCTCTTTTTAGTTTGTTTGTCATATTTATGAAGTTCCGTGGTGGGGGTTTGTAGAGACACACCTCGGTTTAACCGTAAATAGTCCAAACCGTGAACCGAACTTGTTACTAGTTTTGTTAAATAATTGTTTTAAGCATGCTTTATGTTAGATTTAAGCTTCTAAATTCATTTGTTCAAGTTCTTGGTTATTTGGGCATGTGGAGACCATCAAGGAACGTATTGTGAGATGGAAACCGAACCGATCCGATTTTTAATCGCTTAAGACACACAAGTGTGTTTTTAGCTATCAAGACTTGTATATTTCTTTAAAAATAGTTTACAAACTGATTTTAATTATTTTCTTAAGTACTTGGAATTGTTGGATCGAACTAGATCTCATAACATAGTTTGGACCGACAAAATTGAACACTCGCTTAACGTGCGTTGTTAGTTCTAAAACAATAGAACTGCATACTTGGTTAAGTCTTGATAAGTTTTATTGAGTTATATCATAACATTCATTATTTTGGGAAGTTGACTTTGTGTTTGACCAATTATGAAGACCCGAACTAACAACCCGAAACACTCGTTAAGACCCGTTTTAGTATCTTTATCCCAAAGGAAATTGCATTTTTGCACTTCTCCCACCTTATTACTTAACATAGGTTAAGTAAATATTAAGGTTAGATACTTTAACTCGGTTTCGAGCAAACTTACATTTTAAAGGACTATTGTTACAATTTATTAAATATTTACATATTTAAACATTGAGTTTACATTTCTCAACATTTATTTCATTTAAAGACTTTCAAGACAATCCTTTTAATTCAAGACTCCCTTTCACCTAGCTTTGCCCGTTAAACCTCAACCTTCCGGTTACTCGCCATTTTTACCAAATCAAGTTTATTGCTTGAACGTGAGTAATTCATACCCCGTTTTCCATCTTTTGTTTTTGGGTGACATTTCATACTTATTCAACTAAATGTTTTATACTTGAATCTTAACCCACAAACGTTATTGTATACTTTACTTAAATAATTTCTCGATTTGGTGTTCTATGATTATATGCCTATGTGTTTATCGCTTTTGGTTGGTGGAACTATAAAATCCTAGACTATTTGGCATCCCCTTATAGCAAGGTGTCGTTAACCTAATGCAATTAACGATAACTATAAAATCCTAGACTATTTGGCATTCTCTTATAGCTAGGTGTCGCTAACGTAATTCTATTAGCGATATCTATTTATCCAAGTTATTGCTTTTATTTATTGTTTCGTATACAAGTTTTGTGGCTTTTTATCCCTATGTACTTATATGCTCAAACTTATGGATTGCTCACCAACCTTTGTGTTGACAAACTTTATTTTATGAAATGTTACAGGTTTAACTTTTGTTGACTCGAGGACTTGACGTAAAACGTTACCAAGACTATTAGGATATTAGTAAAACGAACAATATATTTGTTTACTTGTATTCAATTTGTTTGTATGAACAGATGTGTTGTTTATTGATTTATGAAATAAAATGAGTTGTTTAAATATTGTCACTTTAAATAGTGCATTGTGTATTTGTCCAATCACGTTGCACCCCGGCATGTTCCGCCGCCTTTGGTCGGGGTGTGACAGATTGGTATCAGATCCACAAGACTATAAGATAGGTGGTTAGACGTAACGACCTAGTATAGTTTTTACTTTATGGTCCTTATACGTGTTTCTTATACGTGTTTACCTTACTTGATTGTTCAATACACTTGATTATTTATATACTTATTTATTTCATCAAATTGTATATATACACAAATATCCGAAACATACTAAGGTATCCTTACCTTCCTTTGATAAATTTTATATATACACATACATATATTTTCATAATAATCTAAGCTATCCTTACGTTACTTTTGTTTAATTTTATATATACACATACATCCATTTTCATAATAAAGTAAGGTATCCTTATCTTACCGCGAAAACATTAGTTTTTATTATGTTTTATGGATCACGAGCTTAACTTGGGCCCCGTTGTTTCAAATCTTCTTAAAGATGGTCTTATATGAGATGATCACTTTAAGTAGTCGAATGCGAGCGTTCCGGTCGCCATCCTAATTTTAGGTGTTAAAACAATAGAACCACGGTGGTTCGTGGACTAGTGTTTTGACATGACGTTGTATTCCGATTTATTGTATTTGTTACAGTCGTTATTTGAGACGAAACATGAAAAGACGCGGTGGTACGTGCACATGTTTAGACTCCAACAAGGTATTTTGTAAAAAGATTTTAGTGTCGGAATATCAAGTCATGGTGGTTCATGACATTGTTTACAAATTTCAAGGATCTAAACAATTTTCCCTTTTTACATTGTCATATAAATTCTCATCACAAAATTCTCATTTATAATATTCTACTTGACCGTTATGATTCATCCTAACATGTTTTGATTTTACATGGTAAAGTTTTTCACGAATTTTCTCATATTGATTTCACACCACGATTTTATTACAAATTTCGTTTATTATCATCTATATATATATATATATTGAACTATTCATAATGATTTTTATTATGTCATCCCTTGTTCATTAAGAATATTTATAAACCCAATTTCTTTCATATGAATTTCATCATATTGAAAAGGTTTTATGATAAATCTTACCTTAAGTTTTCAAGTAAATTCATATTATATAAATCTAAATTGTCTTTAAAGTTTTCATACAAGATTTCATAAACATTTTATTTTTATAACGATCCCGTTCATTTTGAATCTATCATTTCACAATATCGATTATTTAATTTTTCACGACATTTTAAATTTCACTATATTATATGGTACACATGGTAGAATTTTCGTTACCCAAATTTATTTTCGTAACAACTCTCATTATGCAATCTTTGGATCATTATAAATTTTCACAAATAAAAAAAAATTGCATCATACGATTTTTCACATTTTAAAATTTTTATGATAGTTTTGCCATGATTTTTCAAGAAATTCACAAACTTATAGCTTGTAATTTTCTTGAAATTTTCATGCAAAACTTCATAGAAATTCTATTTTAAAGACAAAAATCTTTTACTTGTGATTTCTCGATTTACAATGACGATAATTTTAACTTACCATGGTATTCTTCATTACACGATATTAAATAACGAACTTGATAAAATTTTCATTTCGCAACTTTATATTCCCAAAACGACACTCATCATTCAATGTTGATACCTCATAACATATTATCACATTCAATTTACTTATTTAAAATTTCCTCATAAGCAAAATTTATTTTAATCTTTATAAAATTTTATTTTGCTTCCTCATGACAATCTACTTTTATTTTACAATAAACTTCATATTTAACAAACCTTATGATTATAGTTTCTCATGATATTTCCCACAACTTGATTTTAAGCATTTCGAGAACGAATTACGTTACGCGGATTGGTTTATTTCAAATTTTCTCAAAAATTATCTTACAACTTAAGTCGACCCGACTTATCGTAACAACTCTCGTTTTAGTGTAAGAAAATTTAAGTAATTTTTGAATATTTTTTCTATTATATAAACTTGAATCTTAATTTAAAAAAAAAAAAAAACTTTACGTTCCAAACAATTGTGGGAATCTCCTAAATGATTTTCTCTAACTATTATAACAACTTTTTCGCAAACATGAGTTTGCTAAACGAGAACAATCCATGATGGTTCGCGAAAGTTCCATTTTCGCGCCAAAAATATTAATTTGTGATTTTATCATTAAAAGTTTCGTGAATGTTTCAAACATTATTTATAATTTATGAATTTTCAATTTAAAACTTATTATTAGTCAAAACTCCCCTAAGCACAACCCCAAGTTTCTAAACACTCGCATTCAATCTCAACCTACTATCTTAAACCAACCACCCTTACACTTCAAAAGTTTCCCGTGCACTCAAATCTTTCCTCAATATGAATGAAACCTAACACATCAACGTTATATCCTCACATACCCAAACCCCATGCAAGTCCAAGATATACAAAAAAAATCAACCCAACAAAAGGCCCTAACTACCACACTACTACGCCACGAAAACCTATCAATCTCACCATCCTAATACTTCAAAGACACCGACAAACACAGTCACGAATACTTTGAACATATACAAACCAAAGTTTACCCAACTATGACTCAAAACCCTTCGACCTATTCTACGTCGAGTCACAAACCATATCGCCACACCGTTCCCATCCAACCATAGAGTTTGATATCAAAATAGCAACCCAAACAATCCTTACGAAATACATGTATCAACCAAATCTCAACCCAAACTAGTCAAGATCAAATTATCCAACCCATCGACTTGACCTGAGCTCAAATAAGCAAAACCTCACCTATTAGCCCAACCACTACTCACACAAATCATCTAAGCCTAACCCACTTAAACGACTTAAACTCAACAAACTTTATCAATCTAACTCAAGAAAACCCAACTATGCAAGCCAACCGAAACATACTCACTCTTCACCAAATTTCCAAACCATTCACCATTCGAAGCCTAAAACCCCTCTATACACACGCAAGCTTCATTTTTCCTTAATTTTTTTTATGTACGTATATACAACTAGTGTATTTATAACAACCTCATGTGTTCAAATAATCACTTATAGATTATAAACTCTTTCAAGATTAACGATTTACATATTGTCCAAATCTTATAAATCAGTTTTCAAAAATAATTTAAAATTGTCATGACAACAAAATTCTATTATGAGGATTTATTTTCAAAGGTTATTAAAAGATTATATGTATGATTTCAAGATTTTAAATATTGTCACCTAAGGTGATAAATCTGTTAATAACTTTATAAATACGAGGTTTCATTTTGAATGTTGAATGCGAGATTTATTTAGTAATAAATTACAACTTTCCTTATTTTGCATAAACGCAATGATCCCGACTTCATAAATCTTTTTGGGATGCATTTATAAATACCCTATATACTAGACTTTGTGTCATGAGTTTTGTTTAATAACGATTTACGCGAACTATTACCTCTTATTATCTTAAGCATCATTTCTTCATTAATTATTTTCATCATAACGGGTTTATGTATGCAAATTCCTTTAACAACTTGGCTTACAAGATTTACAATTGATAATGATCAAAATGTTTCTCTAGCTACGCGTTACCGCGATGCTTGTTATTATATACATTTTATCGGAAACAATTGAACGACTTTATTTAAGACTTCATTTTCAATTTCATTCTATTATTTTCAAAAGAGTATATAATTAGTGACTTACATATTTCATCGTTTATGCGAGTCTCAATGATTTTTTTGATTTCTTTTCAATTGATGAGATGTTTCGATGGTAATATTATGCACATAAGATTTCATTTTGTGTTTCTGTTATTCATGATCAAATTCAAGTTATTCAATAACACTTTGTGTAATATTTTCAAAGCCTCAATTTCGCTACAAATTTTGTTTATCTTTTGAACGATATTTTCATGACTATGTTATTCATATTGAGCATCTATGTTTTTCAAGCAAGACGCGATTTTACGCATTATTCTACATCATTTCAACTAATCTATTAAGTGGCCTATGTGTGGTTGTCCGCAAGTTTTGGCGTTATTAGAAACCGTTATTATGATGACGATTATATAAATGGTTTCACAATAGTGGCCGTATTCACGTTTTATCACATTTCATCGATTGTTTTGGTTGTTAATCAAATTTTATTTTGTTTATGTTGATACACGTATGCGTCACCCCAAGAAACTCACATCATTCTCATGTTATTACATTCTACGCAATCGTATTCTCAATTACTTATAACCTCAAATTTGTTCACGTATGAAACTCATCGTACGCTATTATTAATTGTAACGTCGTTTACCCCGACCTCATGTACTCACTTATTGGGTTTTCTCATTTACACCTATCGGATTTTTTTCATTTTCACTCTTTGGATTCTCGTTTTCATTTATTAGATTTCTCACTTCCTTTTATCGGAGTTCTCATTATTAAAATTTCATTCATCGGATTTTATACTAATCTAGTGACCCAACTTTCAACCATGGATTCAAATTATTTATTTATGATGACATTTGACTTCAAATCTCGTTTTCGTAATTGTTTGCCCTAAATTTTATATTATTCTATCGTTTTTATTTATTTAAACCAAAATTGTTATTTTCACCTTGGTTATATTTTAAGATTTAATTGTTTTAATTATTTATTCTATTTTCCTACTTATTTAAAAAGTCAACCCCAAAAAAATTTCCAACCGCTGGTATTGTTTTAGCAATATGTGTAAAACTCAACAGATTTATGTACGGTTCTAGTGTTTAAGATTTCAAAATAAATATGTCTTTTAAACCATACAATGGGACGAACCATGTGGACCATACGATGATCTAATTAATTTTGGGTGCACACTTAATTATCGAAATCCCCGTATGAAAGCCATAGTAAGTGTGGTAGTGTGCGATAACTCAGACCCGAGAATGGTAGCAGAAAACCGATAGAAGTGCGAATCATGATAAGGGCATGGTGGATACGCCGCCGATACATCCTATATAAGTGCCTTTATTATGTTCCTCATTTATAGCGTTTTTCAAATCATGTCAGGATTTGACATTATTCTTTTACTAAAAAACAATTTTCATGCAATTGTTTTTACAAAAAGCAACATTCGTTAGTAATTATCTTTCATTGAGATTATTTTAATTTCGGGACGAAATTTCTAAAAAGTTGGGGATACTGTGACATTCGTCAATTTCGGGTTCTATTTGTATTCGTTTGTGTATTCGTTTATCACGTAAACCGACCCGATTTATATCCCGAACATTTCAAATATATAAAATATTGGATTTTATGTTACTAAATCATTCTCATTTGTTTAATTTGAAAAACCTCTTTTACGGATTCGAAAACGCCTTTAAAACGAGCAAATTACATCAAAAACGAACTTCTGGACGCGAAACGAACCACACTAGACGAGCTGGACCAACCCCACCCCTAAAAGGCGCCGCTCCGCGCGGCCACCAAGGGGCAGGGGCTCACGGGTGGCGGCCTCAGATCTGCATATATTCGTTTTTCTTGTTGTTTTGTGCTTTGCTTGTTTGTTTAACCAACCTATTTGCATGTAAACATGAAAGAGAACCTTGCAAAGAAGCTTTGACCCTTACCCTATATATACACACACCCATCTCCTTCATTTTTACACTTGCTACATCTCCAAATTCTCTCTAAATTCTCCATAGATTCAAGATTGTTTATTTATGTATTCTTGAAGGTTTGACTTCCAAATGTCAAACCAAGTTTAATCTTTCATTCTAATTAGCTTATGTAGTCTTATTTATACTTGTTTATGGTGGTACAATATATATATAATACACACCCCTTGTTACCTTTGGTATTTACTTCTCCGACTCCGGTTGGTTAAGTTTCGGAACTCTTAAGGCAAGGATTCATGGAGGACTTCGTGTTCTTGATATATATACAGACACATAACTTATTGCACATATTAATCTTGTTAAACTTATGCTCTTTTTAGTTGTTTTTCATATTTATAAAGTTCCATGGTTGGGGTTTGTAGAGACACACCTCGGTTTAACCGTAAATAGTCCAAACCGTGAACCGAACTTGTTACTAATTTTGTTAAATAATTGTTTTAAGCATGCTTTATGTTAGATTTAAGCTTCTAAATTCATTTGTACAAGTTCTTGGTTATTTGGGCATTTGGAGACCATCAAGGAACGTATTGTGAGATGGAAACTGAACCGATCTGATTTTTACTCGCTTAAGACATACAAGTGTGTTTTTAGCTATCAAGACTTGTATATTTCTTTAAAAATAGTTTACAAACTGATTTTAATTATTTTCTTAAGTACTTGGAATTGTTGGATCGAACTAGATCTCATAACATAGTTTGGACCGACAAAATCGAGCATTCGCTTAACGTGCATTGTTAGTTCTAAAACAATAGAACTGCATACTTGGTTAACTCTTAATAAGTTTTATTGAGTTATCTCATAACATTCATTATTTTGGGAAGTTGACTTTGTGTTTGACCAATTATGAAGACCCTAACCAACAACCCGAAACACTCGTTAAGACCCGTTTTAGTATCTTTATCCCAAAGGAAATTGCATTTTTGCACTTCTCCCACCTTATTACTTAACATAGGTTAAGTAAATATTAAGGTTAGATACTTTAACTCGGTTTCGAGCAAACTTACATTTTAAAGGACTATTGTTACAATTTATTAAATATTTACATATTTAAACATTGAACTTTAATTGTTTACATTTCTCAACATTTATTTCATTTAAAGACCTTCAAGACAACTCTTTTAATACAAGACTCCCTTTCACCTAGACTTTGCCCGTTAAACCTCATCCTTCCGGTTACTCGCCATTTTTACCAAATCAAGTTTATTGCTTGAACGTGAGTAATTCATACCCCGTTTTCCATCTTTTGTTTTTGGGTGACATTTCATACTTATTCAACTAAATGCTTTATACTTGAATCTTAACCCACAAAAGTTATTGTATACTTTACTTAAATAAATGCTCGATTTGGTGTTCTATGATTATATGCCTATGTGTTTATCGCTTTTGGTTGGTGGAAATATAAAATCCTATACTCTTTGGTATTCCCTTATAGCTAGGTGTCGCTAACGTAATTCTATTAGTGATATCTTATATCCAAGTTATTGCTTTTATTTATTGTTTCGTATACAAGTTTTGTGGCATTATATCACTATGTACTTATATGCTCAAACTTATGAATTTTTCACCAACCTTTGTGTTGACAAACTTTATTTTATGAAATGTTACAGGTTTGACTTTTTTTGACTCGAGGACTTGACGTAAAACATTACCAAGTCTATTAGGATATTAGTAAAGCGAACAATATATTTGTTTACTTTTATTCAATTTGTTTGTATGAACGAGATGTGTTGTTTATTGATTTATGAAATAAAATGAGTTGTTTAAATATTGTCACTTTAAATAGTGCATTGTGTATTTGTCCAATCACGTTGCACCCCGGCATGTTCTGCCGCCTTTGGTCGGGGTGTGACATTATAAATAAGGGAAACACTAAATTGATATAGTGTTATTATTGTAATTGGGTTGGTTGATATAGATTTTTATTAGTTGAGAGAATACAATGTTCTGACGTAGTGTGTTGGAGAAGGTGAGCACTACCTTCGACTAGTGAAACATGTACTTGATGATCCATGCTGCTTAGGGAGGCGTTTAGTGAAGATTTCTCTCGATTGAAGGATCAGGGAAACTAGTAAAGTGGATTATTGAACATTCGCTTAGACCTCTATCAATCAACTGACTCATCTTTATTCCTTCAATTTTTTTACTCATTACATTTATTATTATTGTGCTACGAAAAGAGTTTCACAAAGTCATTAGGCAAAAAAGTTTAACAAAGTCATTAAACTGCTAGATTTCTGATCAATTCTTGGATCTCGTCCCAACCTCTTAAGACCATTTCCCAAACCTAATTCTTAACAATAGTTGTAAGAACGAATTGGTTTTTGAGAGCTTTGACTGGAATATTGGCTCTTGGATGTAGAAGTGAAAAAGGAGAAATCTAAACCCTTACAAAGCTGCTGAATTTTCAAATTTGAGTAATGTATTATAAAAAGTGAACTTGTTGGATAATAAAGATAAATGGACCTGGCTTGAGGATGCATCGAGATAGTACACAATGGCTTCCATGAAGAAAGTGTTGTTAATGCGAGCGTTTTTTTTCTTTTTTGGCTTGAGTGTTTTTATTAATGCATACGAAACCCTATCGGGAAAGTACATAGATTACATCCTCTTTGATTTATGAAACCCTATATGGGTTACCCGTTTTCATCTTCATCACTTATACCACCACCACGTCAAACTTTATTCCAGGTCTAGAACGGTTGTTACTGTCACACCCAACCTACGGCGGAAATGTTGGATCAAATCAGATTTTTAGAATTTATGTTCATTCCGATCTGCATATGTTTATTTTTAAGAGTTCCTAACCTCTTTCGCTTAAACCGGTTAGCCCAGTTGGTTGGAACCTTGTTTACAGAGTGGCAGATTGCGGGTTCGAGTCCCTGCCACCCCGTTTCTGACTTATTTTTGGTATTATCCTTTTTAAGTTATTTTAATAAATAATAATCATAATAATAACTAAGAAATAAATTATCTTTTTATAAAACCAACAATAATACTTGAGTTTTTCCCGTATCTTTGTTTCGCCCATATGTATAAATAATACCACTTAATTAATAAACTTGGATCTATAGATTTAGTATATATTAAAAAGGTAAATTTTTATACTTATATATTTTAACGAATTAATTAGTTATAAAAGAAGAAATCCTTGTATATAATAAAATATTTTAATACACTTTTAAACGGATAAATATTTTTTAAAAGACGTGATTACTTATATAATATTATAATATA
This sequence comes from Bidens hawaiensis, assembly GCF_021521415.1. Classification (NCBI taxonomy): domain Eukaryota; kingdom Viridiplantae; phylum Streptophyta; class Magnoliopsida; order Asterales; family Asteraceae; genus Bidens; species Bidens hawaiensis. The sequence continues at coordinate 3,850,450 of NW_027491017.1, forward strand.
CTTTATTTGTAATTTAACAAAACTAATAATTTTTCATATAATATATTTATATAAAATAAAATATATATTAATTATGATTAAAAATAATATAATATTTATTTAATAATAATTTTCAATAATGAGCTCTCTTATTCGATCTATTTCGTTTACTTAGTATCTTCGTATTCTATCTTCCTTATTAGGCTTTATCGTCAACGCGTGGTTTCCGCAAATCATCATTTTTAATACTTCTCTTTACACTATGGTTCGTTTATCGAGGTGAGTATCACATTCCCCTATTTTACTTGTTTTCCACGTTTTGGGGACACACGCGTAAATGCTATATGATCGACACCTTAGGTTGATTTTAACCGAATTCACTGTGATTTCGTGGCTAAACTCGGTTTTCCCGATTATTGTGTTCCGTTATTTAAATGGTTAGTTGGGTGAAAAATCCATGGAACACGTGGGCACTCATAATATTCATTTCTTAACTTGATTTCGTATTTTTGTTGGAGTAATCAACGTGGTGATTTCACAAGATTCTCCGACTACCCATATTTATTTCGATAGTTCGTTATTTAGTTTGGTCGGTTAAAACGCCGTGTAACGCTCATTGGGCCGACAAACTTCATTGCATTGTTAATCCGTTAATTAGTTGGGACAATCGAATTGCCATGTAACGCTCATGGGCTGTCCAACTCAGTTATTTTTCGTTAGTTCGTTGGGCCATTCAAATTGCCATGGAAAGCTCATTGGAGGCCAACATCCACAATTTTTCTTTCGTTAGTTTATTGTAAACTTAATCATCCAAATTTTTAAACTGACTTAACTCCTTATGTAGTCATCACACATTAATCTTATTGACTACATCACAACAATTATTTACGCATTGTACCCCCTCTCATCTTATAAACTTTACTTTTGATCGTCATGACGCAATTACCTTTACTTCTCAAGGCAATGTTATTATAAGTTACCTACATACTTAGACATTTTATTACCCTAATGTTTTCCTCAACTCATCCTTCATCTTATAAATCCTCACTTTTGGTCCTTATAGAATGTCTCATTCAAGAAACCAACGTTATCCTCAACATCAATCGTTTGATTCTCACGACCACCGCATAGCTGCTTGTATAGCCAAAGATTTAACTATTGCGATCCCTAGGATAGTAATTCAAATTCGGAACCTTAATGCAACCGATTCAACTTTTCCCACTAATTCCCCTGGTGGTGACAACAAACCATTTACCTTCACTCATCCTCACAACAAAAAACGTAAGAACCTTGCTGCGACAAATTCAACCCGTTTGCAAGTCTCCTCAAACTAGAAACCTTACCTCGGTCCATTTCTGTCATGCTCCATTTGTAACTAACATCACTTGGTTGAATCCCTATGTCATTGCTGCACCACTGTAATCGTTATGGCCATCTTGCTAACACCTGCCGTGTCCCGCCAACTGCACAAGCTGTCCCGTAACAACCTACCCCTCATGCTCAACTTGATGTTCCTAATACACGTGTTTGCTACCATTGTGGAAACCCATCAACTTCATGTCCCTCAAGCTCCTCCTATCATTCCAAGCCAACCTTATTTAATCCAACACTACCAAACCTCACAACCACAAGCTCAAGTTTACCTGACATATTTCTACCAAACAACTCTCTTGCAAATCGTTCAAGCTCCAGTTTTCCAAGCAATGCCGAATCAATCTACCTCAACTGCTCCAACTCCCGCAACTGCTCATGGTGCTTCAAGTTACGTCCATAAAGCTACTCAACGACCATGAAGACTTTTGTCGTTTCTTTATCTTAATTTATCTCGTCTTTTCTTAATTATCTTAACGCCTCTTTATGGCCTCGGATTATTTCCAATTTAAACTATTTACCTTTTATCTAATAAATAAAGTTTCTTTTGATTAAATAAATTGTTTATTGAAGCCTACTTCTATTTCATTTCTTTACCTTCATTAACCTAACTATTTATAAGCTACCCCTTCTTCAACTTTAGATACTTATATCTTTACGTTTAAAAGTCGTCTTAAAATTTCTTTGCTTTATTAAAATTTACTAAAACTTTTGAAATTATTTTATACATTGGTGACTTCCTGGTGTTCTAAATTAAGACTCCTTAAAACTTTTGTTTCCACAAAGTCATGCTTTAATCAAACGTTTTGTAAATCCACACGATGGGACGAATCATGTGGACCATCCGACGATAACAATAATTATGGTCCGGAACATAATTATCGAATTCCTCGCATGGAAATCATGACACGTAAGATTGTGTGTCATAATATAGAATCGAAAGTAGTTGGAATGACGGTACAAATGTAGAGATGATAAGGACATGGTGGATACGCCGCTGGTACATCCTATATATAAGTGTCCTTATCGGATTTGCATTTGAAGCGTTGTTTTAACTATTCAAAGTCCTGTGATATGATAAATTTTTAAGTTTTATTTTAAAAATTTTCTTTTCTTTAAACTTTATTGGTTTTGTTATAATCTCCTTTAATTTCGGGACGAAATTCCCTAAAGTAGGGGAGACTGTAATAACTCGATTTTCCAAAATAATATTTTATTTATTGACCTGACTCATTTTATGTTTGGGAAACTTTATCGATAAACATATCGTGTTATACAAGTTTGTATTATTTTATTAATATTTGCTTATCATATTTAATTAATATAAATTTAACTACTTTGAATTATATCTAAATTTAACCCAAACTTAAACCATTAGCTTATATTGTACCCACCTTCAAACTCCAGGGTCCATTTTGTAACCTTGTTATAACCCATTTCTCTTATCTGGTTAACCCATTTACCCATATCTTTGTCTAAGCTGGTTTTCATGTACCCGAATCTATAAACACCAAATTAGGTCAGTAGATCTTTGTATATTTGGAATTTGATCTCGTAATCGTTTGAATTAGTCAATTCGCGGCCAAACCGACATATTAAACGAGTAAATAATATCAAAAATTGATTTGTTTTCTATCTTTAACCTAGCCGACAGTTCCTTGAACCCTTCTACACGAAATCGCTCGTTTTATTGCAATTAAATTACAGAATACGTTCCTTACATACTAGCCGACGTTTCCCCTCTATTTAATCAGATTATTTTGGTCGTTTATATCTCGTTCATCACCCTTTATCGCCTGCCATAGTTCGTTAATTCTGACCCGTCTACTTCGAGCTAAGAGGTAATTATTACATCATTAAGATCGCGTTATAATGCAGATCAAAAGCCCTAAACTCTTTTTGATTAATTGTAAACGGTTGGATCAAATCAGATTTTTAGAGTTTATGTTCATTCCGATCTGCATATGTTTATTTTTAAGAGTTCCTAACCTCTTTCGCTTAAACCGGTTAGCCCAGTTGGTTGGAACCTTGTTTACAGCGTGGCAGGTTGCGGGTTCGAGTCCCTGCCACCCCGTTTCTGACTTATTTTTTGTATTATCCTTTTTAAGTTATTTTAATAAATAATAATCATAATAATAACTAAGAAATAAATTATCTTTTTATAAAACCAACAATAATACTTGAGTTTTTCCCGTATCTTTGTTTCGCCCATATGTATAAATAATACCACTTAATTAATAAACTTGGATCTATAGATTTAGTATATATTAAAAAGGTAAATTTTTATACTTATATATTTTAACGAATTAATTAGTTATAAAAGAAGAAATCCTTGTATATAATAAAATATTTTAATACACTTTTAAACGGATAAATATTTTTTAAAAGACGTGATTACTTATATAATATTATAATATACTTTATTTGTAATTTAACAAAACTAATAATTTTTCATATAATATATTTATATAAAATAAAATATATATTAATTATGATTAAAAATAATATAATATTTATTTGATAATAATTTTCAATAATGAGCTCTCTTATTCGATCTATTTCGTTTACTTAGTATCTTCGTATTCTATCTTCCTTATTAGGCTTTATCGTCAACGCGTGGTTTCCGCAAATCATCATTTTTAATACTTCTCTTTTCACTATGGTTCGTTTATCGAGGTGAGTATCACATTCCCCTATTTTACTTGTTTTCCACGTTTTGGGGACACACGCGTAAATATATTTTCTCATATATATACTTATACTCAAAACTGCAACTATTGTCTTATGTGTTAACAACTTATACCTTACTTGTTTATAGCTTTGTATGCTTCCGCATTCGGAGAGGTCCAACATAATCTCAGTCTAGTATGATCATACGGCAGTCGTTAGCCTTGTGCTTCTCGACATCTCAGTTATACTTGCCCATTTGGTTAATTTGTTATTCTCATATGACTTGTTGTAGCTACATATATTTTGTTATATATACTATATGTACAACTACACTGGTGTGTTGCTCAATCAACATGTGTTGTTGATAAAATTCTATTTTATACGCATATGCAGGTTATCGTAGAAATTTAATGCGTGTTGGTGAAAACTTAGTGAAGAATTTAAGTTAGGAAAGATAAAATCAAGAACTTAATTTGTAATTGTTGTTAGTTTTATAAGTTGTATTTTGTACTTGAATTATTTGTATTATTAAATCGAATTAAATAGATATTGTCATTTAAATAATGTTGCATGATAGTAACCTTGAGAGCCGTGACAATCAGTTCGCGCCCCGGCATTTCCGCCGTAGGTTGGGGTGTGATAGAAACCGAACCAAACCGAACTTTTGTTAAAAACACTTGTTGTTGATTTTTTAGTTGTAGAACTTAAATATTTTCATTTGTACATTATTATACAAGATCTATGATATATGGGTATGTGGAATCCATCTATGAACTTGTTGTGAGATGGAAACCGAACCGATCCGATTTTTGCTCGCTTAAGACACACAAATGTGTTTTTAACTATCAAGACTTGTATATTTCTTTAAAAATAGTTTACAAACTGATTTTAATTATTTTCTTAAGTACTTGGAGATGTTGGATCCAACTTGATCTCATAACAAAGTTTGGACCGACAAAAGCAAACACTCGCTTAACGTACGTTGTTAGTTCTAAAACAATTGATCTACATACTTGGTTAAGTCTTATAAAGTTTTTGTGAGTTATCTCATAACAATTAATATTTTGGAAAGATGACTTTGGGTTTGATCATTCGTCAAGACCCGAACCAACAACCTGAACACTCGTTAAAGACCCATTTTAGTATCTTTAGCCCAATGGAACTTGCATTTTAGCATATTTCCCACCTTATTACTTAACATTGGTTAAGTAAATATTAAAGTTAGATACTTTAACCCGGTTTTGAGCAAACTTACATTTTTAAAGGGTTATTATTATAAATTCTTAAATAGTTGCATTTTAAACCTTGAACTTTATTTGTTTACTTTTTGCAACAATTATTTTATTTAAAGATCTTCAAGACAACCTTTCTATATCCAAGATTTCCATTTATTTAGGCTTCATACGTTAAACCCGTCGTTCCGGCAAATCTCCAAATTATCAACTTTTCAAGTTTATTACTTGAATGTGAGTAACTTCATACCCCGTTTTCTATCTTTTGTTTAGAGGGTGACATTTCATCTTATCTAAACTAAATGTTTCATACTTGGGTCTTAAACCACAAACGTTGTTGTATACTTTACTTGAATAATTGCTCGATTTGATGTTCTATGCTTATATGCCTATGTGTTTATCGCTTTTGGTTGGTGGAAGTCTCTAAATCCTAGACTACTTGGCATCCCCTTGTAGCAAGGTGTCGTTAACGTAATGCAATTAACGATATTCTATTAAATCCTAGACTATTTGGTATCCCTTTATAGTTATGTGTCGCTAACGTAATTCTATTAGCGATTTTATCCAAATTATGGCTTTTATTTACTGTTTCGTATACTACTTTTGTGGATCTTTCTTACTATATATCTATATGTTCAAACTTATGAATTGCTCACCAACCTTTGTGTTGACAAACTTTATTTTATGAAATGTTACAGGTTTACATCTTGGTTGATTTGGATGCTTGAAGAAAACGTCACAAATACCTTTAGGATATTAGCAAAAATGAACAATATTTTATTTGCTACATTTTGTTATATTTTGTTATGACTTGTTATGGATACTGTTATGTGACATTTTCGATGTTGTGAAATGATATGAGTTTATTAAATATTGTCGCTTTAATAGTGTCATGTGCTTATGGACAATCGTTACACCTCGGCATGTTCCGCCGCCTTTGGTCGGGGTGTGACAGATTGGTATCAGAGCCATGACAATAAGATAGGTGGTTAGACGTAAAGACCAAGAATTGTTATGCTTAGGGTCCTATACGTGTGTTTATACGTATTTTAATTGTTCATATCACATGTTATTTATAAACTTGTTTAAAATTCACCAATATCCTAAATGTTCGCATGCACACACTTTCATAGTATTTCCAAGGTATCATTGCCTTAAAACGCAAAAGTAGATTTTTATTGTGTTTTATGGATTACGAGATTAACTTGAATCCCGTTGTTTCAAATCCCTTAAAGGTTGCGTTTATATCGGGTTTGTAGCCATCATAGAAAACGAGACATTTTAAAATGACCATTTGACAAAAATATTCCAAGGATCGAAGGTGATTTACTTACCTGGGATGGTTGAGTTATAGTGCTCGTTTTCTAGGCCACAATCATGTTATATATGTCAATACTTTAAGTAGTCGAATGCGAGTGTTCCGGTCGCCATCCTTATTTTCGGTGTCAAAACAATAGAACTACGGTGGTACATGTACTAGCGTTTTGACATGACGTTGTATCTCGATTTATGGTGTTATTATCGTTATTTGAGTCGAAAACATGAAAAAGTTTCAGTGGTACGTACACATGTTTAGACTCCAACGTGGTTTTTTTTTATTAACTTTTTAGTGTTGGGATATCAAGTCATGGTGGATCATGCATGATTTTCCCGACTCTATAAATCTCAAATTCTCAAATTTTTTTAAGCTTTAACCATCTCAAAATCTTTTACGTTTGTTTTCGGTTTTGTTATTTCTAAACAAAGTTTTATATATTTTATCTAACACTAACATCTTCTCCATACTAACTTTAGGATTCACAATCAACAATCTAAACTTCATCTTATTTTATTTTTATACACCTTCATATTCATTACTTTTTACCCAAAGACTTATTCCATTTTCTTTATAAACTTTTAGCATGCCTCCGCTAAGACGCCAACCGCGCAAGAACTCCACCCGACGTATGGCCTCTCTCATCGCCAAACAAATGGCCGCTGTGATTCCCGAACTTATAACCCAAATCCAAGCTACCCTACCCACACCCGTTGTTGCACCCGTTGAACCCAAACCCGCATGTTAAATACTTAAGCAATTTAATAGTGCCAACTCGTCCAAATTCCTTGGAACCAATTGTGCGACTACCTTGTTGCAATGATTCGAAATGACCGAGAGCGTGTTCCGACACAGCGAATGCCCTGACGAAAAAATGGGAAATTTTGCGTCAAGCATGTTTACAGAAACCGCTCTAACACGGTGGAGTAGTGTTATGCACCTCCAAGGTTCGGAAACGGCTATGGCTCATCCATGGTCCGATCTGAAAGCACTCATGGTGAAGAAGTTTTGCCCCAAGCACGAACTTCAAAAAATCGAGGAGGAATTTTGGAATCTTAAGCAAGAGAGTGTTGATAACGTCGCTTACTCACTCCGCTTCCATGAGTTGAGCATCCTTGTTCCTCATTTGGTTACCCCAACCGAACGTGAAATTGATAAATACATTGGGGGTTTACCAATGCAAATCCGGTACTCTGTCATGAGTAGCAAACCCGTGACCCTCGAGGATGCCATCACTTTGGTCGGCGCGCTGTCGGAAAATCACGTGAAAGCGGGTACCCTCACCATTAAGAAAACGACCGAGAAAGCCAAAGCCGAGCCCGCATCTCAAGCCAAGGTTGAACCCGCACCACAAGCCATAAACTACTCCAACTCTTCCCGACACAACAACAACAACAACAAGAAACCTAAGACTAATTACCGAAACTTTGCCGTCACCCAACCCCAACCTCAACAACCAACCCAAGCTCCTCAAAACAGAAGACCCTATACCGGTCCTTTCCCGCTATGCAACACTTGCCAATTTCACCACCCACCAAACATGCCATGTCGCCATTGTACCCTTTGTCACCGACTTGGTCATCTTAGCACCACTTGCCGATCCGCCCAACGAACCCAACCCAACCAGCCTAACCAATCAAACCAACCGAGAAATTTTCCCCAAAATACACAAAACCGATATGCACCCTATCCACCAAACCAACCCCAACAATCCCGAGCTTGCATCAATTGTGGAGATCCTAACCATTTCCTCAATAATTGCCCTCGTTTAACCTTTGCCAACCAAGCTCAAACCATGACCGTTCCTTACTTCCAAACCCAAGCCTATCAAGTCCAAACCTACCAACCTCAAATTCCCCAACTCAATGCACCACTCATCCAACCCATCCAAGCAATCCAAGAACCACCTCCACCTCCACAACAAGCACCTCAAGTCAACCATGGAAACCAAGGGCGAGCTTTCATGATGAACGCGAATCAAGCTCAAGTGGCAAACGATGTCGTGAACGGTATGTTTTTGGTGAACCATCATTTGGCTTCTATTTTATTTGATACTGGTGCCGATAGAAGTTTTATTTCTTTGAAATTTGAATCGAAACTTGCTATGCCTCGAACTAAGCTTTCCCTACCATTTTCCGTTGAAGTCGCCAATGGAAATTCCATTACCATCAATTCCGTCGCCCGCGATGGTACTCTTATCCTTGCTAACCATAAGTTCTCCATCGATCTCATCCCGATGCAAATTGGAAGTTTCGATGTCATAGTAGGCATGGATTGGTTATCTTTGTACCGTGCCGAAGTCGTTTGTTTCGATAAATTCATTCGTATTCCACTTGTCAATGGTAAAATTCTTTAGGTCTTCGGCAACGCAACGCCTCGAAGGTTTAATCTCATGTCGTGTGCTCAATCGCAAAAGTACTTACGCAAAAAGTACGTTCCGTTTTTAGCTCTCTCGGTGACAAAGGACAAAAAGGAAAGGAAAATCCAAGATATTTCAATCGTTCGTGATTTCCCCGATGTCTTTCCCGATGATGTTACCGGTCTTCCACCCATTCGTCCGATTGAATTCCAAATCGATCTTGTGCCCGGTGCGATGCCCGTGGCCAAGGCTCCTTATCGTCTAACCCCGTCGGAAATGCAAGAATTGTCGAACCAACTCGAAGAACTTTCTGATAAAGGTTTCATTCGTCCAAAATCTTCTCATTGGGGCGCTCCCGTCTTATTCGTGAAAAATAAGGATGGTTCGTTTCGTATGGTCATTGATTACCGAGAACTTAACAAACTCACCATCAAAAATTGATATCCCTTGCCACGTATCGACGACCTATTCGACCAACTCCAAGGCGCAACTTGTTTCTCCAAAATCGATCTTCGATCGGGTTATCATCAATTGCGTGTTCGCTAAGAAGACATTCCTAAAACCGCATTCCGTACTCGATATGGACATTTCAAATTTTTGGTTATGCCCTTCGGGTTAACAAATGCACCCGCGGTATTTATGGACCTCATGAACCGCGTTTGGAAACCATTCCTCGATAAATTGGTTATTGTCTTTATTGATGACATACTTATCTTCTCTAAATCCAAAGTCGAACATGAACGTCATTTGCGTTCCATACTCGAGCTCCTTAGAAACGAAAAACTCTATGCCAAATTCCCCAAATGTGAATTTTGGCTCGAGGAAGTTCAATTCTTAGGACATATCGTAAACGACAAGGGTATTCATGTTGATCCTACAAATATTGAGGCTGTTAAGGATTGGAAAACTCCAACGACTCCCACGGAAATTCGATCATTCCATGGTTTGGCCGGATATTATCGGAGTTTCATTCGAAACTTTTAAAAGATTTCCTTGCCTCTTACCTCCCTCACTCATAAAGGGAAACCATTCGAATGGGGTTCGAAACAAGTGGAAGCTTTCCAAACTCTCAAGGACATGCTTTGCAATGCTCCTATTCTAACCCTTCCCGATGAAAACGACGATTTCGTTGTATTTTGCGATGCCTCTCATCAAGGTGTTGGTTGTGTTCTCTTGCAACGAGGTCAAGTCATCGCATACGCATCAAGACAACTTAAGGTCAATGGGAAGAACTATACGACTCACGATCTAGAACTTGGTACCGTCGTTTTCGCTCTCAAAATTTGGAGACATTACCTTTATGGTACGAAATGTGTGGTTTTTACCGATCATAAAAGCCTTCGACATATTTTTGACCAAAAAGATCTCAACATGAGACAACGACGATGGACCGAATTACTTAGTGATTACGATTTCGAGATTCGCTACCACCCCGGTAAAGCAAATGTTGTCGCTGACGCCCTAAGTCGAAAGGTTAATGTTAAATCTGTTCTGCTTCTAAGCGTCGTTGTTCAAACCGATCTTCAAATTCGTATCTTCCAAGCTCAATGTGCTTCCGTTGAAGAAGGTAACATCTACGACGAAATGTCATGTGGAGCCGAACTTCAACTCAAAACTAAACATGATGTTCTTTTGTACTTTCTCAATCGTTTTTGGGTTCCCGATCGCGATGACCTTCGTACTTGTATACTCGACGAAGCTCACAATTCGCGGTATTCCATTCATCCTGGTGCGGATAAGATGTATTTCGATCTTCTTGATACCTTTTGGTGGCCGGGTATGAAAAAGGACGTAGCGTTGTTTGTATCTAAATGTCTTACTTGCTCAAAAGTCAAAGCCAAACATCAAAGACCTTTTGGTCTACTCGAGCAACCACTGATTCCCGTTTGGAAATGGGAAGACATTGCTACGGACTTTATCCCCAAATTACCCAACACTCAAAAGGCAACGATAGCATTTGGGTGATCATCGATCGTTTGACCAAATCTGCTCATTTTATTCCAATCCGCGAGAAGTATTCTGTCGAGCAGCTTGCTTAAATCTATGTTCGGGAAATCGTGTGCCGACACGGTTTTCCATTGTCTATCATCTCTGACCACGATGCCCGTTTTACCTCTCATTTTTGGCGATCTCTTCAAGAAGCTTTGGGAACACGTCTTGATCTTAGCACCGCTTATCATCCTCAAATGGACGGTCAATCCGAACGTACAATCCAAACACTCGAGGATATGCTATGAGCGTGTGTTCTTGATTACGATGGGAATTGGGATTCTCATCTTCCATTCATCGAGTTCTCCTATAACAATAGCTACCATTCTAGCATTGATGTGGCTCCTTTTCAAGCTCTTTATGGTCGTAAATGTCGATCTCCAATTAGTTGAAACGAAATCGATGAAGCTCAAATCACGGGAACTGAAATGATCCAATAAGATACCGACATCATTGATCAAATCCGTAAGAACCTCTTAGCCGCTAGAAGTCGTCAAAAGAGTTACGCTGACAAACGGCGAGAACCTATCGAATTTAATGTTGACGATCTTGTCCTTATAAAAGTATCTCCTTGGAAGGGGTAGTCCGTTTCGGAAAGAAGGGTAAGCTAGCACCTCGTTTCGTTGGTCCTTTCAAAATTCTTGAACGTGTTGGGAAGGTAGCTTATCGACTCGAATTACCGTAAGAACTTGCCGGTGTTCATCCGACATTTCATGTTTCAAATCTTAAAAAGTGCTTGGCCGAGGGTAATCTCCATATACCTCTCGACGAAGTACATGTCAATGAGTCGATGATCACGGTTGAATGACCCGTTGAGATCATGGATCGCAACAAGAAGAAAACCAAGCGAAGTCGTATTCTGTTAGTCAAAGTTCGATGGGAATCATGGCGTGGCGCGGAATTTACTTCGGAACGAGAAGACACAATGAGAGAGAAGTATTCACATTTGTTTGTATCATCGTCTTCATCTTAATTTCGGGACGAAATTTTCTAAAGTAGTAGATACTGTGACATTCGTCAATTTCGGGTCCGAATGTATTCGTTTTGTAAACTTTTATTATGTAAACCGACCCGTTTTATAAACAAACACTTTCGAAATAATCAAAATGATCGATTTTATGTTACAATATTGTTTTACACTTATTGGGCCTTGAAAACATTCATTTCGGTCTTTAAAACGCTTAAAAATCACTTAAAACGAACTTCGGGGGCCAAAACTGCCATTTTTGAAAATATTGAAAAATTAAGAAATCCACCCCGTCGCGCCGCGCGATGGGGGACCCCTATGCCGGTCGCGTAGCGCGAAGGCAGGTCTGCAGCTGCACTCGTTTTTGACCCTTTTTGCATGAAATTTCTTGTGTTTTTTAGTTGTAGAACTTAAATATTTTCATTTGTACATTATTATACAAGATCTATGATATATGGTGATGACCGTCGTTTGAGTCATGCAAAAATCTAATTAACCTAAGTAGATAGGGTAAATAAGGTATCGTATCCACCAGGAGTATGTGGTCAATGTAATCGTGTAACAGATTTAGTGCTGATCACACAAGAAATAGTTTAAATTAAGAAAACAAAGCAACGAACAAGTAAACGAGTATTAAGCAGTTAACAATGCAAACCACACCCGGGAATCCAAGTAAGTAACCAAACAGTATCTCATGTAACCTAACAAATTGATTATCAACGATTAACTGAAAACTGATCAACCAGACAAAACCTTAGACGTCAACAATTACTTTACACACGGCACTGGTTATCAAACGGTCCTTACCACTGTGACTTAGTTAAGGGTAATTTTACATTTTATTGTATTCAATCTAATCAAACAGTTATATGACTAATTATCTAGCAACTGGTAACAGATCGTTCAGACCAACGTAAACCTAAACTCACCGAACACACAGAAATACTAAACATCAATAATCATATATCAATCATCAATAATCAAAACATAAGTATTCTTAATCACAAGAGAAAAACTGTAAAGAGTTACAAACTATACATCCCGGGTGCGATTCTAGGAGATTAGCCGAGCCTAGACATAATCGAATCTTCAATATAGATGATATGGATCATATGTAGGGTCTTGACACGAGCTATGATGGTAGAAATCGCCATCTTGGACTGTTGGAATCGCCTATCGTTCGTCCAAACCGAGTGAAAAATAAGTTATAAACAAAAAATCCCGTCTTGTACCGCGACGGGTCTTCAACGGTCAATCGCGTACCGCGATTGACCAAAAAGGTCAACGTTTAATTTAAACCCATCACGGTACGCGATGGGTACTTCAGCAGGCCCATCGCGTACCGCGATGGGACCCTGTCACAGAAATCTTCATTCCATTTCTCGTTCTGCGTGCTGGACATCCCGAGTCTTCATTCCGTGTCATAACAGGTCCATACTGAGTACTTTAACGCCTATAACCTGAAATCCGATTAAACACGTATAAAGTATCGATAGTTCTAAAATAAACAGTTAAAACTAAATAATAAACAAACTAAAACATATACAAATTAACTGACTATCACATCCCCACACTTATCTTTTGCTTGCCCTCAAGCAAAACTCTAAAGCAAACATCGACCTCCATCATAGGTATGTAGATTATCGCCATTAATACTAGTAAGGTTTAAGGTCATACCCAGTTTCCCAGACTGACACTGTTTTTAGATTGACATCTCACAAATACGGTTAAATGCTATAATAAAAACAATAGAGTCGCCCAGACAGGTGTACTTTGTTTCCGGTTAAGGCACACATGCTCATACCACTCGTAATATAACATCTCTCCTCTCGGTTTAATATATGGACTAGCAAAAGATGTGCCAGTATCACTCATCTCTCAATATCACTCATAAGTACATATTAATCCATCAAGCTGCTTTGGCACATATGCGAATCAGGAGACCTTTAAAAGGGTTGTAACGGGGCCAGGTGTAAGGGTATGGAAGGGAAATATTTGAGTAGCTCAAACGATCCGACCCGGCTTATTACAAAACCTCTAAATAAACGAAACTAATGTACAACTAACTGACTGATTATATACATCTAAATAAACAAACTATCAACATACTGATTTCACATTTTTTTTACATAAACGAACTTCACCGAATTACAGAATACATAACTGAATATAAACAGACATCTTTTTTTAAGCATAATAACGTGATGCTTAACAATGGAACAAATACAAATACAAGAACAAAAACAAATACAATTACAGTTACACATAAACCTAGTAAGCCGGATCGTCTCGTAACATAATGTCGGGGTTAAACAAACGAAAAATAAGTCCAAGAAATGTTTTCTAAGGGACCCAGCCCCCCACCCCTCACATTACCCACGCTCATATGTATAATGTATGAGGCCCAACTCCCAGTACCCACACTCTCAATCATCCAGACGAGGCTTAACCTAATTGCCTCTATCACTTTTGCATTTTGCCAACTACGATCCCGTAATCCATGAACATCCGTGAAACCACTCAAATGACATGTGTGTACTATATATTATATGTGTATTATATATATTTGGGTCAACTCACACACGTATCGGAGGAATAGGGTTGACGATATAAATATGTGTACATGTCCCCATGACTCGTTATCCCCGCCTAAAGGACCCCATTTTCAACTTCTCGTAATAAAAACATTTGTGAGCAAGACTAATGAGACACTGAAAAACCAACCATGACCAGAAACCTATGACTTGGCATTAATGACAATAATTAACAGTTAACAACTTTGGTTTTTGAACACTCTTCGAGGTACTATCGGGCTAAAATTTTTCAAAATTTTCCCCATCCCCACACTTGAGGTTTACATTGGACAATGAAGAATACTTAGCATTGTCCTCAAAGTTAAAAATGATATAACTATTAATGAACATTTGAGGGACGGGGTTGAAATTGACTTTTTGATTAACAAGCAATTTTTAAATTTTCGGGGCTTATGTGAGGCGGTTCTACTAACAATTATACAATTACACTTTTAACATTTAAGGCAATAAAAACAAAAATAAATTATGAAACTGAATCACCTGATATCAACGTGACTGGAGAAGGACCAGTCGGCTCGTGAACTCTCTAAAACACTCGTGTACTCTCGTCTCATCCAATTACCAAACTGACAATCGAACCTGCTAAATCTCGAGATGTGTAGAAGCAAGCTTCTCACAAGTGTAAGACATAGGTCTTTTAAGAGTTATGAAAATGAATATTTGTTAATTTTATTAAAACAATTACCGAGCCAAAATAATTCGTTTCATAAGAAATTATGTTAAGTTAGTTAAAAAAAACGTTAAAAGACCTAACTCACTTTCGTAGGAATCACGATTGCATTTAGCGTATGCAACAAGCCTTGTAAACCCCCCGGTAGCCCGGGAGGACGAGTGGGGTCTTGTGAGGGTTTATAGTGAACTACACCCACAAAGTTCCAAATACAACAAAATATACACATACCTGGATAAACCACAGCAAAATGAACATGAAAGCACTCTGGGTAGTTTAACTGTAACCTCGTTTTCTGATGGTGCGGTATCCCCACACTTAGCTTTTGCTATGATGGTACGCTTGAAATACAATTAGTAATATAAAAACTAAAACAAAATGGAAACTAAAATTATACAAAATGTACAATTACCACCATTTTGAAACTTGTATGCCATTCAAGGTGGGCGCCTGGCCCGCTCCCGTGCAACCTTCTCATTATAAACACGCTTTTCTTCAATCATTTGTTGCCAGTCTTCCGATAGGCCAGAATCTGTCCCGAACATCCTCAATCTCCATTCTCGATCATTTTGTTTGGGTGGCTGTCTCACTTTCTTCTTCCTTGGTCGGTTACCTTTCTCTTCCACCTTCTCACTCTGTAGTTTATCAAATCCCTTCTTATCTATCCTGTCAATCACAAAACATTCCTCTTTTCTACGATCCTTGTCCAAGGATACACACTTGTCAACAAGAGGGTTAGTAGAATTTTCAAACAATAATAACCGTTTATCACTGTCCCCGCATTTGATTCCCAAAACCCCCTTAGCACAATCAATTACCGCATGTGCTATGGCGAGGAATGGCATACCCAATATGACTTGTGGTTGTGTATTATTCCCACGTTTAGCATAGTCAAGTACAAGAAAGTCAACTGGGTAGAAAAATTCCTCCACCTGAACCATTACATTAGTCACCATGCCCCGGCGAAGTGTATGAGTTTGGTCCGCCAACACCACGGTGGTGTTTACCATATCTAATGGGCCAAATTCATACTGATCATATAAACTACCGGGCATAATACTAACACATGCTCCAATATCTAGAAGTGCCCGATCAGTTTTAAATTTCCCGATTTGAATTGATAAAAGCGGCACTCCTCGGTCTTGGAGTTTACTTGAGGTGGTATTATTCTCCACCTCCTCATCTCTCATGTTGGTCAATTTACCATTTAAACATTTTTCACATGTACAATTTTCACAAAAAGACATTTCATATGTTTTTGGTTCTGATTCATTTTGGAAAATTGATTCATTTTGACCGACACAATCACTCTCACCACCAATATCTTCCACCACTTCCTCAACAAACTGTGGTGGTGAATCCACTTCAACACTAGAAATTTCAAAATGAAGTAAAAGACTTACAGCATTGATGTGCACATTGTTTCCCTTCTTGGAGCTTGAGCAGTAATGGTTCGGGTTGACTGTAGTATCGCTAGGGAGTTGACCTGCGCTCTTTTGCAACTTTGTCATATCTGCTGCGAGCTGACCAATCTGCTTTGACATTGCCTCTGCTGACTTATCATGTAACTCAAACTGTTTCTTTGTCTCATCCTTATGATCTGTCATAAACTTCATCAATGCATCCAACTTTGAGTGCACCGACTCATTCGCATTTACCGAGGACCCCCTCTGCTGGTCGTGATTACCCAATGAATTTCCACATAGGTTACCGTCTCTGTTATACCCCCGATTCTGATCATACGAACCCTGCTGCTGCTGATAACTGCCTTGGCGGTAATTACCCTGCGACCTGTTCTGGCTCGATCTCTGAAAGTTCGGGTTCAACTGCGTAGACGCGTTCCCGTAACGAAAGTCCGGGTGATTCCTCAGGCTCGGGTGATATGTGTTCGAATTGAACCCTTGGCCTTTGGAATCCCCGTAAGTATAATTAACTTCCTCGGTGTCATCCTCACATCATCATAATAATCGGGACAATTTTCTGCTTTATGCCCGATTTCACCACAATCTTCACAAACCGGGAATTTAACACCAACTTTCCCGACCTCTCTTTTCTTACCCTTTTTCAACTCAGCCAATTCGCGTTCCAACTCAGTAATTCTTTCAGATTCACTCATGACTGACTTAACTGACCTGGAGGAATTACCACGTCTTCGTCTTTCCGCTACTGCTTCTGCCTTGGAATCTTCACACATAAATTCCAAAAAATCCCAATCATCTTCCTCAGGCTGATTCAGCAACAGACCATTACACGAGGCCTTAAGATGCTTTCGGTCCTCGTATGTCAAATCATCAACAAAGCACTTAACCAGTTCCCACAGTTCGATCTGGTGATGTTGGCATTTCATGATCATGTCTTTATACCGGGTAAAGGCTTCGTGAAATAACTCACCAGGTAACTGTGAAAAGTGACGAATGTCAGAACAGGCCTCGGTAGTCTTCGACTGTGAATAAAACTCGTTTAGAAACACCTGCTGCATCTCGGCCCAATTTCTGATACTGTGCATCGGCAATGAATTAAACCAGAGTTTTGCTTTATCTTTTAGAGAAAACTGGAATAATCGCAACCGAACTTCATCCTGATCGAATGTGCCATCACCAATAGACCCGCATATAGTCGAGAAATCGGTCAAGTGCGAATACGGGTCTTCCGAAGCCAACCCGTTGAAATGAGGAACGATGTTAATGTAAGATGGCCGGGACTTAAAAGTTTGCTGTCCCTGCACTCGTTCCTGTGGGACCAACGGGGATGCTACGTTTGAGATAGCCGGTCTGAACCGACTGTTAACACCATGAGCCGGGGCTATGTAATTTCTCCTCTGCTCCCCGGGGTTTCCATACCGCCCCGGTTAACTGGAATACCACGAATTCTTTCGGGCCGTTCTGCCCGATTTACACTTTCTCGAATTCTCCCATTTCTGTTGTCTGCTTCAGCCCGTCTTCGATTAACAGGCTCCTCCACCTCATCTTGATAATTATTATCACTCTCAATCTCTGGTTCACCAACCTCGTTCTCGGGCTCAGCTGCCCGATTCCTTCTAACCCATCGATCTACCTCATCATCAGTTGCCCGAAAACCTTCCTTTCTATTATTATCTTCCCCCTCATCCTCATCTTCAGTCGGAACACTCGATCGAACATCGTCAATATTTATCCGAACTCTGCGGTTGGGGTTATTGTTCGGAACTGATGGTCCCTCTTGGTCAAAGTTGAGGTTAAGGTTTCGGTTTCGGGTTTGATTTCGGGTTCTGGATGCACGAGCTGAGTTATTTTGGGCATATTGGTTATTTTGCTCGTTTTGGTTATTGAAATTGAGTGGTGGAGGTATGTTATCTGGGTGAAACTGGTTATTCTGTGGGAGTGGATCTTGGTTTTGGTTGTTATTCTGGTTCTAGTTTCCGTTTTGCATCTGGTTCTGGTTTTGGTCTTCCATCTCAGAATTTCTATTTTGTACTCGGTTCTGTCGAGCTAACGTCTCGATTTCGGGCTCATAAATTAACGGAGACTGTCGGCCCGAATGGCGGGTGTGCATAAACCTGTAATCTGCACAACTAACACGACCCGCGTAAAATACAGATAAATAAACTTTAAACTAAAATTTGAAAACAAAATTAAAACTAAAATTAAAATTAAAATAAAACACAAAAATCAAAAAAACACGAAAAACACTAAGCGCACTAACTCCCCGGAAATGGCTCCATTTTGATGACCTTCGTTTGAGTCATGCAAAAACCTAATTAACCTAAGTAGATAAGGTAAATAAGGTATCGTATCCACCAGGAGTATGTGGTCAATGTAATCGTGTAACAGATTTCTAAAGTAATGAAGTAACAGATTTAGTGCTGATCACACAAGCAATAGTTTAAATTAAGAAAACTAAGCAACGAACAAGTAAACGAGTATTAAGCAGTTAACAAAGCAAACCACACCCGGGAATCCAAGTAAGCAACCAAACAGTACTCATGTAACCTAAAAAATTGATTATCAACGATTAACTGAAAATTGATCAACCAGACAAAACCTTAGACGTCAACAATTACTTTATACACGGTAAGGTCAACGTTTAATTTAAACCCATCGCGGTACGCGATGGGTACTTCAGCAGGCCCATCGCGTACCGCGATGGGACCCTGTCACAGAAATCTTCATTCCATTTCTCGTTTTGCGTGCTGGACATCCCGAGTCTTCATTCCGTATCACAACAGCTCCATACTGAGTACTTTAACGCCTATGACCTGAAATCCAATTAAACACGTATCAAGTATCGATAGTTCTAAAATAAACAGTTAAAACTAAATAATAAACAAACTAAAACATATACAAATTAACAGACCATCATATGGGTATATGGAATCCATCTATGAACTTGTTGTGAGATGGAAACTGAACCGATCCAATTTTTGCTCGCTTAAGACACACAAGTGTGTTTTTAGCTATCAAGACTTGTATATTTCTTTAAAAATAGTTTACAAACTGACTTTAATTATTTTCTTAAGTACTTGGAAATGTTGGATCCAACTTGATCTCATAACAAAGTTTGGACCGACAAAACCAAACACTCGCTTAACGTACGTTGTTAGCTCTAAAACAATAGATCTACATACTTGGTTAAGTCTTATAAAGTTTTTGTGAGTTACCTCATAACAATTAATATTTTGGAAAGATGACTTTGGGTTTGACCATTCGTCAAGACCCGAACCAACAACCCGAACACTCGTTAAAGACCCGTTTTAGTATCTTTAGCCCAATGGAACTTGCATTTTAGCATTGTTCCCACCTTATTACTTCACATTGGTTAAGTAAATATTTAGGTTAGATACTTTAACCCGGTTTCGAGCAAACTTACATTTTTAAAAGGTTATTATTATAAATTCTTAAATAGTTACATTTTAAACCTTGAACTTTAATTGTTTAATTTTTGCAACAATTATTTTATTTAAAGATTTTCAAGACAACCTTTCTAAATCCAAGATTTCCTTTTATTTATGCTTCATACGTTAAACCCTTCGTTCCGGCGAATCTCCAAATGATCAACTTTTCAAGTTTATTACTTGAACGTGAGTAACTTCATACCCTGTTTTCTATCTTTTGTTTTGGGAGTGACATTTCATCTTATCTAAACTAAATGTTTTATACTTGGGTCTTAAACCACAAACGTTGTTGTACACTTTACTTGAATAATTGCTCAATTTGATGTTCTATGCTTATATGCCTATGTGTTTATCGCTTTTGGTTGGTGGAAGTCTATAAATCCTAGACTACTTGGCATCCCCTTGTAGCAAGGTGTCGTTAACGTAATGTAATTAACGATATTCTATTAAATCCTAGACTATTTGGTATCCCCTTATAGTTAGGTGTCGCTAACGTAATTCTATTAACGATTTTATCCAAATTATGGCTTTTATTTATTGTTTCGTATACTACTTTTGTGGATCTTTCTTACTATATATCTATATGTTCAAACTTATGAATTGCTCACCAACCTTTGTGTTGACAAACTTTATTTTATGAAATGTTACAGGTTTACATCTTGGTTGATTTGGATGCTTGAAGAAAACGTCACAAATACCTTTAGGATATTAGCAAAAATGAACAATATTTGATTTGCTTCATTTTGTTATATTTTGTTATGACCTTGGTTTAAAAAGCGTGAGGCGAACAAAAGCGATGAGGTCTAAAACTGAAGCGCGAAGCGCAAAGCGCAAAAAGCAAAAGCTTTTCGTATATAAGGCGTAAGGTTTTTATATAATTTTTTTAAATATATATTTTATGTTTTTAGCATCCCAACTCAAAATGTAGCAATAAATAGATGTTATATATGATTCAATATATAAATTATCTACATGTACAACTTAAAAAACATGCTTTACAACATTTTGATGCATAAAAACGACATCTGTACGAAAGTCGCTCGCTTTGGGTTCGCCTCGGCTTCGCCTCAGGCCGCTTTTTGCCTAAATATAGCGCCTCACTCTCGCCTTTTGAACATTGCTCTCCTTGAGTAGGCAAAAGTGATGAAGCTCTCGCCTTAGGTCGCCTCTCACCTCGGCTCGCCTCAGGTGCGCTTTTTTAAACCAAGGTTATGACTGGTTATGGATATTGTTATGTGACATTTTCGATGTTGTGAAATGATATGAATTTATTAAATATTGTCGCTTTAATAGTGTCATGTGCTTATGGGCAATCGTTACACCTCGGCATGTTCCGCCGCCTTTGGTCGGGTGTGACAATACGTATCTTGAAATATTTAACAAAAATCTAATTGTATTTTACAAATATAATTCAAAGGTTTAAGATACGACCGTTACAATCTTTCAAAGAATGATAAATATAAAATATATTTTTATATATAAAATTGATATAAGCAACTTTATAAAAGCGTTTAACAACATGAAAACATGAATTAGAAGTGTCGGGTTTTGATCAAATAAAGTTTATTATTTTTAAGATATAATTATAATACATATACATACACACATAAACGAACACTTCTAAAGAGATTTATGGACAAAAGGGCATAACTTAACGGTGTCGGTCTTAATAAAATAACATTTATTTGATATTAATAGTAACAATAAGTAAATGATAATTATCTTAAAACCAATAAAAGCACTAATAAAAAAAACAAACAAAACCGCGTCCAAGGGGGCTCGAACCTGCGCCCCTGGCCAGTTCAACGAGTTAACCACACAAGCATCAACCAACTGCGCTGGGGATGTCATCTGGTCATGATTAAGAATAATAATGTAAAAGCATAAACCTGTTTACCCCAAATTTCCAAACAAACCCTAGAATCCGCAATTGCCCAAACCCGTTTATGATCGATCGATTAAAGTTAGGTTTAATGCTTTATGGGTTGAAACGAATATGTTGTATGATTTAATTACCTTAAAAACATGAAGACGATGATGAAAGATGTGATAGAAGTTGCGGCCAAGAACAGGTCACGAACACCATGCAGCGGGTAATAAAGATCAAATCAACCAAAGGGGTTCAGTTGGCGTTGGGTCTAAGGATGTGCAGACGTGAGGAATTGAGTTATAATCATACTTAAGGTATAAAACGTTTTTAGGTCAAAGACGGTTAGTATAAGATCAATACATATCATAATACAATCTAGTTTCCTAATTACGAGTGTTGGTAGGCCGCCTATAGCATGAGGATTAAAACCCTTAAATCAATTCCAAGTTAAGTGCGAGAATTACGGGCCAAGCTAAAAAAATGAGTTCAGGTTTGGTTTGAGCATGAATAAGGGTTTGTGGATTTGGGTTAATAATATTATTATTAGTAATATTTACATTACAGCCCCTGGACTATAGGTGTGGGTACAAGAGTGAATTAAAACTATTTTTAGGGTGAAAAATGTACTTAAACCAAAGATATTTGTTTATTTAAATTTATAGGATAAATAATAGTGACTTGATAATGGCGATGTTTTGTTTATTAAAATTATTCGAAAACGGAAACGGGTCGGATATATATTATATGGGAAAACTGAGTTGTTACAGTCTCCCCTACTTTAGGGAATTTCGTCCTGAAATTAAATAATACTATAACTAAACCATAAATTTTGAGGAAAATAAAACTTTAATTATAACTTTAAAATTTATCATAACATAGAACTTTGAATAGTCAAAAAACGCTCTAAATGAAAATCCGATAAAGACATTTCTATATAGGATGTACCAGCGGCGTATCCACCGTGTCCTTATCATTTCTATATTTGTACCGTTATCTCAACTACTTTCGATTCTATATTATGACACACAATTACACGCATTATGATTTCCATCCGAGGACTTTGATAATTACGTATGCATCCGTAATTACTTAGATCGTCGGATGGTCCACATAACTCTTCCCATCATGTGGGTTGCAAAACGTTTGAAAAACATGATTTTTAGAGAAAACAAGAATCTTAATACGTTTTGGTTATAAATAGAAAATAGTCATTATTTAAAATATTGGTAAAAATGAATTAAATTTTTGAGTTGTTAAAATTTCAAACATCTTTTGAAAGTATAGTATTGTCAACAGTTATCTTTGAAAAGATAGGTTTTATTGTATGAGTATTATCATTTAAAATTTATAAATTATTATAATCGAAGTTCTTTAAATCCAAAAATCAAATAAAAATTTGTTATAATATACGATTGAGAAAGATAAAGTATGTTTAGATAAAAGTGACAGAAACACCTTCTTTAATAAACTTAGTTATGAATAACTTGATTGATTAGTTCTATAAAAATTTTGAATAATTAAAGTTGATTGAACTGAAATATTTTGATTAGGTCGCAAAGTAGGGTTTAATAGAGTAAGTTTAGAAATTTTCAAGCTTGATGAATATGATTGAATCGGGAACACACATGGCGTAGGTGATTAGGATTTCCAATGTTGTGGCAAGTATTAACAAGATAATCAAATGATTACATTTGGTACAAAACGATATGAGAATTGAACTGAATAGTGATAGTGGCAAGTGAAGCGTAATGAGTGAATTTTTGAATTAAAATTCCTTGTTGGAGACGATATGATTTTGTTAAGATTGATTGTTAACAGGATTAACAGTATGTTGTTGATGTTTATACTTGCATTTGTTATTGTTGTGGTTATGAGAAAGAGTAGGGGTAAAAGAATCAAAATTACCAATAATTAGTTTAATGAACAAGATTGAGTTGATTGTTTTTAACGTTTCAATTTGAAGTTACAATATGAGTCCACATACAATGGTTATAAAAAGTAAATGATTTATGTTGTTTGATGTTGAGAAAACATTTAATGATTAATAAAGATGTGATTTAATGAGAAGATTTGGGTAGTTGTTTAGATCTCATATGAGTTATTGCGTAAAACGAAGCTTAAATATGTTATGCTGCTGATGATTCATAACTTAAGGATAAGTTAGAATCTAAATCGATAATCGATGAGTTGATTTTATGAGAGAAAAGTTTTATCAAAGTTTGACATGTTTTAACAAATTAAAATTCAAGATTGAATATTTGAAATATGTTTAATAGTTGATGTATATGACACCATGAGTATAAGAAAGCCATTTGATTAATAAATTATGCAATAATATTATTTAAATTACTGGATGTTTTGATAATATAATAACGTGATAAAAGAATAGATAGAAACAAATTTAATAATAGAGTGTAAATTGTTTTGATTGGCTCGTGATTACCGAGTCTTTATAAATGAAGAATTTGCATCCGATCAAGAGAATGAAAATGTTTTGAGTGTATAAATAGATCGAATCGATAGATCTTGATTCAAAAATGATTTAGTAAGTAAATAATTGAGTAATTGAATAATAGAATAATTAAATAATTAAATCAAATCATAAAATATTATGTATAAAATCAAATAAACAAACAAATAAACAAATAACAAATGTTTTTCGATGTGTTGGGTTTCCCATGAGCTTTCCATGGCATTTTGTTTCTCTAACTTATTAGCATACCAAAACCAAAACAAATGTGTCAGTTGGCCTCCCATGAGCGTTACATGAAAATTTGAATTGCCCAACTTAATTAACGAATCAACGAATCAATTGAGTTTGTCGGCCCATGAGCGTTACATGGCGATTTGACCGACCAAACTAAATAACGAATAAACGAACTCAAGCATAAGTAGTTGAAACATCTCGTGTATCACCACAGATGATAATGTTCCAACAAAATATCGCAAATATAACAAATTGTGCAAATGTACAGTTGGCGTATCCATGGCGTCCCATGGGTTTTACACCCGACTAGACATTTTGAAAACAATAAAACACAATAAAGGGTGTAAACTTACGTTAAATGCTTAAAGTGTTGGTCGCATGACAATTTCCACTATGACAGGAAATCCTATCACGCTCCCTAGTTTTAAGTGAAAACGAGCAAAAACAAAGCTAGGAAATTCGCAATGAAATTTCCGACAATAAAAGGCAATCTAGTAAAATTAAATAAAATATTTTAAGGTTAAGGCGTAGCCTCGGAGTTACAAAAATATTTTAAGAATGAGACATAGTCTCGGAGTAATAAAATATTTTGAGAGTAAAGAATAGCTTCGGAGTTGTGTGTGTGTGCATGACAAATAAAATAAACAATTAATTAAACAGTTAAGTAACTACTTAATCTATCAAGTAATTACGTAAGCTGTAAACAATCAAATAGAACACATCAGGTAAACAGATAAGCACGTATGGGGTTCCTAAGCATGTTACTAAGGCACCACTAACGACCTATCTTAAACCTTCGGCTCTGATACCAATCTGTCACACCCCAACCTACGGCGGAACTGTCGGGGCGAACTGATTGCTCACAGCTTTTCAAAGATTACTATTAAGTAACATTATAAGTTTTAATATCTATTTAATAATTTCAAACAAATATTCATGTACATCAAAGTTTTAAATAAACAATTACATAAAACATCCTAAATTAAGTTCTTGTATCTTTTCTCTAACATGCATCCTAAGTTGCTTCAAACAATCTTGATAATCACGTCACACGATAACCTGCATATGCATTGAAATTAATATAGTTTGTCAACACAAGGTTGAGTGAGTATAACACCAGATTTGAGACACTATATAATAATAAGTAAAAGTGCAAACTGTTCCTGTGAGATATACAGATAAGCCATAGCACATAACAGTCAAACAATTATAAAGAAAGCAAACCATAAAGAAAGAAACCATAAAGAAAGGGCTCAACCAATCCATATAAATGGACATTGGTTACCAAGAAAGGACTAAACCGTGCCATAAAAATGGACATCGGTTGCCGAAGTAAACAATAGCATTCAAACAAAGCAAGTTAGGCAAACTGATAAACACACAAGGATAAACAGTTGCGGTTGAGTACTATATAATATAAAAATATATACGAACACATATGTCCCTAAAACGGTTAAAATAAGTAAAAGAGGGGGGTAAAATACTCACCTGATCAGATGAACGAAATACAAATGATGATGATGATGAGAAAAGTAAACCCTTCGGGATATACCATCAAGGATTCCTAGTTAAATAATATTAATATGAATTAATTAATAAGGGATACGACATGATTGGATGAATAAAGATCTCGATGTGATTTGAGTTATGATTGAGATTATAATATTAAAGATTTGAACGATTGATCTCTACAGTTATTAATTATTATGAATTCATCGTCATTAGTGTCAATAAATAAAAATGAGTTGAACAATTATTTAATTATTTAAATAATATTCAACTAAATTTAAGACAATTATAAAGGTGTACATATACAAAATATAACTTGTACTGTATTAAATACTTTAATACCAATGTTAAAATATATATTTATCAAACAATATGTATCTTGAAATATTTAACAAAAATCTAATTGTATTTTACAAATATAATTCAAAAGTTTAAGATACGACCGTTACAATCTTTCAAAGAATGATACATATAAAATATATTTTATATATAAAATTGATATAAGCAACTTTATAAAAGCATTTAACAACAAGAAAACATGAATTAGAAGTGTCGGGTTTTGATCAAATAAAGTTTATTATTTTTAAGATATAATTATAATACATATACATACACACATAAACGAACACTTATAAAGAGATTTATGGAAAAAAAGGCATAACTTAACGGTGTCGGTCTTAATAAAATAACGTTTATTTGATATTAATATTAACAATAAGTAAATGATAATTATTTTAAAACCAATTAAAGCACTAATAAAAAACCAAACAAAACCGCGTCCAGGGGGCTCGAACCTGCGCCCCTGGCCAGTTCAACGAGTTAACCACACAGCATCAACCAGCTGCGCTGGGGATGTCATCTGGTCATGATTAAGAATAATAATGTAACAGCAGAAACCTGTTTACCCCAATTTCCAAACAAACCCTAGAATCCGCAATTTCCCAAACCCGTTTATGATCGATCAATTAAAGTTAGGGTTAATGCTTTATGGGTTGAAACGAATACGTTGTATGATTTAATTACCTTAAAAACAAGAAGACGATGATGAAAGACGTGATAGAAGTTGCGGCCAAGAACAGGTCACGAACACCATGCAGCGGGTAATAAAGATCAAATCAACCAAAGGGGTTCAGTTGGTGCTGGGTCTAAGGACGTGCAGACGTGAGGAATTGAGTTATAATCATACTTAAGGTATAAAATCGATTTTAGGTCAAAGACGGTTAGTATAAGATCAATATGTATCATAATACAATCTAGTTTCCTAATTATGAGTGTTGGTAGGCTGCCTATAGCATGAGGATTAAAACCCCTAAATCAATTCCAAGTTAAACGCGAGAATTACGGGCCAAGCTAAACAAACGAGTTCGGGTTTGGTTTGAGCATGAATAAGGGTTTATGGATTTGGGTTAATAATATTATTATTAGTCATATTTATATTACAGCCCCTGGACTATAGGTCTGGGTACAAGAGTGAATTAAAACTATTTTTAGGGTGAAAAATGTACTTAAACCAAAGATATTTGTTTATTTAAATTTATAGGATAAATAATAATGACTTGATAATGGCGATGTTTTGTTTATTAAAATTACTCGAAAACGGAAACGGGTCGGATATTATTATATGGGAAAACTGAGTTGTTACAGTTACTGGTGGCAGATTACTTACATAGCATGTTATCTTAAATTTATAAAAGCGTATCTAATTTAATTTTTTATGTTAATGCTCTCTCATACAACTGGGGTTAAATTCATTCACTTAAAATTCAAATGAACAGTTTATGAACATATATGAATGAAAATAACTTAACAGGGGTAAAAGGAAATAAATGAACATATATGAACAAACATAAACCAACACAAACAAGCATAAACAAATATAAATAAACACATTTAAATGAACACAGAGGAGCAAATATTAAACAATAAGTGCATGATTCATTTAATGTTTCATTCAAAAATGAACACAAACGAACATAATCAAATATAAATGATTCAAAATAGGTCCAAGTATATTAAAAACTTTCTTACACTAAATCAAAATCCAAAAAAGTATATATTCACAATATTATAAATATATAAAAAAACCGTAATACGGGCCTAAAAGCTAGTATTAAAGGGTCACATTATTCTATAAAGGGTAACAAAAATAAGAAGTGTGAGAAGCCATAAATAATTGACATGTGTCAAATGGAGACCAAAAGAAAAAGGGTATAGAGGTAATTGTACTTATTTTTTCTCTCCACATGCAAGGCACATGTTAATACCCCCATCATTTTAGAACGTTTATAACTTTTTCGTATGATATTAAAAAAATCATCATAATAACAAGCGTTTTTGTATCTTTAATATGAGTATGATTTTTGTTATATAAAATTTAAAACAAAAATCACGTCATTGTGTCTTTTCGCACACTATTGTGTGTTTTTTCGTCATTGTGTCTTTTCGCACCCCATTGTGTCTTTTCGCTTATCATTGTCTTTTTTCGTCATTGTGTCTCTTTTCGCACACCATTGTGTCTTTTCGCACATCATTGTGTCTTTTCGCTTATCATTGTGTCTTTTTTTGTCATTTTGTTTTTTCATCATTGTGTCTTTCAACTCATCATTATGTTTTTTTAAATACTAATAACACCGTTGTGTAATAATAATATGTAAAAATAATGATAAAACAACAACAAATTATCTAATACATAAAACACAATGATTAATACATGTTACACAATAACTTAAAACGTAAAACATAATGGTGAATACGTATAACACAATGACCTAAAACGTAATACACAATGGTGAATACGTATAACACAATGACCTGAAATGAAAGACACAATGGTGAATACGTATAACACAATGACCTAAAACGTAAGACACAATGGTGAAAATATATATAACACAATGACTTGAAACGTAAAACACAATGGAAACAACATATTACACAATGACTTGAACGTAATATACAATGAACGCAATACTATTTTTCTCAAATTAAATGAATTTGTCATATGCCAATCCGAATAAAAGACAATGAACGTATTACACAATGACTAAAAGTTAATGACGAACAAAACGACACAATGACGTAATCTTTGTCTTAATTTGTGTCTTTAATATGAGTACCATTTGAAAAATATAATGATCAAAATCTATAATACAATTCATGTGAAAACTCAACTACAAAACACAATGAACAAAAAAAACACAATTAAAAAAATTCATTATTTTTTTATATTTTTATATAACAATATGATACTCATATTAAAGATAAAAAAACGCTTATTATTATGGTGATTTTTTTTAAATAATGTCGTATGAAAAATTTATGGACATTTTAAAATGATGGGGGAATTGACATGTTCTATGCATGTGGAGAGAGAAAATCAACAAATATGGGTTATTACTTTCATGTCATTTCCATTAATTTTTATTTATTAATTAATCTCAGTCATTCAAATCTAAGATCAGTGTACTGGATTTCTTCTCATCATTCTTATTTTTGTTGTCATTTGTATTTTAAGTTTATCCAATATTTAAATAATATATGAAGAACATGCTTCCTAATTTTAGCCTTTTGTAGGTGTAATTTTCCTTTAGCGTGGAGCCTAATAAAGTAAATTGCTATAGTTGTGATGAATGCTTCAGTTAAAAAGGCCAAGAAACAACTTTGGTCAAAATTGTGGCATTTTAAATCAATCAAGTAATGATAAACGTATATTAAAAATTATCACACACTTATTAGACTGTTCGTTGTGTGTATAACGCTCCCCTCATCATAGCGCCCCTTTAGTTTACCCCTTCATCCATTAACACTTTAATGCTTGTATCTATAATACTGGAAAGCATCGTCAGTCTGTAAAAGCAATGCCATATCAGTCGGCCACGTCTCCATAATGTCGCCGACCTTCCTCCGCCTCAATGAACGATCTTACGCTCATAACGTTTTCTGCTTTATCCCTACGACCTTATCTATTCTGAAGAGAGTAGTTGAAAAAAAAAACAATTTCCACCACTTCAAATAAATTTAAAAAACCATTTTGATTTGCAGTATAACTGATTTTTATCCACCTTGATTCTCAAACATCATTCAAACCCTTTTCTAGATCAAATTACATAGGGATTTCCATATATTGTCAAGTTAATTGACATACAATTTTTGCATTACAAATTGACATACAAGTGTATCATCAATACAAGTGTATCAAGTAACATTCCAAATGCAAAGTGTATTTTACATGAGAAAAATGGATATAAGTCAAATGACAAAATTTAATGGCATCAAGAAATGTTTGGATTTAATTAAGTTAATATAATGGTTTTTCTAATGGAATGGCAAGTTAACGCTTTATGTATCTGTTAAGTTTAAGGGTAACTTTGTAAAATGTTATCTAAGTTTTAAAATTATTTTAATCAGGTCATATATAAAATATTTTGTTTCAATAAGGTCAATGAGTCAATGAAGTATCTTTTGATGTTCCAATCTTTTCACTTTATATTTTAATTATAAAAAAAATAATGTTTACATCAAAACAATCAAGAGGCCCATCAGTGTGATGCTCACTCAACACCCTATTCGCATTGTTCAAGAAAAAAACGTGGGAATTTAACTTGGGTCTTCACCGAAAAACCTAAGCCTCCTTCCACTAAATATTTAACATGATGGGTTTGTTATCCATCCTACTTTACCTTTTATTCAAGTTCTTTAGAAAAAAATAAAAATAAAATTGACATTGCAAAATAAATTTTAAAAGTTTCTAAAAATATTTATAATTTGAAAAGAAGTTGATAAATAGTTTTAAAAGTTGCAAAAAATTAAAAATTAAAAATAAAAAAAGAAATTGTACTTGTAAAAAACTACCAAAATTTATAAAAATTAGAAAAAAAATACTTAAGTTACATTCAATTTTTGAATGATAGAAAGTATTAATTGCTCCCGCACCAACTAACCTATTATCCAAGTAAATATGTAAAGTATCAAGATTGAAACGTCAAATAACTGATAAATGCCTAATTAATTAGGACAAAAATTTACACCACTAACCTAAGGCAATGAGGTATATTCTAACCTTTACATGGGTTAACATGACATGACACTTTAAAGATGGATTAAACAACTCCCCACTTGTATTAAGTGTGTTAAAATGGCTCATGGATTATACTTCTAACGGGTTAAAATGAACAATATGCATTAAAGATGTATTAATTACTAATTGTTTAGTTATTATTTATTTTGGTAATTAAACTAAATGTTTGATTTTAAATTAAATATTAATAGGAGAGAGATGGAGTTAAATGAGTTAAACCATTTCTTTTGGATGACATGGAGTGAAAGAGAAAAAATGAGTGATGTTGAGCTTATGTGGAGTTAGAATAGATTAGAGTATACATCATGGCCTAATTGAGACGCTTCTAAAAACTGGTTATTATTTTGTGAAATAGTCACTAAGTTTAACTAAATAAGTTGTAAATAAACAAGTGTTTCCTTTTTATCTACAAGAAGTTGATCAAAACAATTATATTTTCCCTACACCAAGTTTAAAGTCCTATAAAATGTTAATTGTGTGCTAATAAGACTTGTTACGCTCTATAATGGTTCTAACATATCACAGCCAATGAAACCAACTTTGTTTGCTATGATATTAATTGATTTCTAACTCTTACCGAATTGCTTGATAAACGAGTTGTTAATCTTACCAAACCATCTTTGTCATGGTAGTTTTTTGTCTTGTGATCATGATACACCCACACATGAAAGTGCACATGTTTTATATTTGTTTTCACCACACTTTGATTCTGCGATACCAAACACCACAAACAAATCTTAGAGTTACCATGAAAAACCTTACTTAATATGTTGTCATAGAGGGGTTGGTGAAATTGAGATAAAAATTTTAAAGGAATCACTTTTAATTACAACATTATAAGGTCAAATTTAGTGGAGAAGGCATAAATATGCTTTACATTACACATTACACCTATGAGAATGTTTGAACGTCTTTTAATCTTAAATCTTAAATATATATAAACGAATGGTTTCTAAGTTCTTTCAAATCATCAGATTGTTTTACTTTTAAATGAATATTTCTCATGCATTTGTAAGAATTCATGGGTATGGGTCTCATCAAACCTCGGTAGCCCTTAAACAAGTTATAGAATCTCATTATATTAAAAATTAATCTCATTAAATATTTGATATGAAAATCTTATAAAATAAGGATATACTAAAAATAAATATCCTTTTAAAAAATATATATATTATTTATAATTAATAAACAATTTGATAGTAAAAAAATAAGCGGGTCATAGGTCTCACTTAACCCATATAGCTTTTAAACCAAATATAACATCTCATTTATATATAAAATCATTCTATCATCAAATCATAAGTATATTATTAACTTCCTAACAATAAATAAAATTAAAATCCAAAAAAATATATAAATATTATAAACGAATAATGTAAAACAACATATGATGATGTAAATAAATTACAATACATGTTGTGTGCAAAAAAAAAGGAAAAAGAAAGAAAAAAAGGAAAAGAAAGAAAAACTATAGAACTAAGAATTTTAATCTTAAATATATAAACGAAATCTTTAAAAGCTCTATGGTTGCTTCTTACATTCCCTCAAGTCACCAGATTGTTTTATTTGTAAATGAAGATTTCCCATTCATTTGACCTGAATTCACGGGTATGGGTCTCACCAAACCCAGATAACCTTAAACGGGCTATAACATCTAATTATATTAAAAATTAATCTCACTAAATATTTGATATGAAAATCCTATAAAATAAGGATATAGTAAAAATTAATATCCACCTTTTTTTAATAAAAAATAAGCGTGTCATGTATCTCGCGAAACCCATAGTTTTTAAGCGAGTTATAGCATCTCATTTATTTGTGAAATTCTTTCATTATCAAACCTTAAGTATATTATTAACTTTATTACAATAAATAAAATTAAAATTAAAAAAAATATAAATATTATACACGAAAAAAAAACATAACCCTTGTAATACAGTGGATAAAAACTAGTTAGGATATAAAGATTATTCTTTTATTGTTTGGTGAAATGATTTCATTATGTGAATAAAATTGAGTTTTGAGATATAAACAACTAATAATTAAAAAGAAATAAAAAACCCTTTTTTTAGTTATTTAACGTTGGGCCATAACCTTTTAATGTCAAAATCATCACTTTAAAAACTACAATGAGAGACACATTGATTAATAGTTATCATGATAAAATTTCACCTATCTAAACATGATACTTCTTTGTCATATAAAAAGGACAACACTCGAATAAATTACGAATGTTTACACAATCATTTTAAGCGACAAGTTCTTATGAAAAAAAATACTTGTATTTTACAAAGGAATCAATATATAACACTTTATATTTTCAAGATTTTAATATATATATATATATATATATATATATATATAACTGTGCACGTAAAGAAAACAAAAACAACTATATCCAGTAAAAATGATTGATAACTATTTTAACGGGATATCTAAATATACATATACGTAAAGCTAAAAGAAAAGGTAATATCATTGTTATTGCGAAACAAAATATTTACAATATGATGTATTAAATTTAAACTTAATGTGGTTGAGGAGATCAAGACGCTTAGCTTCTAGTGGGTAAAAAATCGAGGGAAGAACGCGGGTCTAACAAGGAAGAGGTGTATGTGTGTGGGTGGGGGTAATTTTGTGTTATAGGCTGGGTGGTGCATGTCAATTGTACTAGGCATACTTGCTGGTAATATTAGGTGGTGATTATAATGTTGTTATTAGTGTCTTGCTTGTAATGATTGTTTGTTTATATAATAAAGTTTGGTTGACCGTTCAAAAAAAATAGTTGATGATGCCACTACATCATATGTGTTTTTCAAACTCGTGATATATTAGAACTACTTAATTTTACCGGTTGACCAATTAGAATGCAAAGGCTTTTCATGTGGTTTGTCTGATCACGGTGTGGTGTTTATAGAAGATCAGGAATGAGACGTTGTTTGAAAGGAAGCTGGCGCACGTTGAAATTGTGGGTGAAATTTAAGCTATGAGTTTCCAGTTGCTTCATATATGGGTGGAAAGGGGCATCGGTTTTAATTATAGAATGTTGGTGTTGTAAGTTAGTTGGTCTGGCAACTTGCTAGGTTTGGTTTCTCGTTAAATAAACTTTTTTTTGATTGATCGTTAATTATATTTTTTTATCCAAAAAAAATTATTTTCTAAAACATTGGAATTTGTTTATAATAGCAATAATTTAGTTAAATACAAATTTAGAGAAGATCACCAATTTAACTATCTTTAAAATGCTATTATAATTTTTTATTAATGAAAGACACAAATGTATTTGTTTTTTATAAATGTTAATAAAGATTTCACTTGTTACTCTATTGTCACGATTTTGTAATTCCATTTAAAAAACGTAACGGGACTTTGTACTTTTCTCATGATGCTACAAAACGGGGCCCGGCAATGCATACTTGAATAGAATTATAATAAAACATATAAAAATTATACGTCAAAACTTTTAATAATTTAGGTGAATTTATGATTTTTACTTTTAAGGATGTAGATTTAATAAATTTCTAAAAATTGTAAGATATGAGATTGCCTAAAAAAAATAATATCATAAGAGTTTAAAAGCTTGTGGCTCGTTTAAATTCGGTTGGTTTGAAAGCGAGCCGGGCCCAAGCCAAGGTTGGTTCATTCGTTCGACTCATTTAAATTAAAGCCTAAATTTCAATAATTATACAAGTTATAATTGCAAATGTATATGTATATTTCAAATTTTAAATATTTATAAAAATAAACAATCTGGCTTGAGCATTTTACCATGTAACATCTCGTTTTCTAGTTTCGGTTAATAAAATGAAAATATGAGTTATTAAGAGTCGGGCTAGTGTTAGGTTAAATGGATATGGGTTATGGACTTGGGTTATGAAGGAAAGAGGGAAAAACCATGGGCTCAAGCCCATGACACATAATTATATAAGCCTTAATTACCCTTTTAATCACTCATTTCATACATATTCCATACACCACCAAAACACACACTTAAGCTCTTTATCTAATTTCACTCCTTTCTCTAGCCGAACCAAGATAGAAAACCGATCCCGATCCAAGGTAATGATAGTATGATGTTGTATGAACTAAAACCCGTTAGATTTAGTCACGGAACGAACGACGAGCCGACACCGTTAAACCGTTAAAGTCACGGGATCCGGGTGGAATCGGGTATAAACCGAACCTAAGATGAGCTTAGGGGTCACCCTAGCTCAAATCTGGATCGAACATGGCGAAAAACGGTGAAAAACGGTGGAAAGCGAGTGAGATCTCATTTTTCCGGCAAAGTCACAGTTTTCCGGCGACGGCGCCGCCGAAAACGGCGTACGAGGTTAATGATATGTCAGAGAATGTCTGACATTCTCTGACCTAACCCTAATTCGTTAACGGGAAGTTAACGAACTAGGGGTGATTCGTCAAGCAATTCGTTAATGGAAGCTTAAAGAACTAGCCTTAGTTCATGTCCCAGTTCGCTATGGAAAAGATAAAGAATTACCCGCGATTCGCTATGACCATTCGTTAGCAGATATAACGAATTAGAAGGTCCAATTCGTTACATGGACTGCTTCGTTATATGGACTAATTCGTCAATGCACCAGTTCGTTATAAGGTCCAATTCGTTTAAAAGACCAGTTCGTTAGAGGGTTCAATACGTTACAAGAACCAGTTCGTTATGACAAACCAATTCGTTAAAGAACCAAGTAACGAACTAGAAGTTTAATGAAATGACAGAACAGTTCCTGAACTTAGAAAAGAATGATTTAATTACAAAATAGCCCTTGGACTTTATTAATTTATGGAAGATACCTTAAAGGATTAAGAGGTTAACAATAAAATATTATCATGAAATCCTAATGGAAAATGTGTTAAGACAGTTAATGAAAATAAAATTTTTCCAAGCTGACATGGCAGCTTAACCCCAGCCAGGGGCTCTGCCCCCTTGGACCCCGTTAGGGTCTGCTGCCCCTAGAACCCCCGCTGCCAGCGGCGCTGCCCCCGGACCCCCGTTCGTTGAGGGTTATAATTAAACTAGAAACGCAATATGGGTATCGACTGATAATTGATACGTGTAATTGTTATACAGTTAGTCGCGCACAACTAAAGAAGGGAATAACCATTAACGGTGAACGTAACCACGTTCAGGTGAGTTTCTAGCCTCATTCCTTGTTATGTTTTCAGGGCTGTGTGCATACTCGATATGATTAGTTAATACATGTAACATCCTACTTTTGGTTATAATAATAAAATAAATTTTGTCTATTTTATAGTGGGTCGTTATCGGTTTAGATAACTAGAAAATGAGTTGTGCTAGTGTTGGGTTAAATGGATATGGGTTATGGACTTGGGTATGAAAGAAAGAAGGAAAGACCATGGGCTTAAGCCCATGATCCCTAAATATAAAAACCATAATCACCATTTAATCCCTCATTTACACATATCCCTTAAACCTCCCAAAAACACACACTTAAGCTCTCTCTCTCTCTCT
Source organism: Bidens hawaiensis (assembly GCF_021521415.1). Taxonomy (NCBI): domain Eukaryota; kingdom Viridiplantae; phylum Streptophyta; class Magnoliopsida; order Asterales; family Asteraceae; genus Bidens; species Bidens hawaiensis. The sequence continues at coordinate 3,887,114 of NW_027491017.1, forward strand.
CTAGTTTCTCTCTAGCCGAAATCACCAAGGAAACCGATCCCGATCAAAGGTAATGATAGTATGATATTGTATGAGCTTAAAACCGTTAGATATAAACACGAAACGACGAGCCGACTCCGTCAAACCGTTTACTTCACGAGATCCGGGTGGAATCGGGTATAAACCGAACCTAAGATGAGCTTAGGGATCACCTTAGCTCAGATCTGGATCAAACGGGACGAAAACGGTGAAAAACGAGTTAAAAATCGTTTTTTCGGCGAATCCGCGGTTTTCCGACGATGGTGCCGGAAAAGGGGAATACGGGGTAAGAATGTTAGGGAATGTTCTGACATTCCCTGACCTAACCCTAGTTCGCTATGGAAACCTAACGAATTAAAAGGTGATTCGTTAGTTGATTCGTATAAGGGGGCATAACGAACTAGCTCTAGTTCGTGTCTGATTCGTTAAGGGAAAGGGTAATGAATTACCCTTGATTCGTGATAGTTAGTTCGTTAAAAGAAATTACGAATTAGAAATTCCAATTCGCTACTTGGACCGGTTCGCTATATGGACTGATTCGTTAAGGAGTCTAGTTCGTTAAAGTGTTCAATTCGTTATAGGAACCAGTTCGCTAAGATAAGCCAATTCGTTATGAACCAGTAACGACTTAGAAGTTTAACGGAATGACAATAATAGTCCGTGGACTTAGAAAATAATGATTTAATTACAAAGAAGCCCTTGGACTTTAAGTAGCAAATTATTTAATGATTCAAAATCCTAATGGAAAATGTGTTAAGACAGTTAATGAAAATAAAATTTTTCCAAGCTGACCTGGAAGCTTAACTCCAGCCAGGGGCTCTGCCCCTTGGACCCCGCTAGGGGCTGCCGCCCCTAGAGCCCCGCTACCAGGGGCGCTGCCCCTGGACCCCCGTTCGTTGAGGGTAATAATTAAACTAGAAATACGATATGTGTAGTGATAGTTTATTGATACGTATAATTATTATACAGTTAGTCGTGCACAGCTCAAGAAGGTAATAACCGTAAACGGTGAACGCAACCGCATTGAGGTAAGTTTCTAGCCCCACTTCCTTGTAATGTTATCGGGGCTGTGTGCATACCCGACGTGATAGTCAATACACTTACCTTAGGTGGTAAGTGTATGCCTTGTATGATTTATGTATGACGATTGCTTGACGGTGCGTGAACGATCTTCGGATATTGCATGTGCTGTCAAGTGTTAGTTAAAGGTATGATTGATATGTATGATGTATGAATGACGTATGTATGAATATGTATGATGCATGAACAATGTATGTATGAAATGTTGATGGTACGTGAACGCTCTTTGGAGATTGCACATATTGTCAAGGGAAGTATGTAAATGACAGGTATGTTATAGTAGCACGAATGTAGGGAACCGACCCTAATAATGTCGGTGAATGAAGGGAACCGACCCTAATAGTGTTGTCGAATGTAGGGAACTGACCCTAATAATATCGGCGAAGATTATAGGGCGGAATGCTCTTTAAAACATATATGTATGAATGAAAGTATGTAAGTAAGTACGAAAGAAAGAATGAAAGTACGTATGTAAGTAAGTGTGTAAGAAAATATGAAGGTATGTACCTCCGGGTGCATATGCTAGTATGTGAATGTATTGTATGTTGCCTGTTTAACTAGAACTCACTCAGCGTAGCTGACTTTTAGTATGCACGCAGGTGAGTAGAATGAGGCAACTTTCTTGAGGGGAAACACATGGCATGGATTTGAAGACACTGGCATCTCAATGAAATGTTATGTTATGATGTTTTAAAAGACAATGTTTTATGTTTAAATAATTTGAATGCCCATTAAGACAAGAAATGATGGTTATGTAATATAATGGTTTGAATGTTTTAATATTCCGCAAATGTTTTTATTAACTCTGATATTATGAACTGCGTTTATGGGTAAATCCAACGTTAAAGTGAGGCACCGGTAACGGGGCCTTATAATACACTTACCTTAAGTGGTAAGCGTATGTCTTATATGATTTATGTATGAATGAATGTTTGACGATGCATGAACGATCTTCGGATATTGCATGTACCGTCAAGGGATAGTGTAAAGATATGATTGACATGTATATGATGTATAAATGATGTATGGACGTATGGAAGTTATAATTATGAATGTATAGAAAGGTACGAAAGGTATAGTTAGAAAAGGGAACCGACTCTAATAGTATCGGAGAATGTAGGGAACTGACCCTAATAGTATCGGCGAATGTAGGGAACCGACACTAATAGTATCGACGAATGTAGGGAACCGACCCTAATAATATCGGCGAAGGTTATAGGGCGGAATGCTCTTTAAAACGTATGTGTATGAATAAAAGTATGTATGTAAGTATGGACGGCGGGATGAAAGTGTGTGTGTACTTAAGTATGTAAGTAAAAATGAAAGTATGTACCTTCGGGTATATATGTAAGTATGTGAATGTAATGTACGTCGTCTGATTAACTAGAACTCACTCAGCGTATCTGACTTTTAGTATGCATGCAGGTTAACAGATTGAGGCAGCTAGTTTGAGCGGGACACATGGCAAGATCGAAAAGGCTGGCATCTGAAGATTTGTCATGATGTTTTGATACTATGTTTTATTCTATGTTTTAAAAAGACAAATTACGAATGTTTATAATGAATGGTTGACTACTTTTATTATTCCACGAAAGTTTTAATTAACTCTAATTTGTAGAACTATGTTTATGAGTAAATCCAACGTCCAATGTAGGGCACCGGGAACGGGGCCTTACATACAAGCCGAGATTGAGCTTGACCTTTCGATTCTTCAAAATAAGCAAGTCGAGCCGACTCGTTGCGGTTTGTAAACTTGTTGAGATAAGGCAGGTTGGCCCCGGGCTTGTTTCAACTCATTTTATATTGTACTATATATTAAAATACATTGTTGATGTCACAAATAATTTTTGGTAAACCTTATTTGATTTTTTATATTTGTTTTCATTTTTTTTAAAGTTTTTTTAGAGATATTGGTTTTTAATACTTCCAACTTTCACCCGTTGGTTGATACCACTCCCAAATTTCGGTTTGCTACACACCACTCCCAACTTTCACCATATTCGTTTTTGTCACTCCCTCACTAACATATCACTAACGTCGTTAGTAGTGATGCTGATATGACTTTTTTTTTAACTAAGCTGGCATGTGACGTGGCTTTTTTAAATTGAGCTGGCATACGGTGATGATGACAAGGAAGTCATACTTTCATTTTCTTACCCACACATTGTCTTCTTCCTCTTTCTCTTCAAGAAAACCTAACTCCAGCTACCATAATCACCACAACTCCGGCCACCCTACACCACTAACTATACATCATTCTCCACTGAACCAAAGTTACCAACAACCATCTCCACTATCCTACTACCACCCCACTTGAACCTATCATCATCAACACATTTGCAGCTAAACCTTCACCCCCCCAACCACCGTCGCGGTCATCATCATCAGATCCACCTTTGTTACCAACCACCATCTAAATTGCCATATATGTTAACCACACCATCGCCATCTCCGTTAACCACCACTATCGCCAGCGTCATCTCCATTAACCACAACTAACCCTTAGATTTGACCAGGGTTTAACATATCTGAACGAAATTACTGCCTTCGTTCAAGAATTACTGCCTTCGTTCATTCTTCTTCTATGCCTAGTGTTGTCTTGCTCGTCCATTCTCTCTTGATTCGTTGCTATCATCTTCAACAAACTACGACATTATTGTCTATTCAACGACTTGTTATTTGAATATGGATCTAAAACATAAAGAATATGTTGACATGCATTGCGTGTTTGAAGCAGTTGAATGGTGGATCTCTTCATATCAGGAAGAAGATGATACATGGTCCACATCTGGAATTTGTGTTTGCAGGTTGGGAGAAGAAGTTGAAGTTGGAGTGGTAGACCTATCAGCTTTATAAATTATAATATTATGTGATGTGCTAAAAGTAGTCAAATAATTATTAACTAAAACTAAACTAATCTAGACACTAAGTAATACTCTAGACCCTTAAACTTAACTTAAACTGCTAACCGGCAAGTGAACCGGTCGACTCTAGTACAGCTAAGTAAGTCCGGATATCGAACCCACGAGACTCTTTAAATTACGAAACTAGCAAATTAGACTCAAATACAAGACACGACTATTTATTAATAATATTTGAGGGGATTTTAAAACTAATTAATTAAAACTCTAAAAATAATTAACTAATAATTACTTTAATTAAACTATTAATAAACTAATTAATAAAACAATAAAACAAACCCTAATTATTTAAATAATAATAAAACATAATCATTACTTATTAATTAACTAATAAAACTTAAACATAATTAATTTTAACTAATAAACAATTTAGAAAACTTGGATTAATTCAGATGATTAAAATAACTACCCAGGCTGGAATCCCCATAGTTACGGTTATTAATTTAAATGGAAAAAACGCAAGTTATGGAACCGGGATCATAAAATAGACCCTGGACAAAAAACCCGAACAGGACCCTTGAACTTCAAGAAGACGCCTATGAATTTCTAACAAGTTTTAAGACTCACCAGTTTTATATTAAACTTCCTTACGGTTATTTAATCGCTTATGTCTAAGTATCTTTTATGACGAAAACCTACCTTACAGCACGGAATTCAAAAGATAGCAAAGCAGACTCAATTAATTTAATAGACTAAGCTGACAATCAAACCTAGACGGAATCCTTACGAAGAACTAAATCTAGCAATCCCGACAAGCAAAGATCTATCAACAACCTATCACCTTACAGATTTCTAGGCTGGCAGTTCACTTTTATCTATTTACTTGATTTTATTGTTTCTATGATTTTAATGCATATTAATCACAAACTAGTCAAAAACACACAGTAAATTACCTAACAAAACCCTATCCTATGAAACAATCAACAAGGGCAATGTGAAACAATAAATTCAAGTAAACAAAACCAAGTAATCATACGCATTAATTGAATCAAACTCAACCGTTTACTTAAAACATAAAATCCATAACGAAACGAAAATCCAAATAAAAAGCAAACCGAACTAAGGTTCATCACGACCTAGGTAGTTTATAAGTTTAGCCTAGCATCATATAGTCTAAATCAAACGAAACAATTAAAACTGAAAACATGGTGAAATAATATAGAACGAAAGATTAAAGGCGATAAAACCCGTATTCTTCGATCTTAAACGTCTAGCTCTTCACCGAATGTTCTTTTGCCTTCAAAAAACCACAAAACTCGTAAGATGGCTCCAAAGATTCTCTAATTCGGCTGGTGGCTTTCAGGTTATGTCAGGTTTAAGTTAAAGGTGTTTAAATAGCGAAAACAAGGTCCGACAATAAGCAAAAACGAAATAATTTTAGCCCAGTTGTGCCTAGGCGCCACGCCTAGGGCTTTTTGCCTTTCCCCTAGGCGCAGCGCGGCGTGCTCCTCCATGGGGGCCGGTCTGACCGGTTCCTTCCTGATGCGTTCCGGATCTCCGTTTCGGCTCGTTTTAGCTCGTTTTTCACCCTTTTTCATCACGATCAAACCCCAGAACCTACGAAACATAAAAACGTTAGTAGTATACAAATCTCGACTACAAACGAACAAAAACTGTTAAAATATTAATTAAAATATACACGGGAAACATAAATATTTAGCATTATATCAAATATCCCCACACTTATTCTTTTTTCGTCCCTGAAAAAGTTTGATGCAGTTGGATCAGAATCGGAAAATATAGTCTAACAAACATATAAGATAATTTTTAAAGCTCCGAAAAACGCAAAAACCGCGATCACCGATATTGTTGTCCACTTAAACCCATGCCTTAATCTTTACCGGGACAAATATGATCCGAAAATTTTTTTACTCAGTTGTTTACACAGTTAAGACCCGTTTATTTTCAGCTTTTACCGGACCAGACCACCCCAACTTGACTTAAACCTCAAAATTAGCAGATTTAAAACTTTTGTTGCTCTATTTTTCATGAATAGATAAGACGATCAAGGGTATTGTTTATCCACCTAAGCTTAAGCATCAAAGTCTACCAAGCAGCCATTAGATACGATTAAGGTTCAATTAATTTATAGCTAGTGTTCCCCACAACATGACATACCCCCGTTATCAAGCAACACCCCAAATCCATCACCATAGGTGAATATGCAAAATTTCATATGTAGGGCTTACATGTAGCGTGTCCCTTGTGGTCTGTTTCTTAATGGTAATGAGACGCGAGCAAGGGGTCCCCACATGGCTAACAGCGTGGATGATCAAGTTTGTAGTGAATTTGTACTTTTGTACTTTTGTGATCATGTTTATAGACTTATAAGGGTTTGCTCTTTTTGGCTTAATTTTAAATATTCACAATCCCATTTGGAATTGTGAATACCCAGATGAATAGTCGGCATACAGACCCATGGTCTCCGGACCCGAAGCATCACATCAATACAGGATTTAAGGTTATAAAAGCATACGCCGATGAGGTGTAAAACACTAAACTAGCAGTTTTAAGTTTATATCACAGGCTACACGACATACTCTAACGTTAAACCTACCCAAGCATCATATGATAACGTATTCAGATTTTTTTAAAAAAATTTATGACATTTCCACTTTTCATACCAAAAACAGAGGCTTGAGTATGGCCCGACCTTTCATTACTTATTTTCCACGGACAAAATGCTTTACCCACAAGAGATTTCCGACCCATTTTATCAAATTTGCCCTTTCATTTTCAAGGCTGAGTCTACCGACACATCCCAAGTTAAGTGCGCTTTCTTTTATTTATCTCATATTATTAGTAGTTTGAAAAACCAAATTCCGATAAAATCATCATCTCCCACTTTAACGCAACAAAAACTAGACTCAATGAGACATTTTTAAAACATTTTTCAATTTTTTTTTATTATTTAAATATGACTCAAACGAAAAAAAAACTCAAATTAGTTAAAACAATTGTGTCCCATCCCCACACTTAAATTTTGCATTGTCCTCAATGCAGGAACGTGAAACACGACTCGAAAATATTTAAAACAAACTAACAATATCAAAATAAAAAGCAAAAAAAAACTAAAAAGATAAAAACAAAGACAAAAATAAAAACATGAAAACATAAAAATAAAGTACAATGGAAAAGACTTAGTTGGTAATATGCGAGACTGTCAATGTGCCAGTCTATTTCCATGGGTGCTCTCCTCACCAACCGCTCAACATGAATTGATAACTCATTCTCTCTTTCTGAACGGACACGGCCTCTCCTCTCGACAAACCTAAGTAACATCAAACATAAAAACTAAAACATAAAGGTTACTTATAAAGTTCAAGCATCCACCAACTTCCAACCCACCAACCCAACCAAAAAGTCTAAAATAATATCCGTACAGACCAAATAAAAACAAAAACATCATAAAAGAAAAATAAAAACATCACAAAACATAAACTCCCATGTCAGATCGTCAACTCAATCCTCATCTTCTTCCTCCTCCGACTCCGACTCCTGCTCAAGAATATGGTACGGTTCAGCATTATCAATTTCTGGGCAACCCGTCCAATAAAAAGGTACTCCATGTCCAAATCCCGACCCACCCGGGGCGCTCGACCCGCTCGGTCCCGCATCGGCCGGCTGTCGAAGAGAAGCAGGCAAATCAATACGCATTGAACTCATCATATGCCTCATGTGCTCATCCTACCTCCGCTTGTTCGCCTCTATCATCTGTCTCAACTCTTCTCGACTCTCGGTCACATAACCCCTGATCTGATCAAAACCGGACTCCATCTGGTCATATAACGACTCCAAAGTAATATCCTCAGGGCGAGGCTCTCTGACCAGGAGCTGAACACCCGGTCTCTCTGACCTGTGAGGTGGCCTCTGATGACGGGACGGTAAGCCAGCTCGCATAGCAGCAGCAGCCGCGGTCCTCGCCGGTGCTTGAATCTGTGGGTCCAACTTAACATCCTCCCACTCTAATGGATCGGTACCTTTCAAAATCCCAGCATTCCTCAAATCCTTAACCTCCAAAAACTCTCTAACGGGTCCCTCTATCAAAATATCCGGTTTAAACCTCTAAAACACTCCCAAATACCTAGCAATCCGTGTAACGTATGGGCCCATATCCAACCTTGACCTATTTTTTGTACCCCCACGTCTCATCCGATGAAACGACCACGCCAATAGACTCGCGTAGTTTATCAACCATAGCCATCAAACAGAAAATATCCAACCAATTTACTTTATTGTCGCCCGAACCGCGACCAATCAAAGTATTAACCAAAACCCGATGGATAAACCGAAGCACGGGATCTCGAATATCCAACGCCACATTCGCACTCGAAAACGAACAAATAGAAATTTTGTTCCAAAAAGTGGCCAACTCGTCTGAACCGATACACATAGCATGCTTATTCAAAAACGCACCCCTTAGACCCGTCACAAACCCCGGTTCTCTCACCTCCGCATCCGTATAAAAGCCACTTGCTACCGCGAACTGTGCGATAGTCATATTGTATAACTGTCGGCCCAATGAAAACGACACCGCATTTGACTGAGCAAAATTTCCTTCTTTATATTTAAACGTGCTCAGGAACTCAAGTGTCAGCTCGTGAAACTGTGGTTCGTTAAAATCCAACATCGCCTTAAATTTTTGGCCCAATAACTCTTCAATGCGCTCTCTTTGACCAATCGAATCCAATAAATCCCAATTTATCGTTTTAAATGTAAGAAGATCCGAATTAACCAACTTACATAACTGCTCATACTCGGCCGAATCAACATCAAACTTAAGTAATGAATGTTTCTTGAGGTTGGCAGTTTTTCTTAACACAATCGGTCCGGGTTGGTATTCGATCACCCGAGCCCTCGGGTCTATGAAAAAAACCAGTTCCTGATCACCACGTGGTCGTGCGGTCGGACCTCGCTTCCTTTTTCCCGCCTCTTTAGACATCTAAACATATTTAAACAAACAAACAAACATGGGAGTAAGTAAATAAAAACTAAAAAGAAAGACAAAATATTTTTTTAATTTTTGGATCTTTTATTTTATTTTATTTTTTTAAAAAAACTGTAAATAAAATAAACTTTGGAAGTTCGGGTTACAAATATTTTAAACCGACTTATTTAGATGAAAAACAAGTAGGTGCGAGTGGTTTAAATATTCGCTTAAAAGCTAACGGAAAACCAACTTGTTATACACTTTTACTAGCTTAAAAATCCGAAAACGATCATACCGACTCAACCAACATCACCTCCTCCCGGCACTTTAATTGTCCCAATTAAACCCAAGTGCCAAAAACCCGCAAAATTGAGTCGAAAACGAGCGAAAAACCACAATTTGGTAAACCATATATTGCATAAAAAACTTGTTTTTCGGCTCGTTTTAACTACTAAAAACACTAAAATTCAACATCTCAAACCAACAACCAACACTAAATAACTCGTTTTAACCCCATACCGACAACCCGACCGCAACCAAAACTAAAGTTTCAACAAAGTCCAACCTAACCATCCGCACCCAAAAAAATCACAACGAAACTGCCAGCCCTTCAACCCGCACCCAACAAAGAACTTAAACAACTAACTTGAACAAATCCTAACAACAAAGTTTGTGAAACCCAAGCTAAAAACTAACATTAAATATTACAAAAATTACAAGAAATCATACCTTTTGAAGTGTGAAACCCAGATGGAACTTGCAAATAAGAACTAAAGTGTGTGCAAGTGAGAGATTTAGTGAGTTTAAGGTTAAAATTGGTAGTGGGTTATGGTTTTAGGATGATATGTAAGTGTGGAGATGATTAATTTGGTGAGTAATGTTAAAAAAATAGGTGGATTATGGTGGAGAAGGGGTATGGTTCGGCTAGGGCTTGAAGAAGAAGAAGATGGGATTTGAAAAAAAAAATATTATTTGATATAATTAAAAAAAAATCGGATGTTTGTAGCCTAGAGCGCCGCGACGCGCGAAGCCTGAGGGCATTTCCGGTCGCGGGCGCCTAGGCATAGCTGCAGTTTAATTTTTTTTTTTGTTGTGTGTTCGCGGACGCCGGGGCAAAAAAAGAACCCCGTCGCGTGCGCGACGGGGTGTGTTAATAGAAAGTTTTTTAGTTTTTTGGGACCTCTCTTTGCCTTAGAAAAAAATTTAGATGATTACCCACTCATTCTTATGCCCATTTTATGTTTCTTTTACGTGCAAAACTTACCTGGCATCTTTCGAAACCTCTTAAAACCTCTCGTTTAGTTGGTGATGATCTCTTGCAATGACTCGATGACGCAATTAAACTACAAAAACAAAAGTTAGTGACCCGACGAAACGAAAATAAAGTAAAAGAATTATACAAACTCTACACTTGAGTTTTCACTCAAGAACCCAATTTGATGATTTAATTCGATGGATCGAGGGGAGTTTCCTCCACCTCGGTTGAATCCTCATGCCCTCCAAGATAATGCTTTAGACGATGACCGTTCACTTTCCACGAAGTTCCATTGTCCGGATTCTCTAAATCCACCGCTCCATACGGGAATACTTCTTTCACCAAATACGGTCCCGTCCACTTGGATCTCAGCTTACCTGCAAATAACTTCAAACGAGAATTATATAACAAAACTTTATCACCTTTCTTGAAGTGTTTACCTCCCTTTAAACGTCGATCGTGCAACACTTTCGTCTTTTCCTTAATATCCAACGATCAAGTATACGCCGCATCACGAAGCTCCTCTAACTCATGAATTTGAAAATACCTCTTTCTAGCGGCCTCAGTAAGATCAACATTTACCGTCTTTAACGCCCAAAACGCTCGATGTTCCATCTCCACGGGAAGATGGCATGCTTTACCGTAAACTAACATAAACGGTGTAGTACCCAACGGTGTCTTGTACGCGGTTTTAAATGCCCACAACGCGTCATCCAACTTATCCGACCAATCTCTCTGACTTATCCCAACCGTCTTCTCCAAAATTCTCTTCACCCCTCTATTAGCATTTTCGACTTGACCATTCGTTTGAGGATGGTAAGCGGTAGAGGTGCGATGAGTAACTCCATAACGAGCTAATGCTTTCTCCATGATGGAATTACAAAGATGGGTACCTCGATCACTAATAATTGCCCTTGGAGTTCCGAATCGAGTAAACAACTTCTTTAAAAACTTCACAACCACTCGAGCATCATTCGTGGCCAATGCTTGCGCTTCGACCCACTTTGAAACATAATCTATTGCCACTAGAATATACTTGTGACCACCAGAAACGGGAAACGGTCCCATAAAGTCGATGCCCCAAACGTCAAATATTTCAAGAGTTTGTATGGGGTTTTGAGGCATCTCGTTTTTCGACGAAATATTTCCGGTGCGTTAACAATCGTCACAAGTCTTAACATATTCTACCGCATCCTTTACAACCGATGGCCAATAAAAACCACTATCAAATACCTTTTGAGCCGTGGCATGCGCTTCATGATGACCGTCCGTTAGACCTTCATGAACATGCTTTAGAATATTCAACCCTTCTTCTTTCGACACACATCTTCTGAGAATTCGGTCACTGCTAATCTTGAACAGATAAGGATCGTCCCAAACATACCGATTAACATCCCGGAAGAACTTCTTCTTTTGTTGAGTAGTCATCCCTTTTAACACAAGACCCGTAGATAAAAAATTAGCAAAATCAGTGAACCATGGCAAACATTGCTTTTCGGCTGTAACAAAATCAATCGACTCATGCGGAAATCTATCACCAATTGCTTCTTCGCGAATCTCTTCTCTCTTCGGATCTTCTAAACGAGAAAGATGATCCGCCACAACATTTTCCGCCCCCTTCTTATCTTTAATCACTATATAAAACTCGGAAAGTAAGAGAATTCACCGTATGAGGCGGGGCTTCGCGTCTTTCTTGTGAAAGAGAAAACGCAACGCCGCATGATCGGTAAAAACGGTGGTCTTTGAAAGTACGAGATAAGACCGGAACTTGTCAAATGCAAACACAATGGCTAAAAGTTCCTTTTCGGTGGTGGTGTAATTCTCTTGGGTATCATTCAAAGTCTTGCTTGCATAATAAATAGAGTGAAAATGTTTATCACGCCTTTTCCCCAAAACCGCTCCAACCGCATAATCGCTCGCATCACACATGAGCTCAAAAGGTAAATTCCAATCCGGTGATACGAGAATAAGAGCACTTACGAGTTGATCTTTCAGAAACTTGAACGCCTTCAAACAATCTTCATCGAAAACAAACGGGACATCTTTCTCTAATAACCGGGTCATCGGGCGGGTAATATTTGAAAAGTCTTTAATAAATCGCCGGTAGAAACCCGCATGACCAAGAAAACTTCTTATAGCCTTAACATTTTTCGGTGGAGGAAGCCTACTAATCGTATCAATCTTCGCCCGATCCACTTCTATACCATCTCTTGAAATTTTATGACCCAAAACTATCCCTTCCGTCACCATAAAGTGACACTTTTCCCAATTTAGCATCAATTTCGTCTCAATAAACCTCTTCAACATTTTCTCAAGATTAACTAAACAATTATCGAAAGAGTTACCGTACACCGAAAAATCATCCATAAAAACCTCCATGGATGTCTCTATCATATCCTGAAAAATTGCCACCATACAACGCTGAAAGGTAGCCGGAGCATTACACAACCCAAAGGGCATGCGACGATACGCATATGTACCATAAGGACACGTAAAAGTCGTATTCTCTTGGTCTTCCGGTGCAATAGGAATCTGAAAATAACCTGAAAAACCGTCAAGAAACCAATAAAACTGTTGACCCGCGAGACGCTCCAACATTTGATCAATAAATGGCAACGGGAAGTGGTCCTTTCGAGTAGCATCGTTTAACCTCCGGTAGTCAACAAACCCGCCAACCGGTAACCGTACGCGAAGGGATAAGTTCATTTTTCGCGTTCATGACAACCGTCATTCCCCCTTTCTTTGGAACAACTTGAGTCGGACTTACCCATGGAGAGTCCGAAATCGGATAGATCACCCCGGTATCCAACAACTTAAGAACCTCTTTCTTGACAACTTCTTGCATATTTGGATTCAAACGCATTTGGGGTTGAACCACCGGTCCGGTTTATATTCATCTTCCATCAAAATCCGGTGGGTACAATAAGCGGGGCTAATACCTTGAATATCCAAAAGTCTCCATGCAATCGCCCCTTTATTCATCTTTAATACTTTTATCAACTTTGACTTTTCTTCCTCACTCAACTTAGACTAAACAATAACAGGCAAATCCGAACCCTCTTCAAGATACGCATACTCTAAATGTGACGGAAGTACCTTTAATTCCAACGGAGCGGGTTTTCCGCCTCTACTTCACAAATAATCTCACTAACCTCCATAATCTCCGCCGAACAAGAAACGTCATCTACCACTTCTTCCTCGTTCTCTTCTGAAATTTCCGTCAACTCGTTCTCCTTATCCATCCCAACCAAGTCGGTTCCACAAATATAATCAAGACATTTATCGAAACCCCGAATAAAAGAATTTAGAAAATATACCGAATGGCATGGACCACTAACATCGTCACTATCATCCCGGTGCTTCATCGACTTTGCAATATCACAAGTAACATTCTCGTCACCAACCCGAAGTGTAATTCGCCCCTCATACACATCAATGAGAGCCTTAGCCGTTCTCAAAAACGGCCGACCAAGAATAATGGGGACTTTCTCGTCGGCTTCCATGTCAAGTACCACAAAATCAACCGGAAATACAAACTTGTCAACTTTTACTAATAAATTTTCAATAATACCTCGCGGATACTTAACCGAACGATCCGCCAACGACAACGACATACGAGTCGATGTACGCTCACCCAACTCCAACTTCTCAAACAACGAATACGGCATAAGATTAATACTCGCACCCAAATCCGCCAACGCTTGACTCATCATATCACTTCCGAACGTACATGGGATTGTAAAAACACTCGGATCCGACAAATTTTCCGGGACCCGGTTCAACACTACCGCCGAACAATCCCCGCTAAGCGGAATAGACGAAACCTCTCCCAACCGATCTTTTCTCTTAAGTAAATCTTTCAAGAATTTTGCATACTTTGGCATGTGTTGGAGGGCTTCAACAAAAGGAAGATTAATTTTCAATTGGCGGAACATATCTAAAAAATGCCCGTATTCCCTCGTGTACTTTTGATTCTTGAGACGAGCGGGATAAGGAACATGGGCAATATTAATTTCGGGTGGTGGCCGAAATACGACTGGGTTTTTCTCAACTTGTGGCCCAATAATTGGTGTCTTAATATGTGACTTACCCGGAGCCTCCAACTCGATCTCTTCATCAACCGCTTCCTCTTATTCAACTCCACCCGTTTCCTTAACTACCTCGGGACCCAAAACCCTTCCGCTACGAGTAGTAATCTCTTTCAACTGAGCGGCCGGATTAGTCTGAGTAGAACCCGAAAACTGTCCTTGAGGTCATTCTTCGAGAAGACGAGCACTATCACCAACGGTTCTTTGAAAGAAGATTGTTGATACTTGATGAGCATATCGTGTTCGGCCAACTTTTTCTGTGTAACTTGATCTCTCTCCAATAATTGTTTCATCATCTCCTCTAGACGTCCCATGCTTCCATTAGGATCCTGCACATTAGTTTGAACATTAGTACCATTGTTATTATTATTATTATTATACTGACCTTGTCCTTGATTGTAAGAATTTTGGTAGCCGGGTAGTGCACCTGACGGACGCCAGTTGGAGTTATTCTGATTCGGGTTCTTGTAGGTATTCCAATTCTGATTGTTGTTCAAGTTGTTGTTGGTAAACCTATTCTGAGCACCAACATAATCGACTTGCTGATTCATCACCGGGCACTCCAAAGTGTTGCGTCCACCTCTACAAAACTCACACTTGTCCACCTTTGTCTTAAGTTCCTTCACCTCTCGGGTCAATGATTCCAAAGCAGAAGCCACAGTAATATCCAGATTAACCTGGTGTACACCTCGAGAAGATGAGGATGTACTGTTAACGGGAGTGGAATTCCCGCGTCGTGGCCCTTTGGCGAGGTCCGATTGAGCGAAGCTCTCAAACATCTCGTTACATTCGGCGACATTCTTCCTAGCCAGTAGACTTCCTCCCGCAGCCGTGTCGAACCGAACTTGGGTTTCGTAGTTCAACCCATTGTAAAATTTCTCCACGAGAGTCCATGGTGTAAGACCATTCTGTGAGCATCGAGACAACAAGCTCTGAAAACGCTCCCAAGCATGACAATATTGCTCATCCGGCTTCATGTGAAACGAGTGAATCTGATCTCGAAGAACAGTCGCTTCGCCGGTGGGAAGTATCTCTTAATAAATGCAGAACGTAGTGCTTCCCAAGTGGTGAACGTGCCAGGTGGCTGCGTGTCAAGCTAAATAGCTGCTTTACCTGTAAGTGAAAAAGGAAAAAAGATGTAAGAAAATTGCATCTTCAGTAGCACCTTGCAACTTAAAAGTTTTTTAAAACGCTGTAAAGCCGGTTAATATGAGCCGGCGCATCCTCGTCATCGTTCCCATGAAACTGATTAGTTTGAACGATGTTGTTCATGACGTATGACGGAATCTGCCACGAGTTGGGGTTGTCGATCGCGGGGACAACGACGCATGACTGGTTTCCGGTTAAGCCATCGAAGGCTTGAGCAACAATTGTCCTATCGTCGGCCATTTGAACGTTTGGTTGAATTCTCGGACTTTCGGGTGGTGAACTGTGTGGTGACGATTTTTGTGAAGAAGTAGCTTCTGACTGTGGTTTCTCTGCTGACGAGCTGGTCTCGGTCTTGAATGAAGAAAAATCCAGATAACCAGCGGTGGTCCTTGCGAACGAAGATGTGGCATAAACCTGAAATCACAACAGACCAAGTAAGTAGACTAAAAATTAAAAACTAAAACAAAAATAAACTAAAACTTAATTACACTCCTACGACTCAAACGAAAATAAAACAAATAGCACGTATGTAGCAATTAAGTCCAAAAAAAGCAAATAACGCAATTGCAAAGAGTCCCCGGCAACGGTGCCAAAAACTTGATGTGCTAAAAGTAGTCAAATAATTATTAACTAAAAATAAACTAATCTAGACTCTAAGTAATACTCTAGACCCTTAACCTACTAACCGTCAAGTGAACCGGTCGACTCTAGTACATCTAAGTAAGTCCAGATATCGAACCCACGAGACTCTTTAAATTACGAAACTAGCAAATTAGACTCAACTACAAGACACGACTATTTATTAATAATATTTGAGAGGGATTTTAAAACTAATTAATTAAAACTCTAAAAATAATTAACTAATAATTACTTTAATTAAACTATTAATAAACTAATTAATAAAATAATAAAACAAACCCTAATTATTTAAATAATAATAAAACATAATAATTACTTATTAATTAATTAATAAAACTTAAACATAATTAATTTTAACTAATAAACAATTTAGAAAACTTGGATTAATTCAGATGATTAAAATAACTACCCAGGCCGGAATTCCCAAAGTTACGGTTATTAATTTAAATGGAAAAAACGCAAGTTATGAAACCGGGATCATAAAATAGACCATTGACAGAAAACCCGAACAGGACCCTTGAACTTCAAGAAGACGCTTATGGATTTCTAACAAGTTTTAAGACTCACCAGTTTTATATTAAAATTCCTTACGGTTATTTAATTGCTTATGTCTAAGTATCTTTTATGACGAAAACCTACCTTACAACGCGGAATTCAAAAGATAGCAAAGCAGACTCAATTAACTTAATAGACTAAGCTGACAATCAAACCTAGACGGACTCCTTACGAAGAACTAAATCTAGCAATCCCGACAAGCAAAGATCTATCAACAACCTATCACCTTACAGATTTCTAGGCTGGCAGTTCACTTTTATCTATTTACTTGATTTTATTGTTTCTATGATTTTAATGCATATTAATCACAAACTAGTCAAGAACACACAGTAAATTACCTAACAAAACCCTATCCTATGAAACAATCAACAAGGGCAATGTGAAACAATAAATTCAAGTAAACAAAACCAAGTAATCATACGCATTAATTGAATCAAACTCAACCGTTTACTTAAAACATAAAATCCATAACGAAACGAAAATCCAAATTAAAATCAAACCGAACCAAGGTTCATCACGACCTAGGTAGTTTATAAGTTTAGCCTAGCATCATATAGTCTAAATCAAACGAAACAATCAAAACTGAAAACATGGTGAAATAATATAGAACGAAAGATTAAAGGCGATAAAACTCGTATTCTTCGATCTTAAACGTCTTGCTCTTCACCGGATGTTCTCTTGCCTTCAAAATCACCACAAAACTCATAAGATAGCTCCAAAGACTCTCTAATTCGGCTGGTGGCTTGTTTAAGTTAAAGGTGTTTAAATAGCGAAAACAAGGCCCGACAATAAGCAAAAACGAAATAATTTTAGCCCAGTTGTGCCTAGGCGCCGCGCCTAGGGCTTTTTACCTTTCCTCTAGGCGCAGTGCGGCGTGCTCCTCCATGGGGGCCGGTCAGACCGGTTCCTTCTTGATGCGTTCCGGATCTCCGTTTCGGCTCGTTTTAGCTCGTTTTTCACCCTTTTTCATCACGATCAAACCCCGGAACCTACGAAACATAAAAACGTTAGTAGTATACAAATATCGACTAAAAACGAACATAAACTATTAAAATATTAATTAAAATATACACGAGAAACATAAATATTTAGCATTATATCATTATGCTAGCTCAGTTAAAAAAGCCACGCCAGCATCATTACTAACGACGTTAGTGGTCTGTTAGTGAGAGAGTGATAAAAACAAATAGGATAAAAGTTGGGAGTGATCGACCAACGAGTGAAAATTTGAAGTATTAAAAACCAATATCCTTTTTTTTAAAAAAAATATGCTTATTTAACAAACTTGTTTTGTTGGTTTAGTTTCGGTATGGTATTGTAACAGACATAACTAATACAAACCGAGTTCGCGCCGACTAGTCGTGTAAGGACTAACAATGAGTTACAATATCAGAAGGCGATAACTTGAATATTTAAGAATGTCAAGCAATTACTTTAAGCATGCGGGAATGAAGTCAAAGCAATAACATTGGCATGCAAAACTTCATTTGACGCGAGAATTTCAATTTTAGTAAAATCAAGGACCTTGATTACCTTTTTTATAGTGAAATAACCCGCCCTAAGGAAGCTCACCTTGGGTGGGCACATGGTTTAAATAATGTATGTTTGTGCATGTACGTATGATCCAAGCATTCGATCACAATGTAATTATTTAGCCATCTAAGCACATCTTATTTCTATTTATGTTTCTTGTTCATTTGGTTTGATTTCATTCCTTAGATTCTTATCGTGTTCATTTATCAAGAGCTAATTTAGATATAAGAATACGGACATTCAATCTGTTGTAATGTCCGGGTTTTATCAATTTTATTTTATATATGTGTTTTGAATTTTAGTTTGACCTGGGTCAAAAATGTTCGATCCGTTTTCAAGGGACGAAAGAAGACAACATATGAAAAGAATAAGGACTCATACGCAAATGTAATGGTACTAGCAGCATCGACATACACACGCACTTTCAGTCTCTAAAAGTACGCTCCTTTCTCTTTCTCTCTCACACACAACACACCGACGACGATGCATTCTCTCTCTATTCCTACAAACCGACGAGATATTCCCCGCTGTCAAAGATTCCCCCATCACTCTAAACTAAACTAAAACCCCCAATTACTATTACTATTACTATTACTATATCCCAACAAAACAAGGTTTGATTTATTATAATTATAATCATGGGCTGTGTAGGTTCCAAGCCCGACGAGTCACCGGCGGTGGCTTTATGCAAGCAACGCTGCACCTTCCTCGACGTGGCCATCCACCAACGCTACGCTCTCGCCGAGGCTCATTTAGCCTACTGCCACTCCCTAAAAAACGTCGGCCTTTCACTGCATCGCTTTTTCGATATCCACTCCGCCTCCGTGCACGACGGCCGCCCCTCGCCGGTCCTCAACCTCCCCCCGCAGCGCAAGGTCGAACCCCACCACTCTCATTCCAATTCCGGCTCCTCTCACATCCACTTTCACTCCGATTCCGATGACGATGATGATGGTGATGGTGATAGTCCTCTTCACTTGCACTCCGGCCAATCTTCACCGCCCCCGCACCAACATAATTTACCTTTTAATAATAATAATAATAACCCGCCCCCAGGGTATCCTGACCCCGGTGGTGGTTATCCACCTGCAGGATATCCTGACGCGGGTTATCCACGATACCCTCAGGCGGGTGTAGGGTATCTGCCCCCGACTGCAGGATATCGTGAGGAGGCTTATTCCCAATATCCCCAGGCGGGTTATCCTCATGCAGGATATCCTCCAGCGGGTTATCCTCCGATGGATTACCCGCCAGGCCGCTACACTATGAACTTCATGAGAAAGCAACCGACTCCGTCTATGGTGTTCCAGCAACGCCCGATGAGTCCGGAGACTATACATTACGATGAAGCTTCTTCCTCATCTTCGTATTATAATAATAATAGTAGTAGTAGTTATAATTACCAAAACCCTAATTCTTATTCTTACAACAATAAATATGGTAATTACGGTGACTATTTTGCCTCTTCTTCATCGCAACAACCGTCTTACGGCGGTGTGTCGAATCCGCCGTACTTACAGTCTGAAGCATCATCGTCGAATTCGAAACCACCGCCTCCGCCCCCACCCCCGCCGGCTAGCTCTACTTGGGACTTTTTGAACCCGTTTGAATCGTATGAGAGCTATTATCCTCCGTATACACCGAGCCGGGATTCAAGGGAAGTCAGGGAGGAAGAGGGTATTCCTGAGTTGGAAGATGAAGATTACATCCAACAAGAGGTTGTTAAAGAAATACATTCTTTGAATCCAAAATTTTTCGATGGTCACCGTGGTGTTGGCGGTGGTGGGGGTAATGTGGATTCGAAGAAACCGGTGGTGGTGGATGATGAGAGTGAGGAAAGCTCTGTGATTGACTTGCATTACAGAAGTGGACCGAGTGTACCCGAAGAAGAAGAACCCGTTGAGTTTGAAGTTCATGTAGTCGATAAAGGAGAAACTTCTAGAACCGAAAAGCCGCTTCACGAGTTTCATAACGATTCTGAAGTAGTTAAAGAAATTCAAATCCAATTCGACCGCGCTTCAGAATCTGGGAATGAACTAGCCAAGATTCTTGAAGTCGGGAAAGTTCCACACAACCGAAAACACGCAGCGTATCAAGGTTTAATTTTTATTCAAAGATTTTATTTATAGTTATCAAAAGTTGCTGACTTTTGCTATAATATTATGTCTTTGAATCAGTTCCTTCAAAAATGTTGAACAAGTTCTCACCGTCACTAGCAGCAGCAGCTTTAAAAGCCTCAGATCCTGCTGACGTGGACGTAGAGTTAAGAACGAGGTCAAAAAATCTTTCATCTACTTTGCATAAGCTATATTTATGGGAGAAGAAGTTATTTGAGGAAGTTAAGGTATGCAATATGTTAAGCCGTTAAGGCTGTTTACATTAATGGATATATATTAAGTTATTAAACGGTTATATATGGCAAAGGTTGAGGAGAAAATGAGGTTACTTCATGATGAAAAGGACATGAAGCTAAAACGTTTAGATGAAAAGGGTGCGGAACAACATAAAGTTGATGCAACACGAGCTTTAGTTAGAAGTCTTTCAACCAAAATTAGAATCGCGATTCAAGTTGTTGATAAAATATCCGAGCAGATAAATAAGTTGAGAGACGAAGAGTTGTGGCCGCAACTAAATGAATTCATTCAAGGGTAATTTTAATTATTTTTATTGAGTTTGAATGTTAGAATCTAGGGAGAATTCCATATATATTCCTACAAACTTGTTGACATATCTTATATACCTAATCTGAACTTAAAATATCATATATGCCCAATTTGAATTAATTTTAAATTTATGACCAATTAACCCTTACCAATCGTATATTTTTATAACCCAAACTTAATATATCTTATATAATTGTAGCTAGTCAATCGTGTTTTTTGCTTTTATATCTTGATGTTATAATGATCAAAAAAGAATAATTTCTTTGCATAATGTTAGAAATGGAGTTCAGAGGATTTATTCCATTATACTCCGTATTGTTCAAGGGTAAGTAATAAATTTTAAGGCTAAAAATGGTTAAATATGGAAATTTTGAAGTTTCAAAGTAAATATGGTATTTTAACTAGTTTTTAAGGATATTTATATGTAACATTTAAGTTTGAGTTGGGTATTTTAACTTGGTAATTCGCAAGTTTGTAGAATTGTAGGGGTATACATGAAATTATCTCAAGAATTTATGATCTGATTTAGCGGTTTTCATTGGTTTGGATATCGGTTTATTTGGTTTTGATTTTTTTTGGCCCTAACTAGAAACCAAACTGATCCGAATTAGAAATGTGTATAATCTAATTCAACCAACTAAACCGTTTTATTCGGTTCAGTTGTCCAACGAAAATGGTTATTATTTGGTTTATTCGTAGGCTATCCGAATTAGCAAGATTTGTGGAACCGAAAACCGAATTCACAATTCGGTTTGATTTTTTCTGTTATGAATACTGTTTTGTCTTCAGTTTTTTTCTGTTTATTAGTTTGCACACCCCTAACTTCTGATTTGTAAATAATTTGTGGTTTGTAGGTTAACGAGAATGTGGCGGTCAATGCTAGAGTGCCACCGTAGTCAATGCCGAGCTATCGGTGCTGCTAAACGATTAGACGCGATTATGTCAAGCAAACACTTTTCTGATGATAGTCTAGAAGCCACATTACAATTAGAGCACGAACTTCTAAACTGGACTTATCGGTTCTCACGTTGGTTCGGAGCGCAGAAGGCATTTGTAACATCCTTAAACAACTGGCTTCTAAAATGTCTGTTATACGTGCCTGAAGACACCGCAGACGGACCGGTCCCGTTTTCCCCTAGTCGAATTGGTGCACCAACCATCTTTATAATATGTAACCATTGGGCCCAAGCCATCAACCGGATATCTGACAAGGAAGTTGTTGAGTCAATGAGGGATTTTGTTAACGTTGTGCTTCAGTTGTGGGACCGCGATAAACAAGAAATGAGGCGGAGGTTAATGATGAATAAAAACATGGAGAGGAAAGTCAAGGATTTGGAGAGAGAAGATCAAAAGATTCATAAAGAGTTGCAAGTGCTCGATAAACAAATCGTGCTTTCCGATAAAGGTAATGGGCTTTCGGCTGTTTATCAAACCGAGACTAGTAAAAGCGTTAGCGCGCAAACGAATCTTCGGCTCGTTTTTGAGGCCATGGAAAGATTCACTGCTGAATCTTTGAAAGCGTGTGAAGAATTATTGCAACGGATAGAAGAAGATAAAGCTTCAAGAGAACGAGAGCGCGTGTCATAAAAGTGAATCTGGTCAAACAAGCTCGTTCGCGTTTGCAATTGGTGTTAAAAAGGCCACACTTTCGAAAGTGGGTGTAGTTTTGGTTTTTGTTTATGGATTAACATAGATATAGTAGATGGTAGGATAGTGTATCTCGCCAATTTTTGGGTCCGTTTATCTCAGTTAGGTTCTCGATTTCATTTTGTGGGACCGTTTTAGAGGATCTACGAAGTGAAAACGCGAATGGGTATAAACGGAATTCATCTTATAAGATGTAAATAGCCGTTTCTGTTTCGTGTCTATTCTTTGGGCGGCTTCTTGAAAATTTTCATGTGATTCAACATAAGTTAATAAAATTATTTGGTTTATACATAAAGTGACAAGCGATACTTAATCGAGGAAGTTAAGTACATTGGCACAAGGGGGAGGGGTGAAAATGATATCTTGGAGCCATGGACTACGAGAGAGAGAATCTGGACACCAACCCATGTTGCATTTTGGTAACCGGAGTTCTGATATCTCCTTCGACCCTATCGGTAGTTTTAGGCTTGGTTCCTTGGTGGGTTCTTTATGATTTGTGGAAGACGCTACGCGGCTTAATCTTATTGGTGATGGTGACGATGACGGAGTCAAGAGGTCAAGATGTGGACCGTTGATGGAGCTTGTAGGTGATGGAGGTTGTGCTTCTTCCATTGCTGCCCTTTGTTCCAACACTTTCATGGAAGTTGCTTTTCTGTATATTTTACATAGCACTATGTCCTGCCAATTGCCAATCTAATTCATCAATATATTTATAATATACAAATAAACTGATGAATAAAAATGTTCATGGTTCAACTCAGCTGGGTCCAATAAAATTCTAGACCGAACTAGACCGAACTGCTAACTATGGTTTGAGTGAGTTGGCTAGACTGGCCAGTGTTTATGGGTTTTTATTTTTTCGAATAATTTGTTCAGTATTAAAATGATAAAGATGGTTATATACGCTTATTTCACTACATATTTTAAAAATGAAAAAGAAGTTACATAAATATTAATAACTTAGTTTTTATCCCCCGTATTACAGGGGCTGTTTTACATTATTCATTCATTCGTTTTTAATATTTATATACTTTTTTAGAGTTCAATTTTATTTATTGTAAGAAAATTTATATTAGAGTTTGATAATAAAAGAGTTTCACAAATAACTAAGATTTTATAACCCGGTTTAAAAGTTATTTGGGTTTGGTGAGACCCAAGACTCGCTTATTTGTTTTACTATTAAATTGTTTCTTAATTATAAATAATATCTTTTTTTTAAATCATATAATAATTTTTAGTATACCCTATTTTATAGGATTTTCTCATCAATAATTTGGTGAGAATAATTTTTAATTTAATGAGATGTTATAACCCTTTAAGGAAAATCTGGGTTTGGTAAGACCCACACCCGTGAATTCGGGTCAAATTTATGAGAAGCCTCCATTTAAAAATCAAGCAAATTTGGTGACTTCAAAAAAAAGGAGAGCAACCACATCGCGACACGTAGGATTTTTATGTTTTTGTTTATATATATTATAGATGTTAAATAGTCGGTTTGATTTATACGACAAACAAGACCGAACCAACTTGCAAAACACAAAAACTAAATCTTTTGAGCATTGACGACCCCATTTCTTATATGTACAATTGTACAAATGAATTTATATTTTTAATTCCACTTGTAATTTTGGTGGGAAAACAGGTTCTTAAAAGGTTACAAACATTTAGGAAGCTATATATATATTAAAATTTACTTGTAAGTTAAAATTATAGTTCAAGCTACTACCTTTGATAGTGGACAAGAATCGGGCAATCGATATTCACTCATAATCCAGTCGGTTTTTTGGCCTCCGGGTGCCCTGCCGTGGTAGAACACTAAAGTCTTCTTCAACCCGAGGTGCTTGTTTGTGTCCGATAAAGAGAATATTTTACGATCCGACCCAGTTGCCTTCCAAAACCCGTTTGTAGTGGTTCGGGTTGGTCTCCCTCCATTACCATGCTTTTTATTCCTTGGAACAAAAAAGTACCATTCTCTCTCCTCAATCATCGACATTTCTACAATTAATAAAACAGTAAAAACTTAATCATGGTCTAAGGGTTAGGCTGAGGGGTGTGGGGGGCTCTAATGGGGGCGCGAGTGGGGGCTCCAGCCAATAATATTGTGACGTGTGGCAGAGAGAGAAACTGGATAAGGGGGGTGTTGGAGCCCCCGTTGGAGCCCCTGGCCCTGGTGTGGAGGGGCTCCAGCAGGGGCTCCAGCGGATTTTTTTTTTATTTTTTTATAAATATATTCAAAAAACGTATTATTAAAAAAACCTATAAATTATTAAAAAAAACACACATTTTTTTTAAAATTCAAATTACAAAAAAAAACATACTAAAAATTAAACAAACAATAATACTTAATAATAACACTAATCTAATACAAGATCATCGGGTCGCCTCGCCCACAAATGTTCAACCAACTCATGTCGAAGATCCCCGTGTATCTCACGGCTCTTGATATTTGCTATGTTATGAAGTCTTTGTTGATCACTGATTGTGGACGGTTGTGGCGGAATGTCACCTTGGTAGTTTTGGCAGATAGCTTTGCCCTCGTCTTCTAACGTCATGTTGTGTAGGATCAGACACGTGTAGATGACGTCCGTTATCCTCTCCCGAGTCCAATAACGTATCGGGTTCGCCAGAACATAATATTGTTTTTTTATAGCTCCAAAAGCTCTTTCAATATCTTTTCTAGCAGACTCTTGCTTCTTCGTAAAATACTTCCGTTTGTCGGCGATTGGATCTGTAAAAGCTTGAACTAACAAAGCCCATTCGTTGTAAATACCATCGACCAGATAGTACCCGTACTTGAAGAGTTCTCCATTTGCAACAAAAGATTGAGGTGGTTCAACCCCGTCGATAAGGTCGTTGATCAAATGTGACTGATCGATAACATTAAGGTCGTTATTTGACCCAGCAACACCAAAAAAAGCATGCCAAAACCAAAGATCCTGTGACACCGCCGCCTCAAGTATAAGGGCTGGCCCTTCATGATCACCACGGTGGAACTGACCTCGCCAGGCCGTTGGACACATAGCCCATCCAACATGCGTACAATCGATGCTACCTAGCATCCCAGGAAAACCATGTTTTTCTGCGTGCACCTCATATATGCGTTGGATGTCATACATTGTAGGTTTACGCAGTTATCTCCGAGCGTAAGTCGATATGACTCCTACGTATATAAAATAATCTATAAACATATAATAAATATTACAAAATGTAATAAATATTTAATAAAAAGTAAAATTAATGTTTTTTACCTTGGCAGAAAAAATGAAGGGATTCACGTGCAACCCTTTTCGACATCTGTAAATACTCATCCAAAGCGTCCGACGAGATGCCGTACGCTAATTGACGGATAGCAGCCGTGCATTTTTTAAGAGGGGTAAAACCGGGAAGACCCCTAGCATCCTCCCTTTGTTGAAAAAAGGGATACCGTGCCTCTAAATCACTTGCTATACGCATGAACAATTGTCTGCTCATTCGGAAACGAGTTCGAAAATCCGACTCCTCGTATACCGGTTGAGGGCTAAAATAATGCCTAATCAAAGTATCGTTAGCACCCGATCGATCACGATCACGAGGTGGTGCTCTAACCCTCGGGACTCGAGGTTGATGGGCTTGATTTTGCAAGAGATCGACCACGGTTGCGGTCAAAACTCCCCCTACATGAAGAAGCAAATCATCCTCTTCGGAGGAGTCGGAATCAGACGAGTACCACGACATTTTTTTTTAAAAAAGTTGAGATGATGAATTGATTTTGGGTGAAGGATTGAAGTTGTGGTATAAAAATGGGATGAAATGGGGTATTATAAAAAGAAAAAACGTTTTTTTTTTTAATTAAATAAGAGCCAACGGCTCTTTGTCCCTTCCCAAGGTCACTTTTATGCCCTCCGCAGCCGCGAACCACCTTGCGCCTGCTTTGTTTTTCGTGCTCGCGCCCCGGTGGTGTGGTGCTCGCGCCTGGGGGCGCGAGCGGAGGGGCTCTCGCGCCCCCGTTAAAACCCCACACCCCTCAGCCTTATGATGAATTTGGCTCAACATACAAGTCTAGCTCTAGACTGATGAGTTTCGACCCATTAGGCCTATTGTAGCCCATTTATACTTGAATTGGAATTCATATTAACAACTAAAATGAACTGAAGATAACGTTAAAAGTGGGGGACGGTTATTCAGGCATCATGTGGTGGCGTTGATAGCCGAAAGTAAAATTGCACTAATTTTGACGTTATTTTACTAATCAGCCGAAAGTAAAATGAACTGAAGATAACGTTAAAAGTGGGGGAAGGTTATTCAGGCATCATGTGGTGGCGTTGATAGCCGAAAGACAAGGGCACATGCACCAATCAGCCGGTGTCCCGATGATTGAGTGCTATGTGCCTTATGTCCAAGGCTTGATGCAAAACTACTATCGAGCCGGGGGTCTCACCGGAAGCAGCCTCTCTATCCCTATGGGGTAGAGGTAAGGTTGCTACATCTTACCCTCCTCAGACCCTACCATAGCATTGCTATTGGTGGGATATACTGAGTACGATGATGATGATGATGATGATGATGAACTAAAATGAACTGAAGTTTGGTTTTGATTCTAGCAAGGAAAAGTTACTTGGTAGAACCCAAAGGTCGTAGCTGTATATGTTCAAAAAGCCAATGACTTCAAAACGCGTATTTTTTCCTAAAACTGTCTTTTTGAGATATAGAATTCAAGCAACTCTTCCTCGGTCGGGTGAAACCGAAAGCCCGGCAATTGGAGCTCCAATGGATTCATCTCCATGTAGAGGTTTATTGAACAACTATAAGTACATTCATGGAGTTTGTATTTATATATGAGAGTATTTTATAAAAGAAAAATAGGAGGATTGACTTGAAGTCTTTGTGGAATTTCCAAAGTGACATCACATATTTTGGAGTGGGGCTATAACGTTATTTGGTGGAAGTTTCTATCCATGCCCATGGGCCCATGTATTAAACAAAACATTCATGAATTTGTAAATTATTGTTGAAATTTGAGTTATCATGCAATTCTAAACCCACTAAAATCATGTGGAGTCATGCAGTGAGCGTTAATTCATTGTCATTTTACTAAGGGCTGAAGCCAAGAGCCATGACACTCCTCATCATGGAGGGCGTCAAGGTCACACCAACAATACAATGGCGCACCTGAAGGATATAGGAGGTGGGGTCGTATGTTTTTCTAACCAATCACATTCATCAATTTATTTTTTTATATTAAAAGAAATATTAAATAATAATTGTGTTGTTAGTTAAAACACCATGTATTTTTTTATGGAAAAGATTGTGAATGACCCACCCCTTCCTTCTACATGGCAGTGACGTGACAATACCTTTTGTTAGTGAGAGTCTCTCCCACTACACATGATCTAAAGGTAAAATCTTTAAACATTATTTATGTTTTGATAAATTTTGCTTTATATAAGTGTCAAACCCTATCCGATGGGATAAAAGTAGGATTAGGGATTTAAATGAGCCGAGTCTGTCATGAGTTATTTGAAATCGACTAGTTAAAAATTTGGATTGATTTGTGCGGGAGCTTAAACAAACTTGAGTATGATCTTGAACACAAGTTTGAATTGGAGTTGGGTTAAAAAAACAAGCATAAGCTTCATATGCCGAGCTTATTAGGCTCACAACTCTAAACGAGCAATTCATTTATGTAAATATAATAATTTATATTTAATAAAATAAATATGTAAAAAGTATTTTATACAAAACGAAAGCACTTGCGTTTGCTTGGAAGTTGAACGAGTCATATGTGGACCTTGAAATTATGCTATCATATCCCTTTTCGTCTTGTCTTCTCTACACCATACACACTATTGACTCACAACATTGACCTACTGTTAAAAGTTGTTTCCACGTTAATAATATGTCTATTCATTTGTACATAACATTTAGTTTCATATTCCACCTATTTGAGTTTTTTCAAAGGAAATCTTGGATTATGCCAATCTCCGACATAACTATAACGGCTAAAATATGTTATGAAAGGGAAAATTAATCATCACCCAGATATATCTATATCTAACATCTTTATTAAAAACGTACAATCAAATTAATCATTACAATATAAAATCAACTAAATCTCTAAAATCATTCATTTATTTGTTAACTTATAACTATTAAATACTTATTAATGTAATATGAGTTTATTATTTTTTGTATTTTTATTAATTGGTACTTTTTTCATCAAAAATCCATAATATTCAGATTCTCACACTAGTATCTATCACACATAGGGTTAACTAAAGCCAACTACTAACAATATTATATTATGCTAGTCCATTTTTCTGCGACCACGCCCTCTAGATCCTATGACATACTCAAAAGAATGAATATCATTATTCCAAAAAACGAATGACAGTTGAATTACAGTATTATATTTAGAAGATATCAAAATGTATACCAAAAATTACATGTAAGGATAAATGTCGAACCCATCACCAATAGTGCTATGCATAGAACCGAATTAAAACCAAAATATATGGACTTTGAAAATCAAACTGAAACAATAAGTGTAGGTTAATTTAGAATTTCTGAAAAATGATTTTTTGATTCAGTTTTGATTAACGAAATACGTAAAACTGAATAACCAAACCAAACCAAACCAAACCAAACCGTGTGAGTTAAGGGCCCACTAGAATAATTAACCATTTAGCTCTATTTGAGGGTCAACTAATTTTTGTTTTATCGTCTAAGTATGACTTATGAGTAATTTAAAACTATTTGACTTGTTCTTTTAACCTAAAAACTATAAGCGCCGTCACTCGCATTCTCTTCATCTAGCACATAGCAACATCCGTTATCTTAATCCGTTCGACGCACCATTCCTTGAATGCTTTTACGGAGCTTGTCCCTTCTAACAACTCATTAGGTAATATTTAATCAAACATAACTCATAATAAGTATCTAATGTATGCAATACAAACCTTATATGGGTGAATTGATGATCACTGCAGTTTATACACGATGGACGTGACCTCAAGTTTAACCCCATATCTTTCTTTGTGTTTCCTTAATGTAAAAAATGTTATGCTCAAACACCTTTAAACGTTCAACTTTAGAAGTTCTAACAAAAGGTTTAGAAGTTCTGTTAGTGCACGGTTTTGTCGACTCGAGTATTTGTAATTATCGTTTGTAATTTATTAATATTTTAATGTTAAGGGCATTTATGTAATTTATGTTAGTTCGTTAATGTAAAGGCTAATTCGTTAAAGATGTTTAACGAAATAGCTAGTTCGTTTAATGTAAAGCCCATTCGTTAAGGATGTTTAACGAATGGACTGTTAATTCGTTATGTGTGTTCCCATTCGTCATGGAATGTTGACGAATGGGGTCATAACGAATAAAAGATTCGTTATGCTTTCCTTTAGAGTCATGTAAGTTAGCGAACTGGATCCAATTCGCTACGAGATGCGTAACGAATTGGTGTCCATCGTCTCTATATAGGGTGTTCATACCCTTGATAATTTAAGCTTTGAGTTAACAGTAACGAATCTCTGTCCAAAACTCCAAATACTCTCTCGTTCAATTCTTCACTAATCTATTACTAATACACATAATATAACTAATAATTTACATATATCGATAATCAATTAATAGCATATCATAAACTAGATCCGTTTAAGGTATTAGATCTAATCTGTTTAATCGAAATAGATCAGATCTGAGCTATTCTCAAGTAGTATCAGAGCAATTGGTGTTAGTTTGCTCTTGATTATGTTGTGAATGAAACTTATTAAATTGAGTTTCGATTCGTTTAAGTGTTATTAAAATTCAGCTTGAATATTGAGTTGACTTGAATGATTATGGATTGATTTGGTTCAACTTGTGTTTGGTAAGGATTAAGGTATATGTGTGTGGATCGAATTGTGAATTGGTGGTTGTTTGAACTGGTTTTGGTTTGGATTGACATGTGTACGGAACATGGGATGTTATATGTGGTATTTGGTGATTGTTTGACCAATTAATGTATAGGGGATTGAGAAAATCTGATTCGCGAGTGGTTTACAAGTAATTTAAGCTAAGATTTGATCGATTTGGTGTTGGTTTGAGTTAGTATTACGGATTTGAGCTTGTTTTCGTGTGTGTGTGTGAATCTGGAAATTCTCCAGATTTCTGGAAAATTTACTTGAAGACTTGAAGATTCATTAATGGCAATAATTCGTTATTGTTGATTCGTCATCCACGTGTCCTCATTCGTTACCAATACTGAACAGATTCGTTACCAACACTTAAAAGATTCATGCCACGTGGCTGAGTTTGTTGTAACCGTCTAACAACCTTGTTCGTTATCAACTATAGTTGATTTGTTATCAACTGTAGCAGATTCGTACTTCCTTTTCCTAATTCGTGTTCTTTAATTTGTTACACTTTACTCACTGATTCGTTATCAATTCGCTTATTGATTCGTTTAGTGATTCGTTACTTATTTGTTCTCAGTTCGTCAATGATTCGTTATTGAATCGTTACACTGATTCGTCAGTGATTCGTTAGTGACGTGTCTTTAATTCGTTACTAATTCGTTATAACCTTAATTCGTTACTAGTTCATCATTATTCCTGATTCGTTATCCATACCTCAGCAGATTCGTTAACTCGTCTGATTCGTTACTAAAGTTTCAATTTTAACCCTCAAGTATGACTTTTTGTCAAGTTTGAACGTGTTATTTCCAATGGCTGGTTTTTACGCGTTGGTATCTCAGAACGTGCTTATGCAACGGATGTTGCACTTGGATGCTGAAATTGGATCCCATTCCAAATGTCCTTGACTGATGAAATAAGCGATTTTGCAAAATGGGAACCACGATTTTGAGCACATCTTGGTTTCGTGCATCCTGATTGCTCTAGATGTCTTGATGATGTCTACACTGTGCCAATGATTGGTGATGAGACTACTAGTTTAACCCCTAAAGCTTTTACACAGTATTCACAAGAAGAGAAAAAGGCTTTAGAAATCGAGACTAAAGCATACTCGACTCTTACTATGGCTTACCTGATAATATATTCCATCAAGTGGGAAGTATCAAGATTTGTGCTCTATTGTTTCAGCACATTAGAATGAGAAACATGGGAAATACTGAGGAGAGTAAGAAAGTAATGTTAAAGTTCCAATTCCGAAACTTTTTATTCAAAGGTGAAACTGTTGAGGAAATGCTTACTCGTTTCAATCATTTAATTGCTGAGATGAATAAGTTAAAGATGTAACCTTCTGAATCTGACAAGATGGATATGGTTAAAAATGCTTTACCTAGCTCATACTCAACATTTCTAATGGTGTTGAAGAAGAATAATTATTTCAAAAACGAAGATTTGACTGCTTCTGAGTTTATGTAAAAGATTGAAGCTCGAGAATATGATTTGAAGTGTCAAAAGTCATGAAAAGAAGTTCAAGATCCATATTTCTATGGTGGATGTATGCCTTTAAGCACCACAGTATCTCCAATCACTGCATTTCTCACTCAGAATGCAAATGAAGGATCAACAACAACTTATAGTGATCCAAATGTATGCTTTATGGCATCTGGATTCACTGATAACTCTGGAGGTTCTGGAACTTCTGCTACAGCAAGTCAATTTTCTGCACCACCTAACGTGAACATGAAAGAGGCTAAACAAAATTTTATCTTTCTGTGTGCTTTTATGACTTCGTATGAGAACTTGGTTGGTAGCAAAATTACAACACGTGAGTTAACTGATAAAGATTATGACCAAATCGACCCTGATGATTTGGAACTTTTGGATCTTATGTGGAACATGGAAATGATAGTGAGGAAACTGAAGAATTTCATGCAAAGAACTGGGAAATATTTACCATCGTTGAACAAGAGAGTTGGGTTTGATAAGCTAAAAGTCAAGTGTTATAACTGTCAAGAATTTGGCCATTTTGCCAAATAGTGTGACAAACCAAAGAAAGAGTACATTGGATGATGTGAGGTTGAAGACTCACTCAAATATAAACCAATTATAACTAATTAGATAGCGATAAGCGGGTGTCGAACACAAGGAGTTTGTGGAAAATGTGTTACTAAGTAGCTTTGTAATTAATCTATATTAAACTAAGTGCAAAAAGTAAATTCAATGATTTGGTTGTTTGATTTGAATAACAAAAAGAACTAAAACAATTCAACGATTTTTAACTGAATTAATAAAGAGAACGCTGCCTCCCGATTTCAGGTTTCCAATGTTGATATTGTTAACGTTTACTTTTGGGATGAACTACATAGACATAGTTCGTAAAAGTGCGTTTGATTGTGATAAAAGAGGACTAAGTACTTGGATTGTAAAAATGCAAGGTTGTCACTCGATAATCAGTTTTATATAGTAAACTCTATTCCTTTCCAATAAATCCCGATTGCCTATGACACCAAGAACAGATGGTTAAGAACAAAAATTATACTATACTAACAATTACTAATCAAATTCACAATCACCATAGCAATACAATCATAAGATCAAATTACTATCTCACAAATAACATAAACGATTCACAAGTATTCAATTGAAACCTAACAATTCGGGAGAGAACATAAAGAGAACTAGCCACACATAGTTTGATTCATCATCACATCAATTAGGGTAATCATACAAATTACAAACCCAAACTAATGATTACAATCACCAAAGTATTGTTGTTGTACTGCCAAAATCGTCCCTTGGGTGTTCTTGATTGAAAAGTATGTGAAAAGATCAACAAAAACGGCATAAAACAAAGAAGAATCGTCGGTTACAACTGCCGAACCGTTACACACGGTCCACACCGTGGGTCACGGTGTTGTTCTTGATAAGTTGAACCGTGGCCCACGGTGCGGTGGCCTCCACGGTGACAATGCCTGCCACGGTACGGTGGCTTCTGCTCCATTTGATAATTTGGACCGTACCGTGGGCCACGGTGGACTTCAGCCACAAACTCCATGTTTCACTTGTTTTTACCTTCTTAACTTGCCGGTTCCTTTGGTTTATTCATTATACACCATAATGACTCCGAAACTTCCTTTTAGTCTGCAATTAACCACAAAACAGTAGTTATCCAATTTCCATGAAGTTAACACTTAATGCATATCATTTTATATCAAGTAAACACACTTACGGGTCATCCTACGATGCACCCATCACATTCCCACACTTAACCGTTGCTTGCCCCCCAAGCAACAACTCAACACAATTTTTTTTAATTTTCAACTTATAACCACCAATCTTACCAACAATTCCGGTTCAGTTAAGGTCCCAAGTCATACCCTATTCCATCCTTTCTATCGGGTTGCACTAATATACTTGATGTTCTATTTAAACCATAGAGTTCTAACCAAACCTAACATGCTTTCAGTTTTTACCCATACATAACATACATTTACGCATTAACCCTCTTCTTGGTGATCATACACACATTTTCACAAATAATCAATTCTCCTCGCATACACTTGTACAATCATCCTCCACCTATGTAAATGCTTTGACATGAATGCAAATCAAGAGGTCCTAAAACGGATTATAACGGGGCCATATGTAAGGGTATTGAAGGGAATATTTAAAGTAGCTCAAACGATCCGATCCGACTTAATACAAACAACTAAGTAAATAATGAAATAACCAACTATATGCATCACTAACTTCTCTTTTTTCACATAATTTGTTTTTCACTATATAATACTTGAACATTGTAACCTTGAACATTGAATCTCTAACACAATTTTTTTATTTTCATTTATTTTTTTAAAACATAAAAAACATAATGCTTAATACATCCTATTGATAAATACTAAAGCAATTACAATGAAATATATTAAGTCGGATCGTCTCGCAATATAACACCGGTGTTGATTGAATGAAAGAGTAGGTCCAACAATGTTTTCAAAGGGAACCAACCCCCAGCCCCTCTCATTATCCACGCTCATAAATGTAATGTATGAGGCCCAACCCCCCAAACCCACACTAGCACACATCCAGACGAGGCTAAACCTAATTGCCTCTATCACTTTTGCACTCATGCCAAGCTATGATCTCTAAATACACTAATTGCACAAGTTCTATCGGAGAATATCAACATTCTCACCAATCATTACTTTCAAACGAACATGTTATGCAAGTTATTGCACCGAAAGCATGCTAACCTTGATTAGAAAACTACATAATCTCCTTTTAAAAACAACTAGGCAACATGCTATTGAGGGAATTGTGACCATGAAAAGGGACCAAAACCTTACCCCGCCATCTTACCACTTTCCGGTTTCTTTAAAATTTTTCAGATTTTTTATTTTTAAAATTTTTTTTAGATCAAATGAAAATTTTCAAAACAAACGATATTTTCCTCATCCCCACACTTGGGATACATTGTCCCCAATGTAAGGTTTTAAGAAAAATGAAAAAAAAACTACATCTAAAAAAACAACCTTCTTTTCAACACAACCCACAATACTTAATCATAAGTATTTCGTCCTCCACCCATCCGCCCAAAAATAAATAAAAGTAAAATGATAACAACTACACAAAAATAAACAGAATGGTGTTCACCTGGTAAGACGAGACTCAATCAAGAGTAAGGCGGTTAGGCCGGCCCGAAGATGGACGTTGTCACAGCCTCGACCAAAGGTGGCGGAACATGCCGGGATGCAATGGATTGCCCCAAACACAAGACACTATTAAAGTGACAATATTTAATCAACTCATTTATTTCATAAATCAATAAACAACACATCTTATTCATACAAACAAATTGAATACAAATAAACAAATATATTGTTCATTTTAATAATATCCTAATAGTCTTGATAACGTTTTTCGTTAAGTTCTCGAGTCAACCAAAGTCAAACCTGTAACATTTCATAAAATAAAGTTTATCAACACAAAGGTTGGTGAGCAATTCATAAGTTAGAGCATATAAGTATATAGTAATAAAAAGCCAAAAAACTTGTATACGAAACAATAAATAAAAGCAATAACTTGGATAAATAGATATCGCTAATAGAATTACGTTAGCGACATCTAGCTATAAGGGTATGCCAAATAGTCTAGGATTTTATAGTTATCGCTAATTGCATTACGTTAACGACACCTTGCTACAAGGGGATTCCAAGTAGTCTAGAATTTATAGATCAACCAACCAAAAGCGATAAACACATAAGCATAGAATCATAGAACACCAAATCAAGCAATTATTAAAGTAAAGTATACAATAACGTTTGTGGTTTAATATTCAAGTATAAAAAATTTAGTTGAATAAGTATGAAATGTCACCCCGAAAATAAAAGATAGAAAACGGGGTATGAAAGTACTCACGTTCAAGTAATAAACTTGATTGGTAAAAATGACGGGTAACCGGAAGGATGAGGTTGATCGAGCAAGGTCTGGGTGAAAGGAAAACTTGTATATGAAAGGTTGTCTAAGAAATCTTAAAATAAATTAAATGAAAATAATTGAAAACTATTTAAAGTTTAAGGTTTAAAAATGTAAATATTTAAGAACTTATAATAATAACCTTTTAAAAATGTAAGTTTGCTCGAAACCGAGCTAAAGTATCTAACCTTAGTATTTACTCAACCTATGTTAAGTAATATTGTGGGTAAAATGCAAGAATGTAAGTCCCTTTGGGATAAAGATTCTAAAACGGGTTTTAACGAGTGTTTCGGGTTGTTGGTTCGGGTCTTGATAATTGGTCAAACCCAAAGTCAACTTTTCAAAATAATGAGTGTTATGAGATAACTCAATAAAATTTAATAAGACTTAAAAAAGTATGTAGTTCTATTGTGTTAGAACTAATAACGCCCGTTAAGCGAGTGTTCGGTTTTTGTCGGTCCAAACTTTGTTATAATATCAAGCTGGACCCAACATTTCCAAGTACTTAAGAAAATAATTAAAATCAGTTTATAAAGTATTTTTGAAGATTTATACAAGTCTTTATAGTTAAAAACATACTTGTGTGTCTTAAGCCAGTGAAAATCAGTTTAGTTTGGTTTGGTTCCGTTTCCATCTCACAATAAGTTCCTAGATGGTTTCCACATACCCAAATATCAAAGAACTTGTATATTAATTTATAAATGATGAAACTTAAGTTTTTACAACCCAAAAGTTAACAATAAAGTCTTCAAACGAAAGTTCGGTTTGGTTGTTTGGTTCGGTTTCAATCTCACAATAAGTTCATAGATGGTTTCCACATGCCCAAATATCCAAGAACTTGTATAATAATCTACAAATGAAAATACTTAAGTTTTTACAACCAAAAAGTTAACAATAAAGTCTTTAAACAAAAGTTCAGTTTTCGGTTCGGATCTAGTTTCAGGTTAAGACCGAGGTTAGAATCCACAAACCCATAACCATAGAACCTATAAAAAATGATTTTATAAACTGAGATCTAACATTAAACATGTTTAAACAAGTATTTAACAAAAACTAGTAAGCAAAGTTCGGTTTACGGTTTAGAGCCATTTACGGTTAAACCGAAACATAGACTCTCAAACCCATAACCATGGAACTTCATAAATATGATAAACAAACTAAAATGAGCAGAAGTTAAGCATGGTTAGTATGTATAAAAAAGTTATATAAGTATATATATATATATATATATATATATCAAGAACACAAAGTTCTCCATGAAGCCTTGCCTTACAAGTTCCGAAACGTCACTGATCGGAATCGGAGAAGTAACTACCAAAGGTAACAAGGGGTATTATATTATATATATGTTGTACCACCATAATCAAGTGTTAGTAAGACTATATGAACAAGTTAGAATGAAAGATTATGGTTAGTTTGACATGAGAAGTCAATACTAAGAAGATGAGGAACAACCTTTGAATCTTAAGAATTGAGAGAGAATTTGGAGTATAGATGAAGTGAGAGCAAGAATGAATGAAGGAAAGGGTCTAGATAATTGGGGATAAGGTTGAGAGGATAAGCAAGTGGTATAATGGGTAGAAAATTCGGATTGGGTAAATATAAACCACACATAACAACAATCAAATATACTTGCAGGCCTGAAGCCGCCACGCGCGACCCCCTGGTCGTTGGTGGCCACTCGCCGCAGCGCCCCCTAGGGGTGGGGTTGGTCAGCTCATCTTGCATGGTTCGTTATGCATCCCGGAAGTTCGTTTTTGATGCAATTTGCTCGTGTTAAAGGCGTTTTTGAATCCGTAATAGGGATTTTTCAAATTGAACTTGTTGGAATGATTTAGTAACATAAAATCCAATATTTTATATATTTG
This sequence comes from Bidens hawaiensis, assembly GCF_021521415.1. Taxonomy (NCBI): domain Eukaryota; kingdom Viridiplantae; phylum Streptophyta; class Magnoliopsida; order Asterales; family Asteraceae; genus Bidens; species Bidens hawaiensis. The sequence continues at coordinate 3,924,797 of NW_027491017.1, forward strand.
AAATGTTCGGGATAAATATCGGGTCGGTTTACGTGATAAACGAATACACATACGAATCCAAATAGAACCCGAAATTGACGTATGTCACAGAATCCCCAACTTTTTTGAGATTTCGTCCCGAAATTAAAATAAACTCAAAGAAAAAGTAATTACTAACGAATGTTGATTTTAGTAAAATAATTGCATGAAAAATTTTAAGCAAAAGAATAACGTCAAATCTTTGCATTACTCGAAAAATGCCACAAATGAGAAACATAATAAATGCACTTATATATAGGATGTACCAGCGGCGTATCCACCATACCCTTATCATAACTCACATTTCTACCATTTTTCCGCTATCATTCTTGGGTCTGAGTTATTGCACACAACCGCACTTACTATGGCTTCCATACGGGGTCTTCGATAATCAAGTGTGCACCCATAATTATGTAGATCGTCGTATGGTCCACATGATTCGTTCAATTGTGTGGTTTAAGAGACATATTTATTCAAAATTTTAAACATTAGAAATGTACATAAATCTGTTGAATTTTACAAATATTGATAAACCAATACCAGCGGTTGAAAATTTCGGGATTGACTTTAAATAAGTTGGAAAATGGAATAAATAATTGAAATAATTAAATCTTAAAATATAAACCAAGGTGAAAATATCAATCCGGTTAAAAAATAAGTAAAGACGATCGAATGGATAAAATTTAGGGTAAACAATTACGAAACGAGATTTGAAGTCAAATGTCATCAATATGAAAAGAATAAACAGATCATTAAAATCCATGGTTGAAAGTCGGGTCACTAAATTAGTATAAAAATTCGATAAGTGAAATTTTAATTATGAGAACTCCGATAAGAGGAAGTGAGAAGTCCAATAAATGAAAACGAGAATCCAAAGAGTGAAAATGAAAAATCTGATAGGTGCAAATGAGAAGCCCAATAAGTGAGTACCATGAGGTCGGGGTAAACGACGGTTACAATTAATAATAGCGTACAATGAGTTTCATACGTGAACAAACTTGAGATTATAAGTAGTTGAGAATACGATTGCGTAGAATGTAATAACATGAGAATGATGTGAGTTTCTTGGGGTATGCATACGTGTATCAACATAAATAAAATAGCATTTGATTAACAACCAAAACAATCTATGAAATGTGATAAAACATGAATACGACCACTATTGTGAAACCATTTATATAATCGTAATTATAATAACGGTTTCTAATAGTGCTAAAACTTGCGGACAACCACACATAGGCCGCTTAGTAGCTCAAATGAAACGATGTAGAATAATGCATAGAATCGTGTCTTGCTTAAAAAGCATAACTGCTCAAATATGAATAACATAGTTATGAAAATAGACTTAAAATATAAATGAATTTTTAGCGAAATTGAGGTTTTGAAATTATTACACAAATTGTTATTGCATAGCTTGAATTTGGTCATGAATAATCCAGACACAAAATGAAATCTCATGTGCATAAAGTTACCCTCGAAACATCTCGTCAATGGAAAAGAAAATCGCAATAATCATGTGACTCGAATTAATGACTAAATAAGTAAATCGCGTATCATATACTCTTTTGAAAATAATAGAATGAAATTGAAAATCAAGTCTCAAGTAAAGTCGTTCAATCGTTTCCAAGAAAATGTATATATAACAAGACTTCGCGGTAACGCTTAGCTAGAGAAGTATTTTTATCATTATCAAATGTAAATCTTGTAAGTGTAATTGTTAAAGGAATTTGTATACATAAAGTTGTGATTCTAATAATTCATAAAAGAATTGATGCTTGCGATAATAAGAAGGTAATAATTCGCATAAATCGTTATTAAACAAAATTCATGTCACAATATAAAGTATTCATAAATGCGTCCCAAAAAGAGTTTGTAATGCCAAGGTCATTGAGTTTATGCAAAATGATGAAAATTGAAATTTCTGTCATTGAATAAACCTCGAATTCAACATTCAAAATGAAACCTCGTATTTAAAAAGTTATTATAAGATTTATAACCTTAGGTGACAATATTTAAAATCTTGAAATCACACCTATAATCGTTTAATAATCTTTTTGAAAACAAATCCTCATAATAGAATTTTGTTGTCATGACAATCTTAGATTTTTGAAAGATGATTTATAATATTTGGACAATATGTAAATCGTTAGTCTTGAAAGAGTTTATAACCTATAAGTGATTATTTGAACACATGAGGTTTTTATAAATACACTAGTTGTATATACGTAAAAAACATTTTAAGGGTAAATCGAAGCTTGTGTGTGTAGGGGGGGGGGGTTAGGATTCGAACGGTGAATGGTTTGAAAATTTGGTGAAAAGTGAGTGTGTTTCGATCAGCTTGCGTAGTTGGGTTTTCTTGAGTTGGATTGATGAGGTTTGTTGAGTTTAGGTCGTTTGAGTAGGTTAGGCTTAGATGACTTATGTGAGTAGTGGTTGGGCTATTTAGGTGAGGTATTACTTATTTGAGCTCGTTTATCTTAATGGGTTGGAAATTTTGACCTTGCCTAGTTTGGGATGAGATTCGGTTTATACATGTATTTTGAAAGGAGTACTTGAGGTTGCTATTTTTCTTGATATCAAACTCTATGGTTGGATGGAAACGGTGTGGCGACACGGTTTGTGATTTGACGTAGTATAGGTCGAAAGGTTGGGTCATAGTTGGGTAAGCTTAGGTTTGTATACGTTCAAGGCATTTGTGTGTGTGTTTGTCGGTGTTTTTGGAGTATTACGATGGTGAGTTGGATAGGTTTTCACGGCGTAGAGTGTCGGTATTTAGGGCTTGTTGTTGGGTTGATTTTGTACGCCTTAGACTTGCACGGAGTTTGAGTAGGTGAGAGTATAGTTTTGGTAGGTTGGGTTTCGTTCATGTCGAGGAAAAATTTTGAGTGTGGGGGAAACTTTTGGAAGTGGGTTGATGGTTTGATTTAAGGTAGCAGTTGGAGTTGGAATACGAGTGTTTGGAAACTTGTAGTTGTGTTTAGGGAAAATGTTTGGCTAAGAACGATTTTGATTGAAACAATTTTTAAATTGTGACTAATAAAAATTTTTAAATTGAAAATATTATTTAATGTTGAAACGTTCATGAAACTTTTGATAAATAAAGTTGCAAGTCAATATATATAGAATAAAATATTAAAATTTAAGCTTGTGAATTCTCAACGAGTTTCTTTCAAAAGAGAAGAAAGTTTCCATTAAAACGAGAGTTGTTACGGCACGTCAGGTTGGCTTAAATTGAAAATAATTTAGAAGGAAATTTTAAATCAAACAAATCCGTGTAACGTAACTCGTTCATGAAATGCTTAAAATTAAGTAGTTGGAAATATCACGGAAAACTAAGATAATAAAGTTTGCATTTTAAGGTTTATTATAAAAATAAAAGTAGATTGTCATGAGGATGCAAAATAAATTTTTATAAGGATCAAATTAAAATTTCTTGCTTATGAGGAAATTAAAATAAGTGTATTGAATGTCAAAATTTGTTATGAGGTATCAATGTGAATGATAAATGTCGTTTGGTTATACAAAGGTATAATGAAAATTTTTACCAAGTTCGTTATTTAATATCGTGTAACGAAAAACATCATTGTAAGTTAAAATAATCGGCGTTGTGATTCGAGAAATCGAAGTAAACGATTTTTGTCTTTAAAATAGAATTTCTATGAAGTTTTACATGAGAATTTTAAGAAAATTATAAGTTATAAGTTTGTGAATTTCTTGAAAAATCAAGGCGAAACTACCATAAGAAATTTTAAAACGAGGAAAATCGTATGATGTAGATTTTATTTGTGAAAAGTTATAACGAACCATAAATTGCATAATGGAAATTGTTATGAAAATAGATATGGGGTAATGAAAATTCTACCATGTGTATTATATAATATAGTGTAATTAAAACGTCGTGAGAATTTAAATAATTGATTTTGTGAGATGATATTTTCAAAATAAACGGAATTGTTATAAAAATAAAATTTTATAAAATTTTGTATGAAAACTTTAAAGACAATTTCAAAATCTATATAATGAGAATTTACTTGAAAATTTAAGGTAAAATTTATTATAAAACCTTTTTTTAATATGATGAAATTCATATGATAAAAATTGGGTTTATAAATAGTCTTAATGAACAAAGATGGCATATTAAAAATCACTATAAATAGTTCAAAATATATATTTATTATTATTACCATTTTTTTTAAGTTACATTGAAGAGATCGTAATAAATGAACTTTTGTAACAAAATCACGGTGTGAAATCAAAATGAGGAAATTTGTATAAAAACTTTATCATGTGAAATCAAAACATATTTGAATGAATCATAACGGTCAAACAGAATTATATAAATGGGATTTTTGTGATGAGAATTTTTATATGACAAAGTAAAAAGGAAAAATTGTTTAAATCTTTGAAATTAGTAAATAATGTCTTAAGATTTAAAAGCGGAAAAATCGTGCATGAACCACCGTGACTTGATATTCCGACTCTAAAAAACCTTTTTACAAAAATACCTTGTTGGAGTCTAAATATGTGCACGCCACCGCATCTTTTTCATATTTTCGACTCAAATAACGATTGTAACAAAAATAATAAATCGGAATACAACGTCATGTCAAAATACTAGTCCACGAACCACCGTGGTTCTATTGTTTCAACACCGAAAATTAGGATGGCGACTAGAACGCTCGCATTCGACAACTTAAAGTGGTTATCTCATTTGAGACGATCTTTAAGGAGAGTTGAAACAAGGGGATCCAAATTAAGCTCGTAATCCACAAAACATAATAAAAACTAATGTTTTTGCGGTAAGGTAAGGGTAACTTAGATTATTATGGAAGTTCATGTATGTGTATGTATAAATTAAACCAAAGTTAGGTAAGGATACCTTAGAATGTTTCGAGTGTTTGTGTATAATTACGATTTGATGAAATAAATAAGTATATATAAATAAATAAGTGTAATGAACAATCGAGTAGGGTAAACACGTATAGGCAACATGTATAAGGACCCTAAAGCAAAAACTATACTAGATCGTTACGTCTAACTACCTATCTTATAGTCTTGTGGCTCTGATACCAATCTCTCACACCCCGTCCAAAGGCAGCAGAACATGCCGGGATGCAACGGATTGCCCTAAACATAAGACACTATTAAAGTGACAATATTAATCAACTCATTTATTTCATAAATCAATAAACAACACATAATATTCATACAAACAAATTGAATACAAGTAAACAAATATATTGTTTGTTTTACTAATATCCTAATAGTCTTGATAACGTTTTTCGTCAAGTTCTCGAGTCAACCAAAGTCAAACCTGTAACATTTCATGAAATAAAGTTTAACAACACAAAGATTGGTGAACAATTCATAAGTTTGAGCATATAAATATATAGTAATAAAAAGCCACAAAACTTGTATATGAAACAATAAATAAAAGCAATAACTTGGATAAATAGATATCGCTAATAGAATTACGTTAACGAAACCTAGCTATAAGGGGATTCCAAATAGTCTAGGATTTTATAGTTATCGTTAATTGCATTACATTAACGACACCTTGCTACAAGGGGATGCCAAGTAGTCTAGGATTTATAGATCAGCCAACCAAAAGCGATAAACACATAGGCATAGAATCATAGAACACCAAATGAAGCAATTATTCAAGTAAATGATACAATAACGTTTGTGGTTTAAGATTCAAGTATAAAACATTCATTTGAATAAGTATGAAATGAGACCCCCAAAATAAAAGATAGAAAACGGGGTATGAAAGTACTCACGTTCAAGTAATAAACTTGATCGGTAAAAATGACGGGTAACCGGAAGGATCAGGTTGATCGAGCAAGGTTTGGGTGAAAGGAAAACTTGTATATGAAAGGTGGTCTAAGAAATCTTAAAATAAATTAGATGAAAATAATTGCAAACAATTTAAAGTTTAAGGTTTAAAAATGTAAATATTTAAGAACTTATAATAATAACCCTTTAAAAATGTAAGTTTGCTCGAAACCGAGCTAAAGTATCTAACCTTAGTATTTACTCAACCTATGTTAAGTAATAAGGTGGGTAAAATGCAAGAATGCAAGTCCCTTTGGGATAAAGATACTAAAACGGGTTTTAACGAGTGTTTTGGGTTGTTGGTTCGGTTCTTGATAATTGGTCAAACCCAAAGTCAACTTTCCAAAATAATGAATGTTATGATATAACTCAATAAAATTTAATAAGACTTAACCAAGTATGTAGTTCTATTGTGTTAGAACTAATAACGTCCGTTAAGCGAGTGTTCGGTTTTTGTTGGTCCAAACTTTGTTATAATATCAAGGTGGATCCAACATTTCCAAGTACTTAAGAAAATAATTAAAATCAGTTTATAAAGTATTTTTGAAGATTTATACAAGTCTTTATAGTTAAAAACATACTTGTGTGTCTTAAGCGAGTGAAAATCGGTTTAGTTTGGTTTGGTTTGGTTTCCATCCCACAATAAGTTCCTTGATGGTTTCCACATACCCAAATATCAAAGAACTTGAATAATAATTTATAAATTATGAAACTTAAGTTTTTACAACCCAAAAGTTAACAATAAAGTCTTTAAACGAAAGTTCGGTTTCCATCTCACAATAAGTTCATAGATGGTTTCCATGCCCAAATATCCAAGAACTTGTATAATAATCTACAAATGAAAATACTTAAGTTTTTACAACCAAAAAGTTAACAATAAAGTCTTTAAACAAAAGTTCGGTTTTCGGTTCGGATCTAGTTTCGGGTTAAGACCGAGGTTAGAATCCACAAACCCATAACCATAGAACCTATAAAAAATGATTTTATAAACTAAGATCTAACATTAAACATGTTTAAACAAGTATTTAACAAAAACTAGTGAGCAAAGTTCGGTTTAAGGTTTAGAGCCATTTACGGTTAAACCGAAGCATAAACTCTCTAACCCATAACCATGGAACTTCATAAATATGATAAACAAACTAAAATGAGCAGAAGTTAAGCATGGTTAGTATGTATAAAAAAGTTATATAAGTATATATATATATATGTTAAGAACACGAAGTTCTCCATGAAGCCTTGTCTTACAAGGTCCGAAACGTCACCGATCGGAATCGGAGAAGTAACTACCAAAGGTAACAAGGGGTATTATATTATATATATGCTGTACCACTATAATCAAGTGTTAGTAAGACTATATGAACAAGTTAGAATGAAAGATTATGGTTAGTTTGACTTGAGAAGTCAACTACTAAGAATATGAAGAACAACCTTTGAATCTTAAGAATTGAGAGAGAATTTGGAGTAAAGATGAAGTGAGAGCAATGATGAATGAAGGAAAGGGTCTTGATAATAGGGGATAAGGTTGAGAGGATAAGTAAGAGGTATAATGGGTAGAAAATTCGGATTGGGTAAAGTGATATAAACCACACACAACAAACAAATATACTTGCATACCTGAGGCCGCCACGCGCGATCCCCTGCCCCTTGGTGGTCGCGCGGCGCGGCGCCCTCAGGGGTGGGGCTGGTCAGATCGTCTTGCGTGGTTCGTTACGTATCCCGGAAGTTCGTTTTTGATGCAATTTGCTTGTTTTAAAGGCGTTTTTGAATCCGTAAAAGGAGTTTTTCAAATTGAACATGCGGGAATGATTTTGTAATATAAAATCCAATATTTTATATATATTAAATGTTCGGGATATAAATCGGGTCGGTTTACGTGATAAACGAATACACAAACGAATCCAAATAGAACCCGAAATTGACGAATGTCACAGACGTCATGAAGTTCGAAAATTGCCCAAAGTTAAACGCCCATAGCCGCTGCTACTACCTTCTCCTTGTGATGGTGGTTTTGCCATTGATTGAATTGGATTGACCCACATTGAATGATGAAGAGGCGGTTCAGAATAGCGTACAGAATCGTCATACGGTGGTAAAGTTGTGTAATCAACAACTGGTGGATCCGGTATAACTGGTTCCCCCGCATGCCATTGTTCATGCATCCATCGATTCCTATAATCCAAATATCGCATGTTTAGCTCGTGCTCCCACCCGTAATCTTGGGCACGATTCCACATCTCCAATCTCTGGTGTCTCTCCTTTTCGGCCTGCTCAGAATAGGCCCCCATGAAGATCTGATGGTCAAATAATGCACGCGACTCATCCGACCAATTTTCATATGTTGAAGGCCTATGCCTTTCTACCACCTCATTCAATGACCCCACATGGGGCCAATTATTACCATATGAGTCATAACCAGCCGAATAATCCCAACCCCCCGTGTTGGGAACCGCTACCACCACCCATACCCATGAAATCTGGCTCACCCACTTCCTCCACTTCTTCCACTTCCTCATCTACCTCTGCTTCCACATCTTCTCTTATTACTCTCCATCTCACGTTATCACTCACAAGCTCATGATGTCTGTCTTTTCGTGTGTATACCCACCCCGGTAAATCCGTCAACTTGAACTCTATGAAAACTTTGGTCATTCCCACCGAATCCCATTGATCACACCATGATTTTTAAAAATATCGTGATCAGTCGACAATGCGGTATTAACTTTCGCTTGTTGCTTTCACGGCTGATCCAAATGTTGTGCATTACTAAATAACGGAAAGAAATGAGGGGTTCCCGCACATTAACGTGTACAACACGGGAATATCACGGTTTCTCACAATCGAAATATCCCCCCGACGGGGCACCACATTGTATATACAAATCGACATCAGCAACTTTGCCTCAATCTTCAAGTCCTTTCTCCTAATCTGATTACTCAAACCCCGACCCCCTTTAAGGACTTTTTCTAACATTTTGTGCCATTGGGGATGCTTGTCAGGACTTTCAACAAATCTTTGGCCGAAGGGTACACATATGAATTGCTCGGTTTACTATCATATAGAGCGATCTGATTGAAGGTGTCAAATGACATCACCACTTCATATCCACCCACCGTTCCAATAAATTTCATGTCGAACCACTTCTTGTATGTGGGAAATCTCAACGTGGACACCCACTCCTCAATTTCTCTATCATACAAAGTATTACTCTCTCCATTGTAACACTTAAGAGCTGCTTCCCAACCTAACTCTTCAAATTTTTCAATTAACCCGAATGCCTCAAACCGGGATCCGTTACCTCTTTCTCACACATACCCTTCGATCCTATTTTGCAAAGTGGCCATCTTATCTGTGAACAACACCGGCTGTCATTCTAACACATAAGTTGACAACACTTTACCCCTCCAATTGGGTTTTTTCATTGGTACATGCGCTCGTGCTTGTTCTTCATGCAGTCTTTGCCTCTTTTCTTGGGCTGCTCGACCGCTAGAAGATGATGCCTTCCCTTTTCCCTTATCCGATGTTCTACCCATATACACACAACAAACAACCCAAAAAACCTAAGTTAAGTCAACACATAATTCCCCACACTTGCTTGTTACTATGGTTGTGGATAATAACTCGTTAATCAATTTACCAAAAATTTCAAGAATTGCTTCAACACATGATTTCCAACTTATCAATATAACAACCATATGTTTGTAACACTTATCCATTATCCACAACCATAATGTACAACCATTATACTAATTACTCAAACAAGCAAGTGGGTATATAGTTCAAATCAATTCTACCTTAACAATTTTTCAATATGTACAAGAAAATTGATAAAGAACATACCTTGAGAGTTGAATAGGATGAACACTAAATCTTTCTTCACACAATAACAAAAAAAAAAGAGTAGAATTAGGCTTGTTATTGTTAATCCTCACGAAAATCCAGTGAAAATAGGGTCAAAAATCTATGAAATTGATGGTGATATGAAGAAGTTAGGATGTGAGGGCTAGGATTTGTAGAGAGGAATTGGGGAGAAGATGATGGTGAGTAGGTGAAATTGAAAGATAATAATAAAGGTAGATGTGAATTATGGTGTGGATTGGTTTTGAAAATACTTTTTATCTTGTTTTTTAACCCCAAAACCGGCTCTCCATGATGCAGTCCTGATCGCACCGTGGGCCACGGTTCACACCGTGGTCCACGGTTGACTAAAATTTCCGTCAGTCAAAGGTAGACCTTGGCCCATGGTCCACACCGTGGGTTACGGTCATGTTGCATCAATTTGGACAGAAGGCACCGTACCGTGGTTCAAGCCGTTCACCGTGCCTCATGTTCATCACCGCGGGCCACGGTCTACACCGTGGTCCACGGTTCACCACATATATACATATATATATATATACATATATATATATATATATATATATATATATATATATATATATATATATATATATATATATAGGGTAAGGATCCTAAGAGAACCCTTTCCAAATTGAGAACTTTGAGAACCATTTTGAACCACTAAAAACACTTTTAAAAAAATATTTGAATAAAAAAATCTAAGAACAAAAAATAATAAAAATTTTAAAAAAGTAAAAAAACCAAAATTCTTATATTTCATTCCGGTTTCATTAAAAAAATAAAAAAAATACAAAAAAATAAAAAACGTCGTATTATACACATATGAATAATTTTATATAATCTTTGGTTACGTAATACACACATATGTACAGTATCATTTATCTTAAATTATACACATGTATACAAAAAACATGTAAATATACATATATGTATATATTATACATATGTGTATATAATTTAGCTAAACCGAGGTTGGTTTTTTTATGTAATCGGGATGATAAAATAAGAATTTTGGTTTTTATACTTTTTTGATTTTTGTGTTTTTTTTATTTTATGATTTTTTTTTTATTTTTGGGTTTCTTGTGGTCCAAAATGGTTCTCATAGTTTTCAATTTCAAAAAGGTTCTCTCATGATCCTGATCCTGTATATATATATATATATATATATATTAACAATACAAATGTGTAAGGCCCCGTTACCGGTGCCATACTTTTGACGTTGGATTTACTCATAAACATAGTTCTAAATATCAGAGTTAATTAAAAAATTCGTGGAACATAAAAAAAACTTTCATAACATTACAATCAAATCCATAACTTTGTCTTTAATGAACATATTGTCTTTCAAATCAAAAACATTAATTAAAACGTCTTAGGTCTTCAGATGCCAGACTCTTATTCTTCTGCCATGTGCCCACGCTCAAGCGAGCTGTCTCATTCTACTCACCTGCGTGTATACTAAAAGTAGCTGAGTGAGTTCTAGTTAATCATAACACATACAACACATTCATAACTACATACTCTCGTACATACTTCATACTTTCATACTTGCATAACCATACCTTACGTTTTAAAGAGCATTACGCCCTACAACCTTCGCATATATTATTAGGGTATGCAGCCCTCTAACACTCGCATATATTATTAGAGTGTGCAACCCTTTAACCTTCGCATATATAATTAGGGTATGCAACCCTTTAACCTTCGCATATATTATTAGGGTATGCAACCCTTTATCCTTCGCATATATTATTATGGTATGCAACCCTTTAACCTTCGCATATATTATTAGGGTATGCAACCCTTTAACCTTACCTTACCTTTCAGTATCATATCCATGCATTTAATACCATGCATAACATAGTCTTACTTACTTCCTTATTCACATACACATATCATACATACTACACTATACTTGCCTTAGCAATACGTGCAATACCCGAAGGTCGTTCACGCACTGTCAAGCATACATACATAACTATCACAATCGTCATTAAGGCATACACTTACCATTTAAGGTAAGTGTATTAACATTCACATCGAGTATGCACACAGCCCCGAAAACATAACAAGGAAATGGGGATAGAAACTCACCTGAATTCGGTTACGTTCACCATTTATCATTATTCCCTTCTTGAGCTGTACACGACTAACTGTATAACAATTACGCGTATCAATTAACTATCACTATCCTTGTCATCTTTCTAGTTTAATTATTACCCACAACGAACAGGGGTCCGGGGGTAGCGCCCCTGGCAGCGGGGTTCTAGGGGCGGCAGCCCCTAGCAGGGTCCAAGGGGCAGAACCCGTGGCTGGGGTTAAGCTGCCAGGTCAGCTTGGAAAAATTTTATTTTCGTTAACTGTCTTAACACATTTTCCATTAGGATTTTAATTTATTATTTAATTTGCTAACTCCTTCGCCATAACGAATTAAGTCTAATTCGTTAGCTAATTCGTTATCCTTTATGATCTGATTCGTTAGTCTGGTTCGTTGTCTCATCATAGCGAATTGGAGCGTTACGAACCACCTGATCCGTTACCTAGTTCTCTAACCAAGTTCGCTAGCTTACTTCGTTATCCTAACGAATTGGGCGGGTAACGAATCACTTGATTCGTTATCTGTTCATAACGAACTGGGGAAACTGATTCGTTATCTGATCATAACGAACTGGGATAATCAATTCACTACCTTATCTTAACGAATTGCACAAATCTTATCCAGACTTTGACTCATGGGGTCAAAGTCAAAATCGTCAAGAACAACAAATAGTCAACAGATCTTAGATATGCAATTAAACCTTCGTTTCTTAACCAAATAACACGATTTTGGTATCAACGGATTCAGAATTACAGCGCCTACAAACGCTAACCCTTTTTTCTTCCAAATATTCATGTTTATGGGGTGTGATTTAGGCATATATGCTACGGGTTCTTTTAGGTTATCAATTAACCTATCAATCCTTAATGGATTTCAGTAATATTCGCTGTGTTGGATCCGTTTTCAACATACTAAAACAGATCTGTGATTTCCCAAACCAATCCGAACCTAAACGGACGATTTCTAATCATAAACGTACCTTAAACGAGTCGAACTACGAACACGGTTAAGCCTTGATGTTGTTTTGGTTCTTCACGACGATCTAGCACCAACAAGCTCGGGTTCTCGTCATTGGATATTGGTTCGGGTTATAGGATGATGTGTGTTTTAGAAGGTGTAGGCTAAGGTGTAGAGATGGATGAAAATGGAAAGGTTTAGGGTTTAAGAGTTACTTATAGTCCCTTAAGCCCATGGACCTAAGGCCCATTCCATCTTATATTCCATCTTCTAAAGTCCAAGCCCAACCGTGTACAATTTATTATCTAAATCGATAAATGACACAATATAAAATAAACGAAATTTATTTTATTATTTTAACCAATAAGTAGGGTGTTACAAAATGACTCGAAAATTGCTTACCAAATCAAAAATAACAATTATAAATTAAAATTCAAATTACCCTACCCCCCATGAAAAACCCGAGTTGTCCCCAACATGGTAAACAAATTCATAAAAAAATCCTCACACTTGGTTTGAACAAACTCCAAAGTGAGAAAGGTACTTTTTAAAACCAAAGTTTAACTAAAAGCAAGACTAAATTATACAACATACCTGGACCTTTACTAAGTGGAAGCATCCGGTGAGCTTAGGAAGAAACTCACCTTGTCATCTTCAAGCATATTAACATCTTTACCTTCTAGGTATGGTTTGAGGCGATGTCCATTCACAACTTGTTTAACTTGATTTTGCATATCTTCAATTTCCACATCGCCAAATCTCCCTACTCTTGTGATGACATACAGACCCATTCACTTGCTCTTTAGCTTCCCGGGAAACAATTTGAGTCTCGAATTGTACAACCATACTTTTTTCCCAACTTCGGGTGTTCTCTTCCTTATCTTAGCATCATGTACCCTTTTTAATTTTTCTTTATAAGCCGAGGTACATTCATATGCTTCATCCCGGATTGCTTCTAATTCATTCAACTTCAACTTCTTTAACTCGCCAGCTTCATTATAATCCATATTAACACTCTTAATTGCCCATAATGCCCGGTGAACCAACTCCATTGGCAAATGACAACCCTTTCCATACACCAAACGATAAGGAGTAGTACCAATCGGTGTCTTGTAAGCGGTTCGATATGCCCATAACGCATCATCCAACTTAACAGGCCAATCTTTCCTATCCACCCATACTGTTTTCATCAAAATTTCCTTAATTTGGCGATTGGAAACTTCAACTTGACCACTTGTTTGAGGATGGTAAGGTGTTACAATTCGATGATTAACACCATAACGTTTTAACAACTTACCAAGTGTGAAGTTCTTGAAGTGCGATCCACCATCACGTATAACTACTCTTGGGATACCAAATCTTGAGAAAATGTTAGCTTGAACAAACTTACAAACCATGGAATGATCATTAGTCCTTGTTGCAACCGCTTCAACCCATTTCAAAACATAATCAACCGCAACAAGAATGTATAAGTACCCACGCGATTTCGGAAACGGGACCATAAAATCTATGCCCCAAACATAAAAAATGTCGACCACCAAAATGGGTTGTAAAGGCATTTCATTCCTTTTTGATATACCCCCCATTCGTTGACAATTCAAGCACTGTCGAGCATATTCATTAGCATCTTTGAAAAGTGTTGGCCAATAGAACCCGCATGTAAGTACTTTATACCCCATTTTAGAACCACTAAAATTCCCCCCACATGCTGATGAATGAGCATGTGTCAAAATCTCATGCACTTCATTTTCAGGTACACATCTTCTAAGAATTTGATCCGCTCCAACCTTGAAAAGGTCCAGTTCATCCCATGTGTATTATTTGACTTGGGACATGAACTGTTGCCTCCGTTTCTTTGACCAATGTTCCGGAATCGCACCCGAGGCTCAATAATTAACATAATGGGCATACCACGGTGCGGTTGAGACGACGAGCAAATGTTCAAAAGCTTGCAAACATTCATCAGTAAACTCAAAGGGGACATCCTTCAATAAGAGATTACATAAAGGTTTAGAAATTGCATTAAAACCTTTAATGAATCTCCTATAGAAACCGGCATGTCCCAAAAATGACATGGCCCAACACAACGCCCTCTTACGTTTTTCAGGGGTGGTAAAGATGAAATTACCTTTATTTTAGCTTGGTCAACTTCCATTCCCCTTCTTGAAACCACATGGCCCAACACAACGCCCTCTTGCACCATGAAGTGACTTTTTTCCCAACTCAACACCAAGTTTGTCTCAACACAACGTTTTAAACCTTTTTAAATTATTAAGACAAAACTCAAAAGTCGAGCCAAAAATGGAAAAATCGTGAATAAAAACTTCAAGTGACTCCCCAAACATGTCTGAAAAGATGGCCCAACACATGGCCACATGGCCCAACACAATGCCCTCTTGCAAAAAAACCCGTACCCGATGAGTATACCCGAAACCTGAAGCATCCGGGCCGGGTAACTGGCCGGGTAAACGTGCATGGGATCGGGTATGGGATTAAAAAAATATTTTTTTTGGGTTCGGGTACGGGCATGTGATTAGGTAATAGCCGGCTCGATTACCCGAAATATATATACCTGATTACCCGCAATTATACCCGAAATATCTTATGTACATTTTATAATTTTCTATTTATTCAATACTTTAATTAATAATTCAATACTTTAATGCTTTATGAATTAAGTTTCCCTGGTGACTCTTCGTATAGCTTATCCAATTAATAGCTTAACTGCTAACACTGTCATCAAGATTTTAATTTCTCAAAGAGACTCATTATTTCATTATAATACAATCGTCACTCCCCTTAACCCTAATATCATCGACGATTAAACATGGTTCATCTCCAGAAGCGATATCGTTCATCCATTCATCTAATCAGTAATCTCAGTCGCAGACTTGAAGCCTAGGTAAATTTTCTCCTTCTGTATCTTTTAATTGTTTTTCTTTTTATAAACTTTTATTCTATAGTAAACAAACAAACTAATAAGTGGCCCACTAATGAATTAATGGGTCACATATACTTGAAATTTTTACTCATCCGTCGTGCTTATGGTCTGTTGCAAAGAATGTGGTTTGGGCTTTGGAGGAGGGTGGTTCACATGTTTATCAATTTGTTTATGTATTGGCAGTGACCAGTGGGGGGGGGGGGGACTTGAATGATTGAATAATAATTTATCATTGAATGCAATAGACACACACACATTGATTATCATTTCTTATGATTGAATACTAATTTATCTTCACGTGCTACCGTGCTTTTCTAGAATTTATTTTGTATTTGATTTAATTTGTAGAATTGTTTTTAGTTTTTTTTTTCCTGTGCTTACTTTATGTTTATATATTCTTTTTTAGGTAATATAGATATGGAAGGAGAAGGAATCATAAATTGTGATAGCTCGAAAACAGATAAACATGATGGTAGTAATCAAGAAAATCAACAAACTCTAGAAGAAGAACAAGAACAAGATCAGCAAACTCGAGATGAGAGCAATCAGGTTGAGAGAAAAAGAAAATTAGTTTCAGAAGTATGGGAACATTTTAAAAAGATAAAGGTGAATGGTGAGGACAAGGCAGAGTGCAATTATTGCCTATCCAAATTAGGAGCAAAGAGTAAAAATGGGACACACCATTTACATGCTCATATGAAAAGTTGTAAGAAATGAAAAAATAAAGATATACGTCAAGAAGTGTTATCGATGAATCAGATATAAATATCAGGACCATCAGATCTCTCTTGCTACAATTTTGACGTTGATAAGTCAAGAAAAAATCTTGTTGAGATGATAATTGTGCATGAATATCCAGTTACTATGGTTGAGCATCATGGATTTAGAAAATTTGTGGGGATTCTTCAACCTTTCTTTAAGGTTCCATCTCGAAATACCCTCAAAAGTGACACATTGAAGATTTTTGATTATGAAAAACATAAGACAATGAGGTATAGATTATTATTTTTTATTAAATCTTTATTAATTTATGTTCATACTAATGATTAATTATTTTAGGATATTGGAGAAGAATGCGAGTAGAATTGCAATAACCACATATATGTGGACATCAAGCAATCAGAAAAAGGGATTCATGGCGATTACTACTCATTTCATCGATGACAACTGGAAGTTGCAAAGTCGAATAATGAGGTATATCATGTTATATTTATATATAAATTTCCATTTATTTGTTTAACTAATTCTTAAAAAATTACACTAGGTTTATTTATATTCCTTGTCCTCATACTGCTGAAGTTCTTGCCAATGTATTATATGAGTCCATGTGTGATTGGAACATTGATAGGAAAGTTTCAACGGTAACCGTTGATAATTGCTCAATAATTGATTTGTTAATTAACCTTTTGCTAGATAAACTATCTATGGGTGATCTTATTTTAGAGGGACACTTATTTCAAATGTGTTGTTGTGCGCACACTCTAAATCTAATTGTTCAAGATGGGTTGCGGTTATTTCTGATGGGATATAGAAAATTAGGGATAGAGTTGGTTTTTGGACAGCAACACCCAAACGCCTTGAGTAGTTTGAAGAAGCAGCTTGACATTTAGCAATTCCATCAACAAAAAAGTTGTCCCTAGTTGCAAAACTCGCTAGAATTCAACATACTTGATGTTGAAAGTTGCTATTATCTACAAAGATGTTTTCAAACGTCTTAAGCAACGGGATACTCATTATAATAGTTTGCTAACAGAAAAAGATTGGGAGTTGGCTTCTAAAATTTGTAACAAATTGAAGGTATTTCATGACGTTACTGAATTGATTTCTGGATCAAAATATCCAACAGCAAATATATTTTTCAAATCTATATATGAAATAAAGTTTGCGTTCGACAAGTGGAGTAGAGATAAGGAGAAAGTGATCGAGGACATGGCCAAGAAAATGATTTTTAAATACAATAAATATTGGTCAGTCGTTCATGGGTTTATGGGGGTAGAAACTATTTTAGATCCTCGCTACAAGTTGACAAATATGAAGTATTTGTTTCCCAAGCTTTATGATTCAGCAAATGTTGAAGTTGAGAACCACAGAAAATTTATATATGAATTGTTTGAATACTATAAGACAAAAAGTTATGAGAATGTAAGGAACAAAGATTATAGTAGTTCGACTTCAAACAATGACAAGAGTGAAAGTGGATTGCTTGATGATTATTCATCATATGTTGACAATGAGAATACATCTGGCATGGCTTGTTTTTTACTATATTTTGTTATTATATACATGCTCAAATAGATAGTAAGACCCTAAAATTTTATTTAAATGTTGTAGGAGGTGTTATATTGGAGCTTGAACATTATCTTGAAGAGAAAATTTGTCCACCGAACATGGATATTGATATACTAGCTTGGTGGAAAACAAATGGTATGAAGTATCCGATTCTCCAAAATATAGCCCGAGACGTATTAGCAATCCCTATAACAACGGTTGCATCTGAGTCCTCTTTTAGCACTAGCGGTAGATTGGTAAGTCCTCATCGTAGTCGTCTTCATCCAAATACATTAGAAGCATTGATGTGCGCTCAAAGTTGGTTGCTAAATGAAATAAGAGGTAATTTTATTTGACTTAAGTTTTAAAATGAACTCATTTCTAGAATTTAATTGTGTTGCATTTGTTTTGTAAACATACTAACTTGCTCAATGGAAACCGAAGCATATTGTAAAACAATCGAGTATGACTATGATATGGTGATAAGGTAAATCTATAAATACATATATATACATGTTCCAAATTAACTGTATATATTGGTTTAGTGATGATTTATATAATAAAATGTTCTTTTTTCTTTTTGAATTTTAGGAGTGA
Organism: Bidens hawaiensis; assembly: GCF_021521415.1. Lineage (NCBI taxonomy): Eukaryota > Viridiplantae > Streptophyta > Magnoliopsida > Asterales > Asteraceae > Bidens > Bidens hawaiensis. The sequence continues at coordinate 3,943,369 of NW_027491017.1, forward strand.
CATGAAAATCCAAATCAACCTGTAGCTTCAAGTAAATGAAATTATTGTTTTGGATATGCAACTATGATTCTGAACGCAGCTACAAACATTTTTTTTGAATATGTATTTTGAATGCAAAAGCAAACAGTGGTATTTAGATTTGCAGATTATTTTTCCTTTTTTTGGGATCATAAAGTTTACATTATCTTGATATTTGATATATTATCTAATAGTGATGTTATATCCTTGTGTTTTGTCATATTTAATTTGTTGAAGTTTTTAAAAGGATAAAGCTAGAATCATTAAAACGTACTTAGAAATTCTTTCAAATAATTTTTTTAAACTAATGGGTATACCCGATACCCGCGGGTATGCCTGATACCAGACGGGTAATGGGCCGGGTATGGAACACAATTTTACAAATGGGTATGGGCATGGGATTACCAATACCTGGCCCGTTACCATCCCTACTTATCATACATCTTTGAAAAGTGGCGGGGCATTACACGGTCCAAATGGTATTCGCCTAAAGGCAAAAGTACCATATGGACAAGTAAAGTTGGTCTTGTGTTAGTCATCGGGATGAATTGCAATTTGATTGTAACCCGAATATCCATCCAAGAAACAATAATACTTTTGACCAAAAAGTTTTTCAATTATTGGATCAATGAATGGTAACAGAAAACGGTCTTTTGAGGTTGCATTATTTAATTTTCTATAATCAATGCACACTCGACACCCAGTTACCGGTCGGGTGGCGATTTGTTCACCATGCCGGATTTCTTGGGTACTACCTGTGTCGGGCCCACCCATGCACTGTCTGAAATGAGATAAATGATCCCCGCATCCAACCACTTAATCACCTCCTTTTTCACCACTTCTCGCAAACTCGGATTCAATCTTCTTTGAGTTTCCATTGTTGGTTTAGCCTCCTCATCAATAATTATTTTATGCATAACAATCGACGGACTAATACCCTTTAATTCTGAAAGTGTCCATCCAATGGAAGCATTATGTGCTCCCAAAACCTTTACCAATGCTTTCTCTTGATCTTCCTCCAAGTTTGAAGCAATGATAACTGGAAGGGTTTTATTATCTCCTAAAAATGCATACTTCAAATGACTTGGAAGTTCCTTCAACTCAACCTTTGGTGGACACTCCAAAGATGGCTTTGTGTCCGAATTGATCTTCGTTGGTAAATTCTCGAATTGATGAGTCCACGGTGGTCTTCCCTCTTTCATAGCTAAAGCTTCTTGTTTTTGTTCTTCCATCCGCAAAGCACACACATGTACTTGTTCAGAATCATCACAAATACAAGCTTCCACACAATCTTCATCATATTTATGAGGATACAATGATCCACCAAATCTGCCATAAAACATTCTTCACCGCTCAAAGAATTAGCAACGTTAGTAAAAACATTAAGGCGCAATTTTCGATTACCAAATGCCATGTCAACGGTACCAAATCTACAATCAATGATTGCATGGGCAGTGTTCAAAAATGGTCGACCCAAGATAACATTTTGTTGTTGACTTGGGTCACCCGATGAATAGTCTAACACCAAAATATCCACAGGATAATAAAAATTTTCCACTTACACAATTACATCTCGCACAATTCCACGGGGAATTTTATGGGACAAATCTGCCTATACAACCGTGGTCTCAACACGTTTTAAAGGACCAAAGTCATATTGGTCATATAAGCCCCCCCCTGTGAGAATGCTTACTCCGGCTCAAGATCCAGTAATGCCCTAGACATTTGAAAATCGCCAACTTGAATATTAATTAAGGGCGTTCCTGGATCTTGGATCTTAGGAGGAAGATCTCCTTTTAATACCGCACTTACCCGCTCGGTTAAATCCACCTGCTTAGGCACTTTTTGTTGACTCTTTTGGGTGTACAATTCCTTCAAATATTTAGCATAAGCGGGTACTTGCTTAATTGCCTCAAGTAGAGGTAAATTCACTTTTACCTGTTTAAATACCTCCCACATTTCCTCCTTTTGAGGACCTCATTTAATAATTACGTTTTTCTTACCCGGGTCAAGCAAAGCCGAAGGAAATGGAACCGCATTTGGTTCGACTTCCTTATTATACTTTTTAAATTTGGATCTTGACCTGAAGTTTGTAATGGTTTTTCAAAAGTGACATGTTTAGTGGGTTTATTAGTTTCAATTTCATCATCACTTTCATTACCCATAAGGTCCTCAACTTCCCCATCAACCACACCCGGTGACAAATCAGCTTTATACTCTTTACCACTTCTCAAAACACTAACATGGTTAATAGGATCATTACGAAAAGAACTATGAGAAGGATTTACCTTAGTGTCACTTGGCAATTGGCCCTTGTTTTTCTTTAGATCAGATACTTCTGTTGCAAGTTGACCCATTTGAGTGGTCAAAAATTGAATGGCCTTGTCATAGACCTCATCCTTTTGCATGCGAATCTCATCAAGTTGATTCCTCCTTTGGATATCTTGTTTCATCACCTTGAGGATCTCCATAACTTCATTCCACTTGATGAACCTTGACCCGCGGACCCACTTTGACCACCACCCCTTGACCTTGGAACCCTTGATTACTCCCGCCATGAAAATTACCTTGATTGTTATATTGTTGATGAGGAACATAATTTCCTTGATTTCCTTGAAAATTTGGGTTGGATTGAGTAGTTGGATTCCCATAACGAAAATTCAGATGATTTCTTAATCCGGGGTGGTAAGTATTGGAGTTCATATTGTAATTCCTACCACCTCCCCCCTTGAAGTGCATTCACCTCCTCCACTTGCACTTGACCCACCGTACACACCTCTGAAGCATGGCCCAATTCATTACAATTCGTACAAACATCAATTACCTGATTAGTAGTTTGTACCCCTCCTTCTTCCACGGCTTGTACTTGTGGTCTTCCGATTGCCGGTCTTTCTCTTCTTCCGGTTTGAGCCTTTCTCTTTGATGTAACCGCCATTTGTTCCAAGTATACCCAATCGACCTGTTCATAGTTAGAACCAAATGTGCCATTTATGATTGATCTCAAATCCCATTCTCTTCCATACTCAACCCCTCATGAAAAGCATTCAACGACTCCCAAAGAGCAATACTGCATTTCGGCCCAAGTATAAATGGATACTGAAGGCAAAGTGTAAACCCATCTCTTTGCCTTGTCTTCGAAAGAATTGAACTAAGACCAACTTAACCTCATCTGATGTAAAACCTTGACCCCAATCGTGTTGCAAATGGAGTCATATACCTCCAAATGAAAGTAAGGTTCCTCCGTTGTTAAACCCTTATACTTAGGTAGACTTTGGAAGGAATTTGTTCTCACCTCAAATGTCCTCCCTTGTTGGTTGTGAGGAATCACCACTGGAGATGGATTATTAGTAATTATTGGTCAAAAATGAGCTTCAGCACCCCTTACCATCTCTCTTGCATGCCTTCTTGGTACCCCCATTGGTACTCTTGGTTGACCCATTTGCCTATAAACGGGTCTTGGAGATGCAAATTGTTGAAACTATGGTTGAGCATTTGTTGAAATTTTTGATCTTGTTGTTGCCCTTGTTGTGGATCTTGTTGTTGAACAACCGGTGGTGGTTGTTTATTAAGCTCTTGCACCAATTCCGGTTGTTGCCATTGACAATAGGCAAAATTTCCCGGATTTACCCTTTGATTTCCGTCACCTCCCGCGTAGTAACCTTCCACTTCATACCCCTGAAATTCATTGTCAAACCCATACCCGTAACTGTCACCTTGCGTTCTTGAATGTTGCATGAAATGTGAGGGTTGATATTGGTAATTTGATTGTGGTTGTTGAAAGGTTGGTTGTTGGTTTTGTTGAGATGATGATGCACCAAAGGTGGGAAAAAGGTTGGAAATAGATGGCAATGTGGATGATGTTGAGTAGGTGTACTGAGCAGTGATGGGTTCGGTTGTGTGAGTTGGTCTCAGTTCACTTATTGCAGTAGGTATGGTAGTAGTGATCGGTGGAGGTGGAGGTGGAATAGGCGGATGTGTGGATGGCAATGTTTGACCTGAAGTAGGAATTGGTGATTCCATGGTATCGTTCGATGCAGTTGGAGAGCCAAGAAGTTTGTTCTCCCTAAGTAGGACTCGGTTTCTTCGAAGTGTTCGGTTAATCTCAGGATCGATAATTAGTGGTGATGACCTGTTATATCTTCTAGTATGCATACACCTGTAGGTAACTGCACACTAACACAACTAGCGTAAACCCGAAAATAACAAACAAAAAACTACAAAAGCTAACACACGTTGCGCACTACTCCCAGAAACGGCACCAAAATTTGATGTGAGGTCGAAGACTCACTCAAATATAAACCGATTATAATTTATTAGATAGCGATAAGCGGGTGTCGAACACAAGGAGTTTGTGGAAGATGCGTTACTAAGTAGCTTTGTAATTAATTTGTATTAAACTAAGTGCAAAAAGTAAATTCAACGATTTGGTTGTCTGATTTGAATAACAAAAAGAACTAAAACAATTCAACGATTGTTAACTGAATTAATAAAGAGAACGCTCCCTCCCGATTTCAGGTTTCCAATGTTGATAATGTTAACGTTTACTTTTGGGATGAACTACAAAGATATAGTTCGTAAAAGTGAGTTTGATTGTGATAAAAGAGGACTAAGTACTTGGATTGTAAAAACTCAAGGTTGTCACTCGATAATCAATTTTATATAGTTAACCCTAATTCCCTTCCAATAAATCCCGATTGCCTATAGCACCAAGAACTGATTGTTAAGAACACGAATTATACTATACTAAAAATTACTAATCAAATTCACAATCACCATAGCAATACAATCATAAGATCAAATTACTGTCCCACAAATAACATAAATGATTCACAAGTATTCAATTGAAACCTTACAATTCGGGAGAGAACATAAAGAGAACTAGCCACACATAGTTTGATTCATCATCACATCAATTAGGGTAATCATACGAATCACAAACCCAAACTAATGATTACAATAACCAAAGTATCGTTGTTGTACTCCCAAAATCGTCCCTTAGGTGTTCTTGATTTAAAAGTATGTGAAAAGACCAACAAAAATGACATAAAACAAAGAAGAATCGTCGGTTACAACTGCCGGAATGTGGCCCACGGTGTGGGTGACAATGCCCGCCACGATACGGTAGCTTCTGCTCCATTTGATAATGGACTGTGGCCCATGGTCTGTACTGTGGGCCACGTTGGACTTCAGCCAAAAAGTCCATGTTTCACTTGTTTTGACCTTCTTGACTTCCCATTTCCTTTGGTTTCTTCATTATACATCATAATGACTCCGGAACTTCCTTTTAGTCTGCAATTAACCACAAAAAAGTAGTTATCCAATTTCCATGAAGTTAACACTTAATGCATATCATTTTATATCAATTAAACACACTTATGGGTCATCCTTCGATGCACCCGTTATGGACCTCTAAGCCAAGATAGAAGTTCTGTGAAAAAGAGTAATGATGCTGATAAACCTTCATGCAGTAAATCGTTTGCTTCGGGATCACAAGCCTTGCTTTGTGCTGCTGATGGAACTGATTGGACACAAAGGTTATTGTGCAACGATAATCAAGCAAACTCGGCTATGATCGAATTGAATGAAAGTTTTCAAGATGCAAGTGGGAATGAGTTATCTTCTGACTACGACACTGAGTCTAATTCTGATGACTCATGTCAAATGCAGCCAACCACGTTTGCATGTATGGCCAAAATCGACGAGGTTAGTCCTTCTGCTTCTGATTCTGTTAATCTATCTGCAAATGTGCCTTGTGTTGATTGTGAGAACGTTAAGCCTAAGTTAGATTCGTTGAAAGAAAATAATGATCGTTTAGTGAAAGAAATTTCTTCTCTCAAGGATACTTATTGACAATCATTAGAATCTCAAATGAGTTATAGAGAGAAAATTGATGCATTGTCTATTAGTAACCATGATCTCAAAGCTGAATTATCATTTAAAATGACAATTAATGATCAGAAATTTCAAGAAATCTTGAAACATCGATCTAAGATAATCTAACTTGAGAATGAAGTTCTTGAGTTGAAGAATAAATTGGGCAAATTTAGAAATTCATCAATTTTGCTAAATGAGATAATTGAAGTTACTGGTAACCAAAAAGATTCTAAAAAGGGTGTAAGTTTTGTTGAAGTACGACCACCTTTTCATAATGATTATACTGCAAATCCTTTTGCTGGAAAAGAAGATGTTGTTAATGAACCTATTATTCAACAAAAACCTAAACTGGTAAAACCTGATAATGTTAAAGCCCAATCATCAACTCAAAAACATCATGTTGAAAGCAATAAAGTGTTTGTTGAGAATGTTGAGAAAGTTATTATTGAGGATGTGTTTGAACATGAAATGATACAAAAAGACCAGAACATTCCACATTCGAATCACATTCTATATGAACCTTATGAATTTGAGGAGGTGGTGTATGGTTCAACCGCATCTTAGATGAAAAAGGAGAACATAGTTAAACCAGTAAAGGCTTAGAAATCAAAAAAGCCTAAAGTCTCTGATGAGGATTTGATGCGTTTTATCAATCCTGTTGCATCTAAGCCATCAACTGGTCGTGTTTTTAAGCTTAAAGGAATAAGAAAAATGTTCACCGAGAAAGACATTCCAGTTAACTTGATCTAGCCCGAATTGATTGAAAGTGTCTTTCATAATGAAACTTCTAAGTTACAATACCTTGAAAACAAGTTTGTGAATTCCAAGACATCAAAAATGGTAGATCCTTTGATAAAAGCTAAAAATTTGTTAAAATCTGCTAAAAATGTTCAATTTGTGAAATCAAATGGAACTGACACTCTACAAAACTTTTCAAATTGTTCAAATCTGGATTTCTACATGAAAAGGAAATCTGTGATGTTTGATGACTTGGACAAAGGTCCCATTGCTGGTGTTTATCATCAACCTTCGGTTACTCATGGTTATGCTAAATCATCACATGAACGTGTTGACATGAGAACGTGTTTAATCTGTGGTGAACATGGTCACATAGTCAAAAACTGTGGTCTGAAAAAATCCCAAAATCTTCATCCAGTTATCAAGGAACAATCCAAAACCGTTCCTGTGATTAAGGAGATTTTGAGAAGACCAGTGTCTTTTGATGATGAAACTCACATTATGTTTTCTGATGTGAATCCTCGTAAGGTGGTTGATATACATCTATTTATACATCTCAAATCCCTTGTAAAGTTTTGTATATTTAAGGTTTTGAGTTCGGTTTAGTTCGTGTTTGTTCATCTTTTGTTAAATTAGGTTTTGAGTCAAGTTTATTATATATTTATCATGTTTTAAACCTTTTGGTGTCTTGCATATTAAACCCTAATTCTTTCTATCACTTCATGTGAAGTTTAAGTTCGTTTTTGCTCATCAATGGTTACATGATTAGTTCACTTATTGTTTTGATTTGTTTCCTCATAGATTTATGGCTTGAAAAGTAAGATGAACAAGTTCTAGAAGGTTCCTATCATTGCTTGGAGTTCAAGGAAGATATTACACAAGGTTTAAAAAGTTCTAGCATGATTGAGCAATAAAATAAAAAGGGAAATTCATAGCCCCTCCCCATGCACGCCGCGCCACGCGGCTAGGGAGGGCTAGCCTGGTCGCGCGGCGCCTCTAGCAGTCTGGTCCATCAAACTTCGCAAATAAGCCTAGCCATGCACTATATAAACATATTTTTCCAACCCTAGCCGTTTTTATCAACTATTCAAGCCGAATTTCATAGAGAGAAAGCAAATACTAAAGGTTTTTGAAGCTAGGAATCAAAGAGGATCAAGAAGTATTTCTACGAGGTGTTAAAAGATCAATCACCAAGGGTTTTATTGCTCTAACTTTCATTCCTTGTTCACTTTTTCTATCATGTCTTTCTTCTTTGTTTTTAATATTTGTTTGGGATTATTTTTAAGAATGATTCTAGGCTAGACTTCATGTCTACCTAGGTTTGATGAACATGTATTGACTTGATTCTTGCTTTGGATGATTGTTTTGATTATGGTTTCGTTATATTAATAGTAAAGACTTGTTATTACTTTAATGATGCATATGAGTGTTTATTATCTTGATTGATTGTTAACTATTGCTTCACATAGATCTTTTATCTCTTGATTTTGTTCTTTAGATTCAAGGATTATGTTTAATCATTACTTGGTGTTTTGATTATTGTGATTGAATAGGCCTATTAGATCATATAAGCTTGTTGATAGTTGATTTGGTTTATAATGTTCTGCTGATTTCAATAGCTGTAAGGTGAGGAGTTGTTCATGTATCTTGGTCAATTACATACTAAGTTAGGTTTTTCGTGACAATATTCTTGCTTGGTTATTATGTTGATCCTTGTTCATGATGTCATGTTTTAGCTTATCAAGTTATATTGGGTTTAGTGTTTCGTGAGATTGTTTGTTTTAGATACTATTAATTAACCCTAATTGATGATTGTGAGGAAATCAATCCAACTGATTGCTTAATAATCTAATAGTTATTCTTTAGGATTTTACTTGATGAGATCGAGGGTCCTCTAGGGTTTGTTAGATGAATATGTTCAGAAATCAGTTTTCATAATATGTTGGCTGTCCATTGCTTGATGATTATTGATGCATGAGATTCTTACCTAGGTAGATTCCTTCTCTTATTGGTTTCAATCTTGTGTTTGATTGCTTGTTTTCTAGTTTACTTGCTAATTTACTTTCTTAGTTTAATACTAGTTTAATAAAAACCCCCGTTAATCTTATTTAATAAATAGTTGTACTTTGCAATTGAGTTTAATTAGGTTAATTAACGTAATTTATAGAGTCCTGTGGGTTCGATATTCCGGACTTACTTAGCTTTAGTACAAATGACCGGTTCACTTGTCGGTGTTTTGTGTAGTTGAGTCTTAAGTCTAGTTTTTATTACTTTTTAATTTAGTTAATATTTAATTGGCTGTTTTTAGCACATCAGTGGTTCATGTTAATGAGAATGTAAGTAATGTAAAACCCAAATTTGTTCCTACGGAACCTATTTGAAAACGTGAATAAAAATGTAGTTTAAGCTGCATACTTGCGACGAAAGTCAAAACGTCCTGTGACTTATTCACAAGCGGCTAAGCAACATTTGGATTCATTGAATGTTAAGACTTAAAGAGAAACTCAAGAGGTGCCCAATACTGAGGCCTGGGCTGCCCTTTTTGAACTGATCATTTTAGTTACATGTGCAGAGCTCATCCAAGACTATTTCTGCGGAAAACTGGATAATGGATAGTGGATGCTCTCGTCACATAACCGGAAACATCACTCTCTTAACAAATGTCAAAAGTGGTTGCATCACCTTTGAAAAATTTATTATTGTGATAAAGTTGATCACAACCTGGTGTGTCACAAATCTGTGATAAGAAACACACTACCGTATTTAATGATAAGGAGTGCATAATACTGAAACCGCGATACGTCATTCCTGAGGACATGGTAGTCATGAGATCTCCTTGATCGAATGATATTTATGTGTTGAACATGTCTTTTAAAGTATCGACTTTTGTGGAAACGTGTTTTGTTTCTAAGGAAACTGAAAAGGACACGATTCCGTGGCACAAAAGAATGAGTCATATTCATGTTAGGAAAATGAATTATTTAATGGCAAAAGGCCTGGTTGATGGTGTTTCGTTGAAACATTTTAAGTAATCTGATCACTGTATTGCTTGTAAAAGGGCAAACAAAAGAAGAAGTCACACCCATCTAAGTTATTTAATACCATTGATACTCCACTAGAACGACTTCATATGGATTTATTTGGTCATGTGGACGTGCGAGTATTGCTGGTGATTGGTATTGTCTAGTCTTCACTGATGACTATTCAAGATATTCATGGGTCTTATTTATGAGTTCAAAAGATCAAACACCCATTCTAATTCAAAATTTAATCACTAAGATCGAATCACTATACAAATTGAAAGTGAGAAGTATTCGAAGTGATAATGGTATGGAGTTTAAAAATAATGTATTGGATTTCTTTTGTGTTCAAAAGGGAATTCATCGAGAATACAGTGCTCCTTACTTACCACAATAGAATGTGGTGGCTGAAAGGAAAAATAGAACATTGATTGAAGCAGCAAGAACAATGCTTGCAAAATCTAAGCTTCCTATTCAATTTTGGAACGAGGCTGTGAATACTGCTTGCTACACGCTCGATCGTGTTTTGACTGTGAAGAAGCTTCAAAAGACAAGTTATGAACTTCTGAAAAAAAATAAGCGTAATTTAAAGTATTTGGAACCATTTGGGTGTCCTTGTACTATGTTGAAGAAAGATGCGGAAAAATTTGAAAAAAAAGTAATAGAAGGATATTTCTTAGGTTAGGTTATGCATAACCTAAGAAACGTGTATTTAACTTTATCCGGGCTGTGTAGAGGAGTGGTACCATGTTGATTGTCAACGGTATACCACACCTTCCCAAGGTAAATGACCTGATTGGATGTTCGACTATGAGAGTCTATTTATTTCGTTTTAAGTTATGTGTTTTAAGCGTAAAACACGTTAAGGTAATACATCTTATCACGTTGGGTAAGATTTGTAAGGTATAAGGTCATCGGGACAAGGGTTATTTAATTCTTTATTTATTTATTTAAGTTAACTATTTTTAAATTATATTGAAAAAGGGATATAAATAAATTAATTCATAATAAATTAATTTGTTATTTATGGATAACGAATGAGATTATTTTAATAACGGATTACTTCAATTCGTTACCATTTGATTCTCTTTCGTGACTCTGTAATGAATGACCCAATTCATCTTCTAATATATAAAAAATTAATAACGAATTAAGCACGAATTACTCATATTTCGTTATTTCTTCGTGCAAGTTATAACGAATTACTAATAAGTTGCCAGGTGTTACGAATGAGATAACGAATTGGCTAATTCGTTAATTCAAAATTAACGAATCAGCTGATTTGTTTTTTTGGGAAATGTGCCATTTCGTCTGATATAGGGAACAGTGACGAACGATTCAGTTCATTCGTCCACTATTTTTGTCCTTCGTCCTTAAAAAAACTCTTGTAAAAATTTCCCAGAAATATCGATCTTCTCAAAACCTTCTTTTGATCATCAATTTAGCTTCGTAAGGTAATGAGAATCCTAACTCAATGATTTTCGTTGAATAACATGACCATTTCAGGGGTCTATTAGTCGATTATGTATACCGGTTTAACTTATAAAACAAAAATCTTTAAAACCCAAGTTATACTCAGATTTGATCAATTTAGATATATTGGGTTAGCTATCGATGTGATTCCGAGTTGATTTATGCTTATTGCAGATCTTGATATCGTCCTACATGGTTCAATTGATTATGGAATTGCATGTTTGACTTTCAAGTTCATCCCAAGTTTGACCTTGACTTATGATTAGTCAAAATTGTAAATTATTGTTGACGATTCGTTATTTAGTAACGAATTGAAACTCATTCGTGTCCAATTCGTTACCAATGACATAACGAATCAACTCTTTCATGAAATTGATAACGAATTACTTCACATTCGTTCTTTAATTCATTATTCCTTCAAAGGTGATTCGTTATGTCTAGTTCATGTTCCTTTATTGATAACGAATTACTCAATTGTAAGGCCCCATTACCGATGCCTCACTTTTGACATTGGATTTACTCATAAACGCGGTTCCAAATATCAGAGTTAATTAAAAACTTCGCGGAATAATATAAAACATCAACCATTCGTTAAAATTATCCATAATTTTTCTTTTTAAAATATAACATAAAATATAACATTCAAAACATCATGACAATTATCAGATGCCGGCCTCTTCAATCCTGCCATGTGTCCATCTCAAACCAGCTGCCTCAATCTGTTAACCTGCGTGCATACTAAAAGTCAGCTACGCTGATTGAGTTCTAGTTAATCACATAACTTACTGTACATACACATATACGTGCCCGAAGGTACGCATTACATGCATAACCTGTACTTCATTCGTCCATACACCCTTATAGCTAACCTTACGTTATAAGGGACATTTCACCCTACATACCTCGGATATTATTAGGGTCCGGTACCCTCCATCCTCGGATATTATTAGGGTCCGGTCTTCCTTCATCCTCGGATATTATTAGGGTCAGGTCTCCCTTCATCCTCGGATATTATTAGGGTCCGGTACCCTCCATCCTCGGATATTATTAGGGTCCGGTCACCCTTTCTTCCATACCTTCATAACATACCTTTCTATATACATAATTGTAAGTTTCATACATACATACATCATTCATTCTTCATATACAACAATTTTATCATCAAACCTTTACCTGGAAGTACATGCAATATCCGAAGATCGTTCATGTACCGACAAGCAGTCAATCATACCTTTCACATAAAACATATATGGCATAAACTTATCACTTAGGATAAGTGTATTAACTAATCACATCGAGTATGCACACAGCCCCGAAAACATAACAAGGAATGGGGCTAGAAACTCACCTGAACGCGATTACGTTCACCGTTTATGGTTATTCCTTTCTTGAGTTGTGCACGACTAACTGTATATAAGTTATACGTATCAACAAACTATCACTACACATATCGTCTTTCTAGTCTAATTATAACCCTCAACGAACAGGGTTCCTGGGGCAGCGCCCCTAGCAGCGGGGTTCTAGGGGAGGCAGCCCCTAGCGGGGTCCAAGGGGCAGAGCCCCTGGCTGGGGTTAACACATTTTCAATAACTGTCTTAACACATTTTCCGTTAGGATTTTGAATAATTAATTAATTTGCTAACTTAAAAGTCCAAGGGCTTCTTTGTAATTAATTCATTCTTTTTCTAAGTCCAGGGACCATTATGTCATTCTTTCAAAGTCTAGTTCGTTATTATGCTCTTTAACGAATTGGAATTCATTCGTTAATTCTGTCCTCCATAACGAATTGGCTGTTACTTCATAACGAATTGGCCTTTATAGCAAATTGGTCCTTATAACGAATTGGACCTATAAGAAACTGGACCTTATTCGTTTGGTCTGTTTAACGAATTGAACTTCTTAGCGAATTGAACCCTAATAACGAACCAGTCCTCATAACGAATTAGACCTTATAACGAACCATTCATCATACGAATTGGTCCTCATAATGAATTAGACCTTATAACGAACTGGTCATCATACGAATTAGACTTAACGAACTGGACTTAACGAACTGGAGCAAGTTCGTTAGTCTTTCCATAACGAATCAGTTCGCGAATCAATGCTAGTTTGTTAGACCTCTGCTAACGAATTAGGGTTAGGTCAGAGAATGTCAGAACATTCTCTGACATTCCCCTTAACCTCGTACCACTTTCTGGCGCCGTCGCCGGAAAAACGCGGTTTCGCCGGAAAAACGCGGTTTCGCCAGAAAAACGAGTTTGGACTCGTTTTTCACCGTTTTTCGCCCCGTTCGATCCAGATCTGAGCTAGGGTGATCCCTAAGCTCATCGTAGGTTCGGTTTATACCCGATTCCACCCGGATCTCGTGACTTAAACGGTTTAACGGTGTCGGCTCGTCGTTTCGTGACCATGTCTAACGGATTTTAGTTAATACAACATCATACTATCATTACCTTGGGTCAGGATCGGTTCTTCTTCTATGTTTCGCTAGAGAGAGAATTAGAGAGAGAGAGAGAGAGAGAGAGAGAGAGAGAGAGAGAGAAAGCTTAAGTGTGTGTTTTGGTGGTGTATGGAATATGTGTGAAATGAATGATTAATGGGTATTTATAACTTATATAATTATGGATCATGGGCTTAAGCCCATGGTCGTTTCCACTTTCTTTCATAACCCAAGTCCATAACCCATATCCATTTATCCCAACACTAGCCTGACTCATAATGACTCGTATTTTCATTTATTAACCGAAACTAGAAAACGGGATGTTACAACAATTCGATATAACGAAATACCTAATTCGTTATAACGAATCAGAAAAACTAACGAATTATACTTAGATATATTTTGAAAAATTGAAACAAAAATTTATAAAATATATATATTATTTTTTTTTCATTTTACTAAATCTCGGGTTTTATGCATCCTCAGTGATGGCAGACGAAGTTGTTCAAGATGTCCCCGCTGTTGAGCAACAACCAGTGCAACAACAACAAGAGCCGGAACCCCCGTTGCTATCGTTTGGCAAAAAGCATAACATCTGTGCTTTTGTCGGGACAAATTTTGCTGATGAAGATCTATTTCACGAGATGATAGCCTTTAAATGCCGATCATGTATAAGCTATGCCGTCACAGCAAACCCAGAGATTCGGTTTAGTATTATTCGACCATTCTGGAATTCAGCTCGATACATTGAGGCTGAAGATCATATAGTTGCTGAGGTAAACAGGAGGCCGATTGTTATATCAACTGAGGTGATACGAAGGGTGTTGAGGTTTGGTTATAATATGGACAAACCGTGTGAATTCGATAAGGGGTTGATCCGAGGTTTATTTTGTCGTGTGTTTTATATCGGCGACCTTGAACGTTCGATGTACAACAAGGCTTACTTGTGCCCCACTTACAGTATTTATTACACATGCTTATCCACAGCCTTGGAGGTTGTAAAGGTGAATTTGACGAGTGCCGTACCATGTTGCAATTGACATTTGTCGCGTTGGTTTTGAACAAACCATTCAACTTCTCCGAGATGATCTTCTATCATCTTAAGGAAAATTGTTTAGTCAAAAATCGATGAAACAAATTCCTTATGTATCCACGGTGTATCCAGTTGATCATTCAGGACGCTACTCCTGATTTGGAGGTTGATGCATCGCTTTGCAACGACGTGCTGAAGCTTAATCATATGATTGCTGACACTTTAAAGAGAATGAAGCAGTATCGTCAGGAAACGCCGAGGACCAAACGCTTGATTGGTCACAACTTGAATTCAACGTTCGAATGTCCTTCTGATGATCGTTGGATCCATGATGATTAGGATTCCGAACGTGAAGAGGGTCCATGTGGGAACAATGGAGATGATGATGGAGATGATGGTGGAGATGGTGGTCAAGGTGGTGACCAACGACGTGTTGAGGTTGTTGTAGCTAGTTCGTCTGCTGCACAATGTAAGCGAAAGGGTAATGATCTAGCAATTGAGCAACAGCCCAAACGTCGTGTGGTTCATGGCTTTAGGGTTGAGATAGGTCAACGTGAGCCCAAGTCGTCTGATATTCAAAGCCCAGCGGTGCCGCTTACTACTAGCACTCCGGAATTCACATTGATGACAACGCTGACATCTGATCCGAGGCTTGGTTTGATTCCTCAATTTGTGTTATCTGCTATACCAACGTTGACATATAATCCAAGGCTTGGTTCCTCCAAAACGGACCATGATGCTGACACATCCCATGGATGTCTCATTCATGAGGATTAGTCGTCCTCAAGGTCCTATGCAGCCGGTACCTTAGTCTTTCTATGCTTTGCCCCCGGAAAATTAAATGAGCATGCTCTTGAGTTTGATTCATCTTTGTGAGAATCAAATGGCGGACGATCGTTAAGCTCAAGAGCATATTCTAATCAATCAAAGGCGTATGATGGGGTTTGTCTAATATTGCCAAAAGGAGACAAAGGAGCTTCGTGATATTGTCATGGCTCAGGAGGTGAAAATAAAGGAACAAGAGGATCTTATTCTTTAGATTATGTGCAAAGACGATCAAATAAAGAAACTGAAGAATGACGACGATGATCCTGACGCCTCAGGTGCTAGACACAATGAGCCGAAACAAGCTCACGGATCATCCTCTGGTGCTGGCACGAGCGACGGTGAAGGCGGTGATAGACAGATGGTGGTCTATCATGACTCGACGAACGTTCACCCAATCGAGTTGGTCAAAGCCAACACCATCCTATTCATGAATTATAAGAAGGGCATCGTGATGTGTTTTTCCAACCTTGATGATATTGAAGAAGGGTAGTTCATCGATCAGTCTTTGACACGTCAACAGATTGCTTTATTATTGGGACTGAACGATGAAGAACTCGATGCTCTGGAAGCCGAGGATGATGTAGAGGTGGTAAACCATGAGGAAGTCTTACAAGATCCGATGATTCCTCAGATGAATACGTCATTTATTTATGAAGATGAAGAAATAGAGATTGAAGATGTGACAATAGAGGAATACCCCGATCTTTATCAATGATCCAATGTTGATGAGGGTATTCCTACCTTCAATGAAGAAAATTTCAAAGCTGTTGAAGATCATATGGAAAAGATATCAAAGGGTAAAGGCAAGAAGTTTGAGTGGAATCCTGATCCGTCTATTGCTGATATTCAGGGTTGGTTCGAGTACCGGAGCAAACGGGCTCATAAAATTATTGAAGCATACATGTATGTGGATGAAGAACTGAAGCAGGATGCGATCACACGCGCTAAAGACAATTAGAAAATAACCTTTAAAGTCGTGTCAACTGTAAAAGGTGATATCGTTTCATGGCTTTATAATTCTGAGCTTAAGGTCTGTATTGTAAAATGGGAGAACGGTGTTCAGTATTATCAGAACATCATTGACGTTCTCTCATTACCGCGTTGGGATGCTCGTACCCTCGCGAATCGATCTTTCACCAACCGCGGTGGAGATCGTCGAGCATAATGGTTTCATCAACATTTGCTCTCCGAGGTAAGCCGCGGGCTTAAATTCTTTAAGCGCCAGATTCCGATCCGTAAACGTATTGACGAGATTGATCCACGACGGGATGGAGGAAGCTCGTGCTTAAGGTAGAACCACTGAAAACGATGAAGTATGTATCGATGAAGACATTTCCGCAAGGTCTTCACCTAACGTTTAACCGTTGATACTACAACAATCGTACCGGTGAGGCCGTCATTATTCTTGAGAAAGGTTTGAAGACTAATTTTATTTAAGTTATTAGCCCAATGTGGCTCGTTAACTTTTCAGAAACAGACAATGACGTGCTGTTGGTGAACAAGATCTTGATAGAGCGCCAGGAAGACTAAAACCGAGTTATGTAGTTCCAGCATGTCATACGTGTATGTCACGAGTTTGGGATTCATAGTTGTCGCGATTGGCAATCAAAGCGCTTCAAGTTAATTAAAGACAAATAGCTCAAGACGAGGGGGTGTTTGTTAGTACACGGTTTTATCATGTCGAGTCTTTGTAATTATCGTTTGTAATTTATTAATATTTTAATGTTAAGGGCATTTATGTAATTTATGTTAGTTATTTAATGTAAAGGCTAATTTGTTAAGGTTGTTTAACGAATTAGCGAGTTCATTTAATGTAAAGCCCATTCGTTAAGGATGTTTAAGGAATGGATTGTTAGTTCGTTATGTATGTTCCCATTCGTCATGGAATGTTGACGAATGGGGGCATAACGAATCAAAGATTCGTAATGCTTTCCTTTTGAGTCATGTAAGTTAACAAATTGGGTCCATTTCGTTACGGGATGTGTAACGAATTGGTATCTATCGTTTATATATAGGGTGTTCGTACCCTTGATAATTTAAGCTTTGAGTTAACAGTAACGAATCTCTATCCAAATACTCTCTCGCTCAATTCTTCACTAATCTATTACTAATACACATAATATAACTAATATTTTACATATATTGATAATCAATTAATAGCATATCATAAACTAGATCCGTTTAAGGTATTAGATCTAATTCGTTTAATCGAAATAGATTAGATCTGAGGTATTCTCAAGTTCTATACAAAAACTTTAGAAGTTCAGTACCAAAAGGTTTAGAAGTTCAAGCTAAATTCCCACCCTTATACGTTCAAGGTTAAACTTTTAAACGTTCGGGAAAAATAACTTAAAAGTTCAGGCATAACTTTTAAACGTTCAAGCCAAATTCTCATCCTTAAACGTTCAGCCTTAAACCTTTAAACATTCAGGCTTAAAACTTTAAATGTTCAGTTAAAACCCATCACTCAAAACTCAAAATTGATCAATTGAAGTTTCAAATTGATAATTAATTGGATCAGTTTCAAAGTTTAATTGATCAATTAGTTCAACAATTTCAATTTCAATTTGTCAGTTTGATCAACTGACCTGTCAACAAGTCATGACGGAGGAAGATGGTGTTCACAACGGTATCGTCGATGGTCACGACAGTGAATGCAATCGTGAGATGGTGATAAATTGATGAACGGTGATGGTGAAGGTGGACGGAATCTATGAGAGCAGTATATCAGAGTTGATGAAATTACAATATTGCCACCACGTGTTTTTTGAAATCAACGGTGTAAGAATTTGCACACGTAATGTACGATTAGGGATTATTGTATTGGATCCTTTATATATATTATTGTATGGGATGGTTCAGGAGATAAACCATATTAGTGGGAGAAGTGTGAAAAATCAATCTTAGTTATTGATTACATGTAATCTACGGTGCATAATAGAAATGGGAGTTTTGTAATAATAAAGAGCTTGTTATAACTAAATTTTATATGAAATGGGTAAAATCGTCTAACTTGTGTAACCAAAAAAGGAAACATAATAATCAATTCCCAATTTTGTTTCCTTAATTAGTTTTGAAGACCTCACACATCGATTTCATTAATCTTTAATTTTTATGAGATGGTATGTTTCAAAATATTTTCAATCATTATGAGATGCTCTAATTTGAGATTATTTTTAAATCAAACCCTCAAATAATCTGTAACATTATATTACAATATTACATGCCAACACCTGAATTTTTGTGATAGTATCGAACATAAAAGTATTAAATTTCACTTATTGGGTTTTTTATTAGTTCAATTGAATATATACCGTTGTCTGTATATTATTTCACATACTCTTACGCTCAACTACACAGGATGAATTTTAAATTAGGGCTAATAGCGTTTTATTATTATTATTATTATTTGGGTGTAGTTCTGTGGTTATTAAAATTATCTGGTCTTAGTAATAGTTATAATATATATTAGTTTTATTTGTAGTGTTTAAAGATTCTGAATGTTTTAAGCTTACAAATTCTAGGAGAAGGGAATTTTATAAAATTCATATTTGCCTACATTTAAATAATGCTTTTAAAGGTTTTTAACATTTATGTAGGAAGTATAATACCAGTGTAGGATACATTGATAAAGGGTATACAACATATGATCTACCAATTATATTATGTAGGCTATATAAGTCATGTATTACTGATTCTGGAGAGCATATACTAGTTGTGTAGGTATAGTTTCATTAGCCGTATTTTGATTACTAACAGTGTGTATGAGTTGCTCTTTGTGTAGGATAAATACTTTGTTGTGTAGGTATAGTATATGAAACTCTGAATAAGCTATTTGTATTTGTGTAGGAATATTATTGTTGTGTAGGTATTAACTATGAAATGTGTGTAGTGAATTTTTATGTGTAGGAAATATCATTTGTTGTGTAGGATGCCATGTTTATAATTATAATATTTGTTTAATTTATTGGATGTGTATGTTGTTGTGTAAGATGTGATGTTTAAGCATATGAAGAACATCATGCTTGTTGTGGAGGACATACATGGAGGATTTACTTGGATTATAAGTTGAGATTAAAGTTTAGAAGATGACTCAACGTAATAAATACAACTCAATTTACGGACAAAATACGCAACAAATATTACGCAATTGAACATTATGGTTTTCTAAGTTTGGAATAGAATTTTGGTTTATCAACGGGGACATCTATAAAGACAATATACTTTTATGATACTTAAAATTTGTTAAGTGTTAATGAATTGTTTATGGATTTCAAATTATTTTGAAGTATTGATTTATCTTGAATTTTTTTTAATTTGATGTATTGTCATATGTACTGATGTTTGATAAAAAAAATGAACAAAATTAAGTGAACTTGAAAATATATATAATCCAAATATTTATAATTAATTGAAACATCTATGCTTTCAACCTAAAATCTATTACTTAATTATTTGATCCAATTATAAAAAGTAAAATGTTGAGATAATCAATCATTTTCATTTTGGTTTTCTAAATTTTCGAAAAAAAATGGGTACATATTTAATTGATGGGGGTTGTTTAGTATAATATATATATTTTTAAATTAAATTAACATATATATAAATTAATTAAAGGATAAAATTGAAACTTCCAAAAAAACTAATACTTACTATATATAATAATTTAAACTTTTACCATTGCGTCCTTTGATTTAATTAAAAGAAAATTGCAAGAGAAATAATTTGTTTCGTCGGAATGACTTTTCGCATTAAAATGATTTCTCTTTTTAACTTTTATATATATATATATATATATAACAAAAAAGTCATTGTAATATTACTTTTGGCTGTTGATGAAATGAACTTTATGATTATCTAGAATTTAAAGAAAGAGCTAATAGCCTGTAGTAAAAGATATGAATAAAAAAAATGGTTTTACATAAACAAAAAGTATTGGTCGGTTTTAATTAATACTTAAGTGGCTTAATTATGTTTCTTCTTTATCAAGTAATTTACCCTAGTTATCAGTCTATAAATGTCCTTGTTGTAATTGTATTATTGGTCAGAAAACCAAATCATAGTTTCACTCGTGGATGTACTCATGTAAGTCACACTAACAGAACCACATTATATTGTCACAATAATTTTATTTGGAAGGTAACTTTTTTTTCTATTTTATTTTTACTTCTCATAGTGCTTCAATTTATCTTTCCTTATATGTTATCTGGATTAAAAATAAAAGGATTTTATATGTTATCTGGATTAAAAATAAAAGGATTTTATATGTTATCTGGATTAAAAATAAAAGGATTCAATGACACTTTTGTGAAAGAATATCACTTTTGTGTATATTCAAATAAAAATCACTGATGATTGAAAATGGATATAGAATATAGAATAGCACGATCTGCATTGACCTTGACTCCAACGTAAACTTTTAATTCAGTCTTGACTTCATATTTTGAATCATTTATTAAACCTACTGTCTAAGATATCAGGTCCCTTTAATAATAATAATAATAATAATAATAAATCTTAAATACATATTAACGAAACCATCCTAAATTCTCTTAAGTCGCCATATTGTTTTAACTGTAAATGAAGTCTTCTCATGCATTTGACCTGAATTCACGGGTATGGGTCTCACCAAACCCAGATAACCCTTAAATATAACATCTCATTATATTAAAACTTAATCTAATCAAATATCTTATAAGAAAAACCTATAAAGTAGGGATATACTGAAATTAATATATATTTTTCTAAAGATATTATTTATAATTAAGAAATAATTTTATAGTAAAAAAAATGTAAGGCCCAGATCCCGGTGCCCTATTTTGGTGTTGGATTTACTCATAAACACAGTTCTAAATATCATAGTTAATTATAACTTCCGCAAAAATAAAAATAAGTTAACCATTCATTACAAAACATTGGTGTTGGATTTACTCATAAACACAGTTCTAAATATCAAGTTAATTATAACTTCCGCAAAAATAAAAATAAGTTAACCATTCATTACAAAACATTTGTTTCTTGTCTTTAAAACATAACATAAAACATCATAAATAAAAATCATGCATGACAGTTCCTCTTCAGATGTCAGCCGCTTCAGTTCATGTCATATGTCTCCCTCAAGCCAACTGCTTTAATCTATTCACTTGCGTGCATATTAAAAGTCAGCTACGCTGAGTGAGTTCTAGTTAATCAGATTTCATACCTTGCATACACATATACGTGCCCAAAGGTACGTATTACATACTTAACCTGTTCATCATTCTTCCACATATATACATACTTTCATTCCTTTGTTTTTTCTTTAACATACACTGTACATACATAGCACCCTCTCAGCAGTTCTTGCATGGCTTCCTGCAGATCCTTCAGGATGCAGGTTCTTCTCTACTGCAGCTACAACTTGAGAAATGGCGGCATGAACAGTAGGATCAAGTTGATACCCCTCATTGTTGCTTGGTCCTGGCAGAGTGTCACTCCTTTCCTCTCTTGCGTCAGTAACTGGTTCTACAGAAGGTTTTCGGACCGTACGTGGCCTACCACGACGTCCCGTCCCACTTCCTTTTCCAGAAACTCTCCTAGCTCCAGCCATTCGTATTCTATAAGGAATCACAAACGTCGTCACTTAAGGAAATATTTAGTACAAGGATAGTAAGGCTAACAGGTAATAAGAGTGGCCAGCTGTGATTAGCTGATCTTGTTACTCTCCGTGTTCTATACACCTCCCTCGTGAGTCCACTTGTGCTTGGTTCTACTTCTAAACAATTAATCAATCAATCAAACAATTAATTAATCATATCCCTAGCAATTAAGCTAACTTCCTTACACATTCTTACATTACACATGAAATTAATCACATACCTTACCTTTACTTAGCTTGCTGGGTGACATATGGCTTTCTTGAACTGGCATCTTCTTTCATTTCTTACTTAATTCCCATTCTCTGTTCGAGTCTAAGCTAGGATGCTTAATTCTCTTGAACTTATGCTCTGATACCAACTTGTAATGCCCCGGTCCCGGTGCCCTACTTTGGTGTGGATTTACTTATAAACACAGTTCTAAATATCAGAGTTAATTAAAACTTTCATGGAAATAAATAAGTTAACCATTCATTACAAAACATTCGTATCTTGTGCTTAAAACATAACATAAAACATCATAAATAAACATCATGATAGTTCCTCTTCAGATGCCAGCCGCTTCAGTTCACGCCACGTGGCTCCCTCAAGCCAACTGCTTTAATCTATTCACCTACGTGCTTACTAAAAGTCAGCTACGCTGAGTGAATTCTAGTTAATCAGATAGCATACCTTACATACATATATACGCGCCCGAAGGTACGTATTACATACTTAACATGTTCATCATTCTTCTACATATATACATACTTTTATTCCTTAGTACTTTCTTTCTTAACATACACAGTACATTCATAACCATCCTTACATTGTGAAGAGCATTTCGCCCCACATACCTCAGATATTGTTAGGGTCTTGTACCCTCCATCCGCAGATATTGTTAGGTTCCGGTACCCTCTATCCTCGGATATTATTAAGGTCCGGTACCCTTCCTTCCTTGCAACCATACCATCATACATTCATTACATTACTTTAATACTTATGTATTTCCTAAAACATTCATAGATCATTAATAACACATTCACGTATCATACATACATCAATTATAACACATTCACATATCATACACTTACCACTTAAGGTAAGTGTATTAACAAATCACATCGAGTATGCACACATGTCACACCCCAACCTACGACGGAATGTCGGGGCTTAACTGATTGCACAATAGCCTATAGGACACTATTAATAAGATAGTGACAATAACTAATTATTAAATTTCAAAATAATCAAGCACATCCCAAGTTTTAATAATCATTATCCAAATAAACCATAACTAAAAACAAATAAATTTCTAGATAAACGTTCGTTGATATTCTTAAGGTATCAAATCTACTTGCTTCAACTTCTTTCATCCGATATATGTACCTGCAACATACGTAAAAAAATATATTTTGTCAACACAACGGTTGGCGAGCAAACACGAGTTTTCTTGATATATACAATAGTAAATCACAATTCAATACGGATGCGGTAACTACAACTATTAATTGAAATAATAACAAATAAAATCCGTTCATCATGACACTAAGTCAAACTACTAGGATGGGTGTATGATCATTCCAATGAGGATGAGGATGAGGATGAGGTTCACCATAACAATAAATAAACACCTTGAAAAACAAGCATATAACAATTAACGAGCAATTACACGTAAACGCATTAATATGAATTGTGGTTGAGGACTCGTTAAACTAAATATTATAATTTGCAGTACGCATGCTACCCCCAAAACAAAACGGAAAAAAGGGTATGAATTACTCACCTTATAAGATAGATCTTAGCAAGAAAATGATTTAAACGAGTTGGTTAGTTCCACATAGATTTCCGACTATTTTGCCTATAATTAAATTTATAAACATATAAATAATCTAACGAGTATAAATGAGTAAAGAATTACAACATAACGGATTTGGGATCGATAGGGTTTTAAGAAAAAAAATGTAATTAAAATATTATTACTCTTAATTATTAATATTAACATTTTTGTTATTAATAATAGGTTTTTTAAAGTGTTTAAGAGCAAAAATAAATAAATAAAATACAAAACCATGCCTGGGGGGATTTGAACTAGCGCCCCAGGCCGGTTCACGGCTTTAACAGACACATGCTGGTCATCAGGTGATATAATGCTAAATATTTATGTTTCCCGTGTATATTTTATTTAATATTTTAATTGTTTTTGTTCGTTTTTAGTCAAGATTTGTATACTACTAACATTTTTATGTTTTGTAGGTTCCGGGATTTGATCGTGATAAAAAAGGACGAAAAATGAGTTAAAGAGAGTCAAAACGGAGATCCGGAACGCCTCAGGAAGGAGCCAGAACAGAGAACCGGTCAGACCGGGGAGGCCAAAGCCAGTCGCGCCTCGCGATCGGGGAGGCCAAAGCCCATCGCGCAATGCCTAGGGTGATTTTGAGTTTCTTGGAGCATACTTTTGAGTCTTGTGGTAATTTTGAAGGCACGAGAACAGCCGGTGAAGAGCTTTACGTTCAAGATCGAAGACTACGGGTTTTATCGCCTTTAATATTTCGTTTCTCATTCATTCACCATGTTTTCAGCTTTATTTGTTTTGTTTGATTTATATTATATGATGCTAGGCTAAACCTCATAAACTACCTAGGTCGTGATGAACCTTTGTTCGGTTTGATTTTGATTGGGATTTCTTTTCGTTATGGATTTTATGTTCTAAGTAAAGTGTTGATTTTGAATTAATTGATGCGTATGATTGCTTGGTTTTATTTACTTGGATTTATTGTTTCACATTACCCTTGATGATTGTTTCATAGGATAGGGTTTTGTTAGGTCTCTTAATGTGTGTTCTTGACTAGTTTATGATTGATATGCGTTAAGATCATAGAAACAACAAAACTAATTAAATAGATAAAAGTGAGCTGCTAGCCTAGAAAGCTGTAAGGTGATAGGTTATTGATAGATATTTGTTGGTCAGGATTGCTAGATTTAGTTCTTCGTAAGGAGTCCGTCTAGGTTTGATTGTTAGCTTAGTCTATTAAGTCAATTGAGTCTGCTTCGGTATCTTTGATTTCCGCGCTGTAAGGTAGGATTTCGTCATAAAGATACTTAGACATAAATTATTAAATAACCGTAAGAAAGTTTAATTCATAAAACTGGTGAATCTTAAAACATGTTAGAAATCCATAGGTGTCTTTTTGAAAGTCAAGGGTCCTGTTCGGGTTTTCTGTCAAGGGTCTATTTTACGATCCTTGTTCCATACCTTAAGTTTCCCATTTGATTGATTGCCGTAACATTGAGGATTCTAGCCTAGGTAGTTATTTTCATCATCTGAGTTAATCTAAGTGTTTTAATAGTTTATTATATTTTATTTAATTAGGTTTAAGTTTATAATTTTTAATTAATTAGGTTTTAAGTAATGATAATGTTTTATTATATTTTAATCAACTAGGGTTAGGTTTAGTTAATTAATAATTCATTTAAAAACCCCCTTCAAACATTATTATTAAATAGTCATGTCTTGTAGTTGAGTCTGATTTGCTAGTTTCGTAATTTAAAGAGTCTCCTGGGTTCGATATCCGGACTTACTTAGCTGTACTATAGTCGACCGGTACACTTGCTGGTTAGTAGTTTAAGTTATGTTTAAGAGTCTAGAATTATTACTTAGTGTCTAGATTAGCTTATATTTTGTTAATAATTATTTAACTGCTTTTAGCACTTCAAGTTTTTGGCGTCGTTGGCGTGGACTCTTGGTGATTGCGTTTTTAGCTCTGATTGAACTTACTTGCTATATACGTGCTATTGTGTTTTTGCTTTTGAGTTTTTAGGGTTTCAGTTAATTAGATTTTTACGTGTTTATTTTTTCTTTGAGTCGTAGGTGTCTAATTGTCTGTGTCTTTTGCTTGTTTAGATTCTTGTAATTATGTGTGAAATTTATAATGGACTTCACTTTACCATTAAATGTCCATACTATAGTAACCTTAATTGTGATACGTGTGGTGATCCTTATTTACACTATGATTGTCCATACAAGGGTTCTCGCTTTATTTGTTATAGATGCGTTGGTTGTCATATGACTCGTGCATGTCCATATAATCGTACTAACCCTTGTGTGCAGCAACAGTCTTTTCATTCACAGGGGTCCGCGTAATATTTTTATAACGAACCGGATCGGGGATATCAATACAAACATGGTCAAAATTATGGTCAACATTCCGAGAGCAACCCCAACAGGGGTGACAAGGCGTATTTGAATAAGATCGAGGAGTTGTTGGCCCGACCATTGGAGAAAGATGCCCAATACCAACAAACATTAGCTGAACATGATGCTATACTAAGAAATCAAATATCTGTTTTTGCAGGTCTCTAAGATGCAGTTAATGAAATCTCCAGAAAACTGACAAAGATGGAAGAAGGGCCAAAGCAGATCTCCCATTGCGTGTACGAGTCAGATAGCGAATTTATTCGAGAAACCGAAGAGGAGAGTGTGCAGCTGGAGGAGCAACCGACACCTGGTTATAAGTATGACGCGGAAGACAACTATTTGGGATACATGAATCGGTTGGGCGAGTTTTTCCCGATGTTTCCAAAAGAAGGGAAAGATCCAATCATGGAATATGTAGATGAAGAAGAGGAGCTCATCCCGGATACAGAGACACAAGTGGAAAATAAAGTCCCACCTCAGGCCACACAGGTATGCGTTGTTGATTTTGCAGGTTGTTACAGTGACTCTGATGATGAAATAAATGAAGAAGAGTGGGCTGCTTATCAGAGGTCGTTAGTAAAGAAAGTAGAGATAGATGATGACGTGGATTTGGGAGAGTCACTCGAGCTAATGTTTGGTGTTGAGGATATGATTAAGGTTGATAATGAGCTTAATGAGGAAGATGAATTCCTGAATCTGGAGTTGGATGGATTGTCAGATTATGACGGGGGAGACACATTCGACGTTAATGAGGATGTTGCGTTTTTCGTGGCCCTACTTGTAGAGGACAGTGTAGATGAGGATGTGATGTTAGAGGAAGAACACTATTTCCGGCCCGTGGACTGTGTTTTGAATGCTTATCGGGAATTAAATCCACGAGAGAAGGTCGAGAATGAGAAATTACCTGAAAACCGAACTTGCGTATATTTTAGGAGATGGTCAACGGGAGTGAAAAAGAAATTAAATGTCAAACACGACCAGTCTTCTCATACTTACAACGCATTCGGCTCTTGCCAGGTAAGTTTAAATATAGGTGGTCTGACCCGTTACTGATTTTTAATTCTAATTTAATATTTTTGCGGTTCCATCATTGATCTATTACCTATTTGATAAATTCCGGGTGGAACTAAACGGGTTAGATAGGGTCCAGATAAGGAGAAACCTCCTGGTTAAGTTCAAGTGTGGGGAGGTTTCACGAGTTTTGTACAAGTCATCGAGTCACTAACGTAGTTTTTGTAGTTTGTCTTTGTTTTTTGTGTTTTTAAGTTTTGCTAGTTTGAAGAAAGATTGAGCTAGAGACGATCCCCAAGTAAGAATTTAATGAAAAAGACAAGTGTGGGGATGGAGCAGCTGAGACGTATACTTTATATTTATTTATTTTCTCCTGATTATTATATCTTTTGTCTAAGTACTTTCATTGCATAATATCTTTAAGTTTAATAAGATATATTATTTGATATTGTTTGTTTTGTTTTGCCGCTTACGTTCGTGTGTGAGATAAGGAGTTACCATTTGCTGAGCATAGTTGGAGGGCATTCATGGAAGAAGACTTTGGCATCATATTTCATGCGCATATTACCAGGTAAGTCTTTTCCATTATCTAGCTTATTAACTTTTTATGTTGCTTTTGTTTTTATTTTTTTTAGGTTTTAGTTTTTGTAGTCCGACTTTATATTTTATTTTTGATTTTTTATTTTCTAATTTAAGTTGTCCTTATCCTTGCATTGAAGACAATGCAAAACTTAAGTGTGGGGATAGAATATATGAGTCGTTGTTTAAATTTAACTTTAAAATTAAAAAAAAAATGAAAAATGTTTTAAAAATGTCCCTTAATTCTAGTGTTTTGCGTTAAAGTGGGAGATGATGATACTTATCGGAAATCGGTTTTTCAAACTACTAATAATATGAGATAAATAAAAGAAAATGCACTTAACTTGGGATGTGTCGGTAGGCTCAGCCTTGAAAATGAAAGGGCAATTTGATAAAATGGTTAAAACGGAAATCTTTTGTGGGTAAAGCGTTTTGTCCGTGGAAGATAAGTAATGAAAGGTCGGGCCATACACAAGCCTCAATTATTGGTATGAAAAGTGGAAATATTATAAAGTTTTAAAAATTTGAATACGTTATCATATGATGCTTGGGTAGGTTTAACGTTAGAGTATGCCGTGTAGCCTGTGATATAAATCTTAAAATGCTAGTTTAGTGTTTTACACCTCATTGGCATATGGTTTTATAACCTTAAATCTTGTATTGATGGGATGCATCGGGTACGGAGACCTGGGTATTCACAATTCCTAAGTGGGGTTTTGGATATTTAAATTAAGCCAAAAAGAGCAAACCCTTATAAGTCTATAAACATGATCACAAAAGTACAAAAGTACAAATACACTACAGACTTGATCATCCACGCTGTTAGCCATGTGGGGTCCCCTTGATCGCGTCTCATTACCATTAAAAAACGGACCACAAGGGACATGCTACATGTAATCCCTACATATGAAATTTTGCATGCTCACCTATGGTGATGGTTTCGGGGTATTGCTTGATAACGAGGGTTTGTCATGTTGTGGGGAGCACTATCTATTAATTAATTGAACCTTAATCGTATCTAATGGCTGCTTGGTAGACTTTGATGCTTAAGCTTAGGTGGATAAACAATACCCTTGATCGTCTTAACTATTCATGAAAAAAAAAATTATAGAGCAACAAAAGTTTTAATTCTGCTAATTTTGAGGTTTAAGTCAATTTGGGGTGGCTTGGTCCGGTAAAAGCTGAAAATAAGCGGGTCTTAATTGTGTAAACCACTGAGTACTATTATTTTCGGATCTTATTTGTCCCGGTAAAGATTAAGGCATGGGTTTAAGTGGACAACAATATCGGTGATCGCGGTTTTTGCGTTTTTCTAGCTTTAAAAATTAACCTATATGTTTGTAAGACTGTAATTTTCCGATTCTGATCCAACCGCATCAAACTTTTTCAGGTACGAAAAAAGAGTAAGTGTGGGGATATTTGATATAATGCTAAATATTTATGTTTACCATGTATATTTTATTTAATATTTTAATTGTTTTTGTTCGTTTTTAGTCAAGATTTGTATACTACTAACATTTTTATGTTTTGTAGGTTTCGGGATTTGATTGCGATAAAAAAGGACGAAAATGAGTTAAATTGAGCATTTAGATCATAGAAACAATAAAACTAATTAAATAAATAAAAGTGAGATGCTAGCCTAGAAAGCTGTAAGGTGATAGGTTATTGATAGATCTTTGTTGGTCAGGATTGCTAGATTTAGTTCTTCGTAAGGAGTCCGTCTGGGTTTGACTGTCAGCTTAGTCTATTAAGTCAATTGACTCTGCTTCGCTATCTTTGATTTACGCGCTGTAAGGTAGGATTTCGTCATAAAGATACATAGACATAAATTATTAAATAACCGTAAGGAAGTTTAATTCATAAAACTGGTGAATCTTAAAACATGTTAGAAATCCATAGGTGTCTTCTTGAAGGTCAAGGGTCATGTTCGGGTTTTTTGTCAAGGGTCTATTTTACGATCCCAGTTCCATAACATAAGTTTCCCATTTGATTGAATGCCGTAACATTGGGGATTCTAGCCTAGGTAGTTATTTTCATCATCTGAGTTAATCTAAGTGTTTTAATAGTTTATTATATTTTATTTAATTAGGGTTAAGTTTATAATTTTTAATTAATTAGGTTTTATGTAATAGTTATGTTTTATTATATTTTAATCAATTAGGGTTAGGTTTAGTTAATTAATAATTAGTTTAAAAACCCCCTTCAAATATTATTATTAAGTAGTCATGTCTTGTAGTTGAGTCTAATTTGCTAGTTTCGTAATTTAAAGAGTCTCGTGGGTTCGATATCCGGACTTACTGATGTGTGTATAACGATGCTCTCACAACTAAGCTTTAAATTTATTAAACGAAATTCCTAAAGAAGCCACACAAAACCGGCAAGTGTACAGATCACTAATAGTATAGCACTAAGAAAGTCCGAGTGTCGATCACAAGGACACGTGAAAACGTATCTAATACTTAACCCTAAATAAGACTCACCAAAGAATAATATATTTTTTAAATTGATTTTTATATTATTAAATACGTAACCTAACTTAAATTTACTTAAAAGACTTAAATTAAGAAAACTAGACGAAACTAATTTATCAATGGGAAAAACGTCTACCTAGGCAAGAATCCTATTGAAGGTATAATAAGCTAATGGATTGTAGAATCTCACGACACCGGTTCCTAAGGATGACACAACTAAAGTTCACTCAAGAAAGCTAGATCACCTCTCGGTCTCACTAACAAACCCTACCCTACCCTTAATTGATTTTAAGAACAAAACCGGGTAACGAATTGTTAAAGTGCTCTAATGTCGACTCTCCTCTCGGTCTCACCGACACACTACCCTAATGGAGACGAATACTACGCAACCAAGGATAGAGGAACAATTTAGTTTAACTTAAACTAGGTCAACTGATCGCTTGCAAACCCAAACCCGACAAGAACCGAACCCACTCTCGCACGATCCTAATCCTAACAAGTGAAAGCTATGAGACGACCCTACTTCCTATCACCTCTCGGTCACTAAGAAGGTGCCTACCCGCTGATTTTAACTAACTAATATACCCACTTAAACCCTACGGTTGATCACTCCGCAAACAATCTCTAAACACAAAGTAAATTGTTCAAACAAGCTAAAATTAACCAAAACCGATTCAATCAATCAAAGAAAGAGGTAATTGAGTATTATTAATCAAAACACAGCCACTAAGCACAACCTAATTCAATGTTAAACCAAACTTTACATGAACAATTCAAGTCATGATCATCAACAATCCAATCTACTTACTAAAACCTAACAATAATCATCTAACCTAGATAGAACTAAAAAATTTAGCCAATCATAACTTTTGGACAGTAGCAAACACTCAATGTAAACACCATATTAATCATCAAATACATCATTAAAATCATTCAACAATCTATGATAATCAATAACAACTCAAACCCTAACTCAATTGCAAAATAAATCAACTTTAAAGTTCAAAATCAAAGAGTTATGAATACTAACAAGAACACAAGGTTTATGAATATTATACTCAATATTAGGGCTGAGTTTTGTGATGAAAATTAATCCCTAGCTGCTGTCCAAAGTCTCCTTTAGTCTTCTTTTTCTTTACTTGGTCACCCAAGATGCAAAAACGACTTTCTTTTAACCCTAGAAGCTGTCGAATGGAAGTTTTATGGCTGGTTGCTGCCGATTTAGGGATTTAGGGGCTGTTCTAGGGTTTTTTTCTTGTTAATTAACTTAATATATTATCATGTAAGGCTTTAATCTTGTGGGCTTGGGTCGGGCCTTGAGTTTTAGTCTTCAAAATTGATCAAAAAGGCCCCTAGAGTCTTCAAACTTTACTCTTTTTTCCATTAAAACTCGAAACCTACAAGTAATCAATCCAACTTTGTAAAATTAAGCAAAAACAAGCTAAAACTCTTAATAATTAAACTAATAAAGTACTTAAAACATGATAAAACGATAATGAAAGTAAGTGTGTTTTACAACACATCACTTACTTAACTGTACTAGAGTCGACCGGTACACTTTCCGGTTAGTAGTTTAAGTTAAGTTTAAGAGTCTAGAATTATTACTTAGTGTCTAGATTAGCTTATTTTTAGTTAATAATTATTTAACTACTTTTAGCACATCATCAGGCCAGCCTCTGAATTTAATTACAAGACAACAACGTAAATTAATAACCAGATTATGCTCAGAACCCCCAAATTGATATAACCCTAGTTTGATTTGAATCCCAATTGAGGATCAATTTCCCCATGTCAATGGAAATTGACTTAGAGATTTGAATCGACAATCTCCACCGGTTTCTCAACAACGTGCATGGTCTCGTCAATATGAACTTCATCGAGGGGTATATGAAGATTACCCACGGCAAGACACTTCTTTAGATTCGATACATGAAAAGTCGGAGAACATTAGAGAGTTCAGCTGGAAGATCGAGTTTGTAAGCAAATTTACTAACTCTATCAATTATCTTGAACGGACCAACGAATCAAGGTGATAACTTTCCTCTTTTACCAAAACGAACGACTCCCTTCCAAGCAGATACCTTGAGAAGGACTTGATCACCAATTTCGAACTCGAGAGGCTTTCGATGTCTATCGGCATAACTCTTTTGAAGGCTTCTTGCGGTGAGAAGATTTTGACGGATTTGAGCAATTCTATCGGATTTTTCGTGAACAATATCAGGACCGGTTATTTGAGATTCTCCAACTTCGTTCCAACATATCGGGGAACGACAGTTGCGGCCATAAAGAGCTTCGAACGGGGCCATTCCAATGCTAGAATGGAAACTATTGTTGTACGCGAATTCAATGAGTGGTAGATGTTCCTCCAAATTTCCACCAAATTCCAGTATACAAGATCTAAGCATATCCTTCAACGTCTGAATGGTTCTCTCGAATTGACCATCGGTTTTAGGATGATAAGCGGTGCTAAGATTAAATTGAGTTCCCAAGGATTTTTGAAGGGATTTCTAAAAATGCGAGATGAAATGGCCGTCGCGATTGGATATGATAGTCAAAGGTACTTCGTGAAGAAAAACGATGTTATTGACATAAAGCCTAGCAAGTTGTTTGACATAACTTTTCTCTCGAACTGGGAAGAAATGAGCGGACTTGGATAACCGATCGATGATTACCCAAATACTATCATGTTGGGTATCGGCGAAGGGCATTGGCCATGACATTCGCTTTAACAGGATGGTAGCGAATCTCACAATCATAGTCACTAAGTAACTCGGCCCATCATCGTTGTCTCATGTTGAGCCCTTTTTTTTTATCAAAAATGTGTTGAAGACTCTTATGATCGGTGTAAACAACACATTTCATACCATATAGATAGTGTCTCCACATTTTTAGAGCAAAAATAACGGCTCCAAGTTCGAGATCGTGAGTCGTATAATTCTTTTCATGGATCTTGAATTGTCTCGAAGCATACGCAATAACCTTGCCTCGTTGCATAAGAACGCAACCAAGACCTTGGTTAGAAGGATCACAAAAGACAATGAAATCTTCATTTCCCTCGAGGAGGGTTAGAATCGGAGCATTACAAAGAAGGTTCTTTAGGGTTTGAAAGGCGTCTTGTTGCTTCGACCCCCACTCATAAGGCCTACCTTTGTGAGTTAAGGCGGTGAGAGGTAAATCAAGTTTAGAGAAACTTCAGATGAAACGATGGTAATATCCCGCTAAACCAAGAAAAGATCGAACTTCGGTGGGAGAAATCGGAGTTTTCCAATTGTTAATAGCTTCAATTTTGGCGGGATCAACGTGAATACCTTTTTCTTTTACGACATAGCCCAAAAATTGAACTTCCTTCAGCCAAAATTCACACTTAGAGAACTTAGCATAAAGTTGTTCCTTTCTCAAGAGATCTAGAGTAGCATGTAAATGCTTATTGTGATCGGTTTCGGTTTTGGAATAGATCAAGATATCATCGTTGAAAACAATTACTAATTTATCCAAGTAGGGTTTGCAAACACGGTTCATGAGATCCATGACGCGGTTGCATTGGTTAGCCCAAAAGGCATAACAAAAAATTCATAA
Source organism: Bidens hawaiensis (assembly GCF_021521415.1). NCBI lineage: Eukaryota > Viridiplantae > Streptophyta > Magnoliopsida > Asterales > Asteraceae > Bidens > Bidens hawaiensis. Next base: position 3,977,242 of record NW_027491017.1, read on the forward strand.
TGCCCATATCGAGTTCAGAATGCGGTTTTGGGTATATCTTCTTCATTGACACTTAGTTGATGATAACCCGAACGGAGATCAATTTTTGAGAAACAAGCGGCTCCTTAAAGTTAGTCTAAAAGGTCATTGATACGAGGTAAAGAGTAACGGTTTTTGATGGTGAGTTTGTTGAGTTCACGGTAATCGACGCAAATACGGAAGGTTCCGTCTTTCTTTTTCACGAATAAAACCGATGCGCCCCACGGAGTTGAACTAGGACGAATAAACCCCTTTTCCGAAAGTTCTTGGAGTTGTTTAGAAAGTTCTTGCATTTTGGAGGGTGCAAGACGATAAGGTGATTTGGAAATGGGATTATCTTTGGGTACAAGATCGATATGGAACTCGACTTTTTGAGTGGGAGGAAGTCCGAAAACGTCTTCAGGAAAAATGTTAGGAAAATCACGGACGATCTGGATATCGGAAATTTTCTTCTTCTCTTCGGGTTTCTTCTCGGTTACATGAGCTAGAAAAACCACGTATTTCTTGCGTATATAACGTTGGGCTTTAAAACAAGACATGATGTTTAGTGTCGGATAAGGTCTTTCTCCATAAACGTTTAAGACTGCAACATTTGGTAGAGGAATTCGAATATTCTTCTCGAAGCATAAGATTTCGGCGCGGTGTAGGGATAACTAATCCATGCCTACTATGACATAAAAACTTCCCATCTTCATCGGTATGAGGTCAATAGAAAATCTATGTTTGTTGAGGATGAGAGTGCAATTACGGATCACAGAATCAATAACAATAGAACTACCATTAGCAACTTCTACCGAGAAAGGCTTATATAACTTAGCACGAGGCTTGGCAAGTATATACTCAAAATCCCGACTTTAACGTGGTTTTCGGTTAGAGTAGCAGCAAGAGTGATGGCAACATGAAGGTTTTGAGGGTTGCTACTCAAGACGGAGTCTTGGATTTGTATGTGCAACCCGGCTATATACTTAACAATGGCTCGGGAGAGAAGAGTGACCAAGTGAGGAACCAATAGACTTAATTCATGGAAACGGTTGTTGTAGGTGTCATTATCACCGCTTTCTTGCTTAAGTACCCAAATATCGGCTTCCAATCTTTGTATCTCGTGCATTGGGAAAATATCCGTGAGCATGATTTCCTTGAGGGCGTCCCATGATATAGCCACGACAACTTCGGCTCCACGGGAGTATTTTTCATTGTTCCACCAAGTAAGGGCTCTCTTATTGAAGACACTTAAAGCATAGGTAGTTTTCTTGCCCTCGGGACATTGGCAGTGGAGGAAAACGCTCTCCATGCGTTCAAACCATTGAAGAAGGATAATAGCATCCTTATCTCCAACAAATTGGGTGGGATTTGCAGAGGTGAATTGCTTGTAGGAACAAGCCACGGGGTTTACGGTTGCGGTGGCGGCTTTAATTGTTTGCATTTGGATCATGAGTTCGGGGAGCATGGTAGCCATTTCCTTGGCAAAGTATGAGGCCAATTTCTTCTTAGAGATCTTCTTGTTTCTTGCAGAGCGAACGTAGTGACCGGAAGACATTCTATGAGGATAAAATATGAAACTTATGAGACGAAGGAATTCATGAGGTTTTTATGAAAATAAAATATCAAGGTTGGTCATTATTTTGAGGTTGTGATTGTTGTATTTGTGGTTGAGGTAAAAATGATAAAATTGGAAAATTTTATCGGATAATTGAAACGATGAATGTAGTTATCTTTATTTAAGATAACCACTAGACTAATTAAAGTGTTGAAGTATGTGACACGTTTTCGCTTTGGCCTATAAGATCGAATACTATGTTCAGATTTGAACCCCCAGGAAAAGGAATATCATCTTCCCTTTGATTCTTGGAATCGTTTGGCCGAGGTCCGTTCATAGTATTCTCCCACTTCCAGTTACTACGAAAACACGTCACACATTCCCATACTTTAAGAAAGGGAAAATCGAGGGAATTCTTAAGGAATTTCCCAAAAAAATAAATAAATAAATAATATCTAAAGTTTAAAAAAAATAGTAATAACAATTTTGAGTATAAAGATAACCTCGGAGTTGTGTGTGTAATCAATTATTTGAAATTCTAATGGTTAGTTAACAAGCTAAAGCAATCAAATATATATAATAAAACAATTAGGGTAGCGCATAAGCACGTATGGGTCTCTAATCATGCTACTAGGTCATTTTTCTAACCACCTATATTATAGCCTTCGGCTCTGATACCAATCTGTCACATCTCAACCTACGGCGGAATTTCTGGGCATAACTGACTGCACAGTAGCTCGTAGGACACTATTAATAAGATGGTGACAATAACTAATTATTAAATTTCAAAATAATCAAGCACATCCCAAATTTCAATAATCATTATCCAAATAAACCATAACTAAAAACAAATAAATTTCAAGATAAATGTTCGTTGATATCCTCAAGGTATCAAATCTACTTGCTTCAACTTCTTTCATCCGATATATGTACCTGCAAAATACGTAATATATATATATATATATATATATATATATATATATATATATATATATATATATTGTCAACACCATGGTTGGTGAGCAAACAAAAGTTTTATTGATATATACAATAGTAAATAACAATTCAATCCGGATGCGGTAACTACAACAATTAATTGAAATAATAACAAATAAAGTCCGTTCATCATGACACTAAGTCAAGCTACTAGGATGGGTGTATGATCATACCAATGAGGATGGGGATGAGGTTCATCATAACAATAAATAAACACCTTGAAAAATAAGCATATAACAATTAACAAGCAATTACACATAAACGCATTAATATGAATTGTGGTTGAGGACTCGTTAAACTAAATATTATAATTTGCGGTACGCATGCTACCCCCAAAACAAAATGGAAAAATGGGTGTGAATTACTCACCTTATAAGGTAGATCTTAGCGAGAAAAAGATTTAAATGAGTTGGTTAGTTTCAACGGAGATTTCCGACTATTTTGCCTATAATTAAATTTATAAACATATAAATAATCTAACGAGTATAAATGAGTAAAGGATTAAAACATAACGGATTTGGGATCGATAGGGTTTTATGAAAAAAAACGTAATTAAAATATTATTACTCTTAATTATTAATTTTAACATTTTTTATTATTAATAATAGGTTTTTAAAGTGTTTAAAAGCAAAAATAAATAGATAAAATACAAAACCAGGCCTGGGGGATTCGAACTCGCGCCCCAGGCCGGTTCACGGCTTTAACTCACACATGTTGGCCATCAGGCCAACCTTTGAATTTGATTACAAGACAACAATGTAAATTAATAACCAGATTATGTTCAAAGCACCCAAATTGATATAACCCTAGTTTGATTTGAATCCCAATTGAGGATCAATTGCCCTATGTCAATAGAAATTGACTTAGGGCTTTTAATCCTTGTTTAATTCCGTTCAAGAAACATAAATAAATTACGAGAAACTGATTTGAGTTGACAATGAATGATATTTTTGAGTTTCTGTAACAACTTGGTTTCTCCATATATTATTTATTAATCGATACCTGACCCGTTTTCATTTTCGGGTAATTTAATCAATAAAATAATTAACTATTGATCGTATATTTTTCTTTATCTGTATTTATTATTTTAACTTTGGTTTATATACAATTTTCACCCTAAACTAAGTTTTACCCCAATGTGTTTCCACACTTAAACTACAGGGACTTAAATGCAAATATGCCCATATTTATTATATTATAATCAATCCCAAACCAATCTTCCTTAACCAGACCCGTTAACCCGTGTCAGAAACCATACCCGCTACCATATTGTTTTCTTGTAGCTAAATATTTGGGTATACTCTAAATTAATCTCGCAAAATCGTTAATTACGTACGTTATATCAACACCGACATTTATAGTTAGAAAAATTAGGATCTGCGAGATACGAATTTACTTATAACCTAAACTGTCTTAGTGCGTGCTTCAATATACATGACATCGTACATAATAATCCAATAAAGTGAGTCTACAGCCACCCCATGACCTCGCGAATCAAACCTCACAAGTAATTGATTTATAGCAACCTGAAACTCGACGAACAAGATCGTTTTTGGGTCGTCACTCAAGTATAGCCGTTCTCCATCAATACGAAATCAAATCTAGTAATTAATATATATTGCGAGTTCGTTTCAGTCCATAATACAATAGCCCTAACATTGATTAAGCAAACAATCAACCGTTTGATCAATTGATTTTCTAGGGTTCTTGTTCAATTAGGGGAAAAATCTTGTTTCTGATTATATTAATATTTTTGCATTTATTGACCAACTTGACACGCCAGCCCAGTGGCTGGTGTGCGTGTTAACTCGTTGAACCGGCCAGTGGCGCCGGTTCGAGCCTACCTGGACGAGGTTGTTCTTTTAATTTTGTTTCATGGTTTTTTTTTATGTTTAAAGGATAATATAAACTATTATAATTAATAACATAAGATAAACACTATTTTTTTAACTGACACCTTAAGATGGAGTTCATTGTTAACAAATCTCGTTACACATCGTGTGTATGCGTGTGTATATATATATATATACTAGTTTGATCCTCCCGTGTTACGAGAGTTTATTTAAGTTTTTGTTTATAATCGTTCTACTATTTTAGAATAATTTATTTATCTTTTAACATAGTTTTGTTATAATTATATATATATATATATATATATATATATATATATATATATATATATATATTAGTTAGTTATTACATTTTTTTAGTTTTTGGGTATTTTCAATTGAGATGTGTAGGTTATTTAGATTTTTAACGAACAAACATAAACGAACACGAGCATGTTGATTTTTTAAACAAACATGAACACAAATATTTGTCTAATGGAAATGGGGACGTTGATGTAGTTGACCATGATGGGTAGTATCGGAAGTGAACAGGTGATGGAGATGATAAACCAGCAATAGAGAACATGTAAAGGAGATCAGTTAAAGTGTTTACCAGTAAATAAGATCTTATAGCCCATTTGAGGGCTATTAGGGTTTGGTAAGACCCATAACCCATGAAAATTATTCTTTGATGATTAAGGAGTTATTTCACAAATAAATGAGATGTTCTAACCTGTTTAAAGGTTATTCGGGTTTGGTGAGACCCATGACCCGCGAAAATTATTGTTTGATTATGAAATAGTTTCACAAATAAATGAGATGTTATAACCCATTTAAAGACTATATGGGTTTGGTAAGACCCATACCCGTAATTTCGGGTTAAATGCATAAGAAACCTCCATTTATAAATCAAGCTATCTGGTGGCTTTAGAGAATCAGGGGATCAACCTGAGAGCGACACATAGGATTTCATGGTAGGCAATTATATAGATAGTTAGATATATGTATATATGTATGTATAATAAATATTTATTAATAATAAGTAAACATTATATTATGAAAACCCGAAACCATTATTTGTGCTTTCTCGTTGTTGAACGTTTTTATAAACTTGCTCATATTTATATTATATGTATATTATATTTAATAAACTTATTAAATAGATTTTCATTAAAAGATTTAAAAAAATATTTATTTATATATCACTATCTATTATAACTAAATAATTATGCATTATTAGTATGATTATTTATTTATACATTAGTATTTTATTTATTCGGATAATTATAAGTATATTTTACACCAAATATAGTTTATCTAGATTATTAGTTTATAACTTAATTATATATTTTTCATATAAAGTAAACAAGGTTAATTCTATAAATATTAAAAATAATGACTTTAATAAATAAATGTGAAACAATAATATTAATCTTTGCAATAATAATTATTATAGGAATCCATCGATCAATTAATAAACGTTCTAATCACAAACCTAACTTAATCACATCGAAATCTTAATTAATCAAATCATGTTATATCTCTTATAATTAATTTAATTTAATATTATATTATTTAACTAAGAATCCTTGACGGTATATCCCGAAGGGTTCATCTCTCTCACACCATCACTTATATTTCGTTCATCTGATCTGGTGAGTATCTCACTCCCCCTTTTAACTTATTTTTAACCGTTTTGGGGACATATGTGTTCTATTTATTTTATTACTATATATTACTCAACTTGCAACTGTTGTCAGTTGTGTTTAACAATTTATACCTTACTTGTTATGTGCTTATATGCTTAATGTGAACCGCATTCGGAGAGGTCCAACATAATCGAAGAACAGTATGATAATACGATAGTAGTAATAGCCATCGTCCAGTTTATCTGGCATCGTGCTTATCGACGGCTCATTATTTACTTGCTCATTGGTTAAATTACTTATCTCAATTGACACAGTTTGCTCTCTTATTTATTATTATATAATCATGAAAATCTGGTGTTTTACTCACTCAACCTCGTGTTGACAAATCTATTGTATTTTTAACGCATGTGCAGGTTATCGTGTGATGTGATGTTCAAACAAGTTTGGAAGAGAACTTAGGATTGCAAGATTGAGAAAGATAAACAAGACTTTTAATATTTGATATATTTGTTTGTTGACTTATTTGATTATGAGATGTTGTATCGAATATTTTGGCTTTATTTGAATTTAAATTTATAGATATTGTCACATTTAACATTTCATGATAGTACCTTGGGAGCTGTGAGCAATCAGCTCATGCCCCGGCATTTCCGCCGTAGGTTGGGGTGTGACAGTTTCGGCCAAAAACACGAACTCAATCTTGATTTTAAACAACTCTAGAATGAGATTGATATAAGGGATAAGTTAGTGTGCTATGAGGGTTGTGTGGTTTCGTTTAATTGAGTTTTTGATGTGTATATATAGCGTAACATGGACAAGTTATCCGTGGATTGATAAGATCAAAAAACTGAATCATCTAGTTGATATAACTTAAAATAAATGGTGATTCAATCGTGTATGAAATAAGATTAACGATTTGATGATATTATCTCGTGATTTCTGGCTATATTCACGCACCATAATCGGAAAGGGGAGGTACCTGCATTGACGGGATAGAAAGGAAGGAAGGTGAAGATAAATAAAAACTTACAACTAATTCCTTGTCTCTTGTCGGATGGTCATACTTGGTACAAATTAAGATATGGGTGTTGTTTGCATATGTTTGATAGTTTTGTAACATCCCGAAATTTCTAAAATAATATTAATTATATTATTTAATGTGGGTGGGAGAGTTTACTCAGGTTAGTGGAGAAATAATAAAATAAAATAGGAGTTATTATGAGTTGGGCCTGTATTGGGTTAAGTAATATGGGTAATGGACTTGGATTAGGAAGGAAGGAAGATGGACCATGGGCTTAAGCCCATGACCATCATATATAAAAAATTATTAACCCTTAATCCATTCATTGTATAAATATTCTATACACCACCCAAAACACACACTTAAGCTCTCTCTCATATTTCTCTCTTTCTCTAGCCGAAACCAAGTAGAAGAACCGATCCCGACCCGAGGTAATGATAGTATGATATTGTAGATATCCAAACCCGTTAGATCTAGTCGTGAAACGACGATCCGACACCTTAAACCGTTAAAGTCACGAGATTTGGATGGAATCGGGTATAAACCGATCAAAAGATGAGCTTAGGAATCACCCTAGCTCAGATCTGGATCGAACGGGATGAAAAGCGGTGAAAACGGTGTTGAAACAAGCGAGATCTCGCTTTTCCGGAGAGATCCCGTTTTCCCGGAAAATGCGGCGCTGGAAAGGCTGCGCCGAAACAGTGGGGTGTCAAAGAATGTCTCTGACCTAACCCTAATTCATTAGCGGGGGGCTAACGAATGGGCCTTAGTTCGTTAGCGGGGAGATGACGAATTAACCTCAATTCGTTATGTTAAATTGTTAAGGGATGAATAACGAACTAAACCCAGTTCGCTATGTCAATTCGTTAACGGAGAATAACGAACTGGCTCTAATTCATTAACCAATTTGTTATGGCAATTCGCCGAGGAAAAGTAACGAACAAGCCTTAATTCGTTTAGGCCATTCGTTAAGTGAGGGACAGATGAACCCCATTCGTTATAGGATTCATTTGTTAACCAGACCAAACGAAAGAGACCAATTCTTTATGATGACTAGTTAGTTGTATGGTCCAATTCGTTAGGAGGACTGGTTCGTTATATGGTCCAATTCATTAAGGACAGGGTAACAAACTAGGAGTTTGACAGAATGACAGAAATGGTCCCTAGACTTAGAATAACGGGTTTAATAACATAATAGCCCTTGGACTTTGATAAATTATGAAATATACCTTTAAAGGTCAACAAGTAACGAGTAACTAACCGAATAACAAATCAATGAAGTAAAACCGGCTTAGACGCTTTAGATTAATGAAGTAGATAATTAGAAGAGCTAGAGCAGTATTTAATATTGTGTTGTTAAACAATTAGTCGTGCACAGCTAAGGAAAGGAATAACAATTAATGGTGAACTCAACCGTGTTCAGGTGAGTTTCTAGCTCCACTTCCTTGTTATGTTTTCGGGGCTGTGTGCATACTCGATGTGAAGTGTGAATACACTTACCTTCAGTGGTAAGTGTATGCTATAATGTTTGCTATGATATATATATATAAATATTTGTTATGAATGGATGTCTGTCGATGCGTGAACGATCTTCGGATATTGCGCATACCAGTAATGGGAATGATCTCCAAGTGGTTATTAGTGTGTGTAAATGTTATGATGCAACTTGGTTATTATGTAAATGATGTAATGATATAAAGTGTGTTGTAGACAAGTAGAGGTAGAGTGTGATAGAAGTGGCAAGGGTCTAGTAAGGGTGTTAGTGGCATGATGATAGTACGTGGTAGGGTAAGCCTATACGTGCCTTCGTTATTAAAGTGGCATAACGCGTGTGCGTGGTAGGGTAAGCCTATACGTGTCTTCGTTATTAAGTGGCATAATGTGAGTGCGTGGGAGGGCAAGCCTCAATGTGCTTCCGTAAACAAGTGGCTAAGTGGTTAGGAGGCAGCAAGTAGTTAAGTGGTTAAGCGGTAAGGTGAGTAGGTTAGATAGTGGACGATGTGTCTTCGGATACGTATAAAATACATGTAATGGTTGTACGGTAAGTTGCTTGATTAACTAGAACTCACTCAGCGTAGCTGACTTTTAGTATGCACGCAGGTGAATATGTTTAACAAGCTAGCATGAGGAGGGCACATGGCATGGATTGAACGGCTGGCATCTGAAGATGGAAGAAATTATGTTTTAAATATGATGTTTATGCAATGGTTTTAAAGAAAAGATTAAGGGTTTTGTAACGAGTGATTGAAGTTAACGTTTCCGCGAAAAGTTTTAATTAACTCTGATTTGTAGAACTGTGTTTATGAGTAACTCCGACGCTAAAGTAGGGCTACCGGGTTCAGGGCCTTACAAGTTTAAATTAAAATAAAACAAGAAATAAAAATAATACGATGATCTTATTAAAGAAGATATCGGTTACAATAAAATAAATCATAAATCGAAAAGTTGACAATTGTCACAGTATTCCCTACTTTTTGAAATTTCGTCCCGAAATTAAGGTGAAACTGCAACAAAGAGATGAGGATATTTGGTCTTCAATTGATCTTCACGTTCCCATGAAACTATGGCCCCATGTTTAGATTCCCAACGAATTTTAACTAACGGATTTCTGCTACGTTTCGTTTCCTTATCCATGCGATCCACAGTCTCCACCGGTTTCACATGCATGGTCTTGTCAATATGAACTTCATCGAGAGGTATATGAAGATTACCCTCGGCAAGACACTTCTTTAGATTCGATACATGAAAAGTCGGGTTAACATTTAAGAGTTCAGCTGGAGAATCAAGTTTGTAAGAAACTTTACCAACTCTTTCAATTATCTTGAATGGACCAACTAATCAAGGTGATAACTTTCCTCTTTTACCAAAACGAACGACTCCCTTCCAAGGAGATGCCATGAGAAGGACTCGATCACCAATTTCGAACTCGAGAGGCTTTCGACGTCTATCGGCATAACTCTTTTGATGGCTTCTTGCGGTGAGAAGATTTTGACGGATTTGAGCAATTCTATCGGATTTTTCTTTAACAATCTCGGGACCGGTTATTTGAGATTCTCTAACTTCGTTCCAACATATCGGGGAATGACATTTGCGTCCATAAAGAGCTTCGAACGGGGCCATTCCAATGCTAAAAGGGAAACTATTGTTGTACGAGAATTCAATGAGTTGTAGATGTTCCTCCAAATTTCCACCAAATTCTAGTATACAAGATCTAAGCATATCCTCCAAATTCTGAATGGTTCTCTCAGATTAACATCGGTTTGAGAATGATAGGCGGTGCTAAGATCTAATCGAGTTCCCAAGGATTTTTGAAGGGATTTCCAAAAATGCGATACGAAACGACCATCGTGATCGGATATAATAGTTAAAGGTAATCCGTGAAGACAAATGATGTTATTCACATAAAGCTTAGCAAGTTGTTTGACATAATTTTTCTCTCGAATTGGGAAGAAATGTGTGGATTTGGTTAACCGATCGATGATTACTCAAATACTATCATGTTGGTCACGGATTGTTGGAAGTTTTGTGATGAAATCCATAGCAATGTCATCCCACTTCCAAATGGGAATCGGAGGTTTCTCGAGTAAACCGAAAGGTTTTTGATGCTCGGATTTAACCTTAGAACATGTGAGACACTTGGACACATATACCGCAATATCATTCTTCATTCCGGGCCACCAATAGTTGGAAAGAAGATCGACATACATTTTATCCGCACTGGGATGAACGGAGTATCGTGACTTGTGCGCCTCATCCAATATGAAGGTGCGAATATGGTCACGATTGGGAGTCCATAAACGATAGATGAAATAAAGCAAGCCATTTAGTTTGGTTTCTAGTTGAAGTTCAGCACCACACGACATCTCGTCATACATGTTACCTTCGATGACGGAGATGTGTTGAGCCTCATAGATGCGACAAAGAAGATCGGGTTGATTAATCACGCAATTTAGCAATACGAATTTAACATGTTCCTTACTACTAAGGGCATCGGCCATGACATTCTCTTTAGCAGGATGTTAGCGAATATCACAATCATAGTCACTAAGTAACTCGGCCCATCGTCGTTGTCTCATGTTGAGTCCTTTTATATCAAAAATGTGTTGAAGACTCTTATGATCGGTGTAAACAACACATTTCATACCATATAGATAGTGTCTCCACATTTTTAGAGAAAAAATAACGGCTCCAAGTGTGAGATCGTGAGTCATATAATTCTTTTCATGGATCATGATTTGTCTCGAAGCATACGCAATAACCTTACCTCGTTGCATAAGAACGCAACCAAGACCTTGGTTAGAAGCATCACAAATGACAATTAAATCTTCATTTCCCTCAGGGAGGGTTAGAATTGGAGCATTGCAAAGCATGTCCTTTAGGGTTTTAAAGGCTTCTTGTTGCTTCGACCCCCACTCATAAGGCCTACCTTTGTGAGTTAAGGAGGTAAGAGGTAAAGCAAGTTTAGAGAAACTTCGGATGAAACAACGATAATATCCCGCTAAACCAAGAAAAGATCGAACTTCGGTGGGAGAAGTCAGAGTTTTCCAATTCTTGACAGCTTCGATTTTGGGGGGGTCAACGTGAATACCTTTTTCGTTTACGACATAGCCCAAAAATTGAACTTCCTTCAGCCAAAATTCACACTTAGAGAACTTAGCATAAAGTTGTTCCTTTCTCAATAGATCGAGAATAGCATGTAAATTCTTCTTGTGATCGGTTTCAACTTTGAAATAGATCAAGATATCATCGTTGAACACAATTATGAATTTATACAAGTAGGGTTTGCAAACACGGTTCATGAGACCCATGAAAACCGCGGGTGCATTGGTTAGCCCAAAATGCATAACAAAAAATTAGTAATGCCCATATCGAGTTCAGAATGCGGTTTTGGGTATATCTTCTTCATTGACATGTAGTTGATGATAACCCGAACGGAGATCGATTTTTGAGAAACAAGTGGCTCCTTGAAGTTGGTCGAAAAGGTCATCGATACGAGGTAAAGAGTAATGGTTTTTGATGGTGAGTTTGTTGAGTTCACGGTAATTGACGCACATACGGAAGGTTCCATCTTTCTTTTTCACGAATAAAACCGGTGAGCCCCACGGAGATGAACTAGGACGAATAAACCCCTTGTCCGAAAGTTCTTGGAGTTGTTTAGAAATTTCTTGCATTTTGGAGGGTGCAAGACGATAAGGTGATTTGGGAACGGGATTAGATCTGGGTACAATATCAATATGGAACTCGACTTGTCGAGTGGGAGGAAGTCCGAAAACGTCTTCGGGAAAAACGTCAGGAAAATCTTGGACGATCGGGATATCGGAAATTTTCTTCTTCTCTTCGGGTTTCTTCTCTGTTACATGAGCTAGAAAAACCATGTATTTCTTGCGTAAATAACGTTGGGCTTCAAAACAAGACATGATGTTTAGTCTCGGATAAGGTCTTTCTCCATAAACGTTTAAGACTACACCATTTGGTAAAGGAATTCGGATATACTTCTCGAAGCACAAGATTTCGGCACGGTGTAGAGATAACCAATCCATGCTTCAAAACAAGACATGATGTTTAGTCTCGGATAAGGTCTTTCTCCATAAACGTTTAAGACTACACCATTTGGTAAAGGAATTCGGATATACTTCTCGAAGCACAAGATTTCAGCACGGTGTAGAGATAACCAATCCATGCCTACTACGACATCAAAACTTCCCATCTTCATCGGTATGAGGTCAATTGAAAATCTATGTTTGTTGAGGATGAGAGTGCAATTACGGATCACATAATCAATAACAATCGAACTACCATTAGCAACTTCAACCCAGAAAGGCTTAGTTAACTTAGCATGAGGCTTGGCAAGTATATACTCAAAATCAAAGGAAATGAAACTCCTATCAGCACCTGTATCAAATAAGATCGAAGCAGAATGATTATTAATTAGAAACGTACCGTTCACCACATCGTTGGAGTTTTGGGCTTGGTTCACATTGAGCATGAAAGCGCGCCCACGAGCATCTTGGGTTGTTTGAGCGGCTTGGTTCGGTGGTGGAGCTTGAATAGCGAGGACTTAAACTGATTGTATGGTTGCCATGAGTTGAGGAACTTGAGAAGCATCGAGTTGTGTGGCTTAGGGTTGGTAAGTTTGGACTTGGTAGGCTTGGGTGGTGTAGTAAGGAGCGGGTATGACTTAGGCTTGGTGAGAATAAGCAAGTTGAGGAAACGTATTGCGGAGATGATTGGGCTCTCCACAATTATAGCAAGCCCTAGGAGGAGCGTTGGGTTGAGAAAATGGCATGGTAAGGAGTTGAGATTTTTGCGGAACAAACCGTTGTGGAGCGGTTTGTCCACGTGTAACTTCACGACAAGTGTTAGCAAGATGACCATAACGGTTGTAATTGGTGCACAACCGACATGAAGAGTAAGCAGGATGATGGCGTTAGCAAGTGGTACACAACGGGTGAGGCCCGGTATAGGGTTTCTTGTTGGGATAGGCTTGTTGGGCTTGAGGTGATGGATTGGATTGGGTAAAAGCATTCTTACGGTGATCAGCCGTGCGTTTGTTCTTGTTGATAGAGTAGTGGTTAGCATCTTTATTGGTTTTCGAAGAAGATTCGGTTTTGACCTCCTTTGCGGGTTCAGTCACGGCCTTCTCGGCGGGTTTCTTGGTATTCTTCCTCGTCAAGGTCCCGACCTTAAAGTGGTTTTCGGTTAGAGTAGCAGCAAGAGTGATGGCAGCATGAAGGTTTTGAGGGTTGCTACTCAAGACGGAGTCTTGGATTTGCATGTGCAACCCGGCTATATACTTATCAATGGCTCGGGAGAGAGGAGTGACCAAGTGAGGAACCGATAGACTTAATTCATGGAAACGGTTGTTGTAGGTGTCATTATCACCGCTTTCTTGCTTAAGTACCCAAAATTTGTCTTCCAATCTTTGTATCTCATACTTTGGGCAAAACTCCGTGAGCATGATTTCCTTGAGGGCGTCCCATGACATAGCCATGGTGACTTCAGCTCCACGGGAGTATTTTTCATTGTTCCACCAAGTAAGAGCTCTCTTATCGAAAACACTAGAAGCACAGGTGGTTTTCTTGTCCTCGGGACATTGGCAGTGGAGGAAAACGCACTCCATGCATTCAAACCATTGAATAAGGATAGTAGCATCCTTATCTCCAACAAATTGGGTGGGATTAGCATAGGTGAATTGCTTGTAGGAAGAAGCCACGAGGTTTGAAGTTGCGGTGGCGGCATTAATTGTTTGCATTTGGATCATGATTTCGGGGAGCATGGTAGCCATCTCCTTGGCAAAGTATGAGGCCATTTTCTTCTTACAGTTCTTCTTGTTTCTTGCAGAGCGAACGTAGCGACCGGAAGACATTCTATGAGGACAAAATATGAAACTTATGAGACGAAGGAATTCATGAGGTTGTTATGAAAATAAAATATCAAGGTTGGTCATTATTTTGAGATTGGATTGTGGTTGTGATTGTTGTATTTGTGGTTGAGGATTTGAAGATATAAAATAAATTATAAAAATGTTAAAATTTGAAAATTTTATCGGATAATTGAAACGAGGAATGTAGTTATCTTTATTTAAGATAACCACTAGACTACTTAAATATTTGAAGAATGTGAAACGTTTTCGCTTTGGCCTATAAGATCGAATACTTTGTTCGGATTTAAACCCCCAGGAATGGAATATCATCTTCCCTTTGATTCTTGGAATCGTTTGGCCAAGGTCCGTTCATAGTATTTTCCCCCTTCCAGTTACTACGAAAACACGTCACACATTCCCATACTTTAAGAAAGGGAAAATCGAGGGAATTCTTAAGGAATTTTCCAAAAAATAAATAAATAATATCTTAAGTTTAAAAAAACAATAAAAATAATTTTGAGGATAAGGATATCCTTGGAGTTGTGTGTGTAACCAATTATTTGAAATTCTAATGTTTAGTTAACAAGCTAAGGCAATAAAATATATATAATAAAACAATCAGGGTAGCACATAAGCACCTATGGGTCTCTAATCATGCTACTAGGTCGTTTTTCTAACCACCTATCATATAGCCTTCGGCTTTGATACCAATCTGTCACACCCCAACCTACGGCGGAATGTCGGGGCGTAACTGATTGCACAGTAGCTCGTAGGAAACTATTAATAAGATAGAGACAATAACTAATTATTAAATTTCAAAATAATCAAGCACATCCCAAATTTCAACAATCATTATCCTAATAAACCATAACTAAAAACAAATAAATTTCAAGATAAATGTTCGTTGATATCCTAAAGGTAATAAATCTACTTGCTTCAACTTCTTTCATCCGCTATATGTACCTGCAACATACGTAAAAAAATATATATTTTTTGTCAACACAACGGTTGGTGAGAAAACACAAGTTTTCTTGATATATACAATACTAAATAACAATTCAATGCGGATGCGGTAACTACAACAATTAATTGTAATAATAACAAATAAAGTCCATTCATCATGACACTAAGTCAAACTACTAGGATGGGTCTATGATCATACAAATGAGGATAAGGATGAGGTTCACCATAACAATAAATAAACACCTTGACAAATAAGCATATAACAATTAACAAACAATTACACATAAACGCATTAATATGAATTGTGGTTGAGGAGTCGTTAAACTAAATATTATAATTTTCTGTACACATGCTACCCCCAAAACAAAACGTAAAATGGGGTGTGATATACTCACCTTATAAGATAGATCTTAGCGAGAAAAAAAATTAAACGAGTTGGATAGTTCCACGGAGATTTTCGACTATTTTTCCTATAATTAAATTTATAAACATATATATAATCTAACGAGTATAAATGAGTAAAGAATTAAAACATGACGGATTTGGAATTGATAGGGTTTTAAGAAAAAAAAATGTAATTAAAATATTATTACTCTTAATTGTTAGTTTTAACATTTTTTTATTATTAATACTAGGCTTTTAAAGTGTTTAAAAGCAATAATAAATAGATAAAATACAAAACCGGGCCTGGGGGGATTCGAACTCACGCCACAGGCCGGTTCACCGCTTTAACAGGCACATGCTAGCCATCAGGCCAGCCTCTGAATTTGATTACAAGAAAACAACGTAAATTAATAAACAGATAATGTTCAAAACCCCCAAATTGATATAACCCTAGTTTGATTTAAATCCCAATTGAGGATCAATTTCCCTAAGTCAATAGAAATTGACTTAGGGCTTTTAATCCTTATTTAATTCCATTCAAGAAACATAAATAAATTACCGGAAACTGATTTGAGTTGACAGTGAATGATATGTTAGGGTTTTGGCCAAAAACGCGAACTCAATCTTGATTTTAAACAACTCCTGGAATGAAATTGATATAAGGGATAGGTTAGTGCTGCTATGAGGGTTGTGTGGTTTCGTTTAATTGAGTTTTTTATGTGTATATATAGCATAACATGGACAAGTTATCCGCGGATTGATAAGATCAAAAAAATTGAATCATCTAGTTGATATAACTTACACCATGAGTAGTTATAAAGCCTTACCTCCAGGCATTATGCATCACGTGGCGCCCAGTCAGAGTTTTGGCTGTTTACAAAAATAGGATGTAGTCATAAAGCCTTACCCCCAGGCATTATGTGCCACGTGGCGCCCAGTCACTTGTACACTTTTTTTTTTTTTTTTTTATTAAAAAAATAATTAAATAACAATAATATTTTATAAAATAAATATTACATTAAAAAATAAAAAACTACTCGTCGTCTTTGTCGTCTTCATCGTCTTCGCCCTCGTCATCCTCGTCGTATTCGCCCTATTCGTCTTCATTGTCCTCACCCTCGTCGTGATCATCGTTTTCATCATGGTCTTCATTGTTGTCCTCGTTTTGATTCTCGTTTTCACCAGGCAAATGTCGATTCATCCAAAGATGTTCGACCAGATCTCCCTTTAGTGCGTTATGTATCTCTTTTGACCGCACAAAATCCGAGTTTTCGAGTCTTTGCTCCATGCTTGCTGGAGTTCATGGTGGATCCGGGTCCGGTATGAAAGTTGGACATATTGCTCTTCCCTCTTCCTCGATTATCATGTTATGAATTACGATACACGCATACATAGCACATTTCATTCTTTCTAAAGACCATAGACGAAAAGGATTTTTAACAACATGCCATCGTTGTTGAAAAACACCAAAATACTCTCGATATCCACTCTCGCAGACTCTTGCACTTTCTTAAAATACTGTCTTTTTTCATCCATCGGGTCTCTGAACGTTTTAACGATTATCGCATACTCTGGATATATTCCATCACCCAGATAGTACCCATGATGGTAGAAGTTATCGTTAAGCCAAAACGAAGCGACGGGAACGGTCCCATATATGTAACTCTCCATCACAAGAGACTGCTTTAAGACGGTTATGTCATTGTTGGAACCGGGAACACCAAAGAACGCCGACCAAATCCAAAGGTCGTATGAAGCAATCACTTGAAGGCTGACCGTTGGTCCCTTTTGGCCACCTCGTGTGTATTGACTTCGTCATGCAGTCGAACAATTAGCTCATTCCCAATGCATGCAATCTACACTCCTTATCATGCCGGGGAAACCATGCACCCTTGTATGTTCCTCGTAAAGATGTTGTAGGTCGTTCCAGTTGGGCTATCTCAGATAATGTGGGCCATATAGTTTCAATATTCCTATATTTTAAACAACTTTTATAAAATAATTGATTAAAGTAAACAAGTGATATAATTATTTAAAAAAAAAAAAACATACCGTAACAAAAATACTCCATGGTGTCCCGAGTTGTTTTATCGGCCATCTTTAAATACTCAACATTGATGTCGGCCGTGTTTCCGTAGGCAAGCACGCGTACAGCTGACGTAACCTTCTGAATAGCCGTGAATCCTAGCGTCCCTAGATCGTCTAGCTTTTGCTTAAATTAATCAAGCTCACGCTCCAAATCATTGGTGATGCGCATAAATAAATTTTTAGACATCCGAAAACGACTCCTAAAGGTCTTCGAGGTTCTTGTATCTCGGCGAGTCTCAGAAGTAATCCGACATCAATCGGCTGTTGGCTTCCGTATGATCTCGCTCGATATATGCTCTTTTTGAAACGGGGGGGGGGGGGGTGGTGGAGAGCTAATCTCACTCGTAACGGAACTCATATAAGATGTCGCGAGCATAATCGCACTCGTAACCACCTCTTCCTCCGCTGCGTCTTCGGTTTGTTGGTCGGTCCCGAAAAACCTATTATATATAGATGGAGGATCCATTTATAGTGAAGTTTGTGTGAAAAAATATAGAGTTGAAAGAGATATTTTATAAATTTGATGAGTTTTGATTGAGGGTGAATTGGTTTAATATATATTATATAGTAACGTCATATGACCGTTGTGTTTGAAAAAAATGTTTTCTTTTAATTATTCTACCTTTCCAAGCGTTTTGTGTAAAACACCAAAAAAAATAAGCCATAACGGCGGGGGGGAGGGGGGCGATGTGCCCCCCCGGCGACGCCGGCCATAACACTCCACTACGGTAGGTCTTAAGATAAATGGTGATTTAAACGTGTTTGAAATAAGATTAACGATTTGATGATATTATCTCGTGATTTCTGGCTATATTCACGCAACCAATCGGAAGGGGGGTTACCTGTGTTGACGGGATAGAAAGGAAGGAAGGAAGGAAGGAAGGAGAAGATTAATAAAAACTTATAACTAAGTCCTTGTCTCTTGCCGGATGGTCATACTTGGTACAAATTAAGATAGGGGTGTTGTTTGCATATGTTTGATAGTTTAAATTAAAACAAAACAAGAAATAAAAATAATCATAAACCGAAAAGTTGACATTTGTCACAACACATCCCCGAAAACATAACAAGAAAATGGGGCTAGAAACTCACATGTAAGCGATTCCTTTAGAGTTAATGGTAACTCATTTCCTTAATTACATGTAACAATTAACTAGCCCTATCCATATCATATTTATAGGTTATAGTAACCCCTAGTTACGAGGGTTCGGGGGCAGCGCCCTTGGCAGCAAGGGTTTTAGTGGCGGCAACCCCTAGCGGGGTCCAAGGGGCAGAGTCCCTAGCTTGGGTTAAGCTGTCAGGTCAGCTTGGAAAATTTTTATTTTCATTAATAAGTCTTTACTAAAAACCACATCAGAAAACTGAAGTTCAATTATTTTATCAAATCGAATCTTCATTTAAATGTTACCTTTTATTATTAATTCCTTTTTTATTCATATCTTAATAATCATATAAGTCCATATCTATCGCTTATGTACGTATACGCTGTTTGTATTTTGTTTATCTTGTAAAACCATTTTCACGTATAAGTCCAACTGGCGTATAAGTTGCTACTAGCGCATAAGTCTCTTCTGGTATAAAAGTAGTTCAAGCGTGTATGTCTTACAAATACGTTTATACACATTATATACATATACGGACATACAGACATATACGTTTATATACATATACGGACGTACACACATATACGTGCATACAGACATATACGTTTATATAAATTTACGGACATACACACATATACGTTCATATACATATACGGACATACAGACATATGCGCTGCTTATACTTATGCGCCTCATACTTACACGCTGGTATACTTATATGACGTAAAGTTCAGTTCAGCTATCTCGTTATGCATGTTTAAGGTTTTTCTTCGATTCTGGCACTGTCATCTGCCGTTAACCACCCGGGTTGATCGGGGTTTGATCGTTTATGACCTAGGTAGCTTTGGGGTGTCCAGATCTAAGCTAAGGTGGTCCTTAAGCTCGTTTTTGGTTGGTTAAACACCCGAATAAAGCTATATCTAGATCTAAACGGCTCATACGGCATCACGGGGGCTACGGTGTCGGGTTCTAATATGTTGGGTCAGCTGAGAAAAATTATTTCTTACATTCGGTTGGTCTCGGATCGTTGAATATAGTAGAGTAGAGAGTGTTTGGCTTAAATGTGTGTTTATGATAGTGTAGGCTATGGTGTGGAGATGGATGAAAATGGAAAGTTTTAGGGTTTAAGGGGTCTTTATACTCCCTTATGCCCATGGCCCATCTTTCCTTTTTAGTCCATAATCCATTTCAATATAAACGTAGTTGGAGTATGTTATTATAATAAACAAAACAATAGTTCTTACAATCAATGTAGTACTATAGTTCATGCATAAACTATCACCTCGCTCTTTTTTTCCATAGCTCACCAAATCATCCTGTAGGCGCTAACTAGGCAATCGATGCGAGGACAAGAGGTGTGGGGCCACAAACTTTTCTAATCAGTCAAACTCACAATTCACATTTCTTTTAAAATAAAATATCAAATAATAATTTTGTTTTAGTTAAACCATTATACGTTTTGTATGGAAAAGATAGTTTGTGTTCCCATGATTATGTGACATCCACTTATCTTTAATGTGTGTCTCAATAACACCACAAAGATAGTACTCAATACTCATGCTAAACGCATTTGGATATGAGATAGGGTCAGGCTAAACGTACCCCCTATTAACATACAACATACATGACATTAATATTATTAATTCAAATATATTTTGAATTAATTCTATCCAGATTTTATGCCTTAATATATGTGTCTGTTATAGGTAGTTGTTTATATTTATTGTACATTCAGTTTGCTTATTTCTCTCCACGATCATAGCTATGTATTCTGGTTATATAATGTATCTTGATCTATCAATAAAACTATTCCTTTGCAATTGCATATACATATACTTTATACCCCCCCCCCCCGAACTTTCATTTCCTTTTAGCATTTGTAATTGGCATGTTAGTCCATCTTATTTTATTTTATAATTCTCTCAAAATATCATATAGAAAACTATTAAGTTTTTATTTTTGTTTTACAGTTTTTTATATATTTTTGTTATTGATTTTATTATTTTATTAATTTAAGATCTTATTAAAAGTTTGTTTATTTTTTTACATGTATTAAAAGGTTTTGTATGTTTTTCTAGCTAATTTTTTATTTTTCTTATAAAATGTATTCAAAAAATTTTGATTTTTTTGGTTAGATTTGGATACATGAGATTAATGTTACCTGAGAAAAGAGTCAAATTTGTTTATCAAGTTGTATGCTATTTAACCTTTTAATTTATAAAAAAGAATATGTTTTTTATAAAAGAATGTAAACTATCTCCTAATTTAAAAAAATGCACTCCTCAAAGATTAAAACAAGTATAGAAAAAAAAGCATTTTTTTTAAACAAGAAAAACGTTTTTTAGATAAAAAAAAACGTTTTTCTAAGTAAGAAAAAATATATTTTTATTAAAGGCTTTTAAATATACATAAAAAGATAAATAAAAAATGTTAAATAAAAACAGAAAAAAATGCTTTTATAAAAATAATAATGATAATATAAGATAACAAAATGACAAAAGAAACAAAAATATTTCTAAATCGTATTAATGTAAAATTTGAGGTCGGGGGTATGTTTAGTAAAAATGGATGGGAGGGGGGTACGTTTTGCAGCACCCAGGAGATATCTCTCAGTAAGATGGGTATATAGTTCATATAGGTTGGGTTCTATTCAGAATTTTAAAAACTTAAGAACTTTAATCAGTTAATAAAATAGCCTTAAACATAACTGATATTTAATGTCGGTTATCGATAATTTAGTTTGGTGGCGGTTTGGTTATCAGTTATTTCAAGACTATTTTTATAAATAATATAAAGAGGTGAACGCTTGTCACACCCCAACTTAGGGCCTAGAAATGTGACCAACAGTTGGTACATGTTTTGTAAATATATATATATCAGAGTTTAAGGTTGTAAAGCAGAAGTTATGATTAAATATTAATATATTTCAAAAGACGAGGATTAAACATATGTTAGTTGTTACAAAAATGTTTGAAGAAGAAAACCATAATTTACATTATTTTAATAATAAAACTATGAGTGAGCCATCAAATCGTCTAACGACTATCCATCATCTCTAAACATCTAATCTTGATTACCTATAAAACAGTTTATAAAATATGGTAACAACGCGTGCTGGTGAACATGTTGACACAAACTATTTTATTACTTAATTATCCCCTCGAGACATCGTAAGCCCCGGTCCAACGTGGATAAGGAAACAATTGAGTTCCAAATGTCTGAATAACTATTACAAACTCCAGCTCAACTCGAAACCGCTTAGTGAACACCGCAGCGTTTAAGATTGTAGCCTTTACCTATATACACAAGATTATTCCTAGTTGAACATCGTAGGTCCGGCCCAACGTGGCGTAGGCATAATTAGGCGTGGTGCGATGTGCCCACTGTCTAACCGCATGTGAAAAATTCAAGACAAACGTATAAGATAGCCTGAGTGCCAGTGATTACCTTTGTTTATAATGTTTTAGGGTTACCAATCTCATGTAAACAATTAATGACTAGATTATAAGTTATAAAGAGTTTGGACGTGTTCACATTTGTTATAATCAGTGTGTAACATTTCGTTTTCTCGTTTCAGTTAATAAAATAGAATATGAGTTATTATGAATCGGGCTAGTGTTGGGTTAAGTAAAATGAGTAATGGACTTGGGATAATAAAGAAGGAGGAAAAGACCATGGACTTGAGCCCATGACCCATGATATAAATACCATAATTAACTAATTTTTAATTCATTCTCATCCATTCCATACACCATCAAAAACACACACTTATTTCTCTCTCTTTCTACTTTCTCTCTCTAGCCAAAATCACCAAGAAACCCGAGCATCAACCATAGGTAATGATAGTATGATAATGTATAGATCCAAACTCGCTAGATCTAGTCGCGAAACGACGAGCCGACACCCTAAACCGTTAAAATCACGAGATCCGAATGGAATCGGGTATCAATCGATCAAAATATGAGCTTAAGGATCACCCTAGCTCATATCTGGATCGAATGGGACGAAAAATGGTGAAAACAGTGTGAAAATACGTTTTTCCGGCCACCGCCTGTTTTTCCGGCAATGACGGCACCGGAAAGGCGGCGCCGGAGAATGTGTGTACGAGGTAAGAAAATGTCAGAGAATGTTTCTGACATTCTCTGAACAAACCCTAGTTCGCAAACGGAGAAGTAACGAACTGACATCAATTCGTTATGTCAATTCGTTATTAAAGAACAACGAACTAGCTTCGTTCGTTAATAAATTCGTTATGTCAATTCTTTAAAGAAAGAATGACGAACTAGCCCATTCGTTAAGGTCCAATTCGTTATGATGACCAGTTCGTTAAGGTCCAATTCGTTATGATGACCAATTCGTTAAGGTCCAATTCGTTATGAGGACTGGTTCGTCATAAGGTCCAATTCATCATGAGGACCAGTTCGTTATAGTAGCCAATTCGTTATGAAGGCAGATTCGTTATGAAGTAACGAATGGGTTCATTCGTTATGAACCCAATTCGTTAAGGAATGGGTAACGATCTAGAAGTTTAATAAAATGACAGAATGGTCCCTAGACTTAGAAAAGAATGATTTAATTACAAAGAAGCCCTCGAACATTTTAAGTTAGCAAATTAAATAATAACTTAAAATCCTAATGGAAAATGTGTTAAGACAGTTAATGGAAATAAAAATTTTTCCAAGCTGTCCTGGAAACTTGGCCCCAGCCAGGGGCTCTGCCCCTTGGACCCTGCTAGGGGCTGTTGCCCCTAGAACCCCGCTGTAAGGGGCGCTGCACTCGGACCCCCGTTCATTGAGGGTAATAATTAAACTAGAAATACGATATGGGTAATAATAGTTAATTGATATGTGTAATTGTTATACAGTTAGTCGCGCACAGCTAAAGAAGGGAATAAATGTTAACGGTGAACGTAACCGCATTCAGGTGAGTTTCTAGCCCCGATCCTTGTTATCATTTTGGGGCGGTGTGCATACTCGATGTGATTAGTTAATACACTTACCTTAAGTGGTAAGTGTATGTCTTATATGATTATGTATGAATGAATGCTTGACGATTCGTGAACGATCTTCGGATATTGCATGTACCGTCGGGTGATAGTTTGAAGATATGAACGATATGTATATAAAGTATGAATGATTGCTTGTCGGCACGTGAACGATCTTCGGATATTGCACGTGCTGTCAAGTTATAATGTTATGTATAATGTACGAATGATATGTACGTATGTTATGAATGAATGTAAGAGATATCCAGGTACAGTAGAAAGGAACTGAGCCCTAATAATACTCAAGGTAGAGAGGGACCGGACCCTAATAATATCCGTGGCAGAAAAGGGACCGAGCCCTTTATAAATCTCGAGGTAGAAAGGGACTGAGCCCTAATAATACTCAAGGCAGAAAAGGGACCGGACCCTAATGATATCCGAGGCAGAAAAAGGGACCGGACCCTAATAACATCCGAGGCAGAATAGAATAATGTAAAGTAGAGTTTAGAATAAAGTATGAGGGTAAGTATGTATATTATGAACGAATTATGAAAGTATGAAGTACGTATGGAAGTACGTAGTTATGAATGTATTGTATGTTGTATGATTAACTAGAACTCACTCAGCGTAGCTGACTTTTAGTAATCACGCAGGTTAATCGACTAAGATAGCTGTTTTGAGGAAGACACATGGCTGGATCCGAAGAGGCTGGCATCTGAAGATTTGTCATGATGTTTGAAATACTGTGTTTTATGTTAAGTTTTTAAAAGACAAGTTGGGTGTTTGTAATGAATGGTGACTTTTATATTATTCCGTAAAAGTTTTAATTAACTCTGATATTAAGAACTGTGTTTATGAGTAAAACCAACGTCAAAAGTGAGTCACCGGTAACGGGGCCTTACACAGGTGTCTCACTTATTTTTTCTTCTTGTAAACCAGGACATATAGTTCGAGAATAACCTTTTATAAATACTAGATCCACGATCTACCTTTAGACCTTTACCCTATTTGCATAATAATATTAACTTTGATAATCATTTCTCTTTTTATAAAATACCTGTAATTTTATTCCAAGAGGTTTTATCATTTAAACACTACGTTTCATTTTCATAAAGAAACGTATACTAACTTTCTTCTTTCTTAAGAAACATAATAAAATATATATAATTATAAAGAAATAATGTAACATCCTACTTTTGATAATAATATATAAAAGGAATTTCGTTTACTTATGTCACACCCCAACCTACGACGGAAATGCCGGGGCGTGAGCTGATTGCCCACAGCGCTCAAGGTACTATCATGCAAATACATAAATGACAATATCTATTTAATTTATTTAATAAAAACAATTACAGTTAAGTACATCAAGTATAACGAAGTTACAACAATGATTAATTAAGTTTGTATCCTAAAAAAGCATCTCTAAGTGATCTTCATCTTGCTAAACAACCAAGCTGATAACCTGCAAATCCGTATAAAATTTATTTTTGTCAACAAAACTTGTTGAAAGAGTAAAACAGCAGTTTAAAACACAATAGTAATAGTATATATAATATATATATAAAGATGCAAACAATTCTTGTGAGATAAACAGTTAAACCATAACAAATACACAAACAATCAAACATAAAGAAAGGGCTAAACCGTTACCATGCGAATGGGCATTGGTTACAAAAAATGAGGTGTCAGTGAAACCATTGTCAATGCGTCAGACGCCGGCCACTACAACGATCGAATGATCATAATAGACTGAGAATATGTTGGACCTCTTCGAAAGCGGTTCAAATAAAGCAATTAAGCAAATAGCAAGTTAGGCATAAACTGATATACACACGAGGATTAAACAGTTGCGGTTTTGTATACTGGATAAATAGATAAATACTTTAAATACGCATAAGTCCCCAAAAGGATTCAAAATAGGTAAAAAGGGGAGTGATTACTCACTTGATCAGATGAACGAAATAAAAGAATGATGACGTGAGAATGATGAACCATTCGGGATACACCGACAAAGATTCCTAGTTAAATATAATAATATAAATTAATTAAACGTTATAACATGGATAATGAATTTATGATTTCGATAATGATTTGAGTTATGACTTTAATTAGAACGTTATTGATTGAACGATTGGCCTCTACGGATTATTTGTACATTCACCAATAATTACTCTTGATAAAATATATAATTAAATTCTTAAATAATATAAGATATGCTTGAAATAATAAAATCTAGATTAAGTTAAATAATTTAATTAAATAAGTGAGATATACTTGTAATTATTGAATAAATAAAATACTAATATAAATAAATAGATAATCATAATAAATATAATAAATAGTAAGATGTAAATAAATAATTTGTATAACCTTTTTAAGGAAAATCTACTTAATACGTTTAGTTTATATATAAGATAAACATATATATATATATATAAGTTTATAAAGACGTTCAATGATGACGAAATGTGAGTCAAAGTGTCGGATTTTAAATAAGAAAACAAACAAGGTTTAGTATTATTAAAATACACTTATAATGCTACATACATACACACACACACACACACACACACACACACATATATATATATATATATATATATATATATATATATGTAACCGAGCTTGACAAAAGACATAACTAAATGATGTCGGTCTTAATAAAATAATATTTATTGAATAAATAATATTAATTAATATTGACTTAAAAACCATTTAACAATAAGAATAAATAACAAAATAATAAAAATAAGCAAGCTGACCCAGCCACTGCCGGGCTCGAACCCGGGCAGGTGGCCGGCACAGACCCTCCACAAACATGCATAACCAACTGGACCAGACTGACAGTTGAGATATTAATGAAAACGAACCAATATACACATACTGAATTTATCCCCAAAATTCTTATAAACCATAATTATCTAAATCGTCAAATCCGTTTGCTATTTGCCCAAATCATCATGGGGCTTATGAAATACGGTTAAAAGCGAATCAAAATCATATAAACATTACCCAAAACGAATACGGATGGATGATGAAATCCAGGTTGCGGCTGACGGCCAGAAGAGGGATCAAAATGGGTATTACAGGTTGTATTAACGTAATAGATTATGGGGGTTTTGTTTACGAGGCTATAAGGATGGTGTGAGTGCGATTAATTGCATTATCGTGAACGATTTGTTGAATATTGATGTTATGGTGCTTGATGGGTTAGATATAATTACTAATACGAATTTATAAGCTTATTTCCTAATCAGTTTGTCGGTGCAGGTTGAAATACACGAAATAGCGATCTTATGAGATCAATTCCAAATTTTAACTAAGATTAAGGTGCAAGATCAAAAAATACGGGTCAAGGTTTGCAAATGCACATAAGTGAAAGTTATATATATATATTTATATATATATATATTGAAAAGATCCAATACATTAATCCTTAGCGTACATTAACGTACGCGAATCCCGTTTTTCACGAATCGATCCATGAAATCACATCCCAACATCTCAGAATTGTCAATACATATCCAATTAATCATTGGTTAACCGAAAAAAACAGTTTTGGATCGTTAATCGATCAATTTTTTACTTTTTTCACGAAGACCGTTTTTTGAGCGTTTTAGGTTTTTGGCCGAGCATTTAAGTTTTTGTGAGCATTTTAGGTTTTTGCCTTTAAGCGTCTCGCTTACCTCTCGTACGTTAAGGCATTAGCGTACAGTATCTCTACCCTATATATATATATATATATATATATATATATATTAAATAACTAAAATACATAAAGAATACTAATATATTATTAGTTTGATAAATGCGGTGTGTAAGTTGATTAAATTATCCAAAATTCGAAAACGAGTCGGGTAATTAGATGTTAATAAAGTAAACGAAACCCGAGTTGTTACAACTTAAGGGTGTGTTAATACTTATTAACTTAAACAAAATAACATAGTGTGGGCTTGGTCAATAAAAGATGAAATAAGAGATGGTGATGGGCCTTAGTTTCATGGGCTGAAGGGTATATAAACCCCTTAAACCTCCCTAAAACCCTCATTTCCACCAGCCTTGCCTCCCTACACACTCAAAACACACACACACAAACACCTTTATCCTTTACGAATCAGATTTTAATCCGAACCAAGAAGGGTTTGTGCTAGATCTTCCTCATACAAACAAGAAAAACGTCCTTAGTCACGTGTTGATGCTAAACCATAGCTAGAAGTGAGATACAAAGGTACGTTTTAAATTAAAGGTCACGTTTTTAATGTCGCTCTAAGATTTGATACCAGGGAAAATCGGGAATTTTTATACAAGAAAAATATAAACTTAGACGAAAACGAGGTGTTTTAGAATGAAACGGGACAAACGGGTAACGTTTGGACCAGGTTATTGGAAGAAAACAATGTCGTTATAGACCAATGCTCGTTTCGTAATAAAGACGGCCAAAACAAGTCGAAAAGAAAGGCTGAATAGTGATAAGAATGGAAACCATGTATGAATCGGGTCCTTAAGAAACCTGATTCAAAAAAGAAATCGAATCGAGTTATAAGTAATCGAATCGAGTTGATAAGTAATCGAATCGAATGGGCAAAAAGTAATTGAATTGATAGAAAAGTGATCGAATCGAATGGGCCAAAAAGTAATTGAATCGAATGGCAAAGTAATCGAATTGAATGGTCATTCGATTAGAATTTCCATTCGATTAGATTAATTCAAACTTCAATTTTTCTGATGAATTTTTAGTAAAGGACTGTTAATGAAAATAAGTATTTTCCAAGCTGACCTGGCAGCTCGACCTCAGCCAGGGGGCTCTGCCCCTTGGACCCTGCTAGGGGTTGCTTCCCCTAGACCCCGCTACCAGGGGCGCTATCCCCAGACCCATGTTAGCTAGGGGTTACATTAACATAAAAGTATGATCTAGTTAGGGCTAGTTAATTGATACGTGTGATTCTTATACAGTTAGCCGTGCCTAGTTAAGGAAATGGGTTACTATTAATTTTGAAAAGAATCAGACCCAGGTGAGTTTCTAGCCCCATTTTCTTGTTATCTTTTCGGGGCTGTGTGCATACTCATTGTGATTAGTTAATACGGTTACCTTAAGTGGTAAGTGTATGATATGTGTGAATGTTTATGAATGATGTATGTATGATATATGAATGTATAGGAATGATGTATGAATGGTGTAGAAAAGATTAAGTGTATGTATGAAAGTATATAAATATAGAAGAAAAGGAAGGTATGCATGAATTGACGGTAAAAGGGTGGCAGGCCCTAATAATATATGTGAAAGGAGGGTGGCAGACTCTAATAATATTTGTGAGGTTATATGGCGAAAGACTCTTTAAGGGTGGCAGCCCCTAATAATATCTGTGAGGTAATAGGATGAAAGACTCTTTAAAACGTATACGTGTGTATGTAAAGTAAGATAGAATATGAAAGTATGAAAAACGAAAGTATGAAAGTAAGAATGAAGGTATGTACTTATGTATGTACAAAAGAAAGTAAAGTAAGTTAAGTACGTAATATATGAATGTATTATATGTTGTCTGATTAACTAGAACTCACTCAGCGTAGCTAACTTTTAGTATGCACTCAGGTAAATAGGTTAAAAGAGCTAGCATTATAATGACACATGGCATAGATTGAATGGCTGGCATCTAAAGATGGAAGACACAATGTTTTATTTTATGTTTTATGTTAAGATAATTTGTGATGTTTTAAGACAAGTATTCTATTGTTTGTAACAATAAATGACTTTTATTATTTCACGAAAAGTTTTAATTAACTCTGATATTTAGAACTGTGTTTATGAGTAAATCCAACGTCCAAAGTAGGGCACCGGGTTCGGGGCCTTACAAATAATATTTTATCTACACCCTCGTCTTATGAAAACTATATTTTACTTATTAGTTGATCAAGGTATAGATAAGGTCTAAGCCATTTATAATAAAATAATCGGGTAAAACCCCTACCTTGTATGATTATGTTATAAGAAATACCTAGGCTTGACGCGGGCAACACTTCTATTTGTCGGTGGGCAAACGAGAGAATAAACGAACAAATTCCTACACCTTGAACGTACTTCGAGAAACAAACGTCAGAATCGTAGCACATATTTCGAGGTAATGTGTGAGAGTAAAGTGTGATGAGATGACTGGAATATCAACCAATGGCTGCATATTTATAGGCAAAAGTTGTGTTCCTTCGTGTCGTGCGAAGGGATTTTTTCACGTCCGTTCGCGTAGTGCGAATGACCATTGCACATCTCCTTATTTCTTTAACATATTATTAAAATATTTTTGGTTCTTCAACCTTAAAAGTTAACATTTTTAACCTAAAATAATAATACGGTATTTTTAGAGATGTTACAACGTTTAGCATAACTCTTTAAGTTTTAAAATTATAACTTCAATTTTTTAAAAGAGAAAAGGAAACAAAAAGAAAAAAAAAACTAGCATGACGCTTTATAAAAAGAAAACGTTAGTAAAAATAAGGCTACCGTTGATTAAGGGGTGTAATAGTGATTTCAATCAAAACATATGAAATTGATAGCTGTATTTAGAAACAAATTAATTTATCAAGTCAATGCGCGTCATATGAGTTGATAATTTGACTATTTCGTATACGATCCTAATTTTCGTTAATAATAAGAATAACTTATTTATAGTCCCTTATAAAAGAAGGAAGGATATTATTTTCAATAGATTATTTACATCTAATAATTGAACAAATTTAATGGTTTCACGATTCTTTTTTGTAAAAATGCGTTATTATGCATAGGTCGTATTTACCTTTATACAAACTATACTTAAGCACACAATTATTAATTCGGTTAAATTAGTTTCACTTGGTTAGTTTTGTGTTTGATTTGGTTAAACATTTACACATGATTCAATGAGATTATGATACCATCAGGGCAGACCGAGTTTTCGGCCTACAAGCCTTCAAATTATGGTTTTATTTATTTAAAAGTTTAAGCACATCAAAAAAATTTCATAAACAACATACTGCATTAAACTATTTTAAACCTAAATAAGTCGATCTAAATTAAAGTTAAATTGAACTCACTTAAGTTAAACTCAAGTGTTAACCCAAAGTCCACATCTCATGAAAAGTAACACCGCTCTTTTGCGTGGATGGGCTATTTGGTTTCAAGATCGGTTGATTGATTGGGTTTCTGCTCACCAAAAGCATAATAAAAACTAAAATGTTTGAATCAGATACAAATAATTCTTAATGTGGAAAGCACACAAAAAATAGAATAATTATTTAAACACTATAGTAATTACTATTATTCTATTGTATTTAAACTAGAGTAAATATGATTACTCTCCTTTATTTCATTTTTAATGTAATTACTCCTTTTCAAAAGTAGAAAGTAATAATAATTGTTTTAGTTATTTGTATGTTTAATATGCTAATTTTCATTTAAACTATACCCCACCCAAAACTAAAAGCATTCACAAGTTTAGATCTATAAGCAATAGACACAAAAACAAAGATAGAGATTGTAAGTCTTGGTGTAAGATATATTTGATGTACTGTTTTTACGTGTGTTTTATGGAGTTCATCTTTAGAAAAAAAAAAGTTTAGATCTGTAAGTAATTAAGATAATGGAAACTCATCAACAAATGAATTCACCTGCCATTTATAAGATGATAATACAATATTACTTTAACAGACTGTAACTATCTATCAAGTAGATTATAAACCAATATATCTCAGTATGCTACAATAGACTTAGATTTTGCTATGACTATTTCCACAAATCAATCTCAAAAAATGCAAGAACCGGTCAAGTTCACATGCTTACCAATTTGGCTGCCGTGTACACCCCGTAACCGCAGCGGAAACGTAAACGGGATGCAACAGACACGGCTGATATCAACAGCATTGCTTATAAAAAAAACACCACTACATTAATTTACACCATATTACATTGTTCCGAGTTTAGTTACCGTCTAGGCGTTAACACATAAGTTTTACCAACAGTACATTAACATATTTAATACAAAAAGATCATTAAGCTTCCCCAAAAAGCACGCATCGTCAAGCATGTAGCAATTATTCCAGTTTGGGTGTACCTAAAAAGCATGTAAAGAAAACGGGTCAACTACGAATAGTTGGTGAGTTTCACTAATTTAAATAAACAGTGACAAATCATTATAATGATCATATATTAGCGATGTAATTATGCTGAGCCCACAAGTGAAACCTCTGACTATCCACATACAACCCCGTGGCATACTCCGCCCACGGACCTGCCCCAAACCGCTATGCCTAACATTACATAGCAAAAATATATAACAACAAAATAGACATGTGCAACTGGCTGGGAAACATCAGCAAATCCATGCCGGACCAGTTGGGTTTGTCAGACCAATAGTACTATTCACACTCTACCGGCTTTTAGCTAATCACTCGTGTTACGGGGCCTTACAATGTTAGCAACTCAGACAATTACCATCTTAGTACATTTTCGTACGATTCCCGTACAATAAAATATATATAAATACACGCAAATCCATGCGTTCAGTATGTACTTAAACATTTCAATAGTAACATGCTTTCCGCCCCGGGAAAATATTTAAAAACAATTCAGAAAAAGGGGATCGTGAAACTCACCTTATCGCAAGCAAGCAGGTAACACAGTACGTGAGCTACTAGTCCGGATCTGTAATACGATCCCTAAGTTCGTTACTATACAATCACTATTAATATAACTTTAACCGTGTTAACCGGTACATCTGGAGACACTGTTAACCCAGTACTGTAACCGTTCCGGGGGCAATGTTAACCCAGAAACACTTCTCCGGACTCAGATCGTGATATCATTTAGAGTTCAATAGTTAAAATTACTATTAGTTCGTTTTCCCCGTTTTGCGTGCCTAGCATGGTTATCCGTTTTTACGTTACAAAAATGAGTTTGGTCACACACGACCCAAAAATAGTTGTTGACTGACAATTTAATTAAAGTTGTGAAATTAGACCTCGGTTTAGACGCCCCGATTGGCCGCGGGACCCGTTTCCGTCTTTAGTGTACCGGAAACTGTTAAATCGGATAAAATTACCCAAATCATCCGAATTATTTCCGGATGATTTATTTTTACTTGTTTAACTCAATTATATGAAAATAGTTCATTTTTAGGGTTTTTATACACCAGTCAGCTCGTTTAGGCGAACTTTACCGGTTTACGCGTTTTAAACTTTAAAGGTTTGTTTTTACACAAATAATTATCCGTTTAATCTCGGATCTTGAAATTTTGCACAAATCACTTTTTGACAGTGGGGAATTTTATAAGAATATTTCCAGAATTAATTTTTATATTTAAAATTTATTTATCTATTTTTAAGCACCATTTAAACACTAAATATGTCGTAAATACCAAACGACCTTAAAAAAATACCAAATTTTTCCTGGATGACCCCTGCCATCCACATAGTCCCCTGTAATTTTTCCAGAACCAAAATCATTTTTACATGCCATTTTCAATAAAACCGAGCTAGAAAACCCTAGAACTCGTTTAACCGAAAAGCCTACTTAGACTTCTCCAACTGATCTAAAATTTTGTGTGTGACTTTTACATATTATAAAAAGCTTATCTGGAATTTTACAGAATATTTCATTATATTTAACTATTTTTCACCATGTTTAGCCAAAACCGAGCATTAAATTCACCAAATATTCATCCTTTGTCCAAATATTACCAAATTTTCACAGATCTCATATTTTCATGTGTAGATCATCTCTGTGAAACTTTGTAGCCTAACTCTAAACGTACCACAATCTGTCCAAAACACATACAACATATAAAAACCGAACTACCTTGTGTTTTTGGCTTCAAATCGCAAGGATCTTGCTTTCTAGCCTTTGTTAACAACTAGATACAACACCTACAAGCATAATAACACCACACCAAGCAAGTTACACCCACAATCAAGCCATTTCTTTCATGGTTTCGGTTATGATTTAAAAACAAAGATTTAAACCGTAAAAATTTGTTTTTGGTTCGTTTACTCCTTTCTTGGACCAAGATCCCTTGTATAACCCGTATACATCACTTGATCATGCAAGAATCGGTTTTCATCTTTGAAACCTCATTTCCTTGCAAATAAACTCGAGAAAAGGAGATGAAAACGTGAATAACTCGGTTTTTACCTTGCTTTCTCGCTACAATTCCGAGTTTTTAGTTCATAATGTTGAGAGAGAAGGAAGATCTTGCTATGTTATTTACAAAAAAAAATAACAAGGCAATGGGGTTATACCCCTATGCCGATCGAAATCAAGGGGAGGTGGGATGGGGCCCACCTTTCCATTTCTAGCCACACTTTTGGATTTTGGAAATCCGGATAATGTTTTGGATAATCTGGTTCAGTTAGTTTTTTGTTTAAATGTTTAATTCGACTTAAAACGAGGCTAAAACGGTCGTTTTCGGCTTAAAAAATGAAATTTATATAAAACCGATTTAAAAACTTTAAAAACTTAAACCATGACATTTATTAACTTAAAACATCATATTATTAATAATTGCGCATCTTTTTCGGCTTGATCGATTGTCTCTTGCTCGGTTTGGTATTAAAGGTTTCGTTTAACGTACCGACGTACCATTAAATCAAAAATTCTTTTTCTGTGCTTTAATTCACTTATCCCGAAGCTTTAATACTTCGCAAACATCACTAAATATCATATATATCGTCTATAATGTAATCCTCGATTCGTTCGGGCTTCAATAACCGTTAATCGGTTAATCGTATTTCCAATACGATTAACTGTATAATCGAGTATAATCCGTACTGTGAATCATACCTACTCGTATAAACGCATTATAATTCATATATTCATTATTAAATAACACATAAATAGTATATACCGGTTAGGGTATACCTGATTTTGCCGGAATCGTTACATTCTCCCCCCGTAAAACAAAATTTCGTCCTCGAAATTTTACGCGTCGACAAATTCCTTTTGAGGAAATAGGTGGGGGTATTTCTTCCGGAATTCATCCTTTCGTTCCCATGTATATTCTGGGCCTCGTTGCGAATTCCATCTAACTTTGACCAACGAAATCTTATTGTGTCTAAGTTGCTTGATTTTTCCGTCTACTATTTCTATGGGTTCCTCTACGAAATTGAGCTTATCACTTATTTGGACACCCTCTAAAGGTAACACCGACGTCTCATCCGCCAGACATCTTTTCAAGTTCGATACGTGAAACACGTTGTGAACTGCACTCAGTTCATCGGGTAGTTCTAATCGGTATGCTACGGGACCGATTTTTGCAGTAATATTGAATGGTCCAATATATCTCGGGGCTAACTTCCCCGCCTTTCCAAATCTGACTACACCCTTCCAAGGTGATACCTTCAAATACACTTTGTCACCTTTCTCAAACGACAACGGTTTTCTACGGGTATCGGCATAACTCTTCTGCCGATCCCGCGCGACCTTCAGATTGTTCCTAATTTCAAGGATTTTGCTGGTCGTTTCCTGGACTAGGTCTGATCTAATAACCTG
The DNA here is from genome assembly GCF_021521415.1 of Bidens hawaiensis. NCBI lineage: Eukaryota > Viridiplantae > Streptophyta > Magnoliopsida > Asterales > Asteraceae > Bidens > Bidens hawaiensis. The sequence goes on from NW_027491017.1 coordinate 4,012,689, forward strand.
GGTGTCGCCCACTTCAGTCCAGCAGAGTGGTGATCGGCACTTCCGACCATACAATGCTTCGTAAGGCGCTGCCTTTATACTGCTATGGTAACTGTTATTATAGGAAAATTCAACGAGTGGGAGATGTTGATCCCAATTTCCCTTAAAATCCAGTACGCATGTATGAATCAAATCCTCCATGGTTTGGATGGTCCTCTCAGACTGACCATCGGTCTGAGGGTGGTAAGCTGTGCTTAGATCAATGCGCGTTCCCAGCGCTTCTTGCACAGCTTGCCAAAGATTGGAGGTGAAATGGCTATCCCGATCGGAGATGATTGAGATGGGTATCCCATGACGGGACACAATTTCATTTATATAAATCTGCGCAAGTCTCTCAGTGTTATATTATTTCTAATCGGGATAAAATGTGCCGATTTGGTTAATCGATCCACGATTACCCAAATTGCATCATGTCCTCGGGACGTCTTAGGGAGATGTGTCACAAAATCCATCGTGATTTGCTCCCACTTCCATTCGGGAATTTCCGGTTGTTGTAACATCCCCGAGGGTTTCTGGTGCTCCGCCTTAACTCTCGCACAAGTCGTACACTTACCGACATACGTTGCTATATCCTTTTTCATACCCGGCCATCAGTAGAACTCCTTCACATCCTTGTACATCTTATCCGATCCCGGATGTATGGAATATTTCGATCTATGCGCTTCGTCCATGATTAATTCACGAAGGTCATGGAGGGTCGGGATCCAAACCCGATTTTTGAAATAGAGAATTTCGTCCACGCGCTGTTCGAAATCCTTCTCATTGCCGTAAAATCCCTCCTTTTCCAATTGTTCCTCTTTCAACGCCTCACGTTGAGCGACTCGAATCAGGTCCGAAAGGTTCGACCGGACTATCATCCCCAGTGCTCGCACTCGCAATGGCTTAACCCGATCTTTCCTACTCAAGGCATCGGCTACGACGTTAGCCTTGCCGGGGTGATAACGGATGTCACAGTCATAGTCGCTTAACAACTCGACCCATCTTCGTTGCCTCATATTCAGTTCTTTCTGATCGAATATGTGCTGCAAACTTTTATGAACTGTGAAGATGGTGCACTTCGTACCGTAGAGATAATGTCTCCAGATTTTAAGTGCGAAGATAACCGCTCCCATTTCTAAGTCATGAGTAGTGTAATTTTTCTCGTGTACTTTTAACTGTCGGGAAGCATAGGCTATAACCTTATTATTCTGCATCAACACGCATCCTAACCCTCTACGCGATGCGTCACAATACGCGACAAAACCATTGTCTCCATCAGGGGAGACTTAAAATCGGCGCTTGGCACAATTTTTGCTTTAACGTTTGAAACGCCGTTTCTTGCTCTTCTCCCCATTCATACTTTCGATCCTTTTTAGTCAGGAGAGTTAAAGGTTGGGCGATGCTGGAAAAGTTCTCTATAAATCGACGATAATATCCAGCTAAGCCTAAGAATTGGCGGATTTCCTTTGGCGATTTAGGCGGTTGCCAATTCTTAATTGCTTCAACCTTACTCGGATCAACGTGTATTCCTTGATGGTTTACAACGTGACCGAGGAATTGCACTTCTTGTAACCAGAAGTTACACTTGGAGAATTTTGCATACAACTTTTCCTGATTCAGAAGCTCTAAAATTATTCTTAAGTGTTGCTCGTGCTCTTCTTTACTTTTCGAGTAGATCAAAATATCGTCAATAAACACGATGACGAATTTGTCGAGGTAGGGTTTACAGACTCAATTCATGAGGTCCATGAACACTGCCGGCGCATTTGTTAGTCCGAAAGGCATAACTAAAAACTCGTAATGGCCGTAGCGAGTCTGGAATGCGGTTTTTGGGATATCTTCTTCCTGAATTCTAACCTGATGGTATCCCGATCTAAGATCGATTTTTGAGAAATAGCTCGCACCTTGCAGCTGGTCAAACAGATCATCAATTCGGGGAAGAGGGTACCCATTTTTGATTGTTAACTTGTTCAACTCCCTGTAATCAATGCACATTCTAAGGCTCCCGTCCTTCTTTTTCACGAATAATACAGGTGCACCCCACGGGGAATGACTAGGATGTATAAATCTTTTATCCAACAATTCTTGCAACTGATTAGATAATTCTTGCATCTCGGACGGTGCAAGTCGGTAGGGTGCTTTAGCGACAGGGCCAGCTTGAGGTATTAAATCGATTCTGAATTCGACCTGTCGGGTTGGCGGTAATCTAGGAAGTTCTTCTGGGAAAACTTGTGGAAATTCGCGTACTACCGGGATATCTTCCACCCGTTTCTCCTCAGAATCTGTGGCCGTCAAGCTCGCTAGATACGCCACGCATCCCTGGCGTATATATTTTAACACCTTGAGGTGGGATATAAATGGTATCATTGTGCCCGATTTCTCTCCTTGCACTAATACCTCTTCGTCATCCGACACTCGGATCTTGACGATTTTTCTTTTCACAGTTTATTTCCGCTTTGTTACGTGCTAACCAATCCATTCCCACTATCACGTCAAAACTACCTAATTCTACCGGTAATAAGTCAATAAGGAAGGATTGATCGTTCAGAATAAAAGGGCAATTCCGAACTATCTGAATAACTATCATGGTTTTACCGTTAGCGACTTCTACGGTATAAGGTTCTATGGTTTCACTAATCGGAAGGTTTGCTATCGATAGGAACTTAACGGAGACAAAACTTCTATCGGCGCCCGTATCAAATAATACAGAAGCGTAATGATCAGAGACGAGGAATGTACCTGTCACTACGCTGGGGTCCTGGCGTGCTTCGTTCGCCCCCATCACAAATGCTCGGCCTCTCGCCGGATTGGACGACGATGCCTGACCCACGGTTTGCCTCCCATTTCCTCCCTGGTTCAGTTTCGGACAGTATCTCTTGAAATGATCTGTGCTGCCGCATTCAAAGCAAGCACGGCTGGTGGTCATCATTTGGTTTCCTTGTGGGTTTTGTTGTCGGGCTGGTTGGGTCCTATGTGGCTGCGCACGGATAGGTTGCGGTTGTCGGTTCAGATTGTTCAGGTTTGTCCTACAACTCGGTGCGTAGTGCCCATTCCTGCCACACCGGTGGCACACTACCCCCCTGCACTCGCCACCATGCTGGTAACCGCATTTCCTACACTTAGGGAACGTCCCTTTCTGCGATTCCTGCCTTCCGCCTGAACTAGTCATGGCGTAGTTCTGGGCAGCGGGTCGAGCACGTTTATTTTGCTGCTTCTCCTGGATCCTATTGTCATACGTACCTCGCTTTCCCCCAGCGGACTCTCCTGCCACCTTCAGTGACCCACTCCTCACGAAATCGTATGTGACGATACCAGCTTGCGTCACCGCACCCTCAAACGTCTTGTGTCCCCCAGAGTTGACTATACTCCTTACTACTGGAGTTAGTCCCCATACATAGCGCTCAACCCTCTTTGACTCTGGGATGACCAACCATGGCACCAATCGCGACAGTTCATTAAATCGGTTCGTGTAACCCAAGTGGTCTGCCCCCTGCATCTCCAGGTTCCACAATTCGTTTTCTAACTTCTGCAGTTCGTTTTTCGGGCTGAAATGTTCCAGTACAAGGGCCTTGAGCTCTGCCCAGGTCATGCAGTTTGTCGCTGCCTGACCGCGAGTTTGCACTATTGTGTTCCACCATGTCAAGGCATGGTCCGTGAACGTGCAGGTAGCATACTTAACAACGTAATTCTCAGGGCAGTTGCTGATGTTCACAACAGACTCTATTTTCTCAATCCACTTAACCAACTCATTTGGTCCCTCAGACCCGCTAAATTCTAGGGGCTTGCACAACATAAAATCTTTGATTGAACATCCCTTTGTTGCAGGAGTCGGTTTAGTGCGGTTCGTTTCTACACTAGGTATAGGGCCATTACTGTCTGTAACGACCACCCTAGGCGGTGCGTCATTACTCGGAATCGGGTTACCGTTCGGTGGAGGGTTAACATTTTGTTCCCCATCATTATTGGTGGTCATTTGATTGCTCGCAGGGTCTGGATTGGTCGTATTGTTAATACTGGCGGCGATGCGCGATAATATATCCGGTATCGCCGCCTCTAACTGTCGAGCAATCAGACGGTCCACATCCACTTCTGACATTCGAGCTGACCATTTTGGTGCCATTCTACACAACATTAAGAAAGAAACATATAATTAATACAAATTCCAATCTCGAAACACAATACACATTCCATTCATTAATAAACATTAGTACATATTACATAAACATCATCCCATAGATTAAGTTTTCATACATCGGTCCTACATCGGCATCATTTCGACATAACCCGCTATGGGTCAGTGCTTGAATGATACACCAAAAGTATCTACAATGTCATCCCCAAAAGAGACCCCCTATGGGCTAGTGGCTGTACTATAACTACCCAAGATTCACTCTATATTACCATCGCCACTAACTGCTTACACAGAGTATCAAAAAGCGGACCCTGACTACTACCACCATAACATAACTAAGCATGGTGGTATACCAACCACACCAACACTGCCACCATCACCACCAGCACCGCCAGCAAACCCCGGATCCGTGTCTCCATCCGGTCAATCATCCACTGGGAGTATGCGCCCTCCCTCCTCAGCTGACCAATCGCATACTGGCTGTCCAGTACACAGTCCGCCAAGTGCCTCCTCCTCTGGATCCCCACCGTCAAGGCGATGGTGTGCTCAACCACCTGCTCGGTGAACACTCGGAGCCATGCAGCCTCGGAGGAGGGATGCTCATCCCTCTCCAGCCTAGGGGTACCCCACACGGGTGGAGGCACAGGCTCGGGCTGGGGGCGGGAGGACTCGCCCCTGTGGAAGGTAGGTTTGGGTGGGGTAGAGGTAGGTGGGACATAGGGAACACTGATCCGCGCCGTGAGGCGGGATCCGGGTCTGGGAGGGGTAGGGGTGACCTGTGGTGCGGGTGGGGTGGGGGATCTGGCAACCCTAGTCGGGGAGGACAGGCTAGTACTCCTACGGCTAGTCTCACTAGGCTCAGTGCTGGTTGCTAGGCGTAAGCTCCTAGAGTTCCCGGAACTTGCCTCCTCCGGGTCCTCTTCCACTGACAGACTTCGTGATCTCGACATCCTTACCTGTACACAAGTTAGCAAACATATAGTTCCTTCCATAATGTAAATCACAATTAATATACACATACTTATACAACTTTGTGACATAAAAATATTATCATATACTTACACATATGTTGCCGATTTTACCTATTAATGTTCTCCGTGACTTCCCCTGAATTCCCTCGTGCGGACAAGTCTGTTATTATGTTCCGGACCATAATAACTCACTTGTCCATCCAAGTTCATCCAGATCTCGTCACTATAAATTATTAGTTGATATTTAGATCCTATAATACTTGAGCTACTGGTTATATTTTAGGTATCTTTTAAAGACATCCTAATTCTTTATAACCAATGGCTCTGATACCAAGTTCTGTAACACCCCGTAACCGCAGCGGAAACGTAAACGGGATGCAACAGACACGGCTGATATCAACAGCATTGCTTATAAAAAAAACACCACTACATTAATTTACACCATATTACATTGTTCCGAGTTTAGTTACCGTCTAGGCGTTAACACATAAGTTTTACCAACAGTACATTAACATATTTAATACAAAAAGATCATTAAGCTTCCCCAAAAAGCACGCATCGTCAAGCATGTAGCAATTATTCCAGTTTGGGTGTACCTAGAAAGCATGTAAAGAAAACGGGTCAACTACGAATAGTTGGTGAGTTTCACTAATTTAAATAAACAGTGACAAATCATTATAATGATCATATATTAGCGATGTAATTATGCTGAGCCCACAAGTGAAACCTCTGACTATCCACATACAACCCCGTGGCATACTCCGCCCACGGACCTGCCCCAAACCGCTATGCCTAACATTACATAGCAAAAATATATAACAACAAAATAGACATGTGCAACTGGCTGGGAAACATCAGCAAATCCATGCCGGACCAGTTGGGTTTGTCAGACCAATAGTACTATTCACACTCTACCGGCTTTTAGCTAATCACTCGTGTTACGGGGCCTTACAATGTTAGCAACTCAGACAATTACCATCTTAGTACATTTCCGTACGATTCCCGTACAATAAAATATATATAAATACACGCAAATCCATGCGTTCAGTATGTACTTAAACATTTCAATAGTAACATGCTTTCCGCCCCGGGAAAATATTTAAAAACAATTCAGAAAAAGGGGCTCGTGAAACTCACCTTATCGCAAGCAAGCAGGTAACACAGTACGTGAGCTACTAGTCCGGATCTGTAATACGATCCCTAAGTTCGTTACTATACAATCACTATTAATATAACTTTAACCGTGTTAACCGGTACATCTGGGGACACTGTTAACCCAACACTGTAACCGTTCCGGGGGCAATGTTAACCCAGAAACACTTCTCCGGACTCAGATCGTGATATCATTTAGAGTTCAATAGTTAAAATTACTATTAGTTTGTTTTTCCCGTTTTGCGTGCCTAGCACGGTTATTCGTTTTTACGTTTCAAAAATGAGTTTGGTCACACACGACCCAAAAATAGTTGTTGACTGACAATTTAATTAAAGTTGTGAAATTAGAGCTCGGTTTAGACGCCCCGATTGGCCGCGGGATCCGTTTCCGTCTTTAGTGTACCGGAAACTGTTAAATCGGATAAAATTACCCAAATCATCCGAATTATTTCCGGATGATTTATTTTTACTTGTTTAACTCAATTATATGAAAATAGTTCATTTTTATGGTTTTTATACACCAGTCAGCTCGTTTAGGCGAACTTTACCGGTTTACGCGTTTTAAACTTTAAAGGTTTGTTTATACACAAATAATTATCCGTTTAATCTCGGATCTTGAAATTTTGCACAAATCACTTTTTGACAGTGGGGAATTTTATAAGAATATTTCCAGAATTAATTTTTATATTTATAATTTATTTATCTATTTTTAAGCACCATTTAAACACTAAATATGTCGTAAATACCAAACGACCTTAGAAAAATCCCAAATTTTTCCTGGATGACCCCTGCCATCCACATAGTCCCCTGTAAGTTTTCCAGAACCAAAATCTTTTTTTACATGCCATTTTCACTAAAACCGAGCTAGAAAACCCTAGAACTCGTTTAACCGAAAAGCCTACTTAGACTTCTCCAACTGACCTAAAATTTTTTGTGTGACTTTTAAATGTTATAAGAAGCTTATCTGGAATTTTACAGAATATTTCATGATATTTAACTATTTTTCACCATTTTTAGCCAAAACCGAGCATTAAATTCACCAAATATTCATCCTTTGTCCAAAAATTACCAAATTTTCACAGATCTCATATTTTCATGTGTAGATCATCTCTGTGAAATTTTGTAGCCTAACTCTAAACGTACCACAATCTGTCCAAAACACATACAACATATAAAAACCGAACTACCTTGTGTTTTTGGCTTCAAATCGCAAGGATCTTGCTTTCTAGCCTTTGTTAACAACTAGATACAACACCTACAAGCATAATAACACCACAGCAAGCAAGTTACACCCACAATCAAGCCATTTCTTTCATGGTTTCGGTTATGATTTAAAAACAAAGATTTAAACCGTAAAAATTCGTTTTTGGTTCGTTTACTCCTTTCTTGGACCAAGATCCCTTGTATAACCCGTATACATCACTTGATCATGCAAGAATCGGTTTTCATCTTTGAAACCTCATTTCCTTGCAAATAAACTCGAGAAAAAGAGATGAAAACGTGAATAACTCGGTTTTTACCTTGCTTTTCTCGCTACAATTCCGAGTTTTTAGTTCATAATGTTGAGAGAGAAGGAAGATCTTGCTATGTTGTTTACAAAAAAAATAACAAGGCAATGGGGTTATACCCCTATGCCGATCGAAATCAAGGGGAGGTGGGGTGGGGCCCACCTTTCCATTTCTAGCCACACATTTGGATTTTGGAATTCTGGATAATGTTTTGGATAATCTGGTTCAGTTCGGTTTTCAGTTAAATGTTTAATTCGACTTAAAACGAGGCTAAAACAGTCGTTTTCGGCTTAAAAAATGAAATTTATATAAAACCGATTTAAAAACTTTAAAAACTTAAACCATGACATTTATTAACTTAAAACATCATATTATTAATAATTGGGCATCTTTTTCGGCTTGATCGATTGTCTCTTGCTCGGTTTGGTATTAAAGGTTTCGTTTAACGTACCGACGTACCATTAAATCGAAAATTCTTTTTCTGTGCTTTAATTCACTTATCCCGAAGCTTTAATACTTCGCAAACATCACTAAATATCATATATCTCGTCTATAATGTAATCCTCGATTCGTTCGGGCTTCAATAACCGTTAATCGGTTAATCGTATTTCCAATACGATTAACTGTATAATCGAGTATAATCCGTACTGTGAATCATACCTACTCATATAAACGCATTATAATTCATATATTCATTATTAAATAACACATAAATAGTATATACCGGTTAGGGTATACCTGATTTTGCCGGAATCGTTACATGTGACTTGACACAAAACATCTTCGTAGAATTTCGGGTTCACTAACCTCCCCAAAATGTATGCTTTTGACTTCATTGAGAGTGTCATGTTAACGGGAATTATTACATCGTTGAGGTGACCTATGGCGGCATTGAATGGAGACACGCCACCGTAGAGTGGCTTTCGATACCCTAAAACATGGGTTATAATCACTCTTTGGCTCTTTCTTGATTGGTAGAACCCTTTTACCTGTTTTGATCAATCATCAAAAGCATAGCACCTTTTATGTCAAAGTAAAAGCATGCACAAAGATAACCTATAAAACTATGCGTAGTGGAGGGGATACAAAATAGGGCGTTTTGCGCCGTGTGGTGCCCAGTCAGCAAGGATATGTTTTTGTTTTTGGGGTGTAATGGTGTTGGTGTTGTAGACCTATATATATATACATACATATATACCCCTCTCTCAATACAATATAATAATAATAATAAACAAAACATCCCCCCCCCCACACACAAACAACACAATCTGGCGACAAAAGCTTGCCCCCCCCCCCCAATAATTCGCCCCAAATTTCGCCAAGGGGGCGGTGTTGTAGCCCATTTTCGCCCAAAATCGTCCAATCTTCACGCCCAATACACATAGCCTAACAGTTTGTCTATAACCCTTTTGACCCTTGAAAGCCCAGAGTTGCAATGTTTTTATAATCACACAACTCGTCACCTTACTGGCCCACTAGTGGTGTTCACAGAGGGGGCAGGGAATTTCCAGGGTCTCCCACGGCTCCACTCTGTGCCTTCCTGTTGCACATAAAAACCCCCTTTCCCCTTCTATATTATGTCGATTAAATCAAGATGGTAACTTTATCTGAAAGACAAATTCATTTTACTTCTTGAACTTGAGTGGACTCGAACGCAAGACCTTTGAGTGTTTAATAGATTTTATCTCTGCCACTGGAACACCAACGCCCTAGACTACAATAGAATTCATTAAACTTACATGACCAGAAGCAAATTTTAGTTGGAAATAATGGATTTCGATAGGAGTAACGGTGACATGTACACCAAAGAATTTAGCAGGATTCTGGTAAATGATTGTGATCGTTGTATTCAAAGTTAACATGTCCTGTAACGTCCACCCCAGATTGAACATTAAAGTTGTCAAACACCATGCTCTGCCCACAAGAAAACCCCCACATCATCACTTTTAAAATTCAAATTCTTTAACTAAATACTCAACGATTTACATTAGTAAAACATCGACCGAGTTAACTCAGTCTTTATATGGTTTCTTTCAAGGATGGTCACGGATGGTTATGGGTTTGGAAAAACACAAACCAAACTGGTCAGCTTGGTTGAGTTAGCAAATCGGTAGGTTTAATTGTTTCATGGATTTGAACACTTTTTTTTTAAACGTAACTTTGTATTATTATTATTTTTTTTTGGAAATTGATAGGTTTGCTCACTTTGGTTTGAAATAGTTACGTCTATATATACAAGTAACTTTATTGTCTATATTTCTAAATTTATAAATAGAAATAATAAATGTTAAACAACAGGTTTTGTTTCCAGGACCGGTACTAGTTTCACAACGTAAAACAGTCGAAACCAAATCGTGTACGTAATCTTAACTATTTCAAACCAAACTGAAACCATTTTTTGGGTTATAACATATCGAAAAAAAAAACGTACCTTAACAAAAACCTTGGGTTTATACGGAACAATAGCAGCCCACAAAATCATCGAGACAACAGTAAACAAGAAGATGAACGACGCCACAAACCACGTACAAGATGTAAAACCTAAACCGAACCTTAACATCACCGTTATCATCTTCCGCCTCCACATCATCATCATCTTCAACCCTCTTCCAGAGCAAGAGAGCTCGTTCACGGTGGTTGGCCGTAACGTCCTTGTTTTTTACGGAGGTGGGACCCATTGACATTTTGTCATTGCCGTCATGGTTAGATGGGCTGTAGTCGGATTTGACATGCATTGTGACACGAAGCAGTATTGATTTTGTAGGGGCTTTGTTTGAATATTCAAAGACAATTTTATTTTTTTTATCGTGCCACTGTTTTCCAAGAAAACGAGGTTCGTGTTATTTGTGTTCTTTATATCACCAAACATATTTTATTTTGCGTAATACATTTATCGTTAAATAAATATTTAAATGATTATCGTATACTATAATTTAGTGAAATTGATTGTTTTCAAGGTAACTAGATGAATCAAGAAGTAGTGTAATTAACGTGTTAACTATGCGAATCAATATTTAGTGTAATTATATATATATATATATAACATGGTGTAATTGCAACATATTGTAATTACATCGTTGTGTAATTACTTACATAATTACACTATCTAAGTCGCACGTTAATTTAATTTGTACGTTAACTTTTCCATACAAAATCCGTGGATGGTCGATCATCGATTTGTTTGGTTGGATAACCCAATCTTAGTGGGTGAAGAAAACCACCAACGTTAAACATGCTTAAAATTCATTTGGCCCGAGTAAAAACAATGTATGACAAAACCTTGGATGCAATTAACAGTGGGAGCTTTTCCTTACTAAAAGTTGTGTTCTCACTAGTAAAATATAGGCTATTCAACTGTAGGTGTAACACCCTAAACAATCAAGAAATTACATCTACTAACATAAAGACAATATAGCATCCGTATATAACGGTCATAATCGAAAGAGACCCACAAGACCATACTTAAATATTCCAAGATAGTGGCAGTCAGAGCTCTCGATCGGTTTGTGAGTAGTTTTTCAAGGTTGAGCTTGGATACGACTGAAGTTTATTATTGCGTACTAAATTATATTTTTATATACAACGTAATATACATGTCACTTATTTATTTTATATTTTTATATAATAATAATAGTTATAAAATAATATATTTTATGACTTAAATAAAATTATATAACGTTTAGGCACGCGAGCCGACTAAACTATGTGATTCAAGTTCGGCACTTATGCGTAAACTGCAACAACAATTGACGGTTCGTCGTTTACTATGATTGTTTGGTTAAAGTTCTTTGTGATTTAAGGCCAGAGAGTGACAATTCATTGCAAAAGGTTAACATTATATACATACACTTAAGTAATTATATCATACAAAAAATACAAAACTTTGGAATCAATGCTTTTGTATATGACAATTGCCTTTAGCTGCGATAGCTGAAATTTTGGCAAATTCGGGCTGAAATTAAACCTACAAAAAGCAACACAAAATTAAATCGAACTATCTATATAATTGTCTACCATAAAATCATATGTGTCGCCCTCACGTCGCTCACCACCCCATATAGAGCCACCAGATTGCTTGACTTGGAAATAGAGAGCTCTTATTGATTTAACCCGCTTTTTATCCGTTTTAGCTTACGTGGGTCATAACACCTAAAAAAACTAATTCTTTACCATCTCTAAGCTCACGGGTTTTCTCCAAGAACATCTTCTGACGTCTAATTGTGGTATATCGTTGGAGTGTTGGTGTTGTGGTAGAGGAACCCTAATGAAATAACCGTTAAATAATTAACTACATGTATAAAATTAATAATAATAATAATAATACGACCAAAAATAATTTGATTGGACAATACAAACTTTGTCAAACCTACTGCAAACCATCTCTTCACAAAAAATCCTTTTCTTTGAATGAAGATAAAAAAAAATGCACCATTATTGCATTGCAAACACAAATGATAGGAAAGATGGAGACTACTACGTGTTCCTATTTATCAACTGTTACATCTTCCTTATTTCCCTTTGGAAGTTTCAATTGTCAATATATATTGAGAGACGAAAAAAAAAAAATCCAACCAACTGACTAATACCAAATTGTCCTCTTCTTCTTTCACAAAAATATCTATGATTTTTCCAAATTCTTTAAGATGTCCTAAATAAAATTATTTTCACCATCCCTGTAAGCAATCAGACAAACCATCCTTGAAATCATTATTATTTAGATAATTATAACCTGCTTCACAAAATATTTTTGCTCCACACTTGAACCATCGTATATATAAAGACCAGACTTGCTTCTTCTTTGCCTCGCATGCAACATTCCCTTAAACATCCTTTGTCTAGCTACTTCGAGTTGGTGATCTCCGGCAACAACTCTGCCCAAACCCTTTACATATATTTAACCCAAGACGAGCACCCCTACTCATCATCACTACTTCATACCAACACTCGCCAATCAAATTGTAACACCACACGACCCTCGCGCTTTCCCTACGACTGTAGCAGACATTCGGTGACCTGGGAACACTGCAAAAACTCGACAACCAGTCCCGGATCACTTTCATGACTGAGGTAATCAGCAAACAAGCTCCTAAAACTGATTCATGTAAATTAGATACGTTTACCGACATCTTATATCTACATTTCGGATATAAGAACCGTTAAGAAAGTGGAATATGCTTTGAGGTTGAAAACTATTAGATCAATGCATATACCTAGTTGACTACCAATATTCGTGAAATTATTAAATCTTAGAATATATATCGTTGGTGCTAAATTAAGTTTTTGATGCACCATTTTCAATTTTAGGTTTCAAATTTTGTGGTCAACTTTGTACGACGCATGTAAATGAACCGAATATTAAGTGAAACATTCAACAGAAAGTTCGTTTATATAATAAAGGAACTTAAATGAACAAATTTTGTCCATCTTGTAAATGAACGGACATGACCATATGTCTCGTTCGTTCATTTATGTTCGTGAACGCTCGTTCCTTACATTTATTTATGTATTCATCCAAATTGTTTAGGTACGTTGCAATTGAGTGTAGTTTTATAATTGTCCATTCCAATTTATTCTAGGTTTGATAAATTTTCATGGCCATCATATTTACGTTAATGTTTACTTCTAATTGGTGTTTGCTCTTCTATGTTCACTTTTATTCCTTTCTTTACATTTAATAATTGTTCATTTATACTATTAACAACCGAACATAAAGAAACATGAACACACTCATTTTCTTAATGAACGGACACGAACAAGAAAACATTGTTTGTTTAGTTGTTCATGTTCGATAGTTTGTTCGCCTAAAGTTAAGGAATGGACACGAACATGCTCCATTCATGTTTGTGTGGTTCGTTATCAAGCCTACTACTTCTTTTTGAGTTGTATAGGCTGTTAACGGTTAATTAAGATTTTGTATCCTTGACGCGATAGTCAAGGGGTAAAATAAAGACATGTACACATATAAAAGTTACATCATCATCATAACTTTAATTGTTTATATGAAAAAAAGTATATATTTGAACAGAAAGTGTTTTGGGTCAACACTGCCGCATAAAACTACATTTTTAACTAGTTTTTTGTGTGTCGATGCTAGGATGTTCGGCATTTAATTCATGAAAGCTATTCAAGGGTGACAGAGAGCTTGGCATTTAGCAATTAGCATAATGGCAAGAATCGATGACGCCATCTTTGTAGACGATACTGCCAAATGTTGCGATTCTACGAAATCTTTGTCGGTTTTCATCTAACCCGCTAAAAAGCGGATGTCTCCTAGTCCGTTTTCAATCCAAAATTCACCACCTTATTTATCAGTTATCACCTAGTGTCGGGTCACACAAAAAAATGGCAATTTTTTTAAACCTGCTGACGTGGACATGTCATGGACCGATTAACATGTGTGCAAGTTAGTAAAATATTGAGGTTTTAATCCATGTTATTTTGTTAGTGTGAAGAGGGTATGATAATCTTAGGATAATGATATTATATTATTGTTTGGGTAGGTTTAATTCTGATATGGCTATGTTAATTATTCTTTTAGTTGTTCATGTGTTCTAATTTGTGTGCATACTAGAAGCATTTAAGTGATGTATCATATTATACACAAGAAACAGAGGAATCTTTTCTGGTTGTTGGTTGTTAATAAGAGGATGTACCTTGCTTCATGATAGGCTTAGGCTTAGACTTACTTTAAATAAATGAATTAAACCACTTTTATTCTGTTGAATAAATGAATTTAATAATTAGATATACAAGAAAACTATATGACTTTCTTTTTAGGGAAAATGTCATAAAAACCAACATACATTTTGTTTTTGTTTACAAAAGTCCCTCCACTTTTTTTTGCATACTAAAGTCCCTCTACATGGTATTTTTGAACATAAAAATGAAAATATCTATAAAAGCTAGTTTTACAAACTACAGGTACTACTTGTGTAATTATCTCTAAAACACAAATCATCTGTACACCAACGATCCTCCTCCCAATAACCAGTCACGACCACCTCCTCTTAACCCTATATAACTTCAAGAAAAAGACAAAATTATCACTGCTCATCATCTCCCTCATATAAATGTTGCCTCTCTAACTCCAGATACAAATATTTTTGTTTTCTAGATACAAAGAAAGAGGTTAAAATTAGGAACCATTAGATCATACATATATTCACCAAAATGAGGACAAAAATTAGGTTATTAACTAGCAATTTTCAATGTTTCTGAAATGACATCAAGTAATTAAATGATAGGAACCGATTCGAGATGGTTAATCTACCTAGCCTTTTGTAGTAGGCAAACACTCCCAAGAATTAGATGAGAAAGATAGAGACACTCTTTTGGAGCACTATTTTTAATATTTCATTCATGCTAAAAACAAATACAACGTAACTATAAATAGCCATACAAACCACCTACCCACTACTTGCTAATATGACTCTAAATAAACTAACCACTATGTATACTAAACTACCCACTACTAAATCATAGACCAATTACTAATTAACTTAAATAAACTAATTAATAAATACTAATAATTATATTAATATTAATACATGCACATGCACGTATCAATACTCCCACCCTCAAAAACGTCCTTGTCCTCAAGGACGATACCAATATGCCTGTCCCATGGCGGGCGCCATTCGACTCTCCCAACGGAATTTGGTGCGGTCTCAATACGTCGCCATGGTGGCCTCCATGCATGCCTTCCGGTTGCATTCGGTCCTTTGTTGAATAATGGCAAGGCCCAATTGATGTGTTTGTAAGAGTTGGTGGTTGGTGTGGGTGCGGGTTTAGGTTTAGCCTTCGGTTTCAGTTTAGTGTTGGTAGTAGTGGAAGAGGGTTGTTTTGATGTCGGTTTGGGGTTTGGTTTGTGGTGCCGATAGGTTCTTTTTTTGGTTTTTGATGGGTGAATTTGGTGTAGGAAAGGTTTTGGAGAAAACGGTTTCGATGGCGGTGTAGAAGATGGTAGTGGCGGTTCATGGCGTAATAGTGGTGGGCGAGCAATTAGTGGTGGTGGAGGCCCTAAACCTAGTTGGGCGTTAAGAAGCACGATTTGTTGATGGTTCTTCTCGAGAATGATCCACAAGTCGTCAATCAATGACATGATGTGCGAGGCCATGGTGGAAGGTGAGTAAGCCAATGAAAGCACCAAATGATAGGGACCGATTCGAGATGGTTAATCTCCCTAGCCTTTTATAGTAGACAAACACTCCCAAGAATTAGATGAGAAAGACAGAGACACTCTTTTGGAGCACCATTTTTAATATTTCATTCATGCTAAAAACAAATACAAAGTAACTATAAATAGCCATACAAACCACCTACCCACTACTTGCTAATATGACTCTAAATAAACTAATCACTATGAATACTAAACTACCCACTACTAAATCATAGACCAATTACTAATTAACTTAAATAAACTAATTAATAAATACTAATAATTATATTAATATTAATACATGCACATGCACGTATCATTAAACATTAGAACATATGAACATGAACAATTTCTGCATATATAATGAATTTAAAGTAGGCAAAAACCGGAGGTAATAACATCAATCGACCCCAACATGACCAAACCTAAAAATCCGAAATTGAGAGTGATTTCAAACCTACGGAAACCCTGGGCAACCAATCCTCAACAAAATCACCATCGGTGAGGAACATATCATCCTCCTCATCCTCAACGTCAACACATCTCGGAGCGGCTTCTTGGAGTCAATACGAACTGATTCAACAACTCTCAAATTCGATATGAGGTTTGAGGAAACTAACTTAAAAAGGTGTAATGGATCTGGAAGAATTTGGGGGAACTGAAACCCTAGACCTTGATTTTGATGTACCAAAAGTTTGATGAGATTCATGATGAAAGAAGATTTGTGTTTGAGAGATAATTACACAAGTAGTACATGCAGTTTGTAAAACTAGCTTTTATAGGTATTTCATTTTTATGTTTGAAAATACCATGTACAGGGACTTTAGTATGCAAAAAAAGTGGAGAGACTTTTGTAAATAAAAAAAAAATGAAGGTTAGTTTTTTATGACATTTTCCCTTCTTTTTACTTTAAAAATTAGGTGTGAAGCTTTAACAACTCGCACATTGCGTCGGGTGTTTATGGCCCTGGCTTTTTGAGGTTTTAGTTAGTAAGCTAACGGGGCTTTTACAAAAAAAAAAATAATAATGAGGCCCAAAAGCATGAAAAAGAAAATGGTGGAGCTTTATTGTTAGTTAAACTATAACACAATATTAAACTGATGTGTTAGTTAAAACTTTATTGTGCACATGACTTGTATGAAAAAAACATAAAGTTATTTTACTTTTATATATGAAAATAAAACAGCAGCAATTAATATGTTGCTTTTAAAGAAATTATATATAAGTTTTGTCGAAACATGAAATGAATCTGACCTGATCCATGACGATGTTTCCACGGATGTCAAGATGAACGAACCACGTCTTGATCTTCTTCTCCGGTTGCTTGAGATCTGCAATGGCTTTTTGGGGGTGTGGAGGTGACTGCTAAGAAATCTCGAGGATCTCTTGTTTACAGACACAAAAATGATATCATGGCAGCTCTTACTGAGCATCCCCCCTTAATAAGGAGGTGGAGACCTCCTTATATAGAGAGCCTCATGGCCACCATCATGATACCCTAATGGGCCTAGCCCAGTTAGGGTTACCTCTACAAAACCCCCTCGGCCCAATAACATTGTATTAGTCCATATAATAAAATAAGCCAAACATAATAAATTTAGGGTCGTAAAACCGGGTTTAGTACCATACCCCTACAAGCCCCCCAAGTCCAGTGTTGCTCCTAGGCGTGCAAGCGTTTTAGGTGGAGCGCTGGACTTTATAAGGTGTGTTAGGACATAAGGCGGTTTTTTCCCTTTTCTTCGGCCTTGTCTTTATTGTCTTTGAGTTTGGGAGGTTTTCTCCATGATGGTAACATGTTGTGGTCCTTATGATAATGATGGTGCACTAGCATGAATAAGATATAGCCCGCATCATAACAATAGTGGCGCGGGGCTTGATAGATGATAGAGTGCTCGTCTCGATAATAATGTAATGTAACTTGCGCCCGAGGCAGCTTACGAGCTATAAAAATAGTAAAGCTTGCGCGCGAGGCGACTCACGAGCTATAAAAATAATAAAGCTTGCGCGCGAGGCGACTTACGAGCTATAAAAATAGTAAAGCTTGCGCGCGAGGCGACTCACGAGCTATAAAAATAATTAAGCTTGCGCGCGAGGCGATTTACGAGCTATAATAATAATTAAGCTTGCGCGCGAGGCGACTTACGAGCTATAACATGATGATAATGACTGGCCCACAAGGGCCTCTTCTGCGCAGGATGACTATCCCGGCTTGTCTTCAAAATAATAATGGAGGCACAAACGGCCAGATAATAATAATAATGTCATAGGTGCTTGTGCGGCTCGTAGCCGAACCTGCAAAAACATATCAACTAAAAGTGGATGTAATACAAGGTTCCCATCCTCGGGCAAATTATGAGGTGTGCCCAACCTACGTTGGCGCGTGGCCGTTTGGGATATTATTAGGCTCCCGACCTTTATGTTTGGCACGTGGCCAAGTGGGATATTATTAGGCTCTCGACCTTTATGTTTGGCGCGTGGCCAAGTGGGATATTATTAGGCTCCCGACCTTTAAGTTTGGCGCGTAGCCGAATGGGTTTATAAGGATTCCCAACCTTTGAATATGGCGTGTAGCCGTATGGGTTTGAGGATTTCCAACCTTTTAGTTTGGCGCGCGGCCTATGGGTTTATGAGGATTCCCAACCTTTAAGTTTGGCGCGCGGCCTATGGGTTTATGAGGATTCCCAACCTTTAAGTTTGGCGCGTATGTGATATGCGCCACGCGCAGATGTTTCATACGCAGATGTGATATGCGTGAGCATAGGTGATGCGTGAGCATACGTGATGCGTGAGCATATGCGTGAGCATACGTGATGCGTGAGCATATGCGTGAGCATACGTGATGCGTGAGCATACGTGATGCGTGAGCATATGCGTGAGCGTACGTGATGCGTGAGCATATGTGATGCGTGAGCATATGTGATATGCGCCACGCGCATAGGTTTTTGCTTTGTGTCTTCATGACATCCTGATTTTAAGCCTCGTCTATATTTTGTGGGTTGACCCGCCCCGCTCGATGTTAAGGCGGGTGCATACCCCCTTCAAGCCCCCCAGTCTAATGTGTCTTGTCTCGCGCGAGCGAGATAAGATAGATATTAGACTAGTTTGCTTTTTCAATAGGGCTTGTTTTTTTCTTTTTCTTTTCTTGCACGCGCGTTGCGCGCATTTCCATCCCTTTGGTTAAAACGAATCGTCAATGCACGTGGTTGGTTGGTGTTGGATCGCGGTGGTGCGGTGCTCGGCGCCAGCGCGCATGTGTGGTGGCGCGCTGCTGCTTCATAGCGGTGGCACTAATGCAATGTGGGATGCACCATGGCGGCCAGATGGTTATCAGCGGTGGCGTGTACGCGTGGTGGCGCAATGACCTTACGCGGTGGCGAGGTTCACTTGTCGTGGCGCGAATGAATGTCGACGGAATGTTAATCCGCGACTGTGCGCATATTTGGTGGCGGATTATTGACCCGTGACGACGCATCGTGATCCGTGGTGACGCGCTACTGCTTCATGGCGATGTATTGAATCGCGGTGGCGCATGCGTGACGGCGGTACATCGCGATATTTCAAGTTGAATCGCGCGTTGCGGTGTATTGAATCGCGGTGGCGCATGCCCCTTAATAGTTGTCATATTTCAAGCTATTTCGCGATATTTTGAATCTGCTGACACGCGCCTTGGCATTTCGTTATTCCTCTTTTGCGCGACGTTATCGTGCATTTATTATATGGAATTATGAATGAGTTTTTTAGCCTTTACGTGTCAGTATGTGTTACTCTGCCTATATCCATTATAACCCCACGCGTGGACCCGACCTGAAACCTCAACAACTATGTTTTGGCATGTGCTTTGCCTTAGTTGTGCTTAGGTATGTTATGGCCCAACCGCGCAATACGTGGGATGGATGCTATGAGTAATTTGAGCTAAGGCTCATATTATTGGGCTAAGGCCCTTACGTTTTAGAGTTAAAACTCGTCAACGCGTCTGAGCTTGAAGCTCGCGCAAGTATGTTTTACTTCGTTTTATTTTTAGTTTGATGTCAATATAATGTTGTCATATTGCTCAAATTAATAAAAGGAAGTGTGAAACATGTATGCAAAAATCAAAATCAGGCTTGCACATGCATGGCGGCGGAGTCGTGACTCGCGGGCGGGCATGCATGGTGGCGAAGCTTGATCCTTGGCAGTGCGCATGCACGGCGGCGGAGTGGTGACTCGCGGGCGCGCATGCATGGCGGAGAGTTGCGTGGGCATGCATGGCGGCGAGTCTTTTGCGCAAAACCCACATGGTGGTTTCCGCGGTGGTTTCCACGGGCGCTTACGCATGTCGGCGGAATGGTGACCCGCTGGCGAGCATGCATGGTGGCCGTCTTCTGCGCAAAACCCACATGGTGGTTTCCGCGGAGTGAGAATTCGCGGGCACGCGTGCATGGCGGCGAAAGTCTCCGTAATCTGACTGTAATTTTAAACCTAAAATCCAGGTCTGTAATCCGGATCTAGATCTGTAAATCAGATCTAGATAGATCTGAAGCTCGGAGCGGAGAGAATTTAAAACCATCACAGATCCGGAGGCTTGATCATCCGAATCTGGCAGTTTCTTTTTTGGATCTACAAATCCTTTTCAGCTTCATTTTTGCACAGATCTGGAAGCCTCTTTTAGATTTATGGATCTTTTTGAGCTTTAATAGAACAAGTCTTGAAGCCTCTTTCTGTAAACTTCCAGATCTGGGTTTTTCTTGGGCGAGATCTGAGAACCGAGACAAAAATCGAAGGGTAGTTCGTTGCCCTCCCACGGATGGCGCCAATGTCGAAACATGAAATAAATCTGACCTGATCAATGACGATGTTTCCACGGATGTCGAGATGAACGAACCACGTCTTGATCTTCTTCTCCGGTTGCTTGAGATCTGCAATGGCTTTTTGGGGGTGTGGAGGTGACTGCTAAGAAATCTCGAGAATCTCTTGTTTACAGACACAAAAATGATATCATGGCAGCTCTTACTGAGCATCCCCCCTTAATAAGGAGGTGGAGACCTCCTTATATAGAGAGCCTCATGGCCACCATCATGGTACCCTAATGGGCCTAGCCCAGTTAGGGTTACCTCCACAAAACCCCCTCGGCCCAATAACATTGTATTAGTCCATATAATAAAATAAGCCAAACATAATAAATTTAGGGTCGTAAAACCGGGTTTAGTACCATACCCCTACAAGTTTTAATACATTAAATGAACATAAGTAACCAATATGATTATTTTTATCAAAAAAAAAAAAGTCTGATAAAATTACAAAGATTGTGTTAAGACTTAAGACCAATAATATAAAATAGACGACGGCGCCTAACGAATCATTTGTCTTGTATGTTTAAGTAGTCTAAAAAAATCAATGTAACATTTAAATAAAAGAAACTAAACATGAACACTTATTTAATGTTTTTAAATGTTGATATAGTCCCTTAAAACCAGATAATTAAAACCAGATAATGTCGTAATAATGTAAAATTTAGAACTCATATATAATTTAAAACAAAAGAATGAATTTCTATTTTTTTGTTAAGATTTTTATTCATAAATCATATGTAAACAAATAAAAAACAAGATTTTGAAGACAATACATATAAGAAGGTATTAAAATCCTAAACCAGGTGCTCGGTTTATGGTCCGACCAGTCCAACTTAGACATGTATGAATCAGGTTTAAAGCCAAACCAGTCTGAGTTTGATTAAAGCATGGTTAAAACTGGTTTAGAATAAACCGAATCAAGTTGGAAATAGGTTTGGAGTCGAACAAGTTTGGGCCTGATTTGGTCTACTTTTAATCAAGTCAATTTGGATTGGGTTGTGAGAAAGAGCGGTTTTCATAAACTTTTTAATGAGCGTTACGAACTTAACTAGAGTAACTAAAATTTACTTTTTAGTTAATACTTTAAAACATAGATAACACCATAAATTGAAAACCTTTGAAACGAAATACAAGTCTTTGTATTGTTTTTTTGAGATTTATTTTTTTATTCGTCGGCTCGTCATCATATGATTTATCTTCGCTACCAGAGCCCTAGCTATTGCGTAGGTACTCATCGAATGCTGTTTTTTCGTCAATCATTGGCGCCGTCAATCTACCTTCCACCTTGTCCTTTATTTCTCGGCTTGATATTCCATTTTGCCTTTCAAGTGAAAATATATGTTGTATACTTGTATTTGTTGCAAAGCATCCAAGTAATCCTTCATGCAAATGGACATCTCTACGACAGGAAGAACTAGTCTTGTTCTTCGTACGTGTTGTTGAAGTGATTGGATGAGAACCTTTCTTCAATCACCAGATCCACTATTTGCTCCCGAACCATATTGAACTTATGTCCATCATTTCCCATTGAAATTTGACCTTAAGCAATACTTAAACATAATATGGTTTTTTAAAGTGATGTTTGCATCTTTTTCAAAAAAAATCACCACAATAGTTGCAACGAGCTTTGTTCATACCAAGGTTCATTTCACATAAATCTAAATGTTTTCAAACATATTGGTTTCTTTTGTTAATGAGGATTCGAACCATCCTCTTGCTTTGAGACTGAGTGGCACAACTTATTACTCGGTTTTATTACTTGATTGATGCACATCTTATTGCTTTAAATAAATAAATAAATAAATAAAAAAAAGTTGTAATATAAAATGTAAAATCATACAACCAAAATTGGACACAACTCATTATATGGAAAATATAAAAAATAACTAAAATGAGAAGAAAGATTCTAAAAACGACCCTTCCTTTTGTCAAAATCCTAAAATGACCCGTCCAAAATCCATCGTCACGATGAGATTCAACGTTGAATGAGATGACGATGAAGTTTTGAAGCCACATGCCACCTTCTCATTCAACCTTGAATCTCATTGTGATGTTGGATTATTAGATCAACATTAATCTAATCCTCCTCGTCGTTGTTCCTAATTAGAATATTTTGTTCCATCATCATCATCAGTTGGTTTATCCCAATTGGAATGGCGGAGTGGTCCCAACTCCCTCGGGAACTCGTGGACCTGATCTCCACCCAGCTCCTCTCGGAGACGGACCTCCAACGCTTCCGCTCCGTCTGCTCCTCCTGGCGTTCCTCCGTCCAACCGTTGAACTCACGATTCCCAATTCTCCCGAACGCAGGAATCTCAGACACCACATGGGGATTCTATCTATCCAAAAGAACAATCTTTCGACTCTCTTTACCCCATGGTAATAATAATTGGCTCATCAAGGTCGAACGAGACAACCCCCTCAAAACCCATTTCATGAACCCCTTAACCGGATCAGAATTCCTCACCCCTCTACCAGATTTCCCCAGATCTTTAAACCTATTGAATTTCAGGCTTCAGGAGCTCGCCCAGGAGTACGCCCTGCAGTATATCTGCTACCGCCCCAACGCCAACTCCATCGGGGATTCCGTTTCCCTTTACATGGAAAAGGTCGCCTTCTGCGCCCACGCCTTCCTCCTCCTCACCATTCACGTCTCCGGGAAGCTCGCCGTCTTGCGCAACGGGGAGCGCAGGTGGACTATCATCAATGATCTCCCCTCGCCCTACGACGATGTCGTCTACTTCGGGGGTCAGTTTTACGCCGTGGATAGCACGGGCCGGACGGTGGCCGTGGACGTCAACAACGCCTCCGTCGAGGTTGTCGCGGGGTCCGTTTTCGGTGGGGATAAGAAGTTTTTGGTGGAGAGTGATGGGGAGTTGTTTATGGTTGACAAGTACTTGAGTGTGGGCCCGGATAATGAGATGGATTATGACGATGAGAATTACGAGTTTTATGAGGATTTCGATTGTTTTATGAGCGAGCGGACGGTGAAGCTCGTGGTTTACAAGCTGGAGAAGGAAGGAGAGGAGTGGAGGTGGGTCGAGGTGAAGAGTTTGGGTGATAGGATGTTGTTTCTGGGGGATAATTGCGGGTTTTCGGCCTCGGCGTTGGAGTTTCCGGGGTGTAAGGGGAATTGCGTGTTTTTTACGGGGCAGAATAGGGAGGATGATGGGCTGGTTAAGAGTAGAGGTGTCGGTGTGTTTGATTTGGAGAGTGGGAGTATTGGGGCGGTGGCGAATGATTCGGGGTACTCGCAGTTGTTTTGGCCGCCGCCTCGTTGGCTGCATTCGGATCCTTTAAACTTGGAAGTAAGTTTTTCATTTTTGATTATGTTAATGTTGTTTTGGGTTTGCTTGTGTGGTGATGCTTTTGATGAATGAGTTAGAACATTGTTATTATTTAGCTTTGATTAACTTGTGTAGTGTATGTTATGACTTATGACCTATGTTTGAGCTTTGATCTTACATGAATATGCCTAGTTTGAGTAAGTGTGTGATTTCAAGGTTATTGTTGGAATTTGAATGATTGGGTTTAGTTAATATGATACGCAAGTTTGGATAATGCTTACTTGCTTAGTCTTTATCTTGGTAAGTCGATAATCAGTTTTCTTGTGGTACCTGCTTCCCCAAGTCTTGTTATTCTAGATTACCGGTATATAAGAGTTATAACGAGGGATTGGTTGCATCAAAATGAAAAAGACTTTCATTTTTTTAATACTGTATATATAACATACTTATATTTTGATGCAATAAAAGTTCTGAACATACTATTATTATACGCTTGGACGTATATAGAGACTAAGCAGTTAATGCGGAAAAATATCGGATGTCGGTCTGCTTATCGTGTTGTGATATCGGTTTTTTTAATATTATGCCGAATTTATATATATAGCAGTTTATCACTAACAATTCAGTATACTACTATACTCTTCTACTATTTACATATTATCCTTTAGCAACTTGCAAAACACTAACGATTGTAGCAAGTAGGAACTGATTGAGACTCAAAGCACTAACATTAAACACTAAAAGCTGAAAATTAAGACTTAAAACACTAATATCGGGAATATTGGTGATATATCGGTCAAATATCTGTCAATATCGGCGATATTATTGGTACCGGTATTCTGACCGATATTTCACATGAGAACCGATACCCGATATCGATTGCATAGTTAGAGAGTGGAAACAAATGGGAAAAACTAGCAATCGGTATATCTCTGAAATATCTCTGAAATATGCCTTTCTATAGCTTGTATGGTTGTGCCTAGACATAAAAAAGGTATGTCATGCTTTTAATGGTTGTACATTGAGATAAGGTACATCATGCTTTTTATGGTTGCACATAATGTGTGTTAGTTCAGTTGTACATAGAGATAAAAGAAAAGGTCATGTGTGCCCTTAGTTTTGTCATGCTTGGTTTTAAAAAGCGTTTTATCGCTTCAATGCGTTTTGTTTCAAAACGCTTATGGCCAATGCGTGCACAATTGCCTATCACGTATACGGCGTGTTTTTGTAATAAAATTTAAAATGTATTAAAAAGTTATATACAGATAATATTTTAAATTATTAACTTTTAAACACTAAAATATATGATACTTTTGTCATCTTTTGTCGGACTTTTCAATCGATGGTCAAATTTGTTCTTCAATCAGATTTGAAAATTCAGGCCATTGCAACCAATGGTCTAATTTGTTAAAATATGGTCAAATGCTTAAAAGCCTCGAATCAAACCACATCACATTTGATCGCATCGTATGCGCATTATGGAATCTCATCAGTCATCACTTTGCTGCAGTCGATGCGATCTCATAACCCCATTGTGCGAATCACATATTATGCTTAATGCTTACATTCATGAGTGGTGGTAGGATTTTTTAACAAGATGAGATTGAAATTTGATGGATATGATGCATGAATTGAATGGTAGTTATCTAATTTCCTAAAACTATACAGACCGCTCAAAGATATTATAGCTAACGTTGATAGGGTTGTTCTGTTTCCTATGACATGATCTTGTATAAAATTATGAAAACTAAGAAGAGTTTTAGTCTGGTTGCAAATTTTGTTTTTGTAAACATGTGTAACCACTTGTCGGTCATATGAATTTGCAGGATGGATTGGATCATCTTAACATCTAATCAGATTCAGACAAGAATACACACACTGACTTTAAAGTGTACATATACTCTGTGTGGCTCGTGATCTCTTCTGCTATTTGTTGCTGCTTAAACCTGCGCGTTCAAATTTCGTTTTATCGAAGTAAATTTCATGGTTGCCTTTTATTTTTTTCTTTTAATAATAATAATAATTCATCTGTCACTCAGTTGTATGTTGATACTGGTTGATTATGGCTATATTATTACATTGCTTTCATCTGTTGGTTTTGGGTTCAAGAAAATTTCAAATGTTGTCGGTACGGGTTGTAATTCTAAGCGTTGACCCAAACCAGACTTCAGTTTGTTCTTATTGAATAAAGATTGATTTGTTTTTGAGTTTGAATTCATGGGCTTTGCATTAGAATTTTGTTTGCTAAGATGGTCTTATGTGGAGGTGCACAAAAAAGAGTAATGTCTAACCTGACAACACCACCCGACCTGGATATGAACGAATGCATATATTTGTTAAAACATGACGGGGACTAGAGGTGCACAAACTGTCTTTTTTTAACCTATAGCAGTTCTGGTTTTAAACCGATCTGGCTTCAAGTCAAAGCAGTCAACAGATTCATATAAAACAGTCCACAGATTCATATAAATCGGTTAGAAGTTTTGGAACCCCGTAACTGATGAAACCGGTTGGGGTCGGTTCCAAACCGGCTTGCCTTGAATCGATTCCAAATGGGTTTGCAGCTGTGAATATAAAAAAAAAGAATTGCAGAGACAGATGTAATAAGGAGCAGCACTATGGCTTATGTTTGATGTCAGACAACACCGATTACGTGGGTTCTCAATCCGGAGTCTGTGTTGTCCGGCATCAAACACAAGTCGCAGTGCTTCCAAATCACAGGGGCTTGCTCGGTTTCGATTATCCTTGAATCGATTCCAAATCGGTTTGCAGCTGCGAATATAAAAAAAAAAGAATTGCAGACAGATGTAATAAGGAGCAGCACTATGGCTTATGTTTGATGTCAGACAACACCGATTACGTGGGTTCTCAATCCGGAGTCTGTGTTGTCCGGCATCAAACACAAGTCGTAGTGCTTCCAAATCACAGGGGCTTGCTCGGTTTCGATTATCATAACTATATCGTTGTGGTTTTGGCCATTGTGAATTTGTAGCTTGGAGGTTAGAAACTTGAAGAATTGAACGTTCTCTTGAGAATTCATGTTGGTTCAATGGTTTATAACATTCATGATATATTTATGCTATATTTTAGGGGTAAATTTGTCCCAAAAATTTCAAAATTCCTAAACGTTATTAGACAGATGGAAACCCGTTCCAGACATTATTTTTACCCGAAACCCGACCCGAGAAAACACGTACCCGAACCCGAACTAACCCGACCCGAAAAACCCGAACCCGAGAAAAGACTAACCCGAACCCGAACCGAAGTAATTCGGGTTGGTTCTCGTGTTTGATTTATAAGTTTTGGGTCAACCCGAATAACCCGAATAAACTTTTAGTTTTGAAATTAAATATATTTTTAGGTATAATTGGCTTAGTCTTAGCCACTAACGTTATCAGAATTTGGTCCTAATCGATTGTTGTCATTACAACTATTATAGATCCATTGTTTATTGCTAATTTATGCTTTTAGTTTATTACTAATAGCAACCGTTATCGAACAACCAAATCACGCCCGATAGAAGACGATTATGGTTCGACTTAATTTTACTCTTCTTTTGAATTGTTTTATCAACTTATAATGGTTTATAATTTGATTATTTGCTTACGAGCAAAGAATAATATGTTGTTTTAATTTTAGCATTTAATTTTTTTGTTTTTTGGTATGTTTTCTAGGATACTCGAAACCCGATTAACCCAACCCGAAAAAACCCGAACCCGAAAAACCCGTGAGAGATTCGGGTTGGGTTTCGGGTCAAGATTTAAAACTTTGAAACCCGAAGAACCCGACCCGAAAAACCCGAAACCCGAAAAACGAACCCGAAGAACACCCCTAGACATTAGATATACAGATGCATGCAACTGGTTTTGGAATTTAATGCTGCTCATTAATACATCTGTCTCTGCATCTTTTGTTAATTCACACCTGCAAACTGGTTTGGACTGATTCAAGTTCAAGGCAAACCGATTTGGAACCGACCCTAACTGGTTTCATCAGTTAGAGGTTTTCAAAGCTTCTAACCGGTTTTGACTATTTTGACTTGAAACCGGTTTGAGCACATCTAGCACATTGCATTAAGTGTAGTAAAACCAGTTAAATGCAATTTGGAACATATATGTAGTCAAACCAGTTTCTAATCGGTTCACTAGCATACAAATGGTTTTACAATTACCTTCTTTATTTCTTCGATTTAACCGATTCTTATACTTAATTTGAACCACCATATAAAATTCATTCATTAAAGCTCATTACAAGACTCCATTAAACCAGCAAAATTAGATACATTATTGTAAATTGGTAATGATTGTGGCAAACTATAATAGAATATGTGCATATTAGCACATTACAATGGCATATCATTATGTACCGTTATGATGGTTTTAGCACACTGTAAAATGTGAATCAAACCCATTACAACAATGTATTAATCATGAAAACTATGACGCACAGTGGTATTAACAAATTAGAAAAAGGTTTGGATATAAAGACTTTTTATTATAAAAAATGTAATAAATATTTTGAACATTAAAATTTAACAATCTATGGTAGTGATTAATGAAAGTTTGCTACATCATCATTTTTCAAGTGTCATAAGACGAGATGTAAAATCGGTATAGTCTATCATTGTTAATTTTTATCGAACTTCTCAATTTTTAACGTCCATCACGTTTTTATATTACGCTATATTTTTTTTAATAAAATACATAATAAAGTCAAATATTTTATTCTTTTTAATTTGAATACCCTATATCTATACTCTTTTTTTTTTTGTTAAAAAATTTGATTTTTTGTAAAATCTCAGATGTGGTGTGCGTATAACGTATATGATTATGTGCATGCACAATTACGAAAATAAGTTGTGCAATTATCATATAAGTTGCGTAATAATATACAAGTGTAATTTTCATACGAGTTGTGTAATTATATAGATTTGTACGTACTTATGGTGCGGGCGAAGATACTCTTGTCTTTTTGCCCAAAGACATGTGTTGCATGCTGATGACTTCGTACACTTTGTACGATAAGTGCTCTCTGTACATTATTTTAATACAATAAAAATAATTGAAACAAAAACTTGTTACATTTCGAATCAAGTTTATAAAGTTAACATATTCTAGCATTGCGTTTGATACATAGAAATTTTGTGCATTAAAACGAGTTACGACATTAAATCAGACCTACAAAACTAAATATGTTGGTGTAATGGGTATAACCCACCATTATAAAACTTGCTTTTTAGAACCTCTTAACATTTGTAATTGACATGCTAGTCTCACTTATTTTATTTTATAATTCTATAAAAATATCAAATACAAACCTATCAAGTTATTATTTTTGTTTTATAGTTTTTTTTTTATATTTTGGTTATTGATTTTATTATTTTATTTCTTTAAGATCTTATTAAAAGTTTGTTTATTTTTTACATGTATTAAAAAGTTTTGTATGTTTTCTCTAGCTAGTTCTTTATTTATTTATATATTTTTATAAAATGCATTCAAAAAATTTGATTTTTTTTGTTAGGTTTGGATACATGAGATTAATGTTACCTGAGCAAACAGCCAAATTAGTTTATCAAGTTTTATGTTATTTAACCTTTTTATTTATAAAAAATAATATAATTTTTTATAAAAGAATACAAACTAACTCTTAATTTTAAAAAAAAGCTTTCAAATTAAAACAAGTATAGAAAAACACATTTTTTTAAAACAAGAAAAACAACGTTTTTTAGATAAGAAAAAAAAAACGTTTTTCTAAGTAAGGGAAAATATGTTTTTATTAAAGGCTTTTAAATATACATAACAAGGTAAATAGAAAAAAAAAATTGTTAAATAAAAATAGAAAAAAATGCTTTTATAAAAATAATAATGATAATAAAAGATAACAAAATGACAAAAGAAACAACAAAAAATCTAAATCGTATTAATGTAAAACTTGAGGGAGGGGGTATGTTTAGTAAAATTGGATGGGAGGGGGGTACAGTTAGCATCACCCTTTAGAATGCTCTACAACCTTATATCCAACCTAATGCCAGACTGTCGCTATCTAATAAAAAACAATTATAAGCAGTGTTTCTAATCACCTTAAACAAGCTATAGTAAGTAGGATGTCGAACAACGAGGAGTATATGGTCAGTGTAATATGTAACCAGTTTCTAAAATTATGAAATGAATGTCAAAAGTGCTGATCACACTGGCAAACGCTTTGGTTTTAATATTACTAGAGCAATTAAACAACTTACAAACAATTAACAAAGACAAATCACACCCGGGTTTCAAGCAATTAATTATACAACCATCTCATGTTCATTTAACAGATTAATTGTGAAAGATCAAATCAGATTGATTAATGAGCTAAACCTTAGGCATCAACAATCGGTAACACAAAACACTGGTTATCGAACAGTCCTTGCCAGTGTGACTCAACTAAGGGTAATTGTATGCTTTATCATATTCAACTAATGAAAACAACACTATACGCAATTATCATAGCAACTGGCAAACTAATCATTCTGATTGAAATAAACCTTAACCGACTGAGTGCACATTAATACCAAACATCGATACTCATAGATTAATCAAAGAAAATTATAATTAGTTCGTTCTCTAACACATGAGAAAAAACTGTAAGTTACAAACTTTACATCCCGGGTATGATTCGAGAGGATTAATCGCACCTCGACATCACAAGATCTTCAATTCTGATTACGTAGGCCATGTAGATGATCTAGGGATGAATCAGAATGGTGAAAATAGTCTCTTCTACCTCTAGAACTGCTCTGGAACGTGATATATGAGAATAGGGTCGTCAAAACGTTGTTATAATAAAAACCTTAATTTTCCCGATTCTGCCACCCATCGCGGTACGCGATGGGGTCTTCACAGTTCCATCGCGTATCACGATGGACCACAAGTCAACGTTTATTATTTTAAAGTCCACCGCGATACGCGATGAACTACCTTCCACCCCGTCGTGTAGCGCAACGGGTCTCCTCACCAGCAAACTTCATTTCTTTGACTCGTTTCCCGTGATGGTTATCCCGGGTCTTTATCTCATGCTGTTACAAGTCCATATTAACTGATTTAAACACCTGTGACCTGAAATAGAACAAACACGTATGAAGTACCAAAGTTCATGCAATAAACGACTAAAACTAAACAATTAACGAACTACAGTATATAAAAATTAACTAACCATCACATCCCCACACTTATCTTCTGCTTGTCCTTAAGCAAACTCTAAATCAAGCATCATGATGGTCGGTTAATTTGTATATGTTTTAGTTCGTTTATTATTTAGTTTTAACTGTTTATTCTAGAACTATCGATACTTCATACGTGTTTTATTGGATTTCAGGTCATAGGCGTTAAAGTACTCATTATGGACCTGTTGTGACACGGAATGAAGACCCGGGATGTGCAGCATTATGGACTTGTTTATTCTAGAACTCATTATGGACCTGTTTATTCTTGAACTATCGATACTATAACATTAATTGAAGTTGGCTGTAGCAGAACCCATCGTGGTACGCGATGGGTGTGTTGAGGGTCCCATCGCGTACCGCGATGGGACATAAAATAAGTTTGACGGTGGTCAATCGCGATACGCGATCACCAGTTAAGAAGGCCCGTCGCATACCGTGACGGGTGTGCAGACGGGGTTTTGGTTTATAACATCAATTTTCACCAAGAAAAACCCTAACTCGGTTTTGACGAAGCAAAGGCGATTCCAACAGTCCATAGAGGCGATTTTGACCATCATAGCTTGTGCCAAGACCTTTCGCATGATCCATATCCTCTGCATCGAAGATTTGATGATGTCTAGGCTCGGCTAATCTCCTAGAATCGCACCCGAGATGTATAGTTTGTAACCCTTTACAGTTTTTCTCATGTGATTAAGAACACTTGTGTATTATTATTGATGATTGATATATGATTATTGATGTTTAGTTTGTCTGTGTGTTCTGTCGGTTTAGGTTTACGTTGGTCTGAACGATCTGTTACCAGTTGCTAGATAATTAGTCATATAACTGTTTGGTTAGATTGAATACGATAAAACATATAATTACCCTTAACTGAGTCACACTGGCAAGGACTGTTTGATAACCAGTTCCGTGTGTAAAGTAATTGTTGATGTCTAAGGTTTTGTCTGATTGATCAGTTTTCAGTTAATCGTTAATAATTAATTTGTTAGGTTGCATGAGATGCTGTTGGTTGCTTACTTGAATTCCCGGGTGTGATTTGCTTTGTTAACTGTTTGAAACTCGTTTATTTGTTCGTTGCTTAGTTCTTTATATTTACTAAAATTGCTTGTGTGATCAGTACTAAAATTCAGTTACCTCATAATTAGAAATCTGTTACACGAATACATTGACCACATACTCCTTGTGATATGATACCCTACTTGCTCTAACTATTTAGAATATTTAGGTTTTTGATTGACTCAAACGACGGACATCAAAATGGCGCCGTTGCTGGGGAGTTAGTGCGCTTAGTGTTTTTCGTGTTAATTGATTTTTGTGTTTATTTTCGTTTTAATTTTAGTTTTTATTTCAAGTTTTTATTTATCTGTATTTTACGCGGGTTGTGTTAGTTGTGCAGATTACAGGTTTATGCACACCCGCCATTCGGGCCGACAGTCTCCATTAGTTTACGAGCCCGAAATCCAGAGGTTAGCTCGGCAGAACCGAGTACAAAACAGAAATTCTGAGATGGAAGACCAAAACCAAAATCAGAACCGAAACGAAAACCAGAACCAAAACCAAGACCCACTCCCACAGAATAACCAGTTTCACCCAGATAACATACCTCCACCACTCAATTTCAATAACCAAAATGAGCAAAATAACCAAAACGCCAAAAATAACTCAGCTCGTGCATCCAGAACCCGAAATCAAACCCGAAACCGAAACCTTAACCGAAACTTAAACCTCAACTTTGACCAAGCAGGACCATCAGTTCCAAACAATAACCCCAACCGCCGAGTTTGGATAAATATTGACGATGTTCGATCGAGTGTTCCGACTGAAGATGAGGATGAGGGGGAGGATAATAAGAGAAACGAAGGTTTTCGGGCAGCTGATGATGAGGTAGATCGATGGGTTAGAAGGAATCGAGCGGATGAGCCCGAGAACGAGGTTGGTGAACCAGAGATTGAGGGTGATAATAATTATCAAGATGAGGTGGAGGAGCCTGTTAATCGAAGACGGGCTGAAGCAGACAACAGAAACGTCAGAGGTCGAGAAAGGGTAAATCGGGTAGAACGGCCCGAAAGAGTTCGTGGTATTACAGTTAACCGGGGCGGTATGGGAAATCCCGGGGGGCAGAGGAGAAATTACATAGCCCCGGCTCATGGTGTTAACAGTCGGTTCAGACCAGCTATCTCAGATGGAGCATCCCCGTTGGTTCCACATGAACGAGTGCAGGGACAACCAACTTTCAAGTCCCAGCCATCTTACATCAACATCGTTCCTCACTTCAACGGGATGGCTTCGGAAGACCTGTATTCACACTTAACTGATTTTTCGGCTATCTGCGGGTCTATCGGTGACGGTACGTTTGATCAAGATGAAGTCCGGTTGCGGTTATTCCAATTTTCCCTAAAAGACAAAGCGAAACTTTGGTTTAACTCGCTGCCGATGCACAATATCAGAAATTGGACCGAGATGCAACAAGTTTTTCTAAACGAGTTTTATTCACAGTCAAAGACTACCGAGGCCCGTTCCAACATTCGTCACTTTTCACAGTTACCGGGTGAGTTATTTCACGAAGCCTTTACTAGATACAAAGACATGATCAGGAAATGCCCACATCACCAGATCGAACTGTGGGAACTGGTTAAGTGCTTTGTTGATGGGTTGACATACGAGGACCGAAAGCATCTTAAGGCCTCGTGTAATGGTCTGTTGCTGAATCAGCCTGAGGAAGATGATTGGGATTTTTTGGAATTTATGTGTGAAGATTCCAAGGCAGAAGCAGCAGCTGAAAGACGAAGACGTGGTAATTCCTCCAAGTCAGTTAAGTCAGTCACGAGTGAATTTGAAAGAATTACTGAGTTGGAACGCGAACTGCTTGAGTTGAAAAAGGGTAAGAAAAGAGAGATCGGGAAAGTTGGTGTTAAATTCCCAGTTTGTGAAGATTGTGGTGAAATCGGGCATAAGGGAGAAAATTGTCCCGAGTATTATGATGATGTGGAGGATGACACCGAGGAAGTTAATTACACTTATGGGGATTCCAAAGGCCAAGGGTTCAATTCGAACACATATCACCCGGGCCTGAGGAACCACCCAAATTTTCGTTACGGGAACGCATCTTCTCGGTTGAACCCGAACTTTCAGGGATTGAGCCA
Source organism: Bidens hawaiensis (assembly GCF_021521415.1). NCBI lineage: Eukaryota > Viridiplantae > Streptophyta > Magnoliopsida > Asterales > Asteraceae > Bidens > Bidens hawaiensis. The sequence goes on from NW_027491017.1 coordinate 4,047,088, forward strand.
GAACAGATCGCAGGGTAATTACCGCCAGAGCGGTTATCAGCAGGGTTCGAGCAATTAGAATCGGGGGTATAACAGAGACAGTAACCGGGGTGAAAATTTTTCAGGTAACCAGGATCAGTAGAAACGGTCCTCGAGTAATTCGGACGACTCAGTACACTCGAAGTTGGATGCGTTATTGAAGGGTATGACTGATCAAAAGGCTGAGACGAAGCAACAGTTCGAGTTACGAGATAAATCGTCGGAGGCAATGATGAAGCAAATTGGTCAGCTCGCTTCAGACATGGCGAAATTACAAAAGAACGCGGGCCAACTTCCGAGCGACACCACAGTCAACCCGAATCATCACAGTTCAAGTTCGAAAAAGCACGTAAACCAGGTAAGTATTTTACGTAATGGTAAGAAATATGATAATAAGGTTGGGGGTCCACCACCATTGGTTGATGGGGTGGTGGAAGAAATAGATGAAACTCTCGTCAGTGATGACGAGTCGGAACCGATTGAATTAAATAAACCTAACAAAAGTGAAACTAAAAATAACAAATCGGTTCCGAAGGATGACACCAACAACTCTAAGGATAAGGAAAAGGTGAAAACTGTTCCATATCCCGATGCTTTGTTAGCGCCATCAAAGGAGAATATGGCATAAAAACGAGGCCCGCAACAAGAAGAAATGTGGGAAACGTTTAAACAAGTTAAAAATTAACATACCTCTTTTAGATGCCATAAAACAAATTCCCGCATATTCTAAGTACTTGAAAGAGTTGTGCACACAGAAAATGAGTCATAAGATTCCTAAACAGATTGATTTTACCGATAACGTGAGTGCAATTCTTTCAGGTTCGCTTCCACCAAAGTTACAAGATCTGGGAACGCCCATTATACCCATTCAAGTGGGCGATTTTAAAATGACTCGGGCGCTTCTAGATCTTGGAGCTAGCATCAGTATTCTCCCGGGCAGTTTATACGATCAGTATGATTTTGGCCCGCTTCGTGCGGCTGCCACCACGGTTGTCTTGGCTGACCAGACACCGAAACTGCCCCGAGGAATATTGACTGACGTTATCGTCAAGGTGGAAGACTTTTACTTTCCAGTTGACTTTTTGGTCCTCGATTATGTTTTGGGTGAACGGACCAAACATCCTACGGTTATCCTCGGTAGACCATTTTTGGCTACCGCGAATGCCAACATTAATTGTAGAAATGGTACTGTTGACATGGCATTCGGTAATCGTAAGCTGAGAATTAATGTTTTCACACATGAAAATAATTCTTCGGTCGATGAAGAGTGCTTCATGGCTGATTTCATTGACGAGTGCATCCCGCTATACGACTCTGTCGTCAGCTCGGATGGCACAACGGAGACGTGTTTTATGTTTGACAAGTTACAGGTGGAAACAGACAGGTTGCTGGAAGAGGAAAAAAAACAAATGGAGATCGCAGCTGTGTGAAGAGACCGTCCACCATGCTTAGTTCAGGTGGAACCGCTTCCCGAGAAGATTGATACCGGGTTGAAACCGTCAATGCTGGAAGCACCGAAAGTCGAGCTGAAAGAGCTCCCAAAGCATTTAAAATATGCTTTTCTTGGTATGAATAATACATTGCCTGTTATTATAGCTTCTAACTTATCTGTTGAACAGGAAAATGCTTTGATAGAGGTGCTGGTTGCGAATAAAAAAGCAATCGGGTGGACGATAGCGGATTTGAAGGGAATCAGTCCTTCAATTGTGATGCACAAAATTTTAACAGATTCGGCTGTCAAACCCGCGCACGATGCTCAGCGGAGGTTGAACCCGAACATGAGGGAAGTGGTGAAGAAGGAGGTGCTGAAATGGTTAGATGCTGGCATTATCTTTGCCATATCAAATAGCACGTGGGTGAGCCCGACACAGACAGTACCGAAAAAGGCGGGCATCCAAGTCGTTAAGGACAACTCAGATAACGAGGTCGCCACCCGGCCAGTAACCGGGTGGCGCATTTGTATTGATTATCGTAAACTGAACGCGGCAACATCAAAAAATCACTTTTCGCTTCCGTTTATCGATCAAATTGTCGAAAAGCTATCTGGTCAAAAATTTTATTGCTTTTTAGATGGGTATTCCGGGTATAATCAGATAGCTATTCATCCTTAAGATCAGGAAAAGACTACGTTTACGTGCCCCTACGGCACATTCGCGTTTAGGCGAATGCCATTCGGGTTATGTAACGCCCCCGCCACCTTTCAGAGGTGCATGATGAGTATATTTTCAGATATGGTGGGGGAGTCTTTGGAAATTTTCATGGATGATTTTTCGATTTTCGGCACATCTTTCGAGTCATGTTTAAACCAACTCGAAAGAGTTTTAAAAAGATGTGTCGAAACGAACTTGGTTCTTAGTTGGGAAAAGAGCCATTTCATGCTCCAAGAAGGAATTGTATTGGGCCATGTTGTTTCGAGTCGTGGGATCGAGGTGGACAGGGCTAAGGTTCAAGTCATTTCCACTTTACCTCATCCCACCAATTTCAAGGGCATTAGATCATTTCTGGGGCATGCCGGGTTTTATAGACGATTTATTAAGGGTTTTAGTGACATTACCAAACCCTTATGTAATTTATTACTTAAGGATGCCCCGTTTGATTTTAATGATGAATGTTCTAAGGCTTTTGACATTTTGAAATTGAAATTAGTGGAAGCCCCGATTTTGCAATCACCCAATTGGAGTTTACCTTTTGAAATAATGTGTGATGCAAGTGATTATGCAGTCGGGGCTGTTTTGGGTCAACGGGTCGACAAGAAACCCGTTGCTATATACTATGCGAGTAAAACCCTCTCGGATGCTCAATTAAATTATACCATAACCGAGAAGGAGTTACTAGCAGTAGTATATGCTCTAGATAAATTCCAGTCTTATATTTGGGGTAGTAAAGTTATTATATATTCTGACCATTCTGCTGCTAGGTACCTCATGGACAAAAAGGATGCAAAACCGAGGCTTATCAGATGGGTTTTGTTGTTGCAGGAATTTGATTTAGAGATTCGGGACAAGAAAGGGAGTGAAAATGTTGTTGCAGATCACTTGTCCCGAATTATGGTGGAAAATGAGGACACAGATGGGCCCAATAACGAGTCCTTCCCGGATGAGCATATTCTGTTAATTTTAAAGTTGCAGGTGATTTACCAGAGCATTGGCCGAGGAGAAAGAAGAAACAGTTGATATCCCAAGCTAAACAGTACATTTGGGATGATCCAGATTTGTTTAAAATCGGTGCAGATCAGATGATCAGACGATGCATACCCGAGGAGGATGTCAGAGCGGTGTTAGAACACGCACATTCGTTTGCGTGTGGTGGTCATTTTAGTGGACAGAAAACTGCTCGAAAAGTCTTAACGAGTGGTTTCTTCTGGCCATCCTTATTTAAGGATGCTCACGAGTTTGCGACGCACTGTTTAAAGTGTCAACATCTCGGGAGTATCTCAAAGAGGGACGAGATGCACTTGAACCCGATCCTTGTTGTTGATATTTTTGATGTTTGGGGGATCGATTTCATAGGCCCGTTTCCTAACTTGCACGGTAATCTGTATATCCTAGTGGCTGTTGATTATGTGTCTAAATGGATCGAGGAAATAGCCACTAGGACAAACGATCATACAGTCGTTTGCAATTTCGTTCAAAGTAATATTTTCTCGAGATTTGGAGTCCCCCAAACTATCATAAGTGATGGGGGATCTCATTTTTAGAATTTTAAATTCGGGAAATTGCTTAAGCGATACGGTGTTGATCACAGAATAGCAACTCCTTACCATCCACAAACAAGTGGACAAGTGGAGGTTTCTAATAGGCAAATTAAACAAATTTTGCAGAAAACCGTTCGGGCAGACCGAAAAGATTGGTCAACTAAGTTGACTGATGCTCTATGGGCCTACCGAACTGCTTATAAAACGCCAATTGGAACCACCCTTTATAGACTTGTGTATGGAAAGGATTGCCATTTACCAGTTGAAATTGCACAAAGAGCGTTTTGGGCTACTAAACAGGTTAATATGGATTATGATGATGCAGGAAAAGCGAGGAAATTGGCTTTGTGCGAGATCGAGGAGTTGAGAGATGAGGCATACGATTGCGCGTCCGCTTACAAGGCAAAGATGAAGAAAGTTCATGATGCTAATATCCGGTTGAAGAATTTCGAAGTTGGTCAACGAGTGTGGTTGTACAACACGAGAATGAAACTCTTCCCGGGCAAGCTAAGAAGTAAGTGGACGGGCCCGTACTCGATTGTAAGAGTCGGGAATCATGGTCAGTACGAGATTGAAGATTTTGATGATCATTTGAGACAAGTGGTAAATGGCTATAGACTGAAGCCATATTTGGAGATGAAGGACATACACGAGCTGGATGAGGAATCGGTGAATTTTATTGTAACTTCACTGGTTTATGAAGATAATTGAGTTCGAGGCATTGTCGAGCTGTAGACTTTAAATTCAGCGCTTACGGGAGGCAACCCGGGGTTTGTAAGTGTTTGTCCACTTTTGTTTGTATTTTATTGAGTCTTGTACTTAGTGTCGTCTCGAGTTTTGTGCAGTAAACGCCAAGTGTGGGGAGGCTTGTTGAAGAATGGGAAATTAGAGAATTTTGGTAAGAAGTGGTGCAGTACACGTCACTCCAGGTATGTAAAGGTATTTTCAGTTTTGAACGTGTCCAGGGTGATGTCGGGATGCCAAAACAGGTGCGTTTTTGAAAAATTTCCAAACTGACTGTTGGTCCTATCGCAGTACGCTCCCAGTCCTCTTTAACCCCATCGCGGTAGGCTATGGGGTTAAAAACCTAATTTTCTCCAATTGAAGTTGGCTGTAGCAGAACCCATCGCGGTACGCGATGGGTGTGTTGAGGGTCCCATCGCCTACTGTGATGGGACATAAAGTAAGTTTGACGGTTGTCAATCGCGATACGCGATCACCAGTTAAGAAGGCCCGTCGCGTACCGCGACGGGTGTGCAGACGGGGTTTTGGTTAATAACATCAATTTTCACCAAGAAAAACCCTAACTCGGTTTTGACGAAGCAAAGGCGATTCCAGCAGTCCATAGAGGTGATTTTGACCATCATAGCTTGTGCCAAGACCTTCCGCATGATCCATATCCTCCGTATCGAAGATTTTATGATGTCTAGGCTCGGCTAATCTCCTAGAACCGCACCCGGGATGTATAGTTTGTAACCATTTACAGTTTTTCTCATGTGATTAAGAACACTTGTGTATTATTATTGATGATTGATATATGATTATTGAAGTTTAGTATGTCTGTGTGTTCGGTCGGTTTAGGTTTACGTTGGTCTGAATGATCTGTTACCAGTTGCTAGATAATTAGTCATATAACTGTTTGGTTAGATTGAATACGATAAAACATACAATTACCCTTAACTGAGTCACACTGGCAAGGACTGTTTGATAACCAGTGCCGTGTGTAAAGTAATTGTTGATGTCTAAGGTTTTGTCTGATTGATCAGTTTTCAGTTAATCGTTAATAATTAATCTGTTAGGTTGCATGAGATGTTGTTGGTTGCTTACTTGAATTCCCGGGTGTGATTTGCTTTGTTAACTGTTTGAAACTCGTTTATTTGTTCGTTGCTTAGTTCTTTATATTTACTAAAATTGCTTGTGTGATCAGCACTAAAATTCAGTCACCTCATAATTAGAAATTTGTTACACGAATACATTGACCACATACTCCTTGTGATACGATACCCTACTTGCTCTAACTATTTAGAATAATTAGGTTTTTGATTGACTCAAACGACGGTCATCACATCAACCTCCACCATAGGTATGTTAATTACCGCCATTAATAATAGTAATGTTCATGGTCATACCCATTTTCCCATACTGGCTCTTTCCAGATTGACAACCCAATAAGTTCATTTAATGATGCTACAAAAACAAAAGAGCCGCCCGGATGAGTGTATTGTTTTCGTTTAAGGCATACATTTTCATACCCCTCACACTACCAACACTCCTCTCGGTTTAATATCTGGACTAGAAAAAGATGTGCTAGTATATATCTTCACTTAATAAGCTTGTAGGTCAGTCATATCTCCACCCATTACCCACCGGTTTTATAAAGACTCGGACTACGGGCTTTGCTGAGGCTTAGGTTTGGGTGCATATCAGACATATTTAGTGACCAAGGTGGATGAAACCAAGTTTATTTAAATAAACAAACAACTTAAAAATACAGATTGCTATATACAACTGATAACTCTTTTTTTCTTTTTCTGATTTTTTTTACCAAACTGATAAACAATACCGAATCAAATACGTACAACTCTAACTGAGACATAAGTACATTGTGTATGCTCTACAACTGACTCTATATACAAAACAATAACGAATTGGATTTCATCACACAGGGTTAAAATAAAATAAAGTCTGTTTTGGTCAAAAATTACCAAAGCAATAATTGAACAATTTCGTTAAGTGAGATAGTGTGCTTTTCAGTAATAAGGTAAGCAATATAGTAGACAAATCCAACAAAACTAAATGTGAACACAACGAAGTATCGAGGAAAAACCTTAGATCCTGGTGAGGATCCTTGGAAAAAGATATCGGGAGGGGAATACTTATCCCCTGCCTCAATTTATTAACATAAAAAGTAGGTTACAGCTCAAGAAATGATTGTGAACGATAGGTAGAGTACAAGTGCAGTGCAGCGGGTGAAGTAGAGGTGTCTTATAAATTTCACAATAGCCTCCTTATATAGAAAGAGAAAATTACAAGTCCTACAAATATGAAAACCTTTGCCATCATGATCATATGACGAATCGGTCTTCATCCTACGTGTATATCAGCTGTTTCTCCGAGCTTTTTGGTAGAACTAGTCATATAGCCATTGTAAGCCGTAATATCTTTGAGTAGCCTGCAAGTATAACATAAGTCGATTAGTTCAGGATCCTGCAGTTAGCTAGGAATCCAAACTATCAGTATAATTTAAAGATCGCGCTAGGGATAAATTGACCCCTAAAACTTTTCCACCAAAAATGTTACAGCTGTTTACCATAAATCCCCAGCTGTCACATTTTTTTCACTTGATAGCGAATGAACACTATTCGTTCTGATTTCTCATAACGAATAGCCATTTAATTTAAACACTTAAAAAATAGAATCTTTTTCATTATAAGAATTATATAATGCATCAAAACCCGTGTCCCCATGAACTTTACCTTACGAATCTTACCATTCGGAGTAAGATGCAATACCTTAACGTGTTATACGTTCAAAACACATAAGTTAAAATCAGATAAATTAAATGAATTAAATAATACAATTAAATAATTAAATAAAATGAGAAAATATTTTTGGAATTTTCTTTTCAAATATTTACCCTTAAGCCCGAAAATCGAAAATAAAGCCGAAAACAAAAAATAGAAAACAAAATATTTTTGGATTTTTGGATATTTTCAATTAGAAAGTAAATAAATAAAATATGAAAACTATTTTACGAAAGCAGAACATATTTTTGTGAGTTTAAGCAGAGAATCATATTAACCCAATTGCCCTTCCATCGCACTTTTATATTTCGGCGTTATTATGATTAGTGTTAAGTCAGTCATTGATATTGTTGTCCACTTAAATCTTATAACAAATCTTCAAGTATTTTTGTGATATGAGTTAATTTTCATTTAAAGCACAGAATATCAGAAAATATCAACCTCTAATCTCGGTTCAAGCTTAATTTGATTTTTACCATATCACCATAACTTGACTTAAACCATTATGTTGCCAATCAAAATTAGGACTTTTATAGATATTTTTGAGCTATGCACCAAGCTTTCATTATTGTGAATGCGTTTGCACGAGTTCATCTGTAGTCTTACATACATTGTATCCCCTGGGGTCCGTTTTTTATTGGTATTGAGACGCGCGCAAGGGAGGAACAATGTATGACTAACAACGGATTTTGATCAAGTCAGTAATTAAATTTGTACGATGTACAACAGTGATCAAGTTTAATTACTTTGGGTTTGCTCTAAAAAGCTTTTGAAATATTCATGCTTAGGAATACCCAGATGATTAAGCTGCATAAAGACTCACAGTGTCCAGAAACCAGATGCATTTTATTTTGAGTTTTTGTTTTTGGTGATCAGACAAGCATAAGGCTTGAGTATGATAGGCTATTACATTTTTGCCATCATTATCGAGAATTTTGGAAGAGACTAATACCTCTTTCAATTTGGCATTTTTTATGTTTATATCACATATTTTACCTTAACAGCTTGTTTTAAGACCTATCAATGCACCAATGCAATTAAGCACTCAACCTTTTATACTTATTTCTTTCTAGATATGGGACCAGATGATCAATGTACTATCATTTTATCTTTTTTGCTTCAAAATTCATTTTTGAGGAGCATATAAATTCAATCGCCCCAGTCACTTTCTGTTTATAAATAAATGACTATCCTCTAAATCAACAAGTAGATAACAGACCAAACATGCAAACATGTTTCACAAACATAAATAACCGACATAATTTTCAGCGAGAGAATTAAATAAAAACACACAACAATCGCCCCAAGTATTTTCCATTATCAGGTAAATGGCTATCCCGAATATCTACAAGTAAATATCAGGACCCAAGATATACACGTATTGTCCTTCAAATTTGAGTAACTGGCATGATTTTAAGCAAAGTGTGTAAAAATATTTTTGGATTTTCTCTATACAAAACAAAAATCACAATATTTTTGGCTTTTCATATTTTTAATGTTATGGATTTTCTCTATACAAACAAAAATCACAATATTTTTGGCGTTTTCATTTTCACCCCCAAAACCCAAAACATAAAAATAAGCAAATTAAACAAAATAAAAGGAAAGATAATTATCCTTGCTTAAGGATATTAGAAAAAATTAAAACGCGTTTTGTCAAATGCTTTGGTAAACATATCGGTTTTTTGAAAATCCGTGTGCACCTTCTCAATATCAATCAATTTATTTTCAAAGAAATCTCGTATAAAATGATATCTAATTTTGATATGCTTTGTCTTAGAGTGGTGCACGGGGTTTTTGGTGATACTAATAGCAGAAGAGTTATCAATAAAGATGGGAGTAGTAAGAAACTTCAAATCGTAATCCCGCAAGTGTTGCTGGATCCAAAGAACCAGTGAACAGCAACTCGAGGCTGCCACATACTCTGCTTCTGCGGTTGAAGTGGAGACCGTTGTCTGCTTCTTACACTGCCAGGAAACAAGCCGACTTCCTAGAAATTAACAACCCGTTGTAGTAGATTTGAAATTGATCTTGTATCCTCCATAATCAAAATCAGAAAACACAGTGAATTCAAAGCTATCATCCTTGGGATACCATAACCTGGTGTCAGGATTACCCCTCAGATAGTGAAGTATACATTTAACCGCCGCCAGATGAGTCACTCAAGGACTCGATTGATACCTGGCACACAATCAAATAGCAAAAATTATATCAGGATGAGAAGCAGTTAAATACGTTAATGAACCAATCATTTCTCGGTAAAGGGTTCGATCAATGGTATCCTCTAATTCGTTCGGTGAAAAATTGTGACCCACGGGAAGAGGCGTCGAAGGGATTTTTCTAGCAGTTATCTTGAATCGGCTCAAGACATCGTTCACTTATTTTGTCTGATGAACAAAAATTCCCCTGTCAGACTGATGAACCTGCAACCCTAAGAAGAAATTCATCTCCCCCATCGAGCTCATTTCAAATTTCGTCTACATCGACTTCTCAAATTCCTTACACAGCTTGTCGTTTATTGAACCAAATATAAAAGAGAGTACAGTCCACAGTTCCTTGTTTGAAGCCATTATCGGTAAGACGGTCAGCAAGTGTGCCGTACCAAGCTCTCAGGGCTTGGTGTAGACCATAAAGAGCCTTGTTTAATCGGTAAACACGGTCTAGATAATCTGGATCTTCAAGACCAGGAGGCTGCAACACAAATACTTCTTCTTGAAGTTCCCCATTGAGAAACGCACTCTTGAGATCCATTTGATAATCCTTAATGTTTTTGGAAGCTGCATAGGCCAAAAATATTCGTATAGCCTCCAATCGAGCAATAGGAGCATATAATCCCGTGTAATTTATGCCGTCTTGTTTATGAAATCCTTGAACAACCAATCGTGCTTTGTTTCTTACAATAACCCCACGATCATCTTCTTGCACTTAAATACCCATTTTGTTGGAATTTGATATTTAACTCTCACGGGCTTGTTAGGGAGATCCCAAACACCCAGTCGATGAAACTGTTGCAACTCTTCTTGCATATCTTCTACCCATGATGGATCTTCAAGCGCCATACGAACACTCGTAGGTTCCATTTGAGATAAAAAGAAAGTGTATTTCGCGAGATTCATGATTCCCGATGAGTGCATATCAACATACGGACATAATGTATTAGCATCAGTTGAAGTAGCAATCTGATGACGTGTTTACACACCGACATCAAGGTCACCAATGATGTTGTTCTGAGGATGATAAGTATGAATCCGAAGAGTAGGATTCTCAGATACAACAACATTATCAGTTAAGTTAGTTAGATTCTCCTCAGCATCATGAGACGATTCACCAATCTCATGAGTTTCAGGAAATGGAGCTGAGGAGGAATCAATAAAATGACCATCATCTGACGAGATAGAGATCACATCAAATGTATCAGGAATATCATCTTGTGGAGCATCATCATAATTAGTACCAGAAGACCTTGGAGGTAGAAATTGATCTTCTAGATAAGCACGTACCAAGTCTTCATCAGGTTGATAAACTATTTGAGTAAATGAGTTAAATAAACTCTCATAGTCGAACATCCAATAATGCCCTTTGCTAGCGGGAGGTGTGGTGAATCGTTGACAATCAACATTGTACCACTCCTCAACACAAACCGAAGTAAAATTAAATACTCATTTCTTAGTTGATGCATATCCCAAGAAACAACCTTTAATCGCTTTCTCTTCGAATTTCCCCGCATCTTTCTTCAACATAGTACACGGACACCCAATTGGCTCCAAATACTTTTTAGGCTTTCTCTTGTTCAGAAGCTCGTAGCTTGTCTTTTGTAGCTTCTTCATAGTTAAAACATAATTAAGCGTGTAGCACGCAGTATTCACAGCCTCTTTCCAAAATTAAACAGGAAGCTTAGAATCTGCTAGCATTATTCGTGTAGCTTCAATCAGTGTTCGATTCTTTCTCTCTGCAACACCATTCTGTTGAGGTAAATATGGAGCACTTATTCTTGATGAATTTCTTTTTGAATGCAAAAGAAATTCAATACAACATTTTTGAATTCCGTACCGTTATCACTTCGAATACGTCTCACTTTCTTTTTATACATTGATTCGATCTTTGTGATTAGATCTTGAACAAGAATAGGTGTTTGATCTTTTGAACGCATAAATAACACCCAAGAGTATCTTGAATAGTCATCAGTGACAACTAGAAAATACCAATCACCAGCAATACTCGCACGATTCACAGGACCAAAAAAGTCCATATGAAGTCGTTCCAGAGGAGTGTCAATGGTATTTATTAACTTAGAAGGGCGTGACTTCTTTTTCTGTTTGCCCTTTTTGCATGCAACACAGTGATCGGTCAGTTTGAAGTGTTTCAAGGAAACCCCATCAACCAAGTTATTAGCCACAAGATAGTTAATCTTTCTGACATGAATGTGCCCATACGTCTGTGCCACAAAATCGAGTCTTTCTCAGTTGCCTTTGAGACAAAACATGTTTCAACATAAGTAGTTGCTTTAGAAGTCATATATATAACATAAATATTGTTTGATCGAGGAGATCACATAACAACCATGTCTTCTGGAAAGAAATATCTTGGTTTAAGTATTATGCACTCCTTATCATTAAATACAGTGGTGTACTTTTTATCACAAATCTGAGACACACTCAGCAAATTGTGATCCACTTTTTCACAATAATTTATTTTCTCTAATGTGATACTACCATTTGAAACATATCCTTCTTTAGTAATAATTCCACCGGAATTACTCGCAAACGTTGCATACCCTCCTTGAATATTCTTGACATTTGATAAGAGGTTAATGTTGCCAGTATTATGACGAGAGCATCCACTATCCATGATCCAGTTTTCACCAGATATAGTCTTGGATGAACTCTTCACACAAATGAAAATGATTAGTTCAAAAAGGCAGCCCATGCCTCAATTTTGGGCATCTCTTTAGTTTCACTTGAAGTTTTAATGTTGAGTGAATCCAAATGTGGTTTGGTCGCTTGTGAATAAGTCACAGGTATTTTTGACTTTCGTCTCAAATACGCAGCTTGAACTACATTTGTGTTCACATTCGTGCAAATTGGTTCCGTAGGAAAAAATTTGGGTTTTAAATTACTCAAATTTTCACTAACATGAATCACTTTGCGAGGATTCACATTTGAAAACAAAATATGAGTCTCATCATCAAAAGATATGGGTCTTTTTAAAATATCCTTAATCACGGGATCAGGTTTGGTTTGTTCCTTGATAAATGGATGCAGATTTTGTGATTTCTTCAGTCCACAATTTCTGACAACATGACCTTGTTCACCCCAAAGAAAACATGTTCTCATGTCAACACGCTCACATTATGTTGGTAGAAACTTGTGCAACAGAAGGTTGATGATAAACACCAGGAATGGGACCTTTATCCAAATCATCAAATGTAACAGACTTCTTTTTCATGTAGTATTAAAATTTGAACAATTTGAAAAACTCTTTAAAGTGTCAGTTCCATTTGACTTAACAAATTGAACTTCTTAGCAGATTTTAAAAAATGTTTGGCTTTTATCAATGGATTTGTTGTATTTGATGTTTTGGAATTAACAAATGCATGTTCAATATCTTGTATCTTGGAAGTTTCATTTTGAAAGATGCTTTCTATCAATTCAGGCTTGATAAGATTAAGCGGAATGTCTTTCGTAGTGAACACTTTGCTGATACCTTTCAATTTAAACACTCTAACAGTGGTTGGCTTAGGATACACATGATTGACGACATCAGAAATCTTAGTTTTTTCTGATTTCTTAGCCTTAACCTTAATAGATTTATCCTTTTTCACTTGAGATACATTTGAACCATCACAGCCTCCTCAAATTCATTAGGTTCACATAAAATGTGATTTGAACTTGGAATGTTCTGGTTTTTGTGCACAACTTCAGGTTCGAATACATCCTCAATGATTACCTTATCAACATTTTCAACAAAGACCTTGTTACTTTGAATATGAGGTTTTTGAGTTGAAGATTGAACATTAACATTGTCAGTTTTAACCGACATTGGTTTTTCTTCAACAATAACTGGTTCAGTAACAATTTCTTCCTTTCCCGCAAACGGATTTGGAGTATAATCATTATGAAATGGTGGTGGGACTTCAACAAAGCCCACACCTTTCTTTGAATCCTTTTGCTTACCAGACACCTCGATAATTTCATTTAACAAAAACGATGTATTTCAAAACTTGCCTAATTTGCTTTTCAAATCAAGAACCTCATTTTCAAGTTCAGTTATCTTAGTTCGATGTTTAAGAATCTCTTGAAATTGTTATTCATTGATTGTCATTTTTACTAACAATTCAGCTTTTAAATTATGGTTACTTATAAACAAATCTTTTATTTTCTCCCTAGACTCATTTGTGATTCTAGTGATTGTCTATATGTATCCTTGATTGAAGCAATTTCTTTTACCAGTAAGTTATTATGCTCTTTCAGTGACTCAATTATAGGCTTAACAATTTCACATACAGAACAAGACACATTTTTAGATAATTTAACAGAAGAAGAACTAACCTTGTCAATCTTAGCCATGATGCAAATGAAGTTGGTTGCATATGATCCCAAGAATCATCAGAATCTGATTCTGTCTCAATGTTAGAAGACCATTCGTTCCCACTAGCATCTTGAAATCTTTCAGTCAGCTCGAACATTGCCAGATTTTCTTGATTATCATTACACAACAGTCTTTGAGTCCAGTCAGTTCCTTTAGCAGAGAGAAGAGCTAGTGATCTCGAAGCTTTAGACGAATTACCACCAGAACACTTTTTAGGAGAATCATTAACCTTCTTTCCAGTATTTCTGTCTTGGTTTCGAGGTCCATTATACTCCTTCTTCAGCTTATCACATTATTTTGCAAAGTGACCAAACTCTTGAAAATTGTAATATTTGACCTTTAACTTATCTAAACCAACTTGTTTGTTCATAGATGGTAAGCCTTTACCAGTTCGTTGCATAAACTTCTTCACTTTTCTAACAATCATGGTCATATTCCATTTGAGATCCATTAGCTCCAAATCATCTAGATCAATTTGGTCATAGTCTTTATCAGTCAACTCACTTGTAGCAATTTTACTACCCATCAAATTTTCAATGATGTCATGAATGCACAAAGAAATGAAAATTTCTGTTCAGCTTCCTTCATGTTAACATTTGGTGGTGCAGTGAAGCTATTAGTAGTAGCTGATCCCCAAAATTATCTATAAACCCAGAAGCCATAACGCATACATTAGGATCACTATATGCAGATGATTCCTCTTGTGTACCTTTGAGTAAGGAATGCAATAATTGGAGTTGCAGAACTACTCAAAGGCATACAACCTCCATAAAGAGTTGGATCTTGAGTTTCCTTAGAAGATTTCTGACATTTCAGATCATATTCTCGATCTTCCACGTTTTGCATGAATTCCGAAGCTGTTAGATCTTCATTCTTGAAATAGTTGTTTTCTTTCAACACCATTATAAACGTTGAATATGAACCAGGTAAAGCATTCGTTACTGTATCAATATTATCAGATTCACTTGGTTCCATCTTCAACTTGTTCATTTCAGCTATCAAATGATTAAACCGAGTGATCATCTCTTCAACAGTCTCACCTTTTATTAAATTAAAGTTTCAAAATTGAAACTTCAACATCACTTTCTTGCTTTCTTCTATATTTCCCATACTTCTCATCTTGATGTGTTGAAACAATGATGCACATATCTCAATACTCCCTACTTGATGAAAGATGTTATTGGGTAATGCCATAGTCAAAGTAGAGTATTCTTTAGTCTCAATCTCTAAAGCTTTCTTTTCCTCTTGTGAGTATTGAGAAATAACCTTTGGAGTAAAACCCGTAGTTTCACTACCAGTCATTGGAACTGTGTAGACATCATCAAGACATCGAGAACAGTCAGGATGCATAGAACCAAGATGTGCTCGAAAAAGTGGTTCCCATTTGGCAAAATCATTGAATTTCATCAAACGTGAACATTTCGAATGAGATCCTATTTCCGCATCAAGTTGTAACATTTGTTGCATCAATACATTCTGAGATGCCAATGCATAAAAACCAGCCATTTTAAGTAAATAAAAGTTCAAACTTAAACAAAATTCAAACTTAAGGGTTTAAATTGAAACTTTGGTAACGAATGAGTGATGATGGGTGAGAACGAATCAAGAACAGTAACTTAACGAATGACCAGTGACTATCTTAACGAATGAAGTGAGGTATGAATGATGAATGAGTGAACGAATAAGTAGCGAATGACTTAGACGGATGAGTGGATGAATAAGTAACGAATGACTTAGATGAATGATTGACGAATGAGTGAACAAATAAGTAACCAACGACTTAGATGAATGAGTGAGTACGAATGACACGTTTTTAATAATGAATTAGCTATAATGACGAATGAACAATTTGAATACGTAACGAATGGATGACGAATGAGTTTGTTATACAGTTGTAACAAACTTCACACGTGTCACGAATCAGTTAGGAACTGATAACGAATGACAAACACATGCGTAACGAATGAATAATAATAATAATAATCATAACGAATGACTAAGATCTTTAAATCTTTAAACCTTCAAACGGTGATTTCCAGATTTCTGGAAAATTTCCAGATCCAAATTTGTAAAACAACAAATTAAACTAATGGATTACTATGTCAATGTTGCACCAATTCAACCAATCAAAAGATCAAAATGCTCATAATCATCTAGCAAACACCCTTATCATTTTCCGTAAACCTCAAATCGTTCCAATGATCACCAAAATCCAATAAACCAGAAACCAAAATCCCTTATTCTGTACACAACTCAAATCCAAACCAAAACCATATTAAACATACTCGATAACTCAATTCAATCCTTCCATTCTTTACATGATGTGCGCAAAGTGGTATATAAAAATTTAGAAAATAATGACCAAGCACAACGAGTAATAAAAACCTAGAATACCCTAAACCAAACCACTAGCAACAAGCAAGTGAACCTATCGGGTGTAGAATAGCTATGGGAAGACCGGGAATATCGAACCCTAGAGACACTTATTAAAATAACGAGACTAGTTCTAAAAACTAATTAAATTAAAAATGAAGAAAAGAATATTGTTAGATTTTTATTTATCTTATTTTAAAAGCTAATAATTAATTAAACTAAATACTTAATTAAATTAAAGTAAACTGAAAATTAAATTACCGAATAAAAACTTTAGCAAATTCAAATGAGTGCAAGAGTTACCTAGGCAAGGAATCCGAATTGTGACGACTCGGGATTTTATCTGTTATGGGAAAATGCTATGGGAACCAGGAATCTAAAGGTATGAAGCTCTTAAAAACTTAATGGATCCTTAATCACTCTCAAGGTGTCACCTAAAAAGAAATCTTAGAGATCATGTAAAAACACTGGCTTATTGGTTCACCTGTCAGTTCACCAACTATAATTAATTACCCTAGAAAACAGCTAACCCGTCAGTTTCACTATCTCAATGCACCTAAGTACACGGGGTGGTTTTTTGAACAGTCTAAAGGACACGGGTAAACAGTGAAATTAAGGCAAAGATAGGCAAACCTCCTGTAAGATAATTTAACCTAAAACTCTAACAACACAGATAAACCCGACAACTTATCACCCGTCAGATATTTAAGCTAGTAAGAATATAAACTTCTAATAATATGCCAAAAATCAGTTTCAATGGAAAATGAGCTCAATAAACCATAAACAAGTTGCAAAAACACAGTAAACAACCCTAACATGCAACCTATAATCAAAATACATTCAATAAAGTAACATGTGAAACATTCATTTAGACACAAATTAAAAATAAATACGCATGAGACACATCCAATAAAACTAATCAAAACTTTTAATTGATCATAATCCCATAAACAAAACCCGAAAACCAACAAGTCCAAAGCAGTCAACAAAACATCATCACAAGCCTAGATAACTTAAAGTGTTTAGCCAATAATCATGTTCATGTAATAAATTGAATAAATAATACTGTTCATAAAAGAAAGAAAAAGTAATAATAAGTATTACTTTTGTTCGAAATCACCACAACCGACAAACTCCTCTCTTCAAACCACAAGAAATCACACTGTAAATAATAATATCTCCTCCTGATTTGACGCCTCTCTGACTTACAGCTCCTTTGGCGTGTCTTAACTGCTGCCCGCCCAAATTCTATAGGGTTTTCTTCTATTTATTGATTTTTTTTTCAAACCTTAATTTCGTAGTTAACAAGTTAGTAATTATTCTTGGGCTTCTCGATCTCTAATTGGCCGAAGCAATTTGTTGTGCGCTTCTATTATTTTGTTGTTAACTGACATAAAGATGGCCCACCACAATTCATATAAATATTTAGCCCACTTAATACTCCTTGTAAATCCCTTTGTTGACTTTTCTTCACGCCAGCATGTTTTCGTTTCTCACCTTGCTAGTGTTGCATAACAAACCAACCAAATATATGTATCAATATTATATTATAAGAATTAAATTCATAGAAAGTAATTCGCTATTTTTTTTTCATCAGTATAATTACGTAGATTTATTAAAACAAATGAATAATATCATATAAAACTTATTCGAGTATTCACTTGGTCAGAAGTTTAAAACAAATATTCTCTCTTAGCTCATTGTCTTTTCAAACAATTTATATCTAAATATGAGGCAAATAGAAGTAATATTCAATCGAAAACACTTACAAGTGTTAGGAATATTTATTTAATAATACGTATATTTTAGACCACATCATTACACAATCAAATCCGAACACTATTTCACTCAAATCAATCTCCAATTATCATTTCAGAATGATAATTCAGAAAAATTCATTAAACTTAAAAACTAAACCAAATAGTAACGATTAAACACTGAATTCTCTAACAATTCATACCGAATTACCTTAAACCACAAGCAATCTAACCCCGATGCTCTGATACCACTTGTTGAATACCGGATCCAATCAACACAGATTCATTGTATATGGATTAGATTATAGATCTACTTATGTGATATGCTTTAGGTTAGGTAATTTGATCCATAATATTAAACGAAGTGATTGAGAGAGTAATTGGACAGAGTAACAGTATAATTCTTAATCATCACTTAAATTATCAAAGGCATAACAAGCCTTATATAGATGATGTGATGCCATCGTTACACATCCCGTAATGAATGGCCTCTATTCGTCATCATTACATACGTTAACTTATGATATAGTGAATGATTCATTCTCTATACCCCATTCGTCAACATTCCATGACGAATGTATCAATTACATAGCGACTGAGGTCCATTTGTTAAACATCCTCAATGAATGGACAATTACATATAACGATTAAGGTTCATTCGTTAAAGCTTAACGAATGAACCATAATTAATAGCGAATGGGCTCATTCGTTAAACATCCTTAACGAATGAGCCTTACATAAGGAATGGGTTCATATTTACATAAATACCCCTTTAACATTAAAATAATAATAAATTACAAATGATAAATACAAAGACTCGAGACGACAAAACCGTGCACAAACAAAGTTGATACTTATCTTGCTTTTTTCTTATGATTTTTTAGTGAAGTTTACCGATCTTGTGACTCCTACATTTGGTGCCTTGAAGAGGATTCCTGCAATTTTGAGGATTACTAAGGAAGAATGCTCCTTCTAGCTTGAGGTTTCTCTTTCTTCAGAATCCAAGCGGTCATCAACCAGAAGTATTTTAGGTGAGACCATCATCCTTATCCTTTCTGAATTTTAGGGACGTTGTTTTTGGAACCATGAGTTCGTGTTATAGCAGGTCAAGGACTGGGTTTGGATGATCTGTGCAGCTTCATCTCGAAGAAGGACTCCAAGACACTTCCTCCGGCTTCCCGGACTAGAGCTTCCACTTCGAAGAAGAGGAAAGCTACCGAGGCACCAGGATCCACTGCTGATTCACTCAACTTTGTGAATGCTGAGTCACTCCTCATCTAGATTAGGATCCTGCAACACTTATTAGCCAAGTTTAATTATTATATTGATCATACCTTTTGTTGTTGTAGGGTCTCCAACACTTGAAAAAGATCCACCATGCTGCACTCCAGGAGATCGAGAAACAAGTCTGAAGGTGGATGGCCACAACAAAATAGTTTAGGCTAAGTCCTCATAAATTGAGAACATGGCTAAGGAATTTCACCGGCTAAAACGAGATCACGCTGACCTCAAGGTCTCTGACGCTAAGGAGCTGGATGACTTCAAGATCCAACTTAGGATGCATTTTGCACATTCCATTTGATGTGCCAAGATCAAACTGATGGAAGAAGTTAGGAAGCCCGACTTCAATATGTCATCTTGGGATCTTG
Source organism: Bidens hawaiensis (assembly GCF_021521415.1). NCBI lineage: Eukaryota > Viridiplantae > Streptophyta > Magnoliopsida > Asterales > Asteraceae > Bidens > Bidens hawaiensis. The sequence continues at coordinate 4,066,691 of NW_027491017.1, forward strand.
AAGGTTTAAAGGTGAGGGAGGCAGTGATCAAGGCTGAACTAGGCTTGGCTTTTGAAGAAGATTCCGCTGAGTCAAGCAGAGCCGCTGAGGTGAAGGCTGGAGATGCTAAGGTGAAGACTAGTGATGGTGATAAAGTGGTGCAGGCTGGAATGGCTGCTGGTTTTTCAGAGGGGCAGTGAAGGATAATAAAGACAGGCCCGAAACCCTCTCTGTTTGATGACTTTTGCTCGACGGTATTCGATATGGTTGTAAAACAATTTACTTTTATATCTTGTGGTGATTCTTGAAACAATTTACTTTTTATGTCGTTTAAAATGTCACATCCCAACCTACGACGGATATTCCAGGACATGTGCTGATTGGTCACAACTCTCAAGGTACTATCATACAATATTAAAAAAATATGATATCTATTAAATTAATTCATATAACCAAAAATATTCCGATACAAAAACCAATATTCAAATAATTCAAACAAATAAAACATATCAAAGATTAAAATGTTGTTTATTTTCTTTATCTTGCAAATCGTAAGTTTTCTTCCAATCTTGTTTGAACATCACATCACACGATTACATGCATATGCGTTAAAAATACAATAGGTTTGTCAACACGAAGTTGAGTGAGTAGCACACCAGATTTGGTGTATATATAGTAAATAAATAAGCATGCAACAATGTCAAATGAGATAAACAATTTAACTAATGAGCAAATAAATGAGCTGTCGATAAGCACGATGCCAGATAAACTGGACGATGGCTATTACGATGGTCGTATGATCATACTGTTCTAAGATTATGTTGGACATCTCCGAATGCGATTCACATAAAGCAAATAAGCACATAACAAGTAAGGTATAAATTGTTAAGCACAAGTGACAACAGTTGCAATTTGTGAATTACATAATAGGGAAATAAGAACTAACGCATACATCTCCAAAACAATAAAAATAAGTGTAAAAAGGGTATATGTGATACTTATCTTAACAGACGAGCAAAACAAAATAAGATAATAACAAGAATGATGCCATCGTTTCACGTGTTGACGATATAGCCTAAGAAGGAAATTGAATACGGAAAATACTAAGTTAACGAATGAGATAGGATTTGAGAGTTTGACGGATAATAAAAGGTTTGAGAGGTTGATGGTAAATTTATTATTTTGTTAAGTTACATATTATTTAAACTTTTTCATAGATCTTTTAGTTCTTAAAATATATCGTTGTAAAATACATAAATTAATTATATCATATAAAGATAAAATAAATTTAACCATTTAAATGTGTATTAAATTATTTAAATATTAAATAATTATACAAGTTCTATTTTACACACACAAACACACACACACATTTATTTATACACATGAAAAATAATTTTTATAAGATTCGAGAGAAACACGAGAAATATTGTCGGGTTTTAATAAAAATATATTTTATTTACTGTTTTTGTATATTTATTATTTATTAAAATAGTTTAAAATGAAAAATTACAAAAAATAATCAAAAACGGGGTGGCAGGGTCTTTAACCCCGCGACCGGCCACTCCGTAACCAAGATACAAACCAATTGGACTAGCCGGACCTGCGATTATAATATGGAAAACCTTTATAAAAAATAAACCCTAACAACATCAATCAGTTAATCCGTTTGATGTTAGTTAAATTATGGTTAGGGTTTTTGTTAATTAGGTATTAGTGATCATGATTCACTGATTAATTACCTCGTTTCACGTCTTATATAGGTGTAACTGAATGAGACATTGGACGACCAAAGAAAGTGATGAATGAACCATTAAATGATGATGATAATTCAATCATATAGAGGGTTAATGACATATAGGGTTTGAGGAAGAAATCTGTTAATTTAATTACATTATTACAATCGTATTCTTGTATAACAAACTCAAGATCACCGGCGATTCGTAAATAAGGAAAACAGATCAAATAGCTTGTGTTAACATGATTTGACTATCGGTTATGCCGAATATAGGATGTATAGCATATTGTTTGATTCGATTACCAAAATAGATACGTGAATTAAGGTCACAGCAGCCAATTGTGATTGGGTTTCACTAAATGGGCATGGATTCGGGGATGGGATCCGGATACGGGTCATGGTACCCGTTTGAGGAAATGGGTTATAATAATTTTTCATTTAAACCCCTAATTTTTGAGAGTGGATACAAAGTAGGATAAAAGTTAGTTTATGGTTGGTTTTGCAAATATAAGAAAGTTATAAATATATAAATAATTATTAATAATAATATAACAATTAAATAAACTTAATAATTGCTGAAATTTTATTTGATAAAATAACCTTAACATAAGAACGAGTCGGGTAAAAGTTAACAAAGTAATAATATAAAAATCCGAGTTGTTACAGTCTCCCATACTTTTGGGAATTTCGTCTCGAAATTAAACAATACTATAACAACACCATTAAATTTTAAGAACAATAATTTTTTTAAATATGATTTAAAATTAATCATAATACAGAACTTTGAATATTTGAAGAAACGCTCCAAATGAAAATCCGATAAGAGCACTTATATATAGGATGTACCATCGGCGTATCTACTGTGTCCTTATCCTTTTTACATTTGTACCGTTACCCCCAACTACTTTCAATTCTATATTATGACACATAATTATTCGGATTATGATTTCAATGCGAGAAATTTGGTAATTACGTATCGACCCGGAATTACTTAGATAGTCGGATGGTCCGCATAACTCGTCCCATTGTGTGGGTTATGAAACATTTGAATAAAAACGCGATTTTAAGGAAACAAAAGTTTTAAGGCGTTTTTAATTATATAACTAGAAAATCACCATTTCAAAGGTTGCAGTGGATTTTAATGAAGCACATAATTTCTAAAACATCTTTTATACGAAAAATGTCTAAGTATTTAAAGTAGGAAAATAAATTATTTATTAATAGTTGAGGTTAATAAAAGGAGTTGTGATGAATTAGGGCAAGGAAATAAGATAGGGGTAGGCTTTAATGAACAATCTAATTAAACAAAATAAACTTTATTACTGAAGTAATTGATGTAAAATATAAATAGTTCAAATGGGAAATAATCCAAGGCCATAAAGAGACATTACAATACGTAATTAAGAAAAAGACAAAATTAGTTAAGATAAAAAAAAGGAATGGTAAAAGTCTTCACGGTTGTTTGAGTAGACTAATTGATGTGACTTGGAGCACCATGAGGAGTTGCATTCATACGAGTTGGAGCAGTCAATGTAGATTGACTTTGGATAGCTTGAATGGGTTAAACTTGCATAGCAGGGGCTTGAGTAGAGTAGGCTTGGTACACTTGAGCTTGCGGATGCGGGGTTTGATAAAGTTGGGCTAGGTAAGTGATATAATGCTAAATGTTTATGTTCCCCTTGTATATTTTAATCAATATTTTAATAGTTTTTGTTCTTTTTTAGTCGAGATTTGTATACTACTAACGTTTTTTATGTTTCGTAGGTTCTGGAAGTTGATTGTGATAAAAAAGGACGCAAAACGAGCTAAAAAGAGCCAAAACGGAGATCCGAAACGCATCAGGAAGGAGCCAGAACAGAGAACCGGTCAGACCGGGCCGGTCTTACCGCCCCCTTGGTGGAGCACGCCGTGCCGCGCGACCGGGGAGGCCAAAGCCCATTGCGCGGCGCCTAGGGGTTGCTGGAGGATTTTTTATTTTTGTTTTTGCTTCGAGTTGGGCCTTGTTTTGGGTATTTAAACATCTTTAACTTAAATCTGAACATACCTTGAAGCCACCAGCTGAGTTTGAGAGTTCTTGGAGCTATCTTTCGAGTTTCTTGGTGATTTTGAAGGCAAGAGGACAGCCGGTGAAGAATTACACGTTCACGTTTGGAGATTACGGGTTTTATCTCCTTTAATATTTCGTTCATTAGATTTTCACCATGTTTTCAGTTTTATTTGTTTTGTTTGATTTAGACTTTATGATGCCAGGCTAAACTCCATAAACTACCTAGGTCATGATGAACCTTAGTTCGGTTTGATTTTGTTTGGATTTCGTTTCGTTATGGGTTTTATGTTCTAAGTAAATTGTTGAGTTTTGATTTAATTGATGCGTTTGATTGCTTGGTTTTGTTTTCTTGAATTTATTGTTTCACATTTCCCTTGTTGATTGTTTCATAAGATAGGGTTTTGTTAGGTCATTTACTGGGTGTTCTTGACTAGTTTGTGATTAATATTGATTAAAATCATAGAAACAATAAAATCAATTAAACAGATAAAAGTGAGCTGCTAATCTAAAAAGCTGTAAGGTGATAGGCTATTGATAGATCTTTGCTTGTCGGGATTGCTAGATTTAGTTCTTCGTAAGGAGTCAGTCTAGGTTTGATTGTTAGCTTAATCTATGAAGTTAATTGAGTCTTCTTTGCTATCTTTGAATTCCGCGCTGTAAGGTAGGTTTTCGTCATAAAAGATACTTAGACATAAGCTATTAAATAACCGTAAGGAAGTTTAATCCATAAAACTGGTGAGTCTTAAAACTTGTTAGAAATCCATAGGCGTCTTCTTGAAGTTCAAGGGTCCTGTTCGGGTTTTCTGTCACGGGTCAATGTATGATCCCAGTTCCATAACTTTAGTTTTCCATTTAATTAATAACCGTAACTTTGGGGATTCTAGCCTAGGTAGTAATATTCATCATCTGAATTAATGTAAGAATTTAATTGTTTATTAGTTTAAAATTAATTAGGGTTAAGGTTTATTAATTAATTAATTAGTTTAAGGTTATGATTATGTTTTATTATTATTATTAAATTAATTAGGTTTAGGGTTCTAATATTTTATTATTAGTTTTATTATTAGTTTAGTTGTGAAGTACTCATTAGTTAATTATTAGTAAGTTAATTAATTTTAGTTAATTATTATTTAGAGTTTTAATTATTAGTATTAAATTTCCCCTCAAATATTATTAATAAATACTCGAATTTTGTAGTTGAGTCTTGTTTGCTAATTTCGTAATTTAAAGTGTCTCATGGGTTCGATATCCGGACTTACTTAGCTGTACGAGAGTCGATCAGTTCACTTTCCGGTTAGTAGTTTAAGTTAAGTTTAAGGGTCCAGAGTATTACTTAGTGTCTAGATTAGTATATTTTAGAAATTATTTGACTACTTTTAGCACATCAAGTTTTTGGCGCCGTTGCCGGGGAGTCTTAGCGATTGCGTTATTTGCTTTAATTGGACTTAATTGCTACCTACGTGCTATTTGTTTTTGTTTTGAGTCGTAGGAGTCTATTTGTCTGTGTCTTTTATTTCCTTTGAGTCGTAAATATGTGTGAGATTTGTGGCGGACCCCATTTTACGCTTTTCTGTCCACAATATGTGGGGTGTTTGGAACATCATTATGCTAACGCTTCTGTGCAGCCGGTACAAAATTTTTCACAGGGACCTTTTCCGTATTATTTTGATAATTCGTATCAGCAACCTCAGCAAAACCAGGAGCAGTGTTATGATCAGTTTTTTAAAAGCCTCTCTGATGAGGATGTAGCTGCTATGGGTAGGGTAGAAAAGATGTTGGTCCAATACATGGCTACAGATACCCAAAAGATGTTCGTTGAGCATGATACCATCTTCAAAAATCACCAGGATATTATTACAGATCTCCAACGTCAAGTAGAAGAAATTTCTAGGAGACTAGATGAAGAAGATGAAATGGAGAGGTTGAGATCCTTGGAATATGTTGAGCAGTCAGATGAGGAGATCACTCAAGTAACAGAGACAAAAATGGATGTTGAAGTCCCACCTCCGATTTCACATGCTATTATTAATTTTTGGAGTGACTCTGATGATGAGATAAATGAAGAAGAGTGGGATGCTTATCAGATGTCGTTAATGAAGAAAGAAGAGATAGAGGATGAAGTGGATTTGGTAGATTCACTTGAGTTGATGTTTGGTGTTGAGGATATGGTTAAGGTTGATAATGAGCTTAACGAGGATGATGAATACCTGAATATGGAGTTGGATGGATTGTCGGACTATGACGGGGGAGACACATTAGACGTTAATGAGGATGCTGCGTTTTTCGAGGCCCTACTTGTAGAGGACAGTGTAGATGCGGATGTGGTGTTAGAGGAAGAACACTATTATCGGCCCGTGGACTGTGTTTTGAATGCTGAACAGGAATCTAAACCACGTGAGAAGATCGAGGATGAGAAATTACCTGAAAACCGAACTTGCGTATATTTTAGGAGATGGTCTACGTGAGTGAAAAAGCCATTAAATGTCAAACACAACCGGTCTTCTCGATACTTACAACGCATTCGGCTCTTGCCAGGTAAGTTTAAATATAGGTGGTCTGACCCGTTACTGATTTTTAATTCTAATTTAATATTTTGCAGTTCCATCATTGATATATTAATGTTTGATAAATTCCGGGTGGAACTAAATGGGTTAGATAGGGTCCAGATCAAGGAGAAACCTCCTGATTAAGTTCAAGTATGGGGAAGTGTCGCGGAGTCTGTATATTTAATCGAGTCACTAACGTAGTTTTTGTAGTTCGACTTTGTTTTCGCGTTTTTTAGTTTTGTTAATTTGATAAATTGGTTAAAACGGAAATCTTATGTGGGTAAAGCGTTTTGTCCGTGGAAGATAAGTATTGAAAGGTCGGGCCATACTCAAGCCTCAATTATTGGTATGAAAAAGTGGAAATATTATAAATTTTAAAAATCTGAATACGTTATCATATAATGCTTGGGTAGGTTTAACGTTAGAGTATGCCGTGTAGCCTGTGATATAAATCTTAAACTGCTAGTTAGTGTTTTAAACCTCATTGGCGTATGGTTTTATAACATTAAATCTTGTATTGATGGGATGCTTCGGGTCCGGAGACCATGGGTCTTTATGCAATCTATTCATCTGGGTATTCACAATTGCTAAGTTGGGTTGTGGATATTTAAAATTAAGCCAAAAAGAGCAAACCTTTATAAATCTATAAACATGATCACAAAAGTACAAAAGTACAAATACACGACAGACTTGATCATCCACGATGTTAGCCATGTTGGGTCCCCTTTGTAAGGCCCCGTTACCGGTAGCCCTACTTTCGTGTTGGATTTACTCATAAACACAGTTCTAAATATCAGAGTTAATTAAAACAATTACGCGGAATATAAAACTTTCATAAAACATTACATAGTTCATAACTTGTCTCAAAACATCCATTGTCTTTCAACATTAAAGCATTAAAATTAAAACATCATAAGTCTTCAGATGCCAGACTCTTGTTCAGTGCCACGTGTCTCATCAAGCGAGCTGCCTCATCCTACTCACCTGCGTGCATACTAAAAGTCAGCTACGCTGAGTGAGTTCTAGATAATCACATAATCATACCATTCACATAACATTATAATCTTTCATTCATACTTTCATACTTTCATACTTCCTTACTTTCTTACTTTCATACTTTCTTACTTTCATACTTTCTTTTGTATTAACTTACTTTCATATCTTACGTTATAAAGAGCATTACGCCCTACATTCCTCGAGTATTATTAGGGCTCGGTACCCTCCTTCCTCGAGTATTATTAGGGCTCGGTACCCTCCTTCCTCGAGTATTATTAGGGCTCGGTACCCTCTTTCCACGAGTATTATTAGGGCTCGGTTTCCCTCTTTCCACGAGTATTATTAGGGCTCGGTTTCCCTCTTTCCACGAGTATTATTAGGGCTCGGTTTCCCTCTTTCCTCGAATATTAGTAGGGTTCGGTTCCCTAGTTCTCGAATATTAGTAGGGTTCGATTCCCTCTTCGTTACCATACAACCATACATCATACCTCGAGTATTATTAGGGCTCGGTACCCTTTTCGTAACCATACAACCATCCTTTCCTTCTTTTATTAACTTCATCACATTCATACACATAAGCATACATATCATACTTACCTTAACTTAGCGCTACAACCTGACAGTACGTGCCATATCCGAAGATCGTTCACGTACCGTCAAGCCATCATTCATACATTTCACATTATTCACATAAGGCATACACTTATCTCTTAGGATAAGCGTATTAACAAACATATTGAGTATGCACACAGCCCCGAAAACGTAACACATAAATGGGGCTAGAAACTCACCTGAATACGGTTACGTTCTCCGTTGAGCGTAATCCCTTTCTTCAGTTGTGCACGGCTGACTGTATAACAAGTATACATATCAATTTAACTATCACTACTTATAACATCTTTCTAGTCTTAATTACTACCCACAACGAACGGGGGTCCGGGGGCAGCGCCCCTGGCAGCGGGGTCTAGGGGCGGAAGCCCCTAGCAGGGTCCAAGGGGCAGAGCCCCTGGCTGGGGTCGAGCTGTCTTAACCCATTTTTCATTAGCTTTTAAATTTATTTTCTAATCGAACTTGGCTTTAGGCGAAGTTAAACCTCAGGCGAACTTAGCTTTAGGCGAAGTTAAACCTCAGGCGAACTTAGCTTTAGGCGAAGTTAAACCTCAGGCGAACTTATCATCAGGCGAACTTAAACCTCAGGCGAACTTGTCATCAGGCGAACTTAGCTTGCAGGCGAAGTTCATCAGGCGAACTTAGCTTGCAGGCGAAGTTCATCGCTTGAAGGCGAAGTTGCCCAGATGAAGGCGAAGTTGCCCAGATGTCCGCTGTTTCGGTTTCTGATCAACATTTCGGGCGATTTTAACACCCTTTTTAAGGTTCAATACCACCCACTACACTTCCCGACCATTTTCGGTCGTTTACACACTAAAAGCTCGGATCTTTAAACTTCCAAGATCAAGAATCATACCTTTTGAGCTTGTTTGGATCTCGTTTATCTTGGTATCACCACTAATCTTTCTCTCTTACCCGGACCTCGCTCGATCCTTCCTTCTTTCTCAGCCCGGCCGGCGGCGGTTTTGGGTGTGCTTGGTGCGTGTGTATGTGTGTGTTTAGGAGAGTGGGGGAAAATGAAGATATTTTGGGATTTTGGGGGTATTTATATCCCTGAAATCCCATTCTCATTTAACCCATCTCAAATAATCCAAGGCCAAGACCCGCTCCTTCCCCGACATTAATCAATTACGCGAAATCACTAAACATAACTTCCTTTATTCATCATTAAAATTTTAGGATGTTACAAGTCTTCCCCCCTTAAAGAGGTTTCGTCCCCGAAACCTAACTATTACATAAACAAACTAGGGTAAAACTTGCGCATCTCATCCTTGGCTTCCCAAGTAGCATCTGATCCCTTGCGGTGTTTCCATATTACTTTTACCAAAGGTATAATCTTGCGACGAAGCTGCTTCTCCTTGCGATCAACGATCTCTATCGGTTGCTCGATGTAGTTCAATTGTTCATCAACCTCAATGTCCATTAATGGCACGTGAGACGTGTCATCAGCTAGACACTTCCTCAGATGAGAAACATGGAAGGTTGAATGAATTCCTTCTAACTCATCGGGTAAATCCAGTTTATAAGCTACTTCACCCACACGACCTACAATCTTGAACGGTCCAATGTACCTCGGACTCAACTTTCCTCTTTTCCTTAAACGGATAATTCCTTTCCAAGGCGAGACCTTGAGCATCACATAGTCACCCACGTTAAACTCAATTGGTCGTCGCCGCTTATCTGCATAAGACTTTTGTCTGTCTTGCGCGGCTTTCAATCTTGCTTTGATCTGATCGAGCTTTGAAGACGTTTCTTGAACCACTTCTAGGCTTCCTATTTCTTTCTGACCAATCTCGCCCAACACACCGGGGTTCTACATCGTCTACCGTAAAGCATCTCAAACGGTGGCATACCAATACTTGAATGGTAACTGTTGTTATAGGAGAACTCTGCCAGATGCAGATGATCATCCCAACTTCCACCAAAATCTAAAACACAAGCACGTAGCATATCCTCAAGGGTTTGGATCGTCCTTTCAGACTGTCCATCAGTTTGAGGATGATACGCCGTACCGATGTTCAACCTCGTCCCCGTAGCTTCATGGAATTTCTTCCAGAACCTCGAAGTAAACCGTGTATCTCTATCGGACACGATCGATAACGGTACTCCATGCTTGGTTACAACTTCCTTGATGAACAAGCTTGCTAACATTTCTGACGAGATGGCCTCTCGTATGGGCAGAAAGTGAGCACTCTTGGTCAAACGGTCCACAATCACCTAGATGGTATCATGTTGCTTAGCTGTACGAGGTAGCTTAGTTATGAAATCCATGGTGATGTGTTCCCATTTCCACTCAGGTATCTCTAGCGGTTGCATCATCCCATAAGGCTTTTGGTGCTCGGCTTTGACTTGTAAGCAAGTTAAGCACTTACTAACATAATCCACTACATCGTTCTTCATTCCTGGCCACCAGTAATCTCTTTTCAAGTCTTGGTACATCTTTGTAGCTCCTGGATGGATTGAGTACCTTGACTTATGAGCTTCATCTAAGATTCGACTTCTAAGATCACCATGGCGTGGGATCCACATACGTTCGAACCTAGTCTTAACTCCATGAGTGTTTTCCATCAACTCATCTTGCTGGCCATAAATCCTTTCTTTCTTTACTAACCCTTCATCTACTAACACTTCTGACTGCACCTTGATGATTTCTTCAAAAAGACTCGGGTTCATGATCAACTTGTATGACTTCACTGTTGCAAGGACTTCCTCATTCTTACGACTTAACGCATCAGAGACCACGTTAGCTTTACCGGGGTAATACTTAATCTCACAGTCGTAATCCTTTATCAATTCTAACCATCTTCTCTGCCTCATGTTCAGTTCTTTCTGCTCGAAGAAGTACTTTAAACTCTTATGATCGGTATAGATAGTACACTTAGTGCCGTACAGATAATGCCTCCATATCTTAAGAGCATGCACTACAGCTGCTAACTCCAAATCATGCGTCGGATAAGTACTCTCATGGACCTTCAACTGTCTAGACGCGTAGGCTATCACCTTCCCTCGTTGCATCAACACGCAACCTAACCCTTGATGCGAGGCATCAGCACAAACAACAAAATCCTCATCACCATCGGGTAAAGTAAGGATTGGAGCTTGCGTGAGTCTCTTCTTCAATTCTTCAAAGGCTTCCTCCTGAAACTTTCCCCAACTGAATACTATCGACTTTCGGGTCATACCGGTCAGCGGTGCGGCTATCTTGGAGAAACCTTCGATGAATCTCCTATAGTAGCCAGCTAACCCTAGGAAGCTTCGTATATCAGTCGGATTCTGCGGAGTCTTCCAATTCGTTATCGCTTCAATCTTAGCTGGGTCCACGGTAATCCCCTCCGGATTAACCACATGACCTAAAAATTGCACTTCTCTTAACCAGAACGCGCACTTCGAAAACTTGGCGTACAACCTTTCTTTCTTCAGAACTTCCAATACCTCTCTCAGATGCTCGGCATGGTCAGACTCACTCTTTGAATAAATCAATATATCATCAATGAAGACGATAACCGACTTATCCAACATCGGCCGACACACCCTATTCATCATGTCCATAAATGCTGCAGGAGCATTTGTTAGACCGAATGACATTACGAGGAACTCGTAGTGTCCATACCGCGTTCGGAACGCTGTTTTAGGGATGTCTACCTCTTTCACCTTCAGCTGATGGTAGCCTGATCTGAGATCTATTCGTGAGAACCAACTTGAACCTTGCAGTTGGTCAAACAGATCATCAATCCGTGGCAAAGGATATCTATTCTTTACCGTAAGCTTATTCAATTCACGATAATCTATGCACATTCTTATACTTCCATCCTTCTTTTTCACGAACAAAACTGGTGCGCCCCACGGGGAAACACTCGGTCTTATGAAACCTTTGTCGAGGAGTTCTTGCAGTTGTGACATCAATTCTTTCATCTCGGACGGTGCTAGACGGTAAGGCGCTTTGGCGACAGGTTGGGCTCCTGGTATTAAATCTATCTGAAATTCTATCTCTCGCTCTGGTGGCAACCACGGAAGATCCTCAGGGAATACTTCTGGGTAGTCGCGCACAATAAGAACATCTTTCATTTCTTTCGTCTCGGCCGTAGCGTTGACGACATACGCCAGGTAGGCACAACACCCTCGCCTTAGCAAACCCTCGGCTTTTATCATCGAAATGACATTAAGCCCAGAACTTTCCTTATCACCATAGACCGTTACCGTGCTACCATCCAATGACTTTAACCTTATAATCCTACTCTTACATACTATCTGAGCCTCAAACTCCGACAACCAATCCATTCCCAAAACCACATCGAACCCTCCCAAGGTCATAACGTACAAGGTAATCGGGAACTCATGTCCTTCCAATTCTATCTTACAATTCTTAACCACTTTTATTATTTTAACCGAAGTGTCACTGGCGGTTTCCACCGTAAAAGTTTCAGACACTCGGCAACATTTCATTTTAGCTAGTTTACTAAATGGTGTGGCTACGAAACTTTTGTTTGCACCCGAATCAAATAACACAGTAGCGGAAACACCGTTCACTAGAAACATACCTGTGACAACATCCGGAATCTGCTTGGCTTGTTCTTGGGTCAGCATGTAGGCTCTAGTTCTTGGCCTAGCTTGATCGGCATTTTTCCTTCCACTACCTCCAGCTTCACTCTCGGTACACTCCCTAGCAAAGTGACCTGTCTTACCACACTTGTAGCATGCAGGCTTAGAACTGCACTCATGAGCATAATGACCTGCCTTCCCACACTTGTAGCAAACATTCGACCCAAATCTACATTCTCCGGCATGAATCTTTCCACACTTATGACATGTATCCGAACCCTTTCCCCACCTACACTCACTACTGTGTGCCTTGCCACAGGTCTTGCACGACCTGTTCTCCCAAACTCTGGGCTGCTTGTTCTTAGGGTTCCATATCTGGGTACCGGGTCGTTTAGCAGAAGCGACCCATTTCTTTTCTTTCTTCTCGTCTCCCACCACCACATCATCCGCAGTCAAGTCTGCATAGACCATTTCTGCGAGTTCGACAGCAGAATCAAAAGTAGCAGGTTTACTTGTCCTGACTAACATGCGGACTCTCTGTGGTAATCCCCTCACGTAACACTTGATCCTTTTAGCCTCAGTGTTGACCATATCGGGCACCAACCTAGACATTCGATTGAACTCGGTGGTGTACTCACGATGTGTCATTGTCCCAGCTTTCAAGTTCAGGAACTTCATCTCCGCCCTTTCAACCTCCGCGTCAGCACAGAACTTCATCATCACTAACTCCTTCAGATCGTCCCATTTCATCTCCTTGATCTCTTCACGGGTCTTCCTCTGCTCCACACTCTCCCACCAATACATAGCCTCATCCTCGAATGATTGAGTAGCATACCCTACCGCTTGATCGGGACGGCACTCGCTAATGCGGATAACCTTATCCATGGCGGTTATCCACTGAAGAGTAGCGATTGCGTCTCCTAAACCAGTCAGCTTAGGCGGGTCACAACCTTTGAAGGACTTATAGTTGCAACCGCCTCGGCCCCTCTTCCTATCATCATCTTTCACAGACCTTACCTCACTTGAGTCACCCCTTTCCCTCTCGTCATCCTTTCTACCATTACCACCGGCCCCTTCAACAATTCTTTCTCGGCTTCCAGCAGACCTTCCCGGGGTAATATTCTTCACAGCAGTGGCCACAGCTTGAACAATAGCTGCTTGAATGGCAGGATCCAGTTGAACTCCTTCATTGTTTTCCGGGTTTCTTCCAGCTGCGCTTCCTTCAGCTTCGGTGTTGGAAGCTGTCTCAACCGAAGGTTGCTGGACACGACGAGGCCTGCCGCGTCGTCCAGTGCAACCTCCAGCTCCAACAATGTCTCCAGCTCCAGCCATTGTATTCTAAGGGGAAAACACAAACATCATCACTCAAGTAACTATTCAGTACAAGGATAGCAAGGCTAACAGGTAATAACAGTGGCCAGCTGTGACTAGCTGATCACGTTGCTTTCCGTGTCCTATACACTTCCCTTTATGAGTCTATTTGTGCTGGTTCTACTTAAGCAGTCAGTCAAATCAAAAAATCAATTATTCCTATCCCTGTCATTCACATATCTTTTCTTTCTCATTAACATATATCGTTTAATCATACAATTTACCTTTACTGATCTTGCTTGAGCGACACATGGCATTCTTGGACTGGCATCTTCTTTCCTTTCTTACTTAAATCCCATTCTCTGTTCGAGTCTAAGCATGTAGGATGCTTAAATCTCTCGAACTTTGCTCTGATACCAACTTGTAAGGCCCCGTTACCGGTAGCCCTACTTTCGTGTTGGATTTACTCATAAACACAGTTCTAAATATCAGAGTTAATTAAAACAATTACGCGGAATATAAAACTTTCATAAAACATTACATAGTTCATAACTTGTCTCAAAACATCCATTGTCTTTCAACATTAAAGCATTAAAATTAAAACATCATAAGTCTTCAGATGCCAGACTCTTGTTCAGTGCCACGTGTCTCATCAAGCGAGCTGCCTCATCCTACTCACCTGCGTGCATACTAAAAGTCAGCTACGCTGAGTGAGTTCTAGATAATCACATAATCATACCATTCACATAACATTATAATCTTTCATTCATACTTTCATACTTTCATACTTCCTTACTTTCTTACTTTCATACTTTCTTACTTTCATACTTTCTTTTGTATTAACTTACTTTCATATCTTACGTTATAAAGAGCATTACGCCCTACATTCCTCGAGTATTATTAGGGCTCGGTACCCTCCTTCCTCGAGTATTATTAGGGCTCGGTACCCTCCTTCCTCGAGTATTATTAGGGCTCGGTACCCTCTTTCCACGAGTATTATTAGGGCTCGGTTTCCCTCTTTCCACGAGTATTATTAGGGCTCGGTTTCCCTCTTTCCACGAGTATTATTAGGGCTCGGTTTCCCTCTTTCCTCGAATATTAGTAGGGTTCGGTTCCCTAGTTCTCGAATATTAGTAGGGTTCGATTCCCTCTTCGTTACCATACAACCATACATCATACCTCGAGTATTATTAGGGCTCGGTACCCTTTTCGTAACCATACAACCATCCTTTCCTTCTTTTATTAACTTCATCACATTCATACACATAAGCATACATATCATACTTACCTTAACTTAGCGCTACAACCTGACAGTACGTGCCATATCCGAAGATCGTTCACGTACCGTCAAGCCATCATTCATACATTTCACATTATTCACATAAGGCATACACTTATCTCTTAGGATAAGCGTATTAACAAACATATTGAGTATGCACACAGCCCCGAAAACGTAACACATAAATGGGGCTAGAAACTCACCTGAATACGGTTACGTTCTCCGTTGAGCGTAATACCTTTCTTCAGTTGTGCACGGCTGACTGTATAACAAGTATACATATCAATTTAACTATCACTACTTATAACATCTTTCTAGTCTTAATTACTACCCACAACGAACGGGGGTCCGGGGGGCAGCGCCCCTGGCAGCGGGGTCTAGGGGCGGCAGCCCCTAGCAGGGTCCAAGGGGCAGAGCCCCTGGCTGGGGTCGAGCTGTCTTAACACATTTTTCATTAGCTTTTTAATTTATTTTCTAATCGAACTTGGCTTTAGGCGAAGTTAAACCTCAGGCGAACTTAGCTTTAGGCGAAGTTAAACCTCAGGCGAACTTAGCTTTAGGCGAAGTTAAACCTCAGGCGAACTTAGCTTTAGGCGAAGTTAAACCTCAGGCGAACTTATCATCAGGCGAACTTAAACCTCAGGCGAACTTGTCATCAGGCGAACTTAGCTTGCAGGCGAAGTTCATCAGGTGAACTTAGCTTGCAGGCGAAGTTCATCGCTTGAAGGCGAAGTTGCCCAGATGAAGGCGAAGTTGCCCAGATGAAGGGAAGTTGCCCAGATGTCCGCTGTTTCGGTTTCTGATCAACATTTCGGGCGATTTTAACACCCTTGTTAAGGTTCAATACCACCCACTACACTTCCCGACCATTTTCAGTCGTTTACACACTAAAAGCTCGGATCTTTAAACTTCCAAGATCAAGAATCATACCTTTTGAGCTTGTTTGGATCTCGTTTATCTTGGTATCACCACTAATCTTTCTCTCTTACCCGGACCTCGCTCGATCCTTCCTTCTTTCTCGGCCCGGCCGGCGGCGGTTTTGGGTGTGCTTGGTGCGTGTGTATGTGTGTGTTTAGGAGAGTGGGGGAAAATGAAGATATTTTGGGATTTTGGGGGTATTTATATCCCTGAAATCCCATTCTCATTTAACCCATCTCAAATAATCCAAGGCCAAGACCCGCTCCTTCCCCGACATTAATCAATTACGCGAAATCACTAAACATAACTTCCTTTATTCATCATTAAAATTTTAGGATGTTACACCCTTGCTCGCGTTTCATTACCATTAAGAAACGGACCACAAGGGACACGCCACATGTAAGCCCTACAGATGAAATTTTGCATACTCACCTATGGTAATGGTTCGGTGTATTGCTTGATAACGGGGGTATGTCATGTTGTGGGGAACAGTAGCTATAAATTAATTGAACCTTAATCATATCTAATGGCTTCTTGGTAGACTTTGATGCTTAAGCTTAGGTGGATAAACAATACCCTTGATCGTCTTAACTATTCATGAAAAATAATAGAGCAACAAAAGTTTTAATTCTGCTAATTTTGAGGTTTAAGGCAATTTGGGGTGGCTTGGTCCGGTAAAAGCTGAAAATAAGCGGGTCTTAATTATGTAAACCACTGAGTAATATTATTGTCGGATCTTATTTATCCTGGTAAAGATTAAGGCATGGGTTTAAGTGGACAACAATATCGGTGATCGCGGTTTTTGCGTTTTTCTGAGCTTTAAAAATTAACATGTATGTTTGTTAGACTGTAATATTCCGATTCTGATCCAACTGAATCAAACTTTTTCAGGGACAAAAAAAGAATAAGTGTGGGGATATTTGATATAATGCTAAATGTTTATGTTTCCCTTGTATATTTTAATCAATATTTTAATAGTTTTTGTTCTTTTTTAGTCTAGATTTGTATACTACTAACGTTTTTTATGTTTCGTAGGTTCCGGGAGTTGATTGTGATAATAGGACGAAAAACGAGCTAAAAAGACCCAAAATGGAGATCCGGAACGCATCAGGAAGGAGCCAGAATAGAGAACCGGTTTCACCGGGCCGGTCTGACCAGCCCCCTTGGTGGAGCACGCCGTACCCCGCGACCGGGGAGACCAAAGCCCGTCACGCGGCGCCTAGGGGTTGCTGGAGGATTTTTTATTTTCGTTTTTGCTTTGAGTTGGGCCTTGTTTTGGGTATTTAAACATCTTTAACTTAAACCTGAACATACCCTGAAGCCACTAACCGAATTTGAGAGTTCTTGGAGCTATCTTTCGAGTTTCTTGGTGATTTTGAAGGCAAAAGGACAGCCGGTGAAGAGTTACACGTTCACGTTTGGAGATTACGGGTTTTATCACCTTTAATCTTTTGTTCATTAGATTTTCACCATGTTTTCCGTCTTAAGGAATTTCCCGTAAGTAAAAGCAATCTAATTTCGAAAAGGTTTCTTTGAATGTTGAGGCATAGCCTCGGAGTTTTTGTGTGTGTGCATAACAATAAATAATAAATAATTAACTAAGAAAGCTGTAAACAATTTAAAATTGAACACATAAAGGTAAACAGATAGGCACGTATAGGGTTCCTAAACATGTGTCTAAGGCAATTTCTAACGACCTATCTTAAACCTTTGGCTCTGATACCAATCTGTCACACCCCAACCTACGGCGGAAATGCCGGGTAAGACTGATTGCTCACAGATTTTCAAAGGTTACTATCATGCACAATATAAGTTTCAATATCTATTTAATAATTTCAAATAAAACAAATATTCATGTACATCAAAGTTATAAATAAACAATTACATAAATATCCAAAATTAAGTTCTTGTATCTTTTCTCTAACATGCATCCTAAGTTGCTTCAAACAATCTTGATAATCACATCACACGATAACCTGCATATGCTTGAAAATAATATAGTTTGTCAACACAAGGTTGAGTGAGCAACACACCAGTTTAAATGTACATATAGTATATAGAAAAAATATGTAGTCGCAACAAGTCATATGAGAATAACAAAATAACCAAATGAGCAAGTATAACTGAGATGTCGAGAAGCAAAAAGGCTAACGACTGACGTATGATCATACTAGATTGAGATTATGTTGGACCTCTCCGAATGCGAAAGCATACAAAGCAAATAAGCACATAAACAAGTAAGGTATAAGTTGTTAACACATAAGACAAAGTTGCAGTTTTAAGTATAAGTATATATGAGAAATATATTTACGCATATGTCCTCAAAACGTGGAAAACAAGTAAAATAGGGGAATGTGGTACTCACCTTAAAGACGAACAAAAGTGATTAAGTGAATAAGAATGCGGGAAAAGTCACACGCGAATGTTAAAGCCTTAGAGAAACGAGAGTAACAGATACACTTAAGTAAGGATTCGTTATCAACACTTGTTAAACAATATTATAACTTAGTTTATATATATATATGTATAATAATTATCTTGATTTATGAAAACATAATTTGATACATATTAGTTATATATATATATAATTTGTTTACTTGTATTAAAATATTAGAATTAATATATATGTAAAATCCTTTTATGTAAAATACGAGAACGAAAACAAGCGTTAAACGAGTATTATAAAGTTAGTTTTTATTAAAACAATCTTTATTAGTTATTATTATCATTATTTAAATGGTTAATTGTTTAAAAATAATTAATAACAAAAAGTTCCAAAAATATCGGAGTGCAGGGGGTCGAACCCGCGACCTCCACCCCGTAACACAAGTATCTTGACCAACTGGTCTAACAAGTACATGCAAGCAGAATTGGTTTCGTTTATTTATATACTGAATCACCTGATTAAGAACCCTAACATTCTTGATTTGATTAACTCGGTTATAATTAATCAAAAAGACCTTAGGGCTTTAGATCAGTACCCATTCGTGAGTAAAACCATGAATTCAATTACCTCATGCGATGGCTGGTTATAGGGTAACGAGGCCCGACAGTAGACGGCTGAAGATGGTGACGAATTGATATCAATCGACGATGTTAATCCAATTAACTAGAGGGTTAAGGTTGGCGATGACTAGGGGATCATGGGTGTGAATTTAATTGCATTATTATCATATTTTATATATGAATTGATCTTTAGGGTTTCGAACGGTTTAGTAAATATGGAAAATAGATCATAGATTGATATATTTACGTGTATAGGATGTCGGTTTAGGCCGAAATTTGATAAATGTAAACGATTTCCAAATAAAATCCCTCTATTAAACGAGAATTAAGGTCCAAGTTAGTGGAAATTGAATTCGGGTTCAAGAAACTAATATGGGTCGGGTTTGGGTAAACGGGTTATAACCATATTAATATCAAATTTGCAGTTTAGTCCTTGTAATAATGAGGTGGAAGCATATAGAGGTAAAAGTTTTAGTTTGGGGTATTTTGGCCACTAGTTGAAAGTTTATATAATATTAAATAATGAAAAATATTATTGATAAACACGTTAAGAATTAACCAGAATGTCGAAATGGATTAGGTATTTAATATAAAATATTAACTTGAAAAGCCGAGTTGTTACAGTCTCCCCTACTTTAAGGAATTTCGTCCCGAAATTAAAGAATACTATAACAAAACTATTAAATTTTGAGGAAAGGAAAATTTTAAAATAAAATTTAAAAATTTATCATAACACCGAACTTTGAATAGTTAAAATAACGCTCTAATGCAAATCCGATAAGGGCATTTATATATAGGATGTACCAGCGGCGTATCCACCATGTCCTTATCATTTCTACGTTTGTACCATTATCTCAACTACGTTCAATTCTATATTATGACACACAACTTTACGCTTCATGATTTCCATGCGAGGATTTCGATAATTATGTTCCGGACCATAATTATTGTTATCGTCGGATGGTCCACATAATTCGTCCCATCGTGTGGATTTACAAAACGTTTGATTAAAAACATGATTTTTGAGGAAACAAAAGTTTTAAGGAATTTTAATTTAGAACACTAGAAAGTCACCAATGTATAAAAAATAATTTCAAAAGTTGCAGTGAATTTTAGTAAAGCAAAGAAATTTTAAGACGACTTGTAAAGATATAAGTATTTAAAGTTCAAGAATCGGGTAGCTTATAAATAGTTAAGGTTAATGAGGGTAAAGAAATATGATAGAAGTATGTTTTAATAAACAATCTATTTGATCAAAAGAAACTTTATTTACTAGATAGAAGTAAATAGTTTAAATTGGAAGTAATCCAAGGCAATAAAGATGCGTTACAATACGTAATTAAGA
The DNA here is from genome assembly GCF_021521415.1 of Bidens hawaiensis. Lineage (NCBI taxonomy): Eukaryota > Viridiplantae > Streptophyta > Magnoliopsida > Asterales > Asteraceae > Bidens > Bidens hawaiensis. The sequence goes on from NW_027491017.1 coordinate 4,087,004, forward strand.
AATGACAAAAATGATAAGATAGATAAAGAAAACGACAAAAGTCTTCATGATCATTGAGTAACTTAATTGGAGTTACTTGAGGCACCATGAGGAGTCGCATTCATAGAAGTTGGAGCAGTTGAGGTAACTTGAATAACGTGAGCTTGAACAGTTTGCAAGAAGGTTGTTTGGTGGAAATATGTCCGGTAAACTTGAGCTTGCGGTTGCAGGTTTTGGTAGTGTTGGGTTAAGTAAGATTGACCTTGGTTGATGGGAGGAGCTTGAGGGACATACGGTTGATGGGTTTGAGCCTGGTAAGCATGGGTATTATGAACATAGGGTTGAGCATGAGAGGTAGGTTGTTGAGGAATATCTTGTGCGGTAGGCGGGACATGGCAGGTGTTAGCAAGATGACCATAACGATTACAGTGGGTGCAGCAACGGCATAGGGATTCAACCAAGTGATGTTAGTTACAAATAGAGCATGACAGAAAAAGGACCAAGGTAAGGTTTCTAGTTTGAGGAGACTTGCGGGTTGGTAGATTTGTTGCAGCAAGGTTCTTACGTTTCTTGTTGTGAAGATGAGTGAAGGTAGATGGTTTGTAGTCACTAGCAGAGGAATTAGTGGGAAAAGAATTTGTGTCACTATCCTAGGGATCGCAGCAGCTATCTCCTTGGCGATACAGGCAGCTATACGATGTTCGTGAGAATCAAACGATTGATGTCGAGGATAACGTGGGTTTCTTGAAAGAGACATTTTATAGGGACCAAAAATGAGGATTTATAAAATGAAGGATAAATTGAGGAACCATAAGAATAGTAAAATGTTTAATTATGTGAAAATGAAAATGTTGTCTTAATAAGTGAGGAATTGCGTCATGAGGATTAAAAGTAAAAGTTTATAAGATGGGGGGGGGGGGGGACATTGCGTAAATAGTTATTAAATGATGTAGTCAATAAGATTATTGTGTGATGACTACACGAGAAGTTAAGTCAGTTTAATATTTAGATTATTAAGTTAACAATAAACTAACGAAATATAAAATGTTGGTGTTGGCCTCCCATGAGCTTTCCATGGCAATTTGAATGGCGCAACGAACTAACGAAAAATAACTGAGTTGGACAGCCCATGAGCGTTACATGGCAATTTGATTGTCCCAACTAATTAACGAATTAACAATGCAATGAAGTTTGTCGGCCCAACGAGCGTTACACGACGTTTTAACCGACCAAACTAAATAACGAACTATCGATATAAATATGGGTAGTCGGAGAATCTTGTGAAATCACCACGTTGATTACTCCAACAAAAATACAAAATCAAGTTAAGAAATGAATAGTAGGAGTGCCCATGTGTTCCATGGATTTTTCACCCAACTAACCATTTAAATAACGGAACACAATAATCGGGAAAACCGAGTTTAGCCACGAAATCACCATGAATTCGGTTAAAATCAACCTAAGGTGTCGATCATATGGCATTTATGGGTCTCGCTCGGGTCCATAGGGTTGAGTACTGTGGTCAGGTTATCACCCAGGTAAGGAATAACTTCTTACCTTTGGTTCTTGGAACCGTTTTGTCAGTGCCCAACTCATGGTTTCTCTTCCCTTTTCATTTATCGTAGGGACATGCCACATAACCTAGCCTTAAGGTGTATGAGTGAAAACAACAGGTGGGAATTCTTAAGGAATTTCCCGTAAATAAAAGCAATCTAATTTCGAAAAGTTTTCTTTGAATGTTGAGGCATAGCCTCGGAGTTTGTGTGTGTGTGCATAACAATAAATAATAAATAATTAACTAAGAAAGCTGTAAACAATTTAAAATTGAACACATAAAGGTAAATAGATAGGCACGTATAGGGTTCCTAAACATGTGTCTAAGGAAATTTCTAACGACCTATCATAAACCTTTGGCTCTGATACCAATTTGTCACACCCCAACCTACGACGGAAATGCCGGGGTGGACTGATTGCTCACAGCTTTTCAAAGGTTACTATCATGCACAATAAAAGTTTCAATTTCTATTTAATAATTTCAACTAAAATAAATATTCATGTACATCAAAGTTATAAATAAACAATTACATTAAATATCCAAAATTAAGTTCTTGTATCTTTTCTCTAACATGCATCCTAAGTTGCTTCAAACAATCTTGATAATCACGTCACACGATAACCTGCATATGCGTTGAAAATATTATAGTTTGTCAACACAAGGTTGAGTGAGCAACACACCAGTATAAATGTACATATAGTATATAGCAAAAATATGTAGTTGCAACAAGTCATATGAGAATAACAAAATAACCAAATGAGCAAGAATAACTGAGATGTCGAGAAGCACAAAGGCTAACGACTGGCGTATGATTATACTAGACTGAGATTATGTTGGACCTCTCCGAATGCGAAAGCATACAAAGAAAATAAGCACATAAACAAGTAAGGTATAAGTTGGTAACACATAAGAAAAAGTTGCTGTTTTAAGTATAAGTATATATGAGAAATATATTTACGCATATGTCCCCAAAACGTGGAAAACAAGTAAAATAGGGGAATATGGTACTCACCTTAAAGGCGAACAAAAGTGATTGAGTGAATAAGAATGCGGGAAAAGTCACACGCGAATGTTAATGCCTTAGAGAAACGAGAGTAACAGATACACTTAAGTAAGGATTCATTATCAACACTAATTAAACAATATTATAACTTAGTTTATATATATATAAAATAATTATCTTGATTTATGAAAACATAATTTGATACATATTAGTTATATATATATATATATATATATATATATATATATATATATATATATATATTTATATATATAATTTGTTTACTTGTATTAAAATATTAGTATTAATATATATGTAAAATCCTTTATGTAAAAGATGAGAACGAAAACGAGCGTTAAACGAGTATTATAAAGTTAGTTTTTATTAAAATAATTTTTATTAGTTATTATTATCATTATTTAAATGGTTAATTGTTTAAAAATAATTAATAACAAAAAGTTCCAAAAATATCGGAGTGCAGGGGGTCGAACCCGCGACCTCCACCCCGTAACACAAGTATCTTGACCAACTGGTCTAACAAGTACATGCAAGAAGAATTGGTTTTGTTTATTTATATACACAAACACATATGAATCACCTGATTAAGAACCCTAACATTCTTGATTTGATTAACCTGGTTATAATTAATCAAAAAGACCTTAGGGCTTTAGATCAATACCCATTAGTGAGTAAAACCATGAATTCAATTACCTCATGCGATGGCTGGTTATAGGGTAACGAGGCCCGACAGTAGACGGCTGAAGATGGTGACGAATTGATATCAATCGACGATGTTAATCCAATAAACTAGAGGGTTAAGATTGGCGACGACTAGGGGATCATGGGTGTGAATTTAATTGCATTATTATCATCTTTTATATAGGAATTGATCTTTAGGGTTTTGAACGGTTTAGTAAATATGGAAAATAGATCATAGATATATATATTTACGTGTATAGGATGTCGGTTTAGGCCGAAATTTGATAAATGTAAACGATTTCCAAATCAAATCCATTTATTAAACGAGAATTAAGGTCCAAGTTAGTGGAAATTGAATTCGGGTTCAAGAAACTAATATGGGTCGGGTTTGGGTAAACGGGTTATAACCATATTAATATCAAATTTGCAGTTTAGTCCTTGTAATAATGAGGTGGAAGCATATAGAGGTAAAAGTTTTAGTTTGGGGTATTTTGGCTACTATTTGAAAGTTTATATAATATTAAATAATGAAAAATATTATTGATAAACACGTTAAGAATTAACCTGAATGTCGAAACGGATTAGGTATTTAATATAAAATATTAACTTGAAAAGCCGAGTTGTTACACCCAGTTCCATAACTTGAGTTTTCCATTTAATTAATAACCGTAACTTTGGGGATTCTAGCCTAGGTAGTTATCTTCATCATCTGAATTAATCTAAGACTTTAATTGTTTATTAGTTTAAAATTAATTAGGGCTAAGGTTTATTAATTAATTAATTAGTTTAAGGTTATAATTATGTTTTATTATTATTAAATTAATTAGGTTTAGGGTTCTAATATTTTATTATTAGTTTAATAGTTAAGTAATCATTAGTTAATTATTAGTAAGTTAATTAATTTTAGCTAATTATTATTTAGAGTTTTAATTATTAGTATTAAATTCCCCCTCAAATATTGTTAATAAATAGTCGTGTTTTGTAATTGAGTCTTGTTTGCTAATTTTATAATTTAAAGAGTCTCGTGGGTTCGATATCCAGACTTACTTAGCTGTACTAGAGTCGATCAGTTCACTTGCCGATTAGTAGTTTAAGTTAAGTTTAAGGGTCTAGAGTATTACTTAGTATCTAGATTTGTATAATTTTAGTTAATAACTATTTGACTACTTTTAGCACATCAGTAAGGTTGACCATGGTTAATGGGTTTGAACTTGGTGAGCATGGGTCAAGTAGTAGGGTGTAGTCATAGTTTGGGCTTGATGGACATGGATAAATTAAGGGCACATATTACAAAGATAATTTGGGTCTCCACAATGATAGCAAGCCCAGGTATTAGGAACACCAGTTTGAGCATGTGGGGCGACTTGTGAATTAGGTGGGACATGACAAGTGTTAGCAAAGTGACCGTAACGGTTGCATTGAGTGCACAGTCGGAAACGGGATTGAGCAGGATGGTGACGGTTCCATTTGGCACAGAGGGGATGAGGAACAAAGTAAGTCTTTTTGTTTGGAGCATTGGGGTCATTTGGAGTTTGGTTGTTGGGTTGGTTGACGGAGTAGTTTTGGTGGTTGGTCTTACGTTGTTTTTGTTGTAAGCAGGCTTGGTTTCGGCTTTGGCATCGGTGCAAGAGTAGGTCATAGTTTTTTCGGGAGTAGGCTTGGAGTCCTTGCGAGAAAATGTTCCATCCCAAACATGGCTATCAGTGAGAGAGGCAGCTAGGTCCATCACCTCACCAATGGTTAGAGGATCACGACTCACCACGACATCGCGGAAAATGGTCGGTAGACCGCGAATGTATTTCTGGATGCCGCGAGACTCGGGGGTTACCAAGTGTGGTACAATTCAGCTAAGCTCACGGAAAAGGTTAGAGTAGGTGGAGTTATCCCCACCAACGTGTTTGATTTCCCAAAACTCAGCCTCAAGCCTTTGCAATTCATGTTCCAGACAGAACTCCTTCTTCATTGCCTCCTTGAGTTCTTCCCAAGGAATGGCTACGACCAAGTCGGACCCTTGGTCAGTTGTCAAAGCATTCCACCATGTGACAACTTGGCCCTCGAACTTGCTCGAGGCGAACTTAGTCCGTTTGACGTTCAGACATTCACAGTGGATGACGAAATTCTCCATTTCTTCAAACCATTGCAGCAATACGGTGGCATTTTCTTCACCAAGAAAGGATGGGGGTTTAGTGATCGGGAAGTTGCGGAAGTCATAATTGTTCAGTGTGGCCGAAGTAGCAGATCCGTTGGAGTTGAGGCTTTGGATTTGAGTGATAATTGTAGGCATAGCAGCAGCAAAATCCTTTGTGATTCTAGCAGCGAAGCGGCGATCTTAAGAACTAGAGGAACGTTGATGACGACGATGATTTCTAAGTGATGACATTCTATAAGGACCAAAAACAAGGATTCATATGATGAAGGATAAGTTGAGGAAATCATTTAAACAATAGGAGGTTAGTTGTTTTATATAACTTATAGAAACTTTTATGAATGGAGAATATCATGAGACATAAAAGTAAAATATTGTAAGGTAAGGGGTACATTGCGTAGATATTTATGATTTGATGCAATAAAATGATTAATGCGTGATAACTAGATGGGGTCAGTTTAAAAAGTTAAAATTTAATTTATTGAGTTAACTTAACAAACAATTAACGAAACAAAGTTTGTGTGTTGGCCTCCCATGAGCTTTTCATGGTAGTTTGAATGGGCCAACGAACTAACGAATAAAAACAACTGAGTTTGACAGCCCATGAGCGTTATATGATATTTTAATTGTCCCAACTAATTAACGAATTCACAATAGAATAAATTTTGTCGGCCCATGAGCGTTACATGGTGTTTTAACCGACCAAACTAAATAACGAATAAATGAGAGAGAAATATGAGTAGTTAGAGCATCCCATAAACCACCACGTATGATGAACTCCAACAAAAACATTCAAAACAAGTTGAGGAATGGATAGTAGGAGTGCCTGACGGGTGGTCCATGGGACAACCCTTAAGTGGTTTAAGTTCGTTAATATTCATGTGTTTAATCTGTTTAATTTGTTGAATTAGATAACTACGTTTACTCGTGTAATGGCAGCTTGAGAAGATAGAAGATAGAATTACGAGAGCGTGGGCGAAAACGGTAAAGAAAACGGACTTAGAACGAGGAAGTTATGGCAAAAACAAGAAAAATAAGAAATTGGTGGTGAAGACCACCATAGCTTACGGTACCCACCGTAAGCTACGATGGGGGTTGGAGGATTTTAGCTGCCGTTAGGCAGTTTTAAGCTACCGTCGGCTTTTTGGAAGCCACCGTAAGCTACGGTGGCCACCGTAGCTTACGGTGGAGGCGACGCTGCAATTCGTAAATGCCATATAACATGTATTTTTGGACGGCTTTTCATGTCTTTATCACATCTTTTCACCTAGAGATGACCTATGGGAGATTTTGAGAGATTATTGATCAATTGTGAGTGTGGTAACCATTAAATACTTGTTTTTCATTCGTATGACTATTATAATCGAAGGGTGACGAACCAGATCATGCTTGGCTAAATTCCTTTGTGTTTTCCCTCGGATTGTAAGGTTTATCATATTTGTTTGGTTAAATGTTTAGACAATTTCTTAGATAATATTTGATCTTACTGATTTTATTATTATGGTGTTTATGTATTGGTTGATAGATTGTTAGTTTATTGATTTTGTGATCTAAACCGTCAATTCTTGGTTTTGCATGTAATCGAGATTAATCGGGAGGGATTTAGGGTTGGATAAACTAATTGGTTTTTGAGTGATCACCTTGCGTTGTATAATCCAAGTACTTGATCTTCAATAATCGCAATTGTTTACATAAACACGAATTTTGTCTATTGTTCATCTCAGTTAAACATTAACTATAACATTCATGGAAACCTAAAACCGAGGGAAGACATATTTTCTCATATTGATTAAAACTCGTTTAATTATTTCAGTTATTTTCGTTAACCAAATTCAAACAACCAACTCGTTGAATTTACTTTTGCATTTAGCTTAATTTAGTGTAATTTTATAGCTACTTAGTAACGCACTTTCCACAAACTCCCTGTGTTCGATACCCGCTTACCGCTATCTAGTTAGTTGTAATCAGTTTATTTTTGAGTGAGTCTTCGACATCACGTCAAATTTTATGAATACCATGGATTTTTCACCCAACTAACAATTTAAACAACAAAACACAATAATCGAGAAAAACCAAATTTAGCCTGATATACGTCTATTTATACATCTCGAATCCCTTGTAAAGTTATGTTTACTTAATGTTTTAAGTTCGTTTAAGTTCAAGTTTTGTTTGTCTTTTATTAATTTAGGTTTTGAGTCAAGTTTTATCTATTTATTATGTTTTATATCTTTTGGTGTCTTGAGTGTTAAGCTTTAATTCTTTCTATCATATCATGTGAAGGATAAGTTCGTGTTTTGTTCGTTTTACTCGTCAATGACTACATGATTAGTTCACTTGGAGTTTCGATTTGTTTTCATGTAGATGGTGGCTTTGGAGTCAAGGAAAAGAAGTTCTAGAAGTTTCTCATCGTTACCTGGAGTTCAAGAAAGGGACCTAACATGAATAAACAAGAAATAATAGCAAAAAAACGAAAATTCACCCAAAAAGGGCGCCGCGCCGTGCCTAGTCAAATGCCCAGGATGCCTAGGCCGGGCGCCTAGGCCTTCTGGTCAGACAAAAATTGCAAGCCCAAGCCCATCCTCGCTTATATAAACATCTTCATTCCCTAGCCGATCCTAAGCTTTTTGGCAGCCGATTTTGAGTCAATAACGTTTGAAGGTGATTTGAAGCTAGGAACTAAGGAGGATCAAGAGAGCTTTCATCCGGGTGTTCAAGGATCAATCGCTAAGGGTTTTATCGCTCTAATTTTCGTTCCTTGTTCATTATTCTTGATGTCTTTCCTCTTTGTTTTTAAGACTTGTTTAGGATTGTTTTTAATAATGATTCTAGGCTAGACTTCATGTCTACCTAGGTTTGATGAACATGTTTAAGACTTGATTCTTGCTTTGGATAATGTTTTGATTATGGTTTCGTTATTTTAATAGTAAAGACTTGATTTTGTTTTCATGATGCGTATAAGTATTTGTTATCTTGATTGATTGTTAACTATTGCTTCACATGGATCTTTTATCTATTGATTGTGTTCTTAGATTCAGGGTTCATGTTTAATCTTTACTTGGTGTTTTGATTATTATGGTTGAATAGGCCTATTAGATCATAGAAGCTTGTTGATAGTTGGTTAGGGTTTTGAATGCTTTGCTAAATTCCAATAGCTGTAAGGTGAGGAGTTGTTCGTGTGTCTTAGTCAATTGCATGCTAGGATAGTAGTGACAATATTCTTGCTTATTGTGTTGATCCATGTTCATGATGTCATGTTAGTTTATCAAGTTATCTAAGGTTTAGTGTTTTGTAAGATTGCTTGCTATAGATACTATTAGTTAACCCTAATTGATGACTTTGCGAAAATCAATAATACTGATTGCTTAATAATCTAATAATTGTTCTTTGGGATTTCACTTGATTCAGTCAAGGGTCCTTAGGGTTTTGTTAGATGAATATGTTTTAGAAATCAGTTTCCATAATCATGTTCTTTGTCCATTGCTTGATGATTGTTGATACATGGGATTCTTACCTAGGTAGATTCCTTCTCTGATTGGTTTCGATCTCGTGATTAATTGCTTGTTTCTCGTTTACTTGTTTATTTGCTTTCTTAGTTTAATCTTAGTTTATTATTAGTTTAAAAATCCCCCTTAAAACATTAATAATAAATAGTTGTGTCGTAAGTCGAGTCTAATTAGTTAATTAACGTAATTTATAGAGTCCTGTGGGTTCGATATTCCGGACTTACTTAGCTTAGTACAATTGACTGGTTCACTTGCCGGTGTTTTGTTTAGTTGAGTCTTAGATCTTGTTTTTATTACTTGTTTAATTTAGTTAATATTTATTGACTGTTTTTAGCACATCATAGCCACGAACCACCGTGAATTTGGTTTATAAACAACCTAAGGTGTCGGTCGTATGACAGTTGTGTTTCTGCTTTGGCCTATAAGATTGAGTACTATGGCCTAGTTATCCTCTAGGTAAGGAATATCGTCTTACCTTGGGTTCTCGGGACCGGTTTTCCAAGGCCCAACTCACAGTACTCTCCCCCTTCTAGTTACGACGGGAACTTGTCATACACCCTTGCCCTAAGGTGTAGAGTAAAAAAAAAGTAGGGAATTCTTAAGGAATTTCCCAAAAATAGAAAGACAATCTAATTTAGAAACGTTTTCTTTGAATGTTGAGGCATAGCCACGGAGTTGTGTGTGTGTGCATGACAATATAATAATAAGCAAAAATAATTTAACTAAGGAAAGCTGTAAAAAATTAATTTGAACACATAAAGGTAAGCATATAAGCACGTATGGGGCTCTTAAGCATGTTACCATGATACCACTAACGACCTATATTAAACCTGGCTCTGATACCAATCTGTCACACCCCAACCTATGGTGGAAATGTCGGGGCATGAGCTGACTGCTCACAGCTCTCAAAGTACTATCATGCAATATTAAAAATTATGATATCTATTAAATTAACTCAAATAACCAAAAATATTCAAATACAAAATCCCATAATCAAATAAGTCAAACAAAACAAACATATCAAAGATTAAAATCTTGTTTATTTTCTCTATCTTGCAAATCCTAAGTTTTCTTCCAATCTTGTTTGAACATCACATCACACGATGACCTGCATATGCGTTAAAAATACAATAGGTTTGTCAACACGAGGTTGGGTGAGTAGCACACCAGATTTGGTGTATATATAATAAATAAATAAACATGCAACAATGTCAAATGAGATAAGCAATTTAACCAATGATCAAATAAATGAGATGCCGATAAGCACAATGCCAGATAAACTTGAAGATTCTATTACGACGGTCGTATGATCATACTGTTTGTAACATCCCGAAATTTCTAAAAATAATATTAATTATATTAATTAATATTAGTAGAAAGGTTACTCGGGTTAGGGGGGAAATAATTAAATAAAGTAGGAGTTATTACGAGTCGGGTTTGTGTTGGGTTAGGTAATATGGGTAATGGACTTGGGTGAAAATGGAAGGAAGATACATCATGGGCTCAAGCCCATGACCCATCATATAAATACCTTCATTATGCCTTAATCCCTTCATTTACACATATTCCATACACCACCAAAACACACACTTAGCTCTCTCTCCTCCCACTTTCTCTCTATAGCCGAAACCAAGAAGAAGAATCGATCCCGACCCGAGGTAATGATAGTATGATATTGTAGATATCCAAACCCGTTAGATTTAGTGAAGAAACGACGAGCCGACACCGTTAAACCGTTGAAGTCACGAGATCCGGGTGGAATCGAGTATAAACCGAACCTAAGATAAGATTAGGGTTCACCCTAGCTCAGATCTGGATCAAACGGGACAAAAAACGGTGAAAACGATGGTGAAACGAGCGAGATCTCGCTTTTCCGGCGAGATCCCGTTTTTTGGCAACGGCGGTGCCGGAAAGGCGGCGCCGGAGGTTGTGTCACATTAGATGTGACGTCTGACGTCTGACAAGCCCTAACCCTAATTCGTTACGGAAATCTAACGAATTAGCGGTAATTCCTTAACGGAAGGATAACCAGTTCGTTATGGCAATTCGTTATGGTGGGTTGACGAACTAGAAACAGTTCGCTAAGTGATTCGTTAAGGAGCAATGACAAACTAGGATAACGAATCAGACCATGTTAGCTGTTTCGTTAATCGTCCATTCGTCATGGCAAGATAACGAATTAGCCAGTGTTATGATAACGAATTAGGCAGTGTTTTGATAACGAATTAGGCTTAATTCGTTATAACAAAGGAGATGACGAATTAGATAATAATTTAAAAATCCAAAGAAAATTGTGTTAAGACGATTAATGTAAATAAAATTTTTACATTGGACCCTGCTAGGGGCTGCCGCCCCTTGACCCCAGCCAGGGGCATTGCTCCTTGGACCCTAGCCAGGGGCACTGCCCCTTGGACCCTGCTAGGGGCTGCCGCCTCTAGACCCCGCTACCAGGAGCGCTGCCCCCGGACCCCAGATCGTGGAGGGTTATGATTAGACTGGAAATACGATGAGTAGTGATAGTTAATTGATACATGTAATTATTATATAGTTAGCCGTGCACAGCTCTAGAAAGGAATAGCCATAATCAGTGAACGTAACTGAGTTCAGGTGAGTTTCTAGCCCCATTTTCTTGTTATGTTTTCGGGGCTGTGTGCATACTCGATGTGAAGTGTGAATACACTTACCTTACGTGGTAAGTGTATGCTATAAAGTTGATGTGATATATTTATATATGTTATGAATGGATGCCTGTTTGTGTGTGAACGATCTTCGTATATTGCACGTGTAGACAGGGAAGGTAACGCTAGTCGGTGTGCAAACGATCTTCGGATGTTGCGCGTACCGTCATTCGGGAATGATCCCCAAGTGGTTATTAGTGTGTGTAAACGTTACGATGTAACTTGGTTATTATGTAAATGATGTAATGATATAAAGTGTGTTGTAGACAAGTAGAGGTAGGGCGTGATAGAAGTAGCAAGGGTCTAGTAAGGGTGTTAGTGGTATGGCGATAGTACGTGGTAGGGTAAGCCTATGCGTGACTTCGTTATTAAAGTGACAAAGTGGCAACGTTATTCGTTATTAAAGTGGCATAACGTGATTCGTTATTAAGGTGGAAAAGTGGCATAACGTCATTCGTTATTAAAGTGGCTAAGCTGTAGGGGTAAATAAGAGGTTAAGTGGTAAGGTGAGCAGGTTAGATAGTGGGCTATGTGTCTTCGGATACGTATATAATGCATGTGGTGGTTGTATGATAAGTTGCTTGATTAACTAGAACTCACTCAGCGTAGCTGACTTTTAGTATGCACGCAGGTGATTTGACCAAAGAGTTAGCATGAGGATGGCACATGGCATGGATTGAACGACTGACATCTGAAGATGGAAGAAATGATGTTTAGTATAATGTTTTGTGTTATGGTATCAAATAAAAGATTTAATGTTTTGTAACGAATGCTTTAAGTTAACGCTTCCGTGAAGGTTTTAATTAACTCTGATTGTAAGAACTATGTTTATGAGTAAATCCGACATTAAAGTAGGGATACCGGGTACGGGGCCTTACACTGTTCTTAGAATATGTTGGACCTCTCCGAATGCGAGTTACATAAAGCAATAAGGTATAAATTGTTAAGCACAAGTGACAACAGTTGCAATTTGTGTATTACATAATAGGGAAATAAATAGTAACGCATACACCCCCAAAACGATAAAAATAAGTGTAAAAGGGGAAATGTGATACTCACCTTAACAGACGAGAAAAAGAGAATAAGATAATAATAAGAATGGCGGCCGCGGTTCACGCATTGGCGATATAGTCTAAGAAGGAAATGAACGCGGAAAATACTAAGTTAACGAATGAGATAGGATTTGAGAGTTTGACGGATAATAAAAGGTTTGACAGGTTGATGGTCAAATTATTATTTTGTTAAGTTACATATTATTTAAACTTGTTCATATATCTTTTAGTTCTTAAAATATATCATTATAAAATACATTAATTAAATCATATAAAGATAAAATAAATTTAACCATTTAAATGTATATTAAATTAATTAAATCTTAAATAATTATACAAGTTCTATTATATATATACACACACACATTTATTTATACACATGAAATATAATTTTTATACGATTCGAGAGAATCACGAGAAATATTGTCGGTTGTTAATAAAAATATACTTTATTTAATGATTTATTATATTTATTATTTATTAAAGTAGTGTAAAATGGAAAATTACCAAAAATAATCAAAAACGGGATGGCAGGGTCTTGAACCCGCGACCTGCCACTCCGTAACCAAGATACAAACCAACTGGACTAACCAGACATACGACTTTAATCTGGAATCCTTTATTAAATATAAAAAGAAACAAAGCAACATCTCATATAAATTATGGTTAGGTTTTGTTAATTAGGTATCGGCGATCATGATTCACTGATTAATTACCTTATATCGCGCCATATAGAGGTGTAATTTAACGATACAGTGGACGGCCAAAGAAAGTGATGAACGAACCATTAAATGATGACGATAATTCAATTATATAGAGGGTTAATGACGGCTAGGGGTTGAGGAAGAAATTTGTTAATTTAATTGCATTATTACAATCGTATTCTTGTATAACAAGCTCAAGATCACCGACGGTTGGTAAATAAGGAAGAACATATCAAATAGATTGTGTTAACATGATTTGACTGTCGGTTAGGCCAAATATAGGATGTATAACATATTGTTTGATTCGATTACCAAAATAGATACTTCAATTAAGGTCCAAGGCAGCCAATAGTGATCGGGTTTCGCTAAATGGGCATGGATTTGGGGATGGGATCCGGATACGGGTCATGGTACCCGTTTGAGGGAATGGGTTATAATAGTTTTTCATTTTAACCCCTAATGTATGAGAGTGGATACAAAGTAGGATAAAAGTTAGTTTAGGGTTGGTTTTGCCAATATAAGAAAGTTATAAATATATAAATAATTATTAATAATAATATAACAATTAAATAAACTCGATAATTGCGGTAATTTTATTTGATAAAATAACCCGAACATAAGAACGGGTAGGGTAAAAGTTAATAAAATAATAATATAAAAATCCGAGTTGTTGCATAAAACAATAGATAATCAGGGTGAAGTGATCCTGAGTTTCAGGATGAAGCCTTTGATTATCAGTTTAGGAAAACTTTTAGATATTCCTGATGGAGGGATCCTGAGTTTCAGGACGAATTCTGGAATATCCTTTGCTTAATATAATGGTAATCATTTGCTTTATTTATGTCTATTTCTTTTTATGCCAAAAAGATATTGATGAAAAAGCTCTCTTAGATTTTTATTGGATTAAAACATAAGATTTAAAATAATTTTTCACCATATACTTGAGAAAGTAAATGAGTAATCAAACCTGGTAGGATAAGCTTTAAGTTAATAGACAATAGGAATCGTCGAGGTTCCAATCAATCGGCATAATCTTTATCTTGGGTTGAACTTCGAAATCCTGCAAGATATGTTAGGAGAATAATTGAGGATCATGGGGAAAAATACCAAATATAGATTTTATCATAAAGATCCTGGGGAAAATCCCAAAATAGATTTACATGTGGATAACGTGCACTCATGGCGAAGTGTTTAAACCTAATTCGTAGAAAGATGAAAACCTTTAAACCTTTGAAGGGATTTATACCTTAAAATTAGAGAGGTGGCCAAACCCCTAGTAATGCATTCACTTCTTAGTCGGGATCCCGATTCTTCAAAACACTTGAACCTTTGTGAGGGTGCTAACACCCCTCCGATGGTTATGTCAGTAATAGGTTTCAAGAATAATAATAATAACAATAAATGAAATAATAAAGTTAGAATACATACCATACTGATGTGTGAAAAGTATGTATAATATTAAAAACCAAATTTTAACGAATTCACCCAAACAACCACACACAATCGCCAAGTGTACTGGTCGCAATGTAGCTTGCAAGTAAGAACGGATATCGAACCTAGGGCACTATAGGTAAACTCTAGTTATAAAACCTAAATGATTACTAACCTAGACTTTCTTTTGATTTTTTAGATTTTATTGTATATTAATTAAACTAATAATACTTAACTAATTAAAATTAAACTAAAAAAACTAAACATTACAAAAATCGGGTTTAAACCAAATGTGATAAACGACTACCTAGGTATTGGAATCCTTCTAGTTGAAATTAATAGTTAACGAACTTGACTTGGTTGAAAAACAATATCTTGAAAATATGACACTACAGACCACTAAAGTACGCTAAATCGCCTCCCGGCCTCACCAACGAAACCCTAGAACTCAAATGACATGTGAAGCTCAATTGTTAAAGGTTTGGATCACCTCTTCGTCTCACCTTACCTAATAATACTATGGTACCCGAAAATCCAAATCACCTTCTGGTCTCTTTGAATACAATATATATTAATATAAGAGGGTATTAATAATTAATTTGAACCTAACTTGTATCACAATAATCTAAGGGACCTAGGATAACTCCTCCCGCGTAATTGTTACCCAAACCAACAAAAGACAAAGATGACATAACAATAAATTGCCTCCCGGCTTCTCTAGAGATAGAATAATAAAACCTAATATGCTCTCAATAACTATCCATATGATTATTTCGACCATAAATTGCAAACAAGTTGAAAACGCAAAGGAGACAAGCTAACCATGCATCTAACAATCACCAATGACTATCAAACACAAGTGGAATAATGATTAAAGCAATAAATTAGATTTAATTACTAAAAAATATTATGGACTAAAAAATTAAAAAAACTTTACCATAACATCAAATCAACAAACGCCAAATGCTAGTTCGTCAAACCATCAATCTTCATAGTACTCAACCAAAAGCTAGGTTGTATTAAAAATATTTAGCTTGTTTGTCATCAAAAGCTAATTGTTGTTCATCAAAAGAAATAGTAAAAATAATTGACGTGCCTTCTTGTTTGTCTTTTTTCCTTCTTCACGAACAAACAACAGCCACCAAAATAACATAAGCCTCCTAAACTCTCTGACTTGCTAATACGTTTCTGCTTCGAACTCCAAACCCCTAATATTCTTGACGGCCCTGTTATTTTTAAAGCTACACACTCCTTTGATAATTTATAACTTCCTCTTCTGCCAGCCTCCTTGACCACCGACCTTTTCTTTACATTTTGTTTTGTCATGATTCAGGTTCCTTTTAATGTATCCGGGGCCCTTTTCTTTTGTGATCTTAATTTAGCAAAGACAATAAATATATTAATAATAACCATAATTTAATTCATACTTTTTTTATTTGGGGTCTTACGATCCTTTTATTTTTTTAACTTCTTTTTTTTCTATTAAGATGAGAAAAGTGCTAAAAGAAGATTGGAAACTTCTCAACCTCTCAAGAAACTGCTAAATATGGATACCGAGGAAGCTCAAACTTCCCAGCAAGCTTTCGCTTACCCTAGCAAGGTATTTCGCCTTCCGGGCAAGGTTATCTTCTTGAAGTCCTCTTAATTGTCAATCCGAGCAGGGTTCACTTTGTCTAGCAAGTTTGTTCTTCAAGCCAAGCAAGGTTTGCTTCCTAGAAAACTCTTGGCTAAACCAAGCTAAAGAAACCAAGTACTTTGGAAGATCTAGCAAGGTTTATTATTAATAAACCGTAATCCCAGCAAGCTTGAAGAAAGTTGATAAGGAAATATCTTAAGGACTTATTCTAGCAAGGTTCAACTCCGATCAAGCTACAGTGCTTCCAACACAGTCTATAGTGTTACCAGCACACTTGATTTGTTCAATAAGTTATTTATTAACAAAGAGTTAAAGGGATTTCTGAAGAACAAGTTTGCTCGTAGGACCATATCGAGCAAAGTTTGCTATGGTCAAGAGGATTGAAGTCTGCTAGGTTAATATCTTCTTAGGAAAATATTCTATGTAAAGTCTACCCGGAGAACTGTTCCCCAACACACTTTGGTTACCAGGTATGCTTGGAGAAGACAAAGCTGCAAAGCTTACCCGAAGACCTGTTTTACACTTAGAATCTTTTGCAATGTGATTTTATGATTATGTATCATTGATTAGGGTTTCTAGAAGGAATGACAGCTGTCAGGGCACACCTATAAATAGAATAATTTGGGCACACCTATGAAACACGAGAGAGAGACGGCTGATAGACACCTGATATTATTCCTGACTTTGAGTGTGACGGCTGTTCTTTACGTACGGACAAACATTCCTTTTTGAAACCCTGATTGATTTTCGTTTGTATTGAACTTTCTATAAATGGAAATATTTTGAGTTACAGTTTGTGTTTGTTGCCTTAGTAATTATTAAGCAACATTTAGTTTGCTAGTGTTTCCGCCATTAATACATTATTGTTCTTACCCTAAACGGCAAGTCGTTAACCTTCTTGTCAACACTTAATCGTGTGGGTTACGAAAGTGGTATTGTGATCGATATATACGGCACCGACATTTTCTTTTTTTTTTGTCCTTATTCTTACGTGAGGTTTTTTTTCCTTTTTTTATTATATAAATACTACATATAATAGTTAATACATTATTTTAATAACAGTAAAAATAATAATTATGCAAAATTTCTTTTAAGTTTCACTTGTTTGTCTCAAGTTTAGTTAAAACACTCCGTTTTAGTTCATTGTCTCTCAAATTTTAAAATTCAAAATATGAGCTAGTTAGGAGTAATAACGAAAAAAACTAAGCAACTATTTAGTTAAAAGCGTAGTTAATATCTATATAATTCATATAAAATTTAGAGCTTATCAAATATCCCCACACTTAAACATTTTTCGTATCTGAAAAATAATCTGCACATAATCAAAACCGAGATAAACAATATAAAACCACAACTCTTGATTTGTTTTTAATTTTCAATGTTTAAAACTATCAAACACATTAATTGCGATTTCCGAAATACTTATCCACTTTAAACCCTGACAACCAAATAGTTGTCCACTTATCGAAATTCGCCTAATAAGATAAATCCGGTTGATTGCCAGCATTGTTGTACACCTAAACCCATGCCCTTTAATACTTACCGAGACAAGTAAGATGCGACAAGTGTATTAGTTTATATGATCTAGTGGGAACCACAACTGAAACAATTTTATATGGTTTTATCGGAACCGAGCCACCCTAACTTGACTTAAACCTTATATCTAGTTGGTCAAAACATGTTGTGCCAATATAAGAATAGCTAAAGACGATCAAGAATATTTTTTATCCACCTAAGATTAAGCGTCAAGGTCTACATAGCAGCCATTAGATATGATTAATGTATGTATTAAGTAACTAACTAGTAAGTGTTCACCACACCTAACATACCCTCGTTATCAAGCAACCAAAGTCCATCTCCATAGGTGAATATGCACGAATTCATCTATAGGGCTTACATATGACGTGTCCCTTGTGGTCCGTTACTTAATGGTAATTTGACGCGAGCAAGGGGACCTCATATAACTAACAACATGGATGATCAAGTAAGTAGTGTATTTGTACTTTGTAGTACGAGAGGATCAAGTTTAATGACTTATGTTTGGCAGAAAACTGTGGGTTTGCTCTTTGAGCTCTTTTAATATTCATAAATCCACTTAGGAGATATGAATTCCCAGATGATATACCGTGTAAAGATCCATGGTATCCGAACCCTGAGGCATCCCATCAATACAGGATTTAAGCTTATAAAATCATACGCCTATGAAGTGTTAACCACTTAAACTAGAAGTATGAAATTTATGTTTATATCACATGCTACTTAGGCATACCCTCACGTTAAACCTACCCAAGCATCGTATGATTTGTCTATTCAGATTTCTATAAAATTTTAATTTTTACGATCCAACTAAACATAATGTTTGAGTATGGCCAGACCTTTCATCCCATTTTTATTTTTTTTTTAAATCTAACAAGTATCCTACTAAAAAGCAAGCAATTTAAATTCAATTAAGTCTGTAATCATACTGTCCTTTCATTCTTAAGGGGCTGAGCCTACTGACACATCAAATACGGAGTCTACCCATTCAGTCACATCCCATTATATGTGTTGATAACAAAAAAAAACTTCTTTAAAAATGTTCAAGAGTGTTGTCAAAATTCATCGGTAATAATATCATCTCCTGTTAATGCAGAAACACAATTTCAAGGGACATTTCAAAACTTTTGGAAACATTTTTGAAACTCTTTTTTTTAATTTTTTTTTGTTATTTTCTTGTTTACCAAAAGAAAACGTCAGTTCCCATCCCCACACTTAAAACCTACATTGTCCCCAATGTAGGAATAGAAAAGACTTAAAATAAAGTAGAATAACAAAAGTTAAGCAAATAAAAAAAATAAAGTTTAACACACTCCCCTGATAATAATGCAGCTATCTTCACAAGACTCGTTCCAAGGCGACCGTATAACATTTCGTTCGCGGCCGCAACTTCTAGGTGTCCTCTACAATATGATGGGCTCAGAAAAATCTTGTTTCGAATGGAGATTGAGTATGAATGAGAAAATCCAATCCTGCAAAATAAAACTAAAAACAACCCAAAGCAGACATCAAATAGAATCTAAGTACTAAAACAGATCAAATAAAAAGTAATAAACATAAAAGAAAATTATGCAACTAAGTTTTATACAAACTCTAAAACTCAGGCAAAGTCCCGAGTGTGCTCTCATCCTCTACTCTCCACGAGGATCAAGGTAGATCGCCTCCTCTGCGCGATCACTAAGTGGACCTCCAACATAATGCTTCGGTCTATGCCCGTTCACTTTCCTAGAATGTCCATCGTCAACCTCTATCTCAAACGCTCCATAAGGAAATGCCTCCTTTCCAATGAGCGGACCAGCCCATCGGGATTTCAATTTACCCGAACACAACTTCAATAGGGAATTTTATAGAAGAACCTTATCCCCACACTTAAATCTTTGGACCCCTTAAGATGTTTATCATGAAGTTCCTTCGTCCGCTTCTTATATCCCCAACTTCTTTCATACGCCTCGTTTCGTAACTCCTCAACCTTATGAATTTGAGGAAAATGACTCTTTCCCGCCTCAGATAAAACAAGATTTACGGCTCATAAAGCCCGATACGCATGATGTTATAACTCAAAATGGAGATGGAACGCCTTTCCATAAACTAGTCGAATGGGAGTGGTCCCGATAGGCGTTTTAAATGCAGTTCAAAAGGACCAGAGTGCATCAACCATCTTTTCAACCCAGTCTGCGTGACTGTTTCTAATCGTTTTCTATAAGCTCCTCTTAATGCCATGATTGGTGTTTTCCACTTGACCACTAGTTTGAGGATGGTTACCGTAGAAAGTTGATGGGTGACCCCATAAAGTTTTAGAACCTTATCCATCTTAGCATTTAAAAAGTGGGTACCCCGATCACTATCAGGGCTTTTGGAGTACCGAATCGAGCAAAGAGTTTTCGAAGGAATCCCACTACAACCCACATATCATTTCTAGGTACGGCCTGAGCCTCCACCCATTTGGACAAGTAACCAACAACAACAAGGATGTATTTGATCCCTCTAGACGTAGAGAACACACCCATAAAATCAATGCCCTATATGTCGAAGATCTCAACAACCTGGATGGGGTTTTGGAGCATCTCATTTTTGGATAAGATGTTACCAGCTCTCTGACACACGTCACACGAACGAACAAACTCATGCGCATCATGAAAGATAGTCGGCCAATAGAATCGAGCATCAAACACGCGTTTGGCGGTATAAGTCGCACCAAAATGGCCACCGGTCGGACTCTCATGACAATGTCGAAGAATACTATGAGCTTCATCACCAAAACAGACCACCTGATCTTCGCCAAGACACAATAGGTACAGATCCTCCCAAATGTAGAACTTGATATTTGCAAAGAACTTCTTCTTTTGCTGATATGTGAGTCCGGGCACTAACTCACCAGAGAATAGATAATTAGCAAGATCAGCAAACCATGGAAACCCCTCTTCACTCGCCTTTATATACAGTAGAGTCTCATATGGGAAATCATCACCAAATCCCTGTTCCCAGGTCTTGCCCGTGTCGGAATTTTCAAGCCCCGATAAGTGGTCGGCGGCGACATTCTCAGCTCCTCTTTTATCTTTAATTTCTATATCGAACTCATGAAGCAGAAGGATCCAACGAAGAAGTCGGGGCTTCCCATATTTCATAGTGAACAAGTACCGCAGAGCCACATGATCAGAGAAAAATGATAGTCTTAGAAAGCACGTGATAGGAACGGAATTTATCACACGCGAAAACAACGGCAAGAAGTTCCTTCTCTGTTGTGGTGTAATTCTTCTAAGCATCGTTAAAAGTTTTTCTAGCGTAATAGATGGGATGAAAATGTTTCTCTCGACGCCACCCTAACACAGCGCCAACAGAAAATTTATGTCATCGCACAGGATCTCAAGCCGAAGATTCTAAGCGGGAGCAACAAGAATAGGAGCACTAACTAACATCTCCTTTATAAACTAAAAGGCCCTCAAACACTCCTCACTAAAATGGAATGACCTATATTTCTCTTGAAGCTGGGTCATTGGATGGGAGTTTTTCGAGAAATCTTTAATAAATTGGCGGTAGAATCCCGCATGACCTAAAAACTATGAATAGACTTCACGGAAGTGGGTGGTGGAAGTTTGGAAATGGTGTCTACCTTAGCTCTATCGACCTTAATCCCCGCACTAGAAATCTTATATCCCAAGACAATACCCTCACAAACCATAAAATGACATTTCTCCCAACTAAGCATAAGGTTCGTCTCTTCACATCTAGTCAGCACACGATCTAAGTTACATAGAAAATCATGAAGGAATTCCTGAAGACAGAAAAATCATCCATAAAGACTTCCATGGAATTCTCGATTAAATTGTGGATAATGGCCACCATGCACCACTGGGATGTGGCTGGAGCGTTACGTAATCCGAAAGGCATGCGTCGGTACGCGAATGTGCCAAAAGGACATGTAAATGTGGTATTCTCCCGATCACTCGGGGCGATGGGGATCTGGAAATAACTAGAAAAGTCATCAAGAAAACAATAAAACTGTTGTCCTAACAAACGCTCAAGCATCTTTCGATGAATGGAAGCGGGAAGTGGTTATTTCATGTGGCCTCTTTAAGTCTGCGGTAGTCGATGCAAACTCTCCACCCTGTTACAGTTCGTGTCGGTGTGAGCTCATTCTTTTCATTCTTGATAACTGTCATATTGCCCATTTTAGGGACCACCTAGACTAACCAATGCGGAGTTGGGGATTCGAAAAATCAAACCAGCATTGAGCAACTTAATAACCTCCTTCTTGACAACCTCTTGCATGGTCGGGTTAAGCCTCCTCTGCAGCGGCACCACATGTTTAAACTCATCATCCATAAAGATTTTATGTGTGTAAAACGACAGGTTTATACCTTTGATATCCATAAACTTCCATGCGATGTCTTGCTTATGAGATTTACCATCAACTTCTCATTCTCCTCTGTTTCCAAACTCGAATAGATGATGACGGGATGTGGAGACCCCTCCCCTAAAAACGCATACTCGAGGTGAGATGGTAAATCTTTCAGCTCTAAAGAAGGGGGGTTCTCAACAGATGGTTTTTTGATCGGAAACTCTCACTCTTCAACCGCAAGGACAATAGAAAAGATTTGGGAACTCATGATCAGCTCATGTCCTCTTGCAGGTAACTGATGCTCCTCCTCCTACTGCAACTCAAAATCAAATTCTGTTATCTAGAATGACTGATTTTCCACATCGATGATCTGGGTGTCAGACGTGTCTCTCTCTCACACCTTCGTAAGATAGTCGCCTACATGCATCATGAAAGTGTCTATGAAATAGAGAGTTTCATCATGCTGGTGAGTATGCCTCATGGATTTCTGCACGTTGAATGTGACCATGTCATAATGAACTCGAAGAGTCAATTTTCCATCGGCAACATTGATGAGAGCGCGTGCGGTGGCTAATAAAGGACGACCGAGGATGAGTGGAACACTCAAGTCCTCATCCATATAGAGAATGACAAAGTTGACCATAAAGATGAATTTGTCCACCTGCACCAACATGTTTTCCACAATGCCCCTTGGGAACTTCACAGATTGGTCAGCCAGTTGGATACTCATTTGAGTGGGAAGCAACTCTCCCACATTAGGTTTAGCAAACACATAATAAGAACTAAGGTTAATGCTTGCACCGAGGTCGGGCAAAGCATTGCTAACATGAAGATTACCAATCAAGCAAGGAATGGTAAAGCTGCCCGGATCTTTCATCTTCATAGGAAGCTTGTTCTGTACGACAGTAGAACACTCCTCACTAAGAGTAACAGTCGAAAGCTCCTCAAGTTTCTTTTTTTATTTGTGAGCTAATCTTTAAGAAACTTGTCGTGTTTTGGAATATTCGCAACAGCTTCGATAAACGGAATGTTCACATGTAGCTTCTTAAGCATGTCGAGAAACCTAGATTAATGCTCTGAATCATTCTTCTTCCCCAGACGATCGGGGTATGGAGGTTTTGACTTATAGACTCGCACCGGTTCCTGTTCAACCTGATTCTCCTTTCAACTGACGCACCGCCTGACTGTGAGGTACATGCTAGGTCTCGCATCTGGTTCAACTTGGCATGAGCATTTGGAAATGGTTTAGAATAGGTAGGACCGGGATTAGGGACGATGTTACTTGGAAGACTCCCTGGGGGTCGTTGATCAATATTTGTGGAAAACTCACCAAATTGGCCTCAAGATTGTAAAATGCGAGTTGTTGTCCCTTCATAAACGTTTCATGCTGCAAAAGAGTGGATTTGGTGTTGAAATCATTTTGTAAGAGCTTATTTAACAATTAAGATTGGTTAGCCAACATCTCCCCGATCTTGGAAGTACTATTTGGCACGGGAGCAGGTTAAGGGGCGGGTTCTTGGAACAGATTATGATGTTTCTGATAACTAGAGTTACCTTCCCGCCAATTAGAGTTGGAATTATTGTTTCGCCACCTAGAATTGTAGGAACGATTTTCAATATCAAGAAAATCTACCTCCTCCTGAGAATCAACGTGACAATCGGCTGTTTCGTGATTTCCATGACATATCTCGCACCTACGAACTTGCAACATAAACTCTCTGAACTCCCTATTCAGTGCCTCCACATCTGCCTATACACTTGTATTCTGATCAACATGATGCACTCCACGTGATGCTGAGATGGCTGCGACCTTAGTAGCCGAGACAGACCTTCCACTCGGTGTATGCTGATCCTCTAATTATATTCTCTTGAACATTTCTTCAGCTTTCTCTATGGTGAGTTTATCGAGCATGTTTCCTCCAGCGGCGGTATTGAACCACTTTAGGTTTTTCGGGAGTAAGAACATTATAGGTTTTTTCAACCACAACCCAATCCTTTAGGCCATGCTGAAGACAATGGTTTATAAGACTTTGGAAATGCTCCCACGTGGAATAATATGACTCATCAGGGTCCATATGAAATGAATGGATTTGGCCGCGTAGATGTCTGGCCTTCGATGGAGGAAAATACTTTCTAAGGAACTTGGATTGCAGGTCAGCCCATGTGGCGATTGAGGTGTTTGGAAGAGATTCAAACCATGAAGAAGCACGACCGAAAAGTGAGAATGGGAATAACATAAGATGAAGGACGTCGAACGAGATATTATTAATATTAAATGTTTCGCAGATCCGCATGAATCAGGACATGTGTCCCAGAGCATCTTCTTCATCAAAGCCGTGGAACTGAGCAAAATTGGTGATAGAATTCATGACGTGAGAGGGAATTTGCACATTTTGATTATTAGTCACAGTAGGTCGGACAATTGCAGTTCGGGCCCCCACGATACCATCGTTGGCTTTACCATAACCGGTTTGTATCGCTGATGGAACGACGTCGCCCATATCTATTCTAGGAGTAGAGTTGCTTACGTGGATGTCTGGTAACTTTCTCTCGCTATCTGTAAGCTCTTTAAGTCACTTGTGAAACTCTCTCTCAGGCTCTTGTGATGCAGTGAATAAAGGTGGGTACTGAGAATGGGTATTATGCATAAACCGAAACAAAATTTGTTTAAACTTTTTTTTCAAGGAAAACTAAACCTAAAGGCACAAATAGCAAGTAAAGGTACCTAAGGGAAAAATAACTAAAAAACAAATAAACAGATAAACAGATCAGATAATCAACTCGGTATAAACAAAGAATTTGCCAGTGTCCTCGGCAACGATGCCAAAAGCTTAATGTGTGAAAACCATGTATAATATTAAAAACCAAGTTTTACCGAATTCACCCAAACAACCACACACAATCGACTAGTGTGGCGGTCGCAATGTAGCTAGCAAATAAGAACGAATATTGAACCTAGGACACTATGGGTGAACTCTAATAATTAAACCTAAATGATTACTAACCTAGACTTTCTTTCGATTCTTTTAGATTTTTTTTATATTAATTAAACTAATAATAATTAACTAGTTAAAAATTAAACTAAAAAAAACTAAACTTTATGAAAACCGGGTTTTAACCAAATGTGAGAAATGACTACCTAGGTAATGAATCCTACTAGTTAAAATTAATAGTTAACGAACTTAATTTGGTTGAAAAACAATATCTTGAAAATATGACACTAAAGACCAATAAAGTACGCTAGATCGCCTCCCGACCCCACCGACGGAACCCTAGAACTCTAATGACATGTGAAGCTCAATTGTTATAGGTTTGAATCAACTCACAATCTCACCTTACCTAATCATACTATGGTACTTCAAATTTCAAATTACCTCCCGATCTCTTTGAATACAATATATATTAATATAAGAGGATATTAATAATTAATTTGAACATGACTTGTATTACAATAATCTAAGGACCTAGGATAACTCACTCCCTGCAATTATTACCCAAACCCACAAAAGACAAATATGACACAACACTAAATTTCCTCCTGACCTCTCTAGAGATAGGATAATAAAATCTAATTTGCTCTCAATAATTATCCCTACGATTATTTCGACCATAAATCGCAAACAAGTTGAAAACACAAGGTAGACAAGCTAATCATGCATCTAACAATCACCAATGACTATCAAACACAAGTGGAATAATGATTAAAGCAATAAATTAGATTTAATTACTCAACAATATGATGGACAGACCAATTAAAAAACTTTACCATAACATCAAATCAACCAACATCAAATACTAGTTCGTCAAACCATCAATCTTCATAGTACTCAACCAAAACCTAGGTAGTATAAAATATTTAGCTACTCAAAATAATGTATGAAACAAAAATAAAATATGAATAATTGTTGTTCATCGAAAGGAATAGTAAAAATAATTGACGTGCCTTCTTGCTTCTCTTTTTTTCGTCTTCATGAACAAACAATAGCCACCAAAATAAAATAAGCCTCCCAAATTCTCTGACTTGCTAATCCTTTTCTGTTTCGAACTCCAAACCCCTAATATTCTTGACGGCCGTAGGTTTGTTTTTTTTTTAAAGGCACACACCCCTTCAATAATTTATAACTTCCTCTTCTGCCAGCCTTCTTGACCACTGACCTTTTCTTTATGTTTTGTTTTGTCATGATCCAGTCTACTAATTAACCCATCTTCATATGAAAAGCCCAACGTTATAACAAAATTCCTTTTTTATCCTAAGTTAACAAATACAATAAGTAAATAAATAATAACCATAATTTAATTCATGCTTTTTTTTTTATTTAGGGTCTTACGACCCTTTTATTTTTTATCTTCTTTTGTTTTCTTTTTTTCTCTTTATTTTTCCTTTTATTCTTACGTGATGTTTTTTTTTTCGTTTTTGTATTATATACATACTACATATAATAGTTAACATATTATTTTATTAATAGTAAAAATAATAATTATGCAAAATTTATTTTAAGTTTCACTTGTTCGTTTCAAGTTTAGTAATAACACTCTATTTTAGCTCGTTGTCTCTCAAATTTTAAAATTCAAAATATTAGCTAGTTAGGAGTAATAACGAATAAAAATGAGCCACAATTTAGTTAAAAGCTTAGGAAATATCTATATAAATCATATAAATTTAGAGCATATCATATACCGAGTTAGAAATAATATTGTAACTTACACAAAGTAGAGTTTAAGGTGAACAACATTCCAGGATCTTGGCAAGATTCTGCCATCTATAGCAGATAATTGATATGCTCATTTTACTACCTCAACCTCAATTTTGTACGGTCCTTCCCATTTGGGTGCTAATTTTCCATCATTGGGATCCGTTGTATTCTGAAATGCCTTCCTTAGTTCTAGATCTCCCACTTGAAATCTTTTGACCCTGACGTTCTTGTTGTATGACTTGGGGATTCTTATTTGATATGCCACTATACGAATCATTGTAGATTCTCTGAGTTCATCCACCACGTCAGGATAATCGGCAAGATCCTGATTGTTGGTTTCAGGACTCTCGAGGCAGGATCTCGCAACGGTGATCACCATCTCAGACGTAATTATCTCCTCAATCCCAAATACTATAGAGAAAGCAGCTTGTCCTATTGAATTTTTTGATGTAGTTTGATCTGTCGACAGTACGAATGGTAGCTCTTCAACACTTTCCTTTCTTTGTCCCAAACTTCTTCAAATTATTGACGACGATCTTTTTTGAAGATTCCGCTTGTCCATTGGCTTGAGGGTGTACTTGCGTGGAAGTGATCATTTTCATCCCCCATGCAGTACAAGATGCGGTAATTCTTTTGGAAATGAACAGAGACCCGTTGTCACAGATGATCTCGGCTGGGATTCCAAAACATGTCAGGATATTCTTCTTGATGAAGGATATCATTTCTTGTTCTTTAACTTGGGCAAATGCTTCTGCTTCAATCCATTGGAAAAGTAATATGTTTTTGCTAACATAAAAACCATTTCTACTGGAGCCTTCAACAGTTTACCCACAATATACACACCCCCCATCATGAAGGGCCAAGGAGACACGATCGGATAGATAGGTTCAGGGGGCTAATGAAGAATGTTGCTATGTCTTTGACAGGCATCACACTTTTGAGCATCGACCATTGTGTCCTTCCTCATGGTTGGCCAATAGTAAACAGTCCTATGGATTTTGGAGAACAATAATCGACCCCCAGTGTGATTCCCACAGTGTAACATCCCGAAAATATCCATACCAATTTTGTCAATTAGGAAGTTGAGGGACTAGTTAGTCATTTAGCTAAAGATTTATGGAGGCGACACGTGTCCTATGACTCATCACTATGAGAAGACACACGTCACATGGTGGCAACATAAAGGACACATGTCAACACATAAAAACTCATACGCTCACAAAGTGACATGTGGCTAGTGACTAATCAATATGAATGCCACATGAAAACACCTTATGGCTCGACTCATCATCAAGAATGACACATGTCGAATGGTGGTGAGTGACGGTCCGACCAAGGATGGCTATAAATAGTGAACATGGGCTCCTCAATTGTGGCATCTAGAACACCAAACCACTTTCACTTTCTTGAAGTTCGTGCCACCAAGTTGAAGTCCCGTTGTCACTCTAGAGTTCGACGTTCCATACCAGACACCCTACGTATAGTCGAATTACTGCTCGTTCTTCCTTAAGCGTTATACCCATTTTAAGGTAAGAGTTATGTTTAAATATTTCTACTCATAGCTTAGATCCTAGTTGAGGGTATAGCCTAAACCTTGAAAAGTTTATAGATATATTTAAGCTCTTTATATATAAAGGTTTACAAAAATAGACGTTTCTTTATTATTAACAAACATAAGTTTTGCATACAAAGGTAACTGTCAACTGAAGTTATTCTAAAGGAAGAAACGTTAATTTTTTTTTATATAATAGATAACTATAAATAATTAATCAGAAAACATGGTGTGCATGTAGTAACTTGAAGGGTGACAAAACCGATAGTCGGGTCTCTTGTCTAAGGAAAGTAATTCGTATAAATCCCCATCAACCGCGAGACCTGTTTACTTTCTAGGAGAGCTTGATGAGAGTGTCCGAACATATTAGGCCAAAGCACGCTACACCAAACGTCATACGAACCAAAAGGCTTTAAGTAAACAAAGTAATCATTCTGAATAAATAATAATTCTTCTAAAGGAGGAAACATAAAAGTTTTATAAACACGATTTTTTCTAAAGGAAGAAACGTAGAATTTAGATGACTTCTTCTATAGGAAGAAACGTCAATATTAAAAAGTATATTAAAATTATAATTTTAAAGACTAAAGGACTAAAGTAATATTTTAACAATAATATATTCAATCAAGGTTTAAAGCTATTTAAAGGTCTGGACCTAGAAAATTTGATCTAGATAAATTATTAAACTGCTGTTTTCGAACTATAGGTCCAAGGTAATCGTTCATCAAATACTGAGAAGTTGTAGTTGAGCAACTTGTCAAAAGGTGAACAGGTTAATTTTTTTTATTATTTATAACGTGAATACGTTAAACCTTTTACATTCGGTTATTAAGATGAACGGGTTGTTTATCATAACATGTCAGTCAAATATTTATATGAGATTACGTGATCTCTATCATATGAAGATTTATGCGATTGTGTGATCCCTAAATTATAAGGTAGAAAATAAAAGAAACTCAGACCGAGTACACATGTGTCTGGATCCAAACATAACTGTCTAGTCTATTATGAAAGGCTACATGGCCGTAGACTAGCCGTCATAACCAAGTTTTCCAATATGCATCAGTTCACGAAAAACCGTAATTGTGTGTGGAAAGTGGTACCAATCCCAGTAATAATAGACGTTTCTGCAGAGTTTGTTCAAGATTTAATAAATTGCAGAGTTTGTCAGTCAAATATTTAATAAATTTTTTAGAGTTAACGATTCACCAGCATATCGCTGACGTATTTCCCCCCACATTTCAGAGAATCATTTAATACAAGTAGCAAGGAATTAGAGTCACTCGTGGAGTTAGATGCTCGCAAGGTAGAGATGACTCGGTCTTAAATTATTAAAATATTGTAAACATGATTTGTAAATCAAACACTAGGGTATTTATTATGTGAGAAGTTTTTAGAAAATATTTTAAAATTTTATTATAAACAATGTCTTCCACTAAATAACCCGCAACTCTGATATATATCACAAAACAGGTACCAACTATTGGTCACACGCCTAAGCCCTAAGTCGGGGTGTGACACACAGTCGCCTTCATGGATATCTTTTTGAACTTCTTGTATTTCAGGATGCTACAGGCGTCTCAAGTTAATGAACCTATATATCTTCATACGGAAAGCTGTAGGATTCTCATCCTTAGGGATAGCCTTGTGCTGTAAATATCTCTTGATATGTTGAATCCAGGATTCCTGATTAGATGTATCTTTAGAATTGGTTACTTCATTGACCTGGGGATCTCGCTTAGCAACTTCTTTCATTGTTTCCTCTTTATTAAGTGAAGGCACCTTTGTAGCTGGATTTAGGATATGTGATCAAAATTTTTATTTCCGTTGGGATCCTGAAGGCAGATCCATGATTTTCCAAGGCATTTGCTTCAACATTTTCCTCTCTAGGTACTTGTTTAATAATAAAATTGAATTTCTCTGCTACTTTTTTAACTATCTAAAGATATTCAGTTAGTTTTTCATTTCTAAAAGCATAGGAGTCATTGAAGTGGTTAGCAAGCAATAAAGAATTCACAAATACATGAATATTCTTAACTTCTAAATCCTTAGATAACTGAAGGCCAGCAATTAAAGCTTCATACTCGGCTCCATTATTGGTGGCTTGGAAATCACATCTGATTGCCTAGGGTATTATGTCCCTTTATGGCGATTTCTGGATAATTCCAAAGCCTTTCACCCTGACATTCAAGGCCCCATCAGTAAACAATATCCACTTACCCTTATCCTGGTCTAGTTGTTGAACTTCTTAGTCAGCTTCCTGCTGGATATCACTACTGAAATCGGCCACAAAGTCGGGTAAAGCTTGGGATTTTATTGCTATTTTAGGCTTATAACTAAATCGTAAGCACTCAATTTAATTGACTACTTAGCTATCCTAACAGACATTTCAGGTTCTCTCAAAACATTTTTGACAGGATATTAGTTTTTACAAAAATAGTATGCGTCTCAAATTAATGTATTAACTTGGTAGAGGCCACAACTAAAGCAAAAATTAACTTTTCTAAATCAGAATACCTGGTTTCAACATCAAGTAGACTTTTATGTACATAGTATATAGGATGTTGTTTCCTTGCGTAATCCTTGACTAGTATAACACTTACAGTGTCTCGGGATATAGCCATATAGAAGAATAATGGCTCACCATCTTCAGGCTTCATTAGTAAAGGTGTTGATGAAAGATATACTTTCAAGTCTTCAAGTGCCTGCTCATGTTTCTGCTCCCATTCAAACGTCTTGTTTTTTTTTCAATATATCATAGAAATATTTACACATTTATGAGCATATTGAAATAAATCTGTTTAAGGCTGCGATCATGCCAATTAACCTTTGGACATCCTTCACGTTTGCTAGTTCCTTTAGGTTCATGATGGCTTTGATATTCTCTTTATTTGCTTCTATCCCCCTTTTGGTGACCATGTATTCCAAAAAGTTGCCTATCCCCATTCCAAAGTGGCACTTGAAGGGGTTCGGCTTCATGTTATACTTGCCAAGAACGTTAAAGGCTTCTTGAAGATCCCGAAGGTGATCCCCATATTTCTTCGATTTTACCACCATGTCGTCGATATATACTTCCATAGTGTCCCCCATTTGCTCTTTGAACATCATGTTGACCAATCTCTGACAGGTGGCACCTGCATTTTTCAAACCAAAAGGCATGGCGGTGTAACAATATATACCTGTTGGGGTCATGAATGTCCTGTATTCTTGGTCTTAGGGTTCCATTTGGATTTTCTTAATCCAGAAGAGGCATCCATAAAGGTCAACATATCATGCCTAACATTTTCTTCCGCCATGGAGTCTATATGTGGAAATGGGAAAGGATCTTTGGGGCAAGCTTTAATGAGATCTGTAGTCGACTACACTCTCCACTTGGCATTCGTTTTTGGACTACCACCACGTTGGCCAACCGTATTAGACTTTACTTCCCAAATCATCCCAGCTTTCAGCAATTTCTCAACCTCTTCTTGGATGATGACATTTCTTTCGGGTGCGAATTTTCTTCTTTTTTGTTGAATTGGCCTGAAACTTTTATCCAAATCCAATTTGTGAGTAATAATATTTCCAGAAATACCTGTCATGTCCTCATGTTTCCATGTAAAGGTAGAGATTCTGCTTTTGAGGAACTTGACCAACTGAGTTTCAATTTCTTAGGAATCCCATTTCCTATCAACACTTTGATGTCAGGATCCTGATCATTTAATCATACATCTTTGACCTCTTGTCCAGCTTCTTCTGAGACATCAAGTTTTTGTTCTTTGATTTCTATGGTTGAATTGGTTTAGCCGTTGGTTTCATTGACGAGGCATAGAGTCTTTAGTCTCTTGCTGGTCACCTTGAATTTTGACAATCCCCCAAGGTGTCGACATTTTGATGCATTGATGATAGGTTGAGGGTACAACCTTCATATCATGGATCCAAGGTTTGCCTAAAATAACATTGAAATAGGTTAATGCATCAATAACACATAATTTATGGATAGAGTTTAATCCCTCAAGATAAATGGAAGCTTGATCTCTCCCACTATACTCTTGGCTTCCCCGCTGAATCCCACCAAGACTGAAGATTTCAATATAATCTCGGATTCTGGAATATTCATCCTCTCTAGGGTATCTAACTGGATGATATTCAACGAAGATCCATTGTCCACCAAGATCCTACGTACGAAACAATTAGATATGTAAAGGGTTATGACCAAACCATCATGACAAGGATCCTGAATATTGTTTCTGTCCTCATCTCCGAACGTGACTCTGTAATCTTTGGGAAAGGTCGTCATCATAGTTGGTCCTTCGGGCTTTTCTGCTTTGGCTACTTTGGCATTCCTTTTAGCTAATAAGTAGTATGCACCACATATATTAGATCCTTCAAAGATAACATTGACGATCAGAGCGCCTGGTGGCAAAGATTCCACCCGTTTGGGATCCT
Organism: Bidens hawaiensis; assembly: GCF_021521415.1. Taxonomy (NCBI): domain Eukaryota; kingdom Viridiplantae; phylum Streptophyta; class Magnoliopsida; order Asterales; family Asteraceae; genus Bidens; species Bidens hawaiensis. The sequence continues at coordinate 4,119,939 of NW_027491017.1, forward strand.
GCTTGGGATCCTAGTTTAGATTCTTCTTTCCCAACAACTGTTTAAGTGACATTTGCTGAGTAGGTAGCTGATCTCCCTCCTTAGAGATATGCATTCATCCGTCACGTGACCTAAATCTTAATGAAAAGCGCACCATTTGGACTTATCTTTCTAGGTACCTTTGTTCTCATTCTTTTGTGGCCATCATGCCTTTCCACCTAGATCCTGCATACCACACATTAATCCAGGAATATCGACTGAAAAATTATAATCATGTAACTTAGGATAGAATTCATCATCCTCATCATCGTCTACCATATTGACCCTATCGTTCCTGGAATACGATTTGGAGCGATACGGTTTAGATGACGGGGAATCTGACTTCTTGTTCGGGTGATTGTAGATGTTAGAGCCATCCAACCTTTGCTTAATCATCCTATCTTTTTCCAGCCTAATGAAGCTTTGAGCCATGTTCCTTGCTTCATCCAGATTCCTTCAAGGATTCATGACGAGATCCTCATAGAAAGAGGTATCCTTCTTGAGAACCATCTTGATAACTTGCACAACCGTTGCAACATCCAGGTTGGGGATCTCTAGAGCTTTCTTGCTGAATTTGCTGACATAATCCCTATGGGATTCATCATTACCATGTGTTACTCTTTACAAGTCACTAGTTAACCTTTCAAAACTCCCACTACAAGAAAAGTCGTTATTACACAGATTAACTAAATGATCAAAAGATTTAATAGACAAAGGAGGGACACTTTGAAGCCATTTTAACTCAGCTCCGGTGATGGCTTAGCCAAAACCTTTGCACAAGCAGGCTTCTTTGAGAATATTAGGTATGGGGTTGATCTCCATCCTCTTACGTTATTGGGCGGCATGCTCTTCAGGATCTATGGTTCCCTCATATAGCTTCATGCATTGAGTTTGGACTCGCTTCGGAATCTCAACATCACATATGGGAGTTTCGAATCTCGAGATCCTGTGGCTGCTGGGGGCTACTTCCAGAATTGGCTGGACATTCCCAAGTACACTGGATATTAACTCTTTACGTTCTGAAACTACTTCTAAATCATTGGACTAATTACGGAATCCTGCACAACATCATAGTTAGTCATAGAGATAAAAACATTATTAGTATTACCAGCATCGGGAATGTTAGCTGGTTCCCGGAATAACACCAAATTCTCGAGAATGAGTGATCCTGGTGGCATGGACTGGATCACTTGTTCTGGTTGCTGATTTCACGGGATGGAAATCGTCATAGAGATTCCCTTGGGATCCTAATGCATCAAAGTTTAGGTTCCTAGGTAGCAATGGAGAGAAGGATTCCTCTGTTGGCATCTTCCCTTGCACCGAATATCCTGGAGCTCTCTTAAGACAGAGTTGTTAGTTCACTTCTGAGTCTCCATATGCTCTTTCATTTGCATTAAAATATCTAAAATATCTTCATTATACATGAGGACGGGTATCGTGCCGGAAGACCCAGATCTTTGGATTGGAACGCCAACAGAAGGCCTTGTTGTGGGTGGAAGCATGCTTCTTGATCCTCCGGCTCCTAGGATACTAACTAATGTGCGAAAATGTAACTATGAAAGTTATGACTCGCAACTACGCTTAAATTAACATGGATTAACCTAACAAAACTTCATACAACCCAAGAGTGTACCGATCGTACGTAGTCAACACCAAGGAAGTCCGAGTATCGAACACAAGACACGTCAAAACGATTTTGTTACTACACCCTAACTAAGAATAATATTTTAATTTTATTGTTTTTGTTTATTTTAATCTAATTTAATTAATTAGATTACAAAGAAATAACCTAACATAGCGAAACTAACTTGAAAACTTAACGGGATTTAATGATAATGGGAAACCGAATCACCTAGGTAAAATGAATTAACGGGTAAAAGATGGTTTAGGTGCTAACAAGTGTTTGAAAACAGTTTCTAAAGATGAACTAAGATAGATGAAATCAAAGCAGCTGGACCCCACGGTCGCTTTTACCAGAACACCCTAACAACGTCTATTTGGCTTTTAATTCACAATTGTTTATTTACGTACCCTAATGATTTATTACTTGGTCTGTATAAAAATGACAATCCTCACTAAGGCTGGAGCTAATTACATACCTAGGAAGAAAGGGGTAACTCACTAATAAGGACAAAATAACTTAAGTTACAAACTATTCTACTCGAAAGTAAGAAAACCGCACGTGGTCTCGCAACGGGTAACTAAATCTACTAAAGAAGAGAGATAGGCTAACCCCTAAGGTCTTGGTCCAACTTAAAGAGGATGATCCTACTGACCTAAATGATTCAAGAAACACAAACCCTATTGGCACACGTCTATAACAATCAATTAACACACTCAATATTAACCGAACTAGCAATTAACGACTACACGAAACAATTCAAGCAATGATCAACTACCTGGGACTCATTCAAACTACAATACATCTAATGGCAGCGAGGTTTATGGAATAATATCACAAATTATGACCTTTACAATAACAAAACAATCAAACACAAGATTAGCACCTGAAAACAAATAAATCAACCATTAAACATCAAACCTAGGCTATTCAAACAAGTTTAGCCAACCATAAAGAATGAACAACAGATGATGATGATGATGATAATAATAATAATAATAATAATAATAATAATAATAATAATAATAATAATAATAATAATAATAATAGAGTGGGAGTTTGGAATATAAAGATGGATATAATAATAATAATAATAATAATAATAATAATAATAATAATAATAGTTTGGAATATAAAGATGGATTAAGCTCAAAGTATTCATTACAAACTAATCAGAACTTGTTTCAATGTCTAAAACACAAAACCAAACTTTAAAACATTACAACAATTAAAATAATGAACCGAAAAGTATCTGAACGAACCAGCAGCTTCTCCCCTTTGTAAACTCCTCTGTCATACGTGTGAGACGGCTAGAATGGTATATAAACTCATTTGGGTTGAAATCCCTTAAATAGAGCAACAAAACTTGCTTAACAAGCATAAACAAGGTCCAAATAAGCCCATATAAGACAAAATAGCTGGGCTTGAAGCATTCTGGAGCATTCCAAGGCAGCCACCACGCCACATAGCGCAGCCATCTAGGCCCAACCTGGTCGCGTGGAGCAGCCATGTTTTTTTCCTAATTTTTTTACTTTTAACTTGTTTAAACTCGTATACGCAACCGGCTTCAGATTTGATCTTCGGTAAGCCTCGTTTCTCTTTTTAGGACTTGTTATCCATGCTCTTCAACCATGGTACCTACATTGATCAAGAATATGTAACTTTACGTATGAAACAATTGATAACCCTTAAATTTCAAACGTAAAATACATGTAAAAATGGGAAAAAAAATATGGGTTATGCAACACATCACTCATGCCAACATTGGCCGTCTTCCTTTAGACAACAGGTGGAGGAGGAAGTGGTTGAGCGGCTCCGGAAACTGCGGACGACATGGATAAAGAAGTAACTTTTGATTGAGAGGCCATCTTTGAGTATAGCTTTGCAAGGTAACGGTTTAGGATAAAAGTGAATATGAATTTGGGAATGAAAACACCACTTGCCCCATGGTGGGCGCCAAACTGTTTTGGTACCAAAGAAATAATTGAACAATTTCGTTAAGTGAGATAGTGTTCTTTTCATTAATAAGTTAAGCTATATAGTAGACAAGTGCGGTAAAGTAAAGGTGAACACAATTATGTAGCAAGGAAAAACCTTAGATCCTAGTGAGAATCCTTGGAAAAAAACCTCGGGAGGGGAAAACTTATCCCCTGCCTCAATTTATTAACGTAAAAAGAAGGTTACAACTCTTGAATTGTTTCTGAACGATAGCCAGAGTACAAGTGTAGTGCAGTGGGATAAGTGGATGTGTCCTATAATGTTCACAATTGTCTCCCTATATAGAAAGAAAAAATAACAAGTCCTACAAATCCGGAAACCCTAGATGCCATGATCATATGACGAATCAGTCTTTATCCCACGTGTATTTCAGCTATTTCTCTAAGCTTTTAGGTAGAACTATTCATCTAGTCATTGTAGGCCGTTATATATTTTGGAGTAGCCAGCAAGTATAACATAAATAAAACCAACATAGTCGGTTAGTTCAGGATCCTGTAGTTAGTTGGGAATCCAAAATACCAGGATATTCTTCAGGATCACGCTAGGGATAATTTGACCCCTAACAAAGGCCAAGGATGATCTTGTGTGTAATCGTTGGGTTAATAAAACAAAACAGAATAAGGTCCAAACGGGCACTTAAAGGATAATGTCGGGTAAGGAATTTTATTTACTTGGGAAGTGTAATACATGTTTTCTAAAGTCCTAATCTCTATACTGGTGGTGCTATTAAGATCTCGATAAGCATATGACAAGCAAGTTTGTACTTCTGCGAGACATACCGGTTATCCTCAAATTATGATATGGCATGTTTGATATTTATATATAATGTGTGTATTAAGTATAGGGCTATCTCAAAATATGTATGGCTATTAGGGCTGTCGATATGAAACATGTATACCCGTCCCATTGACTCGTTATCCGCACCTAAACGACCCCATTTTCAACTTCTTTTTGAAAAATAATTGTTAGGAAAACTATCGAGAAGCTGAAAAACCAACCATGACCATAAACCTCTAACTTTGCATTAATAACAATAATTAATAGTCAACAACTTTGGTTTCCGAACACCGTTCAAGGTATTATCGGGCTGAAAATTTCAATTCCCCACCCCAACCCCATACTCGAGGTTGACTTGTCCTCTATGTTAAAAAGGTTAAACTTTTAAAGAACATTTTAGAGGATGGGGTTGAAATTGACTATTTACAATTTAAAAACCTGAGATCTAATGTGATGGTTCTGACACTTACATCTACAATTACACTTTTAACAGTCAAAATAAAATAAAAAATTGATTATGAAACCGAAATCTCCTTATATAAATGATAATGCAATGCTAAACGTGGCTCATGAACACTCGTCTTCTCCAAAGACGATAACCGAACTTTAAAAAACTTAAAACATGTAGAAGACAGCTTCTCACCGCATGTAAGATGTAGGTCTTTTAAGAATTTTGCAAAAATTTTATAATTTATTTTATAAAAATTAATTACCAAGCCAAATTATTTAGTTTCATCATAAATTTTGTTAAACGAGTTAAAATATTAAAATACCTAACCCACTTTCGTAGGAATCACGGTTACCTTAATTTGTGTATTCAACAAGCCCTTTAAACCCCCAGTAGTCCGGGTGAACGAGTGACGTCTTGTGAGGGTTAATAGTGTACTACATCCACAAAATACAACACAATATACAATTAACCGTACAGCAGACATCAAACAAAATATATATACATATGTTACCCAACCGGTTGCCCATACACATTTTCCCAATATAATATTATTTAAGTACAGACCAAGATGATAAACAAAATAAAGGGAAAATAAAAACCAAAAAGCATAACCGGCTGTCTGCTGCACCATCAACAACTACTCCTCCATCTGAACCACATCAGCAACAACGGGTGGCTCAACTGCCTACTCATCACCTCCAACAGCATGTGCTGCATCACCACCAGCACCCTCAGCTTGACCTGCATCACCACTCGCTCCCTCAGCCTGACCTCCAACCTGCTGGTCAGGTACCTGAAGTGAAACGAGAATAGGAACCTGTAAATGAGTGAATAAAATATGAAAGTAATCTTCATAGCAGGGCAGATGGGCCCGTGTCTCCTTTTGCATGGCAAACATTGTGAGCTAATGCTGATAAATCATATCATGTGACTGGCAGTGTTGGCTGCTATGGTGGTTGTCTGAGAGGAAAATGTTGTTGTGACTTCATCATGCACGGGACCAAGACATTCTACATATGTGTGGGAACACCCATATGTAAAGCAAGAGCAACATTTTTTCCTGGAGGTGGTGGAGCATGTGGTCCCCTTCTGACCAGGACCAAGGCTGGTGGGTCATATAACTCGCAGATCCCACCCCTCCTGGCATCGTCCAAGGCATAGGTCTCGGTTGAGGGCCCCGCAGTGAAATAAACCCTCGATATCGCTAGAAGACCCCTAAATGCTCCGCCAGAAGCGTAATGTAGTGCCCCAGTGATAAACTAGCCGATGCTCCCTCCAATCATCGTTCCCGACCAAATGAAGCAAGTAATATCATTGGGATATTGGCCTCGTGCTAACCAATGATCAACAATAAGCTTAACAGATCGAGGTTACTACGCTTCTCATAACTCGAATGATGGGCAACGATGGTGCAAGCAACCGCCCTGTGAATATACCTATCTACGGGTTCCGTATAGATGACTCCACAACAGAACTGGAGTGGACCTGTCAGCAATATGCTCCAAAAACTGGCCCAGATGAGCCTATGTCAACCAAATCCCGATCTTGCTACTCGGATGCTTTGAATAAAGGCTGGAGTATGAACCTCCTCTCAGGTGTAAAATCCTGTGGCCACAGCAAAGTCCAAAACTGACATCTCGTATGTACACTGTCCTAGGGCAAACGAAACTCCGGGTGGCTCAGCAAAATCGATCGATGGGCGTGTGCCTGAATGTAGAATAAAACTCACGTGTGAGCTCGACCTACTGGATTGAGTCACACGCAAGGACGACGGGCCACCGATCAGTCAACGTCTCCCTAATCATGTTCTCCTGTCCCACCAAACACATCGATCTACAATCAAAACTCTTATTCCTAAGTAACGACATAGACTGAATCCTCCGGTACTTAGTCTGCTCCTCCGATAATGGTGCAAACCGAAGCACCATGTGAGGAATCTACCAACCATCCCCAATGATATCAGCTCACACAGTATTAGGGGCAGCGGATTCTCCTCCTATCAATTCCGATCAACGATTTGTCAACGATAACATGTGGTTAAGACCGTATAGCATTTCGGTCGTTGTCATCCCACAATATAAAATAATAATAAAATAATAAAAAAAACTAAAAAATGAAAATTAAACAAAACCCTACACAAGTTTTTATAAATCAGATCATCCTGCCCGAATGAAGGTTGAATACGGGCGGGTTTATCTATATCTACTAAAGCTCAAATTTCAACAATCTATTCCCGAAAACTCGATTAACAACTAAACAAGCACACATGAATTGACATATATACATCACACAATAAACACACACCAAACAGATCGACTAGAACACACAAACTACTGATGATTGCCTAGAAAAACGTGCCACAAATAGAAACAGACCACATGTCAATGTAATATATAATATGAAAAGTCATATTAGTAATTTAAAAATATTAATAAAATATTATCAACTCAAGATCAAAATTACTGATTAGTTCCGAAATTTCACTACCATTAAAATAATAAAATAATGATTTTGTCATTGAACTTAAAATCTGACCCGTTATTTCATTCATTTAACATACCCACAATATAATTACAATAGTCACTACCACAGACCCGCCCATATAAACCCGACAACCAACTTCAATATATTCAAATCTAACCAAGTGTCTAAGTGTAGCAATAAGTTCACATCAAACCAACTCCAGACCTAACCATATAATTCATTCAATTCATCTCAACAATGAAGATAGCCATAACACCCTTCCTACATAACCCGATAACAACTATGTTCGATATAATCAAAATGAACAAAACTGTTAATACACGAACACAATCATCACTAAATCCGGATTCAACCACAAACCTACACATACAAATACACCAGTGATTCAATCTCGAACTAAATTATACATATAAAACGTGTACCTAGAGATGAACTCGAACACAAATAAAGCAGAAATACGTTGTTGTAACAACTCGGGTTTTTCAATTATATATTAAATACCAATACCCGACTCGTTTTCATTTTCGGGTAAAATTTAACCAATAAAATGTCGCGTCGATCGAGTTATTATTATAATATTATTAATTTTTTTATTATATTTATCCATTATATATAAATAACTTTCATATATGTACACTATTAACCCTAAACTATAATTTAAACCCTTTATGTGTCCATCTTAAAATTCCAAAGACCAATTTGTAAATTATAAATATAACATCATTATTTAATTCAAACCCTAAATCTTGACTCGTTTACTATCTAAGCACACCGGTACCCATGACCGTTTTCGTTAACCCAGGATCCAGATCCAGCTCCACCCGTAACCCGTTTCTTTGCTTGTACCTCAATTCTTGTAGCATAATTGAAATAGATTCTCCTAAATCGTTTGTAAAGGAAAAACGATCTATACCGATATATATAATTTAGAAAAACAAGACTAATATGATGCGGATTAACAAAAATAATCAAATCGTCTTTTATTACCATATCAATATACCATTATCCGTTGATAACAATTCAATTAAACTTATCTTCACATTCATCATGTCCTCGCGATCAAAACTCTAAGGGTAATTGGTTTTAAACCTTATGTAGCGATCGCAATTAGCTCGTCTAGGCCGTTGGCTATTTGTTCATGATTCTCTCTTAATTCGGTATCACACAAGGTATTTTTTATATGCATCGTGTTCGCCTTTAAGCCATTAAAAATTACCCACTACAACAAAAAGGGTTTTTAGTACGCACAAAAACGTCCTAAAATGCTATTTTATAGGACCTTTCATTTAATAGGACCAACGAGAAAAGCGTTTCATGTAAAGGGGTCATAATAAGTCTCAGAACTCAAAAAGCGTCCTGATATCCCAAATAAGATTATGAAACTAATTTTATGGTCGCATAAAATATCCATTAACAACCAAAAAACGTCCCAATAAAAACATATTATGTCACTTTTACAATGTTTTCACATGTACTTACCTACCTTAATCTTTTGATACACATACAAGAGACCTTAAAAATTAATTTATAAGACCCTTATGGTGTAAAATTATAGGTACCTTAGTACCAAGAAAAAAGTTCTGATATCCCAAATAAGATTATGAAACCAACTTTATGGTCGCATAATATATTCATTAACAACCCAAAAAGCGTCTCAATAAAAACATATTAGGACACTTTTACAATGTTTTGGCATGTTCTTACCTAATCATTAGTATAAAAAAAGTGAGCAAATATGACACTTTTCAATCATATATGGCGGCAAATCAACCGCCTTAAAAGACAAATAAAAACATAGCTAGAACAGAAAAAGTGAGTAAGTAAACAACATATCCAAACAATGAACCATTTAAAAAATAGTTAGAACAGCTAAAGCATCCATCTTGACCATTAGTCTAAATTATTCATTTTTTTAACGTACATATTATTAAAGCATTAAGTTTAACACAAATAAAAACAATCATCCAAAAACCTCCATGACTTCGTGCGACCACCTTTATCAGCCACAATCCTTCAATAGCTAGAATTCTTTGCCACTGATCAAAACATAGAAAAATGTTTGTTAGTCACCATTAAAGATTAATATAAATCAAGATCCCCTTGTTAAAATCAGGAAGCAATTGAAATAAATAAGTCATAATAGAGTCAACATTAATACATAGCCCTTTGGTGCAAATAAAAAACCCGTAATAATATGTGTGATATGTGTTGGCAAAAGCCCTTTAGTGCGTGTAGGCCTTGAGGTCAAATGAACGACAGGTCAAAGTGGATGAATGTGTCAAAGTGACTTAACCATCCGTGTAATTAACTCTCAATACAATAAATAGACTACGTCCCGAGGGCCGAGTCTCACTCTCAAGTGTACTAAACAAATAATTTATAGAAAATGAAAAAAAAAAATTAACACTTATAAAAGAGTAGAATACTAATATACTGACCTTCATCCATCCTCCTAATCCTTGCCATCACACAATGACATAAACACCTCAAAAGCTTGCTCTTAAATTCATAATTTCACGTTGACAAATCATTCTTATTTTATTTATTAGTTAAAACATAAAGATAGAAACAAGTTAGATTACAAATTAATATATTAAACATATAAATAAATAGAATAGTATAGCATATACTTACCATATGTTCTCTGTTACAACCCACAAAATCATGCATAACCCATCATAAAACAATAGCGACACTCTCATCCGTTAGATTATTGACATCACTTCTAAATTAACAGTTAGTAAATTAGAAAAAAAGAAAAAACCTCACTCCCATCCGCTAGCCATAATACATCAGCATATATCCATATATATACATACAACAGCATACATGACAAAAAAAAGAGGAAAAAAAGAAGGTAGCTGTCATGTGAAATAAGTTTGAATAATATATAGAAAACAAGTTATCAAAAATTTGATGATATGAAGATCTGCATATACCTATAAACATAAATTCCGTACTTGAGTTGCAGACTGCAGTGATTGTTTCGCCCAAACCTCAACTTGTCTCAGCTCTCAAGCATAACAGCTTTTTTATGACCTATACAAATTGAAAAATAAATAAATAAAAATGAGAGATTAAATTTTGAATTCAAATGTGAAAAAAAATTGATAAGTCATAAAATTTGAAACTTTATGATCACCAGTACATGAATTTTTGTGAATTTATAAACCATATTGAACATGTTTATGATAGAGAAATGGAATGCTTATGATTTACCAAACCACGTTGATATACTCACAATAAAGTTTTTTACCATTAACATGAGGCTCTTTAATATTTTAGCTGTTCGAACTTTAAGCAATTGCTGCTAGTCAAAAACTTGTTGTTTCATGAACATCACCCTACAATTAAGCAACTGCACAAATCTGTTACCAATGTGAGAGGATATATCTTCAGTTTAGCATAAGGCTACTACATTATATGGTTAAGTCCAATTATGATACTTTGTAGTCTAATGTTTTGACACATCTGATTATATCAAGTATACATGTTCAACAAGAACACACACAAAAATAATGTGAAACAAACAAACAAACAAAAGACTTACAATTATGGTGATAACATGTTATATAAATGCCAATATTGCAGCCCTAACTTGTGAAGCTATATCAAAAATTATGAAGCCTTATTTAAAAAGCCATGCCTATTAGTGTATCACAATAATACTTTAAAAGTGGTACACTGGACATGCTTTGGTCCAAAAGAATTAGAAAAAATCGTGGTGATCTCTATAAGGCTATGTGTAGTGGAGAGGATACAAAATGGGGGCGTTTTGTGTCATGTGGCGCCCAGTCAAGTCAGCAAAGGGTGAATTTTTGTTTAAGAGGTGTAATGGTATTGTAGCCCAACATATATATATATATATATATATATATATATATATATATATATATATATATATATATATATCACACACACACACAATATAATAATAATTGAACCAAACCCACACTTGCGACAACTTCTCGTCGCCCCACCCATTGTCGCCTCCTTGTCGCCCACCGGCGCGGTGTTCTCACCCCAAACCCAAATTGTCGCCCAATTTTGCCGCCCACTACAAATACCCTAAGTAAGGATGAACATTTTTGGTACCAATTAGGTGCCGTTGGTACCAAATCAATACCGAGTTTTTAGTTTTCGGTATCAGTACGAAACCGGTATTTTCTCGAATTTTCACAAAATACCGATACCGTACCAACATTTCGGTACTGGTGCTGGTGCCAAATGAATTTTCTGGATTGGTATCGGTACCATCCCCGAGCTCATCCCTCTCTATGTAACATCTCATCGAACAAGTTATGTGCAAGAAAATGCCTAACATTTCATCGAACAAGTTATGTGAACACAATTTTAACTTAAGTTATCAAAATGAAAACAATTTCTGGTGAGCAAAAGAGATGAGTGATGACAAAACATATAAATAAAGTTCTTGAAGCATCCATGACATTCACTAGAAAGTTCAACAAATTAAAGATGCTTTTTAATTATCATCATAATAACAAGTCGGGTAAATATAAAAACTCACAAAACGCACCTTTTACCGGAATGCACAGATCGGGTTTTAAAGATGAAGAAATATATAAAGATAAACAAAATAGAAGAATCGTGTATTCTGTAACAACTCAGGTTTTTCGAATTTATATAAACACCCGACTCGTTTTGACGTCCGAGTTATCTTATTTAATATATTGTGTTTATCGAGTTATATATTATTATTGTATTATTTAATCTATTTAGCTTTGACACTTTTAACCCAAAATATAAAGTTCTATCCATTTCTATATCCATCTCCAAACTTTAAGGTCCTGTATTTAAATTCTTTTATAATCCATATTGCACGGATAATCCATCCCCAAACCCGATCCATATTCAATTTCACGAATCCTGGATCAATCAATCAACCAATTAACTATCTAAAATCGTTTGTAACCAACTTTTGATTAAGGAAATCAAATTCGTGCATGATTCGTGGCATCACCATTAACGTAATTGAACTAATTATGACCTGTTGACTCGTTCTTCCTTGTTTAGACCTAACCGACGCATATTAGCAGCCAATGATCGCGTAAGCGATATTTATATTTCAATTAAAATCATGGGCACCTTCCTTATAGAGTGATCGTCAATACCCATATAAATAATTGAATTCATTTCAATTGATTATACTCGTTCATACACCCTTAACGCCAGCTCCTGTTATGTCAAATTAGCCCTCTTCAGATCGTTGTTTGAGGTAATTGTTTACATGGTTTGATTCGCTTTGATGGCTTGATCAAAAGCCCTAAGGTTGTTTGGTTTAATTTTACGCGGATTGATCAATTGGAATTTTAAGGTTTATGTAATGAATTTGGGGATGAAAAGTTTCTGTATATTAATTTTGGAAACCGGTTCCTAATGCACGTCGCCTTATGGCCTGCTGGTTAAACACAAGACTATGGGGGCAGTGGTCGCGAGTTCGAACCTCTGCCATCTCGTTTTTCAGTTTATTTTTGGTATATGCAAGTTAAGATCATTTTTTATTAAAGATACTAATAATTATTATTATTAAATAATTGTTTACAATAAACCGACCTTCTAATACCTGTGTTCTCGTATCTTTTGTTCGTGTGTGTACGTATATGTGTAATTAGTTATGCATATATGTATATGTGCATATATATATAATAATATGGAAACTAGTATTTATTATTTAATATATATAACGAGTAAACTTTACATATAAATATACAAACTACTAATATTCTTAAAGATGTATTTTACTTTTATATTATAATTTAAAAACTAATGTTTTAATATAAATCAAGTAAACCAATTTTATAAAACTACAAGTAAATTTTATTAAGATAGATTTTTATAAACTTAATTAATTATTTTTTACAATAGATGTTCATGTATAATAGTATATTACTTTATTTTATCGAGTTGTTGTAATCAGTATTATACCTTACTTAAGCGTATCCGTTACTCTCGTTTCTTTTAGGATTTAACTTTCGCGTGTGACTTTTTCCGTTTTCTCATTTTCTTAATCATCCTTTGTTCGTCTATCGAGGTGAGTACCACATTCCCCTATTTTACTTGTTTTCTCACGTTTTGGGGGCATATGCGTAAAATATATATTCTCTTATATACTTATACACAAAACTGCAACTTTGTCTTATGTGTTAATAACTTATACTTTACTTGCTTATTTGCTTTGTATGCTTCCGCATTCGGAGAGGTCCAACATAATCTCAGTCTAGTATGATCATACGCCAGTCGTTATAGCTTTGTGCTTCTCAACATCTCAGTTATACTTGCTCATTTGGTTACTTTGTTATACTCATATGACTTGTTGCGATATACTTATTTTCTATATGAACATTTAAACTGGTGTGTTGCTCACTCAACCTTGTGTTGACAAAACCATTCTATTTTCAACACCTATGCAGGTTATCGTTCAATATTCAAGCTTGTTTGGAGGAAAAACTTAGGATTGCATGCTATAGAAAATAAACAAGATTATAGACTTTGATATATTTGTATTGTCTTATTTATTTGAAATATGGATTTTGTATTTTATGTTTTTGATTATTTAACTAACTTAATAGATATTGTCACATTAATTATTGCATGTTAGTAACCTTTGAAAAGCTGTGAGCAATCAGTTCGCCGGTTGGGGTGTGACAGATTGGTATCAGAGCCGAAGGTTTAAGATAGGTCGCTAGAAATTGCCTTAGACACATGTTTAGGAGCCCCATACGTGCCTATCTATTTACCTTTATGTGTTCAAATTAAATTGTTTACAGCTTTCTTGGATAATTATTTAATTATTATATTGTGTATTGTTTTACACACACAAACTCCGAGGCTATGCCTCAACATTCAAAGAAAACTTTTCAAAAATAATATTGCTTTTATTTTCGGAAAATTCCTTAAAAATTCCCACCTGTTGTTTTCACTCGTTCACCTTAGAGCTAGGTTATGTGGTATGTCCCTACGTTAAATGAAATGGGAAGAGAAACTGTGAGTTGGGCACTGGCAAAACGGTTCCAAGAACCAAAGATAAGACGCTATTCCTTACTTGGGTGATAACCTGACCACAGTTTTCAACCTTATGGACCCGAGCGAGACCCGAAAATGCCATATGACTGACACCCTAAGCTGTCAACTGTGACCACATTAGTTGTTGCACCCCAATAATAATTTTATACCGAATTCACGGTAGTTCGTGGATAAACTCGGTTTTCCCGAGTATTGTGTTCCGTTATTTAAATGGTTAGTTGGGTGAAAAATCCATGGAACCCATGGGCACTCCAACTATCCATTTCTTAACTTGTTCTCATATTTTTGATGGAGTAATAAAACGTGGTGGTTCACAAGACACTCCGACTACCCATATTTATTTTGATAGTTCGGTATTTAGTTTGGTCGGTTAAAACGCCGTGTAACGCTCATTGGGCCGACAAGCTTCATTGCATTGTTAATTCGTTAATTAGTTGGGACAAACAAATTGCCATGTAACGCTCATGGGTTGTCCAACTCAGTTTTTATTCGTTAATTCGTTGGGCCATTTAAATTGCCATGGAAAGCTCATGGGAGGCCAGCATCCACAATTTATACTTCGTTAGTTTATTGTAACCTTAATAATCTAAATTTTAAACTGACTTAACTCCTCATGTAGTCACCACACATTAAACTTATTGACTACATCATTTAACAACAATTTACGCAATTTACCCTTTCATCTTATAATCTTTTACATTTAATCTTTGTGGTGGAAATCCCCTTACTTCTTAAGACAACATTATCATTTCCACATAATTAAACATTTTACTATTCTTATGATTTCCTCAATTTACTCTTCATCTTATAAATCCTCATTTTTGATCCCTCTAGTATATTGTCTCTAAGAAACCACCGTCGTCACCAACGTTCATCAAGTTTATGTGATCGCCGCTTGGCCGCTAGGATCACAAAGGAATTTGCTGCTGCAATGCCCACAATCATCACTCAAATCCAAAGCCTTAACTCCAATGGATCTGCTACTTCGGCCGCACTGAGCAATTCCAATTTCCGCAACTTCCTAAGAACTAAACCCCCATCCTTTCTTGGTGTGGAAAACGCCACCAAATTGTTGCGATGGTTTGAAGAGATGGAAAATATTTTCATCCACTGTGAATGTCCGGACGCCAAACGGACTAAGTTCGCCTAGAGCAAGTTCGAGGGTCGAGCTGTCATCTGGTGGAATGCCCTGAGGAATGACCAAGGGTCTGACTTGGTTGTATCCATGCCTTGGGAGGAACTTAAAGAAGCAATGAAGAAAGAGTTTTTCCGGAACATGAGCTGCAGAGACTCGAAGTCGAATTCTAGGAACTTAAGCAGATTGGTGGAGATAACTTCGTCTACTCTAACCGGTTCCGTGAGCTTAGCTGTATTGTGCCCCATTTGGTAACCCCCGAGACTCGTGGTATTCAGAAGTACATTCGCGGTCTTTCGATCCTTTTTTGTGGTGCCATGATGAGTCGTGACCCGCTAAGAATTAGTGAAGCGATGGACCTAGTTGCTTCTCTCACCGAGAGTCATGTTAGGGATGGAACCTTGTCTCGCATGGATTCCAAGCCTACTCCCAACAAGACTAAGACCGAATCCTCTTCTGATGCTGAAGCTGACACTAAGCCTTCCTACAACAACAAAAACCACGACAACAAGCGTAAAGCCTATGCCGTTAACCAACCCCCTCCTAACCAAACCCAAACTTCCCCAAACAAGAAGACTTACCTTGGTCCTCATCCCCTATGTGCCAAGTGTAACTTTCATCACTCTCCCCAAAGCCCTTGCCGACTATGCACTCAATGCAACCTTTATTGCCACCTTGTTAACACTTGTTGTATCCCGCTTAATGCACAAGCCACCTCACATGCTCAATCTAGTACTCCCAATACCCGTGCTTGCTATCATTGTGGAGACCCAAACCACCTTCGTAATTTGTTCCCTCAACTTATCCATTTCCATCAAGCCCAAACCATGACTACACCTTACTACTTGACCCATGCTCACCAAATTCAAACTCAACCACCTCATGTCCTACAAGCCCCTTCCATCAATCCAAGTCCACCTTGCATAACCCAATACTATCAAGCTCCACACCCCCAAACCTCAAGCGTACCAAGCCTACTTTGCTCAAGCCCCTACTATACAAGCTTAACCTATCCAAGCTATACCAAGCCAGTCTACCTCAACTGCTCCTACTTATGCAACTGCTCATGGTCCTACAAGTCAAGTCAATTAAGTTAATCAATGACCGTGAAGACTTTTTCCGTTTCTATTACCTATCTTGATCATTTCTTTGTCTTTTTTTAATTATTGTAACACCTCTTTATGGCATTGGATTAATCCTCATTTGAACTATTTATCATTTTATAATATACCTTATTAATAAAGTTTCCTTTTTGGTTCAATAGATTGTTTATTAAGGTTAACTTTTATCTTATTTGCCCTTATAAGTGATGTCCTCTTTAAATACTTATATTTTTTTTCTATGTCTTAATAAAATCCCACTGAAACTTTTGGAATCATTTTGTACATTGATGTTTTCTAATCTAAAACTCCTTAATAACTTTGTTTTACTTTAACATTTTGTAACCCATATAATGGGATGAATTATGTGGACCATCCGACGACCTAAGTAATTATGGATGCATACATAATTACCAAAGTCCTCGCATGGAAATCATGATCCGATTAGTTGTGTGTCATAATAAAGAACCGGAAGTAGTTGAGATAACGGTACGAATGCAAAGATGATAAGGACATGGTGGATACGCCGCCGGTACATCCTATATATAAGTGTCCTAATCGGATTTTTATTTGGAGCGTTACTTCAACTATCTAAGGTTATTTATTTATTTATTTTATATATATTTTTTTTGTTTTTTTTATTTTGTTAATGATGTTGTTATGGTATTACTTAATTTCGGGACGAAATTCCCTAAAGTAGGGGAGACTGTATCAACTCGGGTTTTTCGAATTTATATAAACACCCGACTCGTTTCGACGTCCGGGTTATCTTATTTAATATATTGTGTTTATTGAGTTATATATTATTATTGTATTAATATTTAATCTATTTAGCTTTGACACTTTTAACCCAAAATATAAAGTTCTATCAATTTCTATATCCATCTCCAAACTTGAGGGGTCTGTATTAAAATTCTTTTATAATCCATATTGCATGATGGATAATCCATCCCCAAACCCGACCCATATTCAATTTCACGAACCCTGGATCAATAAATCAACCAATTAACTATCTAAAATCGTTTGTAACCAACTTTTGATTAAGGAAATCAAATTCGTGCATGATTTGCGGCATCACCATTAATGTAATTGAACTAATTATGACCTGTTGACTCGTTCTTCCCAGTTTATACCTAACCGACGCATATTAACAGCCAATGATCGCGTAAGCGATGTTTATATTCCAATTAAATTCATAGATACCTTCCTTATAGAGTGACCGTCAATACCCCTATAAATAATTTAATTCATTTCAATTAATTATACTCATTCATACACCCGCATCGCCGGCTCCTGTTCTGTCTAATTAGCCCTCTTCAAATCATTGTTCGAGGTAATTGTTTACATGGTTTGATTCGCGTTGACGGCTTGATCAAAAGCCTTAAGGTTGTTTGGTTTAATTTTACGCGGATTGATCAATTGAAATTTTAGGGTTTATGTAATGAATTTGGGGATGAACAGTTTCTGTATATTAATTTTGGAAACCGGTTCCTAATGCACGTCGCCTTATGGCCTGCTGGTTAAACACAAGACTATGTGGGCAGAGGTCGCGGGTTCGAACCTCTCCCATCTCGTTTTTAGTTTGTTTTTGGCATATGCAAGTTAAGATCATTTTTTATTAAAGATACTAATAATTATTATTATTAAATAACTGTTTACAATAAACCGACCTTCTAATACTTGTGTTCTCGTATCTTTTGTTCGTGTGTGTACGTATATGTGTAATTAGTTACGCATATATGTATATGTGCGTATATATATAATAATACGGAAACTAGTATTTATTATATAATATATATAATGAGTAAACTTTACATATAATTATACAAACTAATAATATTCTTAAAGATGTATTTTACTTTTATATTATAATTTAAAAACTAATGTTTTAAAAACTAAATCAAGTAAACCAATTTTATAAAACTACAATTAAATTTTATTAAGATAGATTTTTATAAACTTAATTAATTATTTTTTTACAATAGATGTTTATGTATGATAGTATATTACTCTATTTTATCGAGTTGTTGTAATCAATATTATACCTTACTTAAGCGTATCCGTTACTCTCGTTTCCTTTAGGATTTAACTTTCGCGTGTGACTTTTTTCGTCTTCTCATTTTCTTAATTATCCTTTGTTCGTCTATCGAGGGGAGTACCACGTTCCCCTATTTTACTTGTTTTATAGCTTTGTGCTTCTCGACATCTCTGTTATACTTGCTCATTTGGTTAATTTGTTATACTCATATGACTTGTTGCAATATACTTATTTTCTATATGAACATTTAAACTGGTGTGTTGCTCACTCAACCTTGTGTTGACCAAACCTTTCTATTTTCAATGCATATGCAGGTTATCATTTGATATTCAAGCTTATTTTGAAGAAAACTTAGGATTGCACGCTAGAGAAAATAAACAAGATTATAGACTTTGATATATTTGTATTGTCTTATTTATTAGAAATATGGATTTTGTGTTTGATGTTTTTGATTATTTAATTAACTTAATAGATATTGTCACATTTATTATTGCATGATAGTAACCTTTGAAAAGCTGTGAGCAATTAGTTCGCCCCGGCATTTCCGCCGTAGGTTGGGGTGTGACATATTTTCATGTGGGTAAGAGTACCAAAGATGAATGGGTTTCGCAAATGGTTGATGAACGGTGCTATTGGTTGACAAACAAACCTTCTAGTAACCTTAATTAGGGTTTGTGTTACGATCAGTTTTTTACAAGGGGAAAATGATTGAAACTGAAATGGAATGGAGCGGTAAACTAATAAATTTGGGGAAAATAAAAATGTTTGGAGGAGATAAAATTTTTTATATATGAACACTAATTATTTTAAATTTTAATTAATCGAATTATGTTTTAATAAATAATATAAATGTTAATCCATTAGGCTATCCGTAGTGGGCGACAATTGAGGGTCGACGACTTGATGAGGGCGACAAAAAGGTGGAACACCGCCCCAGGTGATATTGGGGCGATTTGTGTGTGTGTGTGGGGGGGGGGGGCGATTAGTTTTTGTCACCGAATTTGTTTGTTGGTTTATCATTAATATAATAATACATGTGTGTAATATGTATGTATGTATGTATGTATGTATGTATATATGTATGTATGTATGTATGTATGTATGTATGTATGTATGTATGTATGCATGTATGTATGCATTGGGCTACAACACCATTACACCCATATAACAAAAACCCACTTTTATTTTAGTTCCGGTACAATAATACGTAACTGAAATACCGAATCCGCGTTGACTTACGCCCCAACATTTGCGACTAGAGGTGGCCATGTGAATGAGTTGGGTTGGATTTGGGTGATGAATTAGAATGGGGTATGTATTAGGATGAATTTTTAAAATAGAGGGTTAGGATGGGTATGAGTTAAGATGGGTAAAGTTAACCAATCTTGACTCAAGTAAAGGTACAACACAAAGGGTTTCAATAACCCTTAAAAAAATTCAAAAAAGTTGATAAAAAGTAATAACTCAAATTATAAATAAAAAACGCAAAATATAAAATAACTAAAATGTTTCCCATCATCTTAGTTCATATAAAACCGGTGTTGTATCGGTTCATGTTTGGTTTTTCATTTTTTTTTCCAATTCGGTTTTCTTTTTTTTTTTTATTTTCAGTCAGTTTCGGTAGCTGCCAACTAAATGACACTAAAGTGTGTGCCAACTAAATATGTCATACACAACGTGCCATTAAAATCTAAATTTAGTAGCATAAATGTTAAATTCCACTAAAAGTGTATGCCCAGAAAATATGGCATGCACAAAGTGCCATTAAAACCTAAAATAGTGGCACAAAAACTAAATTAAAAATATGTGCCACTAAATGGCATTTTTTTTGTAGTTAAAATTATAAGACCCAAGTATCAAGTATCATATTAAGTTATATTATAATAAAACTCTAGCGAATAAGCGTCCTATAAAACATATGTTTTATGACTACATATCAATTATCCTATTACGGTGTATTATAATAATAACACCACAATGATTAAACGTCCTATAAAGGTTAAGGTTATAAGACTCAAGTGTCAAGTGTCCTGTTAAGTTATGTTATAATAAAAGTCTAGCGAATAAGCGTCCTATAAACCAGATGTTTTATGACTAAATTATCAAATGTCCTATTACGGTGTATTTGTGACAATCGCCAATTTCAGGTTAACTCCGTTAATCCGATCTCCATTAATTCAAACTCAAGATCACAAGAACTATGTCATTCCAGTTAACGTATGTCTCATTAAATTTAATTAGGGTTTAAATGACGCGTAACAATTAATACACAGGTAGTCTTTCGCAATTTCACCGAAACACACACGAGTTGACTCAAACCGTTGGTAAACAGACAATAAATATCATAAAGTATTTGATAATTATGTGTACGCTTATGTGCTACTTGGTGTTTACATGCATAATGTTAATTCATGAAGAAAATAAACTATTTTATGCTAGAAATTGATTAACTAGAAGATTAGGGGGTTAAGTGTAACATGATTAATAATATAAACAAATTATTACCCAACCCTAATTCCCCTCACCCCCTTGCGATCGTCCTCCCTCTCTCCCCCATTGGCGACCGTAAACACACACACACATACTAAGTGATTTTCTAGTTTGGTTGGAGGATTCAAGGTGCTAGATAGGTAATTATCATCCCCTTTAGTCATTCAATGGATTTAATTATGCTATTGAACATGTTAATCAAAACCCTAAATCTTGAAAGTGATGAATTAAGATGACTTAGGGTTTATTTGTATGTTTGTTGATGAATACTAGTGATTTGGTAGCTAGTTGTGTTGTTATTGATTGTTAATCACATGTTTCTTGAAATTGAATTTTGAAGTAAAACCCTAAATATGCATGTAAACTGAAATTGAGATGCATGGTTGGTGGATTATGTATCTAGAGGGTTGTATGCATGATTTCTAGCTCATAGGTTATTAGTTTGTTGAATCTTGGTGAAAAATGGTGCTGGACAGATTCTTAAATTCGTGTTTAAATGACTTTAACTCGATGTTAATTTTGTGTTTGTAAGTGATTATTGACTCTATGATGTATAAGGTCGATTCTAGTTTCTAAAAAGTCCGATTTTGTAACTTTAGGACATGTGAAAGTTAGTTTTTATTAATTTACAAATCTGTTGTGCAAATCTGATTCTGGAAGCCTGCTGGTAGACTGTTTTGTAATTAGTATATCTCATAAACGACAAGACCAAATGGGTTGGTTCCACTTCTGGAAGTTGATAATTTGATTTAGAAACTAGACCCAATTGGTCTTGAATTAATTGGATTAGCCATGTAACGGGAATAACAAATAACGTTCCGTTGCACATAATAATGACTGCTGTGTGTTTAATGTATTGTTTTGATCATTGTGAGAAAACCATATATGATAAAAACATAATAAAAATATTTTTAGAAACCTAACTCACTTTTCTTATGTGATGATTTTTGGTGATTTTATTGACATGTTATGATCTATTAAATATAGTGATTGTGTCGGGTTAAAATCTGTCTCGATAAATTAGCTGCTGAATTGTTTAAGTTAACATGAAAAGTGTATTGGTGATCGATGTTTACTATGTGTTTGACTTATTTTCCCTTGTGGGAGATATTTTACTAGGAATGTACAATGGTAACACTTAATACTTAATATTTGTTCACACACATAACTAATCACCAACGTGTTTGTCGAGTCACACCTATTACACAAAGTAACACGAACAGATCTCATGCATAAGTTTTATGTGTCGAGTCTAAGGACTCACTCGTAGTTCAAATACTTAGAAAATCTCGTTTTGTTTTTAGAGCACTAGTGAGGATTTTCTGTGACACACACTTCTCTCAGATCATTTTGTTATCTTCGCAAACAGTGAGTTTCATGGCCCCTTTTACTCTTTTTAACGCTTTTATTAGGGGGAGATAACATACTCCAACGATGTAGATTTTGTTACTTTTATATATCACTTGTAAGACTAAGTGGCAAACAAACCAACTAAAATCCTTACGAACATCGAATCAGTTAATATTTGGATATTAGCGAGTCACCTTTTGAGTAGTACTACTGGGTTTGACAAACCCCACCCAACTCTAAACTCGATAGTAGGTCGAGTGGGTGTAATTTTGGCAAACACATTTACCATGGTCGTGGTTGACATGGTGGCAAGGAAATCGTTAAACAGTTAGCTTTGGTGTCGAACACTTAGTAGTACATGATTGACAGGTTAGCTACCTATTGATATATAATTGACTTAACACTATCTGGTAATGCTAAAATGCAAAATTTTATTTATATAAACATGTGAACTCACCAACCCTGTGTTGACACTTTTAGTATGTTTATCCCAGGTTGCCGAGGCAGGCGAGCGGTATAGGACATGCATTCATTCAACCATTATCGCTTTACACTTCTTTTGAATTTTATTTATGAAAACTGTGTTTTTAAGTCGTCCTTTGTGACGCAACGTTATGCTTTACAATTTACGTTTCCACACTTTATACTTAAGACTTGATGTCTTGGTTGTTTTTAAATCTTTAATTGTGGTGTTTGATATAACTAATGTTTCCGATCCTGTTAGTTCACACCCTATAACGGTAAAACTCCATTATTGGATTTTGAGGGTGTGCAGGTATCAGATCCATTGGTTATAGCGAACTAGAAATTTCATTCATACTAGACTATAACCGCAGCGACCCATTAGTTATGATCTTAAGCACTGCATTTATAAATATATATTATATATTTAGCTATACATTCTCGTTATTTAGTTTCCTCATTCACCTATATGCGTGTAAACCATACACGACTTATCCTGTTGGGATGTCAACGCCATCATCATCCGACCTGGAGTCCAATGCCCCAAGAAATGAACCGCAGCTACCCAACTCATCACCACCTCGAGAGGTCCCAACACTAGCAGCCCCTGCACTGAAGAGGCACCGCCCATCTGAAGATGTTTACGAGTGCAACGGTAACTGGAATTGGTACCCAAGTTTGATCGAACGGATTGTTTACCGTGAGCAAGTTCCCCAACTACCTCTCCCGGGCTGTCCTATGTCCTCCAACACACTACCACCTCTAACCCAACCAATGGAGCGTGCTTTCGCCGCTCTCGCTTCCTGTTTAGAGCGTGAGGTTGGCATTATGCACACCGCGAGAGTAAAGATTACTGAACTGAAAGAGGATGGAGCGGATGCTTGGAGGAGACTTACCTACCTAACCGAAGCCATGAAGGAAGTTCGGGATGCTCATGTTCATCTAGTGAAGATAGTGAACAAAATGCAATCAGAGATGATAGACCTGCAGGAAGAAGTTAGAGATGCAAGAGGCCATGCAGCGGTAGCTCTAGCTCACTGCGACACTCTAGAGGCACATATTACTCCGAACACGAAAGAACCGGAGGAGTATCTTGAGGAAGACTCAAAGGAAGAGCCAGCTGAGGAGGATGCACAATCAGAAGCGTGTGGTGTATTGTATATGAAACTTTGTGTTCATGTCTAACATTGTATGCTGTGATTTTAAGGAAATGGCTGGAAGAAATGCTGGACGTGGTCGCGGTAACATCAACATGACCACAGCAGAACTCCAAGCCTTACAAAACGACCATGCAACGGCAGCTCTAGCTGCCCCTGTTCAAAATCAAGCTGGAGGTCCAGCAGTTTGTACCTTCAAGAATTACCTGGACTGTAACCCAATTCGTTTAAGGGAACTGAGGGAGCCACAGGTTTCCTGCGTTGGGCCAAGAAGGTAGAATCAGCTTTTGAGATGTGCAAATGTCCACCAGCCAGCAGGGTCAAGTTTGCTGCTGGAACACTGCAAGATTCAGCCCTCACTTCGTGGAATTCAAATGTGCAGATTCTCGGGTTGGAATTGGCAAATGCTATGAATTTGGAGGAATTCAAGAACATGATGCGAGAAGAGTATTATCCTAGAGAGGAAATCTCGAAGTTGGAGTCGGAATTTTGGGCGTTAAAGATGGTGGGTTCTGAGATTGAAGCCTGCACCACCTGTTCCCATGAACTGGCGGTGATGTGCTTGCGGATGGTAGATCCGCCAAGTAAGAGAATCGAGATGTATATCGATGGTTTGGTGCCCCAGATTCAGGGTATGGTGACGTATTCTAAACCAACCACTATTCAGAAAGCGATCCGAATAGCCCACAAGCTGACAGACCAAGCAGTGGCACAAGGTTCATTACCACCTAGAGGTTCCACCTCTAAAACTCGTGACAACTCGAACAATGACAACAACAACAACTCCGGGTATGGAAAGAGGAAGTTTGACAACACAAGGTCCTCATCATCGACCCCCCCACAACAACACCACCACCGTAAACCCGAACCCACTCGGAACTTTAATAACCAGGGTTCAAAGAGCAACAACGGTGGCGGACAGGGTTCGAGTGGCTATGATTGCAAGTACCCAAAGTGCAACAAGTGCAACTATCGCAATGCTGGCCCATGCGACCGAATCTAGTGTCTGCGATGCAGTAAAAGGGTCATCAGGCCAAGGACTGTAGGGGAGAACTCGTGGGTAAGGGTGCTCCTAAACAGCCTTCAACAATGAAAGGGTGCTTTGAGTGGGGCCAGGAGGGTCATTTCAGGAAGGACTGCCCAAAAATGAAACAAAACGAGGGCAACGGAGGCAACGACAACAGAGGCGGTACTAAGGGTAGAGCCTTTGTCATTAGATCGGGCCAAGCCCGCAGCGATCCGAACGTGGTTACCGGTAAGTTTCCCGTAAACTACTGTTTGCTTCTATATTGTTTGACACTGGAGCTGATAGGAGTTTTGTGTCGAAAGCCTTTAGTGAACTCTTAGACTTAACTCCAACCCCGTTAGATGCTAAATTTCCTGTTGAATTAGCTGACGGCAAGTCTATAGAAACAACTCATGTACTAGCAGGATGTAAGTTGAAACTGTCGGGTCATACTTTCGATATCGACCTCATACCCTTTACACTTGGTAGTTTCGACGTTGTTTTCGGCATGGATTGGCTGTCCGAGAATAGAGCTGAGATTATATGCCACGACAAGATAGTTCATATCACTACCCCTTCCGGCGAAATCATCTCGATACAGGGCGAGAAGAGGGGCATGACTACTAGCATCATCACCCTCATGAAGGCGCATAAATATTTACGAAAGGGTCATCTGGCGATTTTAGCTCATGTTATTGAGAAACCCGTGGAAGAAAAGAAGATCGAAGACATACCGATTGTGCGAGATTTTCAGGAAGTCTTCCCGGAAGATTTTCTAGGACTCCCACCCATTCGACAAGTCGAGTTCCAAATTGACTTAGCTCCCGGTGCGGCACCTATAGCACGAGCCCCGTATCGACTCGCACTGGCAGAGCTTCAGGAGTTGTCCACTCAGTTGAAAGACTTGTTGGATAAAGGTTTCTCATCACCATGGGGAGCCCCTGTCCTATTTGTTCGAAAGAAAGACGGGACTTTTCGCATGTGCATCGACTACCGGGAGCTAAACAAGGTGACGGTCAAAAACCGTTATCCCCTACCCCGAATTGATGATCTTTTCGACCAGCTTCAAGGATCGAGTTACTATTCGAAGATCGATCTGAGATCTGGTTACCATAAATTAAGAGTGCGCGAAGAAGACATTTCGAAGACGACATTCAGAACTCGGTACGGTCACTATGAGTTTTCGGTTATGCCTCATGGCTTAACCAATGCACCAGCCGTATTCATGGACCTCATGAACAGAGTATGCAAGGGGTACCTCGACAAGTTTGTTATCGTCTTTATCGAAGATATCCTCGTCTACTCCAAGAATAAGACTGACCATGAAGAACATCTGAGGTTAATCTTGGAGTTGCTAAAGAAGGAACAACTATACGCTAAGCTTTCGAAATGCGAATTTTGGCTTCGCGAGGTTCACTTCTTAGGACATGTGATCAATGATAGTGGTATCCATGTCGATCCAGGCAAGGTAGCGGCCATCAAAAACTGGGAAGCACCTAAGACTCTGACTGAGGTGCGACAATTCCTAGGGCTGGCTGGCTACTATCGACGTTTCATCGAGGGATTTTCGAAGATTGGTTAACCTTTCACTGCACTGACACACAAGGGTACTAAGTACAATTGTGGTGACGCGTAGGAGATTGCTTTCCAACTCTTGAAAACCAAACTCTGTAGCGCGCCTATCCTAGCCCTCCCTGAGGTAACAGAAATTTTGCAGTATATTGTGATGCTTCGTACAGGGTCTCGGCCGCATGTTAATGCAACTTGAGAAGGTTATAGCCTATGCTTCTCGACAACTACGGGTACACGAGAAGAACTACACGACCCATGACTTGGAACTCAGAGCTGTGGTGTTTGCCCTTAAAATATAGAGACATTACTTGTACGGTACCAAGTTTACCATTTACACCGACCACAAGAGTCTCCAACATATCTATGCTCAAAAGGAATTGAACATGCGACAGCGTTGTTGGGTCGAGCTACTTAAGGATTATGATTGTGCCATCAAGTACCACCCTGGCAAGGCCAATGTAGTGGCCGATGCTCTCAGTAGAAAGGAAACCGATAAGCTTAGACAAGTGCGAGCATTACAACTCACAATCCATGCCAACTTACCTGATCAGATTCATGATGCTCAACTTGAGGCGTTGAAAGACAATAACATTTTATCCGAATCAATGCGGGGCATGGATAAGCAACTTGAAAGCAAATCGGACGGGGTCCGATATTTCAAAAACCGGATTTGGGTCCCTCAATACGGAGACTTGAGAAATATGGTGATGGACGAGGCACACAAGTCCCGATACTCCATTCACCCTGGCTAAGACAAAATGTACCATGACCTGAAGGTACTCTATTGGTGGCCGAACATGAAAGTCGACATTGCCACCTACGTGAGCAAATGTCTAACCTGTGCAAGAGTCAAGGTGGAATATCAGAAACCATCTGGTCTGTTACAACAACAGGAACTCCCAACGTGGAAATGGGAACACATTTCCACAGACTTCATCATAGGCTTACCCAAAACACCAACGGGATGCGATACCATCTGGGTGATCGTTGACCGATTGACTAAGTCTGCACATTTCCTAGAGATTATGGAATCAGACAAAATGGAAAGACTGACTCGCATCTACATGAAAGAAGTAGTGTCCAGACACGGAGTGCCTGTCTCAATCATATCTGATCGAGATTCCCATTTCACTTCGCACTTTTGGAAATCATTACAGGGCGCACATGCACCCACCTCGATATGAGCACAGCATACCATCCCCAAATGGATGGGCACAGT
Organism: Bidens hawaiensis; assembly: GCF_021521415.1. Classification (NCBI taxonomy): domain Eukaryota; kingdom Viridiplantae; phylum Streptophyta; class Magnoliopsida; order Asterales; family Asteraceae; genus Bidens; species Bidens hawaiensis. Next base: position 4,147,861 of record NW_027491017.1, read on the forward strand.
GAACACACCATAGAGACCTTGGAGGACATGTTGCTTGCATGCGTATTGGATTTCGAAAAGAGTTGGGAACCCCACTTTCCCTTGGTAGAGTTTTCGTATAATAAAAGCTACCACACCAGTATAAAAGTAGCGTCGTATGAATGAAAGTGTCGATCGCCTCTCTGCTGGGCAGAGGTGAGTGACAGCCAAATCACTGGCCCAGAATTAGTGTTGGAAACCTCATAAAAGATTGTCCAAATCCGGAATCGCATGGCGGCAGCACGAGATCGCCAAAAGAGTTACGCCGACAAGCGCCGAAAACCTCTTGAATTCCAAGTGGATGACAAGGTTTTACTGAAAGTCTCACCTTGGAAAGGTGTAGTTCGCTTTGGAAAGAGAAATAAACTCAATCCACGATACGTTGGCCCGTACAGGATAACTGAGAGTATTGGTCCGGTATCATACCGATTGGATCTACCGGCAGAACTCAGTGGTGTACACAATGTTTTTCATGTATCCAACGTGAAGAAATGCCATTCTGACGAAACACAAGCAGTCCTTTTGGGCGAGTTACAAGTTGATGAACAGTTATGCTTTATTGAAGAACAGGTCGAAGTCTTGGATTGTGAAACCAAAACACTCAAACACAGCAAGATTCCAATCGTTAAAGTTCATTGGAACTCGAGACGTGGACCAGAGTTCACATGGGAACGCGAGGATCAAATGATGAAAAAGTATCCTCATATTTTCGAAGGGTTGACCAAGCACCGAAAACTGCGAAAGCCGACTAACCGTCAGAATACACCAGAGGTATGAATTAAATTTCGGGATGAAATATCTTTCTATAGGGGGAAGTTGTGACAAACTAAAATTTTTGCCTTTTCCAGACAGCCACCGCGACACGACGCAAATTTTCGGGACGGAAATTCTTTCAACATGGGAATGATGTGATACTCACCAATTTCAGGTTAACTCCGTTAATCTGAAATCCGTTAACGCAAGATCACACGAACTATGTCATTCAAGTTAACGCATATCTCATTACATTTAATTAGGGTTTAAATGACGCGTAACAATTAATACACAAGTAGTCTTTCGGAGTTTCACCGAAACACACACGAGTCGACTCAAACCGTTGATGAACAGACAATAAATATCATAAAGTATTTGATAATTACGTGTACGTTTATGTGCTACTTGGTGTTTACATGAATAATGTTAATTTATGAAGAAAATAAACTATTTTATGCTAGAAATTGATTAACTAGAAGATTAGGGGGTTAAGTGTAACATGATTAATAATATAAACAAATTATTACCCAACCCTAGTTTACTAGGTATGTACAATGGTAACACTTAATACTTAATATTTGTTCACACACATAACTAATCACCAACGTGTTTGTCTAGTCACACCTATTACACAAAGTAACACAAACACATCTCATGCATAAGTTTTATGTGTCGAGTCTAAGGACTCACTCGTAGTTCAAATACTTAGAAAATCTCGTTTTGTTTTTAGAGCACTAGTGAGGATTTTCTGTGACGCACACTTTTCTCGGATCTTTTTGTTATCTTCGCAAACAGTGAGTTTCACGGCCCCTTTTACTCTTTTTAACGCTTTTATTAGGGGGAGATAACATACTCCAACGATGTAGATTTTGTTACTTTTATATATCACTTGTAAGGCTAAGTGGCAAAAAACCAACTAAAGTCCTTATGAACATCGAACCGGTTAATATTTGGATAATAGCGAGTCACCTTTGAGTAGTAATACTGGGTTTGACAAACCCCACCCAACTCTAAACTCGACTGTAGGTCGAGTGGGTGTAATTTTGGCTAACACATTTACCATCGTCGTGGTTGAAATGGTGGCAAGGCAATCGTTAAACAGTCAGCTTCGGTGTCGAACACTTATTAATAAATGCTTGACAGGTTAGCTACCTATTGATATATAATTGACTTAACACTATCTGGTAACGTTAAAACGCAACACTTTATTTATATAAACCTGTGAACCCACCAACCCTGTGTTGACACTTTTAGTATGTTTATCTCAGGTAGCCAAGGCGGGCGAGCGTCTAAAACGTTATTTATGTTTAAATATGTTTAAAACACAACACTTTATTCATATAAACCTGTGAACTCACCAACCTGTGAACTTCCGCACTTTATACTTAAGACTTGATGTATTGGTTGTTTTTAAAACTTTAATTGTGGTGTTTGATATAACTAATGTTTCTGATCCTGTTAGTTCACACCCTCTGACGGTAAAACTCCGTTAGTGGATTTTGAGGGTGTGACGGTATTATAATAACACCGCAATGATTATGCATCTTAAAAAGGTTAAAGTTATATGGTCATAGTGTAAAATGTCCTATTAAGTTATGTTCTTATATGACTTTGACTAGAAAGGGTCCTATAACACCGAACATTTATGACTTAACTACAAAGTGTTCTATTAAGTTATGTTATAATAAGACCTCCAGTGATTAAGTGTCCTATTACATTACCACATAATGAGACACCAACAATTACATGTCTTATAGATTACTTTATTAAGATATTTTAAGTGTCTTATTAAGTTATATGATAATACGACCCCTAAGAATCATCCATCCTATTAAATAACCTCTTAGGACACCGGTTGTGTAGCGTATATTGTAAAAGGACTCCAAATGTTCATTTTTCCTATTAAATAGATTTTATGACCCTATTTTACAAGCGTCCCACACAAAAGGTCCTAAAAAGCCCTTTTTGCTATAGTGACCCCATAAATAATTAAGCAAACCAAAAACGGATTAATCAATTTTATATTTTTAGGGTTCTAGGGGGATTTTAACTGATTTAATATTTAAATTATCATTCTCATTATATAACCAACTGGACACACCGGCCAGTGGCTGGTGTGTGTGTGTTCAGACCTTAGAATCGGTCAGGGGTGCGAGTTCGAGCCCCTTGGACGCGGTTGTTGTTATTTAATTTTTAGGGTTTTAAATGGTTTGAATAATTATTATAATTAGTATCTAATATAAAATAAGCGTTATTTTGTTAAACTGACACTTTTAATTCACGTTCTCTTATCTGAAACATCCTTAAAAACTTGTTATGTATAGTTTATATGTGTATATTATATATATATATATATATAGTTTTTGAATACAATAATATTAAAAATAGAATTTTAAATAAATATGTTAAATACATGTTTACCATTAAAGTTCATTAAATATTCTAGATAAATATATATTATATATTATTATGTGTATTACTACCTATTATAATTATTTATTTAATATTTATATATTTGAATTTTATTTATTCGAATAATTATAAGTATATTTTATATTAAAATTTGTTATATAAATTATAAATTATTAAATTTGATTATATTAATCATATCAAGTGTAAGTAAAGGTGATTTTATAAATAATAAAAAAGTAATGTTTCTTATAAATGATAATCAATACCATTAATATTTGCAATAATAATTATTATGGAAATCAATCGTCCGATCAATAAAATTCTAAACATAAACATAACTCAAATCTCATCAAAATCTTAAATCCATTATACGTGTTATCCCATCTATTATTAACCCATAATATTATATTATTTAATTAGGAATCCTTGACGGTAAATCCCGAAAGGGTTCATCATTCTCACGTCATCATCATTGTAATTTCGTTCCTCTAATTAGGTGAGTATCTCACTCCCCTATTTTCACACATTTTAAATCCTTTTTGGAGACACATGCGTATTTGTAGTACTTTATTATTATTATTATTATTATTATTATTATTATTATTATTATTATTATTATTATTATTATTATTATTATTATTATTATTATTATTATCATCCACATTAGCAACTGTTATCCTTATGTGCATATCGGTTTACTCCTAACTTGTTATTCGCTTACTTGATTTATTTTACCGCATTCGGTGAGGTCCATCATAGTATGATCATATGACCGTCGTAGTGGCCGACGTCCAATTGCATGAGAATAGTTTCACCGAAAACTAATTTTTGGTAACCAATGCCCGATTTGCTTGACAACGGTTTATCCTTTTCTTTATTATTTGTTTGAATTGTGTACATGCTATAGCTTAATTGTTATCTCATAGGAACAATTTGCGTATTTCTTTCTTTATTATATTGTGTTCAAAGTAACAGGTGTTTTACTCACTCAACCTTGTGTTGACAAAATTATTTCTGTTTTATATGCATATGTACGTTTTCATTTGAACTAGTTGCAAGATTTGGTGAAGAATTTAGGATTGCTTACATTAGAAGTAACGTATTCATGACTAAATCAAGACTTAGTATAACTTAGATTTTGTATTATCTCTTGTTTATATGAATTATGTACTTTGTAATTGATTTGTTTGAAAAATTAGTTAAATAAATAGATACTGTCATTTTTAATTATTGCATGATAGTACCTTTTGAGCTGTGAGCAATTAGTTCGCGCCCCGGCATTTCCGCTTTAGGCTGGGATGTGACAGATTGATATTAGTGACGAAGGTTTAAGATATGTCGTAGTGGTGCCATAGAAACATGCTTAGGACCCTATACATGCTTATTTGTTTACTTGATGTGTTCTATTTATTTGTTTACAAATTACGTAATTACTTGCTAGATTAAGTGTATATTTAATTTCTTAGTTAATTGTTTATTTTTATTGTCATTCACGCACAACTACGAAGCTATGCTTCACCTTCAAAATATCTTTATAACTCCGAGGCTATGTCTCACCCTCAAAATATTTTTATGACTCCCCTAAAAATATTTTTTTATTATTTAAAGTTAGTTGATTGCTTTTTATTGGGGAATTCCTAGCCTTCTTTTGCTATTTTCCACTTAAAACTAGGGAGTGTGACAAGATTCCCCGCCATAGTGGAAATTTTCATATGACCGACACTTTAAGCGTTTAACGTAATCGGCTAAATGGTTACATACTTTATTGTGATTTATTGCTTTTAAAATGTCTAGTCGGGTGGAAAACCATGGGACACCATGGACACATCAACTGTTCATTCGCACTATTCGATTTATTTGTGTTATTTTGTTGGAGCATTATCAATCCGTGGTGATACACGAGATGCTTCAACTACTCATGTTTACCTTCATTTATTCGTTATTTAGTATGGTTGGTTAAAACGCCATGTAACGCTCATGGGCCAACAAACTCAATTATATTGTTGATTTTATTTAGCTAGGCCAATAAAATGCCATGGACAAGCTCATGGGAAGCCCTACTCACACATTTGCTTTGTTTTGGTATGCTAACCGGTTGGGAGAATAAAATGCAATGGAAAGTTCATGGGAAACCCAACATATCGAAGAACATTCGTTATTGTTTATTCGTTTGTTTACTCGTTTATATTTGAAAGAACAATTTATGATTTAGTTAATTTACTCAATTATATGTGAATCAAGATTTACTGGTTCGATCTATTGTTATACGCAAAAAAAATTTCATCCTCATGATTGGACACAAATCACTCATTCATCAAGACTCGGCTATTATCGACGCAATTTAAACAATTTTCACCTCATTATTGAATTGGATTTTCTCACAATAATCGTATTACATTATCATATTAACAAACTATCGAATAATTTAAAGATTATTATAGTACATTCAATCAACCAAATGGTTTTCTTATACTCATATTAGCACATCCATAAACCATCAAACATATTTCACATAATTTATCATATTCACAAACTATTAAACATGCTTCCAATGTTCAACCGCAAATTTGAAATTGTTAAACATCTCAATCTTTTATGCTTTGATAAAACTCATCACATTGATCAATTCATTTTAATTCTAACTTATCCTTAAGCTATGAATAAACGCCAGCTTAACATATTTAAGTTTCGTTTTACGCAATAACTCATATGAAATCTACACAACTATCGAATTCTCTCATTAAATCACATCTATATTAATCATAGAATGTTTTTCTCAACATCAAACTATTGGGTTTTAAGAAGATTATAAAAGTCATATAACCGTATTTATATGCTAAACACAGCGGATAAATTAAGTTTTAAATCTTTTTATTTAGATACTAATTAAACCGATTTAATATATAAAAACCCGGATCCATATACGAAATACACACTACCAAAAAAACCAAAGGGTGTTTTAGCAAACTACCTTCAAGATGCTAAGAAAGATGAAGAGGATGACGATTTGAGTGGCTAGTCTTCAAAGTAGAAGATCCTCAAGCTTGTATACCCTTCAAGCTTCCAACAGAAACCCTTGTAATGCTAGGATTTCACTTGTAAAACTCCTCTTGTTCCTACATGTTAGGAGAAGAAAGAGTTTTTTTGTTAATTGTGTGTGTGAGAGAGAGTCAAGAGATGCAACCCTTTGCACCACCCCTTGAACCAATAATAACTTGTGCTTGTTATTGAAAGAAACAACATAATATATAGATGAGGGAGTCCCAAGAAAAGGGGCACTTTCAGCCCTCCCAAAAATTTCAAAAATCTTTTATTTACCTATGTTATGTATTTGTTACATAATATAAATGTAACATAACATGGTACAAGTAACATGCACAATGCAATAAACCTTACATATTGTTATTTAACCAACTTAAATAACATTATAAGATATCTTATCTCAAAAATATAAATTATCCATATAATTTATTTATTTCACAAGTGCAAATACTTAGAAACCCATTTTCTAAATATCGTAAGTGTAAATATTTATTTACTATGATTATATCATCTTTAAATAATTATTATTGGTGTTTGTCTAGCTTGTTATTGGGTATGACCCGACTTGGATCATAACGTACTAGCCACATTGATTTAATATGTGTCTTGGGCAGACTGAGTCCAACAATCTCCCACTTGCACAAGATACATAGAAGATTCATGCAAGCAGCAAATACCGCCTAACAACGATTTACTACCCCTAATACGTATGAAGAAGTTCCATTCAATAACATCATCCCCTTCAAGTCTCTTACTTGAAATGATTTAGGTGAATCAATCATTTACCATTTTGTCATAGATGTCATGTTAAATCCATTGACATGGAGTGATCATTCTTTGTTGATTTAACTTAGCCAGCCTTAGACATCTTACTCTCAACGCATAAGAGGGACAAATACCCTCTTGACTACATACATCTCTCACAATCACCTTGTACTACACCTGAACTTATTCATGTCAACCATCATGTTTCAGAGCAGCGAAGAAGGAAGTCAAAGTATAATATTTGGTGAATATCAAGTCCCAATATGTATCTCAGGTCAGAGGATACCATGATATTCGCCTTTACTCAAATTTACTTATGATCAATCACAAAGATTCCATGTAGTAACATTTGAGAGTGGGTCAGTCCAATACTTATATCCCATAAATATCTATGAACCTTGCTAGTAACTCCTTGATCTATATTCATGTTTCATGAATATCCACCAATTCAAATTCATAATGGTCTTACCTTCATATTTGTTCCCATAAATATGACCGACCACAGACATTTAGAATAATTAACTTATTCATGGATTTAAACATGCTAAAATGGAACATAACTCAAAATGTCATAATAACCATAATCATATGAATGAGTCCAAATAACAATTGTTAAGATATCCAAATACAAAATAGATATATCCAATCAATAGAATATCAAAGTCCTAAGGCGCAAGTATGAGTTTCATGTTTCGGCCTTTCAAGGAGCTTCGTGAGTGGATCCGCAATGTTTTTATCGTTGTGAACTTTGCGAATACATATCTTTCCCTTCTCAACTTCATCCCTTATGTAGTTGAATCTCTGCTCAACGTGTCTCGTCTTTTGATGTGCATGAGGTTCCTTGATTTGAGCAATCGCACCCTCGTTGTCATAAAAAAATTCTCTAAGGGGTCCTGGATGGTACGGACCACCCCTAGGTCGGAAATGATTTTCCTTATCCATGCAGCTTCTTGTGCTGCCAATGAGGCGACGATGTATTCCAATTCCGTGGTGGACAATGCAACCACATCTTGTTTTGAGCTCTTCCAAGAGACTGCGCCACTATTCATAACGAAAGCGTATCCCAATTATGATCGAGAATCATCTTGATCGGTTTGGAAACTCACATTCGTGAAACCTTTTACAACGAGTTCCTTCTCACCAGACCCGTATATTAGAAATATATCCTTAGTCCTTCTAACGTATTTCAGTATACTCTTAACTGCTAACCAATGGCTACTTCCCGGATTTTATTGGTATCTACTTGTCATGCTCAAAGAGCATGACACCTCCGGTCTAGTGCATATCATTGCATACATGATGGATCCTATAGCTGACGCGTATGGGATTCCTTTCATTTTCTCTTGCTCATCCTTTGAGCTTGGACATTGAGATGCACTCAATATCGTTCCTCTTTGAATAGGTACCAAACATTTCTTAGTGTTCTCTATTATGAACCTTTTCAAGTTTTTATCAATGTATGAACTTTGGTTTAAACCTATCAATCGCCTTGATCTATCCGTATAGATCTTTATTCCCAAAATATAGGTGGCTTCACCAAGATCCTTGATGAAAAAACAACTCCCAAGCCAGGCTTTTGCACCTTCCATGGTTGGAATGTCATTTCAAAACAGTAGTATGTCATCACCATACAATACTAAGAAAGTAATGATTCTCCGATTAGCTTTCTTATACATACAAGCCTGATCAGCGTTCTTGATGAATCCAAATTTCTTAACCTCTTCATCAAAATGGTGATTTCAACTTCTAGATGCTTGTTTCAATCCATAGATTGATTTCGTTAACTTGTATAATTTATTAGGATGTTGTGGGTCAACAAAACCTTCGGGTTGAACCATATAGACATCTTCTTCAAGATGTCCATTTAGGAAAGCGGTTTTGATATCCATTTGCTAAATATCATAGTCATAATACGCGGCTATGGAAAATAATATCCTAATTGAATTTAGCATTGCCACGACGAGAAGGTCTCATCATAATCAACCACTTGAGTTTGAGTAAAACCTTTTGCTACAAGTGATGCTTTATAAGTATCCAAGTTTCCATGCATATCGGTTTTTCTTTGAAAACCCACTTACTTCCAACCGGTTTGGAGTTAAGAGGTGGTACAACCAAATCCCATACTTGGTTGTCATGCATGGATTGCATCTCAACGTTCATGGCTTCAAGCCATTTGTCACAATCAGATTGTAACATTGCATCATGGTATGTGGTGGGTTCATCTGAATCTACCACATAGCATCCATCCATTAAAAATTCATATCTTTCAGGTGGATGACTAATTCTACCAGATGTGAGAACGTTTTGTGTGTCTTGATGACCCAATTGATCATTCACAACAACCTCTTGTTGATTGCTAGTATCAACCAAACGTGTATCGGCTTGTGGTTCTCGATCCTCCTCGAGTTCCACCATTCTACTAGTTCCTTCCATAAGGAACTTAGTTTCCAAGAACACAGCATTTCGAGAAATAAACACCTTTTGCTCGGTTGGGTTGTAGAAATAATATCCCATAGAGTCTTTGATATATCCTACAAAGATATACTTAGTGGATAGGATTTCTAATTTGTTTTGGGTGTTGTGCTTAACATAAGCCTCACAACCCCATACCTTTAAATATGATAACGATGGAGCCCTTCCATGCCATATTTCAAAAGGTGTCTTGTCCACTTTCTTGGTTGGGCCATATTTAAAATGCAGGCCGCGGAGAGCAATGTGAAACCCCAAAACGATAGAGGCAATGTTCTTCTAGCCATCATAGATCGAATCAAATCCAATAGAGTTCGGTTCCTCCTTTCAGACACACCATTATGTTGTGGTGTTCCGGGTGGAGTGAGTTGTGAGATGAACCCACAACTCCTAAGATGATCTTCAATAACATCACTAAGGATTTCACCTCCTTTATCCGAGCGAAGTACTTTGATGGTTTTATTGAGTTTATTTTCTACTTCATTTTGGAAGACTTTGAACATTTCAAAAGCTTCATCTTTGTGTCTTAACAAGTACACAAATCCATAACTACTATAATCTTCGATAAAGGCAATGAAGTATCTTTCACCATTCCTTTTCATTACCTTAAAAGGACCACATACATTCGAATGTGTGATACCTAATAGTCTCCTGCCCTTTCATTAGTTCCACTAAAGGGTTCCTTGGTCATCTTTCCTTGTAAACAAGATTCACATTTATCAAATGAATCGTCATCATTTATTTCCAAAAGACCATTCTTTTGAAGTGTATGTATGCGAACTGTGTTTATGTGACCAAGGCGACAATGCCAAAGATAGGTCTTACTTAAATCAATTTTGAGTTTCTTGGTGCATGATTGGTACAACGTGTTATCAAAGGATGTTTTATCATGAACTAATTCATAAATGCCATTAGACGGTATTGCTTTAAAATAAAAGACATCATTCACGAAAACACAAATACCATTGTCTACAAATTTCAAATCATAACCATATTGTCTTAAAAGAGAAACGGAGATAATATTTTTAGTTAAACTAGGAGCAAACAAAAATTTTTTCAAAACAACTTCCAAACCACTTAGAAGCTTCAAAATGTAGTCTCCTTGGGCTTCGACATCAACTTTTGTTGCGTTGCCCATGAAGAGACTTGTATCTCCTTTCTTGAAATATTTATTTCTTTTGAATCCATGCAACAAATTGCGAATATGAGTTCCACATCTGGTATTCAATACCCATGTGTTAGAAGAAATAATATTATGATCAATATGGATCATAAGAGTTGTATCCGAGGTTTGCCCCACATCCCTTTTGTCATTTAACACCTTGAGATAGGTTGGACAATTCCTCTTCCAATGTCCTATCTCACCACAACCAAAGCACGAGTACTCCGAGCTAAACTTTAGCTTCTTCTCCTTTGGTTTGGGTGGTTCCACATTTTCCTTCCCTTTGAACTTGCCATTGACATGTCCCTTATATTTGGCAACTTTTACTTTAGGTTCCGGGTGATGCCTCTTCTTATTGCCACCTTCATTGATCGTGAGAACTGGTACAACCTTTTTACCCATTTCCCCTTCGGACGTTTTGAGCATTGCGTGAAGCTCGCTAATGCTATTGTCCCATCCATTCATGTTGTAGTTCATGACAAAAGTATCAAATTTCTTGGTTAGGCCATTAAGGATCAAATCTGTGGCTAACTCTTTTGCGACAAGACAATTTGTAACACCCCGTAACCGCAGCAGAAACGTAAACGGGATGCAACAGACGCATCTGATATCAACAGCATTGCTTATAAAGAAAACACCACTAAATTAATTTATATCGCAATACATTGTTCCGAGTTTCGTTATCATCTAGGCGATAACACATAAGTTTTATCGATAATACGTTAACATATTCAACACAAAATAAAGATCACTAAGCTTCCACAAAATAGCACACATCATCAAGCACGTATCACTCATTCCAATTTGGGTGTACCTAGAAAGCATGTAAAGAAAACGGGTCAACTACGAATAGTTGGTGAGTTTCACTAATTTAAATAAACCATGACAAATCATTATAGTAATCATATATTAGCGATGAAATTATGCTGAGCCTACAAGTGAAACCTCTGTTAACCCAGGGACACATCCAATAACCTCTGGGGACACTGTTAACCCAGAAACACATTTAATAACCTCTGGGGACACTGTTAACCCAGAAACACATTTAATAACCTCTGGGGCACTGTTAACCCAGAACACTGTTTCGGGCCTTACACTGTTAGCAACTCAGACAATTACCATCTTAATACATTACCGTACGATTCCCGTACAATAAACATTATATAAATACATTCATTTCCATGCGATCAGCATGTACTTAAACATTTTGATAGAAACATGCTTTCCGCCCCGGGAAAATATTTAAAACAGTTCAGTAAAAAGGGGCTCGTGAAACTCACCTTCTCGTGAGTCAGTATGTAGTACAGTGAACAGCTATGAGCCTGAATCTGTAATATGATACCTAAGTCGTTACTATACAATTTCCATAAATTAAATCCGTGTCAACCGGTACATCTGGGGACACTGTTAGCCCAGTACTGTACTCGATCCGGGGACAATGTTAACCCAGAGACACTTCTCAGGACTCAGATTGTGATATTTCTTAGAGTTTAACCGTCAAATTATTATTATTATGTTTTCCCCGTTTTGCGTGCCTAGTACGGTTATCCGTTTTTATGTTTCAAAAATAAGTTTGGTCACACACGACCCGAAAATAGTGTTTGACTGATATTTTAGTTAAAGCCGTGAATTTAGAGCTCGGTTTAGACGCCCCGTTTGGCCGCGGGACCCGTTTCCGTCTTTAGGGTGCCGGAAACTGTTATTTCGGATAAAAATACCCAAATCATCCGAATTATTTTCGGATGATTTATTTTTACTTGATTAACTTAGTTTCATGAAAATGGTTCATTTTTAAGGTTTTTATACACCAGTCAGCTCGCTTAGGCGAACTTTGCCGGTTTACGCGTTTAAGCTTTAAAAGTTTGTTTTTATGTTCTTTTTAGCACAAATAATTATCCGTTTAGTCCCGGATCTTGAAATTTTTCACAAATCACTTTTTGACAGTAAGGAATTTTATAAAAATATTTCCAGAATTAATTTTTATATTTAACATTTATTTATCTATTTTTAAACGTCATTTAAACACCAAATATGTCGAAAATACCAAACGATCTTAGAAAAATCCCAAATTTTTCTGGGATGACCCCTGCCATCCACATAGTTCCCTGTAATTTTTCCAGAACCAAAATCTCATTTTTCATTCCATTTTCACCAAAACCAAGCTAGAAAACCCTAGAACTCGTTTTACCGAAAAGCCTACTTAGACTTCTCCAACAGATCTGAAATTTTGTGTGTGACTTTTATATGTTATAAAAAGCTTATCTGGAATTTTCCAGAATTGTTCATGATGTTTAACTATTTTTCATCATTTTTAGCCAAAACCGAGCATTAAATTCACCAAATATTCATCCTTTATCCAAATATTACCAAATTTTCACAGATCTCATATTTTCATGTGTATATCATCTCTGTGAAATTTCATGACCCAACTCTAAGTCTATCACAATCTGTCTAAATCATATAAATCATACGAAAAACCGAACTACCTTGTGTTTCTAGCTTTAAACCGCGAGGATCTCGCTTTCTAGCCTTTGCTAGCAACTAGATATAACACCTACAAGCACAATAACACCACACCAAGCAAGTTACACCCACAATCAAGCCATTTCTTTCATGGTTTCGGTTAAGACATCAAAACAAAGATTTTAACCGTAAAAATTCGTTTTTGACTCTTTTAACTCCTTTCTTGGACCAAGATCCCTTGTATAACTTGTATACATCACTTGATGCAAGAATCGGTTTCATCTCGGGTTTTCACCCATTTCTTACTTGAAACCTCATTTTCTCAAGATTATGGAATTAAAAACCAAGATTCAACCCTTATATCATGTTTTTACCTTGTGACTTCGGGTTAAAGATCAAGGTCTTGGCTGAGATTTGAAGAGAGGGAAAGGTTTGGAGCTTGAATGTATGAAGATAAAAGAAAATAAAAGGCTAAGGGGGAACACCCCTAGCCGATCGGAACTATTAAGGAGTGGGGTGGGGCCCACTCCTTCATTCTTGGCCACACATTCGGATTACGCAATCTGGATAATGTTGTGGATAATCTGGTTCAGTTCGTTTTTCGGTTAAATGCTTAATTCGGCTTAAAACGAGGCTAAAACGGTCGTATTTCGGCTTAAAAATGAAATTTATATAAAACCGATTTAAAAACTTTAAAAACTTAAACCATGACATTTATTGACTTAAAACATCATATTATTAATAACTGCACATCTTTTTCGGCTTGATTGATCATCTCTTGCTTGGTTTGGTATTAAAGGTTTCGTTTAACGTACCGACGTACCATTAAATCGAAATTCTTTTTCCGTGCTTTAATTCACTTATCCCGAAGCTTTAATACTTCGTAAACCTCACTAAATATTATATATTTCGTCTACAATGCAATCCCCGATCGTTCGGGCTTCAATAACCGTTAATCGGTTAATCGTATTTCCAATACGATTTACTGTATAATCGAGTATAATTCGTACCGTGAATCATACATACTCGTATATACACATTATAATTCATATATTCAGTATTAAATAACACGTAAATAGTATATACCGGCTAGGGTATACCTGAATTTGCCGGAATCGTAACATTCTCCCCCCGTTACAAAAATTTCGTCCTCGAAATTTTACGCGTCAACCACTTTCTTTTGAGGAAATAGGTGGGGGTATTTCTTCCGAAATTCGTCCTTTCGTTCCCATGTATATTCTGGGCCTCGTTGCGAGTTCCATCTAACTTTGACCAACGAGATCTTATTGTGTCTAAGTTGCTTGATTTTCCCGTCCACTATTTCTATGGGTTCCTCTACGAAATTAAGTTTATCTCTTATTTGGACACCCTCTAAGGGTAACACCGATGTCTCATCCGACAGACACCTTTTCAAGTTCGACACGTGAAACACATTGTGAATTGCACTCAGTTCATCAGGCAGTTCTAATCGGTATGCTATAGGACCGATTTTTGCAGTAATGTCGAATGGTCCAATGTATCTAGGGGCTAACTTCCCCGCCTTTCCAAATCTGACTACTCCTTTCCAAGGTGATACTTTCAAATACACTTTATCACCTTTCTCAAATGATAACGGTTTTCTACGGGTATCGGCATAACTCTTCTGCCGATCCCGTTCGGCCTTCAGATTGTTCTTAATTTCAAGGATTTTGCTGGTCGTTTCCTGGACCAGATCTGATCTAATAACCTGTGTGTCGCCCACTTCAGTCCAGCAGAGTGGTGATCGGCACTTCCGTCCATATAATGCTTCGTAAGGTGCTGCCTTTATACTGCTATGGTAACTGTTATTATAGGAAAATTCAACGAGTGGGAGATGTTGATCCCAATTTCCCTTAAAATCCAGTACGCATGCACGAAGCAAATCCTCCAGCGTTTGGATGGTCCTCTAAGACTGACCGTCGGTCTGAGGGTGGTAAGCTGTGCTTAGATCAATACGTGTTCCCATCGCTTCTTGGACAGCTTTCCAAAGATTGGAGGTGAAATGGCTATCCCGATCGGAGATGATCGAGATGGGTATACCATGACGAGACACAATTTCATTTATATAAATCTGCGCAAGTCTCTCAGTGTTATATTTATTCCTAATCGGAATAAAATGTGCCGATTTGGTTAATCGATCCACGATTACCCAAATTGCATCATGTCCTCGGGACGTCTTGGGGAGATGTGTCACAAAATCCATCGTGATCTGCTCCCACTTCCATTCAGGAATTTCCGGTTGTTGTAACATTCCCGAGGGCTTCTGGTGCTCCGCCTTAACCCTCGCACAAGTCGTACACTTACCGACATACGTGGCTATATCCTTTTTCATACCCGGCCACCAATAGTATTCCTTCACATCCTTGTACATCTTATCCGATCCCGGATGTATGGAATATTTCGATTTATGCGCTTCGTCCATGATTAATTCACGAAGGTCATGGGGGGTCGGGATCCAAATCCGATTTTTGAAATAGAGAATTTCGTCCACCCGCTGTTCGAAATTCTTCTCGTTACCGTAAAGTCCCTCTTTTTCCAATTGTTCCTCTTTCAACGCCTCGCGTTGAGCAACTCGAACCAGGTCCGAAAGGTTCGACTGGACTATCATCCCCAGCGCTCGCACTCGCAATGGCTTAACCCGATCCTTCCTACTCAAGGCATCGGCTACGACGTTAGCCTTGCCGGGGTGATAACGGATGTCACAGTCATAGTCGCTTAATAACTCGACCCATCTTCGTTGCCTCATATTCAGTTCTTTCTGATCGAATATGTGTTGCAAACTTTTATGATCGGTGAAGATGGTGCACTTTGTACCGTAGAGATAATGTCTCCAGACTTTAAGTGCGAAGATAACTGCTCCCAGTTCTAAGTCATGAGTAGTGTAATTTTTCTCGTGTACTTTTAACTGTCGAGAAGCATAGGCTATAACCTTATTATTCTGCATCAACACGCATCCTAACCCTCTACGGGATGCGTCACAATATACGACAAAACCATCGTCTCCGTCGGGGAGACTTAAGATCGACGCTTGGCACAATCTTTGTTTTAGCGTTTGAAACGCCGTTTCCTGCTCTTCTCCCCATTCATACTTTCGATCCTTTTGAGTCAGAAGGGTTAAAGGTTGGGCGATGCTGGAAAAGTTCTCTATAAATCGACGATAGTATCCAGCTAAGCCTAAGAATTGGCGGATTTCCTTTGGCGATCTAGGCGCTTGCCAATTCTTAACTGCTTCAACCTTACTTGGATCAACGTGTATTCCTTGATGGTTTATAACGTGACCAAGGAATTGCACTTCTTGTAACCAGAAGTTACACTTGGAGAATTTTGCATATAACTTCTCCTGATTTAGAAGCTCTAAAATTAATCTTAAGTGTTGCTCGTGCTCTTCTTTACTCTTCGAGTATATCAAAATATCGTCAATAAACACGATGACGAATTTGTCGAGGTAGGGTTTACAGACTCGATTCATGAGATCCATGAACACTGCTGGCGCATTTGTTAGCCCAAAAGGCATAACTAAGAACTCGTAATGGCCGTAGCGAGTCCGGAATGCGGTTTTTGAGATTTCCTCCTCCTGAATTCTAACCTGATGGTATCCCGATCTAAGATCTATTTTTGAGAAGTAGCTCGCACCTTGTAGTTGGTCGAACAGGTCATCAATTCGGGGAAGAGGGTACCTATTTTTGATTGTTAACTTGTTCAATTCCCTGTAATCAATGCACATTCTAAGGCTCCCGTCCTTCTTTTTCACGAATAGTACAGGTGCACCCCACGGGGAATAACTAGGACGTATAAATCCTTTATCCAACAATTCTTGCAACTGATTGGATAGTTCTTGCATCTCAGATGGTGAAAGCCGGTAGGGCGCCTTAGCAACAGGGCCAGCTTGAGGTAATAAATCGATTCTGAATTCGACCTGGCGGGTTGGCGGTAATCCAGGAAGTTCTTCTGGGAAAACTTGTGGAAATTCGCGTACCACTGGAATATCGTCCACCCGTTTCTCCTCAGAATCAGTGGCCGTCAAGCTTGCTAGATACGCCACGCATCCCTGGCGTATATATTTTAACACCTTGAGGTGGGATATAAATGGTATCATGGTGCCTGACTTTTCTCCTTGCACTAATACCTATTCGTCATCCGACACCCGGATCTTGACGATTTTCTTTTCACAGTTTATTTCTACTTTGTTACGTGCTAACCAATCCATTCCCACTATCACGTCAAAACTACCCAATTCTACCGGTAACAAGTCTATCGGAAGGGATTGATCGTTCAGAATAAAAGGGCAATTCCGAACTATTCGATTAACTATCATGGTTTTACCGTTAGCGACTTCTTCGGTATAAGGTTCTATGGTTTCACCAATTGGAAGGTTTGCTATCGATAGGAACTTAACGGAGACAAAACTTCTATCGGCGCCCGTATCAAATAATACAGAAGCGTAATGATCAGAGACGAGGAAGGTACCTGTCACTACGCTGGGGTCTTGGCGTGCCTCGCTCGCCCCCATCACGAATGCTCGGCCTCTTGCCGGGTTGGACGATGATGCCTAACCCACGGTTTGCCACCCATTTCCTCCCTGGTTCAGTTTCGGACAGTTTCTCTTGAAGTGATCTGTGCTGCCGCATTCAAAGCAAGCACGGCTGGTGGTCATCACTTGATTTCCTTGTGGGTTTTGTTGTCGGGCCGGTTGGGTCCTAACTGGTTGAGCACGGATAGGTTGAGGTTGTCGGTTTAGATTGTTCAGGTCTGTCCTACATCTCGGTGCGTAGTGCCCTTCCCTGCCACACCGATGGCACACTACCCCCCTGCACTCGCCACCATGCTGGTTACCGCATTTCCCACATCTAGGAAACGTCCTTGTCTGCGGTCCCTGCCTTCCGCCTGAACTAGTCATGGCGTAGTTCTGGGCAGCGGGCCTAGCACGTTTACCTTGCTGCTTCTCCTGGATCCTATGGTCATACGTACCCCGTTTTCCCCCAGCAGACTCTCCTGCCACCTTCAGTGACCCACTCCTCACGAAATCGTAGGTGACGACACCAGCTTGCGTCACCACACCCTCATACGTCTGGTGTCCCCCAGAATTGACTATACTCCTTACAACTGGAGTTAGCCCCCAAATATAACGCTCAACCCTCTTCGACTCTAGGGTGACCAACCATGGTACCAATCGCGACAACTCATTAAACCGGTTTGTATAACCCAAGTGGTCTGCCCCCTGCATCTCCAGGTTCCACAATTCGTTTTCTAATTTCTGCAATTCATTTTTCGGGCAGAAATGTCCCAGTACAAGAGCCTTGAGCTCTGTCCAGGTCATGCGGTTTTTCGCCGCCTGACCGCGAGTCTGCACTATCGTGTTCCACCATGTCAAGGCATGGTCCGTGAATGTGCAGGTAGCATACTTAACAACACAATCCTCGGGGCAGTTGCTGATATTCACAACGGATTCTATTTTCTCGATCCACTTAACCAACCCATTTGGTCCTTCAGACCCGCTAAACTCTAGGGGTTTGCACAACATAAAGTCTTTGATCGAACATCCCCTGGATGCAATAATCGGTTCAGTACGGTTCGTCTCTACAGTAGGTATAGGGCCATTACTGTCTGTAACGACCACCCTAGGAGGTGCGTCATTTCCCGGAATCGGGTTATCATTCTGTGGAGGATTAGCATTTTGTTCCCCGTCATTATTGGTGGCCGTTTGATTGCTCAGAGGGGTTGGATTGGTCGAATTGTTAATACTGGCGGCGATGCGCGATACTATATCCGGTATCGCCGCCTCTAACTGGCGAGCAATCAGACGGCTCAAGTCCACTTCCGACAATTGGGCTGAACGTTTTGGTGCCATTCTACACAACATTAAGAAAAATACATATAATTAATACAAATTCCAATCATAAAACATAACACACATTCCATTCATTAATAAACATCAGTACATATTACATCAACGTCAGTTCATATACTTTCCTGTCATCATTACATAGGTTAAGTTTTCATACATAGGGCCTATGTCGGCATCATCTCGACATAACCCGCAATGGGTCAGTGCTTGAATGATACCCAAAAGTATCTATAATGATATACCCCAAAAGAGACCCCCTAAGGGCCAGTGGTTGTATTATAACTACCCAAGATTCACTCTATGTTAGCATCACCACTAACTGCTTGCACAGAGTATCAAAAAGCGGTCCCTGATTACTCCCATCCTAACATAACTAACTACGGTGGTATACCAACCCCACCAACACAGCCACCAACACCACCATCACCGCCAACATACCCCGGATCCGCGTTTCCATCCGGTCGATCATCAGTTGGGAGTATGAGCACTCCCTCCTTAGCTGCGCAATCGTATACTGGTGGTCCATTATGCAGTCCCCCAGATACATCCGCCTCTGCACTCCCACTGTCAGGGCGGCGGAGTGCTCATTCACCTGCTCGGTGAGCACTCGAAGCCATGCCGCCGCGTCCCTTTCCTGCCTAGGAAGACCCCACACAGGTGGAGTCACAGGCTCGGGCTGGGAGCGGGAGGACTCGCCCCGACGGGTAGCAGGTCTGGGTGGGGGAGAGGTAGGTGGGACATGCGGGACACTGATCCGCGCCGTGAGGCGGGGTCCGTATCCGGGAGGGATAGGGGTGGCCTGTGGTGTGGGTGGGGTGGGGGATCGGACAATCCTGACAGGGGAGGACTGGCTAGAGCTCCTACGACTAGCCTCGCTAGGCTCAGAGCTGGATGATATGCGTAGACTCCCAGAGTTCCCGGAGCTGACTTCCTCCGGGTCCTCCTCCACCGATAAACTATGAGTTCTCGACATTCTTACCTGCACACAAGTTAATCAAACATATAGTTCTTTCCATAGTGTAAACCATAATCAAATTAATATACACTTACTTATACAACTTTACCACATAACAATATTATCATATATTTACACATATGTTGCCAATTTTACCTATTAAAGTCCCTCGTGACTTCCCCTGAATTCCCTCGTGCAGATAAGTCTGTTATTATGTTCCGGACCATAATAACTCACTTGTCCATCCAAGTTCATCCAGATCTCGTCACTATAAATTATTAGTTGATATTCAGATCCTATAATACTTGAGCTACTGGTTATATTTTAGGTATCTTTTTAAAGACATCCTAATTCTTTATAACCAATGGCTCTGATACCAAGTTCTGTAACACCCCGTAACCGCAGCGGAAACGTAAACGGGATGCAACAGACGCATCTGATATCAACAGCATTGCTTATAAAGAAAACACCACTACATTAATTTATATCGCAATACATTGTTCCGAGTTTCGTTATCATCTAAGCGATAACACATAAGTTTTACCGATAATACCTTAACATATTCAACACAAAATAAAGATCACTAAGCTTCCACAAAATAGCACACATCATCAAGCACGTATCACTCATTCCAATTTGGGTGTACCTAGAAACCATGTAAAGAAAACGGGTCAACTACGAATAGTTGGTGAGTTTCACTAATTTAAATAAACCATGACAAATCATTATAGTAATCATATATTAGCGATGAAATTATGCTGAGCCTACAAGTGAAACCTCTGTTAACCCAGGGACACATCCAATAACCTCTGGGGACACTGTTAACCCAGAAACACATTTAATAACCTCTGGGGACACTGTTAACCCAGAAACACATTTAATAACCTCTGGGGCACTGTTAACCCAGAACACTGTTTCGGGCCTTACACTGTTAGCAACTCAGACAATTACCATCTTAATACATTACCGTACGATTCCCGTACAATAAACATTATATAAATACATTCATTTCCATGCGATCAGCATGTACTTAAACATTTTGATAGAAACATGCTTTCTGCCCCGGGAAAATATTTAAAACAGTTCAGTAAAAAGGGGCTCGTGAAACTCACCTTCTCGTGAGTCAGTATGTAGTACAGTGAACAGCTATGAGCCTGAATCTGTAATATGATACCTAAGTCGTTACTATACAATTTCCATAAATTAAATCCGTGTCAACCGGTACATCTGGGGACACTGTTAGCCCAGTACTGTACTCGATCCGGGGACAATGTTAACCCAGAGACACTTCTCAGGACTCAGATTGTGATATTTCTTAGAGTTTAACCGTCAAATTATTATTATTATGTTTTCCCCGTTTTGCGTGCCTAGTACGGTTATCCGTTTTTATGTTTCAAAAATGAGTTTGGTCACACACGACCCGAAAATAGTGTTTGACTGATATTTTAGTTAAAGCCGTGAATTTAGAGCTCAGTTTAGACGCCCCGTTTGGCCGCGGGACCCGTTTCCGTCTTTAGGGTGCCGGAAACTGTTATTTCGGATAAAAATACCCAAATCATCCGAATTATTTTCGGATGATTTATTTTTACTTGATTAACTTAGTTTCATGAAAATGGTTCATTTTTAAGGTTTTTATACACCAGTCAGCTCGCTTAGGCGAACTTTGCCGGTTTACGCGTTTAAGCTTTAAAAGTTTGTTTTTATGTTCTTTTTAGCACAAATAATTATCCGTTTAGTCCCGGATCTTGAAATTTTTCACAAATCACTTTTTGACAGTAAGGAATTTTATAAAAATATTTCCAGAATTAATTTTTATATTTAACATTTATTTATCTATTTTTAAACGTCATTTAAACACCAAATATGTCGAAAATACCAAACGATCTTAGAAAAATCCCAAATTTTTCTGGGATGACCCCTGCCATCCACATAGTTCCCAGTAATTTTTCCAGAACCAAAATCTCATTTTTCATTCCATTTTCACCAAAACCGAGCTAGAAAACCCTAGAACTCGTTTTACCGAAAAGCCTACTTAGACTTCTCCAACAGATCTGAAATTTTGTGTGTGACTTTTATATGTTATAAAAAGGTTATCTGGAATTTTCTAGAATTTTTCATGATGTTTAACTATTTTTCATCATTTTTAGCAAAAACCGAGCATTAAATTCACCAAATATTCATCCTTTATCCAAAAATTACCAAATTTTCACAGATCTCATATTTTCATGTGTATATCATCTCTGTGAAATTTCATGACCCAACTCTAAGTCTATCACAATCTGTCCAAATCATATAAATCATACGAAAAACCGAACTACCTTGTGTTTCTAGCTTTAAACCGCGAGGATCTCGCTTTCTAGCCTTTGCTAGCAACTAGATATAACACCTACAAGCACAATAACAACACACCAAGCAAGTTACACCCACAATCAAGCCATTTCTTTCATGGTTTTGGTTAAGACATCAAAACAAAGATTTTAACCGTAAAAATTCGTTTTTGACTCTTTTAACTCCTTTCTTGGACCAAGATCCCTTCTATAACTTGTATACATCACTTGATCATGCAAGAATCGATTTCATCTCGGGTTTTCACCCATTTCTTACTTGAAACCTCATTTTCTCAAGATTATAGAATTAAAAACCAAGATTCAACCCTTATATCATGTTTTTACCTTGTGACTTCGGGTTAAAGATCAAGGTCTTGGCTGAGATTTGAAGAGAGGGAAAGGTTTGGAGCTTGAATGTATGAAGAAAAAAGAAAATAAAAGGCTAAGGGGGAACACCCCTAGCCGATCGGAACTATTAAGGAGTGGGGTGGGGCCCACTCCTTCATTCTTGGCCACACATTCGGATTACGCAATCTGGATAATGTTGTGGATAATCTGGTTCAGTTCGTTTTTCGGTTAAATGCTTAATTCGGCTTAAAACGAAGCTAAAACGGTCGTATTTCGGCTTAAAAATGAAATTTATATAAAACCGATTTAAAAACTTTAAAAACTTAAACCATGACATTTATTGACTTAAAACATCATATTATTAATAACTGCACATCTTTTTCGGCTTGATTGATCATCTCTTGCTTGGTTTGGTATTAAAGGTTTCGTTTAACGTACCGACGTACCATTAAATCGAAATTCTTTTTCCGTGCTTTAATTCACTTATCCCGAAGCTTTAATACTTCGTAAACCTCACTAAATATTATATATTTCATCTACAATACAATCCCCGATCGTTCGGGCTTCAATAACCGTTAATCGGTTAATCGTATTTCCAATACGATTTACTGTATAATCGAGTATAATTCGTACCGTGAATCATACATACTCGTATATACACATTATAATTCATATATTCAGTATTAAATAACACGTAAATAGTATATACCGGCTAGGGTATACCTGAATTTGCCGGAATCGTTACACAATTGAGCCATTCAAATCGATTAATCTAGCTTTTCATCTTGTGCACATAAGATGAAACCTATTGGGTTTCTTACTTACAACATTCATGAAGCGCTCGAACCATTTCGAAGCGTTCAACCCATGATATTCAAAGTCCTTTTGAATCCCGAGAATCATAGCTCCCAACATAAGGCAAGAAACTTGCACCGAATCCTCATTGTATTTTAGTCAATTGTTATAGGCATTAAGATCGTCAATATTAGGTTCGTTGGGAATATGATCGTCTAATATGTTGGATTTCTTCTCTTTCTTGAGAACGATTCTCAAGCTGCGATACCAATCCATGAAATTGTTTTAGTTGAGACGATCCTTATCGAGTATGGTTCTTAATGATAGGTTATTAACGGGTGGATAATTGAGTTAGGTGGATTGTTGATTGCGGCCATCTACATAATTTAACAAAGATCAATTTTAGTATTTTTGATATCATTAATCAATTTTAATCGTTAATACCCTTTTATGTCTCCAAGACAATTAATGATTAAGATCTAGAACCCAACGTTACATTTAATAATAGTTAGGTGACCTTTATCCTACTATTTAAATTAACAAGATAGTCAACGTTTAACGATTTCAACCCTTTGCAACTTCTAGTTTCATAGGATCTAGTTAAACATCAATATGTTTAGTTGGCATATTTAATCCCATTAACACCATTATACGCCATGCTTCGGTGACCCTATTCACATGGTTTCCAAATAAAGTAGTCCTACTTACACATACGTGTGAATTTACACATACAAGTGGTTAGGTGACCCACAAATATAGCAAACCCACCTCACACTCACAAGTTTCTTCCAATGTTGTTAGGTGACCTTTATCCCACATCGAGTTCCCAAGTGATTCGAGTGTTGTATAAAATGATGGTTTTAGACTTGTTTTTAAAAGGGATTTTCGTTTTCTAAATTCTAGATTGAAAAACAATTTATGTACCTTGAATTTTCATGCATTCAAATGAATGGTACTTTGTTGAAAACTATTTTTCAAAGTTCCTTTTAATAAAATCCATTTTATTGTGAAATCATTAACCATTAATAAAACCAATTTTATTATCTATTGATTTCTAAGGAACCAATTTTATGCAAGTTGTTGATTTTAAGTAGTTAACTATCCATATGCATAACAAGATAAAACAAAACATAAATTAACCAAGAAAGCATAAATAAAACAACCACAACTTCATAACCATAGCCAACTAATCTTGACAACACTTGTTGACCGAAACAAGTGTGCCCAAATGACTTGATTTTTCAAGATTACCACATGCATGTAAAGTATAACCTTGAAAAACCAAGGGGTAACCAAAAAGCCCTAAAACTTTCGGCCATATGGTGAACCACACCGTAAACCCAAAAACTTTAGATCTATTGAAGCATGTATTCGTATAAGCTACTTTTGATGCCATTGTTGGGTTTTAACAAGTTTATCAAAGTCATATAACCATAGATATATGAAAAACTCAACGGATAAATAAAGTTTTAAATTTTGTTATTTAGATGAAAATAAAACCGATTTTATATATAAAAACCCAAAACCCGGATCCATATACGAAATACATACTACCAAAACAACCACAGGGTGTTTTAGCATACTACCTTCAAGATGCTAAGAAAGATGAAGATGATGACGATTTGAGTGGCTAGTCTTCAAAGTAGAAGATCCTAAAGCTTGTATACCCTTCAAGCTTCCAATAGACACCCTTGTAATGCTAGGATTTCACTTGTAAAACTCCTCTTGTTCCTCTATTTTGTTGGCCGAAAATGGAGAAAGGTATTGATAGAGTTTTTTGTTACTTGTGTGTGTGAGAGAGAGTCTAGAGATTCAACCCTTTGCACCACCCCTTGAACCAATAATAACTTGTTCATGTTATTGAAAGAAACAACATAATAAATAGATGAGGGGGACCCAAAAGAGGGGGGGGGGGGGGACTTTCGGCCCTCTCAAAAATTTCAAAATTCTTTTATTTACCTATGTTATGTATTTGTTACATAATATAAATGTAACATAACATGGTACAAGTAACATGCACAATGCAATAAGCCTTACACATTGTTATTTAACCAACTTAAATAACATTATAAAATATCTTATCTCAAAAATATAAAATATCCATATAATTTATTTATTTCACAAGTGCAAATACTTAGACACCCATTTTCTAAATATCGTAAGTGTTAATATTTATTTACTATGATTATATCATCTTCAAATAAATATTATTGGTGTTTGTCTAGCTTGTTATTGGGTATGACTCGACTTGGATCATAACGTACTAGTCACATTGATTTAATATGTGTCTTGGGAAGACCGAGTCCAACACAAACAACATCAAACTTTTATTTTCTATAACCGCCTTATGGCCACATATATAGTCAAAGGGATAGCTCATGCGACCTCAAAAAGATAAACTCAATCTCAAAAACATAAATATAATCAATTCAATCTTGTTTATTAACTTCTTCGCTAATAAATTCAATTCATTTACCCTACTTATCCTCATAATGACAACAACAACAAGAAGCTCAAGTGTACCAAATCTACCCCAGTTAGACTTTGATTTTGGAAAACCGTTCAAGTTAAACCTAGTCAAGCCATCCCAAATCAATTAACCTCAATTACTCAAGTTTTTATAAATTCAAGGTATTTAAATCAAGATGAATCAAATCAATTAAGCTTCTCAAAGACGATTTTTAATGCGTTCATTATTCATACTTGAACCTATTTTATAACAACCGTTATTCGGTTTTGGATTTTAACAATTACAATTTTATGCATATATGATATTGTGGTTTACAATCAGCATGTTTTAGTTTTATGTTATTTAATTTGTATCTGTGAATTCTTTTAAACTATCTCGGATTTTTACAGTCATATGGGGAATGTTGCAACTCGTGCGAGGATGTTGTCAGAGTCCTGAAGAATGTGGGAGACTAATCTTCCTAATTTCACTAAAACATGTTAGATTGTGAATTTGTGATGATACATATTTGTTGATATGAAATTGACGGTTTTAATTTGGGTTTCTAGATAATTATAATAACAATCCGCCTATTAAAGAAATTATTCAAGCTGGTGTTGTTACTCGCTTTGTTGAGATTGGAGTTTCTTTTGATCATGCTGGTCTTTAAAAACTGTCTTTTATTATCGCTATAGGCTTCCGTTCACTAACTTTAATAGTTATTACTAATTTTCATTTGTTTTAACAGACAAGACCTGCGTTTCTGAATATTAAACAACTTTATCATTCAAACGATAAATAAGTTTTGGCTGATGCTTGTTGGGCACTTTCGTTTATTTCAGATGGTGCAAATGATAAAAATCCAAGATGTAACTGAAGCGAATGTGATGCGGTTTTGGAAGCGATCAATGTCTCGAGAGACACATGATTAATCAAAAGACGATAATTGAACCAAATGTTCCAAGAACAATGTTCTTATAATCAAACTTAATCAAAAACTAATTAAACAAGAAACCCTAACAACCATATTTATAAATAAATAAACAGTTGGGATGGCCGACTTAACAGACCGAAGGCTCCTGCATCATACTCCCACTCTTGAAAAAAAATTCGTCCTCGAGTTTTGCTTTTAGAATAAGCCCACACCTGGGTCAAAAGGGATATCAACTCGATTCTTATTCGGTATCATAACGACTTGCCCAAACAACTCAACTTCACAAATCATCTTGCTCGCCTCTGAACATATACCACATGGGTCTATTGGGTTGTTGGATCTCTTCACGTCCTTCTCCCCATCTTTAAAAAGGACTCGTCCTCGAGTCTTGATAACATCAAAAAAAAGTCGGCTTCGTTCTTTGCATTTTGATCAATATGGGAAGAGTGGTATAACAATCTAGTTTCCTCGTTCTCCACAGGTTCACCACTTCTCAAGTTGTAAAATAAATATTCATTCCAAATTTTTGCACCCATACCACAATTTATTTCGGTATTTCCATTCTCCAAAATTAAAAACAGATTAACAGTAGTAGCTTGGCCTCCACCTTTCCCATTATCCAAATTCCAATTATTTATTTCCAATGGTGCAAAAATTTTAACCGACATTGTAGTGATTTGCCATGGGCTTTTGAATCCATGTGGCCTACATGGCATTATATCATTCATATCACATATTTTATCATCAAGATCATGTAAATCATCCGCTGATTTAGTCATAATTTTTGTATTAATTTGAATGGGAGATTTCAAAAAACATCCCACATATTTTGTCTCGACATTCCATTTAAACGCAACTGCCGGCATGACATTCGGGCTTTCTAAACAAACCAGTTTTACGTCAGTTTCAATCTGACCATCGTAAACCACCATTGAGCCACCGATGTTAACCACATCAGAGTCCCACTTATCTCTTTGCAGAGGTGGTTTTTTTATTACTACCGAGCACTAGAAAAATTCAAGTTACCTTTTATCGTGGTTCGACGATCTCTAATTATGACTGAACCACCATTCTTAACCATCGTCTCGCCGCCAACAGCTACATTATCCTCCTTCAAGAAATCAAAAAACATGCTAGGAGGCTTTCTTGTGCATTCCGTCATCTTCATCATCTTCGGGTCCAAATATTCACCATACATCCAAGAATACCAATCCTTGTCCTGGTAATCATCATACACGGGCAGAGAATTATAGATAGTGTCATCACTGGGAGGATGCTCCTCATCCCCGGTTAACTCGTCCCCGACTGATACAGTTTCGGAAGCAATCAATGGCTCGAGAGACTCATGATTAATCAAAAGACGATAATTGAACCAAAGTTTCCAAGAACAATGTTCTTATAATAAAACTTAATAAAAACTAATTAAACAAGAAACCCTAACAACCATATTTATAAATAAATAAACAGTTGGGCCGGGCCGACTTAACGGACCGGAGCCTCCTGTATCAGAATGTGTCACCAAAAATTTTTGAGTTCCTAAGGTGAGTATTTTAATCTTTTATATTGAATTGTAATATCTTGTAGCTTGTTTTGTTTATAATGACATGCAATTTGGATTTTTTGGTTGTTTGATTTCCGACATCTGAATGTGGTCCAATATTTGGGTGCTTTGACTCAAAAGTAGTCCAATTGATAATAATAACCGGGTATTGGCCAAAGGTTATAAACTGTGACCATTACTTTCTAGATTAATTTTCTAAGTTGGCATTATCTTCATTCATTTAAGTTTTATGTATATTTTACTTTGATCTTCGTTTTAAATTTAAAGAGGAAAGAAGCACTGAAGCCAATAAGAACTTTGAAATTCGCCATGGATATAACAAGGTACTTATAAATTTTCATGTTTGCTAATATAAATACTAATGTTCAATACTTAGTATCTAGACATAATTAGAATTGAAGTCACGATTCTTAACTCTTAACTGTTGTTATTTTGGTAGGGAAATGAATTTCCATGAATTAACTAGAGCCGGAATATTCACTGGGATCCTCGTAAGTTCTACAGAATTCAAAGTAGTGAACTCTGTTTAATGTTTATTCATCATAATTACTAACTACTTTCTTTTCTTATGTGAGTTAGTAAACATGACTATTTTGCGGGCTGATTCAGGAAAAGTCAAACAAGAAAAAGCTCATGTCCTATCATGACATTACATGTAAGTGTTAAAAAATCCAAGCCGTTCAGCTCATTTGCTTCTTTAAATAAGGCTAGTGTTGATATGGTTTATATCAATAGGTGTTTTAGGTTAATAATTAAGCCGGTTACTCAAGTTAGTGTTTATTTGTTTATATATTGAAAACTTTGTTTTTCTTATTAGGTATTTCACATGAAAATTGAAGATAGTGAAAGAGGTTAATGAGCGTGGTGAAGTTTTTAGTTTTTATTCAATTTCCTTTTATATTTTGCCTTTAGTTTAGAGTTATTAGATATTTGGTATGTGTTTGGAATGTGATTGAGTTTTTAATTATGGCGAAGATATTATGATTTCTATATTCAAAAAGTTTAGTGGTAGATGAAAAAAAGTCTCATTGGTAGACAAAAAAAAAGTGCCATAAAGGTCTAGAAGTTTGTAGTGGCAACAAAAAAAAAGTGCCACCAAAAGTCAAAAGTTTGTATCGGCAGATGAAAAAGGTGTTACTAAAAGTCTAAAGGTTTGTTGCGGCAGACAAAAAAGTGCCATTAGAAGTTCAAAAATTTTATAATGGCATACAAAAAAAGTGCCACAAAAGGCCTAAAAGTTTATAGTAGCAGACCAAAAAAGTGCCACTAAAAGGCTTTAGTGGTAGCGCTTCTAGTGACACTCTTTTTGTGTGTCACTCATTCAAACAGGGTTCTTTAGTGGCACTTTGATTTTTTGTGACACTTTTTGTGTGTCATTAAATGGCTTTTTATTTGTAGTGGTAGTTTGGAGTAACGATAAAATGTTGAGATGATAAGGGCATTGGTGGTTATGCCGTTGTTACATCCTATATATAAGTGCCCTTATCATATTGACATTTGTAGCGTTGTTTCGACTACTTAAAGTTCTATAAATTTTTAATTTTCATCTAGAAATTGTCCGTTTTTCAAAATTTAATTATTTGTTTGTTTTAGTATTCTCTAATTTCCGGACGAAATTCCCTAAAGTATGGGATATTATAACAACTCGTGTTTCATTTATATATTAAATACCAATACCCGACTCGTTTTCATTTTCGGGTAAATTTTAACAAATAAAATGTCACGTCTATCGAGTTATTATTATTTTATTATTAATTGTTTATTATATTTATCCAATATATATAAATATCTTTCATATTTGTACACTTTTAACCCTAAACTATAATTTAAACCCTTTATGTATCCATCATAAAATTTCAGGAACCAATTTGTAAATTATAAATATAACATCATTATTTTTATTCACACCCTAACTCTTGACCCGTTTACCGTCTAACCAGACCCGTACCCATGACCAAACCCTAATCCGTTAACACATGATCTAGATCCAGCTCCACCCGTAACCTGTTTCTTTACTTGTACCTTAATTCTCGTAGCATAATTTAAATAGATTCTCCTAAATCCTTTGTAAAGGAAAAAGGATCAATACCGACGTATATAAGTTAGAAAACAAGATCAATATGATGCGGATTAACAAAAACATTCAAACCGTCTTTTATCACCATATCAATATACTATTAGCAGTTGATAACAATTCATTTAAACTTATATACACATTCATCATGTCCTCGCAATCAAAACTCTATGGGTAATTGGTTTAATATCTCCTGCAACCATTGCATTTAGCTCGTCTAGGTCGTCGGCTGTTTGTTCATTGTTAGGGCACATATAATCTTTACTTAGGATATGTTATCCTTGAGATGCATCTGGATCAATTATCCTATATAAAGGTTCCAGAATTGAGCCAGGATCAAGGATCCTAAGTATTTGTTGTTACTAATGATTGTTTCCCATGTGTAGATTTATAATTCACAGGTCTAGCGGCTGGAAGACCTAGTCTGCATATTACTTCGCTACTGGACCCATTCAGTACATGGTCAAAGAGTTGGACGCAACTAGTAGAAGAGTGGCGCAAAGATATAAGTAGTTGTTATTTTTCATTTTTTATTATTAAATGAGATAATGATCAGCTAGTTAATCACTTCGCACATATTAGCAGTACTGAGAATTCTCTCTAGCAATAGATACACACTCTTAGCATTCGTTGTATTACTTATCATAATCTCCACCATTGTAATCCGATTTTTTATTAATAAAGTGGTGATAGACAATTTGTCATCACCCGGGGTTTTTGTGCCGGCGATCCGACCAAGATCAAGGGCTTTTCCTCACAACAAATCATTGTGTTCTTACTTTCATTCGCTTCAAAATCATTGTTATCATTCAAGCACTAAACGCCATTTTAAAAATTTGGTTACATTATCCTTGTTCGTTTTTTTACCAAAACAATTTGGCGCCGACCGTGAGGCAATTGGTGCTATAATCCAGATCTATCCCTTTCAATTTTCAACATTATTACCTATACTACTATCAATGGCCTCTCAGCAAACTTCTGCTTCAAACACCATGCCATTTTCGGTTTCTCTCTCATCAAGAGCTTCATTGCTGATGCCTCCTCCACTCGCAGGAGCACCAAGGACCACCGCTGCTGGAAACAAGACGCAAACTCCAGCCTTCCAGAGCTCGAAAACCACTGCTACCACTTCGGTGTTTAATTCTAACAATGACGTTTTTGCTATGTTTTCGCAGGTTAAGGCGTATATGGAGCAGTAAAACAGGACGAACCAGAAGCATGAGATAAAGGATCTCAAGAAGACTAAGAGGCCAGTGGAGGATCAGACTCCCCTGATGCCTAGGATACTGGATTCACTACTCCAGGATTTGTGGCTCAATCTTCTCAAGGATCGTCTATCCTTCAACCAGGATTTATGGGTCAGCAAGCTCCAGGATCCTCGTTCTTTCAGCAAGGATCATCTATCATTCAATCAGGATCCATGGGTCAAAAAACTCAAGGATCCTCTTTCCTTCAGCAAGGGTCATCTATCCTTCAGCCGGGATCCTCTGGGTTGTATCATCAAGGATCCTTAAACTTCCATAGGTAACACATATAATCACATATCCTCGGGACTTCAACATCAAAGGTCATCAGAGGTCCATGAAGGAGACATCATCCCATGCAGACCATTGCCTCTGGTAGACCAACTACCATAGCAGATGCTTCTTATCTTGGCTACTCTTCTGAGTTGCCGACGTTCAATCAACCAAGAGGTAACAAATATAATCACATATCCTTAGACACTAATCTTGGTTCCATGCAGGATACAGGTATCAATCAGGCTATGGCTAAGGAACTTCAGAAACTTTAGGATATGTTATCCAGTGTGCTAGGAGTGGTCCAACCAATCCCTGAAATACCAGAAGGGAGCCACAAGGTGCCCAAATTTGCTCCACAAATATGTGATGCCGAGATCCCAAAACATTTTCAAACCCCCCAATATGAAGGTGTACGATGGAACAACCGATCCAGAAGAGCATGTGACTCAGTATAGGGAGAGAATGGAGATCAACCCCATTCCAGAAAGACTCAAGGAAGCTTGTTTATACAAGGGCTTCTGATCCATATTAACAGGATCTACACTTAAATGGTTGTTAAGTCTTCGTCCCTACTAAGTTACTTCTTTTTCGCACTTAGTTAATTTGTTCAATAACAAATTTTTTTGTGGTAGAAAATTTAAAAAGTTAACTAGTGATTTATATGGATTTATCCAACTTCGTGATGAATCCCTATGGGATTTTGTTACAAAGTTTGGCAGGGAAGCCCTAGAGATCCCTAATATTGATATGGCTACGGCTGTTGAGGCAGTCAAGATGGGGTGACATCAGGGATCCCCATTTTATGACGATCTTGTGATGACCCCTTGCAGGACGTTAGATGAAGTCAGAAACAGGGCACTCAGGTTTATAAGGCTAGAGGATGATAAGAAGATCCAAGAACGGTTAGGAACTCCAACAAAACAAGAGTCACTTGACAAGAAACAAGGATCCTCATTCAGGAACAACAAGTCCAAGCCTTATTCAAACTTCAACAACCAAAATGTCCGAGCAGTCGAGGAAGGAGACGATGAGGATTATCTAAGTATTTCCGAATATTGCTTCTCTGTTGATACCCATGGCATAATTTGTTCCATGATGGATCTTGGAGAAAAAGCAAGATTGCCTCGTAAAAATGAGAAAACAACATCCTTCAAGGATAAGTACAAGTGGTGTGCATTCCATGAAGATTTTGGCGATTTTACCGATGATTGTCTTGGCCTAAGGAGGGAAATTGGGTATCTCCTGAGCAAGGGCCATTTCAAAAAGCTCTTAGGAAGAAAGAAGTCAAGGATCCAGGATCGTGAAGAAGTGCCACAAAAAGCAGCTCTGCCCCCACCTGATTCACAAGTCATCAATTTCATCTCCGGTGGCTCAGATATATATGGAACTTCCTTCTCCTCGGCCAAGTGACATGCTAAAGAAACATAGTTGGAGAACGGAGAAAGACATGTCATATCCACTACTCTAACTAATGACTAGAGAATCTTCTTCGATGAAGAAGATAAGACGAGCATCCAAGATACTCATCACGATGGTTTGATTATAACTCTATTTATTGCTAATCATTATGTGCGCAGGATCCTAGTTTATGGAGGAAGTTTGGTCAACATCATTCAATATGATGTGCTCAAGAAGATGAATATCCCAGATTCAGAAATCGTTCCCGATCATCCGTGCTCGTTGGTTTTAGTGGCGAAACTAAGAAAACAATGAGGGACATCAAGCTTCCTATATACATTGAGGGAGTAATTCTTATAAAAAATTTTGTTTTATTGATAATTTGTCTTGTTGCAATATAATTCTTGGCAGGCCATGGCTACATGGAATGAAAGATGTAGCGTCTACTTAGCACAAGTTTATCAAACTACCAACTCCTTGGTGGGTAGTGAGAATAGACGGCGACCAAGTGGAAGCTAAGAACTATTACTCCTCATCCATGAAGTCGGTGGCTAAGCAAACGGTAGCATAACAACTACAGCAACATCCTAGGAACGTGCTGGAAGCTCGAGAACAAGACCTAAAAGAAGTTTCCTTGGACCCTGAGGATCCAGACATAAAGGGTTTCCTAGGATCCAGTATCCCTACTAATATTGAAGAGGATATAATATCCTTCCTCAAGCAGCGAAAATCCACATTTGCCTTCAAGCACCCCGACATGACAGGTATTTCAAAAGAGGTAATTACTCATAAACTAGGCCTTGATACTTACTCAAGCAGAGAAAATCCACATTTGCCTTCGCTCCTGAGAGGAATTCGATCATACAAGAAGAAGTTGAAAAACCTCTTAAAGCCAATATGATCAGAGAGGTTAAGTATCCTCGATAGTTGGATAATGTTGTGGTTGTTTCAAAAAAGAATGGAAAGTGGAGGGTATGTATCGATTTCACCAATTTAAACTAGGCATGTCCCAAGGATCCTTTCCCATTACCACATATAGACTCCATGGTAGATGCAACAACAGGACATGAGATGCTTACTTTTATGGATGCTTCTTCTAGATTTCAACAAATACAGATGGAACCATCTGATCAGGAAGACACAATATTCAGGAATCCTACTGGAATATATTGCTATATTTCCATGCCTTTTGGACTAAGAAATGCAGCTGCAACCTATCAATGCTTAGTCAACATGATGTTTAAAGATCAAATAGGCATGACCATGGAATTATATATAGACGACATGGTAGTCAAATCCAAGAAGGCTGAAAATCATCCTAAAGACTTGGAAGAAGCCTTCAACATCCTCGACCAGTATAACATGAAACTCAACCCATCTAAATGCCATTTTGGTGTTAAAGCGGGAAAGTTACTTGGTTATATGGTCACTAAGAGGGGTATAGAGGCTAGCCCGGAATAAATAAAGGCCATCATCAACCTGAAGTCACCCGTGAATGCAAAAGATGTGCAAAGGTTGACTGGAAGTATTGCAGCCTTTAATAGGTTCATCTCCCGATCTTCGGAGAAGTGTAAGGATTTTTATGATATCCTTAAAAAGATAAAAAAGTTTGAGTGAACAAAGAAACATGAGGCTGCACTCAAAGCCTTGAAGGATTACTTATCCTCAGCACCAGTATTAATGAAGCCAATAGACGGAGAACCCTGTTAGGGCACGAAAATTTGACATTGTGGATACGTTATCGTGACATATGTATGGATCAGTTATCCTAAGCATTAGCATGTATTCCAGATTGTATCAGGATCAAGGATCCTAAGTACTTATTACTACTTAACGGTTGTTCTCATGTGTAGTCTTATATTTAGCAGGTATAACGGTTAGAAGACTCATTCTATCCACTAACTTGCAGTCAAGAAGATATGACACGTGGTCAAACGGCTGTAACACGTTTAGTGGGGATAATGGCGGATTTATAGGACTTATTTTTGTGTCACAAATAATTTAGTACTGAGGATATGTTATTCTTAAAGACGTGTCTGGATGAATTATCCTTCTGAAGAGTTCCAGAGCTATATCTGGATCATGGATCCTCGGTATTTGGTGTTGTTAAAGGTTATTTCTTATATTAAGGTTGATATTCATCAAGTGCAACGACTGCAAGACTTATTCCACCGGATATCTCGCTATTGGACTTGTCAAACACGTGGTAAAAGTCGTGGATGAAGATACTGGAGGAGTGCCATAAATATAGGAGCTAGTTGTTATTTATCTTTTCTTATTTATATTGAGTTAAGATCAATGCTAGGTTACACTCACACCTGCTACACAATAACACTCGCATACTCTAGCTGATAGTTCTCTGCAAACACACACACTTAGTATCGTTGTATTCATTTATCAATAACTCCACCCCTTGTAACATTTTTTGTGATTAATATATTGGTGATCGACGAGTTGTCATCACCTGGGGTTTTTTTCCTTTGATCTGGACAAGATCAAGGGGTTTTTCCTCGCAACAAATCACGGTGTTCATCCCTATTTTGTTTATATTTTCATTGTTATCAATTTAGCACTAGACCTCACATTTATGGATTTACATACATTATCCTTAGCTGATTTTTATCCAAAATAAACCCATATCCTTGTACCTAGCCGTCTCGGGAAATGCAGTAAGTGTTGTCCTTGTAAAGGATCATGAAGGGGAACAACATCCTGTTTATTATGTAAGTAAAAGTCTTTTATAAGCTGAAGCCAGGTACTCTCATTTAGAAAAATTAACTCTTACAATTATTATGGCTTCTACTAAGTTAAGGCATTACTTTGAAGCTCATACTATAATTTTGAAAACTAACTATCCTATCAAGAATGTTCTTAGAAAACCAGAGATGTCAGGTAGGATGGCTAAGTGGGCTGTGAATTTAAGTGCATACGATATCCGATACGAGCCAAGGACTGTTATAAAGTCTCAAGTACTAGCTAATTTTGTGGGTGATTTTCAGTACTAATTTACAAAAGGAAGCCGACTTGGAGGTCCAACAATAAGAGGAAACCAATGATCTTTGGATCTTATTCACGGATGGGGCATCCAACCTTAGTGGAACAGGTCTAGGTGTTCTATTGAAATCGCCACAAGGGGACATAATACCCCAGTCTATAGCCTGTGAGTTCCAAGCCAAAAATAATTAGGCAGAATACGAAGTTTTAATCGCAGGCTTGAAACTAGCTAAACACATGAGGATCAGGTATCTTCATATCTAACCACTTTAATGGCTCATATGCTGTTAAAGTAGAAAAACTAATTAAATATTTATACATTGTGAAAGAACTGTCAAAGTTCTTCGATTCTTTTAGTATTATACACGTACCAAGGGAAGAGAATGCTGGGGAAGATGCCTTAGCAAATCTAGCTTCATATTTGAAGATTCTGGAAGCCATGAAAATTCCAATCATCCATATATTCTCACCAGCAATAGGAGAACAAGAAGTTGGGGATATAACAACTAACAAAGAGATTGTGCTTCGGGATCCATTATCCTCAAATAATCAAGGATCTTGGATCCTCCCAATCAAGAAATTCATTCAAGATGGAGAGAACCCCGCTACAGAAAATCCTAAAACCTTCAAACTTAAGGTATCACAATACATATTATTACATTATATTCTATATAGGAAATCTCTCGCAGGTCCATACTTGAGGTGTATCGAGGAACCTGAAATCCAAGACGTGCTCAAAGACTTTCACAAGGTGATTGTGGTAATCACACTGGAGGCAGAGCCCTATTCTCTAGGATTCTAAGAACATGATACTTCTGGCCAACCATGTAGAGAGACTCCATGGAGTACTCAAAGAAGTGTGATGTCTGTCAAAGACACGACAACATTCTGCACCAACCAGCGGAACCTATGTATCCTATACCCTCATCATGGCCTTTCATGAAGTGGGGCATGGATATTGTGGGTAAGCTACCAAAAGCGCCAGGAGGGAAAGTATTCATGCTTTCTATGACTGATTACTTCTCGAAATGGATGGAAGCAGAAGCTTTCGTACAAGTCCGCGAGAAACAGGTGATATCCTTCATTAAAAGAAATATTATTACTAGATTTGGTATTCCTTCAGAAATTATTTGTGACAATGGTTCCCAGTTTAACGGGAAAAGAACCACTAACTTTTGTGACAGTTGGGGCATCAAGATGACCACTTCTACACCAGTTCATCCTCAAGCCAATGGTCAAGCAGAATCAAGTAACAAGATTATCATCAACAACTTGAAGAAGAAACTAGGATCCAAGAAAGGCAAGTGGGCTGAGGAGCTTTCTTATGTCCTTTGGGCTGAGAGAACAACATCAAAAAATGCAACATGTCAAACACCCTTCTCATTGGTGTTTGGATCAGAAGCTGTAATCCTTACAGGAATGGTGGTTCCTACTGCTAGAACAAGCATCCGTGATCCTCAGGCAAACAACAAAATTCTTCTCCAAGACCTAAATACTGTTAATGATCTCAGAGACCTAGCTAAGATCAGAATGATAGCATATCAACAAAGGGTAGCTGGGGCATAGAACAAGAATATCAGGATTCGAAGATTTCAAGAAGGAGATTTAGTCTTAAGGAAAGCTTCCAAAATACAACTAACCCTGCAGATGGAAAGCTAGCACCTAAGTGGGAAGGCCCCTACTTGATCGAATCAGAAGCAAGAAAGGGGCATATCATTTACTTACCATGGAAGGTTAAAGATTACCAAGGGCATGGAATGCCCTCCATCTTAATAAGTATTTTGTCTAGTCGGGATCACAAATCTTTAAAGGATCAATGATCCTCAAGTTGGTAAAATTTTATTCTATCATTTATTTATTTTTGAATTACATTACTAACTTAAGTAACAACGCAGATTTTAATAAGAGGTTCAATGACTAAGAGGTTGGCCACCTCTCCCTCACACTTAAGGTACATTTCTATTTCCTTGGCCTAGCCCACGATTAAGGTATGACCCCCAATGGTCACATCTTCTAAGGTTTAAAGGTTTTCACATTTCTTACGAATTAGAGATTCTACATTCTCGCCTGTAGCGCACATGATCCAATGTATAGTTCGGGGAAGCAAGACCAGTACACACTTATTGGCTGACAATTCCGTTGCTTTCGGCTATATGGAGGATCCTACGATTTATGGTAGACGTACCATACCTAAGGTTTTGGCGTTTTTACGTCATTCACGTTTGGAGTAAATCCCAGTTTGGGCAAGTCCCCAGTTAACATCCGTATCTTTGGGCCAGTCCCCAGTTTTTGGGCTTGTCCCCAGTTCACGGGCTTGTCCCCAGTTACACGGGCTTGTCCCCAGTTGCACGGGCTTGTCCCCAATTTGTTTATGGGCTTGTTCCCAGCTTATTGGATTTAATCCCAGTTAATATGATAAGTAATATGCATCAGGTATCCTAAGTCTAACTACAAGGATCAGGGAAATATCAAAACTTGTGGTAATTTAGGTCTAATCAGACCTTATGGTATGATTTCTACTTATCTTTTATTTATTCGATTTTAATCTTTATATCTTTATGGATGTAAGGATCCATGATTCCTAACTAGTTTTTACATGGATAATTTACCCTTGAAACTTTTCTCGAAACTTCTAATAAATCTAAGACTACAAAAGATATACTTTCGGAATAATAAATAATACACAAATAGAAAAATTTTTAAGTTATTATTAATAATAAGTCACCTGAACTTACCAAAATCCTTAACCCGGACTTCACCATTCAAAATATGGCCCATCCACCTGAGTTAAGTAGGTGTTACTAATTTTTCATCAAAGTGCAGGAAAATAAAGGCAGTGAGCATCAAAGGCTTCATCCCCACAAACAGAGGATCCCTCCACCTTTGCTACCCCTGGCAATTGTCTAAGGATCATAGATCCTGTATCCTAATTACTATTGTTTATTACAGGCCATGATCAAATATCCATAAAACACCAACAAGAAAAACGTAGAAACATGAGCTCAGGCCTTTTCTTTGCATCCTTCATCGCCCATTCCAACACCTTCTTCTTCCACCACTTCTGCTCATTCCTTGCTTGTTCCAGCTCCACTCCCTTCAGCCACCTCAGATTCTTCTTCGTCATATCCACCACCACGCGTCACCAGAGCTTGCCTCCACTTCTCCACATCCCAGGATGTCCTGTCAAAGGCATGATCACCAGCTTTGATAGCCATCTTGATCCTAGCCTGCAACACTGACTTGGCCGCCCACATCTTGGCCTCTTCAGTAGCCTGCTTCACTTCCTCTAGATGCTGGGATTCTGTAGAAGATAGCAATTCCTCTAGATGTTTCTTCTCCTTACCAAGCTTGGATAAAGCTTTGTCATTCGCAGCAGCTGCGGGTCGCATCCCAGTGAGGCTCTCCTCCAGTTCACTCACGATGTTCTCGTGATAGATTTTGGAAGATTTCACGACCTGTACAAGACAATTCGACAAGGTTGGAAGGATACTTGATTCATAAACAAGGATTATCAGGATCAAGTATACTTACTATAGTGAACATGTCGAAAGGACTTTCTGATTCTGAAGATCCCTTCCTATTGGATGCTCCTGATTTGGCCCGAGTAGTAGCGGTTCGTGGCTCAGAGATGACGGTCGCCTTTAGAGCTTCCTTCTTGAAAACTTGAGGCGTTATGAGGCTATCGATATCCTGCAAGGAGAAATTGCTGACTGACTTGCTAGACTTCTGAGCGCCTACAAAGCACAAAGAACAGATAAGTTTTCTGTTAATTTACTTTATTATACAATCTTAAATCTTACTTGACATATTGCTGGTGGATTCTGAATAGTCTTCACAAAAAGTTTCTATAAATTTGGCCTGGAAGGTGAGAACTTCAGGATCGAGGGCAAGAAATTTCTTTGCTTTTTCTCTTGTTCCAGGTAGGTTAGCCAACGAAGCGAAGTTTTCCACTACAAAAAGAAAAAACAGAGAAAAATGATTAAAATAATGATCAAATATCCTAAACCATTTTCTGAATGATCCAGGATCCTACCCTTTTTAACCCATTTCAACGGTAAATCAACCCCACCAGGA
The DNA here is from genome assembly GCF_021521415.1 of Bidens hawaiensis. Classification (NCBI taxonomy): domain Eukaryota; kingdom Viridiplantae; phylum Streptophyta; class Magnoliopsida; order Asterales; family Asteraceae; genus Bidens; species Bidens hawaiensis. The sequence goes on from NW_027491017.1 coordinate 4,188,237, forward strand.
ATGGAGCCTCAATTAACAAAAAAGAAGTGGTTTTTCTAGAAGGAACCATTTTGAGTAACTTTGGAAATCAGAGTTGGTTGTTAGGGTTTGGATTTAAAACAAATCGGTTTTACCCATAAGTGGTTAAGGTGTAAAGGTGTGATAGGTCCGAGACACTGAACTCTATGTTCTCTTCCTCTATTATCCTCTCGACAGTTCGCAAAACCCTCCAAATCATCGGCAAGGCCTGAATATAACACATTCCGGTCGCGTAGAAGAAGCTTTGGGTAAAGAAAGGAATGGATACGAGTAACCAATGAAAAACGGGCAAGCCGGAAAGCAGAACCAAGTTTACGAGCAGGCGTCGCATCGGACTGAGGAGTCAAAAGGCTGAAAAATATCCCCGGTGGGAACAATGGAATTAGACCGTTGATTTCGGGTCCGTATATTTACATATTTCAGAAGATGGGTTTGTAAGAAGATTTTGGGATTGCATCTCTGGTAACTCCAATTGATCGGAAGAAGAAGTGGAATCGGTAGACATATTTCGAGAGAAAATATTATTCAAAGAAGAGAAAGGAGAAAGAAAGCATACCTGATTTCTTGTAGTGAGTGAACATAAAGGGTTGAAATATGAAATATATAGGAAAAATAGCGGTTCCCGAGGCGTATTATAACCGCGTGATTATAACCCCTAACCCGTCTAATAATCTTTACGTATTTGCAGGGGATTTTGAATTTCAAAATGCCAGTTGTCACGCACTTGCAACCACCATTTTGGGGGCAATTGTTAGGGCACGGATAATCTGTACTGAGGATATGGTATCTTTGAGATGCATCTGTATCAATTATCCTTGAGAAAGGTTCCATAATTGAGCCAGGATCAAGGATCCTCAGTATTTGTTGTTACTAATGATTGTTTCCCATGTGTAGATTTATAATTCACAGATCTAACAGCTGGAAGACCAAGTCTACCTATTACTTCGTTACTTGACCCATTCAGCATGTGGTCAAAGAGTTGGACGCAGCTAGTGGAAGAGTGGCGCAAAGATAGGAGTAGATAATATTTTTCTTTTTTAATTATTAAATGAGATAATGATCAGCTAGTTAATCACTTCACACATATTAGTAGTACTGAGAATTCTCTCTAGCAATAGATACACACACACTTAGCATTCGTTGTATTACTGATCATTATCTCCACCATTGTAATCCGATTTTTGATTAATAAAGTGGTGATATACGATTTGTCATCACCCGGGGTTTTTGCGTCGGCGATCTATCCAAGATCAAGGGATATTCCTCGCAACAAATCATTGTGTTCTTACTTTCACTCGCTTCATAATCGTTGTTATCATTCAAGAACTGAACCTCACTTTACAAATTTGGTTACATTATCCTTGATTGATTTTTGACCAAAACATTCATGATTCTCCCTTAATTCGGTATCACACATAGTAATTTTTATATGCATCATGTTCTCCTTTAAGCCATAAAACATTACCCCATAATTAATTAAGCATAACAAAAACGGATTAATCAATTTTAGATTGTTAGGTTTCTGGGGGATTTGGGGATTTTAACTTATTCAATATTAAACTATCATTCTCATTCTATAACCAATTGGACACACCAGCCCAGTGGCTTGTGTGTGTGTGTGTGTGTGTTCAGACCATAGAACCAGCTAGGGGTGTTCAAATCCAGATATTCGGAGTTTCGGATATCCGAAATTCGGATAGTGAAAATCACTATTCGAATCTGTATCCGAAATTTCAGATATTCGAAGTTCGGATATCCGTTTGGATAATCCAACGGATATCCGAAATCTTTAGAAAAAAAAAAGAAAGAAACAATCTTAATTTATAGATATATTATTCAATAATAATTTTAATACACTTCTGATAATGAAATACAAAGTGAGTTACGATGTATGAATTTATAAAATCCTAAATGTTGGAGCTACAGGTGGCCACAGCACAGCCACAAACAGACAATGGTCACGAACCTTCGGCCACCACAAATCGCTGGCACTTCAATCACCGCTTCTCTTTCATCACCCTTTCTGTCTCCATTTTTAATCAACCTCAGCCATAGATCATCATCCCCATCTCCGTTTTTAGCGAATAGTCCAGATCTGTGGTTTTGGATTGGTGGCAATCGGAGGTGGTGTGTTGGTGGCTGGAAGGGGGGTGGCGTGGTGACTGTGGTGGTGATCGGAATGAAGGAAGTGTTGAAATGAGAGGAATACAAAGAAAAGAAGAGGGGCTAGGGTTTTTAAGGAAATATGGGTGTTTGGGTAGTATTGAATAATTCAAAAATAATATTATTTAATATTTCAGATAGTTCGGATATCATGACTATCCGAAAATATTCAAAATCACTATCCGAATACGAATTCGAAATTTCGGATATGCGAGTTTCGGATATCCGAAATTTCGGATATACGAATTTTCGGATAATTCGGATTCGGATTTTCGGATATTTCGGATATGAATTCCGATTCGGATTTTTTTGAACACCCCTAGAACCAGCCAGGGGCGCGGGTTCGAGCCCCCTGGACCCGGTGGTTGTTATTTTTTTTTTTAGGTTTTAAATGGTTTAAATGATTATTATAATTAATATCTAATATAGAATAAACATTATTTTGTTAAACCGACACTTTTAATTCACGTTCTCTTATCTGAAACATCCTTAATAACTTGTTATGTATATTTTTATGTGTATGTGCATATATATACATATATGTATATATATATATAGTTTTTGAATACAATAATATAACAAATATAATTTTAAATAAATATATTAAAATACATGTTTACCATTAAATTTCGTTAAAGATTTAAGATAAATATTTATTAAATATTATGATGTGTATTACTACCTATTATAATTATTTATTTAAATATTTATATATTTGTATATTATTTATTCGAATAGTTATAAGTATATTTTATATTAAAATCAGTTAGATAAATTATTAATTTATAAATTTGATTATATTTATCATATCAAGTGTAAGAAAAGGTGATTTTATAAATAATAAAAAGTAATGTTTCTTATAAATGATACTCTATAATATTAATCTTTGAAATAATAATTATTATGGGAATCAATCGTTCAATCAATAATATTCTAAACATAACTCAAATCTCATCGAAATCTTAAATCCATTATATGTGTTATCCCATCTATTATTAACCCATAATATTATATTATTTAATTAGAAATCCTTGGCGGTAAATCCCGAAGGGGTTCATCATTCTCACATCATCATCATTGTAATTTCGTTCCTTTAATCAGGTAAGTATCTCACTGCTTTATTTTACCGCATTCGGAGAGGTCCATTAATATAGTATGATCATACGACCGTCGTAGTGGTCGGAGTTCAATCGCATGACAATGGTATAACTCAATTTTGGTAACCAATACCCGATTCGCATGCCAACGGTTTAGCCCTTTCTATATTGTTTTTTTGAATTATGTACATGCTATGGCTTAATTGTATTTAAAGTAACTGGTGTTTTACTCACTCAACCTTGTGTTGAAAAAATTATATTTATTTTATACGCATATGCAGGTTATCATTTGAACTAGTTGCAAGACTAATTCACAAACTGTCTGAATGTGAAGTGAAGGATTTAGCACGTCTGAGGTTGATTTATAGGAGTGACGATATGGTTGCTGGCTGGGTTGGTAAGATTGTGTGGAAGGAGGTAGTGAAGAAGAAAAGGTTTGAGTTGTTAAAGCCTCAGAAGGGTAAGCTAGTTGAGGATACTGAGAGAGGATTGCGAGCAGATGGTAAGCCTTAAATGGTGATGAAGTACAAACCTGTTCGGTGTCTGAAAGAGGTTCCGATGAAGACAATGCCTAAGATGTGATGAAAGACCTGAAATGGTGGTATGTTGATTGCCAGACTGCTGAAGCTGTGATGGAAGATCAAGAAGAACAGGAGAGCTTAAGGGTGTATGATCCTATGCACCTGGTTAACTTGTCTCAAGCTGATTTGCAGGTACTCAATGAAAAGAAGATCTTCTATATTCCTACTTGGAAAGATGAGGCGAAGAAATATCAAAGGGTGGTCTCAGTTTGTGTGAGACATGGGGTGCACGCCTGAAGATTGTTTGTACGGATTTTTGGATTACAAGACGAAACGAAGTTGTAAGAGAAATGAAGCTACTACCAAGGGGGAGTCTGTTGGTGCATTATGCCAGTAGTTCATTACTCTTGAGTATATCGTGTCTGTAATCGTTACTTTTCTTATTACGTTTTGGTGAACTTGTTAGTTAAAGTGTGTAATAGCCAAGTTAGTATTTTAGCGAAGTTAGGGACAACTTCACCTAGTCTGTTAGGCAAAGTTGCGTGGTTATATAAACCTAACTTCGGCTTTCTTTAGGTATGCTGATTATTTTTTCTTGGACGGCTAGGGTGTATCGGTTGTTTGTTTTAACACCTAATAACAAGTAAACCTTTATTTTTACGTGATACGTGTTCTTTATGTTCTCTCGTATAAACACTCGTATCGTATACGTAGGGGATTCCGCACCCTCGTGTTACGAGATACTCCTGTGTAGTTCTTGCTGGAACCTGTAATGTTTCATCAGTAGAGAGGGAGAGTGCCATTCGTTAAATATTTTGTAGCACTCTATGTCCAGATGTCATTCCAAATGAATACATTGCAAGTACATCGTACTCGCATAGTAACCCAACATCTGGAAGGAGGAACCCTCTCTATGAACTCCTTGAAGATCCTACAAATTTACTGGCTACCAGCTCTATTCTTGATCATTGTGTTCCGACAAAAATTCAACGAGAATGTCATAGGTCCCCTTGAATCAGGCGTCTCAACCAGAAGTCAAACAAGACATATCAACAGTTATCTATATTCCTGTTTCATTTCTCAGATTGAACCTAAGTCCGTTGAAATGGCTTTGCAAGAAATATATGAAGAATTAAATCAGTTTGAGAAACTCAATGTTTAGAGATTGGTTGAGTTGCCCGTCGGGAAGAAGGCTTCAGATACACGATGGGTTTTTTGTAACAAGCAAGATTACACTGGGTTATTGTTCGAAACAAAGCACAACTTATAGCTTATGATTTTCGTCAGGTTGAAGGTTCATACTACACTGAAGAGTGTGATCCGGTGGCTCGTCTTGAGGCCATTCGGATTTTCTTGGCATATGCTTCCTACATGGGGTTCACAGTTTATTAAATGGATGTCAAGACGGTGCTTCGGTATGAGAAGTAAACGAGGATATATATGTAGACCAACCACCTGGTTTTACCCATACAAAGCATCCTACTCATGTCTACAAGTTAGACAAAGCTCCCTATGGTCTTCATCAAGCTCCTTAGGCATGGTATGCCACTTCGACGGCCCATCTACTGGAACATGGGTACAAGCGATGGACTATGGATCAAACTTTGTTCCTTAAATATGTTGGGAAAGATCTGATCTTGGTTGAGATTTATGTGGACGATATCATTTTTGGTTCCTTTAGTACTGCTATATGTTCTGAATTTGAAGAAGAAATTCGAGAAGAGTTCGTTGGGGGAGATGACGATAGTTTTGGGGTTACAGGTTCGTCAGAGTTTGACATGAATTTTTCTACATCAAGGGAAATATGTCGAGACATGTTGGTGAAGTGCGAGTTCCAAGATTCTAAGAGTGTGGCGACTCCTAAGGCGGAAAGACCACTTCTTTCATCCGATCCTGAAGGGAATTCCGTAGATCATACATACTACGGATCAATGATCGGATCCCTTATGTATCTCAACATCAGTCGCCCCGACATCATGTTTGCAGTCTGTCAATGCGCATGCTTCCAGGCCAATCCTAAACTTTCTCATTTAATTGTTGTTAAACGTATTTTTAGATATCTAAAAGGGCAACCGAAGCTAGGTCTTTGGTATCCCAAGAACTTAGATTTTGATTTATACGCTTTTGCTGACAACAATTATAGAGGCGATGATATTGACTGGAAATCTACGTCTCCTAGATGTCAACTCTTGGGTGATTGACTCATTTCATGGCAATGCAAGAAACAACAAACGGTGTCCACATCCACTGTTGAGGCTGAGTACGTTGCTACTTCTGCATGCTATTCACAGTTTATCTGGATGCAACACCAATTGTTGGATTACGGGCTAGAATTTCTTGACACTCCAATATTTTATGATAATGATGTTGTTATTTCTATTGTTAAAAATCATGTTCATCATTCTAAAACCAAGCACATTGACATAAAAATTCATTCATTCGTGACTGTTACGACCGGAAATTGATTCATCTTGACACACTGATAATAATGTGGCGGACATATTTACAAAACCAGTCGGAACAGCCAGATTTAATATGCTTGTAGGATTTCTTAAAATGCTACGTTTCAACGATTGAGTCTTTTTGAGGTTAAATTTGTACATAAAAGTTTCTCTTTTTCGTTAAAATTTTTGCACAAAGTTAGGGGGAGAAAATTCAAAAAACACAAATAGAGGTGAGTGTGTTTTATATTAAAAAAAATACAAAAAGAGTGTGAGTGGGTTTTATAAGATTAAAAAATTTAAAAAATATTGTTTTTGGCTTTTGGTTCTTTTTCTACATGGGAAGTGATATGATTATTCAGTTCATGCTATATAGAAGCTTCAAATGTTTTTAAATGAAAATTTGATCCAACCTTTGAAAAATGATAGACAAACTGAATTTGTGTGCCTAACATGTGAAGTTACTAGGCTTAAAAGTCTTTTAAACAATCATTGATTTGTATGGTAGCTTTCCATGACTCGTAAAAGTTTGAAGTGATATAAACTAAATCTGTTAAACTTACTGTGGAGAGTCATTTTGAAGATTTATCCATGTTTCTAGGCGCATCTCTCCGAACGATAGGCAGAAAAAAATTTACCCAGTTATACACGAGCCCGTTAGTGTCTTGATCACCAAAAATATTTTGTCTCCTACTTATTGCTATTAAAAAAATTATTATAATATTGTATAATATTGAAGTCATAAAATTTGTTTTAAAGCATAAAGGGTAAACTAGAACTAAAAGGGTTGAGCATTCAATAAGTCCTAAACACCCTGAATGTAAGGCTTGTAAGTCCGGACGACATGTAAGTCCAACGTTAAACCTTAAAGATTAAAATTTTTGTTTGTATAGTAAAAATATTTTGATCAAGCACTAGGGGGTTGGAGTCAAATTGGGGTGATATGGGGAAAAGCCAAATACGCTTTGAGAAGAGATAAGAGGCATCATAGGTCCATAAGTGATGCTCATCTAAGCTTTATGCCTAATTGAACCTAATGGGTATCACTGATGCAATAAAAATCATGTTAAGTATCTAAATACACGCTATCAACTTGTTCTCTATGTCATGATCATGTTGAAAATAAATCATAGTGAAAACATCTTAATCAATATGATTCCATGTTCGGTTATTTTCATAAAAGTTTGCTCGTTTAACAAAAATGAAATTTGATCCCAAAATATGTTAGAACTACTGAAGGCTGGGTGGTAAAACTTTTGTTCTTTGATTTTATTTTTTTAATTTTATTTTTATTTATTTTTATTACGTCTTTAATTTTACCTCATGTTTACTTTTGTCGAAACAAATGCGTTAATGAATCATTTTTAAACACGGATCAGACTTGTGTTCCAGCTCATGAGGCCTGGTATAACTTAAAATGTGTTTTCGGCCGAGATTGTTTTGCCCAAACTGTTTATAAAAGTATGATGTTCACGGCCCATCAGGTTTTCGGCCCAGACCAAAGGATCTTTTGAAGTTTAAAAGGAAACTTTTGTGTGCATTATTGATCATTATACTCGAATCTGCATAATACCCTCTAATCTTCCAAATCTGCGTTATCAAAACAATGATCATCTAAGTTATTTTTGTCAATCATAAAAAAATATATGAATCTTTAAATGGTTGGTTTTCGGGTAACTGTGGAAACCTCTATGGACTGAATGAGTGTTTTGGGTTAAATGGATGATTGAACTGTATTTCATTGGGATGCATGTTTGTAATGGATGACTATTGTGTGTTGGATTTTGTTATGAGTTTATCTTGAGTTGCAGATTTCTCTATCAATGGTGTTTTGGTGTTTTAGGGAAGATGACACAAAATTCAATACGAAACCAAGGATTTTAAGGCTCGAAATCTATGGAGATCTCGGGATCTTGGGTTCTTGGGGTGGGTTGATCGTATACCCATGGTCAACCAAAGAAACCTGAGATCAACAGAGATCTCAAGGGTTCTCGGTCAATCTTTTACCGAGAACTCATCAGGTTACCCGAAAACTTGTGTTCTCTGCTGTCAAGGGTTATTTGTAAACAAAGATTCTTTATTGTTGACCGAAAACTACTTTATTGACCAAAATCGTTCACTTTTGACCGAAAATTCCCATGTTTGACAAAAAACTCCTATCCTTTACAGAAAACTCATATCTAGACAGAGAATTCATAAATATTATTATTCTTTGGAAAATTTTACTAAAAGGGGTTTATAGTTTGAATTATTTCATGTTTGGTCCCTATACTTTCATTAAATTATTAATCATAAAATATTATAAATTCAAAAATAATTTCCTAAGGACTTAAGTGAGTATAACTCTAACTTGACTCGTTTGTTACAGTCATGGCTGATCAAGTACCTTTGAAGTATGTAGTCACACATAATATTGTTGGATGTCTTTTTTATCCTCCTCTAGCTCACAAGGAGTTCAAGTCCATGATAGTGGGGCTGAATGCGTGCAAGATTTCTCACGCTTTATGAGAAAATCCTGGTATATGTAAGAATATGATGACTGATTTCTGGAACCATGCATCTATTAACCAAAGAGGTGTCGGGGGAGCTGTTCTTATTGAATCAAAGATCCAAAAGAAGCCTATTGTTGTCTCTGAGGCTATTATTCATGATGTATTGTTGTTTAGTGATCAACCTGATAACCCTACAGAATATTCTACTAAAGCCGTAGCAGAGATAGTACAAAGAATGGGATACGAGAGAACCTACCCTCCAGCCATCAAGAAGTTGTTTCATCCATACTGGAGGTTCTTGATTCACACTTTCTTTACGTGTGTCTCAGGACAAAAAAGGGGTTCTAATGAGATTAACCACACCCAAATGTCTGGCGTGGTTGCTTTGATCATGGATTGGAAATACAATTACTCCAAGTTTGTGTTCGATGAGATGATAAGCAAACTCAAGGGGAAGAAGAATGAGATGTTCTTAATGTATTAGATTTTCGGCATATGATTTTTGATTCTCATTATCCTGACTTGACTAGATATGTAGAGACTCTCAGTTTGAAGGCTATGGGTCCCAATACCTTTCGGTTGATGAAGTAGTCGAGAAAAAAGGGCCAAAATAGTCTATTAGGGACTCCATCAGCTGGTGAAGTTTGGAAGATTTGCAGAAACATAGGCTGTTGTTGCTGTTTCTAGTGCTACTTGTAGGTTCCCAGCACGGGGCGTCGCCGATCGATACGAGATCCGCATGAGGTCTAGGAGTGCGGAATCCTCCTAGACTCGTTTATTGGTGTAGAAGACGAAGAACACGATTACACACAAACACATACACGAACAAACACACGAATGGGATAAACACATCTGCAGATCTTTTATATAATAACCAAACACGTTACATATCGAACATAAACAGAAACAACGGCCGACCCGAGGTGAGCTCTACCTCGGGTCGTCCCACACGACTCACCCTCTCGGTTTCTCTCTAGACAAATAAACTGATCACAAAAACACTCTTAATTTCTGGATTACTAAACCTAAACAAGACACACATGTATATATATAAACAACTTCACGGGCCTGGGCCTGTAGGCGAAGTTGTTATAACTTCGCCTAAGGCGAAGTTGTTCGCAGAAGTTGTTACAACTTCGCCTATGGCGAAGTTGTTCTAACTTCGTCCTTCGTTTCCGCTGATCAGAATTGCATAGCGACGGTCACAAAATGCACCAATAGACTCCCCTTTGACCGTTGCTCTCAATTCTAACAAACACAAAAGATCATCTGTTACAAAATATGCACCAACAGACTCCCTCTTAACTGATGATCTTCTGTTTGCTCTTCAACCAGCCGTGTCTGAAACTGTCTTGTAGCTTCACAAATCTACCAATCACCCAGCGTCTTCCATATCAGATCTCCCCTTCAGTGTAAGCTTCTCCGTCATTATAGATTGAGGTCTTTGAAATGCATGCATCCCCGTGCCTAATTGATCATCTCAACCAATCACGTGAGTCCTTCTGACTTCACCAACACGTGAAGTTGGGCTCCCTCCACAACTTCACCAACACGTCGGCATACGATAAGGTTTAATCTTCAACTACTCAACATCAAGTGATCAATTTCATCACAAAACCACCTTGACAGAATCTAACACACATGACCATTAATTAATCCGAAGCATCTTCAATCACCAGGGATAACGATCAAGAACATAAACACTTTAATTCCCGATTAAATCCAACTTGTTCCAGAATTTTCACTTTAATAAATAAGCATCACGTTTCAGGATCCAATTCTCGAACGCCTTGAAAATAACATAAATAATATGCTCTGACCGCAATCCAGTAATGACGAAAACCATCATTTCAATTTGACTTTCTTCAGTTGGTCAACCTCGAACAACAACTATTCATTGCCCACAAACACCCAAATATGTGTCAATATCCAGTATCAATCATTATCCCATTCACAACCTCAACTCCAAATCCAGAGTTGACACGTATTTGTTCACACGTAAGACCAAGAGATAACAAGTTTCACTCGTTGACGGAACAACGTCTTCGGTCTCACAATAATCGTGTACACCTGGCCATACAGACGAAAACTACAAAAACTTTTTTTTTTTTTTTTTTTTTTAACTTCGCCTAAAGTCAACTTCGCCTAAAAGTCAACTTCGCCTTTTCATAACTTCACCTGTCCATAACTTCACCTGTCCATAACTTCGCCTGACAGATAACTTCGCCTGAGATAAGCGAACTTGTGAGGTAGGCGAAGTTGTGAATAACTTCGTCCTTCGTTTTCGCTGATCAGAATTGCATAGCGACGGTCACAAAATGCACCAACACTACTGTTGTTGAGGAACATGTTGTTCCTGTTCAAAGGCCTACAACTACCTTTGAGAATATTTCTGATGATGAATCTGATAGTTCTCCATCACAACATTTGGAGACTGAACACCACATACAACACTCTGTACCTATTGCTGAACAAATTGAAGATTTTAAGATTTTCAAAGAGAAGCTCCAGTTGCCTGCATTGAAGCCTACTCAATCAGTTGTTGTGACACATGATGAAGATGATACTGAAGAAGAGCCAGCCACCGATCTTATTTCACGTAAACAACGAATGAAATATCCAAGATCAGGTGTGCTGGCTAGTGATCTTGTACCAACCACTCAACCAACACCTACTGAGCTCGTCACTATTGAAGCTCAAACTGAACAAGGCCCGTCTACTAAAGCCCATCAAAATCAAGATAAAATCTTTGATGACATTATACAAGTTCTTGAGTTTGAAGCCTATATCCAGTCTACCACTGAACCATTTGGATCGTCTGATCCGACTGGTCATGAAAGCTCATGTACTGCTGAAAAGATTGCTCACATCCTTGCCATGCAAGACAAATTTATACAAGACAATGTCAAAGGGATTGCTTTAGAAGTCGAACCTGTCGACGTACATGCTTTACAACCCAGAGTCTTTGAGCTTGAGCAAGACTCTGTGGGGAAGGATGTACAAATTCAAGAACTTGAAGCTAGCAACACTGATAAAGATTCAAAGATTCAAGAGCTTCAAGAAAGCATGGGTGGTCTTACAGCTTAATATTTTGACCTCCAACAAAAGGTTGTTAGTCAATTTGGTGATGATTTTAAAGGTAGTGATGATAGCGGTGAAAAGATAACTGGTGATAATCAAGATGCTCCTGTAGATAGCGGTTCCAGTTTGCGCCTTGTCTCAACCATTGATACGTCTGCGCAACTGGAGAAATACTTATCCGCTCCACCAAAGACCGCTGAGTAGATCGAAAGGATAAAGAGGAAGATGCTTATCAGAAAGAAATCCAATCAGAATGTTGTGTCTTCTGAGCATCCGGAGAAATTTGTGGTAGAACTCAAGAATAGCTTTTCTGATAAGTATAGTGATCGCTCAGGGTATATTTCTTAGGGTTATGATATCGATAAGTAAATGTGGTGGGTCAAGCGTAAATTTGGGAACACATAATACTATAAGAAGATGAAAGACCTTGGTTCGTGGACAGAGGTTGATTTGAGTGATTTGATAAATGCTTCTTTCCACAACCTGAATCATGATCCAAAGCTACAAATTTCTGGAACTACTTGAGCAACCAGGTTGAAAGAGGATTCCCCAACATGCCTACTACTGAATCCTTTATTAAAAAAGAAAAGGGGGTTCGTGATCCTCATACCAACAAGCCGATGTTGAATGTGATGTGGCCTCCGACTACAAAAGTGACGTCCATACCGATCACCAAGAGATTTCCTGACCGTGCTCTTGATGAAGTGAAGTTTTGGACGTATGATGGTGAGACGGCTACTATAATTATATGGCGAAAGAATGGACAACACCGTATTATTGATCCGAGAGACTTATTGATGTTTAGTGTAAAGGACATTAAGACCCTTAGCGGCTTTCAGATTATTGTTGAACCACTATATACGCCAGCTGCTAAGGAGTATACTAGAATGGTGGGGTCAATCATAGAACAGGTTTATTGGCAGGCGCTTACAAGGAAGCTGACGCTAAAGTTCTCGAACACGAGTAATGATCAAGAGGTAAACCAATGGGGATATTGTTGGGCTATACTTAATGGTTTACGCTTAATGTGTTTGGGCTATATTGCAACACACCAAAATCTATTGATTTCGGTGGGCTTAGTGTATGGTTTGGGCTTAGGGTTTGTTGGTGTGATATATATATATGATGTAACTTAGTTATTATAGTGTTTGTCATTGGTAGACAGTGAGACACGAGAGAGTACATTATCATTATCACTGTAATCATTGTTAAGGGCTTAAGCACCCGACGTTGAATATATCGTGTGTTTTGAAGCCATCTTGTGTGTTTTATTGTGCTTGTTCGTGTTAATACTGAATCAATCCGTTGTTAGATTCCGCCTAACAACGGGTTTATGTGATATCAAATTGAAAGATCCTTCATTGGGACTTACATACCTCGCATGGTCATCAAAGTTTTCTATCTCGTATTGACCTTGGTTCCCAATTCGAACAATCAAATACGAGCCCGTCCACTTACTCTTTAACTTACCCGGGAAGAGCCTTGTGTTCTAGAGCCAAACTCTTTTACCATCCATAAAGTTCTTTAACTAGATCTTTGCATCCTGGACCTTCTTCATAATGGCCTTGTATGCCGATGCACACTCGTATGCCTCTTCTCTTAGCTCCTCAATCTCACACAAAGCAATCTTCCTAGCTTTACCTGCAACATCATAACTCGTGTTAACCTGTTTAGTGGCCCAATAAGCTCTTTATGAAATTTCGACCGGTAAATGGCAATTATATTCATACACAAGTCTATTAAGAGTAGAATCAATCGGTGATTTATAAGTCATCCGGTAGGCCCCCAAAGCATCGGTCAACTTAGTTGACCAATCCTTCCAGTCTTTTTGAACTGTTTTCTGTAAAATCTGTTTAATTTTCCGATTGGATACCTGAACTTGTCCCCTCGTTGTAGGTGGTAAGAAGTTGCTATCCTATGATCAACCCCATATCGTATAAGAAACTTCCCGAATTTAAATTTTTTGAAATGGGACCCCCATCACTAATGATGGTTTGGGGGATTCCAAATCTCGAGAAAATATTGGTTTACACATAGTTACAAATGGAAAGGTAATCATCGGTCCTAGTGGCAATCGCCTACGAGGATCGACGGCCACTAGGATGTATAAGTTATTGTATGAACTTGGGAATTGGCCCACGAAGTCGATCCTCCAAACATCAAAAATATCAACTACGAGGATCAGGTTCAAGGATATCTCGTCCATTTTACAAATGCTCCCGAGTTGTTGACACTTTAAACAATGTGTCGCGAACTCGTGAACATCCTTAAAAAACGAGTGCCAAAAAGGCTACTCGTGATGACTTTTCTAGCAGTTTTCTGGCTACTATGTTACCCCCACACGTGGACAAGGGAACGTGTTCCAACATGGCTTGAACATGTAACATATTACTTTTAATAATAATAAATAAAAAAATTTTGTTTACATAATGGTGTATTAATAGATTAAGTAATAACAATAATAATAATAATAATAGAGTGTGAGTTTGGAATATAAAGATGGATTAAAAGATGGTGATTGGCCTCAATTATATTGGCTTGGGGGTGTTTAAAGATCCTTAAACCTCTCATAAACCCTAAAGCCCTCATTTCATCACCTAGCCTCCATACACACTCAAAAAACACACACAAACATTCCCCTTCCATCCGGATTCAGATCCAATCCAAACCTAGGAGTGTTTGTGTTAGATCTTCACCTAAACAAACGTGAAACAAGGATCGCGTCCAAATTCAAGTGCTAAATTAGATCTGAAATAAAACTGGGATCCAAAGAGGTAATTTTTTGATATAAAGGTTATGTGTTATATGTATGTTTGCCTATAGATTTGATACTAGGGAAATCGGACCATATAATGTGAGAAAAACCCAAAATTTTTCGTAAACTGGTTGTTGGGTGTGATTTGGGACGAATGGGAGATGTTCGAACTGTGTAAGAGCTGATAGGTGAAGTCATTAAAACCCGTTATATTGATAAACATTCATAAAGTGTTGAAAGAACATGTTTATAACCAAAGATTAGGAAAACCCGGTTTGAATCGAATTTATAAAAATTTGATTCGATTCGTTTTACATAATTCGATTCAATTCATTTGACCAAATTCAATTCAATTCGTTTTTCAGAATTTGATTCAATTCGTTTTCTCAAACTCGATTCGATTTGTTTCATTTCATATTTCATAATTCGATTCAATTTGTTTGCCCAAACTCGATTCGATTCGTTTGCACAAATTCGATTCGATTCGTTTTTCTATGAATTTTTTATAAAGTCTTATTAACGAAATTAATTTTTTTCCAATCTTAACCCCAGCTAAAGGCTCTGCCCTTTGACCCTGCTAGGAGCACTGCCCCCGGACCTCGTTAGCTAGGGGTTTTAGTAACCCATAAATATAACCTGGTTAAGAGTAGTTAAGTGATGTTTATAATTGTTAAAGAATTTGTCATGTGTAACTTTGTAGAGGTGTTACAGTAAACTACGAGAGAAACATGATTCATGTGAGTTTCTTTCCCCTTCTCTTGTTTATGTTTTCGAGCCTATGTGTATACTCCTATATGTTTAGTTAATACACTTACCTTAAGTGGTAAGTGTACGCCTTATGAATGTTAATTAAATACATAGAGAGGGTAAGAGTATGTATGTAGATATGTATATTATTATATATATAAAGAAATGTATGAATGATTGTATGGTAGGAGGGTGGCAAACCCTAATAATATTTGTGAAAGTAGGGTGGCGGGCCCTAACAATATTTGCGAAAGTAAGGTAGCAGTCCCTAATAATATCAGTGAAAGTAGGGTGGCATATCCTAATAATATATGTGAGGTTATAGGGCGAAACACTCTTTAAAACATAAAAGTAATTATGTATGTATTAGTAGGCTAAAACAAGAAAGTATGTAAGTATGAAAGAATGTATGTATGAAAGTATGAAAGAAAGTAAGTATAAAGCCTAAAGTATGAATGTATGTATGTATGAAAGATAAGAAGGTTAAGTGACTTATATGTGTCTATGGATACGTATATATACACACATGAATGAAATGTATGTTGTCTGACTAACTAGAACTCACTCAGGGTAGCTAACTTTTAGTATGCATGCAAGAAAATAGGTTAAAACAACTGGTTTGAGGGAGACACATGGCATGAATTGAAGAGGCTGGCATCTGAAGAGAAGGAATGTTATGATGATTTTTTTATTTATGTTTGATTTGTTAAGACAAGTGAATGTTTATTATGACAAGATTTGGTGGTTATGAATATATGGTTGACTTTTACTTATTCCGCAAAAAGTTTTAATTCACTATGATATTTAGAACTGTGTTTATGAGTAAATCCAACACCCAATGTAGGGCACTAGTATCGGAGCCTTACTAAACATCCTCCTCAGGTATGTAACGTCTGATCATCTGATCTACACCAATATTGAACAAATCTCGGTCATCCCAAATGTATTTTTTAGCTTGTGGCATCAAGTGCTTGTTTTTCCTCCTTGGCCAATGCTCCGGTGTAACACCTAAAACTTTAAAATTGACAATCTGAGCAAAGAAAGAATTTTGGGACACTGCCATGATCTGTCTTCAAGGAAGGACTCATTACTAGACCCGTCCTCATATCCTTCTTTCACCATGATTCGGGAAAAATGATCAGCAATAACATTCTCACACCATTTCTTATCCCTAATCTCTAGATCAAATTCTTGTAGGAGCAAAACCCATTTGATCAACCTCGGTTTTGCACCCTTCTTTTCCATGACCGGTACCTGACAGCAAAGTGGTCAGAATATATAATAACTTTATTACCCCATATATAAGACTGGAATTTGTCTAGACCATATACTACTGCTAGTAACAACTTCTCGGTTGTGGCATCAAGTTCTTCTTTTACCTCCTTGGCCAATGCTCCGGTGTAACAACTAAAACTTTAAAATTGACAATCTGAGCAAACCAAGAATTTTGGGACACCGCCATGATCTGTCTTCTGGGAAGGACTCACTACTGGGCCCGTCCTCATCTCCTTCTTTCACCATGATTCGGGACAAATGATCAGCAACAACACTCTCACACCCTTTCTTATCCCTAATCTCTAGAACAAATTCTTGTATGAGAAAAACCCATTTGATCAACCTCGGTTTTGCACTCTTTTCCATGACTGGTACCTGACATCAAAGTGGTCAGAATATATAATAACTTTATTACCCCATATATAAGGCCGGAATTTGTCTAGACCATATACTATTGCTAGTAACAACTTCTTGTTTGTGGTGTAATTCAATCGAACATCCGAGAGGGTTTTACTTGCATAGTATATGGAAGCGGGTTTTTTTCAACCTATTGACCCAACAAAACCCTAACCGCATAATTACTCGCATCACACATTATTTTAAAAGGTAAGTTCGAATTAGGTGTGCAAAATTTGGGCTTCAACTAATTTTGTTTCAAGATATCAAAGACCTTATCAAATTCATTATTAAAGTCAAATAGGGCATCTTTTAATAATGAATTACATAAGGGTTTTGTGATATCATTAAAACCCTTTATAAATCGTCTGTAAAAATCGACACGCCCCAAAAATGATCTAATGCCTTTGACATTCGTGGGGTGAGGTAGAGTTGCAATAACTTGCACTTTAGCATGACCTACCTCTATCCCACGACCCGAAACCACATGGACCAAAACAATTCCCTCTTGGACCATGAAATGACTCTTCTCCCAACTAAGAACCAAATTAGTTTTAACACATCTTTTTAAAACTGTTTCAAGGTGATTTAAACCTGACTAGAAAGACTTGCCAAAATTAGAGAAATCATCAATGAAGATTTCAAAAGACTCCCCACCATATATGAAAAGATACTCATCATACACCTTTGAAAGGTGGCGAGGGCGTTACATAAATGGCAGTCGCCCAATTTAAAAGTGCCATACGTGCAAGTAAACATAGTATTTTCTTGATCTTCAGGATGAATAGCTATCGGATTATAACCTGAATTACCATCTAGAAAACAATAAAAAATCTGACCTAATAGCTTCTCTGCAATCTGATCAGTAAATGGAAGTGGAAAATGATCTTTCGATGTAGCCGCATTCTGCTTCCGATATCAATACAAATCTTCCACCCGGTTACCGATCGGGTGGCTACCTCATTACCTGAGTCTTCCTTGACGACTTGGATGCCTGCCTTCCTCAGTACAGTCTAAATTGGGCTAATCCACGTGTTGTCAGAGATTGAAAATATGATACCTGCATCGAGCATTTCAGCACCTCCTTCTTCACTACCTCTGTGTACATCCTTTGAGCATCATGTGTGGGT
The DNA here is from genome assembly GCF_021521415.1 of Bidens hawaiensis. Classification (NCBI taxonomy): domain Eukaryota; kingdom Viridiplantae; phylum Streptophyta; class Magnoliopsida; order Asterales; family Asteraceae; genus Bidens; species Bidens hawaiensis. The sequence continues at coordinate 4,206,353 of NW_027491017.1, forward strand.
TTGACATCCGAATCTATGAGAATTTTGTGCATGACAATCGAGGGACTAATCCCTTTCTGATCTGCACGGTCCACCCGATAGCCTCCTTTTTTGCAACCAGCACCTCCAGTAGAGCACTTTCCTGTACAAAAGACAAATTAGAAGCAATAATAATAGGTAGAGTTTCGTTCTTACCGAGAAAAACATATTTCAAATGTTTTGGTAGTTCCGACAGCTCGACTTTTAATGCCTCCTATAAAGAAGGTTTCAACCCGATATCAATCTTCTTGGGTAGTGGCTTCACATGAACAGGCAATGGTGGTCGATCTCCTCTTACAACTGCAATTTCCAGCTTCATTTCTTCCTCCTCCATTTTCATATCAGTTTCCATCTATAACATGTCAAACATAAAGAACATCTCCGTTGTGCCATCCGTGTTCACGACAGAGTTGTATATCAGAAGTCACTCGTCAATAACATCAACCATAAAGTTCTCATCATCAACCGGAGAATTACTTACATGTGTTAAAAGATTCAATCTAAGCTTATAGTTACAAATTTCATGTAAACTGTACCACTTCTGCAATTAATGTTGGCATTTCTGTAGCTAAAAATGGCCTACCGAGTAAGACCGTGAGCTATTTGGTCCTATCACCCGAAATATAGTAAACGACGAAAAAGTCAACTTGGAAATAAAAAAATCTTTCACCTTAACAATCACATCATTCAGTTTTCTCAGGAAAGTTTATGTGTATGGTCAGCTAGAAGGACGGTGGTGGCGAATGCCTGAAGCGGACCGAAGTCATATTGATCGTATAGACTTCCCAAGAGGATACTAATACTAGATCCAAGATCTAGCAGTGCATGTGTCATTTTAAAATCACCCACTTGAATCGGTATAATATGCGCTCCCAGATCTTGTAACTTAGGTGGAAGAGCACCCAAAAGAATTGCACTCATGTTATAGGTAAAATCTATCTGTTTAGGAATTTTATGATTCCTCTTTTGTGATCACAAATCTTTCAGGTACTTAGCATAGGCGAGAATTTGTTTTATGGCAGCTAATTGGGAATGTTAGTTTAAATTCGTTAAATGTTTCCCACATCTCCTCTTGTTGTGGGCCCTGTTTAGTTGCCATATTCGCCTTAGATGGCACCGACAACACATCAGGATAGGGTACGGTTTTCACCTTCCCCTTGCCCTTAGGATCGGTGGTGTCATCTCTCAAAACTAGTTTGTTAGTTTTATTTTCAGTTTTATTAGGTTCAGTTAAATAAACCCGGTTCTCGTTTGTCATCACTAATGACATTTTCATCAATTTCTTCCACCACCCCCCCCCTCAACCAATGGTGGTGGAAGTCCAACTTTGTTATCATAAATTTTCCCACGTTTTAATATACTTACCTGGTTAACGCGTTTCTTTAAGCTCGAACTGTAATGATGCGGGTTTATCGTGGTGTCACTCGGTAGCTGACCTACACTTTTCTGCAACTTTGTCATGTCTGAGGAGAGCCGACCAACCTGCTTTGTCGTCGCTTCTAAATATTTATCCCTTAATTTGAACTGTTTCGGGGTGTCCCATATTATTTTCGAGTGCACAGACTCGTCTGAATTATCCTAGGACCATTTCTGTTGGTCCTGATTCTCGACACCAGATGAACTTTTACCTCGGTAGCCATTTATTTTATAACCCTGGTCGTTGTTCTAATTATATGAACCCTGTTGATAACCACCTTGGCGGTAATTTCCCTACTATTGGTTCTGGCTAGATCCCTGAAAGTTAGGGTTTAACTGAGTGGTCGCGTTCCCGTATTTGAAGATCGCGTGGTTCCTCATGACGGGGTGATATGTGCTTGAGTTAAACCCTTGGCCTTTGGAATCCTAATAAGCATAGTTAACCTCTTCGGGTTCCTCCTCATCTTCATACTCGGGGCAATCTTTTGCTTTGTGCTTTATCAAACATACCATCACCAGTTCACCCACAAATAGCCGAAAACTAAGAAAAATGAGAATAGGAATCCTCTTAATCCATACCGTGAAAAGGAGGCACATAGTTAATGAAAGACGGACGAGAACCGAAGGTTCGTTGTCCCGGTATACGCACATGTGGGACTATCGGGGAGGCAGCATATGAAATAACCAGTCTGAACCGACTGTTAACACCTTGAACCAGGGCTGCGATATTTCTCCTTTGCTCCTCTCTGTTTACCGATCCTCCTCTATTAACTTGAATACCCTAACCTCTGTCAATTTTGTCAACTATGTTAACTCTATTCCTTCCAATACCATGTCTAACCCTATTTCTGTTCACAAACCTAGAACCTCTCTGATTTACTTGTTCTTTTTCCTCTTCATCCCAACCATCATTTAATTCCTTAGCTAGTTCAAACACCTCATTCTGTTAGATGAACCAATATGTTCCATTCCTCCCTAATGTATATAAAAATATACATCTTTTTAGCATCAAATAATCTCTAAAAATTGCAACTTCCATCAAATAATATAGCTCAAACATCTACTTATAATATTAAAATGTATTTTCAGGTAAACCCAAACCTTAAACATAGAAACAAGAGAAAAGATGAAGAAAAATGAAAGAAAACCCAAAAAAAACTCTACACGCCCTCATACCTCCCTGGACACTCCCCCATGCTTTCTTGTGCAAGAAAAGACAAAATACTGGACACGTGGACACTGGGCCATTCCTCAGGAAGCATAAGTCCATAGTCACCTTCAGAAAAGTCAAAAGAAATATAACAAAAGACCACAAGGACGGGGCCATGCCTTAGGAAGCACGGCCCCGTGCTGAGTCAGCATGTACGATCTGACAGAGCATTCAATGTGACTAGACACGTGGACACGGGGGCATGCCTCATGAAGCACGGGGTCGTGCCTGAGTGCCCAGACAGCCTATAAATAGAGGAGCATGATGCACTCATTGGTGTGCATGAAGAAAACCCCTATACGGGTTTCTCTTATAAAAACACCCACATTACACTCATATTGAAGATCTTGTGGAGAGTTTGAATGCTTAGAGTCTATCATCATCACCATCCATTAGCATCATCATCCATCACCACTGAAGAACGAAGATTCATCCAACATTTGGTTAGATTGATCAAGTTTGATCATGTATTTGTTATCTTCATCTCTTTTGATATTCATAACCATGCTCATTATGAGCTAAACTCCATTTACCATCTAAAATCTATGAAGAAGCTTTGTTTTACTCGATGATTATTTTGAACATGTGATTTAGTTTGGTAAAGTACATGATTATTTTGAAATTATCCTTTAATGAAGAAATGTTTTATCACTTTAACTCAATACATCAAGGTTGATGATTACTAATCATTCATGATTCACTCATGTTCTTGGAGACTAAAAAATGGTAAGAAGAATACTTTGATAACTTATTCAAGATAAAACATGGATCCCTATATTGTACTTAGAAATGATGAGATATAAGTTATGATCTATTTCTCTAGTTTTGATAATTTTGAAATAACATTGTTAACATGATTGCTTAGGTTATCATTCAAGTTAAAGAAATCATATGTTAATGGAATGTGTAATTATAACCTATTCAAATCAACCAAGGGGAAGTTGTGTGAGTTAACTACAATCACCTGAAGTTGTTAGGATTGGTATTTGAGAAATCGAAGTCAATCCTAATCGTTCAACTTAAATACACATTCTCTTGGTAGTATGAGATTAAGCAAGGACGGACTTGAAAATACGTATGCTACTTTCTTTTATGTCATAAAATATGTTCATTTAGAAATGAGATACTATTCTATCATATATTATTAGGCAAGTTTATCACATGTTTACTTAATAATCATTAAGGAAGAATGGAGTGGATTATTAATCTTAGATGGTAACCTTCCTATAATTGAATTACTCATTTAGAAATTCTCTTATTGTCACCTATATATATTATATATATGGAAAATTGGTTTTTATTGGTCCCAACTATCGTCTTTTGGTCACTACCGGTCCCAACTAACGAATTGGCTACTGACGGTCCCAACTTTTAACGTATTTGTTCCCAACAGTCCGCAACTAACAGAATTCTAACGCGAGGGCACTGGAAAAACGTTTTTGTTCGGCAAACACACCCTTTTTCCCGAAAACTCAACAGTTTTGTCCCAAACATCATGGTAACGTTGCATCGTACCTTTAGGAACGTTTTTCTAGTAAAAGCCCTAATTAATAAGGTCACCGGAACCCAAGAAACATAGTCAGAATTAGTTGATGGTGATTAAGTGATGGTGGTTGGTTGGCGGTGAGTTAATTGGTGGTGGTGGCGGTGTTCAGGTGGTGTTTTCTGGCAAAAAAAATTGACTTTCTCGGCCAAAAATGTTTTTCCGGTGACCTTAAACTAACGGCGTTAGGATTCTGTTGGTCGCGAACCATTTAGAAACAAATACATTAAAAGTTGAGACCATCAGTGACCAATTCATTAGTTGGGACCGGCAATGACCAAAAGGCAATAGTTGGGACCTATAAAAGCCAATTTTCCTATATATATATATATAAGTATTTCTATTTTATAAAATGTTTGAAAATTGTAAGGCCCCGTTACCGGTAGCCCTACTTTAGTGTTGGATTTACTCATAAACGCAGTTCTAAATATCAGAGTTAATAAAAACTTTCGCGGAATAATAAAACTTCAACCATAACATTTTGCATAACCATCAAATCATGTCTTATAAAACATTCGTAGACAATTAAAACGAAACATAGTCTTTAAAACATCACAACATTTCTTCGAGATGCCAGTATCTTTGATTCCATGCCATGTGTCTTCAGTCACGCGAGCTGCCTCAGCCTATTTGCCTGCGTGCATACTAAAAGTCAGCTACGCTGAGTGAGTTCTAGTTAATCACATAACATACTTTTCATACACATATATGTGCCCGAAGGTACGCATTACATACAAATCATGATCAGCATTCGTCCATACACATTCATATCTAACCATACGCTATAAAGGGCGTTTCACCCTACATACCTCAGATATTATTAGGGTCCGGTACCCTCCACCCTCGGATATTATTAAGGTCCGGTCACCTTCATCCTCGGATATTATTATGGTCCGGTGCCCTTTCTTCCATAGCTTCATACTATACCTGTTCTTAATTACTTTTCCTGACAATATGTGCAATCTCCGAAGAGCGTTCACGTACCATTAACATATCATACGTACATTATGAATACATCATATATATTCATACTTGCATCTTATCTTACATCATACATGGTAATCACATCTTTAGCTACCACCTGACGGTACATGCAATATCCGAAGATCGTTCACGCACCGTCAAGCAATCATCATATATAAATCATACAAGGCATACACTTACCATTTCAGGTAAGTGTATTAAATATCACATCGAGTATGCACACAGCCCCGAAAACATAACAAGGAAGTGGGGCTAGAAACTCACCTTAATGCGGTTGTGTTCACCGTTTACAGTTATTCCCTTCTTGAGTGTTGGTGCATAAATGTCAGTAGTTCATAGTCTAGTGTCTGTAATCGAGTCTGTAATGTTATTTATGTTTTTGTTCAAGCGAAGTTGTTAACAAGTTCGCCTAGGCGAACTTGTTGAACAAGCGAAGTTATGGACAACTTCGCCTGAACATATCAGGCGAAGTTGTCGTGTATTTATATATAGGTTACGGGTTGTTTTGTGTTGGTTAATCGGTTAATCGTTAAGTTAGTCGGTTGAGTTAATCGAGAGTCTGTATCAGTGATTCATATCACGTGAGTTCGGTTATTAATATATAACGTGTTTCGGTTTATTCGTGTGTGTTTGTTTGGTTTGCTTTCTACGCTCGTAACGATCTACGCAGGGATTCCGCACCTGAGTAGATCGAGATATCTCGTGTGATTCGTCCAGGGAACCTACAATTGGTATCAGAGCTTTTGCTCGATTGTGTGGTTCGGGATATTCACGCGGGTGTAGAAATCGTCCCGTTTCGACTATTCGCGGGACGTGTTTTCTGTGTTTTTGATCATTCTTACCTCCTACCACCGTGTTCAAGCCTTTACACCGTCAAAAACCTCGTTAAAATCCGATTTACAGATCTGCATATCTTCCGTGTTCATCAGGCGAAGTTGCCGCCACTGTGCGTAGGGTTTCGGCGAAGATATAAGGTTAAGCGAAGTTATCCACAACTTCGCCTACCTTCTCAAGTTCGCCTAACTCAAGCGAAGTTCTCTACAACTTCGCCTACCTCTTAAGTTCGCTTACCTCAAGCGAAGTTAAGAATCAGCGAAGTTAATCAGCAGTGTTATCAGCGAAGTTCGTCAGCGAAGTTCTTCAGCGAAGTTCTCTACAACTTCGCCTACTTCAAGCGAAGTTATCCGTAACTTCGCCTACAGTACTTTAATATAAAAAAAAAAATTTCTTAATTTTTCAGGTTTCTTACTTTTCGGGAAAGATGTCGTCAATCAACATCTCTGAGTTAGTGAAGATGGAAGTTGAAGCAGGGTCAGCTACCAAGGCCCCAAGATTGCTGAAGGGAACCGATTTCGTTGCATGGAAGGATCGATTTATACAATACGTCAAATACCAGGATGCGAAGATGTGGGTATGCATCCAGGATGGTTATATTCCACCAGTTATGGAGTATGAAGGTCGTGATCAAATTAAAAAGTATAGTAAAATGGAAGAAGAAGAGAAAAAGATGTATGAGGCCGAGAGCAAGGCTCATGCTGCTATTACTATGGCTCTTCCTCAAGAGATCCTTCATACGTTCAGAAAGTATACGTCAGCAAGAGAGCTTTGGGAAGCTCTTGAGAACAGATTTGAAGGGAATATAGGAATCCGTGCTTCAAAGATAAAATTGCTCAAAACCCAGTTCTCAGTCTTCAAGTATTTGAAGAATGAATCCTTAGATGATATTATCACTCGATATTACCATCTAATGACTGAATTGAGCAACTATTCAATTTCCTACCGAGAAGAAGAAATAGTTGAGAAGCTTCTAGATGCTCTCCCACCAAAATGGGAGATGTACACTGTGCTGATGAGGGAAGACAAGGACTTTCCCACATATAATCTTGAAACGGCAGTCAACAAGCTCAGAACCTTTGAGCTTAACATGGTCAGAAAAGAGACACCTATGGATCAGGTTCAAGATCCAGGTATGTATGGAGCTAAAGTCAACACTAGCTCAGGATCAAAGACTGAATCTGCTGCCTACTACACAAAGGGAGAGTCGGGCCCCAACTCATCACATGAGGGGCATGTGTCAGTTAACACAAATGGGGATGTTTGCTATGTAGCAGCTGGATCGAGTGGTTCTCAACCCCAGGTAAGCAAGAGTAGTTGCTCTCCAAGTTCTCCCAGCAACAACTACTCCAAGATGCCTATGAGTGTCAAGTCTGCTGAAGAGCAGTTTGGTCTCTATGCTTCTTTCATTGCTTCCTATGAGAACTACATTCAAGGGAAGATTGTTGATCCAGCTATGTTGGATGAAGATTACGATCAGATTGATGCTGACGATATGGAAGAAATGGATTTACAATGGCAAATGGCCATGATCGTGAGAAGAGTAAAGAGGTTTATGAGAAAGACGGGAAGGAAGTTTGTCGGTGGAAAGCCGGGGTTTGACAAGGCAAAGGTGAGATGCTACAATTGTCAACAAAACGGTCACTTTGCAAAAGAATGCAGGAATGAGCGTGTGGAACGAAGTCAGGGTAGGTCTCCACAGGAAAGTGAGGGTAGAAAAGATTATAGTGCCATGATGTCCAGAGAAGATGGTGAATACAACTGGAACCTGCTGTCTAAAGAAACTTTTGAGCAGGCAAATTTGGCAAAGGTTGAAACTGAAGAAAGTGAGAAGGTTACCGGAGAAGAAAAAGCTTTTATGGCAGACGTTAATGACCAGCTCTCCGAGGTATGTTCTAAACCAACTTGTTCAAAATGTGAGAACTTGTCTGAGCAACTAGCAACCATAACCGATCAGTATGTTAGGTTGGATGCTGAATTTAAAACCTTAAAAGAAGATCATCACTTTATTAAATCAAGAGAAAATAATTATAAAATTAAAATAAAAGCTTGTGAAAAAGATGTTAAAAGTCTAAAAACAAAACTTGCTGAAAAAATTGAAGTGATTGATTTAAGCTATGAAGTTTTGGAAGAAAAGACCAAACTAATTGCTGAGAGAGAAAAACAGATTGCTGACCACCAGGTGAAAGTGGTGGAACTGAATCGAAAACTGGAGCAGTTCAGAAATTCCTCTGCTATTCTTGATCACCTTGTTAGTGATCAAGGTTCCTCTGCTAAGAGAGGAGGAATCGGTTATCATGAGGTTCCACCACCGTACAATCACAATTACACTTTTAACCCTAGTGTTCAGAAATCTGTTGACTTTGAGGTTGCTCAGACAGTGCCGATTAAAGTAACTGTTAAAGAACCAAATGTTAGTAGAGGCGAAACAAGTTCGCCTGTTTCAAGTGTTGAAATTTCTGATCAAAGTCCAGTCTCGTCAGATTCGGATAAGTCATCCGAGTCTGGTAAGGCAAAAGAGGAGGTTGTGTTACCCAAGAGTGGAGAAAAAGATAAAACAAATAAAAGGAGTACTCCACTAAACCCGTACGTTCCACCATATGTGAGACGAACGGGCGGTAATATAGCCTCGACATCTAAAACACTGGTTGATAAAAAAGTTGAGCATAGGTGTTGTTTTAGATGTAATCAATTAGGACATCTTGTTGCAAATTGCCCTCTGAAGCAGCGATTCAGAGGTGTAAGGCCTACTAAAGCTGAGAATAAGCCTAATAGTAATTTTCGTGCTGCTAAAAATGAAAACCACTTAAAATTCAAAAATGTGAATAATTCAGGTTTTCATAGAAACAAATCTCAGTTTTACACTGCTAATAACCAAACCACAAGTTATAATTCTTTCAATTCGCAAAGGTTTGGTAGGCCTCACAATCAATCTTTAAGGAGGTTTCCTAATAGGACTTACAGGAATTATCGAGATACTAACTTTGGAAAGCCAAAGTTTGGGATGTATAGATCCAAGACCAATTGGTCTTGGGTCCCTAAATTCTAATCTTTTGCTTTATTGTGCAGGAACAGTTGAACAGGGCTGCCAACAATCTTTGGGTTGTAGATAGCGGCTGTTCCCGGCACATGACGGGTAACAAATACTTGTTACACGATTTGAAACCTGTTCAAGGAGGGAGAGTGAGCTTTGCCGGTGAAAGTGGTGGCAAGATTACTGGAATGGGAACGGTGTCAAACGGAAAGATGACTTTGGAGAAGGTTAACTTTGTAGAAGAGTTGAAGCACAATCTGCTGAGTGTATCGCAGATCTGTGATAAGGAGTACACCGTTCATTTTACAAAGAATGAGGCGATCGTGTTGAAACCTGGTTTTCAGATACCAGAGGAGTGGAATGTGATGAAGGCTCCACGTGAAAGAAATACATATATTATGGATATGAGATCAACTGAAATGGCCACGGCAGAATCATGCCTTATGACAAAAGCAAGTGAATCAGAGTCCGAATTGTGGCATAGGAGAATGGGGCACATTCATCTTCGGAAGATGAACCACATTGTCAGGAATGGACTTGTGCTGGGCGTTCACTTGAAGAATATTTTGAAGATAAATGTATAGCGTGCAAGAAGGGAAAGCAGCACAAGAAATCCCATCTCACCAAGAAAGTCAATTCAATTGCCAGTACTCTAGAATTGCTTCACATGGATCTCTTCGGTCCCGTGAATGCAAAAAGTCTAGGAGGAACTTCTTATTGCTTGGTGATCACTGATGACTACTCACGATATTCGTGGGTGTATTTCCTGAAATCAAAAGACGAAACGGCTCAGATGGTGAAGAATTTGATTACCAAAGTTGAGAACGTTATGGATAAAAGAGTTAAGTTCATCAGGAGTGACAATGGAACGGAGTTCAAGAATTTTGAGATGGAGATCTTCTGCCTTCAGAGAGGGATTGAACACCAATACCGCGCTCCGTACACACCGCAACAGAATGGAGTGGCTGAAAGGAAGAACAGAACATTAATTGAAGGAGCCAGAACAATGCTGGCTGATTCGAAGCTTCCTGTGGTGTTTTGGGCTGAAGCTGTTGCTACAGCCTGTTATGTTCTGAATAGAGTCTTAACTGTTAAAAGACTTGGTAAAACGTGTTATGAGCTTATGCATGGGAGAAAGCCCAACTTGAGTGGTCTTGAACCATTCGGGTCCCCTTGTTCGATTTTGAAGACAAATTCTAAATTTGGTGAAGTAGCCGATGAAGGAATCTTAGTCGGTTATGTTGTTGGGACTCCCAACAGACGTGTCTTCAATTCATCGACCAGCAAGGTTGAGGTGGTGTGTAACACCGATATCACAAGTTACCAACCGCCAAAACCAAGCAATGGACCTGCGGAGTTTTTCGACTATGTTAAACTTTTTAAGTCTTTTAACATACCATATTTGGATATTGCTGAAGAAGAAGAGAGAGTTGCTACGAAGATGATCCTTGATGAGGAAGAAAACCTATTGCAAAGACAACTGATCGATAAATGTCAACCTTCCTCATCAAATGCTGTCGATACCCCTACTGCCTCGACTGAAGAAGAATTTTTCAATCCATTTCACTCTCAGCATGAAACAACCATTGACGAGCTCTCTTCTAACTTGGAAGACAATTTGCATGTCGGTTCTGTTCCGACCACGAGAATTCATAAAGATCACCCTTTGGAGAATGTGATTGGTGATGTGTCCTCCGGTGTACAAACAAGACGTAGCTTGAATGAGCACACCTGTGTTTACACAAGCATCAAGGAGACAGGGATAATCAACGAATGCTTGTACACCTGCTTTATCAGCCAGATTGAACCGAAGAATTATCAAATGGCTCTCAAGGACAGCTCGTGGGTCGAAGCCATGCAAGAAGAGTTGGCTCAGTTCAAGAAAATGGAAGTATGGGATTTGGTTGAAAAACCGAAGAATGTGCATGCGATAGGCACAAAATGGGTGTTTAAGTGCAAGAGAGATGAGAAGGGGATTATCATAAGAAACAAGGCGAGGCTAGTCGTTAAAGGTTTTAATCAACAAGAGGGGATTGATTATAATGAAGTGTTCGCTCCTGTCGCAAGGTTGGAAGCCATTAGATTGTTTTTGGCGTTCGCTGCTTATAAGAAGATGAAGGTATTTCAGTTGGATGTGAAGAGTGCGTTTCTGAATGGGAAAGTTGATGAGGTAGTGTATGTTGAGCAACCTCCGGGTTTTCCTGACCCAGACTTTCCTGATCACGTGTACAAGTTGAGCAAGGCATTGTATGGACTACATCAGGCACCTCGTGCCTGGTATTCAACTTTATCAGTTTACTTGCTTGAAAATGGGTTTGAAAGAGGGAAAATAGATAGCACGTTGTTCTTCAAGAGAGATGGAAGCGACTTCCTGCTGGTGCAAGTCTACGTGGATGACATTATCTTTGCTGCATCAAGAGTCTCCATGTGTCAAGATTTTGAGGCCGTCATGAAAAAGAGGTTTGAAATGAGTGCTATGGGTGAACTAACTTTCTTTTTAGGATTGCAGGTTGATCGAAAGAAGGATGGGATGTTCATTCATCAGACCAAGTATGTCCATGATGTGCTCAAACGCTTCGAGATGGAGGACAGCACTCCATTCGACACTCCAATCTGCGTCAATCACAAATTGGGTGCTGAGTCAGACGGTGATGCAGATGTGGACCCAACTCAGTATCGGGCTATTATAGGTTCTTTAATATACTTAACTGCTTCTAGGCCTGATATAATGTTTGCTGTTTGTCTTTGTGCTCGTTTTCAGGCAAACCCAAAGGAATCTCACATGAAGGGTGTGAAGAGGATCTTGCGGTATCTCAAGGGCAAACCGAAACTGGGGTTGTGGTACCCGAGAGGAGGAGACTTGGAGCTAGTCGCTTACACAGATTCTGATTATGGAGGGTGCAATCAGAGTCGGAAGTCAACAACTGGAGGATGTCAGTTTCTTGGTGGCAGATTGGTGTCGTGGCAATGCAAGAAACAGACTTCGGTCGCAATTTCAACCTGTGAAGCAGAATACATGGCAGCATCCAACTGCTGCTCCCAGGTTCTTTAGATTCAACAACAGTTGCGCGACTATGGTCTGAATTTCTTACTTACACCTATTTGCATTGATAACACAGCTGCTATCTCAGTAACTAACAATCCCGTGAAGCATAGTAAAACTAAACATATTGACATACGTCATCATTTTATACGGGATTGTGCTGAGAAGAAACTGATTGTGCTTGAAAAGGTGGATACGCTTGATAATTTCGCTGATCTTTATACTAAAGCGTTTGACAAAACAAGATTTCAAAACCTTATCGAGCTGAATGGGATGATCAATCCAGAGTAACCATGCTTTTCATGTTATATTTAAAAAAAAAAAAAAAAAAAAAAAAAAAAACGTCACTATCGCTTAAAATATGTCGGTTACCTCAGTTTGAAGGACTTGTCTTCGGATATGTTTTGGTCCTCATTTTCTACTTGTAGATTTTGAGGATAGCCATTAACCAGATGACTGAAAGTGACCGGGGCGGTTTATGATGAGTTTTCATTTTTTCGCTTAAAATTAGTCGATCATACCTAGTTAGAAGGACACATACTAGAATGTGGTCGGTCCAGCTGATCCTTTGGATCTTCGGGATAGCCGTTTACCTGAAGACTTTGTTTTGGTCGGGGCGATTAATGTTAAAATTTTTAATGGGAAATGAAATTATTTTTCTAGTCTACTACTTCGTAAGAAGTTCGTTAGCTATGTTTAACAGAAAATTGATCCAACCTTGGAAAATGATATATATACTGATTCTGTGTGCTTAACTAGTGAAGTTATTAGGCTTAAAAGGCTTTAGGACAGTCATTGTATGTCATGGTAACTTTTTATGGTGCGTAAAAGTAGATGTGATACAAACTAAAACTACTTGATTTTACGTGGAAACTCCTTACGAGTTTTGCATGTCTTCATATATATCTTTCCGAATGATAGGCAGAAAAGCGATTACCCAGTCATACACGAGCCCGTAAGTGTTCTGATTCCCGTGAAGATAGCGTTTCAAGAAACTGCAGTGATCCAGATTCGGGACTTGCAGTTGGTTATTACTCTGAAGTCTATGTAAATGTTTATCATAAAAAAAAAAAAAAAAAAAAAAAAAAAAAAAAAAAAAACTTATGAGTTATTGGAACATTCTAGAGTTCAAAATATCAAGACTTCTTAATCTGGAGTAAGAAAGAGAACGGGAAGTAGATGAAGAGTAATTACAAACTTAATCAGACACTAAGGGTCGAAGTCAATTCGAGGTGACTTGGGGATAGCCAAATACGCTTTGAGAATAGATAGGAGGCATCATAATCTCTGAGTTGTTGCCCACTTAATTTTTGAGCTTAATTGAACTTAACTCGTATCACAGAAACGATGAAAACCAACTTAAGTTATTTACCTGCTTACAACCTGTCTCTATCTGTCATAATACAGCTAAACACGGATCTATGTGACAGTCACGTAATTAGTATGATTCCTGTTTGGATCTTTTCTAAAACGTGGTAGTCCCTATCGAGACTGAAATTTGATCCCTTATACTTTAATTTTTTAAAAGTTTTTCGTTACTTAGGTAGTTTATGATTTTATAACTGGTTACTTGGATTTGAACGTGTCATTTAATTCTTAAAGGTAAGTTTTAAAACCAAATTGCAAAATATTCAAACTATAGGGGTTTGATTTGAAAAGTTTAGGCGAACTTGTGAATAACTTCGCCTAGGCGAAGTTATCCACAACTTCGCCTGTTTAACTCCGCCCCTATATAAAGAATTCTTAAGGTCAACAGTGTTCATAACTTTCAATCTCAGCGAACTTATTCCGTATTTTCCGGCAAACTTAACAAGTTATCAGCGTAGTTGTTGTTATTCCGATTACTTGTTCTTTTTCCCAGTTTCCGTTACGTTTCAAGGTTCGTGATGCCATTACATTGTATAATCTTTGTTCTTCAATGATAATCAGTGGTCGTTTCGACCCGATTATGAACCTCGAACCGTCGGACCTTCAAATCGGACTTTCAAATCTTGTTTTACGTGTTCATGAGCAAACTGATCGTCCGGACTGCCTTAATACCATGTGTTTTAGTCTCCTAAATCGTCACAATTGGCCGAAACACCAGATTTTCGATGTTTGAATCGATCTCACTGTCGCCGATTCAGATTCAGGCGAACTTAAGGTTTAGGCGAAGTTATCCGTAACTTCGCCTGATGCTCAACTTCGCCTGAGGCGATGTTGTGGTGAGGCGAAGTTGTCATTAACTTCGCCTGGACCTTTTAAATTTTTAAATTATTAGACGAACTTAAAGATGAAGCGAAGTTGTTCCCAACTTCGCCTCAACTTTAACTTCGCCTATACAGAAGTTATCACAACTTCGCTCATGGTGATAAGCGAACTAGTGTTAAACCTTAACGTTTATCTAACTTGGTTCGTTTGTTGCAGATATGGCTGCAGTAGCAGGTGCTGGAGGTGCTGGAGGCGATGACGGAGATAATCAGAGACAATTCTTCCCGGGTCACAACATGTTCATCACCTTAGACCCGGAAGCGAGTGGTGTGGAGGATTACCGGGAGATAATCACATTCCTCCTTCGCTCGAGGATATTCCACGCAATCACGACGACTCTGCCGATATCCTTACCCAATATCAAGGATTTCTGGCAGACGGTGGAATACGATTGCCGTGTTGAGCCCCCGGTTATGCGAGCAACCGTCAACAACCAAGAAGTTCAGTTCTCGTCTGAACAAATACGGGTGGCGTTACGATTCGGTGAGGAGACTAGGGATGACCCTACGGAGTTTGTTGCTCCGTTTCGCGATGGAGCATTTCTAAGAATGGGCTATTCTGGTCCATTGGGCGATACACAACGGAGGAAGGGTTTCCTACTTGATCAGTGGCGCTTCCTCATGCACGTTATGATTGTCTGCATGTCAGGGAGGAAGGCGGGTACTGACGGAATGGGTGCGACCATGCAGTCAGCAATGACTGCTCTGACTTATAACAAACGTTATAGCTTTAGTCAGATGGTCTTTTATGAGATCGACAGACAGAGGAGGGCGATGGCTCGTGAGCGGTTCATAATATATCCAAGATTCATCCAGATGATCTTGAACCATGTGGCTCCAACTTTGCCTCAACGACGCCCAATAAGATACGTGGAGAGTGTGAGCAAACGTATCTTTGCTCAATGCCGTACTTCGAGTGCGAGGAGCAAGCCTGAACGTCGTCCAAGGCATACTCCACTCTTTGGGTTCTTAATAAACCCGGGGTATGTGCCAGCTCGGGGGGGATGAGTTCAGAGACCCTCAACCACAACAGGCAGGAGCAACTCGAGATGTACCTACTGTGCCTGTGGTGTCGGCTGAGGAGGATGTAGACCTTGATGCTGCATTTGGCGGCCAAGGATTCTTCGACATGGATCGTTTTGATCCACAAGAAGAAGTGCAGGTTTCTGCTGCACAGGTTCGGGAAGTGATTGTTACTAGAGCAGCTACGACGGTGGCTGACTCAGATCTTGACGATGTTATGGATGAGGCGAGGAGGATGTTGGTGACTAGAGAGAGGACGTTAGGAAAGAGAAAGAGAACGGTGGATGATAGTGAATCAGAAGAAGAGGAAGAAGATATCCACAAGTTGATTAGACGTTCAAGACGGGAGAGGACAGGTGCAGGTATTGGTGCTGGAGAGACTTCAAGGGTTGTACGTTTTGCTCCATCCGCACTGTCAGGTATGTCGTTTGTTCCTACTTCTGTACAGGTTACAAGCGCCGCGGATGTTCCCGTTGTGGCTACATCAGCTGTCAGCCACCACCGCGGACAGGTGCAGGTATGGGTGCTGGAGAGTCTACCGTCGTTGCAACTGCAGGGTTGTCGGTTACGATACCACCTGCGGTTACGTCCACAACTGTTTCTGATGTCCCGGTTACATTCGAGATCCCTGCTGAGTATACTCAAGATACATCTAACATGAGGTTTGATTTCGATGCAACCCTATCAGACTCGGAGAGAATAGCTGCACTTGAACGGGTCGTGGCAGAGCAATCAAGGATAAACTTTATCCAGACCCAGGCTATTCAGCGCCTTGTGGCAGAGAATCAATTACAGTCGTCCCTCCTGGTTGAACATGGGCGAATTATAGATGCTATGAAGGAGTTCTTGGCATCTCAGGGGGAGACAGGCTGTAGAGGCGACGAGTTAAGGACAAAGAAGAGAAATGATAGAGACGATGATCCCAATGCACCGAAAGGTGCAGGTGGTGAGTTGCCAAGAACTACTCAAGCTCTTGGGGCTTCCACAGCTCAGGGGGAGTCTGCAGGTGCAGTTGGTGGTGATGAGGTGGTGATGGTTGATGATGATGATGATGATGTGATCGATGCGTTGAAAGAATTGGATGATGATATGCTAGAGGATGATGTGATGTTTGATGATGATGTGTTGCCTATTGAGGAGATTGAGAAGATTGGAGCACAGATTGTGATTGAAGATGAGATTGAAGAAGGTGAAATAATTGAAGAAAATGTTGAACACGAGATCCCAGATGTTGAGAAAGCCGATATGGGTACTGAGACAGTAATAGATGAGACTGAGTGGGAGGAGCAGCCTAGGTGGAAGGAAGGCTGTGCTCATTGGTTTATTAAAACTAAGAAGCCTGCTGTTCCAACCATGTTCAAGAAGAGTTATAATATCAAAGGCTATGCTGAGTCGAAGAAAGGAATTATTTGTTGGCTATATGATGAACAGATAAAGTTGTTTGTGGTGAAACGTTTTGATGGGATTCAGTATTTTAAAAGAACGTTGAGATCTCTCAATACATTGCCTGAATGTGAGGTGAAGGATTTGGCTAGATTGGGGCTGATCAATAGAAGCGACGACAACATGGCAAGGGTTATTGGGAAGATCGTGTGGAAAGAAAGCATAAAAGAGAAGAAGTTTGAGTTATTAAAGCCACAGAAGGGAAAGCTAGTGGAAGATAAAGAAAGGGGAATGAGAGCAGATGGCAAGCCATGGATGGTAATGAAGTACAAACCGATTCGATGCATTAAGGAGGTTCCAATGAAGATTATGCCTCAAGATGTGTTGAAGAATCTTAAATGGTGGTATGTTGATTGCCAGACTGCTGAAGCCGTGATGGAAGACGAAGACGAACAAGAAGTGCTGAGGGTGTATGATCCGATGCATCTTGTTAACTTATCGAAAGCTTATCTGCAAGTGTTGAATGAAAAGAAGATATTCTATATTCCTGCTTGGAAAGACGAAGCGAGGAAGTATCAGCGAGTAGTCACGGTATGTGTTAGAGAAGGAGTGCATGCGTGAAGATTACAAGACAAGTGCTTAAAGATCAAGATATGAAGCTACTGCCAAGGGGGAGTCTGTTGGTGCATAAATGTCAGTAGTTCATAGTCTAGTGTCTGTAATCGAGTCTGTAATGTTATTTATGTTTTTGTTTAAGCGAAGTTGTTAACAAGTTCGCCTAGGCGAACTTGTTGAACAAGCGAAGTTATGGACAATGTTCAGGCGAAGTTGTCGTGTATTTATATATAGGTTACGGGTTGTTTTGTGTTGGTTAATCGGTTAATCGTTAAGTTAGTCGGTTGAGTTAATCGAGAGTCTGTATCAGTGATTCATATCACGTGAGTTCGGTTATTAATATATAACGTGTTTCGGTTTATTCGTGTGTGTTTGTTTGGTTTGCTTTCTACGCTCGTAACGATCTACGCAGGGATTCCGCACCTGAGTAGATCGAGATATCTCGTGTGATCCGTCCAGGGAACCTACATTGAGCTGTGCACGACTAACTGTATAATAATTATACGTTTCAGTAAACTATCACTACACATATCGTCTTTCTAGTTTAATTATTTCCCTCAACAAACGGGGTTCCTGGGGCAGCGCCCCTGGCAGCAGTGTTCTAGGGGAGGCAGCCCCTAGCGGGGTCCAAGGGGCAGAGCCCCTGGCTGGGGTTAAGCTGTCAGGTCAGTTTGGAAAAAATTTATTTTCATTAACTGTCTTAACACATTTTCCATTAGGATTTTGAACCATTAAATAATTTGCTACCTAAAGTCCAAGGGCTTCTTTGTAATTATATCATTCTTTTATATGTCCAGGGACTGTTTTGTAATTCTTTAAAAGTCTAATTCGTTAATCAGTCCTTAACGAATGGGAGTTCATAACGAATTAACTATTGTAACGAATCAGGCCTTTTAACGAACTGGTCTTTATAGCAAATTGGACCTTAACGAATTGGAGCTTATAACGAACTGGACTCCTTAACGAATCAGTCCATATAGCGAACCAATCCAAGTAGCGAACTGGACCTTCTAATTCCTTACCTCCTTTAACGAATGACTATAACGAATTGGGGCTAATTCGTTATCTTTTAACTATAGCGAATCAAGGGTAATTCGCTATCTTTTAACTATAGCGAATCAAGGGTAATTCGCTATCTTTTCCCCTAACGAACTGAAGCTAATTCGTTACATTCCCACAGACGAATCAGCTTAGCGAATTACTTCTAATTCGTTAGATTCCTGTAGTGAACTAGGGTTAGGTCAGGGAATGTCAGAACATTCCTTGACATCCTCGTATTAACTTTTCCGGCACCGCCGCCGGAAAACCGCTAACACGTCGGAAAAACGAGTTTTAACTCATTTTTCACCGTTTTTCGTCCCGTTCGATCCAGATCTGAGCTAGGGTGACCCCTAGGCTCATCATAAGTTCGGTTTATACCCGATTCCACCCGGATCTCGTGACTTAAATGGTTTAACGGTGTCGGCTCGTCGTTTCGTGACTATATCTAACGGTTTAAGCTCATACAATATTAAACTATCATTACCTTAGGTCGGGATCCGTTTCTTCTTCTATATTTCGGCTAGTGAGAGGCTAGAGAGAGAGAGCTTACTTGTGTGTTTTGGTGGTGTATGGAATATGTGTGAAATGAGAAATAAATGGGTAATTAAGGTTTATATAATTATGGATCATTGGCTTAAGCCCATGGTCCTTTCCTCTTTCTTTCATGACCCAAGTCCATAACCCATATCCATTTAACCCAACACTAGCCCAACTCCTACTAACCCATACTTTCATTTATTAACCGAAACCCGAAAAACGGGATGTTACAAAAATCAACCCCAAAATGATTAAACTCTCCGATTGAACCAAAACGAAAATTCACTATTAGAAATATTTGTGTCCACTCGATACTTGCTTCTTACCAATACTATTCTACATATACGATCGGTACATTTACCTATTTTGTGTGTGTTTAGTCTTAGTAGAAATCACTTTTATAAATTTAAAACACGATCTTGTGCAAAAGCTAAATACCATCCATTATAATTTACCACATCACACACAACACACATCAAGTTTTTGGCACCATTTTCGAGGACACGGTACGTTTCTAAGAACGATCCAAGTTTCAATTTAATCATTGTTTATAATGTGTAATTATAACCTAATCTAATCAACCAAGGGGAGGTTGTGTGAGTTAACTACAACCACTCGAAGTTGTTAGGATTGGTATTTGAGAAATCGAAATCAATCATAATCGTTCTACTTTACCAACTGCTTGTCTACTTAAATTAACACTCTCATGGTAACATGCTATTAAGCATAGGATGGACTTGAAAATAAACATGCTATTTTCTATTATGTCATTGAATATGTTCACTCAAAAATGAGGAACATAGTCTATCCTATATTATTAGGGCAAGTTTATCACATGTTTATTTTATAATCATCAAGGAACAATGGAGTGGATTCTTGATCTTATATGGTAACATTCATATAACTGAACCATTCGTTTAGAACTTCTCTTCTTGTCACCTATATATTATATATAAGTATTTATATTTTATAAAAAGTTCAAATATTAACCCAAAGTGATTAAAACTCTCCGATTACATTAAGACAAAGATTCATTATTAGAAATATTTGTGTCAACGGATCGATATTTGGTTCTTACCAATAATATTCTACATATACGATAGGTACACTTGTCTATTTTGTGTGTGTTTAGTTTTAGAAGAAATCACTTTTATAAATTTAAAACGCGATCTTGTGCAAAGCTATAATCTCCAATACATAATATATTTTAACGCACCGCACACAAGACATCAAAGTTTTTGGCGCCGTTGCCGGGGACACGGTACGTTTCTAAGAACAATCCGAGTTTTAATTTAATCATTGTTAATAATTGTACAAATTTTTCTTTTACTTTTATTTTATTTTCTTTTACTTATTATTATATTAGAACTAAATATTTTTAAGGCTAGCCTAACCTTTACTTTAGCTTAATTAACTTATACTTTAATTTAATTTTAAAATAGATTACCCTAACTTTTAGCTTAAATTTCACTAACCTTTAGTTTTAAATAGTTTAAATTTGATTTAATCCCATTTATGTCCTCTACATTCGGACCTGAGCTTGTTTCTCCAATTTATGAACCGAAACGAATTTTTCGTCTACGAGCACGTAAACGGACTGGAGAATCCGCTGAAACAATCAAAGACGAGTCAGTAGACGCCACCGCATCAGGAGAAAATCAAACCTAAGAAAATATGGAAGCACAAAACAATGAACCAAACATGTGCCAATATGCCAATCCAACTCTTGAAGGCTATGGCAATGGAGAGGCTCCACCCGATATCACCGAACATTTCGAAATCAAATCAAGCACGATTCATAGGGTGGAAAATTCAGTTCAATTTCATGGTCTCCTCGACGAAGACCGTCTTTCTCAAATATTTCTGTTCTTATGAATCTGTGGAACCTTTAAAATCCAAAAATGTTCAGAAGATCAGATCGAACTCAAACTCTTTTCGTTTTCTCTCTAAGGGGTCCATCCTTAGAAAGGATAATCTCTTTCTTCTGGTTCCATCACTAACTGGGACCAGATGGTTGAACAGTTTCTCCTCAAATACTTTCCGCCTGATAAATCTACCAAATATCGAGCCAGCATTACCGGATTCCAGACCGATGATGATGAGTCGTTACACGCAGCATGGGAGAGATACAAAAGTATCCTGAGAAGATGCCCACACCATGGAGTAAGCGTATGGTTACAAATACAAACTTTCATTAACGCACAATCCAGTCAAAACATACAGGCCATCGACCAAGTCGCCGGTGGAGACCTGGGATCCAAATCACCTAATGAAGCATTTGAAATCATGGTGAAGGCAGCAAAGAAGAGTTTCTCTTATAACCCACTAATATCTACACCAACACATAAAGGAATGCACCACGTCGATTCCAACACTCTTGTCACTGAACAGGTTGAAGCCCTCTCAAAAAAATTGAGCAACTTCAAGCCGAACTATCAAAAACCAAGATCACCTGTGACACATGTGAAGGAACACATAAGACGAGTGACTGCAAACAAATCATTATGGCCATGGAAGAATTTGACTTCATCACCCGTCTTAACAACGCTTTCAGCAACTACTACAATCCAGGATGGAGAAGCCACCCTAATTTTAGTTGGAAAGATGGAGGTAAGACTTAAACCCTACCTGGATTCGAAAAGAGGACGGTGAATCAATCCTTCTAACCTAAACCTCAATTTCAAGAGCAAAGTTCCAGTAGCCATCAAAATCCGAGATACTAAAAAATCGAAGAAATGTTGATCCAAATCATGACCAAGACAAATGAAGCAGAAAAGAAGTCCGACTTCATATCAGCGGAGTATTGTTAAAGCATGAAGCTTACCTAAAAATTCAACAAGCATCGTTGCAGAATCTAGAAACTCAGATCAAAGAGATTGCCCGAAAATTGTCTGGAAGACCACCTGGCGCTCTTGCAAGCATCACAATCACAAACCCAAATGCGATAGCCAATGCTGTTACATTGAGAAGTGGCACAACCACTGTTGGCCCACTAACTTCAGAACCAGTTATGGAGAAGGAAGCCCCTGATAAGACGCAGGAGAGACTGATCCCAACAGGCACCGTACAACCTAAAAAACCAGTCCGAACTTATGTTCCACATATCACATACCCTGGATGGCTGAAACAGGAGAGATTGGAAGCCCAGTACGGGAAGTTTTTCGAACTCTTCAAAGAACTCCACATCAACATCCCTTTCGTCGAAGACAATGCTCATATGCCGAAATACGCAATTTTCTCAAAGAAGTATTGACCAACAAAAGAAAGCTGGAGGAACTCTCGCATGTCACCCTAAGTTAAGAATGCTCAGTTGTCCTACAAAACAAGCTGCCACCAAAAATGACCGATCCATGGAGCTTTACTATCCCTTGTCTCATAGGAAAATTTTCTGTTAGCAATACCCTGGCTGACTTAGGAGCTAGTATTAATTTAATGCCTTATGCAGTTTTTCAAAACTAGGGATAGGAGAACCAAATCCCACCCGCATGAGCATTCATTTAGCTGACCAATCCCTTAAATATCTTCGGGGCATTGTTGAAAACATGCTTGTCAAATTTGACAAATTTGTTTTCCCAATAGATTTTGTAATTCTAGACATGGAGGAAGACAAAAGTGTACCTCTGATTTTAGGAAGACCATTTTTAGCCACTGCAAAGGCTATCACTGATGTTTTCACCGGAAAACTCACTTTCAGGGTCAATGACGAGGCTATCACTTTTGACATTGGAAAATCTATGCAACATCCGCAACATCATGATGACACATTATATTGCGTTGACATCATCGATTCTATCATGAGTTGCTATGTGCGGAAATCCTTCATCAATAACCCATTAGAAACACAAATCTTAATCACAACTATCACCAAACTCGTTTTAGAAAATGAAAATCTCAATAATAACAACACTCAAGAAACATCAGAAGTAGTATATGAGATTACTAAATGCAATGAAAAATCTAAACCGTCAATAGAGGAACCACCAGCCTTAGAGTTAAAAGAACTACCAAACCATCTCGAATACGCTTTTCTGGAAAAAGACTCTCAACTCCTAGTAATTATTTCATCTCACCTTTCTAAAGAATAGAAAGACGAACTTCTTAAGGTTCTTAAAAACCATAAGAAGGCTATCGCATTGAAGATCATGGATATCAATGGAATCAGTCCCTCCTTTTGTACTCACAAAATCCTCATGGAGGAAGAATAAAAACCCGTGGTCCAACATCAAAGACGTCTCAATCCCAACATGCAAGATGTGGTGAAGAAATATGTAATCAAACTCCTTGATACCGGATTAATCTACCCAATCTCAGATTTACCTTGGGTTAGTCCAGTTCAAGTAGTACCCAACAAGGGAGGAATGACGGTAATGAAAGAAAAGGACGAGCTAATACCAATGAGAACCATCACAGGCTGGCGAGTCTGCATTAACTACCGGAAGCTTAATGACGCCACAAGAAAAGATCATTTTCCACTTCCTTTTATGGATCAAATGCTTGAAAATTTAACTGGAAAAATATTCTAGTGTGTTCTTGATGGATTCTCCGGATACTTTCAAATTCCCATTTCTTCTGAAGATCAGGAGAAAACCTCCTTTACATGTCCGTATGGAACCTTCTCCTACCGAAGAATTCCATTTGGACTATGTAATGCTCCAGCCACCTTCCAACGTTGCATGGTGGCCATCTTTCCTGAAATGACTGAACACTCTATGGTAGTTTTCAAGGATGACTTCTCAGTCTTCTGAGACTCCTTCGATCATTGTCTGAAAAACCTAGAAAAAATATTGGCTAGGTGTGCAGAAGCAAATTTAGTACTAAACTG
Source organism: Bidens hawaiensis (assembly GCF_021521415.1). Lineage (NCBI taxonomy): Eukaryota > Viridiplantae > Streptophyta > Magnoliopsida > Asterales > Asteraceae > Bidens > Bidens hawaiensis. The sequence continues at coordinate 4,230,105 of NW_027491017.1, forward strand.
GGAGAAATGCCACATCATGGTCAAAGAAGGCATTGTTCTCGGTAACAAGATATCCCAAGCAGGACTAGAAGTTGATAGAGCTAAAATCAAAACCATATCCTAACTTCCGCCGCCAACTTCAGTCAAAGCTATTAGAAGTTTTCTAGGTCAGGCAGAGGATTCTATCGTCGTTTCATAAAAGACTTCTCCAAAATTTCTAGACCTATGACCAAACTTCTAGAGAAAGACGAACCATTCATCTTCTCTGAAGAATGTTTTGAATCATTAAACATGTTGAAAGACAAACTTGTCAACGCACCAATCATGACTACACCCGATTGGACTCTTCCAATAGAAATCATATGCGATCAAGTGACGTTGCAGTTTGAGCCGTACTCAGACAACGCAAAGAAAAGCATTTTCACCCAATTTACTATGCTAGTAAAATTCTTAACGATGCATGAGAAAATTACACCACAACAGAAAAAGAGTTATTAGCAATAGTTTTTGCCTTTGAAAAATTTAGATCCTACCTAGTTCTTTCCAAAACCATAGTTTACACCGACCATGCCGGCATACGATACCTCTTCATCAAGCAAGATGCAAAACCCATACTTATCCGATGGATTCTACTACTCCAAGAATTTGATATCGAAGTTAAGGACAAGAAAGGAGCAAAGAATGTAGCCGCAGACCATCTTTCACGCTTAGAATGCCCAACTTCAGAAGAGCATCATGAAGAAATTATCGATGATAAATTTCCACATGAAGTTCTCATGCATATCCAAGAATTCATGAAAAAGGAGGACGAACGTCCTTGGTTTTCCGATTTCGTGAACTATCTAGCTTGCAGAATCCTAAGAAAAGGGCTAACTCATCAACAACGAAAGAAATTCTTCTCCGACCTTAAGTTCTATTTCTAGGAAGACCCATACTTGTTTAGGATAGGAGCAGATCAGGTTGTTCGTAGGTGTGTATCAGGAAAAGAGGCCTTATATATTCTAAAACACTGCCGTGAAGGACCAATTGGTGGACACCATAGTACCGCCACCACGGTCAGAAAAGTGTTTGAAGCAGGATTTTTCTGGCCCGCCATATTAAAAGACACACATGCTTTGATCCAAGCATGCGATGCTTATCAAAGAGCCGGAAACATCTTAGCCAAAAATGAGATGGCTAAAAAAGGCATTCAAATTTGTGAAGTCTTTGATGTATGGGAAATATATTTCATGGGCCCATTTCCTAACTCATTCGGAAAGGAGTACATTCTTGTAGCAGTAGACTACGTTTCTAAATGGGTAAAAGCACAAACTCTTCCCACTAACGATGCTCGAGTAGTTGTATGATTTTTAAAAATGCTATTTTCATGATTCGACACTCCAAAAGCCCTAATCAGCGACAGAGGTACTCAATTCTGCAATGCGTTGATGGACAAAGTCTTAGCACGATATGTTGGTACATGTGTGTCAGTAGTTCATAGTCTAGCATTTGTAATCAAGTCTGTAATGTAATTATGTTTATGATTATATTTATGTTTTTGTAATACGCGAAGTTGTCAACAAGTTCGCTCTGGCGAACTTGTTGAATCAGCGAAGTTATTGACAACTTCGCCTATGGCGAAGTTGTCGTGTTTATATACTGTTTCAGCGAAACAGTTTGCGTTGGTCGTTTAGGGTTTTGTTTCAGTTGTTCAGTAAACGAGTTACGAGTCATTGTCTGTAACAGTGACCTCGGGTCACGTGTTTGTTATCAATATAACGTGGTTGGTTTATTGCTTGTGTGTTCGATCTCTACATATTCTACACTCGTATCTACCTACGCAGGGATTCCGCACCTGCGTTGTTAGCGACATCCCGTGTACGATCCGTCCAGGAACCTACAATTGGTATCAGAGCCATCGGCTCGATTGTGAGGTTCGGGATTTCACGCGGGTGTAGAAAACGTCTCGTTTGACCTATTCGCGGGACGTGTTTTTGTTGGGATTGTGTTTTGCTCGTGCTTGACAGTCATTTTCAAGCCATTGCATTGATCGGAAACTGCTGGATTGACGAAAACAGATCTGAACAGTTTCCTTGTTCATCGGGTGAAGTTACCGTTCTTCGGGCGAAGTTACCATTCTTCAGGCGAAGTTGCCGTCACTGGAATTAGGGTTTCGGCGAAGATATAAGGATTAGCGAAGTTAACCACAACTTCGCTTACCTCATAAGTTCGCCTTAGCGAAGTTATCCGCAACTTCGCTTTCCACCCAAGTTCGCTTATCTCCTAAGTTCGCTCATTCTAAGCGAAGTTATTTTTAACTTCGCCAAGTCTAGCGAATTTAAGACCCAGCGAAGTTCTCTGTTCAGCGAAGTTAACTTTCAAGCGAAGTTATTCTTAACTTCGCCTACTGAGCTGTTTTAATATTTTTTTTTGTATTTTCAGGTTTTTCAGGTTTTCGCAAGGATGTCGTCAATTAACATCTCCGATTTGGTCAAGATGGAAGTAGAAGCGGGGTCAGCCACTAAGGCCCCGAGGTTGATGAAAGGAACTGACTTCGTGGCATGGAAGGATAGATTCATCCAATACATTAAATACCAGGATGCCAAAATGTGGGTGTGCATCCAGGATGGATATATCCCTCCAACTATGCAATACGAAGGCCGTGACGTGGTTAAGAAGTACAGCAAAATGGAGGACGAAGAAAAGAAAATGTACGAGGCCGAAAGCAAGGCCCATGCTGCGATAACAATGGCACTTCCTCAAGAGGTTCTCCATACGTTCCGAAAGTACACTTCTGCGAGAGAGCTTTGGGATGCTCTTGAAAATAGATTCGAGGGTAATGTGGGTATCCGTGCATCAAAGATCAAACTCTTAAAGACCCAGTTCTCCGTCTTCAAATTTTTGAAGAACGAATCACTGGATGATATTATCACCAGATACTATCATCTAATGACAGAGCTTAGCAATTATTCGATTGCCTATCGAGAAGAAGAGATTGTTGAAAAGCTTCTCGACGCTCTCCCACCGAAGTGGGAAATGTACACCGTTCTTATGAGGGAAGACAGAGACTTTCCTAATTATGATCTTGAAACGGCAGTAAACAAGCTCAGAACTTATGAGCTTAATATGGTTCGAAAAGAAACACCAACAGATCAGATACAAGACCCTGGTATGTATGGTGCAAAGGTTAACTCAGGCTCAAGTTCGAGGCCTGAATCTGCTGCTTATTACTCAAAAGGGGAGTCAGGTTCTGACTCGTCTCATGATGGAAACGTTTCTGTAAACTCGAATGGTGATGTCTGTTTCGTTGCTGGAGGATCAAGTACTTCAAAGCCTCAAGCATCCACAAGTAGTTTTTCTGCAAATGCCTCAAGCAATAATTATTCCAAGATGCCTATGAGTGTAAAATCTGCTGAAGAGCAGTTTGCAGTCTATGCATCATTTATTGCTTCCTACGAAAACTACATCCAGGGGAAGATTGTGGACCCTGCTGTACTGGATGAGGACTACGACCAGATCGATGCTGATGATCTGGAGGAGATGGATTTGCAATGGCAAATGGCAATGATTGTGAGGCGTGTAAAACGGTTTATGAACAAAACTGGGAGAAAGTTTGTTGGTGGTAGGCCCGGGTTCGATAAATCCAAGGTAAGGTGCTATAATTGTCAACAGTACGGGCACTTTGCCAAGGAATGCAGAAATGAGAGGGTTGAACGAGGACAAGGTCGGCCTACACAACACTCTGGAGTTAACAGAGAGATTAACGCCATGTTGACCAGAGAAGCAGGTGAGTACAACTGGAACCCGCATTCAAGTGGTTCTGGTGAGCAAGCGAACATGGCTGAGTCTGAAGTTGAAGAATGTGAGAAGGTTGTTGGAAATGAGAAAGCTAATGAAGAAGAAACCGCTTTCATGGCAGATGACAAGGATAATCGCTCCGAGGTAAGTACTAAGAATATTTGTACTAGTTGTGAGAATTTGTCTGAGCAACTCGCTACGATAACTGATCAGTACGTCCGTTTAGATGCTGACTTTAAAACTATTAAAGAAGATCACCATTTTACTAAAGCAAGAGAAACAAGTTATAAAATTAAAATAAAAGCATGTGAAAAAGACATTCAAAGCTTAAAGCTTAAACTTGCTGAGAAAATTGAAATAATTGATCTTAGTTATGAAGTTTTGGAGGAAAAAACTAAAGTGATTGCTGATCGGGATAAACAGATTGCTGACCACCAGGTAAAGGTGGTGGAACTGAACCGCAAACTTGAGCAGTTCAGGAATTCCTCGGCAATCCTTGATCACCTCGTGAGTGATCAAGGTACCTCTGCAAAGAGGGGAGGAATCGGATATAACGAAGTTCCACCACCCTTTAACCACAACTATACTTATAATCCGAGTGTTCAGAAATCTGTTGATTTCGAAGTTCCTCAGACAACTCCAATCAAGATTACAAGTGTAAAACCAAGTGTTAGCTGTGGTGAAACAAGTTCGCCTGTTTCTAATGTGAATATTTCTGTTTCGAGTCCAGTCTCATCGGATTCGGATAAGTTGTCCGAATCTGGTCAGACAAAAGAGAAGGCAGGGTTACCCACCGATGGAGATAAAAATAAAGTTTCTAAAAAGAGTTCTCCACTCAATCCGTACGTCCCACCTTATGTGAGACGAACGGCTGGTAACACTGCCTCTACATCCAAACCAACATTTGACAAGAAAATGGAGAGTCGGTGTTGCTTTAGATGTAACAAATTAGGGCATTTAGTTGCAGATTGCCCTCTGGAGCCGAGATTCAGAGGTGTGAAGCCAAATAAAACTGAGTATAAGCGTCATTTTGTTACTGCTAAAAATGAAAACTTTAAAAAATGCCAAAATGTAACGAATTCAAGTTTTCATAAAAACAAACCTCAGTTTTACAACCAAACCACAAGATATAACACTTTCAATTCTCAAAGGTTTGGAAGGCATTACACTCAATCTGCAGGGAGATTCCCTAACAGGACTTACAGAAATTATCCTGATGCTAACTTGAGAAAGCCAGGGTACGGGACGTATCGATCCAAGACCAATTGGTCTTGGGTCCCAAGATTCTAACTCTTTGTTTTATTGTGCAGGAACAGTTGAACAGGGCTGCCAACAATCTTTGGATTGTAGATAGCGGCTGTTCCCGGCACATGACGGGCAACAAACACTTGTTGCAAGATTTAAAACCTGTTCAGGGAGCAAGAGTTAGTTTTGCTGGTGAGAGCGGAGGAAGGATTACCGGTAGAGGAACTGTGTCGAATGGGAGAATGACACTTGAGAATGTAAACTTTGTTGAGGAGTTAAAGCATAATCTACTGAGTGTGTCGCAGATTTGTGATAAAGATTACACTGTCCATTTCACGAAGAATGAAGCGATAGTATTGAAGCTGGTTTTCAGATACCAGACGAATGGATAGTAATGAAAGCTCCACGTGAAACGAATACATATGTGATGGACATGAGGTCTACTGAAATGGCCACCGGAGAATCTTGTTTAATGACAAAAGCAAGCGAATCAGAATCAGAATTGTGGCACAGGAGAATGGGACATATTCATCTTCGGAAGATGAACTTCATTGTCAAAAATGGGCTTGTGATGGGCGTTCCCTTAAAAAGTTTTAACTTTGAAGACAAATGTATAGCATGCAAGAAGGGAAAGCAACACAAGAAATCCCATCTCACCAAGAAGATTAACTCAATTGCCGGTACTCTAGAACTACTTCATATGGATCTCTTCGGTCCCGTGAATGTACAAAGTCTAGGAGGTACCTCTTACTGCTTGGTGATAACTGATGACTACTCGCGATACTCGTGGGTATATTTTCTGAAAACAAAAGACGAGACAACTCAGATGGTGAAGAATCTAATTACAAAAGTTGAGAACGTCATGAGTAAATCAGTTAAATACATCAGAAGCGACAATGGGACCGAATTCAAGAACTTTGAAATGGAAATCGTCTGTCTTCAGAAGGGAATTGAACATCAATACAGCGCTCCGTATACTCCACAACAGAATGGAGTGGCTGAAAGGAAGAACCGAACGTTAATTGAAGGAGCCAGAACTATGCTGGCAGACTCGAAGCTTCCTGTGATGTTCTGGGCTGAAGCAGTTGCTACAGCCTGCTATGTTCTGAATAGGGTGTTAACCGTTAAGAGACTTGGAAAAACTTGTTACGAGCTTATGCACGGAAGGAAGCCCAACTTGTGCGGTCTTGAACCATTTGGGTCTCCTTGTTCGATTTTGAAGACTAACTCGAAATTTGGTGAAGTAGCCAATGAGGGAATCCTAGTCGGTTATGTTGTTGGGACTCCCAACAGACGGGTCTTCAATACGTCGACTTGCAAGGTGGAGGTGGTTTGTAACACCGACATTACTAGTTACCAACCGCCAAAACCAAGCAATGGACCTGCTGAGCTTTTCGACTATGTTAAACTTTTTAAGTCGTTTAACGTACCTGATTTGGAAATTTCTGAAGAAGACGAAAGAGCTGTGACGAAGATGATACTAGATGAGGAAGAGAATCTATTGCAACATCAGATGGTTGAGAAATCTCAACCTTCCACATCAAACCCTATTGATACCCCAGTGGCCTCAACTGAAGAAGAATTTATTAATCCTTTTCACTCTCAGCCAGAAACAACCATAGATGAGATCTCTTCAAATTTGGAAGATAATTTGCATGTCGGTGCTGTTCCGACCACGAGAATTCACAAAGATCACCCATTGGAGAATATTATAGGTGATGTGTCCTCCGGTGTACAAACCAGAAGTAGCTTGAATGAGCACACATGTGTTTATACAAGCATTAAGGAAACGGGTATACTGAACGAATGTTTGTACTCCTGCTTTATAAGCCAAATTGAACCAAAGAATTATCAAATGGCTTTAAAGGACAGCTCGTGGGTCGAAGCCATGCAAGAAGAGTTGGCTCAGTTCGAGAAAATGGAAGTTTGGACTTTGGTTGAAAAACCAAGGAATGTGCACGCTATAGGCACAAAATGGGTGTTCAAGTGTAAGAGAGATGATAAGGGAATTATCGTAAGAAATAAGGCGAGGCTGGTTGTTAAAGGTTTTAATCAGCAAGAGGGTATTGATTACAATGAGGTGTTCGCTCCTGTTGCCCGGTTAGAAGCGATTCGATTGTTTTTGGCGTTTGCTGCATTTAAAAAGATGAAGGTATTTCAGTTGGATGTGAAGAGCGCGTTTCTAAACGGGAAAGTTGATGAGGTTGTGTATGTTGAGCAACCTCCGGGTTTTCCTGACCCAGACTTTCCTGATCACGTATACAGGTTGAGCAAGGCGTTATATGGGTTACATCAGGCACCTCGTGCCTGGTATTCAACGTTATCGGACTACTTGCTGGAAAATGGTTTTGAAAGGGGATTGATTGACAGTACGTTGTTTGTAAAGAGAGAAGGATGTGACTTCCTAATGGTTCAAGTCTACGTGGATGATATCATTTTTGCAGCATCAAGAGTATCCATGTGTCAGGATTTTGAAGCTGTCATGAAGAAACGATTCGAGATGAGTGCTATGGGTGAACTAACTTTCTTTCTAGGATTGCAGGTTGATCAGAAGAAGGACGGGATGTTCATTCATCAAACGAAGTACGTTCATGATGTGCTGAAAAGATTCAAGATGGAGGACAGCTCTCCATATGACACTCCAATCTGCGTCAATCACAAATTGGGTGCTGAATCAGATGGTGACGCAGATGTGGACCCTACTCTGTATCGGGCGATAATAGGTTCATTAATGTATTTAACTGCTTCTAGGCCTGATATAATGTTTGCTGTTTGTCTTTGTGCACGTTTTCAGGCAAATCCGAAAGAATCTCATCTGAAAGGTGCAAAGAGGATACTACGGTATCTCAAGGGCAAGCCGAAACTAGGGTTGTGGTACCCAAAGGGAGGAGACGTTGAACTGGTGGCATATACAGATTCTGATTATGGGGGATGCAATCAGAGTCGGAAGTCAACAACAGGAGGCTGTCAGTTTCTTGGAGGAAGATTAGTTTCCTGGCAGTGCAAGAAACAGACATCAGTTGCAATTTCAACATGCGAAGCTGAATACATGGCAGCATCCAACTGCTGCTCTCAGGTTTTGTGGATTCAGCAACAATTACGCGACTATGGTCTGAATTTCTTACTCACTCCTATTTTAATTGATAACACTGCCGCCATCTCAGTAATTAACAATCCCGTGAAGCACAGTAAAACTAAGCATATTGACATTCGTCATCACTTCATACGGGATTGTGCTGAGAAGAAACTGATCAAGATCGAAAAAGTTGATACACTTGAAAATTTTGCTGACTTGTTTACAAAAGCGTTTGATAAATCCAGATTTCAAAACCTAATTGAGCTGAACGGGATGATCAATCCCGAGTAACCATGCCTTTCTGTTTATTTAAAAAAAAAAAAAAAAAAATTATGTGTCATTATTGCTTAAAATTAGTCGGTTACCTCAGTTTGATGGACATATCCTCGGATATGTTTTGGTCCTTGTTTCGACTTAGAGAATGAGGATAGCCATTAACCGGAAGACTGAAAGTGACCGGGGCAGTTATGACGTGTGTTCTTTCTGTTGCTGAAAATTAGTCGGTCATTCTTAGTAAGAAGGACACATACTTGTATGTGGTCGGTCCAGTTGATCCTTTGGATCTTCAGGATTGCCGTTTACCTGACGACTTTGACATGATCGGGGCGATTGAATTCAAAAATTTTATAGGGAAATGAAATTACTTTTCAAGTCTACTACTTCGTAAGAAGTTCTTTGCTGTGTTTAACAGAAAATTGATCCAACCTTGGAAAATGATATATATACTGATTGTGTGTGCTTAACTAGTGAAGTTATTAGGCTTAAAAGGCTTTAGAACAGTCATTGTATGTCATGGTAATTTTTATGGTGCGTAAAAGTGTATGTGATACTAACTTAAACTACTCAAATTTACGTGGAAACTCCTTAAGAGTTTTGTATGTCTTCACACATATCTTTCCGAATGATAGGCAGAAAAGCGACTACCCAGTCATACACGAGCCCGTGAGTGTTCTGATTCCCGTGAAGAAAGCATTTCAAGATACTGCAGTGATCCAGATTCGGGACTTGCAGTAGTTTAGTACTTCGAAGTCAATAAGAATGTTTGGTTTTAAAAAAAAATAAAAAAATAAAAAAAAAAAAAATTATTATTATTATACATGTATATTTTTAGTACTTATGAGACATAGTAACAATCAAGACTTCTCAATTCTGGAGTAAGAAGAGAACGGGAAGCAGACAAGGAGTATATACAAGTTAATCAGACACTATGGGTCGAAGTCAATTCGGGGTGACTTGGGTATAGCCAAATACGCTTTGAGAATAGATAGAAGACATCATTATCTCTGAGTTGTTGCCCACTTAAAATTTTGAGCTAAACTGAACCTTAATCCGTATCACAGAAACGATGAAAACCATTTAAGTTATTTACATGCTTACAACCTGTTTCTCTATGTCATAATACAGCTAAACACGGATCCAAGTGACAGTAACGTAATTAGTATGATTCCTGTTAGGATCTTTTCTAAAAACGTAGTGGTCCCTGAGTAGACTGAAATTTGATCCCTTATTTCGTTAAAATTTTTATAAGTTTTCTATTTTTGTAGTGGTATTATCTTATAACTGGTTACTTGGACATGATCATTTTTGTTTAACTCTTTTTGGAAGCTTCTAATGTTATGTGCAAGATTCTTCAAACTTAAAGGGTTGATTTTGAAAATTACGGGCGAAGTTGTTGAATTCGGCGAAATTGTGCTTAACTTCGCCTAGGCGAAGTTAAGCGTAACTTCGCCTGAAACAACTCAGCCCTATATAAGGATTTTTTATCTGGTACAGTAACATATATTCGAATTTCCGGCGAACATATAATCAGAAACAGTATTCCGGCGATATTGTTTACCTTCCGTTTTCGATCTTTGATTTCAGTTTCTAGTGTTCTTTGACGGTATGTGTTGTCAATATCATTCACAAACTTACTCGTTCGGTATAGTTTTACCTGGTTCGAGACCTCGGGTCGTCGAACCTTCAAAACCAAGTTTTTCACCTTTGTGTTACGTGGTCATGGACGAGCTTTACGTCTTAACACCATTACTATATGTTGTTCTTCACTCCTGGATCGTCAAATCGTTGCGAAAACATCGGATCTATGGCCTTTGAATCTGAACAGTCGCCGTTTCAGATTCAGGCGAAGTTAAGGTTTAGGCGAAGTTATCCACAACTTCGCCAGGAGATTAATTTCGCCTGTGGCGAAGTTATCCGTAACTTCGCCTTGAACTCAATTTCGCCTGTGGCGATGTTGTGATAAGGCGAAGTTATCATCAACTTCGCCTATACCAATTTACTTAACAGTTTTTGACGAACTTATAGTTGAAGCGAAGTTGTTCCCAACTTCGCCTCACCTATAAGTTCGCCTGTACAGGTTTATTCACAACTTCGCACGTGGTACAAAGCGAACTTGTGAGTTGCTTAACTGTTCTCTAACTTGTTTTGTTTTGTGCAGATATGGCTGCTGTTGGAGGTGCTGGTGGTGACGACGGTGATGATCAAAGACAATTCTTTCCAGCCCATAACCAGTACATCACTTTAGATCCAGACGCACGAGGCGTAGAAGACTACAGGGAGATTATCACGTTTCTCTTGCGATCAAGAGTCTTTCACGCGCTCACAAATACACTGCCCATTTCTCTGCCTAACATTGAAGACTTTTGGCAGACAGTGTACTATGATTGCAGGCCTGAGCCTCCGGTGATGCGAGCAACCGTAAATGGTCATAACATACAGTTTTCCTCGGAAGACATACGGTTGGCTCTGCAGTTCGGTGAAGAAACAAGAGATGACCCAACGGAGTTTGTAGCTCCTTTCCGTGATGGAGCTTATTTGAGGATGGGTTATTCGGGTCCGCTGGGAGACTCGCAGAGGAGGAAAGGGTTTCTGCTGGATCAGTGGCGCTTCCTGATGCATGTGTTGATTGTATGCATGTCCGGCAGGAAGGCAGGAACAGATGGGATGGGCGCGACGATGCAGTCGGCCATGATAGCGCTGACTTACAACCGCAGATATTCTTTCAGTCAGCTAATATTCTACGAGATCGATCGTCAGAGAAGGGCTGTGGCGCGCGAGCGATTCACTATGTATCCTCGTTTCTTACAAATGATTTTGAATCATGTCGCTCCGTCGCTACCGCAGAGACGCCCGATTAGATACGTCGAACGCGTGACGAAACGTATCTTTGCTCAGTGCCGCACTTCGAGCACTCGTAGCAAGCCTGAGCTGCGTCCCAGGCATACTCCATTATTCGGGTATCTCATCAATCCGGAGTATGTTCCTGCAGGAGGGGACGAGTTCAGAGACCCGCAACCACATCAGGCGGCAGCACCACATGCTGTATCAGCTGCGCCTGTTGTATCTACTGTTGCCTCTGCTGCAGTGCCAGCTGCGGTATCTCCTGCTGTGTCTACTGCTGAAGACGTTGATCTTAATGCTGCCTTTGGCGTACATGGTGTGTTTGATATGGATGTCTCGGGTCCTCAGTTTGTGGATGTTACTAGAGCAGTTACTTCGGTAGCTGACTCCGATCTAGACGAAACGTTTGCTGAAGCGAGACGACTTATGGTGTCTCGGGAGAGAACTACGGGAAAGAGGCCGAGAACTGTAGACGAGGATGAGGACGAAATTGATGAAGAGGAGGCAGTGCAGATTGTGCTCAGACGTTCAAGAAGAGAACAGACAGGTATGGGTTCGGGAGCTGGAGAATCTTCAAGGCTGGTACGTTTTGCTCCACCTGCCTTGTCTGGTATGTCTCTTATTCCTACTACAGCACAGGTTACTGCTGTCGAGACGTCGGCCCCAGCAATTGTGTCCCTACCACCCCAACCGCTTAATCCACCGGTGGTAGTTGCACGATTTGTGGAGTCGACCATCACTACTACTGCAGGGTTACCAAGTGTACCACCTGCGGTCACTTCTGCTGCTGATGTCCCGCCAACTCCAACGCCTACTTCAGATTCCGAGAGGATTACATCACTAGAGCAGATTGTTGCTGATCAGACAAAGACCATTCAGAGCCTAGTGGAATCCAATCGACTACAAGCAGCCCTCCTGGTTGAACACGGAAAAGTAATAGATTCCTTCAAGGCATTCTTGGCATCTCAGGGGGAGAAGACGTGTAGGGGTGATGAGTTGAGGACGAAACGGAGAGAAGATCATGACGATGATCCCAATGCACCGGAAGGTGCAGGTGGTGAGCTGCCAAGAACCTCTCAGGCTCTTGGGGCTTCCACAGCTGAGGGGGAGTCTACAAATGCAGCTGGTGACGACGTGGTAGCAGTTGATGATGATGCTGATGTTGAAGATGTTATCGACGCATTGAAAGAGTTGGATGAGGAGGATGATGAGTTTATGATGGAAGATGATGTGCTGCCAGTTGATGAGATCGAGAGGATTGGAGAGCAGATTACGGTTGAAAACGTGTTAGAAGAAGGTGAGATTGTAGATGACTCCGTGGAACACGAGATTCCGGAGGTTGAGAGACCAGGTTTGGGTGATGAGAACGCGGAGGAAGATGCTGAGTGGGAGGAACAACCAAAATGGAAGGAGGGTTGTGCCCACTGGTTCGTAAAGACGAAGAAGCCGGCGGTCCCTAAGATGTTCAGAAAAAGTTACAATATTAAGGGATACGCGGAAGCCAAGAAAGGTATTATCTGCTGGTTATACGACGAGCAGCTGCGGCTCTTCGTGATCAAGAGATACGATGGCATTCAGTACTTCCAGAGAAAGTTGAGATCTCTAAACACACTGCCAGAATGTGAAGTAAAAGATTTAGCCAGATTGGGATTGATAAACAGAAGTGAAGACAACATGAAGTTTGAGCTACTGAAACCACAAAAGGGAAAACTTGTCGAAGACAAGGATAGAGGTCTGAGAGTGGATGGAAAACCTTGGATGGTCATGAAATACAAACCGATCCGGTGCCTTAAAGAAGTACCGATGAAGTTCATGCCCAAGGACGTGCTCAAAGATCTAAAATGGTGGTACGTGGATTGTGAGACAGCTGAGGCGGTAATGGAAGATGAGGATGAACAAGAAGTACTTCGGGTTTACGACCCGATGCATCTTGTTAATCTATCGAAGGCTGATCTGAAAGTGCTCAACGAGAAGAAGATCTTCTACATTCCTGCTTGGAAGGATCAAGCTAGGAAATATCAACGGGTGGTGTCGGTATGTGTTAGAGAAGGGGCGCATGCGTAGAGATGCAAGATTACAAGACTCAAGATTTGAAGATCAAGATATGAAGCTACTGCCAAGGGGGAGTCTGTTGGTACATGTGTGTCAGTAGTTCATAGTCTAGCATTTGTAATCGAGTCTGTAATGTAATTATGTTTATGATTATATTTATGTTTTTGTAATACGCGAAGTTGTCAACAAGTTCGCTCTGGCGAACTTGTTGAATCAGCGAAGTTATTGACAACTTCGCCTATGGCGAAGTTGTCGTGTTTATATACTGTTTCAGCGAAACAGTTTGCGTTGGTCGTTTAGGGTTTTGTTTCAGTTGTTCAGTAAACGAGTTACGAGTCATTGTCTGTAACAGTGACCTCGGGTCACGTGTTTGTTATCAATATAACGTGGTTGGTTTATTGCTTGTGTGTTCGATCTCTACATATTCTACACTCGAATCTACCTACGCAGGGATTCCGCACCTGCGTTGTTAGCGACATCCCGTGTACGATCCGTCCAGGAACCTACACGATATGGAGTTCACCACCATTTGGCAACACCATACCATCAGGAGACTAGTAGGCAAGTGGAAGTCTTAAATCGGGGAATTAAAAGAATTTTAGAAAGAACTATAGGAATGAATCGCAAAAATTGGGTAGAAAAGTTAGATGACACTTTGTGGGCCCTCGGGACAGCCAACAAAACCCCCATAGGAACAACACCCTTCAAACTTGTTTATGGGAAATCATGTCATCTACCTATAGAACTAAAGCACAAAGCTAAAGGGGCTCTTAGAGCAGTAAATTTTGATCTAATGTCCACCTGTAAAAATCAGGAAGATCAGATTCACGAGCTCGAAGAACTAAGAGTACTGGCCTATGAAAACTCCTGGTCTTACAAAGAAAAGACTAAACGTTTACATGACACCCATTTAAAAGGAAATAAGAAATTTCAGTTTACGTCTTTTCCCAGGAAAACTGAAGTCTCGTTGGACAGGACCATACATAATTGAATCATTTTTTTACTATGGAACAGTCGAGATTTCAAATTCTGACGGCCACAAGTTCAAGTTTAATGGACATTGATTAAAACCATACATCGATAGACCATTAGAAGATGTATTGGAGGTAGTAATCCTCCACCAAAACCAATGAACACACCGGAAGTAGGGTCTGGCCAAGACCCTCATTAAACTAGACCTTGTATTTATGTTCTTTTGTTTAAAAAAACAAAAAAAATACCTTTTTGACTCTATTCACTGGGGGGCGTGCTTTAGTAGGCACGGTCCCGTGCCACAAAGTACGGGCCGGAATCTTCGCATAAAAAATCTAAGTCAGTCTGGTTTGTAATAGAATTGTCAGATCAAAAACACGGGGCCGTGTTTCCTTTTACACGGGGCTGTTCCTGACAATTGCTAGACTATAAATTGCACCTCTTGCCAATGCATTTCTTGCACCAAACCAAACACAAACCCTCTTTCTTGAGAAATCAAAATGCCAACTGAGATAAACAATGAAATTCATGTTCCTCGCCAACCGAGAAATGAAACCCGACACATTTTGAAAAACCGAGCTACTCATTAAACTTCAAAAGCTCATAAAGGCACTCACCGAAATGAATCTCCTTGCGGAGATGCGCCTCATACAACTGGAAAGCATGAATTGGAACTACGGGACATCAATGAACAACTTCAGTTTCAAGTCCTTCATTACACTTAATTTCCTCCACCCTGGTCGTTCGATGGAGGTGAACCGTTCGGTGGAATTTAGAGACATTCATCTTTATGTTTTCATGTGTAATCAAGTGCAATAGGCATAAAGTTTAGACTTTCGGGCTTAACCCGATTTAGTTTCATGTTCTAGAAAAACCGGGCTTATCCCGAATTTGTGTTTAGGAACTTTTTATTAATGAAAAGTAATTTTAGGACGTTAACAATCTTTAATTAACATCTTAAACATCATTCCGAAAATTCCTATTCTCACATTTTGCTGAAAAATTAAAGAAAACATCTCAGTGACTAAAAGCACGGGCCGTGCTTCATCTTACACGGGGCCGTGGTCACCCTAGAATCTTCAACATGATTCGTGCTGACTCCGTATAGTTCTATGAATCAGAAACATTTATTCTCTCAAAACCACGGGGTCGTGCTTCGTGAGGCACGGGGCCGTGCTCGATGTTCCAGTCTCTATATAACGCATGCCATTCTCACTATTCCATTCATACCGAACCAAAAATTACTGAAACGGAAAACAAAATAATAGAGTGGAAACTAGTGAGGAAATTCAAAAATGGTGATTCTTCCTCACACCTTGAGGAAGAAATCATTAGGCTTCAAAGCATAATTAGAGACCAAGTCGAAAGTAACATCCAAACTGAAGCTCGCTTGATCGAGTTGACAAACAAGATTGAATTGCTAAGGTTTCAAAAATTTCCACGTTGTTGATAGCCACAAAAAAGATATGAACTACAAGCTCAATTTCCTTAACCAGAAATCAGAAAGCTCGACAATAAGCTTTCCGAGCTCTTGGAAGCCAAGAGAGCCCCACCATACATTCAAGACTTGTTCGGGAATGGTGTTCCTTAGTAGAATAAGCCTTGTCTTGTCTTGTTAGGAATTGTTCTCATTTAAGCTAGTTTAGTGTTTATCGGTTCATGTTGTTTTAATTTTCTTTGTAATGTTTAAGAGTTAATGAAATCTATTAGGACTTTGCATTTTATTTTAACCTTAATCCTCAAAGAAATCATTTAAAAACAAACCAGCTTGTTAAATAAACAACAAAAACAAAAAGGAACATGACTGTTACATGCAGCACGGGGTCGTGCTTAATGAAGCACGGGGCCATGCCTGACTCTACAGTGCAGTTATGGGATTTTAAATAATATATCATAGTCCTCATAACTTAGCCCTAAAATACACTCCGCCTACATCCAAAAAATAGTGACCTTTAACCTATTATCCAATTATTTGCTTCATATATTCGATTTCCAACAAGAGGTATGTTAATTTAGTGATTCTATTGTTCAAATTCATCATTTTAGGTCTAAAATGAACCCCAAATCTGACCAATTGTTGATAAATTGGGTCAAAACCCGGAAATAGATGGGTCAATTATTTAATTATAGGGTTTTGATTTGATAGATAGATTTGCACTTAAGTTTGAGGGAGTTTGTTGGTGAAAATCATTCGGGTTTGGTTCTTGGATGATCCATACATAAAAACCAAACCCAGATGACGTTTCTTAAAGAACTAGGTTGAATCGCATGTTCGAATCTTTTCATTTTCAAGATTTTGATTAAATACACGGGCTGTGTTTTTGCAAAACACGCCCCGCGGTCAACCGCAGGTCAACCGAAGTCAAAATCAGTCAAAACTGCCAAAACCAGAGCACCATGGGGCCGTGCCTCTTAAGGAACGGGGCCGTGCTCCATCTTCTGTTCAACCACTTCTGTAAAATTTGAGATTATTGGACTAATATTGTTCTAAAATTGTACATGGTTGAATAGAGGGACGATGAGCATGCTTTCTTGGTTTTTCATGAGAACACGAAATGTGATGAGCGCGCCCAACAAAGAATGGGATACCTAAACAACCGACTTCCAGAATCAAACTTTTATGCTTGCAAAGAAACTCTGAAGCAAGTAAACCAATAGAGAAGGTACAAGGGGCTTGTCAAAGGACTGCGGACACGTGTTCTCAATCAAAAGGGCAAAGCAGTGACTGAATTGACCAAAGAGTTCTTTGCCTCATTCTCTATCAAGACAAAAGACTTGTATATGTGGGACGAAGAAGCTGTTGAGTCCAGATGTGGGGGAGTATGGTACAAAACTTCGGTCACACAGCTCGGGATTGATTTGGGAATTTACACGAATGATGAAACCGATACGCCCATATGGTGCGAGTCTATGACAACCTTTACAGAAAAAGATGCTAATGAACCAAGCGAGGCGGGAATCACCAGGATACAAGCATGGGAACAGTTAAGTTTGGGGGAGAAAGATATCATCCAAGCAGCACCAAGAGCATCGCATTACGCGACCCGCTGATGAGATACATTCACTGCTTGCTGAGCGACACAGTCACTGCGTGTTGTCAGAGCGAGGGGGTCGTGGGGTTGAGGGATTTGTTGGCCCTTTATTTCATCAAGAACGAGGTACCTTGCAACATCATGTACCTGTTCTGTCAACTGTTTAGAACCAATGCAAACACAAGGAGCCCAAATACCCCGATCTTTGGTGGTTCATGGATTTATAAGCCTTACAAAGCTTATGGTGCAGATAGAGAAGGAACACGAATCCCGAACCCAATCGCACTTGATCTTAACTTTTGTATCAATATTCGGATGGTCCAGCAAATAGGCAGAAACCCAGACCAGTGGAGGTTTCAGTATGTACTTAACTAGGTGTGGGATCATGAGGATTTTGCTGATATGACCATCCAGGACATACCTAAGAGGAGGGCGGGAGAACCACCACATCAGACCCGCCGCTGCACTAACTCTCAGCAGAGCGGCCCATCATCATTAAGAGCCGGCCCCAGCTCGTTATACCATAGCCAGTACTCTTTCGAGGGGCTATACGGGCTCATTGAATAGTTCCAGACTCCCACCACTGCTTATTTTGACAGGTTAACAGAACATATTGTTAATTCTAACACACAGCAAGTCGCCGAATATGCAGAGGCGAGGCGGGAGATTCATCAGTTGAGTGAGCTCATGGACCGGCAGTGGGGACCCTTTGACCCGGAGCACCTGGATAACTGACGATCAACGGCGATGGTAGGTCTGGTATAGGTATGGGCGGTAGTACTTTTCTGACATAGTTATTGTGTTTGTTTGAAACAATTTCTATTTTGGTTGTTGTTGGTTCGTTTGATACTTATTATGGTCGTGGTTGCCAAGAAATTTTAGTAGGAACTTATTTAGCCCGTGTGGGCAGGGTGTGGATGATTTCATACCCAATTTTCAGTAGTACTATGCTTTGATTGTTTGTTGGTTGTGTGCAGTCTTTATTATTCAGGTACAATACATGAAAACGAACGAAAAATAGGGGACGCTCTGTCGAAATTTCGTTAGCCCGTAGGGAAGTTTCTTTCCTTTTTAACCACGATACTTCATACGAATCTTATTATGAATCTCGTCATATTGAGGACAATGTGAGATTTAAGTGTGGGGAGGGGAATTACTTGACCGATTGCTTGCTCAATTAATTATAAGATTCTCTATTAAACAGAAATTTTTGTAGCAAACAAAGACTATTTTTAAAAACAAAATCAAAAGAATAGAATCTAAGAAACTTTTTGTAAATAACCAACTAAAAATTTACTAAAACCAAAAAAGTTAAAAAGTAAAAAAGAAGTTTTGTAATATTGAGAATATTTATATGCAAAATATGGCATTATACCCAATTCCTCCATTACTGTGAGATAAACCTCATGCCATATAAATATTTTTTTCAGAAGCTTTGATTGAGTCAGATGTTTCGTGTGATTTAGAACTTGTCGCAAGTGTTCATTTCAAGACCGCACGAAGCGTTATATAAGGTAGAAGGTAATATTATCCCAATTCCCTAAAACTATTCTCCAAACTACACTCACAAAACCCAAAAACCTTACCACTATCCCTCTCACCGGTAAAATACAACACTGGTCTTTTACCGGCAGAGCCTAAAGAACTGGAATTGCATTCTTTCGATTTCAATTTCCTTTGTTGCATACATTTCGCAAAACCTAGGTTGCCTCCATAACTTAGGGAGAGAATATATAACTCTCTTTATTAATGAGGTGAGGAAAAAGTGACGCCAAGATGAACAAAGGCCACCATTTTGTGGAGTTTCCAAAATCGCTATGAAAAGAAGAGCAAAAAGATATGAACGATGCTTAGGATGCGGAAACTGGTCCCACAAAGGTAGATGTAGAAAAAGTCAAACTCAGTCTCAACATGAATATACTGAACTAATGAGGGTGGGGGCTATTGGGATCAAAGCCGAACGATCCATTAGAGTTGGAAGTTATGTTCAGAGCGGGATTGAGGAAGAACTGATCCACATCCTCGACAAAACTGGTCTTGACGATCTGACCTTAAAAGAGTCACTAGGTTTGTGAACAAAAAAAAAGCAATCGGGAAAACAGGAACTAACCATTGAAGACATCTCAAGACTCCCAACAAAAAGCAGAAGTTGTATTTACCATCCTCAGCCTCATCTAACTTAAACCCTTGAACCGCCACCCCTACTCAACCAAAACCAAACCATATTACCTTCTGATCTATGCAACCCTTCACTAAGGTGGAGATTTGAACCTGTTACAAGCTTATTTATCACAGGTTACATTTTGGCTAAGAGTGTTCACATACATACATCACATGTATGATCAGATATAAAAACTGAGTGTGGGTGAACATTGTGAGAACGTGACATTTTGCATAACAGAAGCTCATAAAAGCAAATCGCCTTTTTATATGTCACTACATATATTCCTATGATTTAAGGTTGGTTATTTTGTTCTCATTTTCTTGGACCTCTTTTGGGGATGTTAAGCTATGGTCATGACATGCCATTTTTTAGAGAATATTTATAAATAGCTTGCTTGAGGACAAGCAAGGTTCAAGTGTCGGGATGTTTGATGTATATAAAAATATACATCTTTTTAGCATCAAATAATCTCTAAAAACTGCAACTTCCGTCAAATAATATAGCTCAAATAGCTACTTATCATATTAAAATGTATTTTCAGGTAAACCCAAGCCTTAAATGAAGAAACAAGCGAAAAGACTAAGAAAAATGAAAGAACACCCAAAAACAAACACTCTAACTCGCCCCCATACCTCCCTGGACATGCCCCCATGCTTTCCAGTGCAAGAAAGGACAAAAATCTGCAAGAAAAGACAAAGTATTGGACACGTGGACACGGGGCTGTGCCTCAAGAAGCATGGGTCCGTGGTCACCTCTCAAAAAAGACAAAAGAAATATAACAAAAGACCAAAGCACGGGTCGTGTCTCAGTAAGCATGCCCCCGTGCTGAGTTAGCATGTCCGATCCGACAGAGCATTTAATGCGACTGGGCACGTGGACACGGGGGGCGTGCCTCATGAAGCACGGGGCCATGCCTGAGTGCCCAGACAGACTATAAATAGAGAAGTATATTACACTCATTTGGTGTGCTTGAAGAAAATCTCAATATGGGTTTCTCTTATAAAAACACCCACATTACACTCATATTCAAGATCTTGTGAAGAGTTTGAAGGCATGGAGGCTATCATCATCATCATCCATCACCACTGAAGAAGGAAGATTCATCCAACATTTGGTTATATTGTTCTAGTTTGATCATGTGTTTATTATCTTTATCTCTTTTGATGTTCATAACCATCCTCATTATGAGCTAAACTCCATTTACCATCTAAAATCTATGAAGAAGCTTTGTTTTACTTGATGATTATGTTGAACATGTGATTTAGTTTGGAAACGTACTTGGTTAATTTGCAATTATTCTTTGATGAAGAAATGTTTTATCACTTTAACTCAATACATCAAGGTTGATGATTAATAATCATTCAAGATTCACTCATGTTCTTGGAGACTAGAAATAGTAAAAAGAATACTTTGATAACTTATTCAAGATAAAACATGGATCCTTATATTGTACTTAGAAATGATGAGATATAAGTTATGATCTATTTCTCTAGTTTTGATAATTCTGAAATAACATTGTTAACATGATTGCTTAGGTTATCATGCTAGTTAATGAAATCATATGATAATGGAATGCGTAATTATAACCTAATCAAATCAACCAAAGGGAGGTTGTGTGAGTTAACTACAATCACCCAAATTTGTTAGGATTGGTATTTGAGAAATTGAAGTCAATCCTAATCGTTCTACTTTACCAAACTACTTGTATACTTAAATTGACATTCTCGTAGTAGTATGTGATTAACATGTTCACTTATAAATGAGGGACTATTCTATCATATATTATTAAGGCATGTTTATCACATGTTTACTTAATAATCATCAAGGAAGAATAGAATGGATTTTTGATATTAGATGGTAACCTTCCTATAATTGAATTACTCATTTAGAAATTCTCTTCTTGTCACTTACATAAATCATATATATAAGTATTTCTATTTTATAAAAAGTTTGAAAATCAACCCCAAAATGATTAAACTCTCTAATTGAACTAAAATGAAGATTCACAATTAGAAACTTTTGTGTCCACGGATCGATACTTGGTTCTTACCTATACTATTCTACATATACGATAGGTACATTTGCCTATTTTTTTTGTGTTTTGTCTTAGTAGAAATCACTTTTATAAATTTAAAACACAATCTTGTGCAAAGGCTAAATACCATCCATTATATTTTACCACATCACACGCAGCACACATAACTCCCATCCTGACCATGATCTGAATCATTGCATTCCCCTTCACCCTCTTCATCCTCAGTATGAATACTAATATAATCGTCATCTGGAGATAATTGAATTCTGTGACGGGGGGTGTTGTGTGGTGTAGATGGTCCTGGTTGGTGATTGTTTCGGTTTCAATTTCTAGATAGGAAAGCTGAGTAGTTTGGGTTTAGTTGTTGGTTGGAATTTATTGGTGGGTTAGGGTCATTCTTGGGTTAATCTTGATCGTTATTGTGATCTGGTTGGAATATGTTGTCTTTATTAAGTGGGTTTGGGCTTGGGTTTTGTTTTGGTTTTGGTTTTGATTCTGATTCTGATCTTGGTTTTGGTTTTGGTTTTGGTTTTGGTTCTAGTGTTGGCCTTATATCTTTGACCCTCTGTGGTGAGCTCGGTTATGCCGGGCCACTCTCTTAATCTATGGCTCGAAAATAAGCAGGGATTTCCTGCCTGGGTGGCGGGTGTGCAAAACCTATTACTTGCACAATCAACACACCCCACGTAAAATCTTACAAATAATTAACAAAGTCAAATCACACCCGGGTTCTAAGCAAGTAAATAAATAGCCATCTCATGTTCACTTAACACATTAATTGTCAAAGATCAAATCAGATTGATTAACGAGAAAAACCTTAGGCATCAATAATCGCTAGCAAAATAACACTGGTTATCAAACAATCCATGCCAGTGTGACTCAACTAAGAGCAATGTATGCTTCATCGTATTCAACTAATCAAAACAACCCAACAACAATCGCTAGCAAAACAACACTGGTTATCAAAATATCCATGCCAGTGTGACTCAACTAAGAGCAATGTATGCTTCATCGTATTCAACTAATCCAATAAGCAATTATCATAGCAATTGACAAACTTATCGTTCTGATAGGAATAAACCTAAACCGACTAAGTGCACACTATTACCAAAGATCAATACTCATAGATTAATTAAAGACAATTACAATTAGTTCGTTCTTTAACACATGAGAAAAACTGTAAATTACAAACTTTATATCCCGAGTATGATTCGAGAGGATTAGCAGCGCCTCAACATCGCAAGATCTTCAATTATGATAATGTAGGCCATGTAGATGATCTCATGATGGATCGGAATGGTGGAATTAGTCTCTCCAGCCTCTGGAACTGCTCTGAAATGTGATATATGAGAATCGGGTCGTCAAAACGATGTTTTAATAAAAATCTTAACTTTCACGATTCTGCCACTAATCTCGGTACGCGATGGGGCCTTCACAGGTCCATCGTGTATCGCGGTGGACCAAAAGTCAACATTCATTATTTTAAAGTCCACCGTGATACGCGATGGACTACCTTCCATCCCGCCGCGTAGCACAACGGGTCTCCTCACCAACAAACTTCATTTCTTGGTCTTGTTTCACGTTCTGGTCATCACGGGTCTTCATCTCACGCTCGTACAGGTCCATATTAACTGCTTTAAACACCAGTGACTTGAAATAGAACAAACATGTATGAAGTACCGAAGTTCATGCAATAAACAACTTAAACTAAACAATTAACGAACTAAAGTATAAAATAATTAACAGATCATCACAACCTACAAAGTAAGACCCACTGTATAATAGTTTGGACATATCATTTTAAGCATGTGCATATACTACTATTACAAGTATGACCATTACAAAACTTGAAGCGCTATCGAATTATTTTGATACAACATTATAAACTAGAAAACTAACTGTATATCTACCACCAGTATTACAAAACACACGCCACGGCAGACAAATACAAAATGTTGACAAATCTATTATGAAATTAAAAATAAATTGTCAAATATACAAAAGAAAAAAGTGAAGATACGAAATATAAACATATTAAGATATTGAAGCTACGAATGGTTTAATAGTAGGGAAAATGACTAAAATAACAAATTCTTTGACTTACCAACCAACCAACCAACCCCTCACCTCACACACACACCTCAAGAAACAAAACTAAAAATACCTAAATGGTCATTTTCTAAACGGCATGATCCAACATATTAGAACTAACTTCATCTATCTAACGCACTTCCGTTTTTGAATCAATCATATCTAGACACGTATACACTTAAAAGCCTGATGGAATAGATACGAAGATCACCATAATAGATATGTTGGTCGACGGAGTAGATATGAAAGCCCGATGGAATTGACATGAAGTCTCGACAAAATAGATACGTTGGCTGGCCGTTTATTAAACAGTTGGACCGACCGTATAAAGGTTTTTTAAACTATCTGACCGACTGTTTAATAAACGGTCGGTGCCATACCTAAATGGTTGGTTTAATGGTAGGGCCCGATCGTTTAAGTGTATACGTGTCTAGATGTGGTTGATTCAAAAACGGAAGGACGTCAAATAGATTGCCGTGTGTCAATTCTAATATGGTGAACCGTACTATTTAGAAAGGAACCATTTTAAATATTTTTTGTTTGAAATGGCTAGTTAAATGGCTTGCTAGGTAAAAAGGGTCATTTTGATGATTTTTCCTTAATATAAATATTGAAGATAAAGATAAAAGTTATTATAAATAGTTTAATGCAAAATTACATTACTAATGTACTCAAAAACCATATGGAAGATTCAAATAGAAATTTTAAAGATTTTACAATATGCTTGAGTTTTATTGGAAATGAAAGGTTCTTCCAAAATCTAACTTTTCTAGTTTTAACAAACAAAATATTGTTGCCGGTAAATAATAATAATAATAATATTATCTCTCTCCGATGAAACGATCGTTAAATTGTTTGCATGACGTCAACACATTGCAATGGATCATTCCAACAAGAACTCCGCCGACGTCTCCGACCACGATTTCATCGTCAAAATCCACGGCGAAGATGGAGCAAAACCATCGTTAGACATGGATATGGAGTTGGAGGACTCACGCCGCGGACGTAATTCCGGTAATCAGAAATCGACAGAGAGTACACCCGTTAAAGGAACAACGAATCGGGTTACAAATTCCAGAGATTTGAAGGTAAAGTTTCAACCGCCTACCCCGAATCAAGACGACACGAATTCATCAAAAGAGGATGATGATGATGATGATGATGATGATGATGATGATGACGAAACGGATGAAATCCGATTAGATCAAAATCAAATACGTCGAAAATCAAGTAATCTAAGCCGCGTTAATAATGATGACAAAGGCGGAAGCGAGGTCTTGAAATGCACGTCGTCCTTTCAACGACGAGCTCCCATCATGCGAACGAGAACCCATCAGTCGCGGTTGATCGATCCTCCAGAGGTGGAGGTTGACGTCGTCCCTTTGTCTGGTCCAGCTGCTATACCCATGCAGTATAAATCGGGTGTATTATTATCCCGGCCTTCGGGTATACTGGCTAGAGGTGAAATAGATGAAGAAGAAGAAACATTGTTTGATGAAGACAATATTCCAGATGATTTTAGACAGGCGAAACTAGATGCAATAACCATAATTCAATGGATTAGTCTGATCTCAATACTATCCGCTCTAATTGCGACACTTGTGATTGCTGATTGGAAGAAAAGAGTATTTAGAGGACTTCACATTTGGGAGTGGGAGGTTTTAGTTTTGGTTTTGATATGCGGTCGGTTGGTTTCGGGTTGGGGTATAAGGTTCATCGTCTTCTTCGTCGAGAGGAACTTGATTCTACGCAAGCGAGTGTTGTATTTCGTGTATGGGCTCAGAAAACCGGTGCAAAACTGTATTTGGTTAGGTTTGGTGTTAATAGCTTGGCATTACATGTTTGATGAGAAAGTAGAGGGTCAACACAGGTTCCTTAGAATGTTGAACAAATTAATGGTGTGTATGCTTGTAGCTACCTCATTATGGCTAATCAAGACACTAATGGTTAAAGTTCTTGCATCATCATTTCATGTCAGTAAGTTTTTTGATAGGATTCAAGAAGCTTTGTTCAACCAGTATGTGATCGAAACCCTCTCGGGCCCACCACTGGTTGAGATCGAAAACCACATAATAGAAGAGGAGAGAACACTGGCAGAAGTTAACCGACTTCTGAACGCAGACGCTAACATGCCACCCGAGCTTGGGGAAAATGTGCTTCCAGCCAAGAGCAGGAGAAGTGGAAGGTTACCAAAACCGCAACCTGGCATCAAAATTGATGAGAAAGAAAAAGTGATATCAATTGATCACTTGCATAGGCTTAATCCGAAGAATGTATCTGCATTGAATATGAAAAGATTAATGAAAATCGTTCGGGTGGGGGCATTGAGTACATTAGATGAGCAGTTACATGACATGAATAAACAAGATGACGAGTCAACGACACAAATTAAGAGTGAGATTGAAGCCAAACGGGCCGCACGCAAGATTTTCTTGAATGTGGCTAAAGCTGGCTCCAAGTATGTGTTTACATTCATTTCAAGACTCATTAACTAATGCTTTAGAGATCGTGTCGCATGATTGAGATTCTAGAATGCGAAGTTTGTTGTTTGCAGGTACATCTATCTCATGGATCTGATGCGGTTCTTGAGACAAGATCAAGCGCTTAAAACCTTGTCTCTTTTGGTAGGATCACCTGGAGATGAAAAAGTTAGCAAGGGTGCTTTGAAGACTTGGGTGGTAAGAGCTTAGGGAGAATATTGAAAATACACATTTTAACCCTTAATTTTTTTTTTTTTAAAGTACAATGGGTCCTGCCAATCAAATCAATATAGGCGTAAAGAGCGGCTGAATTTTAACCGGGAAAAAAAATCTTATCAAAAGGTAAAATGGGTCTACAAAACATATCAATCAAATCATTATATGTGTAAAGCATAGCTTAATTTTAGCCTACACAAAAATCTGTAGAAATTACAATGTGGTCTATAAAACAAACCAATCAAATTAGTATATATGTAAAGTGTAGGCTGAATTTTAGCTATTATTGGTTTTGTTCGCGGACCCATGGAGTTTTTCAAGATTTTTGTGCCGCTAAATTTCTGTCTTCTTGGTCGGGCGTGCTTATTTGGCCTTGTCTAATTGGTTGGTTTTGCATATATCTATTTTGTAAATGCTAAAAATTTATATTGGTGATTTTATGTATCTTATTTCATAAAGCTTCGAATACATGATCACAAGTGAATTACATGTTCCGTCTGATCCAAATGTTTCAGGTTAATGCATTCAGAGAACGAAAAGCTCTTGCGTTGACACTAAATGATACAAAAACTGCAGTCAACACATTACACCAAATGGTGAATGTGTTGGTTGGAGTCATTACTATAATTATCTGCCTCTTGATACTGAACATAGCAACAAGTAAATTTCTGGTTTTTATAAGCTCCCAGATTGTGGTCGTGGCGTTTATCTTTGGTAATACTTGCAAGACCATTTTCGAGGCCATAATTTTCTTGTTTGTCATGCACCCATTTGATGTCGGTGATCGTTGTGAGATTGATGGAGTTCAGGTATCAAAATTGGAAACTTGTGCATAGAAAGAAATTATTAAAATTCATAGCTTATATTCTGAGTCTTAGATTATTTTCAGTTAATAGTAGAAGAAATGAATATCTTGACAACTGTGTTCTTGAAGTGGGACAATGAGAAGGTTTATTTTCCAAACAGTACTCTTTCAACCCGGGCCATCAGCAATCACTACCGAAGTCCTGACATGTGGGATTCGGTTGATTTCTTCATCCATATCACCACTCCTGCCGACACGTTAGCCATCATGAAACAAAGAATAATCAAGTAAGAAATCAACAAACACTATAAGAGCATGGCTGATAACCTTGTTTTAGCTCCCTTAAAACACCAAACATCGTCTGGTTTTACCATTGTAGATATCGTTTTTAGCACCCGGTTTTGGTGTGCAGTTTTTGGCCAAAAACGAGAAAAATATTCAAATATATATTATATATTTTACTAAAACAAAAGGATTTGTAACTAAACAATAAATGTAAAAGCCGGTGATGATGTGACAATGCCACTGGGTCTTCTTATTGCTTGGGTTTTGGTGTTTTCGAAGAATGAGTGTTTTTCCGATACAGTAACTAACCAGACACTTTTTGGTTCCTTATCGGCAGGTTCATCGAGAGCAAGAAGGATCATTATTATCCAAATGACATAACAGTGGTTTCAGTGACATTGGTGGAAGTAAGCATGATCAAGCTGCACATGTGGTGGAGACATAAAATAAACTTTCAAGACATGAGTGAGAGGTTCATAAGAAAAAGTGCTGTGATCGATGAAATGGTTCGAATATTTAAAGAACATGATGTCGAGTACAGATTGTACCCGATTGATATTAATATAAAGAACATGCCTTCACCCGCTACCACTAGTCGGCTTCCTCCAGCATGGTGAGCATGAGCATGTGACATAAAGTATGAAAACAAGATGGTACAAGTTTAAATGTACAGTGTACAAGTTTACGATGCGAGTTCACACGTTAAAATCTAAGCATTGGGGAAATCTAGGATGAGACTGTGCACAAGAATTGCATGGAATAGTGTTGAAGGGCTAATATAGATTTGAGTTTGGAGTTATAGAGGACAGATGACTTTAGAATTATAGCTTTTTTGATGATGGAATACAGTTATTGGTATGGTATGATATTGTATATTTGTATGGTATGGGTTGGTTTACAAAGTTTGAATTACTAATTACGAGTAACACTTTTTTTTATTTTCTTTCTTTTTTTTTTTGATAACTAATATTGGTTCAAAAAGTTGTTCATAATATAAAAAGTTCCCATTCGAATTCAAAATTCCATCTTGCATGCATCAAACATTATAACAAATACTAGAGTAGTTAAACCTCTACAAAAGTTTGTAACATTTAAGATTTTAAAGTAGGTCAACTGAAAAAGTCAAAGATTGCTTTGCAGCACATGCTAATCAAACATACTAACAAGCATAATGGATAACACCATCTGTAAACAAAATGGTCAAAAGTGAAATTTTACAATAATGATTCAGGAAGATCATCAAAAAATTGTGTATGCATTCTAACCCTTCCCTGGTCGTCCACTTGACAAATAACCTCATGATGATAACACCAGTCGATTAACCTAAACCGCGGTGTGAACGGATAGCTTTCTTGAGCTTCTTCGCCCGATTGATCATTGTCACCTTCTACAGCAGCAGAAAGGGCCCGTTTGAGAGAGAAATCTGCGTCAATCTCCATGGTCCTAACTTCATGAGACCCGTAAAATCCTCTTTCGGCCACACGATCATACATCGTCCGTTCAGGATTTTTTGGTAAAACCCCTTCACCAAAACACTGCCATTCATCAACATCTTTCAGTCCGAGATTCGCAGTGCACGCGGTTCCAAGAATATAAGCGAGGGCAACATCCTCAAGAATTGAATTGGTACCAGGTATTGAACACGAACATGAATATTATTATTGAGAAACTTCACAAAACTCAATTACAATCTCTAAACTCTAAAAGCACGGGTATATACTATCTAACCTATCATGTTTAGACTATAACTAGGATTGTTAAATAATATGACATAATAATTATACTAACAATTAATATGACATAATAATTATACTAACAATTAAATCTAAGCACATTTAATTGTTTATAATTATCCACTCCTTAATCTTGTTACTTAACCTTGCATGTCAAGTAACGCTCTTAAACTAAAATTCTCAACAATCACCCTCGCAATTTCGAATTCGAAACCGACAAGTCTTCAACTCCAAGTAGTTCCCGCATCTCCTTGAATTTGATTCTCTCAAGAGCCTTCGTCAAGATATCGGCACATTGCTTAACACCACTAACATGCTCGACACTTCTTCACGATCAATTACAATCTCTAAACCCTAAAGTACGGGTATATACTATCTAACCTATCACGTTTAGACTATAACTAGGATTGTTAAATAATATGACATAATAATTACACTAACAATTAAATCTAAGCACATTTAATTGTTTGTAATTATCCACTCCTTAATCTTGTTACTTAACCTTGCATGTCAAGTAACGCTCTTAAACTAAAATTCTCAACAATCACCCTTGCAATTTCGAATTCGAAACCGACAAGTCTTCAACTCCAAGTAGTTCCCGCATCTCCTTGAATTTGATTCTCTCAAGAGCCTTCGTCAAGATATCGGCACATTGCTTAACACCACTAACATGCTCGACACTTCTTCACGATCAACACATTCCCGTATGTAATGAAACCGAGATTTAATGTGTTTGGTCCTTCCAAGGAAAACCGGATTCTTCACGAGAGCTATTGTTGATGTATTATCGATACGTAACACCACTGCTTGAATTTCCTTATCAAATAACTCCCTTATCAATTCCCTTAGCCAAACCGCCTGACACACGGTTGCAACCATACTTTGCTTCACACGATGAGAGTGCAACCATACTTTGCTTCTGAGAACACCAAGTAATTGGTGAAGACCCAAGATAAAATACATGCCCGTAGTGCTTCTGCTATCGTCTTGGTCAATGTTATGGCTACTATCACTATAACCAACTAACACATTTTCCCACGAATGTAACAAATACAAAACCGAGAGTACATTAAATATTACAAAGAATTTTATTTATAAGAGTTGCATGAGATTGCTTCGGGCTTTGCATGTACCGGCTTAGGACTCTGACCAAATACACCAAGTCGGGACTAGTTTGTAAAAGCTACCGGAGACACCCGGCAATTTTTCGATATCTCGTAGCATCAAAGTCTTATTCATCTTAAAATTTAGAAACTTTTATACTCGGA
The DNA here is from genome assembly GCF_021521415.1 of Bidens hawaiensis. Taxonomy (NCBI): domain Eukaryota; kingdom Viridiplantae; phylum Streptophyta; class Magnoliopsida; order Asterales; family Asteraceae; genus Bidens; species Bidens hawaiensis. The sequence continues at coordinate 4,260,435 of NW_027491017.1, forward strand.
CCCAATAGAATTTGAGCAAGATTGCAATTCTCCATTCCCGCTTCTACTAAAATTTTCTTAGCATATGCTTTTTGCTTATTTTTTATCCCACCATTGCTTTGTGAAACATCAATTCCGAGATAACAAAGTTTAAATTCATCTCCCACTTAAACTCCATTATTAAGTTTAAGTTAGAACATGTGACGATGAAGTCATCAACGTACACACTGACTATTAGTAGATCAGCTCCAATGTTCTTTCGATACACCGCTTGTTCTTGTATGCACCGGTGAAACTTCATATTTAACAAAATACCGTTCAACTTTGTATTTCGCGCCCTAGGAGCTTGCCTTAATCCGTACAACGCTTTGGATGATTTGTATACTTTTGCTTGATGTATATAAAAATATACATTTTTAGCATCAAATAATCTCTAAAAACTACAACTTCTATAATATAATATAGTTTAAATAACTACTTATCATGTTAAAATATATTTTCAGATATATCCAAGACTCAAACAAAGAAATGAATGAAAATGCAAAGAGAAACCAAGAAAATCAAAGAAAATAGAAATACACACCCTCATGCTTCATGGAAGATGCCCCCATGCTTTCCTGTGTAAGAAAAGACAAATATTTGCAAGAAAAAAACAAAATACTGGACAGCTGGACACGGGGCCCTATTTTAGGGAACATGGGGCCGTGGTCACCTTTCAAATTAGACAAAACAAAATAAAACATACACCCAAAAACAAGGGTCCGTACCTCAGGAAGCACGCCCCCGTGTTGAGTCAGCATGTATGATCTGACAGAGCATTTTATGCGACTGGACACCTGGACACGGGGGCGTTCTTCCCTTTAAATGGGGTTGTGCCTGATCACCCAAACAACCTATAAATAGAGGTGCATGTTGCATTCAAAGAGGTGTGCTTGGATAGAATTCTATACTAGTTTCACTTATAAAACACCTACTTTACACTCATATTGAAGATCTTGTGGAGAGTTTGAAGGCTTGGAGGTCATCATTATCATCATCATCGATCATCGTTAAAGAAGGAAGATTCATCCATATTTGGTTAGATTGTTCTAGTTTAATCATTTGTTTGTTATCTTCATCTCCTTTGATGTTCATAACTATGCTCACCATGAGCTAAAACTACATTTACCATCTAATTTCTTTGAAGAAGCTTTGTTTTACTTGATGATTATATTAAATATGTGATTTAGTTCTACTTCCTTATTTTTATCTTTAAAATTTGGATCGTGGCCCGAATTTTGTAATGATTTTTCAAAAGTGACATGTTTGGTGGTTTTATTAGTTTCAATTTCATTATCACTTTCATTACCCGTAATGTCCTCAACTTCCCCATCAACCACATTCAGTGACAAATCAATTTTATACTCTTTACCACTTCTCAAAACACTAACATGGTTAATAGGAACATTATGAGAAGAACTATGAGAAGGATTTACCTTAGTGTCACTTGGCAATTGACCCTTGTTTTTCTTTAAGTCTGACACTTCGGTTGCAAGTTGACCCATTTGAGTGGTCAATGATTGAATGACCTTATCACGGACATCATCCTTTTACATGTGAATTTCATCAAGTTGATTCCTCCTTTGCATATCTTGTTGCATCACCTTGAGCATCTCCATAACTTCATTTCCATTTGATGAACCTTGACCCGTGGACCCACTTTGACCACCACCCCCTTTGACCTTGGAACCCTTGATTATACCCGCCATGAAAGTTACTTTGATTGTTATATTGTTGGCGAGGAACATAATTTCCTTGATTCCCTTGGAAATTAGGTTTAGATTGAGTAGCCGGATTTCCATATCGAAAATTTGGGTGATTTCTTAACCTGGGGTGGTAAGTGTTTGAATTCATATTATAATTTCTACCACCTCCCCCCTTGAAGTAAATTCACCTCCTCCACTTGTACTTGACCCACCGTACACACCTCCGAAGCATGGCCCAACTCATTACAATTCGTATAAACATCAATTACCTGATTAGTAGTTTGTACCCCTCCTTCTTCCATGGCTTGTACTTGTGGTCTTCCAATTTCCGGTCTTGCTCTTCTTCCGGTTTGAGCTTTTCTCTTTGATGCAACCGCCATTTGTTCCAAATATGCCCGATCATCTTGTTCAGAGTTAGTACCAAATGTGTCATTTGTGATTGATCTCAAATCTCGTTCATCTTCCATACTCAACCCCTCATGAAAAGCATTCAACAATTTTCAAAGAGCAATACCATGTTGAGAACAATTCTTGATCATCATATTAAACCGCTCAAACGCTTCATGAAACATCTCACCCGATTGTTGTTGGAAGGTTTCCAAACTCCTTCTTGCATCATTAGTCTTTTGGGTCGTGTAAAATTCTTCCAAGAATCTGTGTTGCATCTCGGCCCACGTATATATGGATGCGGAAGGTAATGTGTAAAACCATCTCTTTGCCTTATCTTCCAACGAAAATTGAAATAAGACCAACTTAACCTCATCTGATGTAAAACCTTGACCCTCAATCGTATTGAAAATGGAACCGTATGCCTCCAAGTGAAAGTAAGGTTCCTCCGTTACTACACCCTTATACTTTGGTAGACTTTGGAGAGAATTTGTTCTCACCTCAAATGTCCTCCCTTGTTGATTGTGAGGAATAACCACCAAAGACGGATTATTAGTAATTATCGATCGGAAATGGGCTTCAATCCCCCTTACCATATATTTTGCATGCCTTCTTGGTACCCCCATTGGTACTCTTGGTTGACCCATTTGCCTATAAACGGGCCTTGGAGGTGCAAATTGTTGAAACTGTGGTTGGGGCATTTGTTGTTGAAATTTTTGATCTTGTGGTTGCACTTGTTGTTGTTGAATAACCGGTTGCGGTTGAGCTTGTTGTTGAACAACCGGTGGTGGTTGTCTATTAAGCTCTTGCACCGTTTCCGGTTGTTCCCCTTGACCATAAGCAAAATTTTCCGGATTTACCCTTTGACTTCCATCACCCCTCATGTAGTACCCTTCTACTTCATACCCTTCAAATTCACTGTTAAACCCATAGGTAGGGATGTGACATTTGTCAATTTTTATTCGTATTCGTATTTGTATTTGTATTTGTATTTGTATTCGTTAAACTGACCCGTTGTGTCGTTTCAATAAATTCGTATTTGTCGTTTATCATAATATTAATTACGATGATTTATAGTTATTGTTCGTTCATTGTCTATCTGTTTAGTTCAAATAACGAATCTCCGAGCTATAAAAGTTTATAAAATAACCAAGTTCAAACTATTCGGGTATAAAACGTAAGTATCTAAACATATGTTAAATTATACCAAGTTCTAATCTAGTTATGTATATTTATAAAGTTCAAGGTTTAAAGTATAAATAAAGTTTAAAATTAATTTATATATATTTATAAAGTCTAGGGTTATGGTGAAGAAGAAGAAGTTTAGCATGTGTTTATAATTATTTGCATGTTTTCCATCTTTTAACAACAAAAGTTGTATGGTCATGTGGTTGTGTATGCTTGGTGTGGTCATGGAGACCCGGGTTCGAACCTGGGTCACAGCAGATCCATTTTATATTTTTTTAAAAACTATTTTATTAGTTATAATAAATTAAATATATGTTTATAAATCATTATAAATAAATAAAATTATTTTTATAGATTAAAAATGTTGTTTTAGATTTTCGTTAGCATTTTCACCCAAAAACCAATCTTTCAAAACCCGGTAACACTCGTTAAAACTCATAAAATAATTATATAGATAATATATATAATAACGTTGTAACTTTATAAATTCTAAACCAACAAAAGTTTATACTAAAATAAAACATACCGGTAATGATAATTTCCATAAACATTATTCAAATTTAATATTAATCTTATAAGTAAGTAATATTATAATAAAAAGTCATGAAAATCCGTTAACTTAAATATTAATATACGTTAAAATGAGTAAAAGTATATATACACACAATAATATATGAACTTTTAAACCGACATGCTATTTCCATTAACTAGTTAGTAATTCTCGCGTTCTTATTATTTTAGCTCTTGAGATTCGATCATTTGGTTTCATATAACGCGCTTTCCGTTTCATTTTCAAGTTTGTCATCCAATACAAAGGTGAGTTTCTCACCCCATTTCTACTTTTTTTATTACTTTTGAAGGTAACATATGTATCCTACAAAACCCAACTATTTATGATTTCGCTTACAAACTACAATTCGTTACATGGACTTGTGTGTTACTTGTTACTTGCTCAAAATTATTTGCTCATGGATTATTTCAATATAGTATGATCATACGCCCCCCCCCCCCCCTTGCACTCAAGACCTTGTTGTTATGAGTGGAAAAGGGTCTCATTATCCAAGTACGTTGGTGCACAATCCCAATTGGAAAGGACCTTGTTTGCTCATTTACAATTGTTCATGGGATTGTATGATTTTTATGTATTATATAAAAAAAGACAAAATGGCAAAACTAGTCCTTTATGTTTGAACGTTTTTTCAATTGTTGTCCTTTAGTAAACTTAATGACATAAAACATCCTTTATATTTAAAAACTGTATCATGTTATATCCTTTTACACTAACCCAGTTAAATATTTTCGTTAAGTCAGGTCATGTGCAAGGCACATGAGGGTAATTTTGTCATCTCTATTTAATTATTAAAATTAAAAACTCAACATATTTTCTCTCTCTCTTAAACCCTCTTTCTATCTACTGGCTACTACAATTCACCATTTCACCCAACATCACCACTCACCCTCATCTTCCCTATCTTAACATTCAAGAACACGCCATTACCACCATCAGTCCATCACCGACTAAACAACTACCACCTGATGCTAGTGCCACCGCACCACCTTCTGCCGCCACCCCTTCCACCCACTTTTCATATTCATCTTCATCTATAACACCACGACCGTTCCACTCTTCTGCAACATAAACATCACCAGCCAACAGTATGATATTGAAATCATTCAAGTGAACAACATCAATTTTATATGAAATCGTGAATTGCAATTTGGGGTCAATTAGAAATTAGGGTTTTATAGTTTCACAAATCAAAAATTAGGGAAAAAGAGAAGGGTGGTGGTCACAGCGGTCGGTGGTGATTGGTGGCCACCTTATGCTTTGGCGATCTCCACTCAGATGACGGTGGTGTGGATGAGGAAGAGGGGTAGTGGGCTAATGGAAAAATGGCAAAAGGTGGAACCGTATGCTAGCGGCGGTGCGGCGGTGGTGGTCTAGAGGTGCGGTAGTGGTGGTCCAGAGATGCGACGGTGGTGGTCCAGAGGTGCGGCGGTGGAGGTCCATAGGTGCGGTGGTGTGACGGCGGCGGTAGTCCAGAGGGGCGGCGGTTGCCGGCAACTGGTATTGTTGGTTGTTGGGTTGGTGGTGGTATTAGAGAAAAAGAAATGCAGAGGTTTTATTTTGAGAAGAAGATGTTTTTTTGTTTAATTATTAACTATATTTATAAATTTACAAAAATACCCTCATGTGGGATGCACATGACCAGATTTAACAAAAAAATTTAACTGGGTTAGTGCCAAAGGACATAATGTGATAGGGTTTTGAAATGTAAAGGATGTTTTCTGTTATTAAGTTTACCAAAGGACGTCTATTGAAAAACCATGCAAACATAAAGGACGTCTTTTGCCATTTTGTCTAAAAAAATGTTTGAACTCATCAACTATTAAGTTAGTTGACATTATTTTATACATATCTTACAGGTATGCTTATTAGAGAATGAAACAAGAGAAGACACTAGACATAGGATTATCAATAAAGTGTTTGACTTGTTTATTTCCTTGTAGTTTTTCTTATTTGCAAAAGTACTTGTTATTTGAATTATCAATGAAATAATGATAATATTGCCACTTAATAGTGTCACATGTGTTTTGAACAATCTGTACGTCACACTCGGGCGTTTCCGCTTTAGCCGGGGTGTTACAAGGGAGAAGGTTGGAAATAGGTGGCAATGTTGATGATGTTGAGTAGGTGAATTGAGCATTTATAGGTTCGGTTGTGTGAGTTGGTTTCAATTCACTTGATGAAGTAGGTATAGGAGTAGTGATCGGTGGAGGTGGATTTGGTGGAGGTGTGGATGGCAATGTTTGACCCGTGTGGGAATTGGTGATTCCATGGTGCTATTCGATGCAGTTGGAGAGCCAAGAAGCTTGTTCTCCCTAAGTAGGACTCGGTTTCTTCGAAGTGTTCGGTCAATCTCAGGATCGATAACTAGTGGTGATGGCCTGTTAGAGCCTTCAGTATGCATACACCTATAAGTACCTGCACACTAACACAACCAGCGTAAACCCGAAAATGACAAAAAAACTACAAAAGATAACACACGTTACCTACTACTCCACGGCAACAGCGCAAAAATTTGACGTGAAGTCGAAGACACACTCAAAAATAAACCGATTACAACTAATTAGATAGTGGTAAGCAGGTGTCGAACACAGAGAGTTTGTGGAAAATGTGTTACTAAGTAGCCTTGTAATTAATCTATATTAAACTAAATGCAGAAAATAAATTCGAGTATTTGATTGGTTGATTTTAATTAACGAAAATAACTGAAAAAATTTAACGATTATAATTGAATTAATAAAAAGAATTATCTCTCCCGAGTTCAGGTTTCCGATGTTGATAATGTTAACGTTTACTTTTGGGATGAACTACATAGACATAGTTCGTGAAAATGCGTTTGATTGTGATAAAAGAGGACTAACGGGGTGTTTGGGATTCCTTATTTTACATCCTTATAACTTTTCATTAAGTTAATAAGTTACAACATTGTAACTTATGAAACTTTTCCTCTCACAATATAAGCAATCTCAAACACCTTATTCTTTTTTTAAAAAGTTAATAAGTTATAAATTGGTGAAAATAAGCAATCCCAAACACCCCTTAAGTACCTGGATTGTAAAAACGCAAGGTTGTCACTCGATAATCAATTTTATATAGTTAACCCTAATTCCCTTCCAATAAATCCTGATTGCCTATGGCACCAAGAACTGATAGTCAAGAACATGAATTATACTATACTAACAATTACTAATCAAACTCACAATCACCATAGCAATAGAATCATAAGATGAACTACTATCCCACAAATAACATAAATGATTCACAAGTATTCAATTGAAAACCTAACAATTCAGGAGAGAACATAAAGAGAATAGCCACACATAGTTTGATTCATCATCACATCAATTAGAGTGTGCATATGAATAACAAACCTCAAACTAATGATTACAATCACCAAAATATTTTTCTTGGACTCCAAATTCGTCTCTAGGGTGTTCTCTCTTGAAAGATAGATGAAAAGATGATATAATGCAAAATATATATGTTTCCCTTGTTCATTTTAATTAATATTTTAATAGTTTTTGTTCGTTTTTAGTCGATATTTGTATACTACTAACATTTCTATGTTTTGTAGTTTCCGGGATTTGATCATGATTAAAAAGGGTGAAAAGAGAGCCGAAACGGAGATCCGAAACGCGTCAGGAAGAACCAGAACAGAGAACCGGTCAGACCGGGCCGGTCTGACCGGCCCCCATGGAGAAGCACGCCGCGCCGCGCGAAGGGGGAAGGCCAAATGCCCTTAGCGCGGCGCCTAGGGGCTGCTGATGGGTTTTTAATTCGTTTTTGCTTAATGTCGGGCCTTGTTTTCGCTATTTAAACATCTTTAACTTAAACCAAACATGACCTGAAAGCCACCAGTCGATTTTGGAGAGTTCTTGGAGCTATTTTATGAGTTTGTTGGTGATTTTAAAGGCGAGAGAACATCCGGTGAAGAGCTACACGTTCACATTCGAGTTTACGGGTTTTATCATCTTCAATTCCCTGTTTCTTATATTTTCACCATGTTTTTGTTATTATTCGTTTTGTTTGATTTAGACTTTATGATGCTAGGCTAAATTCCATAAACTACCTAGGTCGTGATGAGCCTTAGTTCGGTTTGATTTTATTTGGATTTTCGTTTCGTTATGGATTTTATGTTCTAAGTAAACGGTTGAGTTTGATTTAGTTAATGCGTATGATTGCTTGGTTTTGTTTACTTGAATTTATTGTTTCACATTGCCCTTGTTGATTGTTTCATAGGATAGGGTTTTGTTAGGTCATTTACTGTGTATTCTTGGCTATTTTGTGATTAATATGCATTAAAATCATAGAAACAATAAAATCAAGTAAATAGATAAAAGTGAACTGCCAGCCTAGAAAGCTGTAAGGTGATAGGTTGTTGATAGATCTTTGCTTGTCGGGATTGCTAGATTTAGTTCTTCGTAAGGAGTTCGTCTAGGTTTGATTGTCAGCTTAGTCTATTAAGTTAATTGAGTCTGCTTTGCTATCTTTGAATTCCGCGCTGTAAGGTAGGTTTTCGTCACAAAAGATACTTAGACATAAGCGATTAAATAACCGTAAGGAAGTTTAATATTAAACTGGTGAGTCTTATAACTTGTTAGAAATCCACAGACGTCTTCTTGAAGTTCAAGGGTCCTGTTCGGGTTTTCTGTCAATGGTCTATTTTACGATCCCAGTTCCATAACTTGAGTTTTTCATTTAATTAATAACCGTAACTTTGGGGATTCTAGCCTAAGTAGTTATCTTCATCATCTGAATTAATCAAAGCTTTCTAAATTGTTTATTAGTTTAAAGTAATTAGGGTTAAGGTTTAAGTTTAATTAATTAATTAAGTTTAAGGTAATGATTATGTTTTATTATTATTATATTAATTAGGGTTAGGTTTTAATTAGTTTATTATTAGTTTAATAGTTAAGTAATCATTAATTAATCATTAGTAAGTTTTAATTATTAGTTAATTAGTATTTAGAGTTTTAATTAATTAGTAAAATAAATTCCCCTCAAATATTATTAATAAATAGTCGCGTCTTGTAGTTGAGTATAATTTGCTAGTTTCGTAATTAAAAGAGTCTCGTGGGTTCGATATCCGGACCTACTTAGCTATACTAGAGTCGACCGGTTCACTTGTCGGTTAGTAGTTTAAGTTATGTTTAAGGGTCTAGAGTATTACTTAGTGTCTAGATAAGTATAATTTTAGTTAATAATTATTTGACTACTTCAAACACATTATGTTTTTGGCGCCGTTGCCGGGGACTCTTGGCGATTGCGTTATTAGTTTTGTTTGGACTTACTTGCTATATTCGTGCTATTGTGTTTTTGCTTTTGAGTTTTTAGGGTTTTAGTTAATTAGCTTTTTACGTGTTTATTTTTATTTTTTTATTGTGAGTCGTAGGTGTCTAATTATTCGTGTCTTTTGCTTGTTTAGATTCCTGTAATTATGTGTGAAATTTGTAATGGACCTCACTTTACCACTAAATGTCCATACTACAGTAACCTTAATTGTGATACGTGTGGTGATCCTCATTTACACTATGATTGTCCATACAAGGGTTCTCGCTTTATTTGTTATAGATGCGCTGGTTGTCATATGACTCGTGCATGACCATATAATCGTACTAACCCTTCTGTGCAGCTAGTGCAAAATTTTTCACTGGGACCTTTCCGTATTATTTTGATAATTCGTATTAGCAACCTCAGCAAAATCAGGAGCAGTGTTATGATTAATTTTCTAATAGTCTTTCTGATGAGGATGTAGCTGCTATGGGTAGGATAGAAAAGATGTTGGTCCAATACATGGCTACAGTTACCCAAAAGATGTTCGTTAAGCATGATACCATCTTCAAAAATCACCAGGATATTATTATAGATCTCCAACATCAAGTAGAAGAAATTTCTAGGAGACTGGATGAAGAAGATGAAATGGAGAGGTTGAGATCCTTGGAATATGTTAAGCACTCAGATGAGGAGATCATTCAAGTAACGGAGACAAAAATGGATGTTGAAGTCCTACCTCCAGTTTCATATGCTATTATTGATTTTTGGAGTGACTCTGATGATGAGATAAACGAAGAGGAGAGTGTGCAGCTGGAGGAGCAACCGACACCTGGTTATAAGTATGATACGGAAGGAAACTATTTGGGATACATGAATCGGTTAGGCGAGTTGTTCCCGACGTTTCCAGAAGAAGGGAAAGAGCCAATCATGGAATATGTAGATGAAGAAGAGGAGCTCATCCCGAATACGGAGAAACGAGTGGCTGATGAAATCCCACCTCAGGTTTCACAGGTATATGTTGCTAATTGTACTGAGTTTTGTAGTGACTCCGATGATGATTGTGACGAGGAGGAGTGGGCTGTATATCTGAGATCAGTTATGGTGAAACCTGTGTTTGAGGAAGAGATAGAATTGGGAGAGTCATTCGAGCTAATGTTTGGTGTTGAGGATATGGTTAAGGTTGATAATGAGCTTAATGAGGAAGATGAATTTTTGAATCTGGAGTTGGATGGATTGTCGGATTATGACGGGGGAGACACATTAGACGTTAATGAGGATGTTGCGTTTTTCGAGGCCCTACTTATAGAGGACAGTGTAGATGAGGATGTAGCGTTAGAGGAAGAACACTATTGCCAACCCGTGGACTGTGTTTTGAATGCTTATCGGGAATTAAAACCACGGGAGAAGGTCGAGGATGATAGGTTACCTGAAAACCGAAGTTGCGTTTATTTTAGAAGATGGTCTACGGGAATGAAAAAGCCTTTGCATGTCAAACACGACCAGTCTTCTCGATACTTACAACGCATTCGGCTCTTGCCAGGTAAGTTTAAATATAGGTGGTCTGACCCGTTACTGATTTTTAATTCTAAGTTAATATTTTGCGGTTCCGTCATTGATATATTACTGTTTGATAAATTCCGGGTGGAGCTAAACGGGTTAGATAGGGTCTAGATTAAGGAGAAATCTCCTGATTAAGTTCAAGTGTGGAGAGGTTTCGCGAAGTTTGTATATTTAATCGAGTCACTAACGTAATTTTTGTAGTTCGTCTTTGTTTTTGCGATTTTAAGTTTTGCTAGTTTGAAGATTGAGTGAGCTAGAGAAACGATCCCAAGGAAGAATATAATGAAAAAGACAAGTGTGGGGATGATGTAGCAGTGGATCCGTATACTTTACATTTATTATTTGCTCATGATTATTCGTGATTATTTTATATATTAGTCGGTTGGTGAAAATATTTTGAATGCTTAATATCTATCAGTTTGATAAGATATATTTCTAGATATTGTTTGTTGAATTTTTGTCGCTTACGTTCGTGTGTGAGAGAATGAGTTACTATTTGCTGATCACGTTCGTAGTTGGAAGGCATTCATGGAAGAAGACTTTGGCATCAAGTTTCATGCGCAAATTACCAGCTAAGTCTTTTCCATTATCTAGCTTGTTAACTTTTTATTTTACTTTAGTTTTTATTTTTTTTAAGTCTTTAGTTTTTTTTTGTAGTCCAACTTTATTTTAATTTATTTTTATTTTAGGTCGTCTTTATTCTTGCATTGAGGACAATGCAAAATTTAAGTGTGGGGATAGGATATTTGAGTCGTAGTTTAAATCGAGTTTATGTGTAAAAAAATAATAATAAAATGTTTTAAAAATGTCCCTTGAGTCTAGTTTTTTTTGCGTAAAAGTAGGAGATGATGATATTTATCGGAAATTGGTTTTTCAAACTACTAATAATATGAGATAATTAAAAGAAAGCGCACTTAATTTGGGGTGTGTCGGTAGGCTCAGCCTTGAAAATGAAAGGAAAAATTTGATAAAATGGTTAAAACGGAAATCAATTGTGGGTAAAGCTTTTTGTCCGTGGAAAATAAGTAATGAAAGGTTGGGCCATACTCAAGCCTCAATTATTGGTATGAAAAGTGGAAATGTTATAAATTTTAAAAATCTGAATACGTTATCATATGATGCTTGGGTAGGTTTAACGTTAGAGTATGTCGTGTAGCCTGTGATATAAATCTTAAACTGCTAGTTTAGTGTTTTACACCTCATTGGCGTATGGTTTTATAACCTTAAATCTTGTATTGATGGGATGCTTCGGGTCCAGAGACCATGGGTCTGTATGCAATCTATTCATCTGGGTATTCACAATTCCTAAGTGGGGTTGTGGATATTTAAATAAAGCTAAAAAGAGAAAACCCTTATAAGTCTATAAACCATGATCACAAAAGTACAAATACACTACAGACTTGATCATTCACGCTGTTAGCCATGTTGGGTCCCCTTGCTCGCGTCTCATTACCATTAAGAAACGGACCACAAGGTACACGCTACATGTAAGCCCTACAGATGAAATTTTGCATGCTCACCTATGGTAATGGTTCGGGGTCTTGCTTGATAACGGGGGTATGTCATGTTGTGGGGAACACTAGCTATAAATTAATTGAACCTTAATCGTATCTAATGGCTGCTTGGTAGACTTTGATGCTTAAGCTTAGGTGGATAAACAATACCCTTGATCGTCTTAACTATTCATGAAAAATAGAGCAACAAAAGGTTTTAAATCTGCTAATTTTGAGGTTTAAGTCAAGTTGGGGTGGTCTGGTCCGGTAAAAGCTGAAAATAAGCGGGTTTTAACTGTGTAAACCACTGAGTAAAAAATTGTCGGATCATATTTGTCCCGGTAAAGATTAAGGCATGGATTTAAGTGGACAACAATATCGGTGATCGCGGTTTTTGTGTTTTTTTTTCTGAGCTTTAAAAATTAACCTATATATTTGTTAAACTTTAATTTTCCGATTCTGATCCAATTGCATCAAACTTTTTCAGTGACTAAAAAAGAATAAGTGTGGGGATATTTGATATAAGGCTAAATATATATGTTTCCCTTGTTCATTTTAATTAATATTTTAATAGTTTTTGTTCGTTTTTAGTCGAGATTTGTATACTACTAACATTTCTATGTTTCGTAGTTTCCGGGATTTGATCATGATTAAAAAGGGCGAAAAAAGAGCCGAAACGGAGATCCGAAACGCGTCAGGAAGAACCAGAACAGAGAACCGGTCAGACCGGGCCGGTCTGACCGGCCCCCATGGAAAAGCACGCCACGCCGCGCGAAGGGGGAAGGCCAAATGCCCTTAGCGCGGCGCCTAGGGGCTGCTGATGGGTTTTTAATTCGTTTTTGCTTAATGTCGGGCCTTGTTTTCGCTATTTAAACATCTTTAACTTAAACCTAACATGACCTGAAAGCCACCAGTCGATTTTGGAGAGTTCTTGGAGCTATTTTATGAGTTTGTTGGTGATTTTAAAGGCGAGAGAACATCCGGTGAAGAGCTACACGTTCACGTTCGAGTTTACGGGTTTTATCATCTTCAATTCCCCGTTTCTTATATTTTCACCATGTTTTCGTTATTATTCGTTTTGTTTGATTTAGACTTTATGATGCTAGGCTAAATTCCATAAACTACCTAGGTCGTGATGAGCCTTAGTTCGGTTTGATTTTATTTGGATTTTCGTTTCGTTATGGATTTTATGTTCTAAGTAAACGGTTGAGTTTGATTTAGTTAATGCGTATGATTGCTTGGTTTTGTTTACTTGAATTTATTGTTTCACATTGCCCTTGTTGATTGTTTCATAGAATAGGGTTTTGTTAGGTCATTTACTGTGTATTCTTGGCTATTTTGTGATTAATATGCATTAAAATCATAGAAACAATAAAATCAAGTAAATAGATAAAAGTGAACTGCCAGCCTAGAAAGCTGTAAGGTGATAGGTTGTTGATAGATCTTTGCTTGTCGGGATTGCTAGATTTAGTTCTTCGTAAGGAGTCCGTCTAGGTTTGATTGTCAGCTTAGTCTATTAAGTTAATTGAGTCTGCTTTGCTATCTTTGAATTCCGCGCTGTAAGGTAGGTTTTCGTCACAAAAGATACTTAGACATAAGCGATTAAATAACCGTAAGGAAGTTTAATATTAAACTGGTGAGTCTTATAACTTGTTAGAAATCCACAGACGTCTTCTTGAAGTTCAAGGGTCCTGTTCGGGTTTTCTGTCAATGGTCTATTTTACGATCCCAGTTCCATAACTTGAGTTTTTCATTTAATTAATAACCGTAACTTTGGGGATTCTAGTCTAAGTAGTTATCTTCATCATCTGAATTAATCAAAGCTTTTTAAATTGTTTATTAGTTTAAAGTAATTAGAGTTAAGGTTTAAGTTTAATTAATTAATTAAGTTTAAGGTAATGATTATGTTTTATTATTATTATATTAATTAGGGTTAGGTTTTAATTAGTTTATTATTAGTTTAATAGTTAAGTAATCATTAATTAATCATTAGTAAGTTTTAATTATTAGTTAATTAGTATTTAGAGTTTTAATTAATTAGTAAAATAAATCCCCCTCAAATATTATTAATAAATAGTCGCGTCTTGTAGTTGAGTATAATTTGCTAGTTTCGTAATTAAAAGAGTCTCGTGGGTTCGATATTCGTAATTAAGGAAGTTTAATATTAAACTGGTGAGTCTTATAACTTGTTAGAAATCCACAGACGTCTTCTTGAAGTTCAAGGGTCCTGTTCGGGTTTTCTGTCAATGGTCTATTTTACGATCCCAGTTCCATAACTTGAGTTTTTCATTTAATTAATAACCGTAACTTTGGGGATTCTAGCCTAAGTAGTTATCTTCATCATCTGAATTAATCAAAGCTTTCTAAATTGTTTATTAGTTTAAAGTAATTAGGGTTAAGGTTTAAGTTTAATTAATTAATTAAGTTTAAGGTAATGATTATGTTTTATTGTTATTATATTAATTAGGGTTAGGTTTTAATTAGTTTATTATTAGTTTAATAGTTAAGTAATCATTAATTAATCATTAGTAAATTTTAATTATTAGTTAATTAGTATTTAGAGTTTTAATTAATTAGTAAAATAAATCCCCCTCAAATATTATTAATAAATAGTCGCGTCTTGTAGTTGAGTATAATTTGCTAGTTTCGTAATTAAAAAAGTCTCGTGTGTTCGATATCTGAACTTACTTAGCTGTAATAGAGTCGACCGGTTCACTTGCCGGTTAGTAGTTTAAGGGTCTAGAGTATTACTTAGTGTCTAGATTAGTATAATTTTAGTTAATAATTATTTGACTACTTCAAGCACATTAAAAGACAATGAAAACTGTAATCAAAATATCAATTTTTCGGTAGTTATAGCTCGGACCGTGGCCCACGGTCCACACCGTGGGTCACGGTCCCTTCCACGGTTCAAGTCCTCCCCACGGTACGGTGCTTTCTGCCTAATCTGATCAACTGAATACATAGCCGTACAAATTAACCAGATTGTCAAATATCTATTGGGTTCGAAGTTTGATGTAACATGGATGATAATAACGTAATCGCCGTTCAATACAAATGTGTGAATATCTATCGAAAACTTCGGTAATTCTTTTTTAGTCGGTTTGCATGTTGTGTGGCAATAACATCATCAGAACAAGGAATGTGATCCATTTGGATGGAAGTAAACAAGAAATTATAGGTGATTATGATGTCGATTATTGCTAGGCCTGCAACACCAACCAAACGTTCATAAACTGTTCGAGAACTGTTCGCCAGGAAGTTCATTTATTTAATAAATGAACAATAATGAAAATAAAATTGTGTTCATTCATTTAATTAAATGAATATAATAACGTGAACACATGCTTTGTCTGTTCACTTATGTTAATGAACATACGTTTATGTTCGTTTCATTTATGTTGATTTTTGTTTGTTTGTTGAAATTTTAGTAATTACATAATTAGTTATATTTGTATGAGCATGAACATAACAGAAGCTCGTTTAAATTATATGTATATGCATCTCAATAAAAAGTAGTGTTTACATCGATAAAGAAAGCAATTTATGCGCTACTAGCCCTTTTGTATACATTGCATACGTATGTATGTGTGTGTACTTGGTTATGTTTGTATCAATTATGTTCATTTGTGTTTGTTCTATAATTTTCGTTTAAGTTTGTTTACGCTCGTGTGAAATGTTAGTTTATGTAAGTACATGATTTGGTGTCCATAGCCAATCAAATAAGTTAGAGATATACTAGTCTTTATGTTTAATGTGATATGGCCATTCGCTATGTATTGGATAGAGAATGGGTCCATTCGTTATAGACTAGGCTATTCGTTAAGTTATGAGCTCATTCGTTATGGAGAGATAACGAATAGATGCTCATTCGTTAATTTAATACCCCATTCGTTATGGAGACATAACGAATAGGAGCCATTCGTGATGGGAATACCCCATTCGTTAGAGATGTTAACGAATGGGGCCTAGGACTATATATAGGCAGTTCCTATTCATGAAATGGTAGAGATCTGTGCCTAATTTATCAAGGTACCATTACCATGTCGGATTCTCTCTGGCTTAAGTTAATCATCATAATGTATTATTCGCTGTTAAAGTATGATTAAAGTATTCGTTAAAGTATTCATCTCATGTGTACGTATCATGTTCTACAATATGATCATGTTCGTATAACGTTAAAGTAATGTTTTCACAGTTTAGGTTTAAATGAACGAACGAACAAGAACATGCCTTTTTATTTGTTCTCGTGTTGGTGTCAGGTTGAAAATGCTTAGCTTAGTATAGATAAAACATGTATACCTGCATAATAGCGGATTATTCATATCAGCCTCTTCGGCGGAGGCCGAAATCTGTCATGCGTGGATGAACCCTAACTGGAATTCAAATGTAGTCATGTAGACAAGTTCAGATGCGCATATGTTACCTTATTTAAAGTCGGCATAAATCATGGGCCTTAACTAGTTGGGCCAATTCGATATAAATTTCCCTATTTTGAACCAGAGAGGTGTATAAAACCGGTTTCTTTTCCCCACATTGAGCTGGTTTCTAAATCAAACCGGTTTAGGTTTTTCATGTTCAAAAACAGTTTTACCCAAGCATGTTCGGTTTAGAAACCAATTTAAGCATAGAACTAGTCAAACTGATCCGGGCCGGTTTAGTTCGCTTTGAAAATAGGTTTGGCAGGAACCGGTAACCGGTTCCAGACCAGTTCTTTGTACACCTCTATTTTGGACCTTTAACTTAAGATCTGATAAACATACTTATTTGGACCATTAAAATGGTGCTCCAAATGACGTAACATGACTTCAATTTGGATATTTAAACTTCCAATCAACAAACTCAACCTGTCTGGACTCTAGAGCACTGTTTCGATGTAAGTTTTACATCAATTGATTCGTATTATCCTTCCGACTCAAAAGCCCTTAAACATCAGTTTTAAATTAAAAAAAGAACTTAACGGTAGTCTAGTGAAAACAAGTATTGTGAAAGGTGGGACCAGTTTTTCAAAGGTGAGATTATTATTGGTCAACTACAAAAAGGTGGAATTATTACAATCCAATATGGCTATCCTTTGAATATCATGTGTACCAACATACACAAGCGTAGATGTGCACAAATCTAGTATTTCAGGAACCGAAACCAGTTTCAGGCATGGTAAGCAAAAGTCCGTAACCAGATCAGGTAGGAACCGGTTTCGGATTTGGTCAGGTTTCGACCTAGATTTTATCGGGTTTTGGCCAAGTAGGGTTCAGGTTTTGACAGAGTAGAGGCGAAAGTGGTTCCGATGAGTCCGGGTATGATTTTTCTGAGGAGTCAAAACTTGGTTCGGACCCATGGATCGGGTCTGGAACCTAGTTTTTGCCCATCTCTATACATGCACATAAAATCGGTTGTTTTTTGTTTTTCAAACTGATTTCGTCTTCGGTCAAAACCAAATCTTATCACCGATTTTGAATTCGAAAAGCATCGATTTGGTTTCAAATCCATTTTTGAACCACCTTAGGTCCATTTAACCGATTTAAACCGGAGGTGCACAAAAGAACCGGTTCTGGACCCGATTTGGTGGAACCGATCTAGAACCGGTTCCAATTCCTACCCGGTGGACCCAATACCCGGGTTGATTATTTTCATACCTGAAAACCCTACCCGGTTCTCCCCCTTTCCCCAAAATTTGGTTTGTACCCGGTTCCAGTTCCTGCCCGGAAAAACCGCTTTCTCCGGGCATTTTACATTAAGTTACCTTCAGCTCAAATAGAGCTGTTGGAACCGGTTCCAATGGTAATATAGCCGTTGGAACCGGTTTTTGAGGTCCAAAATCTATATAAGTTGAATTCTTATCAAATGTTTTATCACCAAACTCAAATTCACTAAAAATAACTTCTCGGTTTACATTCGTTTTACAATCCCGACTTAGCTACACCTCCATTTTTTTCATTTCCATCACTTGTTACCATGGCGAGCACCAACAAGGCCAACAAGAGGGCTTCTACATCCGTTTTTATTTACCCGGTTCGTGCTGAAGATGACCCGATATTGTGCGGGTTGTCCCGTATAATTGCAACAAAGAGGTATGGCGGAATTGGGATTTGGTTTAGTTGATCAATGGTGACCTTAAGGCTCGTTGAAAATTTTGTGGCACTTTTTTAAAGCAAGATTCTAACTATACTTTAAAAAAGCACATCAAAAAGAAATTTTGCAAGGCCTTGAAAGAAGTTCCTACATCAGACCATGTCGAATTGGGTCGAGACGGTACAATCTTTCGTTACAACATGAAAGCGGTTCATGATAGAATGACTAAGTACCTGATTCAACAAAGTTTGCTGTTTAACCACTTTGACAACCCCGAATTGGCAGCCATGATTCGAGAAAATCTTCAACCGCGCTACACCCATGTAAGTCGTACTACCCTTAGACGTCATTGTTTAAAATTTTAGTAATGTGCAAAAAAAGATTTAACTGAGTTTTTTCAAACTTTACAAACAAATGTGAATTTAACTAGTGATGTTTGGTCGGCACCACATGGGTTACCAGAATCCAACACCTTGTGTCACTGCTCATTGGGTCGATCTGATGTCTTGGCAAATGATGAAACGCACCATCGCGTTTAAAAACATTTTGTATCCACATACCGCTGAATTCTTTTTTGAAATTGTAGATGAGGTAATAACGACTTTTAACTTGAGGGGAAAAAGTATTTTCTATGTTGTTTGATAACGCAACAAACAATTGTAGATGAGAAAATATTTGGAGCCGAATTGGGACGCTCCAGCCCATTGGAACTCAACTTGTCATATGCTCTCAAGTGTGCTTTTGCCCAACGAGAAACATTACAAAATTTTCATAACACTCTTGTTGATCAGTGCGAAGCGGATTTGTTTCCCGGCGGTGTTTGGGTAAATATCGGTTATTAGTCGGAGTATCTTGATGTTTTCAAAACCGCAACGACTAAATTATCGGGGGGTTATTATCCTACTAGTTGTTGGGTGTGGCAAGAATTGTACATCTCCTTGAATTTTATAGAGTTTGAAGACAAGAATGACCTTTTCCATCATATTGTTAAACCAATGAAGGAGAAGTTCAAAAAATATTATAAAGGCATACCATCAATGTTTACTTGTGTCGCCGCTTTAAACCCCTATTTGAATCTTGTCGGGGTTGAGGTAATTATTGAGGAAATATATGACAACATGGGTATGCATGAGATCGGCCCGATGTTGACGGAAGCGAAGGAATATTTCAACAAATCTCTTCAAGAACTTTATGATTATTATTTCCGACTTAATGGTCCAAGCTCAAAGGCGTCTTTTGTGAAGCAAGCAACAAGTAGTCCATGTAAGGATAAGCTTATAAATATGACGAATGTTATTCGTGAGTCGGCAGCTAAGGCGCAAAGGGGAAACACACCAACAAGTGAACTTGGTCGATATAGTGGAGCAAACTATGTTGAAGGTGCATTGGTCGATATAATTCACAACCTTGATATTTTGGCTTGGTGAAAAGGAAAGCAAAACGAATTTCCTATTCTTTCCGCCATGGCTCGTGACTTGCTTAGCATCCAAGCTTCAACGGTAGCTTCGGAATCGGTTTTTTATCGTAGTGTAAGTATATTATCGCTGCGAAGAACAAAACTCACTTCGGAGTCTCTAGAAATGTGCATTTGCCTAAATGATCATTTGGACGCGGTGGATCGTATGCAACACAAGGCAAACTTTGAAGATGAAATATCACTAGAACGTCCAATTCATGATGAGGAGGTGGAAGAAGTGCTTTCTTCCAGGCTATCAGGTGATGAAGAAGACAAAGGCGAAGACTAAGAAGAATAGTTTGAAGGCGTGTAATTTTTATTTGTTTTAGTTATGTAATATTTAACACGAACCAATCGATCCGTTTTCAAGTAATTTTATTTGTTTAATAGTCTTGCTTTATTTATTATTAGTCATGCTTCATGTATTATTAGTCTTTCAAGTACGCGGTTGTTATTAAACTTTTTAAAACTAACAATAAACAACCACTTCATTACATTAACGACAAACATTTTATTAAAAAAAACAACACATTACAAACATTATTAAGCATATTACAAACATAACTTAAAATAACAAACACGGTTCGTCGTTTTAATCCCGCTCTCTACGCCGATTAAGCTCTGTTACCGGCAGTAGGTGGTGGAGTTGCAGAGCCAAACGACTCTCCCGCTTCCGCTTTCTTGGCGTCCAAACTTTTTTTTTCACAACAATACTTATTGATATGCTTTCGGAGAGTGAAGTTCGACCCCATTTTCATAAACTTGGCACAATACTTGCACCGTGCCATCTCCTGTGAGTCGGTCATAACACACAAACCATAATGAACCCAAACGCGGGGCATCTTGGTGTGTCAATGACCATAACAAAATTCTCGTTGGTTGCCATTGATTGCTGGTTTAAGCGTAATTGAGATTTAAAGTGTGTTTTAGAGTTTTAAAAGTGGTTTATCAAGTTCTACACCCAACCTAGCTATTTATAGTATGTGTGTATAGGTTGTATAGTTAAAAACCGGTTCCAACGGTCCAAAAACGGGTATATAGCCGTTAGAACGGATTCCCAACAGCACTTTCATTTTAAATTTGGAAAACCCGGTATACCCGGATTCGGGTATAAACCGGACCCGGTTCCACTGGGTTCTCATATTCTCCTACCGGGTCGGGTCCGGTTCCTACCCTGTTCTTGACTGAAATCGGGTCCAGTTTGTACCCGATCAAAAAATACCCGGTTCCAGGTTTCCAGAATACCTGATTTGTGCACGTCTAGTTTCAACCGAGAAGTTCTCAAACCAATATCAAACTAGCAGTCATGTTTAGTTAGTTTTTATGTTCAACTCTATCAGGAGACCGAAATTGAGGTAAAGGGAGACAAGATCACAGTAACCAAACTTTCTCATCTGGATGATATAGTATAAAAGCAACTGGTAGGGGCTGGTCACGGTTTATAAAAGCTTACATTTAAAATCTCATAAACTAAACATGGAGAATAAGCAACAAACAAGCAGTCATGTTCAAGTTTTATTCTCAAAACTTTTCTCAAGGGCGAAATTGTGATAACAAGAACCAAGATCACAGTAACCAAACTTTCTCATCTGGATGATATAGTATACAGCCTAAATGAAACAACAATCTTTATACTCGTAAGCATTTTTAATCTCAAATCTGCTAAAACAGGTACACTTATTGGCGCCTCATAGAAATCATTAAATCACCGTCGCCACAGACGTCCTGGTTGCTTCTGCTCCTGCATTTTCCTGAACCATCGTAACATATAATCTTTAGACATTAATAGAACATCATCTCAAGAAGAAAGGTTGTACTAATTTTATTAATTTATTGACCATGAAAAAGTACTGTTTTTACAGAAAACGAAAATGCCCTTTCCTTATAACAAATAACCTTTTCGATAAATCAATATTTGAAATGACAACTCATGACTAACAAGCGAAATGGTAATCCAGAATTAAAACTTTTAGGAAACAGGAAAATTATATTGATTTTGAAATGAAGTGATAAATTTGTCAAAAGTAGTGTGTTTTTTAAAACAATTTTCGAAGTACAGTAACTGTTTATTGCTTTTCAAATTGTTGTAACCATGGTTTATAACCCCGTGTTCTGCTCCAACTCAAATTTGAAAATTTTATTTTTCATAAAGCTAAATATACGGGTTTTTTTTTGTGTGTTTTTTTTTATATTTCAATATAAACTTAGTAAAAACTGAGCTGTATCCAAAATAAAACATTTTTTTTTTGGCCTTATAATATCTAAAAAAATACGTATGCCTCGTTTTCAATAAACGTTAAATCATAATGTGGACAATTTTTTTAACAAAATTGTATATTTAGATTTTAAGCTAAATATTAAATGCTACACAATATAAAAGAAAAACTTATATATTAAATAAAAACTGAAAAAGAAAAATGTAAAGGAATCCAAATGTGAGAATCCAGGGTTAAAAAAACCCATCACCAAACTTTTAAAAAGCAAAAAGAATGGGCTTTAATGCATTACTGTTTATAACTACCATACTCCTAAAAACCCACAAAGTTGATTAAATAAATAAGGTTTAAGAAATTATAAGTTAGTAAAAACAGCTAAAACTTACTTCTGGTGTTCTTTAGAACGTTCAATGAACTCTTTGGCTATATCACGTCCTTGATACGAAGCTAGCACGGGTCGAATATCAGCAGGCCTATGACGTGCAACATCTGCAATTAAAAGCAGCATAAAATTCAGTTATCACTTATACATACATAAACTTGCTAATAAAATTTAAAATCCAGTTCTTACATTCAAGAAACGGTATTAGATCCAGAAGTGCTGTGTCGTCAGCTTCACATTTCCATGGTTTTATTGGTACACAGTTCTCTTTTTGAAGACAACTCTCAAGAGCATTGCCACTCACATACAATACCCTTGAAGGGTCTCTGTTAAGCTTTGACAAATCCTACAATAGACAATATTAATGCAATGTTATAATTTATCTAATAAAAGATTAAATGTAACGACATACTCTATAGTGCTTCCCATCTTGATATCTAGTTGCAGCCCTTGATAGCCTATACCTTATGCAGTGTTTTTCATCCAATCTATCAACAATAGGATCAACATACTGCACACAAACAAAAACCATAAATTGTCAGCAATACAACCTAAAAGTAGGCTGTTGAAAAAGCCAGCCAAACTCAGTTGGTAGACGAGCTCAGCTGCCTCGACTCGGTTTGTAAACAAGCCGAGCCCGAGCCAATGGAAGGTCGCTCGTTAGCTAACTCGTTGGCTCGTCAACTTCCCATTAATTTATATAAATTATAGCTTCTGTAGTTCAAATTTGCATTGTGTATGTTCAAAACATTAATTTTTGTGTTCATATACACCAATATGTGCAAAAAAGGTTCTTAAAATTAGAAATAGACGAGCTGGCTCGAGCTCAACATTTCGGCTTGGTAAATAAACAAGCCAAGCCTGAGCCCAACATGGCTCGGATAGGCTTGTTTAAAGCCCTGCCTCAAAGAGTGTGTGTGTGTGTGTGTGTGTGTGTGAGAGAGAGATAGAGAGAGCAATAAAAGAACATACCATAGCTTGCTGATCAGAATACACTACAATTTCATAAAATTGAGCTAGGTGCTCCAAAAAGGCTTCAACTCCTGGCCTTTTAAACGTTCTCCAACCTCGATCACGCTTTAAGCAAAAACGTGATAGAAAAATGAAAATGTTAACAAATAACCTCTCACTATATTAAAGAATAAGAGTATAAGTGTATGCGTAAAAGCAATGACGCAATGTGTTACATACCTTCCAATCAGAATATAGTAAAGTTTCATTAAGATCCAAAACTAATGTGAACACATGCTGCTCTTGTGGATGCAAATCTGGTAGAAGCATCTCTGATGAAGGTTCAGTAAAACCCTACATATAACCAAGATTTTAAGCAAAAACCAAGAAAAAATAGCAGTGAGTTAACTGATTAAAGAAAGAGTTAATGTGACGATATATGAGTTTGAAAGAATATATACGCACCCGAACATGCTCTTCAGCAGAAGCACGCAGATCCAAATAAAGCTCAACCAGCTTGGCAGGCACTGTAACATAAGGGTAGTGCAGTTACAAACATAATAAGTAGATAAGCTAAAAATATATGTAAACATATAAAGCATGAAATATCATATTTGAAAGAATTCTCTTCTCTTTGTGAACCAACAAATTGATTATTAAGAACAGTGAACGCGTGGAAATAGCACTGGGAACAAACCTGTCATTGTAGCTGATTTTAGCATAGCTTGAAATTTCTGCGTTTAAGATGAGTAAATATGTTAGAGTTTGAGGTGTCACATTCCATGGTCATAATATGATATTGAATCAACAAAGATGTGATCCTCATATTCATCAAGTATATGGTTAAAAATGGTCCAACTGAGTGAAGATAATACTAGTAGATATAAAAACATAGAAATTTGCTTTCTATCTCATTTCATGCATCAAAAACCTTAAAAGTAAACAACTCCTAAAACCTTTTTTAACCATTTGCTTTGTTTGGCGTGTTACATTAAGTAATAAGGGTAACAGAACATATACATACACACACATTTATATATACATACGCACGTACACACATGCTTATATATATAACTCGAGATCAGATTGAAAAAAAGCTCAAAAAGAGCCGAGCCTTATCGAGTCCTAGCCCAAGCCAAGCCTCAAGCAAAGCTCAATTAGTTATCGAGCCTGAGCTCGACCCTTGTATGGGAAGATTGTTTATGCTAGTCAAACGTTGTGTATTTTTAAGTTTTAACTCTACTGGACTTCTATGTATTAATTTCACACTGCACAGCCAAGCTTTTACTTGTTCAAGGTTTTTCTCAACATATAGGAATAATTAAAATGTATAAATTAAGTAATGGATAACAAACGAGTCGATCCCAAGCGAAGCGTGAGCTTGAAATAAAGAATCACGAGCTGGGCTCTAACTTTAGCAAAAGTGTTCGAGCTCTTGTAAGTAAAAACGAGCCGAGCACAAGCCTAGTTGGGCTCAACTCGGATCATTTATACCCCTAATTCTATCTGTTGCCATACAGTTAAAAGCAGCTTCATCATCATATACGGCATATATATCAGTCACGCCTACATACATATAAAAACGGGAAATTCTACTAGATCACACGCACATCAAAAGAAGACATATCATCGGATACAGAAACTTTTGCTGATGCACGCAAAGCCTTTGTCTTCTCATCAACTTCTTCTATACTGTATGCTGCAAAACAAGGAACACATATACGATTAACACGGCACCAATAAGAAAAAGAAGACAAAACATACAACTTGCACTGTGTGTGTCAAGTAAACATCCACCTCAACAATTATTCCAAACAAGTAATCAACACGATGATAAACTTGTGTCAAACCATATTTGTAACAATCAAATCCACCTCAAAATTACTAGCAAAGATTCATCTGTGCCAGCAGTTATTGATTTTGATTTACTTGCATAGTTTCTCTTTCCATTAGTGTGAAAGACTATGGGTGATCAACGAATCGAATTTTGAATATATGTATTATTCGAATCGAACTATTCGAATTTTGAAATAGTTGTATTCGAACTCAATTAGCCAATTCGAATTGATAATGAAATTCGAGTTCGACTCAAATTCGAATGGATTCCATTGAAATTCAGTTAAAAAAATCTATTTAGTTCCAATTTCAAAATCACTACAATCCTGATTTTTTTAACAACAAAAATAACAAATCCATAAAACAAATAAATCATTTAAAGTTAGAATATCCTAAATATTTAAAGTGGTAACGTCAAATAACATGAATTAATAACCAAAATGATGAACTTTCAGTTTTTAGTCTTTAAAAATTAAAACACTTCTGTAATTTATCTTTTTATAAATATTTATGTTTATAATAAAAATAAAATGTATAATTTGAATAGGAATTACGAATCAAAGCATATTCAAAATCACATTCATATTCAATTTGAAATTCGATTACTAAATCGAATTCGAATGATTGAAAACCGAATTCGAATCTTCAAATTCAAATGCAAGTCGAATCGAATTTCGAGTTCCTCGAGTCTGATTGAATATTGAACACCCATATGAAAGAAGCAATCAGAAAGTTATGAGATTCACAAGTGAAGAGAAAACTCATACCGTAAGTCGCATAACCAGCAGTGGCAACACCTCCAGTAAGTGCTGCAATTAAAGTATACTTAAGGAAACTCCATGGTTGTCCACCTGCTCTGCCAGGCGCTGCGCCTTCCGGTGGTGGTGGTGGAGTTGAAGATGTAGGCTGATTACCAAGTATAGATGATGATATAACAGGTTCACCGGGACCATTTGCAGACACACTCGAATACAAGCGAGGATTCTTGTTGCAGTTGTGAACAACGGAGAACACTCGTCTAGATCGAGCAACTATCGACATTGGTTTGTATATTGTAACCTTGGAATCTCAAACTTAAGAATCTGTCCTGAACATTGAAAAACAGTTGTACGAGGGCTTACAGTCAAGTAAATAATGTTGTGAATGTTAAAGCTATAATAAGCAAATGTCCTACCTATGATATATGAGATTATAGTTATTATACATACATTTTTGAAACCCTAACTCAAGGTCAATTCTCAATACAAATACAAATACAAATACAAAGACAGGGTCTTCACTAAACAGATTAAAACAACAATGTGATGCTATCAGAATATGCCTCAAACTATCATACATACAATACAGCCGTAAATTATTAATTAGTTATTTCCTAAAACTAAAAACCCTAGGTCGAAGTTAAAGCTCAGTTGAAATATATCAATTCCGATTAGTTATCATATAATACAATACAGGCCGTATATCATACCTCGATTCAAGCCGAAAAAAGAGCCTTGATTTGAACTTCGAAACCCTAAATCACTGTGTATATATTATGTCAGTTTAGTAGGTTTGAAAGTGGTGACTTGTTATCACTGGTGATGATACAAATATGGGGACTATTTATGTATTCATCAAAAGGAGAGGGGTTAAATGAATTTTGAGATTATTTTGTTTATACCAAATAGGGGTTTGGAGGAGGAGAAAGCCGCCATGGCCCACCCTTCACCCCCTTTGCCGCCCATCGTCCACATATCCACCCCCCCCCCTCCCCTCTTTCTTTATTGCCCCAGGCCAATGTTCACCCCCTATATCGTCCACCCACAACATATAAGAGTGATTTTAGATTTAATTTAAGATAAAGTAAAAAAATATTATGTAATTTAGGAGTTGTTAGAGTCCAATGATAAACTAACATTTAACATTAAAAAGAAACAACAAATTTATTATTATTTATATCTATATTACATTATAATACAGATAGGAGGCCTTTCAACTATCTATTTTCTTTCTCATAAGATGCCCTAATATTTATTATTTCCTACTGCCGGCCACTTCAAATTTTATCCTCCGGCGAACGACCTAATGAATCGTCTCCTTAACATCCTTTCAATTCGCGGTAACGTATATCCCTTCAATTCGTGATCTATTGTTTGCTCCCAATTGAATATGAACAAGCAGAATATAGAGAACCATGGTTGTTTATATAACGACGGCAATACTCGGAATTTTTCGTTACTTAGTCTCAAACCCATCATGCTCAATTGCCTACCCATCATGCTCAATTGCGGAATCCAAAATCATCAAACAAGGTTTAGTTCTATATAACTATATTTTGACTATCTTACAACATACAACGGATGTTGATTTCGATTTGGGGATTTGTAGGCATCCAAACTTCATTGATCACTGTTGTTTTATTTATGATAGAAAATTGATAAACTTGTATTTGTTTTGATTGAATCTTTATATTACAACATACTCAACGAGTTTTGATCGCATAGCAAAGCAGCTACAACGAGTACATGAAACAGAAAGCTAAATACATGTGTGTACAACTTTTGGGTATATATTTATTTATATATGAAACATATAAAACTATGCTAAAAGATTGGTATGTGTTGGTTCCATAATGTTCGAAACACATGAAACTTTTGGGAAGATGTGGGCCTGCCTAAGCTGAAAGAACTGGAGCAACTCAAGCGCCAACTTGAGTTAGCTTTGAGGCAAATCCGGTATGTAAGTCCTTTCATATATCTTTCTAATATGAATTGTATATCTTAAATTTGAATGTATGGTCTCGTAGTAATTTTTGTCATTTTTAAGATTCCAAATAAGATTCTCCGATTTATCTGATTCCAACATACCTACAACAGTGGCGATGAAAATACCGCTAGTGAGTTATTCGGCACCTTTTGTTTCTCTGAATGAAGTTCACATTGGTTCGTTTTCAACCATTGTTTTAGTTTCATGAGAGATGCTCATTTTGATGATTACTCGGTTCAGGCCATAAAAAATCAATTTTGGTTTGTGTTAAAATGGGCTATAAGCAAAATGAGTTTGGGTCATTAAAAAAACGTCTCACTTTTGTTTCAGATCAAAATGGATTATAAGAAAAAAGGAGTTTTGGTCATTTTATAATAAACTATAAATGTTGGTTTCTAAACGACCCAAGTAAAGCCCGAGCTCGGCTATTTCAACTTACGTGGGTTCAAGCTCGATTTTGCGTTGTGAGTTGTCTTACCAAGCTTGAGCTCGGCTTGGGCACATCTCGCTTATTATATATTAATTAAGACAGAATTACAAAATTTGTCCTTTATAAAAAGCCAATTTACGATTCGTGTCCTTTATTTAGTTTCTTTGCAGGCGGTGTACTTTAAACATTTTTTCCTACACGTTATGTCTTTTACGCTAACTGGGTTACAAAACCCAGTTAAATACCCTTACATGAGGCGCATGTGAGGGCATTTATGTCTTTTCGTCTATACCTGCAAACAAAACCCCTTATCAGTGTTTTCTTCCTCTTTTTAACCCACCCACCCTCCCTGATTAGGGCTTCAATCAATTAGGGCTAGATGCGAAATTCAAATACTAGGGCTCAATTGATGATGGCTTACTGTGTTTGTGGCAAGGTAGCTGTTGTTCGAACTTCCTGGACTGATAGAAATCCTGGTCGTCGCTTATTCTCTTGTCCGGACATGGTAAGTTTGTAATTCGATTTAAGTTCTAGTGAATCGTTTATCCTTCATCTTTCTCCTCTTTTCCAGACTTTGGATTGCCCCTTTCTTGGATGGTGTGACCCACCAATGTGTGAACGGGCAATGGAGATTATCCCAGGCTTGTTGAATTCGAAAAACAAAGTTGAATAAAGTTTAGAGAGTTATAAAGAACAAGCAAGGAAGATGAAAAAGAGATTGGTCATTAGTTGGATCATTTTCATTGTAATTTTAATTGCAATGAAAATGTAGGAGCTTGACTGTATTTGAAGTTGTTGAATATTTGTATTTTGACTTTATTAGTTGTTGACTATTATGTATTATGTATTTTGACTTTATTTTGGATGTAATTTTGGATCCTTATAAGCAATGTATCATCAGTAGTATGATTTAATGGATTTAATATGTTAATGCTAAAAAGGGTGTTGAATAATGTGTTCAGGTGTGTTGAATAATGTGTTAAATAAGTTAAATCACATTATACACATTATGCACAATCTGCACAAATAGTATGCACATTTGCACATCCATCAAGGGCAAATTTGTCCTAAATAAGTAAAATCAGTTCCAATGGCAATATGCATAAAATAATGAAAATATGTTCCAAGGGCAAATATGACCAAGCATAAAACAAGCCATCTGCAAACTATCTCCAAGCCATCTGCAATCACCAACAAAGCCAATTTTAAACCATAAAACAACCATTAAAAGATGAACAACATCCATAAACCATCTGCACATATCACAAGCCATCTGCACAATATGTCCAAGCCATCCGCACATATCACACGCCATCTGCACACATGTTATTGCCATCTGCAAATATGTCATAAATAAGTAAAATCTGATCCAAGGGAAAATATGTCCAAGCCATCTGCACAACCATTAAAATATGACCAACAACCATAAATGCAAACAACAACCAAGTTAAATGATGAACAACCATATTAAAGCTACTTGCCATTAAACAACTATTAAACATTAAACAACTTAAAACATCCATAACATTAATTAGCAACATTAATCAAGTCAACAACTTAAAACATCCATACCATTACACATCCATAACATCCATAAAGTCAACAACTTAAAAACTACAAAAAAAAAGTCAAACAGTAGCCAGATAACATTAATCAACAACATTTTTCATGCATGATGTCTTGTTGTGACCCTTTTGACCACATGTCCCACAAGTATTGGATCCTTTTGGCCTTGACTTTCTCACTGCCTTAGCTTTCTGACCTTCACCCTCCACAACCTTTCCCTTGCCCTTTGCATTAACCTTTGACTTTTTCCTTGAACCACCATCTTCCCTCTCCACTGTTGACTTTTTCCTTGATTTCTTTGGTCTTCCAGTTTGCTTTTTGAATTTAGGAGATGTGATTTGTATTGGTACTTGTGATGTGGGCCACATACTCATACCATTGATAGGATACACCTTGTAGCTATACACTGCCTTCCACATGTCCATTGTGTAAATTGGGCTGACAAATGTTTTTGGCCTGCCAACAGTTTTGTCATGTGCACCCTTCACCCAAATACTTGCCACCACATGTCTGCAAGGTATCCCAGTTATCTCCTATCTCCTACATGCACATGTATTTGTTGTCATGTTCACTACACATTGATCACCATTTGGTCTTGTGACCTGATAATGATCCTCACCATTCCAATGCACAGAGTACCTATCTTCCAAATATGTAAAGCATTCACACATCATTTACAACACAAGTAAATATTGACATACAACTCACCTGCTTGCTTCCTTCTTCACTGACTCCATCATTTGTGTAGCATATGGTGTTAGTAACCCTGATGACCTATCAATTACCTTCAACACATTAACAATCTTCCTCATCACATATTCTCTGATATATTCCAGCAAAGTGATAATAGGCTTGTCCCTTCCATCTACCAGCTTTGAATTAAAGCATTCACACGTGTTATTGGTCAACACATCAGACAATGCTCTACCTATTATAACAAAACATTTAAAACTGTGTCAAATAAAGGACAAAATTTGAAAGTTATTAGAGAATAAAGGATAAAAATTGAAAACTTACCAGTGAAATGTGGCCTTCACCATGTTTCTAGTGGGATCTTAGATACCCAAATTGTTTAACTTTTTTAGGTTGTTCATCTCTCTCTCATAGTGTATAGGTTTTGTACATCTGGCTAGCTTCCAAAGAGCAACCCTGTAAAGCTTTCCTTTGAAGAGAGTTCTTAGGTTATCTTCAATGTGCCTAACACAAAACCTATGCTCTGTATAAGGAAACAACTTATCTACAACTTGTATAAGACCCTTTTGCCTGTCACTCATAAAGGTAAACTTAGATCTATTGTTCAAATCCAACTCATCACCAAGGCATTCCAAGAACCATTCCCAAGAGTTCATTGTTTCAGCTTCAACTACAGCATATGCAACAGGGTAGTATCCATTGTTTGGATCTAGAGCAACTGTTGTTAAAAGTTGACCAGACCAAGCACTTTTAAGGAAAGCCCCATCCAGTCCCAAGAGATCCCTACCTATTGCTTTGAACCCCTTTTTCAAAGACCCCAAACAAACATATATCCTTTTGAATTGTCTTGTCTCAGATGTTGGATCTGAGCATTATTCTAATTCAAGCTTCACTATTGTATCTGGATTATTCCTCTTCAACTCTTCAATATAATCCCTCAATAACCCATATTGGCCTCTGAAATTTCCATTTATATGTTCCTTGGCTAACATCTTTGCCCTGTAAGCTTTCATGTCAGACACAACAACTTCAAACCTCCTTTGAAACCTTTCTTTGATAGATTTAACTTTCAGCTTTGGGTCATCTTGAAGATCAGTAACCAAATGGTTTGAGAGGAACCCGACTGTGCAAGCATAAATTTGCCTAGATTGAAGGCATTTATGTTCACTTACCAACCTTGTAATTTTCCATGAAGCTGTTCTCTTTTGGTATGACAGCAACAGTACCCAAGGGCATCTGATAGCAAGTGGGTCTTTCTTTTTTCCCCTACCCTCAATATTTTTCTAGACTGGTCCCTGATCTTTATTAGCACTGCTAGATCCAACCCCCTGCATGTGGGACCCATCTTCCATATCCCCTTCACACACGGCCCTCACCCTTATCAAATCATCTTTTCTTATCCTAATTTGTCTTCTTGTTTCAACTGCATGTGCCTTGATCATATCCATCACCTCTGTCTTTGTACCAAAAACTTGTCCCACATGGAAAAGATAATCAATGTCCCTCTCATTTCCTTGTTTTTCCATATACATCCTATCATTATCCAACATAACATCATCCATTTCAATTTCCAAACCCTCTAAATTACAAATTGCATCCTGCTGTTCAACTTCAAAATCAGTATGCAATCTGAAATCCCTCATATCTATATCTACATCATGTGTGTCACCATCTTCATAGTTGAAATCACTATCTGAATCTTCATCACCCTCCCTAGTTTTCTTAACATTCTTAGATTTCTTATAGTTCTTATATGTCTTCACATTCTTTGGTTTCTTAACTGGACAAACCTCTACACGTTCATCATCATCAGAACACTCATCTCTCATTTCATAATTAGAATCTCTACTATCATCAGTTCCACTTTCATTCCACTTTCTTCATCTGAAATTGAAGATTCTTCACTATCTCCATCTCCACCTCCATCCCCACCTCGACCTCCATCACCATTGTAATCCATATCCACCTCATTTGTAGGCTGCACACCAAAAGCATCCTCTCCAAACAAAGGGTCAAATTTTGGATCCTCATGACATAAATCAATTTGGTCTTGTTGTTCAACAACACCAACATTATTCTCTTATTGAACAATCTGATTTGCATCCTGTTTGTCTTGTTCCACAACAACCTTTTGAACAAAAACCTCATTTGTGCTATCTTGCCATTCTAACAACAACCTTTTCATAGCTGAGTTTGCTTTATCTAGTACAACCTCACTTGCAAGAAACTCCTCATCTGTTATCTCTTCAATGGTAAACTTTGAGGGTGAGCAGAAGTATGTGTGTACAGAGGTGTACTCATGCTCAACATACACATTTATTAACTGATTAAAAGCTCCAATATACCTAGCAAATCCCCTAACATCATCATCACTTCCCAAAGCTCTAAGCCCCCAATCCAATTCTGAATCCGGTACTACATAATGGTAGAATCTAACCTTATCTGTAGGATAGGCTAATACAAGCAAGATTCAATCAAGCTCGTGAACAGAAAACTTGCCAATATCTAGCATGTCAACAAAATGGACAACGGGTGTGTTATAAACCCGTCCAGGAAATTTGGTGAAAGTGCCACCATGGTGCAACTTGATCGAGAACAAATGTGGATTATTTACTACACATAAAAGATTAAACAGTTGTTAGTTAAATAAACCCGATTATAAACCCTAAAATTTGAACTTACCGTAAAACTTCTCAACATCCGATTGTTCATCAGCTTCACGGATGTAGAATCGAGGAGGAAGAATATCATCCATTTAGGGTTTTTAATTTATCATAGGAGAATGTTGTTCAATTAAAGCGATTAAGGGCGGGGGAATGTTGTTCAATCGGATATTAGGGGTTTTTGAAGGATCACTGGAAAATGAAGCGATTAAGGGTGGGAGAAAACACTGATAAAAGGGTTTTGTTTGCAGGTATAGACGAAAAGAGAAAAATGCCCTCACATGCGCCTCACGTGAGGGTATTTAAGTGAGTTTTTCTAACCCAGTTAGCGTAAAGGACATAACGTGTAGGAAACAAAATGTTTAAAGTACCCCGACTGCGAAGAAACTAAATAAGACACGAATCGTAAATTGGCTTTTTTTTAAAGGACAAGTTTTGTAATTATGTCATTAATTAATTTATATATGCATTTAATTGGTTTATATATTTTGAGAAAACCATAAATGGGCCTAAGCTCGGCTTGAGCTCGGTCGTTGTGCGAAATTAGTACCTGTAAGTACAAAAATGATAAACGAGTGTCCCATACATGGCTCGAGCTCCGACCCGATAACTAAATGAGATTTATTTGAGGCTCAGGCTCGCTCGAGCTCGTAAAAATTCGCCTCATTTCATGGTTTTTTATTGACCCGAGCTCGAGTATCAAATGCAGGCTAAATGTATCAAGAAACTAAAGATAAAAAACAATCTGCAGGGAAATCAACTATGCCCTAAAGGAATCAAGAAAGTGAATATAAATGGTAAACAAGTATGTCAAATGTGTGCCAAAAGTATCAAGAAAGACATAAATGCACATTTGCAGCCTTTGTTTAATTAAAGATTTTTCTCGGTTGAAGCCGAAACCAATATGAGTTCAGGTAGTTTCAAACGGAAATGGAAACTAAGTTCAAATTCGGTTCGGTTAGATTTTTTTAGTTTAGACCAAGGGCATGTTTGGCAAAGAGCTTTTAGGAGCTTCTAGGAGCTTTGAGCTACAAGCTTTTAAGAAAACACTCATATTTATTGAAAAGCCTTGTTTGGTTGGAGTAGCTTGAAACTTTTAGATTATAAGAAAAAGCTTGAAGCTAAAAGCTCCAACTAGTAGCGTTTAGAAAAAGTCACAAGCTTTTAACATTTTAAATTTTACAATTTTGGTACTTGAACTTTCATCACTTTTTGTTAATTTATATAATAATTTCATATTTAACCCTTATTTAAAACAAACTACCCCCCATGACTTTTTAAAAGGCTATAATTTTTTCACACGTTAATATTTCTTTAAACAAATTGCATCATAAAAACTCGCATTTTAATCTCTTTAATTTGAGTATCATATTGTTATAATTCTTTAACTTTAAAAAAATAGCATATTATGTGATTACTTGTTAGGATTAGCAACAGTTGAGTCAGACAAGCTCATGTCATGTGTATGACCAAATTAGGGTTGGAACGAGTTGATGCAAAAAGGGCTAATTTAGTTCTGTTCGTGTTGGTACAGTTTTGAGTCGAAAATGGTCAAGTCAGAATAGGTTTTGGATTAGATAAGTGCATCGCGTGAGCACCCAACTAGTTATATTAAAAGCTCCAGCTACTTTGCCAAACACCTAAATATTTATAAAAAGCTACATCTAACAACTACCAGCTACAGCTTCCATCCACCAGCTTCCAGCTTCCAGCTTCCAGCTACAGCTACCGGTTAATTTTGCCAAACATACCCCAAGTAACATATAGTTTACTTTTAATCATTATTTGTTATTTGATTAGATTGGTTATATTAGATTGTGCCAAATGACATAAGTTAAATAATCATTATTGTTATTTGGTTTGAATCGAAGTTGGATTTTTAAAACTGAATTACCAATTTGATTTGGGTTTAAACCGAGACCAAAAAGCAAATATCTAATTATCATTTTTTTCATTTTATATGCATGAAGTTCTCAACAAACTATAATTATTACAATAATAGTCAATCAAGAGGGCGTGTTGGCAACCGGAGGTGTGTGTGTATTTTTATTTTTATTTGTTTAGATTGTTGACTTTTCAGGTTGGTTTTGTAAGAAGTCCAAATTAGAGATTTGTTTGGGAGAGTGAACATATGGCCAAAGTTCAATGATTTTGATTTAAAACTTGATGATATGACTGGCCAGTAGATATGTACAACAGTTACTGGATTTTGTGTATTAGGGAATGGAGCGAGCTTGCTCAAATTGACTAAAAGGATTCATTTGTGTCCAGGTTGTTGCAATTTATATGAATGGTTCACAAAGTAAACTCACAAACATAACTGAAACTAGAGCCATATATCTTGTGTCTAAGAAGTTGCTGAAACTGCAGGTTTGCAGATGTGGCACTTTTCCATGTTACATTATTCAATAATTTTATCATTGTTACTATAAGAGGGGCATAAATAAATTGAATTTCATGTAATGCTATGGTGATCAGTTATTTTTGCTTCTTTCTGTTTCCTTTTTATTTTTATTTTTTTCTTTTTTGGATTTATAGGTGTTAGATAATTGCTATGATGATCTGGATTATTGGTACCGTCACATTTCAAAAGGCGCTTGGCCATTTTTCTACCGCATGACACGGTTGGCCCATTTCAAATTGTAGTGCATAAGTGCTAAAGGTGAATATTTCATTATCATATTCAACTTGTCAATTTTTAAACTGCTAACACTCTTTATTTTCTTTCTATTCGGCTGCACTTTTGCTTTCAAATTTGCCATCACTACTTGTTGATAAGACATTGGACGCGAACTGATTCTATAATGCAGTCAAGGTTACTCTATCTTTACAGGTAAGTCTCGAAAATTTTGGTGTGTGTTTAGATACTAACTAAGTTTTACTTAACATAGTATTAAAAACACTGTTTTAGGTATGAATACCATGCTATTTGGGTCAAACGGTTTGTGTGTCAGCAGCGCTCTCGGATTGATATATTATCGAATATGAGTGTGCACGAAACCAAAATAACTGATCTGGAAACGAAAAAAATCAAAAATCTTCAAACTGAAAAAACCGAACCGAAACAAAATAGGCAGTTTGGTTTTATATTTTATAATAACCAAACTGACGGTTCAGTTTTGATTTTGCATGTCCTAAAAATCGAAAAAAACCAAACCGAATTTCTAGATTTTATTTATTTAATTTTAATTTGAAGTAATTTATTATGAATTTAATAAATATGTAACTCAAATACTTTTAGCCAAATGTATAATAGTCTATTAGTTAACAATTAAAAAAATTATATACCTAAATTCATTCTTTTCAACTAAATATTTTCAAGCTCAAATGGCAAAAAAACGAAAAAACCAAAACTAAACCGAAACCAAAACGAAAACCAAAAAACCGAAACCTAACTGTTTCAAAAATCTAAAAACCAATGTTTTGGTTTTCGGTTTGGTTTTAGCCCTGGACCACAACGAACTACACCTCTATTATCGAACAAACTTAAACCAACAACTTAAAAGAATTTAAATGAATGAACAAGACATGTATTCATGTTCCTTCGTTTAAGTAAATGGACTTTTTTTGGGGGGTTCAACTTAGTTTGTTTACTAAATAAACGAATGTAAACGAACTTAGACATTCGGTACGTTTACACATCTATTTATTAAAGCCCACAACACATAGTCTAAGCTTGATGAATATTAACATTTTGCTTTAGTTTCTTTAATATGTAACATTCTGACGTATTAGTTTGTTGTTCGTTATGCATGTCATAAAGGATCAGGTGCTTTCAGGTGTCACTTTAAGCTTGTTGGCCATTTTAAAAGTGTTTTGATCTAAATTGACATGGATATGTGGCCACAAGGAGCTCCAATGTAGTGAATTTGTGAAAAACAAGCCACTTACGAATTATTTTATGATTTGATGATATAAGATATATTGTTATTTAGGAAAACTTATCACATAATATTCGTTTAAATATGTATTTAACTACCTCTTATTTTCAAGTGCTTTCGCGTTGACATCATATGCTTTGTATGACTTTTGGTGCTTTCATTTACATTTATGGTTTATTAGGCACTATTTAAACTATAAAACTCTATAATACATTCAACAACTTTTGGTGTTCCCTATTTTCCTGTTTCTAAGTACAATGAATCTAACCAGCCCATATGTAAGGTTTGTGATATTATTATAAAATCCAAGTCCGCTTTAACACCAAATATATGTAAAACATCGTGAGATTATATGATTACTGAATTAATGTGCATTTGGATATCAGTTGTATCTAATATACTGTGGGCATGGATAACGTTTTTTTTAATTTTGATTGAGGTTTTATCATATTATGTTTATGATATGATTTATAAACAGAAGCCACTCATTAGTGTTCTATGGCTTCTTATCTTACTTTCTATTATATTCAGTTTCAATTTATACATAACTAATTTTTATTTTTTACTTCTTTATTTAAGAGAGGCTATTCACTTCTATTATTTTTAAATCACACCCACTCTTAATAATATGAAATAGCCGGACTGGTCAAGAAGCATGTCCTTATATTTTTATTTACTCCCCTTTTTATAACTTTAATTTTTGAAAATTAGTAACAAAATAAAGTAACTGACTGATGGAGACCTGTTTCTTGACCAATCAGTTTAGCTTCGACCTCCCAGTCACAACACAAACATTTGAATAAAGTATACTAGGTTAATTATGTGCAAGAAGGAAAAAAACCAGTTGGTTAATTTATGTTCAGTTACGTATTTGTGTTCCTGAACAATTCGTTTGGATTTTATTGAATGAACATAAACGAGCACGAACATGCTCATGTTTTAAACGACCGGACATGAACACAAATATATGTTCGAATAACTATTCATGTTCATGTTTGTTTAAAGTTGAATGAACCAACACGAACATGTCCCTAGACATGTTCGTTCGGTTCGTTTGCCACCCTAATAAAAGATCGTTATACATGAATATATATATATATAGATATATATATATATATATATAGATATATATATATATATATATAGATATATATATATATATATATATATATATATATATATATATATATATATATATATATATATATAAACATGACCTGTTTTTTTTTTTCTGTTCTTGCTTATTATTGGTTAAAAGCTTGTGTGGATGCTATCATGCTATACTTGTTGTGAACGAAGAACCATATGAAGTTGATTTAGATACGCATGGTTAGGCCCGCTAAAGGTAGGCTAAGAGTCCTAAATAACGTAGGATTGATGTTTTTTTATTATTATTTCAGTGAAAGCATGACATGTTAATAATGCACAAAAAAATTGAATATGACATTTGTTGAGCCACCTGCCGTAGCGCGCGGGCTCTCCTACTAGTTATAAATATATATATATATATATATATATATATATATATATATATATATATATATATATATATATATATATATATATATATATATATATATGAGATGGTTCATGCGAGAAGTGATATTAGAGCGAGAAGTGCGAGAAGTAAATAATAACCATTGATTATGTTTGATCTATGGTATAGAATCAACATGGCAATATTGTAATTTTTAGCTTCTACATTTTAATGCATTTTTAAGACAAAAGGATAGTCTATACTTTTTGTTTTGTAGAAACCACATAAAACGTCCCTTTTTAAATAAATTCCAATTTTTTTGCTACCATTTATCTCTTATTAATTTCCGTTGCTTTAAAATTATTAAAATCATAGTGGTCACGAAATAATCTACCTCCCGATAATTTATAATATGGATCGCTCCGTTTTTTTAATAATAGACAATGACCTAGTAATCTAGTTTGGACTTTTAACTTTTATAAATTTGTGTGGGTTGTTAAAAAAATATTAGGTATGCTTATGTTGATCTTATGCTCATATATAGAATTTGTGTATACTTATATTAATTTTTTTTTGTGTATTTATGCTAATCTAGTTTTCTAATATGTATAATCTGGTTATGATCATACATTTAATTTGTGTAGGTTGCTTAAATTTTTGTAGGCATATATGTTACTTTGGTTCTCCAAATGTACATACATACGTACGTACGTACGTACATCCATATGTACGTACATACATGCATGCATGTGTACATACATACATCCATGTGTACATGCATACGTACATACGTATATGCATACACACGTACGTACTAACAACTGGCGGCTATGAAAAAAATATATTATTAAACGCACACTAAATGACGATAAAAATCACACCATGCTAACAACAGTTAATGTGATTTTCTTTCCAATTCATTCGGTTGCCATCATTATTTGTAGTCCTTAAAAATTTGAGATATATAAGAAAAAGATTTCACTGTATGTTAAAATAGTATATCAATAACAAATTATTGAGAAAATGCACAAAAAAATAAACAAAAAATGATTGAAACAAAAAATGGCTAAATTCATAACTAAAAAATGTTGGTTTATTTCATGACAAAGAAAGCGTTGAACATGTTTTTATTAATAATTTGTAATAAGGAAAATAATATATAATTTAAAAAAAGTATAAAATAATTAATATGTAACCCTCTTTAGATAATAACTAGTTACCAAACATAAGAAAAAAAACTTGTACTAAAATACCCTTATTATTAAAATAAGTCATATAACAAAAGAAAATTTGTGATTGGTTGATTTTATTTCTCACACTTTTCGCAATAAGAAACGCTTTTGAAATTAACCTAATCCTATATATATATTAAAAAGGGGACCCCCCTCCTTTTCTAAAGAAACACTATTTATTTTACTATTTAATTTAATAATATTTTATTATATTTTATTTTCTTATTAATTTAACTTTTACTATATATTTGTTATCTATGTTTATATATATTCTAACTTAAAAAAAATACATCGAGATCTATACACCATCACTTGGTTTTTATTATATTTACTTACTTTTCTTTTAACTAAATAAAAAATTTTAACAAACAAAAAATTTTAAACTTTTAACTTGGGTAAGTGTCGGTTTTACATGTTTTATTTGTCGGTTAAACTAATTTTTTTAACTTTGCTTTCGTATTTCTTATAGTTGGTCTTACAATGATCGAAAGTTTTATCATGATTTAAATATATCCCGTCATCACATGTTTTTATATCCACACTTTGACGATTGCGACTTCAAAATATGTTTTTTTTATCTTACAAATTCATGTTTACGAATTTATGTTTGTACCGCTGATACTAACATAATTTGCATCGGTTCACAACTATAGTGTTCCGGTTTTTTGGTTTTACATATGATAATTTGTTGTATTTTGACATTGAATGGTTTATTTATTTTGTTTAATTTCAGTGATGTAACTTGATACATGATGAATGCGAGTCAACTCGCAACGCATTCGTAGTTTAACGTTTTTACATTTGTTTTTTTTTTCGGTTCAATGGTCCCGTCGCGAAGCGCGAGCCTAAATCCTAGTTATTATTTTAGCATTGTTTTGAAACTACCTCAAATATAATATCAGAATGAGTCTTTATGTCATTCGTCTATGTATAGTTTTGAACCTAAAATCTCAAAAATCTTAAAACATTAATTAACCAACACTCCATAATATCAGAAGATCAATTGCAATATTCAAATAAATGATAATAACTCGTATACTTTTGTTAACGAACAACGAATCCTCTAAATATGTTACTGACGAAATTTATCATATCAGACACACTCGTCTTTCAATCCGGGTAAAACCCTCGCATAAGCCAACGCCCGTGAGCACTCGTCGGAAAGCACGACGGTGTGATGAGATAAAACGCGTTTAGTGTAAGAGTCTAGCTAATGAAAGTCACTTAATCGTCTAGTCTCCCAACATCATTATTAGGTCATGAATAATCTATACTGAGGATGTGTTATTCTTGAAGACGTGTCTGGAGCAATTATCCTTCATAAGAGTTCCAGAATTAAGTCAGGACCAAGGATACTCGGTATTTTTTGTCACTAACGGTTGTTCCCTATGTGTAGGTTTTAATTTGAAAGGTATAACGGTTGGAAGACCTAGTCTACATATTATCTCGCTACTGGACTAATTCAGCACGTGGTCAAAAGGCTTGGAAGCAGCTGGTGGGAGAGTGGCGCAAAGATAGGACTTATGGTTATTGTTATTTTTTGTATATAATGAGCTTATGATCAGATAGGTTACACGCGACACATTTCATATTCGTTAAGCAGTTCATAGAGCTTACTATAGCAGTTCACACACACATTAGCAATTATTATATTACTGATCATAACCTCCAAACCTTGTAACACCAATTTTTTGATTAATAAGGAGGTGATAGACGATTTTTCATCACCCGGGGTTTTTGTGACGGGGATCCGACCAAGATCAAGGGTTTTTCCTCGCAACAAATCTCTGTGTTCTCGTTTACATTCGTTTCATAATTGTTAATGTCACACAAGCACTAAACCTTACTTTACAAATTTGGTTGCATTATCCTTGATTGATTTTTGACCAAAACAATTTGGCGCCCACCGTGGGACAATTGGTTCTTTAATCCAGATGATTTCCTGTCAATTTTCAACTTTTTCTACCAATATCACTGTCAATGGCCTCCCAACAAACCTCTGCTTCAACCGTGTTTGATCTTCGCGTACCAACAATCAATAACAATAAACACAGATCTCAGATCTGTATATAATATTAATACGAGTAAGGATCTAGCTCGTAATTAACATAGATTCAGTGTTGTATATATATTATCATTAAGTTATCAATAGTGTTTGCATAATTTTAGGTGAAGCTTGGGAGAGATCTGGACTCTGAAATCTTCTAATTTAAAAGCTTACATTAAAGTGAACAGTAGTTCACTATATATAGAAGGCGATCTGGTTCGCTAACATCCCCTAGCGAACCAGCTTCCCCTTCGTTACATAACTTAACTTAACGAACCACCCCCTGATTTGTTAACATCCCCTAACGAATCAGGAGGGAATACATTATAATGTCTTAGTTCGCTAACATCCCTAGCGAACTAGACTTAACCTTAACGAACTAGTCTTAGTTCGCTAACATTCCTAGCGAACTAGACATAACTTTAACGAATTAGATAAATATAAACATTAAATATTACATTAATTATCAAATAAACATTAACGATAAATACAAAGACTCTAGACGCAAAACCGTGCACTAACAGACACCCCCTCGTCTTGAGCTCTTTGTCTTTAACTTATTTGAAGCACTTGGACTGCCAGTCTCTGCAACTATGAATTCCATGTTCGTGACACACACGAATGACTCGTTGGAATTGCATAGCCAGGTCGTAATCTTCTTGGCGTTCAAACAAAATCTGCTTCCTGTATAACACGTCGTTGTCTGTATCTGATAAATTAACCAACCACATCGGGTCGATTATCTTGATGAGCTCGGTCTGCAGTCCTCGACCACAAACAATAACGGCCTCGCCAGTACGATTGTCATAGTACCAACGGTTGAAAGACAGATAAATATCTTGAGGCATTGTCTTCACAAGAACCTTTTTCATTGTCTTTGGCGGCTTCACTTTTAAGACAAGTTTCTTCCAGCCGGTACTTGGATCAATCTCGTCAATGCGTTTACGTCTTGGAACCTGGGGCTTGAAGAATTTGAAGCCATGATTGACCTCGAACAGTAAGTGTTGATGAAACCACTCAGCCGTTCGGTGACCCCCACGATTGATAAATGGACGTCTCGCGAGGGTGCGTACATCCCAATGCGGTAGAGTTAAAACATCCATTATCCTCTCGTAATATTGGACACCCTTTTCCCATTTAACAATACATACCTTAAGGTCTGAATCATAGAGCCAGGAGACAATATCACCATGTACCTTAGAAACAGTCTTGAAGGTAGTCACCTGATTTGCCTCAATCCAAGCAGCAGCGGTATCCTTTCTTTCTTGATCAACATACCGATAAGCACTGATGATCTTACCCACTTTCTGACGTTTGAACCATCTTTCTATGTCATCATCAGTCACTTCTTTGAGTGAAGGAACTGTTCGCTGCACAATCTTTTCCAGTTCATCCTCAGTCTCTTTAATTACGTCTTCATGAAATACCGGAGCACCTTGATCAACGTTTGCGTGTTGATACAAGTCCAGGTACTCTTCGGCTGTCACATCCTCCATCTCAATCTCTTCATCCTCATAAACAAAATTCGTATCCATAAATAACGGATCAACTTCCATTTCATCCTCATTGATCACTTCGACATCGGGCTCAGTCTCTAAAGCAGTCAACTGATCGTCATTCAGCCCAAGCAGAATCGAAATCTGCTCCCGTGTCAAAGATCTAACCACAAACTCACCGACCTCTATCTCATCTCTGTTCACCACACTTCTAACCACTCCTGACCCATCAATAAATATCACCGTGTTAGCCTCAATCATTTCAATTGGTTTGGCAGCTGTTGGATTTTGATAGATAATTATCTGCTTGTTTGAATCATCAGCACCATTAACACCTGCACCAGAGGATGAACCATGCGATTGTTTAGGCTCACCTCCTGCATCAGATTCGTCAGGATCATCATCGTCATTTTTGAGTTTCTTGAGTGCATCTTCTTTACAAGTTAATTGTAAAATTAACTCTTCTTGGTCCTTTAATTTCACCCCCTGAGACTCAACAATCGTACGTAACGACTTAGTCTCCTTCTGACAGAAAGAAATATAACTCATCATTTTTCGTTGATTCTCCATGAGTCGTTCTTGAGTTTGTCGATCAGCTGCCATTTGATTTTCATATAAATGTAGCAGATTTAGTAGCATTTCAGTTTGACGACCTGGTGGTAAGTTGTAGACGGATGGATGAATAGGTTGAACAGGTCCTTTAGGCCGAGTGATTCTCATGAATGAGACATCACTAGGGGGGGTGGAGGAGGAGTAGTTGTTGGCAGAGGAGGAGGTCTCATTGATGTTGTGGAAGATACTGTAGAGAACACAAGAGGAGGCCTCGGTATCTCGGTCAACGCCATTTGAGGAATAAGACCGAGCCTCTCATGTGACACCATCGTCGTTGTCAAGGTAAGCGTCGGAGTGCTAGTAGTTAGCGGCACCGCCGAGCTTTGAGTAGTTGATTGACGTGGTGGTGGAGTTCCAATAATTACCCCAGCCCCAGCAGACACACAGGGCTTCTTTGATGATTCACCAGTAGCTACAGCTTTCCCTTTTCGTTTTCTTTCTAGCTGTGCTTTCATGGTGGCAGCAAGGGCAGCATCGACTGCATCTTGTTGTTCTTTCAGAGCTCGTTCACTAGCTCCACCATTACCATTATTATCATCATTGTCACCATCATCATCTCCACCATCATTGTTCCCACCTTCTCCCCCTTCACGCTCGGAATCCGAATCATCATGGATCCAGCGCTCATTAGGAGGACATACATAATCCGGATTGATTATATGATCAATCATCCGTTTATCCTGTGGTTTGTCTTTTTGAGTCGTTTCACTGTTAGAACTCGATTAAGCGTATAACAAGCTGTATTCACTGCCTCATTCCAAAATTGAACAAGAAGCTTTGAATCACCGAGCATTGTACGTGCAGCTTCAATCAGAGTTCT
This sequence comes from Bidens hawaiensis, assembly GCF_021521415.1. NCBI lineage: Eukaryota > Viridiplantae > Streptophyta > Magnoliopsida > Asterales > Asteraceae > Bidens > Bidens hawaiensis. Next base: position 4,305,204 of record NW_027491017.1, read on the forward strand.
ATTTTTCCTTTCAGCAAAACCATTTTGTTGAGGTACATAAGGTGCACTATATTCTCTGTGAATTCCCTTTTGAATGCAAAAGAAATCCAGTATAGTGTTTTTGAATTCAGTACCATTATCACATCGGATTCTCCTCACCTTTTGTTTATACAGTGATTCAATCTTAGTAATAAGGTTTTGTACCAAAACTGGTGTTTGATCTTTTGAACTCATAAATAACACCCATGAATATCTTGAATAATCACCTGTCACTACCAGACAATACCAGTCTCCAGAAATACTCGCTCGATTCACTGGACCAAACAAATCCATATGAAGTCGTTCAAGAGGAGTATCAATGGAATTCAATAACTTAGAGGGATGTGTCTTCTTCTTCTGCTTGCCCTTTTTGCATGCAACGCATTGATCAGATAACTTAAAATTCTTTAACGAGACACCCTCAACTAAGTCATTTGCCATTAAATAATTCATCTTTCTGACATGTATGTGACCCATTCTACGATGACATAGAATAGAGTCTTTCTCGGTTGCTTTCGAGACAAAACATGTTTCAATCGATGTTGATATCTTAGAACTCATATTTAAGACATAAATATCATTTGATCGTGGTGATGGCATGACAACCATGTCCTCGGGAATAACATAACCCGGTTTCAAGATAAGACATTCTTTGTCAGTAAATATCGTAGTGTACTTTTTATCACAAATCTGCGATACACTCAATAAGTTATGATCAACTTTGTCGCAATAATTCACTTTCTCGAACGTAATGTGACCATTTGAAACTTCACCCTCTTGTGTGATCATGCCCTAGAATTCCCAGCAAACGCTACATAAACCCCTTGAATATTTCTTACGTTGGTTAATAGGTTGAGATTTCCAGTGATATGACGAGAACATCCGCTATCCATGATCCAGTTTTCACCAGAAATGGTCTTGGATGAACCCTACACACAAACAAAAGTGATTAGTTCAAAAAGGCAGCCCAGGCCTCAGTCTTGGGCACCTTTTGGTTTTCTCTTTGATCATTAACTTTAACAGATTTCAATTGTTGTTCAGCCACTTGTGAATAAGTTACCGGCTTCCTAGACTTTCGTCTTAAGTAAGCTGCCTGAACAATGTTTGAATTCTTGTTTTGACATATAGGTTCAGTTGGAATGAATTTTGGTTTTACTTGACCGTGTGTCTCATTGATATGAAGAACCTTCTTAGGATTCACATCAGAGAACAAAATATGAGTATCATCAGCATACGACACAGGTTGTTTCAGAATCTCCTTGACCAATGGAATTGGCTTAGATTTGTCCTTGATAAAAGGATGAAGATTCTGATAGTTCTGCTGACTACAATTCCTCACAACATGACCTTATTGACCGCATAAAAAACAAGTTCGCATGTCCACATGATGATGTTTAGAAGTAATTGGAATAAATGATGCCGATGATTGATGATGACTCACATTTTTAGTCATGCTCTTAGCAACCTCATCAGATAAGCCAGATTTCTTCGTTAAATAAAAATCTAAATTAGAATTGTTTGAAAAACTTTTTAGTGTATCTGTTCCAGTTGACTTAACAAAGTTAATCTTCTTAGCTTGTTTTAAAAATTGTTTTGCCTTAGTCAATGGATCAGAGTGAACTGATGTTTTTGTTTGAGCATAAACACGTTCAAGTTCTTGAATTTTTTAAGTTTCATTGACAAAAACACTCTCAATAAGTTCAGGTTTGATAATACTTATTGGAATATCTTTTTCAGTGAACATCGTATCCATTCCCTTTAACTTAAAAACTCTAGCCGAAGAAGACTTAGAACTCGGAGGATTAATGAAACGTTAAGTCCTTGTCAGAAATCTTTGGTTTAACTGACTTCTTTGTCCTCACTGGTTTGGTTTTCACAGTTTCTTCCTTGTTTATTTGAGATTTGAATGAACCATACACAGCTTCCTCAAACTCTTGAGGTTCGCAAAGAATATGATTAGAACTAGGAATGTTCTTATTCTTGTGGATAATCTCAGGTTCAAACACATCTTCAATAATCACTTTATCAATGTTTTCAACAAAGACCTTTTTACTTTCCACATGAGGTTTCTGAGGAGCAACTTGGGGTTTGACAATTTCAGGTTTTTCAGAAATCACAGATTCCTTTTGAATCAAATCTTCTTCTTTTCTTGCAAAAGGATTAATTTTATAATCATTATGAAAAGGTGGTGGAATTTCAACAAAACCAATACCTTTCTTGGAATCTTTTTGTTTCCTAGATACTTCAATAATTACATTCAACAGAAAAGATGAATTCCTAAATTTCCCCAATTTGTTCTTCAACTCAAGAACCTCATTCTCAAGCTCAGTTATCTTAGAACGATGTTTCAAGATTTCCTGAAACTTTTGATCATTAATGGTCATTTTCACAGATAACTCGGCTTTGAGATCGTGGTTACTTGTCGACAATGTTTCAATCTTTTCTCGAGATCTCCTTTGAGATTCAAGAGATTGTCGATAAGTATCCTTAAGAGAAGCAATTTCTCTTATAAGATTATCATTTTGATTTTTCAAAGCTTCTAACTTAGATTTGTTAGAGTCACATTCAACACATGATACTTTAACAAATGAAGTAGTAGAAATCGAATTACTAACCTCATTGATCTTGGCCATGCAAGCAAACATTGATTTAGAAGGCTTGTCGCAAGAGTCGTCAGAATTAGATCCAGTATCATTATCGGAAGACATCTCACTACCAGCAGCATCTAGACAGTCTTTATGTACCCCAAACATAGCCAAATTTGCTTGAACATCATTGCATAGTAACCGTTGTGACCAATCATTACCATCTGCTAACATTTCTTGTGTTGTAGAAGAAGATGGTTTCTTTTCAGCATCACTTCCTCGTGGTGTAGAAGCATTTTGACTTTGACCACGAGGTCCAGTGTATTCTTTCCTTGGCTTGTCACATTCCTTCGCGAAATGCCCGAATTCTTGACAATTATAACACTTTACTTTTAATTTGTCAAAACAACTTCTTGTTTAACGCTGGAAGATCTTTTCCAGTTCTCTGCATGAATCTTTTGACTTTACGAACGATCATCACCATATTCCATTTCAAATCCATGATTTCTAGATCATCTGGATCTATCTGATCATAGTCCTCATCTGTTAAATTACTTGTGGAAATTTTACTACTCACCAAGTTTTCATATGAAGACATAAAAGCCGTCAGAAAAGCAAAGTTTTGCTCAGCTTCTTTCATATTTACACTAGGTGGTGAAGCAAATGGATTGGTACTTGTCGAACTTCCAGAACCACTCGAATTACCAGCAGAGTAAAAACAAACTTTTGGATCATTAAACACTGTTGATTCTTTTTCACTTGCCGCATGAGTAAGAAAAGCAGTGATTGGAGATATTGTTAAACTAAGAGGCATACTTCCACCATAGAAAGCAGGATCTTGATTTTCTTTGGAGGATTTTTGACACTTAAGATCATAATCTCTAGCTTCGATCTTTTGTAAGAATTCAAGTGCCGTCAAGTCTTCATTCAGAAAATAATCATTCTCTTTCAAAACCATTAGAAATGTTGAGTAGAACTTGGAAGCACACTCTTGATAGTGTCAATTTTATCTCTTTCAGAAATTTCCATTTTCATCTTGTCCAGTTCAGCAATTAAATGACTAAATCTTGTAGTCATCTCTTCAACTGTTTCTCCTTTCAATAAATTAAAGTTTCGAAACTGAAACTTGAGCATCACTTTCTTACTCTCAGCTGTGTTTCCCATGCTTCTCATACGCAGATGTTGAAATAAAGATGCACATCTTTTGATACTACCAACTTGATGAAAGATATTCTCTGGTAAAGCCATAGTCAAAGTAGAATATGCTTTTATCTCGATTTCTAAAGCTTTCTTCTCTTCTTGTGAGTATTGAGAAACAGCGTTAGGAGTATACCCAATAGTATCATCACCAATCATTGGTGCAACATACACTTCATCAAGACAATATGAGCAGTCAGGATGAACAGATCCCAAATGTGCACGAAATCGAGGTTCCCACTTGGCGAAGTCACTGAACTTCATCAATCTTGGACATTTAGAATGTGAACCTATCTCGGTATCAAGTTGCAACATCTGTTGCATCAACATATTTTGAGACGCTAATGCATACATACCAGCCATCTTTGAAAATCGAATCAAATAATGAAATATCTTAACGAATCAGTGAATAGCTATAGCGAACTGTGAACAGTTGTAGCGAATCAATCTTTAATAAAATTAAGACTGATCAGTAACGAAGTATCTTAGCGAATGAGATGAGTGTATTAACGAATCAGAAGTCAACTTAACGAGTCAACTTAACAAATCACAAAAAAGATTAACGAATCACCCAAATGGCGAAACAGATAACGAATGTGATGAAGGTTTAACGAATCACAAGTCAACTTAACGAATTGACCAAACGAATTGATCAAGTCAACTTAACAAATTGATCAAACGAATTGACCAAGTCAATTTAACGAATCGATCAAACGAATTGACCAAGTCAACTTAACGAATTGACCAAACGAATTAGTTTAGCGAATCAGATGATAATCAGTAACGAATTGCCAAAATAAATTTAGCGAATCACTAAGGAATGCTTAGCGAATTAAGATAACGAATCAGCTACAGTTGATAGCAAATCAACACTATAACGAATTATACTATAACGAATCAGGTTGTTACAACCGTTTGTAACAAACTCTGACACCTTATGCCACGTGGCAAAGGTTGTTATGACACAAATCCCAAGAAGAACACGTGTCACACGAATCAGTTAATCTAGTTAACGAACTAGATAACACGAATCAATAACTCACACGAACTGGCTAACGAACAAGGTAGCGAATTAGCACCGTTGATAACGAATCACAGATAAAAATATAGCGAATCACCAGAAAGAAGATAACGAATCACATTCATCTTCAAATCTTCAAACCTTCAAACGAAATTCCAGAAATTATGAAGATTAAACCCAGAAACTCAACAATACCAAATATGTAATACACCTTCGTTACTTAACCAAATTGCACAAATAAACTACCAAAATACTCGTAAACCAATTCCGAATTCAATACACAAAACCTCGTAACCGATTAACACCAAAAACTAAACCAAATCAACCAATAATCACACCCCTGTTTCGGTCTTAAACCGAAATCAAAACCAAATAACTCAAACCCAAATCAAATCTCAATTCCTCTTAACCAAACCTCAACAATACCTTAATCAACACAAATTCAATCTAATTCGTCCATAATTCATCCAAATCAAATATAAATTGATTCAAAATCAAACAAAACCGAAAACTAATCAAAAATGGAATAATTATAACACCAAATCAAGTGTAAAACGAGCACCAACAGCTCTGATACCACTTGTTTGATCTTCCCGTACCAACAATCAATAACAATAAACACAGATCTCATATCTGTATATAATATTAATACGAGTAAGGATCTAGCTCGTAATTAACATAGATTCAGTGTTGTATATATATTATCATTAAGTTATCAATAGTGTTTGCATAATTTTAGGTGAAGCTTGGGAGAGATCTGGACTCTGAAATCTTCTAATTTAAAAGCTTACATTAAAGTGAACAGTAGTTCACTATATATAGAAGGCGATCTGGTTCGCTAACATCCCCTAGCGAACCAGCTTCCCCTTCGTTACATAACTTAACTTAACGAACCACCCCCTGATTTGTTAACATCCCCTAACGAATCAGGAGGGAATACATTATAATGTCTTAGTTCGCTAACATCCCTAGCGAACTAGACTTAACCTTAACGAACTAGTCTTAGTTCGCTAACATTCCTAGCGAACTAGACATAACTTTAACGAATTAGATAAATATAAACATTAAATATTACATTAATTATCAAATAAACATTAACGATAAATACAAAGACTCTAGACGCAAAACCGTGCACTAACAAACTGCCATGCCTTCATCGGTTTCTCTCTCATCAAGAACTTCACTGCCAATGCCTCCTCCACTTGCAAGAGCACCGAGGCCCACCGCTGCTGGAAACAAGACACAAACTCCAGTCTTCCAAAGCTCAAAGACCACTGCTACCACTTCTGTGGTAACCTCTAACAATGATGTTTCTGCTATGTTTTTGCAGGTTAAGGCATGTATGGAGTAGCAAAGCAGGACAAACCAGAAGATTCTATGTGAGATAGAGGATCTCAAGAAGACAAAGAGGCCAGTGGAGGATCAGACTCCCTTGATGCCTAGGATGCTGGATTTGACTACTCAAGGATCTATGGCTCAGTTTGCTCAAGAATCATCTATCCTTCAACCAGGATCCATGGGTCAGCAAACTCAGGGATCCTCGTTCCTTCAGCAAGGATTATCAAGTAGGTCATTTATCTTCACAAAGAAAACCAAAAGGGACTCCTGCCGTCGATGGATTATAAAGATCATATTACTTAGAAGCAATACCGATCAATATGATCTTGGATCATGGAATAGTCACATTGACAAGAAATTATCTACATAATAAAATATGTATTACAAGCACTAAGGGCTGTAGCTCAGTTGGTAGAGCACCTCGTTTACACGCGCGCCGATGTTTTTCAGGGGAGTGCAACATGCAATCAAAAAAATTGATCTTATTGATAAATTGATGTCTTACTCGATAGGAAGAAGAGAACAATAGCCTGACAAGGGTTCAGTCCGATTTAGGTGCCCAGTTAGGTGCCAAACAGACCCCACCGTTGATTTGATATATTGATAAGGTGAATACCTAGTCTATTCAATGCTAGGCTGAGTATCAGGGCCTCAAAAAAACTCTTTTCGTCCTATGAACTTTAAGGTGTATGAAGTTTCATATTTGATTTTTAAGTAGAGCGATAGAGACTTCATTTCACTTAAGTTAATCTAGTAAGTTAATCTAGGCCAGAGGCAAACCTACGTCAAGATAACCCCTCTTGAAAAACTTTGGTAGTGTTCCTGAATTTAAATCAACATAATGACTCAGAGCACATGGAGCCATCTTCTTATTTTTCTGTCAAAAATAAAAATGGCGGACTAGCTGATATTTCTATCAGTTAATGAATGAGCCCAATGCACAAAAAATGCATGTTGGGTCTTTGAAACAGTTCATATCATTTTGATAATAATCAGTTTGGTCTGTTTTACCTAGAAGGTATACGGTTCGAGTCCGTATAACCCTAGATCCCTATACATACAATTCAAACAATTCACGAATAAATATTCGAATACAAAAATTGTATCTTTTTTTATTTGATTTTCCTCGCTATTGTTTTAACTGACTAATTGCTTCATCAAAAGACAATCATTCCTATAAGCCCATTCATTGGGAAAGCAAAAACACATTTCATTTCAATGGACCCAATTGATCTTTTTCTAGTTGTGGATAAACAAACCAACTTTTCCTCGTTACTCTTCGTAGGAAAATTCATATGGAATTTTCCTCTTTTCCTGTCCGAAATCAACGAGTTAATTATACTACCCTTCTTTGGTATATCCAATTCTAGTGAATTTTGTATCATAACATGAGTCTGGTTAAAAACTCCAACCTAACCCAACCCAGGATCCATGGGTCAACAAACACAAGGATCCTGTAGGTTCCCTGGACGGATCACACGAGATATCCCGATATACACAGGTGCGGAATCCCTGTGTAGATCGTTACGGACGTAGAATATTAGCTCACGAACACACGTACACACAATACGAACAACCACACATTATATTGATAACTCAAACCGAGATGCTTACAGACTCACGTCAATAGACTCACACGTAACTGAACTCGATCAACCAAAACCCTAAAATGACCAACACTGAAACAGTAACCCGTAGGTTACTTAAATACACGACAACTTCGCCTCAGGCGAAGTTGTCAATAACTTCGCTCGTTGAACAAGTTCGCCTAGGCGAACTTGTCAACAACTTCGCTTGGTTAACAAGTTCGCCTAAGCGAACTTGTCAACAACTTCGCTGTTACACAAACAATTACATAAACAATATTACAGACTCGATTACAGACTTTATACATATGAACTACTGACATCTATGCACCAACAGACTCCCCTTGGCAGTAGCTTCATATCTCGATCTTTCAGCTCTTGTCTTGTAATCCTGTATCTTCATGCGTGCACTCCTTCTCTAACACACACCGTGACTACTCGCTGATATTTCCTTGCTTCATCCTTCCAAGCAGGAATATAGAATATCTTCTTTTCGTTCAACGCTTGCAAATCAGCTTTCGATAAGTTAACAAGATGCATCGGGTCATACACCCTCAGCACTTCTTGTTCATCTTCGTCTTCCATCACGGATTCAGCAGTCTGGCAATCAACGTACCACCATTTTAGATTCTTCAACACATCTTGAGGCATATTCTTCATTGGAACCTCCTTGACGCATCGGATCGGCTTGTACTTCATCACCATCCATGGCTTGCCATCTGCTCTCAATCCCCTCTCTGTATCCTCCACGAGCTTTCCCTTCTGTGGCGTTAATAGTTCAAACTTCTTTTCTTTTACGCCTTCTTTCCACACAATCTTCTCAATCATTCTTGCCATATTGTTGTCACTTCTGTTTATCAGGCCCAATCTGCCCAAATCTTTCACCTCGCATTCCGGCAACGTGTTGAAAGATCTCAACATTCTCTTGAAGTATTGAATGCCATCATAACGTTTTACCACAAATAACTTGATCTGTTCATCATAAATCCAACAGATGATTCCCTTCTTCGCCTCAGCATAGCCTTTAATGTTATAGCTTTTCTTGAACATGGCTGGAACAGCAGGCTTCTTGGTCTTGATAAACCAATGAGCACAGCCTTCCTTCCACCTAGGCTGCTCCTCCCACTCAGTAGTCTCATCCATCTCAGCCCTCACATCGGCTTTCTCAACCTCAGGGATCTCGTGCTCGACATTTTCATCAACAATCTCTCCTTCCTCTATCACATTTTCAACCATAATTTCTGGACCAATCTTTTCAATCTCACTGATTGGCAGAACATCTTCATCAAATAACACATCGTCGCTGAACATGTCATCATCAAGTTCCTTCAGCGCATCGATCACGTCATCCTTCACCATCACTACATTATCACCACCAGCCGCTTCGGTAGACTCCCCCTCAGCTGTGGAAGCCCCAAGAGCTTGTGAGGTTCTTGGCAGCTCACCACCTGCACCTTCCGGTGCATTGGGATCATCGTCTCGGTCTTCTCTACGCTTGGTCCTCAACTCATCTCCTCTACAGCTCATCTCCCCCTGAGATGCCAAGAAAACCTTCAAGGCATCAATTCTTTTCCCGTGCTCAGCCAGGAGGGATGCCTGCAGTTGATTTGCTTCCACTAGGCGTTGAATAGTCTTGATCATTTCTTATAATTTTGAGCAATTTGAATTAGCTCTTTAAAACTTTCCTTTAAGAAATAAACGACATGATCAATTCTAAGTAACCAGTTAAAAAATCATAAAGCTATCTAAGTACAAAAACGTAATAACTTTAAAGTATAAGGGATCAAATTTCAGTCTCGATAGGGACTGCTACGTTTTAGAAAAGATCCGAATAGGAATCATACTAACTACGTGACTGTTACATAGATCCGTGTTTAGCTGTATTATGACATATAGAGACAGGTTGTAAGCAGGTAATATACTTAAGATGGTTTTCATCGTTTCTGTGATACGAGTTAGGTTCAATTAATCCTTAAAATTTAAGTGGGCAACAACTCAGAAATATTGATGCCTCCTATCTATCCTCAAAGCGTATTTGGCTTTCCCCAAGTCACCCCGAATTGACTTCGACCCATAGTATCTGATTAACTTGTAAGTATTCTATGTCTGGATCCCGTATTCATTCTTACTCCATGATTGAGAAGTCTCGATCTCTTGAACTCTCGAATGTTACAATAACTTCATAAGTATTTTTTTTTTCAAACATACTTATAGACTTCAGAGTAATAAATAACTGCAAGTCCCGAATCTGGATCACTGCAGTGTCTTGAAACGCTTTCTTCACGGGAATCAGAACACTTACGGGCTCGTGTATGACTGGGTAATCACTTTTCTGCCTATCATTCGGAAAGATATACATGAAGACACGCAAAACTCTTAAGGAGTTTCCACATAAAATCAAGTAAACTTTAATTTGTATCACATCTACTTTTACGCACCATAAAAAGTTACCATGACATACAATGATTGTCCTAAAGCCTTTTAAGCCTAATAACTTCACCAGTTAAGCACACAAAGTTAGTATATATATCATTTTCCACGGTTGGATCAATTTTCTGTTAAGCATAGCAAAGAACTTCTTACGAAGTATTAGACTTGAAAAGTAATTTCATTTCCCTGAAAAAAATTTTGACTTCAGTCACCCCGATCACGTCAAAGTCTTCAGGTAAACGGCAATCCTAAAGATCCAATGGATCAACTGGACCGACCACATACAAGTATGTGTCCTTCTAACTATGTATGACCGACTAATTTTCAGCGACAGAAAGAAAGCACATCATAACCGCCCCGGTCACTTTCAGTCATCTGGTTAATGGCGACCCTCATTCTCTAAGTAGAAACGAGGACCAAAACATATCCGAGGATATGTCCATCAATCTGAGGTAACCGACTAATTTTAAGCAATAGTGATGTTTTTTTTTTTTTTTTTTTTTTTTTTAAATAAACACAAAAACATGGTTACTCGGGATTGATCATCCCGTTCAGCTCAATTAGGTTTTGAAATCTGGATTTATCAAACGCTTTTGTAAATAAATCAGCGAAATTTTCCAGCGTATCGACCTTTTCGACCTTGATCAGTTTCTTCTCAGCACAATCCCGTATGAAGTGATGACGAATGTCAATATGTTTAGTTTTACTATGCTTCACGGGATTGTTAATTACTGAGTTGGCAGCAGTGTTATCAATTAAAATAGGAGTGAGTAAGAAATTCAGACCATAGTCGCGCAATTGTTGCTGAATCCACAAAACCTGAGAACAGCAGTTGGATGCTGCCATATATTCAGCTTCGCACGTTGAGATTGCGACTGAAGTCTGCTTCTTGCATTGCCACGACACCAATCTGCCACCAAGAAACTGACAACCTCCAGTTGTTGACTTCCGACTCTGATTGCACCCTCCATAATCAGAGTCCGTGTAAGCGACCAGCTCCAAGTCACCTCCTCTCGGGTACCACAACCCCAGCTTCGCCTTGCCCTTGAGATACCGCAGTATCCTCTTTGCACCTTTCAAATGAGATTCTTTTGGATTTGCCTGAAAACGTGCACAAAGACAAACAGCAAACATTATATCAGGCCTAGATGCAGTTAAGTACATTAAAGAACCTATTATCGCCCGATATTGAGTTGGGTCCACATCTGCATCACCGTCTACTTCAGCACCCAATTTGTGATTGACGCAGATTGGAGTATCATATGGAGAACTGTCCTCCATCTTGAAGCGCTTGAGCACATCATGAACATACTTCGTTTGATGAATGAACATCCCGTCCTTCCTCTGATCAACCTGCAATCCTAGAAAGAAAGTTAGTTCACCCATAGCACTCATTTCAAACCTTTTCTTCATGACGGCTTCAAATTCCTGACACATGGAGACTTTTGATGCAGCAAATATTATGTCATCCACGTAGACTTGAACCAGCAGGATGTCGCTTCCATCTCTTTTGAAGAACAACGTGCTATCAATTTTCCCTCTTTCAAAACCATTCTCGAGCAAGTAATCCAATAAAGTTGCATACCAGGCACGAGGTGCCTGATGTAATCCATACAACGCCTTGCTCAACCTGTACACGTGATCTGGATAGTCTGGGTCAGGAAAACCCGGAGGTTGATCAACATACACAACCTCATCAACTATCCCATTCAAAAACGCACTCTTCACATCTAGCTGAAACACCTTCATCTTTTCATGAGCAGCAAACGCCAGAAACAATCTTATGGCTTCCAATCTGGCGACGGGAGCAAACACTTCGTTATAATCAATCCCCTCTTGTTGATTAAAACCTTTCACGACAAGCCTCGCCTTGTTTCTTATAATGATCCCCTTATCATCTCTCTTGCACTTGAACACCCATTTTGTGCCTATCGCATGCACATTCTTTGGTTTTTCAACCAAAGTCCAAACTTCCATCTTCTCGAATTGAGCCAACTCTTCTTGCATGGCCTCGACCCACGAGCTGTCCTTTAAAGCCATTTGATAATTTTTCGGTTCAATCTGGCTTATAAAGCAGGTATACAGGCATTCATCGATTATTCCTGTCTCCTTAATGCTTGTATAAACACAGGTGTGTTCATTCAAGCTGCTTCTCGTTTGTACACCTGAGGACACATCACCAATCACATTATTCAAAGGGTGATCTTTATGAATTCTCGTGGTCGGAACAAAACCGACATGCAAATTATCTTCCAAATTAGAAGAGATCTCATCAATGGTTGTTTCATGCTGAGAGTGAAAAGGATTGATAAATTCTTCTTCAGTTGAGGCAGCAGGGGTACCGATAGTGTTTGATGAGGAAGGTTGACATTTTTCAATCAGCTGTCTTTGCAATAGATTTTCTTCCTCATCGAGTATCATCTTCGTCGCAGCTCTTTCTTCTTCTTCTTCAGAAATCTCCAAATCCGGTACGTTAAACGACTTAAAAAGCTTAACATAGTCGAAAAGCTCAGCAGGTCCATTGCTTGGTTTTGGCGGTTGGTAACTTGTGATGTCAGTGTTACATACCACCTCCATCTGCAAGTCAAAGTATTGAAGACACGCCTGTTGGGAGTCCCAACAACATAACCGACTAAGATTCCTTCATCGGCTACTTCTCCAAATTTCGAATTTGTCTTCAAGATCGAACAAGGAGACCCGAATGGTTCAAGACCACTCAAGTTGGGCTTCCTTCCATGCATAAGCTCGTAGCAAGTTTTACCAAGTCTCTTAACGGTTAACACCCTATTCAGAACATAGCAGGCTGTAGCAACTGCTTCAGCCCAGAACATCACAGGAAGCTTCGAATCTGCCAGCATAGTCCTGGCTCCTTCAATTAAAGTTCGGTTCTTCCTTTCAGCCACTCCATTCTGTTGCGGAGTATACGGAGCGCTGTATTGATGTTCAATTCCTTTCTGAAGACAGAAGATCTCCATTTCAAAGTTCTTGAACTCCGTCCCATTGTCACTTCTGATGAACTTAACTGTTTTACTCATGACGTTCTCAACTTTAGTAATCAAATTCTTCACCATTTGAGCCGTCTCATCTTTCGATTTCAGAAAATATACCCACGAATATTGCGAGTAGTCATCAGTGATCACCAAGCAGTAAGAAGTACCTCCTAGACTTTTTACATTCACTGGACCGAAGAGATCCATGTGAAGCAGTTCTAGAGTACTGGCAATTGAGTTGACCTTCTTGGTGAGATGGGATTTCTTGTGTTGCTTTCCCTTCTTGCATGCAATACATTTGTCTTCAAAGTTAAAACTTTTCAAGGGAACGCCCATCACAAGCCCATTTTTGACAATGTGGTTCATCTTCCGTAGATGAATGTGCCCCATTCTCCTGTGCCATAGTTCGGATTCTGATTCGCTTGCTTTCGTCAACAAACATGATTCTCCCAAGGCCATTTCAGTAGACCTCATATCCATCACATACGTATTTGTATCACGTGGAGCTGTCATCACTATCCACTCTTCTGGTATCTGAAAACCAGGCTTCAACACGATCGCCTCATTCTTCGTGAAGTGAACAGTATACTCCTTATCACAAATCTGCGACACACTCAGCAGATTGTGCTTCAGCTCTTCCACAAAATTTACATTCTCAAGTGTCATCTTCCCATTGGACACCGTTCCTTTCCCAGTAATTCTTCCTCCACTTTCACCAGCAAAACTAACTCTGGCTCCATGAACAGGTTTTAAGTCGTGCAACAAGTATTTGTTGCCCGTCATGTGCCGGGAACAGCTGCTATCTACAATCCAAAGACTGTGGGCAGCCCTGTTCAACTGTTCCTGCACAATAAAGCAAATGATTAGAATCTAGGGACCCAAGACCAATTGGTCTTGGATCTATACATCCCGTACTTCTGCTTTCCGAGGTTAGCATTTGAATAATTCCTGTCAGTCATAGTAGGAAATCTCATTGGAGATTGAATGTGAGGCCTTCCAAACCTATGTGTATTGAAAGTATTATATCTTACGGTTTGGTGATTAGCATTGTAAAACTGAGGTTTGTTTCTGTGAAAACCTGAATTAGTTACATTTTGAAACTTTAAAGGGTTTTCATTTTTAACAGTATTAAAATTACCAGTAGACTTATGCTCAGTTTTAATAGGCCTCCCACCTCTGAATTTCGGCGTCAGAGGACAATCTGCAACAAGATGTCCTACCTTATTACACCGAAAACAACACCTATAATCCATTTTCTTTTCAAATGTTGTTTTGGATGTAGAGGCAGTGTTACCAGCCGTTCGTCTCACATAAGGTGGGACGTATGGGTTGAGTGGAGTACTCTTTTTAGAAGTTTTATCTTTATCTCCATCAGTGGGTAACACTCCCTTCTCTTTTGTCTTACCCGATTCGGACAACTTATCCGAATCCGATGAGACTGGACTTGTAACAGAAATATTTACACTTGAAACAGGCGAACTCGTTTCGCCACTACTAACACTACTAACACTTGGTTCTTTACTTGTAACCTTGATAGGAACTGTCTGAGGAACTTCAAAATCAGCAGATTTCTGTACACTAGGGTTAAAAGTGTAATTGTGGTTATACAGTGGTGGAACCTCGTGATAACCAATTCCTCCTCTCTTTGTAGAGGTACCTTGATCACTAACAAGGTGATCAAGAATAGCTGAGGAATTTCGGAACTGCTCCAGTTTTCGGTTCAGTTCCACCACTTCCACCTGGTGGTCAGCAATCTGCTTTTCACGTTCAGCAATCAGTTTAGTCTTTTCTTCTAAAACCTCATAACTAAGATCAATAACTTCAATTTCCTCAGCAAGTTTAGTTTTTAAGCTTTTAACATCTTTTTCACATGCTTTTATTTTAACTTTGTAACTGTTTTCTCTTGCTTTCGTAAAGTGATGATCTTCTTTAAGAGTTTTAAATTCAGCATCTAAACGAACATACTGATCAGTTATGGTAGCAAGTTGCTCAGACAAATTCTCACATTTAGTACAACAAGATTTAGAACTTACCTCGGAGATTTGATCATTGTTATCTGCCATGAAAGTTTTTTCCTTACCAGTAGCTTTCTCTTCTCCGGTAGTCTTCTCACGTTCTTCATTCTCAACCTTAGCCATATTTGCCTGTTCATTATTTTCATTCAAATGCAGGTTCCAGTTGTATTCACCTGCTTCTCTGGACAGCATGGCATTGACTTCTTTAGTACTTCCAGTGTGCTGTGGGGATCGGCCCTGACCACGCTCAACTCTCTCGTTTCTGCAATCTTTGGCAAAGTGCCCGTTTTGTTGACAGTTATAGCACCTTACCTTGGACTTGTCGAACCCTGGCCTGCCACCAACAAACTTTCTCCCCTCTTCCTCATGAACTTCTTCACTCGCCTCACTATCATGGCCATCTGCCATTGTAAATCCATCTCCTCCAGATCATCAGCATCGATCTGGTCATAGTCTTCATCTAGCATTGCCGGATCAACTACCTTTCCTTGAATATAGTTTTCGTATGAAGCAATAAATGAAGCATAGAGGCCAAACTGCTCTTCAGCAGATTTGACGCTCATTGGCATCTTTGAGTAATTATTGCTTGAGGAACTTGAAGATCCACCACTCTGGCTTGCTGTCTGTTGAGTACCACTTGATCCACCCGCAACAAAGCAAACATCCCCATTTGAATTTACTGACACATGCCTCTCCTGTGAAGAATTGGCACCCGACTCACCTTTCGAGTAGTAGGCGGCATAGTCAGTTTTTGAACTTGTATTGGAGTTCATTTTCGCACCATACATGCTTGGATCTTGAACCAGATCCATAGATGTTTCTTTCCTCACCATATTAAGCTCAAAAGTTCTGAGCTTGTTGACAGCGGTTTCAAGATCATAAGTAGAGAAGTCCTTGTCTTCCCTCATTAATACAGTATACATCTCCCATTTTGGTGGGAGAGCATCGAGAAGTTTTTCTACAATCTCTTCTTCTCGGTAGGAAATGGAGTAGTTACTCAATTCAGTCATGAGATGATAATATCGAGTGATAATATCATCAAGAGATTCGTTCTTTAAGTACTTAAAGACTGAAAATTGAGTTTTAAGCAGCTTTATCTTTGAGGCCCGAATGCCTACATTTCCTTCGAATCTGCTCTCAAGAGCTTCCCAAAGCTCTCTAGCCGATGTATACTTTCTGAATGTATGGAGGATCTCCTGCGGAAGAGCCATTGTGATTGCAGCATGAGCCTTGCTTTCGGCTTCGTACATCTTCTTCTCCTCCTCTTCCATTTTATTGTATTTCTTTATTTGGTCTCGACCCTCATACTGCATGATTGGTGGAATATATCCATCTTGGATGCATACCCACATTTTTGCATCCTGGTACTTAACATACTGTATGAACCGATCCTTCCACGCAACAAAGTCGGTTCCTTTTAGCAATCTTGGGGCCTTTGTGGCTGACCCCGCTTCAACTTCCATCTTGACAAGCTCTGAAATGTTGATTGACGACATCCTTCTTGAAGACTAAGAAACCTGAAAAATTCTGAAATGGGCGAAGTTAGAAAAATTTCTTCGAAACAGTACTGTAGGCGAAGTTAAGTATAACTTCGCTTAAGTAATAACTTCGCTGGATCCTTCGTAAATTCGCGTAAATGGGCGAAGTTGAGAATAACTTCGCTTAGGATAAGCGAACTTAGAAAGTAAGCGAACTTGAAGAGAACTTCGCTGAAAGAGGCGAACTTGAGAAGAACTTCGCTGAGTTAGGCGAAGTTGAGGAGGTAGGCGAAGTTATGAATAACTTCGCTTCTCCTTATATCTTCGCTGAAACCCTACGAATCCTGACGGCAACTTCGCCTGATGAACAGCAACTTCGCCTGACGAACTTGAACTTTCTGCAGATCTGAAAAACGGATTTTAACGACGATTTTGACGATTTGAAGGCTTAAACACACTGGTAGGAAGCTAGAATGAGCAAAAACACCACAAACTCGTCCCGGTAACACCCGAAATGGAACGAATTCTACACCCGCGTGAATATCTCGAACCACACAATCGAGCAAACGCTCTGATACCAATTGTAGGTTCCCTGGACGGATCACACGAGATATCCCGATATACACAGGTGCGGAATCCCTGTGTAGATCGTTACGGACGTAGAATATTAGCTCACGAACACACGTACACACAATACGAACAACCACACGTTATATTGATAACTCAAACCGAGATGCTTACAGACTCACGTCAATAGACTCACACGTAACTGAACTCGATCAACCAAAACCCTAAAATGACCAACACTGAAACAGTAACCCGTAGGTTACTTAAATACACGATAACTTCGCCTCAGGCGAAGTTGTCAATAACTTCGCTCGTTGAACAAGTTCGCCTAGGCGAACTTGTCAACAACTTCGCTTGGTTAACAAGTTCGCCTAAGCGAACTTGTCAACAACTTCGCTGTTACACAAACAATTACATAAACAATATTACAGACTCGATTACAGACTTTATACATATGAACTACTGACATCTATGCACCAACAGATCTTCTTTTCTTCAGCAAGGATCATCCTTCCTCTAGTCAGGATCCTCCGGATTGTATCATGAAGGATCCTTCAACTTCCAACCTCAAGGATCCTTCATGCAGAATCAAGGATCCTCGGGACTTCACCATAAAAAATCCTCAGAGGTCCATAGGGATACATCATCCCTATGCAGACCATTGCCTCTACTGGACCAACTATCACAGCAGACGCTTCTTATCATGGCTACTCTTCGGGAATGCCAACGTTCAGTAAGCAAAGAGGTAACCCTTACAATCATATATCCTCAGACACTAACCTTGGTTCCATGCAGGATACAGGTATCAATCAGGCTATGGCTAAGGAACTTCATAAACTGAAGGATATGATATCCAGCGTGCCAGGAGTGGTCTGACCAATTCCTAAAATACCAGAAGGAAGCCACAAGCTATCCAGATTTGCTCCACCAATATGTGATGTTGAAATCCCAAAACGTTTTCAAACCCCCAATATGAAGGTGTACGATGGAACAACCGATCCAGAAGAGCATGTGGCTCAATACAGGGAAGGGATGGAGATCAACCCCATTCCTGAAAGACTCAAGGAAGCCTGCCTATGCAAGGGCTACGGATCCACGTTAACAGGATCCGCACTTAAATGGCTGCTAAGTCTTCCTCCCTACTCTGTTACTTCTCTTTCGCACTTAGTTAATTTATTCAATAGCCAATTTTTATGTAGTAGAAAATTCGAAAAATTGACTAGTGATTTATATAGAGTTGTCCAACTTCGTGATGAATCCTTAAGGGATTTTGTTACAAAGTTTGGAAGGGAGGCCTTAGAAATCCTAAATCTTGACATGGCTACGGCTGTTGAGGCATTCAAGATGGGGTTACAAAAGGACTCCATATTTTATGATGATCTTGTTATGACCCCATGAAGGACATTAGATGAAGTAAGGAACATGGCACTCAGGTTTATAAGGCTAGAGGATGATAAAAGGATCCAAGAACGATTAGGAGCTCCAAGAAAACAAGAGTCACCTGACAAGAAACAAGGATCCTTATTCAGGAACAACAACTCAAAGCCATATTCAAAATTCAACAACCAAAACATCCGTGCGGTCGACCAAGGTGGATGATGATAAAGATTATCCAAGAATTCCGAGTATTGCTTCTCTTTTGATACTAATGGCTTAATATGTGCTATGAAGGATCTTGGAGAGAAAGCAAGATGGCCTCGGAAAAACGAGAAGACAACATCCTTCAAGGATAAATCCAAGTGGTTTGCATTCCACGAAGATTCCGGCCATATGACAGATGACTGTATTAGCATGAGGAGAGAAATTGAGTATCTTCTAAGCAAGGGCCACTTCAAAGAGCTCTTAGGAAGTAAAAAGTTGAGAATACAGTCCACCCCTCACCTGATGCACAAGTCATCAATTTCATATCCGGTGGTTCGGATATACGTGGAACCTCCTTCTCCTTGGCCAAGAGACATGCTAAAGAAACTAAGTTGGAATACGGAGAACGAGCTGTCATATCCACTACCTTGACCAATGATAAGAGAATCTTCTTCGAAGAAGAGGATAAAACAAGCATCTAGGATCCTCATCACGATGGTTTGATTATAACTATATTTATTGCTAATAATTATGTGCGCATGATCCTAGTAGATGGAGGGAGTTCTGTTAACATCATTAAATATGATGTACTCAAGAAGATGAATATCCCAGATTCAGAAATAGTTCCCCGATCATCCGTACTCGTTGGTTTCAGTGGTGAAACTAAGAAAACAATGGGGGACATCAAGCTTCCTATATACATTGAGGGAGTGAACTGTTACAAAAAAATTTTTGTTATAGATAACTTGTCTTGTTGTAATGTAATTCTTGGCAGGCCATGGCTACATGGAATGAAAGCTGTAGCATCTACTTATCACCAATGTATAAAACTACCAACTCATTGGGGGGGGGGTAGTAAGAATATATGGCGACCAAGTGGAAGCAAAGAACTACTACTCCTCGTCCATGAAACCAACGGCTAATCAAACGGTAGCATAGCAACTACAACAAAATCCTAGGAATGTACTAGAGGCTCAAGAACAAGACCTAAAAGAAGTATCCTTGGACCCCGAGGATCCAGATGTAAAATTTTTCCTAGGATCCAGTATCCCTACTAATATTGAAGAGGATCTAGTATCCTTCCTTACGTAGCGAAAATCCACATTTGCCTTCAAGAATTCCGACATGACAGGTATTTCAAAAGAGGTAATTACTCATAAACTAGGCCTTGATAATTCTATTAAACCCATTCACCAGAAGCGAAGGAAATTCGCTCCTGAGAGGAATGCTGTGGTTGTATCCTTGATGGTTAGCTAATGTTGTGGTTGTTTCAAAAAAGAATGGAAAGTGGAGGGTATGTGTTGATTTCACAGATTTAAACAAGGCATGTCCCAAGGATCCTTTCCCATTACCACACATTGACTCCATGGTGGATGCAACAGCAGGACATGAGATGCTTACATTTATGGATGCTTCCTCTGGATTTCAACAAATTCAGATGGAACCATCTGTTCAGGAAGACACAACATTCATGACTCCTACTGGAATATACTGTTATATTGCCATGCCTTTTGGACTAAGAAATGCAGGTGCGACCTATCAATGCTTAGTCAACATGATGTTTAAAGATCAACTAGGGAAGACCATGGAAGTATATATAGACGACATGGTAGTCAAATCCAAGAAGGCGGAAGATCATCTTAATGACTTGGAAGTAGCCTTCAATATCCTCGACCAATATGTAACGTCCCGAAATTTTAATAAATAATATTTTATATATTCTCTCTTTCGATGGACAAGTTTACTTAAGGTGGTAAATAAATAGTAAATGGTAAAAGGGAAAGATAAGTAGGCTAGTAAATGAAATTAATCATTGACTAAAGAGGAAAGATAGGCCTTAGGTCCATGGGCTTAAGGGAGTATAAATACCCCTTAAACCCTAAATCTTTCCATTTCCATCCATCTTATCCATTTTACACCTTAAAAACACACAAACTTAAGCCATAAACACCCCATAGCCGCCAGCCACCATCCGAAACCCCAAAACTAAGCTTCACAACATAAAATCTTGGGTTATACAAGGGAGCTAACAAGTCCTCGTTCACAACCAAGCTAGCCGTGACCTTAGAAACGTCAAAAGGTATGTTCTTTAACCTTAAAGGTTACGTTTTTATGAACGGTTTGCCTTGAAACTTAACCCTAGAGTAGATCGGGTCTAGATACATCATAAAAATGCAAACTTAATGATTTAAAATGGACGAAATGGATTTATGGTAGTGTACGGATAGTTGATAAACCCTAGATCTAGCCTAGAACGTTTTACATTTATAAAGGTTCAAACTTTATGCTTAAAACGGGTTAGATCTTGAAGCCATGGTGATAAGGGGTGTATAACGGTTAAATGGTGGATAAAAGTGGTTAAGTTCATGGCATAAACCATAAAAATGGTTAACTGAGCTAAGGATAGAAATGATAAGATAGAAAATGAGCTGAAGCATCTGACCTGAGAGTTTTCGGTCAAACTTAAGGGTTTTCGGCCAAAATGAGTTTTCGGCCAAAAGATGTTCTCGGTCAAAGTTAATGATTTCGGTTAACAGACAGACACCAAGAGTTCTCGGTAAGGGTTCTCGGTGGTAGGGTTTTCGGTCAGATCATGATTTCGGCCAACCATAGAATTCGGTCAAACCTTATGGTTCTCGGTCAACCGGGATTCTGCTTAGAGTTCTCGGCTGACCCAGTTCTGTTTGGGCCTGAACCTAGTTGGGCCCAGATACCATAATGGACAGTTAGACCTAAATCAGCTAAGTCCTTATCCAATTTAGAAAAACTAGCCCATTATCTTAAACTTAACAAACAAGCCCAACTTAGAAAAATAACTTAAAATGTTAATGGAAAATGTGTTAAGGCAGTTAATGAAAATAAAATTTTTCCAAGCTGACCTGGAAGCTTAACCCCAGCCAGGGGCTCTGCCCCTTGGACCCCGCTAGGGGCTGCCGCCCCTAGAACCCCGCTGCCAGGGGCGCTGCCCCCGGACCCCCGTTCGTTGTGGGTTATATAAAGATAGAAATACGATATGAGTAACAATAGTTAATTGATACATGTACATATTATACAGTTAGCCGTGCACAACTCAAGAAAGGGATTACCATAAACGGGGAACGTAACCGACTTCAGCTGAGTTTCTAGCCCCATTTCCTTGTTATGTTTTCGGGGCTGTGTGCATACTCGATGTGATAGTTAATACACTTTCCTTAAATGGTAAGTGTATGCCATGTATGATTTATGTGATAGATATTATGTTATGATTGTGAATGAAAGCTTTTCAATAAGTGAACGATCTTCGGATATTGCACGTGTTGACAAGGGAGGTACGTACATGAAAGATGAATGTGTATGATATAAATATATGTACGATATATGAGTATGGAATGATGAATAAAGAAAGTATATGTATGAGTATGTAAAGATAGTATGAACGAAGAAGAAGAAAGAGGGATCAGACCCTAATAATATCTGAGATAGAGAAGACGGGATCAGACCCGATATAATATCTGAGATAGAGAAGTAAAAAGGGATCAGACCCTAATAATATCTGAGATAGAGAAGATGGGATCAGACCCGATATAATATCTGAGATAGAGAAGTAAAAAGGGATCAGACCCTAATAATATCTGAGATAGACAAGAAAGGGATCAGACCCTAATAATATCTGAGATAGACAAAGGAAAGAGGGATTAGACCCTAATAATATCTGAGATAGAATGGACAGTAAATATATAAAGTACGAACTTAATAATGTATGTACGTATGTATGAAAGTATGATATATAAGTAAATTAGTATAGTAATTATCATGTATCTTCGGATGCATGATTGAAGGTAAGTGAATGTATTGTATGATGTATGATTAACTAGAACTCACTCAGCGTAGCTGACTTTTAGTATGCACGCAGGTGAGTAGGATGCGACAGTTGGCGTGAGCGTGACACATGGCAGAAGAATAAAAGCCTGGCATCTGAAGATCTGCTATGTTTTATAAGTTATGTTTTGATTTTGAAAAGACAAGAAGAATGTTTTAAGACATGTTTATGATTTGATATTTAATGTTTTATGAAAGTTTTATATTCCGCGTAAAGTTTTTAATTAACTATGATTTTAGGACTGCGTTTATGAGTAAATCCAACGTCCAATGTGAGGCACCGGTAACGGGGCCTTACACAATATAACATGAAACTCAACCCATCCAAATGTCATTTTGGTGTTAAAGAGGGAAAGTTCCTTGGTTATATGGTCACTAAGAGGGGGCATAGAGGCTAGCCCATCATCAACTTGAAGTCACCCGTGAATGCAAAAGATGTGCAAAGGTTAACCGGCAGGATTGCAGCCTTGAATAGGTTCATCTCCCGGTCTTCGGAGAAGTGTAAGGATTTTTATGATATCCTTAGAATCAATAAAAAGTTCGATTGGACGGAGAGACATGAGGCTGCACTCAAGCCTTGAAGGATTACTTATCCTCAGTACCAGCGTTAATGAAGCCAATATTCGGGGAACCCCTATATTTATACCTAGTCGTCTCCGGTAGTGCGGTAAGAGTTGTCCTGGTAAAGGATCATGAAGGACAACAACAACATCTTGTTTATTATGTAAGTAAAAGCCTTCTAGATGTTGAAGCCAGGTACTCTCATTTAGAAAAATTAATTCTTGCTCTAATTATGGCTTCTACTAAGTTAAGACATTACTTGGAATCTCATACTATAATTGTAAGGACTAACTATCCTATCAAAAATGTTCTTAGAAAACTAGAGATGTCAGGTAGGATGGCTAAGTGGGTTGTGAAGCTAAGCGCATAAGATAACCAATAAGAGCCAAGGACAGCTATAAAATCTCAAGTACTAGCTGACTTTGTATCAAATTTTAGTAGTGATTTACAAAAGGAAGCCGACTTGGAGGTCCAACAATTAGAGGAAACAAAGGATCCTTGGATCTTATTCATGGATGGAGCATCAACCTTAGAGGAACGGGATTAGGCATTCTACTTAAATCGCCACATGGGGGACACAATACCCCAGTTTATAGCTTGTGAATTTCAAGCCACAAATAATGAAGCGGAATACGAAGCTTTAATTGCAGGTTTGCTACTAGCTAAGCACATGAGGATCAGGTATCTTCAGGTGTATATAGATACGTTATTAATAGCTAACCACTTTAATGGCTTGTATGATGTTAAAGGAGAAAAATTAATTAAATATCTAGACATTATGAAAGGACTGTCAAAGTTCTTCCATTATTTTAGTATTATACAGGTACCAAGGGAGGAGAATGTTGGGGCAGATGATTTAGCAAATCTAGCATCATCTTTGAAGGTCCCGGAAGCTACGAAAATCCCGATCGTCCATATACTCTCACCAGCAATAGGAGAACAATAAGTTGTGGAGAGAACAACTAACAAAGAGATTGTGCTTTGGGATCCTTTATCCTAAAATAATCAAGATCTTGGATCCTCCCGATCAAGAAATTCCTTCAAGATAGAGAGATTCCCTTAGTAGAAAATCCTAAAACCTTCAAACTTAGGGTATCAAAATATATCTTATTACATGATATTCTGTATAGGAAATCTCTTGTAGGTCCATACTTGAGGTGTATTGAGGAACCTGAAATCCAAGAAGTGCTCAACGACTTCCACGAAGGTGATTGTGGTAACCACACTGGAGGCAGAGCCCTATTTTCTAGGATTCTAAGAACAAGATACTTTTGGCCAACCATGAAGAGAGATGCCATGGAGTACTCAAAGAAGTGCGATAATTGTCAAAGACACGACAACATTCTGCACCAACCAGCGGAACCTATGTATCCTATATCCTCATCATGACCTTTCATGAAATGGGGCATGAATATTATGGTAAGCTACCTAAAGCACCAGGCGGAAGAGTATTCATGCTTTCCATGACAGATTACTTCTCAAAGTGGATAAAAGCGGAAGCTTTTGTACAAGTCCACGAAAAAGAGGTGATATCCTTCATTAAAAGAAATATTATTTCTAGATGTGGTATTCCTTCAGAAATTATTTGTGACAATGGTTCCCAGTTTAACCACTAACTAATCTGACAGTTGGGGAATCAAGATGATCACTTCTACACCAGTTCATCCTCAAGCTAATGGTCAAGCAGAGTCAAGAAACAAGATTATCATCAACAACTTGAAGAAGAAATTAGGATCGAAGAAAGGCAAATGGGCTGAGGAGCTTTCTTATGTTCTTTGGGCTGATAAAACAACACCAAAGAATGCAACAGGTCAAACACCCTTCTCATTGGTGTTTGGATCAGAATTTGTAATCCCTACAGAAATGGTGGATCCTACTGCTAGAACAAGCATCGTGATCCTTAGGCCAACGATGAGAAACTTGTTCAGGATCTAGACACTGTTGATGAGCTCAAAGACCTAGCAAAGATCAGAATGGCAGCATACCAACAAAGGGTAGCTGGGGCATACAACAAGAACATCAGGATTCGAAGATTTCAAGAAGGAGATTTAGTCTTAAGGATAACTTTCCAAAATACAACTAATCCCGCAGATGGAAAGCTAGCACCTAAGTGGGAAGGCCCCTACCTGATCAAATCAGAGGCAGGAAAGGGGACATATCATTTACTTATCATGGAAGGTGACTGGCTACCAAGACCATGGAATGCTATCCATCTTAAGAAGTACTTAGTCTAGCCAGGATCATGGATCCTTAAAGGATTGAGGATCCTCAAGTTGGTAAAATTTTATTCTATCATTTATTTATTTCAGATTTACATTACTAACTAAAGGATAATATATTCTTAACATTTATCTTTTCCAAGCTTTAAGTAACAATGCATATTTCAATAAGATATCCAATGACTAAAAGGCTGGCCACCTCTCCCTCACACTCAAGGTACATTGCTATTTCCTTGGCCTAGCGCACGATTAAGGTGTGACCCCTGATGGTCATATCTTCTAAGGTTTAAAGGTTTTCACCTTTCTTACGAATTAGAGTTTCTACACTCTCGCCTGTAGCGCTCGTTATCCAAAGTATAGTTCGGGGCAGTGGGACCAGTACACGCTTAGCGGCTGAAAATTTCATTGCTTTCAGCTATATGGAGGATCCTGCGAATTATGATAGACGTACCATACCTAAGGTTTTGGAGTTTTCACGTCACTCACGTTTGGGCTAAATCCCGGTTTGGGCGAGTCCCTAGTTAACATCTGTATCTTTGGGCCAGTACCCAGTTTGGGCTTGTCCCCAGTTTTTGGGTTTGTCCCCAGTTTTGGGCTTGTCCCCAGTTCACGGGCTTGTCCCCAGATACACGGGCTTGTCCCCAGTTTATTTTTGGGCTTGTCCCCAACTTGTTGGGTTTAATTCCAGTTAATATGATACGTAATATGCATCAGGTATCCTAAGTCAAGCTACAAGGATCATGGAGATATCAACACTTGTGGTAATTTAGGTCTAATCAGACCTTATGGTATGATTTCTACTTATCAACTTATACTTATTCGGTTTTGATCTTTTTAACTTTATAGATGTAAGAATCCAAGATTCTTAATATGTTTTTATAAGGATAATTTATCTTGAAACTTTTCTAAAAACTTTTAATAAATCTAAAACTGCAACAGATACGCATTCAGAATAATAAACAACGTGCAATCAATCAAACGTTTTAAGTTATTATTGCTAATAAGTCACCTGGACTTACCAAAATCCTTAACCCGGATTTCACCATGCGAAAAGATGGACCATCCACCCGGGTTAAGCAAGTGTTACTAATTGTTTATAAAGTGCAGGAAAAATAAAGATAGGGGCATCAAAGGCTTCTTCCCCATGAAAGGAGGATCCATCCACCTTTGTCACCCCTTAATATTGTCTTAAGGATCATAGACCATTCACCCTAATTACTATTGTCTTAAGTACATAACCAACAAATATCCTTAAAAACACAAACAAGAAAATAAAAAGTGGGCTCGGGCCTTGTCTTTTTTATCCTTCATTTCCCACTTTGGCAGCTTCCTCTTCCACCGCCGCATCCTTTCCTGCATCCATCTCCGTTGCATTCTTTGTACTGCTAGTCCCAGCTTCATCTTCATCTGCAGCCTTATTCTCTTATCCAGCATCCTCTTCTTCCTCTACCACGCCCAGCCTTGCTAGAGATTTCTTCCATTTCTCCACGTCCCAGTTGGCTTTGTCAAAAGAAGGATCATTAGCTTCAGTCACGAATTGGATTCTTGCTTGCAGGATCAACTTGGAAGCATACATCTTAGCTTCATCAGTAGCCGCTTTTATCCCATCCTTCATCTTCATTTCCATAGCAAGAAGTTGGGAGTCCACTTGTTTCTTCTCCTTGGTAACCTTGGCAATTAGCTTATCCTTGGCAGCAACAAGAGTTCTCATCCCTGACAAAGTTTCCTCAAGATCTTTGATGATTGATCCATTGTAAGAACAGAGACCTTGAACACCCTACAAACCATAGGCCTGGGATAATTGTCTAACCAGACTAGTAAGCAGAATAAAGGATCCTTACCTGGGTAACCGCTTGAGTAACCGCCTCGTGGAGCTGCTTCTCGACTTCATGAACCTCTGCATGGGGCTCGGGTAACTTCCTCTTCTTCACAGATTGAGGCTTAGCTCTGGTAGTAACAGTATGAGGGCTAGGAGCCGGAGTAGACTTGGAAGGTTCTTTCTTGACTGACCTTGGAGAGATCAAATGGTTGATATCATCAAGCGAAAACTGGTCTGCAGGCTTATTAGCAGACCTGGGCATGTCTTCAAAACAACAAAACAAATAAGTTTTCATTGTTTATTACAGAATTAATATACTTATCTTTATAATATTACTTACTTGACATGTTATTGCGAAGTGATAGATCTGACTGATCGGTTTCTGAATCAGAATCAAGGATCCTGATTTTAAAGGTACGACTGGTGCTCAGTGCAAGGAAGAAGCCACTCTCTTCTTGGTTCCTGGAAATTCAGCCAACTGTGCAAAGTTATCAACTGCAAAAAGTGAAGAAAATCAGTGTTAAAGGTTCAGCATTTATTAAGAAGCTAACGGAAATATAATAATCCTACACCGCCTAATCCACCTAGTAGGAAGTATATTCCCATTTGGAATCAAATCTCGCCTAACAAAGAAAAATTGGCGTTTCCATTGAGAGCCGTTTTGGGTAACTTTGTGGAGCGGAATCGGTTGATGAGGTTTGGATTTAAATACGAATTGGTTGGAACCATGGGCGTACAGAGAATACATGTAGGAAAGCTCAGAAAGTCCGAAGTCTAGGTCATGGTCAGCAATGATTTCTTCGAGGGTTGTTCGCCAAATCATCGGCATGGGCTGGATGTAACTGATGCCGGTAAGGGTAATGAATCGTTGGGTGAAATCCGGTAATGGATATGAATAGCCAAGAAAGAAAGGGCAGGCTGGAAAACAGACTCAGATTTTAGACGATGTGTCGCTTGGTGTGGAAGAATCGTATGGCCTGAAAATGGTGCCAAGGGGAAACGAGGATGCAAGCTGATCGATTCCGGGGTCTGTGAATTTACAGATTTCTGACGAAGGGTTTTGTAACAAGTATTGGCTCTTCATCTCTTCGTCCATGTGGCTGGCCGAGTTTGAAAGACGACTATCGCTAGACATCGGATAAATAGGAATGCAGAATAAAGGGTGAAAAGAAGAAAATATTACCTGATCTATGATGAAGAATGGATGAATGATTTCCAAAATGAAGAAGATAAGAAGGACATGGGGTTTATCTTTCTACTTAATTATTTAATTTTCATTTTGAACCCTATTTGCGTCCTTTCATATGTTTTCGCAAGGGATTTGAATTTCAAAATGCTAGTTGCCATCCATTTGCAACCGCCATTTTGGGAGCAATTGTTAGGCCACGGATAATCTGTACTGAGGATGTGTTATTCTTGAAGACATGTCTGGATCAATTATCCTTCATAAGAGTTCCAGAATTAAGTCAGGACCAAGGATCCTCGGTATTTTTTTGTCACTAACAGTTATTTCCTATGTGTAGGTTTTATTTTGATAGGTATAACGGCTGGAAGACCTAGTCTACATATTATCTCGCTACTGGACTCATTCAGCACGTGGTCAAAAGGCTTGGACGCAGCTAGTGGGAGAGTGGCGCAAAGATAGGACTTCTAGTTATTGTTATTTTTTTGTATATAACGTGCTTATGATCAGATATGTTACACGCGACCCGTTTCATATTCGCAAGCCCGGCCCAGACCCCATACCGGGCCCGGCGACAGTTTAGGGCACGTTTTCAACAGGAGCACGAAGTTTTTTAAAAAATGTAATTGTGTTCTTTCAATGCTTAATATTTAATACATTTAGAAATAGATTAAAAACAATAATATTGAAATGTGTGTTGGTAGCACCCTTTACTTCCGGCCAAGAGACCCATTTTCAATTTTTTGTTTCTTTTTTTTTCTCAACACATAACCCACGTTATGCCACTCACATGTGTTTTTTTAATTATTTCATTATGTTATTTGAATACTTTATAAAATTTTTAGTTTTAATCTTTGTTATATTAATTTAATATTTACAAATATTTGATTTTGATTTTTTTTTTCTATTTTTAAGTTTAATCTTAAGGTCAGGTTAAACGATTTCATTTTAAACTTGGTTTCGCAACGAATAATATTTTATGATATCCAAATATACTCTTGCAACCTATTTTTTTAGTCTATGTTTCAGAATAGACCCTTGCAATGTAAACAATCATCCCTTAGCCAAAAAGTGAAATAAGCAAAAAAACGATTGAAGATCTAAAAAAGTTTTTCTTATGTTATCATCGATCTTCGTAGAAAAATATATATAAGGCCCATTTTTTTACTCGTTTGGGGCATTCGAAATCTCAGAGACGGCCCTGCATATTCGTTAAGCAGTTCATAGAGCTTACTATAGCAGTTCACACACACATTAACAATTATTGTAATACTAATTATAATCTCCAAACCTTGTAACACCAATTTTTTGATTAATAAAGAGGTGATAGACGATTTGTCATCACCCGTGGTTTTTGTGCCGGCGATCCGACCAAGATCAAGGGCTTTTCCTCGCTACAAATCTCTGTGTTCTCGTTTACATTCGTTTCATAATTATTATTGTCACACAAGCACTAAACCCCACTTTACAAATTTAGTTATATAATCCTTGATTAATTTTTGATCAAAACAATCACGTGCTAAGAACAAGAATCAAACCCAAGTGAAATGAAACACAAAATCTCAGTTTTCCACTCCAACTGCACATCATTGGCATAAAACATTAAAAAAATATATATAATAAAAACATAAAAACAACATATAACATAACCCATCATCATAAGAAGCACACATTCACTCACTCACTCACTCACTCACAATTGTCCGAACATCCCACAATGGATCTCCTGACTCTGTTGTTCACCGTCACCTTCTTGGCCGTCGGCCTGTATTGGTTCATCTTCCTCCTGGGCTCCGCCGAACAACAAGGCAAGCACGCCCTCCACCTCTCCGGCGGCTCCATCCAACGCGACAGCGTCCAACAAACCTACAACCAGTACTGGTCCTTCTTCCACCGCCCCAAACAAATCCAGAAACCAGAAAACGTACCCGCCTTCGTTGACACCTTCTACAACCTCGTTACCGACATCTACGAGTGGGGGTGGGGCCAGTCCTTCCATTTCTCACCCCCGATTCCAGGGAAAACCAACCTTCAATCGACGCAACTTCACGAACAGATGGCCGTGGATTTGATCAATGTGAAGCCCGGTCAGAAGGTGTTGGATGCTGGCTGTGGTGTTGGAGGTCCGATGCGGGCGATTGCCAAGCATTCCGGGTGTAAGGTTGTCGGGATTACGATTAATGAGTACCAGGTCAGCCGCGCGAAGGCGCATTATAACAAGGCCGGGTTGGGCCATCTTTGTGAGGTGGTCTGTGGGAATTTTCTGGAGATGCCGTTTGAAGATGAGAGTTTCGATGGGGCGTACTCGATTGAGGCGACGTGTCACGCGCCCAAGCTGGAAGAGGTTTATAGCGAGATCTTTAGGGTTTTGAAGCCCGGAGCCATGTACGTCTCGTACGAATGGGTATGTGTGTGATCACAAGTGTTAATTGTGGTGTTCATAATTGTAAATATAGCTTATAGAAACGCTAGAAATAACTAGAGTTATTACAGTACAAAAACCGCAGAGTAATGTTAGCTTAGCACGCTAAATTTATTTGTATTTGATTCTAACACGAGTCATATACTTAGCCCATATTTAGGGCTGTCAATTCGGTCTTGTCGTGCTTACCAAGTTAAAAACGACACGCTTAACACAAGTATCAAACATGAACACAACTCGTATAACTACTTAACATGTATGTCTACAAGACAGTTTTAATTTTCATGTACCAATAAATCCAATAAGTTGAAATCATGAAATGAATGAGTCTAGCCTACTCATTTCAGTTATTAAAAAAAATCACATAGCGCTTGAAGAAACACTAAGTGACCCTGGGCAGATTACGGATAATCTGGGGGTTAAGTAATGTTTCTCACGAGGATGAGGTCCAGCAAAGAAAGTTGTTCTTCAGGTGACCTGCAAAACAGACACCGTAAGCTCGTCACTGAGAAGGGGGGGTTCCTCCTTGTGACCACCCTCCGGCGTGAGAATCAGACTAGATTTCTCTGAATATAAGTGTATATTAAGAGATTGCTAGAGAAGATAAGATAATGAGATATCCGATGATGTCCTTACCATTCCAAGGTGTTGGAGTATTTATAGCCGAATGTAGGTTTCCTAGGAGGTACAGCCGGCTGAATAGTATTCCTGTTCTACCAACAGTGGGCTACGCACAAGCCATGCTGGTTGGTGGATAGGCTGCGGCCGACAGTGACAAGGTCGGCTGTATACTGTTCCTTTACTGCCGGCTATGCACTGTTCCACCAACTGTAGGCTGCGCACGTCCCATAGTAAGGGTTGGTGAGTAGGCAGCGGCTAATAGTGACAAACAGTACTAGAGGGTGCTCCTCCTCGTACTGTTGTCGGTGAGCTGTCACCCAGTGATTGGTTCATGGGCTGTTCTGGTCAGATCATCTGTTTTGCCCATACCTTGGTAGGTATAGTACAAAAGATCTTCCAGAAGCATACGGACTGGCTCATTTGGGCGGGAGTATTCCCGCCTTGCTCATTCCTTCAGGTGACAACTGAAGTAGCAAGAATTAGTGCCTTGTGCGTGTAGCCTTGCTATCAGTGCGGGTAGCCTTCCCTGATGGCTTGTATCCGCAACTGCGGGAACAAGCGGGGTACTTCACCATTGGGAGGCTTTCCCTGCGGGTACAGCTGGCGTACTGCGCGTAAGGTCTTCTCTGAGCATGGTGGGTCCTACGGAAGCAGTTGGTCGTTGCGCAGACGTCCCTGTTCAAGGTGAGTCTTGCGGGTCCAACTGGGCTCTGCTGGGACCTACCTCTTCAAGTCCCCCCAGTCCAATGTTCTTCTCATGAATTATTAATAAGTGAGGTGAACTTTTGGACTAGCAAGGGGTTTTGAAAAGGGTTTTTAGTTTTAAGGTTTTCCGTGGGGATTCTTCCCGCGGTTTTCCTAATGTCACGCAGAAATTCCCGACTTTTCTGCTTGATCTTTGGGTATGAAGCGGGTAGGTCTGTAACCTCCTCGCAAGTCAGGAGCGTTGAGTCCCACTTGTGTGGATTCTCCATGGGGTTTTGGTAGTTTTCAACATAGTGATCAATTATGTTAAAACCACCAATTCCATCTTGGAGTTTCAAACAATATAGTTCTCGACGTTCCCGCCATGCGGGGATGTTATTCCCGTTTCCGCAAGCATGGCCCAGATCCTTCTTGGTTTGAATTCCCTGCGGAGCGCTAAGTATGTGAAGGGTTTTGCCTTGACACTGTACCCGCACTCGTCTTATGGTTACTTGGTTGCCAAGGTAAGGGGTATTTTCCCGCTTTTGAATCTTTTTGAAATTCGAAGAGTTGGTGAAAGGATAAGAACAGTCCAAACTATTGAAACGTCGTCCGACGGTTTCTTCTGACAGTGTCAGGACGTGCAGGAAGTTATGGCGACGTGACAGTATATGGTCATTCCAGGCGCTTTTTCAGGCGCGTGGGCGCGAATTTTCGGGCGCGTGGCCGCGAAATTACTGGCACGCGTCCTTTCAACAGCTGTTGCCAGCTTGCTTTTTGCCACGTGTCATAGTTTCATTGCTCCTGCGATTTCTCTCTCTTCCGCATTAAATTCATCGCATTAATTGCGATTAGTATATAAAGGGGGAGAGGGTCCTTTGTAATCCACACTTTCACTTTTCTCTTCATCTTCAAAACGATTTCCGGCGAATACTCACCTTTTCAGTCGAGCATTCTCTTGAAATCGTTCTCTTTTTCATACCTGCAAGATGTCTTCTACTCACGATCTTGAGGCTACAGCCTAGGAGGCTGGGGTGTACGCCGAGCACCCGTCATCCACGTCCGACAAGGATGACAAGAGTACTGCTGGCGAGTGCCAGTGTGCTCTGCCTGTCGATCTATATCAGTAGTCAGGAAGTTCATGCTCGAGTCTCTCGAGCCTGAGTTTCCTGAACCTCATCAGACGGTGTATGATGCCCCCAGAGGCAAGATCGGGGTATATGCCGCATTCTTTGTCTATGGGAATCTTAGGTTCCCTTTGACAAAGTTTGTGTACCGTGTCCTGGAGAGGCACGGTGTACACCTGACCGAGGTGCACCCGATGGCGATCGCGAAGATTCGCCACTTCGAGTGGGTGTGCCGGATTCTGGGCGTTGAGCCCTTCGTCGACCGCCTGATGACCTTCTACTCTTGGAGGTGCATCCAGGGGTGGTATACTCTGATAACCCGGATCAAGGGTTTGAAGATTTGCGCAACCGAGCGCAGTCTTCGTTCATGGAAGCGGGAGTTCTTTTTTATCTCCGCTCGCGCCATCCCCCTTGCCATGAAGTTCAAGAATGGGCAAGCACTCCCCAGCCTTCACGCCTCCAACTACCAGGAGGCGGAATGGTTCTCAACGATATCCCGAGTCCAATCTCCGGTTTACCGCTTTGCGGAGTCCGGGATGGTGATGCTCGGGATGAGCCGAGTGTGGAAGGATGCGGAGGCGCAAAAGATCCCGATCGTCCTTGAATACGGTTTGAACTCTGTCCCTTACGGTATGCTCTGTCTACTTTGTTTATATAGGTTTGTCTTCTAACTGTTTTTCTTTTATTTCAGAGGGGAACGACTTGCAGTCGCTCCTGTATCCGCGGGAGGCTGATAGTCCCGCTCGGATGGGTACTCGTGCTCTAGATGAGAACGAGTTGCCCATCCTTGAACAGACGGCGGATCGGTTCGTGGAGGTCTACCCGCCAGGCCACGAGATCCTGAGCGCTAGGCGGCCAGGTAAGGCGTTATTCAACCCTCGACCCCTCAATGCTGAAACCTCTGCTGGAATTCCTCTAATCTTGTGTTCTGATGAGGAATCCGCAGATGGTCCTCCATTGGTGCGGAAGAAGAAGGCTGCCGGCGGGAAGGGGAAGGCGAAGGTGGCCTCCACTGCCGATCCGGTGCCTCGGTCTGATTCAGAGACTGAGAGCGAGGAGGTGGCGGGGAACCCTGGTGGTGATAAGACCACTGCTCCGGAGGCTGCGACGACTGTCACCTCCGGAGAGCCCAGGATGACGACGGTGAGCGGCGTAAAGAGGCCGGCTCAATCGGGTTCGTCCCCGCCTGTCCGCACTTTTAGGCTCAAGAAAACCCGTAAGTACAAACTTCCTTTATTTTTAACTTCATAGCTTTCCATCATTAATACTTATCTTCTTTGTGCAGGCGTGGATGCTACCGCATTCCAGGGTGAAGCGGGGAGGAGTACCTTCGGACCCATGACGGTAGGCTTGGTCAGCCTACCTGAGGCGACGACCCAGGCGGCTGCGCCTGCTTTCGCTGGTTCAGTTGCTCACTCCGTTGAGCCAACTGTTCCAGCTGTGATGACATCACCGCCGGCTGTCAGTGCCATATTTACCGCATCTTTCACTGAGCCGGCGGTTACTTTTTCTGCGGACTCCGCAGCGGCGACCACGGTTGTGAGTTCACCTACAGTGAGTTCACCTCCGTTGGTTTCTACTACCGCGGCGGCCTTCACCATGCCTCCTCCGTCATCGGCAACGACGGCCGATCCTTCAGGTATGCATGGGGCTTCCCGCCAACCTCTGCCTCCTTCCCATCTACCTGATCTCTTGGACGGATTTCCCTTGGGTTCAGGTGATGGGTTTGGCGGCTATCGGCCTGTTGTTGACCCTACAGGTGCGTAGGGTTCTTTTGGCCTCTTTTTTTTTTTATATCATCTTTTCCTAACTGCTTTTTGTTTTTTGCAGTGTCGGATTCCAATGAAGTGTATGTTCCACGATGGAACATCCGCCGAGGAACAACCCTTCGCACACCTGTGGAGTGCGTGGAGTGGGCTCGTCACGCAGCTCCCAGTGGTGCGTTGGGGGAAGCCATGGCTAGCTACCAGGAGGGTAGGCTAACCAATGAGCTTCGGGTTCTCCTGGCCCGGATGCAGCCGCGCGTCGAGCTGCTTTGTCGTGAAAATGACAAGTTAAAAGCAGCTCGTATCCAAGAAGTAGCTCAGGCGCGGGCTGTCTGGGAGGAGAATAGGAGGCTCTCCGCGGCTGCTGTGGAGAAAGAGAAGGCGTTCAAGGCCCTTGAAGTTGAAGTTCAGGCCCGTCTCGAGGCCCGTTCCAAGGCTGCCCAAGCTGTTAACGAACAGTTTCGGCTGGCTAAGGAAACTGCTCGGAACGCAACTGAAAGGGCCACCAAGGCTGAAGCTGTTGCTGAGCCTCTACGCCTCGAGAATGAGGAACTTAAAGCTAAACTAGAGGCGCTCCAACAGGCTCATGATGCCTTGGCGATGGAAGACGCGAAGAAGCTCCAAGAGATCCTGGACCAGAGGGGGGTGCTTGACCAGACTGAGCGGAAGCTAAAGGGCGTTGAAAAGGCTGCGGCTAAAGAAGTGTTGCTTGCCAACCTCAACAAAAGTGAACCCGAACGCGCCCGTAACCAAGCTCAAGCCGCCCTCCAAGAAGCTCTGGTTGCCAAGGAATGGCTTCTTCGAGAAGCGTTGTCTCAGGTAAGCTTAACTTCATAATGTCTTTACGCTTCTTTGTGAATAGAAAAGGTTTTGATACTTGTATTTTTTCTTTTTGTAGGTTGTGCATCGGGTCTTCACGGATACGTCTTATGACGATGCTATGAGCGCAGCCCTCAACGCTTCTCATGAGGATGGGGAAAAGGC
Organism: Bidens hawaiensis; assembly: GCF_021521415.1. NCBI lineage: Eukaryota > Viridiplantae > Streptophyta > Magnoliopsida > Asterales > Asteraceae > Bidens > Bidens hawaiensis. The sequence continues at coordinate 4,341,254 of NW_027491017.1, forward strand.
CGGCTTCCTGCTTGGTCTAGGGTTTGTTGAGAAAGGCATCCCGCCTTCCAACTTCCCTTTGTATGATGTGGATACTGAAGCTGTTTATGACCAAGCAGTGAATCAGTATGCCGCCTTCCCGCATCCGGTGGTGGAGAAGGTGAACGAAGTCGCTGCTGCTGATGATGGGCTAGCTATCCTTAAAGCTTTCCTTGAACCACCACGCTCTACTGATGGTGCGGGTCCAAGTGGAAGTGGTCCTGAAGCTTGATCCTGAAGATCCCTTTCCACCATTAGAGTAGATTTTTGTTTTTGTATAGCTTCTTTTGTATGCGGGTATGCACCCAGCAATCTTTGTAATATTTGAATTTTGATGGAATAAAGATTGTGTTAATTCCTTGCCTTGTTTATTTTACGCATGTTTTGATTTAACTTAGCAATTTCTTTAGTACTTAGATAAGTTAACTTTTTAACGTGGCAAATTATAAGTTTGTTTCGCTTCCTCTTTCATGATTGTGCGGGTATGACCGTCACTTACATTTAGTAGGATGGCTTAACTTTACTTATATCGGACCTGCGTGGAAGTTTTCCTCATCTTTTCCTTTGAAATTTTCTAAGTGTTTAGAATAAGTTAACCTTTGAACGTGGTAGATAATAGGTTGAAGTTTTGCCTCCTTGTTCGTGATTGTGCGGGTAAGACCGTCACTTGCACTTAGTAGGATGGCTAAAATTTGCCTACATCTGACCTGCGTGGAGGTTTTCCTTAAACTTTTGAAATTTTTACCGTTTTGTGTTTATGCGGGTTTTGCCGCCTTCCACACGTAACGACTTACTTCTTCCCATTTTTATGCGGTGAATACCGGCACATCAGTGTGGGAAGTTCATAAGTATAAAGGTAAGGCTATCAACACATTGTGAAAGGAGAATCATTTCCATTAGAAGTGGCTCTAGGCCTTTTCTTTTCAAGTTTGGAATTGATCTACATGTAACATTTGCGTAATTGAGCTCCATTCCATGTTCTTGGGATGGGAGTGCCATCGAGCCTTTCGAGCCGGTACGCGCCCTTTCCCAGAACTTCTTTGATAATGTATGGCCCTTCCCAGACCGGGGCCAATTTTCCTGGGCGTTGTTGGTTCGAAGCCTCGTTGTTACGCAGTATGTAGTCTCCTACATTGAAGTTGCAGAGTTTTACCCGCGTGTTGTAGTACTTTTGTATTTGTCGCTTGTAGTTCTCTTCACGCACTGCGGCTAAGTCTCTGCGTTCCTCGGTTAGCATAAGGTCTAACCGTCTTTCCGCATCATTGTCTTCTGGCTGAATCAAGACCCTTGGTGAGGGTAAACCAATTTCGACCGGGACCATGGCTTCAGTGCCATAAGTGAGACTGAACGGGGTTTCTCCCGTACTGGCCTTTTTCAGCGTTCTGTTTGCCCAAAGGACGTGCGGAAGCTCGTCCACCCAGCCGGATCTGTGTTCCAAGAGTCTTTTCTTTATGCCTTCGACGATGCTCTTATTTGCTCTTTCTACCTCACCATTACCCTGTGGGTGCGCCACTGAGGTAAAAGTGTGGGTGATTTGAAGTTCTTCCAGCCACTTTTGTAGCTTCTTGTATGCAAAGTTGGTGCCGTTATCGCTCACCAAATTCTGTGGAAGTCCAAAACGACAAATAATAAATTCCCAAATAAATTTTTTGATATGTTTCGCGGTTGTTTGGGCTAAGGGTTTTGCTTCTATCCACTTGGTGAAGTAGTCGATGGCTACCACTAGGAACTGAACATTTCCTGCTGCTGTAGGAAATGGGCCTGTCACATCGATGGCCCACTTCTGAAATGGCCATGAAGAGGTGACTGGAACAAGTTCATTCTTCGGGCGATGCGTGTTGGGTGCGTAGAGCTGACAAGACCTGCATTTTCTGATGTATGCCAGCGCATCCGTATGCATCCCCGGCCAAAAGTATCCCGCGTTGTTTAGCTTAGCTACAACAGCGCGTGGACCTGCGTGTACTCCACAGATGCCTTCGTGTACTTCCCTTAGGAGGTAGTCAGCATCTTGGTTGTCCACACATCTTAAGAGTGGGCCAAGAAAGTTACGTCTGTAAAGGATGTCATCGATGAGTTGATAATTCAGTGCTTTACAGCGTAGTTTTCTTGCCTGTGTTTTTGACTCTGGTAGTGTACCTGCCGCAAGGTATTTTATTATTGGTGTCATCCACGTTTCTGTGCCGGTTTGGATGACACAAATTTCCTTGTGCGGGACCGAAGGTGCCTCGAGGAGTTCATTGCGGATGTCCTTTCCCAAGTGGGTGAAGGCTAATGATGCAAGCTTGCTTAACGCATCCGCAGATTTGTTTTCACTACGCTTGACGTGTATGACTTTGCAATCGTTAAAATCGCGCATAAGGGTTTTTGCTTGTGCGAGGTACAGGGCCATTGTGTCGTTCACGGCCGTGTACGTCCCGTTGATCTGATTGGCTACTAACATGGAATCCACGTGGGCTTCCAAGTGTTTCACTCCCATCTTACGCGCAATTCTCAGCCCGGCCAAGAATGCTTCATACTCGGCTTCGTTATTCGTACTTGGAAAATCCAGTCGAATAGCGTAAGTTTATTCTTGGCCTGCTGGGTTGGTTAGTTTCAGCCCTGCGCCTGAACCCTCGTTACTGGCTGCTCCATCAGTGTAGAGTCGCCAGACATCATTGATGTCCTGTGCTGGAGAGGATTGAGCCTCTTCCTGGCACTCTTTTTCCCGCGATGTAGGCACTTCCGCAATAAAGTCGGCCAAAACCTGGCCTTTTATGGCTGGTCTTGGCTTATACTTTATCGCGTATTCCCCCAACTCAATTGCCCATTTGGCTAGGCGTCCCGATAACTCGGGTTTGCGTAGAACGTTTGCAAGTTTGAAGTTGGAGAGAATGGTGATTGGGTGACCCTGGAAATATCGTCTTAACCTGCGTGAAGCGTGTATAAGTGCTAAGACTAATTTTTCGAGGGTAGAGTACCGGGTTTCTACGTCTGTTAGGATACGGCTGACATAATAGATTGGCATCTGAATGCCTTTTCGCTCTACTAGCAGGACTGCCCCGGTTGCTCTATCTGTTGCGGAAAGGTATAGGATTAACTCCTCTCCCGCTTTTGGTGCTGTGAGCGTTGGGAGTTCGATCAAGCGTGACCGAATCTCCTGAAAAGCTGCTTCCGCTTCTGGTGTCCAGCGGAAGTGCGTTTTCTTTAAACAGTTTCTCAACGTTGACACGAAAGGAAACGACTTATCCGCGTGGTTTGCCAAAAAGCGGTTAAGGTCACTAGTCGTCCATTCAGTGTCTGAGCCTGTTTGATGGTAGTAGGTGATTCCATTTTGATAATGGCTTCGACCTTTTCAGGGTTCGCTCTGAAGCCATCTTTAGTGACGATGACCCCCAAGAACTTCCCTTCTTCCATTCCAAAGGCACACTTGCTCGGGTTGAGTTTCATGTTTATCTTCCTAAGCGTGTTGAAAGTTTCTTCGATGTCTTTCAACATCGCTTCTGCGTCAGGGCTTTTGATGACCAAGTCATCCATGTAGACTTCCAAGTTCCTCCCAATTTGGGCATGAAACTGGTTGTCCATCAGGCGTTGGTATGTGGACCCGGCATTCTTAAGTCCAAATGGCATCATTTGGTAACAAAATGTGCCATCGGGCGTCCGAAAAGCGGTTTTGTCCTGATCATCAACGGCCATGTGGATTTGATGGTACCCCTTATACGCATCCAGGAAGCATTTAAGGCGAAACGGTGCTAACGAATCCACCTTAAGATCAATTTCGGGTAACGGATAACAATCTTTGGGGCATGCTTTGTTTAAGTCCTTGAAATCTATGCACATGCGCCATTGTTTGTTATTCTTCGGTACCATAACGGGATTTGCAACCCATGTTTGATATCTGCTAACGCGTACGATGCCTGCGTCAAGGAGTTCCTTGACTTGGGTTCTACACGCGTTAGTTTGTTCTGGCCCCATTACTCTGCGCTTTTGTACGACTGGCGTAACAGCCGGATCGCACTTGAGCTTATTCTCTGCCTTACTTCGGGGTACACCAGTCATGTCAGCTGGTGTCCACGCGAAGATGTCAGCGTTTTTCTGTAGTAAGCGTTTGAGTAAGGTGCGTGTGGGATCAACAACTGTTGGGCCAATGGTAACGGCTTGGTCAGGGTATTTGCCGTTGAAGGCCCACCTTTCCGGTTCGGTGATGGTTGGTTTAGCCATCTTTGGTTTGGGTTTAGATGAGACATATGCGATGCATACCTGGGGAATGCCGGTGATCATCGCTACACCCTCAGCTGTTGGCCATCCCATCATGCCGTGGACTGAAGATACCACGGCGTTGAATCTTGCCATCCCGTCTCTTCCGAAGAGAATGTCGTATGTGTGGTGTGGCTTCCTCATCACAACAAAATCCACGTCTTCTGTGCGTGAGTGATTCCCGTCCGTAAGAGTGACGGGGAAAGATAGGATACCCAGGGGGTGTTTGTGCTGCCATCGAACCCTTCCATCGAGGCGTAGACCGTTTCCAGGCGTTCCTTGTCTTCGTCATCTAGCTTGTCGAAGAACTGCCTGTACATCACCGTTGACGAGGCGCCGTTGTCAGCAAGAGTGCGAGAAGTGATGTAGTGCCCCAGCTGGCTTTTGTTTACCAGGTCTTATCGTGTTTTAGACAGGTGCCAAATTGACAGCCCTACTCATTGTTTTTAATAGGTAACCACAGAGTTATACCGTGGTGAGGATCCGGAACACGTGGAGATCATCCAGGGGATCGAGAGAGGTGACGCATTGCCAGGATTGAGGAGGTACTCCGACATTGCTGAAGTGGCGAAGAAGGTAGGGTTTGAAGTGGTTAAAGAGAAGGATCTGGCGAAGCCTCCATCAAAACCGTGGTGGTCGAGGCTGAAAATGGGCTGAATTGCGTATTGGAGGAATCACTTATTAGTGACAGTGCTTGAAACCTTGGGGGTTGCACCAAAAGGAACTGTTGATGTTCATGAAATGCTATTTAAGACTGCTGATTATCTTACTAGAGGTGGAGAAACCGGTATTTTTACCCCGATGCATATGATTCTCTGCAAAAAGCCCGAGAAGCCGCAGGAGTCTTGATTGGTTGAGGTTTATATTTGATATATGTTGTTTCTGCTTACTTTTTTATTTAATTCAGGCTGTTTTGTTTAATTTATTATCAGTATGATTTATATGTCTTATTAGGGGATGATTTGCTGTGTTTAATTTGATTACTGATTCTATTAAGCTTGAAAATAGTTCGATTTCCAGATGGTATTGCAGTTCTGTAAATGATGGTATTTTTTTATTTACTTTTTAGAATTAGGTACTGTGACACTCTCAAAGTTAGAGTTTGGGTGGCATAACTTAGAAATGATAACTTAAGAGTTGACTGATTGCATATCATGAAATTATCCTCCTTTTGTTGTTCTATACAAAGTCTGCACAGATTTTGTTCAATATCAAAGTTCTGCACATGAAAGGTTCTATTGTATGAGTTTGAGCGAAAGATTCTATCTTTTGAGTTTGAACCTAAAAGACTCTTTATCTTCTTGAGTTTAAAATGAAAGATTATATTTTTAGCTTGAATTGTAAGATTTTATCTTTCGATTTGAACCGAAATATTCTCTCTTTTGAGTTTGAGCCGGAAAGGCTATTTTATTTTTTTTTAATTTTGAACCCTAAGATTCTAGCTTTTGAGTTTGAACTGAAAGATTCTGTCTTTTGAGTTTGAACACAAAGATTCTATCTTTTGAGTTTGAAGCGAAATATTATCTTTTGAGTATGAATCATTGAACCATAGATATAATTTGAACTAAACAATATAAGCAGACCAAGTCCTGTTTGGCTAAGAGCAATCAAAGTAATAACCGAGTGAAAGAATCTCAGCGCGTTTGTGTAAACTAGATCCCGAGTGAGTTATATGTTGGTTTACTGATTCTATTTATCTTTTAAGGTTCCATATTCTGGAGATGATAATCACATTTTAGATCTGCTGATCTTGTTAGGCTAGCTGGCATTATAGCAGCTTTAAGATCAAAATGCCAGCAGCATGTTTGGAAAAAAGAAGATAAGATTCCCACTTTTGAGTGTAAAATATTAAGCTGGAGGAGATAGTCACGTGAGAGTTGAGCTTGTCATGTGATGGATAAGAGTAGATTAATATTTGATCTGAAAATTGAAACCTCACATGACTAGGATTCGGATCCATAGCTAAGTTTGTCAGATGTTAACTAACTAATCTGTTCTGGTCTTCGTAAAAAAACAGTTTGTTTCATCAAAGTTTTATTACCCACATAAACATGATTTTGATAGATAATAACACATCCTATGATGATTTCATGTCCTGCTTGCGGTGCGCACGTATAATGTATATATGTGTGAACCTCGAGTGGACAAAAGTGTAATTGCACTAATTTTGGCATTATTTTACTAAACTCGTGAAAATAAAAATGTCGGAAGGCTAATCAGGCATCATGTGGTGGCGTTGATAGCCGAAAGACACGGGTAAAATGTACCAATCGGCCGGTGTGCCGATGATTGAGTGTTATGTGTCTTATGTTCAAGACTTGATGCAAAACTACTATCGAGTCGGTGGTCTCACCGTAAGCAGTCTCTCTATTCCTATGAGGGTAGAGGTAAGACTGTCTACATCTTACCCTTCTCAGATCCTACCATAGCTTTGTTATTGATGAGATTTATTAAGTATGATGATGATGATTTCAAGTGTATAGATGAATTCATAATCAATTATTTCATGGGAAGTATACAAAGGGAAGAAAAAAGGGTGTGTTGACATTTGTGTAAATATAATAATTACGCTAGAAGAAAATATGCACTACATATTTTGTAAGGAGAAAATAATCATAGATATGCTGGTCGTTAGTAGAAAAAACCACTATAAAATGATTTCTCGTATATCATCTGTAGCAAAATTATGCACGGGAGCTAGCAATCCGGACCACATTGAATAGGTTCATGAGACACGTAATAATTATTACACTATATAATAATTATTACACTATATAGTATGATTATGCTATTTACAAAAATACCATCACTTTTTTTTACTTTGCGTTATACGTTTTGCAACGACTTTACTTATCCGTCCCTATGTTTGAAATGAATATAGTTGTAGACTCAATATAAAACCATTAGAACAAATCAGTTTAGCTTTTTTTACACAAAATTGATAAAACTTACTTTAAAAAAAATATCATTTTACAAAGTATATATATTTTAAAAATTGACCATTTTAAAGTAATCTAAAAGAAAACACGAGAATAATTTAGATAATCATATTTCACTCTTATAATAAAATAAAATAATGGGACTTATGTGCCAACTTCACATTAAACTCTAGCCTAATTTCCTTTCCTATTTTCTAATATATTATTTCATTCATTCTAATTATCCACGAGTCATGAATCAAAACCATCTTAGCAGTTAGGTTATAAAACATACAATTTTCCTTCCTAATCTTCTAATCTTTCATCTCATTCATTCTACCTATTCATGAGGCATAAGTCAAAATCATTTTTTTGGATTATAAAGTAGTTAGGAAATTAAAAGTGAAATATTGATTGAAGATTAAACATGTAATAATATGAAGTTAAACAAGTAGAAAATATCAAGAACAAATTTTTTCTAATAGTGGTTTATTTGCGACTTATGTATTAAATAGTATTTCAATGTAATTTTTTGTTTCGTTAAGCTTTCATTTAATCATTGTATGGGGACAATGCCTTTTTTGTTTGTAACAAGCCCCTAGTTGGGCCCATTAATGGAAAACCTAGGAGGCATGGAGCTCCTTATAAAAGAGACTATTTTTCATAGCCTCATTGAAATCTTTCGGCAACTTTATCTCTCTAAAACTTCATCTTTATTTCTTTCGATTTTGCAAGACTCGATCCGAGCGATTCTAGTGATTTCGTTCATTAGTGTCATGGATTGATCCGAACAAGTTGCTAGATCCATTTCGGGAACCTACAATAGGTATCAGAGCTTCGGCTTAACTTTGTGATTTTCGGATCTTCCACTTCAGATTTTGATTGAGTTTTTGTTGGATTTGAGCTTGGTTTTGTGTTAGTCGCTACTTTTGGAGAATTTTAGACCTTAGATCTGTTCGGTTTCATTCAAATCTGAAGTTTGTGTTTGGGAGTGAACAGTACTGGGTGAACAGTGTCGGGGGACAATGCCCGTGAACATGAATTCGCAAGTGAACAGTGATTTCCAAGTAACTCGCATGAACAATAATTCACAAGCGAACAATACTCACATGAACAATAATTCGCAAAGTGACACAGTATTTCGCAAGTGAACAGTAATTCGCAAGCGAACAGTAACTCGCATGAATGAAAAGTGGTTCGCAAGTGAACAGTAATTTGCATATAATAATAATATAAGAGGTTTAGGTATTAGATGGTATTTCAATGTATTTTTTTCGTTTCGTTTAATCATTGTATGGGCACGAGGCCCTTTTTGGTTGCAATAAGCACAATGGGAAAGCCCATTTGGGCCCATCAATGGAAAACCTAGGAGGCATTGATCTCCCTATAAAAGGGACATTATTCTCCATAACCTCCTTGGACATCTTTTGAAAACTTTCTCTCTCTAAAACTTCATCTTTATTTCTCTCAGTTTTGCAAGACTCGATCTGAGTTATTCTAGTGATTTCCACTCACTAGTGTCATGGATTGATCCGAACAAGTTGTTAGATCCATTTCGGAAACCTACACCTTCGACGTCCAGATTTTCCCAAAGACATTATATGTTGCATTATCCGGGGTAACTTATAAGCATGGTCTAAAATTGTTGAACTAATGTGAACCTTACTTATATTATGATCTTTTGGTTGGTATATGTTAATTTTTAAATAGTAGAGGGACTAAAGGTTAGCTGTCTAATAATTTAGGGTTATAACTTGTAGTAGGTTAATATACGTAGTATCCAAGAGTCGTGAATGGGAAAGTTATTGAAGATTTGGTTTTACCGACCCAATAGACCCTTGATCGAAGTCAACTGGAGTACATGGAATCGACCTACAATGAATAAACAAACAACTTGTTAGTGATGCAAAATTGACCTAAACAAAATCTTAAGGAGCGTTTGGTTTGAGGATTTTTTAAAAGGAATTGGAATTTGAATTGTAAATGAAATGGATTCTTTGAAAAATCCATAATGTGTTTAGTTGGTGAACTTGTTGATGAAATTGGAATTCTCCTCCTGTTCCCTGTCACACCCCAACCTAGCGGCGGAATATGCCGGGACTCCTTGATCGATGTCGAAAGGTCAATCAAAAACATTTATGAAATACCTTTACTAGCTAGGGAAAGTAAGGTGTCGAATCCACAGGGAATCAGTGGAAAATGCTAATCAAGTTTAATACTTTTTTAATTAATTATTCTAGGGTGGACAAACGATGTCAAGCAGATAAAATATTGATTTGGTTGTAAAATAATTAGAGAAAAAGTAACCAACACCGGGTTTCACGTTGTGAAGAAAACTAGACCAATTGATTATACCTATTTAGAAAACTCGTTTGATTACACCTATAATCAAAAGACTAGATATTTGACCTTGCTGATCGTCTGAACTTAATCCGAACAATTGCCTAAGTTGAATAATAACCTAATTGATTACCAGTTTTAGGGTTTGATAAATATAAGTGATTTAATGGCTAAAGATGAACATGTCAATGACTCAAAGAACTTAATCCTAAAAGTTTATGACCACAAATCAATAAACTGATAAAATCACAAAACATTCAATTACGAAAAACTGTTGAATGCATAAACAAACATAAAAGGTTAATCAACCGAATGATTGATCAACTCTAGTCCAATGTAATGATTCAAATACCAAAAGTCTTGCTTACAAACACAACCCTACTCCCGGAGATGGTCACGAAAGGTTTAGCCTTGCATCTTGATCTTGAAGAGCTTCACTGATTGTTGCAAGGATGATAACATGGATGCTTATGATGATTGGAAGGTGTTATGATGGTGGAGAATGGACCCAAAATCGCCCAAGGATGTCAGGGAATGAAGCATAATCGATTTAGGGTTTATTGGATCCAGTCTGACTGGTTCTCCTTACGGTTCATTTCCTGATGCGTTCCAGCTTCTCATTTTGGCTATTTTGACTCGTTTTTCGCCCTTTTTGGTCACGATCAACTCCCGGAACCTACAAAACATAATAATATTAGTAGTATACAAATCTTGACTAAAAACGAATAAAAACTAATTAAATATTAAATAAAATATACAAGGGAAACATATATATTTAGCATTATATCAAATATCTCCACACTTACCCTTTTTTCGTCCTTGAAAAAGTCTAATGGAGTGGAAACAGAATCGGAAAATACAGTCTTAACAACATATAGATTAATTTAAAGTTCAGAAAAACGCAAAAACCGTGATCACCGATATTGTTGTCCGCTTAAACCCATGCCTTAATCTTTACCCGGACAAATAAGTTCTAACACTTATATTACTCGGTGGTTTACACAATTAAGACCCGCTTATTTTCAGCTTTTACCGGACTAGACCACCTCAACTTGTCTTATACCTCAAAATTAGCAGATTTAAAAATTTTATTGCTCTCTTTTTTTATGAATAGTTAAGACGATCAAGAGTATTGTTTATCCACCTAAGCTTAAGCATCAAAGTCTACAAAGCAGCCATTAGATATGATTAAGGTATAATTAATTAATTAGCTAGTGTTCCCCACAACATGACATACCCCAATTATCAAGCAATACCCCGAAACTATCACTATAGGTGAGTATGCAGGAATTCATCTGTATGGTTTACATGTGGCGTGTCCCTTGTGGTCCGTTTCTTAATTGTAATGAGACGCGAGCAAGGGGACCCCACATGGCTAACATCGTGGATGATCAAGTCAATAGTGTATTTGTACTTTAAGTACGTAGTGATCATGTTTAATGACTTATGTGGCAGATAACTACGAGTTTGCTCCTTTTTAGCATTTTAATATTCACAACCACACTTAAGAATTTTGAATACCCAGATGATAAACCGCATACAGACCTATAGTATTCGGACCCGAGGCATCCCATCAATATAAGATTTAAGGTTATAAAACCATACGCCAATGAAATTTAAAACACTAAAGCTAGACATTTTAAGATTAATATCACCGGCTACTTGGCATACTCTAACGTTAAACCTACCCAAACATCATATGATAACGTATTCAAAATTTAAAATTCTATAATATTTTCAAATTTCATACCAAAAATTCAGGCTTGAGTGTGGCCCGACCTTTCATTACTTATTTTCCACGGACAAAACACTTTACCCACAAAAGATTTTCGTTTACCCATTTTATCAAATTGCCCTTTCATTATCAAGGCTGAGCCTACCGACACATCCCAAGTTAAGTGCGTTTTCTTTTATATTATCTCATATTAGTAGTAGTTTGAAAAAAAACAATTTCTGATAAGCGTCACCATCTCCCACTTTCACGTAAAAACTATATTCAAGAGACATATTTAAAACCTTTTCAATTTTTTAACTTTTTAAAATTTTTAAAATTTTAATTTTTTTATTTTAAAGTTAAATTTAAACTACTAGCAAATATCCTATCCCCACACTTAAATTTTGCATTGTTCTCAATGCAAGGATAAAAACGACTTAAAATAAAAATAAAAATAAAAAAACTTAAAACCTAAAAATTAAAAAAATAAAAATAAAAATAAAAATAAAAAGTTAATAAGGTAGATAATAGAAAAGACTTAGCTGGTAATATGCGTATGAAATATGATGCCAAAGTTTTCTTCCATGAATGCCCTCCAACTCCGAACATGCTCAGCAAATAGTATTGTCACACCCCAGACCAAGGCCTAGGTGTGCGACACTTATGTTGGTACCACATTTGTAAATATATCAGAGTTACGTATTAAAAGCGGAAGTCTTTAAAACATGTGGATTTAAAATGTAATATTTACATTAACAAATGACGAGATTAAAAAATACCCGTTTTAAGTTTATCAAAAGGATTACTTGTTTAATTACAAAACCACCATTTCATATTTAAGTCTAACAAAAAGATCCGAGCCATCGGATATCTTGAGCACTTCGTCATCCTAATCCCTATTCTTGATTACCTGCAAAATGTTTAGAAAATACGTCAGCAACATATGCTGGTGAATATGCCGACGCTAAAATATTTTCTTTTACTTGATCACCCCTCGAACATAGTTACGTTAGGCTCATCGTGGCTTAGCAATAATCAAGCTTAAAACAATACAATAATAAACTCAAGTCTCTACACTAAATACCCCAGCAAACACCGCAGCGTTCGACTTAGTTTAGTACCATTCGTATACACATGGTCATGCTTCCCGCAGGAAAGCGTCATATGACCAGGTGTGGTGCGGTGTACCCATCGTGTATACCACATATGTAAGGATCCAGAAAAACGTACACGACAGCATGAGGGCTAGCGATTTTACTTTTGTTATAATGTTTTAGAGACACGTAGTCCCATGTAAACCATTTAATTCATTTGACTTGTTTTAAACAAGTTTGTAAAGTTTGAGGCGTATTCACCTTTTTGATTTGGATCAACTTCAATACACTGCCCGAGGGTCTTTCCCTTGCTATCTCGCACCTATAGTATGAGTATAACTTTTTGTTAGTCGGTTATACAATCCGGCTTAAGACCTTTAGTCTTTTAATAATCATTACCTCGATTATATATTTTTCTTTACTTTAAAACCTTAGTTAAAAGTATTCTTTCTTTCTTTTCTTTATAAATTAAAAGTCTTTCTTTTAACTTATTTTCTTTCCTTTTTCTTTTATAAGATAACCTTTAGTTAAATCTTATTTTCTTTAAAATCATACATTTCTTCTTCTCTAAGAAACGTATTCTTTTCTTTTATTTATTATTTAAGAATATTCATCATTTTTAAATAATAATCTATAACAAAGAATTATATACTAATCACATAGATATATATATATATATATATATATATATATTCATATTCTTTCTTTTATTTTCTTTGTTATATTTTCTTTTATTTATCGAGGTATCGAGTATATCCTCGACTTAGGGGTTTAAGCCTTTTCAATATTTTATTATTATTTTATTCAGGCATCATGCCTACCTTGGTCGGCTTATGATAGCCCTACACAATTGAGCAGCACCTCAACGCCGCTTTGACTTCTTTATCTTCTTGATCAACCCTTTCTTCTCATCTTTTCTTCGCACACAAATCGAGACACCAACAGTTCTTCCCACGTTGGCACGCTTTACGATGCGGGTCGTCGGGACGTCGGGATGGCGACGCCTTCTTTGTTGGAACGTCTTCTGTATGCGGCACGAATATCGAGAAAACGTCGGTATTTTGGCATGGTTTACGAGGAAGGCTTTGTTTTGGATAAAAATCAGCTAAGGATAATGTATCCAAATCTGTTAATGTGAGGTCTAGTTCTATGATAAAAATAACGATTATATGAACGAAAATGGAGTGAACGCAGTGATTTGTTGCGAGGAAAAACCTTTTGACCTTGTTCAGATCAAAAGAAAAAAACCCCGGGTGATGACAACTCCTCGGTCACCGGTTTATTAATATCAAAAAAGGGTTACAAAGGTTGGAGTTGTTGATCAACGATTACAATAAAGCTAAGTGTGTGTGAGATTACAGAGAACTTGTGAGCTAAACTTTGTAGTTGTCAACTAGTGAGTGCATACGTGTGTCTGCCTAATGTTGATCACAACTCAATATATAAATAATAAGAAATTAACTAACTAACAACTATGCCCTATTAATCCTCTAGTCTTCCACTCTTCTCCATCTTGCTCTTTGACCACGTGCTTATAGAAGCTCATTAACAAAATAAGTGGTAGACTAAGTCTAGGAGCCGTTGCTGTTATTAAACATCAGTCTTCATATGATAATCATCCTTTAATAGCAATGTTGACTAAGGATCTTGGATCCAGGCTCAGTTAGAGACTTCTTCAGAAGGATAATTGATCCAAGCACGTCTTCAAGAATGATATATCCTTAGTACTCAGTTATTGGTAATTCAACAGGAAGTCCTATAAATCCGCCACTTCTCCCACTAGCTTAGTCTTCAGTCTTGACCACGTGCCGCGGGTGGCTTGTAGCGAAACATTCGGTAGACCGAGTCATAAAGTCGTTATACCTGGGCTAACACATCACCATTCAAACGCAATCATTTGTAAATAAGTAATACCGAGGATCCTTGATCCTTCATAACTTGAAACATATCTTAAGGGTAATCTATCCACAAGATAGTCAAGGATAATGGATCCTCAGCATAAAATTCATGCCCTAACAATTGCCCCCAAAATGGCGGGTGATTGTGTAACACAGCTGTTATTTTGAATTTCAAATCCCTGCAAAAAAGAAGATGATTAGACGCGTGTCAGGGAGTTATTATCAATAAACCATAATTATACGCTGCCTATATATGCGATGATCATAACCCTCTTATAACCACATATTCAGCGGTAATTCAGGTATCCTTCTTTCTCTTTTCTTTCAATCATGTCTTCTATTTCTGTATCTTCTTCCTCTTCTGAGCATTCCGACCCCGATGAACTTTACTCGCAAGGTATCCTCGTAGCCCCATCCTCCGAGATCTGTAAGTTTACGGATCCAGAGATTGATAACATCCGCTCACTTTTCCCGGCCAACACTGTTTTTCGACCCTTCGACTCCACAACCCGCAGCGATTGCACATCCACCAATTGGGTTTGTTTTCCGGCCCAACCATTTATAATAGGTTTCAAGTATCCCTTTCCTGATTTCACCCAAAGATTCTTCACCTTGACAGGAATCAGTTACGTCCAGACCATGCCGATGTTATGGAGAGTTCTTCACACCATAGAGAGGATAATCTAAGAGGAGGGTGTTGAGTTCGGCTTAGCGGAGTTAGCATACCTATACAACCTAGTTACCCATGGTTCCAAATGTTTTGTTTTCAAATCAAAACCTCATCAAGTGATTCACATCTCCAAGGTTACTCAGAACGACACACTCTGGAAGAATCAATTTTCTTTGTAAAAAGGGATTCCATTCCGGGTGGACCCGACCTTTCCAAAAAGTGGATCCGAAAGGGTAGGATCTAGGATCCTTAGGTAACCAAGGTAGTATAATCGATTCTTTTATTAATACTTTTCATTGATTGTGTAGTTGAAAACTTTGGTTTGCTATCCGATCTTCCTGGAGTCGAAGAGAGAATTAAGAGATTCTTATCACTGGATCCTACAATAAGAACATTTCAAGCTAGGTTTATTGAAGCTTTTCAGGAGTCATATTCAGAATCAAACATGTCAAGTAAGTATTTTTATAACTAATTTCAATAATTATAAAAATATAATTGCAAACTTATCTGTGGATCCTTGTTTATAGGTGCTTAAAAGTCAGGAAAGTCCGCTTCCAAGTTCTCCCTTGAAGATATCGACTGCAAGTTCACCAAGAAGGAGACCCCGAAACCAACTCCAGTGTCCGAGCCTCGTTCAATCACAACCCGAGCCAAGTCAGGAGCTAAGAGGAAGAAGAGCTCAGATCCAGAGAACCCTTTGAGACCGAGAAATAGCTTCTGGAAATGCTTTCGACCGTAAGGATCCTTTATTCTTTCAATCTTTATTGTCCAAGTATTCCTCTAAGCTTATCCTGTTTTCTTTTATAGGCCATCAATTCTGCTCGAAGCCATCATGACAAGATCGTTGGAGAGTACGAAGATACCCTTGCTGCGATGAGGTCCATGGCTGCTGCTAAAGACAAGGCCCTCTCCAAAATGACCAAGGAGAAGAAGCAGGAAGAGGATCATGCATCCACACTTGCGGTCCAAATGCAGGATGAGATCAACCGGGCTACCGACGAGGCAAAGATCTGGGCAGCAAAGTTAGTTCTTTAAGCCATAATCAAGCTGGTGACTGAAGCTAACGACCCAGCCTTCGGCAGATCCTTATGGGACATCACACAGTGGAAGAAAGCTTTGGCTGACTTGGGTGGAGGTGAGGACGAAGAAGAAGGTGAGATGGCTAATGCAGGTGGAGCAGGTACGAGCGGAGCGAAGGATGTGGGTGAAGCTGATGGAAGAAATAAAGCAGCGGTGGAGGTTGAAGCAGCTGCATAAACGAGCGATGAAGGATACAGAAGACAAGGCCCGAGCCCGTTTTCTTTAATTTGCTTTATGATGTTTTTATGAACAATAACTATGGTTTGTAATAGAAAGTAGTAACTAGGGTAAAGGATCCATGATCCTTAAGACAATTTGCGGGGGTAGCAAAGGTGGATGGATCATCTGTTTGTGGGGATGAAACCTTTGTTGTCCCTGTTCTTTATTTTCCTGCACTTATGAACAATTAGTAACCTTTACTTAACCCAGGTGGATGGTCCATCTTTTGAATGGTGAAATCCGGGTTAATGATTTTGGATAAGTCCAAGTGGCATATGTTTAATAATATAAATCTTTTGACTATTTGCTTGTTAATTATTAATTTGAAAGCTTATTGGGTATAATCTTAGTTTGATTGAGGAATTTAAGAAATAATTCCGAGTAAAAAAAAATAAAAAATTTTAGGATAAGATATCCTCAGGAAAAAGCGATTGTAGAAATTTTGGATATAATATACTTAGAAAAATAATTAAAAATTTTAGGATAGAATATCCTTAAGAGATAATTCGAAGATGTTAAATCCTTAAATTAAAGTTTATATAAGGACCCTAGTTAAATCGATATAAATTTAAAAGTAGAAGACATACCACAAGATCTAAGTAGACCTGTGTTACCGTGAGTATTGAACCTTCAGTGATCCTTATAGGAATAAGCTAAGGATTTTGAATCCATAAGTCTTGACTCTTGTTATTGTGCTTAGAACATCTGTTGCAAAGAACTTATAATATTACTTAGGGTTAAACCCGTTAAACTGGGGACAAGCCCAATAATAAGCTGGGGACAAGCCCGTGCAACTGGGGACAAGCCTGTGTAATCTGGGGACGAGCCCGTGTACTGGGGACGAGCCCAAACTGGGGACAAGCCCAAAAACTGGGGACAAGCCCAAAAACTAGGGACTGGCCCAAGAATACGGATGTCAACTTGGGACTCGCCCAAACCGGGATTTAGCCCAAACGTGAGTGACGTGAAAACGCCAAAACCTTAGCTAACATGAAAATGTTAGAAACCTTTGTCTTGAGATAACGTGAAAACGTTATAAACCGGTGGTATGGTACGTCTACCATAAATCGTAGGATCCTCCATATAGCTGAAAGCAACGAAATTATCAGCCACTAAACGTGTACTAGTCCCGCTGCCCCGGACTATACGTTGGATAGCGTGCACTCCAGGTGAGAGTGTAGAAACTCGATTTTATAAGAAAGGTGAAAACCTTTAAACCTTAGAAGATATGACCATCGGGGGTCATATCCAATCGTGGGCTAGGCCAAGGAAAATAGTAAAGTACCTTAAGTATAAAGGAGAGGTGGCTAACCTCTTGATCATTGACTATCTTACTATCATCCTGCATTGATACTTAAAACTTGGAAGAAACAAAAATGTTAAGAATACTTTATCCTTACATAAGTAACAAGAAATTTAAAAGGATAAGTGATTAGATAGATATTACCAATTTTGGGGATCCTTGATCCTTTAAGGATACTTGATCCTTAGAGCATACTTGATCCTGATCAGAAAAATTATTTCTTGAGGTGGATAGCATTCCATGCTCTTGGTAACCTGTTTCCTTCCATAGTAAGCAAATGATATGCCCCATTTCCTGCCTCCGACTCGATCAGATAAGGACCTTCCCATTTGGGTGCTAACTTCCCATTAGCCGGATTGGTTGTGTTTTGGAAGGCTTTTCTCAAAACTAAATCTCCTTCTTGAAATCTTCTGATCCTGATATTCTTGTTGTATGCTCCAGCTACCCTTTGTTGATATGCTGCCATTCTGATCTTGGCTAGGTCTCTGAGTTCTTCAACAGTATCCAGGTCTTCAAGAAGGATCTCTTCATTGGCCTCAGGATCACGGATGCTCGTTCTGGTTGTAGGAACCACCATTTCTGTAGGGATAACTGCTTTTGATCCAAACACCAATGAGAAGGGTGTTTGGCCTGTTACATTCTTGGGTGTTGTCCTGTCGGCCCAAAGAACATATGGTAGTTCTTCAGCCCATTTACCCTTCTTAGTTCCTAACTTCTTCTTTAAATTGTTGATGATGATTTTGTTGCTAGACTCCGCTTGACCATTGGCTTGAGGATGCACTGGAGTTGAGGTAATCATCTTTATGCCCCAGCTGTCACAAAAGTTAGTTGTTCTTTTCCCAATAAATTGGGAACCACTATCACAAATAATTTCAGAAGGAATACCAAATCTAGTTATAATATTCCTTTTAATAAAAGATATAACTTCGCTTTCTCGGACTTGTACGAATGCTTCTGCCTTAATAGATTTAGAGAAGTAGTCCGTCATGGCAAGCTTAAAGACCTTTCCACCTGGTGCCTTTGGTGGCTTACCAACAATGTCCATTCCCCACTTCATGAAAGGCCACGAAGAGGATATATGATACATTGGTTCTGATGGCTAGTGAAGGATATTTGCATGCCTTTGGCAAGCATCACACTTTTTCGAATATTCCATTGCATCCTTCTTCATCCTTGGTCAGAAGTACCCAGTCCTAAGTATCCTGGAGAATAATGCTCTTCCCCCTATGTGGTTGCCGCAATCTCTTTCGTGAAAGTCTTTAAGTACTTCTTGGATTTCAGGATCCTCTATGCACCTTAAGTATGGAACTGCAAGAGATTTTCTGTATAGCATATCATCTAATAAAATATATTATGATACCTTGAGTTTGAAGGATTTCAGATTCTCCGTAGCTGGGATCTCTCCAGTCTGAATGTACTTCTTGATTGGGAGGATCCAGGATCCTTGGCTATCTGAGGATAATGGATCCCAAAGTACAATCTGTTTGTCACTTGTTATCTCCCCAACTTCTTGCTCTCCTATTGCTGGCGAGAGTATATGGACAATTGGGATCTTCGTATCTTCTAGAATTTTCAAGGATGAGGCTAAATTCGCTAAGGCGTCTGCCCCAACATTTTCCTCTCTTGGTACATGTACTATACTAAACATTTCGAAGGATTTTGCCAATTCCTTCACAATTTCTAAATACTTGATCATAGTCTCACCTTATACGGTATAAGAGCCGTTAAAGTGGTTAGTTATAAATAAAGAATCCATATAAACTTGAAAATACATGATCCTCATGCTTTTGGGTAAAAGTAAACCTGCGATGAGTGCTTCGTACTCTGCCTCATTGTTGGTAGCTTGAAACGCACATGCAATGGACTGGGGTATTATGCCCCCCTGTGGCGATTTCAGTAGTATGCCCAATCCCATTCCTCTTATGTTGGATGCTCCATCTGTGAAGAGGATCCAAGGATCCTTGGTTGCATCTAGTTGCTGAACCTCCAAGTCGGCTTCTTTCTGCATGTCACTGCTGAAATCAGCCACAAAGTCTGCGAGTGCCTGCGATTTGATAGCTGTTCTAGGCTCATACTGAATGTCGTATGCACTCAGCTTTACATCCCACTTAGCCATCCTACCTGACAATTCTGGCTTTCTAAGAACATTCTTAACAGGGTAGTTAGTTCTCAAAATAATAGTATGAGTCTCAAAATAATGTCTTAATTTAGTAGAAGCCATAATTAAAGCAAGGATTAACTTTTCTAATTGAGAAAACCTAGCTTCTGAGTCTAAAAGACTCTTACTTACATAATACACGGGGTGTTATTCACCTTCATGATCCTTGACGAGGACGGCACTTACTGCATTACCTAAAACTGCTAGATATAGATATAAGGAACAGGCTTCATCAGAGCTGGAACTGAGGATAAGTAATCCTTCAAGGCTTTGAGTGCAGCCTCATGCTTTTCTGTCCATTCAAACTTCTTATTTTTTCTAAGAATGTCATAGAAGTCTTTGCATTTCTCGGAGGATCTTGAGATGAATATGTTGAGAGCGGCTATTCTTCCCTTGAGTCTTTGGACATCCTTGGCATTTGCAGGAAACTTTAGGTTGATGATGGCTTCAATCTGTTCTGGGCTTGCTTCAACTCCTCTTTTAGTCACCATATATCCCAGAAACTTTCTAGCCTTAACACCAAAGTGGCATTTTGACGGATTCAGTTTCATGTTATACTGGTCAAGGATATTGAAAGCTTCTTCAAGATCCCTAAGGTGATCCTCAGCCTTCTTTGACTTCACCACCATGTCGTCTATGTAGACTTCCATGGTACTGCCTAACTGATCCTTGAACATAATGTTGACCAGTCTTTGATATGTTGCCCCTGCATTTCTTAGTCCAAATGGCATAGCAACATAACAATATATGCCGGTAGGGGTCATGAATGTGGTATCCTCTTGATCAGATGGTTCCATATGAATTTTTTGAAATCCAGAGGAAGCATCCATGAAGGTAAGCATCTCATGTCCCGCCGTTGCATCCACCATGGAGTCTATATGTGGTAACGGGAAAGGATCCTTGGGACATGCCTTGTTTAAATCTGTAAAATTAACGCATACCCTCCACTTTCCATTCTTTTTTTAAACTACAACCACATTAGCCAGCCATAGAGGATACTGAACCTCTCTGATCATACCGGCCTTAAGAAGTTTTTCAACTTCTTCTTGTATGATCTTGTTCCTCTCAAGAGCGAATTTTCATCGCTTCTGATGGATGGGTATAATAGATAAATCGAGGCCTAATTTATGAGTGATTACCTCCTTAGAAATACCTGTCATGTTTGAATGTTTGAAGGCAAACGTAGACTTTCTTTGTTTTAGGAAGGATATCATATCCTCCTCAATCTCAATGGGGAAACTGGATCCTAGGAACACTCTCACGTCTGGATCCTCGCGGTCCAAGGATACTTCCTTTAAGTCATTCTCCCGAGCTTCTAGCACGTCCCTAGGATGTTGCTGTGGTTGCTATGCTATAGTTTGTTTGGTTGTCGGCTTCATTGATGAAGAGTAATAATTCTTGGCCTCCACCTGGTCACCGTCTATCCTCACAACTCCCCATGGAGTAGGTAGTTTGATGCATTGGTGATAAGTTGAGGCCACCGCCTTCATTCCATGCAGCCAAGGCCTGCCTAGAATAACATTGCAACAAGAAAGTTTATCAATAACACAAAATTTTTGATATGAATTTAACCCTTCAATATAAATTGGAAGGTTGTTGTCCCCCAATGTCTTCTTGGTTTCTCCACTGATGTTCTAGGGATGATCTCGGAATCTGGAATGTTCAACTTCTTAAGGACATCATGTTGGATGATGTTGACCGAGCTCCCACCATCAACTAGGATCCTGCGTACATAATGGTTAGCGATAAATAAAAAAATAATCAAACCGTCATGGTGAGGATCCTGGATGTTTAGTTTGTCTTCCTCATCGAAGGAGATCCTTTTGTCTGTAGTCAAAGTGGTAGATACTATTGGTCGGTCTTCGTTATCCAACTTGATCTCTTTGGCGAGCCTTTTTTCCGCGGAGAAGCAAGTTCCACATATGTCTGATCCTCCAGAGATGAAATTGACCAATCGCACATCTAGGTCATCCTGGTGAGGATCCTGGATACTCGAGTTGAAGAAGATTTTTTTATCAGTTATCCGAGTAGTAGGGATGAGTGGTCTTACTTCACCATCCAACTTGAATTCTTCTGCGGGCTTTTCTTCTTTAGGACAAGAAGTTTGAAATATGTCGTAGTCTCTGGAGACGAAGTTGATCACGTGAGCATTTGGTGGTGGTGGTGTTGCTTTTTGTGGAAGATCTTCAAGATCCTGGATTTTGGATTTCTTCCTTCCCAATAGCTCTTTGAAGTGGCCCTTGCTCAGGAGGTATCCAATTTCCCTCCTTAAGCCAATGCATTCATCTGTCATGTGGCCAAAATCTTCATGGAAAGCACACCACTTAGATTTGTCTTTGAAGGTGGTTGTCTTCTCGTTCTTTCGGGGCCACCTTGATTTTTCCCATAGATCCTTCATGGCACAAGTTAAGCCATGGGTATCTACGGAGAAACAATATTCTGAAATGCTGGGGTAATCCTCATCATCATCCTCATCTTCAACAACTCGAATGTTTTGATTGTTGAATTTGGAGTAGGGCTTCGAGTTGTTGTTCTTGAACGAGAATCCTTGCTTCTTGTCAGAGGATTCTTGCTTTGTTTGATTCCCCAGACGATCCTGGATCCTCTTGTCATCTTCCAATCGTATGAATTTGAGTGCCCTGTTTCTGACTTCATCTAAAGACCTGCAAGGAGTCATCACAAGATCATCATAAAAGGGGGAGCCCCTCTGAAGTCCCATCTTGAATGCTTCAACAGCAGTAGCCATGTCAAGATTAGGAATTTCCAGAGCTTCCCTTCCGAACCTCATAACAAAATCCCTAAGGGATTCATCACTTGGTTGGATAACTCGGTATAAATCACTAGTTAACTTCTCAAATTTCCTGCTACAGGAAAATTGACTGTTGAACAAGTTAACTAAATGTGAAAAAGAAGTAACTGAAAAGGGAGGAAGACTTAGCAACCATTTTAACGTCGATCCTGTCAATGTAGATCCGAAGCCTTTGCACAAGCAAACTTCCTTGAGTCTCTCAGGGATAGGATTGATCTCCATCCTTTCTCTGTATCATGTTCTTCAGGATCAGTGGTCCCATCGTATGTCTTCATGTTGGGGGTTTGGAATCGCTTCGGGATTTCAGCATCACAGATAGGTGGAGCAAATCTGGATAACTT
Organism: Bidens hawaiensis; assembly: GCF_021521415.1. NCBI lineage: Eukaryota > Viridiplantae > Streptophyta > Magnoliopsida > Asterales > Asteraceae > Bidens > Bidens hawaiensis. Next base: position 4,364,049 of record NW_027491017.1, read on the forward strand.
ATGGCTTCACTCAGGTATCTCAGGGATTGGTCGTATCACCCCGGGAACACTGGATATCATATCCTTGAGCTTCTATATCTCCTTGGCCTTAGCTTGGTTGATACCTGCATCCTGCATGGGACCATGGTTAGCGTTAAAGGACATAGGATCATACAAGTTACCTCTTTGCTGGGTTAAGGTTGGCATCCCGGATGAGTAGCTGGGATAAGAGGAGTCTGCGATAGGAGTTGGTCCTGCAGAAGCTATGGTCTGCATGGGGATTATATCTCCTTCATGGACTTCGAAGGATCGTTGTTGTTGAACTCCTGAGGATCCTTTATTCTGAAAGAAGGATCCTTGAGGTTGGGAATTATAGGATCATTGGAGATATAACCCAGAGGATCCTGGTGGAAGGATGGATGATCCTTGCGGGAAAGTTGAGAGTCCTTGAGCTAGTTGACCCATGGACCCTGGTTGAAGGATAGATGATCCAGGCTGAAACAGTGAGGATCCTTGAGTCTGTTGACCCATGGATTCCTGTTGAAGGATAGATGATCCTTGAGTCTGTTGACCCCTGGATCTCTGTTGAAGGATAGATGATCCTTGTGTGAACTGAGCCATGGATCCTGGACTGGTGAAATCCAATATCCTGGGCATCAGGGGAGGGTGATCCTGCGCTAGCCTCTTAGTCTTTTTTAGATCTTCTATCTCATGAAGAATCTTCTGGTTGGTCTTGTTCTGCTGCTCCATGTATGCTTTAATCTACGAAAACATAGATGAAACATCACTGTTATTATTAACCACCGGCGCAGCAGCGGTTTTCGAGCTCTGGAAGACTGGCAGCTGTGTCTTGCTTCCAGCAGCGGTAGGCCGAGGTTCTCCCGTGATTGGCGGAGGCATCGGCGGCAACGTCCTTGATGAGAGAGGAACCGTAGAGGGCATGGTTGATGAAGCAGACGTTGATTGAGAGGCCATTGATAGTGATATGGGTATGAAAAGATTGAAAATGATAGGAATAATATGGATTATAGCACCAATTGCCCCACGGTGGGCGCCAAATTGTTTTGGATAAAAATCAGATAAGGATAATGTATCCAAATCTGTTAATGTGAGGTCTAGTGCTATGATAACAATAACGATTATATGAACGAAAATGGAGTGAACGCAGTGATTTGTTGCGAGAAAAAACCTTTTGACCTTGTTCAGATCAAAAGAAAAAAACCCTGGGTGATGACAACTCGTCGATCACCGGTTTATTAATATCATAAAAGGGTTACAAAGGTTGGAGTTGTTGATCAACGATTACAATAAAGCTAAGTGTGTGTGAGATTATAGAGAACTTGTGAGCTAAACTTTGTAGTTGTCAACTAGTGAGTGCATACGTGTGTCTGCCTAATGTTGATCACAACTCAATATATAAATAATAAGAAATTAACTAACTAACAACTATGCCCTATTAATCCTCTAGTCTTCCACTCTTCTCCATCTTGCTCTTTGACCACGTGCTTATAGAAGCTCATTAACAAAATAAGTGGTAGACTAAGTTTAGGAGCCATTGCTTTTATTAAACATCAGTCTTCATATGATAATCATCCTTTAATAGCAATTTTGACTAAGGATCTTGGATCCAGGCTCAGTTAGAGACTTCTTCAGAAGGATAATTGATCCAAGCACGTCTTCAAGAATGATATATCCTTAGTACTCAGTTATTGGTAATTCAACAGGAAGTCCTATAAATCCGCCACTTCTCCCACTAGCTTAGTCTTCAGTCTTGACCACGTGCCGCGGGTGCCTTGTAGCGAAACATTCGGTAGACCGAGTTATAAAGTCGTTATACCTGGCTAACACCTCACCATTCAAACTCAATCATTAGTAAATAAGTAATACCGAGGATCCTTGATCCTTCATAACATGAAACATATCTTAAGGATAATCTATCCACAAGATAGTCAAGGATTATGGATCCTCAGCATAAAATTCATGCCCTAACAGGCTTTGACACGAACTTCTAGGTAGTTTCTAGAGTGAGAGAGAGTGTGTTTTAGAGAGAGAGAGGAGCTGTGATTTTGGGTGTGTGGAATGAGAACACCCATGGCCGCTATTTATAGGCAAAATCAGAGGCCTCATCGCGATACGCGATGACCTTTGATTAGCCTGTCACATATCGCGACGAAAACTGTTGCGCTGCCATATTGGCTTGTCACGTAGCGACATGTGGCAGACGTGATCCCACGTGGTGACACATTGCAGACATTGTGCCACGTGTGGAAAAGTGGCAGGCCACGTGCCTGCCTGTCAGGCCACCCATCATGATACGCGATGGATTTCCGTTCTGATCCATCACGTATCGCGATGGGTCAGGAAACTAGAATTTTCAATTTAAACCCTAAGGTTTAGAATTTGTCATTTTTGGTCCTTTAACTTTTGAACTTGGCACTTTTTTAACCCGAAACATTCACGATGTTACATCCTCCCCACCTTGGAATAAATCTCTTCCTCTAGATTGCTTCTTTAAAACAAGTGGGGGTATTTCTTTTTCATTTCGTATTCGAGTTCCCAAGTGTGTTCGGGGCCTCTTCGAGAGTCCCTCTTTACTTTTCACAATCTTTAGAGTTCGTCTTTTTAATTTCTTTGTTTTTAAATCTTCTATTTGAATTTGTTTTTCAACAAATTTTAAGTTCTCATTAATTTCAACGTCTTTTAGTGGCATAGTCAAAGATTCGTCATCTAGACATTTGCGCATATTAGAGACGTGGAATACATCGTGTATCCGTTGCATTTCTTCTGGTAGTTGCAAAAGATATGCAACAGTCCCGATTCGCTCGAGTATTTCAAACGGTCCTACGAATCGAGGACTAAGTTTTCCTTTCATACCGAAGCGAACAAAGCCTTTCCATGGCGAGACTTTTAATAACACTTTGTCACCAACATTTAATTCCAACGGCTTTCGACTAACATCAGCGTAACTCTTTTGGAGATTACGAGCCGTCTTAAGTCGTTTTCGGATTTGTAAGACTTTGTCGGTGGTTTCTTGGAATATCTCGGGTCCAGATAATTGATTATCTCCAGTTTCAGACCGGCACACGGGCATTCTACATTTTCGACCATACAACGCCTCGAACGGTGCGACTTGAATACTCGTGTGATAGCTATTGTTATATGAGAATTCCATTAGGGGAAGTGGTCATCCCAGCTTCCTCCTAAGTCTATCACACAAGCGCAGAGCATATCTTCCAACGTTTGAATCATCCTTTCGCTTTGCCCATCGGTTTGTGGAATGTAGGCGGTGCTAAGGTTTAACTTTGTACCTAGCGTTTGTTGGAAGCTTTTCCAGAAGTGAGACGTAAAACGGCTGTCTCGATCAGAAATAATAGACAGCGGTACTCCATGCAATGCAACAATGTTGTTCACATAGATACACGCTAATCTATCCATTGAGTATGATTCATTGATGGGTATGAATGAGCGGATTTTGCTAGTCTATCCACTATGACCCAAATCTCATTGTGTTGTCGAATCGCTTTCGGGAGTTTTGTAATGAAATCCATGGTTATTAACTCCCACTTCCAAACGGGAAGTTCGGGTTGCTGAAGCAATCCCAATGGCTTTTGGTGTTCCGCCTTGACTTTCAAACAAGTTACACATTTCGCCACATGCGAAGAAATGTCCCTTTTCATCCCATTCCACCAATAGTTCGGTTTGAGATTTTGGTACATTTTGTCACTATCGGGGTGCATCATGTACTTGGACTTGTGAGCTTCATTCATAATCTTTTCACACAAGTCCCCAACGATTGGTACTCAAATTCAGTTTCCCATTCTAAGTATACCATTATCACCCTTGACTAGCGAGTCATTGGTGCCGTTATGTTTTTCGTCGGAGATCTTGTTTTCATTGATCGCTTGGAGTTGGGCGGATTTGATTTGTTCAATGAGATCAACTTGAAGTTCTAACTTTAATGCTCGGATTCTTCTTGGCTTTTCATGTTCTTTACGACTCAAGGCGTCGACCACAATGCTGGCCTTACCCTCGTGATATACTATCTCACAGTCGTAGTCATTCAGAGTTTCCATCCAGCGTCGTTGACACATGTTAAGTTCTTTTGGATCAAATATGTGTTTCAAACTTTTGTAATCGGTATACACGATAAATCTTACTCCATAAAGATAGTGCCTCCATATTTTTAATGCAAATATTATGGCGCCTAACTCTAGATCGTGAGTTGTGTAGTTATTTTCATGCACCTTGAGTTGATGAGAGGCATAGGCGATCACTTTCTTTCGTTGAATCACTACGCATCCCAAATCAGAGTGAGACGCGACACTAAAGACAACAAAGTCCACAGTACCTTCTGGCAAGGCCAGTATAGGTGCTTGGGTAAGCTTTTGTTTAAGTATATCGAACGCCTCTTGTTGTTTAGTCCCCCATTCATACTTGATATTTTTGCGAGTCAAAGAAGTTAGGGGAACGGCTATATGAGAAAAGTTTTCTATGAACCTACGATAATAGCCGGCCAAACCTAAGAAACTTCAGATCACGGTTGGCGATTTTGGGATCTCCCACTTAGAGATAGCTTCAATATTAGCGGGATCTACTTGAATACCATTCACGTCGATGATGTGACCAAGAAATTGTACTTCGTACAACTAGAACTCGCATTTCGAGAACTTGACGTACAACTTCTCGGTTCTAAGTATTTCTAGTAGGGTTCGAAGGTGATTTTCATGATCAACCTTAGATTTAGAATAAATAAGTATGTCGTCGATGAATATAATAACAAATTTATCCACGTAAGGCTTACAAATTCGATTCATCATATCCATGAATGCGGTTGGCGCATTAGTGAGACCAAACGGCTTGACCGTGAACTCATAATGGCCATACCTCGTTTGGAACGTGGTTTTCGGGATATCCTCGGATTGAACCTTGAGTTGGTGATTACCAGAACGAAGATCGATTTTAGAGAAATAGTTTGCACCTTGGAGTTGGTCGAAAAGGCCGTCGATTCGAGGGAGTGGATAACGATTTTTGATTGTGACTTTGTTTAGCGCATGATAGTCGATACACATGCGCAATAATCCATCTTTATTTTTGATAAATAAGTTTGGCCCTCCCCATGGTGATGAACTCGGTCAGATGAAACCCTTTTCAAGAAGTTCGTCAAGTTGTTTCTTTAATTCCTTCATCTCGGTTGGAGCTAGACGATACGGGTCTTTGGCAATCGAATAAGTATCGGGAATAAGAGCAATCCTAAACTCTACTTCACGATCGGGAGGGATTCCAGGAAGTCGTCGGGAAAAACATTGGCAAAATCGGAGACAATAGGCACGTCCTTTATCTCCTTCGGTTTGGGTTCTTCGGTGGCGTAGGCCATGAATTCTAAGCATCCTTGATTCAAACATTTGTTAGCCCTAATCGTGGGAATTATGATAACTTGGCCAACGTCTTTGTCCCCTTCAATTCGAATGGATCGTTTATCAGGGGCTTGAAGTTCGACGGTTTTGGTATTGCAAATGATACGAGCATGGTTGCCGGATAACCAATCCATACCAAGTACAATGTCAAAACCATCACGAGTCATTGGTAGCAATTTAAACAACAAAATGTAACCAGCTAACTAGATTTTTCCGTTTTCTAGGGCTTCGAAGATTTTGACACTTTCAACACTAGCGGTCTCGACACTTAGAGTTTTATTTAGTTTTGTTTAAGGGTTCTTTTAATGGACTACAAAAGCTGTAATCTATAAAACTTAAGTTGGCACCCAAATCGAATAAAACGCTAGCATATGTATCCTTAACTAAGAACGTACCGGTAATGGTTTCCGGTATGTCTACCGTATTTCGGGCATCGAGCATGAAAACTATTGCATTGCCTTTCTTGGCTTGACTACTTCCACCCGCACCACCAGTCGCGGGTTTGTTCTTTGGGCACTCAAAGCTCAAGTGTCCCATTTTATTGCAACTGAAGCAAGTCATCGTCTTTTTCCAGCAATCAGCAGCGACATGGTCGGGTTTGTAACATGAATCACAAACAGTTGTGGTTGAAGACGGAGCAAAAGATTGAGAGTGCTTAGATTGCCTAGACTGAGATCTAGCTTGTGATTCAGCCCTAATGGCTTCTTTTATCACTTGCTGGATTTGATTCATATATTTTTCGGGTATTTTCTCTTGTTGTTCTTTCTCTTGTTCTATCTCATTTTCTTTTCTTTTATCAGCTTCCTTTCGAGAAGCTTCATCATTATCACTTTGTTGCGACATTTTTCTTTTTTTTTCAACTTTTTCTTTTTAGCTGAAATTTTAAACAATATTCTTTTCTTAAAACACATGTTTTATTCATTATTAAAACACCCATATATATATATGTATAAATTGATATATATATTATTACAACACACATACTTATATATATCGTTATCTGATATATATACACACACACACACACACCTATCCTTATTCCATATATAACAATACAAGATTTATTAAACACAAACAACTCCTCAACATAAACAACTTTCACACATAACACTTTCATTCCATCATCTCTTCAGTCCTTCATGTATTTGTTCACCATCTTGGTCAATTTGTTACATTTTTGAAGAAGCTTGTCTCCTATCTTCTTCTTCTTAACACCATCAATGGCTACCTTCTTCCTCAAATCATCAGTTTTGTGCAGCGCCCTATCAAGATGTTCCTCCTGCGATTGCGGAATCTCGTTGGGATATCCGTAGCGAGGTGGCGGATCGCGGTACCCCATCATGACTATATCGTAGTGGTTCTTTGGGTTTGGGTACGGCGATGATGACACATCAGCTGGGTAGTTGAAGAAAGCTTTGGCCGCTTCATTTAGCTCGCGGATCTCATTTGCTTGCTCTTCAATTGACGGGATCGTGCCTTGGTATGGTGGGAAAATTGATGATGCTTTGTTCTTTAGTTCCTAGAGGTATTGCATATAGGGATCAACGGAGCCATAACTCAAGTTTTTGTGGAAGAGCGGTTGCACACAGCCTTGTCCAGGCGGGCAGTCACAGTCAGATGGTTCTTCAATTGGTGTTGTCACTTCGTTGGGGGTTTTCCTTCTCAGGAACCTGTTCTTCCTCTGGGTCTTCCTCTTCTTCAGGATCCTCCTCTTCCATCAATTTGGCAGTATCCTTCACTATTGGGGGCATTCGAAAACTCTCATACGGCATCATGACTCTCATTCTTGGCTTTCGGGAAGGTCCTTCATAGTTGATGGGGGTGAGAGTCAACCAAGTCAAAAGCAGAGGTTCAAGTGTGCCATATACATTGATCAGAGTGGCATTGCATCCAGTCGGACGAGTCGGACAAAGGTTCCTCCTTGATTGGTCGGTTGGAGAGGAAAGCGTACGATGGATGAGGATTTGGCGGTTGATATGTTGGAACTTCGGATGGTTGGTAAGTCGGAATCTCAGGTGGATGATATGTTGGGACCTCATATGGATGGTACATTGGTATGCTTGAAGGGTGGTAGCTTGAATGTCTTAGAGGATTGTTCCTTTGCATCGTTGGACTATTAGGTAGGTTGATTGAACATTGCTCGGTTCCAGGGAAGTATATTGGTTTGGTTCGGTCAATGAATTGGTCTTGGTTGAAAAAAGATTCATAGTAATCCTCACTCATGTTATCTTTTGGTAAGGGTTCAGGGATTCCAGCTCTTTGTGCGTCTCGCATAAATCCATCCATGATCTTCTTGATTGACATCCATAAGTTGGGTGGTTTAGATTGGGGAGGGATAGAAAAGGTTTACCAGCCTATCTTATCCCTATTTAAAATTGAAACAAGTAATAAACATTTTTCTTATACTTGGATCGACGCTTAGGTATTATCTTTTAATACCTAATTCGCTAAGATCGATGGCTATGATACCAACACTTGTCACACCCCAGACCACGGCCTAGGCGTGCGGCGCTTATGTTGGTACCACATTTGTAAATATATCAGAGTTACGTATTAAAAGCAGAAATCTATAAAACATGTGGATTTAAAATGTAATATTTACATTAACAAAAAAAACAAGATTATAAAATACCAGTTTTAATTTTATCAAAAGGATTACTTGTTTAATTACAAAACTACCATTTCATATTTAAGTTTAACAAAAAGATCCAAGCAACCGGAAATCTTGAACACTTCTTCATCCCAAGCCCTATTCTTGATTACATGCAAAATGTTTAGAAAATACGTCAGCAACACATGCTGATGAATATGCTGACGCTAAAATATTTTCTTTTACTTGATCACCGCTCGAACATAGTTATGTTAGGCACATCGTGGCTTAGGAATGATCAAGCTTAAAACAATAAAATTATATACTCAAGTCTCTACACTAAATACCCCAGCAAACAACGCAACGTTCGACTTAGTTAAGTACCATTCGTATAGACATGGTCATGCTCCCCGCAGGAAAGCGTCATATGACTAGGTGTGGTGCGGTGTGCCCACCGCGTATACCACATATGTAAGGATCCAGACAAACGTACACGATACCCTGAGGGCTACCGCTTTTACATTTGTTTATAATGCTTTAGACACACGTAGTCCCATGTAAACCATTTAATTCATTTGACTCGTTTTAAACAAGTTTGTAAAGTTTGGGGCGTATTCACCTTTTTGCTTTGGATCAGCTTCAATACACAGTACGAGGGTCTTTCCCTTGCTATCTCGCACTTATAGTACGAGTATAAATTTTTATTAGTCGGATATACAATCCGGCTTAAAACCTTTAGTATTTTTATAATCTTTACCTCGATTATATTTTCTTTACTTTAAAACCTTAGTTAAAAGTATTGTTTTTATCTTTTCTTTATAAATTGAAAGTCTTTTTTTTTTTAACTTATTTTCTTTCCTTTTTCTTTTACAATATAACCTTTAGTTAAATCTTATTTTCTTTAAAATCCTACGTTCTTCTTCTCTAAGAAACGTATTCTTTTGTTTTCTTTATTATTTAAGAATATTCATAATTACTTAAATAATAATCTATAACAAAGAATTATATATTAATAATATATATATATATACATATATATTCATATTCTTTTCTTTGTTATATTTTCTTTTATTTATCGAGGTATTGAGTATATCCTCGACTTAGGGTTTTAAGCCTTTTCAATATTTTATTATTATTTTATTTGGGCATCATGCCTACCTTTGTTGGCTAATTAAAACCTTACCCAATCCAGCAGCACCTCAACGCTGCTTTGACTTCTTTATCTTCTTGATCAACCCTTTCTTCTCGTCACCTTTTCTTCACATGCAAATCGAGACACCAACACTTCTTCCCACGTCGGCACGCTATACGAGGCGAGTCATCGGGACGTCGGGATGGCAACACCTTCTTTGTTGGAACGTCGTCGGTATATGGCACGAATATCGAGAAAACTTCAGTATTTTGGTACGGTTTACGAGGATGGATTTGGCACGAACTTCGAGGTAGTTTCTAGAGAGAGAGAGTGAGTGTTTTAGAGAAAGAGAGAGAGGAACTGTGATTTTGGGTGTGTGGAATGAGAACACCCATGGCCACTATTTATAGGCAAAATCAAAGGCCTCATTGCGATACGCGATGGCCTTTGATTAGCCCGTTGCGTAGCGTGACGTAAACTGTTGCGCTTCCATATAGGCTTGCCACGTGGCGACACGAGGCAGACGTGATGCCACCTGGTGACACGTGGCGGACGTGTGCTACATGTGGGCACGTGGACGTGGCGGACGTGTGCCACATGTGGACACGTGGCAGGCCACGTGCCCTGCCTGTCAGTCCACCCATCGCGATATGCGATGAGTTTCCCTTCTGATCCATCGCGTATCACGATGGGTTAGGAAACCAGAAATTTCAATTTAAACCCTAAGGTTTAGAATTATTCAATTTTGGTCCTTTAACTTTTGAACTTGGCTTTTTTTTTAACCCGAAAATTTTACGATGTTACAAGTATCTCCTTCTCTCACACACGAACATAAGTGGCAAAAATTCAACAAACAATATCTAGAAATATATCTTATCAAATGAACCAATTCGATAGACATTATGCGTTCAAAGTATTTCACTAAAACAACCAATATATAAGACATTAATAATCAAGAGAAAGTAAATACACATATAGTATAAGGCTCCACTGCTACTCTATCCCCGCACTTGTCTTTTTCAATATACTCTTCCTTGGGGATCGTCTCTCTAGCTCACTCAATCTTTACTTTACCTGGAACTCCAACTTCTCATAGATTCCCGTCTCCATGGTGGTAATGATTCCTTGAAACGACTCAACGACACAAAAAAATACTAAGAAAAACTATCGTTAGTGACTCAAAGAAAATTAAAAGAAAGTTGAAATAAAAATAAAATATACAAACTCTACACTTGAGTTTTCACTTAAGAACCCATGCTATGTGAATCATATGGCAGTCCAAGTGGAGCTTCCTCCACCTCGGTAAAACTCTAGTGCCCTCAAAGATACCGAATCACAATTCGACCACTCATCAATTTTCTACTTCTTCTTTCTAACTCCACGAACCCTTTTAACCTTTCGATTACCACCACCACGTTCTCTACTACACTTCACCATTACTTGAGAACATGAAAACTCACGATCTTCCTTCACATTAATTTTCACCGAACGTGGATCGTCAAGACGTGTATCCATGCCCGAGATAAATGATTCTATAGAATAAACAGATGACATGGATCAATGAGACCGTTTTGAACGCTCGGATGTCTCATGGATCTTGTCATATAAGTGGCACTATTATCGCCGGCTCTAAGAGTGACCTTTCCTTCAAAAACGCCAATAATTGCCTTAGTAGTATGTATAAATGTTCGACCCAAAATTATAGGAACTCTCTCATCGGCCTCCATATCTAAAACAACAAAATATACGAGAAAAACCAACTTATCGACCTTAACGAGCAAGTTTTCCACGACACCCCTTGGATACTTAACATAACGATCGGATAAAGACAACGTCATATGTGTAGGGGTGAGCTCTCCTAGGCCTAGCTTTTCATATAAAGAATATGGCATGAGGTTTATACAAATATTGTCTAAGCTGCATACTTACGAAGAAAGTCTAAACGCCCTGTGACTTATTCACAAGCGACTAAGCAGCATTTGGATTCATTGTCCGTTAAAACTTCAAGAGAAACTCAAGAGATGCCCAAGACTGAGGCCTGGGCTGTCTTTTTGAACCGATAATTTTCTTTTCATATGTAGGGTTCATCCAAGACTATTTCTGGTGAAAACTGGATAATGGAAAGTGGATGCTCTCTTCACATTACCGACAACATCAATCTTTTAACAAATGTCAAAAATATACAAGGAGGTTATGTTGCGTTTGCTGGTACTTCGGGAGGTATGATCACAAAAGAGGGTGATATGTCAAATGGGTGCATCACGCTTGAAAAAGTTAGTTATTGTGATAAAGTTGATCACAATCTGTTAAGTGTGTCACAAATCTGTGTTAAGAAATATACTACCGTATTTACTGATAAAGAGTGTCTAATATTAAAAACGGGATACATTATTCCCGATGACATGGAAGTCATGAGATCTCCTCGATCGAATGATATTTATGTGCTAAACATGTCTTCTAAAGTATCAACTTCTGTGGAAACGTGTTTTGTTTCTAAGGAAACTGAAAAGGACACGATTCTTTGGCACAGAAGAATGGGACATATTCATGTCAGGAAAATGAATTATTTAATGGCAAATGACCTGGTTGATGGTGTTTCTTAAAACATTTTAAGTTATCTGACCACTGTGTTGCTTGTAAAAAGGGCAAACAGAAGAAGTCACACCCATCTAAGTTAATCAATACCATTGATACTCCACTTGAACGACTTCATATGGATTTGTTTGGGCCTGTGAATCGTGCGAGTATTGCTGGTGATTGGTATTGTCTAGTCGTTACTGATGATTATTCAAGATATTTATGGGTATTATTTATGAGTTCAAAGAATCAGACACCTATTCTGGTTCAAAATTTAATCAATAAGATCGGATCACTATACAAACTAAAAGTGAGACGTATTCGAAGCGATAATGGTACGGAGTTTAAAAATAATGTATTGGATTTCTATTGCGTTCAAAAGGGAATTCATCGAGAATACAGTGCTCCTCACGTACCACACAAGAATGGGGTGGCTGAAAGAAAAAACAGAACATTGATTGAGGCAACAAGAACAATGCTTGCAGATTCTAAGCTTCCTGTTCAATTCTGGAACGAAGCTGTGAATACTGCTTGCTACACGCTCGATCGTGTTTTGACTGTGAAGAAGATTCAGAAGACAAGTTATGAACTTCTGAACAAGCGTAAGCCTTATTTAAAGTAATGGGAACCGTTTAGGTGTCCGTGTACCATGTTGAAGAAAGATGCGGGAAAATTTGAAACAAGTATTTAATTTTACCTCGGGCTGTGTAGAGGAGTGGTACCATGTTGATTGTCAAAGGTATACCACACCTTACCAAGGTAAAGGACCTGACTGGATGTTCGACTATGAGAGTTTATTTAATTCATTTACTCAAATAGTTGACCAACCAGATGAAGACTTGGTGCGTGTGTATCTGGTAGAATAATACTTACCGCCAAGATCTTATGTTTCTACTTATGAAGAAGCTCTAGAAGATGATCTCTCTGATACATCTGGTGTGAATTCTATCTCTTCAGATGATAGTCATTTTGTTGATTCTTCCTCTGCTCCATTTCCTGAAACACATGAGATCGGTGAATCATCTCATGATGCTGAGGAAAATCTCACTAATTTAACGAACAATGTTGTTGTGCTTGAGAATCCTATTTTTTGGATTCATAATTATCATCCCCAGGACAACATCATTAGGGAACTTGATGTAGGTGTGAATACACGTCATCAAGTTTCTACTTCAAGTGAGTTTAACATATTGTGTGCTTATGCGGATTTACATTCTTCGGGAATCACGAATCCCGCCAAATACACTTGCTTTCTATCTCAAGTGGAGCCAACGACTACCCGTATGGCACTTGAAGATCCCTATTGGGTAGAAGCGATTCAAGAGGAATTGCAACAGTTTAACCGACTGGGTGTATGGGATCTCATTGATAAATCTGCTAGAGTGAAGAAGCCTATTCCTACGAAGTGGCTATTTAAATGTAAAAAGGACGATCGTGGGGTGATCGTGAGAAACAAAGCAAGGTTAGTGGTACAAGGTTTCCATCAGCAAGAGGGTATAGATTACACTGAAGTATATGCTCTAGTTGCAAGATTAGAAGCTATACGTATATTTTTGGCTTATGCGGCTTACAAGAACATTAAATTTTATCAGATAGATGTGAAAAGTGCTTTTCTCAATAGAGAACTACATGAGTAAGTGTTTGTTTTGCAGCCTCCTGGCTTTGAAGATCCTGATTATCTGGACCGAGTTTACCATTTAAACAAGGCCCTGTATGGTCTACACCAAGCCCGGGAGCTTGGTATGCTACGCTTGGTGACCATCTTACTGATTACGACTTCAAGCGAGGAACTATAGACTGCACATTATTTTATAAGAATGTTGGTGGTGATCTACTCCTCGTTCATATATATGTCGACGACATTAGCTTTGGGTCAACTAATGACAAGTTATGTAAGGATTTCGAGAAGTCAATGCAAACAAAATTCGAAATGAGCTCGATGGGAGAGATGAACTTTTTAGGGTTGCAGGTACATCAACCTGACAAAGGAATCTTTATTCATTAGACAAAGTACGTGAATGATGTCTTGAGCCGATTCAAGATAACTGCCGGGAAAATACCTTCAACGCCTCTCCCCGTGGGTCACAATTTATCACCGGATGAATTGGAGGATACCGTTGATCCTACAGTTTATTGAGCGATGATAGGTTCTTTAATGTATCTAACTGCTTCTTGACTTGACATAATACTTGCAGTTTGTTTGTATGCTAGGTACCAAGAAAGTCCCCAAGTGACTCACCTAGAAACGGTTAAACGTATACTTCAAAATCTGAGGGGTAATCCTGACATCGGGTTATGGTATCCCAAGGACGATAGTTTCTATTTTATTGCGTATTCCGATTCGGACTATGGAGGATGCAAGATCAACTTTAAATCGACCACAACAGGTTGCCAATTCCTAGGAAGCCGGCTTGTTTCCTGGCAGTGTAAGAAGTAGAAAACGGTCTCCACTTCAACCGCCGAAGCAGAATATGTGGCAGCCTCGAGTTGCTGTTCACAGGTATTACAGATCCAGCAACACTTGCGGGATTACGGTTTGAAGTTTCTTACTACTCCCATCTATATTGATAACTCTGCTGCTATTAGTATCATCAAGAATCCCGTGCAACACTAAAAAACTAATCATATCGAAATTCGATATTATTTTATACAGGATTGCTTTGAAAAAAAATTAATTGATATTGAGCAAGTGCACACTAATTTTCAAAGAGCCGATCTGTTTACCAATGCATTTGATAAAACAAGTTTTAAGTTTCTGCTTGGTTTAAATGGATTAAAAACTCTTGTTGATATCTTGAAACAATGATAATTATCTTTATTTTCTTTTTATTTATTTTCTTTCTTTTTTTTTTATGTTTTGTGTTTTGGGGGTGAAATAGAAAATACAAAAATATTGTGCTTTTTGTTTGTATAGAGAAATCCAAAAACAATAAAATTTTGAAAAATACAAAAAGATTGTTATTTTTGTTTAAAATATTTTGAAAAATACAAAAACATTGAAAAATTTGAAAAATCAAAAACATTGTATCTTTCAGTATTGTAAAGAAAAATCAGAAAAGTCAAAAAGATTGTGTTTTTAAGGTTTGTACAGAGAAAAACCAAAAAGATTTTTGCATACTTTCGCTTAAAATTATGCCATCTCCTCATATTTGAAGGACATATACTTGTGTATGTTTGGTCCTGATATTTACTTGTAAATGTTCGGGATAGCCATTTACCTAATAACGGAAAGTAGTTGGGGCGACTGTTGTGCGTTTTAATTAATTCTCTCGCTGAAAATTATGTCGGTTGTTTAAGTTTGTGGAACATGCTTGCATGTTTTGGTCCTGTTATCTACTTGTGGATTGATAGGATAGCCAATAATCTATAAACTAAAAACTAACTGGGGAGATTGAAGCTATTTTTATGCTCCTCAAAAATTTTGAGTTTTGAAGCAAAAAGAGAAAATGATAGTACATTGATCATCTGGTCCCATATCCAGAAAGAAATAAGCTTAAAAGACTTAGTGCTTAATTGCATTGGTGCATTGATAGGACTTAAAACAAGCCATTAGAGTAAAATATGTGATATAAGCATTAAGATATGCCAAATTGAAAGAGGTGTTAGTCTCTACAAAAAAATTCGGTAATGATGGCAGATATGTAATAGCCTGTCATATTCAAGCCTTATATATGTTTGAGCACCAAAAACAAAATATGTTTGATTAAAAAGCTTTAGAATTCTGGAAACTGTGAGTCTTTATGCGACTTAATCATCTGGGTATTCATATGCATGAATATTTCAAACGCTTTTAGAGCAAACCCAAAGTCATTAAACTTGATCGCTGCTGTACAATGTACAATTTGAATTACTAACTCGATCAAAATCCGTTGTTAGTCATACATTATTCCTCCCTTGCGTGCGTCTCAATACCAATAAGAAACGGACCCCAGGGGACACAGTGTACGTAACCCGACAGATGGACTCGTGCATACACACTCATAGTAAAAGAATCTTAGTGCATCAAACAAAAATCTGTAAAATAAAAATTTTGATCAACAACATAATGGTTTAAGTCAAGTTGGGGTGATACGGTAAAAATCAAATTAAGCTTGAACCGCGATTAGAGGCTGATAGTTTCTGATATTCTGTGCTTTAATTGAACCAATTAATCATATCACAAAAACACTTGAAAGTTTGTTATAAGATTTAAGTGGATAACAATATAAATGACCGGCTTAACGCCAGTTACAATATCGCTGAAATATTAATCTGTGATGGAAGAGGAATTTGGTCAATATGATTCTCTGCTTAAACTCACCAAAAATACAAATATATGTACTGCTTTCAAAAAACATACAAAAACACAAAAATATTTTATGTTTTATGCTTATTTTTTTCGGATTTGAATGTAAATATTTTGATACGAAAAAGAATACCAAAAATATTTTATATTTTTCCTTTTACTTATTATTTAATCATTTTTCTAAGTTAAGTGTTTTGAGTCTAAAACACGTTAAGATATTAGTAAGGTATAATATCATTGGGACACAGGTTTCGATGAGTTACTTATTAATTCTTTTATTTAATTTATTTAATTATTTATTAGATTTTAAATTAAATAAAAAAAATTGAAAAATATATCAAACTTGATTCGTTATTTATGAATAACGAATGGGGTTATTTATAACGAATTACTTCAATTCGTTACAAATCTAATTCGCTTCCGCCACGCTGTAACAAATGACTCCAATTCGTCATCCATCATTTAACGAATTAAGCACGAATTAATTCTAGTTCGTTATTGATTCGTGTTAAGTATTAATGAATTACTCATTCCATTTCCACGTGTTACGAAAGAGATAGCGAATTGGCTAATTCGTTAATTCAAAATTAACGAATCAGCTGATTCGTTGTCTTGGGAAATGTGCCAAGTCGTCCTATTTAGGGAACAGTGCCAAACGATTCGTCTTCATTCACTGTGTTCATTTCTTCTTCACTAAGCAAACATTTTTCCGAAATTTTTCAGAAAAACCTATTGTATCTAAACTCTATTTTGATCTACGTTTAAGAATCTTAAGGTATATATGATCAAAACGTGATAGGTTTTGTCAAAATCCATGACCATTTTAATGGTCAATTGATCGCATTTAGTATCGGTTTTTAGCTTATGAACTAAACTCTATTTATACCTCATTAACACTGAGTTCTACCTAAAATAAGGTTTATGCAATGGCTATCGATGTGTTTGCAAGACGATTCGTGGTTGTATTGGGTGATTTCATCGTCAATCATGGTGTAATCGATTATGTGATTGCATGTTTGACAATTGATGTTCATACCAATTTTGACTTTGACTCGTGATAGTCAAAGGCATGAATTATTGATGACCATTCGTTATAAATACTTCGCTTTAAATATTTATAACAAATTACGTAATTCGTTATAACGAATCAGAAAGTATAACAAATTAAAAAAAATCATATTTTAATATATTATTTGTTTTTTTATCGTTTTTACTAACTCTCAGATTTTTATGTTTTCTCAGTATAGCTGACGCAATAGTTCAAGATGTTCCCGCTGCTGAGCAACAACCGGTACCACAACAAGAGCCGGAACCACCGTTGCAATCGTTCGACAAGAAGGATAACATCTATGCTTTTGTCAGAACGAACTTTGATGATAAAGATATCTTTGGGGATATGCTAGCTTTTATATGTCATTCACGTATAAGCTATGCCGTCACAGCACGTCCGGAGATTCGATTTAGCCTAATATGTCCATTCTGGAATTCAGCTCGATACGTGGAGTCTCAGGATCATATAGTCGCTGAGGTGAATGGAAGACCGGTTGTGATATCAACCTAGGTGATACGTCGAGTGTTGAAGTTTGGTGATAGTGAGGATAACCCGTGTGAATTTGATAAGGGGTTGATACGTGGTATGTTTGGCCGAGTATTTTATGTTGGCGAACTGGATAAGTCCATGTATAACAAGGCAAACTTGTGCCCCACGTACAAGTACTTATTGCACGTCCTCATTCATTGCCTTGATGGACGTAAGGGTGGATTTGATGAATGCCGGATTATGCTTCAATGGCATTTGTCTCTTTGAATTTGAACAAACCGTTTAATTTCTCCGAGATGATCTTCTATCATCTTAAGTAAAGTTGTTTAGTCAAGCATCGACGAAACAAATTCCTTATGTATCCACGATTCATCCAGTTATTATTTATTCAAGACGATATCCCTGATCTGGTGATTGATGCAACGCTTCGCAACGATGTGCTAAAGCTTGTCATATGACTACTGACACATTGAGGAAAATGAAGCTGTATCGTCAGGATACGCAGAGGACTAAATGCTTGATTGGTCACATTTCAAATCCTGCGTATGTCTGTCCTTCTGATGATTGTTGGATCCAAGATGATTCGGATTCCGAACGTGAAGAGGGTCCAGGTGGGAACGAGGAAGGTGATGATGGAGATGATGGTGGAAATGGTGGGAATGGTGGAGATGGTGGTCAAGGGGGTGACCAACATCATGTTGAGGTGGTGGTGGCAAGTTCATCTGCTGCACCACATAAACGAAAGGGAAAGGAGCTTGCTTATGATGACCCGCCCTCACGTCGTGTTCTTTATGGATCAGTAGTTGAAATAGGTTCTCATGAGCCTAGGACGTCTGATATTTAAAGCCCGGCGGTGCCGCTTACTACTAGCACCCCGGAATACACATTGACGACAACTCTGACATATGATCCATGGCTTGGTATGATTCCTCAAACCGTCCTATCAACATTACCAAGGCCTACTGCTGCTACATTGGTGGTTTCTCCAACACCGACCATGATGCCGACACAGCCTATGGACATTTCGTTCATGAGGCTTAATCGTCCTCAAGGTCCTGCACAGCCGATACCTCCATCGTTCTATGCTATGCCTCAGGAGAATCAAATGAACATGCTCTTGAGTTTGATTCATCTTTATGAGAATCAAATGGCGGCCGATCGTCAAGCTCAAGAGCATATGTTAAACAATTAAAGGCGTTTGATGTGTTTTGTCTCATACTTCCAGAAAGAGACAAAGGAGCTGCTTGATATTGTCACGGATCAGGGGGCGAAAATCAAGGAACCAGAGGATCTAATTCTTCAGCTCACATGCAAGGACGATCAACTCAAAAAGCTGAATAATGATGATAATGATCCCGATGCCTCAGGTGCTGGAGGTAATGAGCCGAAACAAGCTCACGGCTCATCCTCTAGTGCTGGTCAAGTAGCGGTGTTGGCAGTGATAAACAGTTGGTGGTTTATCATGATTCGACTAACATTCAACCAATAGAGTCAATCAAAGCCAACACCATCCTGTTCATGGATGACAAGATAGGCATCGTGATGAGTTCTGCCAACCTTGACGATATTGAAGAAGGGAAGTTCATCGATCAGTCCATGACACGTCAACAAATTGCTTTTTGTTGGGACTGAACGATGATGAACTCGATATGCTAGAAGCTGAGGAAGATGTGGATGTGGTAAATGATGAAGAAGTCTTACAAGATCCGATGATTCCTGAGATGAATACATCGTTTATTTATGAATATGAGGAGATCGATATAGAAGATGTGACAATAGAGGAATACCCCGACCTTTATCAACGATCCAATGTTGATGAGGGTATTCCTACTTTCAACGAAGAAAATGTAAAAGCTGCTGAAGATCATTTGGAGAAGGTCTCAAAGGATAAAGGGAAGAAGTTTGATTGGAATCCTGATCCGTCGGTTGAGGATATTCAGAGTTGGTTCGCGTACAGAAGAAAACGAGCTTGCAAGATTATTGAAGCATATAGGTACGTGAATGAAGAGCAGAAGCTGGATGTGATCGCACGCGCTAAAGCCAATCAGAAGACAAAGTTCAAAGCCGTGTCGACTGTTAAAGGTGATATCGTTTCCTGGCTTTTTGATTCTGAGCTTAAAGTATGTATAATCAAATGGGAGAACGACTTTCAATACTATTGGAACATCACTGACGTTCTTTCATTACCGCGTTGGGATGTACGTACCCTCGCGAGTCGACCTTTCATCAACCGCGGTGGAAATCGTCAAGCTGAATGGTTTCACCAACATTTGCTTTTCGAGGTAAACTGCGGGTTTAAGTTCTTTAAGCTGCAAATTCCGATTCGTAAGAGTATTGACGAGATAGATCCACGTACGGGATGGAAGAAGCTCGTGCTTAAGGTAAAACCACCGAAAACGATGAAGTATGTACCGGTGAAGACCTTCCCGCAAGGTCTTCACCTAACGTTTAACCATTGGTACTACGACAATCATACCGGTGAGGCTGTCATTGTCCTTGGGAAAGGTTTGAAGACTAACTTTATTTTATTAGAGTTAATGATACAATGTGGCTCGTTAACTTATCAAAGACTGACAATGACGTGCTGTTCAAGAATAAGATATTGATAGAGTGCCAGGAAGACTATTACCGAGCTATCCAATTCCAGCGTGTCGTATGTGTATGCCACGAGTTCGGGATTCATTGTTGTCGAGATTGGATGTCAAATCGCTTCAAGTAAAATAAAGACAAAGAGCTCAAGACGAGGGGGTGTTTGTTAGTGCACGATTTTGTCGTCTCGAGTCTTTGTAATTATTGTTTGTAATTTATTAATATTTTAATATTAAGGGCATTTATGTAATTTACTTTAGTTCGTTAATGTATGGCTAATTCGTTAAGGATGTTTAACGAATTAACCAGTTCGTCTAATGTAAAGCCTAGTTCGTTATGTATGTTCCCATTCGTCATGGAATGTTGACGAATGGGGGCATAACGAATCAAAGATTCGTTATTCTTTTCCTTTTTGAGCCTGTAAGTTAATGAACTGGATCCAATTCGTTAAGGGATGTGTAACGAATTGGGTCCATCTTCTATATATAGGGTGTTTGATACCCTGTTAATTTAAGTTTTGATTTTGAGTAACGAACCTCTGTCAAAATACTCTCTCGATCATCTCTTCACTTAACCTATTACTAATACACATATCTAATCACTAATACACACACACACACACACACACACACACACACACACATATATATATAACATAATTAAGAGTATAATCATGAACAAGATCCATTTATGGTATTAGATCTATTAAGGTAATCAATATCATACTAATAGATCTGAGGTGTTTTATATTTATTATCCGAGATGTTTTCAAAATAAATTAATATTTTATTATAACCAATGTCTTCCGCTTTTACTAAACCCGAAACTCTGATATATTTACAAAACAATTACCAACTATTGGTCACACGCCTAGGCCCTAAGTCGGGGTGTGATAGGTTGTTATCAGAGCCATCGATCTTCACGAATTAGGTATTTAATCATACCTAAGCATTGATCAGAGATAGATATTAATCTTATTATAGAATAATTGGTTTTAGCAAAATAGGTATTAATATGTTAGTACCTAAGCTTTAACCACTTTTTTAATAAGTAGAGATAAGCAAATATTGATAGTTTACATATCCATAAGCATAATCTGTACATATGTTTTATACAAGACTACTTTGGGCATATATGCCGAGTAGCTAGACATTCAATCACTACATCTGAATTTGAGCCATCAGACATGGTAAGTAATAACAACTATTACAAGCTTTTTCGGTTAAGAGCAACCGATAGTTTTCATTTTCTCATATGAAGGTCAAACGAAATATCTTCCTGGCAATCCACAAATACTGATAGAGATATCAATCTTATTACAGAATCATCGGTTATAACAAATTAAATATTTGACTGAAAAATATCTAAGTTTTAACCATTAAATGTATAAGATTACAGATAAGATAAATTTTACGAATAAGTTAGGAACATGTTCCTACTTTTAATCAAACCTTACGCAGATGTCCGATCATCATACTTATGCCAATCGACTTCAATACGGTAAAGGAAAAGGATACATGGGAACATCTCTACTCCCAATTCCTATATCTAGTGATGAAGAATCATACCAAACAACAACAAAAAAAGATTCAAATTCATTCAACACTAAGATTCCCCCAGTTCCAATAAATGCAAATCAGAATATGCAAGGAGCATAATCAAGTAGATCAAAGAAACCAATGTTGTCAAAGGGAATATGAGTAATGACTAATCCCGAAGAATATACTCAGGAACAACAATATTTCCATTATCCAGCAATACAAAATCCTTACTTTGCTCACACTCAAGGTGAACGTCAGAACACAGATTATGAAGGAATGTATGACATTGAAGATATTCAACTCATTATGAAATCAATGTTATCAAATTAGCAAAAGCAATGCTCAAGAGGGAAATGGATACTGAAGGATAGCAACAAGAAAAGGAAAAAAGGCAAAAACACCAAGAAGGACAACAAGATTAAGAAATTGATTGTTCGTTGAAAGTAGACAATAAGATTTTAACAGTTATAAAGAATATAACTGTAATAACTTTGTTCACTCTTGTAGTGGCAACAGAAATAAAAGATATATTGTAATTTCTTCGAAGTTAATAGACTTATCTTTAAATTTTTTGTCAAGATAGCACGAACTCTTAAAATAACTGTTCCAGCAAATTTGGAAATGAGAAAATACTAACTATGAGATTGAGACAGGGTCCAGGTGGACAAAATCCAAAAAATGATTAACTTCTAGTCAACACCAGACAAAATAAACCTTAGAAAGAGAACTAGTGAAATTCTCATGGTTTATTTGTACACAAGGTGTGTACTAGCTATTCAAGAATATACAACAAGAAAATTATTGATGTCTCTCAAGAGTCTCATCGACTTTCATTACTAAAATGTTTGGAAAAAATATAGTAATGACAAAATACTTAGAATTATCATTTCATACGATTATCTCAAACGTCATTTCGCAAACAAAGAGTAAACAACTAAATTATTCAGGTACGGTACAAATAACCTCAAGAAAAAGTTAGTTAAGGTCCAAGAAAAGAAAAAGAAAGATCAGAAATAAATCCTCTCAAAATATGACAGAATCGTTAAATGTTTCATAAACAAATCGATCTCTCGTACTTGTATCATTTGTTTCAGTGTTATGTAGTTATTGTAAACATTCTATCATTAGTATATAAATAAGAATTTCTTGCATACTAAAGAGAACAATGATGAAGCATCAAATCCAAGAAGCAATATGAACATATCAGAACCTACACAGGAAATTCCTAAGCAGTGTTTAGTCAAAATGCAATAGATGATTCATGACGTAATGACTCCTCTCATCGATGTAATGAAAGGAGAGATACATAAACCTAAACATTCAAATAAGGTTGTTAGAACTCATCCATACCAAAATTCTTCTCATCATGATAAAAACATTCATAGTTCCAACATAGATAACAAGTACAACTTCAAGAACCATTTAGTAACTCAAGATTACAGTTTCAAAGACTTCAAAGCCTATGAACCAAAAACATTCTATGGAGGCCAAGGTATCATACTAGCTTTATGATGGCTTGAAGAGATAGAGTCCATCGTCATCATTAGTCAATGTACTTAGATTCTAAAAAATTCAGTACTCATCTCATAAATTTAAAGGTAAATCTCCAGAGTGGTGGAACACTCTAATTACAAGAAAGGCCAGGGAAGCCTTGTATCAAATGAAATGGGAAGAATTCAAAGAACTTGTGTTACAAAATTTTTCCCTATACCAAAAACTAATCATGGTCAAACCAAGTTTCTAAACCACAAGACGGATGGTACTAATCTCATGGAGTACAATACCAAGTTCCTTGAATATTGCCAATTAACATCGCACCTAGACGATTCAGAATACAACAAAGTTATTCAATATATATATATATGGGTTACCCAAAGAGATAAGAGATATAGTAAGAAGCTATATGCCATAAACAACCTCCTCGGCCATGAATTGGCCAGATATTTGATCAACTATATGGTAAGAAATACAAAGGTTAAAGAGAAAAATGCGCAAAAGAAAGAAAAAGCAACAATCAAGCAAATGAAGAAGATCAACAAGGAGAAAACATTTAAAATTCAAAAGACCAGATTGTCAGAACTGTGTTAAACACCATCTTGGAAAATGTCGAGAACAAAACAATAACAATATAGCAGTCACATGTACCTTCTATAACAAAATTGGTCATTCTGAAGAGGACTGTAGAAGGAAAGCAGCTGCATGCTTCAAATGTGGAAAAAAACATTTTAAAAGGGAATGTTAAAAATACAAAATAAGATATAAAAAGGAATAGAAAAAATAGGAAGGAGGAAACACAAGAAGCATCTGGCAATCAAGAATAGAAACAAACAAGAGTATATCTAAGAAATGTCTAAGACTCAAAGTCATAAGAAATAATTAGTTAACTCTTGTAAACTACTTGTTAACTCGTGTTTAAACGAGAAGTTTTGTAATAGAAAAAGGGGTAGTTTAATCCCTAATGTATATAAAGAAAGATATTAGCATACAGATCGTGTCTTTACACAAAAATGCTTATATTTAATAGAAAAGTGATAGTTAAAGTTCGAAAATTATTCGAAATACAAGAGATTGTATGTTTAAATACAGTCCATCATCTATAGAAAGGTGAATGCAAAAAAGATGAATTAAATTAGACATAAGAGCATGTCTTCTCAAAGAAAATCAATTATCCGACCTTGAACATACAAAGAAATAATTGATGAACATAAACGAAAGGAATCCGCCAATATCATTAAGCGAAGGATTACATGACTCAAGTATAGATATCTTGAAAGTTATCAAGAAGAATAAATTAAAAAGGATCCGATAGATTGAATCCAAAATGCAATCTTGTTAACATCAGCAAATGTTTAGAATACATAAGGTAAGGTAAATAGTTAAACACAGCTGGCCACTGTGCTTAGCAATTTACAATTACTTATGGCATTCTGAACTATTGACTGAATTCATCATTTAAAGATGTAAGTTAACTATGATTCAGGAATTTCAATCATTCAATAGTCAGAGTAAAATTCGAGAAACGGATTAGATAGAATCTGATCATAAATCGATAAGCAAGAAATCACTCACAGCGAATCTCGAGGACGAGATTCATTCCAAGGTGGGAATGATGTAACAACCCCAAAATTTTGATCCAAGTTTACAACTTAGGAAAGTTGAAGAATAAAAAATATTCTTCAAATAAGTAAACGGGAAAATATGATAAGGAAATAAAACTATCCCATAAATCCATCCCATATGGAAAGATTGAAGAAAGTAGATGCATTCCACTTTGGGTACAAATAAGGAAAATAAAAATCCATCATAGAATAAATCAAAAATGCCAAATCAATAAAGTTCAACGAATGGAAATTAAAATTTTGATCTTCAAGATATTAGCGCCATGCTAAGATCTTTGCCGAGTGATGTTAGCTCTAAACTAAGATTGACAAATATTAACAAACTTAAGGAGATCTTAGAGCTACGCGAAGATCACAAACAAGCTCCTCAGAACCGCGTGAAGGAGCCAATTTTCTCCTATAAATAGGGGGCTACGGAATTGACCCTCTTCATCCCAAAAACACCTTAAACTACTCACACTTAACCTAGAAACCATTGCCCAACTTTCCCGGCCAACCGAAGACTCGTTTTATTGAAGAACTTATAAGAAACTAAGTTCCGAAGCCCTGCTAAGTGCAACTGTCTTTATCGAAACCCTACCGACGCTGCTCCTCAATTATAATTAGCATTCCGATTTATCGTGTTAAGGTAGGGGTTATGTTTAAGTTATTTAAGTTATTAATTTATTATTATATCATGGCTTAGACCCTAGTCAGGGGTATAGCCTAGAACTTGATCGAATATAAATATATATACACACACACACACACAAAAGATATAGTTAAAATAATGTTTCTTTATAAATTAAGAAACATATAATTTTTATACATGAGGTTATAGCTAAAATATTATTTCTTTAAGATTAAGAAACATAAGCTTTTACATACAAAGGGTATAGTCAAATGTTTCTTCACAATTAAGAAACGTAAATATGAAAGGAGTATAACCAAAATAGTGTTTTTTCATGATTAAGAAACATAAGATTATATATATATATATATATATATATAAATGTTATAGATAAATGACATTTCTTCTTAAAAAAGAAACCTATTATAGATGTTTCTTCATGAAAAAGAAACTTAGTACATGATTGGTAAATAAACCGAAAGACAAAAGGTCTAAATATTTTATTCAAACGAATGATCAATCAAGGTTTAAAGCTATCAAAACCAGAATAAACGTTTATAGACGGATCAAGAAATGATCCGGATATTTATATAAACCTAATTTATTATAGGTTAATCTTCATTCATTCACAAAGGTTTCAAACGAGATCACCACATCGTTCAGAACAGACAATCACATGTGAATACGTTGAACCTTTACAAACAGTCAAAACATATTTATACTCAATAAGATGAACCGGTTGTTTATCTAAAAGAGTCAGCCAAACGTTTACATGAGATTACGTGATCTCTAAAATGTTATAATACAAGATAGAAAGTGAAATCAACTCAGATCGATTACAAATTTGTCTGTATCCAAACGTAATTGTCTAGTCTAAACAGTCAAAGGCTACGTAGCCGAGAGCTAACAATCATAACCAGTTCTTCAATAGGGGCTACATGGCTCAAAGAACTTTTGTGTGTGTAGGGTAGTGGTACAAATCCCGGAAATGAAATACTTTATGCTGAGCTTGTAAAGAAATTTGTATTTGTATTATTTATTAAATGTTTTTAGAGTCAATGATTCACCAACATATCGTCGGAGTATTTTCCCCACATTCCAGAGAAACAAATTAGCACATGTAGCAAGGAATTATAGCCATTCATGGAGTTAGATGCTCGCAAGGTAGAGATGACTCAGTCTTATATTATTAAAATATTATAAACATGATTGAACGATGTTTATAAATCAAATACTTGGATATTTATTATCTGAGAAGTTTTCAAAATAAATTAGTATATTATTATAACCAAAGTCTTCCGCTTTTACTAAACCCGCAACTCTGATATATTTACAAAACAGACACCAACTATTGGTCACACGCCTAGACCCTAAGTCGGGGTGTGACAATATTCCTCCTCAATTTTTTTTCTTTTTACGTTCCTCGAAAGCCTTTATTCTCCCAGCTGCTTCTTGAAACTGCATAGTGTTAAGATCAACAAACTTTTCAATTGATGCAACAATTTGAACAAACTTTTCTGGTACAGAATCCAAAAGTTTTCGAACCAATCTTTTCTCATTCATCTTATGCCCAAGACCTATTGCTTGTGTTGCAATTTTACTGATCTTTCCCGCATATACATCGAGTGAATTACCAACAATCATCGTTAGAGATTCAAAATCTGACTCGAGTGTCTTAGTACACACCTCCTTAACCCTGTTGTCTCCCACATGTCAAACGTTTATTGCTTCTGATGTATATAAAATTATACATCTTTTAAGCATCAAATAATCTCTAAAATTACAACTTCTATCAAATAATATAGCTCAAATAGCTATTCAGGTAAACCCAAGCCTCAAACTAAGAAACAAAAGAAATACCAAAGAAATATCAAATAAAACCCAAGAAAACACTGAAACACGCCCCCATGCTTTCCTGTACTAGAAAAGACAAAAATCTACAAGAAAAAGATAAAATACTGGACAGATGGACACGGGGCCGTGCCCCATCAAGCACGGGGTCGTGGTCACCTTTCAGAAAAGACAAAAGAAATATAACAGATCACCAGAAACACGGGGCCATGCCCCATGAATCAAGCCCCAGTTGTGAGTCATCATGTACGATATGACATAACACTAAATGCAACTGAACACCTATACACGGGGTCGTGCCCGGTTCTCCAGACTGTCTATAAATATAGGAGCATGTTGCACTCATTTGGTGTGCTTGAAGAAAACATTCTATATGAGTTTCACTTATAAAAACACCCATATTACACTCTTATTGAAGATATTGTGGAGAGTTTGAAGGCTTGGAGGTCGTCATCATCATCGTCCATCATCATCATTATCCATTATCATCATCATCCATCACCATTTAAAAAAATAGATTCATCCACATTTGGTTAGATTGTTCTAGTTTGATCACGTGTTTGTTATCTTCATCTCTTTTAATGTTCATAACCATGCTCATTACGAGCTAAAATCCATTTATCATCTAATTTCTATGAAGAAGCTTTATTTTAGTTGATGATTATGTTGAACATGTTATTTAGTTTGGTAAAGTACATGGTTATTTTGCAATTATCCTTCGATGAAGAAATGTTTTATCACCTTAACTCAATACATCAAGGTTAATGATTAATAATCATTCATGATTCACTCATGTTCTTGGAGACTAGAAATGGTAAAAAGAATACATTGATAACTTATTCAAGAAAAAACATGGATCCTTATATTGTACTTAGAAATTATGAGATATAAGTTGTGATCTATTTCTCTAGATTTGATAATTCTGAAATAACATTGTTAATACGATTGCTTAGGTTGTCATGCTAGTTAAAGAAATCATATGTTAATGGAATGTGTAATTATAACCTAATTTAATCAACCAAGTGGAGGTTGTGTGAGTTAATTACAATCACCCGAAGTGTTAGAATTAGTATTTGAGAAATCTAAGTCAATCATAATCTTTCTACTTTACCAAATTACTTGTCTACTAAAATTGACATTCTTGTAGTAGTATGAGATTAAGCAAGAATGACCTTGAAAATACACATGCTACTTTCTTTTATGTCATAGAATATGTTCACTTAGAAATGAGGGACTATTCTATCATATATTATTAAGGAAAGTTTATCACATGTTTATTTAATAATCATCAAGGAAGAATGTAGTGGATTCTTGATCTTAGATAGTAACCTTCATATAATTGATTTACTCATCTAGAATTTCTCTTCTTGTCACCTGTATATTAAATATAAGTATTTTTATTAAAGTTTGAAAATCAACCCCAAAATGATTAAACTCTCAGATTAAAGTAAAATGAAGATTTATTAGAAACATTTGTGTCCATGGATCGATACTTGGTTCTTACTAATACTGTTATACATATACGAAAGGTACACTTGCCTATTTTGTGTGTATTTAGTCTTAGTAGAAATCACTTTTATAAATATAAAACACGATCTTGTGCGAAAGTTAAATCTCCTCTTTTATATTTTACCACACTCAACGCATTCACATCAAGTTTTTGGCGCAGTTGCCGGGGACACGGTATGTTTCTAAGAACGATCCAAGTTTTAATTTAATCGTTGTTTATAAATTGTACAAATTTCTAACTTTTATTTTTTACTAACTATTATATTAGATTTTTTCCTTATTTTCCCTTATTTTAGGACCTTAGTTTTAATTTAATCGTTGTTTATACCTTAGATTAGTTTTAAAATAGCCTAGCCTAACTTTTAGTTTAACTTTCGCTAACCTTTAGTTTTAAATTTGATTTAATACCATGTATGTCCTCTACATTCGTACCTGAGCTTGTTTCTCCAATTTCTGAGCCAGAACGACTTTTTCGTCGACGAACACGTAAACGGATTGCAGAAACCGCTGAAACAAACAAAGACAAGTAAGTAGACGCCACCACATCAGGAGAAAATCAAACCGAAGAAATGATGGAAGCACAAAACAATGAACCAAACATCAGCCAATATGCCAAGCCAACTCTCGAAGGCTATGGCAATGGAGTGGCTCCACCTGATATCACCAAACATTTCGAAATCAAATCAAGCACCTTCATATGGTGGAAAATTCATTTCAATTTCATGGTCTCCTCGACGAAGACCCTCTTTCTCACATATCTCGATTCTTAAGAATCTGCGGAACCTTTAAAATTCAAAAATGTTCAGAAGATCAGATCAAACTCAAACTCTTTCCTTTCTCTCTAACGGGTCAAGCCTTAGAATGGATAAAATATCTTCTTTCTGGTTCCATTACCAACTGGGACTAGATGGTTGAACAGTTTCTCCTCAAATACTTTCCGCCTGATATAAATGCCAAATATCGAGTCAACATTACCGGATTCTGGACCGATGATGACGAGTCGCTACACTCAACCTGGGAGAGATACAAAAGTCTTATGAGAACATGCCCACATCATGGACTGTGTGTATGGTTACAAGTACAGACTTTCTTTGACGCACAATCCAATCAAAACAAACAGATCATCGACCAAGTCGCCGGTGGAGACCTGAGTTCCAAATCACATAATGAAGCATTTGAAGTCATGGAGAATGCAGCAAAGAAGAGTTTTGCTTATAACCCACCAAGATCTACACCAACACACAACGGAATGCACCACACCGATTCCAACACTCTTGCCACCACGTAGCTTGAAGTACTCTCTAAAAAATTCAAACAACTTCAAGCCGAACTATCAAAAACCAAGATCACCTATGACACCTGTGGGGGAACTCATAAGACGAGTGACTGCAAACAAGTCATTATGGCCATGGAAGAAGTTGACTTCATCGCCCGTCAAAACAATGTTTTCAGCAACAACTACAATCCAGGATGGAGTAACTACCCAAATTTCAATTGGAAGGCAAAGGTAACACTCAAACTCTACACGGATTCGAAAAGATACCGATGAATCAATCCTTCCAAACCAAACCTCAATTTCAAGAACAAATTTCCAGTAGCAATCAAAATCCGAGCTACTCAAAAATTGAAGAAATGTTGATCCAAATCATGACCAAGACAAATGAACCAAAAAAGAAGGCGGACTTAAGAGCTGCTGATATCAGCAGAATATTATTGAAGCATGAAGCTGATCTAAAAAGCCAACAAGCATCATTGTAGAATCTAGAAACTCAAATCGGACAAATTACTCGACAATTGTCCGAAAGACCACCTGGCGCTCTTCCAAGCAACACTATAACAAACCCTAATGCATCAGACAATGCTGTTACATTAAGAAGTGGCACAACCACCGTTGCCTCAACAACTTCGGAATCAATAATGGAGAAGGAAATCCCTAATAAAATGCAAGAGAGACTGATCCCAACAGGCACCGTACAACCTAAAGAACCAGTCCGAACTTATATTCCACCTATTCCATACCCTGGGCGGCTGAAACAGGAGAGATTGGAAGCTCAGTATGGGAAGTTTTTAGAACGCTTCAAACAAATCCACATCAACATCCTTTTCGTCGAAGCCATTGCTCAGGTGCTGAAATATGCAAAGTTTCTCAAAGAAGTGCTTACCAACAAAAGGAAGATGGAGGAACTCTCGCATGTCTTCCTAAGTGAAGAATGCTCAGCTGTCCTCCAAAACAAGCTTCCGCCAAAAATGACCGATCCAGGGAGCTTTACTATCCATTGTCTCATAGGAAACTTTTCTGTTAGCAATGCCCTGGCTGACCTAGGAGCTAGTATTAACTTAATGCCTTATGCGGTTTTTGCAAAACTAGGGATAGGAGAACCAAAGCCCACCCACATGAGCATTCAGCTAGCTGACCGATTCGTTAAATATCCTTGAGGCATTGTTGAAAACATGCTTGTCAAAATTGACAAGTTTGTTTTCCCAGTAGATTTCGTAATTCTAGACATGGAGGAAGACAAAAGTGTACCTTCGATTTTAGGAAGACCCTTTTTAGCCACTGCAAAGGCTATAATTGATGTTTGTACTGGCAAACTCACTCTCAGAGTCAATGACGAGGCAATCAATTTTGACATAGGAAAATCTATGCAACATCTGCAGCATCACGATGACACATTATACTGTGTTGGCATCATCGATTCTATCATGAGTTGCTATGTGCGGAAATCCTCCATCAATAATACACTAGAAACACAAGTCTTAACTGAAACTGTCATTGAACCCATTATAAAATGAAAAACTCAACTATCAAGAAGCATTAGAAGTAATATGTGAGATTATCGAATGTAATGAAAAATCAAAACCATCAATCGAAGAACCACCAACCTTAGCGTTAAAAGAACTTCCAAATCATCTTGAATACACCTTTCTAGAAAAAGACTCTCAACTCCCAGTAATTATTTCATCTCACCTTTCAAAGGAAGAGAAAGACGAACTTCTTAAGGTCCTTAAAATCATAAGAAGGCTATCACATGAAAGATCATGGATATCAAGGGCAT
Organism: Bidens hawaiensis; assembly: GCF_021521415.1. NCBI lineage: Eukaryota > Viridiplantae > Streptophyta > Magnoliopsida > Asterales > Asteraceae > Bidens > Bidens hawaiensis. The sequence continues at coordinate 4,395,841 of NW_027491017.1, forward strand.
CAGTCCTTCATTTTGTACTCACAAAATCCTCATGGAGAAAGAATACAAACCTGTGGTCCAACTTCAAAGACGTCTCATTCCCAACATGCAAGATGTGCTGAAGAAGGAAGTAATCAAACTCCTTGATGCCGGATTAGTCTACCCAATCTCAAATTCACCTTGGGTTAGTCCCGTTCAAGTAGTATCCAAGAAGGGAGGAATGATAGTAGTAATGAACGAGAAGGACGAACTAATACCAATGAGGACCGTTACAGGTTGGCGAGTTTGCGTTGACTACCGGAAGCTTAATGACGCCACAAAAATAGATCATTTTCCACTTCCTTTTGTCGATCAAATGCTTGAACGTTTATCTCGAAAAATGTTCTACTATTTTCTTGATGGATTCTCCGGATACTTTCAGATTCTCATTGCTCCTGAAAACCAGGAGAAAACCACCTTTACTGAAGAATGCCATTTGGACTATGTAATGCTCTGGCCACCTTCCAACGTTGCATGGTGGCCATCTTACATGAAATGATTAAACACTCTATGGAAGTTTTCATGGATTACTTCTAAGTCTTTGGAGACTCCTTCGATCATTGTCTGAAAATTCTAGACAAAATGTTAGCTAGATGTGAAGAAGTGAACTTAGTGCTTAACTAAGAAAAATGCCACTTTATGGTCAAAGAAGGCATTTTTCTCTGTCACAAAATATCCCAAGCAGGATTAGAAGTTGATAGGGCAAGAATCGAAACCATAATGATGCACAAGAAAATTACACCACAACAAAAAAAAGAGTTGTTAGCAGTAATTTTTACCTTTGAAAAATTTCGATCCTACCCAGTTCTTTCCAAAACCATAGTCTACACTGGAATGCCGCCATACGATACCTCTTCAACAAGCAAGATGCAAAACCCAGACTCATCCGATCAATTCTACTACTCCAAGAATTCGATATCGAAGTTAAGGACAAGAAAAGAGTAGAGAATGTAGCCGCATACCAACTTTCACGCTTAGAATGCCGAGCTTCAGAAGAACATCACGAGGAAACTATCAATGATAATTTTCAACAAGAAGTTCTCATGCACATCCAAGTATTCATGAAAGAGGAGAATGAAAGTCCTTGGTTTGCCGATTTCACAAACTATCTAGCTTGCGGAGTCCAATGGTTGGTTAATTTGTATATACTTTAGTTCGTTTATTTACTAGTTTTAACTGTTTATTGTGGGAACTTCGATACTTCATACGTGTCTATTGCATTTCATGTCATAGACGTTAAATCAGCTAATTTGGACCTGTTGAGGCACAGGATGAGGACCCGAGACGTCCAGCACGCAAAACAAGAGAATAATAAAAGAATTCTGCTGACAAGGCCCATCGCGATATGCGATGGGCATGCCAGAAGACCCATCGCGTATCGTGATGGGACTTAAATGAAAAGTTGACTTATGGTCCACCGCGATACGCGATGGACCACAGAAGACCCCATCGATTATGGCGATGGGTGACGCAGACGGGAATATTAGGGTTTTAAGTTATTTTTCTCAAGCTCGGACCTACCATTCAATATCTTATTCCATGCGATTTCCAAAGAAAGAAAGAGGCGATTCCACCTTTCCATATCATACCGAGGCCACGTTTATGTTCCATAACATCAAACTTGATGATTCCATGATGTCGAGGCCCAGCTAATCTCTTCGATTCATTCTCGGTATGCAGAGTTTGTATTTTATTCAGTTTGTAATGTAACCTAGAACATACAATTTGTAATTAGCGTTGATTGATCTATGAGTATTGATATATAGTATTGTTGTGCATTCAATTGATTTAGGTTTACGTTGATCAGAACGATTAGTTTGTCGGTTGCTATAGTAATTGCTCATATGGTTGTTTGACTAGATTGAATACAACGAAGCACACAATTTCCCTTAGTTGAGTCACACTGGTAAGGACCGTTTGTTAACCAGTGTCGTCTGTTAGCGATTGTTGGTGCCTAAAGTTTAACTTTTTAATCAGTCTTTAGTCCTTCTGTGATAATTAATCGGTTAGGTTGTATGGGAAAATGTTAAATTACATTCTTGAACCCCGGGGATGATTCATCTTTGTTATTTGCTTGAATTTGTGAATTTGATTAATCATTATTAAAACCAACTTAATTGCTTGTGTGATCAGCACTAAAACATATTACTTCATAATACTGAAACTTGTTTGCATGATTTATATTGACCACATACTCCTTGTGTTCAACACCCTACTTACCCTATCTTTCTTAGGTGATTAGGAACTGATTTTACTTGGTTTTGACTAGATAGCGACAGTATAGCATAAAAATGGCGCCGTTGCCAGGGAGTTAGTGCGCTTAGTGTATTTCGTGTTATTTGATTTTTGTGTTCATTTTAGTTTTAAGTTTAGTTTTTAATTTTTTCGTTTTTAGTTTAAATTTTATTTTTTTCCATTTTATGCAGGATGTGTTGTTTGTGCAGGTATATACAAACCCGACACTTGGGCATACAGTCACCGCTTGTTTTGGAGCCCGACATTGAAAGATTAGCTCGACAGAACCGAGTTCAGAACAAAGCTTCAGAAATGGAGGTTCAAAACTAGAGCCAAAACCAAAACCAGATACAGAATGAAAACCTGAACCAAGACCCGAACCAACTCCCAGAAAACAATGATTTTAACCCAGACAACAATTTCCAACCCGAAAATGACCAACTTCCACCATTAAATGCCAACCAGCAAAACAACCTGAATGGCTCAGCTCATTTTTCTAGAAACCGAAACCAAAACTGAAACCAAGACGTTGATCAAGCCAGACCATCAGCACCACATAACACTCCTGGACGCAGAGTTTGGATTGATCTTGATAATTATCGCCCCATTTTTCAGACAGAAGATGAAAAAGAGGGGGAAGAGAATGGTGCGGGCCAAGGTTTTGAATTTGATAACGAGGTAAATGGGCGAGTTAGAAGGAATGAGGTATTTGAGCTAGAAAACGAGGGTGATGGAAATTGGGATGAAGTGGTGGATGAACCGGTGAATCAGAGACATGGTGAAGCAGTTAATAGAAATGAGGGAAGAAACGGTATGAGGCGAAACCGAGTTAATCGGGCAGAACGGGTCGAAAGAGTTCGAGGTATTCAGTTGAACAGAGATGGCTTGGTGAATCCCGAGGGCAAAGGAGAAATTTTGTATCCCCTGTTCAAGGTGTTAACAGTCAGTTTAGACCGGCTATTTCAGACGGAGCATCCCCGATTGTCCCACACCTGCGACTGTCGGGACAGCAGACTTTTAAGTTCCGACCATCTTACATTAATATCGTGCCACATTTCCACAGGATGGTATTCGAGGACCCGTATTCTCATTTGTCCGATTTTTCGGCTATTTGCGGGTCGAATAGTGACGGTACGTTTGACCAGGACGAGTTTCGGTTGCAGTTATTCCAGTTTTTCTTAAAAGATAAAAAAACACTGGTTTAACTCACTATCGATGCATAGTATTGGTAATTGGCCCGAGATGCAACAGGTGTTCTTGAATGAGTACTATTCGCTGTCGAAGACAAACGAGGCCCGGATGAAAATTCGCCACTTTTCATAGTTATCGGGCGAACTGTTTAACGAGGTATTCACCAGATTAGAAGAAATTATCCTGAGGAGGTTAATTATGCTAACGAGGATTCTATGGGCCAAGGGTTTAATTCAAACACTTATCACTCGTGCCCGAGGAATCACCCAAACTTTCGATATGAGAATGCGTATACACGGTTAAACCCGAACTTTCAGGGATCAAACCATAACATATCACAGGAAAATTACCGCCAAGGTGGTCAGCAGGGTTCGTATAATCAGAATCGGGGGTAAAACAGAGATGGTAACCGGGGTGGAAATTCATCGGGTCGTCAGGACCAATAGACAGGGTCCTCGGGAATTGCGGAGGAGTCGGTGCAATCAAAGTTGGATGCATAGATGAAGATTATGACAAATCATCAGGCTGAAATGAAGAAACAACTCGAGTTACGGGATAAGTCAGCAGAGGCAATGTCAAAGCAAATTGGCCAGCTCGCAACAGATATGGCAAAATTGTAGAAGAATGCGTGTCAACTCCCGAGCGACACTACAGTCAACCCAAACCACTATAGGTCGATTTCGGAAAAGCAAGTTAACCAAGTAAGTATTTAAGAAATGAGAAAAAGTATGATAATAAAGTTGGGGTTCCACCACCATTGGTTGAGGTGGTGGTGGAAGAAATTGATGAAAATCCAGTCAGTGATGACGAGCCGGAACCGGTTAAATTAAATGAATCTAATAAAAGTGAAACTAATATTATAAACCGGTCGTGAGAGATGACACCAACAACCCTAAGGACAAGGAGAAAGTGAAAACCGTCCCTTATCCCGATGCTTTGTTGGCGCCATCTAAGGCTAAGATTGGATCAAAAAGGGGCCCACAACAAGAAGAAATGTGGGAAACGTTTAAACAAGTTAAAATTAATATACCCCTTTTAGATGCCATAAAACAAATTCCCGCCTATGCGAAGTACTTGAAAAAGTTGTGCACATAGAAAAGGAGTCATAAGATTCCCAAACAGATTGATTTTATTGATAATGTGAGTTCAATTCTTTCGGGTGCTCTTCCACCCAAGTTACAAGATCCGGGAACGGCCATTATACCCATTCAAGTGGGTGATTTTAAAATGACACGAGCGCTTCTAGAGCTTGGAGCTAGCATTAGTATTCTCCCGGGAAGTCTATACGACTAGTATGACTTCGGTTCGCTTCGGGCAGCCGCCACCACGGTTGTCTTAGCTGACCAGACACCGAAACTTCCTCGGGGGATACTGACTGATGTTATCGTCAAGGTAGAAGATTTTTTACTTTCCAGTTGACTTTTTGATCCTCGATTATGATTCAGGTGAAGGAACAAACAACCTACGGTTGTCCTCGGTAGGCCATTTTTGGCTACCGCAAATACCAACATTAATTGTAGAAAGGGTACTGTTTACATGACATTCAGTAACCGTAAGTTGAGGATTAATGTTTTGACACATGGAAATAATTCTCCGATCGATGACGAGGGCTTCATGGCTGATGTCATTGCCGAGTGCATTCCGCTATACTACTTTGTCGTTAGCACGGATGGCACAACGGAGACGTGTTTTTTGTTTGACAGGTTACAAGTGGAAACAGACGAGTTGCTGGAAGAGGAAGATAGACAGCTGGAGATTGCAGCTATGCAAGGAGACTGTCCACCATGGTCAGTTCAGGTGGAACCACTTCCCAAGAAAGTTGATACCAGGCTGAAACCGTCAATGCAAGAGGCACCAAAAGTGGAGCTGAAAGAACTCCCATAGCATTTGAAATATGCTTTCCTCGGTAAGAATGAAAATTTTCCTGTTATTATACTTCTAATTTATCTGTTGAACAGGAAAATGCTTCGATGGCGGTGCTGATTAAAAACAAGGAAGCAATCGGGTGGACAGTTATGGATTTGATGGGAATCAGCCCTTCAATTGTGATGCATAAATTAAAACAGATCCGGATTTCTGACCCGCACATGATGCTCAGCGGAGGTTGAACACGAATATGCGGGAAGTGGTAAAGAAAGAAGTGCTGAAATAGTTAGATGTTGGGATTATTTTTACTATCTCAGACAGCACGTGGGTAAGCCCGACACATACGGTACTGAAAAAAGCGGGCATTCAAGTCGTTAAGGACGACGCAGGTAACGAGGTCTCCACCCGGCTGGTGACCGGGTTGCGCATTTGTATCGATTATCAAAAACTGAACGCGACAACATCGAAAGATCACTTTCCCCTTCTGTTTATCGATCAAATTATGGAAAAGCTATTTGGTAAAAATTTTAATGCTTTTTAGACGGGTATTCCGCGTATAACCAGATAACCATTCATCCTGAGGATCAGGAGAAGACAACGTTTACGTGTCAGTGTGGCACATTCGCATTTAGGCAAATGCCATTCGGGTTATGTAACACCCCCGCCACCTTTCAAAGGTGCATGATGAGTATTTTTTCCGATATGGTGGGGGAGTTTTAGAAATTTTCATGGATGATTTTTTGATTTTTGGCACATCTTTCGAGGCATGTTTAAATCAACTCGAAAGAGTTTTGAAAAGATGTGTTGAAACAAACTTGGTTCTTAGTTGGGAGAAGAGCCATTTTATGGTCCAAGAGGGGATTGTTTTGGGCCATGTTATGTCGAGTCGTGGGATAGAGGTGGACCGAGCTAAGGTTCAACTTATTTCAACCCTACCTCATCCCACGAATGTCAAAGGCATTAGATCATTTTTTGAGCATGTCGGGTTTTATAGACGATTCATTAAGGTTTTTAGTGATATTACCAAACCCTTGTGCAATCTATTGTTAAAAGATGCTCCGTTTGATTTTAATGATGAATGTGCTAAAGCCTTTGACATTTTGAAGTTTAAATTAGTTGAAGCCACAATCTTGAAATCACCCGATCGGAATACCTTTTGAAATAATGTGTGATGCGAGTGACTATGAGGTCGGGGCTGTTTTGGGTCAACAGGTTGACAAGAAACCCGTTGCCATATACTATGCGAGTAAAACTCTCTCGGATATTCATTTGAATTACACAATAACCGAGAAAGAGTTACTAGCAGTAGTATATGCTCTAGATAAATTTAGGTCTAATATTTGGGGTAGTAAAGTAATTATTTATACAGACCACTCTACAGTTAGGTAGCTTATGGACAAAAGGGATGCAAAACTGAGGCTCATAAGATGGGTTTTGTTACTATAGGAATTTGATCTAGAGATTCGGGACAAGAAAGGAAGTGAAAATGTTGTTGCAGATCACTTGTCCCGAATTATGGTGGAAGATGGATACAAGGAAGAGCCCATTAACGAGTCTTTTCCGAATGAACACATTTTGGCAGTCTCACAAAATCCCTGGTTTGCTCATATTGTTAATTTTAAAGTTTCAGGTAATATACCAGAACATTGGCCAAGAAGAAAGAAGAAGCATTTGATGTCACAAGCCAAACAGTACATTTGGGATGACCTGAACCTGTTCAAGATTGGTGCAGATCAGATGATCAGACGATGCATACCCGAGGAAGATGTCAGATTGGTGTTGGAACACGCACATTCTTTTGCGTGTGGGGTCACTTTAGTGGCCAGAAAACTGCTAGAAAAGTCCTTATGAGTGGCTTCTTTTGGCCATCATGTTTAAGGATGTTCACAAGTTCGTGACACACTATTTAAAGTGTCAACTACTCGAAAGCATTTCTTAGAGGGATGAGATGCCCTTGAACCCGATCCTAGTAGTTGATATTTTTGATGTTTGGGGGATCGATTTCATGGGCCCATTCCCGAATTCACACCGTAATATATACATCCTAGTGGCCGTCGACTATGTATCTAAATGGGTTGAGGCGATAACCACTAGGACGAATGATCACATAGTCGTTTGCAATTTTGTGCAAAGTAATATATTCTCTAGATTTAGAGTCCCCCGAACCATCATAAGTGATGGGGAATCTCATTTCAAAAACTTTCAATTTGGAAAATTGCTTAAACGATACGGTGTTGATCATAAAATTGCAACTCCTTACCATCCACAAACGAGTGGACAATTTGAGGTTTCCAATAGGAAAATTAAACAGATTTTACAGAAAACTGTTCGGACGGACCACAAGTATTGGTCAACCAAGTTGACCTATGCATTACGGGCCTACCGAACCGCGTATAAAACGACAATTGGAACCACTCCTTATAGACTTGTGTATAAGGAGTGGTTCCAATTGAGGAGTTGAATTATGATGATGCAGGTAAGGCAAGGAAGTTGGCTTTGTGAGAAATTGAGGAGTTGAGGGACGAGGCATATGATTATGCGTCTGCTTACCAGTCAAAGATGAAGAAGGTTCATGATGCTGATATCCGGTTGAAGAACTTTGAAGTTAGACATAAGGTGTGGTTATACAACACAAGGATGAAGCTCTTCCCGGGTAAGTTGAAAAGTAAGTGGACCGGCCTGTATTCGATTGTTAGAGTTGGAAACCATGGTCAATATGAGATTGAAGATTTTGACGACCATGTGAGGCAAGTGGTGAATGGCTATATATTGAAGCCATACTTGGAAATGAAGGACATTCATGAGAAGGACAAGGAATCAGTGAGTTTCAATGTGACTTCACCGGTCTATGAAGACAACTGAGAGTTCAAGGCACTGTCGAGCTGTAGACATGAAATTCAGTGCTTACGGGAGGCAACCCGAGGTTTGTAAGTGTCTGTAAAGTTTGTTTTCATTTTTTTGAGTCTTGTATTGACTTTTGTTTTGAGTTTTTATGCAACAAACGTCAAGTGTGGGGAAGCTTGTTTGAAGATTGGAAGTTCAAGAAGTTCGGTAAAAGTTTGGTCAATTACACGTCTTTCCAGGTATGAAAAGTATGTTTTGAGTTCGGAAACGTGTTTAGGGTGATTTCGGGATGCCGAAAAGTGGTCAGGTCGGAAAATGTTCGGGCCCGTTTTCGAACAAAACTTTCTGTTAACAAATCCCATCGCGATACGCGATGACCTTAGCAACATCTCCACCGCGTATCTCTAGGGAAGGGTTCTCCCAGACATAAATGACGTCATCGCGATACGCGGTGACGTCCCTCCATACCCCATCGCGTATCGCGATGGGGTCAAAACCTAATTGCAATCAATTTGGGGTGGCGTTACACGATCCAATAGCATTTAGCCCATCGTGTATCGAGATGGGTCATGGAGGATCCGAAAAAAATTATATAATAACGATGACACTTCTTCTTCTTTCCTCACTTCTTCTTCTTCGTTTTCTTTACTCCACCACCACCATTACATTACCTCCGTCCGTCCACACACTACCACCACCATATACTTCCGTCCAAACACACTACCATCCATTGCATTATTCATCATCAACATCCTCCACCACCGTCGCCTGTCACCTCGATCCACCATCACAACCACCACCACACATCGCCGTTCACCATCAAAACCATCATCATCTTCATACATGTTCCCATACACCTCCAAACACAGTCACCTCCACCACCACTACTGTCACCACTGCCGTCGTCACCTCACACCACCATGCTCGTCTCCGTTCACCACCACAAACCATCGTCCACCGCCGTTTGTGTTTATTATAATTATTCGTGCTTGACCCGACATCGAGGTATGCTTTTATATTATTTTATTATGTCGAGATGTGAATTGATAATATTTGGTTTGGATATTTGGAACTTTGCGGGCGGTTATTAGTGGGTTGTGTGGTAGGTCCGGGTCGATTGTATAGTTTTAGTCGTGAAGTTTGAAATTTATGGTTGCCGGGTTTGTTAGGTGGTTTGGTTAGTTAGTTTGTTAAATTTGGTTGTCGGTTTTCCTAAACCTAAGTAGTGATAAATCGGGTTTTTTTATGTTCAGAATTTAAAATCATTATTTTATTATTATTTTAATGATAGTGATGTTTTAAAATTAAACGATCTTTTTGAACTTGATTTAAGAATAGTTTATTAATATTTTATATTATGAACCCAAGTTGTCACATAATTCATTGTTTGCCGGCATGCGATTTGTTTGTTTGCGCAATAATCGAGATAATCAGTCAGTTTGGTTATATTGGTCGCGTCAGTTTGTTAATAATTGTTTGTACGTTATTTGTTCGAGTCGAGTCTTTGGTTGAGTTTGTTAATCGTTTTGTGGGGATGCATTGTTAGTTTGGGTTAAACTGGAAATTGATTGACCGCCCGCACCCAATCTCCATTCGGGCGAGAAAATCTGGTTTGATAAAAATCGTATAGTGTATCCCCGAACAAATAATTTAGTATGTGGGACGACAACGACCAAAATTCTATACAGCCGTCGTCCCAGTTTATTATTGACATATATAACTTCAATGTTTCTATTTTTCAGTTATGTCAGGTATTCCAAAGTTAGCAGGTGCCCCAGGGCACAAGTGGCCAAGGATGCGGCCTGAGGGTGTGGGCCGCTGTGGTCCAGTTGTGGCTCCTGGGGGTGATCCCGTGCCACTTCGGTTTATTCTGTAAAGACCGTCGCGCGTTATACAGTATGATGATCCAGAGTTGTCGATTACTACGAACATCGAGCGCGAGGATATTGTTAGTGATGGTCGTCGTACCCACCACATGATACGCAGGTTCGGCATTCTCACCGACATGTACACGAGGCTAACCAGGATTCGAGATATGCAGCTTCTCCGCCACCGTTCTTTCTATTGGACGTTGTTGCGGAGTTTGAGCGTCGACGCCCAGGTACATGAGTATTTGATTGATCAGTGGACCCGGTGCTTGTGTGTGACTCGATTCAATATGTCGAGCTCACACGTGAGTTTTATTCGACTTTTAACTACGCGTCCACCGACTTTTTTGAGCCACATGCGGTGTCATTTTCATTGGGATGACATCTTTATGAGATGTCGGTTCCCGACTTCGTTGTGGCCACGGGATTTTATACTCCGGAGCAGGTTCGGACTCCGGAGTTCCTGCAGAGTATTCGTGGCTACACGCTGCGTGTTCAACGGGATCGTGAACACTGGCTCACGGAGGCCCAGCTTGGGCAGTTTTTGGCAGAGATCATTGACATGACCCACTCCAGCCATCGCTATATTCACAGGATCATTGCCTGTACTATTGTGGGCCGAAATTCGGGCCACAAGAAGTGCAGCAACCTTGATCTGTTGTGTCTTTTATCTATCATTGGCCGCTGAGAGGCCAATGTGGCGGTGCTGTTGCTTTTGTTGTTCGCACGAGGTCGCAGCCTACAGGGATCCTCGGCACGCTTATCATTGAGGCCATTTATCACAAGGATCGCCGACCGACTCGGGGCGTTCAACCGATATCCGGTTAAGGATTTTACTCCAAGGGCAGCTACAGGGGCTTATGGATTGGAGGAGGCTGGTCGGGCCGGGATTTGTGAGCTTTACGATCCCTCGATATTAGTTCCGGTCCGACAGGGCCCGCAGACACCACCACCACAAGGTACTGCAGCAGACGTGGAGATGCAGATGGGGATTCCTACTCATCGGCAGCACGTTCTGTTTCCGCGCATGATGCGCCCTCAGCAGCAGTATCCAATGAAGTAGCCATCATCTTCGTCATCACAGTCGCCACCGCAATCGTAGCAGCTAGTCACACTAGAGATGATTTATCAATAGCAGCGGGAGATGAGGAGAAGGCTCGGGCCCATAGGGAGGAGGCTCAGACCCATAGAGAGGATATGCAGGCCCACCTGGTCCGCCATGATGATTATTTTTGATTACTTTTTGTTCATTTGTAGGTACCACTTCCACCTTCGCTGTTTCTTTATATAGAGCGGCATGCGGACACACAGGATGGCGACGAGGACGCGCCGCCACCACAGTAGCTTTGGTTACCTTTTTGCTTTTTTTTTATCTTTTATTTTCTTTTTATTCTCATGGTATGTATAATATTATTATTATATTAGAAATATTGTATAGGTAACTGGTTGGGCTTATATGTATATATATCTTTTGCTGTGACTGTTAGGTTTTATTTGTATATTTTGTTGTATTTGGAACTTTGTGGGTGTAGTTCACTATAAACACTCACGATACCTCACTCGTCCACCCGGGCAACCAGGGGGTTTAAAGGGCTTGTTGTATACGTTAAATGCAATCGTGATTCCTACGAAAGTGAGTAAGGTATTTTAACATTTGTAACTTGTTTAACAAAATTTATTATGAAACGACTTAATTTGGCTCGGTAATTGTTTTAATAAAATTAACAGAAAATCATTTTTTATAACTCTTAAAAGACCCGTCTTACACTTATGAGAAGCTTGATTATACACGTCTCGAGATTTTGCAGGATTGGTTGTCAGTTTTGGTATTTGGGTGAGACGAGTGTGCACGAGTGTTTACGAAAGTTCGTGAGCCGATTGTTCCATTCCATTGTCGATGATATCAGGTGATTTCAGTTTCATAATCTATTTTGTTTTTATTAGTTTGAATGTTAAAAGTGTAATTGTATAATTGCTAGCAGAACCATCACATTAGAGCCCCAAGTTTTTAAATTGTTAAACAATCAATTTCAACCCCGTCCCTCAAATATTCATTAATTGTTTAAATTTTTAACATTGAGGACAATGAAAACCTCAAGTGTGGGGATGGGGGAAATTTGAAAATTTTAGCCCGATAGTACCCTGAAGAGTGTTTGGAAACCAAAGTTGTTAACTGTTAATTATTGTAATTAATGCCAAGTTATAGGTTTCTGGTCATGGTTGGTTTTTCAGCTTCTCGATAGTTTTACTCACAAATGTTTTCAATAAGAGAAGTTGAAAATGGGGTCGTTTAGGCAGGGATAACGAGATAATGGGACGGGTATACATGTTTTATATCGGCAGCCCATAATTCTAAACATATTGTGAGATGGCCCCCTATACTTAATACACATATTATATAATAAATAGAAAACATGTCTTATCATATATTGAGGGAAACCGGTATGTTTCACATAATTAGAACTTGCTTGTCATATGCTTATCAAGATCTTAATACCACCACCTGTATGGATATTAGGACTTTAAACACCTGTACATACATCTTTCCCCCACTAAATAAAATTCCTTGCCCAACAGTATCCCCATAGGAGCCCGTTTGGACCTTATTCCTTCTCATTTGCTAAAGCGAACATTACACGCCATTTCAGCCTTGGCCTTCATTTTATTTTAACCATGTGTGATGAAATCTAGTTCGTTATCGAGTTGTATATGGTCAGTTGTAGAGCATAGTACACAATGTATGTATGTCTCGGTAGAGTTGTAAATATGTGAATCTCAGAGTTGTATATTTATGTGTTTCAGTGTATTGTTTATCAGTTTAGTAAAAAACAATTATAAAAATAAATAAATAAATAAATAATTGGAAAATTCAGCAAAAATACAAAAGGAAGTATGTTTTTATTCAGTTATGTAATTAGCAGTTTTTTTATTAGTTGTGTATGTATTTATTATACTAAGTTTCATCCACTTTAGTTACTTTATGCAACCGGTGGGTAATGGGTGGAGATAAGACTGGCCTGCAAGCTTATTAAGTTGTGACTCATATTTGGTATTTTAGGGTAGAGAGATATACTTGCACATCTTTTGCTAGTCCAGATATTAAACCGAGAGGAGTGTTGATAGTGTGAGGGGTATGAACATGTATGCCTTAACCGGAAAAAAGTACACTCGTCTGGGTGGCTCTATTGTTTTGATAGTACCATTTAACCTTATTTCTTGGATGTCAACCTAGAAAGTGTCAGTCTGGGAAACTGGGTATGACCATAAAACTTACAAGTATTAATGGCGATAATTCACATACCTATGAAGGAGGTTGAAGTTTACTTTAGAGTTTGCTTGAGGGCAAGAAAAAGATAAGTGTGGGGATGTGATGGTTGGCTAATTTGTATATACTTTAGTTTTTATATTTACTAGTTTTAACTGTCTATTGTGGGAACTTCGATACTTCATACGTGTCTATTGAATTTCAGGTCATAGACGTTAAAGCAGTTAATTTGGACCTGTTGAGGCACGGGATGAAGACCCGGGACGTCTAGCACGCAAAACGAGGGAATAATAAAACCAATTCTGCTGACAAGGCCTATCGCGATACGCGATGGGCAGATCAGATGACCCATCGCGTATCGCGAAGGGACTTAAATGAAAAGTTGACTTATAGTCCATCGCGATACGCGTTTTAAGTTATTTTTCTCAAGCTCGACCTTATCATTCAATATTTTATTCCAGGCAATTTCTAGAGCAAGAAAGAGGCGATTCCACCATTCCGGATCCTACCGAGGCCATGTTTATGTTCCATAACATCAAACTTGATGATTCCATGATGTCGAGGCTCGGCTAATCTCTCCAATTCATTCCTGAGTGTAGATTTTGAATTTTTTTCAGTTTGTAATGTAACCTAGAACATACAATTTGTAATTATCGTTGATTGATATATGAGTATTGATATTTAGTATTGCTGTACATTCAATCGGTTTAGGTTCACGTTGATCAGAATGATTAGTTTGTCGGTTGCTATAGTAATTGATTATAGGGTTGTTTGACTAGATTGAATACAACGAAGCACACAATTGCCCTTAGTTGAGTCATACTGGCAGGGACCGTTTGATAACCAGTGTCGTGTGTTAGCGATTGTTGGTGCCTAAATTTAACTTGTTAATCAGTCTTTAGTCAGTCTATGATAATTAATCGGTTATGTTGCATGAGAAACTGTTAAGTTACATTCTTGAACCCCGCGAATGATTCATCTTTGTTAATTGCTTGAATTTGTGAATTTGATTAATCATTATTAAAACCAACTTAATTTCTTGTGTGATCAGAACTAAAACATATTACTTCATAATAATGAAACTTGTTTGCACGATTTACATCGACCACATACTCCTTGTGTCCGACACCCTACTTGCCCTAGCTTGCTTAGGTGATTAGGAACTGATTTTACTTGTTTTTGACTAGAAAGCGACAGTCTAGCATCAGAGTCCTAAGAAAAGGGCTAACTCATCAAAAAAGGAAGAAATTATTTTCCGAACTTAAGTTCTACTCCAGGGAAGATCCACACTTGTTTAGGATAGGTGCCGACCAGATCGTTCGTAGGTGCATATCAGGAAAGGAATCCTTAGATATTCTAAAACACTGCCATGAAGGACCTACTGGTGGACACCACAGTACCGCCACCATGGTCAATAAAGTGTTTGACGCATGATTCTTCTGGCCCACCATATATAAAGACACACATGTTTTGACCGAAGCATGCGATGCGTGTTAAAGAGCCGAAAACATCTCAGCCAAAAATGAGATGGCTCAAAAAGGCGTTCAAATTTGAGAAGTCTTTGATGTATGGGGAATAGATATCATGGGCTCATTTCCTAACTCATTCGAAAATAAGTACATCACTGTAGCAGCCGACTACGCTTCTAAATGGGTAGAAGCACAAGCTCTTCCTACTAACGATGCTCGAGTAGTTGTACAATTTCTGAAAAATTTATTTTCATGATTCGGTACTCCAAAAGCCCTAATCAGTGACAGGGGTACTCATTTTTGCAATACCTTAATGGACAAAGTTTTAGCATGATATGGAGTTCACCACCAATTGGCAACACCATATCACCCTCAGACCAGTGGGCAAGTAGAAGTCTTGAATCGGGGAATTAAGAGGATCCTCGAAAGAACTATAGGAATGAATCGCAAAAATCGGGCCGAAAAGTTAGATGATGCTTTGTGGGCCCTTAGGACAGCCTACAAAACCACCATAGGAACAACACCCTTCAAAGTTGTTTATGGGAAAGCATGTCATCTACCTATAGAACTGAAACACAAAGCTTACTGAGCTCTTAGAGAAGTAAGTTTTGATCTAATGTCTGTCGGTAAAAAACCGGGAAGATCAAATTCACAAGCTCAAAGAACAACTAGCATTGGCTTATGAAAATTTCTGGTCTTACAAAGAAAAGACTAAACGTTTACACGACGCCCATTTGAAAGGAAATAAAAAGTTTCAAGTTGGCGATCACGTACTGTTATATAACACATGTTTGCGTCTTCTCCCAGGAAAGCTGACATCTCGTTGGACAGGCCCATACGTAGTTGAATCAGTTTTTTACTATGGGACAGTCGAGATTTCAAATTCTGATGGTCACAAGTTCAAAGTTAATGGACATCGATTAAAACCATACATCGATGGACCATTTGAAGTTGTCTCGGAGGTACTAATCCACCACCAAATTCAATGAACATACTAGAAGTAGGGTCTGGCCAGGACCCTCATTAAATAAGGCCTTGTATATATGTTTTTCTTAAAATGAGAGAGAGAGAGAGAGAGTATCAAAACATGGGGGCATGCCTCAGTTTGCACGGCTCTGTGCCACAAAGTACGGGCCAGAATCTTCGCTGCAAAAATCTCAGTCACTCTGGTTTATAACAAAATTGTCATACCCAAAGCACGGGATTGTGCCTCCTTCTACACAGGGTCGTGCCTGACAATTGTTTGGCTATAAATTGCACCCCTTGCCAATGCATTTCTTGCACCAAACCAAAAATAAACTCTAACCCCTGAGAAATCAAAATGCCAGCTGAAATGAGTGATGAAATTCCCGTTCTTCGCCAACCGAGAAACGAAACCGGACACATTTCTTAAACCTAGCTACTTATCAAACTTCAAGAGCTCGTGAAGGAACTCACCAAAATGAATATCCTTGCAGATATGCGCCTCATTCAACTAACCGAGCCGGTGGAAAGAATGAAATGGAACTACGGGACATCAATGAGCAACTTCAGTTTCAAGTCCTTCAGTTCACCTACTTTCCTCCACCCGGGCCGTTCGATTGAGGAGATCCATTTAGTGGAATTTAGAGACACTCGTCTATTCTTGTGTAATCAAGTGCAATAGGCACAAAGTTTAGGAATTTCGGGCTTAACCCGACTTAATTTCATGTTCTAGGAAAATCGGGCTTATCCCAAATCTATGTTTAGGAGCTTCGTATTAATGAAAAGTAATTCTAGGACGTTCAAAATGCTTAATTAGCATCTTAAACATCGTTCCGAAAATTCCTCTTCACGCGTTTTGCTGAAAAATCAAAGATAAAATACAAGTGACAAAAGCACGGGCCGTGCCTCTCCTTGCACGGGGCCGTGGTCACTTTAGAATCTTCAGCATGATACGTGTTGACTCCGTACAATTCTCTGAATCAGAAACATTTATTCTCTCAGAAGAATAGGGCCGTGCTTCACCAAGCATGTGGCCATGTGTCACACCCCGACCAAAGATGGCGGAACATGCACCCGATTGCCTAAAAATACACATGACACTATTTAAAGTGACAATATCTAATCAACTCATTTAATTTCACAAAATCATAATGAGTCACATAACATGTTCATACAATAACCAAAACAAATCATAGCAAATAATATATTGTTCATTTTAGCTATTATCCTAACAGTCTTGATTACGTTTTCTCCAAGCCTCGAGTCAACCTAGATTCAAACCTGTAACATTGCATATAATAGAATTTGTCAACACAAAGGTTAGTGAGAAATTTCATAGTTTAGAACAATATGTATAAAATAGGAAATCCCACAACTTGTATACAAAACAAATAAATAATAGCAACAATTTAGATAATAAAATCGTTAATAAGAATACATTAACGACACCTTGCTATAAGAGAATACCAAATAGTCTAGTATTTATGAAATCGTTAATAAGAATACATTAACGACACCTTGCTATAAGAGAATACCAAATAGCTTCGGATTTATGAATCAACCAACAAAAAGCGGTAAACACATTAGGATTTAAGCATGTAAGCATATAACACGAAATCGAGCATTTATTTAAGTAAAGTATACAATAAAGTTTGTGGTTTAAGACTCATGTATAAAACATTTTGTTTGAATAAGTATGCAATGTCACCCCCAAAATGGAAGATTGAAAACGGGGAATGAAAGTACTCACGTTCAAGTAATAAACTTGAAAGATTGATGATTTGGAGATTAACCGGAATGACGAGTTTAACGAACAAAGCCTAAAAGGAAAGAAGTCTTATATTAGAAAAGTTGCCTTGGAAGTCTTTAAATAAAAATAAACAATGAGAAATGTAAACAATTAAAGTTTAAGGTTTAAAATGTATATATTTAAGAAATTATAACAATAGTCCTTTACAAAAATATAAGTTTGCTCGAAACCGGGTTAAAGTATCTAGCCTTAATATTTACTCAACCTATGTTAAGTAATAAGGTGGGTAAAAATGCAAGAATGCAAGTCCCTTTGTAATAAAGATACTAAATCGGGTTTTTTTTAACGAGTGTTCAGTTTGTTGGTTCGGGTCTTGATAATTTGTAAAATCCAAAGTCAACTTTCCAAAATAATGAATGTCATGAGATAACTCAATAAAATTAAATAAGACTTAACCAAGTATGTAGTTCTATTGTTTTAGAACTAACAACGTACGTTAAGCGAGTGCTCGGTTTTGTCGGTTCAAAGTTTGTTATAAGATCAAGTTGGATTCAACATTCCAAGTACTTTGAGAAGATATTTAAAATCAGTTTATAAACTATTTTTATAGAAATATACAAGTCTTGATGGCTAGAAACACACTTGTGTGTCTTAAGCGAGTGAAAATCGGTCTAGTTCGGTTTGGTTTGGTTTCCATCTCACCATAAGTTCATGGATCATTGACACATGCCCAAATATCAAAGAACTTGTATAATAATTTATAAATGATGATACTTAATTTTTACAACCAAAAAGTTAACAATAAAGTCTTTAAACGAAAGTTTGGTTTTTCGGTTCGGATCTTGTTTCGGGTTGTAAGGCCCCGAACCCGGTGTCCCTAATTTAGCGTCGGATTTACTCATAAACACAGTTCTTCAAATCAGAGTTTATTAAAACTTTTCGCGGAATATAAAACATCAATCATTTGTTACAAAACATTAAATCTTTTCTTTGATACCATAACACAAAACTTTACATTTAAAACATCTTTACTTCTTTCTTCAGATGCCAGCCATTCAATCCATGCCATGCGTCATCCTCATGCTAGCTCAGTAATCAGCTCACCTGCGTGCATACTAAAAGTCAGCTACGCTGAGTGAGTTCTAGTTAATCGAACGCCATACAATACATACACATACATACATATCTGTAGATACACATCCATACTTCACTAGTTACCCTTCTGTTCTACCTACATACTTGCTACCATACATACATACATATCTACAATCACTAACCTCAGTCTACCGAGAGTACGTTCATAGTTCACCGTCTATACCTGTACTCAAGGTCGTGAACACGTACAAGGTTCGCAGTCCTTACCTATGTTCACCATTTATGGTACGTACAAGGATCGCGGTCCTTCCCTATACCATAGTACATCCACAACACGTACAAGGTTTGCAGTCCTTCCCTATGTTGCAACCTAATTCATAGCACGTACGAGGTTCGCAGTCCTCCCCTATGCTACAAAATCAGCACGTATAAGGTTCACAGTCCTTTCCTATGCTGAAATACATCCACAACACGTACAAGGTTCGCAGTCCTTTCCTATGTTGCAACCTAATTCATAGCACGTACGAGGTTCGCAGTCCTACCCTATGCTACAAATACAGCACGTATAAGGTTCACAGTCCTTTCCTATGCTGACGCCTATCTACATTACGTATAAGGTTCGCAGTCCTTATCTACGTTTACATATATCATCTACTTCACGTATAAGGCTCGCAGTCCTTAACTACGCCATCACCAGCTGAGTCTATGTCCGACAGAAGCTAGAGGGATTTGCCATCCTAACTTACTATGTCGAACGTAGAACTCACATGCCATTCGTGTACCTATATACACATACTTACATTATAACATAAGAACACTCTAGGCATTCTTTACCTCATTCATTTAACAACCATACCCCTTGTCGTTACGTGCAATATCCGAAGATCGTTCACGCCCCGACAAGTATTCATTTGAAATATTCATACATCTTCGATATATAATATTCGTACCTTTATTTTTAACCTGACAGTACGCGCAATATCCGAAGATCGTTCGCGTACCGACAAACAATCATTCATATCTATCACACATATCACATATGACATACACTTATCACTTAGGATAAATGTATTAACAACACATCGAGTATGCACACAGCCCCGAAAACATAACAAGGAATGGGGCTAGAAACTCACCTGAACACGGTTACGTTCACCGTTAATCGTAATCCCTTTCTTCAGCTGTGCACGGCTGACTGTATAACAAGTACATGTATCAAACAACTATCACTACTCATATCATCTTTCCAGTCTTAACTACTACCCACAACGAACGGGGGTCCGGGGGCAGCGCCCCTGGCAGCGGGGTCTAGGGGCGGCAGCCCCTAGCAGGGTCCAAGGGGCAGAGCCCCTGGCTGGGGTTGAGCTGCCAGGTCAGCTTGGAAAAAATTTTATTTCCATTAACTGTCTTAACACATTTTTCATTAGATTTTTAATTTATTTTCTAAACGAACTTGACTTTAGGCGAAGTTAACCCTCGGGCGAACTTAGCTCTAGGCGAAGTTAACCTTAGGCGAACTTAGCTTTAGGCGAAGTTACCAGCTAGGCGAACTTAGCTTTACAGCGAAGTTGCCATCAGGCGAACTTGGCTTCAGGCGAAGTTGTCATCAGGCGAACTTGGCCTCAGGCGAAGTTACCAGTTAGGCGAACTTAACTTTACAGCGAAGTTGCCATCAGGCGAACTTAGCTTGCAAGCGAAGTTCATCAGGCGAACTTAGCTTGCAGGCGAAATTCATCGCTTTGAAAGCGAAGTTGCCCAGTTGCAGGCGAAGTTGTCCAGATCAGCCGCTGTTCGGTTTCTGTCCAGCATTTTGAGCGATTTTAACACCCTTGCTATGGTTCAATATCACCCACTACGCTTCCCGACCATTTTCGGTCGCTTATACACTAAAAAGCTTGGATCTTTAAACTTCAAAGATCAAGAATCATACCGTTTTGAGCTTGTTTGGATCTCGTTTAACTTGTTAACACACTAATCGCTCTCTCTCTCTCTCGGATCTGCCCGTTCCTCTCCTCGGCCCGGCGGCGGTGTAGATGGTGTGTGTGTTTTTGGAGTGTGTGTGTAGAAAGTAAGGAAATGAAGATATTTTTGGGTTTAGGGGATATTTATATCCCTGAAATCCCATGGACCTAAGGCCCATTCTCATTTAACCCGTCTCCATTAATCCAACACTAGCCCGACTCATACCAACTCCTACTCTATTATTTAATTCCTGACAACCCGAGTAAACTTTCCCTCTATTAGTAAGTAATATAATTAATATCACTTTGAAATTTCGGGATGTTACACGGGTTAAGACCGAGGTAAGATTCTACAAACCCATAACCATAGAACTTATAAAAATGGTTTTAGAAACTTAAATCTAACAATAAGCATGTTTAAACAATTATTTAACAAAACTAGTAAATAGAGTTCGGTTTACGGTTTAGAGCTATTTACGGTTAAACCGAGGCTAGTCTCTTCAAACCCATAACCATGGAACTTCATAAATATGGTATACAAACTAAAATGAGCAGAAGTTAAGCATGGTTAATAATCAATAATGAGATTAGATGGTTAGATAGTTAAATATATATCAAGGACCACGAAAGTCCTCCATGAAACCTTGCCTTACGAGGCCCGACACTTCACCGACCGAGACCGGAGAAATGACCACCAAAGGTAACAAGGGGTTTATATTATATATATGTTGTATAACAAGCTTCAAGTATTAATAAGAGTTAGCAATTTAAATAAAATGAAACACTTTACTTAGTTTGACTTTGAAAGTCAAACCTTCAAGAACACAAGAAAATAACCTTGAAAGAACCTTGAATTTGAGACAGAACATGAAATATGAGCAAGGATGGATGTAGGAGAGGGTCATGTGTTTATAGGAAGTGATTTAGAGGGTTAAGCAAGTGATCTAAGGTGAAAAACTCAGTTTTTGATAATAGAGTGTATGAACAAAACAACAAACCAAACTGCTGCCACTGAAGCTGGTGGCAATACGAGACCCTATGAGGTCTCCCCTATCGCGTATCGCGATGGGGTGGGCGGCTGGGTGATTTCAAACTTTGAAACTTGGCAAAAATGGTCCCTGAAGTTCGTTTTAAGTGTTTTTTTAGGCGTTTTAAGGACCGAAAAGGATGTTTTCGAGACCCAACAAGTGTAAAACAATATTGGAACCTAAAATCTATTATTTTGATTATATCATATGTTTCGGTTTACAAAACGGGTCGGTTTACATGATAAACGAATACAAAAGACCCGAAATTGACGAATGTCACACCATGCCCGACGTTCCAGTCTCTATAAAATGCATGTCATCCTCACTATTCCATTCATACCAAACTAAAAATTCATGAAATGGATCACAAAATAATGGAGTGGAAACATGTGAGGAAGTTCAAAAATGGTGAATCTTCTTCTCACCTTGAAGAAAAAATCATAAGGCTTCAAGGCATAGTAAGAGACCAAGTAGAGAGTAATATTCAAACTGAAGCTCGCTTGATCGAGTTGACAAACAAGGTTGAACGGCTACGGTTTGAGAATTTCCACATTGATGAAAACCACAACAAAGATGTGGATTACAGGCTCAACTTCATTAACCGAGAAATCAGAAAGCTCGATAAAAATCTTTCCGAGCTCTTGGAAGCCAAAAGATCCCCACCACACATTCAAGATCTGTTCGGGAATGGTGGCCATTAGCCTTGTCTTTTTTTCCTAGGAGTTTTCTCATTTAAGTTAGTTCCATGTTTCTCGGTTCATGTTGTTTAATTTTCGTTGTAATGTTAAAGAAGTTAATGAAATTTCTTAGGACTTTGTATTTCTACCCTTAATCTTCAAAGAAAATCAGTTAAAAAAAAACCAGCTCGTTAAATAAACAATACCTGACTGTTACATGCAGCACGGGGTCATGCCTCATAAGGCACGGGGCCGTTCCCCAACCTACAGTGCAGTAACGGATTTTTAATCAAAAAAACCAACTTCCTCATAACATAACCCTAAAAAACCTATTCCACCTCTATCCAAAAACCTGCGAACCAACCCCAATTATTCCATTCCTTGCTTCAAACCTTCAATTTCCAACAAAAGGTATGTCAATTTGGTAATTATATAAGTCTAATAAATCATTCTAAGCTCAAAATCAGACCCCAAAATCCGAATGTGTTGTTGAATCGGGTCAAAACCCGAAAAATCATTCAGGTTCGGGTCTTGGAAGATCCATACATAAAAATCAAACCCGATGATATTACTTAAAAAGCCGAGTTGACATGCAAATTCGAATCTTAACATTTGTAACAATC
Organism: Bidens hawaiensis; assembly: GCF_021521415.1. NCBI lineage: Eukaryota > Viridiplantae > Streptophyta > Magnoliopsida > Asterales > Asteraceae > Bidens > Bidens hawaiensis. The sequence continues at coordinate 4,418,694 of NW_027491017.1, forward strand.
AGATTATAAATATGGGCCGTGTTTTTTGCAAAACACACCCCGTGATCAACTACAAGTCAACAAAAAGTCAAAATTGGTCATAATGGTCAAAACTGCCAAGAACATAGAAGCATGGGGTCGTGCCTTATGAGGCACGGGGCCGTGCTTTGCCCACTGTTCCACATCCCGGGCGAATTTTGAGATTAATTGCCTAATCTTGTTCTAAAAATGCAGATGGCTAAATATGGGGATGACGACCTTGCTTTCTTAGTTTTTCCTGAGAACACGACTCGATATAGGTTCGCCAAACAAAGATTAGGATACTTAAACAATCGTTACCTAGAGCCAAACTTCTACGCATGTACCGACACATTGGAACAAGTAAACCAATTGGGAAGGTACATGAATTTTGTTAAAGGGCCATGGGCGTGTGTTCTCAGATAAAGGGGAAAAATCAGTAGTTGGACTGACCAAGGAATTTCTGGCCTCATTCTCAATAAAATGAAGGACTTGTATATGTGGGATGAGGAAGCTATCGAGTTCAGGGTCGGAGGGGTATGGTACAACACTTCGGTCACACAGCTCGGGATCGATTTATGCATTTATACATCCGATGAGACTGATCCCCCCTGTGGTACGAGGCTATGACAACTTTTGCATATTAGGATGGTGATGAATCAAGTGAACCAGGAAACACCTAATTAAATCATGGGAACAGTTAAGTTATGGAGACGAGTAATATTATCCAAGCAGCACCAAGAGCACCTCCCTATGAGACCCACTGATGAGGTACATCCACCACCTCCTGAGTCACATTGTCACTCAATGTGGCCACAACGAAGGTGTCACGCCCCGCCAAGGCGGAGGTAAGGGTGAATGATGTCATGTATATCTAAGCGTATGATTATCGCCAACATACATGTAATAGGATACCAATAGTTTCAAGAAGCGTTTACAAATCATAACTTATTTTCAAACAAAATTTATTGAAAACAATTAGGATATTTCTCGTATGTGACCCTAAACATCGATAGGGTTATACAAGCAAAATCTTCGAAAATGGTATCCTAATTATGCATTGAGGTCCCGTCTTCATGATGCCCTACGTGCGTTGTTAATTCCCTAAAAAACATACGTTTAAAAAGTCAACACAATGGTTGGTGAGTTCACAGGTTTTGACACTCGTATGAAAATACGTTATTCATAGATCGTTGAATTAGTTCGTAAACAAGTATACGATAATCTGTTGAAACAAATACGATGATCCTCCGTAGACTAGCTAATTCTACGAATTAATATGGCAAACCCTGAGCCTATAACCAAACCACGACTTATAATCGTTTGCCATGTTCAAATCTCACAGATGGAATATACGCACCCTGTTTCGATGCAATATCGGAGGTTAGCGCGACTAACTTAATAGTAGGGGGAAATGTCAACGTCAATAGTACTATTCGTATATTCCTGTGGCTAACTCCATTAGCTAATGGTTATAGTATGCAAGCAAGGGACTTATAGCACTACATAGTTCAACTCATGTTCACATAAGGATTGTGTGTTTTGTTTCTAATTATTGTATATAAAAGCAGTTGTGTATGTTTTCCACCCCCGAATAAATAAAACAGTAAAACCGTAAAAGGGGGTAGTGAAACTCACCACATAAGTTCAGTGTTCGTTTCGCTAGCAGTTTCATTTTTAACCATAGGCTGCTGCCTTCACAAGACCTAAACGTGTAAGGTCAGTTAGGTACACTTATCGACACGCAAGTCAGTTTATGCTAGTCGCTTTCACCCAACTAGTCGTTTCATTTATTATGCTTGTGTCGGTCACTTTCACCAACTGAAAGTTTCGTTTATTAAAATGTGTTGGCCGCTTTCACCAACCAAGCGTTTCGTTTATTATATTGTGCCAACTGCTTTCACCAACCGAGCGTTTTTTTTATTTAGTTTGTTCCGGTTGCTTTTACCAAACGTACATATCGTTTAATTTTTGGACGACCGGTTGGTGATAAGTTGATATATATATATGTGTGTGTGTGTGTGTGTGTATGTATGTATACTTGTATAAATATTAGGAAAATAAATCTTTCTGGTGTCGGTTTCATTATTATATAAAGGATTCGTTTGGTCGAGTAATAAATAAATATAAAAATTATATTTATTTCTAGGTGATAACTTGTTAAGTTATGATTATGTTTTAGTGAAACATAATATATTTATATTTTCATTTGTAATCACCGGATCGACTTTATATACCGTTTCGGTCATTTAACTCGTAAAAGTTTTTATTTTTATGCTAATATGTATATTTTTCTTATAAATTATATATTTATGTAAAAATTATTGGTTTTGACACAAAGTGTCATTATTGTAAATAATATTTATTATTTGCTGTGTTAAAAGATGAAATTTAGTTTTATTCAAAAATCATATTTAAGCTTTATAACTATATAAACGCAATCTCAACATAAAAATCTATTTTTGTTCACTCAGAATTATAAACACGTCTTGTCTTTAAAAGTGCGTTTATTTTTGTATTGAAATCGTGTGTACTTATTTAACATACTTTCTCATTGAAATCTTTCAAACAACATGTTTAGTCATAAAAGGTTATATATTCAACAAATCTCATTCTAGACACATTATTTCTTTTAACCATAACCCACTTATTAATATTGTTCATTGGTTTTAAACCTTATTAAAACATGATTAGCACAACTTAATATTTCTTGATGTGTGAACATGTTAAGGGTTCTTTCTAAACCAATATTTAGTAATTCTTTCAAATCTCTTAACACTTTTTATGCATGTTATGTTGAGGTTCATGTTTTAAACTTTGTTTAAACATGTTAATGTACATCTAGATTGTTGGGTATTAAGCTAGCATAATCACAACTTTATAAACATGTAAAGATAATTTTAGAAGAGATTAGTTCACAATGCTCTAAGATTAGGGTTCGTTTAGGATGAGATGATCGATTAAACAAGAAAAATCGAGCTAGTTCCCACTCCATAATTGTCACACCCCGACCAAAGGCGGAACATGCCGGGGCGTAACGTATTGATTGGACAGTAGCTCAAAAGACACTAATTAAAGCGACAATAATTATCTAATTTCATTAACATTACACAAGTACACAAATTCAATAATAAATAACAATTACATCATGTTTTGTATTTAGAATAATATCCTAAGGTAAAGCTAATTTCTTCAATCTTGAACAATGTAAATTACTTGTACCTGTAGCATGTATAAAAATAAAATTTGTCAACACAAATGTTGGTGAGAGTACATAAGTTTTAGCTGATATATATATATATATAGAGAGAGAGAGAGATAAATCACAATTAATATGTAAATGATGAGTATTACAATTCTTATGAAAATGTAAACAACTAAATAGATGTGGACCCGTTCTTATTGATACGAAATCAATGTACTTGGGTAAATGTATGATCATAGTAGATGAGGATAGATGAGGATGAGATACCAACCACCAAAAATAAAATAAACAATTAAGCACATAGAGCATTATCATAGAGCATGCAATAATCACACATAAACATATATTGAATTGTGTTATGAATATATGAATAAATAAAAATGAGTAATTTAAATAGGGTATACATGCCACCCCCAGAACTTAAAATATGAAAAAGGGGATATGTAAACTCACCTTAGAGATAAAGTAGATGATAACGGGGAGTTGGGTAAAGTGAACAAGTTAGTTAGATTCCGCGACGAGTCCCGACGAAACGCCCTAGTTTCATGGTACAACTAAAATAAATATTCGGATGCCAACAAGAACAAGATTCGATAATAAGGGTTTACAACGGATTTGGGATTTATATAGAGTTGGATATAATATATGTACATTTGGTATAAGTTGAATAGAGCGTAACGATTAATTATTCTCACAAAAAAAATTGCTAATATTTATTATGTATTTAAACAAAGAGAACTTATTTTGATGATCGGCTCGTTTAGACGAAAAAAAGAAACTATTCTTCGTTTAATTCTCTTTTGAAAATTTAAGTTTTAAATATAAGTAAAACTTGTAATGTTTATATTTACATGTACGGAAAACATTAATCGAGAATTATTTTGAAGGTTTAATGAGGTTTGGTTTGTTAACCGTGTGAGAAATGGTATTGATTTACAAAATATTATTAAAGGAATAAATTTTTAAAACAAAAACAAATGAAATAAAATGAAAACACAAAACTGAGCACCCTAGGGCTCGAACCCGGGTCCCTGGGCGGCTTAATGATTTAACACAACACACACCAGCCAACTGGGCTGGTGTGTTAACTTGTTTAAAGAAAGAAACAAAAGATAAATAATGAGACTCCAGATTAGTTCCCAACCCCTTTAGAACCCTAAATCGATAAAGCCCCAAATTGACGAGCATACAACCTCTATTGATTCAACAAAAACCGATCACAACCAATATAGCAATTACCTTAAACGAGTACGAATTGAAGGATAACGGCGAGTTAGGGTTATCGGCCACGAATGGGTTCAGATGTTGATATTACACGGCTCCTAGGTTGCAATTGGTTTAGGGTTATGATTCGTAATTGTCTGAGGAGTGTGAGTGCAATTTAATCGAATTTTAAATGAGTATATATAGGGATTAGGGACGAGTCTAGTTCGCGGTTCGTAAAGGTGTGAATAGCTATCAATTAGTTGTCAAATAACACAATTTAAGGTATGATTTGGACGCGTTTTGATCACTTAACATTTATACAAGATCAATTACGTGATTTCTAGCTGATTTTATGGATCAATAATCTCAAGAGGGGGGGGGGTCGACGATGGGAATAGGGGAGGGAAGAGATGGATTAGAATAATATTTTTATAATTTCTAGAATGGTCCTCAATCTTTAGTTGTGGATCCAAAAGTGTTATTAAGTTAGTATGGGGGTATTAGTGCATAGAAATCATAGTTATTATTAATAAATAAATAAACAAAATATATATAAACTTAAACGAAGGCGGGAATTAGTAACGAGCGTACGAATAATAAGTGAGGCAAAAGAAAGAAAAAGATAAACAGGTCGGGTTTCCGGGTCCGAAAATTGACGAATGTTACAGTATTCACAATTTTTTGAAAATTCCATCCCGAAATTATAGAAAAACCATAACATAAATAAAAAGTAAGAGTTTAAGAACGAAATGATATTTTTTTAATATATGAAAAGAAAAATAACACAGATCTTCAGGTGACCCAAATAACGCTACAAACGGAAGGCATGATAAGGACACTTATATATAGGATGTACCAGTGGCGTATCCACCATGCCCTTATCACATCGATATTTGTATCGTTACCCAAAATCACCCTAGGTTCCGAGTTATGACACACAACCGTATTCACCATGAGTTCCATGCGAGGATTTTGATAATTATGCGTGCACTCATAATTACTTAGATCGTCGCATGATGTACATGGTTCGTCTCGTTGTGCGGGTTTGAAAACATGGGTAAAAGAAAATTTTTTTTATCGATATCATTTGATCAAGAGCAATGAACTAAAAACTGAATGAAAATTGATGAACATAATCAACTAGTAAAAAAATGACGAAATTGTTGGAGTTAACCATCGAGAGTAATAACAACAAAATGAAATAAACAGATAGAGGAAAATTTTAAAATTATATAAGTAACTTACACATACGATGTCGAGAAAATTCACGTAATAATAAATAGGTTCACACAACAAACAAATCACATGACTTATGAGTATAATACTAGATAAGGTTTGAAATCAAGATTATAAAATCGATGAGATGAGATAAGAGTACCATGAGGATGAGGTAAGTTTGGAGGGTTTGGGTAGCCATGTATTAAAATATCGAAATTAAATTTGTACATGTGACTCCTAATAGATAACTATATACAACACATGTTCATAGTCCCAATTTCCAAAACGCGTATAGGAAATCGGTCATAGGTAGTTTATGATACAAATACGGTAGATAACTATGCACATCACCATGCAAATAGTCTCGGTAGTTAACCGGTCATAGACCACTTAAATCATGATAATAAATTGTGTAATAATAAATAGTGCACTAAACGACAAAATAGGAATAATGAGTGATTGAACACCATTATAAATAACCATAATTCTCATTCATAACAAAACTGGAGATTTAATAAAGTCAATACATTAGATTTAAATGAAAAGAACTAAATAAAAGAAACGTCTTTGCTTAGCATGTCTTCATAAAGGGTTAGGCTTAGACTTGGGAACCGTTGATGTAACACACTTTCCCTTGAGTAGCTTGGTCACTTGAGGTTGGTTGGATGATTGGGATTTGGTTGACTTGAATTGGTTGAATGGGTTGGGCTTGAATTGCTTGGATGGGTTGAGCTTGGATTGGTTGAAGTTGATTTACTTGGGCTTGGTAGGGTTGATATTGGGCGGTTTGAGTTGGGTAGGATTGAATTTGGTTCATGTGTGCGATTCTTGGGCATGCATTGCGAAAATGGCTAGGGTCTCCACAATTGTAACAATCTCTAATAGTGGAGGGTGTCTGAGTAAACGGTTGAGCATAAGGTAAGGGTTGGGTAAGACGTGAGCTAAATGGTTGCACCAAAAGTTGGTTGCGTTCACGACATGTGGTAAAGAGGTGACCAAATCGATTGCAATGGGTGCATTGTCGACACTTGAGGTTAGGCGAATGGTGAAAGTTACACGTATCACATAATGAGTGGGGTCTTGTGTAGGGTTTCTTGGTGGGTTGGGTTTGCGATTGGGCCAAGGCATAGTTTTGGGAATTGGACTTTCTTTTATTGTTGCGGTAATGGGGAGAGTTGTTGTGCTTGAATTATTCGGGCTTAGAAGACTCGGGCTTGGGAGATTCGAGCTTAGGTTCTTTGGTGGGCTCTGATGTAGGCTTATCATTGGGCTTCTTGGAATTTTTCCGCGTCAAGGTCCTGGCCTTAACGTGGTTTTTGGTGAGGGCACCAGCTAAGGTGATGGCGTCATGGAGGGTTTGAGGGTCACGACTTAGGACGGAATCTTGGATTTGCATAGGCAAACACGAGATGTACTTGTCGATTGAACGTTCAAGGGGAATGACCATGTGGGGGATGAGAAGGCTCAGTTCATGGAAACGATCGTTGTAGATGGCGTCATTTCCACTTTCTTGTTTCAATTTCCAAAACTCCTCTTCCAACTTCCGAAGCTCATGTTTCGGGCAAAACTTCTTGAGCATGAGTTTCTTGAGGTCATCCCATGGAAAGTTCATGACACCCTCAGCGCCAAGCGTGTGCTTCTCACCGTTCCACCAATTGAGGGCATTCTTCTTGAGCATGCTCGAGGGATAAGTGGTTTTCTTGTCCTCAGGACATTCACAATGGAAGAATATGCTCTCCATTTCTTCAAACCATTGGAGGAGAATGGTAGCACCGTCGATACCGAAGTATTCGGGCGGGTTGGCACTCTTGAATTGTTTGAGGGGGTAAGCAATTGGGTTCGGAGTTGTGGATGATGAAGAAGCATTCACAGTTTGCAACTGAGAGATGATCGTTGGGAGGGCTTCCACGATGCCTTTAGTAATGCGGGACGACATGTTGCGGACAGAGTTGCCGGTGCGACGGTTACGGTTGATAAGGTGGGAAGAAGACATGCTACAATGACGACACGTGGAAAATTTATTATGTTTTTGGAAAAAAGAAAAATTGTATAACTATGTGAAGTTTCGAATTTTTGTGAAAATTCATGAGAATAAAATTTTAATAACCTTAACTTAGAATATTGATAAAATTGATAATTTGAAAAAAAAAAATTCATTCTTAACGAAGCAAAAATAAAATTTAAACAAAAATCTCATCGTAGATTTAAGAGTGTGATCGTCACATGACCACGTTTGATATAATGAGGGTAGCAAATTCGGGTACGTTTGGTGTGATATGTTTTGGCCTAATAAGTTCCACACCCTTACTGAACACTCCAAGAAGGCAACCAGGTCTCGCGGTTGATTGAGATTTATACGCATTGCACTTCCTTAGGCTCGCAAGCCTTGGTGTCAAGGGTTCAGTAAACAAGTGTGTCCCTCTTACAGTTACTACATATCCGTCCCACGAATCATCCTCAAGGAGATGGGAGTAAAAATGCGGGATTTCTTAAGGAATTTCCCTTTTTTTAAAATCGTCCTAAAGTTTTGAAAACAATTTTTGAGAGTAAGGCATAGCCTCGGATTAAGTGTGAGCGTTTGTGTACAAGAATAATATTAAATCGTTAAAAAGATTTAAGCTACTGCAATCAATAATATAATTCAGGGTGCAAACACGTAAAGACATATCACGTATAGGGACCCTAAGCATGCTACTAGGCCGTTATATCTAACCACCTATCTTATAGCCTTCGGCTCTGATACAAATCTGTCACACCCCGACGAAAGACGGAACATGCCGGGGCGTAACGTATTGATTGGACAGTAGCTCAAAAGGCACTAATTAAAGCGACAATAATTATTTAATTTCATAAACATTACACAAGTACACAAATTCAATAATAAACAACAATTACATCATGTTTTGTATTTAGAATAATATCCTAAGGAAAAACTAATTTCTTCAATCTTGAACAATGTAAATTACTTGTACCTGTAGCATGTGTAAAAATAAAATTTGTCAACACAAATGTTGGTGAGAGTACATAAGTTTTAGCTGATATATATATATATATATATATATATAGAGAGAGATAAATCACAATTAATATGTAAATGGTGAGTATTACAATTCTTATGAAAATTGTAAACAACTAAATAGATGTGGACCCGTTCTTATTGATACGAAATCAATGTACTTGGGTAAATGTATTATCATACTAGATGAGGATAGATGAGGATGAGATACCAACCACCAAAAATAAAATAAACAATTAAGCACATAGAGCATTATCATAGAGCATGCAATAATCACACATAAACATATATTGAATTGTGTTATGAATATATGAATAAATAAAAATGAGTAATTTAATTAGGGTATACATGCCACCCCCAGAACTTAAAAGATGAAAAAGGGGATATGTAAACTCACCTTAGAGATAAAGTAGATGATAACAGGGAGTTGGGTAAAGTGAACAAGTTAGTTAGATTCTGCGACGAGTCCCGACGAAACGCCCTAGTTTCATGGTACAACTAAAATAAATATTCGGATGCTAACAAAAACAAGATTCGATAATAAGGGTTTACAACGGATTTGGGATTTATATAGAGTTGCATATATTATATGTACATTTTGTATAAGTTGAATAGAGCAAAACGATTAATTATTCCCACAAAAAAAATTGCTAATATTTATTATGTATTTAGACAAAGAGAACTAATTTTGATGATCGGCTCGTTTAGACGAAAAAAAACTATTCTTCGTTTAATTCTCTTTTGAAAATTTAAGTTTTAAATCTAGAAAACATAAATTTTATAAATATAAGTAAAACTTGTAATGTTTATATTTACATGTACGGAAAACATTAATCGATAATTATTTTGAAGGTTTAATGAGGTTTAGTTTGTTAACCGAGTGAGAAATTGTATTGATTTACAAAATATTATTAAAGGAATAAATTTTTAAAACAAAAACAAATGAAATAAAATTAAAACACAAAACTAAGCAACCAGGCTTAACACCCCGGCTAAAGACGAATACGCCCGAGTGTGACGTACAGATTGCTCTAAAACACATATGACACTATTAAGTGACAATATTATCATTAATTTATTTAAACATCATGTACACAAGTTTGTAACAATAAATACAAGGAAAAATACAAGAACAATTAACAACTTGTCCATTTATTATTATAACCTAAGTTCTAGTGTCCTCGTCACGGCATCATTCTCTAAATAAGGTACCTGTAGCATATATATAAAATAATGTCAACTAAATGAATAGTTGTTGAGTTTACATAAGTTTTGATATAAGTACATAAAAATATACAATTCCATGAACAAGTGTAAATGAGCAAGTAAAGTCCTTTTCAGTTGGGATTGTGCACCAACGTACTCGGATAATAGCGCAAGTAAGTGTCTTTTCCGTTTGTAACAACCAACGTACTCAGATCGGGGGTCCCTATTCCACTCATAACATCGAGGTCCTGAGTGCATAGGGGGCGTATGATCATACTTAATGAGGAAACCATGAGCACGTAATCTTTGAGCAAGTAAGCAAATAAACACACAAGTCCATGTAGCGAATTGTTGTTTGTAAATAATGAATAAACGAATTTTTATTTGGATAGGATATATATGCTACCCTCAAAATGTGTGAAAGCGTTAAAATGGGGGTGTGAGAAACTCACATTTTATATTGGAGACAACTTGAAATAAATAACCGAAAGCGAGTTAACAAACGAAGTAATTGAATCTCACGAAACTATAAATAATAACGAGGATACAAAAAATCAAGGACTAGTAACCGGAATTAAAAAGTTAATTAACTTATGGTAAATGGGGACTTGGGGATTTTTAATGAGTTTATCAAAAATGAATAAAATTTATATAAATCATTTGATGTTTATTAGTTGAAGAATGATTTGTAGATACATAATTATAACTTATTAATATAAGATTAAATTACAATATTAATAATAATTTATGATAAAACGTTTTTTTTCAAGTAACATAATTAATTAATTTACTAATTAATTAACTTAAATGTTTTGCCTGAATTCATTTAAAGAAATTATAAATATTAGTTTATGTTGAAATAAAATAAACAATAATTAATTTACTCAATTATTAATTTAAAGATATGAAGTATGTTATATCTATTGTGAAATATTTTAAATAAAATAAATATTTATAAATCATATTATTTAAAAGAAGGTTTATAAGTTTATAATGATCAACAAATCATAAGATTTAGATAAATATATATTCATGTTTGTTCTTGCATAATAACTAGGTTTGATCCAAGATTTAGAAAAATCATATTGTTTATCTTGGATATCCATGATCATAATGATTCTTAAAACCAAAATATAAGATTTTTATGATAAAAGTAAAATGATCATGAAGAACAACTTATGAATAAGTATGAATATTCAAGATAAATATCAAAACAATAGCTATAAAATGCATGAAATGGTAAAAACTTATTTGTTAGTGCTCTTAAGCTTAAGAAAATAATGTATTGAGGTGTGAAAATAATGGAGGATTTGTCCTCCTTTTATAGTGAAAACATAGAGTTGTTATGTCTTATGGAATTAAAGAAATTAAATCATGTTTAATATAATTAAAACACAAATTAAAAAGAGTTTAATGGGGCATTCAAAAGGTTTAACTATTTTAATAAACTTTATGTAATTAAAACATATATTAGTTTGTTTTATTAGTTAAGTAACATAATATGAAAAGATGATAATAATAATAATAATAATAATAAAAGTAGTAGTAGTAGTTAAATAATAATTCTAGTAAATTGCATGGGACATGTACAAAAATATTTGATCTTGATTATGAATGTTTTAAATGAGTATGTAATACTACAAGGGTGGTGAAAAGTATAATTGCATAGAAATGATCACATAAAATACATTAACGAAAATTGAGATTAATTAATAATATTATAAAAATATATAAATTTAAATAGAAACAAAACCGAAAATTTAAAACGGGTCGGGTTTTCGGGTTTGAAAAATAACGAATGTTACAGGACTTACAACTTTTGAAAATTTCGTCCCGAAATTAAAATGGAAATAGAAATTTTAAAAGAGAACAACTAATATACGAAGTTGTTAGAAATTTTAACCATTATACACATATATAATTAAAATAAAATAACGTAGATCTTTGAATGACTCGAAAGAACGCCACAAATAGAAAATATGACAAGGACGCTTATATATAGGATGTACCGTCGGCGTATCCACCATGCCCTTATCATATTGTATTTGTCCCGTTCCCCAAAATCATTCCAAGTTTCGAGTTATTTCACACAGCCGAACTTATTATATATTCCATGCGAGGAATTTGACAATTACGTGTCGACCCATAATTACCTCTATTGTCGGATGGTATATATATCTTGCTCTATTGTATGGTTTTAAGACATAGACCTTTGGATAAATAAAAAAAATTATCATATAGAACGTTGAAATTTAAAACTAATGAATTAAAAAGGTAAAAACATTACAAAAGACATTGATAGACCATTCATGCCAAGGACAAAGCGAAAACACTAAGTTAAGAAAATAAATTCATCGTGTCTAAAGCAAGTAAACGTTCTCAAACACGAAATAAACGAGGTAATGAAATTAAAGAATGAAACATTTAGAATTATAAACATCGTAACATGAAATTGAAATAACGGGGTTGAGAATAACGTGGTAAGCAAACGTAGCATTTAACCAACGAAATTTGAATACGTAAATTGATAACGCATTTGGTTCGAGATTAGCTTAGATAAACGAAACTTTTAAAAATCAAAAAGTTTAACAAATGTAAATCTCGGAATAAGTTTCAACGTTATTTGCAGCAACATTGAGATGAATAACAATTACATCCTACAAACATGTAAGTTTATAATAAAATGAAATGAGAGAACGAAATTTTAATATATAAAAAAAATCGGTTAAGTTTGTAAAAAAAAATCCAATAGTAACCTTGCTTTTATCAAGGTAAACAATTGAAATCTCGAAATCAAAATAAAGAATTTGTCTCATATTGATGATATCAAGAACAAACATATTGTTCAAATAAAACATCGCGTGAAAAAGAAGTAAACGAATAACCAAAACAATTTGTGCAAAAATAACATAACATAAACTCAACATGTACATGGGACACAGTCCTGGTTCTACGTAAATGAATTCGTTTGAGAGAACCGGTCACCGATAGTCAAATGTAGAAATAAAAGGAAAATACAGTTTCTATTAGGTAACTATGTACACATACATGTTCATAGTCCCAATTTAACGTTACGTTGATGGGAAATTGGTCATAGACCACAAGATTTGAAATAACAAACGTAAACCGATTTAGCAAAGCAAATAAGAATGATGTACGAATTCACGTTTTGTAAAAATACAAACGAATATGGATCAAAGATCAATGAACAATCAAAATAAACTTCGTAACCAATATTCTAAAGAAGTGGATATAAAAAATAACTTTGGGTACGTCCGAAAAATACGTGAAGAAGAAGTTAAAGAAAAGAAAATGTAGCTTGCGACGGTCTCGAATGTAGGTTTGTTTGTGGCATGAAAGTTGACGTGGGATGGTGCCATGATTTCTTAGCCGAAACTCATTGGCGTTAACGAAGGGGAAAGAAGGGAAGGGATATATCATATATTTTAATTTACAAAAATCGGTTGTAAATCATGGTGTTTTTTTTATATCTCATGGTGAAATAAGATTATTCTATTTTAGTTAGGCAAAACGTTTTTAACTAGCGCTAAAACTTGAGAATTTTATGAAATCCTTAACGTAAAAATAAATGTTTTCTTTTAGCCAGCGGCCTAGGAAAAAGATTGTCAGATAACCTGACTTGTTGAATGAAATATAGCCTCGAAAGGGCCTAAGATTTGTTTGAAACAAAAAGTTTACTTTAAATACAGTTTGAAATAATAATTACATTATTATTAGAGGTGAGGATAATACTAGTAATAATAATATTGCTAATAATAATAATAATAATAAAAATATTATTGAATGAAAAAAAAATAGTTTCAAAAGGGCTTAAAACTTGTTTAAAGCAAATATTTTACTTTAAATATTATAATAGTAGTGACGATGATACTAGTAATAATAATATTACTAATACCTATAATAATAAAAATATTAACAATAATAATAATAACAATTCTAATAATAACCATATTGATAATTACCATAATAATAATAATGATGATGTCGGTGATGGTACTAATGACAATAGTAGTAGTAATATTAATAATGATGGTAGTAATAATAATAATAGAGGTAATAAATTCTTTTTAAAGAAAATCCATTTGACTGAAGGTTAAAATAACTAAGGATTTGGGATTAGGCGCGAAGTGTTAGTAAAAAAATGTAGAAAAGTATGCAAAAGAAAATATAGACGAGTTTGATGAGTTTTGTAAATGTCTAAGTATTGAAACCGAAAAATCGTATAAGGTCGACAAAGGATGCGGGGTTAGGGTATTGCATGGCAGAAACAAGTTAGGCCTTCCAAAGTATGGCGAGTGTGCTAAGGTCACCACAATGACGGTAGGCTTGAAGCATGAGGTTAAACATGTGATTGAGACAAATGGTTAGGTACATGTCTTGCAGATGGGTGAGTGGTGTTGAGTTTGGGTAGGTTTTAGCAATAAGTGGTAATTGAATCTATCACAAATTGAAGTATATCAACGTTTCAAGTTAGTAAAGCAGTGGATTTACACATACTATACAAAGGACGTGTTTATGTGCAAGGCTCTATGGTTGGGTTTGGTTTGCGTTTCCAAGAATGGTGTTGGGTTTGAATTTTAATGACCTATAGCGATGAAGGTGGGTGCGGTCAAACGTGGGGTGATCGGGATTGCGAAGGCCATTTGCTTGATAACTTGGATTGTCATTTCGCGAGTTCAGTGTGACAACTAGGAAAACAAGGAAGCATGATACGAAACGTGAAGAATTCGCGTGACTTGAGACGTAAGTATGAAAACGACTAATAGATACATCAATGAAAACAAGTAAAGAAAAGAACTCGCATGAAACAAATTTGAAATCTAAATTGGAATTCCCATGAAACGTCATGAGTTTTCACCTTTCAATAAATGAAAACATCATAAATTATTGAATAATCATATGGAAAAAAATATTAAACTTACAATAAATAATGAAATCGAATTGAAAATCGAATGTTCATAAACCACCATGACTTTTTAAATTTTCACTTCTAAAAATTAAGGGTAAATTAATATGGAAATAAGGTAATCGAATTGAAATTCGACCATTCATGTAACACCCTAACTTTTTGAATTTTCAATTCTAAAATGTAGTAGTAAACGAATAAAATCATGTACTAATCAGATCGAAATTTAACCATTTATGTGTCACCATAACTTTTTGAATTTTCGATTCTAAAACATAATAGTAAAATAACAAGATAATCATTTGAAATTCGATTATTACTTTGCAAACTTTTAAAAGTTTAAACCGTAAATGAGCGTATAAATAAAGAAAACTTGTTACAAAATTTTTAAACTTAACTTTTCACGTATAAAATGCGTAATTAAATCGAACAAAAAGCTGGGTATTCGTGTATCACCACGACTTGGCTGACATTCAGTTAAAACACATTGTAAAACATAGAGAGTAGGACGTCACACGCCGCATAAACCATCGAAAACCGAAAATCGAAAATATGAGTTTTTGAAAATCCTTGAAAATCTTTACGTTAGGCATAAGCCTTGGACTTGTGTGTGATGTTTGTTTATATAAGGCTAAGTATAACAACATTTGTGTACATGAAGCATAAACAAATCTATAATAACCAATAATGTGCATTGAACAATCAAATAGGTCCCACAAAATTTCTAATCATGTAACCCTAAATAAATAAAAATAAGCTATAACCAACTAGAACATTACGTCTAATGTTCTATATTATAGTCACGGCTCTGATACCAATCTGTAACACCCCGGCTAAAGCGGCATACGCCGAGTGTGACGTACAGATTGCTCAAAAAACATGTGACACTATTAAGTGACAATATTATCATTAATTTATTTAAACATCATGTACACAAGTTTGTAACAATAAATACAAGGAAAAATACAAGAACAATTAACAACTTGTCCATTTATTATTATAACCTAAGTTCTAGTGTCCTTGTCACGGCATCATTCTCTAAATAAGGTACCTGTAGCATATATATAAAATTATGTCAACTAAATGAATAGTTGTTGAGTTTACACAAATTTTGATATAAGTACATAAAAATATACAATTCCATGAACAAGTGTAAATGAGCAAGTAAAGTCCTTTTCAGTTGGGATTGTGCACCAACGTACTCGGATAATAGCGCAAGTAAGAGTTTTTTCCGTTGGTAACAACCAACGTACTCAGATCGGGGGTCCCTATTCCACTCATAACATCAAGGTCCTGAGTGCATAGGAGGGTGTATGATCATACTTAATGAGGAAACCATGAGCACATAATCTTTGAGCAAATAAACACACAAGCCCATGTAGCGAATTGTAGTTTGTAAATAATGAATAAATGAATTTTTATTTGGATAGGATATATATGCTACCCCCAAAATGTGTGAAAGCGTTAAAAAGGAGGTGTGAGAAACTCACATTTGATATTGGAGACAACTTGAAATAAATAACCGAAAGCGAGTTAACAAACGAAGCAATTGAATCTCACGAAACTATAAATAATAACGAAGATACAAAAAATCAAGGAATAGTAACCGGAATTATAAAGTTAATTAACTTATGGTAAATGGGGACTTGGGGATTTTTAATGAGTTTATCAAAAATGAATAAAGTTTATATAAATCATTTGATGTTTATTAGTTGAGGAATGATTTGTAGATACATAATTATAACTTATTAATATAAGATTAAATAACAATATTAATAATAATTTATGATAAAACATTTTTTTATCAAGTAAATTTAATTAATTAATTTACTAATTAATTAACTTAAATATTTTGCATGAATTCTTTTAAAGAAATTATAAATATTAGTTTATGTTGAAATAAAATAAACAATAATTAATTTACTCAATTATTAATTTAAAGATATGAAGTATGTTATATCTATTGTGAAATATTTTAAATAAAAGAAATATTTATAAATCATCTTATTTAAAAGAAGGTTTATAAGTTTATAATGATCAACAAATCATAAGATTTAGATAAATATATATTCATGCTTGTTCTTGCATAATAACTAGGTTTGATCCAAGATTTAGAAAAATCATATTGTTTATCTTGGATATCCATGATCATAATGATTCTTAAAACCAAAATATAAGATTTTATGATAAAAGTAACATGATCATGAAGAACAACTTATGAACAAGTATGAACATTCAAGATAAATATCAAAACAATAGCTATAAAATGCATGAAATGTTAAAAACTTACTTGTTAGTGCTCTTAAGCTTAAGAAAATGAAGTATTGAGGTGTGAAAATAATGGAGGATTTGTCCTCCTTTTATAGTGAAAACATAGAGTTTTTAAGTCTTATGGAATTAAAGAAATTAAATCATGTTTAATATAATTAAAACACAAATTAAAAATAGTTTAACAGGGCATTCAAAAGGTTTAACTATTTTAATAAACTTTATGTAATTAAAACATAAATTAGTTTTTTTATTAGTTAGGTAACATAATATGAAAAGATGATGGTGATGATAATAATAATAATAATAATAATAATAATAATAATAATAATAAATAGTAGTAGTAGTTAAATAATAATTCTAGTAAATTGCATGGGACATGTACAAAAATATTTGATCTTGATTATGAATGCTTTAAATGAGTATGTAATACTACAAGGGTGGTGAAAAGTATAATTACATAGAAATGATCACATAAAATACATTAATGAAAATTGAGATTAATAATATTATAAAAATATATACATTTAAATAGAAACAAAACCGAAAATTTAAAACGGGTCTGGTTTTCGGGTTTGAAAAATAACGAATGTTACACTAGGGCTCGAACCCGGGTCCCTGGGCGGCTCAATGATTTAACACAACACACACCAGCCAACTAGGCTGGTGTGTTAACTTGTTAAAAAGAAAGAAACAAAAGATAAATAATCAGACTCCAGATTAGTTCCCAACTCCTTTAGAACCCTAAATCGATAAAGCCCCAAATTGATGAGCATACACCCTCGGTTGATTCAAACTAACAGAGGGGTTTTAATACTCAACAAAAACTGATCACAACCAATATAGCAATTACCTTAAACAAGTACGAATTGAAGGATAACGGCGAGTTAGGGTTAGCGGCCACGAATGGGTTCAGATGTTGATATTACATGGCTCCTAGGTTGCAATTGGTAAAGGGTTATGATTCGTAATGGTCTGAGGAGTGTGAGTGCGAGTTTAATTGAACTTTAGATGAGTATATATAGGGATTAGGGGAGAGTCTAGTTCGCGGTTCGTTAAGGTGTGAGTAGCTATCAATTAGTTGTCAAATAACACAATTTAATGTATGATTTGGACGAGTTTTGATCACTTAACATTTATACAAGATCAATTACGTGATTTCCGGCAGATTTTATGGATCAATAATCTCAAGAGGGGGGGGTCGACGGTGGGAAGAGGGGAGGGAAGAGATGGATTAAAATAATATTTTTATAATTTCCAGAATGGTCCTCAATCTTTAGTTGTGGATCCAAAAGTGTTATTAAGTTAGTATGGGGTATTATTGCCTAGAAATCATAGTTATTATTAATAAATAAATAAATAATATATATATAAACTTAAACGAAGGCGGGAATTAGTAACGAGCGTACGAATAATAAGTGAGGCAAAAGAAAGAAAAAGACAAACGGGTCGGGTTTCCGGGTCCGAAAATTGACGAATGTTACAATAATACTCGGTCCGCCAACTTAAGGCTTCTTTGGATTGAAAACCGATAACAGGCTCGGCGCATATGGTTTACGAAAAGAGAGCAGAAAGTGTTTCGGGTCGATTTCTAGTCTAATAATGAACCGTAAAGGAGCCTTGGATCGGGTTTGGAATTATAACCTGGTGGTGGTTCACGGTGGTGTGATTGAAAATCCCGTGAGCGAAAGAGAGTTGGCATGTTGATGACAGTGATTTCGGGGCGGTAATATGTAGTGGTACAAGGTGGTTACTGGTGGCGACAAAGGTGGTCGTTGTTGGTGACGGTTTAACGGTGGTGCGTCATTCTACGGTGTGTGGTGGAAGGTGGCTGTCAGTGGTGTTTTGTAGCGGTGTGGAGGTTTGGCCGATGGAACCAGAGGGAAGTGTTGTGAATTCCACGCACACCAGGTAGAGGTGCACAAACCGGTTTTTTTTAAAAAACCGGTTCGGTTATTAACCGGACCGGTTTTTTTGCCCGGAAAAAAACCGGTTCGGTTAATAACCGGACCGGTTAATAACCGGTTTTTTGCTGTCAAAACCCTAACCGGTCTAACCGGTTAGGACCGGTTTAGAAACCGGTTAGAACCGGTTAATAAACCGGTTTTTTTATTAACCGGTTTTTTTTATTAACCGGTTTTTTTTATTTTTTTTTTAAAATTTCGCGGTTTCAAATACGAATATTTGTTTTTTATATTTTGTACTTAATGAAGACCATTATTTTTTCACAGAATAAACAAACCGGTAACTACAAGGCAAAATGGTAACTACAAGGCAAAACGGACTGACCGAAGCCATTCTTTGCTTTCGTTGTTAGGGTTCTTTGCTTGGAAGATGAGTATGAGTGTGTGTTGGTGAATGTGTTTTCAACAAACCAAAGATTAAAAACACATAACTTTCATTTATAGTTTTTACATTAAAAATACAAACATTAAATCGTTATCGCATATTCGTAACTCAAAAATACAAACATTAAATCATTAACACTGAAGAAATCTCTGCCAAGAACTGTTGTTCATGATTTAACTCAAAAATACAAACATTAAATCGTGAACTAGCAGATGCTCCTGTTGTTCCCAATCGCAGTTTGTTCATGATTTGCCTCCATGTTTGCTGTTTCTTTAACTAAATTAGAAAAATCCAAATCAACAAGTAACTAAGAGCACATATTAGGAAAAAGAATGCTTAGACACGATTACATGAACAACTTGCTGTTTCTTACTCATGATTTGCCTCCATGTTTGCTGTTTCTTTAACTAATTTTCTTCGCTACCCGATCCCGAGCTATTTCTTAGGTAATCGTCGTACGCGGCTTCTTCATCGGTCATTGGTTGAGTGTGTCCTTCATTGACCTCGTCTTCATACAAGCCCGCTTCATACTCCATTTCCCCCTCGAGTGAGCGTTGATGTTGTGCCCTATCTAAAGAGTCCAAGTAATCCTTATAGCAAATCGACATCTCTATAGCTGGTGCAGTGAGTCGAGTCCTCCTAATCGATATAACCCTGCCAGAAACAATGTTTGCATCGAGCTTTTTGGCTACCGTTAGACATTTCGCATAGGTCGAAATGTTGCCAAACATCATGGTTTCGTTTCGTGGGGATGACCCGAACGACCGTTTCTCCCGTGTTCGAGACACCCATGTTGACGGATGAAGCAGCACTTTGGGAGGCCATGATAATCGACTACGAAATAAGAGTGGTATACTCGAGTATGAAATAAACGACTACGAAATAATAGCGTATGGAGTGGTAATGTGGTATAATTGAGCGTGAGATAACAAAATAATCGCGTATGAAATAAACGTTTAGAGCGTTTGGAGTTGTATAATCGAGTGTGATCTAACCAATACCCAACCTAAACTATATATAGATGTTTGTGGGGGTAAAATGGTAAAAAAAAAAAAACGGTCCAAAAACAAAAAAAACGGGCATATAGCCGTTATAAACCGGTTTTTTTATAAACCGGTTAACCGGTTTTTCCATAACCGGTTAATAAAAAAAACCGGTTTTTCCATTAACCGGTTCGTTAACCGGTTTTGGATCTAGAACTTGTAACCGAAAGACGAACCGGCGGTTTCTAAACCGGTCAAACCGGTTTTTAAAAAACCGGTTTTTAAAAAACCGGTTTTCGTAAAAACCGGTTTCCGGTTTAAACCGGTAAACCGGTTCCCCAACCGGTTTTTTTGGCCATCTCTAACACCAGGGAGTGGAAAGTAAGTTGTTGAAGTTTGATGTTATTTCCTTGAGTTAATTTGTTTAGAATATATAGCATGAGCGTGGGTTCAATGATATAAAATTCTATGCATGTTCATGAATAATAGTTATGATTGTGGAGTGTGGTTTTCATTTTAGAAAGTCAAAGAGGTGAGGTGGGTGGATATGTATGTCGGTCAGAGAGAGATGGAACAAGATGAATGATGGAAAATCTTGATAAAATATATTCCTAGATTTTGAGTAGTAGGTTGGTTGTTGTCTTAATAGATGGAAATATATTTAAGTGATTATGAACAAGTGAGTAACTAAGATAGTTTTAAGATTAATAACAGGATGATTAGATATATTTTATTTCTTTTTGTGATGGCTGAATGGTAATCCGATAAAGATAAAACGCCCCTTAATCGTTAAACGTATTCATTTGTTTGTACCTCGATTACCTTTTGCAAAACTAGTACGCAAACAAATAGGAAACACTTGAAGTCTTTTTTTTTTGTATTCAATGTTTATATATTATAAAATATAATCGTATTACGTAGGATTCAAATCTTTCAAATATAGATATTCGAGTCGTTTAAAAGTATCACCAACGTTCGTATCCGTCGGATATATCCGAAAGTTCAAGAAATCAAAAGTTTTATAAATTACTTTAATGCAATGCATCCGTGCATATGCGAGCATATGCTAGACTCATTAGGATTAAACTTCACATATTTTAATCATTAAGGATCAACGTAGTGAAATCATGTTTAAAGAGTGCAGGGAAAATGGCATGATTTACGGACTGACACAGAGGGAGTCATAGGATTGAGGGAATTGTAGGCTCTTTATTTCATCAAGAACAAGGTACCATGCAACATTACGTACCTATTTTGTCAACTGTTTAGAACAAATGCAAATGCTAAAAGCCCAAATACCCCGATTTTTGGTGGTGTATGGATATATAAGCTCTACAAAACTTATAGTGCAAACAGGCAAGGAACACGCAGCCCAAGCTCGATCCCACTCGACCTCAACCTTTGTATCAGTATGCAGATGGTCTAGCAAATTAGCAGAAACCCAGAACAATGGAGGTTTCAGGATGCCCTCAACCAGATTTGGGATCCTGAGGACCCCGCTGAGATGACCATCCAGGACATACCATAAAGGAGCATCGGATCACCAGCACGTCAGGCCCACCGCCGCACTTACTCTCAGCAGGGCGGCCAATCATCATCAGGATCCGACCCTAGCTCGTCATATCATAGCCAGTTTTCTTTCGATGGGCTATACGGGCTCATTGACCAGTTCCAAACTCACACCACCACCTCTTTTGATAGGTTATTAGGACAGATTGCTGATTCTAACGCACAACGAGCCGCGGAGTACGCAGAGACGAGGAGAGAGATTCTTCAGTTGGGTGAACGCATGGATAGGCAGTGGGGACCCTTTGACCCGGAGCACCCAGGCAACTGACAAGCATCGGCCATGGTAGGTCTGGTATGGGCATGGGCATGGGTGGTAGTACTTATTTGACATTATTATTATTATTCTTGTTTGAGACAATTTCTATTTGGTTGTTTGTTTGTTTGCTACTTATTATGGTCGGGGGTTCCGAGTCATTTGACGATGGACTTATTTAGCCCGTGTACGCAGGGTATGGATGATTTCATACCCAATTTTAAGTAGTATTATGCTTTGGTTGTTTGTTGGTTGTGTGAAGTCTTTATTATTTAGGTACACTACAGGAAAACGGATGAAAAACAGGGGACGCTCTGTCGAAATATCGTTAACCCGTAGGGAAGTTCCTTTCCGTTTTACCCATCATAATATATACGACTATTATTATGAACATTTTTATGAATCTTTTCACATATAGGACAATGTGAGATTCAAGTGTGGGGTTGGGAATTCTTGACCAATTGCTTGCTCAAATAATTATAAGATTCTCTATATAAACAATTTTTTTGTAGCAAACAAAGACTATTTTTATAACAAAACCAAAAGAAAAACCAAGAAAATTTTTTAGAATAACCAACTAAAATCGACTATAACCAAAAAAGTGAAAATTGAAAAAAAAAATTAATATTGAGAATAAATTTATGAAAAATATGGCGTTTATACTCAATCCGTCAGTTACTGTGAGATAAATCTCATGCCATATAAATATTTTTTTGGAAGCTTTGAGTGAGTCATA
The DNA here is from genome assembly GCF_021521415.1 of Bidens hawaiensis. NCBI lineage: Eukaryota > Viridiplantae > Streptophyta > Magnoliopsida > Asterales > Asteraceae > Bidens > Bidens hawaiensis. Next base: position 4,441,627 of record NW_027491017.1, read on the forward strand.
TGTTTCGTGTGATTTTGAACTTGTCACAAATGTTCATATCAAGACCGCACGAAGCGTTGTATAAAAAAGAAGGTAATATTATCACAATTCCCTCAAACCATTCTCCAAATTACAACACAATACCCAAAAAAAAAAAAAACCTTACCACTTTACTCCTCTCACCAGTAAAGTACAACACTGGTCTTTTACCGCCAGACCTTAAAGAATTGAAAATGCATTCTTTCGATTTCAATTTCTGTTTCTGCATACATTTCGCAAAACCTAGGTTGCCTGCAGAACTTAGGGAGAGAATCTTTCTCTTTAGCAATGAGGTGAGGAAAAAGTGGCGCCAAGACGAAAAAAGGCCACCACTTTGTGGAGTTTCCAAAAGCGCAAGTAAAAGAAGAGCAAAAAGATACGAACGATGTTTAGGATGCGGAAATTGGTCCCACGAAGAAAGATGTAGAAAAAGTTAAACTCCGTCTCAACATAAATATACCGAACTAATGAGGGTGGGGGCTATTAGGCTCAAAGTCGAGCGATCCATTAAAGTTGGGAGTTATGTTCAGACATGATTAAGGAAGAACTGATTCACAATCTCGACAAGACTGGTCTTGACGATCTGACCTTAAACGAGTCACTAGGTTTGTTAAAAAAATCAGCAATTGGGAGAAAGAAGCTAACAATTGAAGACATCTTAATACTCCCGAAAATCAGCAGAAGTTGTATTAACCATTCTCATCATCATTAACCTAAACCCTTGAACCACCATAAAATACCAAATCCCTACTCAAAACAAAACCAACCTATATTACCTTCTGATCAATTCAACCATTCATAAAGGTGGAGATTTGAACTTGTTACAGGCTTACTTATCAAAGGTCACAATTTGGCTAAGAGTGTTCACATGCATACATCACAGGTATGATCAGATATAAAACCGAGTGTGAGTGAACGTTGTGAGTGCGTGAAGTTTTGCATAAACAGAAGCTCATAAAAATAAATCTCCTTTTTATATATCACTACATATATCCTTATGATTTAAGGTTGGTTATTTTGTTCCCATTCTCTTGGAATTTTTTTTTTTGGATGTTTAAGCTATGGTCCTAACTTGCTGTTTCTAAAGAATATTTATAAGTAGATTGCTTGAGGACAAGCAAGGTTCAAGTGTGGGGATGTTTGATATATATAAAATTATAAATCTTTTTAGCATCAAATAATCTCTAAAAACTGCAACGTCTATCAAATAATATAGTTCAAATAGCTACTTATCATGTTAAAATGTATTTTCAGGTAAACCCAAGCCTCAAACGAAGAAACAAACGAAAAGAAAAAGAAATATCCAAGAAAACCCAAGAATACACTGAAACACACCCCCATGCTTCACTGAACACACCCCCATGCTTTCATGTGCAAGAAAAGACAAAAATCTACAAGAAAATGACAAAATACTGGACAGATGGACACGGTGTTGTACCCCAACAAGCGCGGGGTTGTGGTTACCTTTCAGAAAAGACAAATGAAATATAACAGATCACCAGAAACATGGGGTCGGCCCCATGAAGCACGCCCCCGTGGTGAGTCATCATGTACGATCTGATAGAACATTAAATTCAATTGGACACTTATACACGAGGGCGTGCCTCCTCCTACACGGGGCCGTGCCCAGTCCTCCAAACTGCCTATAAATAGAGGAGCATGCTGCACTCATTTGGTGTGCTTGAAGAAAACATTCTATACGAGTTTCACTTATAAAAACACCCACATTGCACTCTTATTGAAGATATTGTGGAGAGTTTGAAGGCTTGGAGGTCATCATCATCATCATCATCCATCACCATTGAAAAAAAGAGATTCATCCACATTTGGTTAGATTGTTCTAGTTTGATCATGTGTTTATTATCTTCATCTATTTTAATGTTCATAGCCATGCTCATTGTGATCTAAACTCCATTTACCATCTAATTTCTATGAAGAAGCTTTGTTTTACTTCATGATTATGTTGAACCAGTGATTTAGTTTGGTAAAGTACATGGTTATTTTGCAATTATCCTTTGATGAAGAAATATTTTATCACCTTAACTCAATACATCCAGGTTGATGATTAATAATCATTCATGTTTCATTCCTGTTCTTGGAGACTATAAATGGTAAAAAGAATACATTGATAACTTATACAAGATAAAACATGGATACTTATATTGTACTTAGAAATGATGAGATATAAGTTCTGATCTATTTCTCTATCTTTGATAATTATGATATAACGTCACGAGTGCTTAAGTTATCATGCTAGTTAAAGAAATCATATGTTAATGGAATGTGTATTTATAACTTAATTAAATCAACCAAGGGAGGTTGTATGAATTAACTACAATCACCTGAAGTTGTTAAAATTGGTATTTGATAAATCGAAGTCAATCCTAATCTTTCTACTTTACCAAACTACTTGTCTACTTAAATTGACATTCTCGTGGTAGTATGAGATTAAGAAATGACGGACTTGAAAATACGCATGCTACTTTCTTTTATGTCATAAAATATGTTCACTTAGAAATGAGGGACTATTCAATCATATATTATTAAGGCATGTTTATCACATGTTTATTTAATAACCATCAATGAAGAATGGAGTGGATTCTTGATATTATATGGTAACCTTCATATAATTGATTTACTCATTTAGAATTTCTCTTCTTGTCACCTATATATTATATATAAGTATTGTTATTAAAGTTTGAAAATCTACCCCAAAATAATTAAACTCTCCGATTAAAGTAAAATGAAGATTTATTATTACAAACATTTTTGTCCACGGATCGATACTTGGTTCTTACCAATACTATTTACATATACGATAGGTACACTTGTCTATTTTGTGTGTGTTTATTCTTAGTAGAAATCAGTTTTATAAATTTAAAACACGATTTTGTGCGAAAGTTAAATCTCCTCTTTTATATTTTACCACACTCAACGCATTCACATCAGCTTCCCAAATTTCTTCCACTGAAGTAAGATTAGCAGTTTTCAATACCATACTTTCAGGAATTTCTTGGTATAGTAATGCAATTGTTGTATTATTCTTTTTCTCATCGACTTCAGTCCCTGTCTTTGGTTCAACAGCTTCCATACCATGGACATTGAAGAGCACTTTGGTTTTTACCGCTTAAATGGTATAATTCATCTCGTTAAGGATCGAACACTGTAAGTCATTGATGTCCCTCCATCCTTTGTTGTTGCAACTTCCTTATCTTTCAACTGAACCATTTTATGTGTCTTCTTTTTCCCTATTCTGGAAAACTTTTCTTCCCTCAAGTAATAATCAAATCAACTATTATTTATCTCGACCCAAAATAAATGTAATCCTCCTGATTATACTTGTACAACACTTTCCAAAAACAAAGCCTGGTTCTTTGATCCACTGGTTCTGATCAATCCCGCCTTGCGTTGAAAGTCAAGCTCACCTTCTGCGTTGACAATCTATCCTGCTTTCTTGCATTGAGAATCATTCCCACCTTCTCTGCGTTGATCTCGATCAATATCACTTCGTTGATAGTCAATCCCGCTTCTTGTGTTGACAATCAATTTTCCATTCTATGTTGATCTTTAATCCCTTGACCAAAGAATTATGAACCGTTGTTTTCCTTTTTTAAACAAACTTTCCCTTGTTTTGTAATTTTGTTTTCTACTTGATAGAAAAACACAAAACAACCACCACCGCTTCCACTTTACTACCCCAGCAATATCAGCGGCCAAAAAACACCTAACCACCGCTGTTGGTTTTTCTTTCTTTACTTAAAAAATACCGTCATCCGCTACCAAAAATCATAAAATTGATTTGTTGGATTCTTAAACCAATATTATCCACAAAACTTTAATCTATTTCCAGAGAAATGCACAGAAATTTCTGTTGTTCAAGTCATGCACGAAAAACGCCCTGCCGGAAAAAACATTTTTTCGGTATTAGTCGCCAGAAAAACGGATTTCACTGAAATGCGTTGCTGCTACTTTTTCCTTTTACCGGAACTTCAATATATGAACGGAGATCACCGTTGATAACCACCGTCGTTAAAATTTCAACCGAAAAAACCCACTAGATAACGAGATGCCGGAAATTGTCGTCGAAATCCGTTGTCGTCGCCAGAAAAGGCCGCCGATGTGTTTTTTTTGCCGAAATCTTTATTTAATCTCATAAATATTCACCTCCGATCTTCAATCTTTCAATCTATCAATCAATTCGTGAAAAAACCAGATGCTCTGATACCAATTTTGGCCCAAAATTTGATCCTTGATATTTAATTGATATGATAACAAAATGAATAATAAGATATGAACAACAAACTTGTATTGATAACTTGAACTTAGGTTGATGAATTAAACGTCCTGATTGTTGCCCTTATTTATAGATTACATGAACCATTCATAAAATTGACATTTGTTCATGGAAGTTATAATCTTCCATATTGACACGTCTAGACCCTAGACTTTACGGACTTGTTTAAATATAATTAAACATACTTTTAACTAATTACACTACGACCCTTGTACTTCTTGACGACGAGTGATTAATACTAAAGATTAGTCATCCAAATTGGTAAGATTTGTTCTAATTTGATCATGTCTGTATCTATTACTTTAAAGTATAACATTATGTTTACTATCGGCTAAACTTTCATAGTATCATATTGGTTTCTAATTAATCTTATTTGAAGTTCAATAATATTGGTTAACATGTGATCGATTTATAATAAGTAAAGGTTATGTTGTAATTTAAAACTTGATGAGGAATGTTAGAATACTCTTAAATGATACCCCGAGTGCCGAGCTTGACGATAAGCCGAGAAATTGTTAGTTTTGGGAGGCCTTGGTTATAAACTTTAAAAGAGACACCAAATTCTGAGCTTGATGAAAAGCCAAGAAACTACAAATCTTGTAAGGGCTTGGTTAAGAAAAAAACATAGATCCTAATATGAGCATGGACCAAATGAAGTGTTATTAGTAATGGATCATGTTATAATGGGAATGATTGACAATGTTGTGAAAACGGATTGTTGACATTCATCCATAAAAATATGTTAATTACTTGTCAGGTGAGTGTGCAACATAACCTATTTTCAACAACTCTTGGGTGGTTATTACATGAGTTTTGTAATTGTTCAAGAGTTGTGCGGGTTAATACTTGGTAACTCAAGGTTGATCCTTTACAACTTAACTAATCTTAATTGATATTTTAAGTATAATACAAAGGTTATTTTTACTAAATATGAAGGAAAATTCACTTAGTAATTTAAGGGGTTGTCTCATCTTTAAAGTAAGTTATCTCATGAATACTTCTTATAAACCGTTTGCTTACATAAAATGATGTTTTAGTGGAGGTCATGAAGCTATGAATATCTCTTTATCTAGTTATCAAGGAATAACATGACTTAGGAATAAGGTATTATTTCCATATTTAATCACCATAGTAAGCTCATATCACATGTTTACCAATTAATTGTTAAACCAAGTTAAGAAGAGTTTTAACTAAGATGATACGCTTTTATTCTTGATCATCTCTATAAAGATATAAAAACCTAAAAAAGAATTTCTAAATTTAGGCTTTTAATTTTTTTTTAAAATTTACTTGTCAAAATAAAACTACTATGAGGTTTACTTCTGGTTAAAATAAATACAACGATTCAGTAGTAAAAATCAAACAAATGTGTCGGTGGATCGATACTTGGTTCTTACTTATACTTTACTACGTATATGATAGGTACTCTTGCCTATTTGTGTGTGTTTTTGTTAAGATAATAATCAATTTTATAATTCATAACTCGACGTTATGTGAAACAAACTATTGAAAAACTTAACAAACTTTTTCTACCCTATCCACATGACACCAAATATCCACATCTCAGATCAACCAAATCGTTTTTTATTCTCGTTTAATGCTAAATTCTTCTTTAAACGACCCCAATCACTAAAATTAAGGTCCAATCAATATAATCTATAATATGATATTGTAAAATTTCCCACATTCATTTCTTGTTGCACAATCCCAAATTTTTAGATTAATTGACTTGATTTGGTCATAATTTCTTTATTCGATTTCCTAAAAGTGTTATTATCAAACAAACGAATTGGGAGTGTTATACTTAATCAAAATTCATTCCTAAACCCTATGATAATCTGCAAACATTAGCTTCCATCTTATTTTCATGCTTGCGGTATTCCATTGGTGTTCTTCTTCAATAATCTTTGTTCTTCGGTTTGACTTTCAAGCTTCGAGACCCTTTAAGCTCGATTATCTCCTAATTCTAATCATTATTTGGGTAAGTCGTCTTCTGTATTTTTGTATATTTTCATCCACTTAACACAATCTCTCAATCAATGTCTAGGATTGAGGGAGTTTTGGTGGTCAATTTGATCCCGACCCTTTTAAGGGCATAATAGTCAAATCCTTTGACTATATGATTTCTCTATCTTCTGGTCATAACTAACTTTCGGGCCAGAAGATTTTTTTTTCACCATGAAATATTGAGTGTACTGGTCAGAATCTGACTCCCAAATAAAATTTTGGATTCTGGCCAGTACCAGCTCGCTTAAATATTAAATGTTTCATAACTAGAGTTTTACATGTTCGTTTAACCTGATTCAAGTTGCATTATTCTCGGTTGTTAATTCTAGTTTAGTGTCTCAAAGTTCCATATCAATTCATGTTGGATCAGTCTATTATTCATATTTTATTGTTTAGTTCAACAATCAATAAGTTAAGTAATCATTCCCCTATTTTACCGCTTTTAAAACCTTTTTGTGGACTTTATGCGTACTTATTTATATTTTCATACTACATATTATTCTTACTAACAAATCATAGTTATTGTGTTGTTTTCAATTAAATGCTTATTTGTATTTGCTTACTTACTTATTTGTTTAATTCTAGCATTTGAAGAGGTCCATCATTTATTCTAGCATACTCATTGATAATGTCTTAGTAGCCAAAGCCCAATTCGCTAGGCAATGGTTAACCGACACCCTTAGTTGCATTTATTTTTTCTTAGTAGCCAAAGCCCGATTCACTAGGCAATGGTCAAACAACATCTATTATTTGCTCATTATTTAATTGTTGATACTCACAATATTGATTTGCAGTTTTTTTTCATATATTATAGTTCGTGTTAAAAACTGGTAATCACTTAGTCAACCTCGTGTTGACAAACACACACATACCCACACATATATACACACACATACACATACACACACACACATATATATATATATATATTGCTCGCATATTGAAGGCTATCATATGATGTGAAGCGAAGGTGAAGATCATTTAGAAAAGACCATAGGCTATTTAATGAAAAGATAAAGTGCTATAGATTATTTAAGTTGGATTATTTGTTTTGAGAAATTGTTTTCTTTTGGAATTATTTTTGTAATTGTTGAAACATTGTGTACTTGATTTGAAATTTGAAATAAATAACTTGGTTATTGTCATAAATTGTAAGATAGTGTCTTATGAGCTGTGAACCAACGATTCGTGCCCCGCCGTAGGTTGGGTGTGACAGATTGCGAATGAACTCATCCAATGCTTAAGAAATTAATGAATGTATTCAAACCTTCAAATTCAAAGCCTAGACGGTACACCAAACCAAAACCATACCAATTCAACATCAAATCCACATCAATCCACTCGCTATCAAACTACAAACACTCCAAATCAAAATCCGCACACGACCAAACCCCAAAATCTTACCACAAATCATACAATGTTGACTAATAAAATTCAAACACCAATGTTCAAAATATTGTAGACTCCCGCTCAAATCCAAATCAAATTAATTTGAACAATTCAGTTCAATTAAATAAATCCAGACCTAATTGCAATCCATTCGAACAATCCTTGATTCAAATTACACTTAATTATCAATTCAATTGCTCTAAGTTGATTAATATTCAGTCTATATAAATTTCATACAAGTTGTTCAATCAAATCGTCTAAGACACAGTCAATTATCCTAATCTAGTTCAACAATTCAACCAATCAGATATCTAGAAAGCTTTGATACCACTTGAGGAGTCATTTAATCATCTTGATTCCAATACTTAAGTATCTAGTCATATGATTTGATCGATGTTAGATGATTAGGGTTACGGTGTGTGTATGTGGGTGTATTGAGAGAATAATCGAGCAGAGTAACGAGCCTAAAGTTAAACAAATAAGCAGACTGTTGTTATAAATGAAATAGTTTACAACCTATACATAGACGATCACTCATTCGCTATGCATTAGTGAATGAGCCACATTCGCTAGACATTCCCCTAGCTGATGGCCTAATATTTAACCTCATGTTCGCTAACATTCCCTAGCGAATGAGGAATCAAAATTGTATTCATTCGCTATATATTCCATAGTGAATGAATCTTTACATTAATTGCAAACTAGTCCCTATACATTAAACTATTACAAAAACGAGACGACTATAGATGTATCAACACGGAACCATACCCAATTTGTACCCGATAATACTAAAATACTAGAATTGGAAACTACCCGAAATATATCCCCAAAAAGTCTAGCCCCTAAAAAACCCAATCTATACCCGAAAAAACTCAAATATAGGTTTTTCAATACCCGAAAATAGGGTATTCAAATACCCAGTTTTAGTATGCCCAGTTCTATACCCGATCTGAACCCGATGCATGGGTATGGCATTTAGAGACAATTCTCGGACCCGAACCTGACCCGGTAATGACCAACACCTGATTTTCCAATACCCGGTCATACCCGAGCATGCTTCCATACCCAGAACAAAGTATTAGAAAAACCCGATCGGTGCACCTCTACTCTACTCCACATCCTCCATGCTTGATTTGAAATATCAAAATTTATTTTTAACTATTTTCTTGTTTCTCACTTCAGAATAGATAATATTTGTTTTATACGATGAAGCTAAAAATATCATATCGTTGTTTCATTATTATACAAAAAGTATCGTGTTATATCAACAACTATAATTTATAATGAGATGGGTTAATGCTGTGTTGTTGGATCTGTTGTTTATGCGCTTACTAAAAATGAGATGGAATCGATGTTGTCTATCTATTTCTCGAAACACAAATGGAATTTAACTCAGGTATTATTATTATATATATATATATATATATATATATTAAAACACAACTTTCATGAGCAATGGATGTTGTACCCTTTGATTCCTATGTTGTACACCACCTCAACCTTCCTTATTCATTACAAGCCCGTGTTCGATCCATGTTCTCCATGCCTTTAGATTTTCTTTCACATGCCACCTGGCCCCTGTATGGACGCGTGTTGTCGTCTGGTCGTATCTTGCAGGCCCACTGCGTCGGTGTATTGGGGGTATTTTGAGGTTCAATTGTTTGATCTGATTTCGTCACCCATTGACGTAACTAGGTAACAATTCTTATTTATGTTCCTTTATTGTTGTATGTGTTTGCTTAATTTGATTCACGATTATTGTTTAGCTGCAATTTATGAATTAGGTTGTTTATTTGGGTGCTGTTTTTGTGATCGAACAATTGGTATTATTCGTTTAATCATTTTCTTTAATCGAATTAGGGATACCTTTAATGGTTTAATTACGTAACCGATTTCCTACAATTAGTGTCAACTGTTAATTTTGTTTCAGGTTATATTCGTTGATTAATTTTCATTTATTTCATATGTGGAGGTTTACTCTGCATCTGTTTTAGTGGATTACTTTTTTTATGTTTCGCCATTACTGAACGTAGTGTTTACTCCAAATCTGAGCCACATTTGGCACTGTTCGGGCGTGGAGATGTCTGCCATCATTGTCGACTATTACCAGTTTTGATTTTCAAACCCTAGGCGACGGTCGTGCGGTGTTGGCAGTGTGGAGAAGTGATGGCTGTTAAATCTAGGGAATCTGAGGCTTTGTTACTTTCATCTTTTTGCAAGGTAGTTGATAGTGGATCGATTGACACCTTCACTTTCATCGAATCTAACTATTGTGATTCGGCAATTCAGATTACAGGTTTGTTTTTTATGTTATTGTTCAATTTTGATTCAGTGTTTCTTGAATGACAAATTAGTTTTTATTCCACATGGTGTTGTTTTCCGAAATTGCTTTCATAGGATGGCTATTGGTACATTCTTAGCAACCTATATTTCGAGGAAAGTAACAATATGGCTATCAATTTGTTAGATAAGTAGCTTTGGAGGTTACGTACATTTGATGTATTTTCACTTAAAACTTTAGGCTGTGATGAATACATGTTATTTGACTAACAATCGCGTTTAAGCTTGGCTTGGCATATACGCAGGATGGCAATTGGGTACTCCATTTGCAACCTATCTTGCATCCATGTTTGTGTAACTGTGTTGCTCAGATGGTTATACGGCTATGAGCCTTAAAACGGTATTTTAATCAATATCATTATATTTTAATTAGCATGTGCTTAGTCCCTCACAAAATGGTACTGTTCTGCCTCGACCATTTCTTATGCATGTCTTCACATTCTACCTGTATTGACGCGTGTTGGACTGTTGTCATCCGGCTGTATGTTGCTGCTGTTGTAGGCCCATTTATATATTAGTTAGCAAGTTAGTGGTCACTCTCAGTCTGGTATTGTGCTACTACTGCCGTTTTTTATGTGTGGTTTAAAAGTACTTATAGTGTGTTAATGTTGCCATGTACGGTTACGCGTGTCCTCCCGCCGCCATTTGTTACACGCAGATAGGTTACTTTCTGGTCATTGTTTTAGGTTTTTACATATCAAACTTTAGGTTGTGATGAATATACGTTGTTTGACTAGCAATTGGGTTTAAACTTGGCTTGGCGTATACATATGTTGGCAATTGAGTACTCCATTTGCAACCTATCTTGCAACCATGTTTGTGTAATCGTGTTGCTATGATACTCAAAACAGGTCTGAACCTTAAATGGTCTATTAATATCTATTAGTTATAAGCATTATTGCATTCCACAAATTGTATATCTTTTGAAAAACATATTTAAGTCAAGTAATTGAATTTAATTCTTTGTGTTTTATCTCTTAAACAAGTTAGAAAAAATAACTTTAAAATGGGGGGATCGTATTTTTATACTTATTTTAATTTTTGTTCCATTTGTTTGGAAAATTAGTTTGTCTCTGCATCCATATGCAGATGTGGCATAACATTTTGGTTTATTTGTATATATTAATAGTCATACACCATATGAACATTTTTTATTTAATTTCTTTTTTTTTATATATATGAAGGAATGTAATCAGAGACTTCGCTCCAAATGCGATTGTTAATGACACTGCCCTTTGGAGAAATGATTAATAATCATATTATTAAAGGCTTTCAAGAGCAGGAATGGTAGCATTTGGCGAAGCTAACACAAGAGGTTTCGCTAGAGCTTGAACCGGTTGCACAGTAACCATTACATTAGAAGATCAAATACGTCTCAAGGGTGAGTATACTTAAGCATGCTGAAGATACTGCAAAACCAATTATGTGTCAATGTATGTATCAGTTTTGCTTTCTATTTATGAGTTTGCTATTGTAAGTGCATGGATGATGGTGATTATTAGTATGGATACAATGTGCTCATGTAATGGAAATGACATTTTAATAAGTGTTCACATATAGTTTTGCTAAAAATGGGCCGGCAAGCTGGTGTATTATCCTAAATTACTACAATGCTCATCTATTAATAAACTTCATACTGAGAGTGTTCACCAAACAAAAAAAAAAGCATGCACACCGCACAGTTACAAAGTGCTCTTAAATGTTGATTTTTCTAAAGTACTAATATTATAGCCTTGGATTACAGAAACTTGATTTAAACACGACATTAATTTGCGACTTACATTTCAGCCTAGACGAATAATAAAGTCAACTTACGTTTCAGCCTAGACAAATAATAAGATAACTACTTCTTTAACACCACATGACACCCGTACAAAAGTTAACAACCCCGCCATGTTAAGGTTAACAACCCCGCCGCAACGCGACGGGGGCTAAAAACTAGTTATATATTAAGTAACGTTGATGTAAGATAAATCCAATAAATGATGGGCAAAACATAGGTTTGGAATTGAAATAAGTTGAGTGTACTATTGCTAAACATACCTCTTATTATACTATTTTTACTAAATATACTCTTAACATTATTTAAATACATATTAGTCCGTAGAACAATTTTTTTACCAATTAATATATCAAAATTATAACTATTAAGTTGTTATAATTAATTTATATGTATTATTACTAACTAGCATTGTTACCCGCGCGTTGCGGCGGACCAACGATACTGTTTTTGTATGATTACAAATATCGTTTTTTATTGTATGTTACTCTTTAAGTTTACATCAAATTTGACCTACATGACACTTGCAATTATTGTTTGGTACATTTGAAACTGTTCAATTGTATAGTAATAAAACCAACATCTAAAGTTAGAAGTGTAGGTATACATCTTCTTCCTTTTCCTTGGTTTTAAAAAATGTCCCGAGTTGTTGTGTCGCACTCGCCTGGTTAATATATTTAGTGAAACTAAGTTTTAAGTGAAAAATACTTCAAAATTAGTTATAGAAATAACTTAATTATAGTTAATTTAAATTTTAGTGATGCAAATTATTCTAAATATTATTAACAGAGTCTATATTTATAAACGTAGTCTATAATTATATTTCATGTTGAACATTATCATTTGATTAAAACCCTGCTTAGCTACTTATGCTTTGTTACTTAAAAACCGCTGCTCTAAACCAAATCCCCAACTCCTATAAGGCTATAACATTCCCAAATCATGTTCAAAGTTTAAATTGAAATCCATACATTTGTCACGTTCGACATCGAAGGTAACATTTTAAAACTTGACGATCGATGCAAGCAATTGGCCTCTACCATGTTTGTATGTTTTACCTCATTTCAAGGCAATTAATTTTTTGTCTTTGTTTTTATATAAATATAAATATATAATGTGACAACACGTAGAAGCAGGTTGTAACGTTTCTCGTATACGACAACACACAATAAAAAGCACCCGTCATCCACCAAGTGTTAGAGCGGGACCGGTTAAGGCCCAGGTTCTTGTAATGCTTCGGTGTCGGTTCATCACCGGACGTGACCAGCGCTCACATTATCTCATACTTGGCCAGTATCCTGTATAGGGGTGGCCGTGACAAAGATGACGCATGAACTGGATGTGATCGCCATTGCCACCATTGTAAGGATGGAATGCAATGACTAAATGAGTATGTGTAACAGGCGGTAATTATATTAGAAGATTGTGTGAGAAGGATGCTCGGATATGGCGATGTATTTATAGGTTTGGAAGGAGTGACGGTTGTCGGTTATTACAGTTGGAAAACAGCAGCAGGAAATGTTCAGTTCCTAGTGGTAGCCATCGATTACTTCACCAAGTGGATATAAGCAAAACCTTTAGCCCAAACAACCGCAAAACATATTAAAAAATTTATTTGGGAATTTATTATCTGTCGTTTTGGACTTCCACAGAATCTGGTGAGCGATAACGGCACCAACTTTGCTGACAAGAAGCTACAGCAGTGGCTGAAAGAACTTCAAATCACCCACACCTTTACCTCAGTGGCACACCCGCAAGGTAATGGTGAGGTGGAAAGAGCAAACAAGAGCATCGTCGATGGCATAAAGAAAAGACTCTTGAAACACAGATCCGGCTGGGTGGACGAGCTCCCGCACGTACTTTGGGCAAACAGAACGCTGAAAAAGGCCAGTACGGGGGAAACCCCGTTCAGTCTCACTTATGGCACTGAAGCCATGATCCCAGTCGAAATTGGTTTACCCTCACCAAGGGTCTTGATCCAGCCAGAAGACAATGATGCGGAAAGACGGTTAGACCTTATGCTAACCGAGGAACGCAGAGACTTAGCCGCAGTGCGTGAAGAAAATTACAAACGACAAATGCAAAAGTACTACAACACGCGGGTAAAACTCTGCAACTTCAATGAAGGAGACTACATACTGCGTAACAACGAGGCTTCAAACCAAGAGCGCCCAGGAAAGCTGGCCCCGGTCTGGGAAGGGCCATACATTATCAAAGAAGTCCTGGGAAAAGGCGCATACCGGCTTGAAAGGCTCGATGGCACTCCTATCCCAAGAACATGGAATGGAGCTCAATTACGCAAATGTTATATGTAGATCAATTCCAAACTTGTAAAGAAAAGGCCTAGAGCCACTTCTAATGGAAATGATTCTCCTTACACAATGTGTTGATAGCCTAACCTTTAACTTATGAACTTCCCATGTGCCGGTATTCACCGCACCAATGCGTGAAGAAGTAAGTAATTGCGTGTGGAAGGCGGCAAAACCCGCATAAACACAACGCTAAAAATGTTAAAAAGTTCTAAGGAAAACCTACACGCAGGTCAGATGTAAGTAAAGTTTAGCCATCCTTGTAAGTGCAAGTGACGGTCTTACCCGCACAATCACAAACAAGGAAGCAAAACTTCAACCTATCATCTACCACGTTCAAAGGTTAACTTATTCTGAACACTTAGAAAATTTCAAGGAAAAGATAAGGAAAACTTCCACGCAGGATAAATGTAAGTTTAGCCATCCTACTAAGTGCAAGTGACGGTCCCACCCGCACAATCATGAAAGAGGAAGCAAAAATAAACTTATAATTTACCATGTCAAAAAGTTAACTTATCTAAGTACTAAAGAAATTGCTAAGTGTAAACATGCGTAAAATAAACAGAAAAGGACAAACACATTCTTTATTTCATCAACTTGAATATTACAAACATTGCTGGGTATATACCCGCATACAAAAGAAGTACAAGAGCAAATATCTACGCTAGTGGTGGAAAGGGATCTTTTGGATCATGCTTCAGGACCACTCCCACTTGGACCCGCACCATCGGCAGAGGGTGACGGTTCAAGGAAAGCTCTAAGGACAGCAAGCCCATCATCAGCAGCAGCAATTTCATTCACCTTCTCCACCACCGGATGCGGGAAGGCAGCATACTGGTTCACTGCTTGGTCATAAATAGTTTCGGTATCCGCATTGTACAAAGGGAAGTTGGAAGGCGGGACGCCTTTCTCAGCAAACCCTAGACCAAGCAGGAAGCCGGTCCGTTCCCCATCCTCATGAGAAGCGTTGAGGGCTGCGCTCATAGCATCGTCGTAAGATGTCTCTGAAAAGACCCGATGCACAACCTACAAAAAATGTACAAGTATAAGAACTTCTATCCTACAAAGGAAAGCGTGACAACATAAAGCTAAAATACCTGAGGCAACGCTTCTCGAAGAAGCCATTCCTGGACAACCAGAGCTTGGGTGCAGGCGCGTTCAGCTTCGTTCTTATTAAGATTGGCGAGAAGCACATCCTTTGCAGCGGCCTCTTCAACGCCCTTCAGCTTTCGCTCGGTGTGCGCAAGCACACCCCTCTGGTCCAGGATTTCTTGAAGCTTCTTCGCATCCTCCATAGCCAAGGCATCATGAGCCTGTTGAAGAGCCTCTAACTTAGCTTTAAGTTCTTCATTCTCCAGGCGGAGAGGCTCAGCAACAGCTTCAGCCTTGGTGGCCCTCTCGGTCGCGTTCCTCGCAGTCTCCTTAGCTAGCCGAAGCTGTTCGTTAACAGCTTGGGCAGCCTTGGAGCGGGCCTCGAGTCGCGCTTGAACCTCAACCTCGAGGGCCTTGAAGGCCTTCTCCTTCTCCGCAGATGCTGCGGTTAGTTTTTGGTTCTCCTCCCGGAGAGCACGCGCCTGAGATACTTCTTTAACGCGAGCTGCTTTCAACTTGTCGTTTTCACGACAAAGCAGCTCGACGCGTGGCTGCATCCGGGCCAGGAGAACCCGAAGCTCGTTGGTTAGCCTACCCTCCTGGTAGCTATCCATGGCTTCCCCCAACGCACCATGGGGAGCAGCGTGGCGAGCCCAGTCCACGCACTCCACAGGTGTGCGAAGGGTTGTTCCTCGGCGAATGTTCCATCTTGGAACATATACTTCATTGGAATCCGACACTGCAAAAGAAACAAAGCAGTTAGGAAAAGATGATAAAAATTGCATAAAGGACAAAAGAACCCTACGCACCTGTAGGGTCGATCACAGGCCGATAGCCACCGAACCCATCACCTGAACCTAAGGGAAATCCATCCAAAAGGTAAGGCAGATGGGAAGGTAACAAAGATCGGCGAGAAGCCCCGCGCGTACCTGAAGGTCCAGCCGTCGAGGCCGATGGCGGAGGCGGCATGGTTTCCGCCGCAGTCGATGGCGGAGGCATAGTGTCCGCCGCGGACGCCGCCGAAGAGTCAGCAGCAACAGTAACCGCCGGCTCGGTGAACGATGCTGTAAAAATTGCACTCACCGCCGGCGGTGACGTCATCTCGGCTGGAACAGTTGGCTCAAAGGATTGAGCAACTGGACCAGCGGAAGCAGGCGAAGGTGCCTGGGTCGACGCCTCAGGTAGGCTGACCGAACCTACCGTCATTGGCGGAGAGGTACTCCCCTGCGCTCCACCCTGGAATGCGTCAACATCCACGCCTGCAGAAAGAAGACAAGTGTTAATAAATTTATGAAGTATGATAAATCTACAAAAAGAATGCTTATACTTACGGGTTTTCTTGAGCCTGAACGTACGGACGGGCGGGGATGAACCCGATGGAGCCGGTCTCTTGATGCCGGTCACCGTCGTCGTCGGTTCTCCGGAGGTAACAGTCGTAGCCTCCGGAGCAGTGGTCTTCTCACCACCGGGGTTCCCCGCCACCTCTTCATTATCTGACTCGGTGTCAGATAGAAGCACCGGATCAGCTGTGGAGGCCACCTTCTCCTTCCCTTTCCAGCCGGCAGCCTTCCTCTTCCGCACTAGCGGAGGACCATCTGCGGATTCCTCAGAAGAAGAAAGGACGTAAGGAATTCCAGCAGCGGGTACAGCATTGAGGTGTTGAGGATAGAATATCGCCTTACCTGGCCGCCGGTGGCTCAGGATCTCTTGGCCCGGCGGATAGACCTCCACAAACCGATCCGCCATTTGTTCCAGGATGGGCAACTCGTTCTCGTCTAGAGCACGAGTACCCATCCGCGCGGGACCGTCAGCTTCCCGCGGGTACAGGAGCGACTCCAAGTTGTTCCCCTCTGAAAGAAAATAAACAGTTAGAAGATAAACTCGTATAAGCAAAGAGAAACGGAGCATACCGTAAGGGATAGAGTTCGAACCGTATTCGAGGACGATTGGAACCTTTTGCGCGTCAGCCTCTTTCCACACTCGGCTCATCCCCAACATCACCATCCCGGACTCCGGAAACCGGAAAACCGGAGATTGGACCAGGGATATCTTTGCAAACCACTCCGCCTCCTGATAGTTTGTGGCGTGGTGGCTCGGAATGGCTTGGCCATTTTTAAACTTCATGGCGATGGGGACGGCGCGAACAGAAATGTAGAAGAACTCCCGCTTCCACGATAGGAGACTGCGCTCTGTCGCGCAAATCTTCAAACCCTTGATTCGGGTTGTCAGGGTGTACCACCCCTGGATGCACCTCCAAGTATAGAAGGTCATCAGGCGGTCCACGTAGGGCTCAACACCCAATATCCGGCACACCCACTCGAAGTGGCGAATCTTCGCGATCGCCATTGGGTGCAGCTCGGTCAGATGAACACCGTGCCTTTCGAGGACACGGTAAGCAAACTTTGTCAATGGGAACCTAAGGTTCCCATAAACAAAGAATGCAGCATATACCCCGATCTTGCCACTGGGGGCATCGTACACGGTCTGGTGGGGTTCAGGAAACTCAGGCTCGAGAGGATCGAGCATGAACTTCCTAACAACATACCGGTACTGATCGCCGGGCAGAGCACACTGGCACTCACCAGCAGTACTCTTGTCATCGGCCGAAGACTCAAGATCACGAGAAGACATTGTGCAGAAAAAAGAAAGCGATTTCGGGAAAATGCTAGCCTGAAAAGGGGAGTATTTGCCGGAAATCGCTAAAGAAGAAGAGAAGGGTGAAAGTGTGGATTGCAAACAGCCCTCTCCCCCTTTATATACTAATCGCAATTAATGCGATGAATTTAATGCGGAGGAGAGAGAAATCGAAGGTGCAATGAAACTATGACACGTGGCATAAAGCAGGCTGGCAACAGCTATTGACAGGACGTGTGCCAGCAATTTCGCGGCCACGCGCCCGAAAAAACGCGCCCACGCGCCTGAAAAAGAGACTTGAATGACCATATAATGTCACGTCACCATAACTTCCTGCACATCCTGACACAGTCAGAAGAAACCGTCGCACGACGTTTCAGACGTTTGGACTGTTCCTATCTTTCTACCAACTCTTCGAATTTTGAAATTCAAAATTCAAAAAAGATTCAAAAGTAAGCGGGAAAACACCCCTTACCTTGGCAACCAAGTAACCATAAGCCGGGTGCGGGTACAGTGTTAAGGCAAAACCCTTCACATACCTAGCACCCGCAGGGAATTGAAGCCAAGAATACCTTGGCAACCAAGTAACTATAAGACAGGTGCGGGTACAGTGTTAAGGCAAAACCCTTCACATACCTAGCACCCGCAGAGAATTGAAACCAAGAAGGATCTTCTAGGCAATGCTTGCGGATAGAGGAATAACATCCCCGCATAACGGGAACGTCGAGAATTATATTGTTTGAAACTCCGTAATGGAATTGGTGGTCTTAGCATAATTGATCACTATGTTGAAAACCACCAGAACCTCATGGAGACTATATACAAGTGAGACTCAACGCTCCTGCCTTGCGAGAAGGTTACATACCTACCCGCATCATACCCAAAGATCAAGCAAAAAAATCGGGAATTTTTGCAAGTGACACTAGGAAACCCGCGGGAAGAATCCCCACGGAGAACCTTAAAACTAAAAAGCCTTTTCAAAACCCCTTGCTCAAAGTCCAAAAGTTCACCTCACTTTATTAAACATTCATGAGAAGAACATTGGACTGGGGGGACTTGAAGAGGTAGGTCCCAGCAGAGCCCAGTTGGTCCCGCAAGACTCACCTTGAACAGGGACGTCTGCGCAAAGGCCATCTGCTTCCGCAGGACCCACCATGCTCAGAGAACCTTACGCGCAGTACGCAAGCTGTACACGCAGGGAAAGCCTCCCAATGGTGAAGTACCCCGCCTGTTCCCGCAGTTGCGGATACAAGCCATCAGGGAAGGCTACCCGCAGACAGCAGGGCTACACGCACAAGACAATAGATACTTCAGTAGTCACATGAAGGAATGAGCAAGACGGGAACAATCCCGCCAAAATGAGCCAGTCCGTATGATTCTGAAAGATCTGTACTGCACCTACCAAGGTATGGATAGGACAGACAATCTGACCAGAACAGCCCATGAGCCAATCACAGGGTGACAGCTCACTGACAACAGTACGAGGAGGAGCACCCTCTAGTACTGTTTGTCACTATTAGCCGCTGCCTACTCACCAACCCTTACTGCAGGGCATGCGTAACCTGCAGTTGGTGAAATAGTGTTACTGTGGGCCGTAACCTATTCACCAACCAGCATGGCCTGCGTATAATCCACAGTAGGTAGGACGTGCATAATCTACAGTTGGAGGAATAGTGCAGCCGACATAGTTACTGTTGGCCCTAACCTATCCACCAACCAGTATGGCCTGTGCATAGTCCACTGTTGGTAGAACAGGAATACTATTCAGCCGGCTATACCTTCTAACCTACCTTCGGCTATAAATACTCCAACATCTTGGAATGGTAAGATCATCTGCTACCCAGTTATCTAGCAATCTCTTAATATACACTTATATTCAGAGCAATCTAGTCTGATTCTCACGCCGGAGGGTGGTCACAAGGAGGAACCCCCCCCCCCCCTTCTCAGTGACGAGCTTACGGTGTTTGTTTTGCAGGTCTCCTGAAGAACAGCCTTCTCAGTTAGATCTCATCCGTGGGAAACATTACTTAACCCCCAGATTATCTATAATCTGTCCAGATTATCTATAATCTGTCCAGGGTTCACTTAGTGTTTCTTCAGTTGGAAAACAGTTAGTGGTTATTGAGAAACGACGGTTGAGTAAAGATCTTATGGGTGTCTGGAAATATCACTTAAATTTATTTGTTGACATAATACTTATCATCACGGTAAGAATTAGAATTCTCAAGGAATCATGAAGGATGCGTTGGTTAACTGTTATACTTCAATTCTATAATTATCAAACATGTTTAATACAATAAAAAACACACGATCAGTTTCATCAAGAAAATAGACACCATGCACTATAAAAGCAATGGGAAAAAAACACAAATATGATGATATATTGATGAGAGACATAACTTAAAATAAAAGCATATCCATGAAATGTAAAGGCATATCGACGACTTCTGATGACGGAGGCATGTTAAGATTCGGTGTCTTAAAACTTGCGGTTCTGACTCATCGATCACGCTGGCGAAGCCAACGCTCTTGCCATCTACCGGCCGGCAGCAGAATTCCGTCTTAAGGGGTGTCAACGGTCACTTGGTTCACGAAGGCTTTTGTCCCAACATAGACGGTGGAGTTGGGTTCTTACAATAATTCATCACGGTCATTGACGCTTTCACTATTAAGATTGTAGGCTAGTGTCAGGGAGAATGAATGGATATATGTATTTATAGGAGTGGCGGCGGTTGTCGTTTATTACGTAGAGAAACGATGCAACGGTTGATTAAATCATTAGTCGTTCCGTAGTATCGTTTTAACCTATGTCTCCAATAATCGTCAAACAATGGACTTTATTCATAACTAGCGGTTTACCCGCTGTGTTGCGCGGGGCATGTCGGTAAAATTCGGACGATGGTAATACCCAACCGTTGAGGCGATAACTTGATGCGAATTCGGCCAGTTTCAGTTACACGCATTATTGTATCGGAACTATATCAAAATAAAACAAATATATAAAGATTGAGATGGACCAATGAGGTGACGTCAGTCGGTAAAACTCGATCCTTGGTATAAGTCGGCCGATTTCGATCCCGTGCGTTGAGGCGGCAAGTCTACGCAAATTAAGCCAGTTTCAGTCACACTTGTTAACGGTATCGGAACTAAAAAAACAAAATCAGCATTCAGTCGGTTTATGTTACGTTCGTGATGCCCACTGGAACTAAAACAAAAGGTGGTGAGTCACTGAGTTTATGCGAAGTCGGTCAGTTTCCTTTATGTTCGTTATGGTATCATTACTAAAATAAAAGAAAAACAAAATTGATATTCGGTTGGTTTCGTTACGTTCGTTACACACCGAAAAAAAACAAAACAAAAAAAAGAATAACAAAAAGAAAAAAACTTGCACCACTAAGATGCCACCAAGTGGCCCAATGGGAGCTTGGCGGCACCAAAATTCTTAATTGTATTATATAAATATAATAATAACCAACAAACTTTAATTATATTATTACCTACATGTCTATAATGGACTCTTAAATGAAATAAAAGTTAAAAGACAAACACTTGTGTAAAAAATTTTAAATGTAAGATAGATAATATCTCTCTATTCTAATAAAAAATGTGGACACTTGTCATCTTTTGGTTACTTCGCACAATTCTTTTCCCTCCAAAAATAATATCTTAATTAGCCCTAATATATGTGATATATCAATAATTATTCATTTTCTTTTTACACTATATTTATATTATATCTATGAATTTTTATAAAAATAAATATTAACATGTTATTTTACTATATATTCTAAAATACTTGGTAAAATCTAAAAATATTTCAAATATCGAAAAGAATATAATTTCAAATGTTATCTAACATATAATTTAGTAAACTTCATATATGTTAAAATGTAAGGATAACATATACCAATCACTTTTAGACATAACAAGGTTTATCGTATTTAATTTCTTAGTTTTTTTATCAGGATTGTCGAGTTTTTTATGGAACCTAAATTTGATTTTTATGGGTCAAAAGTTGATAAATAGATAGTTTGGTACAAATTAACTACATTTAGGTCAAAATTTGTTATGGATAAAAAAATGAGAAAACTGACTATTTTTAAGGCCAAACGTAATGGCTGACTTTTTGGGGCGATTTCCGACGATATGGGGGCACAAACACCCCCCCCCCCCAGCGATTTGGGGGGCAATAAGGGGGGGGGGAGGGTATTTGTCGCTGCTTGTTATTATTATTATATTCAAAAGTAACCGTTGGGCCCAAACGGTCATATTTAAACAAAGTAATTTAAACTATCTATGATATATATAAACGAAGATCCAAAAATCCTAGGTGTCGCGATGTGGTCACTTCCTCTTTTTTTGGAGTCATCAGATTTGCTTGATTTTTAAATTGAGGCTTCTCATGCATTTGACCCGAATTCATGGGTATGGGTCTTACTAAACCTATATATTCCTTAAATGGGTTATAACATCTCATTATATAAAAAATTATTCTCATCAAATTATTGATGTAAAAATCCTATAAAATAGGATATACTAAAAAATAATATCTTATTTATTTTAAAAAAGATATATATTATTTAAATTAAAAAAACCAATTTTATTAGTAAAAAAATAAACGGGTCTTGAGTCTCATCAAACCATAAGTATATTATTAACTTTCATAAATATTATTTATAATTAAAAAAACCAATTTAATAGTAAAAAAAATAAACGGGTCTTGGGTCTCATTAAAACCATATAGCTTTTAAACCGGGTTATAACATCTCATTTATTTGCGAAACAATTTAACATCAAACCATAAGTATATTATTAACTTTCATACAATAAAAAAAATACGAATTCAAAAAATATATAAATATTAGAACAAACAATATAAAACAACCCCCAGTAATACGGGGGATAAAAACTAGTATATATATATATATATATATATATATACCTCTTCTTCTCTAAACTCACATCCATTAAATACACTACACATAACCAATATCTTCAAAAAAAACAACAAAAATGAATCATAGAAACAACCCGAACCAACCATTCCCTCCTTTCGGTCAATACCATGGTTCACAAAACCATCCGAACGTAACATGCAATGGACCTCGAACACCCGAAACCAACCGAACCTAAACTATCTATTTCCTTTTCTCGAGCCGTACTTAAACATGTATGCCAACTACCTCATGCCCTAAAACCTCATGCTGGTATTCAGGTCTACCCAACCGGAGACGGTGACGGTGCCGGAAACTCAAACGACACGGGCCTCAAGTTCAAGCCAAACGCCGGCCCGTAAACACAAAAAAAAAAAAAAAAAAAAAAAAAAACGGGGGAGTCGACGGCCCAACGTGATCCATACAAGCAATGGACCGAGAATGAGGAAATAGCCCTCGCAATGGCTTGGATCATCGAATCGGAGGATCCCGACATTTGTAAGTTTTTTAATATTAAGTATTTTTATAACTTTATTTGGTGTCTATTAAAAATGTATATTAATTGTGACAAAAAAATTAAATTTGTAGCTAACTTTCAAGCCGTCAGGATATTTTGGAGGATAGTATT
This sequence comes from Bidens hawaiensis, assembly GCF_021521415.1. NCBI lineage: Eukaryota > Viridiplantae > Streptophyta > Magnoliopsida > Asterales > Asteraceae > Bidens > Bidens hawaiensis. The sequence continues at coordinate 4,465,052 of NW_027491017.1, forward strand.
TGAAGCTTGGGTCGCGCTAACGGGTAAATCCGAAGACTACCCGGGTAAAGAAGGTTCAAGCCTACTTGAAGGTCCTTAATTCCGATTGCCAAAAATTTTCCGGGATATACAACCGCTTGCGCTAGACCGGTTGGCGTAACGGGCAAAACCACGCCGACATCCAATCTAAAGCATTGAGCGACTTTCGAGCTCAAGGGCAAACCGAAGGGAGGATCGGGGAAGCGTTCAAGTATTTAAAATGTTGGGATAAACTAAGGCTATGCACGAATGGAATGGGCACCCACCATTCCAGTCGCTCGACGAGCCGCCGCATCATCCCGGCCTTCAAAAAAGTCGAGGACATCGGCGTCGACAAATCCAAGCACACCAAACACACCATTCGATGCTCGTAACTTCAACCTCGTTGACGAACACGACGCGTTTAATTTAGACGACGGCGGCGAAGTACATGAGTTGGCTCGACCCGCGGGAGAGAAAGAAAAAATAATACAAAAAAGGAGGGTTCATCGTCGTCAAGATTCAATACGGCGGCCAGTAAAGAAGTCGAACATTTAAACGAGGTGTTCAGTCGTTTCGAAACACATGCCGTGGAAATGGTAAAGGACTTGAAAGAATCCAACAAATACCACGAAAAACTAGCCCATACGTTGGAACTACGACAAATGAATAAAGACTACGAATCCCTCAAAGCGGATGGGTTTCACGAAGAGTCCGCATTATTGTATTGACGAAGTGTTGAAACAATGCACGAATATTATGAATATTAGTTTTTTTATATATATTTTTTGTATTTCTTTTTAATTTTAATGTATTTTAATTTAATTATTTAATTTAATTATTTAGTTTAATGGGTTTTTATTTGTTTAGTTTAATTATAAAAAAAATAATAAAAAATGGTGACGTGGCAAAGAAGGGGCTACAAAACCATGACACCCAAAAACAAATTACTACCCTTTGCTGACTATCGGCACGTGTCACAATTCTCCCCAATTTGTAGCCTGTACACTACACATAGCCTAAAAGTTAGAGATTACAAAATAGATTTATCGTCAAATTTGTTACGGGTTCAAAGTGTTGACTTTTAAATGACAAACAGATGAAAGTTAGAATTTTAAACATGATTTGGGTTTTAAATTTATTTTCAAGGCAATTTTGGAAGTAATAAAAAAGTACAGAATTTGGCAAATTGATTATTTTCCCTCGACTATTAAAATTTAAGAAAATATTGCAAATACTTTCGACATGCCACCCTCAGGCCTACCAATGATTCCAACTTTTATCAAATTTGAAATATTTGTGTCAGCAGTAACTTTTTCATCAATGGTGATCCGAACGTTATCTGGAAAGCATGTCATGCAAAACTATGCTCAAATTAAGCAAAATATTCACAAAATTGAATGAGTTAACATGTATTTTTTTATGTTGTCATTATGACAAAGTCGAGAAGCCCTTTGAAACTTATCAAAATCTTTTTCATGGTGGAACTAAAAAACATAGTTCTTGAATAACATTCGTCGTTACAATTTAATGTTTTCATTTTCTTCGATGGGTGATAATTTGATAAATATATCAATAAAGGTAAAATATCTTTTATATTTAGGCTTGAATGGTTAGAACTACTATTGTATGAGAAGTCTTATTCTTGAAATTGATTCATAACCAAATTTTTTCAATAATACTGTAAGGCCCCGTTACCGGTAGCCCTACTTTCGTATTGGATTTACTCATAAACGCAGTTCTAAATATCATAGTTAATTAAAACATTCGCGGAATATAAAAGCTTTCATAAAACATTTCATAACAAAACTCCTCTTGTCTTAAAACAACATCTTGTCTTTCAAAATAAACAAAACATTAAACTTAAACGTCTTGAGTCTCCCGATGCCAGCCCCTTATTCAGTGCCACGTGTCTCCTCAAGCAAGCTGCCTCATCCTACTCACCTGCGTGCATACTAAAAGTCAGCTACGCTGAGTGAGTTCTAGTTAATCACATAATCATACAATACCTTCTTACATTTCATACTTAACCTCTTAACTTTCTTACATACACACGTAAGTGCATATACTTTCATTCTTACCTTCATACTTCCTTTACATACATAATCATACGTTTTAAAGAGCCTTTTGCCCTATAACCTCACAGATATTATAAGGGTCTGGTCCCTAACATCATCGATATTATAAGGGTCTGGTCCCTAACATCACAGATATTATTAGGGTCTGGTCCCTAACATCACAGATATTATTAGGGTCTGGTCCCTTTGTTTCGTGTAACTGTACCGTACCTGTTCATACATACTTTCCTTGACAATACGTGCAATCTCCGAAGAGCGTTCACGTACCATCATCATAACATACATACATTATGCATACATCATATATTCATACATACATCCTATCTTTGTCACACCCTCAAAATCCACTAACGGAGTTTTATCGTCAGAGGGTGTGAACTAACAGGATCGGAATCATTAGTTATAATCAAACCGTAAAAACGTTTAATTGAAAATAAGTGCGGAAGCGTAAAAACCAAAAGATAAAAGTTGTGTCACGCAGGACGACTTAACACCCCATAACAACAGTTAAAAATCAGTTTGCATAAACACAAGCGTTCCAACAATGCATGATCCTATACCGCGCGCCCGCCTCGGCTACCTGAGAATAACATACTAAAAGTGTCAACACGGGGTTGGTGAGTTCACAAGTTTATATAAAATAAAGTGTTTAGCGTTTGCGTTCAGCGTTTTGCGTTAAGCGTTTTGCGTTAAGCGTTTTGCGTTACCAGATAGTGTTATGTCAATTATATATCTATAGGTAGCTAGCCTATAAATCAAGTATTACTAAGTGTTCGACACTGAAGCTGACTGTTTATCATTTGCCTTGCCACCAGGTCTATCCCGACCATGGTATGTGTTTAGCCAAGATTACACGCACTCGACCTCCAGTCGAGTTTAGCGTTGGGTGGGGTTTGTCAAACCCAGTAGTACTACTCAACAATGACTCGCTATTATCCAATATTAAACGGTTCGATATGAATGAAGGACTTTAGTTATTGCGTTTGCCACTTAGTCTTTACAAGTGATATATAATCTATATTAACAAAATCTTAAATGCGTTTTCGGAGTATGTTATCTCCCCAAGTGAAAAGCGTTTGAAAACAGTTTATAAGGGATAAGTGAACTCACTGTTTGCGAAGAATTTCCCAAAATAATTCACCAAAGGATGTGCGTCACCGACAAAAACTCTCTCTAGCGTTCTAAAACAACAAAGAGATTTTCTAAGTGTCGGAACTATTATCGAGTCTCTAGACTCGGCACATAATACCTATGCACACAACATGTTTCGTGTTTCGTTTGTGAATCGTGTGTGACTTTAACAAGTGTATTTGTTATACGTTACATGTGTGAGTAATTATTTACGTGTCATGTATTCATAATGTACATCACTAGCAATTACTTCCCGTAAGGGCAATTTGGTCAACACATAACAATTAACTAGCAATTATTCCCCACGAGGGAAATTTGGTCAAAATACGACAATTAGTTAGCAATTATCCCCCGCAAGGGCAATTTGGTCAAAACACGATAATAAATTAGCAATCACCATGTTTCATGCAACTTTCACAAAATTCAGCAACTAGTTTCTTAACGACAGAATTCTACTTGAAAAACTAGTCTATCCCACCGATCATAGCATCACAATTAATTTACCAAAAATTATCACAAAAGAATGTATGTGTTAGGTTTCCAGAACATATTTTGTTGTATTTTTATTCCATACATATTTCTCACAAAGATCAATTTACCACAGCAAACTCATAACAGTCAAATTTATGCGCAACAGAATATTATTTGAAATTCCCGTTAAACGAAAAATCCAATAAATGCAAGACCACTTGGGTTAGGTTCCTAACTCAACAAGTCAACTTTTAGAAGTGGAACCAACCCAATTGGTCTCGTAGTTCATGAGATATAACATATACAAAACAACCTAACAGCAGTTCTAACAACTCAGCTTTGCACAACGTTTTTGTAAAATCATAAAGGTTAACTTTTACAGGTCCAAAAATTGCAAATTTACATTCTTTAGAAACTAGACTCAACCTAGTTTATAATAGTATCAATTATCTCAATCAATTTTCACATTTACACCCAGTTACAGTCAATTGAACATCAACAACACAATCTGTCCAGAAACTGTTTGCATCCGAACTCAACATATTAACTATCTATGGACCATAATCCGTTCATATAACACTCTAGACACCATAACCACTATCCATGCATATCAATTACACCATACATACATGGTCAGGGTTTTATTTGATCTCAAAATCAAAGACACAACAATTAACATGTAATAATATCCATTCTAGTTATCAAATCATCATCAATACATCATCAAATCAAACAAGACATATGAACACAACTTATATACAAAAATCGGCCCTAGGGTTTTTAATTAACCCATTAAAAATCGAAATTAAGTATAAAGGATGCAAGGGATAGTCGTTTATACCTTCCTAGCACCTTAATCTTCAATCAAAAGCTTGAAAATTTGCTTGTATGTGTGTGTGTGATTGGCGGCAGCCGTGAGCAAGGGGGAGGGGGGGTCCGATCGGGGTAGAGGGAGAAAAGAGAAAGAGAGGCTAGGGTTTATAATATTATTAATAATAATTATGTTACATCTAGGTCCCTCCACTTCAAATTATTAGTTTACTAGCCCAAAGTAATTAGTTTGCATCTTGAGTTAACTTCTTAAACAATGTAATCACATAACACATAAGCCTAACACATAAATATTGTTTTAATGTTTCTCGTTTATTCACCAATCGTTTGCGTCAACTCGTTTGCGTTTCGGTGCAATTCCCGAAAGACTACACATGTAGTAAGTGTCAAGCGTCATTTAAACCCTAGTTTAAATGTAATGAGGTGTGCGTTATAGATTCAATGATCTTTAAGTTTGAATTAACGGAGTTGAGTTAACGGAGTTAACCTGAAATTGACGAATGTCACATCATTCCCATGTTAAAGAATTTTCGTCCCGAAAATTTGAGTCATGTCGTGATGAGTGTCTGAAAAAGTAAGAAAAATTTTCAGTTTGTCATATCATCCCTTAGTAGAAAGAAATTTCGTTCCGAAATTTAATTCATACCCCCGGTGATTTCTGACGATTTGTCGGGTTTCGCGGTTTCCGGTGTTTGGTCAGCCCTTCAAAAAGTTGAGGATACTTTTTCATCATTTGATCCTCGCGTTCCCACGTGAACTCCGGTCCACGTCTCGAGTTCCAACGAACCTTAACGATTGGAATCTTGCTGTGCTTGAGTGTTCTGGTCTCCCAATCCAAAACTTCAACTGGTTCTTCAATGAAGCGTAGCTGTTCATCAACTTGCAGTTCGTCCAAAGGGACTACTTGGGTTTCATCAGATAGACATTTCTTCAAATTGGATACGTGAAAAACATTTTGTACGCCACTGAGTTCCGTTGGTAGGTCCAGTCGGTACGCCACCGGACCAACGCGTTCCGTTATCCGGTAAGGACCAACATATCGTGGGTTGAGTTTGTTTCTCTTTCCAAAGCGAACCACACCTTTCCAAGGTGAGACTTTGAGTAACACTTGGTCATTCACTTGAAATTCGAGAGGTTTTCGGCGCTTGTCGGTGTAACTCTTTTGGCGATCTCGTGCTGCTGCCATGCGGTTTCGGATTTGAACAATCTTTTCCGAAGTTTCGAGTACCAGTTCTGGACCAGTGATTTGGCTGTCACCCACCTCTGCCCAGCAGAGAGGTGATCGACATTTCCGTCCGTACAGTGCTTCAAACGGCGCTGCTATAATACTTGCGTGGTAGCTGTTATTATACGAAAACTCTACCAAAGGTAGGTGAGGTTCCCAACTTTTTCCGAAATCCAACACGCATGCACGCAACATGTCCTCTAAGGTCTGAATAGTTCGTTCACTTTGCCCATCCGTCTGAGGATGGTATGCTGTGCTCATATCAAGGCGTGTGCCTAGGGCACTCTGTAGCGACTTCCAAAAGTGCGAAGTGAAACGGGAATATCGATCAGAAATAATTGAGACAGGCACTCCATGTCTAGACACTACTTCCTTCATGTAGACACGAGTCAGTCTTTCCATTTTGTCCGATTCCTTAATTGCTAAGAAGTGTGCCGACTTAGTCAACCGGTCAACGATCACCCAGATGGTATCGCATCCCGTCGGTGTCTTTGGTAAACCCGTGATAAAATCCATTGAGATGCGTTCCCATTTCCACATTGGAAGTTCCGGTTGTTGCAGCAAACCAGATGGTTTCTGATATTCTATTTTGACTCTTGCACAAGTCAAGCATTTGCTCACGTAGGTGGCAATGTCGGCTTTCATGTTTGGCCACCAGTAAAGTGCCTTTAAGTCATGGTACATTTTATCTGAGCCAGGGTGGATAGAATATCAGGACTTGTGTGCTTCGTCCATCACCAGAGTTCTCAACTCTCCGTACCGTGGAACCCAAATCCGGTTCTCAAAATATCGGACCCCGTCCGATTCGGTTTCAAGTTGCTTGTTCATGCCCCGCATGAGTTCCGATGGAAGATTATCATCTTTCAAAGCTTCGAGTTGGGCATCGCGAATCTGATCGGGTAAGTTGGTATGAATCGTGAGTTGCAATGCTCGCACTCGTCTGGGTTTATCTGTTTCTTTTCTGCTGAGGGCGTCGGCCACTACATTGGCCTTGCCAGGGTGGTACTTGATGGCACAATCATAATCTTTAAGCAGCTCGACCCAACGACACTGTCGCATGTTCAGCTCCTTCTGATCGTAGATATGCTGGAGACTCTTGTGGTCGGTGTAAATGGTAAACTTGGTACCGTACAAGTAATGCCTCCATATCTTAAGGGCAAACACCACAGCTCCGAGTTCCAAGTCATGGGTCGTGTAGTTCTTCTCGTGAACCCGTAGTTGTCGAGAGGCATAAGCTATTACCTTCTCGAGTTGCATCAGCACACAACCGAGACCTTGTATCGATGCGTCACAATGTACCTCAAAATTCTCTGTTCACTCGGGTAGGGCTAGAATAGGGGCGCTACAGAGTTTGGTTTTCAACAGTTGAAAAGCGGATTCTTGCGCGTCACCCCAATTGTACTTAGTGCCTTTGTGAGTCAAAGCGGTGAGGGGTTGAGCAATCTTTGAGAATCCCTCAATGAAACGCCGGTAGTAGCCGACCAGTCCTAGGAATTGCCGCACCTCAGTCGGAGTCTTAGGTGCTTCCCAGTTTTTGATGGCCTCTACCTTACCGGGATCGACATGGATACCGTTCTCATTGATCACATGTCCTGAAAAGTGAACCTCGCGAAGCCAAAATTCGCATTTCGAGAGTTTAGCATACAGTTGTTCCTTCTTCAATAATTCCAGAATTACCCTTAAGTGTTCCTCGTGGTCAGCCTTGTCCTTGGGGTAGACGACAATATCATCGATAAATACAATCACAAACTTGTCGAGGTATGCCTTGTATACACGATTCATGGGATCCATAAATACGGCTGGTGCGTTAGTTAAGCCAAAAGGCATAACTGAAAACTCATAGTGACCATACCGAGTCCTGAATGCCGTCTTTGAAATATCTTCTTCGCGCACTCTTAGTTGATGGTAACCAAATCGTAGATCGATCTTCGAGTAGTAACTCGATCCTTGGAGCTGGTCAAACAGATCATCAATTCGGGGTAAAGGATAACGGTTCTTAATCGTCACCTTGTTCAACTCTCGGTAGTCGATACACATTCGTAAAGTCCCGTCCTTCTTTCAGACAAATAAGACAGGGGCTCCCCATGGCGATGAGCTAGGTCGGATAAAACCTTTATCCAATAAATCTTGCAACTGAGTGGACAGTTCCTGAAGCTCCGCCGGTGCGAGCCGATACGGAGCTCGTGCTATGGGTGATGCACCGGGGGTCAACTCGATTTGGAATTCGACTTGTCGAATAGGAGGGAGTCCAGGCAAATCCTCCAGGAAAACTTCCGGAAAATCTTGCACAATCGGTATATCTTCAATTCGCTTCTCTTCCGCGGGTTTCTCAACAATCTGCGCCAAAATTGCCGGATGACCCTTTCGTAGATACTTCTGCGCCTTCATGAGGGTGATAACGCTGGTGGTCATGCCGCTTCTCTCACCCCGGATCGAAATAATCTCACCGGAAGGGGTAGTAATGTGAACTATCTTGTCATGACAAATAACCTCTGCTCGGTTCTCGGATAACCAGTCCATGCCGACCACTACATCGAAACTACCAAGCGTAAAAGGAATAAGGTCGATATCAAAAACATGATCTGACAGTTTTAACTTACATCCCGCAAGTACATGAGTCGTTTCTACAGATTTTCCGTCGGCCAATTCTACTGGAAACTTAGCATCTAACGGGGTTGGAGTTAAGTCTAAGAGTTGACTAAAGGCTTTCGACACAAAGCTCCTATCAGCTCCAGTGTCAAACAATACAGAAGCAAAACAATCGTTCACAGGGAACTTACCAGTCACCACGTACGGATCATTGCGGACTTGACCCGACCCAATAACAAAAGCTCTTCCTTTACCATTGTTTCCACCACCACTGCCACTTCCATTACCTCCATTGTTGTCGTTCTGTTTCAGCTTGGGACAATCTTTACTGAAATGACCCTCCTGACCACATTCGAAACATCCCTTAGCCGTCATAGGTGGTTTAGGAGCACCCTTTGCCGCCAGGTCTCCTCTACAGTCCTTTGCCTGGTGACCCATCTTTCGGCATCTCAGACACTTGACACGGTCACACAGCCCAACATGATGATAATTGCACCTGTTGCACTTCGGATATTTCCCAGCATATCCGCTCGAACCCTGCCCGCCACCGTTGTTATTGTTATTGTGACCCTGATTGTTGAAGCCCCGAGTGAATTCGGGTTTACGGTAGTGTTGTTGCTGTGAGGGGTTCGAGGATGAGGATCTGGTGTTGTCAAACTTTCTCTTTCCATTGCTCGGGTTGTTGTTGCTGTTGTCAGTAATCGGGTTGTTACGGGCTTTAGTGGTTGACCTCTAGGTGGTAGCGCACCTTGGGTCACTGCTTGATCTGTTAGTTTGTGAGCTAACCGAATCGCTTGTTGAATAGTGGCTGGTCTGGAAGACGTCACCATGCCCTGAATTTGCGGTGCTAACCCATCAATATACATTTCAATCCTCTTACTCGGCGGGTCTACCATCCGTGGACACATCACAGCTAACTCGTGAGAACGGGTGGTGTAGGCTTCGATTTCTGAACCCACCATCTTCAATGACCAAAACTCGGATTCCAACTTTGCAATCTCCTCTCTCGGACAGTACTCTTCTCGCATCATGTTTTTGAACTCCTCCCACTTCATAGCGTTAGCCAGTTCCAATCCAATGATCTACACGTTTGAATTCCACCAAGTGAGGGCAGAATCTTCAAGTGTTCCAGCAGCAAATTTGACCCTACTGGCAGGGGGACAATTACACATCTCAAACGCCGATTCGGCCTTCTCAGCCCAACGCAGGAAGCCTATAGCTCCCTCAGTGCCCTTAAACGTACCGGGCTTGCAGTCAAGGTAATTCTTGAAGGTACACGTTCCAATTGGACCTCCAGCTTGGTTTGTACATGTGCGGCTAGAGCGGCCGCCGCATGGTCGTTCAGCAGAGTTTGGAGTTCTGCTGCAATCAAGTTGATGTCACCACGTCCGTGTCCAGCGTTTCTTCCTTCCATTTCCTTGTCCGAGTACTTTCCGACTGCTCCAAGTACACTCAACTCCTCTGTCGGCCGCCTAGGATTCGCTTACCGATCTTTGCAACCTTGCATGTGTATAAGATTTTATGAAAGTAGTCTAGTCTATCGGTAGCATCTTCACTAGCCTTTGGAGTCGTACACCATGTAAAACAGTAGCATCCACCTAGTAGAAAGGGAACATAATCCTAGATATCTCCTATATCTTGAAACAATGACGGCTTGACCTGGTGGATGATGGTGACCGCCGGTTGGTATGGATCATGAAGCGGCTGGATGATAAGAAAACGTTGCTAGTGCTATTTCTGTTCGGGTCCTTGCTACTTGGAGTTGCTCTTGCAAGTCTATCATCTCGGCTTGCATCCTTCTCATAATTTTCATTTGTTGGTCGCTAGCCTCTTGCATCTCCTTCATGGCCGCTGTCATGCGGGAAATTTCCTCCTTAGTTTCGGTTCCATCTTTTAACAGTCCGGAAACGTTCGCTCTCGTATAGCGCATGTAGCCAACATCACGCTCCAAACAAGAAACAACAGCTGCGAGTACACGCTCTACAGGTTTGGTTATAGGTGGTAGGGTGTTGGGGTAAGCAGGATGGCTCGGGTGGGGTAGCGGGGGAACTTGTTCGCGATAGACCATACGCCTAATCATATTAGGGTACCAATCCCAGCTAACTTCGTTTTCGTACATGCCTCCGGATAAGCGATACCTCTTCGGTGCAGGAGCTTCGAGTTCCGGGACTACACGAGGTGGCGACGAGGTAGTTAACTACGATTCCTTCCCATGAGCATGAGTCATCTGATCGGATGATGATGATGATGATGATGATGATGATGGCGTCGACATCTCTACAGGTAAGCCGTGTATGCGCGCGTATGAGTGAAAGGGGTAAAGAGATAAGATAACAAAGACTACACAAATCTATGCAGTGCGTATCATTATAACTAATGGGTCGTCGCGGTTATAGTCTAGTATGCATGCAATTTCTAGTTCGCTATAACCAATGGCTCTGATACCAATCTGTCACACCCTCAAAATCCACTAACGGAGTTTTACCGTCAGAGGGTGTGAACTAACAGGATTGGAATCATTAGTTATAATCAAACCGTAAAAACGTTTAATTGAAAATAAGTGCGGAAGCGTAAAACCAAAAGATAAAAGTTGCGTCACGCAGGACGACTTAACACCCCATAACAACAGTTAAAAATCAGTTTGCATAAACAAAAGCGTTTCAAACAATGCATGATCCTATACCGCGCGCCCGCCTCGGCTACCTGATAATAACATACTAAAAGTGTCAACACGGGGTTGGTGAGTTCACAAGTTTATATAAAATAAAGCGTTTAGCGTTTGCATTCAGCGTTTTGCGTTAAGCGTTTTGCGTTACCAGATAGTGTTATGTCAATTATATATCTATAGGTAGCTAGCCTATAAAACAAGTATTACTAAGTGTTCGACACCGAAGCTGACTGTTTATCATTTGCCTTTCCACCAGGTCTATCCCGACCATGGTATGTGTTTAGCCAAGATTACACGCACTCGACCTCCAGTCGAGTTTAGCATTGGGTGGGGTTTGTCAAACCCAGTAGTACTACTCAACAATGACTCGCTATTATCCAATATTAAACGGTTCGATATGAATGAAGGACTTTAGTTATTGCGTTTGCCACTTAGTCTTTACAAGTGATATATAATCTATATTAACAAAATCTTAAATGCGTTTTCGGAGTATGTTATCTCCCCAAGTGAAAAGCGTTTGAAAACAGTTTAAAAGGGGTAAGTGAACTCACTGTTTGCGAAGAATTTCCCAAAATAATTCACCAAAGGATGTGCGTCACCGACAAAAACTCTCTCTAGCGTTCTAAAACAACAAAGAGATTTTCTAAGTGTCGGAACTATTATCGAGTCTCTAGACTCGGCACATAATACCTATGCACACAACATGTTTCGTGTTTCGTTTGTGAATCGTGTGGGACTTTAACAAGTGTATTTGTGATACGTTACATGTGTGAGCAATTATTTACGTGTCATGTATTCATAATGTACATCACTAGCAATTACTTCCCGTAAGGGCAATTTGGTCAACACATAACAATTAACTAGCAATTATTCCCCACGAGGGAAATTTGGTCAAAATACAACAATTAGTTAGCAATTATCCCCCACAAGGGCAATTTGGTCAAAACACGATAATAAATTAGCAATCACCATGTTTCATGCAACTTTCACAAAATTCAGCAACTAGTTTCTTAACGACAGAATTCTACTTGAAAAACTAGTCTATCCCACCGATCATAGCATCACAATTAATTTACCAAAAATCATCACAAAAGCATGTATGTGTTAGGTTTCCAGAACATATTTTGTTGTATTTTTATTCCATACATATTTCTCACAAAGATCAATTTACCACAGCAAACTCATAACAGTCAAATTTATGCGCAAAAGAATGTTATTTGAACTTCCCGTTAAACGAAAAATCCAATAAATGCAAGACCACTTGGGTTAGGTTCCTAACTCAACAAGTCAACTTTCAGAAGTGGAACCAACCCAAGTCTCGTAGTTCATGAGATATAACATTTACAAAACAACCTAACAGCAGGTCTAACAACTCAGCTTTGCACAACGTTTTTGTAAAATCATAAAGGTTAACTTTTACACGTCCAAAAATTGCAAATTTACATTCTTTAGAAACTAGACTCAACCTAGTTTATAATAGTATCAATTATCTCAATCAATTTTTACATTTACACCCCGTTACAGTCAATTGAACATCAACAACACAATCTGTCCAGAAACTGTTTGCATCCAAACTCAACATATTAACTATCTATGGACCATAATCCGTTCATATAACACTCTAGACATCATAACCACTTTCCATGCATATAAATTAAACCATACATACATGGTCAGGGTTTTATTTTATCTCAAATTCAAAGACACAACAATTAACATGTAATAATATCCATTCTAGTTATCAAATCATCATCAATACATCATCAAATCAAACAAGACATATGAACACAACTTATATACAAAAATCGGCCCTAGGGTTTTTAATTAACCCATTAAAAATCGAAATTAAGTATAAAGGATGCAAGGGATAGTCGTTTATACCTTCCTAGCACCTTAATCTTCAATCAAAAGCTTGAAAATTTGCTTGTATGTGTGTGTGTGATTGGCGGCAGCCGTGAGCAAGGGGGAGGGGGGGTCCGATCGGGGTAGAGGGAGAGGAGAGAAAGAGAGGCTAGGGTTTATAATATTATTAATAATAATCATGTTACATCTAGGTCCCTCCACTTCAAATTATTAGTTTACTAGCCCAAAGTAATTAGTTTGCATCTTGAGTTAACTTCTTAAACAATGTAATCACATAACACATAAGCCTAACACATAAATATTGTTTTAATGTTTCTCGTTTATTCACCAATCGTTTGCGTCAACTCGTTTGCGTTTCGGTGCAATTCCCGAAAGACTACACATGTAGTAAGTGTCAAGCGTCATTTAAACCCTAGTTTAAATGTAATGAGGTGTGCGTTATAGATTCAATGATCTTTAAGTTTGAATTAACGGAGTTGAGTTAACGGAGTTAACCTGAAATTGACGAATGTCACAATCTTTCATCATACTTATCAATCATATCTTAACTACCACCTGACGGTACATGCAATATCCGAAGATCGTTCACGCACCGTCAAACAATCATCATACATAAATCATACAAGGCATACACTTACCACTTAAGATAAGTGTATTAACTATCACATCGAGTATGCACACAGACCCGAAAACATAACAAGGAAGTGGAGCTAGAAACTCACCTCAATGCGGTTGCGTTCACCGTTTACGGTTATTCCCTTCTTGAGCTGTGCACGACTAACTGTATAATAATTATACGTTTCAGTAAACTATCACTACACATATCGCCTTTCTAGTTTAATCATTACCCTCAATGAACGGGGGTCCGGGGGCAGCGCCCCTGGCAGCGGGGTTCTAGGGGCGGCAGCCCCTAGCGGGGTCCAAGGGGCAGAGCCCCTGGCTGGGGTTAAAAGTTCAAGGGTTTATTTGTAATTATACGTTTCAGTAAACTATCACTACACATATCGCCTTTCTAGTTTAATCATTACCCTCAATGAACGGGGGTCCGGGGGCAGCGCCCCTGGCAGCGGGGTTCTAGGGGCGGCAGCCCCTAGCGGGGTCCAAGGGGCAGAGCCCCTGGCTGGGGTTAAAAGTTCAAGGGTTTATTTGTAATTAAATCATTCTTTTCTAAGTCCAGGGACCATTCTGTTAAACTTCTAATTCGTTACTTATCCTAAACGAACTGACTTACCATGACGAACTGGTTCTTGTAACGAATTGGAACCTTTAACGAACTGGACTCTTAACGAATCAGTCCATGTAGCGAACCAGTCCAAGTAGCGAGTTGGTCCTTCTAATTCGTTATCTACTTTAACGAACTGGTCATAACGAATCAAGGGTGATTCGTCACCCTTTTCCCTTAACGAATTGAACACGAACTGTAATCAGTTCGCTATGTTCCCATGGACGAACTAGCTAGCGAATCACCTTTAATTCGCTATATTCCTGTAGCGAACTAGGGTTAGGTCAGGAATGTCAGAACATTCCCTGACATTCCCCCTTAACCTCGTACCACTTTCCGGCGCCGTCATTGCCGGAAAGCCGCCGGAAAAACTCGATTTCGCCGGAAAAACGGGTTTTAGCTCGTTTTTCACCGTTTTTCGTCCCGTTCAATCCAGATCTGAGCTAGGGTGACTCCTAAGCTCATCATAGGTTCGGTTTATACTCGAATCCACCCGTATCTCGTGACTTAAACGGTTTAACGGTGTCGGCTCGTCGTTTCATGATTATATCTAACGGATTTAAGCTCAAACAATAAAATACTATCATTACCTCGGGTCGGTTCTCGGTTTCCTTCTTGATATCGGTTTAGAGAGAGAGAGAACTAGAGAGAGAATCTTAAGTGTGTGTTTTGGATGGTGTAAGGGATATGTGTAAATGAATTAAATGGAGGATTAAGAGTATATATATTTTTGATCATGGGCTTAAGCCCATGGTCTTTCCTTCATTCCTCCATAACCCAAGTCCATAACCCATATCCATTTACCCAACACAAGTCCATCCCGTATTCTATTCAACTAAACCGATAACGACCCGCTATAAAATAAACGAACTTTATTTTATTAATATAACCGAAAGTAGGATATTACAAATACATATATGACACTGAGAATGAAATTTTTAATAAAAAGAGCGTCCTTAGATACGTTTTTGCACGTGCATTTTTATTAAGTTCATTTAAAAATATCATTTTGTGATATAAATAAAATCAATTTATGTATAAATAGTATAAATACAAGCATAGATGTAATACGTATTTTCATATATGTTATGTAATTATTTTTTTTACTTGTAATTTTATAATTTGGATCATCCCATGTGTGACACGGGCTCTAAAACTAGTTATAAATAATTTTTTTTGTTTTTAATTGTATCAATAATAGTATCGGTCACACACAATATAATAATACATTGACATTGATAATAATAATAATAATAATAATAATAATAATAATAATAATGTTATTATTATTGTTATTATTATTTTTATTATGTTCAATAGCCATAAACATAAAAAAGAAGAAAAATAAAAAAAAATCAAACTTTATACTTTTTAAT
Source organism: Bidens hawaiensis (assembly GCF_021521415.1). Classification (NCBI taxonomy): domain Eukaryota; kingdom Viridiplantae; phylum Streptophyta; class Magnoliopsida; order Asterales; family Asteraceae; genus Bidens; species Bidens hawaiensis. The sequence goes on from NW_027491017.1 coordinate 4,480,503, forward strand.
TCAATATTTTTATAAAAGACATAAGTTGAAAAAATGTTAGAATGGGTAATATGTCAAATAAAATTATTAAAGTAATTAAAAGTATAGGGGATTGGATATGACAAGTAAGGAGTGACGTATGTTTAGCCCAACCTTAAAGTTAATTGTCTTTAATTTTATACATAGTTTTTTTTAGTTCTAATTCTAAATCGAAATGTTGCAGTGTTACTAATGCTTAAAAACAGTTTTAGGTTTGTCTATAGAAACTTGGATGTTGGGGTATTAAGGTATAATTAAATTTAATGATCGAAAACCACTAGCATAGCATTTGATTATTACATAACTAATTATGTTACTGCATCTTTAGCCAATTTTTATACTATGAACCTATAGGATTGAAGCCTGATGAGCCTAATGTGGACATCGATGATGACATTGACGAATCAGCAAGATGATGTGTATCAAATGAAGATTATAGAACTGAAACCGTTGATGAATTAGCTGATGGTGTGAAGAAAATAACCAAGAAAACCCGGACGAAAATGGCCCGAGTCGTTGACCGAAATCTTGAGTAAAAATAAAGAGTTTTCTAGGAATGGTAAGAACCAATAGATTTTTGATATATGACATTACATCTTATGGTCAATGAATAATTCTAGGAAACTATGCCGGTTATAATGGTGAAAGAGTAATTCTAGGAAATTATGTCGGTTTTAGTAATTTTAAATCTCAACCATTGATTAACATGATCCAATGGATATGATCTATTCCTAGTCTTCCTAGGAAACTACTTCTTTTTAGTATAACCCTCCCCTATATATATATACCTATCTATATATATATATATAGGTATATATATATATAAATTTTACAACTTGTTATTTTTATATTAAAATGTTTAAAACTAATAATACTACATAAAATAAATACAAATGAATTGTGTTGGTCCTTGCAATCAAGTTAATTCAAATTATGCCGGTCCTCACAAATGGCTTACTCGGAACTCACAAACAAATTTGATAGAATCACACTCAAATTTGGTTGGTTAGACCAGCTTTACAACGTGGTGCGTTTCTATTAGGTAAGAAAAATTGTCGGCTGACAAAAAAAATGGAGCGGGTCTGAGCAGTTTGGAGTGAACATTTAAGAAATTTTAAGAATCCATGGATATTTTTAGAACTCGAGTGGTCATTTTGAAGATTTTCCTATGTTAATTCCTTATGCGCTTATTGATTCCTTACGTTCTTAGATTTCAGAATAAATGATTTCTTCCTATAAAAGTAATGGTAGTAAAAGACTTTCGGTATAACTCGTTGCTTGGAGTTCCTTTTATAACTTTATGTCTTTAACCTCGCAACCAAGCAAGAAAAATCTGTAAAACACGCAGCCACACAACACGAAATTAAACATCTGATTAAATAAACCCCAATTAATATTGAATCAACTCAAACTCAGAACCAGAACCAGTTGTTAACCGATTTGTAGGACATTGCTTAATTAGGATGCCTGCATTGCTGCATACAAGAGTATTAGTCAATGCCCAAAAATGTGAAATTAGATGCATAATTCAAACAAATGTCCATCATTGGCAGCTAAAATATCCCTTTACACATGATGCGTGGGCATTTACGTGAGATACCAATTTGGCAACAAGTATTTAGAAGTATCAACTAAAAGATAGTAAGTAAATTAATTACATCACCAAATTCTATTATTTATTCCTTACATGCTTAGATTGCAGAATAAATTCTTTCTGGATATACAAAGAATGCTATAAATGGCATCCCTTCCCCTTTGCTAGCAATTTAACTTGTGGCTTGGAGTTCCGCTTACCCTTTTCACACCTCATAACATAATCCTCCCGGTCCTTCTCTCTACCAAGCAAGAGAAATCAGTAAGGGTCATCTCTTTTATTTATTGATCTACATATTTACACTTCGGGGTGGGTTTATATTAGAAACTACGTTTTACTAGGGCTGAGAAAAACGTTTTACTAGTAATTTGCAACTGCATACTGTACGGGAACCACACCGTACTAGTACCATACCAAACTGGAGCCGTTCCAAAGTATTCAATATGGTATTAGGTACACATTTTTCCAAATTTTTGGTATCGGTACTAAACTTACATATACCATTAAGTACTGAATTTTTGAAACAACTATCAATACCATGTCGATACCGTACCGATAAATTCGGTACGATATTCTTATTCAAAAATTCCTTATCGGTACTTTTGGTACCAGTACGACACTAATCTCATCCCTGTGTTTCACATGTAGACATTAAACTCTAAAAAAAAATTAGTTTTAGATGAAAAAGACTAATTTTTACATAACAGTTTTAAGAGTTTTTGCATATAAACACATGTAGATACCATTTTGACAAAAGTATATATGAAAAAAAAGAGTTAAATAGGTAAATTTGTTTACATAGTTGAGTTTTGTTTATTAAAACAGGAGAAAATTCCAATTTGACTCTCTGAAATATATCGTTGGGAGGAGATGGAATAGCCACTGAAAAAGAATTTGCGCATGTTGCGCCGCTGTATTTCTCTTGCGGGTTTTTCTAAATCCTTTCCGTTAGTTGACCGTCGTTGACTGACGCATGCCAAGGGCATTTTGGTAATCATCTCGTAATAATAATAATAATAATAATAATAATAATAATAATAATAAACGATAATCATAGTCATCATAATCTTATCATCATCATCATTCACAATCATCCTCATGTCCTCATATCCATATCACCCCCATCTTAATCATACTAACAACAACATAAATTTCATATCCATCCATAACAATTCCTTTTTCATCTGAATCTCATTATCATCCTCATATCCATAACATAAACCATTTTGAAACAAATCAAACTTTCAACCCTTACCAACTATTGAGTTTAGGGTTAAGATTCTGAAATCAAGATTGTAAATTGAAGAAATTAGGAAGACGGTGGTGGTGGCGGCTAGAGAGAGAGAGAGATGTGTGGCGGCGATGGCTCCATGGTGGTGTAGGAGACCGGTTCATTTTTCCGGCAACAGGAAGACAACGGTGGTGGCGTCAGCTAGGGTTACCGCCAGCATGAACTGTTACCAGATGAAGATGATGGTGGTGGCGGCGGCTAGGATTTCCAGGTCACCTTCGTCCAATATCAAATTCGAACATCTTTCTTGAACTTCTGGCAACGTATTCTTGATTTTCCGGCCGTCGCCTCCGTCGGAATTATGTTTTAGGGTTTGGGGTTTATGGGTTTCCGGGTTTGGTGAATGGAGTACGTTGGTGGTGGTGTGGGTATGATGATGATGAAGATCTAGGTTCGGTGTTGTATGATGATGATGATGAAGATCTAGGTTTTGAGTGAGTATGATGATGAAGTTTGTTGTTACACTTAGCACACCTTGAAGATCTGGGTATATTATTATTATAAAAGGGCATAATGGTAACTTCACTAAGTCAACGGTAAGTCAAATGACGGAAGGAGTCAGAAAAACCCGCCGGAGAAATACAGGGGCGCAACATGCGTAAATTCTTTTTTAGTGGCTATTCCATCTCCCGCATTATATTTCAGGGAGGCAAATTGGAATTTTCTCTTAAAACAGCTACAACATTTGTTTATATACAAAATCTCTTATATATGAAAAATAAGTTATTTATGAGCTTTTTACATGTAAAATCCATGGTCCCCAAATAAACCTCCCTCGACGTATGACTAACACTTGGTATTGATTTTCTAAATTTATTAAAGTTTATAGTGCAAGGGAATTTTGTTTGAATAAAGCGTTATCTACATTAAAATCAAGATTAAAACGCCCGTTGTGTTCACAAAATTTAATTGTTCACAAACAAGCTTACAATGGTTCAGTTTACAAAATTAGTTGGTTGTCAACTACGTACTACACGTACGAATCTAAAATCTCCGTCTAGCATACCCTTGTCTATATTTCACTTTCTTGATTACCCAAAACACGTAAAAAAAATGTAAGTATGTTATCTATATGATGAAAAATAATGCTAACTTAACAGAGAAATGTTCATAGTTCGTTATGACATAACAACACCACCATTATTAAAGAGAGATGAAGAACCATACATCTCTTAAAAAGGTTTACTTGACAAACTGGTACTAATTGTTTAAGTTTACAAAGGTTTGACTATAACCTTGTCTATGCTCTTATATTATATAATAATTCACTAAAGCAATAACCATTACCTAAGCATGCTTAATAACTTGTTATACGGTCATATTAGGGCTTCGTTGATCGAACATAATACTTGCTTGTAAGAAGCGTTGGGATGTCGGGAATCAACATGGGACTCGGACAGAGGAACAAGGCTAAGGGCTCAGGAACAAATATCGAGGGAAAACGTCAAATGTTGATGAATTCAACTAAACCGAATGACCCTAGTTATAGCCAAGTTGCCAATTGGAAAACCATTAAGAAATTAGTAGTGATCCGCCGCTGCTCTTACGATCGACGTCATTGACATGCGTCATGCATGTCAAAACATATCTAGCTATCACAGACCGTGTCGGAACCTCCGATGGTACCTTATTGGTGATGAGTCATCGTGTTACACCACGACCAATGGCAGATTATACATGGGACAGTACGTTGATTGTTCATATCCCGTAGACACTATTAATATGATAATAATATTTAATTTATTTCATCAATTCACAAGTAAACAATTGTCTTAAAATCAAAAAAAGAATACATCAAAATTGTCAAACATTATTCATTTATAATAACCTAAGTCAAACTAAATTTTCTTTGATCCTCATATAAAATTTCACCTTGCCCGTTAAAAATAATAATAATTTGTCAATAATTAAGTTTGCGAGAATTCTAAAGTTTGTATATCTATAATATATATAAACGAAGACATAAAAATCCTACATGTCGCGATGTGGACGCTCCCCCTTTTTTGGAGTCACCAGATTTGCTTGATTTTTAAATGGAGGCTTCTAATGCATTTGACCCGAATTCATGGGTATGGGTCTTACCAAACACAGATTTTCCTTAAACGGTTATTACATCTCATTAAATTAAAAATTATTCTCACCAAATTATTTATGTAAAAAACTTATAAAATAGGATATAATGAATGTAAAAATCTTGTGTATTACCTCAGGTTCAAACACGTCTTCGATAATAATTATGTAATTTATAATTAAAAACCAATTTCATAGTAAAAAAAATAAACGGGTCTTAGGTCTCATCAAAACCACATAGCTTTTAAACTGTGTTATAACATCTCATTTATTTGTGAAACAATTTATCATCAAACCATAAGTATATTAATAAATTTCATACAATAAAAAAATATAAATTAAAAAATAAATAAATATTAGAACAAACAATATAAACAACCCCCGTAATACAGGGGATAAAAACTAGTGTATATATAAATATAATATATAAAAAGAAAACAATTCCCTTGTCATGATGATGTAGGTGCTGTTTGTTTTTGCAGACATAAACTGTCTGCAAGCTGATTTCATCTGTTTTCATGTCTGCAACTGAAGATGTGGTCTGAAGATCTGCAAGCTGAAAATATAAGACTGTTTGTTTTTATAAGCTGATACTGTCTGCATAACTGTCAAACTTATCTCACAAGATAGAAGTCATTTATTCAAGTTACATCTAGTTTTTAGTCTTTGCTTGCCATGCCGATTTGGTTTTGGTGGGTGGTGGAAGGTGGTGGTGGTGGATGGTGGTAGTGGCGGCGGACGGTGGGTAGTGGCGGTGGATGGTGGTGGTGGACAATGGGTGGTGGTGATGGATGGTTTTGGTTGGTGGTGGACGGTGGTGGTGATGGATGGTGGTGGTGGTGGGTGATGGATGGTGGTGGTGGCGGTGATGGATGGTGGTGGTGGTGATGGATGGTGGTGGTGGTGATGGATGTTGGTGGTGATGGATGGTGGGTGGTGGACGGTGGTGGTGATGGATGGTGGTGGTGGTGGCGGACGGTGGTGGTGATGGATGGTGGGTGGTGGACGGTGGTGGTGATGGATGGTGGGTGGTGGACGGTGGTGGTGGCGGTGATGGATGGTGGTGGTGGTGGCGGTGATGGATGGTGGTGGTGGTGGGTGATGGATGGTGGTGGTGGCGGTGATGGATGGTGGTGGTGGTGGCGGACGGTGGTGGTGATGGATGGTGGGTGGTGGACGGTGGTGGTGATGGATGGTGGGTGGTGGTGGCGGTGGATGGTGGTGGACGGTGGCGGCGGGGTACGGGGGTGGTGGTGGCGGCGTACGGTGGGTGGTGGTGTTGGCGGACGGTGGTAGGAGCAGTGGATGAGAGGGTGGCTGCAAAGGGAGAAGAGTAGGGTTTTTTTGTGAAGATGTTTTAAGCAAGATTTCCTTGCTTTTCTTTTAAGATGAAAGAAGATAACTTCAGATCTGTTTTAAGAAAAAAAACAAACAGTCTTCAAGGGTAATGTCTGCGCGCCTGCAGACATTAGCTCCCTTGAAGATGTTTGAAGAAAAAACAAACACCCCCGTACTATCTCAAAATAAAGTAAATGAAACAGCAAAAGATTAAAAAAACCCTGTTCTCTTTGACGTAAAGCCAAATTGCAAGAGATAAATGACATGAAATGATACTGCTGTTCTTTTTGACATAAAGTTGAATTACTAGGAGGCGTAGGTACGCCCCACCGATCCTCCCACTTAGATTATGTGTAGTCTCTTTCACCATAAAGCAATAAAGACATAGTATAAAATTCAAAAAGTTCATAAATAAATATGAAGAAAAGTAGCATGCAAGACAATAGCACATGTAAGACAATAGCGTGATTTGGTTTAAAACATGAGGTCAAGAAATAGAAATGAAAAATGTAACGTTTTAAACCCCCAAAATAGTGTAAAAATATGGAAAAAAGGGGTTATGAAAACTCACATGAAAGATGCACGTAAAGTACGTTGAGATGAAAGTAAGCACAACTTTTAGCGAGTGAATTAAAGAAGTTCGGTTCAAAGAGTGTTCCTAAAAAAAGGATATTCTATGTTCAAAGGAAGACTCAAAGAACGTAAAAGTGTGCAAGAATGTTGATGAATCGGTTTAGAGTTCAAGTGTTTTTAAAATAAATACCAAAAGATTTATAAAAATTTATATTGTATTAAAAATATATAGTCTAGATGAATTTTGTCGAAAAGTATTATAGTTCATGTTTTAGTAAAGGACTTGATTAAGATAGTTAGCATGTTTAATAGGTTCAGCTAGTTTAGAAAATAAGCAAACTGATGATATTAATAAAAAGTTAAGCCAATGGTACGGTTTGGTCGGACATGAACCCAGGGTGGAGTTGAGTTTTTGTCAAACATTTTTAAAGAGTCGTGTTTTGAAAAAGAAGTGAAAACTCAGATTATGATTGTTATATTATAAAAAACAAGGTCTTAAACGTATACCGAATTAACGAACAGAAATGGAACACGATAAACAATGGGAAAATTCCCTACATGACTCAAATGAAAAGAGAGAAAAAAAATGATCCAAAAAGTCTCAACTTTCTCAATATGACCTAAGTAATTTGTACTGAGGCGACACATTGGAAATATAACCGACGAGATTGATGAACCATTTAAAAGCTGACACGTGACAAGAATCTGACAAATCCGACCGTATTTTTGAAAATCTTGGGGTTTTCGTTCTAATTTGTTCTTTAATCTTTTTGTAAAAAGCAATATCTTTAGACGGTTTTTTTATGTTTCCTACCTGGGTCGTTCAAATTATTATTGTTCCTAACTTCATCTTCATCTTCCATTGGAACAAACTACAATATTATCAAATTCCATTGTAGGTTTCGGGTCTAATAACGTACCGCAAGGGTTTCTTAGGTTGGTTTGGAGCTATAAACGGGTGATGCATGCGCGGTGGAAAGTGGCGGTTCCGAGTGATGGTTCAAGTGACGGAATTAATTCTTGTTCCAGTGGGTTTGTTAATTCTTGTTCCGGTGGAAAGTGGCGGTTCCGAATTCTTGTTCTTACTTGAGTGGTGGAGTTAATTTGTTGATTATAAAAGAACAATGGTTTATTGTTAGATGGAATATGAAGATGAAGATGAAGAAGATGATGATGGGAGATGAAGAAGATGAAGATTAAGAAGATGAAGATGAAAATAAAGAAGATGAAGATTAAGAAGTTAGGATAAGTCAAAATTTGAACGGACTAGATAAGAAACATAAAAAAACCGTCTAGAGATACTGCTTTTTACAAAAAGATTTAAATACAAGATTTGGACGAAAACCCCAAGATTTGTTAGGATTAAACACACATACACGAACCGAACGAAAACACGAAAGCAATAAATGAACACGAGGATTTAATGTGGTTCGGTCTAAACTGACATACGTCCACGGATGGCAACTAGATATTCTTTATTGAGTGACAAAGGATTACAAGTACATAGTGTGGTTTATATAGAGATTGAACAAGGGTTTATAACTTATTAAACAGGATATCAAAACCGGGCCGGGATTCAGTCTGGCCACCCTACACCCGTCTGCCCTTTGGACTTCAAATAATAAACCGGGCCAACAAGGCCTACGAACCCAACAATCTCCCACTGGCCTTGAGCACTCTCGTCTGCACTCCTGATTGTACTTTTGTAATCTGAACATTAACCATCTTCTAGTTGCCACCACCTTCTCATCAATTAACCTGAAGGCCCGTTGAAGCTCCCCGGAGCTCCAACACGTCAGTCACGGCTAAAACTGCCCCTGACCCGTTCTCTGTCCCTACCGGATCCCACTGTAACGAACTACCGGATCCTGAGATATCCCGAGAACAAACACTCTCCATATTCAGCAAGTAATCCACTGGAGAGACTTTTACAGCTGGTATACTGGTTTTCTTAATCCACTGTCGACCTGGAACTGTAACTGAAACACGGCCTGTGCTCCCATTGTCACGATGTCCTCCGACTGATTTAACCTTCCTAGCTCGTTCATTCTGAACCTTCACTTTGGCTCTGGGTTTGTTACTTGCAAAACGAACCTTCTTCTGCCCATGAGATTCTGTGAACCGGATTTTGTCTTTCACCAAAACTGGATCCACTCCTTTCGGTGACATATCGACCATATACAACGAACCTATTTTCTTGCCACGAGCAACCATGAGATTCCATTTGACTACTTTCCACTGCCCATTCCCAAACTTAACATCGCAACCCTGGTCATCTAACTGCCCGACTGAAATCAAACGTGTCTTCAAACTTGGAATAACCCTTACGTCTTTCATAGTCCAAGAAATACCGGCTAAAGTTATCAAATTAACATTTCCCATACCCGTAACCTCTAGAATATCATCGTTCGCAAGTCGAACCTTTTCAAAATCCCCAAAATTTAGATTCTTCATCGTTTCACTACAGTGAGTGGCATGAAACGAAGCACCGGAATCCATCACCCAAGAATCAACGTTACTCTCAACACTAAGAACTAAAAACTCATCACTACTGACTCCGTCATCTGTGTCGTCTTCTGTAACGTTCACCTCTTTCTTATCATGCGGACACTGATTCCTGAAGTGTCCCTTCTCTTTACAACCCCAGCATTGAATATCTTTACGAGTCCTAGAATGACTCCTCTTCCTGCTCCCACTGCCTCGTTGTTTTTCCCTACCTCTACCTTCTGTGACTAATATATTACCTGCTGATTCACTTGAACTTATGCGTCTTGAATCTTCTCCAAGAATCAATCTCGAATCCCATCAAAAGTAATTTTTGTAGACGAACTACAAACCGCAGTCACTGTTTGCGACCAACTGTCGGGCAAAGAGGTTAATAACAAAAAAACCTTGAACTTCATCATCAAACTTAATGCCGACTGACACTAAGCGAGAGAGGTTCGAATTAAGATTATTAATATGCATTGTAACTGACCCACCCTCTTTCATTCTGGTTGTCACTAGCTCTCGGATAAGGTAGACGTTATTTGCTGCCGAAGGATTCTCATATATGTTGGATAGTGCCTCCATCATACCACGGGCTGTGGTTTCTATCGTGATGTTAAACGCCACAACTTCCGACAACGGCAAAGTAAAAAAAGCCTAGCTTTCTTGTCTAACTTCTTCCAATCTGCTTCTAACAACTTTTTTGGGTTTTCATCCTCAAACACTACATCCAAGTCTTTTTGACAAAGTAGCGCTTCAATTTGCATCTTCCACCAACCAAATAATTGTCCATCAAAATTCTATATCGAAACCTTTCCGTCTTCTGCCATGACAATGACTAAAACGAAAAACTGGATAAAACTGAGACAAACACAACAATTTCACGGGCCTGAACTTAACAACTGTTCTACTAAACTCTGTTAAATAATCAATCTATTTTAAACTATGGCGGAATAATGAGCTGAAAATCAGAAAATTGAAAATTTAAACTGAAACAATAAAACCTGACAAACGCGGTTGGCACTGGTTTTCGGTTTCATTAAATTGTTTCTTCTGATATGACGACTGTTCTTCCAAAATAGGATCTTAATTTCGGCCCACTATTTGCAAAAAATATGGTCCAAGCCAAAATATCAAACAAGGAAAAGAACTAATTGTCAAACTGAACTTTCTTCCATAAGAAATCCACTCACGCCTTTGGTTCTAAAGTAAACCACTATCAAGGCTTCTGCCTCTACAAAATCGATCTATTGAACTCCGGTGAATCGAGCAAGAAACTCAAGGGTGGCGCCGAAAACTGTCGATGTGAACCCTAAGACCAAAACGGGATGAATGAACTAACCTCTTCGCTTCCTTACGACGATCGATGGCACAAGACCGGCTACTCCGCCGGCGATTCTTGCTACTTGATTTCGTACGGAAACCAAACACTTCAATCTTTTACGGCGATCAACCGCGACAACCGGCTGTTGTGGCGGCGAGAATCGGACGACGACGATGGCGTAACCCTAGCGCAGTAGGGTGGCGGCGGAGATGAGCGTAACTGGTTCAGTGTGTTCTCGTGTGATCAGAACCTATGCTCTTGATACCACTTGTTAGGATTAAACACACACACGAACCGAACACAAATACGAAAGCAATAAACGAACACGAGGATTTAACGTGGTTCGGTCTAAACTGACCTACGTCCACTGGTGGCAATTAGATATTCTTTATTGAGTGACAAAGGATTACAACTTCATAGTGTGGTTTATATAGAGACTGAACAAGGGTTTATAACTTATTAAACAAGATATCAAAACCGGGTCGGGCTTCTGTCTGGCCACCCTACACCTGTCTGCCCTTTAGACTTCAAATAATAAACCGGGCCAACAAGGCCTACGAACCCAACAAGATTTTCAAAAATCTGGTGGTTTTGTAAGAGTCATGCCAAGTGTCAAGTTTTAATTGGTTCTACAATCCCGGCGGTTATATTTCCTATGTGTCACCTCAGTACAAGTTCGTTGGGTTATTTTAGGAATCTTTTGACTTTTTGGATCTTTATTTTTTTCTCACTCTTCATTTGAGTCTTTTTGGGAATTTTCCCATAAACAATCACCCTTGTTCAAATGGATGTGACATAGGGATAAAGATCATCTTGTGAAATTATGCAGGACAAATATACTTGAATTACCCACGGATTAAAATAACAAGATTAGACTTTGAACTTGGTATGACTTTTAGAAGTTAAAGTAGGCAAAAGTTCCAAATGAAGAAGCTAAAATGAAATTGAGTTAAAGAGATGCTGTGAAAAAGAATGGGCAGGGGTTAAGGTCTTGTAGAACTCATCATATCTAATCTTCAGATTAGATATATATAATTGTGAGATTTTGGGATCACTTGGACAGAGTTTCGTCGCTATAAGTTCATAAGAAAGCGAATAACTTACATGCGTTGATCAAACTATATATATATATATATATAGATAGATATGATCTCATACGCTTACATCCCAAGTATGGGACTTCATATGCCTCAAAACACTATAAACCTAGTGAATGTCTCCCTATATGCCAACTACATAGGCGTATGGGCTCTCAAAAGAACATGTGTATGACCTCATACGCTTAGACTCTAAGCGTATAAGACTATATCCTTTACATAATTTATATTTTTGGCTCTTCTACAATCCAACCTAGACCAGATAAGCACAAAGTACATGACAAATACATAAATTATGTATCAAAAAACTCCCACTTGTCTTATGCTTTGTGTTAAGCTTTTGAATACATCCATTTGGTTTTCTAGTTGCCACTAGCATACACTCCATAAGCATAGAAAACCCGAACTACTCTTTGGAATTGAAGTACCAACTCATTGTCTTCATTATTCTTCCACCTTATTTAATTATCATACAAAGTCTTGATATCATTCTTTGAACAGTTTATCATCCACATTGGATCAAGAACTCAATGAATCTCTTATTACTCCTTTTCCCCAACACAATAACAACTTCCCCCGTCTTCTCATCATAATACCAAAACTGAAAAATTTGTAGAAAAGTTTAGTTCCGTGATCTTCAGTGGCATCTTCTTCAGCACACGAGGAGCTTTGACTCTTACTTTCAATTTCCTTAATCTGGTAATAGAATCAGTCTCTGGTACAGTATACCAAAAAATAATCCGGCGTTGGAAGAATTTGAAACCAATGTTCACTTCATAGACCAGATGACTATGACACCATCTAAGCAGCTCAGCTTCACCACGATTAAAAAACGGTTAAAATGCCAATGTTCTAACATCCCAATGAAGCAATGTTAGAATATCAGTAAATTTCTCGAAATATTGCACATCGTTCTCCCATAATCTTCAACTCAGGCTCATATATCCATGATATGATGTCACCTTGAACACTCTTCACATTCAAATATTTTGCTATGTGACCCTTATCCAAACCTTCATACGTTGAACTAGAATTCATTTGCTTAAACTAAGTGAAAATCACTACATAAGTTATGAAATCAAACGTATAACAATATTATAGTAAGCGAATGACTCAATTATCAAGCAAATGACCCAAAACACTAAAAGGATGTGTCAACGAACAGACCTACTAACACTAAACCCTGAATTTGATAATCATCAAGTTAGCATGATGAAACGATAAAAACTGAATCAACAGACTTGAAAATATATCTAAAACTCAATGGAGTCTATTAATTTGTTTTTAAATAAAGTTAAACTTGTCAATTCATTCATTTTTCAGTCATATTAGGGTTCGGTCTCCATCCGTTCAAATTAACCAATTAGAAGAACTATTTTGATGATGATTATGATTGAAAAACCTTTAGTAAAGTTTCAAGATGATGATTATGCATTATAACACACATTCTTCAAAAAAAGGTTTGGGATTTGAGAAAGTATGAACTGTAGCAAAGGAAATGATGACTCTCCATTTGCTTCAGGTCTCTTTTTAAATAGGACGTACACATTTGGTTGATACAAGTGATGTAACGGAAGCGTATAAGGTACATACGCCGGCCAACTTAGCTTATGAGTTTATATTAAGCGAATGAGCTCCATACGCCTACAGGTTTAACGAACGTGCATCATACATTTGCACATCAAACGAATAAGATATACAATCAGGCGTATGTACCTATGAAATTACCAAATTACAACTCGAACCAAAACCTTTTGAATCTTTAAACGTGATCAGGAGATAAATTTGACACAAACCAGTGAGTATAGATTGTTAACCAATGAATTATCTTAACTCAGTGATCGAAAATGACAAAGAATAAAATCTTTTTGAATTCTACAAAGACTAATGAAAAAGCACACCCAAATTGTTTATAAATTTTGAAGTTTATGTCAAAACACACCTAAAACCTTGTAGTAGTTTTCTTATCAACCAAACATTAAACGAAAGACAACAAGTTGTGCATATTGTTATAAGAAATATCGCAACATGGGATCATATTGATTAGAAACGTCCTAAGCAACATTTCCATTTCAATTTATTATGTAAATAATCTAAAGATGACTGTAGAATATCTTTGTCCACTTTAAATTCAGGCATAATGTTTCGATAGCCTTATGATATGAATTAGATCATATTTAATCACAAATCATATGTGAACCCCACTTATGAGACACAATTTCAATCAAATGTCATGTTTTCACATGTATTTCATTTTTTAGTATTTAATAGCTATGTCCCATGCAAAATAATAAAAAGAACATAAAGTAGATAGTTAAAATGTTCCCTTAAGATCGGTATTTTTACATGCAGATAAGATTCTATTTTAACGAAATAAGAAAGATAAAATAAGTTAAAGTTATACGGGGCCTTAACCTTCAGGTCGATGCATGATTTTCGCATGCTAATGATTTTAGTATATGCAGAGAAGTTCCAATGCATGTCGAAACACCAAGAAAAGACCGAAATGCCCTTTTATTCCTTATTGAAAAGGCGGTTTTATCCTTAACCTAACAACGAAATTAAACGGAGTTAATGATTTGATGTAAGCAAGAAGTAGGAAGCCTCAATGGACCATATGCACAAAAAAAAAATTTTTGGACCGAAGTGACATTCTTGACCAAACCTTGGACGACTTTGCCACTTTACACATGCGTAGTTTTAAAAATACAACTAGTTCAAAAAATTAACTAAAAAAGATGTAAATGCAATAATAGATGAACTCTCTCTCTCTCTCCCTCCAATTAATACAGTTAATATAACCATAATAAATCTATTTCTAATTAATATATCTAACTAATTTAACTATAATAAGTAAAAAAAGATAAAAACACGACTTTAGTTTTATCTTTTATTTATACATTCTTCATTTTATTATAACATAAATAAAATTTATTCATATAGTACAATTTTTTTATATTAAAAAAATAATTTACACTCAATTTATTAGCATATATCAACGTGTTTATTAACACTAAATATAAAAACATAATATATTTTTTTTTTCAATTGTTATGCCTATAAAAATTATTGTCATAAATAATAATAAAAAAATATCATACAAATGTGTTCATTAAATGTAAACAATAAATATACAACATACACAAAGTTATATAACCTACACTTGTTTTGAGAAATAAAAACGTACAACATACAAAAAGCATACAACTTACATATGTAATTCGACATTAACAGTTATATAAACTACACAAAGATACGCATATCCTACACATGCGTAGGTTTTATGTTTTTCGTATGTAGGTTATATGTTTTCTTATTCTTGGAATAAGTGTAAGTTATATATTTTTGTGTATTTTGTATATTTTTTATTGACATTTAATGCAAACATGTGTAAGATAGTTTTTTGTATTATTCATCACAATGTAAATACGTGTGGATGGATATTGATATGTTGAGTTTGAAGAAATTGGTTTTGAACAAAAAGAAATTAATGTATGAATAAATTGTATTTGTGTAAGATAAAATATTTGTGTGTAGGTTATATGTTTTTCGTGTGTAGGTTATATGTTTTCGTGTGCGTGTGTATTTTTTTGGTTTTAGAATTTTGTGTGTAGGTTATATGTTTTTCATGTGTATGTTATATGTTGTCTTATTCTTAGAACAAGTGTAGATTATACGTTTTTTATGTAGGTTGTATGTGTTTTTGCTGATATCTAATGCAAACATAATTAAAATAGTTTTTTGGTATTATTCATTATAATGTAAGTATGTGTTGATGAATATTAATATATTGAGTTGGAAGAAATTAGTTTTGGATAGAAAGAAATTTTAATGCATGAATAAATTATACTTGTGTAGATAAAAGTTCAAGACACAAAAAATAAGTTATAAAAATAAACGAGTTCTTAATATTTTCTAATTATAATAATTTAATTATTTATATTAATTAAGTAGATAAGTATTATGGTTTATTAGTTATATTAATTGAAGAAAGCAAATGATTAATACTTTCTTTATTTAGCTATAAACATTTAAAAACTTAAAACAAAACTAGTGGCACATATTCATTTCTCGCATTTTTTGCATTAATATTATTTCTCTCTTGAACCATCCCCTATATATAAAAGCAACTTCTTGTTTAGTAATTGCACTCAGTTTGTTCTTGATGATTTTTATGGCTTGTGCAGTTTTCGAAAATGGATTTTGTAAATCCAATTATTAGTCCAGTTGTTCAATATTTGATGGTCCCTATTACGAGACACTTGGGTTTCTTGGTATCCTCCACAATCTATGTTAAGAAGATGGATTCTAAAGTGAAGCAACTAAAAGTCACGAGAAAAGGAGTTCAAGATAAATGGAAGAGGGCTGTTGAAAACACAGAAATAGTACCAGAACGTGTGGAGCCATGGTTGGAAGATGCCAATAATTTAATTGAAAGAAGTAATGTTATAGAAGCAACCAGATGCTTCAATGTGACAAAGAGATACAAAGTAGGAAAACAATCTTGTAGCATTCTCGAGGAGATACAAGATCTTGAAAATCGAGAATCTAAAATCATATTTACTCATACAGAACAAAGTCTTGCTAAGGTGGGTTCTAATTCGACAAGGTTTTCCACCTCTACAGCAGAACCTGTGGGTACCCAAATCAACTTCATGTCCAGAAAGTTGATATTCAAAAATGCATTGCAATCCCTTCAATCAAATAGTGAGTCCCACAATATGGTTGCTCTATGTGGGATGGGTGGTGTGGGCAAGACCACAATGATGGAACGACTAAAGAAGACTGTGGAAGATGCAAAGATGTTTGATTGGGTCGTGAAGGTGGTTATTGGGGAAACTAATGATGCGTATTCTCTTCAACAAGCTATTGCACAATACATTGGTAAGAATTTAACTGAAACAACCATAGATGCAAGGGCTGATCGTCTTAAGAGGATATTTGACGTGACGTCACAAAAATCCACAAAAATTTTTTTGGTAATAATGGATGATCTTTGGAAGGAATTTGAACTCAAAGATGTTGGGCTAAGTCCTCTACCAAATGGGGTAAAGTTATTGTTCACGTCGCGATTTGAAACGGTTTGCATTCAAATGGGTGTTAGAGCTGAATCTATTTTTAGGGTGGGCGTCTTAAATGACTCGGAAGCACAAAATTTATTTTGTAGTACTGTGGGAACATCTCCTTCAGATCATAATGATGTCGACCTCCAAAGGATTGGAGAAGATATCGTAAAAAAATGTGGTGGTTTACCAATTGCCATAGTAACAATTGCAAAAAGTCTTAGGGGCAATATAAAGGATGCATGGAAAGAGGCACTTTCCAATTTACAACACCATGAACTTCAAGACCTTAATAGCATTGTGAATAGAGTTTTTGAAATGAGCTACAACAATCTCAAAAAGGAGGACGATAAAGCAATTTTTCTTCTTGCTGGCTTATTTCCATATGACTTTAATATTCCTATTGAGGACTTGATGATATATGGGTGGGGATTGAAATTGTTTACTAAGGTACACACTTTAATCGAAGCAAGAATGCAGGCCAATATTTGTGTTAACAACCTTATACGTGCAAACTTGTTAACAAAAAGTGATCGCATGGGATGTGTCAAAATGCATGATCTCATGCGTGCTTTTGTTCTAAGTAATTTTTCAAAAGTCAAGCAAGCTTCAATTGTTAGCAATGATAATATGTCATGGGAGCGTCTTACAAAAGATTCTTATGAAAGACTCCTACTAAAATGCACAGGCATGTCTGAATTGTTTGCTGAGTTTAATTACCCAAACCTCTTACTTTTGATGTTGATGGATGGGTATGAGCTCCTTAAGTTTCCGGAAGATATGTTCAAACAAATGAAAAGGCTTGAGGTTGTATCTTATGAGAATATGGTTATTCCCATGCTTCCGATAACATTCCGACACCCAACCACACTTCGAACACTATTTCTTCGTTCATGCTAGTTGACTGGCGATATATCTTTTAGTGGAAGTCTCTGCAACTTGGAAACACTAAACCTTGCTAATTGTAACATAAGAAAGTTGCCAGCGACAATTGGGAAATTAAAAAAACTAAAGTTACTTGATCTGACTGGATGTGTTGACCTTTCTATTGATCATGGTGTATTTCAAAACTTGGGCAGTCTTGAAGAACTTTACATGAGAGCTTCTAAAGGGAGGCCTATTAGGTACACACAAGGCAATTGTGATGAATTGGAGAAGCTTTCACAAGTTCTTTTTGCATTAGATTTGGAGTTCTTTGATAATAAGCTCCAACCGAAAAACATGTCCTTTAAGAACCTTGAAAGGTTCAGGATATCAATAGGTTGTGAGTTGAAAGTTTATGAAACTTATTCATTCAGAAACACACTAAATCTTGTCGCTCACTGCAACAAGCTCAAAGAATGCAATGTCAGGGACGTGTTTGAAAAAACAGAGGAACTTCGATTAGAAGTGAAGTATATGATTCATTTTGAAGATGTTTCGTTGCATCACACATTTTCCCAATTAAGATTCCTTTATATTTCTAAGTGTGCAGAATTAAAATACCTCTTTACAGTTGATGTGGCAAATGGTTTGAAGAAACTTGAGCGCCTCACAATTTCAAAGTGCCCTGTTTTGAAAGCACTTATTGGAGATAATAGTGGAATTGGGTTAGTTATATTAAATAAGTTGAGTTTTATGTCTTTGGAGGGTCTACCGGAGATGAAAAGCTTGTGCAATAATGTAATCGAATTACCAGAATTGGTGGAGTTGAGACTTGATCGGCTTCCCAAGTTCACGAGCATTTATCCGGACAGCGATAATAATAATAATAATAATAATAATAATAATAATAATAATACATCTGAAGTGCAGCAATTATTCAACAAAATGGTACAACATTATCTCAATATCTTAAGCTATAAATAATTTGCAAATGTATTGTTTAGGGTATATGCTATATATATATGGTTCTAACATGACTTAATTATTGTTTAGGATGCGATTCCTAAGTTGGAGAAATTAGATATTTCTATGATGAAGAGCTTGAAGCAGATATGGCCATGTCATTTCTCTACTAGTGAGGAAAATTATGTTTCCTTGGTTAGACAAATTAGAGTAAGAGAATGTGATAGGCTTATAAATCTTTTTCCAACAAATCCACTGCCTTTATTGAATAATTTAGAAGAGGTTGTAGTTGAAAGGTGTGATTCCATTGAAGTGTTATTTAACATCGACTTCGAAAGTGTTTGTGGAATGGGGAAACACAATAGCAGCGGATTAAGAAGGATGGAAGTTTTCAAATCTTGGAAGCTAAAAGAGTTGTGGAGAATGAGAGGCGTAAATAACTTTAAAGATACAAAACTGCACAAGGTTTACAAACACATTCACGCCTACCATAACCAATTTTGATTTGGAGGCACTTACCTCTTATATGTTGACCTATCCTAGATTTGATTTGGAAGGAATGGATAGAAAGGTACGCCAACTATCAATTTTTAGTAGATAAAACTAACATCAATGGTTTCAATGCTCTAAATAAATAAAATTTTAATTACATGCAGATTAATGTCAGATATCCATCTAATCTTCTGCACGCCTGTCATCACCTTCGAGATCTTCACTTTGAGAGAGATGAAAGAGTGGAGGTGGTGTTTGATATGGATAGTCCAAGTAGTAGACAATTAGAAACAAGCGAACCACCGCTACTACTTCCTTACCTTGAAAGTATACACCTAAATAGGTTGAATGAAATGAGTCATGTGTGGAAGTGGAAGTGGAAGTGGAATGAATTCAGATTTCCTCAACATCGACCTCTGCTTCCATTCCAAAACCTCACATACATTACCTTGGTTTCCTGTGACAAAATAAAGTACTTGTTTTCACCTATAATGGCACAATATTTATCCAGCTTAAAGTGTGTTCGTTTAATTTGGTGTAATGGTATTGAAGAAGTTATTTCCAGCAGAGATGATGAAAATACTACATCTCCATCATCCTATCGAAACACCACACTCTTTCCTCATTTTGACACTTTCGATCTTCGTGATATGGAATGTCTAAAGCGTATCAATAGTGAAGAAAATAGTTGGAGTGGGACCGACAAAACTTCATCAAAGTTTACTAATACCATTCATGATCACCTCCAGGTATGATATAGTAGGATTACTTAACATTTTATATATGACCTTTTTGCTTTGGCCTTGATTATAAGAAATCAAACAAATTGTTGATTAGTTCTATTTCTACTTGGTTTGCCCTGGAAATGTGGTTAAGAATTAAGATATTTAAGGGATATTGAATTTCAATAATCAAACACTTTTGCCTTTTGGTTGTCATTAACCCTAATCTAAAAAGTTCCCTACATTAATATGAACTTTCACCATATTGGCCTAAAATATGTTGTTAAAGTTGATGGGGTAAAAAACTTTTGTTTACTATAAACCAAGTTTATTATTCTCTCCAACTAGGGGTGCAAACGAGTCGAGACGAGCTCGAGCTCGGTTCGCTTCTATCTTTATTTCTAAAGCTCGTGCTCGGCTCATGAGTGGTTTTTCAGGCTCTAGGTTAGCTCGTTTACTATTTATTAATCAATTTTTATATGTCTATAATTATATATATAGGATTGATTTCTTTTAAGAACCACTTTGAGTTTTAAGAACTCGAAAGAACTCAACGTAACGATTTTTTTTTGAATTTTTTTTACACATGTGTATACGTAAGTGTAAGTAACGTAAAAAAATTTCCGGTTTTTTTTACATACCGAATCGACTTATTACACATGTGTAACTAACATTTAAATTTGTGTAATCATCAAGAATCTATATTCTCTCTCATAATTTATTTTTAATCAGATTTATTTCCAGCCACATATTTCATATCATTTAATTAAATGTGTGGTCCTCCTATATATATATAAAAACAATATTATATAATATGTATTATTTATTTATTTTTTCGTCACTTAATATATTAACTAATAATAAAAATATAAATTTTCAAACTCTCCTTTATAAACCTATAATATGCAAGGCGGTGACAGTGATGACGGCGGAGGTGACGATGGCGGCAACGTCAAAACAATGGTAGTGGCGGCGGCGGTGGTGACGCTGCCGACAGTGGTGGTGGCGGCAGTCGGTGGCGACGATGGTGATGGGCTTTTAAGTTTATTTACCTTTTTCATTTGTCCCTCTCAAGTTGAAGAAATGACCATTTTTTAGTCCCCGTTAGGAAAATGCTCGGTCATGAGGCCAATAGGATAAATGTTGGGATTAACCTAGAGAATTTTTTAATTTGGTATTAATACCGGCTAATAGACCAAAGTTTGAATTATTAAAATCCAATATACCTGAATGAAGATATGAAAAAGAAATATAGCTTGTATCTTAAAATAGGCAGAAGTTAGTATCCTGCTTTGTAAAGTTGAAAACAAATTATAAAAGGGCATGAGAGAATAAATATGACTTGTATCTCAAAACATTAAGAAATTATGCCTTCTTCTTGAGTTTTTTAACCAAGAAAATAAAAGAAAAGGAGAGAGAAGGATAAGAAAGAGAAGGGAAGAGAAGGAAATAAGTATGATTTGGTAAAATGTTATATAATGACACTAAAATAAGTATGATTTGGTATTCATTTAAGAGTGCTCAAGTCATTAGTGATTATTGGTCATTGTGCCAATATCCCAGAAAGATCAACATACGCAATTGTAATGTGTTGTCGTGTCTAATTCCATGGTATGCCGTTGGACAAATGAAAAGGCTTCAAGAACTGAAAATAAAGTCTTGCGATATGATGACTGAGGTATTTGAAGATAAATCAATGAACAACAATACTATTAATCATGTTTATACTTCATTAACAAGTCAAACACGGACCGCTGTTTTCCCTCAATTCTCCCGCTTAGAAACTGTGTGTATCATTGAGTGTGACCGTCTGTTACATATATTCACATTTTCCGCTCTTGAAAGCCTCGGCCAACTCAAAAAGTTGAAAGTAAAAGGATGCAAGAAAATAGAAGTAATTGTAAAAGAAGAAAATGAAACATTATCAGAAGTTGTGAAGCTTCCTTGTCTAGAGACACTTGAACTTGACAATCTACCCAACCTCAAGGGCTTCTTCTTGGGAATGAATGAGTTCCAATGGCCCTCGTTGGAGAATATTATGATCAATGATTGCCCTCAACGGGTAGTCTTAACATCTGGTAAGTTCACAACTCCAGAGATCAAGTACATACACACAAGCTTTGGGAAATATAGTCTTGAAGGTAACTTTAACTTTCAGGTACATACACAAAACTTTTAGCTAGTTTAATACTGAAATCAGTTATAATGTCTTCAATTATTCTCATCAATGCATTAATTTAAAATAAAAGTTCTTAAGAAATTCCATGCTATATATAAATATCTGCCACGGTAATACATCTGCCTATGACAAATGTCTTGTCTTTTTTTGTTGTAGACCACTTTCCTGACATCTTCAGATCCAAAAGTTTCCAAAGGGATGACATCTTATGATTTTATTGAAATGAATCTAGTACAGAGAGATGTTGGAACAACTGTTATTCCATCCCATGCGCTCCAACAATTGCAAAAGCTTGAGAAGGTTACTCTAAAATCATGTGGTCGGTTAAATGAGGTATTTGAAGTATCAGAATTTGAAAGGACAAATAATCTTGATGTCAAAGAATCACAAGCTGTTGTCAAAATTCCAAATCTAAGACAAGTGAATATAAACAGTTTAATTAATCTCAAGTATTTATGAAAGAGCAACCAATGGATGGTGCTGGAGTTTCCAAATCTAACAACCGTAGACATTCAAGTTTGCCACGCCTTGAAACATGTCTTTACATGTTCCATGGCTGGTAGTCTAGTGCAACTCCGAGACCTATGTATAACTGGCTGCTTTTATATAGAGGTAGTTGTGAAGGAAGAGGAAAACGAATCTGATGCCGAAGTGAATGAGATCATGTTACCTCGTCTTAGGTCCTTAAAACTAATTTACCTTTCAGGTCTCAAGGGATTTTGCTTAGGGAAGATGGGTTTCTCATTCCCATCTTTGAAAACTTTACAAATAAGCAACTGCCCTACCATTACGGTTTTCACAGAGGGACATTTGTCTACCCCTAAGCTGAAAGAAATCGATACATCCTTTGGGATGTGCGACGTAAAGACAGATATCAACTCCTTTATAAAGACCAAACATGAAGAGGTATGTACAAGCATAATTACAAAGTGTTCTTTTTCAATGATTCTTAAAAGGGCTTCATTAGCTGAAAACATAAACATTATATTCACACATTTGTTTCAGGATAATATTTACTTTCCTCTACTTCACTTAAAAATACCATTTTTCAGCCACATACAAAATAAATGAAAAGAGACTGTAATGGAAAACAAAAACATAGTTCATTATATGAAAACTGCAGGTGTCACTACTACCGGTTAGATTTTAACCATCCTTTCTCCATCATTTTTCTTTGCAGGGGCATAAATTCTAGAATGAGAAGATCATATGTTATGTTTTATGAAGGTTTGTAAGATAAATTCTTTGTATTGTAAATTCTCGTTTTAAAAGTAATATTATGAAGTAGTAAAGTCTTTGTATTGCTTTCGACAATTTTAGTTTCCTCGCGTCTAAAACTGTGGAGCTACTTAGCCGAGTTCAACGGCCATGCATAGTAATGTTATAACCAGTGGCGGAGCCAGCAACTTTTTTCTATGGGTTTGGAATTTTCGATGCTTAAGTTTTTTTCTGGTGTCAAAGTTTTCACGCCCGAATGGGTCGGGTCGGGTCGAGTCTATCATTAGGTTACATAAATAAAGGTGCAATATCACTATCATAACAAAAATATATCGTTAACATTATTATCGCGACTCAATACAACAAATACAAACATCATTTATATAATCGTCACCCAAATGATTATGCAAATCCGACTTCATATGTTTCACTGAAGAAAAACACTTCTCAAACGATAGACCAATAGGTATTGGTTGTTGGCGATGGTTGAAACCTTGAGGCAGACGGCGAAGAAAAAAGTTGATCGGTTGCTGATTCGATGGCTGAGGTTTTTATTTGTTTATTAACTAAATTTTTTATAATCAATGGGTTCGGACATACCTTTTTTAAACGAAATTGGGTTCGCTCGCCGAAAAAGAATGGGTTCGCTCGTTAGTTCAGCACCATAGGTTATATATAAAACTGAAAAAGGACCGGGTTCGGCCAAACCCGATAGTGATAGTGTGGCTCCGCCACTGGTTATGACTCCAAGATCAGCCAATGTAGTGTTTAAAATATTGGGTTTTGCTAAATGCTAGTTCAAAAAGATAGCGACTCAGCTTGTTGGCTGCTTGCCTTCTTTTTTGATGTGTTATTTACTACTTTACTCTTTTACTAAAATGTTTATTTAATACAAGTTACCAAGCAAAGTAATAATAATAATAAAAAAGATATGCAAATGTCTAAATGTACATGTAACTATAAACAACACATTTAATCTATAAGACTATTAGTTTTTAACCCATTAATTTAGAGAAAATTCATAAAATAGATCAAATGAAGAGATTGAGTCTCAAAATATGTCAAATTTGATCAAATTTCAAAAGTAATCCTTCGAAAACCATCGGCGTTGACACATTTGGATTCCCGCCGATGGTTTTCGACTACAAATGCTACAATGACACGTGTAAAGGAGCTGACGCATTCCGATGGTTTTTCAATGAAATCTATCTAGACCGATAATTTGGGACAAAAATCATCTCCACGAAAACCTTCTCCAAAACTTATCGAAATCCGTGTTTTTTTGAAATTCATCTGCTTAGACGAATTTAAAAAAAAACACGAATTTCGATGAGTTTTGGAGACGGTTTTCGTGGAGATGATTTTCATTTCAAAAATTATCGGTCTATACCAATTTCATTGGAAAACCATCAGAATGCGTCAGCTCATGTACACGTGTCATTGTAGCATTGGTAGTCGAAAACCATCGACGGGAATCCAAATGTGTCGACGCCTATGGTTTTCGAAGGACTACTTTTGAAATTTGATCAAATTTTGGCTTATTTTGAGACACTCTCTCCTCATTTGGCCTATTTTGGGAATTTTCCCTTAATGTAATATAGTTAAACACCTATATACATAATTATCTGACAAAAGTATTTATAGTCAAACTAGCTTCCAGATCACTTGACCCCTTTCCAGCCCGAGGATGACCGATCTTTGTTTCATACTCAAGAGCTAGACTCATGTTAGGAATGATACAAACTAACCGAACACACATGAATAAACGAATACAAAAGCAAATAAAGAACACGATGACTTAACATGGTTCGGTCTAGATTGGTCTACGTCCATTGGAAATAAAGAACACGAGGATTTAACATGGTTCGGTCTAGACTGGTCTACATCCACTACGACAATTAGGGTTTCTTATTATTATGCGATACAAGATTGCAAGTACAATGAGATAAATATATAAGTAAACCTAGTTATGGTAAGACCCTTGGAAACCTAATCACCAAGAAACGCCTAACTAAGCCCGAGAGACAAGGGTTGGTTGACCCTATCATGTTCCTCCACCAAAACCTAGACCAGGTTTAAGCCTACATATCTTAACAACTCATCGCCTTACAAACTATTCTCGGTTTGTGAATCTAATCTAAGCTCTTCCTTCAAACTGTTTATAAATCCCCTGATTGACAATGCTCGGGCAGTGAGACACCAGAGAGGGAGAGGACCGTTTGGCAAAGTCTTAGACGATATATTCCTACATTGTATCCATTTTCTTGATGTTGCATAAATGTTCATCCGAGTTTTGAAATTCAACATTAGGCATGAATTAAGAGGGTGTTTAGGAGTGCTTATTTATGATCCTTATAACTTATTAACTTTTTCTTTTTCTAAAAGTAATAAGTTGATAAGGTGTTTGAAAAAGTCATCATGCCTTTTATGTTTTAACTTATAAGTAGTGTAAATAAGGAGCTTTTATAAGTTACAAGATTATGATTTTTTGAAAAAGTTGACCTTTTTTGTGTGTCAAACGTCCTTTTGGACTTAATTAGGAATCCCAAACACACCCTAATAACTAATCACTTGGTTTAGGTCGTGATCGATGTCGAAAGATCAATAAAAAATAGTTATAAAATGTCTTTACTAGTGATGAATGGGTGTTTGGTTATGATATTCACGCGTTAATTATTTATAAAATGTATCTTTATTATTACTAAGTATATTACTTTTACTTATTTCTAGATATTACAGAACTCAATATATAAAGAACTAAAATGATTAACTTTTGATATATATAAATAAATTATAATAAAGTGGTTAAATAAAATGCTTATAAACAAATCTCTAACTCACGTGTGTTCATCACACTTGAGAATTGAGATATTGAACTTTTTATTATTATAGTATTACACTATTACTTGTGGTGGTTTTGACAGTGGCATCACGTGGGCTTTTAACACAAAAATACTGTGTGTCCATGGAGTACACAAATAAAAAGGGAAAACTAAGTTTATGGGCTGGGATTAGAGAGCCAACAATAAAAAATAGTCAGAAGCCCATCAAAAAGGGAAGAGAAGAAAATAAGGGCACGACTAGAGTTTTAGAAAGGGAGGAGACGGCAGTTTAGAACAAGGTCGCAAGACTAGGGCAGCCTCCTTGGCTGTTTGGCACGAAAATCAAGAAGGGATAGTCATGATGAGGCAAGGCTAATCTTTTTATAACTTTCTTCGGGTGAACGGTTCGTAGGGTTTACACTTTTCTCAACTTTATTCATGTTTGGATTTGTTCTTGACATTGACAACGTTGTATGAACATATTGATGTGTTGGTTTATTTAAACTATTTGTGTGTGTTAGTAATCCTTGCTTTACAACTTGTTCGGTTGATAACAAAACCTAGTAGCTTGTTGGGTGACATAGAGTAGGTCGATTTACGCTAATAAATAGGGTAATTGAACTATAAAAGATCTGATGACAATATCTGTTTTTGATTACCGCCTAAAGTAACCGACTTTCCAACACCATGTCTATGTGGTGTCCAATTAATCAAATGAATTTGTGTGAAACCTAGAACCTGGAACCTAGAGGAGGTTGCATTTTCTTTAAATTGTTTTTAAAATCAATCTTTTAATTTTGCTTGACATCGTTTGTCCATCTTAGTTGATTAATTTTATATTAAAAATCAAACAAACTTTGTAATACTGACCACACGCTCCTCGTGGATACGATACCCTACTTACTCTAACTATTTAGTTTAATTGGGTTTTTGCATGACTTGAACGACGGTCATCAACTAGCAAGGACAAATAAGATGTCAAATCCACAGGGAATTGGTGAAAAGTGTTAATCAAGTTCAATACTTAACAACTAATTATGCTAGAAGGACAAGCGATGTCAAACGGTTTTAAAGATTTGCTTATGAAAACACGATTACTTTAGTTTTAAAATAAATATGAAAAAGTGTGACTACTGACTACACTTCAAGTTCAGTTAATGCAAATAATTGTATAATTGTAAATCCTATCTCATGGATAACCACATATACATAGTACGTTAACTAATTTTGATAAATAATTACTAGACACATTAGTTTGGTTATGATGATTCACATAACTTAATCTGGCAAATTGACACAACAGATCGTAATCTATCTAATTAACCATTTATTATTATAAGACACCAAATAAATCAATGTTCAAAAGTAAACAATTCAATGACGATAAGAACTTCATCCTACATGTTGATAAACACAAACCAATTGATTGGTAAGAAACCCAAATCCCAAAAAAACCAATTGTTAAATTAGTTCAAATAAACGTAAAGCTAGATTAACCAAATGATTAAATCAAAACTCAATCCAATCATAGATAGAAGTCACAAAAACAATCAGCTTATACAAACCCTACACCTGAAGCAGTTACAAGTGGTTTAGCCTTGCCTATGTATCTTGGTTCTCTTGATTCTTGGTTGGAATGATGAATTCATGGATGATTTGGTGATTGAGAGGTGTTAAGATGGTGAAGAATTGCTTCAAAATCGTCCTTGGTGGGTAGGGTGTGAATGAATAATGACTTTAGGTTTAACAAGATTTTTATATAGAAGAAAAACCCAAAAACAAACTTTTGCGTCAGGCCCGCCGTAACTATGGGCAGGCCACCGTAAGCTACGGTGGGTGTGAAGAAAATAAAAACCGTAAGGCAGAGTCTTAAGACCGTAGCCTACTGGTCCACCATAATCTACGGTGACGCCACCGTAAGCTACTCTGGCAGCTTTCTTAAATATATCGTTTTCTTCATAAAATCTTCATCTCAACCCCATTTTCCTCCCTGTTTGAGGCTACGTCTTTTTATTCCAACTCTCTGTCATATCATATTACATTACTTTCATGTCCAATCTATTTGTATCCTCTGAATCACGTCCAATATTCGTGTTTTAACCATCTTGAATGTTCCAAGTTAGCTCCTTTAAGCTTCAGACACCTATAACATAAAACTAAACAAAGTAGTCGTGTTCAATAGATATAAACAATGAAAACACACAATATTAAACACTTAAAGCACGTTATTTCACTCACACATCGGGGTGTTAAAAATCTGTTATCCAGACTTTTGGATACTATACGAATCCGAATATGAAATTTCGGATAATCGAAGTTCAGACATCCGAAATTTTAAGTACTACTTTTTAAAATATTTCGGATATCCAAAATATTCTAAACATCCAAAAAATTATCCAAAGTATCCGAAAATTTATCCTAAATATCCGAAAATAATCCAAAATATCCGAAAAATCCAAAAAAGTAACTGGAAATTATATATAGTAATTATTATTTAATAATTTAAAATTTTGTATAGTTTGAATATCCGAACTATCCGAACATTTTCATAATTAATATCCAAAAACAAATTATCAGAAAATTTGGATATCCGAGATTCGGATATCCGAATTATCGGATAATTCATATTCGGATTTCAGATTTTCAGAAATTTCGGATACGGAATTTTTGAATACCCCTAACTTGGTCCGTATATATCCAGGTGAAGAAACCCAACGCACCCCCACCTGATGCATCATCGGGTATGTGCTAGTAATGGAAGAACTCATCTGCTTTATAGTAGCCGCCCTAGAGGATCCCCTCCACTAATATGACTATATGAGGGAAATTCGATTTTTGGAAAAATCAATTATCACTCCAGGATGACTCCTCGTCCTTGTATCTCCCAATAGTTGCTTGCTAAACAAAGAAAAGTAAAACTATTATAACTAATCCTCTACAATTGCTTGCTAAAAAACACTAATACGAACTGACCCACTATTCTATGTATTACAAATTAGCTTAGCTACGTAATTGAATAAATTAGTCGGCAATTTAATTAGTTTGACCGTTTCCATGGCTGCTTTTGTAAAAATCCTAAGTGCTAGATGGGGTGGTTAGGGACTACTATGATTAATCGGGATTAGTAGGGATTAATCATAATTAGTCGGATTTGAATTTATATTTACTTTTTAATATAAATTTGTACCAAATTATATATCTATAATTTTCAATTGTGACCGATCTTGACCAAAGAGCAATTAATCGGTAATTAGTTAGTGGGGGTGCTGATTAGGGATTAATTTGCGTCTAGGCGAGATTTTTACAACCATGAGGAAAATTGAGAGGTGCAAAGGTTTGGAGCCTAATTATATATATATATATATATATATATATATATATATATATATATATATATATGATTGATTTCTTTTGAGAACCACTTTGAGTTTTAAGAACTCAAAAGAACTCAACGTAACAATTTTTTTTTCTCGAAATTTTTTTACGCATGTGGAATAAGTAAGTGTAAGTGATGTACAAAAAATTACAGTATTTTTTTACACATGTGTAACTAACGTTTAAACTTGTGTAATTATCAAAAATACTTATTTTCTCTCATGCTTCATTTTTTAATTAAATTTAATCTCAGCCACATATTTCAAATCATTTAATTAAATGTGTGGTTCAAAATTGAGTTCTTAAAGTTCTTAAAACTCACCATAGTTCTCAAAATAACCCTCTCATATATATATAGATTAACATAAAATTTTGGTGCCACAACCTTTTTTTAGAAACACACTGTTTTAGTATTAAAGATTTTAGTTTCATCATTTAAACAAATTTGTTAGTGATGGTTAGAGGTGTACAATATCGGGTTTTTTTAAAACTCGGAACCGGTTTTTTCACATCGGGTACAAAATGGGACCGGTTCCGGCCAGGAACCGGGTCGGTTCCGGACCCGACCCGATGGACTGAAATGTGAACTTAGTGGAACCGGTTCGGGTAGGAACCGGGACCGGGTTTTACGTAAAAATCGGGTACACCGGGTTGTTTTGAAATTTAAACAATATAGCCGTTAGGAACCGGTTCCAACGGCTATATAGCCGTTTTTGACCGTTGGAACCGGTTTTTTAACTATAAACAACTTACCCGCATAATATAAATACCCAGGTGTTGTGTATAATTTGTTAAACCACTTTCAAAACTCTAAAACACACTTTAAATCACAATTAAGCTTAAACCGACAAACGATGGCAAGTAACGACGACGTTGTTCTGGTGATCGAAACAACATGATGCCCCGATGTTTGGGTTCATTACGATTTGTGTGTCATGAACGACTCACAAGAGATGGCCCGGTGCAAGTACTGTTCGAATTTTCTAAAAGCGGGATCGAACTCCACTTTATGCAAGCATACTAATAAATATTATCGTGAGAAAAAAAGTTTGGATGCCAAGAAAGCGGAAGCGGGAGAGTCGTTCGGCTCTACAACTCAAGCACCTACCGCTGGTAACAACGTTTAATCGTTGTAGAACGCCGGATTAAAACGGCGGACATTGTTTTTTAGTTTAAATTGTTATGTTTAGTATCGTTTTGTTTTAATAATGTTTGTAATATGTGTTGTTTATATAATAAAATGTTCGTCATCGTTATTGTAATAAAAAAAATAAAACATGACTAATAACAAATAAAACATTACTAGTAAAAAACAAAGCAAAGTTAGCTAATAAACAAAGCAAAACTTAAATATTATTTGAAATTTGATCGTGTTACAAATTATTTTACTAAAACAAATAAAACATTACAAGTCTTCACTCTTCACCCTCGTCTTCTTCACCACCTGAATTCTCGGAAGAAAGTCCGTCATCCACCTCCTCATCATGAATAGAACGCTCTATTTGTATTTCGTCTTCAAAGTTTGCCTTGTGTTGTACACGATCCACCGCATCCAAATGATCCATTAGGAAAATGCAAACCTCTAGATACTCGGGAGTTAATTTTGTTCTTCGCATTGATAATACCATCCCGCTAAGATTAAAAACCGATTCGGAAGCAACCGTTGAGGCTTGTATGGAAAGCAAATCACGAGCCATGGCGGATAGAATAGAAAATTTGTTTTGTTTTCCTTTCCACCAAGCCAACAAATCAATATTGCGAATTTCGTCGACCGTTGCGCCCTCAACATAGTTTGCTCCACTATATTGACCAAGTTCGAGTTGGTGTGTTTCCTCTTTGCCTCTTAGATGCCGATTCACGAACCGCATTCAACAAGTTTATAAGTTTGTCCTTGCACAACCTACTAGTCTTTGTTTGCCTCACAAAAGATGACCTATCGCTTGGACCATAAATTTGAAAAAATGGTCATAAAGGTCTTGAAGGTGTTTGTTAAACTTTTCCTTCGCTTCCGTCGACAACTTCGGGTCGATCTCGTGCATACCCATGTTGTCGAATATTTCCTCGATAAATGCATCAACCCCATTAACATTCCAATAGGGGTTTAAAGCGGCGGCATAAGTAAAGACCGGCGGTATGTTTTCAAAATAATTTAAGAACTTTTCCTTCATTACCGCAACAATATCCTTGAATAGTTTGTTCTTCTCCTCAAACACTCTAAAAGTAGAAGACATGTTGTACAATTCTTGCAAAACCCAACAACTAGTAGGATAATAAACTCCCGATAACTTAGTTATTGCGGTTTTGAACACATCAAGACCTTGTTGAACAACCAAGTTGATGATATGTGCAACACATCGAACATGAAAAAAATCCCCGTAACTAGGTGGTGAATATTTAATGATAAATTTTTCGCCCTCCTTTTTATTGTTTGATGCGTTGTCAAACGAAATCAAAAATATTTATTTTTCAAGTTGTAAGTCGTTATAACTTCATCAACCAATTCAAACAATTTTTTGGCGGTATGTGGGAACGTGAAGTTTTCAAAAGCGATGGTGTGTTTCATCATTTGCCATGTCACCGGATCAACCCAATGAGCGGTTACACATATGAATCATTCGGGTAACCCGTGTGGTTTCGACCAAACATTGGTAGTTAAACTCACCATCGATTCTAAAGTATGAAAAAACTCGATTAACTCTTTTTTTGTACACTCCCACAACTTGATACAATGACGTCTTAGGGTAGTACGACTTACATGTGTGTATCGCGGTTGTAGAGTTTCTCGAATCAACGCCGTCCAATCCGGGTCGTTAAAGTGGTTAAACGGCAAACCTCGTTGAATAACGAAATTTGCCTTTCTATCTTAAACTTGGTTCGTGTTGTAACGAAATAGTGTACCATATTTACCCAAGTCCATTTGGTCGGTTGCGCGAATGCCTTTCAAGGCCTTGCAAAATGGCTTCTCGATATGCTTTCTCAAGTCGAGTTGGAATCGTGCTTTAAAAAAGTTTCACAAAGTTTGCAACGAGCCATTTTATCACATTCGATAGTGATAACCAAATCCCAATTCTTCCATACTTCTTTGTTGCGGTTATGGTCGATGACCCCAACAACTTGTGGGTCATCAATAGCACGAACCGGGTCAATAAAAACGTTCTTATTAGCCTTGTTAGTATTTTTGGCGGGTGCCATAATATTTTTGAGTCGGTTGGTCAGGTTTGTAAAACGAGAAGTATTTTAGAATGTTTTTGAGTTTGGTGGTGAAACAAGGGGTGGAAAACAATTTATATAAAAGTTTTGTGTAGGTTCCCAGCCGGATCTATACGAGATATCTCGTTCTACGTAGGTGCGGAATCCCTACGTAAGACGTTACGAGCGTAGAAGACGATACGAGTTAACACAATCGAACACACGTTACAATAAACAAATACTCGTTATATTGCAACCTTAAACACGTGATATCAATCACTGATTACAGGACTCTCTGACTCGTAAACTCGAATAATAAAAGTTCTTAATGTTATTGATTAAGCCGTAACCTAATCAATATATAACACGACAACTTCGCCTGGCATGTTCAGGCGAAGTTGTCCCTAACTTCGCTTGTCTAACAAGTTCGCCTATATCAGCGAACTTGTTAGCTAACTTCGCTTACATCAAATACAAAACATTACAAACTCGATTACAGACACTAGACACTGAACTACTAACATCATGCACCAACAGACTCCCCCTTGGCAGTAGCTTCATCTCTTTATCTTCAAGCACGTGTCTTGTAATCTTCAACAATCTTGAATCTTCATCTTTAAGCATTCACTCCTTCTTGTACACATACCGAAACAACTCTTTGATATTTCCTCGCTTCGTCTTTCCAAGCAGGAATATAAAAGATTTTCTTCTCATTCAGCACCTGCAGATCAGCTCGAGACAGGTTCACTAGATGCATCGGATCATAGACTCTCAGCAGCTCTTGTTCATCTTCGTCTTCCATCACTGCTTCAGCTGTCTCACAATATACATACCACCACTTCAACTCTTTGAGCACATCCTTGGGCATTTGTTTCATCGGCACTTCTTTCAAACACCGGATCGGTTTATACTTCATAATCATCCAAGGCTTGCCATCTGCTCTCAACCCTCTATCTTTATCTTTGATAAGTTTACCCTTCTGTGGTTTCAGCAGCTCGAACTTCTTTTCCTTTATACTCTCCTTCCATACTATCTTCCCGATGACTCTAGCCATATTATCATCACTTCGATTTATCAATCCCAATCTGGCTAAGTCTTTCACTTCACATTCTGGCAGTGTGTTCAACGATCTCAACATTCTTTTGGAGTACTGAATACCATCATATCTCTTAATCACGAAGAGCCTCAACTGCTCATCGTATATCCAGTAAATAATCCCTTTTCTCGCTTCAGCATAGCCTCTAATGTTGTAAGTCTTCTTAAACATAGTAGGGACCGCTGGTTTCTTCGTTTTGACGAACCACTGAGCATAGCCTTCTTTCCATCTAGGCTGCTCTTCCCATTCAGTCTCATCATTTCCCATCTCTTTACTCATATCTGCGTTATCGACTTCTGGAATCTCATGCTCTACATTCTCTTCTACTATCTCTCCCTCTTCTATCTCATCATCAATCACAATCTGTTCACCAATCTTCTCTATCTCATCACTCGGTAATACATCATCATCACACATAAAGTCATCATCCATCTCCTCAACCTCCACTACCACCACATCATCACCACCACCTGCAGTTGTCGACTCCCCCTGAGTTGTGGAAGTCCCAAGAGCTTGTACAGTTCTTGGCAACTCACCACCTGCACCTTTCGATGCATTGGGATCATCGTCTCGATCATTTCTCCTCTTGGTCCTCAACTCATCGCCTTTACAGCTCGTCTCCCCCTGAGATGCCAAGAACTCCTTCAGAGCATCTATGATTTTTCCATGTTCTACCAGCAGGGACGACTGCATCTGATTCTCTGCAACTAGGCGTTGAATAGCCTGGGTCTGGATAAGATTAATCCTTGACTGCTCTGCCACGACCCGTTCAAGTGCTGCTATTCGTTCTGAGTCTGATAAGGTTGCATCGAAATCAAACCTCAGATGTGATATATCTTAAGTGTACTGAGGAGGGATTTCCGATGTAACCGGGACCTTAGAAGTAGACGTAACCGCAGGTGATATCGTCACCGATAACCCTGCAGTGGCCACAACCGTCGACTCAATAAAATGTGCCACGACCTCCGTTGGAGTAAGAGTTGGAGGTGGCAACGAGACAATCTCCGGAGCCGATAGTTGAAATGAAGTGAGTGGGAGGCCAAATGAAGATGAGGTAGCCACCACGGGAATGTCCGTGGCGCTTGGCCTTGTAACTTGTAATGATGAGGGAACCATTGTCATACCGGACAGTGCGGGTGGGGTGAAACGTACCACCCTCGAGCTCTCACCGGCTCCCGATCCTGCACCTATCCGTTCCCTTCTTGATCTCCGGATCAACTGTTGAACTTCTTCTTCATAGTCTGACTCACTATCATCATCAGCTCTCTTTCTTTTCCCATGAGTCCGTTCATGTGTTACCAAAATCCGTCTTGCTTCGGCCACTTCATCATCAGAATCTGAGTCAGCCACCGTTGTAGCTGCCCTAGTAACATTCACACCCGAAGCTTGTTCAACCGAGACCTGTACATTATCCTCTGGATCAACGCTTTCCATGTCAAAAAATCCTTGACCGCCAAACTCTGCGTCAAGGTCAACGTTCTCCTCCGGTGACACAACAGGAGCAGCAGGTATAGCTTGAGGTGCTCCTGCCTGTTGTGGTGCCGGGTCCTGAAAATCGTCCCCACGAGCAGGCACATACCCCGGGTTGATTAGGTACCCGAATAGTGGAGCATGCCGAGGACGGAGCTCAGGTTTGCTCCTCGCACTGGAGGATCTGCATTGGGCAAAGATCCTTTTGCTCACACTTTCTACGTATCGGATTAGTCGGCGCTGAGGTAGCGTTGAAGCAACATGATTCAAGATCATTTGGAGAAATCTTGGATACATGATAAATCTCTCACGCACCACCGCTCTTCGTTGTCGATCGATCTCGTAGAAGACCATCTGACTAAAGCTGTAACGCTTATTATAAGTCAGAGCAGTCATTGCCGACTGCATGGTCGCGCCCATGCCATCAGTGCCCGCCTTTCTCCCTGACATGCAAACAATCATGACATGCATGAGAAAGCGCCACTGGTCAAGTAAAAACCCCTTCCTTCTCTGGGTATCTCCCAAGGGACCTGAGTATCCCATCCTCAAAAACGCTCCATCACGGAAAGGAGCTACAAAATCTGTCGGGTCATCCCTCGTCTCATCTCCAAAACGTAAAGCCGCCCGGATCTGTTCAGATGAGAACTGAACAATGTGATTGTTGACTGTTGCTCGCATCACCGGGGGCTCGACCCTACAATCATATTCCACGGTCTGCCAAATATCCTCAATGTTGGGTAAGGATATCGGCAGAGTTGTCGTAATCGCGTGGAATATACGCGAGCGTAATAGGAACGTGATGATTTCACGGAAATCATCAACTCCGCTCGCCTCCGGGTCTAATGTTATATACATGTTGTGACCCGGGAAGAACTGTCTCTGGTTATCACCACCGTCATCACCGCCTACACCACCTATAGCAGCCATATCTGCACCAAACAGACTAAGTTAGATAAGCGATAAAGCAAATCACAAGTTCGCCTGTTACCATGAGTGAAGTTGTGATCTTTTCAGTATAGGCGAAGTTAAAGAAGGGGCGAAGTTGGGAAACAACTTCGCTTCAACTTTAACTTCGTCTGTTAACTGTTAATTAAAAAAGTCCAGGCGAAGTTAATGGTAACTTCGCCTAACCACAACATCGCCTCATAAACTGTTTCAAAAATAATTATCAGGCGAAGTTAAACCTTAGGCGAAGTTACGGACAACTTCGCCTAAACTGTAACTTCGCCGAATATGAAACGGCATCAATTAGGTTTATCGAACGACGTGATTTGGTCAATTTTGAGCTTGCGGATCTCGTAAAACTTGATTTAATGACGATTTAGACGATTAGATTGATTATGAACACGTAAAGATACGTTTGAAAATCGGTTGTTAAGGGTTCAAAAAACGAGAACGTGAATCGGGTCGAATCGACCGATGATAAACGTTAATGAACATGATTAATCGATTCGATTACCCTACACACCTTTAAACACGGATTAGAAACTGGAATAAGAACACAGATGAAGATCGATAAGTTCGCTGTGGGTTTAGAGGTTAAGTTCGCTGGATAAGTTCGCTGGGTTTTGAAAATAATGAACCAGTTTGACCTTTAATTTCCTTTATATAGGGTCAAAATTATACAGGCGAAGCTGTGGATAACTTCGCCTAATGCAGGCGAAGTTATGGACAACTTCGCCGGTATTAAAATTTTCAAAACAAACCCCTATAATTTGAACAATTTGCAATTAAGTTTTAAAAACAACCTTTAATGTGTTAAATGATGCGATCAAGACCAAGTAACCAGATATAAATTTATACAACTACATAAGTAGAAAAATTTTAAAATTTAAAGTACACGGGATCAAATTTCAGTCTCGATAGGGACTACCATGTTTTAGAAAAGATCCGAACAGGAATCATACTAACTACGTGACTGTCACACAGATCCGTGTTCAGCTTTATTATGACATAAAGAAACAGGTTGTAAGCAGGTAAATGACTTAGAATGGTTTTCATCGTTTCTGTGATACGGGTTAGGTTCAATAAAGCTCAAAACTTAAGTGGGCAACAACTCAGAGATTATGATACCTCCTATCTATTCTCAAAGCGTATTTGGCTTTCCCCAAGTCACCCCTAGTTGACCTCGACCCGTAGTGTCTGATTAAATAGTAGGAACTCTTCGATCTTTGGACTCTTAATCCCGTTCTCTATCTTGCATCTTGATTGAGAAGTCTTATCATTATGAACTCTATAATGTCTCAATAACTAATTTTTTTTTTTTAAGTATTTACACAAACTTCAGATAAACTACTGCAAGTCCCGAATCTGGATCACTGCAGTTTCTTGACACGCTATCTTCACGGGAATCAGAACACTCACGGGCTCGTGTATGACTGGGTAATCGCTTTTTTGCCTATCATTCGGAAAGATATATATGGAGACATGCACAATTGTTAAGAAGTTTCCACGTAAAATCGAGTAGATTTAGTTAGTATCACTTCTACTTTTACGCACCATAAAAAGCTACCATGACATACAATGACTGTTCTAAAGTCTTTTAGGCCTAATAACATCACTAGTTAAGCACACAAAATCAGTATATCTATCACTTTCCAAGGTTGGATCAATTTTCTGTTAAACATAGTAAAGGAACTTCTTACGAAGTAGTAGACTTGAAAAATAATTTCATCTCCCGGAAAAATTTTTAACTTCAATCGGCCCGATCAAATTGAAGTTTTCAGTTAAACGGCTATCCCGAAGATCCAATGGATCAGCTGAACCGACCACATACAAGTATGTGTCCTTCTAACTAAGTATGATCGACTAATTTTCAGCGAAAGAATAAAAACACATCATAAACCGCCCCGATCACTTTCAGTCATCTGGTTAATGGCTATCCTTATATTCAACAAGTAGAAATGAGGACCAAACATATCCGAAGATATGTCCTTCAAACTGAGGCAACCGACATAATTCTAAGCGATAGTGACCTTTTTTTTTTTTAATAAAGATAAAAACACGGTTACTCGGGATTGATCATCCCATTCAGTTCAACAAGGTTTTGATATCTAGTTTTGTCAAACGCTTTCGTAAACATGTCAGCGAAATTATCTAGCGTATCAACCTTTTCGAGCATAATCAGTTTCTTCTCAGCACAATCCCGTATAAAATGATGACGGATGTCAATATGTTTAGTTTTACTCTGTTTTACGGGATTGTTAGTTACTGAGATAGCAGCAGTATTATCAATGCAAATAGGAGTATGAGTGAAATTCAGACCGTAATCGCGCAACTGTTGTTGAATCCAAAGAACCTGGGAGCAGCAGTTAGATGCTGCCATGTATTCTGCTTCACAGGTTGAAATCGCGACTGAGGTCTGCTTCTTGCATTGCCATGACACTAATCTGCCACCAAGAAACTGACATCCACCTGTAGTTGACTTCCGACTCTGATTGCACCCTCCATAATCAGAATCTGTGTAGGCGACCAACTCCAAGTCTCCTCCTCTCGTGTACCACAACCCCAGCTTAGGCTTGCCTTTGAGATACCGTAGAATCCTCTTCGCACCCTTCAAGTGAGATTCCTTTGGGTTTGCCTATTATTGCCCGATATTGAGTTGGGTCCACGTCTGCATCGTTGTCTGAATAGCACCCAATTTGAGGTTGACGCAGACTGGAGTAACGTATGGAGTGCTGTCCTCCATCTTGAAGCATTTGAGAACATCATGGACATACTTAGTCTGATGAATGAACATCCCATCTTTCTTCTGGTCAACCTGCAGTCCTAAAAAGAAAGTTAGTACACCCATAGCACTCATTTCAAATCTCTTCTTCATGACGGCCTCAAACTCCTGACACATTGCGACTTTTGATGCAGCAAAGATGATGTCGTCCACGTAGACTTGCACCAGTAGAAAGTCGCTCCCTTTTCTCTTAAAGAACAAAGTGCTATCAATCTTTCCCCGTTCAAAACCATTCTCAAGCAAGTAGTCGGATAACGTTGAGTACCAGGCACGAGGTGCCTGATGTAGTCCATACAGTGCTTTACTTAGCTTGTATACGTGATCGGGAAAGTCTGGGTCAGGAAAACCCGGAGGTTGCTCAACGTACACAACCTCATCAACTTTACCGTTAAGTAAAGCACTCTTCACATCCAACTGAAAAACCTTCATCTCCTTATGTGCAGCAAATGCCAAAAACAAACGAATGGCCTCCAATCTTGCCACAGGAGCAAACACCTCATTGTAATCAATCCCCTCTTGCTGATTAAAACCTTTTACAACCAGCCTCGCCTTATTCCTGATAATAATCCCTTTCTCATCTCTCTTGCATTTGAAGACCTATTTTGTGCCAATCGCATGCACATTCTTTGGTTTTGCAACCAAGTTCCATACCTCCATCTTTTTAAACTGGCTAATTCTTCTTGCATGGCTTCGACCCACGAGTTGTCCTTGAGAGCCATTTGATAGTTCTTTGGTTCAATCTGGCTGATGAAGCAGGTGTACAAGCATTCGTTGATTATGCCTGAATCTTTAATGCTTGTATAAACACATGTGTGCTCATTCAAGCTTTGTCTTGTTTGTACACCGTCGGACAGATCACCTATCACATTCTCCAATGGGTGATTTTTGTGAACTCTCGTAGTCGGAACCGCACTGACATCTAGATTGTCTTCCAGGTTCGAAGGTAGCTCATCAGTGGGTGATTGTTGTTGAGAGTGAAACGGATTGAAAAATTCTTCTTCAGTAGAGGCAGCAGGGGTATCGACAGCTTTTGATGAGGAAGGCTGACATTCATTATACTTCGGTCTTTGCACATAATTGTCTTCCTCATCAAAAATCATCTTCGAAGCAATTCTTTCATCTACTTCTGCACAATCCAAGTAAGGTATGTTAAAAGATTTGAAAAGTCTATCATAGTCGAAAACCCCAGCGGGTCCCGTGCTTGGTTTTGGTGATTTGTAACTTGTGATATCAGTGTTACAGACCACCTCAACCTTGCTGGTCGATGTATTAAAGACTCGTCTGTTGGGAGTCCCAACAACGTATCCGACTAAGATTCCTTCGTCGGCTACTTCACCAAATTTAGAATTTGTCTTTAATATCGAACACGGGGACCCGAATGGTTCAAGACCACTCAAGTTGGGCTTTCTCCCATGCATAAGCTCATAACATGTTTTATTTAATCTTTTAACGGTTAACACTCGATTAAGGATATAACAGGCTGTTGCAACAGCTTCAGCCCAGAACACCACCGGAAGTTTCGAATCAGCCAGCATGGTTCTGGCTCCTTCAATTAACGTTCTGTTCTTCCTCTCAGACACTCCATTTTGTTATGGAGTATATGGAGCGCTGAACTGATGTTCGATTCCTTTCTGTAAGCAGAAGAGCTCCATCTGATAGTTCTTGAACTCAGTCCCATTGTCACTCCTGATGAATTTAACTCTTTTTCCCATAATGTTCTCAACTTTGGTAATCAAATTTATTACCATCTGAACCGTTTCATCCTTTGACTTCAGGAAATATACCCAAGAGTATCGAGAGAAATCATCAGTGATCACCAAGAAATACGATGTCCCCCCTAGACTTTTTACATTCACGGGACCAAAAAGATCCATGTGAAGTAAGTCTAGGGTACTGACAATTGAGTTAACCTTCTTGGTGCGATGGGATTTCTTGTGTTGCTTTCCCTTTTTGCACGATAAGCATTGATCTTCAAAGTTGAAATTCTTCAAGGGAACACCCAGCACAAGCCCATTCTTGACAAGGTAGTTCATTTTTCGAAGATGAATATGCCCCATTCTCCTATGCCATAATTCGGATTCCGATTCAGTTGCTTTCGACAGAAGACACGATTCTTCTGTGGTCATCTCAGTCGACCTCATGTCCATTATATACGTATTCTTTTCTCTTGGAGCCCTCATAAGTATCCAATCATCTGGTATCTTGAAACCAGGATATAGCACCATCGCTTCATTCTTGGTGAAATGCACGGTGTAGTCTTTGTCACAAATCTGCGAAACACTTAGCAGATTATGCTTCAGTTCTTCAACAAAATTCACTTTCTCTAACGTCATCTTTCCGTTAGTCACCGTCCCAATTCCTGTAATCCTACCACCGCTCTCTCCAGCGAAACTCACTCTTCCTCCCTGAACAGGTTTCCACTCGTGTAACAAATTCTTGTTACCCGTCATGTGCCAAGAACAACCGCTATCCACAACCCATTGATTGTTTGCAGCCATGTTCAACTGTTCCTGCACGATTAAAGCAGATGATTAAAATCTGGGGACCCAAGACCTATTGGTCTTGGGTCGATACATCCCGTACCTTGGCTGTCCAAAGTTAGTATCAGAATAGTTTCTGTAAGTCCTGAAAGGATACCTTCTTGGAGATTGACTATGAGGCCATCCAAACCTTCTGGAATTAAGTGAATTATTACTTGTGGTTTGGTTGTTAGCAGTGAAAAACTGAGATCTTTTTCTTTGAAAACCTGAATTAGTCCAATTTCTGAACTTTGATGAGTTTTCAGTTTTACCACTATTATAGTTACTGTTAGATCTGTTTTCAGTTTTTGAAGGCCTCACACCTCTGAATCTCTGCTTCAGAGGGCAATCAGCAATTAGGTGTCCTAATTGATTACATCTGAAACAACTCCTGTGTTCAACTTTCTTTTCAACAGTTGTTTTAGATGATGAGGCTGCATTACTGCCCGTTTGTCTCACATATGGTGGAACATACGGGTTTAGTGGAGATTTCTTTCCAGTTGTTTTATTTTTCTCTCCACTTTTTGGTAATACTGCCTTTTCTTTTGTCTCACTCGACTCTGATGACTTGTCCGAGTTTGATGAGACAGGACTAGGAACAGAAATTTTAACACTCGAAACAGGCTTACTTGTTTCGCCTTTACTAACTTCTGGTTCTTTACTAGTTACCTTAACCGGAACTGTCTGACTATAATCAACATCAACAGATTTCTGATTACTAGGATCATAAGTGTAATTATGATTGTACGGTGGCGGAACTTCATGATATCCAATTCCTCCCCTTTTAACTGGGGAACCTTGATCACTAACGAGGTGATCAAGTATAGCGGTGGAATTTCTAAATTTCTCAAGTTTCCTGTTAAGTTCCACCACTTTCACCTGGTGATCAGCTATGTGTTTATCTCTTTCAGCTATTAGTTTGGTTTTTTCTTCTAACACTTCATAGCTCAGATCAATTACTTTAATTTTTTCAGCTAGATTTGCTTTAAGACTTCTAATATCTTTTTCACTAGCTTTTATTTTTACTTTATAACTATTTTCTCTAGCTTTAGTGAAATGATGTTCTTCTTTTAAGGTTTTAAATTGAGCATCCAAACTAACATACTGATCAGTTATAGTTGTCAATTGTTCAGACAGATTTTCACACTTAGTGCAAGGGAGTCTAGTACTTACCTCGGTGAGCTGATCTTTCACATCTGCCATACAAGCTTCATTTTGAGCCTCTGCCATGTAAGCTTCACTTTCGCCAGTCACTTCCTCAGTATCTGCAGTTTCGATGTTCGCCATATTGGCCTGTTCGAACACTTCTTCAACATGCAGATTCCAGTTATATTCCCCATTCTGTCTGGAAATCATGGCCCTATTATCATTACCACCCCCATTCTGGTGTGTCGACCTGTTCTGACTACGTTCAACTCTCTCATTCGTGCACTCCTTCGCAAAGTGGCCATTCTGTTGACAGTTGTAACAGCACACCTTTGACTTGTCAAAACCCGGTCTCTCACCAACAAACTTCCTTCCTGTCTTCTTCATAAACCTCTTAACCCTTCTCACAATCATCGCCATCTGCCACTGCAGATCCATCTCTTCCAGATCATCAGCATCGATCTGATCATAGTCTTCCTCCAATATTGCTGGATCAACAATCTTACCCTGAATGTAATTTTCATACGAAGCAATAAAGGATGCATAGAGAGCAAACTGCTGTTCAGCAGATTTAACACTCATGGGCATCCTTGAGTAGTTGTTGTTCGAAACACTTGGGGTAAAACTACTCTTGGTTGCTTGAGGGTTAGAAGCATTTGATCCTCCAGCTACAAAGCATACATCACCATTCATGTTGAGAGATACATGACCTTCATGTGTTGAGTTAGCGCCCGACTCTCCCTTTGAGTAGTAAGCAGACGAATCAGACTTCGAACTTGAACTTGTATTAACCTTTGCACCATACATTCCTGGATCTTGAACCTGATCAGTAGGTGTCTCTTTTCGAACCATGTTTAGTTCAAAAGTTCGTAGCTTGTTAACTGCTGTTTCCAGGTCATAGTCAGCAAAGTCTTTGTCTTCTCTCTTCAACATAGTGTACATCTCCCATTTCAGTGGGAGAGCATCAAGAAGCTTTTCAACAATTTCATCTTCTTTGTAAGCAATTGAATAATTGTTGAGTTCGGTCATCAGATGATAATATCTAGTGATGATATCATCAAGTGATTCATTCTTCAAGTACTTGAAGACCGAGAATTGGGTTTTAAGTAGTTTAATCTTTGAAGCACGAATTCCCACATTACCCTCAAAACGGTTTTCAAGAGCTTCCCAAAGCTCTCTAGCAGTCTTATACTTTCTGAAGGTGTGTAGAATCTCTTGTGGAAGAGCCATAGTAATCGCAGCATGAGCTTTGCTTTCAGCCTCATACATTTTCTTCTCTTCTTCTTCCATCTCTTTGTATTTCTTTATCTGGTCACGACCCTCATACTCAGCAGTAGGTGGAATGTAACCATCTTGTATGCATACCCACATCTTAGCATCTTGGTACTTGACATATTGTTCAAAACGATCTTTCCACGCTACATAATCGGTTTTCTTAAGCATCTTCGGTGCCTTTGTAGCCGAACCCGCTTCCACTTCCATCTTAACTAGTTCCGTAATGTTGATTGAAGACATCTTTCACGAAACACACAGAAACCCGAAAAATAAAAATTTTATTTTTAACAGTACTGTAGGCGAAGTTGTGGATAACTTCGCTTAAGTCTGAACTTCGCTGATTCTGAACTTCTCTTTCTTTTTAAATTCGCCTGATTTGGCGAAGTTGTAGATAACTTCGCTTAAGGTAAGCGAACTTGTGAAGTAGGCGAAGTTGTGGGTAACTTCGCTGGTATAGGCGAACTTGAGAAGGTAGGCGAAGTTGTGGATAACTTCGCTTAACCTTATATCTTCGCTGAAACCCTACGAACAGTGACGGCAACTTCGCCTGATGAACACAATGAATATGCAGGTTAGATTTCTGGATTTTACGAGGTTTGTGAAGGTGTTATGGGTTGTTTATGATTGTAGGAGGTGAGTATAACACAAAAACTCAGAAAACTCGTCCCGCGAATAGTCGAACGGAACGATTTCTACACCCGCGTGATAATCCCGAACCACACAATCGAGCAAAAGCTCTGATACCAATTGTAGGTTCCCAGCCGGATCTACACGAGATATCTCGTTCTACGTAGGTGCGGA
Source organism: Bidens hawaiensis (assembly GCF_021521415.1). Lineage (NCBI taxonomy): Eukaryota > Viridiplantae > Streptophyta > Magnoliopsida > Asterales > Asteraceae > Bidens > Bidens hawaiensis. The sequence goes on from NW_027491017.1 coordinate 4,525,216, forward strand.
ATCCCTACGTAAGACGTTACGAGCGTAGAAGACGATACGAGTTAACACAATCGAACACACGTTACAATAAACAAATACTCGTTATATTGCAACCTTAAACACATGATATCAATCACTGATTACAGGACTCTCTGACTCGTAAACTCGAATAATAAAAGTTCTTAATGTTATTGATTAAGCCGTAACCTAATCAATATATAACACGACAACTTCGCCTGGCATGTTCAGGCGAAGTTGTCCCTAACTTCGATTGTCTAACAAGTTCGCCTATATCAGCGAACTTGTTAGCTAGCTTCGCTTACATCAAATACAAAACATTACAAACTCGATTACAGACACTAGACACTGAACTACTGACATCATGCACCAACATTTTGAACAAGAAAAACCGGTTCCAACAGCTATATTACCGTTGGAGCAGGTTGGATACTCTCAAAAACCGGTTCCAACGGCTATATTACCATTGGAACCGGTTCCAACAGCTATATTACCATTGGAACCGGTTCCAACAGCTAGTTTCTGACATGTTGTAAAATACCCGACGGAACCGGTTATTCCAGGTAGGAACCGGAAGCGGTTTCAAAATGGAACCTGGTACAAACCGATTGAAGATATAATATGTGGAACCGGGTACGGATTTCGGGTATATAAATACCCAAGCCGGGTATTAAGTCCACCGGGTACGAACTGGAACCGAATCCGGGTCGGTACACCAGTTCGGGTCCGGAACCGGTTTTTTTGTGCACGTCTAGTGATGATGTGTTGGCTCAAATGTGATTTGCTAACGTCTTTGTATGGTAGAGCTGCGTGGATTCAAATCCCCTTGGCTGCATCATTTATTTTATTCTATCTATTTACTAGCTTATATGCCTGTGTAACACATGTGTTGAAAAATTTATTTTTTAAACATATTAATAATATGAAATCAAACCTGACATTAAAAACAATAAATCTAAAACAAACCTTAATCTCAAGTCAGGTGAGAATAAACTTTCAAATAAATTCTCATTAACCAACCAACCAACTAACATGCATGTTTAACAATTTGACGAGCATTTAAAATAAAATTTTAACGCACTAAACAAAATATAGCATATGGGTGCAAATGAGCCGAGCTGCTCGCGAGCTACTCGGGATCGGCTCGTTAAAAAGCTCGAACGAGCCGAGCTTAATCGAGCCCGAGTCCGAGATCAAGCCTAAATGTAAGCTCGTTTAATAAACGAGCCCGAGCTTCACCTATCGAGCTCGAGTCGGCTCGTGAGCCTAAACGAGCCTGTCATTTAAATAATTTTTTAAATATATATTTAATAATTATTAATTAATATATATATATTGTTATAAAAAATAAATAAAAATAACTAAATAATATATATGTATATATATTATTTTATACAGAAAATTATAATAGGAAATAATATATAAAAATAATTATATTATTTAAAAATAACTAATAAATGGTAAACGAGCCGATCCCGAGCCGAGCTCGAGCTTGAAAATCTACTCACGAGCCGAGCTCGAGCTTTGAAAATAGAGCTCGAAACGAGCCGAGCTCGAGCTCTGTGTAAGTTAAACGAGCCGAGCTCGAGCCTGGTCGAGCTCGGGCTCTGCTCGGCTCGTTTGCACCCCTAGCATATGACATAAAGATGAAAAAAGAATATAGCTTCCCATTTATTACAAGTTTATATATACTTATTGGGCCTTGGCTCGTTTACAACCGAGCCAATTTTGAGCGAGCTTCGAGCCACGAGCTATTTGCTATTCGGGTATCCCTTATAATAGGGAGAGAACTACCAATAAACTTAGAATCCTCTAAACTCAAATCAACTAAGAATTCCCCAAAATACCCCTGAACTTTGAAACCCTTTTAAAACTGATCTTCACAAATGAACTTCCTTCAAGTTTCTGATTATATCCTTTGTGCTCAAATTTTGACCCGTAATCTATTCTCAACACGAAACCAAGACTTGAAAGCATTCTGCAATTTCTGATCATATCCTTATCCTTAAATTACGTTTTACTTAAACTGAAAGCATTCTGCAATATTTTGACCTTGAAATAAGATTTGTTTGTGGCACCTGCAAATGATAATGAAATGAAATTATGACCAAAATACCCGTGTTAGGCAAATAAAGTATGGGTTATTATAAGTAGCTATAAGTTTGTATCTACTGCAAATAAAGTATGGATTATTGACCTTGTAAATTAGAATGTTCAACAATCCGAGCGCTTCTGATTGGCGGCAATCTGCATTGAATGAATAAAAGCAAAAACTTTGCAGATTGAAAGGAAAATAAAACAGATAGCCTTTGAAAGGAAAATAAAGAAAAAAAAGTAAAAATATGCAAGAATCGGTCCGTATTGCAACCACTAGTCACCCGACATGTTCACAATCAAGTTTTAATAACATGTTTGGGTGAACCTCTGATGTATGTTTTCAAAAGATAAAAGAAAAGCAAACCATACAGGTTTGTTAAGTTCTGAACCAACCAAAACGGTTCGGTTTGGAGGTTGGAGCTTTTTAAAAAATATAACTAAAAACCGCTTTCTTAAAAATACTTTATCATGAAAAAAAGAGCAAATAGGTTGGTTCTAAACCAAGAACTGAGCTGTTAAAGTCAGGTTTTCAAACCATAAACTGAACAATATAAACCTCGCATTTTGAGCCGAATATAATCTGTTTGACCAATTTTTTTTTAACTTTCTATTGATTTAACATATTAATACTTTAAGTTGGGGTGTAAACGCTTCGGTTTGAAACAGTGAAACCGCCCAAACTGATCATTGGTTTCACGGTCGGTTTTTTTCGATAACTCTGGGTTGATCAGTTTCGAAAATTATAAACCACAACGTACGGTCTTGTTTACGGTTTATACCGAAAACCGGCGGTATTAAACCGAACCGGGCCGTTAGATTTTACAATGTAAGTTTTAGTATTTTATATATTTATATTACAATGCTTTATCTTCTGTGTCATAAAATTTGATAATACAATTTTAACTAAGTCTTGTTTGTTACTAATGCATTGTGCAGCCCAGAAATAGGTCAACTTGATTATATGGAAACCTGGTTATTATGGACAAAATCAGTTATTATATGGATTGTTTCTTAGTTTCATTTAAATAAATTTTTCTTATGACACACACGAACTAACACTTTTCTTGCACCATGTTACAAACAACTTAATGTTGAGAGCATTATCAAAGAAGGCTAAGCAGTCAGTAGAAATAGAGTAATCATTTATTAAAGAAAATATAAAGCAAAAGTGCTCATACTTAAGAAAGGGTTTTGTTCACGAATTTGTAATTTGTTAATGCATCAGTTATATAAAAATGGACAAAAAGATATACGCACTTTGTAGGTCGACCCAAGCCAGTTGGCCTGTTTCGACCAATTTTAAAATAAGTACTCTCACTCCATCCCATTTCAAACAAATAATAAACTCTCAAACAATACTTGGTCTTGGCGTCTAGGCCATCTGAATTCAGTTATAGAAGCTTTCGGGTCAGAAAGGTGCCCGCCCTATTAGGCGAATCTAGTAAGCTTGCCTTTATCTCTCCTTGTTCCGGATCCCGTCACCACCCAATCTTTTTTAGACATTATCTAAAAGTATCAAAGTACCAAAGTACCAAATCAAATTAATTTTTGAAAATTAGTTTTGCCGTGTCTTCGAAAAACACATAAATATTCAACATGTATATATAAAAGTATAAGTGTGTGTGGAGAGGATAACAGGCATGACCTCTTGCAACTCATCCGCAGAGGAACCAATCTGTTCCACAAGTCCTTGGTAATGGGTGGATCAAGCAGTTCCATGTGGTCTGTATAACAAACACCAACATATAAACCTAATCATTCCTTCATCTTGATTGGGTGCAACGGGTTAAAAGAGAGAAATAAAAATCTTCCAACAGTTGTCTAACACCACACAAATATTCCAACTTAGTTACCTGAACTTCATAAAATCTTGTAGAAGGCTATATAATATTAACCTGATCATTCCTTCATCTTGATCCGGTGCAATGTGTTTAAAAAAACTATCAATCATCTTCACCTTCAATACTTTGATCATCCCTTCCTCTTCATCGTTGATTTTTAGTTGGGATGATGGATTGTGTGACAGACCCCAAGATGTTTTTGCTTCCACAGAGCTGCCATCATAATAGATTAAGTACCATAAATAAAGTTAAATAAAAAACAATTGTTATAGGTAATTAAAGTTGGGAAAAACCATAAATGTCTAAATTCTTTCGTTGCGGAAGGATGCATAGGATAAAGTATGGTGGGCTCGAAAGTGCATTTACACAAAACTAAGTATATTTACCTTACCATACACTAAAAACAACACAAAGGGTCAAGCAGAAGCATACACATAAAGATATTCATAAACTTTGTACATTAAGAATTCCAACTTACATAACCACATCAAATCAACAACAAACAATTGAGAGCACATATATAGACTCTCATTCATAACAAAATGATGATAAACCTTTACAAGCATGTACTAACTCCACAAAGTAAACCTCTAAATGAAATCATTCAACAAAAAAAATCTTAATCGAGAGCAAACAAAAACAAAACCTCAATTCTTTAACGCATTTAACAAATCTAAGACGAAGCAAAACTTCATCCTACTATCTGCATCTTGCCAAAGATTAAATTGTTTTCATATGGTAAAAGTGTATTTAATAACTATCAAAGGCAGCACCCAACAAAATAAAATTTAAAAAAAAACATCTAAAACAATTAAAAATATATATTGAAATTTATGAAAATAAACACATTTAAGAAATGAGTATTAGGAGTATGAATACCAACAAAATATCTAAAAGTAAAAGTAACCCAATGACACTGGACGAGTATTAGGATTATGAAAACCAACAAAGAATCATGAACAATAATAAGCCAAATAGTGCAAAACAGATAAACGACATGAATAGTAAACAACTACTCATAAAAAACCATGAATTATATTCATATGAATTTAAGAAATTAACCAAAAAACCGCCTAATATATATCAAAAGCAATAAGAAATAGTGAAGTATCAATATGTTTAAATTATAAATTTATAATTACTCATTCCTAAATGACCTGTAAGAGATCAATATGTTTTAATTATTGAATGGCCTATAAGGTCATAAGGAGTGTGAAGATCATGTCCGGTAATACACATTTAATACAATTGTTCATACAATTTCTAGTTAAATTTTCATTTAATACAAAGAAGACATGACTTAATTAATAACCGGTCTTCTATTAAATAATCTTATATGTTTGCCATGTCTAAATCTATAATAGTCATTAAAAGCAAATAGGTGATGATCATTGTACAATCTTTGAGAAGACTAAAACTTACCCAATCTTAAAGATGATTTGAGGAAGAAGATAGATGAAAAAAAGGTCTTCACTAAAGAAAAACATATGTGAATTTCTTCCTCCTCAACTTAGTTAAATAATAGCACCTGTGCAAAGACCTGATCCTGTCATTGTCACCAAAGAGAAAGTAATAATTCACTTCAAATCCATTATAGTTTCAAGCAATATAAAATTCTTTGGAGGCTTCTACACACAAAAAAACAACAAATAGTTGCACTACTAATCTATCAACACAATCACACTTATAGTTACAGGGCAGTGATATACTCATTCATACACAGACTCTCATCTAACAATCACAATACAAGCCACTACGTGAAAATCGCCTTTTAGCCACACATGTGGTCTGGGCGATTTGCTACACTTCGGCTTAAATGTGTGGCTAAAAGGTCATTGACCACGTTTGAAAACCTTCCAGACTAGTTTTGGCCACACATGTTTTTCTTCATGTGACAATTCTATATCTACTCAGGTACTTTTCGCCACACTTTATAAAAACAATGTGACATAATCTAGTCACATTATAAAAATATGTGACGAAATGTGACCTACAGTCATAGTTTGTTTGATCTTTGATACATGTGACCAAAAACACATGTATTAGCCACACTCTAAGGGAAAACTGTGACATTTAGCTAGCCACATGTTTTAATAGTGTGGCCAAATGTGACAAACAGCTACTGTTATGATAAGAGATGTGTCTAAAAGGTAAAAGATATAGCCACTTATATTACGTTGTGTGACCTAATGTCACATTTGTTAGCCACATTTTTAATAATGTGGCGAAATATGACGAACAGCCATTGTATTTATTAGTAATGTGGCTAAAACGCTTAAAATATATGGCCACTTATACGAGGTTGCGTGACCAAAGAGTGGTTTGGTTTTATTTTTCCTAAGTTTTTTATTGTCACGGATACACTTATTTTGTGTGGCTATAAGTGATAAATGGTCACACTTAAATATTTTTAAGTGTGTCCAAATGTAATTAATGGCCACTTATACAAGGTTGTGTGACCAAAGAGTAGTTTAGTTTAATTTTTCCTAAGTTTTTTATTGTCACGGATACACTTATTATGTGTGGCTATAAGTGATAAATGGTCACACTTAAATTCTTTTAAGTGTATCCAAATATAATTAATGGCCACTTAAACAAGGTTGTGTGACCAAATAGTAGTTTAGTTTTATTTTTCTAAGTTTTTTATTGTCACGGATACACTTGTTATGTGTGGCTATAAGTGATAAATGTTCACACTAAAATATTTTTAAGTGTGTCCAAACGTAATAATGGCCACAAGGTGAATTGACGGGTGGCCAAGTAATCATTGTCTTTCCAGTTTCCTTGTGCCGCCAATTTCAAATTGTCAGGGAGATGTACTGGTTTCCGATGATGGTGTTTAAATACCATTCATGGTTTCCGATTTCCACCACATCGCCTCCAATATTCACAATCACAATCGACCCATCGCCTTCACCATCTTCTTCACCAGCAAATCACATCCGAAAATATTTTGGCGCCGACAAACTGGATTGTACGTGAACCGAGTACTCATGTCCCCATCTACTACGACTCCACCTTCTTCACTATTGTTTTCCACTTTGATTCCGGCGCCATCCGGAAGAATTAAAGGGTGAGGTATGTTGACTATCTCAACTCTCTAACCTTCCAGTACCAACAACTTAACCGGATGGTTAGGCTTCTTGGGTACACTACTGCTGATTATTTCAGCATTGTGATGGAAGCCCGGGGCATCGAGGTGGCACGCATTGAAATGAAAGGAATCGAAGACTTCAAGGCTGTGTCCGCTTATGGGACATTCCGTACTGAGGTGCACCTTCGCCTGCAAAGGCTAAAGGACTCCACTTACACCTCGGACGGCATGTGGGAGAGGATCATGCCCTCTCTTAATCCGGAAGAGAATCCGATGGATGTAGATTCATATACGGAATCTGATGGTAGGACTCCGGCTAGTAATAATTTGTAATTACTTTTTTTTTATATTAATGTAATGTAAATAAATTATTAACTACAAATATAATTAATTTATTTTGGTTATTCTATTAACTGTGTTGATGATACTACATGTATTTTATTTTGGTTATTCTATTAACTGTGTTGATGTTTGAATGTGTGTATTTAGTTAATGTCTGTACGTTTGAACTTAACCAAATGAAATAGACTGGGGGTGCAAACGAGCCGATTTGCTCGCGAGCTACTCGAGATCGGCTCGTGAAAAAGCTCTAATAGATATAGTAATAGTATTAAAACAACCAATACTTTTAGTAAGCGTATTTAAAGTGTAATAGATATAGTAATAGTATTAAAAACGACCAATATTTCTAGTAAGCGTATTTAAAGCGTAATAGATATAGTAATAGTATTAACACAACCAATATTTCTTGTAAGCGCATTTAAAGCGTAATAGATATAGTAATAGTATTAAAACAACCAATATTTCTAGTAAGCGTTTTTAAAGCGTACTAGATATAGTTTTTTTTTTATTTTAATTAACTTTAATGTAGGCTATCATTACATAAATATATTTCCAAGATTTTTGACAGGAAGTAGGCATAAATGTAAGTTACTCAACAACTTTAATGACTGCAATAAAACTTCTGACTGAAATTTATTATGCTTATATGTATGTTATGTGAATTCCAAACTTGGCCAAGCAGAAAACATCTAAGGTTTCCACAGATCTTAAACTTCCCAAAGATCTAAAATTTTGATAAAATCCCTTCCAAAACTCGATGCCATCACCAGATCTTAAATTAGGTTACTGGTGATGGCATTGAGTTTGGAAGGGTTTTTTTAAAACTGAATTTTATTTGTTCAAAGGCTTCTTCAAAGTCTAAGACCCACAAATGCTTTGGTCAAAGATATGAGTATAGATGGTACAATTTTGGTATGCAGGTTAGTGAAAAGAAGGGCCTAATGATCTTTTTTTTATAAAATGAGTTGATAATGTTTTGCAGGAAAACCAACTGTTGAAAGTAAGTTGAATTAGAAGCAGAAGAACAATATGAACAAATAGTGAAGAAACAAAACCAGCAGGCGGAGAAATGATGACTGTCACAGCATGGAAATAAAGTGGATGAACTGTGACAGCATGATATTGTATTTTATATTTGTTGCTTATTTGGTTTCAGCGTTACACTTGATGTTTGAATGTGTGTATTTTGTTAATGTCTGTTTCAACTTAATGACTGAGACTTTAATGAAATGAATTCAACAAACCGGCCTGTATAAGTAGTAATAGTATTAAAAACATCCAATATTTGTTTACTTTGAATTGATAAGTACAAAGTAAAGCTGGTGACATTATTGACATTTAGCTAGGCGAACAAACTACTGTATCAATCTCCAATACGAATAGTTGTAGGCTTTTTCCCGGGCCTCCAGTAATCATCCGGGGACTCATTACGAATCAGTTGATTTGGTTATACAAGTGGCAATGTGTTACCCTCATGAGGGAAAGTTATTGTACTAAATTCCTCATCGACCTTGTCATACGAATGCCTATAATTCTTGGGTGGAGTCATTTTGACAACATGCTTTTTTCTATCCAGCTGATCTTGAACATAAAACACCTGGCGTGCTTGCGAGGCCAATATGAACAGATCATCCTTGTGGCCAAATTTGTTTAGGTTGACCGACGTGTAACCAAGAATATCATGTTTGACATGTTTACGGTCAACCCATCGACACATGAAGACTGAATTTTTTTAGTATGATAATCTAGGACCGATATCTCTTGCAAAATCCCAAAATAAAAGTTTTGTCCATAGGTCACCACGTATTTTTTGATGTGCATGTCATCCGCTTCTACACCAACCCCTTTGTTCTGGTAAACTATACATCGTGAGATTTTGTACGAAATTCAAAACCGTTGATGTCGTATGAGTCGTATTTGTATACGTTGCGGTGTGCTTCGTGTGCAATACACTTTATGGTTTTCTATACAGAACCTGGGGAGCCTGCTAGCTCTCTTTCAACCTGAATTTCATTACAAGGATTAGATTCTTCACCTACATTGTAGAAACTATAAAATATTTTTAAAAATTATAGAAGACTTAATAAATTGATCTACCTTGTCGCGTAACCAGTCACCAAACTTTAAAGTATGCTCCTTCTCCAGCAATGCTTGTCGTTTACCAGGCATTTGTTTTTTCAAAGAGGTCTTGTGTTGTCTGTAAGTAGGAGTATAATATATTGTGAATATATATATATGTATATAATTTAGAGTATATATGTTAGTAATACTTACTCGATATACGGCGCTATTTCAGGCGTATTCTGCAGCACATAGAAATGTGCTCTCTTGAAGAGATAAGGAGAAACTTCAACTGATTTCAGGCGTATTCTTGATGTTTTTTTGGTAATCGCTGGATTGTTTCTTCCGCAATGTTCTCCTCAGCAATGCACCCTTATGGATAAGTTTTGTTTCTCACATGCCCTTTGATAACCTTCATACACCTTTCAAAGGGATACATCCAACGAAAGCATGATGTCCCACATAATTTTATCTCTCTGACAAGGTGCACGGTTAAGTGAACCATGACATCAAAAAATAATGGAGCAAAGTACTTCTCCAGCAGGCACAGTGTAACTATTTGCTCTTCATGCATCTTATCAAGCTCTTCTACAATGATTTCTTTGCTACAAATTGACTTGAAAAAAAAACAAAGCCTGATTATAGCATTTCTCATTGGTTATGGCATGATGGACCGTATTGCAAGGGGCAGAACTGTTGCATAAGCATGTGATAATCATGTGATTTAAGGCATTGTAGCTTCCTTTCTTTAAGATTCACCAAACTAGAGAAGTTAGAACAATACCCTAGTGGAGCCTTCAGTTTATACAATGTTTCAAGAAACATGTCTTTTTCTTGTGCTGATAATGTGAAGCATGCTACAGGCAGTTCTGTATTGTTGCCTTTTGCTTTCGGTTGCAACTCCTTTTTAATCCATAAAAACTCCAAATCCTTTCTAGCTACCAATCCGTCTTTTGTCCTACCGGGAATGTTCAGCAACGTCCCGACAATACTTTCTGCCACATTCTTTTCAACATGTATCAAATCAATACAATGTTGGACATGTAAATACTTCCAATAGCTGAGCCGTTGGTACCATATGTTGAACTTCTTCCAATATGGCTGCGGCGTTGTGTTATCCCGTTTTCTCTTACTCCCACTTAGAGATTATGATCCCTTTCCCCATTCATTCTTAATGTTTTTGACCTCGTCGTATATCTCTTCCCCTGTCATAGGTTCTTTAGCGGTTCTCATCTCTTCTTTTCCGTTGAACGTCTTTATTTGTTTTCTGAAAGGGTGGTCATGTGATAAATACCTTCTGTGGGCAGCATAACTCTGCTCTTTGTGTGATAAAGTCGAACACACTGAGTGTCGCCCCGACACACTACACAACCTTTGAATCCACTGTAAGGGTAACCACATAGTGTACCAAGAGCTGGGTAATCATTAATCGTCCATAACACAACTGCACGTAGTGTAAATATTTCTTGTTTTTATGCATCATATGTTGGCTCCCCGACCTCAAATAAAGATGCTAGATCGTCAATTAAAGGCTGTAAAAACACATCAATATTGTTTCCTGGCACTCTGGATATTAATAAGGAAAGCATGATGAACTTTCTTTTAACACATCCAAGGTGGAGGGTTGTAAATGACTGCTAAAACAGGCCAGACGCTGTGGAATATGTTGCCTCTATGTACGTCGACCCCATCAGTGCAAATCCCTAGATGAAGATTTCTTGGATCGCTTCCGATGGTATTGGAGTATCTGTCATCTATGGCTTTCCATGCTGGTGAATCTGATGGGTGGCGTAAAACACCAGGTTTATTGGTACTCGTGGCGTGCCATGCTAAATTCTTTGATGTGGACTTTGATTGAAAGAGGTGCTTCAATCGTGGAATAATGGGAAAGTACCACAGTACCTTAGGGGGCGTGTTTATGTAAGTTTTGTTAGTCTTCTCATCCACCTTCCACCTTGACTTGTTACAAACTGGTCATGCTTCAAAATCCTTTTAATCCTTATAGTAAATAATGCAGTCATTGATACACATATGTATCTTTTTGTATCCTGAGCCCATTGCCTTCATCATCCTTTTGCCCTCATACATATTATTTACCATTTCGTTATCTGCAGGTAGCATAGTTTTCAACAATTTCAGAAGTTCATCAACGAACTTATGAGATACCCCGTGCTTGCTCTTCAAGTTGAGTAGTTTTACTAATGCAGACAACTTGGTGAAGTCAAGACATCCTTTATACAGGGGCTTCTCAGTGTCAACAAGTAGTTGTAGAAACTGTTGATACTTCTTGTCTCCTTTGAAATTGTATTTTGTAGCATTTACCATTTCTATAGTTTCACAGGCATCTGTTGGAATGTTGGTGTCAACAAACCCAGTATTATTATCATAATTAGTTGGAATGTTGGTGTCGGCTTCTCCATGTTTTATCCAAGTAGTATAATTCTTATCAATTCCAAACCTGTATAAGTCATGTTCTACATCGTCTAAACTAAGAGATACGTGGTTCACACACCGAACACATGGACATGAAATAGAAATTGGTGGTGATGTCTCCTTGAAATTATGAACTGCAAAATCTAGAAACGCCTTAACACCATCTTTATATGCTTTACTGCACCTGTCGCCTACTGACATCCAAGACTAATCCATCATCCAAGAATTTTTTTATTAACTGTGTCATCAATGATATACATTAACGTCAATAAATGTAACTGACATTTTATTAAGTATGACACAAAAAGCAAAAATATTTGGTACTCACCTAAGATTAATGAAGCTGTTTGGTAGGATTGAGATTGATGAGAGTTCAATAAATACACTAGAAGATCATTTATTAGGGTTTGGTGAGATTGTGAGATTTTATTTGGTCAATAATTGATTTGGGAGTCTTCCAGTAGATAACTTGATTAATTGGTGGGTAAAAATGAAATATTAAAACATCGAAATTTCGTTATATAAATATTAGAAGAGGTTCTATTTTGTTCTCAGAGTGTAGCTCAAACGGTTGAGGCGCTTGTGATTAAACATAGATTGCAAATGTCGCGGGTTCGAAACTCAGGAGGAACATATTTTTATTAAATTTTTATAGTAACCTCTTTTTAATGAAATGAATACACTGTGTACGGTCAAACATCTCATTTTGAAAACACTCAAACTAAACTACTTATTAAAATGCCTTTAAATCCGTTCAGAAACATAAAAATACATCATAATAGCTGGTCTAAAATCATACTCCGTAACAAAGTTTCTTAGATTTTTACTCAGATTACAAAACTAATTAAAAGCCCTAAAAATAACAAGAAGAAAATAAAATACAATATCTTCACTTTTTTTTTCTGATTCAATACGTGAAGCTACACTTCTTGCAAGTTGATCCTCTAATGACTTATTTGCCCTTATCAAGATAGGAATTAGGTCTGTACATCTTGTGCACATATCAGAGCTTGTGGACGAAACACAATCAGACCATATAAAGAAATCACATTTTTTGCCCTAAGTTAAAAAATATAGAGTTTAGGGTCAACAATCAACATAAAGACGAGATGAATTCCAACTTTATTTGCAATTTCACTAACCTGAGATGCACAATTGTAGAACCTCCGACCTGGATTTTTGGTGGTCCTTGATGTTCTTAGAATGGCTTCTTGACCACAAAAACAATAAACCTGAGATCGATTGCTTCTGTTACTGGATGTTGTGGTCCGCGATGAGATTTCTTCCATGGATGTTGTGGTTTTTTTAAGTGTTTTATTTTAGTGTTTATGGGGTGAAAAAGGAGTTTTTATTGAAAACAAAACTAGATATATATGTGTATATATATATATATATAGGAGGGTTTAGAAAGGAGTTGTTGTACATAAGCGTGTTACTAGCGTATTAGAATATTTATATATGTTTTTGTGCATAAGCGTGTTACAAGCGTAATAAACTCGTTTGAACAAAATTATAACGTATTTTAACCTAATCATTTACAAAGTGTTTTTTTTTTGTTTTATTTTTAGATTTAACAAAGTGTTGTTTACGATTTAATAAGCATATCACAAGCGTTTTTAACAAATTATTTTTTGTTTTTACGATTTGTTTTAAGATACTTCATAATTACAATTCTTTAAAAGTCTTCATAGAAAAGGCACCATTAAAACAATAAACTAAAATATGTAACCAACCAACATTCAAAACAATATGTTACAAGAAACTATAAAAGTAAATCATTTAAAAGTTAACCAACCAACATTCAAAACAATAAACTAATATATGTATCAATACAACCATCTAAACATGAAAATAACAAATGTTTCAAAATGTTAGTGAACGGTTTTGCGTCTTGAGTCTTTGTAATTATCGTTAAAGTATTTGTGTTATGTTTAATGTAATAAACTATTAAGTTATTCTCTAGTTTGTTATATGTATTGTCTAGTTCGCTACAGTTGTGTAGCGAACTAAGCCTTAAGATTATTCCCTCCTGATTCATTAGGGGATGTTAACGATTCAGGGGGTGATTCGTTAGTTTATTTTGTTATTTATGTATGTAACGAAGTAGTGTCTGGTTCGCTAGGGAATGTTAGCGAACCAGACCTATCTTCTATTTATTGTGAACCCCTGTTCACGTTTTAATTAAAGTTTTGAGATAATTAACTAAGTGTTGTCCAATTACTCTCTCTCTCTCAATCTTCACCTTAATCTTATACTACTAATATATATACTGATAATACATATATACACATGTAACACTTAATCATACGTAATTATGAGCTAGATCTATCTCAAGGTATTAATCTATTATATACAGATATGAGATCTGTTATTGTTATTGTTATTGTTATTGTTATTGGATTGATACACCGGGATCCAACAAGTGGTATCAGAGCTTTCGGGGCTCAAATTACACTTGATTTGGTGGTTTTTAAGAGTATTGGTTTGTTAGTGTTCTGTTTTGGTTGAATTTGGATAAATTTAAAGGTTAATTGAGTGTATTATGGACGAATTGGAATGGATTTGAGTATTGGTAAGGTATTGTGAGTTGGAATTGAGATTTGGATTGGTTTTGAGGTGATTCTGTATTGGTTTGGTTTGTGGCCGAAACAGAGGTTGTGTCTTGGTATAATTGAGTTGGTAATCGGAGATAATCGGTTACGAGGTTAGTTGTATTGGATTCGCAATCGAGTTACAAGTGTTTTGGTAGGTAATTTGTGAGTTTTGGTTGCGATTTGAGGAAGTATTACGGATTTGAAACTTCTGGGTTTCTGGTGTTTGTGTTCTTCATTTCCAGAAAATCTGGAAATCGGACTTTGATAAGATTGATTTGGAGACGGTGGTAAATAAGTTACGGAATTTTGAACTAAACATGGCTCGAAAGGAGACACCGACTTATCAGGTTTAGGATCCGGGAATGTATGGTGCTAACGTCACTCCAAACTCAAGTTCAAAATCAGAATCCACTGCCTATACTCAAAGGGGGAACCAAACTCCACTCCAGATGGTCATGTGATTCTCAATATGGATGGTGACGTATGTTTCGTAGCAGGAGGTAGTAGTTCCTCAAAACCTCAAACTACAACTGGGAATTTCTCAACCAATGCTTCTAGCAAGAACTACTCACAGATGCCTATGAGTGTGAAATCAGATGAACAATAGTTTTCTATTTATGCCTCCTTCATTGCATCATATGAAAATTACATCAAAGGAAAAATAGTCGACCCTGCAACTTTGGATGAAGACTATGATCAGATCGACGCTGATGATCTAGAAGAAATGGATCTGCAGTGGCAGATGGCTATGATAGTAAGAAGGGTAAAGAGATTTATGAAGAAAACTGGTAGAAAGTTCGTTGGAGAAAGACAGGGGTTTGATAAGTCAAAATTTCGTTGCTATAACTGTCAGCAAAATGGTCACTTTGCTAAAGAGTGTACAAATGAGAGGGTCGAACGAAGCCAAAACAGGCCTGCTCAACAGAATGGGAGTGGAAGTGAAAATAAGGCTATTGTATCTCAATAGAACGGTGGATACCACTGGAATATACAAGTTGAGGAGGTGTTCGAACAGGCAAATCTGGTAAACATCGAAACTGGAGGAAGTGACAAAGAAATGGGAGAAGATCAAGCATACATGGCAGAAGTAAATGATCAACTCTCAGAGGTAAGTTCTGAACTTCATTGTGAGCAATGTGAAAAACTGTCTGATCAATTGAAAACATTAACTGATCAGTTTGTTAGTTTGGACACTCAATTTAAAAACTTAAAAGAAGAACATCACTATTCTAAAACTAAAGAAAACAGTTACTCAGTAAAAATAGAAGCTAGTGAAAAGGATATCAGAAGTCTTAAAGCAACCCTAGCTGAAAAAATACAAGTGATTGATCTTAGTTATGAAGTGTTAGAAGAAAAGATCAAACTAATTGCTGTAAAAGATAAACAGATAGCTGTTTACCAGGTAAAAGTGGTGGAACTGAACAGAAAAATTGAACAATTTAGAAATTCTTCTGCTATGTTAGATCACATCATAAGTGTTCAACGTTCCCCGATTAACAAAGGGGGAATTGGATTCTCAGAAGTCCCACCACCATACAATAATAACTATACTTATGATCCTAGTAATCAGCAATCTGCAAATGTTGACATTAGTCAGACAGTTCCAATAAAGGTTTCTGTTAAAGAAACTAAAGTTAATGAGAATGAAACAAGTAAGACAAGTTCTAATGTCACAAGTTCTGCATGTAGTTATGTCTCGTCAGATTCGGATAAGTAGTCCGAATCGGGTGAGATAAAAGAGGAAGTTGTGTTACTAAAACGAGGGGATGACTATAAGTTTGATGAGAAGAAATCTTCCCTAAATCCGTTCGTCCCACCATATGTGAGACAAACGGATAGTAACGCAACCTCGACATCTGCAACAACTTTTGAGACGAAAGTTCAAAACAACCAAAATAGTCCGAACAGAAGTTGTTTTAGATGCAACAGGATAGGACACCTTGTCGCTGACTGTCCTCTGAAACAGAGAAAATCTAGAAATATGAGGCCTACTAAAACTGAGAATAAAACGAATACAAATTATGATGCTGGTAAGAAAGTGAACACACCGAATTTCAATCATTGGACTAATACAAGATTTCAAAGAAATCAGTCTCGTTTTTTCCCGGTAAATTACCAAACCAACAATTTTAATTCAGTTAATTCACGAAGGTTTGGATGGCCTCATAGCCAGTTATCTAGAAATTTCCATTTCAGATCTTATAGAAACTCTCCTCAAACTAACTTTGGACAACCAAGATATTGGATGCCGGATAACAGGTTTAATCAACCCAAGACCAGAAGTTCTTGGGTCCCCAGATTTTAATCCGTTTCTTTAATTGTGCAGGAACAGTCGAGCAGGGCTGGAAACAACATGTGGGTTGTCGACAGTGGCTGTTCCCGGCACATGACTGGTAACAAGAAATTGTTACGTGATTGGAAAGTCGTACAAGGAGGAAGAGTGAGTGTTGGAGGTGAAAGTGAAAGAGTATTTCAGGCATTGATATGGGAGAAAGGATGGACACTCAGATGTTAACTGTCGAAGAAGAGAGCTTCACGCATAACTCAAAGGTTGAAGATAAAAGACAAACCGTGGATTATGCTGAGAAGAAGTTAATCGTGCTTGAAAAGGTTGATTCTATGAATATTTTTGCCGATCTTTTTACAAAAGCGTTTGACCGGTCCCGTTTTCAAAACCTTGTTGAGCTAAATGGGATGATCTATCCTGAGTAACCTCGTTTTTTCTTGTTTTCTTAAAAAAAAAACATCACTATCGCTTAAAATTATGTCGGTTGCTCAAGTCTGAAGGAAATATTCCATGAATATGTTTGGTCCTTGTATCTACTTGTAGATTGTAAGGATAGCCATTAGCCAGATGACTGAAAGCGACTGGGGCGGTTTATGATGGGTTTTTATTCTTTCACTTAAAATTAGTCGTTCATACTTAGTCTGAGGGACGCATACTTGTATGTGGTCGGTCCGGCTGATTCACTGGATCTTCAGGATAGCCGTTTACCTAAAGACTTTGACTTGATCGGGGCGTTTGAATTTTTAATTATTTTTTTGGGAGATGATATTATTTTTCCAGTCTTAAACTTCGCTAGAAGTTTCTTTAATGATGTTAAATGAAAATTGATCCAACCTTGAAAAGTGATAGATAAACTGATTTTGTGTGCCTAATTGGTGAAGTAATTAGGCCTAAAAGACTCTAGAACAGTCATTGTATGTTATGGTAGCTTTCTATGGTGCGTAAAAGTTGAAGTGATACACACTAAATCTACTCAATTTACTGTGGAGAGTCATTTTGAGCTGTGCATGTCTCCACATACATCTCCGAATGATAGGCATAAAAGTGATTACCCAGTCATACACGAGCCCGTGATTTTTCTGATTCCCGCGAAGTTAGTGTTATGTTTCTGCAGTGATCCAGATTCAGGACTTGCAGTTGTATTATTAGTTAAAAAAAAAAAAACATTACTTATTATTATTATCGTTAAGCCTGATGAAGATTATATGTTTACAAATATCAAGAAAGAGGCAAGAAAGCATAATTCAAAGTATGAGAGAGTTCGGGAAGATGAATCGGAAAGTTTGACATGTGAATATTTATTGATCAGACACTACGGGTGGAAGTCAACTCGGGGTGACCGCCAAATACGCCTTGAGAATAGATAGGAGGAATCACAATCTCTCATGTGATGTCCATCTAAATTTTGAGCTTAATTGAACCTAATCCGTATCACAGAAGCAATAAAAACCATACTAAGTTTTATACCTGCCTACAACCTGTTTCTCTATGTCATAATACCGTTGAACATGGATCCGTGTGACAGCCTCTTAATCAGTATGATTCCTGTTCGAATCTTTTCTAACATCATGCAGGGTTCGATCAAGACTGAAATTTGATCCCGTCCTTTTATTTAACTTTTGTTATGTGGTTTGTCTTATGGTTTTTCCTCTTTAAATTCTTGGTTACTCGTTTTTGATCTTTTTCAAAATGATTCTAAAATTAACTTCACTATGGCGAAGTTTTCTAAACCAGCGAAGTTGACTTAACTTCTTGGGTTTTCCAAAGGGTTTATAAACAAGTTATTGGTCAAAATAGGTCAAACTTTACTCTTAAAACCCTCGGCGAATTTAATCTCAGAATCAACCTTGATCAATTCTGGTTTTGTTCACTTATTAAGGATATTTCTCATATGTCGTTTGAGTTTGTTACTTCTCTGATGGATTCCGAGCGAATTGTGGTTCTGGAACGTGCTGTTGCCGAGAAATCTAGGGAATACGGGGGTGAGTAGCTGCAAGGGAGATGAGCTTAGATCAAAAGAAAAAGGGTGAGGACATAGACAATGATCTCAATGCATCGGAAGGTGCAGGTAATGAGCTGCCAAGAACATCACAATTTCTTGGGGCTTCCACATCTCAGGGGGAGTCATCTGTTCCGGTCTGGCAATGCAGATAGTGAGATAATTGTTGTGGATGATGAAGACGACTTGGTTGAAGATGCTTTATCATTCAGTGAGATTAAAAAGATTGGCGAACAATTGAGATTAACAGTGGCTTAGAGGTAGTTGAGAGTCTGGGCGTTCATGCTTGAAGATGAGTGGTACGAGATTTTTGGATTACCAGACACGAGAAAGAAGATAGAGATATGAAGCTACTGCCAAGGGGGAGTCTGTTGGTGCATGATGTCAGTAGTTCAGTATCTCGTGTTTAACTGTATCTATAATTGTTTAGATTGTTTGTTTTTTGTTTAATATTGTTTCTATATGTTCGCCATGCTTTAAGAGAACTTGAAGGTCAGTGAATCTATGACAACTTCGCCTAGTGTGGTATGCGAAGTTTTCGAGCTTTAAATACTCTTAACTTCGGCTGTTTTGGTTAAGTTTGGTAGAACAATTGGTTTTGTGTGATTCTTGGTATCACGTGTTAGTCCTTTCAATATATCAAGTATTATCTTACGTTCTCGTGTGTTTTTATATTTTCAACGTATTAATCATCCCGACACTCATATCGTATTCGTGGGGATTCCGCACCCTCGTGTTACGAGATATTCCTGTGTAGATCTGGCTAGGAACCTACATGATGCCATACGAAAGTTTCCGCATATCCTCGATAGTGAAGGAGACTGCCCAACTAATGAAGGAAGAGGATCCTGAAGAAGAATCCGAAGAGGACCCTGAAGAAGAGTACCCAGAAAATCCCGATGAAGTGACAACAACAAAGCATCATCAAGCTTCCCACCATTCTCTCACCAAAATCCAAGTTATGGCTCCGTCGATCCTTATTGCAATATCTCGAGGAAGTCAAGAACAAAGCATCATCAAGCTTCCCACCATACCTAGGTGACTTCCTATCAATTAAAGACCAAGCAAATGAAATCCGTAAGCAGAATGAGGCTGCCGAAGCTTTCTTCAATTACCCATCCAACATAACATCATCGCCATACCCGAACCCAAGGAACTATTACGACGTGGTCATGATCGGGTACCGCGATCCCCACCAAAGTATGGATACCCAAACGAGATCCCTCAGTCACAAGAGGAGCATTTGGACCGACCCTTGCATGAAACAGATGACCTCAAGAAGAAGATAGCAGTAGATGGGAAGAAGAAGAAGGTAGGAGAAATACTTCTAAGAAAATGCAACAAGATGACAAAGATGGTCAAGAATTTATCAATGATTGAGGAAATGGAAGAAGGACGAATGTGGAAGAGTTGTGTGTGTGTTTTATGTAACTTGAAAGTTATGTGTGTAATATGTGTAATAATAAGGATAGGTACATATGTATATCAAGTAAATGATATACATATGAATATTGTAAGTATATATATATAATATCATTTCATTATATATAATGTGACATAAATAAAATATGAATTTTAAGAAAAGAAATTTGTTAAATTTCAGTTAAAAAGAAAACGTTAAAAAGAAAAGAACAATGTCTCAACAAATTAATAGCCTTGAAGCTTCTCGAAAAGAAGCTGATAAAAGAAAAGAAAAGGGAAAAGATCCTGAGAAAGAACAAGACGTACAAATTCCCGACAAATATATGAATCATATTCAACGCATGATCAAAGAAGCCGTTAGGGCTAAAACCGAAGCTAGATCTCAATCTAAACAATCAAAACATTCCCAATCTTTTGAACTCTCCCGAAAATATGTCAAGTCTCGTCCAAAACCGTCCCATGTAGAAGGGAGTGTTCATTAGTACAATGGCGATGGTGGAATTAGACAAGAGTTTAAGAAACTTAAGATAAGTGGTTGTTCGTTCAAAGATTTCAAATATTTTGGACCAAAAGAGTTTCATGGTGACAAGGGAGCCATTACGACTGTGAGGTAGCTGGAATATATGGAATCGATAGTGATCATAAGCAAGTGCTCCGACCAAGAAAAGATATAATACTCTGTCCAAATGTTCAAGGGCGAAGCGTTAGAATGGTGGAACGCGTTGATTATGAGTAAAGGAAGACAAGTAATGTATAATATTTCGTGGGAAGAATTCAAAGAACTATTAATGGCGACATATTGTCCGATACAGGATACCGACCAGATCCAAACCAAATTTCTTAATCATAAGGTCGTGGGAACTAACCTTCGAGAATATAATACTAAGTTCCACGAGTATTGTCGCCATGTTCCCCAGCTGGTTAACCCTGAGTCCAGCAAAGTTACCTGCTACATTTGGGGATTGCCGCGGGAAATCCGCGACATGGTGAGGTCTCATCTCCCAAAAACTGTTGACTCCACGATGGAGTTAGCTGGTTATCTCATTGGCGGCCTTGTCCGAAAAGAAGAGGAAGACAAGAAGGTTGTGACAACCAATGACCAAAGGAGGACTAGAGGAAGCTCCTGATTCAAAGGCAAAGGTGTGGATCAACGCAAGCTAGGATTTAATCCCAACCCTCAATGATAAACCTGCAGAAGGTATCATAGGGGTCGATGCCACTTCTCTCCGTCTTCCACCGCAAATGTCTGTGAAGCATGTCATAAACCTTGCCACGCAACGGTCGATTGCTAGAAGAAGAAAATGACATGCTACAACTGCAAGGAAATGGGACATATGAGCTTCGAATGCCCCAGAAACAAACCCGCGACTGGCGGTGCGGGTGGAAGTGGTCATGTTAAGAAAGGCAATGCAAGAGTCTTCGTCTTTGACACTAAAAATGATGTTGACATGCCGGAAACCATTACCGGTACGTTTCTAGTCAATGACACCTATGCTAGAGTTTTGTTTGATTCGGGTGCCAATTTATGTTTTATAGATTATAACTTTTGTAGTCTATTAAACGAACCTTTAACAAAACTAAATAAAACTCTAAACGTCGAGACTGCTTGCGGCGACATAGTCAAAATCTCTGAAGCCTTTGAAAACGGAAAAATTCTTTTAGATGGTTATATTCTGCCCATTCAATTATTGCCAATGACTCTTGTTGGTTTTGATATTGTACTTGGTATGGGCTGGTTATCCAACAATCATGCTCGTATCATTTGCGATAGCAAAACCATCGAACTTTAAGCCCCTGATAAACGAACTATACGAATTGAAGGGGACAAAGATGTTGGCCAAGTTATCATAATTTCAGTGATTAGGGCTAACAAATGTTCGAATCAAGGATGCTTAGTATTCATAGCCTACGTCACCAAAGAATCTAAATCAAAGGAGATAAAGGACGTGCCTATTGTCTCCGACTTTGCCGATGGTTTTGCTGACGAACTTCCTGGAATCCCTCCTGATCGTGAAGTAGAGTTTAGGATCAATCTTATTCCTGGTACCACTTTGATCGCCAAAGCTCCATATCGTCTAGCTCCAACTGAAATGAAGGAATTAAAGAAGCAACTTGACGAGCTACTTGAGAAGGGTTTCATTCGACCAAGTTCATCACCAAGGGGAGTGCCGATACTTTTCGTCAAGCAGAAGGATGGATCCATGCGTATGTGTATCGATTATCGAGCGTTGAACAAAGTTACCATCAAGAATCGTTATCCACTCCCTCGAATCGATGATCTATTTGACCAACTTTAAGGCGCTAGCTTCTTTTCAAAAATCTACCTTCGTTTTGGTTACCATCAACTCAAAGTCCAATCCGAAGATATCCCTAAAACCGCTTTTCGAATGAGGTACGGCCATTACGAGTTTACCGTTATGCCATTCGGGCTCACTAATGCGCCATCAGCGTTTATGGATATGATGAATCGAGTCTGCAAGCCTTACTTGGATAAATTTGTTATCGTATTCATCGACGACATACTTATTATTCTAAGTCTAAGGATGATCATGAAATCACCTCCGAACCTTGCTTGAAATACTTAGAACCGAGAAGTTGTACGCCTAGTTCTCGAAATGCGAGTTTTGGTTGCACGAAGTGCAATTTCTTGGTCACATCATCAATGTCAATGGTATTCAAGTGGACCCCACTAAGATTGAAGCTATCTCTAAGTGGAGATCCCAATGTCGGAAACCGAGATCCTAAGTTTCTTAGGTTTGGCCGGCTACTATCGTAGGTTTATTGAAAACTTTTCTCGCATAGCAGTTCCCCTAACTTCTTTGACTCGCAAAAACATTAAGTACGAATGGGGAGTTAAACAACAAGAGGCGTTCAATATACTTAAACAAAACCTCACCGAAGCATCTATACTGGCTTTGCAATAACGTACTGAGGACTTTGTTGTCTTTAGTGACGCGTCTCATTCCGGTTTGGGATGCTGATGTGTTGTAAAACACACTTACTTTCTGTATCATTTTATCATGTTTTAATTGCTTAATAGTATAATTAATAAGAGTTATGGATTGTTTTTGCTTGATCTTACAAAGATTGAATATTAATTGTAGATTATGATTGTTAATGGAGAAAAGAGTAAAGTTTGAAGACTCTAAGGGGCCTTTTTGATCAACTTTGAAGGGTACAACTCAATGCCTGACCCAAGCCCACAAGATTAAAGCCTTACATAATAATATATTAAGTTAATTAACAAGAAAAAAACCTAGACCAGCCCAAAATCCCGAAATCAGCAGCCCCCCTAGTCCAATCGCAATCCGCAGCCAAGAAAAGAAAGAAAAAAAGTGTTTTTGAAGCTTGTGGCGTCTAGAGTAAGAAGAAGATCATTAGAAAAGGTTGTGGACAGAAAATAGGGTTGATATTAATCATTAAACTCAACCCCAATTGGTAGTAAACATTCCTTATACTTTGTGTTCTTGTTCAAGGTTCATAACTTGTTGATTTGATCTTTAAACTTGATTTCTTTTGCAATTGAATTTAAGATTGGATTGTGTATGATCTTGGTAGATTGTTGAATGATTAATATGATGTTTATGATGATTAATATGGTGCTTATAATAAGATATAGTTGCTGTCCAAAACTAATGTTAGGCTAAACTTGTTAGTTCTACCTAGGTTTGATGAATATTGTTAGGTTTTAGTAAGTAATATGGATTGTTGATTATCATGACTTGAATTGTTGATGAAAGTTTGGTTTAATATTAAATTAGGTTGTGTTTAGTTGCTGTGATTTATTTAATTATACTCATATACCTCTTGCTTTGAATGATTGAATCAGTTTTGATTGATTTTAGCATGTTTGAACTCTTTACTTTGTGTTTAGAGATTTTTGCGGGAAGTACAACCGTAGGGTTTTAAGTTGGATATATTAATTAGTCAAAATCAGCGGGTAGACACCTTCTTAGAGACCGATAGGTTATAGGAAGTAGGGTTCTCATAGCTTTTACTTGTTAGGATTAGGATCGCGCGAGAGCGGGTTCGGTTCTTATCGGGTTTGGGCTTGTGAGCGATTAGTTGACCTAGTTTAAGTTAAACTAAATTGTTCCTCTATCCTTGGTTGCGTAGTATTCGTCTCCATTAGGGTAGTTTGTCGGTGAGACCGAGAGGAGAGTCGACATTAGAGCACTTTAGCAATTCGTTACCCGGTTTTGTTCTTAAAATCAACTAAGTGTAGGTTAGGGTTTGTTAGTGAGACCGAGAGGTAATCTAGCTTTCTTGAGCGAACCTTAGTTGTGTCATCCTTAGATACCAGTGTTGTGGGAATCTTTAATCCATCAGCTTATTATGCCTTCAATAGGATTCTTACCAAGGTAGACGTTGTCTCAATTGATAAATCTTATTCTCAAAGTTTCGTCTGGTCTTGTTAAGTTTAGTTATTCAAGTTAGTAAAGTAAGTTAGATCAAATAGTTAATAATATAAAAATCATTTCAAAAAAATATTTTTCTTAGGTGAGTCTTTGTTAGGGTTAAGTATTAAGTATGTTTTCAAGTGTCCTTGTGTTCGATACTCGGAATTCCTTAGGTCTATACTATTAGTGATCGGTACACTTGCCGATTGTGTGTGGATTTGTTAGGATTTTCGTTTTATAAATTTAAAGCTTAGTTGTGAATTATTTAAAAAGGGAATTTATTAAACACACATCAGATGTGTACTGATGCAACGAAAGAAATGATCGATTATGCCTCTCGTCAACTCAAGGTGCATGAAAAGAACTATACAACTCACGATATAGAGTTAGGTTCCATAACTTTTGTTTTGAAAATATGGAGGCACTACCTCTATGGAGTGAGATTTATTGTGTATACTGATCACAAGAGCTTGAAACACATTTTCGAACAAAAAGAGCTTAACATGCATCAACGACGCTGGATGGAAACTCTAAATGACTACGACTACGAAATTGTCTATCATGAAGGTAAGGCCAACGTAGTGGCCGACGCCTTGAGTCGTAAGGAACATGAAAAGCCGAGAAGAGTTCGAGAATTAAGGTTAGAACTCCAAATCGATCTCATTGAACAAATCAAATCCGCTCAACACCAAGCGATCAACGAAAACAAGATCTCCAACGAAAAACGTAACTGCACCATTGACTCGTTAGTTGAGGTTGACGATGGTACCCTTAGAATGGGAAACCAGATTTGGGTACCAATCGTTGGGAATTTGCGTGAGAAGATAATGAATGAAGCTCAAAAGTCCAAGTACATGATGCACCCCGGTACTGACAAAATGTACCAAAATCTTAAACCTAACTACTGGTGGAATGGGATGAAAAAGGACATCGCTTCGCATGTTGCGAAATGTCTAACTTTTTTGAAAGCCAAGGTTGAACACCAAAATCCATCAGGATTGGTTTAGCAACCCGAACTTCCCGTTTGGAAATGGGAGTTAATAACCATGGATTTCATCACTAAACTCCCGAAAACGACTCGACAACATAGTGAAATTTGGGTCATAGTGGATAGGCTAACAAAATCCGCTCACTTTATTCCCATCAATAAATCATACTCAATGGATAGATTAGCACGTATCTATGTGAACAACATCGTTGCTTTGCATGGAGTACTGTTGTCTATAATTTCTGATCGAGACAGTCGTTCTACGTCTCACTTTTGGAAAAACTTCCAACAAGCGTTAGGCACAAAGCTAAAGCTTATCACCGCTTATCATCCACAACTGATGGGCAAAGCGAAAGGACAATTCAAACGTTGGAAGATATGCTCCGCGTTTGTGTGATTGACTTAAGTGGAAGTTGGGATGATCTCTTACCCCTAATGGAATTTTCGTACAACAATAGTTGTCACACGAGTATTCAAGCCACACCATTTCAGGCGTTATGTGGTCGAAAATGTAGAACACACGTGTGCTGATATGAATCCGGAGACAATCAATTGTCTGGACCCGAGATAGTCCAAGAAACCACCGACAAGATTCTACAAATCCAAGAACAACTTAAGACGGCTAGTGACCGCCAAAAGTGTTACGCCAATGTCCGTCGTAAGCCATTGGAATTCAATGTTGTTAACAAAGTTCTTCTGAAAGTCTCGCCATGGAAAGGCGTTATCCGCTTCGGTAAGAAAGGAAAACTTAGTCCTCGGTTCGTTGGACCCTTCGAGGTACTTGAACGAATTGGTACTGTTGCATACCGATTGCGACTACCCATGTCTCGAATCTGCGTAAATGTTTAGCCGACGAATCTTTATCGATGCCTTTAAAAGATGTAGAAATAAATGAGAACTTAAAATTTGTTGAAAAACCAATTCAAATCGAAGATTCAAAAAAAAGGAATTAAATAAACGAACCCTAAAAATCGTGAAAGTAAAGTGGGACTCACGAAGAGAACCTAAGTATACATGGGAACTCGAATCCGAAATTCGAACGAAATACCCCCATCTATTCTAAAGAAGCAATCTCGAGGATGAGATTTATTTCAAGGTGGTGAGGATGTAACACCATGAAAATTTCGAGTTCAAAATACCAAGTTTCTAAAGTCAATGAACCAAAAATGTCAAAAACTAAACTTCAAGGACTAAAATGAAAATTCTGGTTTCCTGACCCGTCGCGATACGCGATGGATCAGAAGGGAAACCCATCGGGTATAGCGATGGGTTGTCTGACACGCAAACACGTGGCTTTCCACGTGTCCACACGAGGCACAACAGTCACCACGTGGCAGCACGTCCGTCACATGTCGCCATGTGTCAAACACGTGGCACAACAACTGCCACGTGGTTGGTCTAGTGATGATGATGCGATGCTACGTCGCGATACGCGACGCCAAGGCCAAAGGGCCATCGGGTATCGCGATGCCCTACTTGATTTGCCTATAAATAGCAAGTTAAGGGTTCATTCATTTCACACCTCAAATTCAGCTCTCTCCTCTCTCTCTAACTTCTCTCTAGAACCCAAGAATCATACCCTCGATCCACCTCAAAAAGAGTGTCTGTATCACTCGATTTCCGTGCCCGTGTAACATCCTAAAATTTTAATGATGAATAAAGGAAGATATGTTTAGTGATTTCGCGTAATTAATTAATATCGGGTAAGGAGCGGGTCTTGGACTTGGATTAATTGAGATGGGTTAAATGAGAATGGGATTTCAGGGATATAAATACCCCAAAAATCCAAAAATATCTTCATTTTTACCATACTCTCTAACACTTCCAAAACACACACACCACACACCTCAACCGCCGGCGGCCGGAAGAGAGAGGCGAGATCCGAGAGTGTGAGAGAGAGAGACTAGTTGTGATTAAGCAAATAAACAAGACCCAAACAAGCTCAAAAAGGTATGATTCTTGATCTTTGAAGTTTAAAGATCCGAGCTTTTAGTGTATAAACGACCGAAAATGGTCGGGAAGCGTAGTGGGTGATGTTGAACCGTAACAAGGGTGTTAAAATCGCTCGAAATGTTGGACAGAAACCGAAACTGCGGCTATCTGGGCAACTTCGCCTTCATCTGGGCAACTTCGCCTTCAAAGCGATGAACTTCGCTTGCAAGCCAAGTTCGCCTGATGAACTTCGCCTGCAAGCTAAGTTCGCCTGATGGCAACTTCGCCTAAAGCTAAGTTCGCCTAGAGCTAAGTTCGCCTGAGGCTTAACTTCGCCTAAAGCTAAGTTCGCCTGATGACAACTTCGCCTAGAGCTAAGTTCGCCTGAGGCTTAACTTCGCCTAAAGCCAAGTTCGCCTGATGACAACTTCGCCTAAAGCTAAGTTCGCCTAAGGTTTAACTTCGCCTAAAGCTAAGTTCGCCTAAGGTTTAACTTCGCCTAAAGCCAAGTTCGATTAGAAAATAAATTTAAAACCTAATGAAAAATGTGTTAAGACAGTTAATGGAAATAAAATTTTTTCAAGCTGACCTGGCAGCTCGACCCCAGCCAGGGGCTCTGCCCCTTGGACCCTGCTAGGGGCTGCCGCCCCTAGACCCCGCTGCTAGGGGCGCTGCCCCCGGACCCCCATTCGTTGTGGGTCATATAAAGATAGAAATACATTATGAGAAGTGATAGTTAATTGATACGTATACTTGTTATACAGTCAGCCGTGCACAGCTGAAGAAAGGGATTACGATTAACGGTGAACGTAACCGTGTTCAGGCGAGTTTCTAGCCCCATTTATGTGTTATGTTTTCGGGGCTGTGTGCATACTCAATATGTTTGTTAATACGCTTATCCTAAGAGATAAGTGTATGCTTATGTGGATAATGTGAAATGTATGAATGATTGCTTGATGATACGTGAACGATCTTCGGATATTGCACGTACTGTCAGGTTGTAACGCTATGTATAAGGTAAGTATGTTATGTATGTTTATGTGTATGAACGTGATAGAGATAATAAAAGAAAGAAATGATAATGTATGGTTGTATGGTTACGGAAAGGGTACCGAGCCCTAATAATACTCGAGGTATGATGTATGGTTGTATGGTAACGAAGAGGGAATCGAACCCTACTAATATTCGAGAACTAGGGAACCGAACCCTACTAATATTCGAGGAAAGAGGGTACCGAGCCCTAATAATACTCGAGGAAAGAGGGTACCGAGCCCTAATAATACTCGAGGAATGTAGGGCGTAATGCTCTTTATAACGTAAGATATGAAGGTAAGTTAATACAAAATAAAGTAAGAAAGTAAGAAAGTATGAAAGTAAGAAAGTAAGAAAGTATGAAAGTATGAAAGTATGAATGAAAGAATGTGATGTTATGTGAATGGTATGATTATGTGATTATCTAGAACTCACTCAGCGTAGCTGACTTTTAGTATGCACGCAGGTGAGTAGGATGAGGCAGCTCGCTTGAGGAGACACATGGCACTGAACAAGAGTCTGGCATCTGAAGACTTATGATGTTCTAATTTTAATGCTTTAATGTGAAAGACAAAGGATGTTTTGAGACAAGTTATGAATTATGTAATGTTTAATGAAAGTTTTATATTCCGCATAAATGTTTTAATTAACTCTGATATTTAGAACTGTGTTTATGAGTAAATCCAACACGAAAGTAGGGTTACCAGTAACGGGGCCTTACAGCCCGTTACCACGATATTCGTGCCACTTACCACCAACGTTCCAATCAAGAAGGAGTTTCCATTCCAATGTCCCGACGACTCATCTCGTGAAGCGTGCCAAAGGTGGAGAAGTATTGGTGTGCATTGTTTTGCGTGCCAAAGGAGGAGCGTCGAAGGAAAGGCGTTTGACCAAGAAGAAAAATAAGGTGAAAGGCATGGAAGTAATGCTCGAGTATGTAGGGTTTTATAAGCCGACAAAGGTAGGCATAGTGGCAAATAAAATAATAAAATATTATAAAATACTTAAAACCCAAAGTCGAGGTTATACTCCATACCTCGATAAAATAAAAGAAACATATAACAAAGAAAAGAAAAGAAAGAGATATGTATATCTAAATGTATATATGTATGATTCTTTGTTATTGAATAATTATTTAAGTAATAATAACTATTATTAAACAACAATAAAAGAAAAGAAGAATACATTTCTTAAAGAAGAAGAAACGTAGGGATTTATGAAAATAAACTAAAGGTTTATAGTATAAGTTAAGAGAAAGACTTTTAATTTATAAAAAGAAAAAGAATATTTTTTAACTAAAGGTTTTAAAGTAAAGAAAAGAGATTTGAATTAAAGGTTCACATAATCTAGGTAAAGATTATAAAAGACTAAAGGTCTTAAGCCGGATTGTATGTCCGACTTAACTAAAGGTTATACTCGTACTATAGGTACGAGATGACATAACCGAGCCTCGGTGCGGAAGAGTGAATAGTCGGTATTAAACAACGGTGTGGAGCTCGGATCTAGGGTTAGGATCAAATCTCACTCTGATTCACTCTTGAAAGATGTTTGGACGGATGAGGTGTGTTGGGAGAGAGCCTGATTTGATTAACAATCAATAATAGGATGAACAATTGTAATCAAAACATAAAAGATAGAAATGGTAGTATGAAATATTAGCCGAATGATTCTCATTAAGATGAAACACTCATACATACAATCATACATACATTTGATTAAGAAATATATCAGCCGCCACCAGGTGAGCTCATCCTGGAGGAGGAGACTCTCTCAAAGGGATAAAACCCTAGATCACACTCATACACAATACACTCACTCATACTAGACAAATAAATAAAAATATCTATTTATACTAGTCTAGCATGACTTGGTCTTCAAGCAATCCACCCTTGGTTGAGACCAAACAATATATTTTTCACCCACAAATTAATTCGATGCGTCGGTCTAAAACATAAGTCCAAACAATCTCCCCTTAAACCGATGCCATCGAATTTCTTTCATGATCACCTCATAACTCGTTGTCATTCTTTGAAATTCTCCCCCTCACGTAAAGCTTCTCCCATTGTTCATTTCAAATTATCACTCTTATACCACTTTTGGATATTGTTGTATGGGCATACGAATGAGGCTTTGAACTTTAAAGATCAACTTCAAGTAACAAGGTTATCACAAAAAGAAATAAACTCATTGTGATCATCAAATAATCTTCATTTTTTCAAATTTGTCTCTTCCCCGTAAATCATCTTCAAACAATTCCCTGAATTAAGATAGTATTCAAGTCAACCATACTCGTTCTTGACTGTTCAAATGACTATTTCATAGGAGGTTGAACTCTACTAATCATCCTTTCAACATTGTTGCTCGAGATGACTCTATCTTCTCATCCGTACTAGGAAATCTGAAAACTGACAAACGATGAAACATCTTTGAAAAATCTTGGATTATTGATCTTGATCAACTTTTCCTTAACTTGAGTCGTTTACTTGATTTGAAGCTTGCCATTTGCAATGAAATTCAAAGATTTTTACTCCCCCAATTTCGTTGCAATTGTCTTTAATGAATGTGTCTTAAAATCATGTGTGGGTGATGCAATCTTGACCAACCTTATCAAGATTGTAAAAATCTGAAAATAAACATATTCATATGTTGGTTGACACTAAAATTGATTAAATCCTTAAGCTTGGTCAACACTTGTTCTTGTAAAGCTTTTGATTAAGTCTTGAAATTGGATGAGGTTTGAATTTCATAAGCTTGTTGATGATTGGAGAAAAATTACCAAAATACCCCTGAGTATATATCTACCGTAGAGAACAGCTTGGTCAAACGGTCAACGGCACCAAAAATCTCAAAAGTTTCTTCAAAACCTTGAAATGTTTCACAAGCACAAACTTTCTGTTTCCTAGCACACAAACTCTTTTTCCTAGCACACAGTGTGCTTGGGAGCATAGCACCTGTGATTTTGCAATTTTTTTTTTACACCGAACATGCTTGGGAGCAAAAGTGTGTTCGGAAGTATGCTCGGGAGTGTGCTTGGAAGCAAAATACTTGTGATTTTTAATTTTTTTCACGAGCACACAGTGTGCTCAGGAGCCATGCTCGGAAAGCATGCTCGGTTTTCATTTCTAGCACAAAGTGTGCTCGGTAGCACTAGCACTTGTGATTTTTCATTTCTTCACTAGCACTAAGTGTGCTCTGGAGCCTTCACTAGCAATAAGTGTGCTCTGGAGCCTTAAAAAGATAGTTTTCTTGAGAAGACAAAGGATATGCTCTGGGTTTCACCAAAGTGACTGATTTGCCCTTGCAGAACATGCTTGAATATTCAATTTGCATCTGCTGCAACAAACATTGATGATATTACCTTTAGTACCTGTGCTTTCTTCACTTGTACATTCTCCTTATCAATTTGTACCCTCAGCAATATTTTCCAACATACCATTTACTGTTTGTGAAGCACATTCATCTGAAACAACAACGAGCAAACAAAACCCTAATTTTATTCAGATCTAGAAACTAGTTTCATAATCTGAAATTGATCATTGTAGCAATATCCATGTCGTCTCAAAATCAAAAAAGCCTATCTTCATATCATCAATCAACCTTTTCAGATCTGGAAATCATCAAATGAACAGAGTTGCCCCAAAACGAGCCAAATAACACTGTTACATTAGATCTAGATCATTCTGACCAAATAAACATGAAATTGATGTTGGATCTCCGAACGAGTTATCAACCCAAACATAAATCCAAATAGGTTTCTCCAAAACATCAAATAATTTCAAAACCCCCAAAAATAATTTCAACGAACTTCATCATTTAACGTCCATGGTGGATTCAAGAGCGAAATGCATCAGTTCAGCGGTTAGTCTGAATGATTCGGTAACCCAGGCTCTGATACCAATTGACAGGTCCCCGATTGTTGGTAGATCTTTAACAGATTAAGTCATAACTCACACAATAATGTGTTGACAAGGGAGTTAATGACGGGTTGCTATATTTATAAAGAAAATCATTTAATAAAGGCA
Source organism: Bidens hawaiensis (assembly GCF_021521415.1). Taxonomy (NCBI): domain Eukaryota; kingdom Viridiplantae; phylum Streptophyta; class Magnoliopsida; order Asterales; family Asteraceae; genus Bidens; species Bidens hawaiensis. The sequence continues at coordinate 4,557,757 of NW_027491017.1, forward strand.
GTATCAATAACAAACGATTTAGTTACTGAACAATTAATCAAAGGTAACTAACACACAAGATTCACTCAAAATATTTCTATTTGTATAATGTTAATCATACAAACGATAATCTATCTAGGGTTTCTTGATGGGAAAGTTATATTCGTACGATTCTTAGAACAGCTGACACTCACAAATATTCTCTCTCAATTCGTATTCAGCCGCTCTCCTAGAGGTGTGCCTTAAATATTCCTTTTATAGGCCTGACACATCTGGACAGTTGTCATTCCTTCTAGAAACCCTAAATATAACTTACATATTCAAATTACATATTCAAAGCTATGCTAAGTGTAAAATAAGTCTTCCTGGTAGGCTTTGTCTTCTCCGAGTAGACTTTGTACTCTGCCTTCCTTGGTAAACTTGATAACCTTGAAGTGTATTTGGGAATAGTTTCCGGGTAGACTTTTAACTTTCACCGGGTAGACTTCAATCTTCTTGATTTTATCAGACTTTTCCCGGTATGATCTTACGAGCAACCTTGTTCTTCCATGGTCCTTTAACTCCTTGCTATGAAATAGCTTATTATCAAAGTGTGCTCGGTAGCACTGTACTCTGCTAGAGTTAAACCATGCCAGATGTTACTTGGAATATATCATTACTCACATTAAGCTTACTCGGACCACGATTATTAATGAATACCTTGCCCGGTCTTCCAATCACTTGGTTTCATGAGCTTGGTTAGCTAAGAGCTTACCCGGGGTAAACCTTACTCGGCTATGAAGAACAAACTTGCTAGATATAGTGAACCCTGCCCGGGTATACACTAACTTGTGAACCTTGCTCGGGTATTCCTAAAAGAAGACTACTTGAAGATAACCTTGCCCGGTAGGCAAGATATCATGCCTGGCTATGTAAAACCTTGCTCGTATGTTCTGAGGTGTGCCCGGTTCCATACTTAGCAATTTCTGAGGAGGTTGAGAAGATTCTAATCTTCCATATGATCATTTTAGGTCAAATCTTGACTCAACATTATGTCAATTGGTATCAGAGCTGGTCACTGCTATTTTAGTAAGAAATTTGTTGTTGATTGAAGATCTGAAGAATAATGACGTAAGCAGTACACTGTTCCATTAAAGAGTGACGTCAGCTGCTTTGTTCTTCATTTCAGTCCAGATCTACAACTTTTCGGTGTTTTCTCTTCCTTATTTCAATTAAAGTTTAAATCTTTATTACTTAATCTTGCTCTAATCAAACCAGAAACATCAGATCTGTAGATCCGGTTCTCAAATCTGATAATTTTCAAACCTTGTATTCACTGATTAACTGATTTTGATTTTCAAAATGTCTGGTTACGAAGACCAAGAGATGTCTACTAATAAGATACCTAGACTATATGGACAGGAAAACTTCACAAAATGGAAGGTCTTATTTGAAGCAGCCGTTTGCTATATTGATGTGGATATGTGGAATTCAATCAAGAATGGTCCACAAGACACTACTGAAGGTGCTAATGCAACTGCTTCTGTAAGAGACAGAATGAGGAAAGTGAATGAAAGGGCTTTAGCCATGATAAAGATCGGTCTGTCATGGGAAATATTGACCAAGGTTGCACATCACACCACAGCTAAGGCTATGTATGATGCAATCCGTGAAATGTTTGAGGGAAACAGTGAATTGAAGAACATAAAAAAGCAAAGGCTCAAGCAACAGCTAGAGAGATTTAAATACAAGAATGGAGAGAGATTAAAGTCAATCCTAGAAAGATTCTTAACTATTGTGAATGAGCTAAGAACCACTGACTATGTCATGACTGATTTTGACTTGAATACCAAGCTGCTTAACTCAATGCCTAAGGAATGGTACACTGCCTGCAAATTCATCCTCCAAAAATTATTTAAAAGTGGATGATGTAGTGTGCTTCCTTCAGGCTGCTGAAATTAAAATGATTGAAAATGAAATTATTAAAGAAGAGAAGCCATGCTTCCAGGTCACTAATGCTCTCATTGCACCAATGGGCAACTTTTCAAACAAAAATCAACAACAGATTCCTATCATTGAAGAACCAGTTGAGCATGGTGTGGATACATCTAAATCTTTTGTTGGTGGTAGTACAAGTCATCATGGAAACCAGCAAAGGTTGAATGTCCAACTGATGGATGATACTGATTATGCCTCAATGGCTAGTGGACATGTACCTTACACTGGTGGAGGAAGTGGCCAAGGAAGTGAAACACGGGCTTTGCTCTCCATGTTTACAGAATCATACAATGCTTTTGTAGCAAAAAATCTGATTCATACCAGTGTCATCCAGGATGACCTTGAATAGATAGATGCTGATGATTTGGAAGACATGGATTTGAAATGGCAAGCAGCCATGTTGGCTCTTAGAAGCAAAATGCTATACAACAGGACTGGTAGATCACTCTTATCATGGCCTAATGAAAGAATTGGTTTTGATAAGTCAGAAGCCATTTGCTATAACTGCCAACAGCCTGGTCATTTTGCCAGAGAATGTAACATGCCAAGAAATTTTCAGATGAACCAGTACCAAAACCATTCAAGAAATCAGCAGCACCAATATCAGCAAAACCAGTAGAGAAACAACAATAACAACAACTTCAACAACTATAATCCCAACTTCAACAACTTTCAACAGCCTCAAATGAACAATCATCAACAATTTGTGCGTCAGAATCAAAAATTTCAAAGAAACAACAATCAAAACCTTCAAACTATTCCAAACAACTCAATCCCAACTAATCAAAATCAACCCAAAAATCAAGGGAATGTGGCTGTAACCACACAGCATGAGGGTAATTTTGATTGGAGCAATCATGAAGAAGACATTGCAGATGACATTAAGAGAGAAAATGTGGCATTCATGGCCTTGATTGAGAAAGAAGGTGGATCATCATCTCAGGTACACTCTGCTCCTACTGTTGATTTAAATGAAATTATCAATGATCTAAAAACAAAAGTAGGAAAGCTGGAAAGTGAGTGTTTTAGGAAGCAAAATATAATCAATGGATATGAGGCTAGTGAGCTGATAAGTGAAGAAAAGATTAAAAGTTTAGAAGATGACTGCATAAGTAGTTACAGAGCTCAGAAAAGATACACCACTGAGATTGATGGGTTGAAGAAGATGATTGTTGAGGAAAAGGTGCAGAACACAAAACTACAAGTTGAGAATGAATTTTGAAAAACTTGGTCTCCACATAAAACATATGTGGTATTCTAAACCAAGTAAGTGAGAAAGATAAATACAAAGCAGTTCCACCACCATTCAACAACAACTTTATGGCAAAAGTTGATAAAGAGAAAAGAGATGCGTATCTACAACAATTCAGAAATGTCTTTCACGACAAAGAAGAATTTGTTGATTTGTACAAGAATGTTGAGGTGAATGAAGAAGGTGAGTTTGTGGCTAAGGAAGAGGTGAAAGAAGAAAAATCAATTGGAGTGCAAGTCTCTGAAGATGACTTTGATTCTGATGATCTTAATCAAGATGATTTGAGTGAATTAAGTGATCACATAACTGATGAAGAGATCAAGGCTGCTGATAGAGGAAGAAGAGTGAAGATTCCTGAATCAATTGACAAACTTCCATTGTACCCACCTGTCACACCAAGAATGAAGAAGCAGAATGAAAGACTGAAAAGAGAACATGTGTCTTTTGACAGTTGTGAAAGGAAGAAGATAAGCTACAATGCAGTGAGGCCTCCAAGCAAAGCTGTGTTGGAAAGGATAAAGGAAAACAACAAGAAAAGGGTGACTGAAAATGTTGATGTTGAAAATTTTATTCCAGTTTACCCTATTTTCTCCAGTCATGAGGTGTTTGACATTGGATAGATGGAAACCATGGAAGAATATGAGAAAATACAATCAAGACATAGAGAAAGTCAAGAAGAGGAACCTATGATTATGGAAAAGATTGTCTTTATCAAAAGCAAGACAGAAAGACAAGATATCAAGATTGAGGAATTTGTTCCTTTTTCAATTGATTATGATGGTCAGAAGACTTAAAAGACACTTGGAGTTAAAGCTTCTAAACCAAGTGAAAGGTTCAAGAAAGCATGTGAACATGAAAGATACAAGGGAAAAGTTTGGTGCAAGAAGTGTGATGAGTATAGTCATCACAATGACTCATGTAATGAGATATTCAACTTCAAACCTTTTCATGTACCAAATGAGACAAAATATGGACAAGACTTTGTTTTGTACAAACAAAATTATGATGCATACCTAGGAAAAGGAAAGGTGTGTGGAAATGAAATCATAAGTGAGAACAGTTTGAGATGCTGAAGAGACAAGGAAAGAAAAGAAAACTGAAGTCAAGACAAAGAAACCTGTGACTAAATCAGTAAGAAGAAGCATGTCTCCTAAGAAGTCTGAGAAGGTTGTGAAAAGGAGTGTTCAACCCTTAAGAATTATCCCCAACAAGGATACACAATCTATGAAGTCTGATGATTCTCAAGGATCACCAAGAAGTGAGAAAACAAGAAACAGGGATATCTTTCCTAGAAAGAAACCAACTGAACTCACTGGTGATGAAAAGTATCTTTTGAAACATGGTTTTGAACCTCAAGGTTTTCTTTGGAAACCCAAGGTTGAAACCAAAGTGATAAAGACTGTTGATGTGAGAGATTTCTCAAATAAAAAAATTATGTTGTGCAAGAAGCTGACAATGCATCTGATGAATTCAAGAACACAACTTCATTTGTGAAAACTCCAAGAGAGTGTGGATATTAAACTGACAACTCAGATAATCTTGAAGTAACTTATGAAGATCCTGAACCAACAACACTCACTTCCAATGCTGCCACTGAAATTGAAACTGATGAGCTGCAAGTTGAAATAGCTTGCACTTCATCACTAGCTAATCAAACTCTTTCTTTTGTGCAGGAACAGTCCACTCCACTTAATGACATATGGTACATGGATAGTGGATGTTCTAGGCACGTGACTTATGACAGGAGATCACTTGTCAACTATGAAGAAAAGTTTGAAGGTCCTGTGGCATTTGGAAGTGATGAGAATGGTGGAAAGATTGTTGGAAAAGGAATTCTAACAAATGGATAGGTTTCATTTGATAATGTGTTTCATGTTGAAGGTCTCCAATATAATCTGTTAAGCATATCACAAATGTGTGATAAGGGTTACAAAGTTGGTTTTGATGACTCACATTGTTTCATCTTATTACCTGAATTTGTAATTCCACCTGAAATGATTATGATGATGGCCCCAAGAATTGGCAACCTATATGAGCCTAACATGAAAGAAGCTGTTTCAAGGGGTGGTACATGTTTTGTTTCCAAAACCACTGAAAATGAGTCAAAACTGTGGCACAGGAAACTATGTCATGTGAATCTGAAGAATATGAACAGACTTGTTAAATGTGAGCATGTCATTGGCTTACCTACAAGAGAGTTCAAATTGGAAGATCATTGTAGTTCATGCCAGAAAGGCAAGCAGCACAAATCCTCTCATAAGACAAAGCTCATCAACTCAATTGATCAAGCACTTGAATTACTTCACATGGACCTTTTTGGTCCTATGAATGGGCCAAGTATAGGGAAGAAAAGATATTGTCTGGTGATAATTGATGATTACTCAAGATACACTTGGGTTTATTTCCTAAGTACAAAGGATGAGACTACTGAGCTGATTAAGGAATGTGTGACAATGATTGAGAACAAACTGAATAAGAAAGTTAAAACAATGAGAAGTGATAATGGTACTGAGTTCAATAATGGAGTCATGGAAGAATTTTGTACAGAAAAAGAAATATTTCAGCAATTCTCAGCTCCTAGAACTCTTGAACAAAATGGTGTTGCAGAAAGAAGAAACAAGACACTTATTGAAGCTACAAGAACCATGCTAGCAGATGCAAACCTACCAGTTACATTTTGGGCTGAAGCCATTAATACTGCCTTCTATGTTCAGAACATGGTACTTGTCAACAAAAGGCTTGAAAAGACACCATATGAAATTTTTTATAATAGAAAGCCTTACATCAAGTTTTTCAAGCCTTTTGGATGTAAATGTTTTCTTCTCAACACCAGGGATTACTTGAACAAGTTTCAAAAAAAATCCTTGGACTGCTTCTTTGTTGGTTACTCTACACACTCAAAAGCCTACAGAGTATATGTGAAAGATCATTTGAGTGTTATTGAATCATCTGACATTGTCTTTAATGAAAATCAGTTCAACATAGTTGATGGTGGAGCATAGTTGTTTGATCATGAGAAATTGATAAGGTCTTTCAAGATTTATCCTGAAGACTTTGATGATCCATTTTACAAGACAAGTGTGATTAAAGAGAAAGAGAATAAGACTTTGGATTTAGAAAAGTTGTGGAAGAAGGTTGCTAGTCAAGAAAGAGAGTATACATTTACAAAGGGTCCCTCAAGTGATACTATTGAACAAGTTCAAGACAATGATCAAGAGAACAATCACAGTCCAGAACAAGATCATGCAAATGGCAATCAAGACAATGAAGAAGTGAATATTGATCAAGTTCAGGATGAAGGAAACCCAAGCAACCAAACAATTGAAGAAGAAGTTGTAACAACATCAAGATTTCAAGACCTATTTGAGAGGTTTAATATAGGAAACAATGGTGCATCCACTTCAAGACAGAACAATGAAGAAGCACCAGAGTTTCATGATGCTAAAACAGAATTGATCATTGAGGAACCTGAACTCAATGAATCAAATCTTGACATAAATATGTCTGCAGATATGATAGTTCAAACCCCTTATGTTGAAAAGAATCATCCTTCTGAAAACATCATTGGAGATATATATGAAAGAGTTACAAGAAGTCATTCTGAATCTGCAAACATCTGTTTGTACTCCTGCTTTCTATCCCAAATAGAACCAAAGAACACTGTTCAAGCTCTTAAGTACAACAGTTGGGTATAAGATATGCAAGAAGAGTTGCCACAATTCAGAGATCTACATGTCTGGGATCTTGTAGATAGGCCAAGAAACAGATATGCAATTGGAACAAAATGGATTTTTAGAAACAAAAGTGATGAGAGTGGTATTGTGATTAAAAATAAAGCTAGACTTGTGGCACTGTGATGCCTTCAAGAAGAAGGAATAGACTTTGAGAAATTCTTTGCACCAATTGCAAGACTTGAGGCTATCAAGATTTTTCTTGCATATGCTGCCTCAAAGAACATTAGGAAATTCCAGCTTGATGTCAAGTCTACATTCCTAAATGGAAAGATTGATGAAGAGGTATATGTTGCTCAACCTCCAGGTTTTGAGGATCCAATGTATCCAAACAGGGTGTATAAGCAAAATAAAGCCCTATATGGATTTCATCAAGCTCCTAGAGCATGGTATGATGAGCTGTCAAATCATCTTCTTGAAAATGGTTTCCAAAGGGGAGCCATTGACAAGACTCTCTTCTATAAAAGAAAGGGATCAGACTTGCTGCTGTTAGAAGTCTATGTAGATGATATCATCTTTGGTTCAACAAATGAACAAATGTGTATGGAGTTTGAAGGGGTAATGAAATCCAAATATAGCATGAGCTCTATAGGAGAAATGAATTTCCTACTTGGACTGCAAGTTCAACAGAAAGCTGAGGGAATTTTCATTTACCAAACTAAATATGTGTAGGACATTTTGAATAAGTTCAAATGTCATGAATTCAAAACAGCTTCAACTCCAATGGACACAAAAGAAAAGATGATTGCTGCTGAAAAGGGGGAGCCTGTGGATGAGCATGAATATAGAGTCAAAATTGGATCCCTGATGTACCTAACTGCTACAAGACCTGAAATTATGTATGTTGTTTGTGTTTGTGCAAGATTCTAGTCAAGTCCAAAAGTGTCTCACATGAATATAGTCAAGAAGAATTTTTAGATACTTGAAGGGAAGACCAGAATTGGGGATTTGGTATCCAAAGAACCAGTCTTTTGATTTGATAGCCTACACAAACAGTGATTATTGTGGGTGTAACATGAGCAGGAAGTCAACCTCAGTGGATGTCAATTTCTGGGAGACAGGCTGGTGTCATGTCAATGCAAGAAGCAGACTACTGTGTCCATATCAACTGCAGAAGCTGAATACATAGCTGCATCAGCCTGCTGTGCACAAGTTCTCTTGATTCAGAACCAAATGCTGGATTATGGTTTGAATTTTCTGAACACCCCTATTTTTATTGATAATACTGCTGCATATTTTACTGTGAAAAATCCAGTTCAACATTCAAAGACAAAGTATATTGAAATCAGACATCACTACATAAGAGATTGCAGTGAAAAAGGTCTGATTGAAATGAAAAGAGTTGATACAAGTGACAACTTGGCTGACCTCAACTCAGGTGAGGTCTGATTGAGGATATGTTGTTAGTGTGTGTCTCTTTATGCTTATTGATTATATTGTTTAAGGTCACACACTGAATGTTGATTGAATATGTTTGCATATGTTACTTTCTTTGTGCTAACTGATATGTGATTAAGTGATTATCTGTGCAACTTAGGTGTCATTGATGCTTATAATTTCTTGTTAGTTAACTGTTTTGATATTATGATAAGTAGTTTGAATTGTCTAAACTGATTACCTGCTTGTCTGATGTCATGATGAATTTTTTTGTTTATGTGTGTTATCTGACCATGTAATACTATTAAGATAGGCTAGACCTTGAATGTTAGTCCTGTCTGCTTGTCTTGATGATGTTTATTATGATTAAGATTTGAATCTGTTACAACTTTTATGTCAAAATTAGTTTTTATGTCAAAATTAAATGATAAAATGAATTTTCCAATGAATTTTGCATAATCACAAGAATTTTGATTAAACCATGAGCAAGTTGTTAATGGTGCAGAGATATGATAATACTATTCAGTTCAAGCTTTAAAAGAAGCTTAAAAGAAGAAATTTTCAATGAAAAGTCTCAAGTAGTTATTCTTGCTGAAAATTATGTCATTTGTACAGTTGGAAGGACATACACATGTATGTTTGGTCCTATAATCTGCATGGGTTTAAAGGATAGCCATTAACCAGAAAACTGTAAGCACTTGGGGCAATAATAACTAGTTTTCTGTTTATTCACTTAAAATCATGTCAACAACTCTGACTTTGAAAGGACATATAACAGGATAGCCATTTACCAGTCAAATAAGAGATATTGGGGTGTTTGAACTTAAAACTGTTTAACTATGGGAAATGATAGTACATTGACTACTTAGCCAATCATATGGATTTAATAGGTTAAAAGGGCACTTAGTACAGTCATTAACATGTATGGTTGCTTTCTCATGATGTGTAAAATCTAAGGTGACATAAACATAAAGAAACTGCTATATCTTATGTGGAGTTACATTGATATCTATGCATGTTCCTATATATATCTTTCCAAATGATAGGCAGAAAAGTAAATTATCCAGTCATACACAAGCCTGTTGGTATTTGGTCACCAAAATGAAATGTCTGATTTAAAAAGAATGACTCAGAACAACTGTGAACAGCATAATTTTTAAATATTTTATCAACCAAAAGTTGATTGATGTTCACAACAAATTTTGAAAGAAAATGCAAACATGAGGGTTAATTCTAGAACTACAGGGGTGGAGGAAATCATATAAGTCCTTTAAACATCCTGAATGAAAGGCTTGTAAGTCCGAATTGCTTGGCATGTAAGTCCAATGTTCAACCTCACATATGTTTGTAAAATTTAAAAAAAAATCTCAAAATTTTCTACAAAAATTGTTCTGTCATTAAAAGTTTTGACCAAATCCAGGGGGTCAAAGTCAAATTGGGGTGATCTGGAGAAAGCCAAATAAGCCTTGAGAATAGATAAGGAGCATCCAAAAACATCATGTGTTATCCATTAAGAATCATGCATATTAAATGAAACTTAATCATATCACCAAGGAAATGAAATTCATGTTAAGTATAGACCTACTGTTAACCTGTCTATGTTGTCATAATAATGCTGAGAATGAAGTATTGAGAGAGCTACTTAGTCAATATGATCCTATTTATTGAGATCTTTTCAGTTAAACAAATAAATAGTTTTGAGAGGAATCATGACTGAAATTTGATCTCTAAATGCACCATTTTCTCTTAAACTATGATCTCTAATGAAATATAACTGACAAGTGGTTTAAGTCAAAAAGAGTTGCATGTTGCCTCAAAAAAGGTTGAATAAGTATTTTTGGGCAAGGTTTGATGTTTACAAACCTTCCCGGGCACAAAACAGTTGAATATGTATTTTCGGGTAAGGTTTGATGTCTTATAACCTTTCCGGGCAAGCTTAGTCATTTTGGACTAAGTTTATGATTTTCGGGCATGCTTTAAAGTGTTTACACTTTCCGGGTATAGTACACTTAATGTACTAAATTCCCGAGCAAGCTTGAAGTCTTTGAATATGTGATCAAATGTTTCTTGTTTCGGGCAAGCTTTGCATACTATATGTTGCATGATGTACCGAGAAAGATCTAGTGACATTAGACTAGCACACTTAGGTGTTTTAATGTTTAGTTTCATTCCGAGCAAGCTATATGTTAGGTGTGATTACGATTATTTGATACTACAAGTGTTTCCGAGTAGACCTTGCTCTCCGGACACACTTTATATTCTGGGCACACTTTGTTCCCTCAATATACTTGGTAATTTCAAAATTTGACTTTCTGGGTACACTCTCTACTAGATCTCTTTTTCCGAGCATACCTTGTACTCTAGGAAGGTTGTTCGGGTATACTTTTCATAGGAAGGCTGTTCGGGCACACTTTGTACTCTTATGAAGGTTGCTCGGGCACACTTTACATCAAAGTATGCTTGATTGAATGTGTTTCTTATTCTGATAGGGTTTATGCTAGATTAAGCTTTTTAATTTAAAATTGAGAAATGCATGTGGGTATCTTAATTGATTCCTAGCAAGATTGCTTATTTGATAGTTTTATCCTTGATTATCTATCTTGTGATTGGGTTCTCAAGAAATCTGGTATTTCGGGTAAGCTTTCTTCATTATCACTTGACTTAAAATTATCTTGACCGAGCAAGCTTAGTAAGTGGAGAGTACCGGGCAAACCTTGTAAATTTCATACCGGGCAAGGTTTGACACTTGAACTTTGATAAAATTTGAATGGATAAGTTTTAAATGTATGACAGCTAATGACTCACTACACGACAAAATTCATTTAAAACCCACTTTCAAAAGGTATATAAGAGGGAGTGAGAGATATTTTTCAACATTATTTTCCCTCTCTCTCTCTCCTTCCACTGATTACTCTAAGAACTCCTAACCGACTTATCGCATTCGCTTTAATCCAAACCCTAATATTACCAGCCCTCTAATTCTGACTCGGTAAGCAATAATAATGTGTTTTCCGATCACGATTAGACGATAATGGGCGTTGATTATGTATTCATATGCTAACACTCTGTTGTTGTGTTTAGGTTATAAACTTGTCGAAGAACAGGTTTTTGATGATATTTCTCTCTTTCTTATTCAATTTTATAACTTGAAATCGCTTAAAGTAAAGAACTTTTGGGCTAATTTCACTTTGAATATATTTGATTATGTTTTACAGATATGGCAGACGAAGAAGTTCCGAGATACTTCTTTGAGCAGAAGCACAACATGTGCGCTTTCTTACAAGTCACACCTGCAAATGAAGATGTTGCCTCGATAATACAATGGTTGCAAAAATCAAATATCCGATTCGCACTAACAGAAAATCCTGTAATATACCGGAACCACTCATTGGATTTTTGGAACTCGGCACAGTTGATAGATGGTATGAATGGCCGACGAATAGAAGCCACTGTTGCCAATCAGGAAGTCAGAGTGGATGAGGCAGTGATAAGAAGGTGTCAACAATTGAATTATGATAACCCTAATCCAATCCATCTTACTACTACTCAATTATACAAGATCTTTGTCAAATGTATGGGCTATCAAAGACACACAAAAAATGGACAATTCCAGAAGGGCATGTTCCCTACCCTGTACAGATTTTTGATTCATCACATAATACAGGGGTTTGCACCGAGAAAAGGGTCATAGACCCTTATGAGCAGAGATTTGGCAAATGCCACCATTGCAGTTCTATTTAACTATCCATTCAACTATTCACGAATGATATTTGATGGTTTAGTTCAAAATTTGGAGTAGCCAATCAAGCAGAAATTTCTGGCATATCCGAGATTCCTGCAAATTATTTTCAATCAAGAGTTGGAGAACTTACCAACTACAGGAATCACACACACTCTGCAAAATCCTGATACATTCAAGAGAATAGAAATCTTGCTAGCACTAGCAGATTTGATCCAGAGCAGGTGTTTGAGGAGCTTCCTTGGTTAATGTTTGATTATATTCTGATTCCTCAATTGCATGTGATATTATCTGAAGATGAGGAAGTTGCTGAAAGGAGAGGGTGAGAATGATGAAGATGATGATAGTTCAGATGATAATGGAAATTAAGGAGGGGCTGGAGGAGCCATGATTGTTGATACACTTGATCAGGGGGAGAACCACCTATACCACAATTACCATCACCCACCCTAAACCAATCACCACACCCACAAGACCAAACCAACCAATCCCCAACCCAAATCTTGACCCAAAGCAAGCTTGAAACATCAACACAAATATCACCACCACCACAAACACCACCAACTAACAGCCCAATCCAACCAGATATATTCATTCCAAACCCACCTCACACTCAATCACCACCCCTACCAATTACAACAACACAGCCTACCCATATCCAAACTCAAACCACACCTCAAACTCTACCTGAATCATCTACACCACCCACATTTACTATCAACCCACTACCATCTACAAGTGAAAACATTTTTTAAGATGCCAACCCAATAATCACTCAAACCACTAACCAAGACCAATATGAACCTGACCCTTTCTCTACCTCACCACCAATAACCCCTCCTGCTGAAAAATTTTTGTTTTAAAGAAACCTTGATCTAATGTTGGAAAATGCGAGGTTGAAGGAAAGCAATGAGGAGGTAACCAAGGAGAATGTGTTACTATTAGATAAGTTGGCCCGTGCAATTCTGAAAATTCAAACCCTGGAACAGGAGGTTGAGAAAACCTCAGCTGCCCCAAAACAGGGGGAGAATATAATTGAGCCAACTGGTGCTATTGTTAATGTTGATGATGTAGTGATGGAAGAGGCTGGTGACAGAAATGTTGATGGGTTGACAAGTATTTTGAATGCTTATGATGATGAGAAGGAGAGTGAAGAAAGAAGGATGGAGGATGAAGAGTATGAAGGTGATAAATCTGATGTTGGAGAGGAAAATTATGATGTGAATGATGAAGTAATGAATGTTGTATGGAGTGAGGAGGATGATGATGAAGAGGAGACAGAGGATGGAATTGAAAAGACAAATGATGAAGAAAATGTGGCTACCACTGATGTGGTCACTAATGTTTTAACTGACAATCAGACTGAAACCCAAAATGATGTAATCAATGAAGGGAATACTACTACTGAGGAGCCAATTACTAAAACTGAACAACCTGAAAGCTCCAAGAGTGTAGAGTATGATCCAGATTTGGAAGCACTTGAAAAGGAAATTGATGATTATCAACAATCTGAAACTGAAGGAGATTTACAGAGGAGAATTGAAAAGGGAAAGGCAAAGGTTTATGATGAAGAGCTTTCAGTTTCAGATGATTATCAACAATCTGAAACTGAAGGAGATTTACAGAGGAGAATTGAAAAGGGAAAGGCAAAGGTTTATGATGAAGAGCCTACTAAGGCAAATCTTGTAAAAAAGAAATTGATTGATGAAGAGGAAGAAGATAATGCTACTGCTGCTGCCAGAAGAATGAAACAAGGCATTAATGAAACATGGGAAAGGGAACGCATTTCCCGAATCATGGATCCTTTAGAGTTGGCAGAGCGGGAAGCCTTGATCAATCAGGCCAATATTGCTAAAGTGATTGATGAAGAAGAGGCTGATGATCAAGATGTTATTGAAGCTTTGATTAAGTTGAAAAGAGTTGAGGAAGTAGACAACTCTTTGGCCATGGTGGTAAGCAAGTTTCAGACTCAAAGTCAACCTGAAATAGAATCAACTGAAACTGCCAATGTGAATATGGACTTAAATGTGGAAGAAGAAATTGGTGAATCTATTACCTCAATGGCTGCTAAGAAATGGGCTGAACAAATTAAAGATGATATAAGACAAAACCCAATTGAATGGGAATGTGTGGATGATCCCAAATATGGAAAGAAATACTCAAGAAAGAGGGATAAACCAGAATCATTTAAACAAGCTGAAAGGGATGAGCCTAACAAAAAGGGGAAATGGGATGATAAGAACAATTACTTTGTAGAGACCCCTGATGATGAGGCAAGTCCAATAAGAGCAATACCTTTGCAAACTTTAAGGCCAGAAGAACATGTGCAAGGAGTGCCTAATGTACCAATCCCTGAAGATCCAACTCCTGATGAACCAAAAATAGATGTTGTAAATGAAACAACTGAGGAGGAGGATGATTCTGATGAAGATGAAACTAATGATAACAATGATGATGAACAGGGAAAGGGTGTTGAAACTGCTAATGTTATGTCCCCACAAGTTACAATGACTGATGAACAGAGGACAGACATTGAGAAAAGTCTGTTGGATGCTAAAAGGAAAAATCCTTTGATTGTGAAATTGAGAAGCTATGGCATAAGCTTTGAGAGCTTAGCTGATTTGAATGATGATGAACTGGAGAAAAGATTGAACAAAGAAAGGGATACATTGAGAGGTTAATACAGCAGAAGAACAGGGATGCCCAAAAATACAGAGAATATTTAAGAAAACATGGGTATTCTGAAAAAGATCTGAGTCATTTCAATGTTGACAAGCTGAAAGAAGCCCATGAAAGCGCAAGGGAAGAAATAAAAGAAAATTTTGTTAAAGAAAATGAGGAAGCTGAAAAGCTTGAAGCTTTGAAAGAGAAATTTGAAGGAAAATGTGGATATCTGGTGGAGAGAGGGATAAAGCCTAGCATGATTGATTGCTTAGAAAAGGATGCAGTTGAAGCACTCTATAACAAAATGAAAAGGAAAGAAAAATTGAAAGAGTTGCTACAAACTGAAACATCCAATGTTAAACAAAAAGGCTCAAAGCAAGAAAAAGAAAGGCAAAGATTCATAGAGTATCTAAATTTGCACAACCACTCTGAAGCTGATTTGAAAAACTGTAAATATGAGAAACTTAGTGATCTCTATCATAAAACCAAAGAAGCTGAAAAGGAAAAGGAGTTTGAGAAAGCTAAGCTGAAAACTGTTAGTGAGAAGGAAAGACTTGAAAAGATTTACAACAAATATGGGGGAAAGTGTCCCAAGAGATGGTGGAAAATTATTACAGGTTTTTGACAAGGAAAATTCCGACAAAGAAAGAAGAAGGACAGTCTGAGCCTCCTAAAAAGAAGAGAAAACTAATGACATTGAGGAAGCAAGAGGCTGAAAAGAGACCAAAGAAAGGTGAAACTCATGAAACCCCAATCCCGGAGGAAGTAAAGCCTGAACCTATTGAAGAACCTATTGTTCCTTGGGAAAATGACGAAATAATTGATATCTTGAAAGGGGTAACGATAACTCAAAAGGGAATGGATGTTGATGCTTTCAATGCACTGAACATAGATGAGCTTAAAGAACTATTCTATTTGTAAAAGGCTGAGTGGGGGAAGGTGTTGCTGCAGTGTGCAAATCCAAGAAGTTTTATTTGAGGAAAATTTGTACCTGCTGGTTTACTACATGATGATTCAATTAAAGAAATGATTGCAAGATTGTTCAGTGAAGGAGGAGAAAACTTGGAAGAGTTAGTCAATCTTCCTGCTGAAATGATTGTAAGTTGGTACAAGAAAAGATTCGAAGTAGAGGGGCCCAGTCAACCCATGATGTCTACACAAAGAGGGCCATCTACATCAAGGCAATAATCAACAACACATAGAGGTGAATCAAGTGGAGCTGAATTGCAAAGAACAACAAGACCACAATCAAATGTGGATCTACCAAGAAGACTCTACTTTGACTCAGTCTCTCAGTCTCTTAAAGTGATAATGGAAAGCAAACAATTGAGAGACATTATTATGAAAGAAGATTTTGATGAGTATACTCAAGAGCAGTTGGAGAAAATGTCCACACTTGATCTTTATGATTATCGTGATACAAGCAAGTTGGCAGGAAGACAACAAAATGATCTCTCCAAGTTCTTGAAGGACGAAGCTTACAAGGGATTCCCATTTATAAAGGAGAAGAAAAGCTGGAATTTGACAAAGAGGATTAAATCAAGAAGGGCTGACAAGTTGAAAAAAAATAGCCCAAGCTGAACTGTATTATCAGATGAATGCCAAAGACAAGAATCCTCTGTCAAACATGAATACCTGCATAAGATTGGAAAGAAGAATGACAAGACTAAATTACACTGGGCAGAAGAATGGGATCATTGCAGAGATTGAATACAAAGAAAATACAGGTCACTATTTCTTCGAAACTCAAACGGGCTTATTTTGGGCATAATTAGAAGAGATGAAGATCTGACCTACTTGCACTTTGAAGATCTGAGAGATATTAGGGATTTGGTCATTCCTGAAGTTCGCACTCATTACCAAGTCCTTGATATCTTTATGCAAAGGGCAGCAACTGTATTTGTGTATAGAAGACAAGTCTACTACGATGCGAGAAGAAGAAGACAATGACCTATAGAATAGGATTTATTGTGTAATTTCTTCGGACAGTCTTTGAGTATGTAATCCTTTGATTTTGTAATGAATATGTAATTAGATTTTGATTTGATGTGTATTTTAATTACGTGTAAGTAACCATAGAGGTGTTTTGAGACAGCTGAGGTGTTCCAATCTAGGGGAAGATTGTTGAGTCAATATTTGACCTAAAATGATCATATGGAAGATTGGAATCTTCTCAACCTCCTCAGAAATCGCTAAGTATGGAACCGGGCACACCTCAGAACATCCGAGCGAGGTTTTACTTAGCCGGACATGATATCTTGCCTACCGGGCAAGGTTATCTTCAAGTAGTCTTCTTTAGTGAATACCCTGTTGGGTTTCAACGGTGGTTCGAACGAAAACGGTCAAGTATTTTAAACCCCTTTTAGTTAATAATTTGTTTCGATAGATATAAATCAATATTAATATATATACATATAAACGAACTATGAAACGCAGCGGAATATAAACGATAAAACGAACCAAAAACCGAAACCCAAAACCCGGATCCGATTACAACTATGTACGAGTAAGATTAAACGTAAATAATAAACAACCATAGATTAGTTTGTCGATATACCTCGGTTATCGAAACCAGGAAGACACCGAGGGCTAACGATATGAGCTAGATGACAAAATCAAACAATCAAGAACTCCGGCGGCGGCGGCGAGCGGCAGCGGCGGATATTCCGGCAGGGGTGGCAGCGGCGGAGTAGTGGTGGTAATGGAACTCGGTGGTGGAACAGCAGCACAGCAGTATCAACACCCTCCTCGGAGTAATAACAGCCCGGAAATGAGCTGGTATGGGGCTGCCGGAAAAACGACCTTGCCGGAAAAACGCTAGGTCGCCGGAAAAACGAAAATCGCCCGAATAACTCGAATAGGCGGCGGACAGTAGTAGGGTACAACACGAATAGACAATAACGGCTATAGTGATGGTTTGCTGTGTATGGTAGCCGGAGAAGATGACCGGATGAAGTTCCGGTGGCCGGAAGCGGTTGCCGGAAAACCGACTGCCGGATTTCGGCGTCGAAATTAGAGGTGGCAGCTATGGTTTGTTGTTATTAAGGTGTTCCCCTAAATAATATCAAGTTATAATATATATAGGAACATAGTTAGGGTTTAATCAAGTTAAACCAATTGGGCGTGAGCCCAATTAACAAAACAAAGCCATTAACCACTATCCGGTCGATCTAATCGATTGTGTCGGGCCCAATTAACATTTAAGTGGGTTAATATATCGTTACCCCCGGTGTAACTCATACCGGGTCACACTCGGGTCGGTCGCGTTGACTTGACCCGAACCGACCATTAAATCCAACAGTCTCCCACTTGGACGGATTTGGGTCAAGTATCACAACGCTAACAGCCATAGGCGTTCTAGCTACACATAGTTGTCCCCAACCGAATATGACATTTTTTAATCCATAACCAAAATATCTTGGAATACCTTATTGCAAGATAATGAATTTATAGTAATCGTTATCATCTATCCTTTCTGTATAAGACATCAATTGAACAATGAAACATGGATCAAATCAATCTCATACAGTGTTCAATTATTGTAGTTCTCGATATAGAGTCAAAGTGGTCCAATCAAACACACAGTAAGTTTGGGTGAGGCCTCACACTTTACCAGTTTGAATCAACGAGGGCGCCAATATGTCTAAGTATTACATTTTAATGTAAGAGTACAAAATCCCATCTTGACTACATACAACTCCCACTGAACTCCAAAACATTCCCAACCAATGCCTTTATGGCTGGCAGTTATGCAACAGCGGTTGACATGATCAAAAAATATTCCTCGGTAAACGAAAGTTCTAATATGTATCTCAGGTCTTAGGATACTAAATGAGCATACTATTATCAAAACATCTTATGATCAAGATCCATGAAGATGATTTGATGCGAGTTACATCCAACGTCATTCATAATGAGGTCTGTGAGTTTGGAAGTCAACTGCTTGAGTCCAAAGTCAGAATAGTCTTAACTCAGAATCGTTCCCACGAGTCTGACCGACTACGGATAATTTAGAATAGAATATTCACGGATTAAACGTATTAAAATGAACACAGTTGTATTATTCAACGTTTGCATTTAACCATTAAATCAAAAGTGAACAGAGAAGTACAACTGATTAAACGTTCATACATCCAAATACTAAATCAAAATAAATCACTAGCAAGTCTAAGCCCGATAGCATCTCTATGCTGATCATGCTTGTCCTGAGTCATCGACTTAGTGAACGGGTCAGCTAGATTTTGATCTGTGTCTACTTTGCTTATCACGATGTCACCTCGTTCCAATATTTCCCGAATAAGATGGAACTTCCTTAGAATGTGCTTGGTTCTGTGATGAGACCTTGGCTCTTTGGCTTGAGCAATAGCACCTGTGTTATCACAGAATATCTCGATTGGTTTGTGAATACTCGGAACCACATCAAGATCGGTGATGAACTTCTTCATCTAAGCAGCCTCCTTAGCAGCATCTGATGCAGCTATATATTCGGATTCGGTGGGAGAATCCACCACTACACTCTGCTTGGAGCTCTTCCAATAAATAGCTCCTCCATTGAGAGTGAAAACGAAACTTGACTGTGAGCGAGAATCATCTCGGTCAGTCTGGAAGCTAGCATCAGTGTAACACTTTACAGTGAGCTCCTCTTCCACTCCCCCAAACACCAAGAACATGTCTTTGGTCCAATTCAAGTACCTTAGAATGTTCTTCACAGCAGTCCAATGGGCTATGCCAGGACTCTTTTGAAAACGACTAGTCATGCTCAAGGCATACGAGACTTCAGGTCTAATACACAACATAGCATACATGATAGAGCCAACCGCAGAAGCATATGGAATTGCTTGCATACGTTTAGATTCAATGTCCGTTGCCGGAGATTGTGATTTGCTCAACACGGTTCCTTTAGTCATTGGAACAGCTCCTTTCTTGGAGTTTTCCATTGAGAAGCGTGCCATTACTTTGTCTATGTAGGTACTTTGACTTAGCCCTAGAATCCGCTTAGATCTATCTCTATAGATATTTATTCCCAGAATATATGCGGCTTCTCCAAGATATTTCATTGCAAAACAAGATTCCAACCATTGCTTAACTTCCTTAAGCATAGTAATGTTGTTTCCAATGATCAGTATGTCATCCACATACAAGATGAGGAATGATATATTGCTCCAACTAGCCTTTCTGTAAACACAAGGCTCATCTTCATTTTTGACAAAACCAAACTCTTTGATTTTCTCGTCAAAGTGAAGATTTCAGCTTCGAGATGCCTGCTTAAGTCCATAAATGGACTTGTTCAATTTGTAAACCCTATTAGGATATTTTGGATCGACAAAACCTTCAGGTTGAACCATATAGACATCTTCAGAAAGATATCCATTAAGGAAAGCGGTTTTGACATCCATTTGCCATATCTCATAGTCATAGTATGCAGCAATGGCAAGCAATATCCTAATTGACTTGGTCATGGCAACGGGCGAAAAGGTTTCATCATAGTCAACACCTTGAGTTTGAGTAAAACCTTTCGCGACTAATCGTGCCTTATTGGTTTGCACATTTCCATGCATGTCGGTTTTTCTATTAAAAATCCATTTGCTCCCTACTGCCCGACTATCGGAGGGTAGCTCAACCAAGTTCCAAACTTGGTTATCATGCATGGATTGCATCTCGGTGTTCATGGCATCTTGCCATTTCTTGGATTCTGGATCCAAGATAGCATATTTGTAGTTAGTAGGCTCGTCCCCAGACTCCGCTACTAATAAGACTTCGGGACCATCTAGATGCCATAAGTATCTAGAATTTGGTACGGGAGTCCTACTACTTCTGCGAACGCTCGTGTTCACGTCTGATGTATCAGCAACAACAACTTGTTGATCAGACGCTCCAACTTCCTCAGCGGTTGTTTGTGGTTCTTGAATTTCTTCAAGATCGACAATGTTATCTCCAGTTCCTCGATTGAGAAATTTCTTCTCAAGGTAGTGGTCTTTCCTCCTGACAGAAATCGTATTTGTATCAGGATGAAAGAAGTAATAACCGCTTTTGTAATAGTATCCGACGAAAATAACTTTTTCGCCACGGGGATCAAGTTTGTCATCAGACTCACTTGTGATATAAGCATCACATCCCCATACTCAAAGATAAGACAATTTGGGCTTCTTTCCCTTATGCCATATCTCATATTGATTTTTGTCTATCTTTTTAGTTGGAGCTAGATTGACAATGCGGGCGGCGGTCATAAGGGCCAAACACCAAAAGGAGTGAGGCAAGTGAGTTCTACACATCATCGATCGAACCATGTTTAGCAAAGTTCGATTTCTCCTCTCGCTCGCGCCATTAAGTTGGGGTGTGCCAGGTGTAGTGAGCTGTGAAACAATTCCATGCTCTTTTAGATGAGTGATGAACTCTGAGCTGAGATACTCTCCACCTCGATCTGATCGAAGTATCTTAATGGTTTTATCAAGTTGTTTTTCCACTTCGCTTTGAAACTCTTTGAACTTTTCAAAAGTTTCGTGCTTGTGTTTCATAAGATACACATAAGCGTATCGACTATAATCATTGATAAAAGAAACAAAGTATCTTTCACGGTTTCTAGTCATGGTTCTGAAAGGTCCACATACATCAGTATGTATGAGTCCTAACAGATCACTTGCTCGTTCACTTTTATTAGTGAAGGAGTCTTTGGCGAGTTTGCCAGCTAAGCAAGATTCACAATCGTCAAAAGAGTCTGGTCCTGTGGATTCAATAATCCCTTCGGATTGGAGTCTTTTAACTCTTGCCTTGATTATGTGACCAAGTCGGCAATGCCATAGAAAAGTATCATTGATGCTAGTCTTGATACGTTTTGAGATGATATACGTTATTGTCGGTTGAACATCAATCTCAAAAATACCATTTCGAGGTTTAGCCCCAAAATAAAAGATATCATTTAAGTAAGTAGAAATAGCCATGCCATTAAGAACATACTTAAATCCTTGTTCAAATAACAACGAAACTGAAATGATGTTTCTGGTCAAGCCAGGAGCATAAAAACAATTATTTAAAAGAAAAACTAGGCCAGATGGACAAGTAAAATGAAATACTCCAGTTTCCAGAACTGGTACTCTCTTCCCATCTCCAACGATGAGTTCCATGCTGCCTTTATTCAGTTTCCTCAACTTCTCAGGCTCCTGCAAGACATTAACGATGTGGTAACCACATCCGGTATCAAATACCCATGTGTTGCTAGAGACAGTGAAAAGTTCAATAACGTATATGGAAATACCTCGAGAAGAGCCTTCACCATTGGCTCTTTTCATCTTAATCTCAACAAGGTAGTCGGGGCAGTTTCTCATCCAGTGCCCCATTTGGTTGCATTTGTAGCACTTGCGCTCCTCAAAGGGCGGCGACTTTGGCTTTGCAACTATCTTGTTAGTGTTGGTGGCAACCTTGGCAGCAACAGTAACTTTCTTCTTGCCTTTTCCCTTAAAACCCTGATTCTTTGGTTTTGGCTTCTTGACACCAGCAGATTGAATCATCAGAACTTGATTGGTCCTAGAAGGAATGTTCATCTCAGCCGTCTTGAGCATGTTATGAAGCTCCGGCACTGTCTTCACCCAACCATTCATGTTGAAATTCATTACGAACTGGTCGTATGAGTTGGGGAGAGAGTTGAGGATGAAATCAGCTGCCATCTCATCGGGCAGGGGATAATCAAGTTTCTTAAGCTGATCGATGTGCCCCTTCATCTTAAGAACATGTGCACTGACGGGAGACCCCTCTGCCATCTTGCAACTGATGAGTTGTTTCATGGTGTCGAAACGTTCTTGACAGGCTTGTTTCTGGAACATGCCCTTGAGTTGCTCAAGCATCTCATAGGCACCAAAGTCTTCCAAGCCTTTAGCAAGCTCAGAAGTCATGGTGGCTAGCATAATGCAGGAGACATCAGCCGAGTCATCCTTATGCTTCTCAAGAACTTTTCGAGCAGCGGCTGTGTTGTTTTCAGGCTCGGTTGGAACAGGTCCATCGAGAACATACAGGCGCTTTGCCATGGTGAGAACAAGTCTCAAGTTGCGGTGCCATTTGATGAAGTTGGTACCGTTCAGTTTATCCATCTCAAGGATAGTCTTAAGGGCGTAGGGTGAGTTTTCGTTTAATGACATCTGATTAATTAAGCAAAAGTAAATTTAACTAGTATTTTCGACGTTGTAGTACTATTATTAATGACCCAATAACATTAATGAAATAGGATCATGAGAATCCGCTTCCAGTTATTAAAGGCAGCTGTAGCACACAACATTAATAAGTGGTTAGGCAGACTTACAACGATTGCCAATTGTGAATAGAGCACAACTCTCGGTTATGAGGCCTATAGAGACAACGATTGTCTGTATAGATACATTTAGCCTCAACTTTGCCCACTTTAAGTCTCCATACAGCTTTAGCACGTAACAGGAGAGTAAAATAATAGTTGTCCTAGTATAGGACGTGTGAAAGGGCCAGATGTGTCAACGAAACGCTTTCACCTTGATGGGATAGGCTAGAAAACGAGTGCGTTGCTGTAGCTCCAAACACTCAAAATTTCGCAGTATGCCTCAAGTGTGACTTGTAGTAGGATTGGCATAAACTATTGGTTTTAAATTGGGATTAATTTTAAAATTACCAAATAGAGTAAAAGGCAAATTTTAGTGTATTTATTATTGGGACGAATTGATGAACGCTCGCATCTATCAGGACACTTAGTTTTAAATAACCTATTTAAAAAACTAAGTTTGTCGCGATTCGGCTAACCAATTTTAAGTTAATAGAAATCTATTAACTTATTAGTTTTGAAAATCAAAACGCTTTTATTTTGCAAAACATTATTGGTTAATAAAATGTTTATTTTCAAATTTATTTGGTATTAGGTCGGTGATATTATAATCCTATTATAAACAATCCAAGCAACCACAATAGCAAATAATATGTAAATCCTTATGGCCAAAAGGTGATTGGTCTCGCTAGAGCCAATTAGGGAGACCGATTGGGTCAAGGGGTTCACAACACAAAACAACCACAAGGATGGACTTCTTCATGCATCCCGTCATCTTGCCCGAACTCCCACTAACTCCAAGAAGTCCTTGAGCTCCTCCTCGGTTATCTTCGCGTCTTCTTAATTACAAATTTATAAACTAACAATAATTTGTCCTATTACAAATTTCAACCATCGTTATGGCCAAAAGAAAACCGAAAATTTAATAATAACCTTTTACAAATTTTGAACCATCCATATGGCCAAAAACAAGCTCAAACACCAAACAAACATAGGCCGGGGCCGGATTTACATATTTAAAATAAATAAAATTTCGGGTCGTTTTAACTTGGTCAAATAAAATAAACAAAACTTTGACCAAATCAAAATCACTCGAAAATAAATCTAGATAAAAAATTTAAACGATTTAAAGTTTAAGATGTAGATCCGGTTTTAAACAAACCGGGATCGACTCGTACGTTGTAACCGCGGCTCTAATACCACTGTTGGGTTTCAACGGTTGTTCGGAACGAAAACGGTCAAGTATTTTAAACCCGTTTTAGTTAATAATTCGTTTCGATAGATATTAATCAATATTAATATATATATACATATAAACGAACTATGAAACGCAGCGGAATATAAACGATAAAACGAACCAAAAACCGAAACCCAAAACCTGGATCTGAATACAACTATGTACGAGTACGATAAAACGTAAATAATAGACAATCATAGATTAGTTTGTCGATATACCTCGGTTATAGAAACCGGGAAGACGCCGAGGGCTAACTATATGAGCTAGATGACACAATCAAACAAACAAGAACTCAGGCGGCGGCGGCGAGCAGCGGCGGCGGATATTCCGGCAGGGTGGCAGCGGCGGAGTAGTGGTGGTGATGGAACTCGGTGGTGGAACAGCAGCACAGCAGTATCAACACCCTCCTCGGAGTAATAACAGCCCGGAAATGAGCTTGTATGGGGCTGCCGGAAAAACGACCTTGCCGGAAAAACGCAAGGTCATCGGAAAAACGAAAATCGCCGAAATAACTCGAATAGGCGGCGGACAGCAGTAGGGTACAACACGAATAGACAATAAAGGCTATAGTGATGGTTTGCTGTGTATGGTAGCCGGAGAAAATGACCGGATGAAGTTCCGGTGGCCGGAAGCGGTCGCCGGAAAACCGACTGCCGGATTTCGGCGCCGGAATTAGAGGTGGCAGCTAGGGTTTGTTGTTATTATGGTGTTCCCATAAATAATATCAAGTTATACTATATATAGGAACATAGTTAGGGTTTAATCAAGTTAAACAATTGGGCTTGAGCCCAATTAAAAAAACAAAGCCTTTAACCATTATCCGGTCCATCTAATCGATTGTGTCGGGCCCAATTAACATTTAAGTGGGTTAATAGATCGTTACCCCCGGTGTAACTCATACCGGGTCATACTCGGGTCGGTCGCGTTGACTTGACCCGAACCGACCATTAAATCCAACATACCCGAGCAAGTTCACAAGTTAGTGTATACCCGGGCAGGGTTCACTATATCTAGCAAGTTTGTTCTTCATAGCCAAGTAAGGTTTACCCCGGGTAAGCTCTTAGCTAACCAAGCTCATGAAACCAAGTGATTGGAAGACCGGGCAAGGTATTCATTAATAATAGTGGTCCGAGAAAGCTTGATGTGAGTAATGATATATTCCAAGTAACATCGGGCAGGGTTTAACTCTAGCATAGTACAGTGCTACCGAGCACACTTTGCTAATAAGCTATTTCATAGCAAGGAGTTAAAGGACCATGGAAGAACAAGGTTGCTCGTAAGATCTTATCGGGAAAAGTCTGATAAAATCAAGAAGATTGAAGTCTACCCGGTGAAAGTTAAAAGTCTACCCGGAAATTGTTCCCCAACACACTTCAAGGATATCAAGTCTACCAAGGAAGGCAGAGTACAAAGTCTACTCGAAGAAGACAAAGCCTACCCGGAAGACTTATTTTACACTTAGCATAGCTTTGAATATGTAATTTGAATATGTACGTTATATTTAGGGTTTCTAGAAGGAATGATAGCTGTCCAGAGGTGTCAGGCCTATAAAAGGAATATTTAGGGCACACCTCTAGGAGAGTGGCTTAATACGAATTGAGAGAGAATATTTGCGAGTGTCAGCTGTTCTAAGAATCGTACAGATATAACTTTCCCATCAACAAAACCTTAGATAGATTATCGTTTGTATGATTAACATTATATAAATGGAAATCTTTTGAGTGAATCTTGTGTGTTAGTTACCTTTGATTAATTGTTCAGCAACTAAATCGTTTGTTATTGATTCCGCCTTTATCAAACGGTTTTCTTTCTAAATATAGCAACCCGTCATTAACTTTCTTGTCAACACATTATTGTGTGAGTTATGACTTAATTTGTTAACGATCTACCAACAAACGGGGACCTGAAACGAGATAGCAACAGGAAAGACCCTCAGACGGTGAATTGAAGCCGATCCAAATCAAAAAGGTGAATACGCCCCAAACTTTACAAACTTGTTTTCAAACAAGTCAAATGTGTTATGTGAAAAGATTTACATGAGACTACGTGTCTCTAAAAACATTTATAAGCAAGAGTATAAACCTAGCCCTCAGGCTGTAGATACGTTTGTCTGGATCCTTACATATGTGGTAAAATGCGGTGGGCACATCGCACCACACTTGGTTATAGTCACGCTCTCCTGCGGGGAGTAATGACCATGTGCATAGATATAGTACCTAAGTAATGCCGAACGCTGCGGTGTTTGCTGGGGTGCTTTGCGTAGAGACTTGAGTTTATAAATTGTATTGTTTTAAAACTAGAATATTCCTAAGCCACGATGGGCCGGACCTAAGTTATGTCTCGAGGGGTAATCAAGTAAAAAAGAAAATATATAGTTAATCTAACTTCTCCCTTTATTCAACTTCGCCCCTGAGTCAACCCAAGGTCAACTTCGCCTCTTTTGATAACTTTGCCCGTCAAGTTAAATTCGCCCATTTTATAACTTATAAACAAAAACACATAAAGTTGACCAAAGTCAACTTCGCTTTTAAAGTTCTCCGAAAAAGATTCAAAGTTAACGATCAAAGAACCAAGTAACCAGAAGAATAAAGTCTAAACATTATACCAAGCATATAACGAAAATTTGAATAATAGAATGAACGGGATCAAATTTCAGTCTTGACGAGAACCTGCACGTTTTAGAAAAGGTCCGAACAGGAATCATACCGAATTAAGCGGCTGTCACTCAGATCCATGTTCAGCGGTATTATGACATAAAGAAGCAGGTTGTAGGCAGGTATAAAACTTAGTATGGTTTTCATCGTTTCTGTGATACAGATTAGGTTCAATTAAGCTCAAAATTTAGATGGACATCAAATAAGAGATTGTGATGCCTCCTATCTATTCTCAAAGCGTATTTGGCTTTCCCCAAGTCACCCCGAGTTGACTTCGACCCGTAGTGTCTGATTAATCAATAAGCACACGTCGATCTTCAGAGTTTTCTTCCCGTTCTTTCTCATACTTTGAAGTATTCGTTCTTGCCTCTTTCTAGATATAAGCTTCAGAAGGCTTAACAATAATAACTAGAGGTGTTTTTTTTTTTTAATAAAGACATTAATACAACTTCAAATTGAAGACAACTGCAAGTCCCGAATCTGGATCACTGCAGATACTTAACACTATCTTTGCGGGAATCAGAACACTCACGGGCTCGTGTATGACTGGGTAATCACTTTTCTGCCTATCATTCGGAAAGATGTATATGGAGACATGCACAACTCAGAATGATTCTCCACGTTAAATCGAGAAGATTTAGTTTGTATCATTTCTACTTTTACGCACCATAGAAAGCTACCATAACATACAATGACTGTTCTAGAGTCTTTTAGGCCTAATAACTTCACCAGTTAAGCACACAAAATCAGTTTATCAATCACTTTCCAAGGTTGGATCAATTTTCTTTTAAACATCGTATTGAAACTTCTTACGAAGTTATAGACTTGAAAAATTATATCATCTCCCCAAAAAAAATTTAAAATTCTAGCGCCCCGATCAAGTCAAAGTCTTTAGGTAAACGGCTATCCTGAAGATCCAACGGATCAGCCGGACCGACCACATACGAGTATGTGTTCTTCTAACTAAGTATGAACGACTAATTTTAAGTGAAAGAATAAAAACCCATCATTAACCGCCCCGGTCACTTTCAGTCATCTGGTTAATGGCTATCCTTATAATCTACACGTAGAAGTAAGGATCAAACATATCCTTGGATATGTCCTTCAAACTTGAGCAACCGACATAATTTTAAGCGATAGTGCTGGTTTTTTTTTTTTTGAAGATAAAACTAAAAACAAGGTTACTCGGGATTGATCATCCCATTAAGCTCAACAAGATTTTGAAAACGGGATCTGTCAAACGCTTTAGTAAAAAGAATGGAAAAATTATCCAGTGAATCAACCTTTTCAAGCACAATTAATTTCTTCTCAGCACAATCCCGTATAAAATGATGACGAATGTCAATATGTTTAGTTTTACTATGTTTAATGGAATTGTTAGTTACTGAGATAGCAGCAGTGTTATCAATGCAAATAGGAGTTTGAGTGAAATTCAGACCATAATCGCGCATTTGTTGTTGTATCCATAAAACCTAGGAGCAGCAGTTTGATGCTGCCATGTACTCTACTTCGCATGTGGAAATGGCTACTGTGGTCTGCTTCTTGCACTGCCACGACACCAATATTCCTTCGGGAAACTGACATACACCGGTTAATATCGAACATGGGGACCCTTCAAATTTGGCTTTCTACCATGCATAAGTTCATAACAGGTTTTATTTAATCTTTTAACAGTTAAAACACGATTAAGGATATAACAGGCTATAGCAACAGATTCAGCCCAGAACACCACGGGAAGTTTAGCATCCGCCAGCATGGTCCTGCGCCTTCGATTAGAGTTTTGTTCTTCCTCTCAGCTACTCCATTTTGTTGCGGAGTATATGGGGCGCTGTACTGATGCTCTATCCCTTTCGGCAAACAAAACATCTCCATCTGATAGTTCTTGAAATCTGTACCATTATCACTCCTGATGTATTTCACCTTCCTCCCAACAATATTTTCCACCTTGGTAATCAAGTTAATTACCAACTGAACTGTCTCATCTTTTGTCTTCAGAAATATACCCAAGAGTATCGTGAGTAGTCATCGGTTATCACCAAACAGTATGAAGTTCCTCCTTGACTCTTTACATTCGCAAGACCAAAAAGATCCATGTGAAGTAGGTCTACGGTGCTGACAATTGAGTTAACCTTCTTGGAGTGATGAAGCTTTTTGTGTTGCTTTCCTTTCTTGCACGACATGCATTGATCTTCAAAGTTAAAAATCTTCAAGGAAACCCCAAGTACTAGCCCATTCTTGACAATGTAATTCATCTTGCGACGATGAATATGACCCATTCTTCGGTGCCACAGTTCTGACTCAGATTCTATTGCTTTTGACAAGAGACATGATTCTTCTGTTGATACCTCGGTTGATCTCATATCCATCACATACGTGTTCTTCTCTCTTGGAGCTCTCATTACAACCCAAGTCTCTGGTATCTTGAAACCAGGATAAAGTACGAGTGCTTCATCTTTAGTAAAATGAACAGTGTATTCTTTGTCACAAATCTGGGATACACTCAACAAGTTATGCTTCAATTCTTCCACAAAATTCACCTTTTCCAACTTAATTCTTCCATTTGTCACAGTCCCAATACCACTAACTTTTCCTCCACTTTCTCCTACGAAACTAGCCCTTCCTCCTTGAACAGATTTCCAGTCACGTAACAATTTCTTGTTACCAGTCATGTGCCGGGAACAGTCACTGTCAACAACCCACAGATTGTTTACAGCCCAGTTTGACTGTTCCTGCACAATTAAAGAGATAGATTAAAATCTGGGGACCCAAGACCCTCTGGTCTTGGGTTGAGTAAACCTGTTATCCGGCATACAGTACCTTGGTTGCCCAAAGTCAGTTTGAGGATAGTTTCTATAAGTTCTGAACGGAAAACTTCTAGAGGACTGGCTATGAGGCCATCCAAACCTTTGTGAATTAACTGAATTAAACTTGTTGGTTTGGTAGTACACTGGGAAAAAACGAGACTGATTTCTTTGAAATCTTGGATTAGTCCAATGATTGAAATTTGGTGTGTTCACATTCTTACCAGCATCATAATTAGTATTCGTTTTATTCTCAGTTTTTGGAGGCCTCATATTTCTAGATTTTCTTTTTTCAGAGGATAATCAGTGACAAGGTGTCCCACTCTGTTGCATCTGAAACAACTTCTGTTCGAACTATTTTGGTTGTTTTGAACTTTCGTCTCAAAAGTTGTTGCAGATGTCGAGGTTGCGTTACTACCCGTTTGTCTAACATATGGTGGGACGAACGGATTTAGGGAAGATTTCTTTTCATCAGACGTATAGTCCTCCCCTCGTTTTAATAACACAACTTTTTCTTCTATCTCATCCGATTCGGACGTCTTGTCCGAATTTGACGACACAGAACTAGAGATAGAACTTGTGACATTTGAACTTGTCTTACTTGTTTCACTCTCATTAACTTCAGTTTCTTTAGCAGAAACTTTTATGGGAACTGTCTGAATAATTTCAACATTAGCAGATTGCTGATTACTCGGATCATAAGTATAATTATTGTTGTATGGTGGTGGAACTTCAGAGAATCCAATTCCCCCTTTGTTAACCGGGAAACGTTGAACACTTATGATATGATCTAACATTGCAGAAGAATTTCTAAATTGTTCAATTTTTCTGTTTAGTTCCACCACTTTTACCTGGTAATCAGCTATCTCTTAATCTTTTTCAGCAATTAGTTTGGTCTTTTCTTCTAACACTTCATAACTAAGATCAATTACTTGTATTTTTTCAGCTAGAGTGGCTTTAAGACTTCTAATATCCTTTTCACTAGCTTTCATTTTTACCGAGTAACTATTTTATTTAGTTTTAGAATAGTGATGTTCTTCTTTTAAGTTTATAAATTGAGTGTCCAAACTGACAAACTGATCATTTAATGTTTTCAATTGATCAGACAGTTTTTCACATTGTTCACAATGAGAGTCAGAACTTACCTCTGAGAGTTGATCGTTCACTTCTGCCATGTATGCTTGATCTTCCCCCGTTTCTCTCTCACTTTCTCCAGTTTCAATATTTACCAGATTTGCCTGTTCGAACACCTCCTCAACTTGTATATTCCAGTTGTATCCACCGTTCTGTTGAGATACCATAGCCTTATTTTCATTACCACCACCATTTTGTTGAGCAGGCCTGTTCTGGCTTCATTTGACTCTCTCATTTGTACATTCTTTAGCAAAGTGACCATTTTTTTGACAATTGTAACAACGAACTTTTGACTTATCAAACCCCGGTCTTTCTCCAACAAACTTTCTACCAGTTTTCTTCATAAACCTCTTAACCCTTCTTACTATCATTGCCATCTGCCACTGCAGATCCATTTCCTCCAGATTATCAGCGTCGATCTGATCATAGTCTTCATCCAACGTTGCAGGGTCAACTATTTTACCTTTGATGTAATTCTCATAAGATGCAATGAAGGATGCATAGAGAGCGAACTGCTGTTCAGCTGATTTCACACTTATAGGCATATGTGAGTAGTTCTTGTTTGTAGCACTGGATGAGAAGTTACCAGTTGTGGTTTGAGGTTTTAAGGAACTACTACCTCCTGCTACGAAACATACGTCACCATCCATATTGAGAATCACATGACCATCTGGAGTGGAGTTTGATTCTCCCTTTGAGTAGTAGGCAGTGGATTCTGATTTTGAACTTGAGTTTGGAGTGACTTTCGCACCATACATTCCCGGATTCTGAACCTGATCAGTTGGTGTCTCCTTTCGAGCCATGTTAAGTTCAAAATTTCGTAACTTATTTACCACTATTTCCAAATCAATCTTCTCAAAGTCTTTATCTTCTCACATTAGAACTGTGTACATCTCCCATTTTGGTGGGAGAGCATCAAGAAGTTTCTCTACTATTTCTTCTTCCTTGTATTCAATGGAGTAGTTATTTAGCTCGGTCATCAGATGATAATATCATGTGATGATAATATCAAGTGATTCGTTTTTCATATACTTGAACACGGAGAATTGAGTTTTTAGCAGCTTTGTCTTTGAGGTACGAATCCCAACATTACCTTCATATCTATTTTTTAGTGTTTCCCATAGCTCTCTAGCAGTTTTGTATTTCTTGAAGGTGTGAAGAATTTCTTGTGAAAGTGCCATTGTTATAGCTGCATGCGCTTTACTCTCTGCCTCATACATTTTCTTTTCATCATCTTCCATCTTACTGTACTTCTTAATCTGTTCATGACCTTCAAACATGGATGTTGGTGGAATGTACTCGTCTTGAATGCAAACCCACATCTTTGCATCTTGATACTTCACATATTATTCAAACCGATTTTTCCATGCAACGAAATCAGTACCTTTCAGTAGTTTTGGAGCTTTAGTTTCAGAACCAGCCTCAACCTCCATCTTCACCAGTTCTGTGATGTTTATCGAAGTCATACTTGTACGAAACGATACTTAGAATTTAAAATTAGGATTCTGGGTGCAGTAGGCAGCGAAGTTACTACAACTTCGCCTGTAGAACTTCGCTTAAGGACAACTTCGCCAGCCACACAAGTTCGCTAAGGATAACTTCACCTACAACTTCGTTGATCCCTTAACTTCGCAGATAATCAACTTCGCCAAACACTTATATGTTCACTTAAATCCTACTTTCTGTGACGGCAAGTTCGCTAGAAGAACAGCGAGTTTTGCAGGTTTAGTTAGGTCGATTGCGATGGATGCGAGGGTGATTTGAAGGTATATTTTATGAGGGAAGATGGGCAAAAGACAAAAACAAGGTATTTCAACGTAAACTCGTTCCGCGAATACTCAAACGAAACGATCTTAACACCCGTGTGATAATCTCGAACCACACAATCACGAGCAAAATGCTCTGATACCAATTGTAGGTTCCCAGCCGGATCTACATAGGAATATCTCGTAACACGAGGGTGCGGAATCCCCACGTATACGATGCGAGTGTCGAGACAATTAACACGTTGAATAAGTATATAAACACACGAGATTATACTGTAAAACTTGATATATTGCAAGAGCCAACACGTGATACTAAAGATCACCAAGACCCGTCGTTCACCAAAACATAAACAAAATGGCCGAAGTTGAGGTATTTATAAACCTCGACAACTTCGCCTAACATACTAGGCGAAGTTGTCATAACTTCGCTAAGCCCCAAGTTCGCCTAAACCCAAACCCAACTTAACACGTGCAAAACAAAACAAACAGTTTAAACGATTACAAACACAAATAAACACGAGATACTGAACTACTGACAATATGCACCAACAGACTCCCCCTTGGCTGTAGCTTCATATCTCTATCTTCTTTCTCGTGTCTTGTAATCCAAAAATCTCGTACCCGCCGTCTTCAAGCACGAATGCCCTGTCTCACACAGACAGAGACCACCCTCTGGTACTTCTTGGCTTCATCCTTCCACGCAGGAATGTAGAATATCTTCTTATCATTTAGTACCTGCAAATCAGCTTGAGACAAATTAACCAAGTGCATGGGATCATACACTCTCAGGATCTCCTGTTCATCTTCATCTTCCATAACAGCTTTAGCTGTCTGGAAATCAACGTACCACCACTTTAAATCCTTTAATACATCCTTGGGCATCATCTTCATCGGAACCTCTTTCAAGCAACGAATCGGCTTATACTTTATCACCATCCAGGGCTTGCCATCAGCCCGCATTCCCCGTTCCTTATCTTCAACCAATTTCCCTTTCTATGGCTTCAACAACTCGAACTTTTTCTCTTTCACACTTTCTTTCCACACAATCCTTCCAACCCATCTTGCAAAATTGTCATCACATCGATTAATCAACCTCAAATTTTCCAAATATTTCACTTCACACTCAGGTAGGTGTTAAGTGATCTCAAGTCCTTCTTAAAATACTGAATCCCATCATAACGTTTAATCACAAACAACTTTAACTGTTCATCATACAACCAGCAAATGATACCTTTCTTTGACTCAGCGTAGCCCTTGATATTGTAACTCTTCTTAAACATTGTGGGCACCGCGGGCTTCTTTGTCTTGAAGAACCACTGAGCACAGCCCTCTTTCCATCTCGGTTGTTCATCCCACTCAGACTCATCTGACACATTTGCATCCTGACTCAAGTTCACCTTATTAACATTCGGAATATCATACTCTACACCATCATCAACAATCTCTCCTTCTTCTAACTCACTATCAATCTCTATCTGATCCCCAATCTTTTCAATCTCATAAATCTTTAACACATCATCGACTAACTCATCATCATTTCCCAACACTTCCTCATCATGTTAGGGATCCAGACACATATGTTATCGGTCTGAATTGATTTTATTTTCTACTTTGTATTATAATGTTTTAGAGATCACGTAAACTCATGTAAACGTTGACTGACTTGTTAAGACAAACACTCGTTCATCTTATCGAGTATAAATATGTTTTGAATGTTTGTAAAGGTTAAGATATTCATTTGTACCGCCGGTGTGCATTTGAAACCTTGACTGTGAATGAGAATGATATTTAAACTATACATAAATAGGTTTGTATAAATATTGAATGGGGTTTCTTGATTAGACTATGATTGCTAAGCTTAACCTTGAAAATCTTTTATCTTTATTTGTGAATTAAACACTTTGTTTTTATGTGACGTTTGATATAACATGATTTGGCTTAATAGGTTATAACACGTTGGTAAGTTTCTCCAGGTAAGTAAACGGGTCCCTCGGTTGATTGGGATTTGTACGAATTCATTTTCCTTAGGCAAGAAGCTTATTACTAGTGATATCCCCCTTACATTTTACTACATGCCCGTCAAAATATAACTTTTGTTAACATTACTGTTAGTGCATGGTTTTGCGTCTTGAGTCTTTGTATTTATCGTTTTGTATTTATTAATGAAAAGATATTATTATTATAGTGTAGTTCATTAATGTATGTCTAGTTCGTTAAGGATGTTTAACGTACTAGACAGTTAAGTTAAGTTTCCTCCCATTCGTTAAGGATGTTTAACGAATGGTAAGTAGTTCGTTATGTTTATTCCCATTCATCATGGAATGTTGATGAATAGGGCATAACGAATCAGTTGATTCGTTATGTCTTGTATAGTTATATGTAATGTAACGAAATGGACTCCAATTCGTTACGGGTTGTGTAACGAATTGGATCCATCTTATATATATAGAGGTTCATACCTCTGATAATTTAAGTTTTGGAGATTAAAGTAAACAAACTCTATCCATTTGCTCTCTCGATCCAAACTTCGTTAAGCTATTACATAATACACCTAATACTAATAATATATCTTATATATATATACGTATAATCTATATCGATTAAGGGTAATCAATGAACTAGATCCGGTTAATTGTATTAATGTATCTTAGATCTGAGATGTGAGGTTCTAACAATTATTTCACTAAGAAATAACGTTTATGAAAACTCAATGAATGTTTACAAAAGCTTTATAAATTACTTTCAAGGTTAAAGGCCATAGCCTTGATTGATGTCTAAGCTATAATGTGAATAACTTAAACGTAACTCCTACCTTAGTACGGATACTTGGAATGATAATACTAAGAAAAACTTGATGGTAGGATCTTGATCTACTCGCTTATGTGATTACTACTAATTTATGACTTCAAAACTTGCACGAACTTAGAGAAAATGGCACGTTGGTTTGTTACGGCAATCGGGCACGATTTCCTGTGCTATGTGCATGTGAAATGACTGTGTATTGGGATGAATGAGGTTTAATCCCATAAATGCCTATTTATAGGCAAATTCTGTGTCACGTCGCGATACACGATGGGCTTTCTTACCCCATCGCGTATCGTGGCGCCGTAGTTTTACGCCGCCTTGTACTGAAGTGACATGTGGCCAATCATATCGTGCCACGTGTTGACACATGGTTGGACACGTGTCCTGGTTACTTAACCTAGTCATCGCGATATGCGATGGTCTATAGGTTTGAGCCATCACCTATCGCTACGCCGCCCAAAACTGGGTCTTTGTGCAAGTTTATAGCGCTACGCGATGGGCTTAGTGCTTATCCCATCGCGTATCGCGATGGATACATTTTTCAGAATTTTCATTTTATTCCGTATACTTATAAAAGTTAGTATTTTTTTTGGCTTAACCCTATGAGGATAAATTACGCGGTGTTACACAAAACGTAATCTAGGGCATCATGTGACTGATTCAACAAACTCTTGCTCGTGTTCATGTTCATCCATCAAACAAGGTGAGTTCATAGCCCCTTTTAAATGGTTTTAACGCTTTATACTTTGGGGTGGAAAACATTTATATTCAATTTGTTTTACATGTTATTTGATTCAAGCTTTATTTCATAATATTCGTCATTTATGATCTTTACAAGTGTATACATATTCGTATTGACAATCGTTAACTTGTTAAGACCGTGGTGGTATGATAATAGAACTATTGGCCTAACCCGCCCACTCAGGCCTCGGGTAAAGGCATGCGTGTTCAGAATCCAACAATCATTAAACATTAAACATATTAGTCTAATCGTGGATTAGACGACTCGCTAAACGTCTCAAAGGTTTGGTTGTAATCACTAAATTATACAAAGTAACTTAACACATATGGAATGTATTCAACATATTTTAAATTTTAAACCTATGTTCTCGCCAACTCTCTTTAGTTGACACTCTCGCGTGTTTTTCAGGTGATGGAAATTAAGTTATGAAGATTTATGAAGTATCACTTATGGGATGTGTCAGACCTATAAGTTTATATAAATCAAGTGTTATGTATTGCTTGTTATTTTAGTTATGTTTGCTTTAAACAAAGTGTTAGTTTATTTTAATAAGAGTTTTTACATTTAATACCATGTGCATGAATTCTCCTTTCTCGCGTCCTATTACCTTTAAGAAACGGACCACAAGGCTCACGTCATATGTAAACCAACAGATGAATTCTTGTATACTCACCGATGGTGATGGTCCTCGGGTGTTGCTTGATAACGGGGGTATGCCATGTAGTGAGGAACACTAGCCAGTTAGTTCTTAATTTCACTTAATTGTGTATCTAAGTGGCTGCCTATTAGATTTTAATGCTTAAATTTATGTGGATAAGCAATATCCTTGACCGTCTCAGTTCTGCGTGAATGTTATATTATGTACTTGATCAGTTAGATATGAGGTTTAAGTCAACTTGGGGTGGTTCCGGGTCGGTAAAACCAAGTAAAAGAAAAGAAAAAAAATATATTATTATTAATTTGGCTTCCACTAGTTATATAAACTTTAAAACCGTCACATTTTATTTTTCTCGTTGTGTATGGAAAGTGCGGTTATGTTTTGATAATGTTTTTGAATATTGAAAAAAATTCAAGAGTTGAGTTGCTACTATCTATCGGTTATGATCTTGTGCAGTTTACTTTTTCAGGGATGAAAAAAGTTTAAGTGTGGGCATGAATGATGTGCTATGAAATAAACATATTTTCAAACTTGTTTTATCAAGCTTTTCGGTGTATTTTGGCATTTTTTTATTCGTTTTCGATGGTGTTTACATGTTTATGTTGATGTAGGATCATGGGTGAAGAGAGCATGGAAAAAAGTATTAAAGTGAAACATATCGTTCACCCGAGGATCGAATTGAAGATGATGCGCGTATAAGAGTTTTAACGAGTAAAATAAGTGAAAAACGAAGAATCGAAGACTCAAGGACCTGACCAAGCTACGCGGCCATGTTAGCCTCCCTAGGCCACTTGTTGCGGTGTCCCTATGATGCTAAGATGATCAGAATCCTCTGCCCCCGTCTATTTTGTCTTATATGGGCCTTGTGGGTTTGGGTTTTGACCTATTTTGGCTTGTTTAACAAGTTTAAGACATCTATATATGTGTGTGTGTGTGTGTGTTAAACGCTATGATGAAATATATATATATATATATATATATATATATATCATTCCAGCCACCAAGGAATCTTGAGGGATGAGAAACCAAGAAGGAGGAGCTTACGGTTCTATCTTTTATCCATTGGTTGTTGTTTTTATTTGTTTTTACGATTTTAAGTTCTTTTTAAGGTTTAATCATTCAAGCCTTTTGTAATCATATTTATATGAACATGTTCATCACTTTTATATATCTTTGCTACTGTTCATTGATTATGATTCGCTAGATTGATTAGAATCACCTAGGTTTGATGTTTCACGATTTATATTAACTAGTTTAGGGTGCTTAACAAGTGGTTGATTGTTTTTCTATTGTAAAGTTCATATTATGTGATGTTATTCCATGTATACCCGCTGCCCTAGATGTGTTCTAGGCTGCATGTGCCCCGTGTGATTGATTATTGCGTGAATTAGCTTCGTGTAGTTATTAATTACATAGTTTGGTTAATACTTAGTGTGTTGATTGAGTTTGGTAGACGTCACCATTAGGGTTTATGTTTCCTGAGTCATTCAAGTCAGTGAGTTCGCCACATTTGAGTTGGACCAAGACCTTAGGTGTCGTATTATCTTGCTAGTTAGTTTATCGGGTTAGTCGTTGCGAGACCACGTGCGGTTTTCCCATTTTCGTCTAGGTTAAGTTTGTAAGTTAAGTTATGTTGTCTTTAGTATTGAATTACCCCTCTTTTCCTAGGTTTGTAATAGCTCGATTCTTAGTGAGATCTGTAACTTAGACATAGACCAAGCTAGTGATGATTTATTAGGGTACGTAGATTAACAACCATGTATTAAAAGCTATCTAGACGTCGTTAGGGTTTTCTGGTAAAACTGACTATGGGGACCCAGTTGCCTTGACCTCACCTATGTTAGCCCATCTTTAGAACCCTGGCTTCAACCTCATGTTAGCACAAATGTTATCTTACGACCGTTAAGTCATCTTGCATGGGTGATTCGTTTTCATATTATTGTTAGTTTCGTTAAGTTTCACCGTTATTTAGGTTAAATTAGTTTTAAATAAATAAGATAAAAAAATACATTATTTAGGAAGGACTTAGATTAGGGTTTAGTATTTGAGCCACCTCACGTGTCTTCGTGTTCGACATCCGGACTTCCATTAGACTATGCTGCCACGCGATCGGTACGCTTGTCGTTTGTGGAAAGTTTGGTTAAGATTGTTTGGTTTTATAAATTTAAGACTTAGTATTGAACTGCGAGAATTTGTTATTAATATTTATATATAGCTATTCGCACATCACGTGGCTTTGGTTCTCATTCGCAATTATGAGTTAACGGAAAAGTGTGTCGATAGCCGTCGTATGCCATCGTCTTTAAACCTAGGTGTTAGGGTTTTTGTTTGTGTGAAATAGTGGTGAGAAGTGTTTGAAGTTGGATAAAGAATTTATTGTATACGAATTGGCGCTTTAGGAAAAACATGGGAAAAATAAACTAGTGAAATGTAATAATTTACAATGGTTATTGACAAAAGCCTGTTATTTATTTGTAAGGCGTCCATAAAACCGTTATATATTGTAAACAATACACATGGTAACCGTTCTTTTTTCACCAATTACACCATTCTATCACACGGTTTGTTTACAAAATATAATAAGTACACATACATACATGCATGCATGCATGCATACATACATACATACATACGTACATACATACATACATACATACATGTGACATTCGTCAATTTCGGGTCTTGTTTGTATTCGTTTATTCATTGTTTTACGTTGTAAACCGGACCGTTTTGTAAACCGAAACTCATGATATATAAAATATGGGATTTTTATGTTGCCAAATTGTTCCCACTTGTTTAATTTGAAAAACCTCTTTTACAGATTCGAAAACGGACTTAAAACGAGTAAATTACATCAAAAACGAACATCCGAACGCGAAACGAACCACTAGACGAGCTGGGCAAGCCCCCTCCCCCTAGTCACGCCGCGCCACGAGACCAAGGGTCCAAG